>NW_026989756.1:0-2400000 GCF_036321535.1 Camelus dromedarius
ACAGTCGAGCGCTGCGTTTGGAGCTAGTACCTCCCCATATATATGTATGGAATGGAGTTTGCAAACTGAAAAGAAACTTTGTGTTCCCAACAAGCTAGGTGAAGACGGCTTTCACACACACTTATCTCTCAGAACTGAGCAAGTGGAGAGACGTTCGTTCATCTAGCACCAAGGGAACGGGTTGCAGGAGACACTTTTCTCTGCTTTCTCAGTCTGTTTCCTAGTGCCGGTTTGAAGTTCCTGCAGTTTTCACTTTAAAACCGAGTTGGAGCTTCTACCTCCAAATATATATGTATGGAATGGAGTTTGCAACTGAAAAGAAACTTTGTGTTCCCAACAAGCTAGGTGAAGACGGCTTTCACACACACTTATCTCTCAGACTGAGCAAAGTGGAGAGACGTTCGTTCATCTAGCACCAAGGGAACGGGTTGCAGGGGACACTTTTTCTCTGCTTTCTCAGTCTGTTTCCTAGTGCCGGTTTGAAGTTCCTGCAGTTTTCACTGTAAAACCGAGTTGGAGCTTCTACCTCCCAAATATATATGTATGGAATGGAGTTTGCAACTGAAAAGAAACTTTGTGTTCCCAACAAGCTAGGTGAAGGACGGCTTTTACACACACTTATCTCTCAGAACTGAGCAAGTGGAGAGACGTTCGTTCATCTAGCACCAAGGGAACGGGTTGCAGGAGACACTTTTTCTCTGCTTTCTCAGTCTGTTTCCTAGTGCCGGTTTGAAGTTCCTGCAGTTTTCACTGTAAAACCGAGTTGGAGCTAGTACCTCCCCATATATATGTATGGAATGGAGTTTGCAACTGAAAAGAATATTTGTGTTCCCAACAAGCTAGGTGAAGGACGGCTTTCACACACACTTATCTCTCAGAACTGAGCAAGTGGAGAGACGTTCGTTCATCTAGCACCAAGGGAACGGGTTGCAGGAGACACTTTTTCTCTGCTTTCTCAGTCTGTTCCTAGTGCCGGTTTGAAGTTCCTGCAGTTTTCACTGTAAAACCGAGTTGGAGCTTCTACCTCCAAATATATATGTATGGAATGGAGTTTGCAACTGAAAAGAAACTTTGTGTTCCAACAAGCTAGGTGAAGGACGGCTTTCACACACACTTATCTCTCAGAACTGAGCAAGTGGAGAGACGTTCGTTCATCTATCACCAAGGGAACGGGTTGCAGGAGACACTTTTTCTCTGCTTTCTCAGTCTGTTTCCTAGTGCCGGTTTGAAGTTCCTGCAGTTTTCACTGTCAAACCGAGTTGGAGCTAGTACCTCCCCATATATATGTATGGAATGGAGTTTGCAACTGAAAAGAAACTTTGTGTTCCAACAAGCTAGGTGAAGGACGGCTTTCACACACACTTATCTCTCAGAACTGAGCAAGTGGAGAGACGTTCATTCATCTAGCACCAAGGGAACGGGTTGCAGGAGACACTTTTTTCTCTGCTTTCTCAGTCTGTTTCCTAGTGCCAGGTTTGAAGTTCCTGCAGTTTTCACTGTCAAACCGAGTTGGAGCTAGTACCTCCCCATAAATATGTATGGAATGGAGTTTGCAACTGAAAAGAAACTTTGTGTTCCAAAAAGCTAGGTGAAGGACGGCTTTCACACACACTTATCTCTCAGAACTGAGCAAGTGGAGAGACGTTCGTTCATCTAGCACCAAGGGAACGGGTTGCAGGAGACACTTTTTCTCTGCTTTCTCAGTCTGTTTCCTAGTGCCGGTTTGAAGTTCCTGCAGTTTTCACTGTAAAACCGAGTTGGAGCTTCTACCTCCAAATATATATGTATGGAATGGAGTTTGCAACTGAAAAGAAACTTTGTGTTCCCAACAAGCTAGGTGAAGGACGGCTTTCACACACACTTATCTCTCAGAACTGAGCAAGTGGAGAGACGTTCGTTCATCTAGCACCAAGGGAACGGGTTGCAGGAGACACTTTTTCTCTGCTTTCTCAGTCTGTTTCCTAGTGCCGGTTTGAAGTTCCTGCAGTTTTCACTGTCAAACCGAGTTGGAGCTAGTACCTCCCCATATATATGTATGGAATGGAGTTTGCAACTGAAAAGAAACTTTGTGTTCCCAAAAAGCTAGGTGAAGTACGGCTTTCACACACACTTATCTCTCAGAACTGAGCAAGTGGAGAGACGTTCGTTCATCTAGCACCAAGGGAACGGGTTGCAGGAGACACTTTTTCTCTGCTTTCTCAGTCTGTCTCCTAGTGCCGGTTTGAAGTTCCTGCAGTTTTCACTGTAAAACCGAGTTGGAGCTTCTACCTCCAAATATATATGTATGGAATGGAGTCTGCAACTGAAAAGAAACTTTGTGTTCCCAACAAGCTAGGTGAAGGACGGCTTTCACACACACTTATCTCTCAGAACTGAGCAAGTGGAGAGACGTTCGTTCATCTAGCACCAAGGGAACGGGTTGCAGGAGACACTTTTTCTCTGCTTTCTCAGTCTGTTTCCTAGTGCCGGTTTGAAGTTCCTGCAGTTTTCACTGTAAACCGAGTTGGAGCTTCTACCTCCAAATATATATGTATGGAATGGAGTTTGCAACTGAAAAGAAACTTTGTGTTCCCAAAAAGCTAGGTGAAGGACGGCTTTCACACACACTTATCTCTCAGAACTGAGCAAGTGGAGAGACGTTCGTTCATCTAGCACCAAGGGAACGGGTTGCAGGAGACACTTTTTCTCTGCTTTCTCAGTCTGTTTCCTAGTGCCGGTTTGAAGTTCCTGCAGTTTTCACTGTAAAAACGAGTTGGAGCTTCTACCTCCAAATATATATGTATGGAATGGAGTTTGCAACTGAAAGAAACTTTGTGTTCCCAACAAGCCTAGGTGAAGGACGGCTTTCACACACACTTATCTCTCAGAACTGAGCAAGTGGAGAGACGTTCGTTCATCTAGCACCAAGGGAACGGGTTGCAGGAGACACTTTTTCTCTGCTTTCTCAGTCTGTTTCCTAGTGCCGGTTTGAAGTTCCTGCAGTTTTCACTGTAAAACCGAGTTGGAGCTTCTACCTCCAAATATATATGTATGGAATGGAGTTTGCAACTGAAAAGAAACTTTGTGTTCCCAAAAAGCTAGGTGAAGGACGGCTTTCACACACACTTATCTCTCAGAACTGAGCAAGTGGAGAGACGTTCGTTCATCTAGCACCAAGGGAACGGGTTGCAGGAGACACTTTTTCTCTGCTTTCTCAGTCTGTTTCCTAGTGCCGGTTTGAAGTTCTGCAGTTTTCACTGTAAAACCGAGTTGGAGCTTCTACCTCCAAATATATATGTATGGAATGGAGTTTGCAACTGAAAGAAACTTTGTGTTCCCAACAAGCTAGGTGAAGGACGGCTTTCACACACACTTATCTCTCAGAACTGAGCAAGTGGAGAGACGTTCGTTCATCTAGCACCAAGGGAACGGGTTGCAGGAGACACTTTTTCTCTGCTTTCTCAGTCTGTTTCCTAGTGCCGGTTTGAAGTTCCTGCAGTTTTCACTGTCAAACCGAGTTGGAGCTAGTACCTCCCCATATATATGTATGGAATGGAGTTTGCAACTGAAAAGAAACTTTGTGTTCCCAACAAGCTAGGTGAAGGACGGCTTTCACACACACTTATCTCTCAGAACTGAGCAAGTGGAGAGACGTTCGTTCATCTAGCACCAAGGGAACGGGTTGCAGGAGACACTTTTTCTCTGCTTTCTCAGTCTGTTTCCTAGTGTCGGTTTGAAGTTCCTGCAGTTTTCACTGTCAAACCGAGTTGGAGCTAGTACCTCCCCATATATATGTATGGAATGGAGTTTGCAACTGAAAAGAAACTTTGTGTTCCCCAAAAAGCTAGGTGAAGAACGGCTTTCACACACACTTATCTCTCAGAACTGAGCAAGTGGAGAGACGTTCGTTCATCTAGCACCAAGGGAACGGGTTGCAGGAGACACTTTTTCTCTGCTTTCTCAGTCTGTTTCCTAGTGCCGGTTTGAAGTTCCTGCAGTTTTCACTGTAAAACCGAGTTGGAGCTTCTACCTCCAAATATATATGTATGGAATGGAGTTTGCAACTGAAAAGAAACTTTGTGTTCCCAACAAGCTAGGTGAAGGACGCTTTCACACACACTTATCTCTCAGAACTGAGCAAGTGGAGAGACGTTCGTTCATCTAGCACCAAGGGAACGGTTGCAGGAGACACTTTTTCTCTGCTTTCTCAGTCTGTTTCCTAGTGCCGGTTTGAAGTTCCTGCAGTTTTCACTGTAAAACCGAGTTGGAGGCTTCTACCTCCAAATATATATGTATGGAATGGAGTTTGCAACTGAAAAGAAACTTTGTGTTCCCAACAAGCTAGGTGAAGGACGGCTTTCACACACACTTATCTCTCAGAACTGAGCAAGTGGAGAGACGTTCGTTCATCTAGCACCAAGGGAACGGGTTGCAGGAGACACTTTTTATCTGCTTTCTCAGTCTGTTTCCTAGTGCCGGTTTGAAGTTCCTGCAGTTTTCACTGTAAAACCGAGTTGGAGCTTCTACCTCCAAATATATATGTATGGAATGGAGTTTGCAACTGAAAAGAAACTTTGTGTTCCCAACAAGCTAGGTGAAGGACGGCTTTCACACACACTTATCTCTCAGAACTGAGCAAGTGGAGAGACGTTCGTTCATCTATCACCAAGGGAACGGGTTGCAGGAGACACTTTTTCTCTGCTTTCTCAGTCTGTTTCCTAGTGCCGGTTTGAAGTTCCTGCAGTTTTCACTGTAAAACCGAGTTGGAGCTAGTACCTCCCCATATATATGTATGGAATGGAGTTTGCAACTGAAAAGAAATTTGTGTTCCCAACAAGCTAGGTGAAGGACGGCTTTCACACACACTTATCTCTCAGAACTGAGCAAGTGGAGAGACGTTCGTTCATCTAGCACCAAGGGAACGGGTTGCAGGGGACACTTTTTCTCTGCTTTCTCAGTCTGTTTCCTAGTGCCGGTTTGAAGTTCCTGCAGTTTTCACTGTAAAACCGAGTTGGAGCTTCTACCTCCAAATATATATGTATGGAATGGAGTTTGCAACTGAAAAGAAACTTTGTGTTCCCAACAAGCTAGGTGAAGGACGGCTTTTACACACACTTATCTCTCAGAACTGAGCAAGTGGAGAGACGTTCGTTCATCTATCACCAAGGGAACGGGTTGCAGGAGACACTTTTTCTCTGCTTTCTCAGTCTGTTTCCTAGTGCCGGTTTGAAGTTCCTGCAGTTTTCACTGTAAAACCGAGTTGGAGCTAGTACCTCCCCATATATATGTATGGAATGGAGTTTGCAACTGAAAAGAATATTTGTGTTCCCAACAAGCTAGGTGAAGGACGGCTTTCACACACACTTATCTCTCAGAACTGAGCAAGTGGAGAGACGTTCGTTCATCTAGCACCAAGGGAACGGGTTGCAGGAGACACTTTTTCTCTGCTTTCTCAGTCTGTTTCCTAGTGCCGGTTTGAAGTTCCTGCAGTTTTCACTGTAAAACCGAGTTGGAGCTTCTACCTCCAAATATATATGTATGGAATGGAGTTTGCAACTGAAAAGAAACTTTGTGTTCCCAACAAGCTAGGTGAAGGACGGCTTTCACACACACTTATCTCTCAGAACTGAGCAAGTGGAGAGACGTTCGTTCATCTAGCACCAAGGGAACGGGTTGCAGGAGACACTTTTTCTCTGCTTTCTCAGTCTGTTTCCTAGTGCCGGTTTGAAGTTCCTGCAGTTTTCACTGTCAAACCGAGTTGGAGCTAGTACCTCCCCATATATATGTATGGAATGAGTTTGCAACTGAAAAGAAACTTTGTGTTCCCAACAAGCTAGGTGAAGGACGGCTTTCACACACACTTATCTCTCAGAACTGAGCAAGTGGAGAGACGTTCATTCATCTAGCACCAAGGGAACGGGTTGCAGGAGACACTTTTTCTCTGCTTTCTCAGTCTGTTTCCTAGTGCCGGTTTGAAGTTCCTGCAGTTTTCACTGTCTAAAACCGAGTTGGAGCTAGTACCTCCCCATAAATATGTATGGAATGGAGTTTGCAACTGAAAAGAAACTTTGTGTTCCCAAAAAGCTAGGTGAAGAACGGCTTTCACACACACTTATCTCTCAGAACTGAGCAAGTGGAGAGACGTTCGTTCATCTAGCACCAAGGGAACGGGTTGCAGGAGACACTTTTTCTCTGCTTTCTCAGTCTGTTTCCTAGTGCCGGTTTGAAGTTCCTGCAGTTTTCACTGTAAAACCGAGTTGGAGCTTCTACCTCCAAATATATATGTATGGAATGGAGTTTGCAACTGAAAAGAAACTTTGTGTTCCCAACAAGCTAGGTGAAGGACGGCTTTCACTCACACTTATCTCTCAGAACTGAGCAAGTGGAGAGACGTTCGTTCATCTAGCACCAAGGGAACGGGTTGCAGGAGACACTTTTTCTCTGCTTTCTCAGTCTGTTTCCTAGTGCCGGTTTGAAGTTCCTGCAGTTTTCACTGTCAAACCGAGTTGGAGCTAGTACCTCCCCATATATATGTATGGAATGGAGTTTGCAACTGAAAAGAAACTTTGTGTTCCCAAAAAGCTAGGTGAAGTACGGCTTTCACACACACTTATCTCTCAGAACTGAGCAAGTGGAGAGACGTTCGTTCATCTAGCACCAAGGGAACGGGTTGCAGGAGACACTTTTTCTCTGCTTTCTCAGTCTGTCTCCTAGTGCCGGTTTGAAGTTCCTGCAGTTTTCACTGTAAAACCGAGTTGGAGCTTCTACCTCCAATATATATGTATGGAATGGAGTCTGCAACTGAAAAGAAACTTTGTGTTCCCAACAAGCTAGGTGAAGGACGGCTTTCACACACACTTATCTCTCAGAACTGAGCAAGTGGAGAGACGTTCGTTCATCTAGCACCAAGGGAACGGGTTGCAGGAGACACTTTTTCTCTGCTTTCTCAGTCTGTTTCCTAGTGCCGGTTTGAAGTTCCTGCAGTTTTCACTGTAAAACCGAGTTGGAGCTTCTACCTCCAAATATATATGTATGGAATGGAGTTTGCAACTGAAAAGAAACTTTGTGTTCCCAAAAAGCTAGGTGAAGGACGGCTTTCACACACACTTATCTCTCAGAACTGAGCAAGTGGAGAGACGTTCGTTCATCTAGCACCAAGGGAAAGGGTTGCAGGAGACACTTTTTCTCTGCTTTCTCAGTCTGTTTCCTAGTGCCGGTTTGAAGTTCCTGCAGTTTTCACTGTAAAAACTAGTTGGAGCTTCTACCTCCAAATATATATGTATGGAATGGAGTTTGCAACTGAAAAGAATCTTTGTGTTCCCAAAAACCTAGGTGAAGGACGGCTTTCACACACACTTATCTCTCAGAACTGAGCAAGTGGAGAGACGTTCGTTCACCTAGCACCAAGGGAACGGGTTGCAGGAGACACTTTTTCTCTGCTTTCTCAGTCTGTTTCCTAGTGCCGGTTTGAAGTTCCTGCAGTTTTCACTGTAAAACCGAGTTGGAGCTTCTACCTCCAAATATATATGTATGGAATGGAGTTTGCAACTGAAAAGAAACTTTGTGTTCCCAAAAAGCTAGGTGAAGGACGGCTTTCACACACACTTATCTCTCAGAACTGAGCAAGTGGAGAGACGTTCGTTCATCTAGCACCAAGGGAACGGGTTGCAGGAGACACATTTTCTCTGCTTTCTCAGTCTGTTTCCTAGTGCCGGTTTGAAGTTCCTGCAGTTTTCACTGTAAACCGAGTTGGAGCTTCTACCTCCAAATATATATGTATGGAATGGAGTTTGCAACTGAAAAGAAACTTTGTGTTCCCAACAAGCTAGGTGAAGGACGGCTTTCACACACACTTATCTCTCAGAACTGAGCAAGTGGAGAGACGTTCGTTCATCTAGCACCAAGGGAACGGGTTGCAGGAGACACTTTTTCTCTGCTTTCTCAGTCTGTTTCCTAGTGCCGGTTTGAAGTTCCTGCAGTTTTCACTGTCAAACCGAGTTGGAGCTAGTACCTCCCCATATATATGTATGGAATGGAGTTTGCAACTGAAAAGAAACTTTGTGTTCCCAACAAGCTAGGTGAAGGACGGCTTTCACACACACTTATCTCTCAGAACTGAGCAAGTGGAGAGACGTTCGTTCATCTAGCACCAAGGGAACGGGTTGCAGGAGACACTTTTTCTCTGCTTTCTCAGTCTCTTTCCTAGTGTCGGTTTGAAGTTCCTGCAGTTTTCACTGTCAAACCGAGTTGGAGCTATTACCTCCCATATATATGTATGGAATGGAGTTTGCAACTGAAAAGAAACTTTGTGTTCCCAAAAGCTAGGTGAAGAACGGCTTTCACACACACTTATCTCTCAGAACTGAGCAAGTGGAGAGACGTTCGTTCATCTAGCACCAAGGGAACGGGTTGCAGGAGACACTTTTTCTCTGCTTTCTCAGTCTGTTTCCTAGTGCCGGTTTGAAGTTCCTGCAGTTTTCACTGTAAAACCGAGTTGGAGCTTCTACCTCCAAATATATATGTATGGAATGGAGTTTGCAACTGAAAAGAAACTTTGTGTTCCAACAAGCTAGGTGAAGGACGGCTTTCACACACACTTATCTCTCAGAACTGAGCAAGTGGAGAGACGTTCGTTCATCTAGCACCAAGGGAACGGTTGCAGGAGACACTTTTTCTCTGCTTTCTCAGTCTGTTTCCTAGTGCCGGTTTGAAGTTCCTGCAGTTTTCACTGTAAAACCGAGTTGGGCTTCTACCTCCAAATATATATGTATGGAATGGAGTTTGCAACTGAAAAGAACTTTGTGTTCCCAACAAGCTAGGTGAAGGACGGCTTTCACACACACTTATCTCTCAGAACTGAGCAAGTGGAGAGACGTTCGTTCATCTAGCACCAAGGGAACGGGTTGCAGGAGACACTTTTTATCTGCTTTCTCAGTCTGTTTCCTAGTGCCGGTTTGAAGTTCCTGCAGTTTTCACTGTAAAACCGAGTTGGAGCTTCTACCTCCAAATATATATGTATGGAATGGAGTTTGCAACTGAAAAGAAACTTTGTGTTCCCAACAAGCTAGGTGAAGGACGGCTTTCACACACACTTATCTCTCAGAACTGAGCAAGTGGAGAGACGTTCGTTCATCTATCACCAAGGGAACGGGTTGCAGGAGACACTTTTTCTCTGCTTTCTCAGTCTGTTTCCTAGTGCCGGTTTGAAGTTCCTGCAGTTTTCACTGTAAAACCGAGTTGGAGCTAGTACCTCCCCATATATATGTATGGAATGGAGTTTGCAACTGAAAAGAATATTTGTGTTCCCAACAAGCTAGGTGAAGGACGGCTTTCACACACACTTATCTCTCAGAACTGAGCAAGTGGAGAGACGTTCGTTCATCTAGCACCAAGGGAACGGGTTGCAGGGACACTTTTTCTCTGCTTTCTCAGTCTGTTTCCTAGTGCCGGTTTGAAGTTCCTGCAGTTTTCACTGTAAAACCGAGTTGGAGCTTCTACCTCCAAATATATATGTATGGAATGGAGTTTGCAACTGAAAAGAAACTTTGTGTTCCCTACAAGCTAGGTGAAGGACGGCTTTCACACACACTTATCTCTCAGAACTGAGCAAGTGGAGAGACGTTCGTTCATCTAGCACCAAGGGAACGGGTTGCAGGAGACACTTTTTCTCTGCTTTCTCAGTCTGTTTCCTAGTGCCGGTTTGAAGTTCCTGCAGTTTTCACTGTCAAACCGAGTTGGAGCTAGTACCTCCCCATATATATGTATGGAATGGAGTTTGCAACTGAAAAGAAACTTTGTGTTCCCAACAAGCTAGGTGAAGACGGCTTTCACACACACTTATCTCTCAGAACTGAGCAAGTGGAGAGACGTTCGTTCATCTAGCACCAAGGGAACGGGTTGCAGGAGACACTTTTTATCTGCTTTCTCAGTCTGTTTCCTAGTGCCGGTTTGAAGTTCCTGCAGTTTTCACTGTAAAACCGAGTTGGAGCTTCTACCTCCAAATATATATGTATGGAATGGAGTTTGCAACTGAAAAGAAACTTTGTGTTCCCAACAAGCTAGGTGAAGGACGGCTTTCACACACACTTATCTCTCAGAACTGAGCAAGTGGAGAGACGTTCGTTCATCTATCACCAAGGGAACGGGTTGCAGGAGACACTTTTTCTCTGCTTTCTCAGTCTGTTTCCTAGTGCCGGTTTGAAGTTCCTGCAGTTTTCACTGTAAACCGAGTTGGAGCTAGTACCTCCCCATATATATGTATGGAATGGAGTTTGCAACTGAAAAGAATATTTGTGTTCCCAACAAGCTAGGTGAAGGACGGCTTTCACACACACTTATCTCTCAGAACTGAGCAAGTGGAGAGACGTTCGTTCATCTAGCACCAAGGGAACGGGTTGCAGGGGACACTTTTTCTCTGCTTTCTCAGTCTGTTTCCTAGTGCCGGTTTGAAGTTCCTGCAGTTTTCACTGTAAAACCGAGTTGGAGCTTCTACCTCCAAATATATATGTATGGAATGGAGTTTGCAACTGAAAAGAAACTTTGTGTTCCCAACAAGCTAGGTGAAGGACGGCTTTCACACACACTTATCTCTCAGAACTGAGCAAGTGGAGAGACGTTCGTTCATCTAGCACCAAGGGAACGGGTTGCAGGAGACACTTTTTCTCTGCTTTCTCAGTCTGTTTCCTAGTGCCGGTTTGAAGTTCCTGCAGTTTTCACTGTCAAACCGAGTTGGAGCTAGTACCTCCCCATATATATGTATGGAATGGAGTTTGCAACTGAAAAGAAACTTTGTGTTCCCAACAAGCTAGGTGAAGGACGCTTTCACACACACTTATCTCTCAGAACTGAGCAAGTGGAGAGACGTTCGTTCATCTAGCACCAAGGAACGGGTTGCAGGAGACACTTTTTCTCTGCTTTCTCAGTCTGTTTCCTAGTGTCGGTTTGAAGTTCCTGCAGTTTTCACTGTCAAACCGAGTTGGAGCTAGTACCTCCCCATATATATGTATGGAATGGAGTTTGCAACTGAAAAGAAACTTTGTGTTCCCAAAAAGCTAGGTGAAGACGGCTTTCACACACACTTATCTCTCAGAACTGAGCAAGTGGAGAGACGTTCGTTCATCTAGCACCAAGGGAACGGGTTGCAGGAGACACTTTTTCTCTGCTTTCTCAGTCTGTTTCCTAGTGCCGGTTTGAAGTTCCTGCAGTTTTCACTGTAAAACCGAGTTGGAGCTTCTACCTCCAAATATATATGTATGGAATGGAGTTTGCAACTGAAAAGAAACTTTGTGTTCCAACAAGCTAGGTGAAGGACGGCTTTCACACACACTTATCTCTCAGAACTGAGCAAGTGGAGAGACGTTCGTTCATCTAGCACCAAGGGAACGGGTTGCAGGAGACACTTTTTCTCTGCTTTCTCAGTCTGTTTCCTAGTGCCGGTTTGAAGTTCCTGCAGTTTTCACTGGTCAAAACCGAGTTGGAGCTAGTACCTCCCCATATATATGTATGGAATGGAGTTTGCAACTGAAAAGAAACTTTGTGTCCCAACAAGCTAGGTGAAGGACTGCTTTCACACACACTTATCTCTCAGAACTGAGCAAGTGGAGAGACGTTCGTTCATCTAGCACCAAGGGAACGGGTTGCAGGAGACACTTTTTCTCTGCTTTCTCAGTCTGTTTCCTAGTGCCGGTTTGAAGTTCCTGCAGTTTTCACTGTAAAACCGAGTTGGAGCTTCTACCTCCAAATATATATGTATGGAATGGAGTTTGCAACTGAAAAGAAACTTTGTGTTCCCAACAAGCTAGGTGAAGGACGGCTTTCACACACACTTATCTCTCAGAACTGAGCAAGTGGAGAGACGTTCGTTCATCTAGCACCAAGGGAACGGGTTGCAGGAGACACTTTTTCTCTGCTTTCTCAGTCTGTTTCCTAGTGCCGGTTTGAAGTTCCTGCAGTTTTCACTGTCAAACCGAGTTGGAGCTAGTACCTCCCCATATAATGTATGGAATGGAGTTTGCAACTGAAAAGAAACTTTGTATTCCCAACAAGCTAGGTGAAGGACGGCTTTCACACACACTTATCTCTCAGAACTGAGCAAGTGGAGAGACGTTCGTTCACCTAGCACCAAGGAACGGGTTGCAGGAGACACTTTTCTCTGCTTTCTCAGTCTGTTTCCTAGTGTCGGTTTGAAGTTCCTGCAGTTTCACTGTCAAACCGAGTTGGAGCTAGTACCCCCCATATATATGTATGGAATGGAGTTTGCAACTGAAAAGAAACTTTGTGTTCCCAAAAAGCTAGGTGAAGGACGGCTTTCACACACACTTATCTCTCAGAACTGAGCAAGTGGAGAGACGTTCGTTCATCTAGCACCAAGGGAACGGGTTGCAGGAGACACTTTTTCTCTGCTTTCTCAGTCTGTTTCCTAGTGCCGGTTTGAAGTTCCTGCAGTTTTCACTGTAAAACCGAGTTGGAGCTTCTACCTCCAAATATATATGTATGGAATGGAGTTTGCAACTGAAAAGAAACTTTGTGTTCCCAACAAGCTAGGTGAAGGACGGCTTTCACACACACTTATCTCTCAGAACTGAGCAAGTGGAGAGACGTTCGTTCATCTAGCACCAAGGAACGGGTTGCAGGAGACACTTTTTCTCTGCTTTCTCAGTCTGTTTCCTAGTGCCGGTTTGAAGTTCCTGCAGTTTTCACTGTAAAACCGAGTTGGGGCTTCTACCTCCAAATATATATGTATGGAATGGAGTTTGCAACTGAAAAGAAACTTTGTGTTCCCAACAAGCTAGGTGAAGGACGGCTTTCACACACACTTATCTCTCAGAACTGAGCAAGTGGAGAGACGTTCGTTCATCTAGCACCAAGGGAACGGGTTGCAGGAGACACTTTTTATCTGCTTTCTCAGTCTGTTTCCTAGTGCCGGTTTGAAGTTCCTGCAGTTTTCACTGTAAAACCGAGTTGGAGCTTCTACCTCCAAATATATATGTATGGAATGGAGTTTGCAACTGAAAAGAAACTTTGTGTTCCCAACAAGCTAGGTGAAGGACGGCTTTCACACACACTTATCTCTCAGAACTGAGCAAGTGGAGAGACGTTCGTTCATCTAGCACCAAGGGAACGGGTTGCAGGGACACTTTTTCTCTGCTTTCTCAGTCTGTTTCCTAGTGCCGGTTTGAAGTTCCTGCAGTTTTCACTGTAAAACCGAGTTGGAGCTTCTACCTCCAAATATATATGTATGGAATGGAGTTTGCAACTGAAAAGAAACTTTGTGTTCCCAACAAGCTAGGTGAAGGACGGCTTTCACACACACTTATCTCTCAGAACTGAGCAAGTGGAGAGACGTTCGTTCATCTAGCACCAAGGGAACGGGTTGCAGGAGACACTTTTTCTCTGCTTTCTCAGTCTGTTTCCTAGTGCCGGTTTGAAGTTCCTGCAGTTTTCACTGTCAAACCGAGTTGGAGCTAGTACCTCCCCATATATATGTATGGAATGGAGTTTGCAACTGAAAAGAAACTTTGTGTTCCCAACAAGCTAGGTGAAGGACGGCTTTCACACACACTTATCTCTCAGAACTGAGCAAGTGGAGAGACGTTCGTTCATCTAGCACCAAGGGAACGGGTTGCAGGAGACACTTTTTCTCTGCTTTCTCAGTCTGTTTCCTAGTGCCGGTTTGAAGTTCCTGCAGTTTTCACTGTCAAACCGAGTGGAGCTAGTACCTCCCCATATATATGTATGGAATGGAGTTTGCAACTGAAAAGAAACTTTGTGTTCCCAAAAAGCTAGGTGAAGAACGGCTTTCACACACACTTATCTCTCAGAACTGAGCAAGTGGAGAGACGTTCGTTCATCTAGCACCAAGGGAACGGGTTGCAGGAGACACTTTTTCTCTGCTTTCTCAGTCTGTTTCCTAGTGCCGGTTTGAAGTTCCTGCAGTTTTCACTGTAAAACCGAGTTGGAGCTTCTACCTCCAAATATATATGTATGGAATGGAGTTTGCAACTGAAAAGAAACTTTGTGTTCCCAACAAGCTAGGTGAAGGACGGCTTTCACACACACTTATCTCTCAGAACTGAGCAAGTGGAGAGACGTTCGTTCATCTAGCACCAAGGGAACGGGTTGCAGGAGACACTTTTTCTCTGCTTTCTCAGTCTGTTTCCTAGTGCCGGTTTGAAGTTCCTGCAGTTTTCACTGTAAAACCGAGTTGGGGCTTCTACCTCCAAATATATATGTATGGAATGGAGTTTGCAACTGAAATGAAACTTTGTGTTCCCAACAAGCTAGGTGAAGGACGGCTTTCACACACACTTATCTCTCAGAACTGAGCAAGTGGAGAGACGTTCGTTCATCTAGCACCAAGGGAACGGGTTGCAGGAGACACTTTTTCTCTGCTTTCTCAGTCTGTTTCCTAGTGCCGGTTTGAAGTTCCTGCAGTTTTCACTGTAAAACCGAGTTGGAGCTTCTACCTCCAAATATATATGTATGGAATGGAGTTTGCAACTGAAAAGAAACTTTGTGTTCCCAACAAGCTAGGTGAAGGACGGCTTTCACACACACTTATCTCTCAGAACTGAGCAAGTGGAGAGACGTTCGTTCATCTATCACCAAGGGAACGGGTTGCAGGAGACACTTTTTCTCTGCTTTCTCAGTCTGTTTCCTAGTGCCGTTTGAAGTTCCTGCAGTTTTCACTGTAAAACCGAGTTGGAGCTTCTACCTCCAAATATATATGTATGGAATGGAGTTTGCAACTGAAAAGAATATTTGTGTTCCCAACAAGCTAGGTGAAGACGGCTTTCACACACACTTATCTCTCAGAACTGAGCAAGTGGAGAGACGTTCGTTCATCTAGCACCAAGGGAACGGGTTGCAGGGGACACTTTTTCTCTGCTTTCTCAGTCTGTTTCCTAGTGCCGGTTTGAAGTTCCTGCAGTTTTCACTGTAAAACCGAGTTGGAGCTTCTACCTCCAAATATATATGTATGGAATGGAGTTTGCAACTGAAAAGAAACTTTGTGTTCCAACAAGCTAGGTGAAGGACGGCTTTCACACACACTTATCTCTCAGAACTGAGCAAGTGGAGAGACGTTCGTTCATCTAGCACCAAGGGAACGGGTTGCAGGAGACACTTTTTCTCTGCTTTCTCAGTCTGTTTCCTAGTGCTGTTTGAAGTTCCTGCAGTTTTCACTGTCAAACCGAGTTGGAGCTAGTACCTCCCCATATATATGTATGGAATGGAGTTTGCAACTGAAAAGAAACTTTGTGTTCCCAACAAGCTAGGTGAAGGACGGCTTTCACACACACTTATCTCTCAGAACTGAGCAAGTGGAGAGACGTTCGTTCATCTAGCACCAAGGGAACGGGTTGCAGGAGACACTTTTTCTCTGCTTTCTCAGTCTGTTTCCTAGTGTCGGTTTGAAGTTCCTGCAGTTTTCACTGTCAAACCGAGTGGAGCTAGTACCTCCCCATATATATGTATGGAATGGAGTTTGCAACTGAAAAGAAACTTTGTGTTCCCAAAAAGCTAGGTGAAGAACGGCTTTCACACACACTTATCTCTCAGAACTGAGCAAGTGGAGAGACGTTCGTTCATCTAGCACCAAGGGAACGGGTTGCAGGAGACACTTTTTCTCTGCTTTCTCAGTCTGTTTCCTAGTGCCGGTTTGAAGTTCCTGCAGTTTTCACTGTAAAACCGAGTTGGAGCTTCTACCGCCAAATATATATGTATGGAATGGAGTTTGCAACTGAAAAGAAACTTTGTGTTCCCAACAAGCTAGGTGAAGGACGGCTTTCACACACACTTATCTCTCAGAACTGAGCAAGTGGAGAGACGTTCGTTCATCTAGCACCAAGGGAACGGGTTGCAGGAGACACTTTTTCTCTGCTTTCTCAGTCTGTTTCCTAGTGCCGGTTTGAAGTTCCTGCAGTTTTCACTGTAAAACCGAGTTGGGGCTTCTACCTCCAAATATATATGTATGGAATGGAGTTTGCAACTGAAAAGAAACTTTGTGTTCCCAACAAGCTAGGTGAAGGACGGCTTTCACACACACTTATCTCTCAGAACTGAGCAAGTGGAGAGACGTTCGTTCATCTAGCACCAAGGGAACGGGTTGCAGGAGACACTTTTTATCTGCTTTCTCAGTCTGTTTCCTAGTGCCGGTTTGAAGTTCCTGCAGTTTTCACTGTAAAACCGAGTTGGAGCTTCTACCTCCAAATATATATGTATGGAATGGAGTTTGCAACTGAAAAGAAACTTTGTGTTCCCAACAAGCTAGGTGAAGGACGGCTTTCACACACACTTATCTCTCAGAACTGAGCAAGTGGAGAGACGTTCGTTCATCTAGCACCAATGGAACGGGTTGCAGGGGACACTTTTTCTCTGCTTTCTCAGTCTGTTTCCTAGTGCCGGTTTGAAGTTCCTGCAGTTTTCACTGTAAAACCGAGTTGGAGCTTCTACCTCCAAATATATATGTATGGAATGGAGTTTGCAACTGAAAAGAAACTTTGTGTTCCCAACAAGCTAGGTGAAGGACGGCTTTCACACACACTTATCTCTCAGAACTGAGCAAGTGGAGAGACGTTCGTTCATCTAGCACCAAGGGAACGGGTTGCAGGAGACACTTTTTCTCTGCTTTCTCAGTCTGTTTCCTAGTGCCGGTTTGAAGTTCCTGCAGTTTTCACTGTCAAACCGAGTTGGAGCTAGTACCTCCCCATATATATGTATGGAATGGAGTTTGCTACTGAAAAGAAACTTTGTGTTCCCAAAAAGCTAGGTGAAGAACGGCTTTCACACACACTTATCTCTCAGAACTGAGCAAGTGGAGAGACGTTCGTTCATCTAGCACCAAGGGAACGGGTTGCAGGAGACACTTTTTCTCTGCTTTCTCAGTCTGTTTCCTAGTGCCGGTTTGAAGTTCCTGCAGTTTTCACTGTAAAACCGAGTTGGAGCTTCTACCTCCAAATATATATGTATGGAATGGAGTTTGCAACTGAAAAGAAACTTTGTGTTCCCAACAAGCTAGGTGAAGGACGGCTTTCACACACACTTATCTCTCAGAACTGAGCAAGTGGAGAGACGTTCGTTCATCTAGCACCAAGGGAACGGGTTGCAGGAGACACTTTTTCTCTGCTTTCTCAGTCTGTTTCCTAGTGCTGGTTTGAAGTTCCTGCAGTTTTCACTGTAAAACCGAGTTGGAGCTAGTACCTCCCCATATATATGTATGGAATGGAGTTTGCAACTGAAAAGAAACTTTGTGTTCCCAAAAAGCTAGGTGAAGAACGGCTTTCACACACACTTATCTCTCAGAACTGAGCAAGTGGAGAGACGTTCGTTCATCTAGAACCAAGGGAACGGGTTGCAGGAGACACTTTTTCTCTGCTTTCTCAGTCTGTTTCCTAGTGCCGGTTTGAAGTTCCTGCAGTTTTCACTGTAAAACCGAGTTGGAGCTTCTACCTCCAAATATATATGTATGGATTGGAGTTTGCAACTGAAAAGATACTTTGTGTTCCCAACAAGCTAGGTGAAGGACGGCTTTCACACACACTTATCTCTCAGAACTGAGCAAGTGGAGAGACGTTCGTTCATCTAGCACCAAGGGAACGGGTTGCAGGAGACACTTTTTCTCTGCTTTCTCAGTCTGTTTCCTAGTGCCGGTTTGAAGTTCCTGCAGTTTTCACTGTAAAACCGAGTTGGAGCTTCTACCTCCAAATATATATGTATGGAATGGAGTTTGCAACTGAAAAGAAACTTTGTGTTCCCAACAAGCTAGGTGAAGGACGGCTTTCACACACACTTATCTCTCAGAACTGAGCAAGTGGAGAGACGTTCGTTCATCTAGCACCAAGGGAACGGGTTGCAGGAGACACTTTTTCTCTGCTTTCTCAGTCTGTTTCCTAGTGCCGGTTTGAAGTTCCTGCAGTTTTCACTGTAAAACCGAGTTCGAGCTAGTACCTCCCCATATATATGTATGGAATGGAGTTTGCAACTGAAAAGAAACTTTGTGTTCCCAACAAGCTAGGTGAAGGACGGCTTTCACACACACTTATCTCTCAGAACTGAGCAAGTGGAGAGACGTTCGTTCATCTAGCACCAAGGGAACGGGTTGCAGGAGACACTTTTTCTCTGCTTTCTCAGTCTGTTTCCTAGTGCCGGTTTGAAGTTCCTGCAGTTTTCACTGTAAAACCGAGTTGGAGCTTGTACCTCCCCATATATATGTATGGAATGGAGTTTGCAACTGAAAAGAAACTTTGTGTTCCCAAAAAGCTAGGTGAAGGACGGCTTTCACACACACTTATCTCTCAGAACTGAGCAAGTGGAGAGACGTTCGTTCATCTAGCACCAAGGGAACGGGTTGCAGGAGACACTTTTTCTCTGCTTTCTCAGACTGTTTCCTAGTGCCGGTTTGAAGTTCCTGCAGTTTTCACTGTAAAACCGAGTTGGAGCTTCTACCTCCAAATATATATGTATGGAATGGAGTTTGCAACTGAAAAGAAACTTTGTGTTCCCAACAAGCTAGGTGAAGGACGGCTTTCACACACACTTATCTCTCAGAACTGAGCAAGTGGAGAGACGTTCGTTCATCTAGCAACAAGGGAATGGGTTGCAGGAGACACTTTTTCTCTGTTTTCTCAGTCTGTTTCCTAGTGCCGGTTTGATGTTCCTGCAGTTTTCACTGTAAAACCGAGTTGGAGCTTGTACCTCCCCATATATATGTTTGGAATGGAGTTTGCAACTGAAAAGAAACTTTGTGTTCCCAACAAGCTAGGTGAAGGACGGCTTTCACACACACTTATCTCTCAGAACTGAGCAAGTGGAGAGACGTTCGTTCATCTAGCACCAAGGGAACGGGTTGCAGGAGACACTTTTTCTCTGCTTTCTCAGACTGTTTCCTAGTGCCGGTTTGAAGTTCCTGCAGTTTTCACTGTCAAACCGAGTTGGAGCTTCTACCTCCAAATATATATGTATGGAATGGAGTTTGCAACTGAAAAGAAACTTTGTGTTCCCAAAAAGCTAGGTGAAGAACGGCTTTCACACACACTTATCTCTCAGAACTGAGCAAGTGGAGAGACGTTCGTTCATCTAGCACCAAGGGAACGGGTTGCAGGAGACACTTTTTCTCTGCTTTCTCAGTCTGTTTCCTAGTGCCGGTTTGAAGTTCCTGCAGTTTTCACTGTAAAACCGAGTTGGAGCTTCTACCTCCAAATATATATGTATGGAATGGAGTTTGCAACTGAAAAGAAACTTTGTGTTCCCAACAAGCTAGGTGAAGGACGGCTTTCACACACACTTATCTCTCAGAACTGAGCAAGTGGAGAGACGTTCGTTCATCTAGCACCAAGGGAACGGGTTGCAGGAGACACTTTTTCTCTGCTTTCTCAGTCTGTTTCCTAGTGCCGGTTTGAAGTTCCTGCAGTTTTCACTGTAAAACCGAGTTGGGGCTTCTACCTCCAAATATATATGTATGGAATGGAGTTTGCAACTGAAAAGAAACTTTGTGTTCCCAACAAGCTAGGTGAAGGACGGCTTTCACACACACTTATCTCTCAGAACTGAGCAAGTGGAGAGACGTTCGTTCATCTAGCACCAAGGGAACGGGTTGCAGGAGACACTTTTTATCTGCTTTCTCAGTCTGTTTCCTAGTGCCGGTTTGAAGTTCCTGCAGTTTTCACTGTAAAACCGAGTTGGAGCTTCTACCTCCAAATATATATGTATGGAATGGAGTTTGCAACTGAAAAGAAACTTTGTGTTCCCAACAAGCTAGGTGAAGGACGGCTTTCACACACACTTATCTCTCAGAACTGAGCAAGTGGAGAGACGTTCGTTCATCTATCACCAAGGGAACGGGTTGCAGGAGACACTTTTTCTCTGCTTTCTCAGTCTGTTTCCTAGTGCCGGTTTGAAGTTCCTGCAGTTTTCACTGTAAAACCGAGTTGGAGCTAGTACCTCCCCATATATATGTATGGAATGGAGTTTGCAACTGAAAAGAATATTTGTGTTCCCAACAAGCTAGGTGAAGGACGGCTTTCACACACACTTATCTCTCAGAACTGAGCAAGTGGAGAGACGTTCGTTCATCTAGCACCAATGGAACGGGTTGCAGGGGACACTTTTTCTCTGCTTTCTCAGTCTGTTTCCTAGTGCCGGTTTGAAGTTCCTGCAGTTTTCACTGTAAAACCGAGTTGGAGCTTCTACCTCCAAATATATATGTATGGAATGGAGTTTGCAACTGAAAAGAAACTTTGTGTTCCCAACAAGCTAGGTGAAGGACGGCTTTCACACACACTTATCTCTCAGAACTGAGCAAGTGGAGAGACGTTCGTTCATCTAGCACCAAGGGAACGGGTTGCAGGAGACACTTTTTCTCTGCTTTCTCAGTCTGTTTCCTAGTGCCGGTTTGAAGTTCCTGCAGTTTTCACTGTCAAACCGAGTTGGAGCTAGTACCTCCCCATATATATGTATGGAATGGAGTTTGCTACTGAAAAGAAACTTTGTGTTCCCAAAAAGCTAGGTGAAGAACGGCTTTCACACACACTTATCTCTCAGAACTGAGCAAGTGGAGAGACGTTCGTTCATCTAGCACCAAGGGAACGGGTTGCAGGAGACACTTTTTCTCTGCTTTCTCAGTCTGTTTCCTAGTGCCGGTTTGAAGTTCCTGCAGTTTTCACTGTAAAACCGAGTTGGGGCTTCTACCTCCAAATATATATGTATGGAATGGAGTTTGCAACTGAAAAGAAACTTTGTGTTCCCAACAAGCTAGGTGAAGGACGGCTTTCACACACACTTATCTCTCAGAACTGAGCAAGTGGAGAGACGTTCGTTCATCTAGCACCAAGGGAACGGGTTGCAGGAGACACTTTTTATCTGCTTTCTCAGTCTGTTTCCTAGTGCCGGTTTGAAGTTCCTGCAGTTTTCACTGTAAAACCGAGTTGGAGCTTCTACCTCCAAATATATATGTATGGAATGGAGTTTGCAACTGAAAAGAAACTTTGTGTTCCCAACAAGCTAGGTGAAGGACGGCTTTCACACACACTTATCTCTCAGAACTGAGCAAGTGGAGAGACGTTCGTTCATCTAGCACCAATGGAACGGGTTGCAGGGGACACTTTTTCTCTGCTTTCTCAGTCTGTTTCCTAGTGCCGGTTTGAAGTTCCTGCAGTTTTCACTGTAAAACCGAGTTGGAGCTTCTACCTCCAAATATATATGTATGGAATGGAGTTTGCAACTGAAAAGAAACTTTGTGTTCCCAACAAGCTAGGTGAAGGACGGCTTTCACACACACTTATCTCTCAGAACTGAGCAAGTGGAGAGACGTTCGTTCATCTAGCACCAAGGGAACGGGTTGCAGGAGACACTTTTTCTCTGCTTTCTCAGTCTGTTTCCTAGTGCCGGTTTGAAGTTCCTGCAGTTTTCACTGTCAAACCGAGTTGGAGCTAGTACCTCCCCATATATATGTATGGAATGGAGTTTGCTACTGAAAAGAAACTTTGTGTTCCCAAAAAGCTAGGTGAAGAACGGCTTTCACACACACTTATCTCTCAGAACTGAGCAAGTGGAGAGACGTTCGTTCATCTAGCACCAAGGGAACGGGTTGCAGGAGACACTTTTTCTCTGCTTTCTCAGTCTGTTTCCTAGTGCCGGTTTGAAGTTCCTGCAGTTTTCACTGTAAAACCGAGTTGGAGCTTCTACCTCCAAATATATATGTATGGAATGGAGTTTGCAACTGAAAAGAAACTTTGTGTTCCCAACAAGCTAGGTGAAGGACGGCTTTCACACACACTTATCTCTCAGAACTGAGCAAGTGGAGAGACGTTCGTTCATCTAGCACCAAGGGAACGGGTTGCAGGAGACACTTTTTCTCTGCTTTCTCAGTCTGTTTCCTAGTGCTGGTTTGAAGTTCCTGCAGTTTTCACTGTAAAACCGAGTTGGAGCTAGTACCTCCCCATATATATGTATGGAATGGAGTTTGCAACTGAAAAGAAACTTTGTGTTCCCAAAAAGCTAGGTGAAGAACGGCTTTCACACACACTTATCTCTCAGAACTGAGCAAGTGGAGAGACGTTCGTTCATCTAGAACCAAGGGAACGGGTTGCAGGAGACACTTTTTCTCTGCTTTCTCAGTCTGTTTCCTAGTGCCGGTTTGAAGTTCCTGCAGTTTTCACTGTAAAACCGAGTTGGAGCTTCTACCTCCAAATATATATGTATGGATTGGAGTTTGCAACTGAAAAGATACTTTGTGTTCCCAACAAGCTAGGTGAAGGACGGCTTTCACACACACTTATCTCTCAGAACTGAGCAAGTGGAGAGACGTTCGTTCATCTAGCACCAAGGGAACGGGTTGCAGGAGACACTTTTTCTCTGCTTTCTCAGTCTGTTTCCTAGTGCCGGTTTGAAGTTCCTGCAGTTTTCACTGTAAAACCGAGTTGGAGCTTCTACCTCCAAATATATATGTATGGAATGGAGTTTGCAACTGAAAAGAAACTTTGTGTTCCCAACAAGCTAGGTGAAGGACGGCTTTCACACACACTTATCTCTCAGAACTGAGCAAGTGGAGAGACGTTCGTTCATCTAGCACCAAGGGAACGGGTTGCAGGAGACACTTTTTCTCTGCTTTCTCAGTCTGTTTCCTAGTGCCGGTTTGAAGTTCCTGCAGTTTTCACTGTAAAACCGAGTTGGAGCTAGTACCTCCCCATATATATGTATGGAATGGAGTTTGCAACTGAAAAGAAACTTTGTGTTCCCAACAAGCTAGGTGAAGGACGGCTTTCACACACACTTATCTCTCAGAACTGAGCAAGTGGAGAGACGTTCGTTCATCTAGCACCAAGGGAACGGGTTGCAGGAGACACTTTTTCTCTGCTTTCTCAGTCTGTTTCCTAGTGCCGGTTTGAAGTTCCTGCAGTTTTCACTGTAAAACCGAGTTGGAGCTTGTACCTCCCCATATATATGTATGGAATGGAGTTTGCAACTGAAAAGAAACTTTGTGTTCCCAAAAAGCTAGGTGAAGGACGGCTTTCACACACACTTATCTCTCAGAACTGAGCAAGTGGAGAGACGTTCGTTCATCTAGCACCAAGGGAACGGGTTGCAGGAGACACTTTTTCTCTGCTTTCTCAGTCTGTTTCCTAGTGCCGGTTTGAAGTTCCTGCAGTTTTCACTGTATAACCGAGTTGGAGCTAGTACCTCCCCATATATATGTATGGAATGGAGTTTGCAACTGAAAAGAAACTTTGTGTTCCCAAAAAGCTAGGTGAAGAACGGCTTTCACACACACTTATCTCTCAGAACTGAGCAAGTGGAGAGACGTTCGTTCATCTAGCACCAAGGGAACGGGTTGCAGGAGACACTTTTTCTCTGCTTTCTCAGTCTGTTTCCTAGTGCCGGTTTGATGTTCCTGCAGTTTTCACTGTAAAACCGAGTTGGAGCTTGTACCTCCCCATATATATGTTTGGAATGGAGTTTGCAACTGAAAAGAAACTTTGTGTTCCCAACAAGCTAGGTGAAGGACGGCTTTCACACACACTTATCTCTCAGAACTGAGCAAGTGGAGAGACGTCGTTCATCTAGCACCAAGGGAACGGGTTGCAGGAGACACTTTTTCTCTGCTTTCTCAGACTGTTTCCTAGTGCCGGTTTGAAGTTCCTGCAGTTTTCACTGTAAAACCGAGTTGGAGCTTCTACCTCCAAATATATATGTATGGAATGGAGTTTGCAACTGAAAAGAAACTTTGTGTTCCCAACAAGCTAGGTGAAGGACGGCTTTCACACACACTTATCTCTCAGAACTGAGCAAGTGGAGAGACGTTCGTTCATCTAGCAACAAGGGAATGGGTTGCAGGAGACACTTTTTCTCTGTTTTCTCAGTCTGTTTCCTAGTGCCGGTTTGATGTTCCTGCAGTTTTCACTGTAAAACCGAGTTGGAGCTTGTACCTCCCCATATATATGTTTGGAATGGAGTTTGCAACTGAAAAGAAACTTTGTGTTCCCAACAAGCTAGGTGAAGGACGGCTTTCACACACACTTATCTCTCAGAACTGAGCAAGTGGAGAGACGTTCGTTCATCTAGCACCAAGGGAACGGGTTGCAGGAGACACTTTTTCTCTGCTTTCTCAGACTGTTTCCTAGTGCCGGTTTGAAGTTCCTGCAGTTTTCACTGTCAAACCGAGTTGGAGCTTCTACCTCCAAATATATATGTATGGAATGGAGTTTGCAACTGAAAAGAAACTTTGTGTTCCCAAAAAGCTAGGTGAAGAACGGCTTTCACACACACTTATCTCTCAGAACTGAGCAAGTGGAGAGACGTTCGTTCATCTAGCACCAAGGGAACGGGTTGCAGGAGACACTTTTTCTCTGCTTTCTCAGTCTGTTTCCTAGTGCCGGTTTGAAGTTCCTGCAGTTTTCACTGTAAAACCGAGTTGGAGCTTCTACCTCCAAATATATATGTATGGAATGGAGTTTGCAACTGAAAAGAAACTTTGTGTTCCCAACAAGCTAGGTGAAGGACGGCTTTCACACACACTTATCTCTCAGAACTGAGCAAGTGGAGAGACGTTCGTTCATCTAGCACCAAGGGAACGGGTTGCAGGAGACACTTTTTCTCTGCTTTCTCAGTCTGTTTCCTAGTGCCGGTTTGAAGTTCCTGCAGTTTTCACTGTAAAACCGAGTTGGGGCTTCTACCTCCAAATATATATGTATGGAATGGAGTTTGCAACTGAAAAGAAACTTTGTGTTCCCAACAAGCTAGGTGAAGGACGGCTTTCACACACACTTATCTCTCAGAACTGAGCAAGTGGAGAGACGTTCGTTCATCTAGCACCAAGGGAACGGGTTGCAGGAGACACTTTTTATCTGCTTTCTCAGTCTGTTTCCTAGTGCCGGTTTGAAGTTCCTGCAGTTTTCACTGTAAAACCGAGTTGGAGCTTCTACCTCCAAATATATATGTATGGAATGGAGTTTGCAACTGAAAAGAAACTTTGTGTTCCCAACAAGCTAGGTGAAGGACGGCTTTCACACACACTTATCTCTCAGAACTGAGCAAGTGGAGAGACGTTCGTTCATCTATCACCAAGGGAACGGGTTGCAGGAGACACTTTTTCTCTGCTTTCTCAGTCTGTTTCCTAGTGCCGGTTTGAAGTTCCTGCAGTTTTCACTGTAAAACCGAGTTGGAGCTAGTACCTCCCCATATATATGTATGGAATGGAGTTTGCAACTGAAAAGAATATTTGTGTTCCCAACAAGCTAGGTGAAGGACGGCTTTCACACACACTTATCTCTCAGAACTGAGCAAGTGGAGAGACGTTCGTTCATCTAGCACCAATGGAACGGGTTGCAGGGGACACTTTTTCTCTGCTTTCTCAGTCTGTTTCCTAGTGCCGGTTTGAAGTTCCTGCAGTTTTCACTGTAAAACCGAGTTGGAGCTTCTACCTCCAAATATATATGTATGGAATGGAGTTTGCAACTGAAAAGAAACTTTGTGTTCCCAACAAGCTAGGTGAAGGACGGCTTTCACACACACTTATCTCTCAGAACTGAGCAAGTGGAGAGACGTTCGTTCATCTAGCACCAAGGGAACGGGTTGCAGGAGACACTTTTTCTCTGCTTTCTCAGTCTGTTTCCTAGTGCCGGTTTGAAGTTCCTGCAGTTTTCACTGTAAAACCGAGTTGGAGCTTCTACCTCCAAATATATATGTATGGAATGGAGTTTGCAACTGAAAAGAAACTTTGTGTTCCCAACAAGCTAGGTGAAGGACGGCTTTCACACACACTTATCTCTCAGAACTGAGCAAGTGGAGAGACGTTCGTTCATCTAGCACCAAGGGAACGGGTTGCAGGAGACACTTTTTCTCTGCTTTCTCAGTCTGTTTCCTAGTGCCGGTTTGAAGTTCCTGCAGTTTTCACTGTAAAACCGAGTTGGGGCTTCTACCTCCAAATATATATGTATGGAATGGAGTTTGCAACTGAAAAGAAACTTTGTGTTCCCAACAAGCTAGGTGAAGGACGGCTTTCACACACACTTATCTCTCAGAACTGAGCAAGTGGAGAGACGTTCGTTCATCTAGCACCAAGGGAACGGGTTGCAGGAGACACTTTTTATCTGCTTTCTCAGTCTGTTTCCTAGTGCCGGTTTGAAGTTCCTGCAGTTTTCACTGTAAAACCGAGTTGGAGCTTCTACCTCCAAATATATATGTATGGAATGGAGTTTGCAACTGAAAAGAAACTTTGTGTTCCCAACAAGCTAGGTGAAGGACGGCTTTCACACACACTTATCTCTCAGAACTGAGCAAGTGGAGAGACGTTCGTTCATCTATCACCAAGGGAACGGGTTGCAGGAGACACTTTTTCTCTGCTTTCTCAGTCTGTTTCCTAGTGCCGGTTTGAAGTTCCTGCAGTTTTCACTGTAAAACCGAGTTGGAGCTAGTACCTCCCCATATATATGTATGGAATGGAGTTTGCAACTGAAAAGAATATTTGTGTTCCCAACAAGCTAGGTGAAGGACGGCTTTCACACACACTTATCTCTCAGAACTGAGCAAGTGGAGAGACGTTCGTTCATCTAGCACCAATGGAACGGGTTGCAGGGGACACTTTTTCTCTGCTTTCTCAGTCTGTTTCCTAGTGCCGGTTTGAAGTTCCTGCAGTTTTCACTGTAAAACCGAGTTGGAGCTTCTACCTCCAAATATATATGTATGGAATGGAGTTTGCAACTGAAAAGAAACTTTGTGTTCCCAACAAGCTAGGTGAAGGACGGCTTTCACACACACTTATCTCTCAGAACTGAGCAAGTGGAGAGACGTTCGTTCATCTAGCACCAAGGGAACGGGTTGCAGGAGACACTTTTTCTCTGCTTTCTCAGTCTGTTTCCTAGTGCCGGTTTGAAGTTCCTGCAGTTTTCACTGTCAAACCGAGTTGGAGCTAGTACCTCCCCATATATATGTATGGAATGGAGTTTGCTACTGAAAAGAAACTTTGTGTTCCCAAAAAGCTAGGTGAAGAACGGCTTTCACACACACTTATCTCTCAGAACTGAGCAAGTGGAGAGACGTTCGTTCATCTAGCACCAAGGGAACGGGTTGCAGGAGACACTTTTTCTCTGCTTTCTCAGTCTGTTTCCTAGTGCCGGTTTGAAGTTCCTGCAGTTTTCACTGTAAAACCGAGTTGGGGCTTCTACCTCCAAATATATATGTATGGAATGGAGTTTGCAACTGAAAAGAAACTTTGTGTTCCCAACAAGCTAGGTGAAGGACGGCTTTCACACACACTTATCTCTCAGAACTGAGCAAGTGGAGAGACGTTCGTTCATCTAGCACCAAGGGAACGGGTTGCAGGAGACACTTTTTATCTGCTTTCTCAGTCTGTTTCCTAGTGCCGGTTTGAAGTTCCTGCAGTTTTCACTGTAAAACCGAGTTGGAGCTTCTACCTCCAAATATATATGTATGGAATGGAGTTTGCAACTGAAAAGAAACTTTGTGTTCCCAACAAGCTAGGTGAAGGACGGCTTTCACACACACTTATCTCTCAGAACTGAGCAAGTGGAGAGACGTTCGTTCATCTAGCACCAATGGAACGGGTTGCAGGGGACACTTTTTCTCTGCTTTCTCAGTCTGTTTCCTAGTGCCGGTTTGAAGTTCCTGCAGTTTTCACTGTAAAACCGAGTTGGAGCTTCTACCTCCAAATATATATGTATGGAATGGAGTTTGCAACTGAAAAGAAACTTTGTGTTCCCAACAAGCTAGGTGAAGGACGGCTTTCACACACACTTATCTCTCAGAACTGAGCAAGTGGAGAGACGTTCGTTCATCTAGCACCAAGGGAACGGGTTGCAGGAGACACTTTTTCTCTGCTTTCTCAGTCTGTTTCCTAGTGCCGGTTTGAAGTTCCTGCAGTTTTCACTGTCAAACCGAGTTGGAGCTAGTACCTCCCCATATATATGTATGGAATGGAGTTTGCTACTGAAAAGAAACTTTGTGTTCCCAAAAAGCTAGGTGAAGAACGGCTTTCACACACACTTATCTCTCAGAACTGAGCAAGTGGAGAGACGTTCGTTCATCTAGCACCAAGGGAACGGGTTGCAGGAGACACTTTTTCTCTGCTTTCTCAGTCTGTTTCCTAGTGCCGGTTTGAAGTTCCTGCAGTTTTCACTGTAAAACCGAGTTGGAGCTTCTACCTCCAAATATATATGTATGGAATGGAGTTTGCAACTGAAAAGAAACTTTGTGTTCCCAACAAGCTAGGTGAAGGACGGCTTTCACACACACTTATCTCTCAGAACTGAGCAAGTGGAGAGACGTTCGTTCATCTAGCACCAAGGGAACGGGTTGCAGGAGACACTTTTTCTCTGCTTTCTCAGTCTGTTTCCTAGTGCTGGTTTGAAGTTCCTGCAGTTTTCACTGTAAAACCGAGTTGGAGCTAGTACCTCCCCATATATATGTATGGAATGGAGTTTGCAACTGAAAAGAAACTTTGTGTTCCCAAAAAGCTAGGTGAAGAACGGCTTTCACACACACTTATCTCTCAGAACTGAGCAAGTGGAGAGACGTTCGTTCATCTAGAACCAAGGGAACGGGTTGCAGGAGACACTTTTTCTCTGCTTTCTCAGTCTGTTTCCTAGTGCCGGTTTGAAGTTCCTGCAGTTTTCACTGTAAAACCGAGTTGGAGCTTCTACCTCCAAATATATATGTATGGATTGGAGTTTGCAACTGAAAAGATACTTTGTGTTCCCAACAAGCTAGGTGAAGGACGGCTTTCACACACACTTATCTCTCAGAACTGAGCAAGTGGAGAGACGTTCGTTCATCTAGCACCAAGGGAACGGGTTGCAGGAGACACTTTTTCTCTGCTTTCTCAGTCTGTTTCCTAGTGCCGGTTTGAAGTTCCTGCAGTTTTCACTGTAAAACCGAGTTGGAGCTTCTACCTCCAAATATATATGTATGGAATGGAGTTTGCAACTGAAAAGAAACTTTGTGTTCCCAACAAGCTAGGTGAAGGACGGCTTTCACACACACTTATCTCTCAGAACTGAGCAAGTGGAGAGACGTTCGTTCATCTAGCACCAAGGGAACGGGTTGCAGGAGACACTTTTTCTCTGCTTTCTCAGTCTGTTTCCTAGTGCCGGTTTGAAGTTCCTGCAGTTTTCACTGTAAAACCGAGTTGGAGCTAGTACCTCCCCATATATATGTATGGAATGGAGTTTGCAACTGAAAAGAAACTTTGTGTTCCCAACAAGCTAGGTGAAGGACGGCTTTCACACACACTTATCTCTCAGAACTGAGCAAGTGGAGAGACGTTCGTTCATCTAGCACCAAGGGAACGGGTTGCAGGAGACACTTTTTCTCTGCTTTCTCAGTCTGTTTCCTAGTGCCGGTTTGAAGTTCCTGCAGTTTTCACTGTAAAACCGAGTTGGAGCTTGTACCTCCCCATATATATGTATGGAATGGAGTTTGCAACTGAAAAGAAACTTTGTGTTCCCAAAAAGCTAGGTGAAGGACGGCTTTCACACACACTTATCTCTCAGAACTGAGCAAGTGGAGAGACGTTCGTTCATCTAGCACCAAGGGAACGGGTTGCAGGAGACACTTTTTCTCTGCTTTCTCAGTCTGTTTCCTAGTGCCGGTTTGAAGTTCCTGCAGTTTTCACTGTATAACCGAGTTGGAGCTAGTACCTCCCCATATATATGTATGGAATGGAGTTTGCAACTGAAAAGAAACTTTGTGTTCCCAAAAAGCTAGGTGAAGAACGGCTTTCACACACACTTATCTCTCAGAACTGAGCAAGTGGAGAGACGTTCGTTCATCTAGCACCAAGGGAACGGGTTGCAGGAGACACTTTTTCTCTGCTTTCTCAGTCTGTTTCCTAGTGCCGGTTTGATGTTCCTGCAGTTTTCACTGTAAAACCGAGTTGGAGCTTGTACCTCCCCATATATATGTTTGGAATGGAGTTTGCAACTGAAAAGAAACTTTGTGTTCCCAACAAGCTAGGTGAAGGACGGCTTTCACACACACTTATCTCTCAGAACTGAGCAAGTGGAGAGACGTCGTTCATCTAGCACCAAGGGAACGGGTTGCAGGAGACACTTTTTCTCTGCTTTCTCAGACTGTTTCCTAGTGCCGGTTTGAAGTTCCTGCAGTTTTCACTGTAAAACCGAGTTGGAGCTTCTACCTCCAAATATATATGTATGGAATGGAGTTTGCAACTGAAAAGAAACTTTGTGTTCCCAACAAGCTAGGTGAAGGACGGCTTTCACACACACTTATCTCTCAGAACTGAGCAAGTGGAGAGACGTTCGTTCATCTAGCAACAAGGGAATGGGTTGCAGGAGACACTTTTTCTCTGTTTTCTCAGTCTGTTTCCTAGTGCCGGTTTGATGTTCCTGCAGTTTTCACTGTAAAACCGAGTTGGAGCTTGTACCTCCCCATATATATGTTTGGAATGGAGTTTGCAACTGAAAAGAAACTTTGTGTTCCCAACAAGCTAGGTGAAGGACGGCTTTCACACACACTTATCTCTCAGAACTGAGCAAGTGGAGAGACGTTCGTTCATCTAGCACCAAGGGAACGGGTTGCAGGAGACACTTTTTCTCTGCTTTCTCAGACTGTTTCCTAGTGCCGGTTTGAAGTTCCTGCAGTTTTCACTGTCAAACCGAGTTGGAGCTTCTACCTCCAAATATATATGTATGGAATGGAGTTTGCAACTGAAAAGAAACTTTGTGTTCCCAAAAAGCTAGGTGAAGAACGGCTTTCACACACACTTATCTCTCAGAACTGAGCAAGTGGAGAGACGTTCGTTCATCTAGCACCAAGGGAACGGGTTGCAGGAGACACTTTTTCTCTGCTTTCTCAGTCTGTTTCCTAGTGCCGGTTTGAAGTTCCTGCAGTTTTCACTGTAAAACCGAGTTGGAGCTTCTACCTCCAAATATATATGTATGGAATGGAGTTTGCAACTGAAAAGAAACTTTGTGTTCCCAACAAGCTAGGTGAAGGACGGCTTTCACACACACTTATCTCTCAGAACTGAGCAAGTGGAGAGACGTTCGTTCATCTAGCACCAAGGGAACGGGTTGCAGGAGACACTTTTTCTCTGCTTTCTCAGTCTGTTTCCTAGTGCCGGTTTGAAGTTCCTGCAGTTTTCACTGTAAAACCGAGTTGGGGCTTCTACCTCCAAATATATATGTATGGAATGGAGTTTGCAACTGAAAAGAAACTTTGTGTTCCCAACAAGCTAGGTGAAGGACGGCTTTCACACACACTTATCTCTCAGAACTGAGCAAGTGGAGAGACGTTCGTTCATCTAGCACCAAGGGAACGGGTTGCAGGAGACACTTTTTATCTGCTTTCTCAGTCTGTTTCCTAGTGCCGGTTTGAAGTTCCTGCAGTTTTCACTGTAAAACCGAGTTGGAGCTTCTACCTCCAAATATATATGTATGGAATGGAGTTTGCAACTGAAAAGAAACTTTGTGTTCCCAACAAGCTAGGTGAAGGACGGCTTTCACACACACTTATCTCTCAGAACTGAGCAAGTGGAGAGACGTTCGTTCATCTATCACCAAGGGAACGGGTTGCAGGAGACACTTTTTCTCTGCTTTCTCAGTCTGTTTCCTAGTGCCGGTTTGAAGTTCCTGCAGTTTTCACTGTAAAACCGAGTTGGAGCTAGTACCTCCCCATATATATGTATGGAATGGAGTTTGCAACTGAAAAGAATATTTGTGTTCCCAACAAGCTAGGTGAAGGACGGCTTTCACACACACTTATCTCTCAGAACTGAGCAAGTGGAGAGACGTTCGTTCATCTAGCACCAATGGAACGGGTTGCAGGGGACACTTTTTCTCTGCTTTCTCAGTCTGTTTCCTAGTGCCGGTTTGAAGTTCCTGCAGTTTTCACTGTAAAACCGAGTTGGAGCTTCTACCTCCAAATATATATGTATGGAATGGAGTTTGCAACTGAAAAGAAACTTTGTGTTCCCAACAAGCTAGGTGAAGGACGGCTTTCACACACACTTATCTCTCAGAACTGAGCAAGTGGAGAGACGTTCGTTCATCTAGCACCAAGGGAACGGGTTGCAGGAGACACTTTTTCTCTGCTTTCTCAGTCTGTTTCCTAGTGCCGGTTTGAAGTTCCTGCAGTTTTCACTGTCAAACCGAGTTGGAGCTAGTACCTCCCCATATATATGTATGGAATGGAGTTTGCTACTGAAAAGAAACTTTGTGTTCCCAAAAAGCTAGGTGAAGAACGGCTTTCACACACACTTATCTCTCAGAACTGAGCAAGTGGAGAGACGTTCGTTCATCTAGCACCAAGGGAACGGGTTGCAGGAGACACTTTTTCTCTGCTTTCTCAGTCTGTTTCCTAGTGCCGGTTTGAAGTTCCTGCAGTTTTCACTGTAAAACCGAGTTGGAGCTTCTACCTCCAAATATATATGTATGGAATGGAGTTTGCAACTGAAAAGAAACTTTGTGTTCCCAACAAGCTAGGTGAAGGACGGCTTTCACACACACTTATCTCTCAGAACTGAGCAAGTGGAGAGACGTTCGTTCATCTAGCACCAAGGGAACGGGTTGCAGGAGACACTTTTTCTCTGCTTTCTCAGTCTGTTTCCTAGTGCCGGTTTGAAGTTCCTGCAGTTTTCACTGTAAAACCGAGTTGGAGCTAGTACCTCCCCATATATATGTATGGAATGGAGTTTGCAACTGAAAAGAAACTTTGTGTTCCCAAAAAGCTAGGTGAAGAACGGCTTTCACACACACTTATCTCTCAGAACTGAGCAAGTGGAGAGACGTTCGTTCATCTAGCACCAAGGGAACGGGTTGCAGGAGACACTTTTTCTCTGCTTTCTCAGTCTGTTTCCTAGTGCCGGTTTGAAGTTCCTGCAGTTTTCACTGTAAAACCGAGTTGGAGCTTCTACCTCCAAATATATATGTATGGATTGGAGTTTGCAACTGAAAAGATACTTTGTGTTCCCAACAAGCTAGGTGAAGGACGGCTTTCACACACACTTATCTCTCAGAACTGAGCAAGTGGAGAGACGTTCGTTCATCTAGCACCAAGGGAACGGGTTGCAGGAGACACTTTTTCTCTGCTTTCTCAGTCTGTTTCCTAGTGCCGGTTTGAAGTTCCTGCAGTTTTCACTGTAAAACCGAGTTGGAGCTTCTACCTCCAAATATATATGTATGGAATGGAGTTTGCAACTGAAAAGAAACTTTGTGTTCCCAACAAGCTAGGTGAAGGACGGCTTTCACACACACTTATCTCTCAGAACTGAGCAAGTGGAGAGACGTTCGTTCATCTAGCACCAAGGGAACGGGTTGCAGGAGACACTTTTTCTCTGCTTTCTCAGTCTGTTTCCTAGTGCCGGTTTGAAGTTCCTGCAGTTTTCACTGTAAAACCGAGTTGGAGCTAGTACCTCCCCATATATATGTATGGAATGGAGTTTGCAACTGAAAAGAAACTTTGTGTTCCCAACAAGCTAGGTGAAGGACGGCTTTCACACACACTTATCTCTCAGAACTGAGCAAGTGGAGAGACGTTCGTTCATCTAGCACCAAGGGAACGGGTTGCAGGAGACACTTTTTCTCTGCTTTCTCAGTCTGTTTCCTAGTGCCGGTTTGAAGTTCCTGCAGTTTTCACTGTAAAACCGAGTTGGAGCTAGTACCTCCCCATATATATGTATGGAATGGAGTTTGCAACTGAAAAGAAACTTTGTGTTCCCAACAAGCTAGGTGAAGGACGGCTTTCACACACACTTATCTCTCAGAACTGAGCAAGTGGAGAGACGTTCGTTCATCTAGCACCAAGGGAACGGGTTGCAGGAGACACTTTTTCTCTGCTTTCTCAGTCTGTTTCCTAGTGCCGGTTTGAAGTTCCTGCAGTTTTCACTGTAAAACCGAGTTGGAGCTAGTACCTCCCCATATATATGTATGGAATGGAGTTTGCAACTGAAAAGAAACTTTGTGTTCCCAAAAAGCTAGGTGAAGGACGGCTTTCACACACACTTATCTCTCAGAACTGAGCAAGTGGAGAGACGTTCGTTCATCTAGCACCAAGGGAACGGGTTGCAGGAGACACTTTTTCTCTGCTTTCTCAGTCTGTTTCCTAGTGCCGGTTTGAAGTTCCTGCAGTTTTCACTGTATAACCGAGTTGGAGCTAGTACCTCCCCATATATATGTATGGAATGGAGTTTGCAACTGAAAAGAAACTTTGTGTTCCCAAAAAGCTAGGTGAAGAACGGCTTTCACACACACTTATCTCTCAGAACTGAGCAAGTGGAGAGACGTTCGTTCATCTAGCACCAAGGGAACGGGTTGCAGGAGACACTTTTTCTCTGCTTTCTCAGTCTGTTTCCTAGTGCCGGTTTGATGTTCCTGCAGTTTTCACTGTAAAACCGAGTTGGAGCTTGTACCTCCCCATATATATGTTTGGAATTGAGTTTGCAACTGAAAAGAAACTTTGTGTTCCCAACAAGCTAGGTGAAGGACGGCTTTCACACACACTTATCTCTCAGAACTGAGCAAGTGGAGAGACGTTCGTTCATCTAGCACCAAGGGAACGGGTTGCAGGAGACACTTTTTCTCTGCTTTCTCAGACTGTTTCCTAGTGCCGGTTTGAAGTTCCTGCAGTTTTCACTGTAAAACCGAGTTGGAGCTTCTACCTCCAAATATATATGTATGGAATGGAGTTTGCAACTGAAAAGAAACTTTGTGTTCCCAACAAGCTAGGTGAAGGACGGCTTTCACACACACTTATCTCTCAGAACTGAGCAAGTGGAGAGACGTTCGTTCATCTAGCACCAAGGGAACGGGTTGCAGGAGACACTTTTTCTCTGCTTTCTCAGTCTGTTTCCTAGTGCCGGTTTGAAGTTCCTGCAGTTTTCACTGTAAAACCGAGTTGGATCTTCTACCTCCAAATATATATGTATGGAATGGAGTTTGCAACTGAAAAGAAACTTTGTGTTCCCAAAAATCTATGTGAAGGACGGCTTTCACACACACTTATCTCTCAGAACTGAGCAAGTGGAGAGACGTTCGTTCATCTAGGACCAAGGGAACGGGATGCAGGAGACACTTTTTCTCTGCTTTCTCAGTCTGTTTCCTAGTGCCAGTTTGAAGTTCCTGCAGTTTTCACTGCAAAACCGAGTTGGAGCTAGTACCTCCCCATATATATGTATGGAATGGAGTTTGCAACTGAAAAGAAACTTTGTGTTCCCAACAAGCTAGGTGAAGGACAGCTTTCACACACACTTATCTCTCAGAACTGAGCAAGTGGAGAGACGTTCGTTCATCTAGCACCAAGGGAACGGGTTGCAGGAGACACTTTTTCTCTGCTTTCTCAGTCTGTTTCCTAGTGCCGGTTTGAAGTTCCTGCAGTTTTCACTGTAAAACCGAGTTGGAGCTTCTACCTCCAAATATATATGTATGGAATGGAGTTTGCAACTGAAAAGAAACTTTGTGTTCCCAAAAAGCTAGGTGAAGGACGGCTTTCACACACACTTATCTCTCAGAACTGAGCAAGTGGAGAGACGTTCGTTCATCTGGCACCAAGGGAACGGGTTGCAGGAGACACTTTTTCTCTGCTTTCTCAGTCTGTTTCCTAGTGCCGGTTTGAAGTTCCTGCAGTTTTCACTGTAAAACCGAGTTGGAGCTAGTACCTCCCCTTATATATTATGGAATGGAGTTTGCAACTGAAAAGAAACTTTGTGTTCCCAACAAGCTAGGTGAAGGACGGCTTTCACACACACTTATCTCTCAGAACTGAGCAAGTGGAGAGACGTTCGTTCATCTAGCACCAAGGGAACGGGTTGCAGGAGACACTTTTTCTCTGCTTTCTCAGTCTGTTTCCTAGTGCCGGTTTGAAGTTCGTGCAGTTTTCACTGTAAAACCGAGTTGGAGCTTGTACCGCCCCATATATTTGTATGGAATGGAGTTTGCAACTGAAAAGAAACTTTGTGTTCCCAACAAGCTAGGTGAAGGACGGCTTTCACACACACTTATCTCTCAGAACTGAGCAAGTGGAGAGACGTTCGTTCATCTAGCACCAAGGGAACGGGTTGCAGGAGACACTTTTTCTCTGCTTTCTCAGTCTGTTTCCTAGTGCCGGTTTGATGTTCCTGCAGTTTTCACTGTAAAACCGAGTTGGAGCTTGTACCTCCCCATATATATGTTTGGAATGGAGTTTGCCACTGAAAAGTAACTTTGTGTTTCCAACAAGCTAGGTGAAGGACGGCTTTCACACACACTTATCTCTCAGAACTGAGCAAGTGGAGAGACGTTCGTTCATCTAGCACCAAGGGAACGGGTTGCAGGAGACACTTTTTCTCTGCTTTCTCAGACTGTTTCCTAGTGCCGGTTTGAAGTTCCTGCAGTTTTCACTGTAAAACCGAGTTGGAGCTTCTACCTCCAAATATATATGTATGGAATGGAGTTTGCAACTGAAAAGAAACTTTGTGTTCCCAACAAGCTAGGTGAAGGACGGCTTTCACACACACTTATCTCTCAGAACTGAGCAAGTGGAGAGACGTTCGTTCATCTAGCACCAAGGGAACGGGTTGCAGGAGACACTTTTTCTCTGCTTTCTCAGTCTGTTTCCTAGTGCCGGTTTGAAGTTCCTGCAGTTTTCACTGTAAAACCGAGTTGGATCTTCTACCTCCAAATATATATGTATGGAATGGAGTTTGCAACTGAAAAGAAACTTTGTGTTCCCAAAAAGCTATGTGAAGGACGGCTTTCACGCACACTTATCTCTCAGAACTGAGCAAGTGGAGAGACGTTCGTTCATCTAGGACCAAGGGAACGGGATGCAGGAGACACTTTTTCTCTGCTTTCTCAGTCTGTTTCCTAGTGCCGGTTTGAAGTTCCTGCAGTTTTCACTGCAAAACCGAGTTGGAGCTAGTACCTCCCCATATATATGTTTGGAATGGAGTTTGCAACTGAAAAGAAACTTTGTGTTCCCAATAAGCTAGGTGAAGGACGGCTTTCACACACACTTATCTCTCAGAACTGAGCAAGTGGAGAGACGTTCGTTCATCTAGCACCAAGGGAACGGGTTGCAGGAGACACTTTTTCTCTGCTTTCTCAGACTGTTTCCTAGTGCCGGTTTGAAGTTCCTGCAGTTTTCACTGTAAAACCGAGTTGGAGCTTCTACCTCCAAATATATATGTATGGAATGGAGTTTGCAACTGAAAAGAAACTTTGTGTTCCCAACAAGCTAGGTGAAGGACGGCTTTCACACACACTTATCTCTCAGAACTGAGCAAGTGGAGAGACGTTCGTTCATCTAGCACCAAGGGAACGGGTTGCAGGAGACACTTTTTCTCTGCTTTCTCAGTCTGTTTCCTAGTGCCGGTTTGAAGTTCGTGCAGTTTTCACTGTAAAACCGAGATGGAGCTTGTACCTCCCCATATATTTGTATGGAATGGAGTTTGCAACTGAAAAGAAACTTTGTGTTCCCAACAAGCTAGGTGAAGGACGGCTTTCACACACACTTATCTCTCAGAACTGAGCAAGTGGAGAGACTTTCGTTCATCTAGCACCAAGGGAACGGGTTGCAGGAGACACTTTTTCTCTGCTTTCTCAGTCTGTTTCCTAGTGCCGGTTTGATGTTCCTGCAGTTTTCACTGTAAAACCGAGTTGGAGCTTGTACCTCCCCATATATATGTTTGGAATGGAGTTTGCAACTGAAAAGAAACTTTGTGTTTCCAACAAGCTAGGTGAAGGACGGCTTTCACACACACTTATCTCTCAGAACTGAGCAAGTGGAGAGACGTTCGTTCATCTAGCACCAAGGGAACGGGTTGCAGGAGACACTTTTTCTCTGCTTTCTCAGACTGTTTCCTAGTGCCGGTTTGAAGTTCCTGCAGTTTTCACTGTAAAACCGTGTTAGAGCTTCTACCTCCAAATATATATGTATGGAATGGAGTTTGCAACTGAAAAGAAACTTTGTGTTCCCAACAAGCTAGGTGAAGGACGGCTTTCACACACACTTATCTCTCAGAACTGAGCAAGTGGAGAGACGTTCGTTCATCTAGCACCAAGGGAACGGGTTGCAGGAGACACTTTTTCTCTGCTTTCTCAGTCTGTTTCCTAGTGCCGGTTTGAAGTTCCTGCAGTTTTCACTGTAAAACCGAGTTGGATCTTCTACCTCCAAATATATATGTATGGAATGGAGTTTGCAACTGAAAAGAAACTTTGTGTTCCTAAAAAGCTATGTGAAGGACGGCTTTGACGCACACTTATCTCTCAGGAACTGAGCAAGTGGAGAGACGTTCGTTCATCTAGGACCAAGGGAACGGGATGCAGGAGACACTTTTTCTCTGCTTTCTCAGTCTGTTTCCTAGTGCCGGTTTGAAGTTCCTGCAGTTTTCACTGCAAAACCGAGTTGGAGCTAGTACCTCCCCATATATATGTTTGGAATGGAGTTTGCAACTGAAAAGAAACTTTGTGTTCCCAACAAGCTAGGTGAAGGACGGCTTTCACACACACTTATCTCTCAGAACTGAGCAAGTGGAGAGACGTTCGTTCATCTAGCACCAAGGGAACGGGTTGCAGGAGACACTTTTTCTCTGCTTTCTCAGACTGTTTCCTAGTGCCGGTTTGAAGTTCCTGCAGTTTTCACTGTAAAACCGAGTTGGAGCTTCTACCTCCAAATATATATGTATGGAATGGAGTTTGCAACTGAAAAGAAACTTTGTGTTCCCAAAAAGCTAGGTGAAGGACGGCTTTCACACACACTTATCTCTCAGAACTGAGCAAGTGGAGAGACGTTCGTTCATCTAGCACCAAGGGAACGGGTTGCAGGAGACACTTTTTCTCTGCTTTCTCAGTCTGTTTCCTAGTGCCGGTTTGAAGTTCCTGCAGTTTTCACTGTAAAACCGAGTTGGATCTTCTACCTCCAAATATATATGTATGGAATGGAGTTTGCAACTGAAAAGAAACTTTGTGTTCCCAAAAAGCTATGTGAAGGACGGCTTTCACACACCCTTATCTCTCAGAACTGAGCAAGTGGAGAGACGTTCGTTCATCTAGGACCAAGGGAACGGGATGCAGGAGACACTTTTTCTCTGCTTTCTCAGTTTGTTTCCTAGTGCCGGTTTGAAGTTCCTGCAGTTTTCACTGCAAAACCGAGTTGGAGCTAGTACCTCCCCATATATATGTATGGAATGGAGTTTGCAACTGAAAAGAAACTTTGTGTTCCCAACAAGCTAGGTGAAGGACAGCTTTCACACACACTTATCTCTCAGAACTGAGCAAGTGGAGAGACGTTCGTTCATCTAGCACCAAGGGAACGGGTTGCAGGAGACACTTTTTCTCTGCTTTCTCAGTCTGTTTCCTAGTGCCGGTTTGAAGTTCCTGCAGTTTTCACTGTAAAACCGAGTTGGAGCTTCTACCTCCAAATATATATGTATGGAATGGAGTTTGCAACTGAAAAGAAACTTTGTGTTCCCAAAAAGCTAGGTGAAGTACGGCTTTCACACACACTTATCTCTCAGAACTGAGCAAGTGGAGAGACGTTCGTTCATCTGGCACCAAGGGAACGGGTTGCAGGAGACACTTTTTCTCTGCTTTCTCAGTCTGTTTCCTAGTGCCGGTTTGAAGTTCCTGCAGTTTTCACTGTAAAACGGAGTTGGAGCTAGTACCTCCCCTTATATATGTATGGAATGGAGTTTGCAACTGAAAAGAAACTTTGTGTTCCCAACAAGCTAGGTGAAGGACGGCTTTCACACACACTTATCTCTCAGAACTGAGCAAGTGGAGAGACGTTCGTTCATCTAGAACCAAGGGAACGGGTTGCAGGAGACACTTTTTCTCTGCTTTCTCAGTCTGTTTCCTAGTGCCGGTTTGAAGTTCCTGCAGTTTTCACTGTAAAACCGAGTTGGAGCTTGTACCTCCCCATATATTTGTATGGAATGGAGTTTGCAACTGAAAAGAAACTTTGTGTTCCCAACAAGCTAGGTGAAGGACGGCTTTCACACACACTTATCTCTCAGAACTGAGCAAGTGGAGAGACGTTCGTTCATCTAGCACCAAGGGAACGGGTTGCAGGAGACACTTTTTCTCTGCTTTCTCAGTCTGTTTCCTAGTGCCGGTTTGAAGTTCCTGCAGTTTTCACTGTAAAACCGAGTTGGAGCTTCTACCTCCAAATATATATGTATGGAATGGAGTTTGCAACTGAAAAGAAACTTTGTGTTCCCAACAAGCTAGGTGAAGGACGGCTTTCACACACACTTATCTCTCAGAACTGAGCAAGTGGAGAGACGTTCGTTCATCTAGCACCAAGGGAACGGGTTGCAGGAGACACTTTTTCTCTGCTTTCTCAGTCTGTTTCCTAGTGCCGGTTTGAAGTTCCTGCAGTTTTCACTGTAAAACCGAGTTGGAGCTAGTACCTCCCCATATATATGTATGGAATGGAGTTTGCAACTGAAAAGAAACTTTGTGTTCCCAACAAGCTAGGTGAAGGACGGCTTTCACACACACTTATCTCTCAGAACTGAGCAAGTGGAGAGACGTTCGTTCATCTAGCACCAAGGGAACGGGTTGCAGGAGACACTTTTTCTCTGCTTTCTCAGTCTGTTTCCTAGTGCCGGTTTGAAGTTCCTGCAGTTTTCACTGTAAAACCGAGTTGGAGCTAGTACCTCCCCATATATATGTATGGAATGGAGTTTGCAACTGAAAAGAAACTTTGTGTTCCCAACAAGCTAGGTGAAGGACGCCTTTCACACACACTTATCTCTCAGAACTGAGCAAGTGGAGAGACGTTCGTTCATCTAGCACCAAGGGAACGGGTTGCAGGAGACACTTTTTCTCTGCTTTCTCAGTCTGTTTCCTAGTGCCGGTTTGAAGTTCCTGCAGTTTTCACTGTCAAACAGATTTGGAGCTAGTACCTCCCCATATATATGTATGGAATGGAGTTTGCAACTGAAAAGAAACTTTGTGTTCCCAAAAAGCTAGGTGAAGAACGGCTTTCACACACACTTATCTCTCAGAACTGAGCAAGAGGAGAGACGTTCGTTCATCTAGCACAAAGGGAACGGGTTGCAGGAGACACTTTTTCTCTGCTTTCTCAGTCTGTTTCCTAGTGCCGGTTTGAAGTTCCTGCAGTTTTCACTGTAAAACCGAGTTGGAGCTTCTACCTCCAAATATATATGTATGGAATGGAGTTTGCAACTGAAAAGAAACTTTGTGTTCCCAACAAGCTAGGTGAAGGACGGCTTTCACACACACTTATCTCTCAGAACTGAGCAAGTGGAGAGACGTTCGTTCATCTAGCACCAAGGGAACGGGTTGCAGGAGACACTTTTTCTCTGCTTTCTCAGTCTGTTTCCTAGTGCCGGTTTGAAGTTCCTGCAGTTTTCACTGTAAAACCGAGTTGGAGCTTCTACCTCCAAATATATATGTATGGAATGGAGTTTGCAACTGAAAAGAAACTTTGTGTTCCCAACAAGCTAGGTGAAGGACGGCTTTCACACACACTTATCTCTCAGAACTGAGCAAGTGGAGAGACGTTCGTTCATCTAGCACCAAGGGAACGGGTTGCAGGAGACACTTTTTCTCTGCTTTCTCAGTCTGTTTCCTAGTGCCGGTTTGAAGTTCCTGCAGTTTTCACTGTAAAACCGAGTTGGAGCTAGTACCTCCCCATATATATGTATGGAATGGAGTTGGCAACTGAAAAGAAACTTTGTGTTCCCAAAAAGCTAGGTGAAGGACGGCTTTCACACACACTTATCTCTCAGAACTGAGCAAGTGGAGAGACGTTCGTTCATCTAGCACCAAGGGAACGGGTTGCAGGAGACACTTTTTCTCTGCTTTCTCAGTCTGTTTCCTAGTGCCGGTTTGAAGTTCCTGCAGTTTTCACTGTAAAACCGAGTTGGAGCTTGTACCTCCCCATATATATGTATGGAATGGAGTTTGCAACTGAAAAGAAACTTTGTGTTCCCAAAAAGCTAGGTGAAGGACGGCTTTCACACACACTTATCTCTCAGAACTGAGCAAGTGGAGAGACGTTCGTTCATCTAGCACCAAGGGAACGGGTTGCAGGAGACACTTTTTCTCTGCTTTCTCAGTCTGTTTCCTAGTGCCGGTTTGAAGTTCCTGCAGTTTTCACTGTCAAACCGAGTTGGAGCTAGTACCTCCCCATATATATGTATGGAATGGAGTTTGCAACTGAAAAGAAACTTTGTGTTCCCAAAAAGCTAGGTGAAGAACGGCTTTCACACACACTTATCTCTCAGAACTGAGCAAGTGGAGAGACGTTCGTTCATCTAGCACCAAGGGAACGGGTTGCAGGAGACACTTTTTCTCTGCTTTCTCAGTCTGTTTCCTAGTGCCGGTTTGAAGTTCCTGCAGTTTTCACTGTAAAACCGAGTTGGAGCTAGTACCTCCCCATATATATGTATGGAATGGAGTTTGCAACTGAAAAGAAACTTTGTGTTCCCAACAAGCTAGGTGAAGGACGGCTTTCACACACACTTATCTCTCAGAACTGAGCAAGTGGAGAGACGTTCGTTCATCTAGCACCAAGGGAACGGGTTGCAGGAGGCACTTTTTCTCTGCTTTCTCAGTCTGTTTCCTAGTGCCGGTTTGAAGTTCCTGCAGTTTTCACTGTAAAACCGAGTTGGAGCTTCTACCTCCAAATATATATGTATGGAATGGAGTTTGCAACTGAAAAGAAACTTTGTGTTCCCAAAAAGCTAGGTGAAGGACGGCTTTCACACACACTTATCTCTCAGAACTGAGCAAGTGGAGAGACGTTCGTTCATCTAGCACCAAGGGAAAGGGTTGCATGAGACACTTTTTCTCTGCTTTCTCAGTCTGTTTCCTAGTGCCGGTTTGAAGTTCCTGCAGTTTTCACTGTAAAAACTAGTTGGAGCTTCTACCTCCAAATATATATGTATGGAATGGAGTTTGCAACTGAAAAGAATCTTTTTGTTCCCAAAAAGCTAGGTGAAGGACGGCTTTCACACACAATTTTCTCTCAGAACTGAGCAAGTGGAGAGACGTTCGTTCACCTAGCACCAAGGGAACGGGTTGCAGGAGACACTTTTTCTCTGCTTTCTCAGTCTGTTTCCTAGTGCCGGTTTGAAGTTCCTGCAGTTTTCACTGTAAAATCGAGTTGGAGCTTCTACCTCCAAATATATATGTATGGAATGGAGTTTGCAACTGAAAAGAAACTTTGTGTTCCCAAAAAGCTAGGTGAAGGACGGCTTTCACACACACTTATCTCTCAGAACTGAGCAAGTGGAGAGACGTTCGTTCATCTAGCACCAAGGGAACGGGTTGCAGGAGACACATTTTCTCTGCTTTCTCAGTCTGTTTCCTAGTGCCGGTTTGAAGTTCCTGCAGTTTTCACTGTAAAACCGAGTTGGAGCTTCTACCTCCAAATATATATGTATGGAATGGAGTTTGCAACTGAAAAGAAACTTTGTGTTCCCAACAAGCTAGGTGAAGGACGGCTTTCACACACACTTATCTCTCAGAACTGAGCAAGTGGAGAGACGTTCGTTCATCTAGCACCAAGGGAACGGGTTGCAGGAGACACTTTTTCTCTGCTTTCTCAGTCTGTTTCCTAGTGCCGGTTTGAAGTTCCTGCAGTTTTCACTGTCAAACCGATTTGGAGCTAGTACCTCCCCATATATATGTATGGAATGGAGTTTGCAACTGAAAAGAAACTTTGTGTTCCCAACAAGCTAGGTGAAGGACGGCTTTCACACACACTTATCTCTCAGAACTGAGCAAGTGGAGAGACGTTCGTTCATCTAGCACCAAGGGAACGGGTTGCAGGAGACACTTTTTCTCTGCTTTCTCAGTCTGTTTCCTAGTGCCGGTTTGAAGTTCCTGCAGTTTTCACTGTCAAACCGAGTTGGAGCTAGTACCTCCCCATATATATGTATGGAATGGAGTTTGCAACTGAAAAGAAACTTTGTGTTCCCAAAAAGCTAGGTGAAGAACGGCTTTCACACACACTTATCTCTCAGAACTGAGCAAGTGGAGAGACGTTCGTTCATCTAGCACCAAGGGAACGGGTTGCAGGAGACACTTTTTCTCTGCTTTCTCAGTCTGTTTCCTAGTGCCGGTTTGAAGTTCCTGCAGTTTTCACTGTAAAACCGAGTTGGAGCTTCTACCTCCAAATATATATGTATGGAATGGAGTTTGCAACTGAAAAGAAACTTTGTGTTCCCAACAAGCTAGGTGAAGGACGGCTTTCACACACACTTATCTCTCAGAACTGAGCAAGTGGAGAGACGTTCGTTCATCTAGCACCAAGGGAACGGGTTGCAGGAGACACTTTTTCTCTTCTTTCTCAGTCTGTTTCCTAGTGCCGGTTTGAAGTTCCTGCAGTTTTCACTGTAAAACCGAGTTGGAGCTTCTACCTCCAAATATATATGTATGGAATGGAGTTTGCAACTGAAAAGAAACTTTGTGTTCCAAAAAGCTAGGTGAAGGACGGCTTTCACACACACTTATCTCTCAGAACTGAGCAAGTGGAGAGACGTTCGTTCATCTAGCACCAAGGGAAAGGGTTGCAGGAGACACTTTTTCTCTGCTTTCTCAGTCTGTTTCCTAGTGCCGGTTTGAAGTTCCTGCAGTTTTCACTGTAAAAACTAGTTGGAGCTTCTACCTCCAAATATATATGTATGGAATGGAGTTTGCAACTGAAAAGAATCTTTGTGTTCCCAAAAAGCTAGGTGAAGGACGGCTTTCACACACACTTTTCTCTCAGAACTTAGCAAGTGGAGAGACGTTCGTTCATCTAGCACCAAGGGAACGGGTTGCAGGAGACACTTTTTCTCTGCTTTCTCAGTCTGTTTCCTAGTGCCGGTTTGAAGTTCCTGCAGTTTTCACTGTAAAACCGAGTTGGAGCTAGTACCTCCCCATATATATGTATGGAATGGAGTTTGCAACTGAAAAGAAACTTTGTGTTCCCAAAAAGCTAGGTGAAGAACGGCTTTCACACACACTTATCTCTCAGAACTGAGCAAGTGGAGAGACGTTCGTTCATCTAGCACCAAGGGAACGGGTTGCAGGAGACACTTTTTCTCTGCTTTCTCAGTCTGTTTCCTAGTGCCGGTTTGAAGTTCCTGCAGTTTTCACTGTAAAACCGAGTTGGAGCTTCTACCTCCAAATATATATGTATGGAATGGAGTTTGCAACTGAAAAGAAACTTTGTGTTCCCAACAAGCTAGGTGAAGGACGGCTTTCACACACACTTATCTCTCAGAACTGAGCAAGTGGAGAGACGTTCGTTCATCTAGCACCAAGGGAACGGGTTGCAGGAGACACTTTTTCTCTGCTTTCTCAGTCTGTTTCCTAGTGCCGGTTTGAAGTTCCTGCAGTTTTCACTGTAAAACCGAGTTGGAGCTTCTACCTCCAAATATATATGTATGGAATGGAGTTTGCAACTGAAAAGAAACTTTGTGTTCCCAAAAAGCTAGGTGAAGGACGGCTTTCACACACACTTATCTCTCAGAACTGAGCAAGTGGAGAGACGTTCGTTCATCTAGCACCAAGGGAAAGGGTTGCAGGAGACACTTTTTCTCTGCTTTCTCAGTCTGCTTCCTAGTGCCGGTTTGAAGTTCCTGCAGTTTTCACTGTAAAAACTAGTTGGAGCTTCTACCTCCAAATATATATGTATGGAATGGAGTTTGCAACTGAAAAGAATCTTTGTGTTCCCAAAAAGCTAGGTGAAGGACGGCTTTCACACACACTTTTCTCTCAGAACTGAGCAAGTGGAGAGACGTTCGTTCATCTAGCACCAAGGGAACGGGTTGCAGGAGACACATTTTCTCTGCTTTCTCAGTCTGTTTCCTAGTGCCGGCTTGAAGTTCCTGCAGTTTTCACTGTAAAACCGAGTTGGAGCTTCTACCTCCAAATATATATGTATGGAATGGAGTTTGCAACTGAAAAGAAACTTTGTGTTCCCAAAAAGCTAGGTGAAGGACGGCTTTCACACACACTTATCTCTCAGAACTGAGCAAGTGGAGAGACGTTCGTTCATCTAGCACCAAGGGAACGGGTTGCAGGAGACACTTTTTCTCTGCTTTCTCAGTCTGTTTCCTAGTGCCGGTTTGAAGTTCCTGCAGTTTTCACTGTAAAACCGAGTTGGAACTAGTACCTCCCCGTATATATGTATGGAATGGAGTTTGCAACTGAAAAGAAACTTTGTGTTCCCAACAAGCTAGGTGAAGGACGGCTTTCACACACACTTATCTCTCAGAACTGAGCAAGTGGAGAGACGTTCGTTCATCTAGCACCAAGGGAACGGGTTGCAGGAGACACTTTTTCTCTGCTTTCTCAGTCTGTTTCCTAGTGCCGGTTTGAAGTTCCTGCAGTTTTCACTGTAAAACCGAGTTGGAGCTAGTACCTCCCCATATATATGTATGGAATGGAGTTTGCAACTGAAAAGAAACTTTGTGTTCCCAACAAGCTAGGTGAAGGACGGCTTTCACACACACTTATCTCTCAGAACTGAGCAAGTGGAGAGACGTTCGTTCATCTAGCACCAAGGGAACAGGTTGCAGGAGACACTTTTTCTCTGCTTTCTCAGTCTGTTTCCTAGTGCCGGTTTGAAGTTCCTGCAGTTTTCAGTGTAAAACCGAGTTGGAGCTTCTACCTCCAAATATATATGTATGGAATGGAGTTTGCAACTGAAAAGAAACTTTGTGTTCCCAAAAATCTAGGTGAAGGACGGCTTTCACACACACTTATCTCTCAGAACTGAGCAAGTGGAGAGACGTTCGTTCATCTAGCACCAAGGGAACGGGTTGCAGGAGACACATTTTCTCTGCTTTCTCAGTCTGTTTCCTAGTGCCGGTTTGAAGTTCCTGCAGTTTTCACTGTAAAACCGAGTTGGAGCTTCTACCTCCAAATATATATTTATGGAATGGAGTTTGCAACTGAAAAGAAACTTTGTGTTCCCAACAAGCTAGGTGAAGGACGGCTTTCACACACACTTATCTCTCAGAACTGAGCAAGTGGAGAGACGTTCGTTCATCTAGCACCAAGGGAACGGGTTGCAGGAGGCATTTTTCTCTGCTTTCTCAGTCTGTTTCCTAGTGCCGGTTTGAAGTTCCTGCAGTTTTCACTGTAAAACCGAGTTGGAGCTTCTACCTCCAAATATATATGTATGGAATGGAGTTTGCAACTGAAAAGAAACTTTGTGTTCCCAAAAAGCTAGGTGAAGGACGGCTTTCACACACACTTATCTCTCAGAACTGAGCAAGTGGAGAGACGTTCGTTCATCTAGCACCAAGGGAACGGGTTGCAGGAGACACTTTTTCTCTGCTTTCTCAGTCTGTTTCCTAGTGCCGGTTTGAAGTTCCTGCAGTTTTCACTGTAAAACCGAGTTGGAGGTTCTACCTCCAAATATATATATATGGAATGGAGTTTGCAACTGAACAGAAACTTTGTGTTCCCAAAAAGCTAGGTGAAGGACGGCTTTCACACACACTTATCTCTCAGAACTGAGCAAGTGGAGAGACGTTCGTTCATCTAGCACCAAGAGAACGGGTTGCAGGAGACACTTTTCTCTGCTTTCTCAGTCTGTTTCCTAGTGCCGGTTTGAAGTTCCTGCAGTTTTCACTGTAAAACAGAGTTGGAACTAGTACCTCCCCGTATATATGTATGGAATGGAGTTTGCAACTGAAAAGAAACTTTGTGTTCCCAACAAGCTAGGTGAAGGACGGCTTTCACACACACTTATCTCTCAGAACTGAGCAAGTGGAGAGACGTTCGTTCATCTAGCACCAAGGGAACGGGTTGCAGGAGACACTTTTTCTCTGCTTTCTCAGTCTGTTTCCTAGTGCCGGTTTGAAGTTCCTGCAGTTTTCACTGTAAAACCGAGTTGGAGCTAGTACCTCCCCATATATATGTATGGAATGGAGTTTGCAACTGAAAAGAAACTTTGTGTTCCCAACAAGCTAGGTGAAGGACGGCTTTCACACACACTTATCTCTCTGAACTGAGCAAGTGGAGAGACGTTCGTTCATCTAGCACCAAGGGAACGGGTTGCAGGAGACACTTTTTCTCTGCTTTCTCAGTCTGTTTCCTAGTGCCGGTTTGAAGTTCCTGCAGTTTTCACTGTAAAACCGAGTTGGAGCTAGTACCTCCCCATATATATGTATGGAATGGAGTTTGCAACTGAAAAGAAACTTTGTGTTCCCAACAAGCTAGGTGAAGGACGGCTTTCACACACACTTATCTCTCAGAACTGAGCAAGTGGAGAGACGTTCGTTCATCTAGCACCAAGGGAACGGGTTGCAGGAGACACTTTTTCTCTGCTTTCTCAGTCTGTTTCCTAGTGCCGGTTTGAAGTTCCTGCAGTTTTCACTGTAAAACCGAGTTGGAGCTAGTACCTCCCCATATATATGTATGGAATGGAGTTTGCAACTGAAAAGAATATTTGTGTTCCCAACAAGCTAGGTGAAGGACGGCTTTCACACACACTTATCTCTCAGAACTGAGCAAGTGGAGAGACGTTCGTTCATCTAGCACCAAGGGAACAGGTTGCAGGAGACACTTTTTCTCTGCTTTCTCAGTCTGTTTCCTAGTGCCGGTTTGAAGTTCCTGCAGTTTTCACTGTAAAACCGAGTTGGAGCTTCTACCTCCAAATATATATGTATGGAATGGAGTTTGCAACTGAAAAGAAACTTTGTGTTCCCAAAAAGCTAGGTGAAGGACGGCTTTCACACACACTTATCTCTCAGAACTGAGCAAGTGGAGAGACGTTCGTTCATCTAGCACCAAGGGAACGGGTTGCAGGAGACACATTTTCTCTGCTTTCTCAGTCTGTTTCCTAGTGCCGGTTTGAAGTTCCTGCAGTTTTCACTGTAAAACCGAGTTGGAGCTTCTACCTCCAAATATATATATATGGAATGGAGTTTGCAACTGAAAAGAAACTTTGTGTTCCCAACAAGCTAGGTGAAGGACGGCTTTCACACACACTTATCTCTCAGAACTGAGCAAGTGGAGAGACGTTCGTTCATCTAGCACCAAGGGAACGGGTTGCAGGAGGCACTTTTTCTCTGCATTCTCAGTCTGTTTCCTAGTGCCGGTTTGAAGTTCCTGCAGTTTTCAGTGTAAAACCGAGTTGGAGCTTCTACCTCCAAATATATATGTATGGAATGGAGTTTGCAACTGAAAAGAAATTTTGTGTTCCCAAAAAGCTAGGTGAAGGACGGCTTTCACACACACTTATCTCTCAGAACTGAGCAAGTGGAGAGACGTTCGTTCATCTAGCACCAAGGGAACAGGTTGCAGGAGACACTTTTTCTCTGCTTTCTCAGTCTGTTTCCTAGTGCCGGTTTGAAGTTCCTGCAGTTTTCACTGTAAAACCGAGTTGGAGCTTCTACCTCCAAATATATATGTATGGAATGGAGTTTGCAACTGAAAAGAAACTTTGTGTTCCCAAAAAGCTAGGTGAAGGACGGCTTTCACACACACTTGTCTCTCAGAACTGAGCAAGTGGAGAGACGTTCGTTCATCTAGCACCAAGGGAACGGGTTGCAGGAGACACTATTTCTCTGCTTTCTCAGTCTGTTTCCTAGTGCCGGCTTGAAGTTCCTGCAGTTTTCACTGTAAAATCGAGTTGGAGCTTCTACCTCCAAATATATATGTATGGAATGGAGTTTGCAACTGAAAAGAAACTTTGTGTTCCCAACAAGCTAGGTGAAGGACGGCTTTCACACACACTTATCTCTCAGAACTGAGCAAGTGGAGAGACGTTCGTTCATCTAGCACCAAGGGAACGGGTTGCAGGAGACACTTTTTCTCTGCTTTCTCAGTCTGTTTCCTAGTGCCGGTTTGAAGTTCCTGCAGTTTTCACTGTAAAACCGAGTTGGAACTAGTACCTCCCCGTATATATGTATGGAATGGAGTTTGCAACTGAAAAGAAACTTTGTGTTCCCAAAAAGCTAGGTGAAGGACGGCTTTCACACACACTTATCTCTCAGAACTGAGCAAGTGGAGAGACGTTCGTTCATCTAGCACCAAGGGAACGGGTTGCAGGAGACACTTTTTCTCTGCTTTCTCAGTCTGTTTCCTAGTGCCGGTTTGAAGTTCCTGCAGTTTTCACTGTAAAACCGAGTTGGAGCTAGTACCTCCCCATATATATGTATGGAATGGAGTTTGCAACTGAAAAGAATATTTGTGTTCCCAACAAGCTAGGTGAAGGACGGCTTTCACACACACTTATCTCTCAGAACTGAGCAAGTGGAGAGACGTTCGTTCATCTAGCACCAAGGGAACGGGTTGCAGGAGACACTTTTTCTCTGCTTTCTCAGTCTGTTTCCTAGTGCCGGTTTGAAGTTCCTGCAGTTTTCACTGTAAAACCGAGTTGGAGCTAGTACCTCCCCATATATATGTATGGAATGGAGTTTGCAACTGAAAAGAAACTTTGTGTTCCCAACAAGCTAGGTGAAGGACGGCTTTCACACACACTTATCTCTCAGAACTGAGCAAGTGGAGAGACGTTCGTTCATCTAGCACCAAGGGAACAGGTTGCAGGAGACACTTTTTCTCTGCTTTCTCAGTCTGTTTCCTAGTGCCGGTTTGAAGTTCCTGCAGTTTTCACTGTAAAACCGAGTTGGAGCTTCTACCTCCAAATATATATGTATGGAATGGAGTTTGCAACTGAAAAGAAACTTTGTGTTCCCAAAAAGCTAGGTGAAGGACGGCTTTCACACACACTTATCTCTCAGAACTGAGCAAGTGGAGAGACGTTCGTTCATCTAGCACCAAGGGAACGGGTTGCAGGAGACACATTTTCTCTGCTTTCTCAGTCTGTTTCCTAGTGCCGGTTTGAAGTTCCTGCAGTTTTCACTGTAAACCCGAGTTGGAGCTTCTACCTCCAAATATATATGTATGGAATGGAGTTTGCAACTGAAAAGAAACTTTGTGTTCCCAAAAAGCTAGGTGAAGGACGGCTTTCACACACACTTATCTCTCAGAACTGAGCAAGTGGAGAGACGTTCGTTCATCTAGCACCAAGGGAACGGGTTGCAGGAGGCACTTTTTCTCTGCTTCTCAGTCTGTTTCCTAGTGCCGGTTTGAAGTTCCTGCAGTTTTCACTGTAAAACCGAGTTGGAGCTTCTACCTCCAAATATATATGTATGGAATGGAGTTTGCAACTGAAAAGAAATTTTGTGTTCACAAAAAGCTAGGTGAAGGACGGCTTTCAAACACACTTATCTCTCAGAACTGAGCAAGTGGAGAGACGTTCGTTCATCTAGCACCAAGGGAACAGGTTGCAGGAGACACTTTTTCTCTGCTTTCTCAGTCTGTTTCCTAGTGCCGGTTTGAAGTTCCTGCAGTTTTCACTGTAAAACCGAGTTGGAGCTTCTACCTCCAAATATATATGTATGGAATGGAGTTTGCAACTGAAAAGAAACTTTGTGTTCCCAAAAAGCTAGGTGAAGGACGGCTTTCACACACACTTATCTCTCAGAACTGAGCAAGTGGAGAGACGTTCGTTCATCTAGCACCAAGGGAACGGGTTGCAGGAGACACATTTTCTCTGCTTTCTCAGTCTGTTTCCTAGTGCCGGCTTGAAGTTCCTGCAGTTTTCACTGTAAAACCGAGTTGGAGCTTCTACCTCCAAATATATATGTATGGAATGGAGTTTGCAACTGAAAAGAAACTTTGTGTTCCCAACAAGCTAGGTGAAGGACGGCTTTCACACACACTTATCTCTCAGAACTGAGCAAGTGGAGAGACGTTCGTTCATCTAGCACCAAGGGAACGGGTTGCAGGAGACACTTTTTCTCTGCTTTCTCAGTCTGTTTCCTAGTGCCGGTTTGAAGTTCCTGCAGTTTTCACTGTAAAACCGAGTTGGAACTAGTACCTCCCCGTATATATGTATGGAATGGAGTTTGCAACTGAAAAGAAACTTTGTGTTCCCAACAAGCTAGGTGAAGGACGGCTTTCACACACACTTATCTCTCAGAACTGAGCAAGTGGAGAGACGTTCGTTCATCTAGCACCAAGGGAACGGGTTGCAGGAGACACTTTTTCTCTGCTTTCTCAGTCTGTTTCCTAGTGCCGGTTTGAAGTTCCTGCAGTTTTCACTGTAAAAACGAGTTGGAGCTAGTACCTCCCCATATATATGTATGGAATGGAGTTTGCAACTGAAAAGAAACTTTGTGTTCCCAACAAGCTAGGTGAAGGACGGCTTTCACACACACTTATCTCTCAGAACTGAGCAAGTGGAGAGACGTTCGTTCATCTAGCACCAAGGGAACAGGTTGCAGGAGACACTTTTTCTCTGCTTTCTCAGTCTGTTTCCTAGTGCCGGTTTGAAGTTCCTGCAGTTTTCACTGTAAAACCGAGTTGGAGCTTCTACCTCCAAATATATATGTATGGAATGGAGTTTGCAACTGAAAAGAAACTTTGTGTTCCCAAAAAGATAGGTGAAGGACGGCTTTCACACACACTTATCTCTCAGAACTGAGCAAGTGGAGAGACGTTCGTTCATCTAGCACCAAGGGAACGGGTTGCAGGAGACACATTTTCTCTGCTTTCTCAGTCTGTTTCCTAGTGCCGGTTTGAAGTTCCTGCAGTTTTCACTATAAAACCGAGTTGGAGCTTCTACCTCCAAATATATATGTATGGAATGGAGTTTGCAACTGAAAAGAAACTTTGTGTTCCCAACAAGCTAGGTGAAGGACGGCTTTCACACACACTTATCTCTCAGAACTGAGCAAGTGGAGAGACGTTCGTTCATCTAGCACCAAGGGAACGGGTTGCAGGAGGCACTTTTTCTCTGCTTTCTCAGTCTGTTTCCTAGTGCCGGTTTGAAGTTCCTGCAGTTTTCACTGTAAAACCGAGTTGGAGCTTCTACCTCCAAATATATATGTATGGAATGGAGTTTGCAACTGAAAAGAAACTTTGTGTTCCCAAAAAGCTAGGTGAAGGACGGCTTTCACACACACTTATCTCTCAGAACTGAGCAAGTGGAGAGACGTTCGTTCATCTAGCACAAAGGGAACGGGTTGCAGGAGACACTTTTTCTCTGCTTTCTCAGTCTGTTTCCTAGTGCCGGTTTGAAGTTCCTGCAGTTTTCACTGTAAAACCGAGTTGGAGCTTCTACCTCCAAATATATATATATGGAATTGAGTTTGCAACTGAACAGAAACTTTGTGTTCCCAAAAAGCTAGGTGAAGGACGGCTTTCACACACACTTATCTCTCAGAACTGAGCAAGTGGAGAGACGTTCGTTCATCTAGCACCAAGAGAACGGGTTGCATGAGACACTTTTTCTCTGCTTTCTCAGTCTGTTTCCTAGTGCCGGTTTGAAGTTCCTGCAGTTTTCACTGTAAAACCGAGTTGGAACTAGTACCTCCCCGTATATATGTATGGAATGGAGTTTGCAACTGAAAAGAAACTTTGTGTTCCCAACAAGCTAGGTGAAGGACGGCTTTCACACACAATTATCTCTCAGAACTGAGCAAGTGGAGAGACGTTCGTTCATCTAGCACCAAGAGAACGGGTTGCAGGAGACACTTTTTCTCTGCTTTCTCAGTCTGTTTCCTAGTGCCGGTTTGAAGTTCCTGCAGTTTTCACTGTAAAACCGAGTTGGAACTAGTACCTCCCCGTATATATGTATGGAATGGAGTTTGCAACTGAAAAGAAACTTTGTGTTCCCAACAAGCTAGGTGAAGGACGGCTTTCACACACACTTATCTCTCAGAACTGAGCAAGTGGAGAGACGTTCGTTCATCTAGCACCAAGGGAACGGGTTGCAGGAGACACTTTTTCTCTGCTTTCTCAGTCTGTTTCCTAGTGCCGGTTTGAAGTTCCTGCAGTTTTCACTGTAAAACCGAGTTGGAGCTAGTACCTCCCCATATATATGTATGGAATGGAGTTTGCAACTGAAAAGAATATTTGTGTTCCCAACAAGCTAGGTGAAGGACGGCTTTCACACACACTTATCTCTCAGAACTGAGCAAGTGGAGAGACGTTCGTTCATCTAGCACCAAGGGAACGGGTTGCAGGAGACACTTTTTCTCTGCTTTCTCAGTCTGTTTCCTAGTGCCGGTTTGAAGTTCCTGCAGTTTTCACTGTAAAACCGAGTTGGAGCTAGTACCTCCCCATATATATGTATGGAATGGAGTTTGCAACTGAAAAGAAACTTTGTGTTCCCAACAAGCTAGGTGAAGGACGGCTTTCACACACACTTATCTCTCAGAACTGAGCAAGTGGAGAGACGTTCGTTCATCTAGCACCAAGGGAACAGGTTGCAGGAGACACTTTTTCTCTGCTTTCTCAGTCTGTTTCCTAGTGCCGGTTTGAAGTTCCTGCAGTTTTCACTGTAAAACCGAGTTGGAGCTTCTACCTCCAAATATATATGTATGGAATGGAGTTTGCAACTGAAAAGAAACTTTGTGTTCCCAAAAAGCTAGGTGAAGGACGGCTTTCACACACACTTATCTCTCAGAACTGAGCAAGTGGAGAGACGTTCGTTCATCTAGCACCAAGGGAACGGGTTGCAGGAGACACATTTTCTCTGCTTTCTCAGTCTGTTTCCTAGTGCCGGTTTGAAGTTCCTGCAGTTTTCACTGTAAAACCGAGTTGGAGCTTCTACCTCCAAATATATATGTATGGAATGGAGTTTGCAACTGAAAAGAAACTTTGTGTTCCCAAAAAGCTAGGTGAAGGACGGCTTTCACACACACTTATCTCTCAGAACTGAGCAAGTGGAGAGACGTTCGTTCATCTAGCACCAAGGGAACGGGTTGCAGGAGGCACTTTTTCTCTGCTTTCTCAGTCTGTTTCCTAGTGCCGGTTTGAAGTTCCTGCAGTTTTCACTGTAAAACCGAGTTGGAGCTTCTACCTCCAAATATATATGTATGGAATGGAGTTTGCAACTGAAAAGAAATTTTGTGTTCCCAAAAAGCTAGGTGAAGGACGGCTTTCAAACACACTTATCTCTCAGAACTGAGCAAGTGGAGAGACGTTCGTTCATCTAGCACCAAGGGAACAGGTTGCAGGAGACACTTTTTCTCTGCTTTCTCAGTCTGTTTCCTAGTGCCGGTTTGAAGTTCCTGCAGTTTTCACTGTAAAACCGAGTTGGAGCTTCTACCTCCAAATATATATGTATGGAATGGAGTTTGCAACTGAAAAGAAACTTTGTGTTCCCAAAAAGCTAGGTGAAGGACGGCTTTCACACACACTTATCTCTCAGAACTGAGCAAGTGGAGAGACGTTCGTTCATCTAGCACCAAGGGAACGGGTTGCAGGAGACACATTTTCTCTGCTTTCTCAGTCTGTTTCCTAGTGCCGGCTTGAAGTTCCTGCAGTTTTCACTGTAAAACCGAGTTGGAGCTTCTACCTCCAAATATATATGTATGGAATGGAGTTTGCAACTGAAAAGAAACTTTGTGTTCCCAACAAGCTAGGTGAAGGACGGCTTTCACACACACTTATCTCTCAGAACTGAGCAAGTGGAGAGACGTTCGTTCATCTAGCACCAAGGGAACGGGTTGCAGGAGACACTTTTTCTCTGCTTTCTCAGTCTGTTTCCTAGTGCCGGTTTGAAGTTCCTGCAGTTTTCACTGTAAAACCGAGTTGGAACTAGTACCTCCCCGTATATATGTATGGAATGGAGTTTGCAACTGAAAAGAAACTTTGTGTTCCCAACAAGCTAGGTGAAGGACGGCTTTCACACACACTTATCTCTCAGAACTGAGCAAGTGGAGAGACGTTCGTTCATCTAGCACCAAGGGAACGGGTTGCAGGAGACACTTTTTCTCTGCTTTCTCAGTCTGTTTCCTAGTGCCGGTTTGAAGTTCCTGCAGTTTTCACTGTAAAACCGAGTTGGAGCTAGTACCTCCCCATATATATGTATGGAATGGAGTTTGCAACTGAAAAGAAACTTTGTGTTCCCAACAAGCTAGGTGAAGGACGGCTTTCACACACACTTATCTCTCAGAACTGAGCAAGTGGAGAGACGTTCGTTCATCTAGCACCAAGGGAACAGGTTGCAGGAGACACTTTTTCTCTGCTTTCTCAGTCTGTTTCCTAGTGCCGGTTTGAAGTTCCTGCAGTTTTCCCTGTAAAACCGAGTTGGAGCTTCTACCTCCAAATATATATGTATGGAATGGAGTTTGCAACTGAAAAGAAACTTTGTGTTCCCAAAAAGCTAGGTGAAGGACGGCTTTCACACACACTTATCTCTCAGAACTGAGCAAGTGGAGAGACGTTCGTTCATCTAGCACCAAGGGAACGGGTTGCAGGAGACACATTTTCTCTGCTTTCTCAGTCTGTTTCCTAGTGCCGGTTTGAAGTTCCTGCAGTTTTCACTGTAATACCGAGTTGGAGCTAGTACCTCCCCATATATATGTATGGAATGGAGTTTGCAACTGAAAAGAAACTTTGTGTTCCCAACAAGCTAGGTGAAGGACGGCTTTCACACACACTTATCTCTCAGAACTGAGCAAGTGGAGAGACGTTCGTTCATCTAGCACCAAGGGAACGGGTTGCAGGAGACACTTTTTCTCTGCTTTCTCAGTCTGTTTCCTAGTGCCGGTTTGAAGTTCCTGCAGTTTTCACTGTAAAACCGAGTTGGAGCTAGTACCTCCCCATATATATGTATGGAATGGAGTTTGCAACTGAAAAGAAACTTTGTGTTCCCAACAAGCTAGGTGAAGGACGGCTTTCACACACACTTATCTCTCAGAACTGAGCAAGTGGAGAGACGTTCGTTCATCTAGCACCAAGGGAACGGGTTGCAGGAGACACTTTTTCTCTGCTTTCTCAGTCTGTTTCCTAGTGCCGGTTTGAAGTTCCTGCAGTTTTCACTGTAAAACCGAGTTGGAGCTAGTACCTCCCCATATATATGTATGGAATGGAGTTTGCAACTGAAAAGAAACTTTGTGTTCCCAACAAGCTAGGTGAAGGACGGCTTTCACACACACTTATCTCTCAGAACTGAGCAAGTGGAGAGACGTTCGTTCATCTAGCACCAAGGGAACAGGTTGCAGGAGACACTTTTTCTCTGCTTTCTCAGTCTGTTTCCTAGTGCCGGTTTGAAGTTCCTGCAGTTTTCACTGTAAAACCGAGTTGGAGCTTCTACCTCCAAATATATATGTATGGAATGGAGTTTGCAACTGAAAAGAAACTTTGTGTTCCCAACAAGCTAGGTGAAGGACGGCTTTCACACACACTTATCTCTCAGAACTGAGCAAGTGGAGAGACGTTCGTTCATCTAGCACCAAGGGAACGGGTTGCAGGAGGCACTTTTTCTCTGCTTTCTCAGTCTGTTTCCTAGTGCCGGTTTGAAGTTCCTGCAGTTTTCACTGTAAAACCGAGTTGGAGCTTCTACCTCCAAATATATATGTATGGAATGGAGTTTGCAACTGAAAAGAAACTTTGTGTTCCCAAAAAGCTAGGTGAAGGACGGCTTTCACACACACTTATCTCTCAGAACTGAGCAAGTGGAGAGAAGTTCGTTCATCTAGCACCAAGAGAACGGGTTGCTGGAGACACTATTTCTCTGCTTTCTCAGTCTGTTTCCTAGTGCCGGTTTGATGTTCCTGCAGTTTTCACTGTAAAACCGAGTTGGAACTAGTACCTCCCCGTATATATGTATGGAATGGAGTTTGCAACTGAAAAGAAACTTTGTGTTCCCAACAAGCTAGGTGAAGGACGGCTTTCACACACACTTATCTCTCAGAACTGAGCAAGTAGAGAGACGTTCGTTCATCTAGCACCAAGGGAACGGGTTGCAGGAGACACTTTTTCTCTGCTTTCTCAGTCTGTTTCCTAGTGCCGGTTTGAAGTTCCTGCAGTTTTCACTGTAAAACCGAGTTGGAGCTAGTACCTCCCCATATATATGTATGGAATGGAGTTTGCAACTGAAAAGAAACTTTGTGTTCCCAACAAGCTAGGTGAAGGACGGCTTTCACACACACTTATCTCTCTGAACTGAGCAAGTGGAGAGACGTTCGTTCATCTAGCACCAAGGGAACGGGTTGCAGGAGACACTTTTTCTCTGCTTTCTCAGTCTGTTTCCTAGTGCCGGTTTGAAGTTCCTGCAGTTTTCACTGTAAAACCGAGTTGGAGCTAGTACCTCCCCATATATATGTATGGAATGGAGTTTGCAACTGAAAAGAAAATTTGTGTTCCCAACAAGCTAGGTGAAGGACGGCTTTCACACACACTTATCTCTCAGAACTGAGCAAGTGGAGAGACGTTCGTTCATCTAGCACCAAGGGAACGGTTTTCAGGAGACACTTTTTCTCTGCTTCTCAGTCTGTTTCCTAGTGCCGGTTTGAAGTTCCTGCAGTTTTCACTGTAAAACCGAGTTGGAGCTTCTACCTCCAAATATATATGTATGGAATGGAGTTTGCAACTGAAAAGAAACTTTGTGTTCCCAACAAGCTAGGTGAAGGACGGCTTTCACACACACTTATCTCTCAGAACTGAGCAAGTGGAGAGACGTTCGTTCATCTAGCACCAAGGGAACGGGTTGCAGGAGACACTTTTTCTCTGCTTTCTCAGTCTGTTTCCTAGTGCCGGTTTGAAGTTCCTGCAGTTTTCACTGTAAAACCGAGTTGGAGCTAGTACCTCCCCATATATATGTATGGAATGGAGTTTGCAACTGAAAAGAAACTTTGTGTTCCCAACAAGCTAGGTGAAGGACGGCTTTCACACACACTTATCTCTCAGAACTGAGCAAGTGGAGAGACGTTCGTTCATCTAGCACCAAGGGAACGGGTTGCAGGAGACACTTTTTCTCTGCTTTCTCAGTCTGTTTCCTAGTGCCGGTTTGAAGTTCCTGCAGTTTTCACTGTAAAACCGAGTTGGAGCTTGTACCTCCCCATATATATGTATGGAATGGAGTTTGCAACTGAAAAGAAACTTTGTGTTCCCAAAAAGCTAGGTGAAGGACGGCTTTCACACACACTTATCTCTCAGAACTGAGCAAGTGGAGAGACGTTCGTTCATCTAGCACCAAGGGAACGGGTTGCAGGAGACACTTTTTCTCTGCTTTCTCAGTCTGTTTCCTAGTGCCGGCTTGAAGTTCCTGCACTTTTCACTGTAAAACCGAGTTGGAGCTTCTACCTCCAAATATATATGTATGGAATGGAGTTTGCAACTGAAAAGAAACTTTGTGTTCCCAACAAGCTAGGTGAAGGACGGCTTTCACACACACTTATCTCTCAGAACTGAGCAAGTGGAGAGACGTTCGTTCATCTAGCACCAAGGGAACGGGTTGCAGGAGACACTTTTTCTCTGCTTTCTCAGTCTGTTTCCTAGTGCCGTTTTGAAGTTCCTGCAGTTTTCACTGTAAAACCGAGTTGGAACTAGTACCTCCCCGTATATATGTATGGAATGGAGTTTGCAACTGAAAAGAAACTTTGTGTTCCCAACAAGCTAGGTGAAGGACGGCTTTCACACAAACTTATCTCTCAGAACTGAGCAAGTGGAGAGACGTTCGTTCATCTAGCACCAAGGGAACGGGTTGCAGGAGACACTTTTTCTCTGCTTTCTCAGTCTGTTTCCTAGTGCCGGTTTGAAGTTCCTGCAGTTTTCACTGTAAAACCGAGTTGGAGATTGTACCTCCCCATATATATGTATGGAATGGAGTTTGCAACTGAAAAGAAACTTTGTGTTCCCAACAAGCTAGGTGAAGGACGGCTTTCACACACACTTATCTCTCAGAACTGAGCAAGTGGAGAGACGTTCGTTCATCTAGCACCAAGGGAACAGGTTGCAGGAGACACTTTTTCTCTGCTTTCTCAGTCTGTTTCCTAGTGCCGGTTTGAATTTCCTACAGTTTTCACTGTAAAACCGAGTTGGAGCTTCTACCTCCAAATATATATGTATGGAATGGAGTTTGCAACTGAAAAGAAACTTTGTGTTCCCAACAAGCTAGGTGAAGGACGGCTTTCACACACACTTATCTCTCAGAACTGAGCAAGTGGAGAGACGTTCGTTCATCTAGCACCAAGGGAACGGGTTGCAGGAGACACTTTTTCTCTGCTTTCTCAGTCTGTTTCCTAGTGCCGGTTTGAAGTTCCTGCAGTTTTCACTGTAAAACCGAGTTGGAGCTAGTACCTCCCCATATATATGTATGGAATGGAGTTTGCAACTGAAAAGAAACTTTGTGTTCCCAACAAGCTAGGTGAAGGACGGCTTTCACACACACTTATCTCTCTGAACTGAGCAAGTGGAGAGACGTTCGTTCATCTAGCACCAAGGGAACGGGTTGCAGGAGACACTTTTTCTCTGCTTTCTCAGTCTGTTTCCTAGTGCCGGTTTGAAGTTCCTGCAGTTTTCACTGTAAAACCGAGTTGGAGCTAGTACCTTCCCATATATATGTATGGAATGGAGTTTGCAACTGAAAAGAAACTTTGTGTTCCCAACAAGCTAGGTGAAGGACGGCTTTCACACACACTTATCTCTCAGAACTGAGCAAGTGGAGAGACGTTCGTTCATCTAGCACCAAGGGAACGGGTTGCAGGAGACACTTTTTCTCTGCTTTCTCAGTCTGTTTCCTAGTGCCGGTTTGAAGTTCCTGCAGTTTTCACTGTAAAACCGAGTTGGAGCTAGTACCTCCCCATATATATGTATGGAATGGAGTTTGCAACTGAAAAGAATATTTGTGTTCCCAACAAGCTAGGCGAAGGACGGCTTTCACACACACTTATCTCTCAGAACTGAGCAAGTGGAGAGACGTTCGTTCATCTAGCACCAAGGGAACGGGTTGCAGGAGACACTTTTTCTCTGCTTTCTCAGTCTGTTTCCTAGTGCCGGTTTGAAGTTCCTGCAGTTTTCACTGTAAAACCGAGTTGGAGCTTCTACCTCCAAATATATATGTATGGAATGGAGTTTGCAACTGAAAAGAAACTTTGTGTTCCCAACAAGCTAGGTGAAGGACGGCTTTCACACACACTTATCTCTCAGAACTGAGCAAGTGGAGAGACGTTCGTTCATCTAGCACCAAGGGAACGGGTTGCAGGAGACACTTTTTCTCTGCTTTCTCAGTCTGTTTCCTAGTGCCGGTTTGAAGTTCGTGCAGTTTTCACTGTAAAACCGAGTTGGAGCTAGTACCTCCCCATATATATGTATGGAATGGAGTTTGCAACTGAAAAGAAACTTTGTGTTCCCAACAAGCTAGGTGAAGGACGGCTTTCACACACACTTATCTCTCAGAACTGAGCAAGTGGAGAGACGTTCGTTCATCTAGCACCAAGGGAACAGGTTGCAGGAGACACTTTTTCTCTGCTTTCTCAGTCTGTTTCCTAGTGCCGGTTTGAAGTTCCTGCAGTTTTCACTGTAAAACCGAGTTGGAGCTTCTACCTCCAAATATATATGTATGGAATGGAGTTTGCAACTGAAAAGAAACTTTGTGTTCCCAAAAAGCTAGGTGAAGGACGGCTTTCACACACACTTATCTCTCAGAACTGAGCAAGTGGAGAGACGTTCGTTCATCTAGCACCAAGGGAACGGGTTGCAGGAGACACATTTTCTCTGCTTTCTCAGTCTGTTTCCTAGTGCCGGTTTGAAGTTCCTGCAGTTTTCACTGTAAAACCGAGTTGGAGCTTCTACCTCCAAATATATATGTATGGAATGGAGTTTGCAACTGAAAAGAAACTTTGTGTTCCCAACAAGCTAGGTGAAGGACGGCTTTCACACACACTTATCTCTCAGAACTGAGCAAGTGGAGAGACGTTCGTTCATCTAGCACCAAGGGAACGGGTTGCAGGAGGCACTTTTTCTCTGCTTTCTCAGTCTGTTTCCTAGTGCCGGTTTGAAGTTCCTGCAGTTTTCACTGTAAAACCGAGTTGGAGCTTCTACCTCCAAATATATATGTATGGAATGGAGTTTGCAACTGAAAAGAAACTTTGTGTTCCCAAAAATCTAGGTGAAGGACGGCTTTCACACACACTTATCTCTCAGAACTGAGCAAGTGGAGAGACGTTCGTTCATCTAGCACCAAGGGAACGGGTTGCAGGAGACACTTTTTCTCTGCTTTCTCAGTCTGTTTCCTAGTGCCGGTTTGAAGTTCCTGCAGTTTTCACTGTAAAACCGAGTTGGAGCTTCTACCTCCAAATATATATATATGGAATGGAGTTTGCAACTGAAAAGAAACTTTGTGTTCCCAAAAAGCTAGGTGAAGGACGGCTTTCACACACACTTATCTCTCAGAACTGAGCAAGTGGAGAGACGTTCGTTCATCTAGCACCAAGAGAACGGGTTGCAGGAGACACATTTTCTCTGCTTTCTCAGTCTGTTTCCTACTGCCGGTTTGAAGTTCCTGCAGTTTTCACTGTAAAACCGAGTTGGAACTAGTACCTCCCCGTATATATGTATGGAATGGAGTTTGCAACTGAAAAGAAACTTTGTGTTCCCAACAAGCTAGGTGAAGGACGGCTTTCACACACACTTATCTCTCAGAACTGAGCAAGTGGAGAGACGTTCGTTCATCTAGCACCAAGGGAACGGGTTGCAGGAGACACTTTTTCTCTGCTTTCTTAGTCTGTTTCCTAGTGCCGGTTTGAAGTTCCTGCAGTTTTCACTGTAAAACCGAGTTGGAGCTAGTACCTCCCCATATATATGTATGGAATGGAGTTTGCAACTGAAAAGAAACTTTGTGTTCCCAACAAGCTAGGTGAAGGACGGCTTTCACACACACTTATCTCTCTGAACTGAGCAAGTGGAGAGACGTTCGTTCATCTAGCACCAAGGGAACGGGTTGCAGGAGACACTTTTTCTCTGCTTTCTCAGTCTGTTTCCTAGTGCCGGTTTGAAGTTCCTGCAGTTTTCACTGTAAAACCGAGTTGGAGCTAGTACCTCCCCATATATATGTATGGAATGGAGTTTGCAACTGAAAAGAAACTTTGTGTTCCCAACAAGCTAGGTGAAGGACGGCTTTCACACACACTTATCTCTCAGAACTGAGCAAGTGGAGAGACGTTCGTTCATCTAGCACCAAGGGAACGGGTTGCAGGAGACACTTTTTCTCTGCTTTCTCAGTCTGTTTCCTAGTGCCGGTTTGAAGTTCCTGCAGTTTTCACTGTAAAACCGAGTTGGAGCTAGTACCTCCCCATATATATGTATGGAATGGAGTTTGCAACTGAAAAGAAACTTTGTGTTCCCAACAAGCTAGGTGAAGGACGGCTTTCACACACACTTATCTCTCAGAACTGAGCAAGTGGAGAGACGTTCGTTCATCTAGCACCAAGGGAACGGGTTGCAGGAGACACTTTTTCTCTGCTTTCTCAGTCTGTTTCCTAGTGCCGGTTTGAAGTTCCTGCAGTTTTCACTGTAAAACCTAGTTGGAGCTTCTACCTCCAAATATATATGTATGGAATGGAGTTTGCAACTGAAAAGAAACTTTGTGTTCCCAAAAAGCTAGGTGAAGGACGGCTTTCACACACACTTTTCTCTCAGAACTGAGCAAGTGGAGAGACGTTCGTTCACCTAGCACCAAGGGAACGGGTTGCAGGAGACACTATTTCTCTGCTTTCTCAGTCTGTTTCCTAGTGCCGGTTTGAAGTTCCTGCAGTTTTCACTGTCAAACCGAGTTGGAGCTTCTACCTCCAAATATATATGTATGGAATGGAGTTTGCAACTGAAAAGAAACTTTGTGTTCCCAAAAAGCTAGGTGAAGGACGGCTTTCACACACACTTATCTCTCAGAACTGAGCAAGTGGAGAGACGTTCGTTCATCTAGCACCAAGGGAACGGGTTGCAGGAGACACATTTTCTCTGCTTTCTCAGTCTGTTTCCTAGTGCCGGTTTGAAGTTCCTGCAGTTTTCACTGTCAAACCGAGTTGGAGCTTCTACCTCCAAATATATATGTATGGAATGGAGTTTGCAACTGAAAAGAAACTTTGTGTTCTCAACAAGCTAGGTGAAGGACGGCTTTCACACACACTTATCTCTCAGAACTGAGCAAGTGGAGAGACTTTCGTTCATCTAGCACCAAGGGAACCGGTTGCAGGAGGCACTTTTTCTCTGCTTTCTCAGTCTGTTTCCTAGTGCCGGTTTGAAGTTCCTGCAGTTTTCACTGTCAAACCGAGTTGGAGCTTCTACCTCCAAATATATATGTATGGAATGGAGTTTGCAACTGAAAAGAAACTTTGTGTTCCCAAAAAGCTAGGTGAAGGACGGCTTTCACACACACTTATCTCTCAGAACTGAGCAAGTGGAGAGACGTTCGTTCATCTAGCACCAAGGGAACGGGTTGCAGGAGACACTTTTTCTCTGCTTTCTCAGTCTGTTTCCTAGTGCCGGGTTGAAGTTCCTGCAGTTTTCACTGTAAAACCGAGTTGGAGCTTCTACATCCAAATATATATGTATGGAATGGAGTTTGCAACTGAAAAGAAACTTTGTGTTCCCAACAAGCTAGGTGAAGGACGGCTTTCACACACACTTATCTCTCAGAACTGAGCAAGTGGAGAGACTTTCGTTCATCTAGCACCAAGGGAACGGGTTGCAGGAGACACTTTTTCTCTGCTTTCTCAGTCTGTTTCCTAGTGCCGGTTTGAAGTTCCTGCAGTTTTCACTGTCAAACCGAGTTGGAGCTTCTACCTCCAAATATATATGTATGGAATGGAGTTTGCAACTGAAAAGAAACTTTGTGTTCCCAACAAGCTAGGTGAAGGACGGCTTTCACACACACTTATCTCTCAGAACTGAGCAAGTGGAGAGACGTTCGTTCATCTAGCACCAAGGGAACGGGTTGCAGGAGACACTTTTTCTCTGCTTTCTCAGTCTGTTTCCTAGTGCCGGTTTGAAGTTCCTGCAGTTTTCACTGTCAAAACGAGTTGGAGCTAGTACCTCCCCATATATATGTATGGAATGGAGTTTGCAACTGAAAAGAAACTTTGTGTTCCCAACAAGCTAGGTGAAGGACGGCTTTCACACACACTTATCTCTCAGAACTGAGCAAGTGGAGAGACGTTCGTTCATCTAGCACCAAGGGAACGGGTTGCAGGAGACACTTTTTCTCTGCTTTCTCAGTCTGTTTCCTAGTGCCGGTTTGAAGTTCCTGCAGTTTTCACTGTAAAACCGAGTTGGAGCTAGTACCTCCCCATATATATGTATGGAATGGAGTTTGCAACTGAAAAGAATATTTGTGTTCCCAACAAGCTAGGTGAAGGACGGCTTTCACACACACTTATCTCTCAGAACTGAGCAAGTGGAGAGACGTTCGTTCATCTAGCACCAAGGGAACGGGTTGCAGGAGACACTTTTTCTCTGCTTTCTCAGTCTGTTTCCTAGTGCCGGTTTGAAGTTCCTGCAGTTTTCACTGTAAAACCGAGTTGGAGCTTCTACCTCCAAATATATATGTATGGAATGGAGTTTGCAACTGAAAAGAAACTTTGTGTTCCCAACAAGCTAGGTGAAGGACGGCTTTCACACACACTTATCTCTCAGAACTGAGCAAGTGGAGAGACGTTCGTTCATCTAGCACCAAGGGAACGGGTTGCAGGAGACACTTTTTCTCTGCTTTCTCAGTCTGTTTCCTAGTGCCGGTTTGAAGTTCCTGCAGTTTTCACTGTAAAACCGAGTTGGAGCTTCTACCTCCAAATATATATGTATGGAATGGAGTTTGCAACTGAAAAGAAACTTTGTGTTCCCAACAAGCTAGGTGAAGGACGGCTTTCACACACACTTATCTCTCAGAACTGAGCAAGTGGAGAGACGTTCGTTCACCTAGCACCAAGGGAACGGGTTGCAGGAGACACTTTTTCTCTGCTTTCTCAGTCTGTTTCCTAGTGCCGGTTTGAAGTTCCTGCAGTTTTCACTGTAAAACCGAGTTGGAGCTTCTACCTCCAAATATATATGTATGGAATGGAGTTTGCAACTGAAAAGAAACTTTGTGTTCCCAACAAGCTAGGTGAAGGACGGCTTTCACACACACTTATCTCTCAGAACTGAGCAAGTGGAGAGACGTTCGTTCATCTAGCACCAAGGGAACGGGTTGCAGGAGACACTTTTTCTCTGCTTTCTCAGTCTGTTTCCTAGTGCCGGTTTGAAGTTCCTGCAGTTTTCACTGTCAAACCGAGTTGGAGCTTCTACCTCCAAATATATATGTATGGAATGGAGTTTGCAACTGAAAAGAAACTTTGTGTTCCCAACAAGCTAGGTGAAGGACGGCTTTCACACACACTTATCTCTCACAACTGAGCAAGTGGAGAGACGTTCGTTCATCTAGCACCAAGGGAACGGGTTGCAGGAGACACTTTTTCTCTGCTTTCTCAGTCTGTTTCCTAGTGCCGGTTTGAAGTTCCTGCAGTTTTCACTGTCAAACCGAGTTGGAGCTAGTACCTCCCCATATATATGTATGGAATGGAGTTTGCAACAGAAAAGAAACTTTGTGTTCCCAACAAGCTAGGTGAAGGACGGCTTTCACACACACTTATCTCTCAGAACTGAGCAAGTGGAGAGACGTTCGTTCATCTAGCACCAAGGGAACGGGTTGCAGGAGACACTTTTTCTCTGCTTTCTCAGTCTGTTTCCTAGTGCCGGTTTGAAGTTCCTGCAGTTTTCACTGTAAAACCGAGTTGGAGCTAGTACCTCCCCATATATATGTATGGAATGGAGTTTGCAACTGAAAAGAATCTTTGTGTTCCCAACAAGCTAGGTGAAGGACGGCTTTCACACACAATTATCTCTCAGAACTGAGCAAGTGGAGAGACGTTCGTTCATCTAGCACCAAGGGAACGGGTTGCAGGAGACACTTTTTCTCTGCTTTCTCAGTCTGTTTCCTAGTGCCGGTTTGAAGTTCCTGCAGTTTTCACTGTAAAACCGAGTTGGAGCTTCTACCTCCAAATATATATGTATGGAATGGAGTTTGCAACTGAAAAGAAACTTTGTGTTCCCAACAAGCTAGGTGAAGGACGGCTTTCACACACACTTATCTCTCAGAACTGAGCAAGTGGAGAGACGTTCGTTCATCTAGCACCAAGGGAACGGGTTGCAGGAGACACTTTTTCTCTGCTTTCTCAGTCTGTTTCCTAGTGCCGGTTTGAAGTTCCTGCAGTTTTCACTGTCAAACCGAGTTGGAGCTAGTACCTCCCCATATATATGTATGGAATGGAGTTTGCAACTGAAAAGAAACTTTGTGTTCCCAACAAGCTAGGTGAAGGACGGCTTTCACACACACTTATCTCTCAGAACTGAGCAAGTGGAGAGACGTTCGTTCATCTAGCACCAAGGGAACGGGTTGCAGGAGACACATTTTCTCTGCTTTCTCAGTCTGTTTCCTAGTGCCGGTTTGAAGTTCCTGCAGTTTTCACTGTAAAATCGAGTTGGAGCTTCTACCTCCAAATATATATGTATGGAATGGAGTTTGCAACTGAAAAGAAACTTTGTGTTCCCAACAAGCTAGGTGAAGGACGGCTTTCACACACACTTATCTCTCAGAACTGAGCAAGTGGAGAGACGTTCGTTCATCTAACACCAAGGGAACGGGTTGCAGGAGGCACTTTTTCTTTGATTTCTCAGTCTGTTTCCTAGTGCCGGTTTGAAGTTCCTGCAGTTTTCACTGTAAAACCGAGTTGGAGCTTCTACCTCCAAATATATATGTATGGAATGGAGTTTGCAACTGAAAAGAAATTTTGTGTTCCCAACAAGCTAGGTGAAGGACGGCTTTCACACACACTTATCTCTCAGAACTGAGCAAGTGGAGAGACGTTCGTTCATCTAGCACCAAGGGAACAGGTTGCAGGAGACACTTTTTCTCTGCTTTCTCAGTCTGTTTCCTAGTGCCGGTTTGAAGTTCCTGCAGTTTTCACTGTAAAACCGAGTTGGAGCTTCTACCTCCAAATATATATGTATGGAATGGAGTTTGCAACTGAAAAGAAACTTTGTGTTCCCAACAAGCTAGGTGAAGGACGGCTTTCACACACACTTATCTCTCAGAACTGAGCAAGTGGAGAGACGTTCGTTCATCTAGCACCAAGGGAACGGGTTGCAGGAGACACATTTTCTCTGCTTTCTCAGTCTGTTTCCTAGTGCCGGTTTGAAGTTCCTGCAGTTTTCACTGTAAAACCGAGTTGGAGCTAGTACCTCCCCATATATATGTATGGAATGGAGTTTGCAACTGAAAAGAAACTTTGTGTTCCCAACAAGCTAGGTGAAGGGCGGCTTTCACACACACTTATCTCTCTGAACTGAGCAAGTGGAGAGACGTTCGTTCATCTAGCACCAAGGGAACGGGTTGCAGGAGACACTTTTTCTCTGCTTTCTCAGTCTGTTTCCTAGTGCCGGTTTGAAGTTCCTGCAGTTTTCACTGTAAAACCGAGTTGGAGCTAGTACCTCCCCATATATATGTATGGAATGGAGTTTGCAACTGAAAAGAAACTTTGTGTTCCCAACAAGCTAGGTGAAGGACGGCTTTCACACACAATTATCTCTCAGAACTGAGCAAGTGGAGAGACGTTCGTTCATCTAGCACCAAGGGAACGGGTTGCAGGAGACACTTTTTCTCTGCTTTCTCAGTCTGTTTCCTAGTGCCGGTTTGAAGTTCCTGCAGTTTTCACTGTAAAACCGAGTTGGAGCTAGTACCTCCCCATATATATGTATGGATTGGAGTTTGCAACTGAAAAGAATATTTGTGTTCCCAACAAGCTAGGTGAAGGACGGCTTTCACACACACTTATCTCTCAGAACTGAGCAAGTGGAGAGACGTTCGTTCATCTAGCACCAAGGGAACGGGTTGCAGGAGACACTTTTTCTCTGCTTTCTCAGTCTGTTTCCTAGTGCCGGTTTGAAGTTCCTGCAGTTTTCACTGTAAAACCGAGTTGGAGCTTCTACCTCCAAATATATATGTATGGAATGGAGTTTGCAACTGAAAAGAAACTTTGTGTTCCCAACAAGCTAGGTGAAGGACGGCTTTCACACACACTTATCTCTCAGAACTGAGCAAGTGGAGAGACGTTCGTTCATCTAGCACCAAGGGAACGGGTTGCAGGAGACACTTTTTCTCTGCTTTCTCAGTCTGTTTCCTAGTGCCGGTTTGAAGTTCCTGCAGTTTTCACTGTAAAACCGAGTTGGAGCTAGTACCTCCCCATATATATGTATGGAATGGAGTTTGCAACTGAAAAGAATATTTGTGTTCCCAACAAGCTAGGCGAAGGACGGCTTTCACACACACTTATCTCTCAGAACTGAGCAAGTGGAGAGACGTTCGTTCATCTAGCACCAAGGGAACGGGTTGCAGGAGACACTTTTTCTCTGCTTTCTCAGTCTGTTTCCTAGTGCCGGTTTGAAGTTCCTGCAGTTTTCACTGTAAAACCGAGTTGGAGCTTCTACCTCCAAATATATATGTATGGAATGGAGTTTGCAACTGAAAAGAAACTTTGTGTTCCCAAAAAGCTAGGTGAAGGACGGCTTTCACACACACTTATCTCTCAGAACTGAGCAAGTGGAGAGACGTTCGTTCATCTAGCACCAAGGGAACGGGTTGCAGGAGACACATTTTCTCTGCTTTCTCAGTCTGTTTCCTAGTGCCGGTTTGAAGTTCCTGCAGTTTTCACTGTAAAACCGAGTTGGAGCTTCTACCTCCAAATATATATGTATGGAATGGAGTTTGCAACTGAAAAGAAACTTTGTGTTCCCAACAAGCTAGGTGAAGGACGGCTTTCACACACACTTATCTCTCAGAACTGAGCAAGTGTAGAGACGTTCGTTCATCTAGCACCAAGGGAACGGATTGCAGGAGGCACTTTTTCTCTGCTTTCTCAGTCTGTTTCCTAGTGCCGGTTTGAAGTTCCTGCAGTTTTCACTGTAAAACCGAGTTGGAGCTTCTACCTCCAAATATATATGTATGGAATGGAGTTTGCAACTGAAAAGAAACTTTGTGTTCCCAAAAATCTAGGTGAAGGACGGCTTTCACACACACTTAACTCTCAGAACTGAGCAAGTGGAGAGACGTTCGTTCACCTAGCACCAAGGGAACGGGTTGCAGGAGACACTTTTTCTCTGCTTTCTCAGTCTGTTTCCTAGTGCCGGTTTGAAGTTCCTGCAGTTTTCACTGTAAAACCGAGTTGGAGCTTCTTCCTCCAAATATATATATATGGAATGGAGTTTGCAACTGAAAAGAAACTTTGTGTTCCCAAAAAGCTAGGTGAAGGACGGCTTTCACACACACTTATCTCTCAGAACTGAGCAAGTGGAGAGACGTTCGTTCATCTAGCACCAAGGGAACGGGTTGCAGGAGACACTTTTTCTCTGCTTTCTCAGTCTGTTTCCTAGTGCCGGTTTGAAGTTCCTGCAGTTTTCACTGTAAAACCGAGTTGGAGCTTGTACCTCCCCATATATATGTATGGAATGGAGTTTGCAACTGAAAAGAAACTTTGTGTTCCCAACAAGCTAGGTGAAGGACGGCTTTCACACACACTTATCTCTCTGAACTGAGCAAGTGGAGAGACGTTCGTTCATCTAGCACCAAGGGAACGGGTTGCAGGAGACACTTTTTCTCTGCTTTCTCAGTCTGTTTCCTAGTGCCGGTTTGAAGTTCCTGCAGTTTTCACTGTAAAACCGAGTTGGAGCTAGTACCTCCCCATATATATGTATGGAATGGAGTTTGCAACTGAAAAGAAACTTTGTGTTCCCAAAAAGCTAGGTGAAGGACGGCTTTCACACACACTTATCTCTCAGAACTGAGCAAGTGGAGAGACGTTCGTTCATCTAGCACCAAGGGAACGGGTTGCAGGAGACACTTTTTCTCTGCTTTCTCAGTCTGTTTCCTAGTGCCGGTTTGAAGTTCCTGCAGTTTTCACTGTAAAACCGAGTTGGAGCTTCTACCTCCAAATATATATGTATGGAATGGAGTTTGCAACTGAAAAGAAACTTTGTGTTCCCAACAAGCTAGGTGAAGGACGGCTTTCACACACACTTATCTCTCAGAACTGAGCAAGTGGAGAGACGTTCGTTCATCTAGCACCAAGGGAACGGGTTGCAGGAGACACTTTTTCTCTGCTTTCTCAGTCTGTTTCCTAGTGCCGGTTTGAAGTTCCTGCAGTTTTCACTGTAAAACCTAGTTGGAGCTTCTACCTCCAAATATATATGTATGGAATGGAGTTTGCAACTGAAAAGAAACTTTGTGTTCCCAAAAAGCTAGGTGAAGGACGGCTTTCACACACACTTTTCTCTCAGAACTGAGCAAGTGGAGAGACGTTCGTTCACCTAGCACCAAGGGAACGGGTTGCAGGAGACACTATTTCTCTGCTTTCTCAGTCTGTTTCCTAGTGCCGGTTTGAAGTTCCTGCAGTTTTCACTGTAAAACCGAGTTGGAGCTTCTACCTCCAAATATATATGTATGGAATGGAGTTTGCAACTGAAAAGAAACTTTGTGTTCCCAAAAAGCTAGGTGAAGGACGGCTTTCACACACACTTATCTCTCAGAACTGAGCAAGTGGAGAGACGTTCGTTCATCTAGCACCAAGGGAACGGGTTGCAGGAGACACATTTTCTCTGCTTTCTCAGTCTGTTTCCTAGTGCCGGTTTGAAGTTCCTGCAGTTTTCACTGTCAAACCGAGTTGGAGCTTCTACCTCCAAATATATATGTATGGAATGGAGTTTGCAACTGAAAAGAAACTTTGTGTTCCCAACAAGCTAGGTGAAGGACGGCTTTCACACACACTTATCTCTCAGAACTGAGCAAGTGGAGAGACTTTCGTTCATCTAGCACCAAGGGAACGGGTTGCAGGAGGCACTTTTTCTCTGCTTTCTCAGTCTGTTTCCTAGTGCCGGTTTGAAGTTCCTGCAGTTTTCACTGTCAAACCGAGTTGGAGCTTCTACCTCCAAATATATATGTATGGAATGGAGTTTGCAACTGAAAAGAAACTTTGTTTTCCCAAAAAGCTAGGTGAAGGACGGCTTTCACACACACTTATCTCTCAGAACTGAGCAAGTGGAGAGACGTTCGTTCATCTAGCACCAAGGGAACGGGTTGCAGGAGACACTTTTTCTCTGCTTTCTCAGTCTGTTTCCTAGTGCCGGTTTGAAGTTCCTGCAGTTTTCACTGTAAAACCGAGTTGGAGCTTCTACCTCCAAATATATATGTATGGAATGGAGTTTGCAACTGAAAAGAAACTTTGTGTTCCCAACAAGCTAGGTGAAGGACGGCTTTCACACACACTTATCTCTCAGAACTGAGCAAGTGGAGAGACGTTCGTTCACCTAGCACTAAGGGAACGGGTTGCAGGAGACACTTTTTCTCTGCTTTCTCAGTCTGTTTCCTAGTGCCAGTTTGAAGTTCCTGCAGTTTTCACTGTAAAACCGAGTTGGAGCTTCTACCTCCAAATATATATATATGGAATGGAGTTTGCAACTGAAAAGAAACTTTGTGTTCCCAAAAAGCTAGGTGAAGGACGGCTTTCACACACACTAATCTCTCAGAACTGAGCAAGTGGAGAGACGTTCGTTCATCTAGCACCAAGAGAACGGGTTGCAGGAGACACATTTTCTCTGCTTTCTCAGTCTGTTTCCTACTGCCGGGTTGAAGTTCCTGCAGTTTTCACTGTAAAACCGAGTTGGAACTAGTACCTCCCCGTATATATGTATGGAATGGAGTTTGCAACTGAAAAGAAACTTTGTGTTCCCAACAAGCTAGGTGAAGGACGGCTTTCACACACACTTATCTCTCAGAACTGAGCAAGTGGAGAGACGTTCATTCATCTAGCACCAAGGGAACGGGTTGCAGGAGACACTTTTTCTCTGCTTTCTCAGTCTGTTTCCTAGTGCCGGTTTGAAGTTCCTGCAGTTTTCACTGTAAAACCGAGTTGGAGCTAGTACCTCCCCATATATATGTATGGAATGGAGTTTGCAACTGAAAAGAAACTTTGTGTTCCCAACAAGCTAGGTGAAGGACGGCTTTCACACACACTTATCTCTCAGAACTGAGCAAGTGGAGAGACGTTCGTTCATCTAGCACCAAGGGAACGGGTTGCAGGAGACACTTTTTCTCTGCTTTCTCAGTCTGTTTCCTAGTGCCGGTTTGAAGTTCCTGCAGTTTTCACTGTAAAACCGAGTTGGAGCTAGTACCTCCCCATATATATGTATGGAATGGAGTTTGCAACTGAAAAGAAACTTTGTGTTCCCAAAAAGCTAGGTGAAGGACGGCTTTCACACACACTTATCTCTCAGAACTGAGCAAGTGGAGAGACGTTCGTTCATCTAGCACCAAGGGAACGGGTTGCAGGAGACACTTTTTCTCTGCTTTCTCAGTCTGTTTCCTAGTGCCGGTTTGAAGTTCCTGCAGTTTTCACTGTAAAACCGAGTTGGAGCTTCTACCTCCAAATATATATGTATGGAATGGAGTTTGCAACTGAAAAGAAACTTTGTGTTCCCAAAAAGCTAGGTGAAGGACGGCTTTCACACACACTTATCTCTCAGAACTGAGCAAGTGGAGAGACGTTCGTTCATCTAGCACCAAGGGAACGGGTTGCAGGAGACACATTTTCTCTGCTTTCTCAGTCTGTTTCCTAGTGCCGGTTTGAAGTTCCTGCAGTTTTCACTGTAAAACCGAGTTGGAGCTTCTACCTCCAAATATATATGTATGGAATGGAGTTTGCAACTGAAAAGAAACTTTGTGTTCCCAACAAGCTAGGTGAAGGACGGCTTTCACACACACTTATCTCTCAGAACTGAGCAAGTGGAGAGACGTTCGTTCATCTAGCACCAAGGGAACGGATTGCAGGAGGCACTTTTTCTCTGCTTTCTCAGTCTGTTTCCTAGTGCCGGTTTGAAGTTCCTGCAGTTTTCACTGTAAAACCGAGTTGGAGCTTCTACCTCCAAATATATATGTATGGAATGGAGTTTGCAACTGAAAAGAAACTTTGTGTTCCCAAAAATCTAGGTGAAGGACGGCTTTCACACACACTTAACTCTCAGAACTGAGCAAGTGGAGAGACGTTCGTTCACCTAGCACCAAGGGAACGGGTTGCAGGAGACACTTTTTCTCTGCTTTCTCAGTCTGTTTCCTAGTGCCGGTTTGAAGTTCCTGCAGTTTTCACTGTAAAACCGAGTTGGAGCTTCTTCCTCCAAATATATATATATGGAATGGAGTTTGCAACTGAAAAGAAACTTTGTGTTCCCAAAAAGCTAGGTGAAGGACGGCTTTCACACACACTTATCTCTCAGAACTGAGCAAGTGGAGAGACGTTCGTTCATCTAGCACCAAGGGAACGGGTTGCAGGAGACACTTTTTCTCTGCTTTCTCAGTCTGTTTCCTAGTGCCGGTTTGAAGTTCCTGCAGTTTTCACTGTAAAACCGAGTTGGAGCTTGTACCTCCCCATATATATGTATGGAATGGAGTTTGCAACTGAAAAGAAACTTTGTGTTCCCAACAAGCTAGGTGAAGGACGGCTTTCACACACACTTATCTCTCTGAACTGAGCAAGTGGAGAGACGTTCGTTCATCTAGCACCAAGGGAACGGGTTGCAGGAGACACTTTTTCTCTGCTTTCTCAGTCTGTTTCCTAGTGCCGGTTTGAAGTTCCTGCAGTTTTCACTGTAAAACCGAGTTGGAGCTAGTACCTCCCCATATATATGTATGGAATGGAGTTTGCAACTGAAAAGAAACTTTGTGTTCCCAAAAAGCTAGGTGAAGGACGGCTTTCACACACACTTATCTCTCAGAACTGAGCAAGTGGAGAGACGTTCGTTCATCTAGCACCAAGGGAACGGGTTGCAGGAGACACTTTTTCTCTGCTTTCTCAGTCTGTTTCCTAGTGCCGGTTTGAAGTTCCTGCAGTTTTCACTGTAAAACCGAGTTGGAGCTTCTACCTCCAAATATATATGTATGGAATGGAGTTTGCAACTGAAAAGAAACTTTGTGTTCCCAACAAGCTAGGTGAAGGACGGCTTTCACACACACTTATCTCTCAGAACTGAGCAAGTGGAGAGACGTTCGTTCATCTAGCACCAAGGGAACGGGTTGCAGGAGACACTTTTTCTCTGCTTTCTCAGTCTGTTTCCTAGTGCCGGTTTGAAGTTCCTGCAGTTTTCACTGTAAAACCTAGTTGGAGCTTCTACCTCCAAATATATATGTATGGAATGGAGTTTGCAACTGAAAAGAAACTTTGTGTTCCCAAAAAGCTAGGTGAAGGACGGCTTTCACACACACTTTTCTCTCAGAACTGAGCAAGTGGAGAGACGTTCGTTCACCTAGCACCAAGGGAACGGGTTGCAGGAGACACTATTTCTCTGCTTTCTCAGTCTGTTTCCTAGTGCCGGTTTGAAGTTCCTGCAGTTTTCCCTGTAAAACCGAGTTGGAGCTTCTACCTCCAAATATATATGTATGGAATGGAGTTTGCAACTGAAAAGAAACTTTGTGTTCCCAAAAAGCTAGGTGAAGGACGGCTTTCACACACACTTATCTCTCAGAACTGAGCAAGTGGAGAGACGTTCGTTCATCTAGCACCAAGGGAACGGGTTGCAGGAGACACATTTTCTCTGCTTTCTCAGTCTGTTTCCTAGTGCCGGTTTGAAGTTCCTGCAGTTTTCACTGTCAAACCGAGTTGGAGCTTCTACCTCCAAATATATATGTATGGAATGGAGTTTGCAACTGAAAAGAAACTTTGTGTTCCCAACAAGCTAGGTGAAGGACGGCTTTCACACACACTTATCTCTCAGAACTGAGCAAGTGGAGAGACTTTCGTTCATCTAGCACCAAGGGAACGGGTTGCAGGAGGCACTTTTTCTCTGCTTTCTCAGTCTGTTTCCTAGTGCCGGTTTGAAGTTCCTGCAGTTTTCACTGTCAAACCGAGTTGGAGCTTCTACCTCCAAATATATATGTATGGAATGGAGTTTGCAACTGAAAAGAAACTTTGTGTTCCCAAAAAGCTAGGTGAAGGACGGCTTTCACACACACTTATCTCTCAGAACTGAGCAAGTGGAGAGACGTTCGTTCATCTAGCACCAAGGGAACGGGTTGCAGGAGACACTTTTTCTCTGCTTTCTCAGTCTGTTTCCTAGTGCCGGTTTGAAGTTCCTGCAGTTTTCACTGTAAAACCGAGTTGGAGCTTCTACCTCCAAATATATATGTATGGAATGGAGTTTGCAACTGAAAAGAAACTTTGTGTTCCCAACAAGCTAGGTGAAGGACGGCTTTCACACACACTTATCTCTCAGAACTGAGCAAGTGGAGAGACGTTCGTTCACCTAGCACTAAGGGAACGGGTTGCAGGAGACACTTTTTCTCTGCTTTCTCAGTCTGTTTCCTAGTGCCAGTTTGAAGTTCCTGCAGTTTTCACTGTAAAACCGAGTTGGAGCTTCTACCTCCAAATATATATATATGGAATGGAGTTTGCAACTGAAAAGAAACTTTGTGTTCCCAAAAAGCTAGGTGAAGGACGGCTTTCACACACACTAATCTCTCAGAACTGAGCAAGTGGAGAGACGTTCGTTCATCTAGCACCAAGAGAACGGGTTGCAGGAGACACATTTTCTCTGCTTTCTCAGTCTGTTTCCTACTGCCGGTTTGAAGTTCCTGCAGTTTTCACTGTAAAACCGAGTTGGAACTAGTACCTCCCCGTATATATGTATGGAATGGAGTTTGCAACTGAAAAGAAACTTTGTGTTCCCAACAAGCTAGGTGAAGGACGGCTTTCACACACACTTATCTCTCAGAACTGAGCAAGTGGAGAGACGTTCATTCATCTAGCACCAAGGGAACGGGTTGCAGGAGACACTTTTTCTCTGCTTTCTCAGTCTGTTTCCTAGTGCCGGTTTGAAGTTCCTGCAGTTTTCACTGTAAAACCGAGTTGGAGCTAGTACCTCCCCATATATATGTATGGAATGGAGTTTGCAACTGAAAAGAAACTTTGTGTTCCCAACAAGCTAGGTGAAGGACGGCTTTCACACACACTTATCTCTCAGAACTGAGCAAGTGGAGAGACGTTCGTTCATCTAGCACCAAGGGAACGGGTTGCAGGAGACACTTTTTCTCTGCTTTCTCAGTCTGTTTCCTAGTGCCGGTTTGAAGTTCCTGCAGTTTTCACTGTAAAACCGAGTTGGAGCTAGTACCTCCCCATATATATGTATGGAATGGAGTTTGCAACTGAAAAGAAACTTTGTGTTCCCAACAAGCTAGGTGAAGGACGGCTTTCACACACACTTATCTCTCAGAACTGAGCAAGTGGAGAGACGTTCGTTCATCTAGCACCAAGGGAACGGGTTGCAGGAGACACTTTTTCTCTGCTTTCTCAGTCTGTTTCCTAGTGCCGGTTTGAAGTTCCTGCAGTTTTCACTGTAAAACCGAGTTGGAGCTTCTACCTCCAAATATATATGTATGGAATGGAGTTTGCAACTGAAAAGAAACTTTGTGTTCCCAACAAGCTAGGTGAAGGACGGCTTTCACACACACTTATCTCTCAGAACTGAGCAAGTGGAGAGACGTTCGTTCATCTAGCACCAAGGGAACGGGTTGCAGGGGACACTTTTTCTCTGCTTTCTCAGTCTGTTTCCTAGTGCCGGTTTGAAGTTCCTGCAGTTTTCACTGTAAAACCTAGTTGGAGCTTCTACCTCCAAATATATATGTATGGAATGGAGTTTGCAACTGAAAAGAAACTTTGTGTTCCCAAAAAGCTAGGTGAAGGACGGCTTTCACACACACTTTTCTCTCAGAACTGAGCAAGTGGAGAGACGTTCGTTCACCTAGCACCAAGGGAACGGGTTGCAGGAGACACTATTTCTCTGCTTTCTCAGTCTGTTTCCTAGTGCCGGTTTGAAGTTCCTGCAGTTTTCACTGTAAATCCGAGTTGGAGCTTCTACCTCCAAATATATAAGTATGGAATGGAGTTTGCAACTGAAAAGAAACTTTGTGTTCCCAACAAGCTAGGTGAAGGACGGCTTTCACACACACTTATCTCTCAGAACTGAGCAAGTGGAGAGACGTTCGTTCATCTAGCACCAAGGGAACGGGTTGCAGGAGACACATTTTCTCTGCTTTCTCAGTCTGTTTCCTAGTGCCGGTTTGAAGTTCCTGCAGTTTTCACTGTCAAACCGAGTTGGAGCTTCTACCTCCAAATATATATGTATGGAATGGAGTTTGCAACTGAAAAGAAACTTTGTGTTCCCAACAAGCTAGGTGAAGGACGGCTTTCACACACACTTATCTCTCAGAACTGAGCAAGTGGAGAGACTTTCGTTCATCTAGCACCAAGGGAACGGGTTGCAGGAGGCACTTTTTCTCTGCTTTCTGAGTCTGTTTCCTAGTGCCGGTTTGAAGTTCCTGCAGTTTTCACTGTCAAACCGAGTTGGAGCTTCTACCTCCAAATATATATGTATGGAATGGAGTTTGCAACTGAAAAGAAACTTTGTGTTCCCAAAAAGCTAGGTGAAGGACGGCTTTCACACACACTTATCTCTCAGAACTGAGCAAGTGGAGAGACGTTCGTTCATCTAGCACCAAGGGAACGGGTTGCAGGAGACACTTTTTCTCTGCTTTCTCAGTCTGTTTCCTAGTGCCGGTTTGAAGTTCCTGCAGTTTTCACTGTAAAACCGAGTTGGAGCTTCTACCTCCAAATATATATGTATGGAATGGAGTTTGCAACTGAAAAGAAACTTTGTGTTCCCAACAAGCTAGTTGAAGGACGGCTTTCACACACACTTATCTCTCAGAACTGAGCAAGTGGAGAGACGTTCGTTCACCTAGCACTAAGGGAACGGGTTGCAGGAGACACTTTTTCTCTGCTTTCTCAGTCTGTTTCCTAGTGCCGGTTTGAAGTTCCTGCAGTTTTCACTGTAAAACCGAGTTGGAGCTTCTACCTCCAAATATATATGTATGGAATGGAGTTTGCAACTGAAAAGAAACTTTGTGTTCCCAACAAGCTAGGTGAAGGACGGCTTTCACACACACTTATCTCTCAGAACTGAGCAAGTGGAGAGACGTTCGTTCATCTAGCACCAAGGGAACGGGTTGCAGGAGACACTTTTTCTCTGCTTTCTCAGTCTGTTTCCTAGTGCCGGTTTGAAGTTCCTGCAGTTTTCACTGTCAAACCGAGTTGGAGCTTCTACCTCCAAATATATATGTATGGAATGGAGTTTGCAACTGAAAAGAAACTTTGTGTTCCCAACAAGCTAGGTGAAGGACGGCTTTCACACACACTTATCTCTCAGAACTGAGCAAGTGGAGAGACGTTCGTTCACCTAGCACCAAGGGAACGGGTTGCAGGAGACACATTTTCTCTGCTTTCTCAGTCTGTTTCCTAGTGCCGGTTTGAAGTTCCTGCAGTTTTCACTGTCAAACCGAGTTGGAGCTAGTACCTCCCCATATATATGTATGGAATGGAGTTTGCAACTGAAAAGAAACTTTGTGTTCCCAACAAGCTAGGTGAAGGACGGCTTTCACACACACTTATCTCTCAGAACTGAGCAAGTGGAGAGACGTTCGTTCATCTAGCACCAAGGGAACGGGTTGCAGGAGACACTTTTTCTCTGCTTTCTCAGTCTGTTTCCTAGTGCCGGTTTGAAGTTCCTGCAGTTTTCACTGTAAAACCGAGTTGGAGCTAGTACCTCCCCATATATATGTATGGAATGGAGTTTGCAACTGAAAAGAATATTTGTGTTCCCAACAAGCTAGGTGAAGGACGGCTTTCACACACACTTATCTCTCAGAACTGAGCAAGTGGAGAGACGTTCGTTCATCTAGCACCAAGGGAACGGTTTGCAGGAGACACTTTTTCTCTGCTTTCTCAGTCTGTTTCCTAGTGCCGGTTTGAAGTTCCTGCAGTTTTCACTGTAAAACCGAGTTGGAGCTTCTACCTCCAAATATATATGTATGGAATGGAGTTTGCAACTGAAAAGAAACTTTGTGTTCCCAAAATCTAGGTGAAGGACGGCTTTCACACACACTTATCTCTCAGAACTGAGCAAGTGGAGAGACGTTCGTTCATCTAGCACCAAGGGAACGGGTTGCAGGAGACACATTTTCTCTGCTTTCTCAGTCTGTTTCCTAGTGCCGGTTTGAAGTTCCTGCAGTTTTCACTGTCAAACCGAGTTGGAGCTTCTACCTCCAAATATATATGTATGGAATGGAGTTTGCAACTGAAAAGAAACTTTGTGTTCCCAACAAGCTAGGTGAAGGACGGCTTTCACACATACTTATCTCTCAGAACTGAGCAAGTGGAGAGACTTTCGTTCATCTAGCACCAAGGGAACGGGTTGCAGGAGGCACTTTTTCTCTGCTTTCTCAGTCTGTTTCCTAGTGCCGGTTTGAAGTTCCTGCAGTTTTCACTGTCAAACCGAGTTGGAGCTTCTACCTCCAAATATATATGTATGGAATGGAGTTTGCAACTGAAAAGAAACTTTGTGTTCCCAACAAGCTAGGTGAAGGACGGCTTTCACACACACTTATCTCTCAGAACTGAGCAAGTGGAGAGACGTTCGTTCATCTAGCACCAAGGGAACGGGTTGCAGGAGACACTTTTTCTCTGCTTTCTCAGTCTGTTTCCTAGTGCCGGTTTGAAGTTCCTGCAGTTTTCACTGTAAAACCGAGTTGGAGCTTCTACCTCCAAATATATATGTATGGAATGGAGTTTGCAACTGAAAAGAAACTTTGTGTTCCCAACAAGCTAGGTGAAGGACGGCTTTCACACACACTTATCTCTCAGAACTGAGCAAGTGGAGAGACGTTCGTTCACCTAGCACCAAGGGAACGGGTTGCAGGAGACACTTTTTCTCTGCTTTCTCAGTCTGTTTCCTAGTGCCGGTTTGAAGTTCCTGCAGTTTTCACTGTAAAACCGAGTTGGAGATTCTACCTCCAAATATATATGTATGGAATGGAGTTTGCAACTGAAAAGAAACTTTGTGTTCCCAACAAGCTAGGTGAAGGACGGCTTTCACACACACTTATCTCTCAGAACTGAGCAAGTGGAGAGACGTTCGTACATCTAGCACCAAGGGAACGGGTTGCAGGAGACACTTTTTCTCTGCTTTCTCAGTCTGTTTCCTAGTGCCGGTTTGAAGTTCCTGCAGTTTTCCCTGTCAAACCGATTTGGAGCTTCTACCTCCAAATATATATGTATGGAATGGAGTTTGCAACTGAAAAGAAACTTTGTGTTCCCAACAAGCTAGGTGAAGGACGGCTTTCACACACACTTATCTCTCAGAACTGAGCAAGTGGAGAGACGTTCGTTCATCTAGCACCAAGGGAACGGGTTGCAGGAGACACTTTTTCTCTGCTTTCTCAGTCTGTTTCCTAGTGCCGGTTTGAAGTTCCTGCAGTTTTCACTGTCAAACCGAGTTGGAGCTAGTACCTCCCCATATATATGTATGGAATGGAGTTTGCAACTGAAAAGAAACTTTGTGTTCCCAACAAGCTAGGTGAAGGACGGCTTTCACACACACTTATCTCTCAGAACTGAGCAAGTGGAGAGACGTTCGTTCATCTAGCACCAAGGGAACGGGTTGCAGGAGACACTTTTTCTCTGCTTTCTCAGTCTGTTTCCTAGTGCCGGTTTGAAGTTCCTGCAGTTTTCACTGTAAAACCGAGTTGGAGCTAGTACCTCCCCATATATATGTATGGAATGGAGTTTGCAACTGAAAAGAATATTTGTGTTCCCAACAAGCTAGGTGAAGGACGGCTTTCACACACACTTATCTCTCAGAACTGAGCAAGTGGAGAGACGTTCGTTCATCTAGCACCAAGGGAACGGGTTGCAGGAGACACTTTTTCTCTGCTTTCTCAGTCTGTTTCCTAGTGCCGGTTTGAAGTTCCTGCAGTTTTCACTGTAAAACCGAGTTGGAGATTCTACCTCCAAATATATATGTATGGAATGGAGTTTGCAACTGAAAAGAAACTTTGTGTTCCCAACAAGCTAGGTGAAGGACGGCTTTCACACACACTTATCTCTCAGAACTGAGCAAGTGGAGAGACGTTCGTTCATCTAGCACCAAGGGAACGGGTTGCAGGAGACACTTTTTCTCTGCTTTCTCAGTCTGTTTCCTAGTGCCGGTTTGAAGTTCCTGCAGTTTTCACTGTAAAACCGAGTTGGAGCTAGTACCTCCCCATATATATGTATGGAATGGAGTTTGCAACTGAAAAGAAACTTTGTGTTCCCAACAAGCTAGGTGAAGGACGGCTTTCACACACACTTATCTCTCAGAACTGAGCAAGTGGAGAGACGTTCGTTCATCTAGCACCAAGGGAACGGGTTGCAGGAGACACATTTTCTCTGCTTTCTCAGTCTGTTTCCTAGTGCCGGTTTGAAGTTCCTGCAGTTTTCACTGTAAAATCGAGTTGGAGCTTCTACCTCCAAATATATATGTATGGAATGGAGTTTGCAACTGAAAAGAAACTTTGTGTTCCCAACAAGCTAGGTGAAGGACGGCTTTCACACACACTTATCTCTCAGAACTGAGCAAGTGGAGAGACGTTCGTTCATCTAACACCAAGGGAACGGGTTGCAGGAGGCACTTTTTCTTTGATTTCTCAGTCTGTTTCCTAGTGCCGGTTTGAAGTTCCTGCAGTTTTCACTGTAAAACCGAGTTGGAGCTTCTACCTCCAAATATATATGTATGGAATGGAGTTTGCAACTGAAAAGAAATTTTGTGTTCCCAACAAGCTAGGTGAAGGACGGCTTTCACACACACTTATCTCTCAGAACTGAGCAAGTGGAGAGACGTTCGTTCATCTAGCACCAAGGGAACGGGTTGCAGGAGACACTTTTTCTCTGCTTTCTCAGTCTGTTTCCTAGTGCCGGTTTGAAGTTCCTGCAGTTTTCACTGTAAAACCGAGTTGGAGCTTCTACCTCCAAATATATATGTATGGAATGGAGTTTGCAACTGAAAAGAAACTTTGTGTTCCCAACAAGCTAGGTGAAGGACGGCTTTCACACACACTTATCTCTCAGAACTGAGCAAGTGGAGAGACGTTCGTTCATCTAGCACCAAGGGAACGGGTTGCAGGAGACACATTTTCTCTGCTTTCTCAGTCTGTTTCCTAGTGCCGGTTTGAAGTTCCTGCAGTTTTCACTGTAAAACCGAGTTGGAGCTTCTACCTCCAAATATATATGTATGGAATGGAGTTTGCAACTGAAAAGAAACTTTGTGTTCCCAACAAGCTAGGTGAAGGACGGCTTTCACACACACTTATCTCTCAGAACTGAGCAAGTGGAGAGACGTTCGTTCATCTAGCACCAATGGAACGGGTTGCAGGAGAAACTTTTTCTCTGCTTTCTCAGTCTGTTTCCTAGTGCCGGTTTGAAGTTCCTGCAGTTTTCACTGTAAAACCGAGTTGGAGCTTCTACCTCCAAATATATATGTATGGAATGGAGTTTGCAACTGAAAAGAAACTTTGTGTTCCCAACAAGCTAGGTGAAGGACGGCTTTCACACACACTTATCTCTCAGAACTGAGCAAGTGGAGAGACGTTCGTTCACCTAGCACCAAGGGAACGGGTTGCAGGAGACACTTTTTCTCTGCTTTCTCAGTCTGTTTCCTAGTGCCGGTTTGAAGTTCCTGCAGTTTTCACTGTAAAACCGAGTTGGAACTAGTACCTCCCCGTATATATGTATGGAATGGAGTTTGCAACTGAAAAGAAACTTTGTGTTCCCAACAAGCTAGGTGAAGGACGGCTTTCACACACACTTATCTCTCAGAACTGAGCAAGTGGAGAGACGTTCGTTCATCTAGCACCAAGGGAACGGGTTGCAGGAGACACTTTTTCTCTGCTTTCTCAGTCTGTTTCCTAGTGCCGGTTTGAAGTTCCTGCAGTTTTCACTGTAAAACCGAGTTGGAGCTAGTACCTCCCCATATATATGTATGGAAAGGAGTTTGCAACTGAAAAGAAACTTTGTGTTCCCAACAAGCTATTTGAAGGGCGGCTTTCACACACACTTATCTCTCTGAACTGAGCAAGTGGAGAGACGTTCGTTCATCTAGCACCAAGGGAACGGGTTGCAGGAGACACTTTTTCTCTGCTTTCTCAGTCTGTTTCCTAGTGCCGGTTTGAAGTTCCTGCAGTTTTCACTGTAAAACCGAGTTGGAGCTAGTACCTCCCCATATATATGTATGGAATGGAGTTTGCAACTGAAAAGAAACTTTGTGTTCCCAACAAGCTAGGTGAAGGACGGCTTTCACACACACTTATCTCTCAGAACTGAGCAAGTGGAGAGACGTTCGTTCATCTAGCACCAAGGGAACGGGTTGCAGGAGACACTTTTTCTCTGCTTTCTCAGTCTGTTTCCTAGTGCCGGTTTGAAGTTCCTGCAGTTTTCACTGTAAAACCGAGTTGGAGCTAGTACCTCCCCATATATATGTATGGAATGGAGTTTGCAACTGAAAAGAAACTTTGTGTTCCCAACAAGCTAGGTGAAGGACGGCTTTCACACACACTTATCTCTCAGAACTGAGCAAGTGGAGAGACGTTCGTTCATCTAGCACCAAGGGAACGGGTTGCAGGAGACACTTTTTCTCTGCTTTCTCAGTCTGTTTCCTAGTGCCGGTTTGAAGTTCCTGCAGTTTTCACTGTAAAACCGAGTTGGAGCTTCTACCTCCAAATATATATGTATGGAATGGAGTTTGCAACTGAAAAGAAACTTTGTGTTCCCAACAAGCTAGGTGAAGTACGGCTTTCACACACACTTATCTCTCAGAACTGAGCAAGTGGAGAGACGTTCGTTCATCTAGCACCAAGGGAACGGGTTGCAGGAGACACTTTTTCTCTGCTTTCTCAGTCTGTTTCCTAGTGCCGGTTTGAAGTTCCTGCAGTTTTCACTGTAAAACCGAGTTGGAGCTAGTACCTCCCCATATATATGTATGGAATGGAGTTTGCAACTGAAAAGAAACTTTGTGTTCCCAACAAGCTAGGTGAAGGACGGCTTTCACACACACTTATCTCTCAGAACTGAGCAAGTGGAGAGACGTTCGTTCATCTAGCACCAAGGGAACAGGTTGCAGGAGACACTTTTTCTCTGCTTTCTCAGTCTGTTTCCTAGTGCCGGTTTGAAGTTCCTGCAGTTTTCACTGTAAAACCGAGTTGGAGCTTCTACCTCCAAATATATATGTATGGAATGGAGTTTGCAACTGAAAAGAAACTTTGTGTTCCCAAAAAGCTAGGTGAAGGACGGCTTTCACACACACTTATCTCTCAGAACTGAGCAAGTGGAGAGACGTTCGTTCATCTAGCACCAAGGGAACGGGTTGCAGGAGACACATTTTCTCTGCTTTCTCAGTCTGTTTCCTAGTGCCGGTTTGAAGTTCGTGCAGTTTTCACTGTAAAACCGAGTTGGAGCTTCTACCTCCAAATATATATGTATGGATTGGAGTTTGCAACTGAAAAGAAACTTTGTGTTCCCAACAAGCTAGGTGAAGGACGCCTTTCACACACACTTATCTCTCAGAACTGAGCAAGTGGAGAGACGTTCGTTCATCTAGCACCAAGGGAACGGGTTGCAGGAGGCACTATTTCTCTGCTTTCTCAGTCTGTTTCCTAGTGCCGGTTTGAAGTTCCTGCAGTTTTCACTGTAAAACCGAGTTGGAGCTTCTACCTCCAAATATACATGTATGGAATGGAGTTTGCAACTGAAAAGAAACTTTGTGTTCCCAAAAATCTAGGTGAAGGACGGCTTTCACACACACTTATCTCTCAGAACTGAGCAATTGGAGAGACGTTCGTTCATCTAGCACCAAGGGAACGGGTTGCAGGAGACACTTTTTCTCTGCTTTCTCAGTCTGTTTCCTAGTGCCGGTTTGAAGTTCCTGCAGTTTTCACTGTAAAACCGAGTTGGAGCTTCTACCTCCAAATATATATATATGGAATGGAGTTTGCAACTGAAAAGAAACTTTGTGTTCCCAAAAAGCTAGGTGAAGGACGGCTTTCACACACACTTATCTCTCAGAACTGAGCAAGTGGAGAGACGTTCGTTCATCTAGCACCAAGAGAACGGGTTGCAGGAGACACTTTTTCTCTGCTTTCTCAGTCTGTTTCCTACTGCCGGTTTGAAGTTCCTGCAGTTTTCACTGTAAAACCGAGTTGGAACTAGTACCTCCCCGTATATATGTATGGAATGGAGTTTGTAACTGAAAAGAAACTTTGTGTTCCCAACAAGCTAGGTGAAGGACGGCTTTCACACACACTTATCTCTCAGAACTGAGCAAGTGGAGAGACGTTCGTTCATCTAGCACCAAGGGAACGGGTTGCAGGAGACACTTTTTCTCTGCTTTCTCAGTCTGTTTCCTAGTGCCGGTTTGAAGTTCCTGCAGTTTTCACTGTAAAACCGAGTTGGGGCTAGTACCTCCCCATATATATGTATGGAATGGAGTTTGCAACTGAAAAGAAACTTTGTGTTCCCAACAAGCTAGGTGAAGGACGGCTTTCACACACACTTATCTCTCTGAACTGAGCAAGTGGAGAGACGTTCGTTCATCTAGCACCAAGGGAACGGGTTGCAGGAGACACTTTTTCTCTGCTTTCTCAGTCTGTTTCCTAGTGCCGGTTTGAAGTTCCTGCAGTTTTCACTGTAAAATCGAGTTGGAACTAGTACCTCCCCGTATATATGTATGGAATGGAGTTTGCAACTGAAAAGAAACTTTGTGTTCCCAACAAGCTAGGTGAAGGACGGCTTTCACACACACTTATCTCTCTGAACTGAGCAAGTGGAGAGACGTTCGTTCATCTAGCACCAAGGGAACGGGTTGCAGGAGACACTTTTCTCTGCTTTCTCAGTCTGTTTCCTAGTGCCGGTTTGAAGTTCCTGCAGTTTTCACTGTAAAACCGAGTTGGAGCTAGTACCTCCCCATATATATGTATGGAATGGAGTTTGCAACTGAAAAGAAACTTTGTGTTCCCAACAAGCTAGGTGAAGGACGGCTTTCACACACACTTATCTCTCAGAACTGAGCAAGTGGAGAGACGTTCGTTCATCTAGCACCAAGGGAACGGGTTGCAGGAGACACTTTTTCTCTGCTTTCTCAGTCTGTTTCCTAGTGCCGGTTTGAAGTTCCTGCAGTTTTCACTGTAAAACCGAGTTGGAGCTAGTACCTCCCCATATATATGTATGGAATGGAGTTTGCAACTGAAAAGAAACTTTGTGTTCCCAACAAGCTAGGTGAAGGACGGCTTTCACACACACTTATCTCTCTGAACTGAGCAAGTGGAGAGACGTTCGTTCATCTAGCACCAAGGGAACAGGTTGCAGGAGACACTTTTTCTCTGCTTTCTCAGTCTGTTTCCTAGTGCCGGTTTGAAGTTCCTGCAGTTTTCACTGTAAAACCGAGTTGGAGCTTCTACCTCCAAATATATATGTATGGAATGGAGTTTGCAACTGAAAAGAAACTTTGTGTTCCCAAAAAGCTAGGTGAAGGACGGCTTTCACACACACTTATCTCTCAGAACTGAGCAAGTGGAGAGACGTTCGTTCATCTAGCACCAAGGGAACGGGTTGCAGGAGACACATTTTCTCTGCTTTCTCAGTCTGTTTCCTAGTGCCGGTTTGAAGTTCCTGCAGTTTTCACTGTAAAACCGAGTTGGAGCTTCTACCTCCAAATATATATGTATGGAATGGAGTTTGCAACTGAAAAGAAACTTTGTGTTCCCAACAAGCTAGGTGAAGGACGGCTTTCACACACACTTATCTCTCAGAACTGAGCAAGTGGAGAGACGTTCGTTCATCTAGCACCAAGGGAACGGGTTGCAGGAGGCACTTTTTCTCTGCTTTCTCAGTCTGTTTCCTAGTGCCGGTTTGAAGTTCCTGCAGTTTTCACTGTAAAACCGAGTTGGAGCTTCTACCTCCAAATATATATGTATGGAATGGAGTTTGCAACTGAAAAGAAACTTTGTGTTCCCAAAAATCTAGGTGAAGGACGGCTTTCACACACACTTATCTCTCAGAACTGAGCAAGTGGAGAGACGTTCGTTCATCTAGCACCAAGGGAACGGGTTGCAGGAGACACTTTTTCTCTGCTTTCTCAGTCTGTTTCCTAGTGCCGGTTTGAAGTTCCTGCAGTTTTCACTGTAAAACCGAGTTGGAGCTTCTACCTCCAAATATATATATATGGAATGGAGTTTGCAACTGAAAAGAAACTTTGTGTTCCCAAAAAGCTAGGTGAAGGACGGCTTTCACACACACTTATCTCTCAGAACTGAGCAAGTGGAGAGACGTTCGTTCATCTAGCACCAAGAGAACGGGTTGCAGGAGACACTTTTTCTCTGCTTTCTCAGTCTGTTTCCTACTGCCGGTTTGAAGTTCCTGCAGTTTTCACTGTAAAACCGAGTTGGAACTAGTACCTCCCCGTATATATGTATGGAATGGAGTTTGCAACTGAAAAGAAACTTTGTGTTCCCAACAAGCTAGGTGAAGGACGGCTTTCACACACACTTATCTCTCTGAACTGAGCAAGTGGAGAGACGTTCGTTCATCTAGCACCAAGGGAACGGGTTGCAGGAGACACTTTTCTCTGCTTTCTCAGTCTGTTTCCTAGTGCCGGTTTGAAGTTCCTGCAGTTTTCACTGTAAAACCGAGTTGGAGCTAGTACCTCCCCATATATATGTATGGAAAGGAGTTTGCAACTGAAAAGAAACTTTGTGTTCCCAACAAGCTATTTGAAGGGCGGCTTTCACACACACTTATCTCTCTGAACTGAGCAAGTGGAGAGACGTTCGTTCATCTAGCACCAAGGGAACGGGTTGCAGGAGACACTTTTTCTCTGCTTTCTCAGTCTGTTTCCTAGTGCCGGTTTGAAGTTCCTGCAGTTTTCACTGTAAAACCGAGTTGGAGCTAGTACCTCCCCATATATATGTATGGAATGGAGTTTGCAACTGAAAAGAAACTTTGTGTTCCCAACAAGCTAGGTGAAGGACGGCTTTCACACACACTTATCTCTCAGAACTGAGCAAGTGGAGAGACGTTCGTTCATCTAGCACCAAGGGAACGGGTTGCAGGAGACACTTTTTCTCTGCTTTCTCAGTCTGTTTCCTAGTGCCGGTTTGAAGTTCCTGCAGTTTTCACTGTAAAACCGAGTTGGAGCTAGTACCTCCCCATATATATGTATGGAATGGAGTTTGCAACTGAAAAGAAACTTTGTGTTCCCAACAAGCTAGGTGAAGGACGGCTTTCACACACACTTATCTCTCAGAACTGAGCAAGTGGAGAGACGTTCGTTCATCTAGCACCAAGGGAACGGGTTGCAGGAGACACTTTTTCTCTGCTTTCTCAGTCTATTTCCTAGTGCCAGTTTGAAGTTCCTGCAGTTTTCACTGTAAAACCGAGTTGGAGCTAGTACCTCCCCATATATATGTATGGAATGGAGTTTGCAACTGAAAAGAAACTTTGTGTTCCCAACAAGCTAGGTGAAGGACGGCTTTCACACACACTTATCTCTCAGAACTGAGCAAGTGGAGAGACGTTCGTTCATCTAGCACCAAGGGAACGGGTTGCAGGAGACACTTTTTCTCTGCTTTCTCAGTCTGTTTCCTAGTGCCGGTTTGAAGTTCCTGCAGTTTTCACTGTAAAACCGATTTGGAGCTAGTACCTCCCCATATATATGTATGGAATGGAGTTTGCAACTGAAAAGAAACTTTGTGTTCCCAACAAGCTAGGTGAAGGACGGCTTTCACACACACTTATCTCTCAGAACTGAGCAAGTGGAGAGACGTTCGTTCATCTAGCACCAAGGGAACGGGTTGCAGGAGACACTTTTTCTCTGCTTTCTCAGTCTGTTTCCTAGTGCCGGTTTGAAGTTCCTGCAGTTTTCACTGTAAAACCGAGTTGGAGCTAGTACCTCCCCATATATATGTATGGAATGGAGTTTGCAACTGAAAAGAAACTTTGTGTTCCCAACAAGCTAGGTGAAGGACGGCTTTCACACACACTTATCTCTCAGAACTGAGCAAGTGGAGAGACGTTCGTTCATCTAGCACCAAGGGAACGGGTTGCAGGAGACACTTTTTCTCTGCTTTCTCAGTCTGTTTCCTAGTGCCGGTTTGAAGTTCCTGCAGTTTTCACTGTAAAACCGAGTTGGAGCTTCTACCTCCAAATATATATGTATGGAATGGAGTTTGCAACTGAAAAGAAACTTTGTGTTCCCAACAAGCTAGGTGAAGGACGGCTTTCACACACACTTATCTCTCAGAACTGAGCAAGTGGAGAGACGTTCGTTCATCTAGCACCAAGGGAACGGGTTGCAGGAGACACTTTTTCTCTGCTTTCTCAGTCTGTTTCCTAGTGCCGGTTTGAAGTTCCTGCAGTTTTCACTGTAAAACCTAGTTGGAGCTTCTACCTCCAAATATATATGTATGGAATGGAGTTTGCAACTGAAAAGAAACTTTGTGTTCCCAAAAAGCTAGGTGAAGGACGGCTTTCACACACACTTTTCTCTCAGAACTGAGCAAGTGGAGAGACGTTCGTTCACCTAGCACCAAGGGAACGGGTTGCAGGGGACACTTTTTCTCTGCTTTCTCAGTCTGTTTCCTAGTGCCGGTTTGAAGTTCCTGCAGTTTTCACTGTAAAACCTAGTTGGAGCTTCTACCTCCAAATATATATGTATGGAATGGAGTTTGCAACTGAAAAGAAACTTTGTGTTCCCAAAAAGCTAGGTGAAGGACGGCTTTCACACACACTTATCTCTCAGTACTGAGCAAGTGGAGAGACGTTCGTTCATCTAGCACCAAGAGAACGGGTTGCAGGAGAAACTTTTTCTCTGCTTTCTCAGTCTGTTTCCTACTGCCGGTTTGAAGTTCCTGCAGTTTTCACTGTAAAACCGAGTTGGAACTAGTACCTCCCCGTATATATGTATGGAATGGAGTTTGCAACTGAAAAGAAACTTTGTGTTCCCAACAAGCTAGGTGAAGGACGGCTTTCACACACACTTATCTCTCAGAACTGAGCAAGTGGAGAGACGTTCGTTCATCTAGCACCAAGGGAACGGGTTGCAGGAGACACTTTTTCTCTGCTTTCTCAGTCTGTTTCCTAGTGCCGGTTTGAAGTTCCTGCAGTTTTCACTGTAAAACCGAGTTGGAGCTAGTACCTCCCCATATATATGTATGGAATGGAGTTTGCAACTGAAAAGAAACTTTGTGTTCCCAACAAGCTAGGTGAAGGACGGCTTTCACACACACTTATCTCTCAGAACTGAGCAAGTGGAGAGACGTTCGTTCATCTAGCACCAAGGGAACGGGTTGCAGGAGACACTTTTTCTCTGCTTTCTCAGTCTGTTTCCTAGTGCCGGTTTGAAGTTCCTGCAGTTTTCACTGTAAAACCGAGTTGGAGCTAGTACCTCCCCATATATATGTATGGAATGGAGTTTGCAACTGAAAAGAAACTTTGTGTTCCCAACAAGCTAGGTGAAGGACGGCTTTCACACACACTTATCTCTCAGAACTGAGCAAGTGGAGAGACGTTCGTTCATCTAGCACCAAGGGAACGGGTTGCAGGAGACACTTTTTCTCTGCTTTCTCAGTCTGTTTAATAGTGCCGGTTTGAAGTTCCTGCAGTTTTCACTGTAAAACCGAGTTGGAGCTAGTACCTCCCCATATATATGTATGGAATGGAGTTTGCAACTGAAAAGAAACTTTGTGTTCCCAACAAGCTAGGTGAAGGACGGCTTTCACACACACTTATCTCTCAGAACTGAGCAAGTGGAGAGACGTTCGTTCATCTAGCACCAAGGGAACGGGTTGCAGGAGACACTTTTTCTCTGCTTTCTCAGTCTGTTTCCTAGTGCCGGTTTGAAGTTCCTGCAGTTTTCACTGTAAAACCGAGTTGGAGCTAGTACCTCCCCATAGATATGTATGGAATGGAGTTTGCAACTGAAAAGAATATTTGTGTTCCCAACAAGCTAGGTGAAGGACGGCTTTCACACACACTTATCTCTCAGAACTGAGCAAGTGGAGAGACGTTCGTTCATCTAGCACCAAGGGAACGGGTTGCAGGAGACACTTTTTCTCTGCTTTCTCAGTCTGTTTCCTAGTGCCGGTTTGAAGTTCCTGCAGTTTTCACTGTAAAACCGAGTTGGAGCTTCTACCTCCAAATATATATGTATGGAATGGAGTTTGCAACTGAAAAGAAACTTTGTGTTCCCAACAAGCTAGGTGAAGGACGGCTTTCACACACACTTATCTCTCAGAACTGAGCAAGTGGAGAGACGTTCGTTCATCTAGCACCAAGGGAACGGGTTGCAGGAGACACTTTTTCTCTGCTTTCTCAGTCTGTTTCCTAGTGCCGGTTTGAAGTTCCTGCAGTTTTCACTGTAAAACCTAGTTGGAGCTTCTACCTCCAAATATATATGTATGGAATGGAGTTTGCAACTGAAAAGAAACTTTGTGTTCCCAAAAAGCTAGGTGAAGGACGGCTTTCACACACACTTATCTCTCAGAACTGAGCAAGTGGAGAGACGTTCGTTCACCTAGCACCAAGGGAACGGGTTGCAGGAGACACTTTTTCTCTGCTTTCTCAGTCTGTTTCCTAGTGCCGGTTTGAAGTTCCTGCAGTTTTCACTGTAAAACCGAGTTGGAGCTTCTACCTCCAAATATATATGTATGGAATGGAGTTTGCAACTGAAAAGAAACTTTGTGTTCCCAAAAAGCTAGGTGAAGTACGGCTTTCACACACACTTATCTCTCAGAACTGAGCAAGTGGAGAGACGTTCGTTCATCTAGCACCAAGGGAACGGGTTGCAGGAGACACATTTTCTCTGCTTTCTCAGTCTGTTTCCTAGTGCCGGTTTGAAGTTCCTGCAGTTTTCACTGTAAAATCGAGTTGGAGCTTCTACCTCCAAATATATATGTATGGAATGGAGTTTGCAACTGAAAAGAAACTTTGTGTTCCCAACAAGCTAGGTGAAGGACGGCTTTCACACACACTTATCTCTCAGAACTGAGCAAGTGGAGAGACGTTCGTTCATCTAGCACCAAGGGAACGGGTTGCAGGAGGCACTTTTTCTTTGATTTCTCAGTCTGTTTCCTAGTGCCGGTTTGAAGTTCCTGCAGTTTTCACTGTAAAACGGAGTTGGAGCTTCTACCTCCAAATATATATGTATGGAATGGAGTTTGATACTGAAAAGAAATTTTGTGATCCCAACAAGCTAGGTGAAGGACGGCTTTCACACACACTTATCTCTCAGAACTGAGCAAGTGGAGAGACGTTCGTTCATCTAGCACCAAGGGAACGGGTTGCAGGAGACACTTTTTCTCTGCTTTCTCAGTCTGTTTCCTAGTGCCGGTTTGAAGTTCCTGCAGTTTTCACTGTAAAACCGAGTTGGAGCTAGTACCTCCCCATATATATGTATGGAATGGAGTTTGCAACTGAAAAGAAACTTTGTGTTCCCAACAAGCTAGGTGAAGGACGGCTTTCACACACACTTATCTCTCAGAACTGAGCAAGTGGAGAGACGTTCGTTCATCTAGCACCAAGGGAACGGGTTGCAGGAGACACTTTTTCTCTGCTTTCTCAGTCTGTTTCCTAGTGCCGGTTTGAAGTTCCTGCAGTTTTCACTGTAAAACCGAGTTGGAGCTAGTACCTCCCCATATATATGTATGGAATGGAGTTTGCAACTGAAAAGAATATTTGTGTTCCCAACAAGCTAGGTGAAGGACGGCTTTCACACACACTTATCTCTCAGAACTGAGCAAGTGGAGAGACGTTCGTTCATCTAGCACCAAGGGAACGGGTTGCAGGAGACACTTTTTCTCTGCTTTCTCAGTCTGTTTCCTAGTGCCGGTTTGAAGTTCCTGCAGTTTTCACTGTAAAACCGAGTTGGAGCTTCTACCTCCAAATATATATGTATGGAATGGAGTTTGCAACTGAAAAGAAACTTTGTGTTCCCAACAAGCTAGGTGAAGGACGGCTTTCACACACACTTATCTCTCAGAACTGAGCAAGTGGAGAGACGTTCGTTCATCTAGCACCAAGGGAACGGGTTGCAGGAGACACTTTTTCTCTGCTTTCTCAGTCTGTTTCCTAGTGCCGGTTTGAAGTTCCTGCAGTTTTCACTGTAAAACCGAGTTGGAGCTAGTACCTCCCCATATATATGTATGGAATGGAGTTTGCAACTGAAAAGAAACTTTGTGTTCCCAACAAGCTAGGTGAAGGACGGCTTTCACACACACTTATCTCTCAGAACTGAGCAAGTGGAGAGACGTTCGTTCATCTAGCACCAAGGGAACGGGTTGCAGGAGACACATTTTCTCTGCTTTCTCAGTCTGTTTCCTAGTGCCGGTTTGAAGTTCCTGCAGTTTTCACTGTAAAATCGAGTTGGAGCTTCTACCTCCAAATATATATGTATGGAATGGAGTTTGCAACTGAAAAGAAACTTTGTGTTCCCAACAAGCTAGGTGAAGGACGGCTTTCACACACACTTATCTCTCAGAACTGAGCAAGTGGAGAGACGTTCGTTCATCTAGCACCAAGGGAACGGGTTGCAGGAGGCACTTTTTCTTTGATTTCTCAGTCTGTTTCCTAGTGCCGGTTTGAAGTTCCTGCAGTTTTCACTGTAAAACCGAGTTGGAGCTTCTACCTCCAAATATATATGTATGGAATGGAGTTTGCAACTGAAAAGAAATTTTGTGTTCCCAACAAGCTAGGTGAAGGACGGCTTTCACACACACTTATCTCTCAGAACTGAGCAAGTGGAGAGACGTTCGTTCATCTAGCACCAATGGAACAGGTTGCAGGAGACACTTTTTCTCTGCTTTCTCAGTCTGTTTCCTAGTGCCGGTTTGAAGTTCCTGCAGTTTTCACTGTAAAACCGAGTTGGAGCTTCTACCTCCAAATATATATGTATGGAATGGAGTTTGCAACTGAAAAGAAACTTTGTGTTCCCAACAAGCTAGGTGAAGGACGGCTTTCACACACACTTATCTCTCAGAACTGAGCAAGTGGAGAGACGTTCGTTCATCTAGCACCAAGGGAACGGGTTGCAGGAGACACATTTTCTCTGCTTTCTCAGTCTGTTTCCTAGTGCCGGTTTGAAGTTCCTGCAGTTTTCACTGTAAAACCGAGTTGGAGCTTCTACCTCCAAATATATATGTATGGAATGGAGTTTGCAACTGAAAAGAAACTTTGTGTTCCCAACAAGCTAGGTGAAGGACGGCTTTCACACACACTTATCTCTCAGAACTGAGCAAGTGGAGAGACGTTCGTTCATCTAGCACCAAGGGAACGGGTTGCAGGAGACACTTTTTCTCTGCTTTCTCAGTCTGTTTCCTAGTGCCGGTTTGAAGTTCCTGCAGTTTTCACTGTAAAACCGAGTTGGAGCTTCTACCTCCAAATATATATGTATGGAATGGAGTTTGCAACTGAAAAGAAACTTTGTGTTCCCAACAAGCTAGGTGAAGGACGGCTTTCACACACACTTATCTCTCAGAACTGAGCAAGTGGAGAGACGTTCGTTCACCTAGCACCAAGGGAACGGGTTGCAGGAGACACTTTTTCTCTGCTTTCTCAGTCTGTTTCCTAGTGCCGGTTTGAAGTTCCTGCAGTTTTCACTGTAAAACCGAGTTGGAACTAGTACCTCCCCGTATATATGTATGGAATGGAGTTTGCAACTGAAAAGAAACTTTGTGTTCCCAACAAGCTAGGTGAAGGACGGCTTTCACACACACTTATCTCTCAGAACTGAGCAAGTGGAGAGACGTTCGTTCATCTAGCACCAAGGGAACGGGTTGCAGGAGACACTTTTTCTCTGCTTTCTCAGTCTGTTTCCTAGTGCCGGTTTGAAGTTCCTGCAGTTTTCACTGTAAAACCGAGTTGGAGCTTCTACCTCCAAATATATATGTATGGAATGGAGTTTGCAACTGAAAAGAAACTTTATGTTCCCAACAAGCTAGGTGAAGGACGGCTTTCACACACACTTATCTCTCAGAACTGAGCAAGTGGAGAGACGTTCGTTCATCTAGCACCAAGGGAACGGGTTGCAGGAGACACTTTTTCTCTGCTTTCTCAGTCTGTTTCCTAGTGCCGGTTTGAAGTTCCTGCAGTTTTCACTGTAAAACCGAGTTGGAGCTAGTACCTCCCCATATATATGTATGGAATGGAGTTTGCAACTGAAAAGAAACTTTGTGTTCCCAACAAGCTAGGTGAAGGACGGCTTTCACACACACTTATCTCTCAGAACTGAGCAAGTGGAGAGACGTTCGTTCATCTAGCACCAAGGGAACAGGTTGCAGGAGACACTTTTTCTCTGCTTTCTCAGTCTGTTTCCTAGTGCCGGTTTGAAGTTCCTGCAGTTTTCACTGTAAAACCGAGTTGGAGCTTCTACCTCCAAATATATATGTATGGAATGGAGTTTGCAACTGAAAAGAAACTTTGTGTTCCCAAAAAGCTAGGTGAAGGACGGCTTTCACACACACTTATCTCTCAGAACTGAGCAAGTGGAGAGACGTTCGTTCATCTAGCACCAAGGGAACGGGTTGCAGGAGACACATTTTCTCTGCTTTCTCAGTCTGTTTCCTAGTGCCGGTTTGAAGTTCCTGCAGTTTTCACTGTAAAACCGAGTTGGAGCTTCTACCTCCAAATATATATGTATGGAATGGAGTTTGCAACTGAAAAGAAACTTTGTGTTCCCAACAAGCTAGGTGAAGGACGGCTTTCACACACACTTATCTCTCAGAACTGAGCAAGTGGAGAGACGTTCGTTCATCTAGCACCAAGGGAACGGGATGCAGGAGGCACTTTTTCTCTGCTTTCTCAGTCTGTTTCCTAGTGCCGGTGTGAAGTTCCTGCAGTTTTCACTGTAAAACCGAGTTGGAGCTTCTACCTCCAAATATATATGTATGGAATGGAGTTTGCAACTGAAAAGAAACTTTGTGTTCCCAAAAATCTAGGTGAAGGACGGCTTTCACACACACTTATCTCTCAGAACTGAGCAAGTGGAGAGACGTTCGTTCATCTAGCACCAAGGGAACGGGTTGCAGGAGACACTTTTTCTCTGCTTTCTCAGTCTGTTTCCTAGTGCCGGTTTGAAGTTCCTGCAGTTTTCACTGTAAAACCGAGTTGGAGCTTCTACCTCCAAATATATATATATGGAATGGAGTTTGCAACTGAAAAGAAACTTTGTGTTCCCAAAAATCTAGGTGAAGGACGGCTTTCACACACACTTATCTCTCAGAACTGAGCAAGTGGAGAGACGTTCGTTCATCTAGCACCAAGAGAACGGGTTGCAGGAGACACTTTTTCTCTGCTTTCTCAGTCTGTTTCCTACTGCCGGTTTGAAGTTCCTGCAGTTTTCACTGTAAAACCGTGTTGGAACTAGTACCTCCCCGTATATATGTATGGAATGGAGTTTGCAACTGAAAAGAAACTTTGTGTTCCCAACAAGCTAGGTGAAGGACGGCTTTCACACACACTTATCTCTCAGAACTGAGCAAGTGGAGAGACGTTCGTTCATCTAGCACCAAGGGAACGGGTTGCAGGAGACACTTTTTCTCTGCTTTCTCAGTCTGTTTCCTAGTGCCGGTTTGAAGTTCCTGCAGTTTTCACTGTAAAACCGAGTTGGAGCTAGTACCTCCCCATATATATGTATGGAATGGAGTTTGCAACTGAAAAGAAACTTTGTGTTCCCAACAAGCTAGGTGAAGGACGGCTTTCACACACACTTTTCTCTCTGAACTGAGCAAGTGGAGAGACGTTCGTTCATCTAGCACCAAGGGAACGGGTTGCAGGAGACACTTTTTCTCTGCTTTCTCAGTCTGTTTCCTAGTGCCGGTTTGAAGTTCCTGCAGTTTTCACTGTAAAACCGAGTTGGAGCTTCTACCTCCAAATATATATGTATGGAATGGAGTTTGCAACTGAAAAGAAACTTTGTGTTCCCAACAAGCTAGGTGAAGGACGGCTTTCACACACACTTATCTCTCAGAACTGAGCAAGTGGAGAGACGTTCGTTCATCTAGCACCAAGGGAACGGGTTGCAGGAGACACTTTTTCTCTGCTTTCTCAGTCTGTTTCCTAGTGCCGGTTTGAAGTTCCTGCAGTTTTCACTGTAAAACCGAGTTGGAGCTAGTACCTCCCCTATATATATGTATGGAATGGAGTTTGCAACTGAAAAGAATATTTGTGTTCCCAACAAGCTAGGTGAAGGACGGCTTTCACACACACTTATCTCTCAGAACTGAGCAAGTGGAGAGACGTTCGTTCATCTAGCACCAAGGGAACGGGTTTCAGGAGACACTTTTTCTCTTTTTCTCAGTCTGTTTCCTAGTGCCGGTTTGAAGTTCCTGCAGTTTTCACTGTAAAACCGAGTTGGAGCTCTACCTCCAAATATATATGTATGGAATGGAGTTTGCAACTGAAAAGAAACTTTGTGTTCCCAACAAGCTAGGTGAAGGACGGCTTTCACACACACTTATCTCTCAGAACTGAGCAAGTGGAGAGACGTTCGTTCATCTAGCACCAAGGGAACGGGTTGCAGGAGACACTTTTTCTCTGCTTTCTCAGTCTGTTTCCTAGTGCCGGTTTGAAGTTCCTGCAGTTTTCACTGTAAAACCTAGTTGGAGCTTCTACCTCCAAATATATATGTATGGAATGGAGTTTGCAACTGAAAAGAAACTTTGTGTTCCCAAAAAGCTAGGTGAAGGACGGCTTTCACACACACTTTTCTCTCAGAACTGAGCAAGTGGAGAGACGTTCGTTCACCTAGCACCAAGGGAACGGGTTGCAGGAGACACTTTTTCTCTGCTTTCTCAGTCTGTTTCCTAGTGCCGGTTTGAAGTTCCTGCAGTTTTCACTGTAAAACCGAGTTGGAGCTTCTACCTCCAAATATATATGTATGGAATGGAGTTTGCAACTGAAAAGAAACTTTGTGTTCCCAAAAAGCTAGGTGAAGGACGGCTTTCACACACACTTATCTCTCAGAACTGAGCAAGTGGAGAGACGTTCGTTCATCTAGCACCAAGGGAACGGGTTGCAGGAGACACATTTTCTCTGCTTTCTCAGTCTGTTTCCTAGTGCCTTTTTGAAGTTCCTGCAGTTTTCACTGTAAAATCGAGTTGGAGCTTCTACCTCCAAATATATATGTATGGAATGGAGTTTGCAACTGAAAAGAAACTTTGTGTTCCCAACAAGCTAGGTGAAGGACGGCTTTCACACACACTTATCTCTCAGAACTGAGCAAGTGGAGAGACGTTCGTTCATCTAGCACCAAGGGAACAGGTTGCAGGAGACACTTTTTCTCTGCTTTCTCAGTCTGTTTCCTAGTGCCGGTTTGAAGTTCCTGCAGTTTTCACTGTAAAACCGAGTTGGAGCTTCTACCTCCAAATATATATGTATGGAATGGAGTTTGCAACTGAAAAGAAACTTTGTGTTCCCAAAAAGCTAGGTGAAGGACGGCTTTCACACACACTTATCTCTCAGAACTGAGCAAGTGGAGAGACGTTCGTTCATCTAGCACCAAGGGAACAGGTTGCAGGAGACACATTTTCTCTGCTTTCTCAGTCTGTTTCCTAGTGCCGGTTTGAAGTTCCTGCAGTTTTCACTGTAAAACCGAGTTGGAGCTTCTACCTCCATATATATATGTATGGAATGGAGTTTGCAACTGAAAAGAAACTTTGTGTTCCCAACAAGCTAGGTGAAGGACGGCTTTCACACACACTTATCTCTCAGAACTGAGCAAGTGGAGAGACGTTCGTTCATCTAGCACCAAGGGAACGGGTTGCAGGAGGCACTTTTTCTCTGCTTTCTCAGTCTGTTTCCTAGTGCCGGTTTGAAGTTCCTGCAGTTTTCACTGTAAAACCGAGTTGGAGCTTCTACCTCCAAATATATATGTATGGAATGGAGTTTGCAACTGAAAAGAAACTTTGTGTTCCCAAAAATCTAGGTGAAGGACGGCTTTCACACACACTTATCTCTCAGAACTGAGCAAGTGGAGAGACGTTCGTTCATCTAGCACCAAGGGAACGGGTTGCAGGAGACACTTTTTCTCTGCTTTCTCAGTCTGTTTCCTAGTGCCGGTTTGAAGTTCCTGCCGTTTTCACTGTAAAACCGAGTTGGAGCTTCTACCTCCAAATATATATGTATGGAATGGAGTTTGCAACTGAAAAGAAACTTTGTGTTCCCAAAAAGCTAGGTGAAGGACGGCTTTCACACACACTTATCTCTCAGAACTGAGCAAGTGGAGAGACGTTCGTTCATCTAGCACCAAGAGAACGGGTTGCAGGAGACACTTTTTCTCTGCTTTCTCAGTCTGTTTCCTACTGCCGGTTTGAAGTTCCTGCAGTTTTCACTGTAAAACCGAGTTGGAACTAGTACCTCCCCGTATATATGTATGGAATGGAGTTTGCAACTGAAAAGAAACTTTGTGTTCCCAACAAGCTAGGTGAAGGACGGCTTTCACACACACTTATCTCTCAGAACTGAGCAAGTGGAGAGACGTTCGTTCATCTAGCACCAAGGGAACGGGTTGCAGGAGACACTTTTTCTCTGTTTTCTCAGTCTGTTTCCTAGTGCCGGTTTGAAGTTCCTGCAGTTTTCACTGTAAAACCGAGTTGGAGCTAGTACCTCCCCATATATATGTATGGAATGGAGTTTGCAACTGAAAAGAAACTTTGTGTTCCCAACAAGCTAGGTGAAGGACGGCTTTCACACACACTTATCTCTCTGAACTGAGCAAGTGGAGAGACGTTCGTTCATCTAGCACCAAGGGAACGGGTTGCAGGAGACACTTTTTCTCTGCTTTCTCAGTCTGTTTCCTAGTGCCGGTTTGAAGTTCCTGCAGTTTTCACTGTAAAACCGAGTTGGAGCTAGTACCTCCCCATATATATGTATGGAATGGAGTTTGCAACTGAAAAGAAACTTTGTGTTCCCAACAAGCTAGGTGAAGGACGGCTTTCACACACACTTATCTCTCAGAACTGAGCAAGTGGAGAGACGTTCGTTCATCTAGCACCAAGGGAACGGGTTGCAGGAGACACTTTTTCTCTGCTTTCTCAGTCTGTTTCCTAGTGCCGGTTTGAAGTTCCTGCAGTTTTCACTGTAAAACCGAGTTGGAGCTAGTACCTCCCCATATATATGTATGGAATGGAGTTTGCAACTGAAAAGAAACTTTGTGTTCCCAACAAGCTAGGTGAAGGACGGCTTTCACACACAATTATCTCTCTGAACTGAGCAAGTGGAGAGACGTTCGTTCATCTAGCACCAAGGGAACGGGTTGCAGGAGACACTTTTTCTCTGCTTTCTCAGTCTGTTTCCTAGTGCCGGATTGAAGTTCCTGCAGTTTTCACTGTAAAACCGAGTTGGAGCTAGTACCTCCCCATATATATGTATGGAATGGAGTTTGCAACTGAAAAGAAACTTTGTGTTCCCAACAAGCTAGGTGAAGGGCGGCTTTCACACACACTTATCTCTCAGAACTGAGCAAGTGGAGAGACGTTCGTTCATCTAGCACCAAGGGAACGGGTTGCAGGAGACACTTTTTCTCTGCTTTCTCAGTCTGTTTCCTAGTGCCGGTTTGAAGTTCCTGCAGTTTTCACTGTAAAACCGAGTTGGAGCTAGTACCTCCCCATATATATGTATGGAATGGAGTTTGCAACTGAAAAGAATATTTGTGTTCCCAACAAGCTAGGTGAAGGACGGCTTTCACACACACTTATCTCTCAGAACTGAGCAAGTGGAGAGACGTTCGTTCATCTAGCACCAAGGGAACGGGTTTCAGGAGACACTTTTTCTCTGCATTCTCAGTCTGTTTCCTAGTGCCGGTTTGAAGTTCCTGCAGTTTTCACTGTAAAACCGAGTTGGAGCTTCTACCTCCAAATATATATGTATGGAATGGAGTTTGCAACTGAAAAGAAACTTTGTGTTCCCAACAAGCTAGGTGAAGGACGGCTTTCACACACACTTATCTCTCAGAACTGAGCAAGTGGAGAGACGTTCGTTCATCTAGCACCAAGGGAACGGGTTGCAGGAGACACTTTTTCTCTGCTTTCTCAGTCTGTTTCCTAGTGCCGGTTTGAAGTTCCTGCAGTTTTCACTGTAAAACCTAGTTGGAGCTTCTACCTCCAAATATATATGTATGGAATGGAGTTTGCAACTGAAAAGAAACTTTGTGTTCCCAAAAAGCTAGGTGAAGGACGGCTTTCACACACACTTTTCTCTCAGAACTGAGCAAGTGGAGAGACGTTCGTTCACCTAGCACCAAGGGAACGGGTTGCAGGAGACACTTTTTCTCTGCTTTCTCAGTCTGTTTCCTAGTGCCGGTTTGAAGTTCCTGCAGTTTTCACTGTAAAACCGAGTTGGAGCTTCTACCTCCAAATATATATGTATGGAATGGAGTTTGCAACTGAAAAGAAACTTTGTGTTCCCAAAAAGCTAGGTGAAGGACGGCTTTCACACACACTTATCTCTCAGAACTGAGCAAGTGGAGAGACGTTCGTTCATCTAGCACCAAGGGAACGGGTTGCAGGAGACACATTTTCTCTGCTTTCTCAGTCTGTTTCCTAGTGCCGGTTTGAAGTTCCTGCAGTTTTCACTGTAAAACCGAGTTGGAGCTTCTACCTCCAAATATATATGTATGGAATGGAGTTTGCAACTGAAAAGAAACTTTGTGTTCCCAACAAGCTAGGTGAAGGACGGCTTTCACACACACTTATCTCTCAGAACTGAGCAAGTGGAGAGACGTTCGTTCATCTAGCACCAAGGGAACAGGTTGCAGGAGACACTTTTTCTCTGCTTTCTCAGTCTGTTTCCTAGTGCCGGTTTGAAGTTCCTGCAGTTTTCACTGTAAAACCGAGTTGGAGCTTCTACCTCCAAATATATATGTATGGAATGGAGTTTGCAACTGAAAAGAAACTTTGTGTTCCCAAAAAGCTAGGTGAAGGACGGCTTTCACACACACTTATCTCTCAGAACTGAGCAAGTGGAGAGACGTTCGTTCATCTAGCACCAAGGGAACGGGTTGCAGGAGACACATTTTCTCTGCTTTCTCAGTCTGTTTCCTAGTGCCGGTTTGAAGTTCCTGCAGTTTTCACTGTAAAACCGAGTTGGAGCTTCTACCTCCAAATATATATGTATGGAATGGAATTTGCAACTGAAAAGAAACTTTGTGTTCCCAACAAGCTAGGTGAAGGACGGCTTTCACACACACTTATCTCTCAGAACTGAGCAAGTGGAGAGACGTTCGTTCATCTAGCACCAAGGGAACGGGTTGCAGGAGGCACTTTTTCTCTGCTTTCTCAGTCTGTTTCCTAGTGCCGGTTTGAAGTTCCTGCAGTTTTCACTGTAAAACCGAGTTGGAGCTTCTACCTCGAAATATATATGTATGGAATGGAGTTTGCAACTGAAAAGAAACTTTGTGTTCCCAAAAATCTAGGTGAAGGACGGCTTTCACACACACTTATCTCTCAGAACTGAGCAAGTGGAGAGACGTTCGTTCATCTAGCACCAAGGGAACGGGTTGCAGGAGACACTTTTTCTCTGCTTTCTCAGTCTGTTTCCAAGTGCCGGTTTGAAGTTCCTGCAGTTTTCACTGTAAAACCGAGTTGGAGCTTCTACCTCCAAATATATATATATGGAATGGAGTTTGCAACTGAAAAGAAACTTTGTGTTCCCAAAAAGCTAGGTGAAGGACGGCTTTCACACACACTTATCTCTCAGAACTGAGCAAGTGGAGAGACGTTCGTTCATGTAGCACCAAGAGAACGGGTTGCAGGAGACACTTTTTCTCTGCTTTCTCAGTCTGTTTCCTACTGCCGGTTTGAAGTTCCTGCAGTTTTCACTGTAAAACCGAGTTGGAACTAGTACCTCCCCGTATATATGTATGGAATGGAGTTTGCAACTGAAAAGAAACTTTGTGTTCCCAACAAGCTAGGTGAAGGACGGCTTTCACACACACTTATCTCTCAGAACTGAGCAAGTGGAGAGACGTTCGTTCATCTAGCACCAAGGGAACGGGTTGCAGGAGACACTTTTTCTCTGCTTTCTCAGTCTGTTTCCTAGTGCCGGTTTGAAGTTCCTGCAGTTTTCACTGTAAAACCGAGTTGGAGCTAGTACCTCCCCATATATATGTATGGAATGGAGTTTGCAACTGAAAAGAAACTTTGTGTTCCCAACAAGCTAGGTGAAGGACGGCTTTCACACACACTTATCTCTCTGAACTGAGCAAGTGGAAAGACGTTCGTTCATCTAGCACCAAGGGAACGGGTTGCAGGAGACACTTTTTCTCTGCTTTCTCAGTCTGTTTCCTAGTGCCGGTTTGAAGTTCCTGCAGTTTTCACTGTAAAACCGAGTTGGAGCTAGTACCTCCCCATATATATGTATGGAATGGAGTTTGCAACTGAAAAGAAACTTTGTGTTCCCAACAAGCTAGGTGAAGGACGGCTTTCACACACACTTATCTCTCAGAACTGAGCAAGTGGAGAGACGTTCGTTCATCTAGCACCAAGGGAACGGGTTGCAGGAGACACTTTTTCTCTGCTTTCTCAGTCTGTTTCCTAGTGCCGGTTTGAAGTTCCTGCAGTTTTCACTGTAAAACCGAGTTGGAGCTTCTACCACCAAATATATATGTATGGAATGGAGTTTGCAACTGAAAAGAAGCTTTGTGTTCCCAACAAGCTAGTTGAAGGACGGCTTTCACACACACTTATCTCTCAGAACTGAGCAAGTGGAGAGACGTTCGTTCATCTAGCACCAAGGGAACGGGTTGCAGGAGACACTTTTTCTCTGCTTTCTCAGTCTGTTTCCTAGTGCCGGTTTGAAGTTCCTGCAGTTTTCACTGTAAAACCTAGTTGGAGCTTCTACCTCCAAATATATATGTATGGAATGGAGTTTGCAACTGAAAAGAAACTTTGTGTTCCCAAAAAGCTAGGTGAAGGACGGCTTTCACACACACTTTTCTCTCAGAACTGAGCAAGTGGAGAGACGTTCGTTCACCTAGCACCAAGGGAACGGGTTGCAGGAGACACTTTTTCTCTGCTTTCTCAGTCTGTTTCCTAGTGCCGGTTTGAAGTTCCTGCAGTTTTCACTGTAAAACCGAGTTGGAGCTTCTACCTCCAAATATATATGTATGGAATGGAGTTTGCAACTGAAAAGAAACTTTGTGTTCCCAAAAAGCTAGGTGAAGGACGGCTTTCACACACACTTATCTCTCAGAACTGAGCAAGTGGAGAGACGTTCGTTCATCTAGCACCAAGGGAACGGGTTGCAGGAGACACATTTTCTCTGCTTTCTCAGTATGTTTCCTAGTGCCGGTTTGAAGTTCCTGCAGTTTTCACTGTAAAATCGAGTTGGAGCTTCTACCTCCAAATATATATGTATGGAATGGAGTTTGCAACTGAAAAGAAACTTTGTGTTCCCAACAAGCTAGGTGAAGGACGGCTTTCACACACACTTATCTCTCAGAACTGAGCAAGTGGAGAGACGTTCGTTCATCTAGCACCAAGGGAACGGGTTGCAGGAGGCACTTTTTCTTTGATTTCTCAGTCTGTTTCCTAGTGCCGGTTTGAAGTTCCTGCAGTTTTCACTGTAAAACCGAGTTGGAGCTTCTACCTCCAAATATATATGTATGGAATGGAGTTTGCAACTGAAAAGAAATTTTGTGTTCCCAACAAGCTAGGTGAAGGACGGCTTTCACACACACTTATCTCTCAGAACTGAGCAAGTGGAGAGACGTTCGTTCATCTAGCACCAAGGGAACAGGTTGCAAGAGACACTTTTTCTCTGCTTTCTCAGTCTGTTTCCTAGTGCCGGTTTGAAGTTCCTGCAGTTTTCACTGTAAAACCGAGTTGGAGCTTCTACCTCCAAATATATATGTATGGAATGGAGTTTGCAACTGAAAAGAAACTTTGTGTTCCCAACAAGCTAGGTGAAGGACGGCTTTCACACACACTTATCTCTCAGAACTGAGCAAGTGGAGAGACGTTCGTTCATCTAGCACCAAGGGAACGGGTTGCAGGAGGCACATTTTCTCTGCTTTCTCAGTCTGTTTCCTAGTGCCGGTTTGAAGTTCCTGCAGTTTTCACTGTAAAACCGAGTTGGAGCTTCTACCTCCAAATATATATGTATGGAATGGAGTTTGCAACTGAAAAGAAACTTTGTGTTCCCAACAAGCTAGGTGAAGGACGGCTTTCACACGCACTTATCTCTCAGAACTGAGCAAGTGGAGAGACGTTCGTTCATCTAGCACCAAGGGAACGGGTTGCAGGAGACACTTTTTCTCTGCTTTCTCAGTCTGTTTCCTAGTGCCGGTTTGAAGTTCCTGCAGTTTTCACTGTAAAACCGAGTTGGAGCTTCTACCTCCAAATATATATGTATGGAATGGAGTTTGCAACTGAAAAGAAACTTTGTGTTCCCAACAAGCTAGGTGAAGGACGGCTTTCACACACACTTATCTCTCAGAACTGAGCAAGTGGAGAGACGTTCGTTCACCTAGCACCAAGGGAACGGGTTGCAGGAGACACTTTTTCTCTGCTTTCTCAGTCTGTTTCCTAGTGCCGGTTTGAAGTTCCTGCAGTTTTCACTGTAAAACCGAGTTGGAGCTTGTACCTCCAAATATATATGTATGGAATGGAGTTTGCAACTGAAAAGAAACTTTGTGTTCCCAAAAAGCTAGGTGAAGGACGGCTTTGAAACACACTTATCTCTCAGAACTGAGCAAGTGGAGAGACGCTCGTTCATCTAGCACCAAGGGAACGGGTTGCAGGAGACACATTTTCTCTGATTTCTCAGTCTGTTTCCTAGTGCCGGTTTGAAGTTCCTGCAGTTTTCACTGTAAAATCGAGTTGGAGCTTCTACCTCCAAATATATATGTATGGAATGGAGTTTGCAACTGAAAAGAAACTTTGTGTTCCCAACAAGCTAGGTGAAGGACGGCTTTCACACACACTTATCTCTCAGAACTGAGCAAGTGGAGAGACGTTCGTTCATCTAGCACCAAGGGAACGGGTTGCAGGAGGCACTTTTTCTCTGCTTTCTCAGTCTGTTTCCTAGTGCCGGTTTGAAGTTCCTGCAGTTTTCACTGTAAAACCGAGTTGGAGCTTCTACCTCCAAATATATATGTATGGAATGGAGTTTGCAACTTAAAAGAAACTTTGTGTTCCCAACAAGCTAGGTGTAGGACGGCTTTCACACACACTTATCTCTCAGAACTGAGCAAGTGGAGAGACGTTCGTTCACCTAGCACCAAGGGAACGGGTTGCAGGAGACACTTTTTCTCTGCTTTCTCAGTCTGTTTCCTAGTGCCGGTTTGAAGTTCCTGCAGTTTTCACTGTAAAACCGAGTTGGAGCTTGTACCTGCAAATATATATGTATGGAATGGAGTTTGCAACTGAAAAGAAACTTTGTGTTCCCAAAAAGCTAGGTGAAGGACGGCTTTCAAACACACTTATCTCTCAGAACTGAGCAAGTGGAGAGACGTTCGTTCATCTAGCACCAAGGGAACGGGTTGCAGGAGACACATTTTCTCTGCTTTCTCAGTCTGTTTCCTAGTGCCGGTTTGAAGTTCCTGCAGTTTTCACTGTAAAACCGAGTTGGAGCTTCTACCTCCAAATATATATGTATGGAATGGAGTTTGCAACTGAAAAGAAATTTTGTGTTCCCAAAAAGCTAGGTGAAGAACGGCTTTCACACACACTTATCTCTCAGAACTGAGCAAGTGGAGAGACGTTCGTTCATCTAGCACCAAGGGAACGGGTTGCAGGAGACACTTTTTCTCTGCTTTCTCAGTCTTTTTCCTAGTGCCGGTTTGAAGTTCCTACAGTTTTCACTGTAAAACCGAGTTGGAGCTTCTACCTCCAAATATATATGTATGGAATGGAGTTTGCAACTGAAAAGAAACTTTGTGTTCCCAAAAAGCTAGGTGAAGGACGGCTTTCACACACACTTATCTCTCAGAACTGAGCAAGTGGAGAGACGTTCGTTCATCTAGCACCAAGGGAACGGGTTGCAGGAGACACATTTTCTCTCCTTTCTCAGTCTGTTTCCTAGTGCCGGTTTGAAGTTCCTGCAGTTTTCACTGTAAAACCGAGTTGGAGCTTCTACCTCCAAATATATATGTATGGAATGGAGTTTGCAACTGAAAAGAAACTTTGTGTTCCCAACAAGCTAGGTGAAGTACGGCTTTCACACACACTTATCTCTCAGAACTTAGCAAGTGGAGAGACGTTCGTTCATCTAGCACCAAGGGAACGGGTTGCAGGAGGCACTTTTTCTCTGCTTTCTCAGTCTGTTTCCTAGTGCCGGTTTGAAGTTCCTGCAGTTTTCACTGTAAAACCGAGTTGGAGCTTCTACCTCCAAATATATATGTATGGAATGGAGTTTGCAACTGAAAAGAAACTTTGTGTTCCCAAAAAGCTAGGTGAAGGACGGCTTTCAAACACACTTATCTCTCAGAACTGAGCAAGTGGAGAGACGTTCGTTCATCTAGCACCAAGGGAACGGGTTGCAGGAGACACATTTTCTCTGCTTTCTCAGTCTGTTTCCTAGTGCCGGTTTGAAGTTCCTGCAGTTTTCACTGTAAAACCGAGTTGGAGCTTCTACCTCCAAATATATATGTATGGAATGGAGTTTGCAACTGAAAAGAAATTTTGTGTTCCCAAAAAGCTAGGTGAAGGACGGCTTTCACACACACTTTTCTCTCAGAACTGAGCAAGTGGAGAGACGTTCGTTCATCTAGCACCAAGGGAACGGGTTGCAGGAGACACTTTTTCTCTGCTTTCTCAGTCTTTTTCCTAGTGCCGGTTTGAAGTTCCTACAGTTTTCACTGTAAAACCGAGTTGGAGCTTCTACCTCCAAATATATATGTATGGAATGGAGTTTGCAACTGAAAAGAAACTTTGTGTTCCCAAAAAGCTAGGTGAAGGACGGCTTTCACACACACTTATCTCTCAGAACTGAGCAAGTGGAGAGACGTTCGTTCATCTAGCACCAAGGGAACGGGTTGCAGGAGACACATTTTCTCTCCTTTCTCAGTCTGTTTCCTAGTGCCGGTTTGAAGTTCCTGCAGTTTTCACTGTAAAACCGAGTTGGAGCTTCTACCTCCAAATATATATGTATGGAATGGAGTTTGCAACTGAAAAGAAACTTTGTGTTCCCAACAAGCTAGGTGAAGTACGGCTTTCACACACACTTATCTCTCAGAACTTAGCAAGTGGAGAGACGTTCGTTCATCTAGCACCAAGGGAACGGGTTGCAGGAGGCACTTTTTCTCTGCTTTCTCAGTCTGTTTCCTAGTGCCGGTTTGAAGTTCCTGCAGTTTTCACTGTAAAACCGAGTTGGAGCTTCTACCTCCAAATATATATGTATGGAATGGAGTTTGCAACTGAAAAGAAACTTTGTGTTCCCAAAATCTAGGTGAAGGACGGCTTTCACACACACTTATCTCTCAGAACTGAGCAAGTGGAGAGACGTTCGTTCATCTAGCACCAAGGGAACGGGTTGCAGGAGACACTTTTTCTCTGCTTTCTCAGTCTGTTTCCTACTGCCGGTTTGAAGTTCCTGCAGTTTTCACTGTAAAACCGAGTTGGAACTAGTACCTCCCCGTATATATGTATGGAATGGAGTTTGCAACTGAAAAGAAACTTTGTGTTCCCAACAAGCTAGGTGAAGGACGGCTTTCACACACACTTATCTCTCAGAACTGAGCAAGTGGAGAGACGTTCGTTCATCTAGCACCAAGGGAACGGGTTGCAGGAGACACTTTTTCTCTGCTTTCTCAGTCTGTTTCCTAGTGCCGGTTTGAAGTTCCTGCAGTTTTCACTGTAAAACCGAGTTGGAGCTTCTACCTCCAAATATATATGTATGGAATGGAGTTTGCAACTGAAAAGAAACTTTGTGTTCCCAAAAAGCTAGGTGAAGGACGGCTTTCACACACACTTATCTCTCAGAACTGAGCAAGTGGAGAGACGTTCGTTCATCTAGCACCAAGGGAACGGGTTGCAGGAGACACATTTTCTCTGCTTTCTCAGTCTGTTTCCTAGTGCCGGTTTGAAGTTCCTGCAGTTTTCACTGTAAAACCGAGTTGGAGCTTCTACCTCCAAATATATATGTATGGAATGGAGTTTGCAACTGAAAAGAAACTTTGTGTTCCCAACAAGCTAGGTGAAGGACGGCTTTCACACACACTTATCTCTCAGAACTGAGCAAGTGGAGAGACGTTCGTTCATCTAGCACCAAGGGAACGGGTTGCAGGAGACACTTTTTCTCTGCTTTCTCAGTCTGTTTCCTAGTGCCGGTTTGAAGTTCCTGCAGTTTTCACTGTAAAACCGAGTTGGAGCTTCTACCTCCAAATATATATGTATGGAATGGAGTTTGCAACTGAAAAGAAACTTTGTGTTCCCAACAAGCTAGGTGAAGGACGGCTTTCACACACACTTATCTCTCAGAACTGAGCAAGTGGAGAGACGTTCGTTCATCTAGCACCAAGGGAACGGGTTGCAGGAGGCAATTTTTCTCTGCTTTCTCAGTCTGTTTCCTAGTGCCGGTTTGAAGTTCCTGCAGTTTTCACTGTAAAACCGAGTTGGAGCTTCTACCTCCAAATATATATGTATGGAATGGAGTTTGCAACTGAAAAGAAACTTTGTGTTCCCAAAAAGCTAGGTGAAGGACGGCTTTCACACACACTTATCTCTCAGAACTGAGCAAGTGGAGAGACGTTCGTTCATCTAGCACCAAGGGAACGGGTTGCAGGAGACACTTTTTCTCTGCTTTCTCAGTCTGTTTCCTACTGCCGGTTTGAAGTTCCTGCAGTTTTCACTGTAAAACCGAGTTGGAACTAGTACCTCCCCGTATATATGTATGGAATGGAGTTTGCAACTGAAAAGAAACTTTGTGTTCCCAACAAGCTAGGTGAAGGACGGCTTTCACACACACTTATCTCTCAGAACTGAGCAAGTGGAGAGACGTTCGTTCATCTAGCACCAAGGGAACGGGTTGCAGGAGACACTTTTTCTCTGCTTTCTCAGTCTGTTTCCTAGTGCCGGTTTGAAGTTCCTTCAGTTTTCACTGTAAAACCGAGTTGGAGCTAGTACCTCCCCATATATATGTATGGAATGGAGTTTGCAACTGAAAAGAAACTTTGTGTTCCCAACAAGCTAGGTGAAGGACGGCTTTCACACACACTTATCTCTCAGAACTGAGCAAGTGGAGAGACGTTCGTTCATCTAGCACCAAGGGAACAGGTTGCAGAGACACTTTTTCTCTGCTTTCTCAGTCTGTTTCCTAGTGCCGGTTTGAAGTTCCTGCAGTTTTCACTGTAAAACCGAGTTGGAGCTTCTACCTCCAAATATATATGTATGGAATGGAGTTTGCAACTGAAAAGAAACTTTGTGTTCCCAAAAAGCTAGGTGAAGGACGGCTTTCACACACACTTATCTCTCAGAACTGAGCAAGTGGAGAGACGTTCGTTCATCTAGCACCAAGGGAACGGGTTGCAGGAGACACATTTTCTCTGATTTCTCAGTCTGTTTCCTAGTGCCGGTTTGAAGTTCCTGCAGTTTTCACTGTAAAACCGAGTTGGAGCTTCTACCTCCAAATATATATGTATGGAATGGAGTTTGCAACTGAAAAGAAACTTTGTGTTCCCAAAAAGCTAGGTGAAGGACGGCTTTCACACACACTTATCTCTCAGAACTGAGCAAGTGGAGAGACGTTCGTTCATCTAGCACCAAGGGAACGGGTTGCAGGAGACACTTTTTCTCTGCTTTCTCAGTCTGTTTCCTAGTGCCGGTTTGAAGTTCCTGCAGTTTTCACTGTAAAACCGAGTTGGAGCTTCTACCTCCAAATATATATGTATGGAATGGAGTTTGCAACTGAAAAGAAACTTTGTGTTCCCAACAATCTAGGTGAAGGACGGCTTTCACACACACTTATCTCTCAGAACTGAGCAAGTGGAGAGACGTTCGTTCATCTAGCACCAAGGGAACGGGTTGCAGGAGGCACTTTTTCTCTGCTTTCTCAGTCTTTTTCCTAGTGCCGGTTTGAAGTTCCTGCAGTTTTCACTGTAAAACCGAGTTGGAGCTTCTACCTCCAAATATACATGTATGGAATGGAGTTTGCAACTGAAAAGAAACTTTGTGTTCCCAAAAAGCTAGGTGAAGGACGGCTTTCACACACACTTATCTCTCAGAACTGAGCAAGTGGAGAGACGTTCGTTCATCTAGCACCAAGGGAACGGGTTGCAGGAGACACTTTTTCTCTGCTTTCTCAGTCTGTTTCCTAGTGCCGGTTTGAAGTTCCTGCAGGTTTCAATGTAAAACCGAGTTGGAGCTTCTACCTCCAAATATATATGTATGGAATGGAGTTTGCAACTGAAAAGAAACTTTGTGTTCCCAACAAGCTAGGTGAAGGACGGCTTTCACACACACTTATCTCTCAGAACTGAGCAAGTGGAGAGACGTTCGTTCATCTAGCACCAAGGGAACGGGATGCAGGAGACACTTTTTCTCTGCTTTCTCAGTCTGTTTCCTAGTGCCGGTTTGAAGTTCCTGCAGTTTTCACTGTAAAACCGAGTTGGAACTAGTACCTCCCCGTATATATGTATGGAATGGAGTTTGCAACTGAAAAGAAACTTTGTGTTCCCAACAAGCTAGGTGAAGGACGGCTTTCACACACACTTATCTCTCAGAACTGAGCAAGTGGAGAGACGTTCGTTCATCTAGCACCAAGGGAACGGGTTGCAGGAGACACTTTTTCTCTGCTTTCTCAGTCTGTTTCCTAGTGCCGGTTTGAAGTTCCTGCAGTTTTCACTGTAAAACCGAGTTGGAGCTAGTACCTCCCCATATATATGTATGGAATTGAGTTTGCAACTGAAAAGAAACTTTGTGTTCCCAACAAGCTAGGTGAAGGACGGCTTTCACACACACTTATCTCTCAGAACTGAGCAAGTGGAGAGACGTTCGTTCATCTAGCACCAAGGGAACGGGTTGCAGGAGACACTTTTTCTCTGCTTTCTCAGTCTGTTTCCTAGTGCCGGTTTGAAGTTCCTGCAGTTTTCACTGTAAAACCGAGTTGGAGCTAGTACCTCCCCATATATATGTATGGAATGGAGTTTGCAACTGAAAAGAAACTTTGTGTTCCCAACAAGCTAGGTGAAGGACGGCTTTCACACACACTTATCTCTCAGAACTGAGCAAGTGGAGAGACGTTCGTTCATCTAGCACCAAGGGAACGGGTTGCAGGAGACACTTTTTCTCTGCTTTCTCAGTCTGTTTCCTAGTGCCGGTTTGAAGTTCCTGCAGTTTTCACTGTAAAACCGAGTTTGAGCTAGTACCTCCCCATATATATGTATGGAATGGAGTTTGCAACTGAAAAGAATATTTGTGTTCCCAACAAGCTAGGTGAAGGACGGCTTTCACACACACTTATCTCTCAGAACTGAGCAAGTGGAGAGACGTTCGTTCATCTAGCACCAAGGGAACGGGTTGCAGGAGACACTTTTTCTCTGCTTTCTCAGTCTGTTTCCTAGTGCCGGTTTGAAGTTCCTGCAGTTTTCACTGTAAAACCGAGTTGGAGCTTCTACCTCCAAATATATATGTATGGAATGGAGTTTGCAACTGAAAAGAAACTTTGTGTTCCCAAAAAGCTAGGTGAAGGACGGCTTTCACACACACTTATCTCTCAGAACTGAGCAAGTGGAGAGACGTTCGTTCATCTAGCACCAAGGGAACGGGTTGCAGGAGACACTTTTTCTCTGCTTTCTCAGTCTGTTTCCTAGTGCCGGTTTGAAGTTCCTGCAGTTTTCACTGTAAAACCGAGTTGGAGCTTCTACCTCCAAATATATATGTATGGAATGGAGTTTGCAACTGAAAAGAAACTTTGTGTTCCCAACAAGCTAGGTGAAGGACGGCTTTCACACACACTTATCTCTCAGAACTGAGCAAGTGGAGAGACGTTCGTTCATCTAGCACCAAGGGAACGGGTTGCAGGAGGCACTTTTTCTCTGCTTTCTCAGTCTTTTTCCTAGTGCCGGTTTGAAGTTCCTGCAGTTTTCACTGTAAAACCGAGTTGGAGCTTCTACCTCCAAATATATATGTATGGAATGGAGTTTGCAACTGAAAAGAAACTTTGTGTTCCCAAAAAGCTAGGTGAAGGACGGCTTTCACACACACTTATCTCTCAGAACTGAGCAAGTGGAGAGACGTTCGTTCATCTAGCACCAAGGGAACGGGTTGCAGGAGACACTTTTTCTCTGCTTTCTCAGTCTGTTTCCTAGTGCCGGTTTGAAGTTCCTGCAGGTTTCAATGTAAAACCGAGTTGGAGCTTCTACCTCCAAATATATATGTATGGAATGGAGTTTGCAACTGAAAAGAAACTTTGTGTTCCCAACAAGCTAGGTGAAGGACGGCTTTCACACACACTTATCTCTCAGAACTGAGCAAGTGGAGAGACGTTCGTTCATCTAGCACCAAGGGAACGGGATGCAGGAGACACTTTTTCTCTGCTTTCTCAGTCTGTTTCCTAGTGCCGGTTTGAAGTTCCTGCAGTTTTCACTGTAAAACCGAGTTGGAACTAGTACCTCCCCGTATATATGTATGGAATGGAGTTTGCAACTGAAAAGAAACTTTGTGTTCCCAACAAGCTAGGTGAAGGACGGCTTTCACACACACTTATCTCTCAGAACTGAGCAAGTGGAGAGACGTTCGTTCATCTAGCACCAAGGGAACGGGTTGCAGGAGACACTTTTTCTCTGCTTTCTCAGTCTGTTTCCTAGTGCCGGTTTGAAGTTCCTGCAGTTTTCACTGTAAAACCGAGTTGGAGCTAGTACCTCCCCATATATATGTATGGAATTGAGTTTGCAACTGAAAAGAAACTTTGTGTTCCCAACAAGCTAGGTGAAGGACGGCTTTCACACACACTTATCTCTCAGAACTGAGCAAGTGGAGAGACGTTCGTTCATCTAGCACCAAGGGAACGGGTTGCAGGAGACACTATTTCTCTGCTTTCTCAGTCTGTTTCCTAGTGCCGGTTTGAAGTTCCTGCAGTTTTCACTGTAAAACCGAGTTGGAGCTAGTACCTCCCCATATATATGTATGGAATGGAGTTTGCAACTGAAAAGAATATTTGTGTTCCCAAAAAGCTAGGTGAAGGACGGCTTTCACACACACTTATCTCTCAGAACTGAGCAAGTGGAGAGACGTTCGTTCATCTAGCACCAAGGGAACGGGTTGCAGGAGACACTTTTTCTCTGCTTTCTCAGTCTGTTTCCTAGTGCCGGTTTGAAGTTCCTGCAGTTTTCACTGTAAAACCGAGTTGGAGCTTCTACCTCCAAATATATATGTATGGAATGGAGTTTGCAACTGAAAAGAAACTTTGTGTTCCCAAAAAGCTAGGTGAAGGACGGCTTTCACACACACTTATCTCTCAGAACTGAGCAAGTGGAGAGACGTTCGTTCATCTAGCACCAAGGGAACGGGTTGCAGGAGACACTTTTTCTCTGCTTTCTCAGTCTGTTTCCTAGTGCCGGTTTGAAGTTCCTGCAGTTTTCACTGTAAAACCGAGTTGGAGCTTCTACCTCCAAATATATATGTATGGAATGGAGTTTGCAACTGAAAAGAAACTTTGTGTTCCCAACAAGCTAGGTGAAGGACGGCTTTCACACACACTTATCTCTCAGAACTGAGCAAGTGGAGAGACGTTCGTTCATCTAGCACCAAGGGAACGGGTTGCAGGAGGCACTTTTTCTCTGCTTTCTCAGTATTTTTCCTAGTGCCGGTTTGAAGTTCCTGCAGTTTTCACTGTAAAACCGAGTTGGAGCTTCTACCTCCAAATATATATGTATGGAATGGAGTTTGCAACTGAAAAGAAACTTTGTGTTCCCAAAAAGCTAGGTGAAGGACGGCTTTCACACACACTTATCTCTCAGAACTGAGCAAGTGGAGAGACGTTCGTTCATCTAGCACCAAGGGAACGGGTTGCAGGAGACACTTTTTCTCTGCTTTCTCAGTCTGTTTCCTAGTGCCGGTTTGAAGTTCCTGCAGGTTTCAATGTAAAACCGAGTTGGAGCTTCTACCTCCAAATATATATGTATGGAATGGAGTTTGCAACTGAAAAGAAACTTTGTGTTCCCAACAAGCTAGGTGAAGGACGGCTTTCACACACACTTATCTCTCAGAACTGAGCAAGTGGAGAGACGTTCGTTCATCTAGCACCAAGGGAACGGGATGCAGGAGACACTTTTTCTCTGCTTTCTCAGTCTGTTTCCTAGTGCCGGTTTGAAGTTCCTGCAGTTTTCACTGTAAAACCGAGTTGGAACTAGTACCTCCCCGTATATATGTATGGAATGGAGTTTGCAACTGAAAAGAAACTTTGTGTTCCCAACAAGCTAGGTGAAGGACGGCTTTCACACACACTTATCTCTCAGAACTGAGCAAGTGGAGAGACGTTCGTTCATCTAGCACCAAGGGAACGGGTTGCAGGAGACACTTTTTCTCTGTTTTCTCAGTCTGTTTCCTAGTGCCGGTTTGAAGTTCCTGCAGTTTTCACTGTAAAACCGAGTTGGAGCTAGTACCTCCCCATATATATGTATGGAATTGAGTTTGCAACTGAAAAGAAACTTTGTGTTCCCAACAAGCTAGGTGAAGGACGGCTTTCACACACACTTATCTCTCAGAACTGAGCAAGTGGAGAGACGTTCGTTCATCTAGCACCAAGGGAACGGGTTGCAGGAGACACTATTTCTCTGCTTTCTCAGTCTGTTTCCTAGTGCCGGTTTGAAGTTCCTGCAGTTTTCACTGTAAAACCGAGTTGGAGCTAGTACCTCCCCATATATATGTATGGAATGGAGTTTGCAACTGAAAAGAAACTTTGTGTTCCCAACAAGCTAGGTGAAGGACGGCTTTCACACACACTTATCTCTCAGAACTGAGCAAGTGGAGAGACGTTCGTTCATCTAGCACCAAGGGAACGGGTTGCAGGAGACACTTTTTCTCTGCTTTCTCAATCTGTTTCCTAGTGCCGGTTTGAAGTTCCTGCAGTTTTCACTGTAAAACCGAGTTTGAGCTAGTACCTCCCCATATATATGTATGGAATGGAGTTTGCAACTGAAAAGAATATTTGTGTTCCCAACAAGCTAGGTGAAGGACGGCTTTCACACACACTTATCTCTCAGAACTGAGCAAGTGGAGAGACGTTCGTTCATCTAGCACCAAGGGAACGGGTTGCAGGAGACACTTTTTCTCTGCTTTCTCAGTCTGTTTCCTACTGCCGGTTTGAAGTTCCTGCAGTTTTCACTGTAAAACCGAGTTGGAGCTTCTACCTCCAAATATATATGTATGGAATGGAGTTTGCAACTGAAAAGAAACTTTGTGTTCCCAAAAAGCTAGGTGAAGGACGGCTTTCACACACACTTATCTCTCAGAACTGAGCAAGTGGAGAGACGTTCGTTCATCTAGCACCAAGGGAACGGGTTGCAGGAGACACTTTTTCTCTGCTTTCTCAGTCTGTTTCCTAGTGCCGGTTTGAAGTTCCTGCAGTTTTCACTGTAAAACCGAGTTTGAGCTAGTACCTCCCCATATATATGTATGGAATGGAGTTTGCAACTGAAAAGAATATTTGTGTTCCCAACAAGCTAGGTGAAGGACGGCTTTCACACACACTTATCTCTCAGAACTGAGCAAGTGGAGAGACGTTCGTTCATCTAGCACCAAGGGAACGGGTTTCAGGAGACACTTTTTCTCTGCTTTCTCAGTCTGTTTCCTAGTGCCGGTTTGAAGTTCCTGCAGTTTTCACTGTAAAACCGAGTTGGAGCTTCTACCTCCAAATATATATGTATGGAATGGAGTTTGCAACTGAAAAGAAACTTTGTGTTCCCAAAAAGCTAGGTGAAGGACGGCTTTCACACACACTTATCTCTCAGAACTGAGCAAGTGGAGAGACGTTCGTTCATCTAGCACCAAGGGAACGGGTTGCAGGAGGCACTTTTTCTCTGCTTTCTCAGTCTGTTTCCTAGTGCCGGTTTGAAGTTCCTGCAGTTTTCACTGTAAAACCGAGTTGGAGCTTCTACCTCCAAATATATATGTATGGAATGGAGTTTGCAACTGAAAAGAAACTTTGTGTTCCCAAAAAGCTAGGTGAAGGACGGCTTTCACACACACTTATCTCTCAGAACTGAGCAAGTGGAGAGACGTTCGTTCATCTAGCACCAAGGGAACGGGTTGCAGGAGACACTTTTTCTCTGCTTTCTCAGTCTGTTTCCTAGTGCCGGTTTGAAGTTCCTGCAGTTTTCACTGTAAAACCGAGTTGGAGCTTCTACCTCCAAATATATATGTATGGAATGGAGTTTGCAACTGAAAAGAAACTTTGTGTTCCCAAAAAGCTAGGTGAAGGACGGCTTTCACACACACTTATCTCTCAGAACTGAGCAAGTGGAGAGACGTTCGTTCATCTAGCACCAAGGGAACGGGTTGCAGGAGACACTTTTTCTCTGCTTTCTCAGTCTGTTTCCTAGTGCCGGTTTGAAGTTCCTGCAGTTTTCACTGTAAAACCGAGTTGGAACTAGTACCTCCCCGTATATATGTATGGAATGGAGTTTGCAACTGAAAAGAAACTTTGTGTTCCCAACAAGCTAGGTGAAGGACGGCTTTCACACACACTTATCTCTCAGAAATGAGCACGTGGAGAGACGTTCGTTCATCTAGCACCAAGGGAACGGGTTGCAGGAGACACTTTTTCTCTGCTTTCTCAGTCTGTTTCCTAGTGCCGGTTTGAAGTTCCTGCAGTTTTCACTGTAAAACCGAGTTGGAGCTTGTACCTCCCCATATATATGTATGGAATGGAGTTTGCAACTGAAAAGAAACTTTGTGTTCCCAACAAGCTAGGTGAAGGACGGCTTTCACACACACTTATCTCTCAGAACTGAGCAAGTGGAGAGACGTTCGTTCATCTAGCACCAAGGGAACGGGTTGCAGGAGGCACTTTTTCTCTGCTTTCTCAGTCTGTTTCCTAGTGCCGGTTTGAAGTTCCTGCAGTTTTCACTGTAAAACCGAGTTGGAGCTTCTACCTCCAAATATATATGTATGGAATGGAGTTTGCAACTGAAAAGAAACTTTGTGTTCCCAAAAAGCTAGGTGAAGGACGGCTTTCACACACACTTATCTCTCAGAACTGAGCAAGTGGAGAGACGTTCGTTCATCTAGCACCAAGGGAACAGGTTGCAGGAGACACTTTTTCTCTGCTTTCTCAGTCTGTTTCCTACTGCCGGTTTGAAGTTCCTGCAGTTTTCACTGTAAAACCGAGTTGGAACTAGTACCTCCCCGTATATATGTATGGAATGGAGTTTGCAACTGAAAAGAAACTTTGTGTTCCCAACAAGCTAGGTGAAGGACGGCTTTCACACACACTTATCTCTCAGAACTGAGCAAGTGGAGAGACGTTCGTTCATCTAGCACCAAGGGAACGGGTTGCAGGAGACACTTTTTCTCTGCTTTCTCAGTCTGTTTCCTAGTGCCGGTTTGAAGTTCCTGCAGTTTTCACTGTAAAACCGAGTTGGAGCTAGTACCTCCCCATATATATGTATGGAATGGAGTTTGCAACTGAAAAGAAACTTTGTGTTCCCAACAAGCTAGGTGAAGGACGGCTTTCACACACACTTATCTCTCAGAACTGAGCAAGTGGAGAGACGTTCGTTCATCTAGCACCAAGGGAACAGGTTGCAGGAGACACTTTTTCTCTGCTTTCTCAGTCTGTTTCCTAGTGCCGGTTTGAAGTTCCTGCAGTTTTCACTGTAAAACCGAGTTGGAGCTTCTACCTCCATATATATATGTATGGAATGGAGTTTGCAACTGAAAAGAAACTTTGTGTTCCCAAAAAGCTAGGTGAAGGACGGCTTTCACACACACTTATCTCTCAGAACTGAGCAAGTGGAGAGACGTTCGTTCATCTAGCACCAAGGGAACGGGTTGCAGGAGACACATTTTCTCTGCTTTCTCAGTCTGTTTCCTAGTGCCGGTTTGAAGTTCCTGCAGTTTTCACTGTAAAACCGAGTTGGAGCTTCTACCTCCAAATATATATGTATGGAATGGAGTTTGCAACTGAAAAGAAACTTTGTGTTCCCAACAAGCTAGGTGAAGGACGGCTTTCACACACACTTATCTCTCAGAACTGAGCAAGTGGAGAGACGTTCGTTCATCTAGCACCAAGGGAACGGGTTGCAGGAGACACTTTTTCTCTGCTTTCTCAGTCTGTTTCCTAGTGCCGGTTTGAAGTTCCTGCAGTTTTCACTGTAAAACCGAGTTGGAGCTTCTACCTCCAAATATATATGTATGGAATGGAGTTTGCAACTGAAAAGAAACTTTGTGTTCCCAACAAGCTAGGTGAAGGACGGCTTTCACGCACACTTATCTCTCAGAACTGAGCAAGTGGAGAGACGTTCGTTCATCTAGCACCAAGGGAACGGGTTGCAGGAGGCACTTTTTCTCTGCTTTCTCAGTCTGTTTCCTAGTGCCGGTTTGAAGTTCCTGCAGTTTTCACTGTAAAACCGAGTTGGAGCTTCTACCTCCAAATATATATGTATGGAATGGAGTTTGCAACTGAAAAGAAACTTTGTGTTCCCAACAAGCTAGGTGAAGGACGGCTTTCACACACACTTATCTCTCAGAACTGAGCAAGTGGAGAGACGTTCGTTCATCTAGCACCAAGGGAACGGGTTGCAGGAGACACTTTTTCTCTGCTTTCTCAGTCTGTTTCCTACTGCCGGTTTGAAGTTCCTGCAGTTTTCACTGTAAAACCGAGTTGGAACTAGTACCTCCCCGTATATATGTATGGAATGGAGTTTGCAACTGAAAAGAAACTTTGTGTTCCCAACAAGCTAGGTGAAGGACGGCTTTCACACACACTTATCTCTCAGAACTGAGCAAGTGGAGAGACGTTCGTTCATCTAGCACCAAGGGAACGGGTTGCAGGAGACACTTTTTCTCTGCTTTCTCAGTCTGTTTCCTAGTGCCGGTTTGAAGTTCCTTCAGTTTTCACTGGAAAACCGAGTTGGAGCTAGTACCTCCCCATATATATGTATGGAATGGAGTTTGCAACTGAAAAGAAACTTTGTGTTCCCAACAAGCTAGGTGAAGGACGGCTTTCACACACACTTATCTCTCAGAACTGAGCAAGTGGAGAGACGTTCGTTCATCTAGCACCAAGGGAACAGGTTGCAGAGACACTTTTTCTCTGCTTTCTCAGTCTGTTTCCTAGTGCCGGTTTGAAGTTCCTGCAGTTTTCACTGTAAAACCGAGTTGGAGCTAGTACCTCCCCATATATATGTATGGAATTGAGTTTGCAACTGAAAAGAAACTTTGTGTTCCCAACAAGCTAGGTGAAGGACGGCTTTCACACACACTTATCTCTCAGAACTGAGCAAGTGGAGAGACGTTCGTTCATCTAGCACCAAGGGAACGGGTTGCAGGAGACACTATTTCTCTGCTTTCTCAGTCTGTTTCCTAGTGCCGGTTTGAAGTTCCTGCAGTTTTCACTGTAAAACCGAGTTGGAGCTAGTACCTCCCCATATATATGTATGGAATGGAGTTTGCAACTGAAAAGAAACTTTGTGTTCCCAACAAGCTAGGTGAAGGACGGCTTTCACACACACTTATCTCTCAGAACTGAGCAAGTGGAGAGACGTTCGTTCATCTAGCACCAAGGGAACGGGTTGCAGGAGACACTTTTTCTCTGCTTTCTCAGTCTGTTTCCTAGTGCCGGTTTGAAGTTCCTGCAGTTTTCACTGTAAAACCGAGTTTGAGCTAGTACCTCCCCATATATATGTATGGAATGGAGTTTGCAACTGAAAAGAATATTTGTGTTCCCAACAAGCTAGGTGAAGGACGGCTTTCACACACACTTATCTCTCAGAACTGAGCAAGTGGAGAGACGTTCGTTCATCTAGCACCAAGGGAACGGGTTGCAGGAGACACTTTTTCTCTGCTTTCTCAGTCTGTTTCCTAGTGCCGGTTTGAAGTTCCTGCAGTTTTCACTGTAAAACCGATTTGGAGCTTCTACCTCCAAATATATATGTATGGAATGGAGTTTGCAACTGAAAAGAAACTTTGTGTTCCCAAAAAGCTAGGTGAAGGACGGCTTTCACACACACTTATCTCTCAGAACTGAGCAAGTGGAGAGACGTTCGTTCATCTAGCACCAAGGGAACGGGTTGCAGGAGGCACTTTTTCTCTGCTTTCTCAGTCTGTTTCCTAGTGCCGGTTTGAAGTTCCTGCAGTTTTCACTGTAAAACCGAGTTGGAGCTTCTACCTCCAAATATATATGTATGGAATGGAGTTTGCAACTGAAAAGAAACTTTGTGTTCCCAAAAAGCTAGGTGAAGGACGGCTTTCACACACACTTATCTCTCAGAACTGAGCAAGTGGAGAGACGTTCGTTCATCTAGCACCAAGGGAACGGGTTGCAGGAGACACTTTTTCTCTGCTTTCTCAGTCTGTTTCCTAGTGCCGGTTTGAAGTTCCTGCAGTTTTCACTGTAAAACCGAGTTGGAGCTTCTACCTCCAAATATATATGTATGGAATGGAGTTTGCAACTGAAAAGAAACTTTGTGTTCCCAAAAAGCTAGGTGAAGGACGGCTTTCACACACACTTATCTCTCAGAACTGAGCAAGTGGAGAGACGTTCGTTCATCTAGCACCAAGGGAACGGGTTGCAGGAGACACTTTTTCTCTGCTTTCTCAGTCTGTTTCCTAGTGCCGGTTTGAAGTTCCTGCAGTTTTCACTGTAAAACCGAGTTGGAACTAGTACCTCCCCGTATATATGTATGGAATGGAGTTTGCAACTGAAAAGAAACTTTGTGTTCCCAACAAGCTAGGTGAAGGACGGCTTTCACACACACTTATCTCTCAGAAATGAGCACGTGGAGAGACGTTCGTTCATCTAGCACCAAGGGAACGGGTTGCAGGAGACACTTTTTCTCTGCTTTCTCAGTCTGTTTCCTAGTGCCGGTTTGAAGTTCCTGCAGTTTTCACTGTAAATCCGAGTTGGAGCTTGTACCTCCCCATATATATGTATGGAATGGAGTTTGCAACTGAAAAGAAACTTTGTGTTCCCAACAAGCTAGGTGAAGGACGGCTTTCACACACACTTATCTCTCAGAACTGAGCAAGTGGAGAGACGTTCGTTCATCTAGCACCAAGGGAACGGGTTGCAGGAGGCACTTTTTCTCTGCTTTCTCAGTCTGTTTCCTAGTGCCGGTTTGAAGTTCCTGCAGTTTTCACTGTAAAACCGAGTTGGAGCTTCTACCTCCAAATATATATGTATGGAATGGAGTTTGCAACTGAAAAGAAACTTTGTGTTCCCAAAAAGCTAGGTGAAGGACGGCTTTCACACACACTTATCTCTCAGAACTGAGCAAGTGGAGAGACGTTCGTTCATCTAGCACCAAGGGAACGGGTTGCAGGAGACACTTTTTCTCTGCTTTCTCAGTCTGTTTCCTACTGCCGGTTTGAAGTTCCTGCAGTTTTCACTGTAAAACCGAGTTGGAACTAGTACCTCCCCGTATATATGTATGGAATGGAGTTTGCAACTGAAAAGAAACTTTGTGTTCCCAACAAGCTTGGTGAAGGACGGCTTTCACACACACTTATCTCTCAGAACTGAGCAAGTGGAGAGACGTTCGTTCATCTAGCACCAAGGGAACGGGTTGCAGGAGACACATTTTCTCTGCTTTCTCAGTCTGTTTCCTAGTGCCGGTTTGAAGTTCCTGCAGTTTTCACTGTAATACCGAGTTGGAGCTTCTACCTCCAAATATATATGTATGGAATGGAGTTTGCAACTGAAAAGAAACTTTGTGTTCCCAACAAGCTAGGTGAAGGACGGCTTTCACACACACTTATCTCTCAGAACTGAGCAAGTGGAGAGACGTTCGTTCATCTAGCACCAAGGGAACGGGTTGCAGGAGACACTTTTTCTCTGCTTTCTCAGTCTGTTTCCTAGTGCCGGTTTGAAGTTCCTGCAGTTTTCACTGTAAAACCGAGTTGGAGCTTCTACCTCCAAATATATATGTATGGAATGGAGTTTGCAACTGAAAAGAAACTTTGTGTTCCCAACAAGCTAGGTGAAGGACGGCTTTCACACACACTTATCTCTCAGAACTGAGCAAGTGGAGAGACGTTCGTTCATCTAGCACCAAGGGAACGGGTTGCAGGAGGCACTTTTTCTCTGCTTTCTCAGTCTGTTTCCTAGTGCCGGTTTGAAGTTCCTGCAGTTTTCACTGTAAAACCGAGTTGGAGCTTCTACCTCCAAATATATATGTATGGAATGGAGTTTGCAACTGAAAAGAAACTTTGTGTTCCCAAAAAGCTAGGTGAAGGACGGCTTTCACACACACTTATCCCTCAGAACTGAGCAAGTGGAGAGACGTTCGTTCATCTAGCACCAAGGGAACGGGTTGCAGGAGACACTTTTTCTCTGCTTTCTCAGTCTGTTTCCTACTGCCGGTTTGAAGTTCCTGCAGTTTTCACTGTAAAACCGAGTTGGAACTAGTACCTCCCCGTATATATGTATGGAATGGAGTTTGCAACTGAAAAGAAACTTTGTGTTCCCAACAAGCTAGGTGAAGGACGGCTTTCACACACACTTATCTCTCAGAACTGAGCAAGTGGAGAGACGTTCGTTCATCTAGCACCAAGGGAACGGGTTGCAGGAGACACTTTTTCTCTGCTTTCTCAGTCTGTTTCCTAGTGCCGGTTTGAAGTTTTTCAGTTTTCACTGGAAAACCGAGTTGGAGCTAGTACCTCCCCATATATATGTATGGAATGGAGTTTGCAACTGAAAAGAAACTTTGTGTTCCCAACAAGCTAGGTGAAGGACGGCTTTCACACACACTTATCTCTCAGAACTGAGCAAGTGGAGAGACGTTCGTTCATCTAGCACCAAGGGAACAGGTTGCAGAGACACTTTTTCTCTGCTTTCTCAGTCTGTTTCCTAGTGCCGGTTTGAAGTTCCTGCAGTTTTCACTGTAAAACCGAGTTGGAGCTTCTACCTCCAAATATATATGTATGGAATGGAGTTTGCAACTGAAAAGAAACTTTGTGTTCCCAAAAAGCTAGGTGAAGGACGGCTTTCACACACACTTATCTCTCAGAACTGAGCAAGTGGAGAGACGTTCGTTCATCTAGCACCAAGGGAACGGGTTGCAGGAGACACATTTTCTCTGCTTTCTCAGTCTGTTTCCTAGTGCCGGTTTGAAGTTCCTGCAGTTTTCACTGTAATACCGAGTTGGAGCTTCTACCTCCAAATATATATGTATGGAATGGAGTTTGCAACTGAAAAGAAACTTTGTGTTCCCAACAAGCTAGGTGAAGGACGGCTTTCACACACACTTATCTCTCAGAACTGAGCAAGTGGAGAGACGTTCGTTCATCTAGCACCAAGGGAACGGGTTGCAGGAGACACTTTTTCTCTGCTTTCTCAGTCTGTTTCCTAGTGCCGGTTTGAAGTTCCTGCAGTTTTCACTGTAAAACCGAGTTGGAGCTTCTACCTCCAAATATATATGTATGGAATGGAGTTTGCAACTGAAAAGAAACTTTGTGTTCCCAACAAGCTAGGTGAAGGACGGCTTTCACACACACTTATCTCTCAGAACTGAGCAAGTGGAGAGACGTTCGTTCATCTAGCACCAAGGGAACGGGTTGCAGGAGGCACTTTTTCTCTGCTTTCTCAGTCTGTTTCCTAGTGCCGGTTTGAAGTTCCTGCAGTTTTCACTGTAAAACCGAGTTGGAGCTTCTACCTCCAAATATATATGTATGGAATGGAGTTTGCAACTGAAAAGAAACTTTGTGTTCCCAAAAAGCTAGGTGAAGGACGGCTTTCACACACACTTATCCCTCAGAACTGAGCAAGTGGAGAGACGTTCGTTCATCTAGCACCAAGGGAACGGGTTGCAGGAGACACTTTTTCTCTGCTTTCTCAGTCTGTTTCCTACTGCCGGTTTGAAGTTCCTGCAGTTTTCACTGTAAAACCGAGTTGGAACTAGTACCTCCCCGTATATATGTATGGAATGGAGTTTGCAACTGAAAAGAAACTTTGTGTTCCCAACAAGCTAGGTGAAGGACGGCTTTCACACACACTTATCTCTCAGAACTGAGCAAGTGGAGAGACGTTCGTTCATCTAGCACCAAGGGAACGGGTTGCAGGAGACACTTTTTCTCTGCTTTCTCAGTCTGTTTCCTAGTGCCGGTTTGAAGTTCCTTCAGTTTTCACTGGAAAACCGAGTTGGAGCTAGTACCTCCCCATATATATGTATGGAATGGAGTTTGCAACTGAAAAGAAACTTTGTGTTCCCAACAAGCTAGGTGAAGGACGGCTTTCACACACACTTATCTCTCAGAACTGAGCAAGTGGAGAGACGTTCGTTCATCTAGCACCAAGGGAACAGGTTGCAGAGACACTTTTTCTCTGCTTTCTCAGTCTGTTTCCTAGTGCCGGTTTGAAGTTCCTGCAGTTTTCACTGTAAAACCGAGTTGGAGCTTCTACCTCCAAATATATATGTATGGAATGGAGTTTGCAACTGAAAAGAAACTTTGTGTTCCCAAAAAGCTAGGTGAAGGACGGCTTTCACACACACTTATCTCTCAGAACTGAGCAAGTGGAGAGACGTTCGTTCATCTAGCACCAAGGGAACGGGTTGCAGGAGACACATTTTCTCTGATTTCTCAGTCTGTTTCCTAGTGCCGGTTTGAAGTTCCTGCAGTTTTCACTGTCAAACCGAGTTGGAGCTTCTACCTCCAAATATATATGTATGGAATGGAGTTTGCAACTGAAAAGAAACTTTGTGTTCCCAACAAGCTAGGTGAAGGACGGCTTTCACACACACTTATCTCTCAGAACTGAGCAAGTGGAGAGACGTTCGTTCATCTAGCACCAAGGGAACGGGTTGCAGGAGACACTTTTTCTCTGCTTTCTCAGTCTGTTTCCTAGTGCCGGTTTGAAGTTCCTGCAGTTTTCACTGTAAAACCGAGTTGGAGCTTCTACCTCCAAATATATATGTATGGAATGGAGTTTGCAACTGAAAAGAAACTTTGTGTTCCCAACAAGCTAGGTGAAGGACGGCTTTCACACACACTTATCTCTCAGAACTGAGCAAGTGGAGAGACGTTCGTTCATCTAGCACCAAGGGAACGGGTTGCAGGAGGCACTTTTTCTCTGCTTTCTCAGTCTGTTTCCTAGTGCCGGTTTGAAGTTCCTGCAGTTTTCACTGTAAAACCGAGTTGGAGCTTCTACCTCCAAATATATATGTATGGAATGGAGTTTGCAACTGAAAAGAAACTTTGTGTTCCCAAAAAGCTAGGTGAAGGACGGCTTTCACACACACTTATCTCTCAGAACTGAGCAAGTGGAGAGACGTTCGTTCATCTAGCACCAAGGGAACGGGTTGCAGGAGACACTTTTTCTCTGCTTTCTCAGTCTGTTTCCTAGTGCCGGTTTGAAGTTCCTGCAGGTTTCAATGTAAAACCGAGTTGGAGCTTCTACCTCCAAATATATATGTATGGAATGGAGTTTGCAACTGAAAAGAAACTTTGTGTTCCCAACAAGCTAGGTGAAGGACGGCTTTCACACACACTTATCTCTCAGAACTGAGCAAGTGGAGAGACGTTCGTTCATCTAGCACCAAGGGAACGGGATGCAGGAGACACTTTTTCTCTGCTTTCTCAGTCTGTTTCCTAGTGCCGGTTTGAAGTTCCTGCAGTTTTCACTGTAAAACCGAGTTGGAACTAGTACCTCCCCGTATATATGTATGGAATGGAGTTTGCAACTGAAAAGAAACTTTGTGTTCCCAACAAGCTAGGTGAAGGACGGCTTTCACACACACTTATCTCTCAGAACTGAGCAAGTGGAGAGACGTTCGTTCATCTAGCACCAAGGGAACGGGTTGCAGGAGACACTTTTTCTCTGCTTTCTCAGTCTGTTTCCTAGTGCCGGTTTGAAGTTCCTGCAGTTTTCACTGTAAAACCGAGTTTGAGCTAGTACCTCCCCATATATATGTATGGAATGGAGTTTGCAACTGAAAAGAATATTTGTGTTCCCAACAAGCTAGGTGAAGGACGGCTTTCACACACACTTATCTCTCAGAACTGAGCAAGTGGAGAGACGTTCGTTCATCTAGCACCAAGGGAACGGGTTGCAGGAGACACTTTTTCTCTGCTTTCTCAGTCTGTTTCCTAGTGCCGGTTTGAAGTTCCTGCAGTTTTCACTGTAAAACCGAGTTGGAGCTTCTACCTCCAAATATATATGTATGGAATGGAGTTTGCAACTGAAAAGAAACTTTGTGTTCCCAAAAAGCTAGGTGAAGGACGGCTTTCACACACACTTATCTCTCAGAACTGAGCAAGTGGAGAGACGTTCGTTCATCTAGCACCAAGGGAACGGGTTGCAGGAGGCACTTTTTCTCTGCTTTCTCAGTCTGTTTCCTAGTGCCGGTTTGAAGTTCCTGCAGTTTTCACTGTAAAACCGAGTTGGAGCTTCTACCTCCAAATATATATGTATGGAATGGAGTTTGCAACTGAAAAGAAACTTTGTGTTCCCAAAAAGCTAGGTGAAGGACGGCTTTCACACACACTTATCTCTCAGAACTGAGCAAGTGGAGAGACGTTCGTTCATCTAGCACCAAGGGAACGGGTTGCAGGAGACACTTTTTCTCTGCTTTCTCAGTCTGTTTCCTAGTGCCGGTATGAAGTTCCTGCAGTTTTCACTGTAAAACCGAGTTGGAGCTTCTACCTCCAAATATATATGTATGGAATGGAGTTTGCAACTGAAAAGAAACTTTGTGTTCCCAAAAAGCTAGGTGAAGGACGGCTTTCACACACACTTATCTCTCAGAACTGAGCAAGTGGAGAGACGTTCGTTCATCTAGCACCAAGGGAACGGGTTGCAGGAGACACTTTTTCTCTGCTTTCTCAGTCTGTTTCCTACTGCCGGTTTGAAGTTCCTGCAGTTTTCACTGTAAAACCGAGTTGGAACTAGTACCTCCCCGTATATATGTATGGAATGGAGTTTGCAACTGAAAAGAAACTTTGTGTTCCCAACAAGCTAGGTGAAGGACGGCTTTCACACACACTTATCTCTCAGAACTGAGCAAGTGGAGAGACGTTCGTTCATCTAGCACCAAGGGAACGGGTTGCAGGAGACACTTTTTCTCTGCTTTCTCAGTCTGTTTCCTAGTGCCGGTTTGAAGTTCCTGCAGTTTTCACTGTAAAACCGAGTTGGAGCTAGTACCTCCCCATATATATGTATGGAATGGAGTTTGCAACTGAAAAGAAACTTTGTGTTCCCAACAAGCTAGGTGAAGGACGGCTTTCACACACACTTATCTCTCAGAACTGAGCAAGTGGAGAGACGTTCGTTCATCTAGCACCAAGGGAACAGGTTGCAGGAGACACTTTTTCTCTGCTTTCTCAGTCTGTTTCCTAGTGCCGGTTTGAAGTTCCTGCAGTTTTCACTGTAAAACCGAGTTGGAGCTTCTACCTCCAAATATATATGTATGGAATGGAGTTTGCAACTGAAAAGAAACTTTGTGTTCCCAAAAAGCTAGGTGAAGGACGGCTTTCACACACACTTATCTCTCAGAACTGAGCAAGTGGAGAGACGTTCGTTCATCTAGCACCAAGGGAACGGGTTGCAGGAGACACATTTTCTCTGCTTTCTCAGTCTGTTTCCTAGTGCCGGTTTGAAGTTCCTGCAGTTTTCACTGTAAAACCGAGTTGGAGCTTCTACCTCCAAATATATATGTATGGAATGGAGTTTGCAACTGAAAAGAAACTTTGTGTTCCCAACAAGCTAGGTGAAGGACGGCTTTCACACACACTTATCTCTCAGAACTGAGCAAGTGGAGAGACGTTCGTTCATCTAGCACCAAGGGAACGGGTTGCAGGAGACACTTTTTCTCTGCTTTCTCAGTCTGTTTCCTAGTGCCGGTTTGAAGTTCCTGCAGTTTTCACTGTAAAACCGAGTTGGAGCTTCTACCTCCAAATATATATGTATGGAATGGAGTTTGCAACTGAAAAGAAACTTTGTGTTCCCAACAAGCTAGGTGAAGGACGGCTTTCACACACACTTATCTCTCAGAACTGAGCAAGTGGAGAGACGTTCGTTCATCTAGCACCAAGGGAACGGGTTGCAGGAGGCACTTTTTCTCTGCTTTCTCAGTCTGTTTCCTAGTGCCGGTTTGAAGTTCCTGCAGTTTTCACTGTAAAACCGAGTTGGAGCTTCTACCTCCAAATATATATGTATGGAATGGAGTTTGCAACTGAAAAGAAACTTTGTGTTCCCAAAAAGCTAGGTGAAGGACGGCTTTCACACACACTTATCCCTCAGAACTGAGCAAGTGGAGAGACGTTCGTTCATCTAGCACCAAGGGAACGGGTTGCAGGAGACACTTTTTCTCTGCTTTCTCAGTCTGTTTCCTACTGCCGGTTTGAAGTTCCTGCAGTTTTCACTGTAAAACCGAGTTGGAACTAGTACCTCCCCGTATATATGTATGGAATGGAGTTTGCAACTGAAAAGAAACTTTGTGTTCCCAACAAGCTAGGTGAAGGACGGCTTTCACACACACTTATCTCTCAGAACTGAGCAAGTGGAGAGACGTTCGTTCATCTAGCACCAAGGGAACGGGTTGCAGGAGACACTTTTTCTCTGCTTTCTCAGTCTGTTTCCTAGTGCCGGTTTGAAGTTCCTTCAGTTTTCACTGGAAAACCGAGTTGGAGCTAGTACCTCCCAATATATATGTATGGAATGGAGTTTGCAACTGAAAAGAAACTTTGTGTTCCCAACAAGCTAGGTGAAGGACGGCTTTCACACACACTTATCTCTCAGAACTGAGCAAGTGGAGAGACGTTCGTTCATCTAGCACCAAGGGAACAGGTTGCAGAGACACTTTTTCTCTGCTTTCTCAGTCTGTTTCCTAGTGCCGGTTTGAAGTTCCTGCAGTTTTCACTGTAAAACCGAGTTGGAGCTTCTACCTCCAAATATATATGTATGGAATGGAGTTTGCAACTGAAAAGAAACTTTGTGTTCCCAAAAAGCTAGGTGAAGGACGGCTTTCACACACACTTATCTCTCAGAACTGAGCAAGTGGAGAGACGTTCGTTCATCTAGCACCAAGGGAACGGGTTGCAGGAGACACATTTTCTCTGATTTCTCAGTCTGTTTCCTAGTGCCGGTTTGAAGTTCCTGCAGTTTTCACTGTCAAACCGAGTTGGAGCTTCTACCTCCAAATATATATGTATGGAATGGAGTTTGCAACTGAAAAGAAACTTTGTGTTCCCAACAAGCTAGGTGAAGGACGGCTTTCACACACACTTATCTCTCAGAACTGAGCAAGTGGAGAGACGTTCGTTCATCTAGCACCAAGGGAACGGGTTGCAGGAGACACTTTTTCTCTGCTTTCTCAGTCTGTTTCCTAGTGCCGGTTTGAAGTTCCTGCAGTTTTCACTGTAAAACCGAGTTGGAGCTTCTACCTCCAAATATATATGTATGGAATGGAGTTTGCAACTGAAAAGAAACTTTGTGTTCCCAACAAGCTAGGTGAAGGACGGCTTTCACACACACTTATCTCTCAGAACTGAGCAAGTGGAGAGACGTTCGTTCATCTAGCACCAAGGGAACGGGTTGCAGGAGGCACTTTTTCTCTGCTTTCTCAGTCTGTTTCCTAGTGCCGGTTTGAAGTTCCTGCAGTTTTCACTGTAAAACCGAGTTGGAGCTTCTACCTCCAAATATATATGTATGGAATGGAGTTTGCAACTGAAAAGAAACTTTGTGTTCCCAACAAGCTAGGTGAAGGACGGCTTTCACACACACTTATCTCTCAGAACTGAGCAAGTGGAGAGACGTTCGTTCATCTAGCACCAAGGGAACGGGTTGCAGGAGACACTTTTTCTCTGCTTTCTCAGTCTGTTTCCTAGTGCCGGTTTGAAGTTCCTGCAGGTTTCAATGTAAAACCGAGTTGGAGCTTCTACCTCCAAATATATATGTATGGAATGGAGTTTGCAACTGAAAAGAAACTTTGTGTTCCCAACAAGCTAGGTGAAGGACGGCTTTCACACACACTTATCTCTCAGAACTGAGCAAGTGGAGAGACGTTCGTTCATCTAGCACCAAGGGAACGGGATGCAGGAGACACTTTTTCTCTGCTTTCTCAGTCTGTTTCCTAGTGCCGGTTTGAAGTTCCTGCAGTTTTCACTGTAAAACCGAGTTGGAACTAGTACCTCCCCGTATATATGTATGGAATGGAGTTTGCAACTGAAAAGAAACTTTGTGTTCCCAACAAGCTAGGTGAAGGACGGCTTTCACACACACTTATCTCTCAGAACTGAGCAAGTGGAGAGACGTTCGTTCATCTAGCACCAAGGGAACGGGTTGCAGGAGACACTTTTTCTCTGCTTTCTCAGTCTGTTTCCTAGTGCCGGTTTGAAGTTCCTGCAGTTTTCACTGTAAAACCGAGTTTGAGCTAGTACCTCCCCATATATATGTATGGAATGGAGTTTGCATCTGAAAAGAATATTTGTGTTCCCAACAAGCTAGGTGAAGGACGGCTTTCACACACACTTATCTCTCAGAACTGAGCAAGTGGAGAGACGTTCGTTCATCTAGCACCAAGGGAACGGGTTGCAGGAGACACTTTTTCTCTGCTTTCTCAGTCTGTTTCCTAGTGCCGGTTTGAAGTTCCTGCAGTTTTCACTGTAAAACCGAGTTGGAGCTTCTACCTCCAAATATATATGTATGGAATGGAGTTTGCAACTGAAAAGAAACTTTGTGTTCCCAAAAAGCTAGGTGAAGGACGGCTTTCACACACACTTATCTCTCAGAACTGAGCAAGTGGAGAGACGTTCGTTCATCTAGCACCAAGGGAACGGGTTGCAGGAGGCACTTTTTCTCTGCTTTCTCAGTCTGTTTCCTAGTGCCGGTTTGAAGTTCCTGCAGTTTTCACTGTAAAACCGAGTTGGAGCTTCTACCTCCAAATATATATGTATGGAATGGAGTTTGCAACTGAAAAGAAACTTTGTGTTCCCAAAAAGCTAGGTGAAGGACGGCTTTCACACACACTTATCTCTCAGAACTGAGCAAGTGGAGAGACGTTCGTTCATCTAGCACCAAGGGAACGGGTTGCAGGAGACACTTTTTCTCTGCTTTCTCAGTCTGTTTCCTAGTGCCGGTATGAAGTTCCTGCAGTTTTCACTGTAAAACCGAGTTGGAGCTTCTACCTCCAAATATATATGTATGGAATGGAGTTTGCAACTGAAAAGAAACTTTGTGTTCCCAAAAAGCTAGGTGAAGGACGGCTTTCACACACACTTATCTCTCAGAACTGAGCAAGTGGAGAGACGTTCGTTCATCTAGCACCAAGGGAACGGGTTGCAGGAGACACTTTTTCTCTGCTTTCTCAGTCTGTTTCCTAGTGCCGGTTTGAAGTTCCTGCAGTTTTCACTGTAAAACCGAGTTGGAACTAGTACCTCCCCGTATATATGTATGGAATGGAGTTTGCAACTGAAAAGAAACTTTGTGTTCCCAACAAGCTAGGTGAAGGACGGCTTTCACACACACTTATCTCTCAGAACTGAGCACGTGGAGAGACGTTCGTTCATCTAGCACCAAGGGAACGGGTTGCAGGAGACACTTTTTCTCTGCTTTCTCAGTCTGTTTCCTAGTGCCGGTTTGAAGTTCCTGCAGTTTTCACTGTAAAACCGAGTTGGAGCTAGTACCTCCCCATATATATGTATGGAATGGAGTTTGCAACTGAAAAGAAACTTTGTGTTCCCAACAAGCTAGGTGAAGGACGGCTTTCACACACATTTATCTCTCAGAACTGAGCAAGTGGAGAGACGTTCGTTCATCTAGCACCAAGGGAACGGGTTGCAGGAGACACTTTTTCTCTGCTTTCTCAGTCTGTTTCCTAGTGCCGGTTTGAAGTTCCTGCAGTTTTCACTGTAAAACCGAGTTGGAGCTTGTACCTCCCCATATATATGTATGGAATGGAGTTTGCAACTGAAAAGAATATTTGTGTTCCCAACAAGCTAGGTGAAGGACGGCTTTCACACACACTTATCTCTCAGAACTGAGCAAGTGGAGAGACGTTCGTTCATCTAGCACCAAGGGAACGGGTTGCAGGAGACACTTTTTCTCTGCTTTCTCAGTCTGTTTCCAGTGCCGGTTTGAAGTTCCTGCAGTTTTCACTGTAAAACAGAGTTGGAGCTTCTACCTCCAAATATATATGTATGGAATGGAGTTTGCAACTGAAAAGAAACTTTGTGTTCCCAACAAGCTAGGTGAAGGACGGCTTTCACACACACTTATCTCTCAGAACTGAGCAAGTGGAGAGACGTTCGTTCATCTAGCACCAAGGGAACGGGTTGCAGGAGACACTTTTTCTCTGCTTTCTCAGTCTGTTTCCTAGTGCCGGTTTGAAGTTCCTGCAGTTTTCACTGTAAAACCGAGTTGGAGCTAGTACCTCCCCATATATATGTATGGAATGGAGTTTGCAACTGAAAAGAAACTTTGTGTTCCCAACAAGCTAGTTGAAGGACGGCTTTCACACACACTTATCTCTCAGAACTGAGCAAGTGGAGAGACGTTCGTTCATCTAGCACCAAGGGAACGGGTTGCAGGAGACACTTTTTCTCTGCTTTCTCAGTCTGTTTCCTAGTGCCGGTTTGAAGTTCCTGCAGTTTTCACTGTAAAACCGAGTTGGAGCTAGTACCTCCCCATATATATGTATGGAATGGAGTTTGCAACTGAAAAGAAACTTTGTGTTCCCAAAAAGCTAGGTGAAGGACGGCTTTCACACACACTTATCTCTCAGAACTGAGCAAGTGGAGAGACGTTCGTTCATCTAGCACCAAGGGAACGGGTTGCAGGAGACACTTTTTCTCTGCTTTCTCAGTCTGTTTCCTAGTGCCGGTTTGAAGTTCCTGCAGTTTTCACTGTAAAACCGAGTTGGAGCTAGTACCTCCCCATATATATGTATGGAATGGAGTTTGCAACTGAAAAGAATATTTGTGTTCCCAACAAGCTAGGTGAAGGACGGCTTTCACACACACTTATCTCTCAGAACTGAGCAAGTGGAGAGACGTTCGTTCATCTAGCACCAAGGGAACGGGTTGCAGGAGACACTTTTTCTCTGCTTTCTCAGTCTGTTTCCTAGTGCCGGTTTGAAGTTCCTGCAGTTTTCACTGTAAAACCGAGTTGGAGCTTGTACCTCCCCATATATATGTATGGAATGGAGTTTGCAACTGAAAAGAAACTTTGTGTTCCCAAAAAGCTAGGTGAAGGACGGCTTTCACACACATTTATCTCTCAGAACTGAGCAAGTGGAGAGACGTTCGTTCATCTAGCACCAAGGGAACGGGTTGCAGGAGGCACTTTTTCTCTGCTTTCTCAGTCTGTTTCCTAGTGCCGGTTTGAAGTTCCTGCAGTTTTCACTGTAAAACCGAGTTGGAGCTTCTACCTCCAAATATATATGTATGGAATGGAGTTTGCAACTGAAAAGAAACTTTGTGTTCCCAACAAGCTAGGTGAAGGACGGCTTTCACACACACTTATCTCTCAGAACTGAGCAAGTGGAGAGACGTTCGTTCATCTAGCACCAAGGGAACGGGTTGCAGGAGGCACTTTTTCTCTGCTTTCTCAGTCTGTTTCCTAGTGCCGGTTTGAAGTTCCTGCAGTTTTCACTGTAAAACCGAGTTGGAGCTTCTACCTCCAAATATATATGTATGGAATGGAGTTTGCAACTGAAAAGAAACTTTGTGTTCCCAACAAGCTAGGTGAAGGACGGCTTTCACACACACTTATCTCTCAGAACTGAGCAAGTGGAGAGACGTTCGTTCATCTAGCACCAAGGGAACGGGATGCAGGAGACACTTTTTCTCTGCTTTCTCAGTCTGTTTCCTAGTGCCGATTTGAAGTTCCTGCAGTTTTCACTGTAAAACCGAGTTGGAACTAGTACCTCCCCGTATATATGTATGGAATGGAGTTTGCAACTGAAAAGAAACTTTGTGTTCCCAACAAGCTAGGTGAAGGACGGCTTTCACACACACTTATCTCTCAGAACTTAGCAAGTGGAGAGACGTTCGTTCATCTAGCACCAAGGGAACGGGTTGCAGGAGACACTTTTTCTCTGCTTTCTCAGTCTGTTTCCTAGTGCCGGTTTGAAGTTCCTGCAGTTTTCACTGTAAAACCGAGTTGGAACTAGTACCTCCCCGTATATATGTATGGAATTGAGTTTGCAACTGAAAAGAAACTTTGTGTTCCCAACAAGCTAGGTGAAGGACGGCTTTCACACACACTTATCTCTCAGAACTGAGCAAGTGGAGAGACGTTCGTTCATCTAGCACCAAGGGAACGGGTTGCAGGAGACACTTTTTCTCTGCTTTCTCAGTCTGTTTCCTAGTGCCGGTTTGAAGTTCCTGCAGTTTTCACTGTAAAACCGAGTTGGAGCTAGTACCTCCCCATATATATGTATGGAATGGAGTTTGCAACTGAAAAGAAACTTTGTGTTCCCAACAAGCTAGGTGAAGGACGGCTTTCACACACACTTATCTCTCAGAACTGAGCAAGTGGAGAGACGTTCGTTCATCTAGCACCAAGGGAACGGGTTGCAGGAGGCACTATTTCTCTGCTTTCTCAGTCTGTTTCCTAGTGCCGGTTTGAAGTTCCTGCAGTTTTCACTGTAAAACCGAGTTGGAGCTTCTACCTCCAAATATATATGTATGGAATGGAGTTTACAACTGAAAAGAAACTTTGTGTTCCCAACAAGCTAGGTGAAGGACGGCTTTCACACACACTTATCTCTCAGAACTGAGCAAGTGGAGAGACGTTCGTTCATCTAGCACCAAGGGAACGGGATGCAGGAGACACTTTTTCTCTGCTTTCTCAGTCTGTTTCCTAGTGCCGGTTTGAAGTTCCTGCAGTTTTCACTGTAAAACCGAGTTGGAACTAGTACCTCCCCGTATATATGTATGGAATGGAGTTTGCAACTGAAAAGAAACTTTGTGTTCCCAACAAGCTAGGTGAAGGACGGCTTTCACACACACTTATCTCTCAGAACTGAGCAAGTGGAGAGACGTTCGTTCATCTAGCACCAAGGGAACGGGTTGCAGGAGACACTTTTTCTCTGCTTTCTCAGTCTGTTTCCTAGTGCCGGTTTGAAGTTCCTGCAGTTTTCACTGTAAAACCGAGTTGGAGCTAGTACCTCCCCATATATATGTATGGAATTGAGTTTGCAACTGAAAAGAAACTTTGTGTTCCCAACAAGCTAGGTGAAGGACGGCTTTCACACACACTTATCTCTCAGAACTGAGCAAGTGGAGAGACGTTCGTTCATCTAGCACCAAGGGAACGGGTTGCAGGAGACACTTTTTCTCTGCTTTCTCAGTCTGTTTCCTAGTGCCGGTTTGAAGTTCCTGCAGTTTTCACTGTAAAACGGAGTTGGAGCTAGTACCTCCCCATATATATGTATGGAATGGAGTTTGCAACTGAAAAGAAACTTTGTGTTCCCAACAAGCTAGGTGAAGGACGGCTTTCACACACATTTATCTCTCAGAACTGAGCAAGTGGAGAGACGTTCGTTCATCTAGCACCAAGGGAACGGGTTGCAGGAGACACTTTTTCTCTGCTTTCTCAGTCTGTTTCCTAGTGCCGGTTTGAAGTTCCTGCAGTTTTCAGTGTAAAACCGAGTTGGAGCTAGTACCTCCCCATATATATGTATGGAATGGAGTTTGCAACTGAAAAGAATATTTGTGTTCCCAACAAGCTAGGTGAAGGACGGCTTTCACACACACTTATCTCTCAGAACTGAGCAAGTGGAGAGACGTTCGTTCATCTAGCACCAAGGGAACGGGTTGCAGGAGGCACTTTTTCTCTGCTTTCTCAGTCTGTTTCCTAGTGCCGGTTTGAAGTTCCTGCAGTTTTCACTGTAAAACCGAGTTGGAGCTTCTACCTCCAAATATATATGTATGGAATGGAGTTTGCAACTGAAAAGAAACTTTGTGTTCCCAACAAGCTAGGTGAAGGACGGCTTTCACACACACTTATCTCTCAGAACTGAGCAAGTGGAGAGACGTTCGTTCATCTAGCACCAAGGGAACGGGTTGCAGGAGACACTTTTTCTCTGCTTTCTCAGTCTGTTTCCAGTGCCGGTTTGAAGTTCCTGCAGTTTTCACTGTAAAACCGAGTTGGAGCTTCTACCTCCAAATATATATGTATGGAATGGAGTTTGCAACTGAAAAGAAACTTTGTGTTCCCAACAAGCTAGGTGAAGGACGGCTTTCACACACACTTATCTCTCAGAACTGAGCAAGTGGAGAGACGTTCGTTCATCTAGCACCAAGGGAACGGGTTGCAGGAGACACTTTTTCTCTGCTTTCTCAGTCTGTTTCCTAGTGCCGGTTTGAAGTTCCTGCAGTTTTCACTGTAAAACCGAGTTGGAGCTAGTACCTCCCCATATATATGTATGGAATGGAGTTTGCAACTGAAAAGAAACTTTGTGTTCCCAACAAGCTAGGTGAAGGACGGCTTTCACACACACTTATCTCTCAGAACTGAGCAAGTGGAGAGACGTTCGTTCATCTAGCACCAAGGGAACGGGTTGCAGGAGACACTTTTTCTCTGCTTTCTCAGTCTGTTTCCTAGTGCCGGTTTGAAGTTCCTGCAGTTTTCACTGTAAAACCGAGTTGGAGCTAGTACCTCCCCATATATATGTATGGAATGGAGTTTGCAACTGAAAAGAAACTTTGTGTTCCCAACAAGCTAGGTGAAGGACGGCTTTCACACACACTTATCTCTCAGAACTGAGCAAGTGGAGAGACGTTCGTTCATCTAGCACCAAGGGAACGGGTTGCAGGAGACACTTTTTCTCTGCTTTCTCAGTCTGTTTCCTAGTGCCGGTTTGAAGTTCCTGCAGTTTTCACTGTAAAACCGAGTTGGAGCTAGTACCTCCCCATATATATGTATGGAATGGAGTTTGCAACTGAAAAGAATATTTGTGTTCCCAACAAGCTAGGTGAAGGACGGCTTTCACACACACTTATCTCTCAGAACTGAGCAAGTGGAGAGACGTTCGTTCATCTAGCACCAAGGGAACGGGTTGCAGGAGACTCTTTTTCTCTGCTTTCTCAGTCTGTTTCCTAGTGCCGGTTTGAAGTTCCTGCAGTTTTCACTGTAAAACCGAGTTTGAGCTAGTACCTCCCCATACATATGTATGGAATGGAGTTTGCAACTGAAAAGAAACTTTGTGTTCCCAAAAAGCTAGGTGAAGGACGGCTTTCACACACACTTATCTCTCAGAACTGAGCAAGTGGAGAGACGTTCGTTCATCTAGCACCAAGGGAACGGGTTGCAGGAGGCACTTTTTCTCTGCTTTCTCAGTCTGTTTCCTAGTGCCGGTTTGAAGTTCCTGCAGTTTTCACTGTAAAACCGAGTTGGAACTAGTACCTCCCCGTATATATGTATGGAATGGAGTTTGCAACTGAAAAGAAACTTTGTGTTCCCAACAATCTAGGTGAAGGACGGCTTTCACACACACTTATCTCTCAGAACTGAGCACGTGGAGAGACGTTCGTTCATCTAGAACCAAGGGAACGGGTTGCAGGAGACACTTTTTCTCTGCTTTCTCAGTCTGTTTCCTAGTGCCGGTTTGAAGTTCCTGCAGTTTTCACTGTAAAACCGAGTTGGAGCTAGTACCTCCCCATATATATGTATGGAATGGAGTTTGCAACTGAAAAGAAACTTTGTGTTCCCAACAAGCTAGGTGAAGGACGGCTTTCACACACATTTATCTCTCAGAACTGAGCAAGTGGAGAGACGTTCGTTCATCTAGCACCAAGGGAACGGGTTGCAGGAGACACTTTTTCTCTGCTTTCTCAGTCTGTTTCCTAGTGCCGGTTTGAAGTTCCTGCAGTTTTCACTGTAAAACCGAGTTGGAGCTAGTACCTCCCCATATATATGTATGGAATGGAGTTTGCAACTGAAAAGAAACTTTGTGTTCCCAACAAGCTAGGTGAAGGACGGCTTTCACACACACTTATCTCTCAGAACTGAGCAAGTGGAGAGACGTTCGTTCATCTAGCACCAAGGGAACGGGTTGCAGGAGACACTTTTTCTCTGCTTTCTCAGTCTGTTTCCTAGTGCCGGTTTGATGTTCCTGCAGTTTTCACTGTAAAACCGAGTTTGAGCTAGTACCTCCCCATATATATGTATGGAATGGAGTTTGCAACTGAAAAGAAACTTTGTGTTCCCAACAAGCTAGGTGAAGGACGGCTTTCACACACACTTATCTCTCAGAACTGAGCAAGTGGAGAGACGTTCGTTCATCTAGCACCAAGGGAACGGGTTGCAGGAGGCACTATTTCTCTGCTTTCTCAGTCTGTTTCCTAGTGCCGGTTTGAAGTTCCTGCAGTTTTCACTGTAAAACCGAGTTGGAGCTTCTACCTCCAAATATATATGTATGGAATGGAGTTTGCAACTGAAAAGAAACTTTGTGTTCCCAACAAGCTAGGTGAAGGACGGCTTTCACACACACTTATCTCTCAGAACTGAGCAAGTGGAGAGACGTTCGTTCATCTAGCACCAAGGGAACGGGTTGCAGGAGACACTTTTTCTCTGCTTTCTCAGTCTGTTTCCTAGTGCCGGTTTGAAGTTCCTGCAGTTTTCAGTGTAAAACCGAGTTGGAGCTTCTACCTCCAAATATATATGTATGGAATGGAGTTTGCAACTGAAAAGAAACTTTGTGTTCCCAACAAGCTAGGTGAAGGACGGCTTTCACACACACTTATCTCTCAGAACTGAGCACGTGGAGAGACGTTCGTTCATCTAGCACCAAGGGAACGGGTTGCAGGAGACACTTTTTCTCTGCTTTCTCAGTCTGTTTCCTAGTGCCGGTTTGAAGTTCCTGCAGTTTTCACTGTAAAACCGAGTTGGAGCTAGTACCTCCCCATATATATGTATGGAATGGAGTTTGCAACTGAAAAGAAACTTTGTGTTCCCAACAAGCTAGGTGAAGGACGGCTTTCACACACATTTATCTCTCAGAACTGAGCAAGTGGAGAGACGTTCGTTCATCTAGCACCAAGGGAACGGGTTGCAGGAGACACTTTTTCTCTGCTTTCTCAGTCTGTTTCCTAGTGCCGGTTTGAAGTTCCTGCAGTTTTCACTGTAAAACCGAGTTGGAGCTAGTACCTCCCCATATATATGTATGGAATGGAGTTTGCAACTGAAAAGAAACTTTGTGTTCCCAACAAGCTAGGTGAAGGACGGCTTTCACACACACTTATCTCTCAGAACTGAGCAAGTGGAGAGACGTTCGTTCATCTAGCACCAAGGGAACGGGTTGCAGGAGACACTTTTTCTCTGCTTTCTCAGTCTGTTTCCTAGTGCCGGTTTGATGTTCCTGCAGTTTTCACTGTAAAACCGAGTTTGAGCTAGTACCTCCCCATATATATGTATGGAATGGAGTTTGCAACTGAAAAGAATATTTGTGTTCCCAACAAGCTAGGTGAAGGACGGCTTTCACACACACTTATCTCTCAGAACTGAGCAAGTGGAGAGACGTTCGTTCATCTAGCACCAAGGGAACGGGTTGCAGGAGGCACTTTTTCTCTGCTTTCTCAGTCTGTTTCCTAGTGCCGGTTTGAAGTTCCTGCAGTTTTCACTGTAAAACCGAGTTGGAGCTAGTACCTCCCCATATATATGTATGGAATGGAGTTTGCAACTGAAAAGAAACTTTGTGTTCCCAACAAGCTAGGTGAAGGACGGCTTTCACACACACTTATCTCTCAGAACTGAGCAAGTGGAGAGACGTTCGTTCATCTAGCACCAAGGGAACGGGTTGCAGGAGACACTTTTTCTCTGCTTTCTCAGTCTGTTTCCTAGTGCCGGTTTGAAGTTCCTGCAGTTTTCACTGTAAAACCGAGTTGGAGCTAGTACCTCCCCATATATATGTATGGAATGGAGTTTGCAACTGAAAAGAAACTTTGTGTTCCCAACAAGCTAGGTGAAGGACGGCTTTCACACACACTTATCTCTCAGAACTGAGCAAGTGGAGAGACGTTCGTTCATCTAGCACCAAGGGAACGGGTTGCAGGAGACACTTTTTCTCTGCTTTCTCAGTCTGTTTCCTAGTGCCGGTTTGAAGTTCCTGCAGTTTTCACTGTAAAACCGAGTTTGAGCTAGTACCTCCCCATATATATGTATGGAATGGAGTTTGCAACTGAAAAGAATATTTGTGTTCCCAACAAGCTAGGTGAAGGACGGCTTTCACACACACTTATCTCTCAGAACTGAGCAAGTGGAGAGACGTTCGTTCATCTAGCACCAAGGGAACGGGTTGCAGGAGACACTTTTTCTCTGCTTTCTCAGTCTGTTTCCTAGTGCCGGTTTGAAGTTCCTGCAGTTTTCACTGTAAAACCGAGTTTGAGCTAGTACCTCCCCATATATATGTATGGAATGGAGTTTGCAACTGAAAAGAAACTCTGTGTTCCCAAAAAGCTAGGTGAAGGACGGCTTTCACACACACTTATCTCTCAGAACTGAGCAAGTGGAGAGACGTTCGTTCATCTAGCACCAAGGGAACGGGTTGCAGGAGGCACTTTTTCTCTGCTTTCTCAGTCTGTTTCCTAGTGCCGGTTTGAAGTTCCTGCAGTTTTCACTGTAAAACAGAGTTGGAACTAGTACCTCCCCGTATATATGTATGGAATGGAGTTTGCAACTGAAAAGAAACTTTGTGTTCCCAACAAGCTAGGTGAAGGACGGCTTTCACACACACTTATCTCTCAGAACTGAGCACGTGGAGAGACGTTCGTTCATCTAGAACCAAGGGAACGGGTTGCAGGAGACACTTTTTCTCTGCTTTCTCAGTCTGTTTCCTAGTGCCGGTTTGAAGTTCCTGCAGTTTTCACTGTAAAACCGAGTTGGAGCTAGTACCTCCCCATATATATGTATGGAATGGAGTTTGCAACTGAAAAGAAACTTTGTGTTCCCAACAAGCTAGGTGAAGGACGGCTTTCACACACACTTATCTCTCAGAACTGAGCAAGTGGAGAGACGTTCGTTCATCTAGCACCAAGGGAACGGGTTGCAGGAGACACTTTTTCTCTGCTTTCTCAGTCTGTTTCCTAGTGCCGGTTTGATGTTCCTGCAGTTTTCACTGTAAAACCGAGTTTGAGCTAGTACCTCCCCATATATATGTATGGAATGGAGTTTGCAACTGAAAAGAATATTTGTGTTCCCAACAAGCTAGGTGAAGGACGGCTTTCACACACACTTATCTCTCAGAACTGAGCAAGTGGAGAGACGTTCGTTCATCTAGCACCAAGGGAACGGGTTGCAGGAGGCACTTTTTCTCTGCTTTCTCAGTCTGTTTCCTAGTGCCGGTTTGAAGTTCCTGCAGTTTTCACTGTAAAACCGAGTTGGAGCTTCTACCTCCAAATATATATGTATGGAATGGAGTTTGCAACTGAAAAGAAACTTTGTGTTCCCAACAAGCTAGGTGAAGGACGGCTTTCACACACACTTATCTCTCAGAACTGAGCAAGTGGAGAGACGTTCGTTCATCTAGCACCAAGGGAACGGGTTGCAGGAGACACTTTTTCTCTGCTTTCTCAGTCTGTTTCCTAGTGCCGGTTTGAAGTTCCTGCAGTTTTCACTGTAAAACCGAGTTGGAGCTTCTACCTCCAAATATATATGTATGGAATGGAGTTTGCAACTGAAAAGAAACTTTGTGTTCCCAAAAAGCTAGGTGAAGGACGGCTTTCACACACACTTATCTCTCAGAACTGAGCAAGTGGAGAGACGTTCGTTCATCTAGCACCAAGGGAACGGGTTGCAGGAGACACTTTTTCTCTGCTTTCTCAGTCTGTTTCCTAGTGCCGGTTTGAAGTTCCTGCAGTTTTCACTGTAAAACCGAGTTGGAACTAGTACCTCCCCGTATATATGTATGGAATGGAGTTTGCAACTGAAAAGAAACTTTGTGTTCCCAACAAGCTAGGTGAAGGACGGCTTTCACACACACTTATCTCTCAGAACTGAGCACGTGGAGAGACGTTCGTTCATCTAGCACCAAGGGAACAGGTTGCAGGAGACACTTTTTCTCTGCTTTCTCAGTCTGTTTCCTAGTGCCGGTTTGAAGTTCCTGCAGTTTTCACTGTAAAACCGAGTTGGAGCTAGTACCTCCCCATATATATGTATGGAATGGAGTTTGCAACTGAAAAGAAACTTTGTGTTCCCAACAAGCTAGGTGAAGGACGGCTTTCACACACATTTATCTCTCAGAACTGAGCAAGTGGAGAGACGTTCGTTCATCTAGCACCAAGGGAACGGGTTGCAGGAGACACTTTTTCTCTGCTTTCTCAGTCTGTTTCCTAGTGCCGGTTTGAAGTTCCTGCAGTTTTCACTGTAAAACCGAGTTGGAGCTAGTACCTCCCCATATATATGTATGGAATGGAGTTTGCAACTGAAAAGAAACTTTGTGTTCCCAACAAGCTAGGTGAAGGACGGCTTTCACACACACTTATCTCTCAGAACTGAGCAAGTGGAGAGACGTTCGTTCATCTAGCACCAAGGGAACGGGTTGCAGGAGGCACTTTTTCTCTGCTTTCTCAGTCTGTTTCCTAGTGCCGGTTTGAAGTTCCTGCAGTTTTCACTGTAAAACCGAGTTGGAGCTTCTACCTCCAAATATATATGTATGGAATGGAGTTTGCAACTGAAAAGAAACTTTGTGTTCCCAACAAGCTAGGTGAAGGACGGCTTTCACACACACTTATCTCTCAGAACTGAGCAAGTGGAGAGACGTTCGTTCATCTAGCACCAAGGGAACGGGTTGCAGGAGACACTTTTTCTCTGCTTTCTCAGTCTGTTTCCTAGTGCCGGTTTGAAGTTCCTGCAGTTTTCAGTGTAAAACCGAGTTGGAGCTTCTACCTCCAAATATATATGTATGGAATGGAGTTTGCAACTGAAAAGAAACTTTGTGTTCCCAACAAGCTAGGTGAAGGACGGCTTTCACACACACTTATCTCTCAGAACTGAGCACGTGGAGAGACGTTCGTTCATCTAGCACCAAGGGAACGGGTTGCAGGAGACACTTTTTCTCTGCTTTCTCAGTCTGTTTCCTAGTGCCGGTTTGAAGTTCCTGCAGTTTTCACTGTAAAACCGAGTTGGAGCTAGTACCTCCCCATATATATGTATGGAATGGAGTTTGCAACTGAAAAGAAACTTTGTGTTCCCAACAAGCTAGGTGAAGGACGGCTTTCACACACATTTATCTCTCAGAACTGAGCAAGTGGAGAGACGTTCGTTCATCTAGCACCAAGGGAACGGGTTGCAGGAGACACTTTTTCTCTGCTTTCTCAGTCTGTTTCCTAGTGCCGGTTTGAAGTTCCTGCAGTTTTCACTGTAAAACCGAGTTGGAGCTAGTACCTCCCCATATATATGTATGGAATGGAGTTTGCAACTGAAAAGAAACTTTGTGTTCCCAACAAGCTAGGTGAAGGACGGCTTTCACACACACTTATCTCTCAGAACTGAGCAAGTGGAGAGACGTTCGTTCATCTAGCACCAAGGGAACGGGTTGCAGGAGACACTTTTTCTCTGCTTTCTCAGTCTGTTTCCTAGTGCCGGTTTGATGTTCCTGCAGTTTTCACTGTAAAACCGAGTTTGAGCTAGTACCTCCCCATATATATGTATGGAATGGAGTTTGCAACTGAAAAGAATATTTGTGTTCCCAACAAGCTAGGTGAAGGACGGCTTTCACACACACTTATCTCTCAGAACTGAGCAAGTGGAGAGACGTTCGTTCATCTAGCACCAAGGGAACGGGTTGCAGGAGGCACTTTTTCTCTGCTTTCTCAGTCTGTTTCCTAGTGCCGGTTTGAAGTTCCTGCAGTTTTCACTGTAAAACCGAGTTGGAGCTAGTACCTCCCCATATATATGTATGGAATGGAGTTTGCAACTGAAAAGAAACTTTGTGTTCCCAACAAGCTAGGTGAAGGACGGCTTTCACACACACTTATCTCTCAGAACTGAGCAAGTGGAGAGACGTTCGTTCATCTAGCACCAAGGGAACGGGTTGCAGGAGACACTTTTTCTCTGCTTTCTCAGTCTGTTTCCTAGTGCCGGTTTGAAGTTCCTGCAGTTTTCACTGTAAAACCGAGTTGGAGCTAGTACCTCCCCATATATATGTATGGAATGGAGTTTGCAACTGAAAAGAAACTTTGTGTTCCCAACAAGCTAGGTGAAGGACGGCTTTCACACACACTTATCTCTCAGAACTGAGCAAGTGGAGAGACGTTCGTTCATCTAGCACCAAGGGAACGGGTTGCAGGAGACACTTTTTCTCTGCTTTCTCAGTCTGTTTCCTAGTGCCGGTTTGAAGTTCCTGCAGTTTTCACTGTAAAACCGAGTTTGAGCTAGTACCTCCCCATATATATGTATGGAATGGAGTTTGCAACTGAAAAGAATATTTGTGTTCCCAACAAGCTAGGTGAAGGACGGCTTTCACACACACTTATCTCTCAGAACTGAGCAAGTGGAGAGACGTTCGTTCATCTAGCACCAAGGGAACGGGTTGCAGGAGACACTTTTTCTCTGCTTTCTCAGTCTGTTTCCTAGTGCCGGTTTGAAGTTCCTGCAGTTTTCACTGTAAAACCGAGTTTGAGCTAGTACCTCCCCATATATATGTATGGAATGGAGTTTGCAACTGAAAAGAAACTTTGTGTTCCCAAAAAGCTAGGTGAAGGACGGCTTTCACACACACTTATCTCTCAGAACTGAGCAAGTGGAGAGACGTTCGTTCATCTAGCACCAAGGGAACGGGTTGCAGGAGGCACTTTTTCTCTGCTTTCTCAGTCTGTTTCCTAGTGCCGGTTTGAAGTTCCTGCAGTTTTCACTGTAAAACAGAGTTGGAACTAGTACCTCCCCGTATATATGTATGGAATGGAGTTTGCAACTGAAAAGAAACTTTGTGTTCCCAACAAGCTAGGTGAAGGACGGCTTTCACACACACTTATCTCTCAGAACTGAGCACGTGGAGAGACGTTCGTTCATCTAGAACCAAGGGAACGGGTTGCAGGAGACACTTTTTCTCTGCTTTCTCAGTCTGTTTCCTAGTGCCGGTTTGAAGTTCCTGCAGTTTTCACTGTAAAACCGAGTTGGAGCTAGTACCTCCCCATATATATGTATGGAATGGAGTTTGCAACTGAAAAGAAACTTTGTGTTCCCAACAAGCTAGGTGAAGGACGGCTTTCACACACATTTATCTCTCAGAACTGAGCAAGTGGAGAGACGTTCGTTCATCTAGCACCAAGGGAACGGGTTGCAGGAGACACTTTTTCTCTGCTTTCTCAGTCTGTTTCCTAGTGCCGGTTTGAAGTTCCTGCAGTTTTCACTGTAAAACCGAGTTGGAGCTAGTACCTCCCCATATATATGTATGGAATGGAGTTTGCAACTGAAAAGAAACTTTGTGTTCCCAACAAGCTAGGTGAAGGACGGCTTTCACACACACTTATCTCTCAGAACTGAGCAAGTGGAGAGACGTTCGTTCATCTAGCACCAAGGGAACGGGTTGCAGGAGACACTTTTTCTCTGCTTTCTCAGTCTGTTTCCTAGTGCCGGTTTGATGTTCCTGCAGTTTTCACTGTAAAACCGAGTTTGAGCTAGTACCTCCCCATATATATGTATGGAATGGAGTTTGCAACTGAAAAGAATATTTGTGTTCCCAACAAGCTAGGTGAAGGACGGCTTTCACACACACTTATCTCTCAGAACTGAGCAAGTGGAGAGACGTTCGTTCATCTAGCACCAAGGGAACGGGTTGCAGGAGGCACTTTTTCTCTGCTTTCTCAGTCTGTTTCCTAGTGCCGGTTTGAAGTTCCTGCAGTTTTCACTGTAAAACCGAGTTGGAGCTTCTACCTCCAAATATATATGTATGGAATGGAGTTTGCAACTGAAAAGAAACTTTGTGTTCCCAACAAGCTAGGTGAAGGACGGCTTTCACACACACTTATCTCTCAGAACTGAGCAAGTGGAGAGACGTTCGTTCATCTAGCACCAAGGGAACGGGTTGCAGGAGACACTTTTTCTCTGCTTTCTCAGTCTGTTTCCTAGTGCCGGTTTGAAGTTCCTGCAGTTTTCACTGTAAAACCGAGTTGGAGCTTCTACCTCCAAATATATATGTATGGAATGGAGTTTGCAACTGAAAAGAAACTTTGTGTTCCCAAAAAGCTAGGTGAAGGACGGCTTTCACACACACTTATCTCTCAGAACTGAGCAAGTGGAGAGACGTTCGTTCATCTAGCACCAAGGGAACGGGTTGCAGGAGACACTTTTTCTCTGCTTTCTCAGTCTGTTTCCTAGTGCCGGTTTGAAGTTCCTGCAGTTTTCACTGTAAAACCGAGTTGGAACTAGTACCTCCCCGTATATATGTATGGAATGGAGTTTGCAACTGAAAAGAAACTTTGTGTTCCCAACAAGCTAGGTGAAGGACGGCTTTCACACACACTTATCTCTCAGAACTGAGCACGTGGAGAGACGTTCGTTCATCTAGCACCAAGGGAACAGGTTGCAGGAGACACTTTTTCTCTGCTTTCTCAGTCTGTTTCCTAGTGCCGGTTTGAAGTTCCTGCAGTTTTCACTGTAAAACCGAGTTGGAGCTAGTACCTCCCCATATATATGTATGGAATGGAGTTTGCAACTGAAAAGAAACTTTGTGTTCCCAACAAGCTAGGTGAAGGACGGCTTTCACACACATTTATCTCTCAGAACTGAGCAAGTGGAGAGACGTTCGTTCATCTAGCACCAAGGGAACGGGTTGCAGGAGACACTTTTTCTCTGCTTTCTCAGTCTGTTTCCTAGTGCCGGTTTGAAGTTCCTGCAGTTTTCACTGTAAAACCGAGTTGGAGCTAGTACCTCCCCATATATATGTATGGAATGGAGTTTGCAACTGAAAAGAAACTTTGTGTTCCTAACAAGCTAGGTGAAGGACGGCTTTCACACACACTTATCTCTCAGAACTGAGCAAGTGGAGAGACGTTCGTTCATCTAGCACCAAGGGAACGGGTTGCAGGAGACACTTTTTCTCTGCTTTCTCAGTCTGTTTCCTAGTGCCGGTTTGATGTTCCTGCAGTTTTCACTGTAAAACCGAGTTTGAGCTAGTACCTCCCCATATATATGTATGGAATGGAGTTTGCAACTGAAAAGAATATTTGTGTTCCCAACAAGCTAGGTGAAGGACGGCTTTCACACACACTTATCTCTCAGAACTGAGCAAGTGGAGAGACGTTCGTTCATCTAGCACCAAGGGAACGGGTTGCAGGAGGCACTTTTTCTCTGCTTTCTCAGTCTGTTTCCTAGTGCCGGTTTGAAGTTCCTGCAGTTTTCACTGTAAAACCGAGTTGGAGCTTCTACCTCCAAATATATATGTATGGAATGGAGTTTGCAACTGAAAAGAAACTTTGTGTTCCCAACAAGCTAGGTGAAGGACGGCTTTCACACACACTTATCTCTCAGAACTGAGCAAGTGGAGAGACGTTCGTTCATCTAGCACCAAGGGAACGGGTTGCAGGAGACACTATTTCTCTGCTTTCTCAGTCTGTTTCCAGTGCCGGTTTGAAGTTCCTGCAGTTTTCACTGTAAAACAGAGTTGGAGCTTCTACCTCCAAATATATATGTATGGAATGGAGTTTGCAACTGAAAAGAAACTTTGTGTTCCCAACAAGCTAGGTGAAGGACGGCTTTCACACACAATTATCTCTCAGAACTGAGCAAGTGGAGAGACGTTCGTTCATCTAGCACCAAGGGAACGGGTTGCAGGAGACACTTTTTCTCTGCTTTCTCAGTCTGTTTCCTAGTGCCGGTTTGAAGTTCCTGCAGTTTTCACTGTAAAACCGAGTTGGAGCTAGTACCTCCCCATATATATGTATGGAATGGAGTTTGCAACTGAAAAGAAACTTTGTGTTCCCAACAAGCTAGGTGAAGGACGGCTTTCACACACACTTATCTCTCAGAACTGAGCAAGTGGAGAGACGTTCGTTCATCTAGCACCAAGGGAACGGGTTGCAGGAGACACTTTTTCTCTGCTTTCTCAGTCTGTTTCCTAGTGCCGGTTTGAAGTTCCTGCAGTTTTCACTGTAAAACCGAGTTGGAGCTAGTACCTCCCCATATATATGTATGGAATGGAGTTTGCAACTGAAAAGAAACTTTGTGTTCCCAACAAGCTAGGTGAAGGACGGCTTTCACACACACTTATCTCTCAGAACTGAGCAAGTGGAGAGACGTTCGTTCATCTAGCACCAAGGGAACGGGTTGCAGGAGACACTTTTTCTCTGCTTTCTCAGTCTGTTTCCTAGTGCCGGTTTGAAGTTCCTGCAGTTTTCACTGTAAAACCGAGTTGGAGCTAGTACCTCCCCATATATATGTATGGAATGGAGTTTGCAACTGAAAAGAAACTTTGTGTTCCCAAAAAGCTAGGTGAAGGACGGCTTTCACACACACTTATCTCTCAGAACTGAGCAAGTGGAGAGACGTTCGTTCATCTAGCACCAAGGGAACGGGTTGCAGGAGGCACTTTTTCTCTGCTTTCTCAGTCTGTTTCCTAGTGCCGGTTTGAAGTTCCTGCAGTTTTCACTGTAAAACAGAGTTGGAACTAGTACCTCCCCGTATATATGTATGGAATGGAGTTTGCAACTGAAAAGAAACTTTGTGTTCCCAACAAGCTAGGTGAAGGACGGCTTTCACACACACTTATCTCTCAGAACTGAGCACGTGGAGAGACGTTCGTTCATCTAGAACCAAGGGAACGGGTTGCAGGAGACACTTTTTCTCTGCTTTCTCAGTCTGTTTCCTAGTGCCGGTTTGAAGTTCCTGCAGTTTTCACTGTAAAACCGAGTTGGAGCTAGTACCTCCCCATATATATGTATGGAATGGAGTTTGCAACTGAAAAGAAACTTTGTGTTCCCAACAAGCTAGGTGAAGGACGGCTTTCACACACATTTATCTCTCAGAACTGAGCAAGTGGAGAGACGTTCGTTCATCTAGCACCAAGGGAACGGGTTGCAGGAGACACTTTTTCTCTGCTTTCTCAGTCTGTTTCCTAGTGCCGGTTTGAAGTTCCTGCAGTTTTCACTGTAAAACCGAGTTGGAGCTAGTACCTCCCCATATATATGTATGGAATGGAGTTTGCAACTGAAAAGAAACTTTGTGTTCCCAACAAGCTAGGTGAAGGACGGCTTTCACACACACTTATCTCTCAGAACTGAGCAAGTGGAGAGACGTTCGTTCATCTAGCACCAAGGGAACGGGTTGCAGGAGACACTTTTTCTCTGCTTTCTCAGTCTGTTTCCTAGTGCCGGTTTGATGTTCCTGCAGTTTTCACTGTAAAACCGAGTTTGAGCTAGTACCTCCCCATATATATGTATGGAATGGAGTTTGCAACTGAAAAGAATATTTGTGTTCCCAACAAGCTAGGTGAAGGACGGCTTTCACACACACTTATCTCTCAGAACTGAGCAAGTGGAGAGACGTTCGTTCATCTAGCACCAAGGGAACGGGTTGCAGGAGGCACTTTTTCTCTGCTTTCTCAGTCTGTTTCCTAGTGCCGGTTTGAAGTTCCTGCAGTTTTCACTGTAAAACCGAGTTGGAGCTTCTACCTCCAAATATATATGTATGGAATGGAGTTTGCAACTGAAAAGAAACTTTGTGTTCCCAACAAGCTAGGTGAAGGACGGCTTTCACACACACTTATCTCTCAGAACTGAGCAAGTGGAGAGACGTTCGTTCATCTAGCACCAAGGGAACGGGTTGCAGGAGACACTTTTTCTCTGCTTTCTCAGTCTGTTTCCTAGTGCCGGTTTGAAGTTCCTGCAGTTTTCACTGTAAAACCGAGTTGGAGCTTCTACCTCCAAATATATATGTATGGAATGGAGTTTGCAACTGAAAAAAACTTTGTGTTCCCAAAAAGCTAGGTGAAGGACGGCTTTCACACACACTTATCTCTCAGAACCGAGCAAGTGGAGAGACGTTCGTTCATCTAGCACCAAGGGAACGGGTTGCAGGAGACACTTTTTCTCTGCTTTCTCAGTCTGTTTCCTAGTGCCGGTTTGAAGTTCCTGCAGTTTTCACTGTAAAACCGAGTTGGAGCTTGTACCTCCCCATATATATGTATGGAATGGAGTTTGCAACTGAAAAGAAACTTTGTGTTCCCAAAAAGCTAGGTGAAGGACGGCTTTCACACACACTTATCTCTCAGAACCGAGCAAGTGGAGAGACGTTCGTTCATCTAGCACCAAGGGAACGGGTTGCAGGAGACACTTTTTCTCTGCTTTCTCAGTCTGTTTCCTAGTGCCGGTTTGAAGTTCCTGCAGTTTTCACTGTAAAACCGAGTTGGAGCTTCTACCTCCAAATATATATGTATGGAATGGAGTTTGCAACTGAAAAGAAACTTTGTGTTCCCAAAAAGCTAGGTGAAGGACGGCTTTCACACACACTTATCTCTCAGAACCGAGCAAGTGGAGAGACGTTCGTTCATCTAGCACCAAGGGAACGGGTTGCAGGAGACACTTTTTCTCTGCTTTCTCAGTCTGTTTCCTAGTGCCGGTTTGAAGTTCCTGCAGTTTTCACTGTAAAACCGAGTTGGAGCTAGTACCTCCCCATATATATGTATGGAATGGAATTTGCAACTGAAAAGAAACTTTGTGTTCCCAACAAGCTAGGTGAAGGACGGCTTTCACACACACTTATCTCTCAGAACTGAGCAAGTGGAGAGACGTTCGTTCATCTAGCACCAAGGGAACGGGTTGCAGGAGACACTTTTTCTCTGCTTTCTCAGTCTGTTTCCTAGTGCCGGTTTGAAGTTCCTGCAGTTTTCACTGTAAAACCGAGATGGAGCTTCTACCTCCAAATATATATGTGTGGAATGGAGTTTGCAACTGAAAAGAAACTTTGTGTTCCCAAAAAGCTAGGTGAAGGACGGCTTTCACACACACTTATCTCTCAGAACTGAGCAAGTGGAGAGACGTTCGTTCATCTAGCACCAAGGGAACGGGTTGCAGGAGACACTTTTTCTCTGCTTTCTCAGACTGTTTCCTAGTGCCGGTTTGAAGTTCCTGCAGTTTTCACTGTAAAACCGAGTTGGAACTAGTACCTCCAAATATATATGTATGGAATGGAGTTTGCAACTGAAAAGAAACTTTGTGTTCCCAAAAAGCTAGGTGAAGGACGGCTTTCACACACAATTATCTCTCAGAACTGAGCAAGTGGAGAGACGTTCGTTCATCTAGCACCAAGGGAACGGGTTGCAGGAGACACTTTTTCTCTGCTTTCTCAGTCTGTTTCCTAGTGCCGGTTTGAAGTTCCTGCAGTTTTCACTGTAAAACCGAGTTGGAGCTTCTACCTCCAAATATATATGTATGGAATGGAGTTTGCAACTGAAAAAAACTTTGTGTTCCCAAAAAGCTAGGTGAAGGACGGCTTTCACACACACTTATCTCTCAGAACCGAGCAAGTGGAGAGACGTTCGTTCATCTAGCACCAAGGGAACGGGTTGCAGGAGACACTTTTTCTCTGCTTTCTCAGTCTGTTTCCTAGTGCCGGTTTGAAGTTCCTGCAGTTTTCACTGTAAAACCGAGTTGGAGCTTGTACCTCCCCATATATATGTATGGAATGGAGTTTGCAACTGAAAAGAAACTTTGTGTTCCCAAAAAGCTAGGTGAAGGACGGCTTTCACACACACTTATCTCTCAGAACCGAGCAAGTGGAGAGACGTTCGTTCATCTAGCACCAAGGGAACGGGTTGCAGGAGACACTTTTTCTCTGCTTTCTCAGTCTGTTTCCTAGTGCCGGTTTGAAGTTCCTGCAGTTTTCACTGTAAAACCGAGTTGGAGCTTCTACCTCCAAATATATATGTATGGAATGGAGTTTGCAACTGAAAAGAAACTTTGTGTTCCCAAAAAGCTAGGTGAAGGACGGCTTTCACACACACTTATCTCTCAGAACCGAGCAAGTGGAGAGACGTTCGTTCATCTAGCACCAAGGGAACGGGTTGCAGGAGACACTTTTTCTCTGCTTTCTCAGTCTGTTTCCTAGTGCCGGTTTGAAGTTCCTGCAGTTTTCACTGTAAAACCGAGTTGGAGCTAGTACCTCCCCATATATATGTATGGAATGGAATTTGCAACTGAAAAGAAACTTTGTGTTCCCAACAAGCTAGGTGAAGGACGGCTTTCACACACACTTATCTCTCAGAACTGAGCAAGTGGAGAGACGTTCGTTCATCTAGCACCAAGGGAACGGGTTGCAGGAGACACTTTTTCTCTGCTTTCTCAGTCTGTTTCCTAGTGCCGGTTTGAAGTTCCTGCAGTTTTCACTGTAAAACCGAGATGGAGCTTCTACCTCCAAATATATATGTGTGGAATGGAGTTTGCAACTGAAAAGAAACTTTGTGTTCCCAAAAAGCTAGGTGAAGGACGGCTTTCACACACACTTATCTCTCAGAACTGAGCAAGTGGAGAGACGTTCGTTCATCTAGCACCAAGGGAACGGGTTGCAGGAGACACTTTTTCTCTGCTTTCTCAGTCTGTTTCCTAGTGCCGGTTTGAAGTTCCTGCAGTTTTCACTGTAAAACCGAGATGGAGCTTCTACCTCCAAATATATATGTGTGGAATGGAGTTTGCAACTGAAAAGAAACTTTGTGTTCCCAAAAAGCTAGGTGAAGGACGGCTTTCACACACACTTATCTCTCAGAACTGAGCAAGTGGAGAGACGTTCGTTCATCTAGCACCAAGGGAACGGGTTGCAGGAGACACTTTTTCTCTGCTTTCTCAGTCTGTTTCCTAGTGCCGGTTTGAAGTTCCTGCAGTTTTCACTGTAAAACCGAGTTGGAGCTTCTACCTCCAAATATATATGTATGGAATGGAGTTTGCAACTGAAAAGAAACTTTGTGTTCCCAAAAAATCTAGGTGAAGGACGGCTTTCACACACACTTATCTCTCAGAACCGAGCAAGTGGAGAGGCGTTCGTTCATCTAGCACCAAGGGAACGGGTTGCAGGAGACACTTTTTCTCTGCTTTCTCAGTCTGTTTCCTAGTGCCGGTTTGAAGTTCCTGCAGTTTTCACTGTAAAACCGAGTTGGAGCTAGTACCTCCCCATATATATGTATGGAATGGAATTTGCAACTGAAAAGAAACATTGTGTTCCCAACAAGCTAGGTGAAGGACGGCTTTCACACACACTTATCTCTCAGAACTGAGCAAGTGGAGAGACGTTCGTTCATCTAGCACCAAGGGAACGGGTTGCAGGAGACACTTTTTCTCTGCTTTCTCAGTCTGTTTCCTAGTGCCGGTTTGAAGTTCCTGCAGTTTTCACTGTAAAACCGAGTTGGAGCTTCTACCTCCAAATATATATGTATGGAATGGAGTTTGCAACTGTAAAGAAACTTTGTGTTCCCAACAAGCTAGGTGAAGGACGGCTTTCACACACACTTATCTCTCAGAACTGAGCAAGTGGAGAGACGTTCGTTCATCTAGCACCAAGGGAACGGGTTGCAGGAGGCACTTTTTCTCTGCTTTCTCAGTCTGTTTCCTAGTGCCGGTTTGAAGTTCCTGCAGTTTTCACTGTAAAACCGAGTTGGAGCTTCTACCTTCAAATATATATGTATGGAATGGAGTTTGCAACTGAAAAGAAACTTTGTGTTCCCAACAAGCTAGGTGAAGGACGGCTTTCACACACAGTTATCTCTCAGAACTGAGCAAGTGGAGAGACGTTCGTTCATCTAGCACCAAGGGAACGGGTTGCAGGAGACACTTTTTCTCTGCTTTCTCAGTCTGTTTCCTAGTGCCGGTTTGAAGTTCCTGCAGTTTTCACTGTAAAACCGAGTTGGAGCTTCTACCTCCAAATATATATGTATGGAATGGAGTTTGCAACTGAAAAGAAACTTTGTGTTCCCAAAAAGCTAGGTGAAGGACGGCTTTCACACACACTTATCTCTCAGAACCGAGCAAGTGGAGAGACGTTCGTTCATCTAGCACCAAGGGAACGGGTTGCAGGAGACACTTTTTCTCTGCTTTCTCAGTCTGTTTCCTAGTGCCGGTTGGAAGTTCCTGCAGTTTTCACTGTAAAAACGAGTTGGATCTTCTACCTCCAAATATATATGTATGGAATGGAGTTTGCAACTGAAAAGAAACTTTGTGTTCCCAAAAAGCTATGTGAAGGACGGCTTTCACACACACTTATCTCTCAGAACTGAGCAAGTGGAGAGACGTTCGTTCACCTAGCACCAAGGGAACGGGTTGCAGGAGACACTTTTTCTCTGCTTTCTCAGTCTGTTTCCTAGTGCCGGTTGAAATTTCCTGCAGTTTTCACTGTAAAACCGAGTTGGAGCTAGTACCTCCCCATATATATGTATGGAATGGAGTTTGCAACTGAAAAGAAACTTTGTGTTCCCAACAAGCTAGGTGAAGGACGGCTTTCACACACACTTATCTCTCAGAACTGAGCAAGTGGAGAGACGTTCGTTCATCTAGCACCAAGGGAACGGGTTGCAGGAGACACTTTTTCTCTGCTTTCTCAGTCTGTTTCCTAGTGCCGGTTGAAAGTTCCTGCACTTTTAACTGTAAAACCGAGTTGGAGCTAGTACCTCCCCATATATATGTATGGAATGGAGTTTGCAACTGAAAAGAAACTTTGTGTTCCCAACAAGCTAGGTGAAGGACGGCTTTCACACACACTTATCTCTCAGAACTGAGCAAGTGGAGAGACGTTCGTTCATCTAGCACCAAGGGAACGGGTTGCAGGACACACTTTTTCTCTGCTTTCTCAGTCTGTTTCCTAGTGCCGGTTTGAAGTTCCTGCAGTTTTCACTGTAAAACCGAGTTGGATCTTCTACCTCCAAATATATATGTATGGAATGGAGTTTGCAACTGAAAAGAAACTTTGTGTTCCCAACAAGCTAGGTGAAGGACGGCTTTCACACACACTTATCTCTCAGAACTGAGCAAGTGGAGAGACGTTCGTTCATCTAGCACCAAGGGAACGGGTTGCAGGACACACTTTTTCTCTGCTTTCTCAGTCTGTTTCCTAGTGCCGGTTTGAAGTTCCTGCAGTTTTCACTGTAAAACCGAGTTGGAGCTAGTACCTCCCCATATATATGTATGGAATGGAGTTTGCAACTGAAAAGAAACTTTGTGTTCCCAACAAGCTAGGTGAAGGACGGCTTTCACACACACTTATCTCTCAGAACTGAGCAAGTGGAGAGACGTTCGTTCATCTAGCACCAAGGGAACGGGTTGCAGGACACACTTTTTCTCTGCTTTCTCAGTCTGTTTCCTAGTGCCGGTTTGAAGTTCCTGCAGTTTTCACTGTAAAACCGAGTTGGAGCTAGTACCTCCCCAGATATATGTATGGAATGGAGTTTGCAACTGAAAAGAAACTTTGTGTTCCCAACAAGCTAGGTGAAGGACGGCTTTCACACACACTTATCTCTCAGAACTGAGCAAGTGGAGAGACGTTCGTTCATCTAGCACCAAGGGAACGGGTTGCAGGAGACACTTTTTCTCTGCTTTCTCAGTCTGTTTCCTAGTGCCGGTTTGAAGTTCCTGCAGTTTTCACTGTAAAACCGAGTTGGAGCTTCTACCTCCAAATATATATGTATGGAATGGAGTTTGCAACTGAAAAGAAACTTTGTGTTCCCAAAAAGCTAGGTGAAGGACGGCTTTCACACACACTTATCTCTCAGAACTGAGCAAGTGGAGAGACGTTCGTTCATCTAGCACCAAGGGAACGGGTTGCAGGAGACACTTTTTCTCTGCTTTCTCAGTCTGTTTCCTAGTGCCGGTTTGAAGTTCCTGCAGTTTTCACTGTAAAACCGAGTTGGAGCTAGTACCTCCCCGTATATATGTATGGAATGGAGTTTGCAACTGAAAAGAAACTTTGTGTTCCCAACAAGCTAGGTGAAGGACGGCTTTCACACACACTTATCTCTCAGAACTGAGCAAGTGGAGAGACGTTCGTTCATCTAGCACCAAGGGAACGGGTTGCAGGAGACACTTTTTCTCTGCTTTCTCAGTCTGTTTCCTAGTGCCGGTTTGAAGTTCCTGCCGTTTTCACTGTAAAACCGAGTTGGAGTTTCTACCTCCATATATATAAGTATGGAATGGAGTTTGCAACTGAAAAGAAACTTTGTGTTCCCAAAAAGATAGGTGAAGGACGGCTTTCACACACACTTATCTCTCAGAACTGAGCAAGTGGAGAGACGTTCGTTCATCTAGCACCAAGGGAACGGGTTGCAGGAGACACTTTTTCTCTGCTTTCTCAGACTCTTTCCTAGTGCCGGTTTGAAGTTCCTGCAGTTTTCACTGTAAAACCGAGTTGGAGCTAGTACCTCCCCATATATACGTATGGAATGGAGTTTGCAACTGAAAAGAAACTTTGTGTTCCCAACAAGCTAGGTGAAGGACGGCTTTCACACACACTTATCTCTCAGAACTGAGCAAGTGGAGAGACGTTCGTTCATCTAGCACCAAGGGAACGGGTTGCAGGAGACACTTTTTCTCTGCTTTCTCAGTCTGTTTTCTAGTGCCGGTTTGAAGTTCCTGCAGTTTTCACTGTAAAACCGAGTTGGAGCTTCTACCTCCAAATATATATGTATGGAATGGAGTTTGCAACTGAAAAGAAACTTTGTGTTCCCAAAAAATCTAGGTGAAGGACGGCTTTCACACACACTTATCTCTCAGAACCGAGCAAGTGGAGAGACGTTCGTTCATCTAGCACCAAGGGAACGGGTTGCAGGAGACACTTTTTCTCTGCTTTCTCAGTCTGTTTCCTAGTGCCGGTTTGAAGTTCCTGCAGTTTTCACTGTAAAACCGAGTTGGAGCTAGTACCTCCCCATATATATGTATGGAATGGAATTTGCAACTGAAAAGAAACTTTGTGTTCCCAACAAGCTAGGTGAAGGACGGCTTTCACACACACTTATCTCTCAGAACTGAGCAAGTGGAGAGACGTTCGTTCATCTAGCACCAAGGGAACGGGTTGCAGGAGACACTTTTTCTCTGCTTTCTCAGTCTGTTTCCTAGTGCCGGTTTGAAGTTCCTGCAGTTTTCACTGTAAAACCGAGTTGGAGCTTCTACCTCCAAATATATATGTATGGAATGGAGTTTGCAACTGTAAAGAAACTTTGTGTTCCCAACAAGCTAGGTGAAGGACGGCTTTCACACACACTTATCTCTCAGAACTGAGCAAGTGGAGAGACGTTCGTTCATCTAGCACCAAGGGAACGGGTTGCAGGAGACACTTTTTCTCTGCTTTCTCAGTCTGTTTCCTAGTGCCGGTTTGAAGTTCCTGCCGTTTTCACTGTAAAACCGAGTTGGAGTTTCTACCTCCATATATATAAGTATGGAATGGAGTTTGCAACTGAAAAGAAACTTTGTGTTCCCAAAAAGATAGGTGAAGGACGGCTTTCACACACACTTATCTCTCAGAACTGAGCAAGTGGAGAGACGTTCGTTCATCTAGCACCAAGGGAACGGGTTGCAGGAGACACTTTTTCTCTGCTTTCTCAGACTCTTTCCTAGTGCCGGTTTGAAGTTCCTGCAGTTTTCACTGTAAAACCGAGTTGGAGCTAGTACCTCCCCATATATACGTATGGAATGGAGTTTGCAACTGAAAAGAAACTTTGTGTTCCCAACAAGCTAGGTGAAGGACGGCTTTCACACACACTTATCTCTCAGAACTGAGCAAGTGGAGAGACGTTCGTTCATCTAGCACCAAGGGAACGGGTTGCAGGAGACACTTTTTCTCTGCTTTCTCAGTCTGTTTTCTAGTGCCGGTTTGAAGTTCCTGCAGTTTTCACTGTAAAACCGAGTTGGAGCTTCTACCTCCAAATATATATGTATGGAATGGAGTTTGCAACTGAAAAGAAACTTTGTGTTCCCAAAAAATCTAGGTGAAGGACGGCTTTCACACACACTTATCTCTCAGAACCGAGCAAGTGGAGAGACGTTCGTTCATCTAGCACCAAGGGAACGGGTTGCAGGAGACACTTTTTCTCTGCTTTCTCAGTCTGTTTCCTAGTGCCGGTTTGAAGTTCCTGCAGTTTTCACTGTAAAACCGAGTTGGAGCTAGTACCTCCCCATATATATGTATGGAATGGAATTTGCAACTGAAAAGAAACTTTGTGTTCCCAACAAGCTAGGTGAAGGACGGCTTTCACACACACTTATCTCTCAGAACTGAGCAAGTGGAGAGACGTTCGTTCATCTAGCACCAAGGGAACGGGTTGCAGGAGACACTTTTTCTCTGCTTTCTCAGTCTGTTTCCTAGTGCCGGTTTGAAGTTCCTGCAGTTTTCACTGTAAAACCGAGTTGGAGCTTCTACCTCCAAATATATATGTATGGAATGGAGTTTGCAACTGTAAAGAAACTTTGTGTTCCCAACAAGCTAGGTGAAGGACGGCTTTCACACACACTTATCTCTCAGAACTGAGCAAGTGGAGAGACGTTCGTTCATCTAGCACCAAGGGAACGGGTTGCAGGAGGCACTTTTTCTCTGCTTTCTCAGTCTGTTTCCTAGTGCCGGTTTGAAGTTCCTGCAGTTTTCACTGTAAAACCGAGTTGGAGCTTCTACCTCCAAATATATATGTATGGAATGGAGTTTGCAACTGAAAAGAAACTTTGTGTTCCCAAAAAGCTAGGTGAAGGACGGCTTTCACACACACTTATCTCTCAGAACTGAGCAAGTGGAGAGACGTTCGTTCATCTAGCACCAAGGGAACGGGTTGCAGGAGACACTTTTTCTCTGCTTTCTCAGTCTGTTTCCTAGTGCCGGTTTGAAGTTCCTGCAGTTTTCACTGTAAAACCGAGTTGGAGCTTCTACCTCCAAATATATATGTATGGAATGGAGTTTGCAACTGAAAAGAAACTTTGTGTTCCCAAAAAGCTAGGTGAAGGACGGCTTTCACACACACTTATCTCTCAGAACCGAGCAAGTGGAGAGACGTTCGTTCATCTAGCACCAAGGGAACGGGTTGCAGGAGACACTTTTTCTCTGCTTTCTCAGTCTGTTTCCTAGTGCCGGTTTGAAGTTCCTGCAGTTTTCACTGTAAAACCGAGTTGGAGCTAGTACCTCCCCATATATATGTATGGAATGGAGTTTGCAACTGAAAAGAAACTTTGTGTTCCCAACAAGCTAGGTGAAGGACGGCTTTCACACACACTAATCTCTCAGAACTGAGCAAGTGGAGAGACTTTCGTTCATCTAGCACCAAGGGAACGGGTTGCAGGAGACACTTTTTCTCTGCTTTCTCAGTCTGTTTCCTAGTGCCGGTTGGAAGTTCCTGCAGTTTTCACTGTAAAAACGAGTTGGATCTTCTACCTCCAAATATATATGTATGGAATGGAGTTTGCAACTGAAAAGAAACTTTGTGTTCCCAAAAAGCTATGTGAAGGACGGCTTTCACACACACTTATCTCTCAGAACTGAGCAAGTGGAGAGACGTTCGTTCACCTAGCACCAAGGGAACGGGTTGCAGGAGACACTTTTTCTCTGCTTTCTCAGTCTGTTTCCTAGTGCCGGTTGAAAGTTCCTGCAGTTTTCACTGTAAAACCGAGTTGGAGCTAGTACCTCCCCATATATATGTATGGAATGGAGTTTGCAACTGAAAAGAAACTTTGTGTTCCCAACAAGCTAGGTGAAGGACGGCTTTCACACACACTTATCTCTCAGAACTGAGCAAGTGGAGAGACGTTCGTTCATCTAGCACCAAGGGAACGGGTTGCAGGAGACACTTTTTCTCTGCTTTCTCAGTCTGTTTCCTAGTGCCGGTTGAAAGTTCCTGCAGTTTTCACTGTAAAACCGAGTTGGAGCTAGTACCTCCCCATATATATGTATGGAATGGAGTTTGCAACTGAAAAGAAACTTTGTGTTCCCAACAAGCTAGGTGAAGGACGGCTTTCACACACACTTATCTCTCAGAACTGAGCAAGTGGAGAGACGTTCGTTCATCTAGCACCAAGGGAACGGGTTGCAGGACACACTTTTTCTCTGCTTTCTCAGTCTGTTTCCTAGTGCCGGTTTGAAGTTCCTGCAGTTTTCACTGTAAAACCGAGTTGGATCTTCTACCTCCAAATATATATGTATGGAATGGAGTTTGCAACTGAAAAGAAACTTTGTGTTCCCAACAAGCTAGGTGAAGGACGGCTTTCACACACACTTATCTCTCAGAACTGAGCAAGTGGAGAGACGTTCGTTCATCTAGCACCAAGGGAACGGGTTGCAGGACACACTTTTTCTCTGCTTTCTCAGTCTGTTTCCTAGTGCCGGTTTGAAGTTCCTGCAGTTTTCACTGTAAAACCGAGTTGGAGCTAGTACCTCCCCATATATATGTATGGAATGGAGTTTGCAACTGAAAAGAAACTTTGTGTTCCCAACAAGCTAGGTGAAGGACGGCTTTCACACACACTTATCTCTCAGAACTGAGCAAGTGGAGAGACGTTCGTTCATCTAGCACCAAGGGAACGGGTTGCAGGACACACTTTTACTCTGCTTTCTCAGTCTGTTTCCTAGTGCCGGTTTGAAGTTCCTGCAGTTTTCACTGTAAAACCGAGTTGGAGCTAGTACCTCCCCAGATATATGTATGGAATGGAGTTTGCAACTGAAAAGAAACTTTGTGTTCCCAACAAGCTAGGTGAAGGACGGCTTTCACACACACTTATCTCTCAGAACTGAGCAAGTGGAGAGACGTTCGTTCATCTAGCACCAAGGGAACGGGTTGCAGGAGACACTTTTTCTCTGCTTTCTCAGTCTGTTTCCTAGTGCCGGTTTGAAGTTCCTGCAGTTTTCACTGTAAAACCGAGTTGGAGCTAGTACCTCCAAATATATATGTATGGAATGGAGTTTGCAACTGAAAAGAAACTTTGTGTTCCCAAAAAGCTATGTGAAGGACGGCTTTCACACACACTTATCTCTCAGAACTGAGCAAGTGGAGAGACGTTCGTTCACCTAGCACCAAGGGAACGGGTTGCAGGAGACACTTTTTCTCTGCTTTCTCAGTCTGTTTCCTAGTGCCGGTTGAAAGTTCCTGCAGTTTTCACTGTAAAACCGAGTTGGAGCTAGTACCTCCCCATATATATGTATGGAATGGAGTTTGCAACTGAAAAGAAACTTTGTGTTCCCAACAAGCTAGGTGAAGGACGGCTTTCACACACACTTATCTCTCAGAACTGAGCAAGTGGAGAGACGTTCGTTCATCTAGCACCAAGGGAACGGGTTGCAGGAGACACTTTTTCTCTGCTTTCTCAGTCTGTTTCCTAGTGCCGGTTGAAAGTTCCTGCAGTTTTCACTGTAAAACGGAGTTGGAGCTAGTACCTCCCCATATATATGTATGGAATGGAGTTTGCAACTGAAAAGAAACTTTGTGTTCCCAACAAGCTAGGTGAAGGACGGCTTTCACACACACTTATCTCTCAGAACTGAGCAAGTGGAGAGACGTTCGTTCATCTAGCACCAAGGGAACGGGTTGCAGGACACACTTTTTCTCTGCTTTCTCAGTCTGTTTCCTAGTGCCGGTTTGAAGTTCCTGCAGTTTTCACTGTAAAACCGAGTTGGATCTTCTACCTCCAAATATATATGTATGGAATGGAGTTTGCAACTGAAAAGAAACTTTGTGTTCCCAACAAGCTAGGTGAAGGACGGCTTTCACACACACTTATCTCTCAGAACTGAGCAAGTGGAGAGACGTTCGTTCATCTAGCACCAAGGGAACGGGTTGCAGGACACACTTTTTCTCTGCTTTCTCAGTCTGTTTCCTAGTGCCGGTTTGAAGTTCCTGCAGTTTTCACTGTAAAACCGAGTTGGAGCTAGTACCTCCCCATATATATGTATGGAATGGAGTTTGCAACTGAAAAGAAACTTTGTGTTCCCAACAAGCTAGGTGAAGGACGGCTTTCACACACACTTATCTCTCAGAACTGAGCAAGTGGAGAGACGTTCGTTCATCTAGCACCAAGGGAACGGGTTGCAGGACACACTTTTACTCTGCTTTCTCAGTCTGTTTCCTAGTGCCGGTTTGAAGTTCCTGCAGTTTTCACTGTAAAACCGAGTTGGAGCTAGTACCTCCCCAGATATATGTATGGAATGGAGTTTGCAACTGAAAAGAAACTTTGTGTTCCCAACAAGCTAGGTGAAGGACGGCTTTCACACACACTTATCTCTCAGAACTGAGCAAGTGGAGAGACGTTCGTTCATCTAGCACCAAGGGAACGGGTTGCAGGAGACACTTTTTCTCTGCTTTCTCAGTCTGTTTCCTAGTGCCGGTTTGAAGTTCCTGCAGTTTTCACTGTAAAACCGAGTTGGAGCTAGTACCTCCAAATATATATGTATGGAATGGAGTTTGCAACTGAAAAGAAACTTTGTGTTCCCAACAAGCTAGGTGAAGGACGGCTTTCACACACACTTATCTCTCAGAACTGAGCAAGTGGAGAGACGTTCGTTCATCTAGCACCAAGGGAACGGGTTGCAGGAGACACTTTTTCTCTGCTTTCTCAGTCTGTTTCCTAGTGCCGGTTGGAAGATCCTGCAGTTTTCACTGTAAAACCGAGTTGGAGCTAGTACCTCCCCGTATATATGTATGGAATGGAGTTTGCAACTGAAAAGAAACTTTGTGTTCCCAACAAGCTAGGTGAAGGACGGCTTTCACACACACTTATCTCTCAGAACTGAGCAAGTGGAGAGACGTTCGTTCATCTAGCACCAAGGGAACGGGTTGCAGGAGACACTTTTTCTCTGCTTTCTCAGTCTGTTTCCTAGTGCCGGTTTGAAGTTCCTGCCGTTTTCACTGTAAAACCGAGTTGGAGTTTCTACCTCCATATATATATGTATGGAATGGAGTTTGCAACTGAAAAGAAACTTTGTGTTCCCAAAAAGATAGGTGAAGGACGGCTTTCACACACACTTATCTCTCAGAACTGAGCAAGTGGAGAGACGTTCGTTCATCTAGCACCAAGGGAACGGGTTGCAGGAGACACTTTTTCTCTGCTTTCTCAGACTCTTTCCTAGTGCCGGTTTGAAGTTCCTGCAGTTTTCACTGTAAAACCGAGTTGGAGTTTCTACCTCCATATATATATGTATGGAATGGAGTTTGCAACTGAAAAGAAACTTTGTGTTCCCAAAAAGATAGGTGAAGGACGGCTTTCACACACACTTATCTCTCAGAACTGAGCAAGTGGAGAGACGTTCGTTCATCTAGCACCAAGGGAACGGGTTGCAGGAGACACTTTTTCTCTGCTTTCTCAGACTCTTTCCTAGTGCCGGTTTGAAGTTCCTGCAGTTTTCACTGTAAAACCGAGTTGGAGCTAGTACCTCCCCATATATATGTATGGAATGGAGTTTGCAACTGAAAAGAAACTTTGTGTTCCCAACAAGCTAGGTGAAGGACGGCTTTCACACACACTTATCTCTCAGAACTGAGCAAGTGGAGAGACGTTCGTTCATCTAGCACCAAGGGAACGGGTTGCAGGACACACTTTTACTCTGCTTTCTCAGTCTGTTTCCTAGTGCCGGTTTGAAGTTCCTGCAGTTTTCACTGTAAAACCGAGTTGGAGCTAGTACCTCCCCAGATATATGTATGGAATGGAGTTTGCAACTGAAAAGAAACTTTGTGTTCCCAACAAGCTAGGTGAAGGACGGCTTTCACACACACTTATCTCTCAGAACTGAGCAAGTGGAGAGACGTTCGTTCATCTAGCACCAAGGGAACGGGTTGCAGGAGACACTTTTTCTCTGCTTTCTCAGTCTGTTTCCTAGTGCCGGTTTGAAGTTCCTGCAGTTTTCACTGTAAAACCGAGTTGGAGCTAGTACCTCCAAATATATATGTATGGAATGGAGTTTGCAACTGAAAAGAAACTTTGTGTTCCCAACAAGCTAGGTGAAGGACGGCTTTCACACACACTTATCTCTCAGAACTGAGCAAGTGGAGAGACGTTCGTTCATCTAGCACCAAGGGAACGGGTTGCAGGAGACACTTTTTCTCTGCTTTCTCAGTCTGTTTCCTAGTGCCGGTTGGAAGATCCTGCAGTTTTCACTGTAAAACCGAGTTGGAGCTAGTACCTCCCCGTATATATGTATGGAATGGAGTTTGCAACTGAAAAGAAACTTTGTGTTCCCAACAAGCTAGGTGAAGGACGGCTTTCACACACACTTATCTCTCAGAACTGAGCAAGTGGAGAGACGTTCGTTCATCTAGCACCAAGGGAACGGGTTGCAGGAGACACTTTTTCTCTGCTTTCTCAGTCTGTTTCCTAGTGCCGGTTTGAAGTTCCTGCCGTTTTCACTGTAAAACCGAGTTGGAGTTTCTACCTCCATATATATATGTATGGAATGGAGTTTGCAACTGAAAAGAAACTTTGTGTTCCCAAAAAGATAGGTGAACGACGGCTTTCACACACACTTATCTCTCAGAACTGAGCAAGTGGAGAGACGTTCGTTCATCTAGCACCAAGGGAACGGGTTGCAGGAGACACTTTTTCTCTGCTTTCTCAGACTCTTTCCTAGTGCCGGTTTGAAGTTCCTGCAGTTTTCACTGTAAAACCGAGTTGGAGCTAGTACCTCCCCATATATATGTATGGAATGGAGTTTGCAACTGAAAAGAAACTTTGTGTTCCCAACAAGCTAGGTGAAGGACGGCTTTCACACACACTTATCTCTCAGAACTGAGCAAGTGGAGAGACGTTCGTTCATCTAGCACCAAGGGAACGGGTTGCAGGAGACACTTTTTCTCTGCTTTCTCAGTCTGTTTCCTAGTGCCGGTTTGAAGTTCCTGCAGTTTTCACTGTAAAACCGAGTTGGAGCTAGTACCTCCCCATATATATGTATGGAATGGAGTTTGCAACTGAAAAGAAACTTTGTGTTCCCAACAAGCTAGGTGAAGGACGGCTTTCACACACACTTATCTCTCAGAACTGAGCAAGTGGAGAGACGTTCGTTCATCTAGCACCAAGGGAACGGGTTGCAGGAGACACTTTTTCTCTGCTTTCTCAGTCTGTTTCCTAGTGCCGGTTTGAAGTTCCTGCAGTTTTCACTGTAAAACCGAGTTGGAGCTAGTACCTCCCCATATATATGTATGGAATGGAGTTTGCAACTGAAAAGAAACTTTGTGTTCCCAACAAGCTAGGTGAAGGACGGCTTTCACACACACTTATCTCTCAGAACTGAGCAAGTGGAGAGACGTTCGTTCATCTAGCACCAAGGGAACGGGTTGCAGGAGACACTTTTTCTCTGCTTTCTCAGTATGTTTCCTAGTGCCGGTTGGAAGTTCCTGCAGTTTTCACTGTAAAACCGATTTGGAGCTAATACCTCCCCATATATATGTATGGAATGGAGTTTGCAACTGAAAAGAAACTTTGTGTTCCCAACAAGCTAGGTGAAGGACGGCTTTCACACACACTTATCTCTCAGAACTGAGCAAGTGGAGAGACGTTCGTTCATCTAGCACCAAGGGAACGGGTTGCAGGAGACACTTTTTCTCTGCTTTCTCAGTCTGTTTCCTAGTGCCGGTTTGAAGTTCCTGCAGTTTTCACTGTAAAACCGAGTTGGAGCTAGTACCTCCCCATATATATGTATGGAATGGAGTTTGCAACTGAAAAGAAACTTTGTGTTCCCAACAAGCTAGGTGAAGGACGGCTTTCACACACACTTATCTCTCAGAACTGAGCAAGTGGAGAGACGTTCGTTCATCTAGCACCAAGGGAACGGGTTGCAGGAGACACTTTTTCTCTGCTTTCTCAGTCTGTTTCCTAGTGCCGGTTTGATGTTCCTGCAGTTTTCACTGTAAAACTGAGTTGGAGCTAGTACCTCCCCATATATATGTATGGAATGGAGTTTGCAACTGAAAAGAAACTTTGTGTTCCCAACAAGCTAGGTGAAGGACGGCTTTCACACACACTTATCTCTCAGAACTGAGCAAGTGGAGAGACGTTCGTTCATCTAGCACCAAGGGAACGGGTTGCAGGAGACACTTTTACTCTGGTTTCTCAGTCTGTTTCCTAGTGCCGGTTTGAAGTTCCTGCAGTTTTCACTGTAAAACCGAGTTGGAGTTTCTACCTCCAAATATATATGTATGGAATGGAGTTTGCAACTGAAAAGAAACTTTGTGTTCCCAACAAGCTAGGTGAAGGACGGCTTTCACACACACTTATCTCTCAGAACTGAGCAAGTGGAGAGACGTTCGTTCATCTAGCACCAAGGGAACGGGTTGCAGGAGACACTTTTTCTCTGCTTTCTCAGTCTGTTTCCTAGTGCCGGTTGGAAGTTCCTGCAGTTTTCACTGTAAAACCGAGTTGGAGCTAATACCTCCCCATATATATGTATGGAATGGAGTTTGCAACTGAAAAGAAACTTTGTGTTCCCAACAAGCTAGTTGAAGGACGGCTTTCACACACACTTATCTCTCAGAACTGAGCAAGTGGAGAGACGTTCGTTCATCTAGCACCAAGGGAACGGGTTGCAGGAGACACTTTTTCTCTGCTTTCTCAGTCTGTTTCCTAGTGCCGGTTTGAAGTTCCTGCAGTTTTCACTGTAAAACCGAGTTGGAGCTTCTACCTCCAAATATATATGTATGGAATGGAGTTTGCAACTGAAAAGAAACTTTGTGTTCCCAACAATCTAGGTGAAGGACGGCTTTCACACACACTTATCTCTCAGAACTGAGCAAGTGGAGAGACGTTCGTTCATCTAGCACCAAGGGAACGGGTTGCAGGAGACACTTTTTCTCTGCTTTCTCAGTCTGTTTCCTAGTGCCGGTTTGAAGTTCCTGCAGTTTTCACTGTAAAACCGAGTTGGAGCTTCTACCTCCAAATATATATGTATGGAATGGAGTTTGCAACTGAAAAGAAACTTTGTGTTCCCAACAAGCTAGGTGAAGGACGGCTTTCACACACACTTATCTCTCAGAACTGAGCAAGTGGAGAGACGTTCGTTCATCTAGCACCAAGGGAACGGGTTGCAGGAGACACTTTTTCTCTGCTTTCTCAGTCTGTTTCCTAGTGCCGGTTTGAAGTTCCTGCAGTTTTCACTGTAAAACCGAGTTGGAGCTTCTACCTCCAAATATATATGTATGGAATGGAGTTTGCAACTGAAAAGAAACTTTGTGTTCCCAACAAGCTAGGTGAAGGACGGCTTTCACACACACTTATCTCTCAGAACTGAGCAAGTGGAGAGACGTTCGTTCATCTAGCACCAAGGGAACGGGTTGCAGGAGACACTTTTTCTCTGCTTTCTCAGACTGTTTCCCAGTGCCGGTTTGAAGTTCCTGCAGTTTTCACTGTAAAACCGAGTTGGAGCTAGTCCCTCCCCATATATATGTATGGAATGGAGTTTGCAACTGAAAAGAAACTTTGTGTTCCCAACAATCTAGGTGAAGGACGGCTTTCACACACACTTATCTCTCAGAACTGAGCAAGTGGAGAGACGTTCGTTCATCTAGCACCAAGGGAACGGGTTGCAGGAGACACTTTTTCTCTGCTTTCTCAGTCTGTTTCCTAGTGCCGGTTTGAAGTTCCTGCAGTTTTCACTGTAAAACCGAGTTGGAGCTTCTACCTCCAAATATATATGTATGGAATGGAGTTTGCAACTGAAAAGAAACTTTGTGTTCCCAACAAGCTAGGTGAAGGACGGCTTTCACACACACTTATCTCTCAGAACTGAGCAAGTGGAGAGACGTTCGTTCATCTAGCACCAAGGGAACGGGTTGCAGGAGACACTTTTTCCCTGCTTTCTCAGTCTGTTTCCTAGTGCCGGTTTGAAGTTCCTGCAGTTTTCACTGTAAAACCGAGTTGGAGCTTCTACCTCCAAATATATATGTATGGAATGGAGTTTGCAACTGAAAAGAAACTTTGTGTTCCCAACAAGCTAGGTGAAGGACGGCTTTCACACACACTTATCTCTCAGAACTGAGCAAGTGGAGAGACGTTCGTTCATCTAGCACCAAGGGAACGGGTTGAAGGAGACACTTTTTCTCTGCTTTCTCAGACTGTTTCCCAGTGCCGGTTTGAAGTTCCTGCAGTTTTCACTGTAAAACCGAGTTGGAGCTAGTCCCTCCCCATATATATGTATGGAATGGAGTTTGCAACTGAAAAGAAACTTTGTGTTCCCAACAAGCTTGGTGAAGGACGGCTTTCACACACACTTATCTCTCAGAACTGAGCAAGTGGAGAGACGTTCGTTCATCTAGCACCAAGGGAACGGGTTGCAGGAGACACTTTTTCTCTGCTTTCTCAGTCTGTTTCCTAGTGCCGATTTGAAGTTCCTGCAGTTTTCACTGTAAAACCGAGTTGGAGCTTCTACCTCCATATATATATGTATGGAATGGAGTTTGCAACTGAAAAGAAACTGTGTGTTCCCAAAAAGATAGGTGAAGGACGGCTTTCACACACACTTATCTCTCAGAACTGAGCAAGTGGAGAGACGTTCGTTCATCTAGCACCAAGGGAACGGGTTGCAGGAGACACTTTTTCTCTGCTTTCTCAGTCTGTTTCCTAGTGCCGGTTTGAAGTTCCTGCAGTTTTCACTGTAAAACCGAGTTGGAGCTAGTACCTCCCCATATATATGTATGGAATGGAGTTTGCAACTGAAAAGAAACTTTGTGTTCCCAACAAGCTAGCTGAAGGACGACTTTCACACACACTTATCTCTCAGAACTGAGCAAGTGGAGAGACGTTCGTTCATCTAGCACCAAGGGAACGGGTTGCAGGAGACACTTTTTCTCTGCTTTCTCAGTCTGTTTCCTAGTGCCGGTTTGAAGTTCCTGCAGTTTTCACTGTAAAACCGAGTTGGAGCTTGTACCTCCCCATATATATGTATGGAATGGAGTTTGCAACTGAAAAGAAACTTTGTGTTCCCAACAAGCTAGGTGAAGGACGGCTTTCACACACACTTATCTCTCAGAACTGAGCAAGTGGAGAGACTTTCGTTCATCTAGCACCAAGGGAACGGGTTGCAGGAGACACTTTTTCTCTGCTTTCTCAGTCTGTTTCCTAGTGCCGATTTGAAGTTCCTGCAGTTTTCACTGTAAAACCGAGTTGGAGCTTCTACCTCCATATATATATGTATGGAATGGAGTTTGCAACTGAAAAGAAACTTTGTGTTCCCTACAAGCTAGGTGAAGGACGGCTTTCACACACACTTATCTCTCAGAACTGAGCAAGTGGAGAGACGTTCGTTCATCTAGCACCAAGGGAACGGGTTGCAGGAGACACTTTTTCTCTGCTTTCTCAGACTCTTTCCTAGTGCCGGTTTGAAGTTCCTGCAGTTTTCACTGTAAAACCGAGTTGGAGCTAGTACCTCCCCATATATATGTATGGAATGGAGTTTGCAACTGAAAAGAAACTTTGTGTTCCCAACAAGCTAGGTGAAGGACGGCTTTCACACACACTTATCTCTGAGAACTGAGCAAGTGGAGAGACGTTCGTTCATCTAGCACCAAGGGAACGGGTTGCAGGAGACACTTTTTCTCTGCTTTCTCAGTCTGTTTCCTAGTGCCGGTTTGAAGTTCCTGCAGTTTTCACTGTAAAACCGAGTTGGAGCTAGTACCTCCCCATATATATGTATGGAATGGAGTTTGCAACTGAAAAGAAACTTTGTGTTCCCAACAAGCTAGGTGAAGGACGGCTTTCACACACACTTATCTCTCAGAACTGAGCAAGTGGAGAGACGTTCGTTCATCTAGCACCAAGGGAACGGGTTGCAGGAGACACTTTTTCTCTGCTTTCTCAGTCTGTTTCCTAGTGCCGGTTTGAAGTTCCTGCAGTTTTCACTGTAAAACCGAGTTGGAGCTTGTACCTCCCCATATATATGTATGGAATGGAGTTTGCAACTGAAAAGAAACTTTGTGTTCCCAACAAGCTAGGTGAAGGACGGCTTTCACACACACTTATCTCTCAGAACTGAGCAAGTGGAGAGACGTTCGTTCATCTAGCACCAAGGGAACGGGTTTCAGGAGACACTTTTTCTCTGCTTTCTCAGACTGTTTCCTAGTGCCGGTTTGAAGTTCCTGCAGTTTTCACTGTAAAACCGAGTTGGAGCTTCTACCTCCATATATATATGTATGGAATGGAGTTTGCAACTGAAAAGAAACTTTGTGTTCCCAACAAGCTAGGTGAAGGACGGCTTTCACACACACTTATCTCTCAGAACTGAGCAAGTGGAGAGACGTTCGTTCATCTAGCACCAAGGGAACGGGTTGCAGGAGAAACTTTTTCTCTGCTTTCTCAGTCTGTTTCCTAGTGCCGGTTTGAAGTTCCTGCAGTTTTCACTGTAAAACCGAGTTGGAGCTTGTACCTCCCCATATATATGTATGGAATGGAGTTTGCAACTGAAAAGAAACTTTGTGTTCCCAACAAGCTAGGTGAAGGACGGCTTTCACACACACTTATCTCTCAGAACTGAGCAAGTGGAGAGACGTTCGTTCATCTAGCACCAAGGGAACGGGTTTCAGGAGACACTTTTTCTCTGCTTTCTCAGACTGTTTCCTAGTGCCGGTTTGAAGTTCCTGCAGTTTTCACTGTAAAACCGAGTTGGAGCTTCTACCTCCATATATATATGTATGGAATGGAGTTTGCAACTGAAAAGAAACTTTGTGTTCCCAACAAGCTAGGTGAAGGACGGCTTTCACACACACTTATCTCTCAGAACTGAGCAAGTGGAGAGACGTTCGTTCATCTAGCACCAAGGGAACGGGTTGCAGGAGAAACTTTTTCTCTGATTTCTCAGTCTGTTTCCTAGTGCCGGTTTGAAGTTCCTGCAGTTTTCACTGTAAAACCGAGTTGGAGCTTGTACCTCCCCATATATATGTAAGGAATGGAGTTTGCAACAGAAAAGAAACTTTGTGTTCCCAACAAGCTAGGTGAAGGACGGCTTTCACACACACTTATCTCTCAGAACTGAGCAAGTGGAGAGACGTTCGTTCATCTAGCACCAAGGGAACGGGTTGCAGGAGACACTTTTTCTCTGCTTTCTCAGTCTGTTTCCTAGTGCCGGTTTGAAGTTCCTGCAGTTTTCACTGTAAAACCGAGTTGGAGCTTGTACCTCCCCATATATATGTTTGGAATGGAGTTTGCAACTGAAAAGAAACTTTGTGTTCCCAACAAGCTAGGTGAAGAACGGCTTTCACACACACTTATCTCTCAGAACTGAGCAAGTGGAGAGACGTTCGTTCATCTAGCACCAAGGGAACGGGTTGCAGGAGACACTTTTTCTCTGCTTTCTCAGACTGTTTCCTAGTGCCGGTTTGAAGTTCCTGCAGTTTTCACTGTAAAACCGAGTTGGAGCTTCTACCTCCAAATATATATGTATGGAATGGAGTTTGCAACTGAAAAGAAACTTTGTGTTCCCAACAAGCTAGGTGAAGGACGGCTTTCACACACACTTATCTCTCAGAACTGAGCAAGTGGAGAGACGTTCGTTCATCTAGCACCAAGGGAACGGGTTGCAGGAGACACTTTTTCTCTGCTTTCTCAGTCTGTTTCCTAGTGCCGGTTTGAAGTTCCTGCAGTTTTCACTGTAAAACCGAGTTGGAGTTTGAACCTCCCCATATATATGTATGGAATGGAGTTTGCAACTGAAAAGAAACTTTGTGTTCCCAACAAGCTAGGTGAAGGACGGCTTTCACACACACTTATCTCTCAGAACTGAGCAAGTGGAGAGACGTTCGTTCATCTAGCACCAAGGGAACGGGTTGCAGGAGACACTTTTTCTCTGCTTTCTCAGTCTGTTTCCTAGTGCCGGTTTGAAGTTCCTGCAGTTTTCACTGTAAAACCGAGTTGGAGCTAGTACCTCCCCATATATATGTATGGAATGGAGTTTGCAACTGAAAAGAAACTTTGTGTTCCCAACAAGCTAGGTGAAGGACGGCTTTCACACACACTTATCTCTCAGAACTGAGCAAGTGGAGAGACGTTCGTTCATCTAGCACCAAGGGAACGGGTTGCAGGAGACACTTTTTCTCTGCTTTCTCAGTCTGTTTCCTAGTGCCGGTTTGAAGTTCCTGCAGTTTTCACTGTAAAACCGAGTTGGAGCTTCTACCTCCAAATATATATGTATGGAATGGAGTTTGCAACTGAAAAGAAACTTTGTGTTCCCAACAAGCTAGGTGAAGGACGTCTTTCACACACATTTATCTCTCAGAACTGAGCAAGTGGAGAGACGTTCGTTCATCTAGCACCAAGGGAACGGGTTGCAGGAGACACTTTTTCTCTGCTTTCTCAGTCTGTTTCCTAGTGCCGGTTTGAAGTTCCTGCAGTTTTCACTGTAAAACCGAGTTGGAGCTAGTACCTCCCCATATATATGTATGGAATGGAGTTTGCAACTGAAAAGAAACTTTGTGTTCCCAACAAGCTAGGTGAAGGACGGCTTTCACACACACTTATCTCTCAGAACTGAGCAAGTGGAGAGACGTTCGTTCATCTAGCACCAAGGGAACGGGTTGCAGGAGACACTTTTTCTCTGCTTTCTCAGTCTGTTTCCTAGTGCCGGTTTGAAGTTCCTGCAGTTTTCACTGTAAAACCGAGTTGGAGCTTGTACCTCCCCATATATATGTATGGAATGGAGTTTGCAACTGAAAAGAAACTTTGTGTTCCCAACAAGCTAGGTGAAGGACGGCTTTCACACACACTTATCTCTCAGAACTGAGCAAGTGGAGAGACGTTCGTTCATCTAGCACCAAGGGAACGGGTTTCAGGAGACACTTTTTCTCTGCTTTCTCAGACTGTTTCCTAGTGCCGGTTTGAAGTTCCTGCAGTTTTCATTGTAAAACCGAGTTGGAGCTTCTACCTCCATATATATATGTATGGAATGGAGTTTGCAACTGAAAAGAAACTTTGTGTTCCCAACAAGCTAGGTGAAGGACGGCTTTCACACACACTTATCTCTCAGAACTGAGCAAGTGGAGAGACGTTCGTTCATCTAGCACCAAGGGAACGGGTTGCAGGAGACACTTTTTCTCTGCTTTCTCAGTCTGTTTCCTAGTGCCGGTTTGAAGTTCCTGCAGTTTTCACTGTAAAACCGAGTTGGAGCTTGTACCTCCCCATATATATGTAAGGAATGGAGTTTGCAACTGAAAAGAAACTTTGTGTTCCCAACAAGCTAGGTGAAGGACGGCTTTCACACACACTTATCTCTCAGAACTGAGCAAGTGGAGAGACGTTCGTTCATCTAGCACCAAGGGAACGGGTTGCAGGAGACACTTTTTCTCTGCTTTCTCAGTCTGTTTCCTAGTGCCGGTTTGAAGTTCCTGCAGTTTTCACTGTAAAACCTAGTTGGAGCTTGTACCTCCCCATATATATGTTTGGAATGGAGTTTGCTACTGAAAAGAAACTTTGTGTTCCCAACAAGCTAGGTGAAGGACGGCTTTCACACACACTTATCTCTCAGAACTGAGCAAGTGGAGAGACGTTCGTTCATCTAGCACCAAGGGAACGGGTTTCAGGATACACTTTTTCTCTGCTTTCTCAGACTGTTTCCTAGTGCCGGTTTGAAGTTCCTGCAGTTTTCACTGTAAAACCGAGTTGGACCTTCTACCTCCAAATATATGTGTATGGAATGGAATTTGCAACTGAAAAGAAACTTTGTGTTCCCAACAAGCTAGGTGAAGGACGGCTTTCACACACACTTATCTCTCAGAACTGAGCAAGTGGAGAGACGTTCGTTCATCTAGCACCAAGGGAACGGGTTGCAGGAGACACTTTTTCTCTGCTTTCTCAGTCTGTTTCCTAGTGCCGGTTTGAAGTTCCTGCAGTTTTCACTGTAAAACCGAGTTGGATCTTCTACCTCCAAATATATATGTATGGAATGGAGTTTGCAACTGAAAAGAAACTTTGTGTTCCCAAAAAGCTATGTGAAGGACGGCTTTCACACACACTTATCTCAGAACTGAGCAAGTGGAGAGACGTTCGTTCATCTAGGACCAAGGGAACGGGATGCAGGAGACACTTTTTCTCTGCTTTCTCAGTCTGTTTCCTAGTGCCGGTTTGAAGTTCCTGCAGTTTTCACTGCAAAACCGAGTTGGAGCTAGTACCTCCCCATATATATGTATGGAATGGAGTTTGCAACTGAAAAGAAACTTTGTGTTCCCAACAAGCTAGGTGAAGGACAGCTTTCACACACACTTATCTCTCAGAACTGAGCAAGTGGAGAGACGTTCGTTCATCTAGCACCAAGGGAACGGGTTGCAGGAGACACTTTTTCTCTGCTTTCTCAGTCTGTTTCCTAGTGCCGGTTTGAAGTTCCTGCAGTTTTCACTGTAAAACCGAGTTGGAGCTTCTACCTCCAAATATATATGTATGGAATGGAGTTTGCAACTGAAAAGAAATATTGTGTTCCCAAAAAGCTAGGTGAAGGACGGCTTTCACACACACTTATCTCTCAGAACTGAGCAAGTGGAGAGACGTTCGTTCATCTGGCACCAAGGGAACGGGTTGCAGGAGACACTTTTTCTCTGCTTTCTCAGTCTGTTTCCTAGTGCCGGTTTGAAGTTCCTGCAGTTTTCACTGTAAAACCGAGTTGGAGCTAGTACCTCCCCTTATATATGTATGGAATGGAGTTTGCAACTGAAAAGAAACTTTGTGTTCCCAACAAGCTAGGTGAAGGACGGCTTTCACACACACTTATCTCTCAGAACTGAGCAAGTGGAGAGACGTTCGTTCATCTAGCACCAAGGGAACGGGTTGCAGGAGACACTTTTTCTCTGCTTTCTCAGTCTGTTTCCTAGTGCCGGTTTGAAGTTCGTGCAGTTTTCACTGTAAAACCGAGTTGGAGCTTGTACCTCCCCATATATTTGTATGGAATGGAGTTTGCAACTGAAAAGAAACTTTGTGTTCCCAACAAGCTAGGTGAAGGACGGCTTTCACACACACTTATCTCTCAGAACTGAGCAAGTGGAGAGACGTTCGTTCATCTAGCACCAAGGGAACGGGTTGCAGGAGACAATTTTTCTCTGCTTTCTCAGTCTGTTTCCTAGTGCCGGTTTGATGTTCCTGCAGTTTTCACTGTAAAACCGAGTTGGAGCTTGTACCTCCCCATATATATGTATGGAATGGAGTTTGCAACTGAAAAGAAACTTTGTGTTCCCAACAAGCTAGGTGAAGGACGGCTTTCACACACACTTATCTCTCAGAACTGAGCAAGTGGAGAGACGTTCGTTCATCTAGCACCAAGGGAACGGGTTGCAGGAGACACTTTTTCTCTGCTTTCTCAGACTGTTTCCTAGTGCCGGTTTGAAGTTCCTGCAGTTTTCACTGTAAAACCGAGTTGGAGCTTCTACCTCCAAATATATATGTATGGAATGGAGTTTGCAACTGAAAAGAAACTTTGTGTTCCCAACAAGCTAGGTGAAGGACGGCTTTCACACACACTTATCTCTCAGAACTGAGCAAGTGGAGAGACGTTCGTTCATCTAGCACCAAGGGAACGGGTTGCAGGAGACACTTTTTCTCTGCTTTCTCAGTCTGTTTCCTAGTGCCGGTTTGAAGTTCCTGCAGTTTTCACTGTAAAACCGAGTTGGATCTTCTACCTCCAAATATATATATATGGAATGGAGTTTGCAACTGAAAAGAAACTTTGTGTTCCCAACAAGCTAGGTGAAGGACGGCTTTCACACACACTTATCTCTCAGAACTGAGCAAGTGGAGAGACGTTCGTTCATCTAGGACCAAGGGAACGGGATGCAGGAGACACTTTTTCTCTGCTTTCTCAGTCTGTTTCCTAGTGCCGGTTTGAAGTTCCTGCAGTTTTCACTGCAAAACCGAGTTGGAGCTAGTACCTCCCCATATATATGTATGGAATGGAGTTTGCAACTGAAAAGAAACTTTGTGTTCCCAAAAAGCTAGGTGAAGGACAGCTTTCACACACACTTATCTCTCAGAACTGAGCAAGTGGAGAGACGTTCGTTCATCTAGCACCAAGGGAACGGGTTGCAGGAGACACTTTTTCTCTGTTTCTCAGTCTGTTTCCTAGTGCCGGTTTGAAGTTCCTGCAGTTTTCACTGTAAAACCGAGTTGGAGCTTCTACCTCCAAATATATATGTATGGAATGGAGTTTGCAACTGAAAAGAAACTTTGTGTTCCCAAAAAGCTAGGTGAAGGACGGCTTTCACACACACTTATCTCTCAGAACTGAGCAAGTGGAGAGACGTTCGTTCATCTGGCACCAAGGGAACGGGTTGCAGGAGACACTTTTTCTCTGCTTTCTCAGTCTGTTTCCTAGTGCCGGTTTGAAGTTCCTGCAGTTTTCACTGTAAAACCGAGTTGGAGCTAGTACCTCCCCTTATATATGTATGGAATGGAGTTTGCAACTGAAAAGAAACTTTGTGTTCCCAACAAGCTAGGTGAAGGACGGCTTTCACACACACTTATCTCTCAGAACTGAGCAAGTGGAGAGACGTTCGTTCATCTAGCACCAAGGGAACGGGTTGCAGGAGACACTTTTTCTCTGCTTTCTCAGTCTGTTTCCTAGTGCCGGTTTGAAGTTCCTGCAGTTTTCACTGTAAAACCGAGTTGGAGCTTCTACCTCCAAATATATATGTATGGAATGGAGTTTGCAACTGAAAAGAAACTTTGTGTTCCCAACAAGCTAGGTGAAGGACGGCTTTCACACACACTTATCTCTCAGAACTGAGCAAGTGGAGAGACGTTCGTTCACCTAGCACTAAGGGAACGGGTTGCAGGAGACACTTTTTCTCTGCTTTCTCAGTCTGTTTCCTAGTGCCGGTTTGAAGTTCCTGCAGTTTTCACTGTAAAACCGAGTTGGAGCTTCTACCTCCAAATATATATGTATGGAATGGAGTTTGCAACTGAAAAGAAACTTTGTGTTCCCAACAAGCTAGGTGAAGGACGGCTTTCACACACACTTATCTCTCAGAACTGAGCAAGTGGAGAGACGTTCGTTCATCTAGCACCAAGGGAACGGGTTGCAGGAGACACTTTTTCTCTGCTTTCTCAGTCTGTTTCCTAGTGCCGGTTTGAAGTTCCTGCAGTTTTCACTGTCAAACCGAGTTGGAGCTTCTACCTCCAAATATATATGTATGGAATGGAGTTTGCAACTGAAAAGAAACTTTGTGTTCCCAACAAGCTAGGTGAAGGACGGCTTTCACACACACTTATCTCTCAGAACTGAGCAAGTGGAGAGACGTTCGTTCATCTAGCACCAAGGGAACGGGTTGCAGGAGACACTTTTTCTCTGCTTTCTCAGTCTGTTTCCTAGTGCCGGTTTGAAGTTCCTGCAGTTTTCACTGTCAAACCGAGTTGGAGCTAGTACCTCCCCATATATATGTATGGAATGGAGTTTGCAACTGAAAAGAAACTTTGTGTTCCCAACAAGCTAGGTGAAGGACGGCTTTCACACACACTTATCTCTCAGAACTGAGCAAGTGGAGAGACGTTCGTTCATCTAGCACCAAGGGAACGGGTTGCAGGAGACACTTTTTCTCTGCTTTCTCAGTCTGTTTCCTAGTGCCGGTTTGAAGTTCCTGCAGTTTTCACTGCAAAACCGAGTTGGAGCTAGTACCTCCCCATATATATGTATGGAATGGAGTTTGCAACTGAAAAGAAACTTTGTGTTCCCAAAAAGCTAGGTGAAGGACAGCTTTCACACACACTTATCTCTCAGAACTGAGCAAGTGGAGAGACGTTCGTTCATCTAGCACCAAGGGAACGGGTTGCAGGAGACACTTTTTCTCTGTTTCTCAGTCTGTTTCCTAGTGCCGGTTTGAAGTTCCTGCAGTTTTCACTGTAAAACCGAGTTGGAGCTTCTACCTCCAAATATATATGTATGGAATGGAGTTTGCAACTGAAAAGAAACTTTGTGTTCCCAAAAAGCTAGGTGAAGGACGGCTTTCACACACACTTATCTCTCAGAACTGAGCAAGTGGAGAGACGTTCGTTCATCTGGCACCAAGGGAACGGGTTGCAGGAGACACTTTTTCTCTGCTTTCTCAGTCTGTTTCCTAGTGCCGGTTTGAAGTTCCTGCAGTTTTCACTGTAAAACCGAGTTGGAGCTAGTACCTCCCCTTATATATGTATGGAATGGAGTTTGCAACTGAAAAGAAACTTTGTGTTCCCAACAAGCTAGGTGAAGGACGGCTTTCACACACACTTATCTCTCAGAACTGAGCAAGTGGAGAGACGTTCGTTCATCTAGCACCAAGGGAACGGGTTGCAGGAGACACTTTTTCTCTGCTTTCTCAGTCTGTTTCCTAGTGCCGGTTTGAAGTTCCTGCAGTTTTCACTGTAAAACCGAGTTGGAGCTTCTACCTCCAAATATATATGTATGGAATGGAGTTTGCAACTGAAAAGAAACTTTGTGTTCCCAACAAGCTAGGTGAAGGACGGCTTTCACACACACTTATCTCTCAGAACTGAGCAAGTGGAGAGACGTTCGTTCACCTAGCACTAAGGGAACGGGTTGCAGGAGACACTTTTTCTCTGCTTTCTCAGTCTGTTTCCTAGTGCCGGTTTGAAGTTCCTGCAGTTTTCACTGTAAAACCGAGTTGGAGCTTCTACCTCCAAATATATATGTATGGAATGGAGTTTGCAACTGAAAAGAAACTTTGTGTTCCCAACAAGCTAGGTGAAGGACGGCTTTCACACACACTTATCTCTCAGAACTGAGCAAGTGGAGAGACGTTCGTTCATCTAGCACCAAGGGAACGGGTTGCAGGAGACACTTTTTCTCTGCTTTCTCAGTCTGTTTCCTAGTGCCGGTTTGAAGTTCCTGCAGTTTTCACTGTCAAACCGAGTTGGAGCTTCTACCTCCAAATATATATGTATGGAATGGAGTTTGCAACTGAAAAGAAACTTTGTGTTCCCAACAAGCTAGGTGAAGGACGGCTTTCACACACACTTATCTCTCAGAACTGAGCAAGTGGAGAGACGTTCGTTCATCTAGCACCAAGGGAACGGGTTGCAGGAGACACTTTTTCTCTGCTTTCTCAGTCTGTTTCCTAGTGCCGGTTTGAAGTTCCTGCAGTTTTCACTGTCAAACCGAGTTGGAGCTAGTACCTCCCCATATATATGTATGGAATGGAGTTTGCAACTGAAAAGAAACTTTGTGTTCCCAACAAGCTAGGTGAAGGACGGCTTTCACACACACTTATCTCTCAGAACTGAGCAAGTGGAGAGACGTTCGTTCATCTAGCACCAAGGGAACGGGTTGCAGGAGACACTTTTTCTCTGCTTTCTCAGTCTGTTTCCTAGTGCCGGTTTGAAGTTCCTGCAGTTTTCACTGTAAAACCGAGTTGGAGCTAGTACCTCCCCATATATATGTATGGAATGGAGTTTGCAACTGAAAAGAAACTTTGTGTTCCCAACAAGCTAGGTGAAGGACGGCTTTCACACACACTTATCTCTCAGAACTGAGCAAGTGGAGAGACGTTCGTTCATCTAGCACCAAGGGAACGGGTTGCAGGAGACACTTTTTCTCTGCTTTCTCAGTCTGTTTCCTAGTGCCGGTTTGAAGTTCCTGCAGTTTTCACTGTAAAACCGAGTTGGAGCTTCTACCTCCAAATATATATGTATGGAATGGAGTTTGCAACTGAAAAGAAACTTTGTGTTCCCAAAAAGCTAGGTGAAGGACGGCTTTCACACACACTTATCTCTCAGAACTGAGCAAGTGTAGAGACGTTCGTTCATCTAGCACCAAGGGAACGGGTTGCAGGAGACACATTTTCTCTGCTTTCTCAGTCTGTTTCCTAGTGCCGGTTTGAAGTTCCTGCAGTTTTCACTGTCAAACCGAGTTGGAGCTTCTACCTCCAAATATATATGTATGGAATGGAGTTTGCAACTGAAAAGAAACTTTGTGTTCCCAACAAGCTAGGTGAAGGACGGCTTTCACACACACTTATCTCTCAGAACTGAGCAAGTGGAGAGACTTTCGTTCATCTAGCACCAAGGGAACGGGTTGCAGGAGGCACTATTTCTCTGCTTTCTCAGTCTGTTTCCTAGTGCCGGTTTGAAGTTCCTGCAGTTTTCACTGTCAAACCGAGTTGGAGCTTCTACCTCCAAATATATATGTATGGAATGGAGTTTGCAACTGAAAAGAAACTTTGTGTTCCCAACAAGCTAGGTGAAGGACGGCTTTCACACACACTTATCTCTCAGAACTGAGCAAGTGGAGAGACGTTCGTTCATCTAGCACCAAGGGAACGGGTTGCAGGAGACACTTTTTCTCTGCTTTCTCAGTCTGTTTCCTAGTGCCGGTTTGAAGTTCCTGCAGTTTTCACTGTAAAACCGAGTTGGAGCTTCTACCTCCAAATATATATGTATGGAATGGAGTTTGCAACTGAAAAGAAACTTTGTGTTCCCAACAAGCTAGGTGAAGGACGGCTTTCACACACACTTATCTCTCAGAACTGAGCAAGTGGAGAGACGTTCGTTCACCTAGCACCAAGGGAACGGGTTGCAGGAGACACTTTTTCTCTGCTTTCTCAGTCTGTTTCCTAGTGCCGGTTTGAAGTTCCTGCAGTTTTCACTGTAAAACCGAGTTGGAGCTTCTACCTCCAAATATATATGTATGGAATGGAGTTTGCAACTGAAAAGAAACTTTGTGTTCCCAACAAGCTAGGTGAAGGACGGCTTTCACACACACTTATCTCTCAGAACTGAGCAAGTGGAGAGACGTTCGTTCATCTAGCACCAAGGGAACGGGTTGCAGGAGACACTTTTTCTCTGCTTTCTCAGTCTGTTTCCTAGTGCCGGTTTGAAGTTCCTGCAGTTTTCACTGTCAAACCGAGTTGGAGCTTCTACCTCCAAATATATATGTATGGAATGGAGTTTGCAACTGAAAAGAAACTTTGTGTTCCCAACAAGCTAGGTGAAGGACGGCTTTCACACACACTTATCTCTCAGAACTGAGCAAGTGGAGAGACGTTCGTTCATCTAGCACCAAGGGAACGGGTTGCAGGAGACACTTTTTCTCTGCTTTCTCAGTCTGTTTCCTAGTGCCGGTTTGAAGTTCCTGCAGTTTTCACTGTCAAACCGAGTTGGAGCTAGTACCTCCCCATATATATGTATGGAATGGAGTTTGCAACTGAAAAGAAACTTTGTGTTCCCAACAAGCTAGGTGAAGGACGGCTTTCACACACACTTATCTCTCAGAACTGAGCAAGTGGAGAGACGTTCGTTCATCTAGCACCAAGGGAACGGGTTGCAGGAGACACTTTTTCTCTGCTTTCTCAGTCTGTTTCCTAGTGCCGGTTTGAAGTTCCTGCAGTTTTCACTGTAAAACCGAGTTGGAGCTAGTACCTCCCCATATATATGTATGGAATGGAGTTTGCAACTGAAAAGAATATTTGTGTTCCCAACAAGCTAGGTGAAGGACGGCTTTCACACACACTTATCTCTCAGAACTGAGCAAGTGGAGAGACGTTCGTTCATCTAGCACCAAGGGAACGGGTTGCAGGAGACACTTTTTCTCTGCTTTCTCAGTCTGTTTCCTAGTGCCGGTTTGAAGTTCCTGCAGTTTTCACTGTAAAACCGAGTTGGAGCTTCTACCTCCAAATATATATGTATGGAATGGAGTTTGCAACTGAAAAGAAACTTTGTGTTCCCAACAAGCTAGGTGAAGGACGGCTTTCACACACACTTATCTCTCAGAACTGAGCAAGTGGAGAGACGTTCGTTCATCTAGCACCAAGGGAACGGGTTGCAGGAGACACTTTTTCTCTGCTTTCTCAGTCTGTTTCCTAGTGCCGGTTTGAAGTTCCTGCAGTTTTCACTGTAAAACCGAGTTGGAGCTAGTACCTCCCCATATATATGTATGGAATGGAGTTTGCAACTGAAAAGAAACTTTGTGTTCCCAACAAGCTAGGTGAAGGACGGCTTTCACACACACTTATCTCTCAGAACTGAGCAAGTGGAGAGACGTTCGTTCATCTAGCACCAAGGGAACGGGTTGCAGGAGACACATTTTCTCTGCTTTCTCAGTCTGTTTCCTAGTGCCGGTTTGAAGTTCCTGCAGTTTTCACTGTAAAATCGAGTTGGAGCTTCTACCTCCAAATATATATGTATGGAATGGAGTTTGCAACTGAAAAGAAACTTTGTGTTCCCAACAAGCTAGGTGAAGGACGGCTTTCACACACACTTATCTCTCAGAACTGAGCAAGTGGAGAGACGTTCGTTCATCTAACACCAAGGGAACGGGTTGCAGGAGGCACTTTTTCTTTGATTTCTCAGTCTGTTTCCTAGTGCCGATTTGAAGTTCCTGCAGTTTTCACTGTAAAACCGAGTTGGAGCTTCTACCTCCAAATATATATGTATGGAATGGAGTTTGCAACTGAAAAGTAATTTTGTGTTCCCAACAAGCTAGGTGAAGGACGGCTTTCACACACACTTATCTCTCAGAACTGAGCAAGTGGAGAGACGTTCGTTCATCTAGCACCAAGGGAACAGGTTGCAGGAGACACTTTTTCTCTGCTTTCTCAGTCTGTTTCCTAGTGCCGGTTTGAAGTTCCTGCAGTTTTCACTGTAAAACCGAGTTGGAGCTTCTACCTCCAAATATATATGTATGGAATGGAGTTTGCAACTGAAAAGAAACTTTGTGTTCCCAACAAGCTAGGTGAAGGACGGCTTTCACACACACTTATCTCTCAGAACTGAGCAAGTGGAGAGACGTTCGTTCATCTAGCACCAAGGGAACGGGTTGCAGGAGACACATTTTCTCTGCTTTCTCAGTCTGTTTCCTAGTGCCGGTTTGAATTTCCTGCAGTTTTCACTGTAAAACCGAGTTGGAGCTTCTACCTCCAAATATATATGTATGGAATGGAGTTTGCAACTGAAAAGAAACTTTGTGTTCCCAACAAGCTAGGTGAAGGACGGCTTTCACACACACTTATCTCTCAGAACTGAGCAAGTGGAGAGACGTTCGTTCATCTAGCACCAAGGGAACGGGTTGCAGGAGACACTTTTTCTCTGCTTTCTCAGTCTGTTTCCTAGTGCCGGTTTGAAGTTCCTGCAGTTTTCACTGTAAAACCGAGTTGGAGCTTCTACCTCCAAATATATATGTATGGAATGGAGTTTGCAACTGAAAAGAAACTTTGTGTTCCCAACAAGCTAGGTGAAGGACGGCTTTCACACACACTTATCTCTCAGAACTGAGCAAGTGGAGAGACGTTCGTTCACCTAGCACCAAGGGAACGGGTTGCAGGAGACACTTTTTCTCTGCTTTCTCAGTCTGTTTCCTAGTGCCGGTTTGAAGTTCCTGCAGTTTTCACTGTAAAACCGAGTTGGAACTAGTACCTCCCCGTATATATGTATGGAATGGAGTTTGCAACTGAAAAGAAACTTTGTGTTCCCAACAAGCTAGGTGAAGGACGGCTTTCACACACACTTATCTCTCAGAACTGAGCAAGTGGAGAGACGTTCGTTCATCTAGCACCAAGGGAACGGGTTGCAGGAGACACTTTTTCTCTGCTTTCTCAGTCTGTTTCCTAGTGCCGGTTTGAAGTTCCTGCAGTTTTCACTGTAAAACCGAGTTGGAGCTAGTACCTCCCCATATATATGTATGGAATGGAGTTTGCAACTGAAAAGAAACTTTGTGTTCCCAAAAAGCTAGGTGAAGGACGGCTTTCACACACACTTATCTCTCAGAACTGAGCAAGTGGAGAGACGTTCGTTCATCTAGCACCAAGGGAACGGGTTGCAGGAGACACATTTTCTCTGCTTTCTCAGTCTGTTTCCTAGTGCCGGTTTGAAGTTCCTGCAGTTTTCACTGTAAAACCGAGTTGGAGCTTCTACCTCCAAATATATATGTATGGAATGGAGTTTGCAACTGAAAAGAATCTTTGTGTTCCCAACAAGCTAGGTGAAGGACGGCTTTCACACACACTTATCTCTCAGAACTGAGCAAGTGGAGAGACGTTCGTTCATCTAGCACCAAGGGAACGGGTTGCAGGAAGCACTTTTTCTCTGCTTTCTCAGTCTGTTTCCTAGTGCCGGTTTGAAGTTCCTGCAGTTTTCACTGTAAAACCGAGTTGGAGCTTCTACCTCCAAATATATATGTATGGAATGGAGTTTGCAACTGAAAAGAAACTTTGTGTTCCCAACAAGCTAGGTGAAGGACGGCTTTCACACACACATATCTCTCAGAACTGAGCAAGTGGAGAGACGTTCGTTCATCTAGCACCAAGGGAACGGGTTGCAGGAGACACATTTTCTCTGCTTTCTCAGTCTGTTTCCTAGTGCCGGTTTGAAGTTCCTGCAGTTTTCACTGTAAAATCGAGTTGGAGCTTCTACCTCCAAATATATATGTATGGAATGGAGTTTGCAACTGAAAAGAAACTTTGTGTTCCCAACAAGCTAGGTGAAGGACGGCTTTCACACACACTTATCTCTCAGAACTGAGCAAGTGGAGAGACGTTCGTTCATCTAACACCAAGGGAACGGGTTGCAGGAGGCACTTTTTCTTTGATTTCTCAGTCTGTTTCCTAGTGCCGGTTTGAAGTTCCTGCAGTTTTCACTGTAAAACCGAGTTGGAGCTTCTACCTCCAAATATATATGTATGGAATGGAGTTTGCAACTGAAAAGTAATTTTGTGTTCCCAACAAGCTAGGTGAAGGACGGCTTTCACACACACTTATCTCTCAGAACTGAGCAAGTGGAGAGACGTTCGTTCATCTAGCACCAAGGGAACAGGTTGCAGGAGACACTTTTTCTCTGCTTTCTCAGTCTGTTTCCTAGTGCCGGTTTGAAGTTCCTGCAGTTTTCACTGTAAAACCGAGTTGGAGCTTCTACCTCCAAATATATATGTATGGAATGGAGTTTGCAACTGAAAAGAAACTTTGTGTTCCCAACAAGCTAGGTGAAGGACGGCTTTCACACACACTTATCTCTCAGAACTGAGCAAGTGGAGAGACGTTCGTTCATCTAGCACCAAGGGAACGGGTTGCAGGAGACACATTTTCTCTGCTTTCTCAGTCTGTTTCCTAGTGCCGGTTTGAAGTTCCTGCAGTTTTCACTGTAAAACCGAGTTGGAGCTTCTACCTCCAAATATATATGTATGGAATGGAGTTTGCAACTGAAAAGAAACTTTGTGTTCCCAACAAGCTAGGTGAAGGACGGCTTTCACACACACTTATCTCTCAGAACTGAGCAAGTGGAGAGACGTCCGTTCATCTAGCACCAAGGGAACGGGTTGCAGGAGACACTTTTTCTCTGCTTTCTCAGTCTGTTTCCTAGTGCCGGTTTGAAGTTCCTGCAGTTTTCACTGTAAAACCGAGTTGGAGCTTCTACCTCCAAATATATATGTATGGAATGGAGTTTGCAACTGAAAAGAAACTTTGTGTTCCCAACAAGCTAGGTGAAGGACGGCTTTCACACACACTTATCTCTCAGAACTGAGCAAGTGGAGAGACGTTCGTTCACCTAGCACCAAGGGAACGGGTTGCAGGAGACACTTTTTCTCTGCTTTCTCAGTCTGTTTCCTAGTGCCGGTTTGAAGTTCCTGCAGTTTTCACTGTAAAACCGAGTTGGAACTAGTACCTCCCCGTATATATGTATGGAATGGAGTTTGCAACTGAAAAGAAACTTTGTGTTCCCAACAAGCTAGGTGAAGGACGTCTTTCACACACACTTATCTCTCAGAACTGAGCAAGTGGAGAGACGTTCGTTCATCTAGCACCAAGGGAACGGGTTGCAGGAGACACTTTTTCTCTGCTTTCTCAGTCTGTTTCCTAGTGCCGGTTTGAAGTTCCTGCAGTTTTCACTGTAAAACCGAGTTGGAGCTAGTACCTCCCCATATATATGTATGGAATGGAGTTTGCAACTGAAAAGAAACTTTGTGTTCCCAAAAAGCTAGGTGAAGGACGGCTTTCACACACACTTATCTCTCAGAACTGAGCAAGTGGAGAGACGTTCGTTCATCTAGCACCAAGGGAACGGGTTGCAGGAGACACATTTTCTCTGTTTTCTCAGTCTGTTTCCTAGTGCCGGTTTGAAGTTCCTGCAGTTTTCACTGTAAAACCGAGTTGGAGCTTCTACCTCCAAATATATATGTATGGAATGGAGTTTGCAACTGAAAAGAATCTTTGTGTTCCCAACAAGCTAGGTGAAGGACGGCTTTCACACACACTTATCTCTCAGAACTGAGCAAGTGGAGAGACGTTCGTTCATCTAGCACCAAGGGAACGGGTTGCAGGAGGCACTTTTTCTCTGCTTTCTCAGTCTGTTTCCTAGTGCCGGTTTGAAGTTCCTGCAGTTTTCACTGTAAAACCGAGTTGGAGCTTCTACCTCCAAATATATATGTATGGAATGGAGTTTGCAACTGAAAAGAAACTTTGTGTTCCCAACAAGCTAGGTGAAGGACGGCTTTCACACACACTTATCTCTCAGAACTGAGCAAGTGGAGAGACGTTCGTTCATCTAGCACCAAGGGAACGGGTTGCAGGAGGCACTTTTTCTCTGCTTTCTCAGTCTGTTTCCTAGTGCCGGTTTGAAGTTCCTGCAGTTTTCACTGTAAAACCGAGTTGGAGCTTCTACCTCCAAATATATATGTATGGAATGGAGTTTGCAACTGAAAAGAAACTTTGTGTTCCCAACAAGCTAGGTGAAGGACGGCTTTCACACACACTTATCTCTCAGAACTGAGCAAGTGGAGAGACGTTCGTTCATCTAGCACCAAGGGAACGGGTTGCAGGAGACACTTTTTCTCTGCTTTCTCAGTCTGTTTCCTAGTGCCGGTTTGAAGTTCCTGCAGTTTTCACTGTAAAACCGAGTTGGAGCTAGTACCTCCCCATATATATGTATGGAATGGAGTTTGCAACTGAAAAGAAACTTTGTGTTCCCAACAAGCTAGGTGAAGGACGGCTTTCACACACACTTATCTCTCAGAACTGAGCAAGTGGAGAGACGTTCGTTCATCTAGCACCAAGGGAACAGGTTGCAGGAGACACTTTTTCTCTGCATTCTCAGTCTGTTTCCTAGTGCCGGTTTGAAGTTCCTGCAGTTTTCACTGTAAAACCGAGTTGGAGCTTCTACCTCCAAATATATATGTATGGAATGGAGTTTGCAACTGAAAAGAATCTTTGTGTTCCCAAAAAGCTAGGTGAAGGACGGCTTTCACACACACTTATCTCTCAGAACTGAGCAAGTGGAGAGACGTTCGTTCATCTAGCACCAAGGGAACGGGTTGCAGGAGACACATTTTCTCTGCTTTCTCAGTCTGTTTCCTAGTGCCGGTTTGAAGTTCCTGCAGTTTTCACTGTAAAACCGAGTTGGAGCTTCTACCTCCAAATATATATGTATGGAATGGAGTTTGCAACTGAAAAGAAACTTTGTGTTCCCAACAAGCTAGGTGAAGGACGGCTTTCACACACACTTATCTCTCAGAACTGAGCAAGTGGAGAGACGTTCGTTCATCTAGCACCAAGGGAACGGGTTGCAGGAGACACTTTTTCTCTGCTTTCTCAGTCTGTTTCCTAGTGCCGGTTTGAAGTTCCTGCAGTTTTCACTGTAAAACCGAGTTGGAGCTTCTACCTCCAAATATATATGTATGGAATGGAGTTTGCAACTGAAAAGAAACTTTGTGTTCCCAAAAATCTAGGTGAAGGACGGCTTTCACACACACTTATCTCTCAGAACTGAGCAAGTGGAGAGACGTTCGTTCATCTAGCACCAAGGGAACGGGTTGCAGGAGACACTTTTTCTCTGCTTTCTCAATCTGTTTCCTAGTGCCGGTTTGAAGTTCCTGCAGTTTTCACTGTAAAATCGAGTTGGAGCTTCTACCTCCAAATATATATATATGGAATGGAGTTTGCAACTGAAAAGAAACTTTGTGTTCCCAAAAAGCTAGGTGAAGGACTGCTTTCACACACACTTATCTCTCAGAACTGAGCAAGTGGAGAGACGTTCGTTCATCTAGCACCAAGAGAACGGGTTGCAGGAGACACATTTTCTCTGCTTTCTCAGTCTGTTTCCTACTGCCGGTTTGAAGTTCCTGCAGTTTTCACTGTAAAACCGAGTTGGAACTAGTACCTCCCCGTATATATGTATGGAATGGAGTTTGCAACTGAAAAGAAACTTTGTGTTCCCAACAAGCTAGGTGAAGGACGGCTTTCACACACACTTATCTCTCAGAACTGAGCAAGTGGAGAGACGTTCGTTCATCTAGCACCAAGGGAACGGGTTGCAGGAGACACTTTTTCTCTGCTTTCTCAGTCTGTTTCCTAGTGCCGGTTTGAAGTTCCTGCAGTTTTCACTGTAAAACCGAGTTGGAGCTAGTACCTCCCCATATATATGTATGGAATGGAGTTTGCAACTGAAAAGAAACTTTGTGTTCCCAACAAGCTAGGTGAAGGACGGCTTTCACACACACTTATCTCTCTGAACTGAGCAAGTGGAGAGACGTTCGTTCATCTAGCACCAAGGGAACGGGTTGCAGGAGACACTTTTTCTCTGCTTTCTCAGTCTGTTTCCTAGTGCCGGTTTGAAGTTCCTGCAGTTTTCACTGTCAAACCGAGTTGGAGCTAGTACCTCCCCATATATATGTATGGAATGGAGTTTGCAACTGAAAAGAAACTTTGTGTTCCCAACAAGCTAGGTGAAGGACGGCTTTCACACACACTTATCTCTCAGAACTGAGCAAGTGGAGAGACGTTCGTTCATCTAGCACCAAGGGAACGGGTTGCAGGAGACACTTTTTCTCTGCTTTCTCAGTCTGTTTCCTAGTGCCGGTTTGAAGTTCCTGCAGTTTTCACTGTAAAACCGAGTTGGAGCTAGTACCTCCCCATATATATGTATGGAATGGAGTTTGCAACTGAAAAGAATATTTGTGTTCCCAACAAGCTAGGTGAAGGACGGCTTTCACACACACTTATCTCTCAGAACTGAGCAAGTGGAGAGACGTTCGTTCATCTAGCACCAAGGGAACGGGTTGCAGGAGACACTTTTTCTCTGCTTTCTCAGTCTGTTTCCTAGTGCCGGTTTGAAGTTCCTGCAGTTTTCACTGTAAAACCGAGTTGGAGCTTCTACCTCCAAATATATATGTATGGAATGGAGTTTGCAACTGAAAAGAAACTTTGTGTTCCCAAAAAGCTAGGTGAAGGACGGCTTTCACACACACTTATCTCTCAGAACTGAGCAAGTGGAGAGACGTTCGTTCATCTGGCACCAAGGGAACGGGTTGCAGGAGACACTTTTTCTCTGCTTTCTCAGTCTGTTTCCTAGTGCCGGTTTGAAGTTCCTGCAGTTTTCACTGTAAAACCGAGTTGGAGCTTGTACCTCCCCTTATATATGTATGGAATGGAGTTTGCAACTGAAAAGAAACTTTGTGTTCCCAACAAGCTAGGTGAAGGACGGCTTTCACACACACTTATCTCTCAGAACTGAGCAAGTGGAGAGACGTTCGTTCATCTAGCACCAAGGGAACGGGTTGCAGGAGACACTTTTTCTCTGCTTTCTCAGTCTGTTTCCTAGTGCCGGTTTGAAGTTCGTGCAGTTTTCACTGTAAACCCGAGTTGGAGCTTGTACCTCCCCATATATTTGTATGGAATGAAGTTTGCAACTGAAAAGAAACTTTGTGTTCCCAACAAGCTAGGTGAAGGACGGCTTTCACACACACTTATCTCTCAGAACTGAGCAAGTGGAGAGACGTTCGTTCATCTAGCACCAAGGGAACGGGTTGCAGGTGACACTTTTTCTCTGCTTTCTCAGTCTGTTTCCTAGTGCCGGTTTGATGTTCCTGCAGTTTTCACTGTAAAACCGAGTTGGAGCTTGTACCTCCCCATATATATGTTTGGAATGGAGTTTGCAACTGAAAAGAAACTTTGTGTTCCCAACAAGCTAGGTGAAGGACGGCTTTCACACACACTTATATCTCAGAACTGAGCAAGTGGAGAGACGTTCGTTCATCTAGCACCAAGGGAACGGGTTGCAGGAGACACTTTTTCTCAGCTTTCTCAGTCTGTTTCCTAGTGCCGGTTTGAAGTTCCTGCAGTTTTCACTGTAAAACCGAGTTGGAGCTTGTACCTCCCCATATATATGTATGGAATGGAGTTTGCAACTGAAAAGAAACTTTGTGTTCCCAACAAGCTAGGTGAAGGACGGCTTTCACACACACTTATCTCTCAGAACTGAGCAAGTGGAGAGACGTTCGTTCATCTAGCACCAAGGGAACGTGTTGCAGGAGACACTTTTTCTCTGCTTTCTCAGTCTGTTTCCTAGTGCCGGTTTGAAGTTCCTGCAGTTTTCACTGTCAAACCGAGTTGGAGCTTGTTCCTCCCCATATATATGTATGGAATGGAGTTTGCAACTGAAAAGAATCTTTGTGTTCCCAACAAGCTAGGTGAAGGACGGCTTTCACACACACTTATCTCTCAGAACTGAGCAAGTGGAGAGACGTTCGTTCATCTAGCACCAAGGGAACGGGTTGCAGGAGACACTTTTTCTCTGCTTTCTCAGTCTGTTTCCTAGTGCCGGTTTGAAGTTCCTGCAGTTTTCACTGTAAAACCGAGTTGGATCTTCTACCTCCAAATATATATGTATGGAATGGAGTTTGCAACTGAAAAGAAACTTTGTGTTCCCAACAAGCTAGGTGAAGGACGGCTTTCACACACACTTATCTCTCAGAACTGAGCAAGTGGAGAGACGTTCGTTCATCTAGCACCAAGGGAACGGGTTGCAGGAGACACTTTTTCTCTGCTTTCTCAGTCTGTTTCCTAGTGCCGGTTTGAAGTTCCTGCAGTTTTCACTGTAAAACCGCGTTGGAGCTAGTACCTCCCCATATATATGTATGGAATGGAGTTTGCAACTGAAAAGAAACTTTGTGTTCCCAACAAGCTAGGTGAAGGACGGCTTTCACACACACTTATCTCTCAGAACTGAGCAAGTGGAGAGACGTTCATTCATCTAGCACCAAGGGAACGGGTGGCAGGAGACACTTTTTCTCTGCTTTCTCAGTCTTTTTCCTAGTGCCGGTTTGAAGTTCCTGCAGTTTTCACTGTAAAACCGAGTTGGAGCTTGTACCTCCCCATATATATGTATGGAATGGAGTTTGCAACTGAAAAGAAACTTTGTGTTCCCAACAAGCTAGGTGAAGGACGGCTTTCACACACACTTATCTCTCAGAACTGAGCAAGTGGAGAGACGTTCGTTCATCTAGCACCAAGGGAACGGGTTGCAGGAGACACTTTTTCTCTGCTTTCTCAGTCTGTTTCCTAGTGCCGGTTTGAAGTTCCTGCAGTTTTCACTGTAAAACCGAGTTGGAGCTAGTACCTCCCCATATATATGTTTGGAATGGAGTTTGCAACTGAAAAGAAACTTTGTGTTCCCAACAAGCTAGGTGAAGGACGGCTTTCACACACACTTATCTCTCAGAACTGAGCAAGTGGAGAGACGTTCGTTCATCTAGCACCAAGGGAACGGGTTGCAGGAGACACTTTTTCTCTGCTTTCTCAGACTGTTTCCTAGTGCCGGTTTGAAGTTCCTGCAGTTTTCACTGTAAAACCGAGTTGGAGCTTGTACCTCCCCATATATATGTTTGGAATGGAGTTTGCAACTGAAAAGAAACTTTGTGTTCCCAACAAGCTAGGTGAAGGACGGCTTTCACACACACTTATCTCTCAGAACTGAGCAAGTGGAGAGACGTTCGTTCATCTAGCACCAAGGGAACGGGTTGCAGGAGACACTTTTTCTCTGCTTTCTCAGACTGTTTCCTAGTGCCGGTTTGAAGTTCCTGCAGTTTTCACTGTAAAACCGAGTTGGAGCTTCTACCTCCAAATATATATGTATGGAATGGAGTTTGCAACTGAAAAGAAACTTTGTGTTCCCAAAAAGCTAGGTGAAGGACGGCTTTCACACACACTTATCTCTCAGAACTGAGCAAGTGGAGAGACGTTCGTTCATCTAGCACCAAAGGAACGGGTTGCAGGAGACACTTTTTCTCTGCTTTCTCAGTCTGTTTCCTAGTGCCGGTTTGAAGTTCCTGCAGTTTTCACTGTAAAACCGAGTTGGAGCTTCTACCTCCAAATATATATGTATGGAATGGAGTTTGCAACTGAAAAGAAACTTTGTGTTCCCAAAAAGCTAGGTGAAGGACGGCTTTCACACACACTTATCTCTCAGAACTGAGCAAGTGGAGAGACGTTCGTTCATCTGGCACCAAGGGAACGGGTTGCAGGAGACACTTTTTCTCTGCTTTCTCAGTCTGTTTCCTAGTGCCGGTTTGAAGTTCCTGCAGTTTTCACTGTAAAACCGAGTTGGAGCTAGTACCTCCCCTTATATATGTATGGAATGGAGTTTGCAACTGAAAAGAAACTTTGTGTTCCCAACAAGCTAGGTGAAGGACGGCTTTCACACACACTTATCTCTCAGAACTGAGCAAGTGGAGAGACGTTCGTTCATCTAGCACCAAGGGAACGGGTTGCAGGAGACACTTTTTCTCTGCTTTCTCAGTCTATTTCCTAGTGCCGGTTTGAAGTTCGTGCAGTTTTCACTGTAAAACCGAGTTGGAGCTTGTACCTCCCCATATATTTGTATGGAATGGAGTTTGCAACTGAAAAGAAACTTTGTGTTCCCAACAAGCTACGTGAAGGACGGCTTTCACACACACTTATCTCTCAGAACTGAGCAAGTGGAGAGACGTTCGTTCATCTAGCACGAAGGGAACGGGTTGCAGGAGACACTTTTTCTCTGCTTTCTCAGTCCGTTTCCTAGTGCCGGTTTGATGTGCCTGCAGTTTTCACTGTAAAACCGAGTTGGAGCTTGTACCTCCCCATATATATGTTTGGAATGGAGTTTGCAACTGAAAAGAAACTTTGTGTTCCCAACAAGCTAGGTGAAGGACGGCTTTCACACACACATATCTCTCAGAACTGAGCAAGTGGAGAGACGTTCGTTCATCTAGCACCAAGGGAACGGGTTGCAGGAGACACTTTTTCTCTGCATTCTCAGACTGTTTCCTAGTGCCGGTTTGAAATTCCTGCAGTTTTCACTGTAAAACCGAGTTGGAGCTTCTACCTCCAAATATATATGTATGGAATGGAGTTTGCAACTGAATAGAAACTTTGTGTTCCCAAAAAGCTAGGTGAAGGACGGCTTTCACACACACTTATCTCTCAGAACTGAGCAAGTGGAGAGACATTCGTTCATCTAGCACCAAGGGAACGGGTTGCAGGAGACACTTTTTCTCTGCTTTCTCAGTCTGTTTCCTAGTGCCGGTTTGAAGTTCCTGCAGTTTTCACTGTAAAACCGAGTTGGAGCTTGTACCTCCCCATATATATGTATGGAATGGAGTTTGCAACTGAAAAGAAACTTTGTGTTCCCAACAAGCTAGGTGAAGGACGGCTTTCACACACACTTATCTCTCAGAACTGAGCAAGTGGAGAGACGTTCGTTCATCTAGCACCAAGGGAACGGGTTGCAGGAGACACTTTTTCTCTGCTTTCTCAGTCTGTTTCCTACTGCCGGTTTGAAGTTCCTGCAGTTTTCACTGTAAAACCGAGTTGGAGCTAGTACCTCCCCGTATATATGTATGGAATGGAGTTTGCAACTGAAAAGAAACTTTGTGTTCCCAACAAGCTAGGTGAAGGACGGCTTTCACACACACTTATCTCTGAGAACTGAGCAAGTGGAGAGACGTTCGTTCATCTAGCACCAAGGGAACGGGTTGCAGGAGACACTTTTTCTCTGCTTTCTCAGTCTGTTTCCTAGTGCCGGTATGAAGTTCCTGCAGTTTTCACTGTAAAACCGAGTTGGATCTTCTACCTCCAAATATATATGTATGGAATGGAGTTTGCAACTGAAAAGAAACTTTGTGTTCCCAAAAAGCTATGTGAAGGACGGCTTTCACACACACTTATCTCTCAGAACTGAGCAAGTGGAGAGACGTTCGTTCATCTAGCACCAAGGGAACGGGTTGCAGGAGACACTTTTTCTCTGCTTTCTCAGTCTGTTTCGTAGTGCCGGTTTGAAGTTCCTGCAGTTTTCACTGTAAAACCGAGTTGGAGCTAGTACCTCCCCATATATATGTATGGAATGGAGTTTACAACTGAAAAGAAACTTTGTGTTCCCAACAAGCTAGGTGAAGGACGGCTTTCACACACACTTATCTCTCAGAACTGAGCAAGTGGAGAGACGTTCGTTCATCTAGCACCAAGGGAACGGGTTGCAGGAGACACTTATTCTCTGCTTTCTCAGACTGTTTCCTAGTGCCGGTTTGAAGTTCCTGCAGTTTTCACTGTAAAACCGAGTTGGAGCTTCTACCTCCAAATATATATGTATGGAATGGAGATTGCAACTGAAAAGAAACTTTGTGTTCCCAAAAAGCTAGGTGAAGGACGGCTTTCACACACACTTATCTCTCAGAACTGAGCAAGTGGAGAGACGTTCGTTCATCTAGCACCAAGGGAACGGGTTGCAGGAGACACTTTTTCTCTGCTTTCTCAGTCTGTTTCCTAGTGCCGGTTTGAAGTTCCTGCAGTTTTCACTGTAAAACCGAGTTGGAGCTAGTACCTCCCCATATATATGTATGGAATGGAGTTTGCAACTGAAAAGAAACTTTGTGTTCCCAACAAGCTAGGTGAAGAACGGCTTTCAACCACACTTATCTCTCAGAACTGAGCAAGTGGAGAGACGTTCGTTCATCTAGCACCAAGGGAACGGGTTGCAGGAGACAATTTTTCTCTGCTTTCTGAGTCTGTTTCCTAGTGCCGGTTTGAAGTTCCTGCAGTTTTCACTGTAAAACCGAGTTGGAGCTGGTACCTCCCTGTATATATGTATGGAAAGGAGTTTGCAACTGAAAAGAAACTTTGTGTTCCCAACAAGCTAGGTGAAGGACGGCTTTCACACACACTTATCTCTCAGAACTGAGCAAGTGGAGAGACGTTCGTTCATCTAGCACCAAGGGAACGGGTTGCAGGAGACACTTTTTCTCTGCTTTCTCAGACTGTTTCCTAGTGCCGGTTTGAAGTTCCTGCAGTTTTCACTGTAAAACCGAGTTGGAGCTTCTACCTCCAAATATATATGTATGGAATGGAGTTTGCAACTGAAAAGAAACTTTGTGTTCCCAAAAAGCTAGGTGAAGGACGGCTTTCACACACACTTATCTCTCAGAACTGAGCAAGTGGAGAGACGTTCGTTCATCTAGCACCAAGGGAACGGGTTGCAGGAGACACTTTTTCTCTGCTTTCTCAGTCTTTTTCCTAGTGCCGGTTTGAAGTTCCTGCAGTTTTCACTGTAAAACCGAGTTGGAGCTTGTACCTCCCCATATATATGTATGGAATGGAGTTTGCAACTGAAAAGAAACTTTGTGTTCCCAACAAGCTAGGTGAAGGACGGCTTTCACACACACTTATCTCTCAGAACTGAGCAAGTGGAGAGACGTTCGTTCATCTAGCACCAAGGGAACGGGTTGCAGGAGACACTTATTCTCTGCTTTCTCAGTCTGTTGCCTAGTGCCGGTTTGAAGTTCCTGCAGTTTTCACTGTAAAACCGATTTGGAGCTAGTACCTCCCCGTATATATGTATGGAATGGAGTTTGCAACTGAAAAGAAACTTTGTGTTCCCAACAAGCTAGGTGAAGGACGGCTTTCACACACACTTATCTCTCAGAACTGAGCAAGTGGAGAGACTTTCGTTCATCTAGCACCAAGGGAACGGGTTGCAGGAGACACTTTTTCTCTGCTTTCTCAGTCTGTTTCCTAGTGCCGGTTTGAAGTTCCTGCAGTTTTCACTGTAAAACCGAGTTGGATTTTCTACCTCCAAATATATATGTATGGAATGGAGTTTGCAACTGAAAAGAAACTTTGTGTTCCCAAAAAGCTATGTGAAGGACGGCTTTCACACACACTTATCTCTCAGAACTGAGCAAGTGGAGAGACGTTCGTTCATCTAGCACCAAGGGAACGAGTTGCAGGGGACACTTTTTCTCTGCTTTCTCAGTCTGTTTCCTAGTGCCGGTTTGAAGTTCCTGCAGTTTTCACTGTAAAACCGAGTTGGAGCTTGTACCTCCCCATATATATGTTTGGAATGGAGTTTGCAACTGAAAAGAAACTTTGTGTTCCCAACAAGCTAGGTGAAGGACGGCTTTCACACACACGTATCTCTCAGAACTGAGCAAGTGGAGAGACGTTCGTTCATCTAGGACCAAGGGAACGGGATGCAGGAGACACTTTTTCTCTGCTTTCTCAGTCTGTTTCCTAGTGCCGGTTTGAAGTTCCTGCAGTTTTCACTGCAAAACCGAGTTGGAGCTAGTACCTCCCCATATATATGTATGGAATGGAGTTTGCAACTGAAAAGAAACTTTGTGTTCCCAACAAGCTAGGTGAAGGACAGCTTTCACACACACTTATCTCTCAGAACTGAGCAAGTGGAGAGACGTTCGTTCATCTAGCACCAAGGGAACGGGTTGCAGGAGACACTTTTTCTCTGCTTTCTCAGTCTGTTTCCTAGTGCCGGTTTGAAGTTCCTGCAGTTTTCACTGTAAAACCGAGTTGGAGCTTCTACCTCCAAATATATATGTATGGAATGGAGTTTGCAACTGAAAAGAAACTTTGTGTTCCCAAAAAGCTAGGTGAAGGACGGCTTTCACACACACTTATCTCTCAGAACTGAGCAAGTGGAGAGACGTTCGTTCATCTAGCACCAAGGGAACGGGTTGCAGGAGACACTTTTTCTCTGCTTTCTCAGTCTGTTTCCTAGTGCCGGTTTGAAGTTCCTGCAGTTTTCACTGTAAAACCGAGTTGGATCTTCTACCTCCAAATATATATGTATGGAATGGAGTTTGCAACTGAAAAGAAACTTTGTGTTCCCAAAAAGCTATGTGAAGTACGGCTTTCACACACACTTATCTCTCAGAACTGAGCAAGTGGAGAGACGTTCGTTCATCTAGGACCAAGGGAACGGGATGCAGGAGACACTTTTTCTCTGCTTTCTCAGTCTGTTTCCTAGTGCCGGTTTGAAGTTCCTGCAGTTTTCACTGCAAAACCGAGTTGGAGCTAGTACCTCCCCATATATATGTATGGAATGGAGTTTGCAACTGAAAAGAAACTTTGTGTTCCCAACAAGCTAGGTGAAGGACAGCTTTCACACACACTTATCTCTCAGAACTGAGCAAGTGGAGAGACGTTCGTTCATCTAGCACCAAGGGAACGGGTTGCAGGAGACACTTTTTCTCTGCTTTCTCAGTCTGTTTCCTAGTGCCGGTTTGAAGTTCCTGCAGTTTTCACTGTAAAACCGAGTTGGAGCTTCTACCTCCAAATATATATGTATGGAATGAAGTTTGCAACTGAAAAGAAACTTTGTGTTCCCAAAAAGCTAGGTGAAGGACGGCTTTCACACACACTTATCTCTCAGAACTGAGCAAGTGGAGAGACGTTCGTTCATCTGGCACCAAGGGAACGGGTTGCAGGAGACATTTTTTTCTCTGCTTTCTCAGTCTGTTTCCTAGTGCCGGTTTGAAGTTCCTGCAGTTTTCACTGTAAAACCGAGTTGGAGCTAGTACCTCCCCTTATATATGTATGGAATGGAGTTTGCAACTGAAAAGAAACTTTGTGTTCCCAACAAGCTAGGTGAAGGACGGCTTTCACACACACTTATCTCTCAGAACTGAGCAAGTGGAGAGATGTTCGTTCATCTAGCACCAAGGGAACGGGTTGCAGGAGACACTTTTTCTCTGCTTTCTCAGTCTGTTTCCTAGTGCCGGTTTGAAGTTCGTGCAGTTTTCACTGTAAAACCGAGATGGAGCTTGTACCTCCAAATATATATGTATGGAATGGAGTTTGCAACTGAAAAGAAACTTTGTGTTCCCAACAAGCTAGGTGAAGGACGGCTTTCACACACACTTATCTCTCAGAACTGAGCAAGTGGAGAGACGTTCGTTCATCTAGCACCAAGGGAACGGGTTGCAGGAGACACTTTTTCTCTGCTTTCTCAGTCTGTTTCCTAGTGCCGGTTTGATGTTCCTGCAGTTTTCACTGTAAAACCGAGTTGGAGCTTGTACCTCCCCATATATATGTTTGGAATGGACTTTGCAACTGAAAAGAACCTTTGTGTTCCCAACAAACTAGGTGAAGGACGGCTTTCACACACACTTATCTCTCAGAACTGAGCAAGTGGAGAGACGTTCGTTCATCTAGCACCAAGGGAACGGGTTGCAGGAGACACTTTTTCTCTGCTTTCTCAGACTGTTTCCTAGTGCCGGTTTGAAGTTCCTGCAGTTTTCACTGTAAAACCGAGTTGGAGCTTCTACCTCCAAATATATATGTATGGAATGGAGTTTGCAACTGAAAAGAAACTTTGTGTTCCCAACAAGCTAGGTGAAGGACGGCTTTCACACACACTTATCTCTCAGAACTGAGCAAGTGGAGAGACGTTCGTTCATCTAGGACTAAGGGAACGGGATGCAGGAGACACTTTTTCTCTGCTTTCTCAGTCTGTTTCCTAGTGCCGGTTTGAAGTTCCTGCAGTTTTCACTGCAAAACCGAGTTGGAGCTAGTACCTCCCCATATATATGTATGGAATGGAGTTTGCAACTGAAAAGAAACTTTGTGTTCCCAACAAGCTAGGTGAAGGACAGCTTTCACACACACTTATCTCTCAGAACTGAGCAAGTTGAGAGACGTTCGTTCATCTAGCACCAAGGGAACGGGTTGCAGGAGACACTTTTTCTCTGCTTTCTCAGTCTGTTTCCTAGTGCCGGTTTGAAGTTCCTGCAGTTTTCACTGTAAAACCGAGTTGGAGCTTCTACCTCCAAATATATATGTATGGAATGGAGTTTGAAACTGAAAAGAAACTTTGTGTTCCCAAAAATCTAGGTGAAGGACGGCTTTCACACACACTTATCTCTCAGAACTGAGCAAGTGGAGAGACGTTCGTTCATCTGGCACCAAGGGAACGGGTTGCAGGAGACACTTTTTCTCTGCTTTCTCAGTCTGTTTCCTAGTGCCGGTTTGAAGTTCCTGCAGTTTTCACTGTAAAACCGAGTTGGAGCTAGTACCTCCCCTTATATATGTATGGAATGGAGTTTGCAACTGAAAAGAAACTTTGTGTTCCCAACAAGCTAGGTGAAGGACGGCTTTCACACACACTTATCTCTCAGAACTGAGCAAGTGGAGAGACGTTCGTTCATCTAGCACCAAGGGAACGGGTTGCAGGAGACACTTTTTCTCTGCTTTCTCAGTCTGTTTCCTAGTGCCGGTTTGAAGTTCGTGCAGTTTTCACTGTAAAACCGAGTTGGAGCTTGTACCTCCCCATATATTTGTATGGAATGAAGTTTGCAACTGAAAAGAAACTTTGTGTTCCCAACAAGCTAGGTGAAGGACGGCTTTCACACACACTTATCTCTCAGAACTGAGCAAGTGGAGAGACGTTCGTTCATCTAGCACCAAGGGAACAGGTTGCAGGAGACACTTTTTCTCTGCTTTCTCAGTCTGTTTCCTAGTGCCGGTTTGAAGTTCCTGCAGTTTTCACTGTAAAACCGAGTTGGAGCTTGTACCTCCCCATATATATGTATGGAATGGAGTTTGCAACTGAAAAGAAACTTTGTGTTCCCAACAAGCTAGGTGAAGGACGGCTTTCACACACACTTATCTCTCAGAACTGAGCAAGTGGAGAGACGTTCGTTCATCTAGCACCAAGGGAACGGGTTGCAGGAGACACTTTTTCTCTGCTTTCTCAGTCTGTTTCCTAGTGCCGGTTTGAAGTTCCTGCAGTTTTCACTGTCAAACCGAGTTGGAGCTTGTTCCTCCCCATATATATGTATGGAATGGAGTTTGCAACTGAAAAGAATCTTTGTGTTCCCAACAAGCTAGGTGAAGGACGGCTTTCACACACACTTATCTCTCAGAACTGAGCAAGTGGAGAGACGTTCGTTCATCTAGCACCAAGGGAACGGGTTGCAGGAGACACTTTTTCTCTGCTTTCTCAGTCTGTTTCCTAGTGCCGGTTTGAAGTTCCTGCAGTTTTCACTGTAAAACCGAGTTGGATCTTCTACCTCCAAATATATATGTATGGAATGGAGTTTGCAACTGAAAAGAAACTTTGTGTTCCCAACAAGCTAGGTGAAGGACGGCTTTCACACACACTTATCTCTCAGAACTGAGCAAGTGGAGAGACGTTCGTTCATCTAGCACCAAGGGAACGGGTTGCAGGAGACACTTTTTCTCTGCTTTCTCAGTCTGTTTCCTAGTGCCGGTTTGAAGTTCCTGCAGTTTTCACTGTAAAACCGCGTTGGAGCTAGTACCTCCCCATATATATGTATGGAATGGAGTTTGCAACTGAAAAGAAACTTTGTGTTCCCAACAAGCTAGGTGAAGGACGGCTTTCACACACACTTATCTCTCAGAACTGAGCAAGTGGAGAGACGTTCATTCATCTAGCACCAAGGGAACGGGTGGCAGGAGACACTTTTTCTCTGCTTTCTCAGTCTTTTTCCTAGTGCCGGTTTGAAGTTCCTGCAGTTTTCACTGTAAAACCGAGTTGGAGCTTGTACCTCCCCATATATATGTATGGAATGGAGTTTGCAACTGAAAAGAAACTTTGTGTTCCCAACAAGCTAGGTGAAGGACGGCTTTCACACACACTTATCTCTCAGAACTGAGCAAGTGGAGAGACGTTCGTTCATCTAGCACCAAGGGAACGGGTTGCAGGAGACACTTTTTCTCTGCTTTCTCAGTCTGTTTCCTAGTGCCGGTTTGAAGTTCCTGCAGTTTTCACTGTAAAACCGAGTTGGAGCTAGTACCTCCCCATATATATGTTTGGAATGGAGTTTGCAACTGAAAAGAAACTTTGTGTTCCCAACAAGCTAGGTGAAGGACGGCTTTCACACACACTTATCTCTCAGAACTGAGCAAGTGGAGAGACGTTCGTTCATCTAGCACCAAGGGAACGGGTTGCAGGAGACACTTTTTCTCTGCTTTCTCAGACTGTTTCCTAGTTCCGGTTTGAAGTTCCTGCAGTTTTCACTGTAAAACCGAGTTGGAGCTTGTACCTCCCCATATATATGTTTGGAATGGAGTTTGCAACTGAAAAGAAACTTTGTGTTCCCAACAAGCTAGGTGAAGGACGGCTTTCACACACACTTATCTCTCAGAACTGAGCAAGTGGAGAGACGTTCGTTCATCTAGCACCAAGGGAACGGGTTGCAGGAGACACTTTTTCTCTGCTTTCTCAGACTGTTTCCTAGTGCCGGTTTGAAGTTCCTGCAGTTTTCACTGTAAAACCGAGTTGGAGCTTCTACCTCCAAATATATATGTATGGAATGGAGTTTGCAACTGAAAAGAAACTTTGTGTTCCCAAAAAGCTAGGTGAAGGACGGCTTTCACACACACTTATCTTTCAGAACTGAGCAAGTGTAGAGACGTTCGTTCATCTAGCACCAAGGGAACGGGTTGCAGGAGACACTTTTTCTCTGCTTTCTCAGTCTGTTTCCTAGTGCCGGTTTGAAGTTCCTGCAGTTTTCACTGTAAAACCGAGTTGGAGCTTCTACCTCCAAATATATATGTATGGAATGGAGTTTGCAACTGAAAAGAAACTTTGTGTTCCCAAAAAGCTAGGTGAAGGACGGCTTTCACACACACTTATCTCTCAGAACTGAGCAAGTGGAGAGACGTTCGTTCATCTGGCACCAAGGGAACGGGTTGCAGGAGACACTTTTTCTCTGCTTTCTCAGTCTGTTTCCTAGTGCCGGTTTGAAGTTCTTGCAGTTTTCACTGTAAAACCGAGTTGGAGCTAGTACCTCCCCTTATATATGTATGGAATGGAGTTTGCAACTGAAAAGAAACTTTGTGTTCCCAACAAGCTATGTGAAGGACGGCTTTCACACACACTTATCTCTCAGAACTGAGCAAGTGGAGAGACGTTCGTTCATCTAGCACCAAGGGAACGGGTTGCAGGAGACACTTTTTCTCTGCTTTCTCAGTCTGTTTCCTAGTGCCGGTTTGAAGTTCCTGCAGTTTTCACTGTCAAACCGAGTTGGAGCTTGTTCCTCCCCATATATATGTATGGAATGGAGTTTGCAACTGAAAAGAATCTTTGTGTTCCCAACAAGCTAGGTGAAGGACGGCTTTCACACACACTTATCTCTCAGAACTGAGCAAGTGGAGAGACGTTCGTTCATCTAGCACCAAGGGAACGGGTTGCAGGAGACACTTTTTCTCTGCTTTCTCAGTCTGTTTCCTAGTGCCGGTTTGAAGTTCCTGCAGTTTTCACTGTAAAACCGAGTTGGATCTTCTACCTCCAAATATATATGTATGGAATGGAGTTTGCAACTGAAAAGGAACTTTGTGTTCCCAACAAGCTAGGTGAAGGACGGCTTTCACACACACTTATCTCTCAGAACTGAGCAAGTGGAGAGACGTTCGTTCATCTAGCACCAAGGGAACGGGTTGCAGGAGGCACTTTTTCTCTGCTTTCTCAGTCTGTTTCCTAGTGCCGGTTTGAAGTTCCTGCAGTTTTCACTGTAAAACCGCGTTGGAGCTAGTACCTCCCCATATATATGTATGGAATGGAGTTTGCAACTGAAAAGAAACTTTGTGTTCCCAACAAGCTAGGTGAAGGACGGCTTTCACACACACTTATCTCTCAGAACTGAGCAAGTGGAGAGACGTTCATTCATCTAGCACCAAGGGAACGGGTGGCAGGAGACACTTTTTCTCTGCTTTCTCAGTCTTTTTCCTAGTGCCGGTTTGAAGTTCCTGCAGTTTTCACTGTAAAACCGAGTTGGAGCTTGTACCTCCCCATATATATGTATGGAATGGAGTTTGCAACTGAAAAGAAACTTTGTGTTCCCAACAAGCTAGGTGAAGGACGGCTTTCACACACACTTATCTCTCAGAACTGAGCAAGTGGAGAGACGTTCGTTCATCTAGCACCAAGGGAACGGGTTGCAGGAGACACTTTTTCTCTGCTTTCTCAGTCTGTTTCCTAGTGCCGGTTTGAAGTTCCTGCAGTTTTCACTGTAAAACCGAGTTGGAGCTAGTACCTCCCCATATATATGTTTGGAATGGAGTTTGCAACTGAAAAGAAACTTTGTGTTCCCAACAAGCTAGGTGAAGGACGGCTTTCACACACACTTATCTCTCAGAACTGAGCAAGTGGAGAGACGTTCGTTCATCTAGCACCAAGGGAACGGGTTGCAGGAGACACTTTTTCTCTGCTTTCTCAGTCTGTTTCCTAGTGCCGGTTTGAAGTTCCTGCAGTTTTCACTGTAAAACCGAGTTGGAGCTAGTACCTCCCCATATATATGTTTGGAATGGAGTTTGCAACTGAAAAGAAACTTTGTGTTCCCAACAAGCTAGGTGAAGGACGGCTTTCACACACACTTATCTCTCAGAACTGAGCAAGTGGAGAGACGTTCGTTCATCTAGCACCAAGGGAACGGGTTGCAGGAGACACTTTTTCTCTGCTTTCTCAGACTGTTTCCTAGTGCCGGTTTGAAGTTCCTGCAGTTTTCACTGTAAAACCGGGTTGGAGCTTGTACCTCCCCATATATATGTTTGGAATGGAGTTTGCAACTGAAAAGAAACTTTGTGTTCCCAACAAGCTAGGTGAAGGACGGCTTTCACACACACTTATCTCTCAGAACTGAGCAAGTGGAGAGACGTTCGTTCATCTAGCACCAAGGGAACGGGTTGCAGGAGACACTTTTTCTCTGCTTTCTCAGACTGTTTCCTAGTGCCGGTTTGAAGTTCCTGCAGTTTTCACTGTAAAACCGAGTTTGAGCTTCTACCTCCAAATATATATGTATGGAATGGATTTTGCAACTGAAAAGAAACTTTGTGTTCCCAAAAAGCTAGGTGAAGGACGGCTTTCACACACACTTATCTTTCAGAACTGAGCAAGTGTAGAGACGTTCGTTCATCTAGCACCAAGGGAACGGGTTGCAGGAGACACTTTTTCTCTGCTTTCTCAGTCTGTTTCCTAGTGCCGGTTTGAAGTTCCTGCAGTTTTCACTGTAAAACCGAGTTGGAGCTTCTACCTCCAAATATATATGTATGGAATGGAGTTTGCAACTGAAAAGAAACTTTGTGTTCCCAAAAAGCTAGGTGAAGGACGGCTTTCACACACACTTATCTCTCAGAACTGAGCAAGTGGAGAGACGTTCGTTCATCTGGCACCAAGGGAACGGGTTGCAGGAGACACTTTTTCTCTGCTTTCTCAGTCTGTTTCCTAGTGCCGGTTTGAAGTTCCTGCAGTTTTCACTGTAAAACCGAGTTGGAGCTAGTACCTCCCCTTATATATGTATGGAATGGAGTTTGCAACTGAAAAGAAACTTTGTGTTCCCAACAAGCTAGGTGAAGGACGGCTTTCACACACACTTATCTCTCAGAACTGAGCAAGTGGAGAGACGTTCGTTCATCTAGCACCAAGGGAACGGGTTGCAGGAGACACTTTTTCTCTGCTTTCTCAGTCTATTTCCTAGTGCCGGTTTGAAGTTCGTGCAGTTTTCACTGTAAAACCGAGTTGGAGCTTGTACCTCCCCATATATTTGTATGGAATGGAGTTTGCAACTGAAAAGAAACTTTGTGTTCCCAACAAGCTAGGTGAAGGACGGCTTTCACACACACTTATCTCTCAGAACTGAGCAAGTGGAGAGACGTTCGTTCATCTAGCACCAAGGGAACGGGTTGCAGGAGACACTTTTTCTCTGCTTTCTCAGTCTGTTTCCTAGTGCCGGTTTGATGTTCCAGCAGTTTTCACTGTAAAACCGAGTTAGAGCTTGTACCTCCCCATATATATGTTTGGAATGGAGTTTGCAACTGAAAAGAAACTTTGTGTTCCCAACAAGCTAGGTGAAGGACGGCTTTCACACACACTTATCTCTCAGAACTGAGCAAGTGGAGAGACGTTCGTTCATCTAGCACCAAGGGAACGGGTTGCAGGAGACACTTTTTCTCTGCTTTCTCAGACTGTTTCCTAGTCCCGGTTTGAAGTTCCTGCAGTTTTCACTGTAAAACCGAGTTGGAGCTTCTACCTCCAAATATATATGTATGGAATGGAGTTTGCAACTGAAAAGAAACTTTGTGTTCCCAAAAAGCTAGGTGAAGGACGGCTTTCACACACACTTATCTCTCAGAACTGAGCAAGTGGAGAGACGTTCGTTCATCTAGCACCAAGGGAACGGGTTGCAGGAGACACTTTTTCTCTGCTTTCTCAGTCTGTTTCCTAGTGCCGGTTTGAAGTTCCTGCAGTTTTCACTGTAAAACCGAGTTGGAGCTTGTACCTCCCCATATATATGTATGGAATGGAGTTTGCAACTGAAAAGAAACTTTGTGTTCCCAACAAGCTAGGTGAAGGACGGCTTTCACACACACTTATCTCTCAGAACTGAGCAAGTGGAGAGACGTTCGTTCATCTAGCACCAAGGGAACGGGTTGCAGGAGACACTTTTTCTCTGCTTTCTCAGTCTGTTTCCTAGTGCCGGTATGAAGTTCCTGCAGTTTTCACTGTAAAACCGAGTTGGATCTTCTACCTCCAAATATATATGTATGGAATGGAGTTTGCAACTGAAAAGAAACTTTGTGTTCCCAAAAAGCTATGTGAAGGACGGCTTTCACACACACTTATCTCTCAGAACTGAGCAAGTGGAGAGACTTTCGTTCATCTAGCACCAAGGGAACGGGTTGCAGGAGACACTTTTTCTCTGCTTTCTCAGTCTGTTTCCTAGTGCCGGTTTGAAGTTCCTGCAGTTTTCACTGTAAAACCGAGTTGGAGCTTGTACCTCCCCATATATATATATGGAATGGAGTTTGCAACTGAAAAGAAACTTTGTGTTCCCAACAAGCTAGGTGAAGGACGGCTTTCACACACACTTATCTCTCAGAACTGAGCAAGTGGAGAGACGTTCGTTCATCTAGCACCAAGGGAACGTGTTGCAGGAGACACTTTTTCTCTGCTTTCTCAGTCTGTTTCCTAGTGCCGGTTTGAAGTTCCTGCAGTTTTCACTGTAAAACCGAGTTGGATCTTCTACCTCCATATATATATGTATGGAATGGAGTTTGCAACTGAAAAGAAACTTTGTGTTCCCAAAAAGCTATGTGAAGGACGGCTTTCACACACACTTATCTCTCAGACCTGAGCAAGTGGAGAGACGTTCGTTCATCTAGCACCAAGGGAACGGGTTGCAGGAGACACTTTTTCTCTGCTTTCTCAGTCTGTTTCGTAGTGCCAGTTTGAAGTTCCTGTAGTTTTCACTGTAAAACCGAGTTGGAGCTAGTACCTCCCCATATATATGTATGGAATGGAGTTTGCAACTGAAAAGAAACTTTGTGTTCCCAACAAGCTAGGTGAAGGACGGCTTTCACACACACTTATCTCTCAGAACTGAGCAAGTGGAGAGACGTTCATTCATCTAGCACCAAGGGAACGGGTGGCAGGAGACACTTTTTCTCTGCTTTCTCAGTCTGTTTCCTAGTGCCGGTTTGAAGTTCCTGCAGTTTTCACTGTAAAACCGAGTTGGAGCTTGTACCTCCCCATATATATGTATGGAATGGAGTTTGCAACTGAAAAGAAACTTTGTGTTCCCAACAAGCTAGGTGAAGGACGGCTTTCACACACACTTATCTCTCAGAACTGAGCAAGTGGAGAGACGTTCGTTCATCTAGCACCAAGGGAACGGGTTGCAGGAGACACTTTTTCTCTGCTTTCTCAGTCTGTTTCCTAGTGCCGGTTTGAAGTTCCTGCAGTTTTCACTGTAAAACCGAGTTGGAGCTTGTACCTCCCCATATATATATATGGAATGGAGTTTGCAACTGAAAAGAAACTTTGTGTTCCCAACAAGCTAGGTGAAGGACGGCTTTCAAACACACTTATCTCTCAGAACTGAGCAAGTGGAGAGACGTTCGTTCATCTAGCACCAAGGGAACGGGTTGCAGGAGACACTTTTTCTCTGCTTTCTCAGTCTGTTTCGTAGTGCCGGTTTGAAGTTTCTGCAGTTTTCACTGTAAAACCGAGTTGGAGCTAGTACCTCCCCATATATATGTATGGAATGGAGTTTGCAACTGAAAAGAAACTTTGTGTTCCCAACAAGCTAGGTGAAGGACGGCTTTCACACACACTTATCTCTCAGAACTGAGCAAGTGGAGAGACGTTCATTCATCTAGCACCAAGGGAACGGGTGGCAGGAGACACTTTTTCTCTGCTTTCTCAGTCTGTTTCCTAGTGCCGGTTTGAAGTTCCTGCAGTTTTCACTGTAAAACCGAGTTGGAGCTTGTACCTCCCCATATATATGTATGGAATGGAGTTTGCAACTGAAAAGAAACTTTGTGTTCCCAACAAGCTAGGTGAAGGACGGCTTTCACACACACTTATCTCTCAGAACTGAGCAAGTGGAGAGACGTTCGTTCATCTAGCACCAAGGGAACGGGTTGCAGGAGACACTTTTTCTCTGCTTTCTCAGTCTGTTTCGTAGTGCCGGTTTGAAGTTCCTGCAGTTTTCACTGTAAAACCGAGTTGGAGCTAGTACCTCCCCATATATATGTATGGAATGGAGTTTGCAACTGAAAAGAAACTTTGTGTTCCCAACAAGCTAGGTGAAGGACGGCTTTCACACACACTTATCTCTCAGAACTGAGCAAGTGGAGAGACGTTCATTCATCTAGCACCAAGGGAACGGGTGGCAGGAGACACTTTTTCTCTGCTTTCTCAGTCTGTTTCCTAGTGCCGGTTTGAAGTTCCTGCAGTTTTCACTGTAAAACCGAGTTGGAGCTTGTACCTCCCCATATATATGTATGGAATGGAGTTTGCAACTGAAAAGAAACTTTGTGTTCCCAACAAGCTAGGTGAAGGACGGCTTTCACACACACTTATCTCTCAGAACTGAGCAAGTGGAGAGACGTTCGTTCATCTAGCACCAAGGGAACGGGTTGCAGGAGACACTTTATCTCTGCTTTCTCAGTCTGTTTCCTGGTGCCGGTTTGAAGTTCCTGCAGTTTTCACTGTAAAACAGATTTGGAGCTAGTACCTCCCCATATATATGTTTGGAATGGAGTTTGCAACTGAAAAGAAACTTTGTGTTCCCAACAAGCTAGGTGAAGGACGGCTTTCACACACACTTATCTCTCAGAACTGAGCAAGTGGAGAGACGTTCGTTCATCTAGCACCAAGCGAACGGGTTGCAGGAGACACTTTTTCTCTGCTTTCTCAGACTGTTTCCTAGTGCCGGTTTGAAGTTCCTGCAGTTTTCACTGTAAAATCGAGTTGGAGCTTGTACCTCCCCATATATATGTTTGGAATGGAGTTTGCAACTGAAAAGAAACTTTGTGTTCCCAACAAGCTAGGTGAAGGACGGCTTTCACACACACTTATCTCTCAGAACTGAGCAAGTGGAGAGACGTTCGTTCATCTAGCACCAAGGGAACGGGTTGCAGGAGACACTTATTCTCTGCTTTCTCAGACTGTTTCCTAGTGCCGGTTTGAAGTTCCTGCAGTTTTCACTGTAAAACCGAGTTGGAGCTTCTACCTCCAAATATATATGTATGGAATGGAGTTTGCAACTGAAAAGAAACTTTGTGTTCCCAAAAAGCTAGGTGAAGGACGGCTTTCACACACACTTATCTCTCAGAACTGAGCAAGTGGAGAGACGTTCGTTCATCTAGCACCAAGGGAACGGGTTGCTGGAGACACTTTTTCTCTGCTTTCTCAGTCTGTTTCCTAGTGCCGGTTTGAAGTTCCTGCAGTTTTCACTGTAAAACCGAGTTGGAGCTAGTACCTCCCCATATATATGTATGTAATGGAGTTTGCAACTGAAAAGAAACTTTGTGTTCCCAACAAGCTAGGTGAAGTACGGCTTTCAACCACACTTATCTCTCAGAACTGAGCAAGTGGAGAGACGTTCGTTCATCTAGCACCAAGGGAACGGGTTGCAGGAGACACTTTTTCTCTGCTTTCTGAGTCTGTTTCCTAGTGCCGGTTTGAAGTTCCTGCAGTTTTCACTGTAAAACCGAGTTGGAGCTAGTACCTCCCCGTATATATGTATGGAAAGGAGTTTGCAACTGAAAAGAAACTTTGTGTTCCCAACAAGCTAGGTGAAGGACGGCTTTCACACACACTTATCTCTCAGAACTGAGCAAGTGGAGAGACGTTCGTTCATCTAGCACCAAGGGAACGGGTTGCAGGAGACACTTTTTCTCTGCTTTCTCAGACTGTTTCCTAGTGCCTGTTTGAAGTTCCTGCAGTTTTCACTGTAAAACCGAGTTGGAGCTTCTACCTCCAAATATATATGTATGGAATGGAGTTTGCAACTGAAAAGAAACTTTGTGTTCCCAAAAAGCTAGGTGAAGGACGGCTTTCACACACACTTATCTCTCAGAACTTTGCAAGTGGAGAGACGTTCGTTCATCTAGCACCAAGGGAACGGGTTGCAGGAGACACTTTTTCTCTGCTTTCTCAGTCTGTTTCCTAGTGCCGGTTTGAAGTTCCTGCAGTTTTCACTGTAAAACCGAGTTGGAGCTTGTACCTCCCCATATATATGTATGGAATGGAGTTTGCAACTGAAAAGAAACTTTGTGTTCCCAACAAGCTAGGTGAAGGACGGCTTTCACACACACTTATCTCTCAGAACTGAGCAAGTGGAGAGACGTTCGTTCATCTAGCACCAAGGGAACGGGTTGCAGGAGACACTTATTCTCTGCTTTCTCAGTCTGTTTCCTAGTGCCGGTTTGAAGTTCCTGCAGTTTTCACTGTAAAACCGATTTGGAGCTAGTACCTCCCCGTATATATGTATGGAATGGAGTTTGCAACTGAAAAGAAACTTTGTGTTCCCAACAAGCTAGGTGAAGGACGGCTTTCACACACACTTATCTCTCAGAACTGAGCAAGTGGAGAGACGTTCGTTCATCTAGCACCAAGGGAACGGGTTGCAGGAGACACTTTTTCTCTGCTTTCTCAGTCTATTTCCTAGTGCCGGTTTGAAGTTCGTGCAGTTTTCACTGTAAAACCGAGTTGGAGCTTGTACCTCCCCATATATTTGTATGGAATGGAGTTTGCAACTGAAAAGAAACTTTGTGTTCCCAACAAGCTAGGTGAAGGACGGCTTTCACACACACTTATCTCTCAGAACTGAGCAAGTGGAGAGACGTTCGTTCATCTAGCACCAAGGGAACGGGTTGCAGGAGACACTTTTTCTCTGCTTTCTCAGTCTGTTTCCTAGTGCCGGTTTGATGTTCCAGCAGTTTTCACTGTAAAACCGAGTTAGAGCTTGTACCTCCCCATATATATGTTTGGAATGGAGTTTGCAACTGAAAAGAAACTTTGTGTTCCCAACAAGCTAGGTGAAGGACGGCTTTCACACACACTTATCTCTCAGAACTGAGCAAGTGGAGAGACGTTCGTTCATCTAGCACCAAGGGAACGGGTTGCAGGAGACACTTTTTCTCTGCTTTCTCTGACTGTTTCCTAGTGCCGGTTTGAAGTTCCTGCAGTTTTCACTGTAAAACCGAGTTGGAGCTTCTACCTCCAAATATATATGTATGGAATGGAGTTTGCAACTGAAAAGAAACTTTGTGTTCCCAAAAAGCTAGGTGAAGGACGGCTTTCACACACACTTATCTCTCAGAACTGAGCAAGTGGAGAGACGTTCGTTCATCTAGCACCAAGGGAACGGGTTGCAGGAGACACTTTTTCTCTGCTTTCTCAGTATGTTTCCTAGTGCCGGTTGGAAGTTCCTGCAGTTTTCACTGTAAAACCGAGTTGGAGCTTGTACCTCCCCATATATATGTATGGAATGGAGTTTGCAACTGAAAAGAAACTTTGTGTTCCCAACAAGCTAGGTGAAGGACGGCTTTCACACACACTTATCTCTCAGAACTGAGCAAGTGGAGAGACGTTCGTTCATCTAGCACCAAGGGAACGGGTTGCAGGAGACACTTTTTCTCTGCTTTCTCAGTCTGTTTCCTAGTGCCGGTTTGAAGTTCCTGCAGTTTTCACTGTAAAACCGAGTTGGAGCTAGTACCTCCCCGTATATATGTATGGAATGGAGTTTGCAACTGAAAAGAAACTTTGTGTTCCCAACAAGCTAGGTGAAGGACGGCTTTCACACACACTTATCTCTGAGAACTGAGCAAGTGGAGAGACGTTCGTTCATCTAGCACCAAGGGAACGGGTTGCAGGAGACACTTTTTCTCTGCTTTCTCAGTCTGTTTCCTAGTGCCGGTATGAAGTTCCTGCAGTTTTCACTGTAAAACCGAGTTGGATCTTCTACCTCCAATTATATATGTATGGAATGGAGTTTGCAACTGAAAAGAAACTTTGTGTTCCCAAAAAGCTATGTGAAGGACGGCTTTCACACACACTTATCTCTCAGAACTGAGCAAGTGGAGAGACTTTCGTTCATCTAGCACCAAGGGAACGGGTTGCAGGAGACACTTTTTCTCTGCTTTCTCAGTCTGTTTCCTAGTGCCGGTTTGAAGTTCCTGCAGTTTTCACTGTAAAACCGAGTTGGAGCTTGTACCTCCCCATATATATATATGGAATGGAGTTTGCAACTGAAAAGAAACTTTGTGTTCCCAAAAAGCTAGGTGAAGGACGGCTTTCACACACACTTATCTCTCAGAACTGAGCAAGTGGAGAGACGTTCGTTCATCTAGCACCAAGGGAACGTGTTGCAGGAGACACTTTTTCTCTGCTTTCTCAGTCTGTTTCCTAGTGCCGGTTTGAAGTTCCTGCAGTTTTCACTGTAAAACCGAGTTGGATCTTCTACCTCCATATATATATGTATGGAATGGAGTTTGCAACTGAAAAGAAACTTTGTGTTCCCAAAAAGCTATGTGAAGGACGGCTTTCACACACACTTATCTCTCAGACCTGAGCAAGTGGAGAGACGTTCGTTCATCTAGCACCAAGGGAACGGGTTGCAGGAGACACTTTTTCTCTGCTTTCTCAGTCTGTTTCGTAGTGCCGGTTTGAAGTTCCTGCAGTTTTCACTGTAAAACCGAGTTGGAGCTAGAACCTCCCCATATATATGTATGGAATGGAGTTTGCAACTGAAAAGAAACTTTGTGTTCCCAACAAGCTAGGTGAAGGACGGCTTTCACACACACTTATCTCTCAGAACTGAGCAAGTGGAGAGACGTTCATTCATCTAGCACCAAGGGAACGGGTGGCAGGAGACACTTTTTCTCTGCTTTCTCAGTCTGTTTCCTAGTGCCGGTTTGAAGTTCCTGCAGTTTTCACTGTAAAACCGAGTTGGAGCTTGTACCTCCCCATATATATGTATGGAATGGAGTTTGCAACTGAAAAGAAACTTTGTGTTCCCAACAAGCTAGGTGAAGGACGGCTTTCACACACACTTATCTCTCAGAACTGAGCAAGTGGAGAGACGTTCGTTCATCTAGCACCAAGGGAACGGGTTGCAGGAGACACTTTTTCTCTGCTTTCTCAGTCTGTTTCCTAGTGCCGGTTTGAAGTTCCTGCAGTTTTCACTGTAAAACCGAGTTGGAGCTTGTACCTCCCCATATATATATATGGAATGGAGTTTGCAACTGAAAAGAAACTTTGTGTTCCCAACAAGCTAGGTGAAGGACGGCTTTCACACACACTTATCTCTCAGAACTGAGCAAGTGGAGAGACGTTCGTTCATCTAGCACCAAGGGAACGGGTTGCAGGAGACACTTTTTCTCTGCTTTCTCAGTCTGTTTCCTAGTGCCGGTTTGAAGTTCCTGCAGTTTTCACTGTAAAACCGAGTTGGAGCTTGTACCTCCCCATATATATATATGGAATGGAGTTTGCAACTGAAAAGAAACTTTGTGTTCCCAACAAGCTAGGTGAAGGACGGCTTTCACACACACTTATCTCTCAGAACTGAGCAAGTGGAGAGACGTTCGTTCATCTAGCACCAAGGGAACGGGTTGCAGGAGACACTTTTTCTCTGCTTTCTCAGTCTGTTTCCTAGTGCCGGTTTGAAGTTCCTGCAGTTTTCACTGTAAAACCGAGTTGGATCTTCTACCTCCATATATATATGTATGGAATGGAGTTTGCAACTGAAAAGAAACTTTGTGTTCCCAAAAAGCTATGTGAAGGACGGCTTTCACACACACTTATCTCTCAGAACTGAGCAAGTGGAGAGACGTTCGTTCATCTAGCACCAAGGGAACGGGTTGCAGGAGACACTTTTTCTCTGCTTTCTCAGTCTGTTTCGTAGTGCCGGTTTGAAGTTCCTGCAGTTTTCACTGTAAAACCGAGTTGGAGCTAGTACCTCCCCATATATATGTATGGAATGGAGTTTGCAACTGAAAAGAAACTTTGTGTTCCCAACAAGCTAGGTGAAGGACGGCTTTCACACACACTTATCTCTCAGAACTGAGCAAGTGGAGAGACGTTCATTCATCTAGCACCAAGGGAACGGGTGGCAGGAGACACTTTTTCTCTGCTTTCTCAGTCTGTTTCCTAGTGCCGGTTTGAAGTTCCTGCAGTTTTCACTGTAAAACCGAGTTGGAGCTTGTACCTCCCCATATATATGTATGGAATGGAGTTTGCAACTGAAAAGAAACTTTGTGTTCCCAACAAGCTAGGTGAAGGACGGCTTTCACACACACTTATCTCTCAGAACTGAGCAAGTGGAGAGACGTTCGTTCATCTAGCACCAAGGGAACGGGTTGCAGGAGACACTTTTTCTCTGCTTTCTCAGTCTGTTTCTTAGTGCCGGTTTGAAGTTCCTGCAGTTTTCACTGTAAAACAGATTTGGAGCTAGTACCTCCCCATATATATGTTTGGAATGGAGTTTGCAACTGAAAAGAAACTTTGTGTTCCCAACAAGCTAGGTGAAGGACGGCTTTCACACACACTTATCTCTCAGAACTGAGCAAGTGGAGAGACGTTCGTTCATCTAGCACCAAGCGAACGGGTTGCAGGAGACACTTTTTCTCTGCTTTCTCAGACTGTTTCCTAGTGCCGGTTTGAAGTTCCTGCAGTTTTCACTGTAAAATCGAGTTGGAGCTTGTACCTCCCCATATATATGTATGGAATGGAGTTTGCAACTGAAAAGAAACTTTGTGTTCCCAACAAGCTAGGTGAAGGACGGCTTTCACACACACTTATCTCTCAGAACTGAGCAAGTGGAGAGACGTTCGTTCATCTAGCACCAAGGGAACGGGTTGCAGGAGACACTTATTCTCTGCTTTCTCAGACTGTTTCCTAGTGCCGGTTTGAAGTTCCTGCAGTTTTCACTGTAAAACCGAGTTGGAGCTTCTACCTCCAAATATATATGTATGGAATGGAGTTTGCAACTGAAAAGAAACTTTGTGTTCCCAAAAAGCTAGGTGAAGGACGGCTTTCACACACACTTATCTCTCAGAACTGAGCAAGTGGAGAGACGTTCGTTCATCTAGCACCAAGGGAACGGGTTGCAGGAGACACTTTTTCTCTGCTTTCTCAGTCTGTTTCCTAGTGCCGGTTTGAAGTTCCTGCAGTTTTCACTGTAAAACAGAGTTGGAGCTAGTACCTCCCCATATATATGTATGTAATGGAGTTTGCAACTGAAAAGAAACTTTGTGTTCCCAACAAGCTAGGTGAAGAACGGCTTTCAACCACACTTATCTCTCAGAACTGAGCAAGTGGAGAGACGTTCGTTCATCTAGCACCAAGGGAACGGGTTGCAGGAGACACTTTTTCTCTGCTTTCTGAGTCTGTTTCCTAGTGCCGGTTTGAAGTTCCTGCAGTTTTCACTGTAAAACCGAGTTGGAGCTAGTACCTCCCCGTATATATGTATGGAAAGGAGTTTGCAACTGAAAAGAAACTTTGTGTTCCCAACAAGCTAGGTGAAGGACGGCTTTCACACACACTTATCTCTCAGAACTGAGCAAGTGGAGAGACGTTCGTTCATCTAGCACCAAGGGAACGGGTTGCAGGAGACACTTTTTCTCTGCTTTCTCAGACTGTTTCCTAGTGCCGGTTTGAAGTTCCTGCAGTTTTCACTGTAAAACCGAGTTGGAGCTTCTACCTCCAAATATATATGTATGGAATGGAGTTTGCAACTGAAAAGAAACTTTGTGTTCCCAAAAAGCTAGGTGAAGGACGGCTTTCACACACACTTATCTCTCAGAACTTAGCAAGTGGAGAGACGTTCGTTCATCTAGCACCAAGGGAACGGGTTGCAGGAGACACTTTTTCTCTGCTTTCTCAGTCTGTTTCCTAGTGCCGGTTTGAAGTTCCTGCAGTTTTCACTGTAAAACCGAGTTGGAGCTTGTACCTCCCCATATATATGTATGGAATGGAGTTTGCAACTGAAAAGAAACTTTGTGTTCCCAACAAGCTAGGTGAAGGACGGCTTTCACACACACTTATCTCTCAGAACTGAGCAAGTGGAGAGACGTTCGTTCATCTAGCACCAAGGGAACGGGTTGCAGGAGACACTTTTTCTCTGCTTTCTCAGTCTGTTTCCTAGTGCCGGTTTGAAGTTCCTGCAGTTTTCACTGTAAAACCGATTTGGAGCTAGTACCTCCCCGTATATATGTATGGAATGGAGTTTGCAACTGAAAAGAAACTTTGTGTTCCCAACAAGCTAGGTGAAGGACGGCTTTCACACACACTTATCTCTCAGAACTGAGCAAGTGGAGAGACGTTCGTTCATCTAGCACCAAGGGAACGGGTTGCAGGAGACACTTTTTCTCTGCTTTCTCAGTCTGTTTCCTAGTGCCGGTATGAAGTTCCTGCAGTTTTCACTGTAAAACCGAGTTGGATCTTCTACCTCCAAATATATATGTATGGAATGGAGTTTGCAACTGAAAAGAAACTTTGTGTTCCCAAAAAGCTATGTGAAGGACGGCTTTCACACACACTTATCTCTCAGAACTGAGCAAGTGGAGAGACGTTCGTTCATCTAGCACCAAGGGAACGGGTTGCAGGAGACACTTTTTCTCTGCTTTCTCAGTCTGTTTCGTAGTGCCGTTTTGAAGTTCCTGCAGTTTTCACTGTAAAACCGAGTTGGAGCTTGTACCTCCCCATATATATGTATGGAATGGTGTTTGCAACTGAAAAGAAACTTTGTGTTCCCAACAAGCTAGGTGAAGGACGGCTTTCACACACACTTATCTCTCAGAACTGAGCAAGTGGAGAGACGTTCGTTCATCTAGCACCAAGGGAACGGGTTGCAGGAGACACTTTTTCTCTGCTTTCTCAGTCTGTTTCCTAGTGCCGGTTTGAAGTTCCTGCAGTTCACTGTAAAACCGAGTTGGATCTTCTACCTCCAAATATATATGTATGGAATGGAGTTTGCAACTGAAAAGAAACTTTGTGTTCCCAACAAGCTAGGTGAAGGACGGCTTTCACACACACTTATCTCTCAGAACTGAGCAAGTGGAGAGACGTTCGTTCATCTAGCACCAAGGGAACGGGTTGCAGGAGACACTTTTTCTCTGCTTTCTCAGTCTGTTTCCTAGTGCCGGTTTGAAGTTCCTGCAGTTTTCACTGTAAAACCGAGTTTGAGCTAGTACCTCCCCATATATATGTATGGAATGGAGTTTGCAACTGAAAAGAAACTTTGTGTTCCCAACAAGCTAGGTGAAGGACGGCTTTCACACACACTTATCTCTCAGAACTGAGCAAGTGGAGAGACGTTCGTTCATCTAGCACCAAGGGAACGGGTTGCAGGAGACACTTATTCTCTGCTTTCTCAGACTGTTTCCTAGTGCCGGTTTGAAGTTCCTGCAGTTTTCACTGTAAAACCGAGTTGGAGCTTCTACCTCCAAATATATATGTATGGAATGGAGTTTGCAACTGAAAAGAAACTTTGTGTTCCCAAAAAGCTAGGTGAAGGACGGCTTTCACACACACTTATCTCTCAGAACTGAGCAAGTGGAGAGACGTTCGTTCATCTAGCACCAAGGGAACGGGTTGCAGGAGACACTTTTTCTCTGCTTTCTCAGTCTGTTTCCTAGTGCCGGTTTGAAGTTCCTGCAGTTTTCACTGTAAAACAGAGTTGGAGCTAGTACCTCCCCATATATATGTATGTAATGGAGTTTGCAACTGAAAAGAAACTTTGTGTTCCCAACAAGCTAGGTGAAGAACGGCTTTCAACCACACTTATCTCTCAGAACTGAGCAAGTGGAGAGACGTTCGTTCATCTAGCACCAAGGGAACGGGTTGCAGGAGACACTTTTTCTCTGCTTTCTGAGTCTGTTTCCTAGTGCCGGTTTGAAGTTCCTGCAGTTTTCACTGTAAAACCGAGTTGGAGCTAGTACCTCCCCGTATATATGTATGGAAAGGAGTTTGCAACTGAAAAGAAACTTTGTGTTCCCAACAAGCTAGGTGAAGGACGGCTTTCACACACACTTATCTCTCAGAACTGAGCAAGTGGAGAGACGTTCGTTCATCTAGCACCAAGGGAACGGGTTGCAGGAGACACTTTTTCTCTGCTTTCTCAGACTGTTTCCTAGTGCCGGTTTGAAGTTCCTGCAGTTTTCACTGTAAAACCGAGTTGGAGCTTCTACCTCCAAATATATATGTATGGAATGGAGTTTGCAACTGAAAAGAAACTTTGTGTTCCCAAAAAGCTAGGTGAAGGACGGCTTTCACACACACTTATCTCTCAGAACTTAGCAAGTGGAGAGACGTTCGTTCATCTAGCACCAAGGGAACGGGTTGCAGGAGACACTTTTTCTCTGCTTTCTCAGTCTGTTTCCTAGTGCCGGTTTGAAGTTCCTGCAGTTTTCACTGTAAAACCGAGTTGGAGCTTGTACCTCCCCATATATATGTATGGAATGGAGTTTGCAACTGAAAAGAAACTTTGTGTTCCCAACAAGCTAGGTGAAGGACGGCTTTCACACACACTTATCTCTCAGAACTGAGCAAGTGGAGAGACGTTCGTTCATCTAGCACCAAGGGAACGGGTTGCAGGAGACACTTTTTCTCTGCTTTCTCAGTCTGTTTCCTAGTGCCGGTTTGAAGTTCCTGCAGTTTTCACTGTAAAACCGATTTGGAGCTAGTACCTCCCCGTATATATGTATGGAATGGAGTTTGCAACTGAAAAGAAACTTTGTGTTCCCAACAAGCTAGGTGAAGGACGGCTTTCACACACACTTATCTCTCAGAACTGAGCAAGTGGAGAGACGTTCGTTCATCTAGCACCAAGGGAACGGGTTGCAGGAGACACTTTTTCTCTGCTTTCTCAGTCTGTTTCCTAGTGCCGGTATGAAGTTCCTGCAGTTTTCACTGTAAAACCGAGTTGGATCTTCTACCTCCAAATATATATGTATGGAATGGAGTTTGCAACTGAAAAGAAACTTTGTGTTCCCAAAAAGCTATGTGAAGGACGGCTTTCACACACACTTATCTCTCAGAACTGAGCAAGTGGAGAGACGTTCGTTCATCTAGCACCAAGGGAACGGGTTGCAGGAGACACTTTTTCTCTGCTTTCTCAGTCTGTTTCCTAGTGCCGTTTTGAAGTTCCTGCAGTTTTCACTGTAAAACCGAGTTGGAGCTTGTACCTCCCCATATATATGTATGGAATGGTGTTTGCAACTGAAAAGAAACTTTGTGTTCCCAACAAGCTAGGTGAAGGACGGCTTTCACACACACTTATCTCTCAGAACTGAGCAAGTGGAGAGACGTTCGTTCATCTAGCACCAAGGGAACGGGTTGCAGGAGACACTTTTTCTCTGCTTTCTCAGTCTGTTTCCTAGTGCCGGTTTGAAGTTCCTGCAGTTCACTGTAAAACCGAGTTGGATCTTCTACCTCCAAATATATATGTATGGAATGGAGTTTGCAACTGAAAAGAAACTTTGTGTTCCCAACAAGCTAGGTGAAGGACGGCTTTCACACACACTTATCTCTCAGAACTGAGCAAGTGGAGAGACGTTCGTTCATCTAGCACCAAGGGAACGGGTTGCAGGAGACACTTTTTCTCTGCTTTCTCAGTCTGTTTCCTAGTGCCGGTTTGAAGTTCCTGCAGTTTTCACTGTAAAACCGAGTTTGAGCTAGTACCTCCCCATATATATGTATGGAATGGAGTTTGCAACTGAAAAGAAACTTTGTGTTCCCAACAAGCTAGGTGAAGGACGGCTTTCACACACACTTATCTCTCAGAACTGAGCAAGTGGAGAGACGTTCGTTCATCTAGCACCAAGGGAACGTGTTGCAGGAGACACTTTTTCTCTGCTTTCTCAGTCTGTTTCCTAGTGCCGGTTTGAAGTTCCTGCAGTTTTCACTGTAAAACCGAGTTGGATCTTCTACCTCCAAATATATATGTATGGAATGGAGTTTGCAACTGAAAAGAAACTTTGTGTTCCCAAAAAGCTATGTGAAGGACGGCTTTCACACACACTTATCTCTCAGAACTGAGCAAGTGGAGAGACGTTCGTTCATCTAGCACCAAGGGAACGGGTTGCAGGAGACACTTTTTCTCTGCTTTCTCAGTCTGTTTCGTAGTGCCGGTTTGAAGTTCCTGCAGTTTTCACTGTAAAACCGAGTTGGAGCTAGTACCTCCCCATATATATGTATGGAATGGAGTTTGCAACTGAAAAGAAACTTTGTGTTCCCAACAAGCTAGGTGAAGGACGGCTTTCACACACACTTATCTCTCAGAACTGAGCAAGTGGAGAGACGTTCATTCTTCTAGCACCAAGGGAACGGGTGGCAGGAGACACTTTTTCTCTGCTTTCTCAGTCTGTTTCCTAGTGCCGGTTTGAAGTTCCTGCAGTTTTCACTGTAAAACCGAGTTGGAGCTTGTACCTCCCCATATATATGTATGGAATGGAGTTTGCAACTGAAAAGAAACTTTGTGTTCCCAACAAGCTAGGTGAAGGACGGCTTTCACACACACTTATCTCTCAGAACTGAGCAAGTGGAGAGACGTTCGTTCATCTAGCACCAAGGGAACGGGTTGCAGGAGACACTTTTTCTCTGCTTTCTCAGTCTGTTTCCTAGTGCCGGTTTGAAGTTCCTGCAGTTTTCACTGTAAAACAGAGTTGGAGCTAGTACCTCCCCATATATATGTTTGGAATGGAGTTTGCAACTGAAAAGAAACTTTGTGTTCCCAACAAGCTAGGTGAAGGACGGCTTTCACACACACTTATCTCTCAGAACTGAGCAAGTGGAGAGACGTTCGTTCATCTAGCACCAAGCGAACGGGTTGCAGGAGATACTTTTTCTCTGCTTTCTCAGACTGTTTCCTAGTGCCGGTTTGAAGTTCCTGCAGTTTTCACTGTAAAACCGAGTTGGAGCTTGTACCTCCCCATATATATGTTTGGAATGGAGTTTGCAACTGAAAAGAAACTTTGTGTTCCCAACAAGCTAGGTGAAGGACGGCTTTCACACACACTTATCTCTCAGAACTGAGCAAGTGGAGAGACGTTCGTTCATCTAGCACCAAGGGAACGGGTTGCAGGAGACACTTTTTCTCTGCTTTCTCAGACTGTTTCCTAGTGCCGGTTTGAAGTTCCTGCAGTTTTCACTGTAAAACCGAGTTGGAGCTTCTACCTCCAAATATATATGTATGGAATGGAGTTTGCAACTGAAAAGAAACTTTGTGTTCCCAAAAAGCTAGGTGAAGGACGGCTTTCACACACACTTATCTCTCAGAACTGAGCAAGTGGAGAGACGTTCGTTCATCTAGCACCAAGGGAACGGGTTGCAGGAGACACTTTTTCTCTGCTTTCTCAGTCTGTTTCCTAGTGCCGGTTTGAAGTTCCTGCAGTTTTCACTGTAAAACCGAGTTGGAGCTAGTACCTCCCCATATATATGTATGGAATGGAGTTTGCAACTGAAAAGAAACTTTGTGTTCCCAACAAGCTAGGTGAAGAACGGCTTTCAACAACACTTATCTCTCAGAACTGAGCAAGTGGAGAGACGTTCGTTCATCTAGCACCAAGGGAACGGGTTGCAGGAGACACTTTTTCTCTGCTTTCTGAGTCTGTTTCCTAGTGCCGGTTTGAAGTTCCTGCAGTTTTCACTGTAAAACCGAGTTGGAGCTAGTACCTCCCCGTATATATGTATGGAAAGGAGTTTGCAACTGAAAAGAAACTTTGTGTTCCCAACAAGCTAGGTGAAGGACGGCTTTCACACACACTTATCTCTGAGAACTGAGCAAGTGGAGAGACGTTCGTTCATCTAGCACCAAGGGAACGGGTTGCAGGAGACACTTTTTCTCTGCTTTCTCAGTCTGTTTCCTAGTGCCGGTATGAAGTTCCTGCAGTTTTCACTGTAAAACCGAGTTGGATCTTCTACCTCCAAATATATATGTATGGAATGGAGTTTGCAACTGAAAAGAAACTTTGTGTTCCCAAAAAGCTATGTGAAGGACGGCTTTCACACACACTTTTCTCTCAGAACTGAGCAAGTGGAGAGACGTTCGTTCATCTAGCACCAAGGGAACGGGTTGCAGGAGACACTTTTTCTCTGCTTTCTCAGTCTGTTTCCTAGTGCCGGTTTGAAGTTCCTGCAGTTTTCACTGTAAAACCGAGTTGGAGCTTGTACCTCCCCATATATATGTATGGAATGGAGTTTGCAACTGAAAAGAAACTTTGTGTTCCCAAAAAGCTAGGTGAAGGACGGCTTTCACACACACTTATCTCTCAGAACTGAGCAAGTGGAGAGACGTTCGTTCATCTAGCACCAAGGGAACGGGTTGCAGGAGACACTTTTTCTCTGCTTTCTCAGTCTGTTTCCTAGTGCCGGTTTGAAGTTCCTGCAGTTTTCACTGTAAAACCGAGTTGGATCTTCTACCTCCAAATATATATGTATGGAATGGAGTTTGCAACTGAAAAGAAACTTTGTGTTCCCAACAAGCTAGGTGAAGGACGGCTTTCACACACACTTATCTCTCAGAACTGAGCAAGTGGAGAGACGTTCGTTCATCTAGCACCAAGGGAACGGGTTGCAGGAGACACTTTTTCTCTGCTTTCTCAGTCTGTTTCCTAGTGCCGGTTTGAAGTTCCTGCAGTTTTCACTGTAAAACCGAGTTGGAGCTAGTACCTCCCCATATATATGTATGGAATGGAGTTTGCAACTGAAAAGAAACTTTGTGTTCCCAACAAGCTAGGTGAAGGACGGCTTTCACACACACTTATCTCTCAGAACTGAGCAAGTGGAGAGACGTTCATTCATCTAGCACCAAGGGAACGGGTGGCAGGAGACACTATTTCTCTGCTTTCTCAGTCTGTTTCCTAGTGCCGGTTTGAAGTTCCTGCAGTTTTCACTGTAAAACCGAGTTGGAGCTTGTACCTCCCCATATATATGTATGGAATGGAGTTTGCAACTGAAAAGAAACTTTGTGTTCCCAACAAGCTAGGTGAAGGACGGCTTTCACACACACTTATCTCTCAGAACTGAGCAAGTGGAGAGACGTTCGTTCATCTAGCACCAAGGGAACGGGTTGCAGGAGACACTTTTTCTCTGCTTTCTCAGTCTGTTTCCTAGTGCCGGTTTGAAGTTCCTGCAGTTTTCACTGTAAAACCGAGTTGGAGCTAGTACCTCCCCATATATATGTTTGGAATGGAGTTTGCAACTGAAAAGAAACTTTGTGTTCCAACAAGCTAGGTGAAGGACGGCTTTCACACACACTTATCTCTCAGAACTGAGCAAGTGGAGAGACTTTCGTTCATCTAGCACCAATGGAACGGGTTGCAGGAGACACTTTTTCTCTGCTTTCTCAGACTGTTTCCTAGTGCCGGTTTGAAGTTCCTGCAGTTTTCACTGTAAAACCGAGTTGGAGCTTGTACCTCCCCATATATATGTTTGGAATGGAGTTTGCAACTGAAAAGAAAATTTGTGTTCCCAACAAGCTAGGTGAAGGACGGCTTTCACACACACTTATCTCTCAGAACTGAGCAAGTGGAGAGACGTTCGTTCATCTAGCACCAAGGGAACGGGTTGCAGGAGACACTTTTTCTCTGCTTTCTCAGACTGTTTCCTAGTGCCGGTTTGAAGTTCCTGCAGTTTTCACTGTAAAACCGAGTTGGAGCTTCTACCTCCAAATATATATGTATGGAATGGAGTTTGCAACTGAAAAGAAACTTTGTGTTCCCAAAAAGCTAGGTGAAGGACGGCTTTCACACACACTTATCTCTCAGAACTGAGCAAGTGGAGAGACGTTCGTTCATCTAGCACCAAGGGAACGGGTTGCAGGAGACACTTTTTCTCTGCTTTCTCAGTCTGTTTCCTAGTGCCGGTTTGAAGTTCCTGCAGTTTTCACTGTAAAACCGAGTTGGAGCTTCTACCTCCAAATATATATGTATGGAATGGAGTTTGCAACTGAAAAGAAACTTTGTGTTCCCAAAAAGATAGGTGAAGGACGGCTTTCACACACACTTATCTCTCAGAACTGAGCAAGTGGAGAGACGTTCGTTCATCTGGCACCAAGGGAACGGGTTGCAGGAGACACTTTTTCTCTGCTTTCTCAGTCTGTTTCCTAGTGCCGGTTTGAAGTTCCTGCAGTTTTCACTGTAAAACCGAGTTGGACCTAGTACCTCCCCTTATATATGTATGGAATGGAGTTAGCAACTGAAAAGAAACTTTGTGTTCCCAACAAGCTAGGTGAAGGACGGCTTTCACACACACTTATCTCTCAGAACTGAGCAAGTGGAGAGACGTTCGTTCATCTAGCACCAAGGGAACGGGTTGCAGGAGACACTTTTTCTCTGCTTTCTCAGTCTGTTTCCTAGTGCCGGTTTGAAGTTCCTGCAGTTTTCACTGTAAAACCGAGTTGGAGCTAGTACCTCCCCATATATATGTTTGGAATGGAGTTTGCAACTGAAAAGAAACTTTGTGTTCCCAACAAGCTAGGTGAAGGACGGCTTTCACACACACTTATCTCTCAGAACTGAGCAAGTGGAGAGACGTTCGTTCATCTAGCACCAAGCGAACGGGTTGCAGGAGACACTTTTTCTCTGCTTTCTCAGACTGTTTCCTAGTGCCGGTTTGAAGTTCCTGCAGTTTTCACTGTAAAACCGAGTTGGAGCTTGTACCTCCCCATATATATGTTTGGAATGGAGTTTGCAACTGAAAAGAAACTTTGTGTTCCCAACAAGCTAGGTGAAGGACGGCTTTCACACACACTTATCTCTCAGAACTGAGCAAGTGGAGAGACGTTCGTTCATCTAGCACCAAGGGAACGGGTTGCAGGAGACACTTTTTCTCTGCTTTCTCAGTCTGTTTCCTAGTGCCGGTTTGAAGTTCCTGCAGTTTTCACTGTAAAACCGAGTTGGAGCTAGTACCTCCCCATATATATGTATGGAATGGAGTTTGCAACTGAAAAGAAACTTTGTGTTCCCAACAAGCTAGGTGAAGAACGGCTTTCAACCACACTTATCTCTCAGAACTGAGCAAGTGGAGAGACGTTCGTTCATCTAGCACCAAGGGAACGGGTTGCAGGAGACACTTTTTCTCTGCTTTCTGAGTCTGTTTCCTAGTGCCGGTTTGAAGTTCCTGCAGTTTTCACTGTAAAACCGAGTTGGAGCTAGTACCTCCCCGTATATATGTATGGAAAGGAGTTTGCAACTGAAAAGAAACTTTGTGTTCCCAACAAGCTAGGTGAAGGACGGCTTTCACATACACTTATCTCTCAGAACTGAGCAAGTGGAGAGACGTTCGTTCATCTAGCACAAAGGGAACAGGTTGCAGGAGACACTTTTTCTCTGCTTTCTCAGTCTGTTTCCTAGTGCCGGTTTGAAGTTCCTGCAGTTTTCACTGTAAAACCGAGGTGGAGCTTCTACCTCCAAATATATATGTATGGAATGGAGTTTGCAACTGAAAAGAAACTTTGTGTTCCCAAAAAGCTAGGTGAAGGACGGCTTTCACACACACTTATCTCTCAGAACTGAGCAAGTGGAGAGACGTTCGTTCATCTAGCACCAAGGGAACGGGTTGCAGGAGACACTTTTTCTCTGCTTTCTCAGTCTGTTTCCTAGTGCCGGTTTGAAGTTCCTGCAGTTTTCACTGTCAAACCGAGTTGGAGCTAGTACCTCCCCATATATATGTATGGAATGGAGTTTGCAACTGAAAAGAAACTTTGTGTTCCCAACAAGCTAGGTGAAGGACGGCTTTCACACACACTTATCTCTCAGAACTGAGCAAGTGGAGAGACGTTCGTTCATCTAGCACCAAGGGAACGGTTTGCAGGAGACACTTTTTCTCTGCTTTCTCAGTCTGTTTCCTAGTGCCGGTTTGAAGTTCCTGCAGTTTTCACTGTAAAACCGAGTTGGAGCTAGTACCTCCCCATATATATGTATGGAATGGAGTTTGCAACTGAAAAGAAACTTTGTGTTCCCAACAAGCTAGGTGAAGGACGGCTTTCACACACACTTATCTCTCAGAACTGAGCAAGTGGAGAGACGTTCGTTCATCTAGCACCAAGGGAACGGGTTGCAGGAGACACTTTTTCTCTGCTTTCTCAGTCTGTTTCCTAGTGCCGGTTTGAAGTTCCTGCAGTTTTCACTGTAAAACAGAGTTGGAGCTAGTACCTCCCCGTATATATGTATGGAAAGGGGTTTGCAACTGAAAAGAAACTTTGTGTTCCCAACAAGCTAGGTGAAGGACGGCTTTCACACACACTTATCTCTCAGAACTGAGCAAGTGGAGAGACGTTCGTTCATCTAGCACCAAGGGAACGGGTTGCAGGAGACACTTTTTCTCTGCTTTCTCAGTCTGTTTCCTAGTGCCGGTTTGAAGTTCCTGCAGTTTTCACTGTCAAACCGTGTTGGAGCTTCTACCTCCAAATATATATGTATGGAATGGAGTTTGCAACTGAAAAGAAACCTTGTGTTCCCAACAAGCTATGTGAAGGACGGCTTTCACACACACTTATCTCTCAGAACTGAGCAAGTGGAGAGACGTTCGTTCATCTAGCACCAAGGGAACGGGTTGCAGGAGACACTTTTTCTCTGCTTTCTCAGTCTGTTTCCTAGTGCCGGTTTGAAGTTCCTGCAGTTTTCACTGTAAAACCGAGTTGGAGCTTCTACCTCCAAATATATATGTATGGAATGGAGTTTGCAACTGAAAAGAAACTTTGTGTTCCCAAAAAGCTTGGTGAAGGATGGCTTTCACACACACTTATCTCTCAGAACTGAGCAAGTGGAGAGACGTTCGTTCATCTAGCACCAAGGGAACGGGTTGCAGGAGACACTTTTTCTCTGCTTTCTCAGTCTGTTTCCTAGTGCCGGTTTGAAGTTCCTGCAGTTTTCACTGTAAAATCGAGTTGAAGCTTCTACCTCCCCATATATATGTATGGAATGGAGTTTGCAACTGAAAAGAAACTTTGTGTTCCCAAAAAGCTAGGTGAAGGACGACTTTCACACACACTTATCTCTCAGAACTGAGCAAGTGGAGAGACGTTCGTTCATCTAGCACCAAGGGAACGGGTTGCAGGAGGCACTTTTTCTCTGCTTTCTCAGTCTGTTTCTTAGTGCCGGTTTGAAGTTCCTGCAGATTTCACTGTCAAACCGAGTTGGAGCTCTTACCTCTCCTTATATATGTATGGAATGTAGTTTGCAACTGAAAAGAAGCTTTGTGTTCCCAACAAGATAGGTGAAGGACGGCTTTCACACACACTTATCTCTCAGAACTGAGCAATTGGAGAGACGTTCGTTCATCTAGCACCAAGGGAACGGGTTGCAGGAGACACTTTTTCTCTGCTTTCTCAGTCTGTTTCCTAGTGCCGGTTTGAAGTTCCTGCAGTTTTCACTGTAAAACCGAGTTGGAGCTAGTACCTCCCCATATATATGTATGGAATGAAGTTTGCAACTGAAAAGAAACTTTGTGTTCCCAACAATCTAGGTGAAGGACGGCTTTCACACACACTTATCTCTCAGAACTGAGCAAGTGGAGAGACGTTCGTTCATCTAGCACCAAGGGAACGGGTTGCAGGAGACACTTTTTCTCTGCTTTCTCAGTCTGTTTCCTAGTGCCGGATGGAAGTTCCTGCAGTTTTCACTGTAAAACCGAGTTGGAGCTTGTACCTCCCCATATATATGTATGGAATGGAGTTTGCAACTGAAAAGAAACTTTGTGTTCCCAACAAGCTAGGTGAAGGACGGCTTTCACACACACTTATCTCTCAGAACTGAGCAAGTGGAGAGACGTCCGTTCATCTAGCACCAAGGGAACGGGTTGCAGGAGACACTTTTTCTCTGCTTTCTCAGTCTGTTTCCTAGTGCCGGTTTGAAGTTCCTGCAGTTTTCACTGTAAAACCGAGTTGGAGCTTCTACCTCCAAATATATATGTATGGAATGGAGTTTGCAACTGAAAAGCAACTTTGTGTTCCCAAAAAGCTAGGTGAAGGACGGCTTTCACACACACATATATCTCAGAACTGAGCAAGTGGAGAGACGTTCGTTCATCTAGCACCAAGGGAACGGGTTGCAGGAGACACTTTTTCTCTGCTTTCTCAGTCTGTTTCCTAGTGCCGGTTTGAAGTTCCTGCAGTTTTCACTGTAAAACCGAGTTGGAGCTTGTACCTCCCCATATATATGTATGGAATGGAGTTTGCAACTGAAAAGAAACTTTGTGTTCCCAACAAGCTAGGTGAAGGACGGCTTTCACACACACTTATCTCTCAGAACTGAGCAAGTGGAGAGACGTTCGTTCATCTAGCACCAAGGGAACGGGTTGCAGGAGACACTTTTTCTCTGCTTTCTCAGTCTGTTTCCTAGTGCCGGTTTGAAGTTCCTGCAGTTTTCACTGTAAAACCGAGTTGGATTTTCTACCTCCAAATATATATGTATGGAATGGAGTTTGCAACTGAAAAGAAACTTTGTGTTCCCAACAAGCTAGGTGAAGGACGGCTTTCACACACACTTATCTCTCAGAACTGAGCAAGTGGAGAGACGTTCGTTCATCTAGCACCAAGGGAACGGGTTGCAGGAGACACTTTTTCTCTGCTTTCTCAGTCTGTTTCCTAGTGCCGGTTTGAAGTTCCTGCAGTTTTCACTGTAAAACCGAGTTGGAGCTTGTACCTCCCCATATATATGTATGGAATGGAGTTTGCAACTGAAAAGAAACTTTGTGTTCCCAACAAGCTAGGTGAAGGACGGCTTTCACACACACTTATCTCTCAGAACTGAGCAAGTGGAGAGACGTTCGTTCATCTAGCACCAAGGGAACGGGTTGCAGGAGACACTTTTTCTCTGCTTTCTCAGTCTGTTTCCTAGTGCCGGTTTGAAGTTCCTGCAGTTTTCACTGTAAAACCGAATTGGAGCTTCTACCTCCAAATATATATGTATGGAATGGAGTTTGCAACTGAAAAGAAACTTTGTGTTCCCAAAAAGCTAGGTGAAGGACGGCTTTCACACACACATATCTCTCAGAACTGAGCAAGTGGAGAGACGTTCGTTCATCTAGCACCAAGGGAACGGGTTGCAGGAGACACTTTTTCTCTGCTTTCTCAGTCTGTTTCCTAGTGCCGGTTTGAAGTTCCTGCAGTTTTCACTGTAAAACCGAGTTGGAGTTTGTACCTCCCCATATATATGTATGGAATGGAGTTTGCAACTGAAAAGAAACTTTGTGTTCCCAACAAGCTAGGTGAAGGACGGCTTTCACACACACTTATCTCTCAGAACTGAGCAAGTGGAGAGACGTTCGTTCATCTAGCACCAAGGGAACGGGTTGCAGGAGACACTTTTTCTCTGCTTTCTCAGTCTGTTTCCTAGTGCCGGTTTGAAGTTCCTGCAGTTTTCACTGTAAAACCGAGTTGGAGCTTCTACCTCCAAATATATATGTATGGAATGGAGTTTGCAACTGAAAAGAAACTTTGTGTTCCCAAAAAGCTAGGTGAAGGACGGCTTTCACACACACATATCTCTCAGAACTGAGCAAGTGGAGAGACGTTCGTTCATCTAGCACCAAGGGAACGGGTTGCAGGAGACACTTTTTCTCTGCTTTCTCAGTCTGTTTCCTAGTGCCGGTTTGAAGTTCCTGCAGTTTTCACTGTAAAACCGAGTTGGAGCTTGTACCTCCCCATATATATGTATGGAATGGAGTTTGCAACTGAAAAGAAACTTTGTGTTCCCAACAAGCTAGGTGAAGGACGGCTTTCACACACACTTATCTCTCAGAACTGAGCAAGTGGAGAGACGTTCGTTCATCTAGCACCAAGGGAACGGGTTGCAGGAGACACTTTTTCTCTGCTTTCTCAGTCTGTTTCCTAGTGCCGGTTTGAAGTTCCTGCAGTTTTCACTGTAAAACCGAGTTGGATTTTCTACCTCCAAATATATATGTATGGAATGGAGTTTGCAACTGAAAAGAAACTTTGTGTTCCCAACAAGCTAGGTGAAGGACGGCTTTCACACACACTTATCTCTCAGAACTGAGCAAGTGGAGAGACGTTCGTTCATCTAGCACCAAGGGAACGGGTTGCAGGAGACACTTTTTCTCTGCTTTCTCAGTCTGTTTCCTAGTGCCGGTTTGAAGTTCCTGCAGTTTTCACTGTAAAACCGAGTTGGAGCTTGTAGCTCCCCATATATATGTATGGAATGGAGTTTGCAACTGAAAAGAAACTTTGTGTTCCCAACAAGCTAGGTGAAGGACGGCTTTCACACACACTTATCTCTCAGAACTGAGCAAGTGGAGAGACGTTCGTTCATCTAGCACCAAGGGAACGGGTTGCAGGAGACACTTTTTCTCTGCTTTCTCAGTCTGTTTCCTAGTGCCGGTTTGAAGTTCCTGCAGTTTTCACTGTAAAACCGAATTGGAGCTTCTACCTCCAAATATATATGTATGGAATGGAGTTTGCAACTGAAAAGAAACTTTGTGTTCCCAAAAAGCTAGGTGAAGTACGGCTTTCACACACACATATCTCTCAGAACTGAGCAAGTGGAGAGACGTTCGTTCATCTAGCACCAAGGGAACGGGTTGCAGGAGACACTTTTTCTCTGCTTTCTCAGTCTGTTTCCTAGTGCCGGTTTGAAGTTCCTGCAGTTTTCACTGTAAAACCGAGTTGGAGTTTGTACCTCCCCATATATATGTATGGAATGGAGTTTGCAACTGAAAAGAAACTTTGTGTTCCCAACAAGCTAGGTGAAGGACGGCTTTCACACACACTTATCTCTCAGAACTGAGCAAGTGGAGAGACGTTCGTTCATCTAGCACCAAGGGAACGGGTTGCAGGAGACACTTTTTCTCTTCTTTCTCAGTCTGTTTCCTAGTGCCGGTTTGAAGTTCCTGCAGTTTTCACTGTAAAACCGAGTTGGAGCTTCTACCTCCAAATATATATGTATGGAATGGAGTTTGCAACTGAAAAGAAACTTTGTGTTCCCAAAAAGCTAGGTGAAGGACGGCTTTCACACACACATATCTCTCAGAACTGAGCAAGTGGAGAGACGTTCGTTCATCTAGCACCAAGGGAACGGGTTGCAGGAGACACTTTTTCTCTGCTTTCTCAGTCTGTTTCCTAGTGCCGGTTTGAAGTTCCTGCAGTTTTCACTGTAAAACCGAGTTGGAGCTTGTACCTCCCCATATATATGTATGGAATGGAGTTTGCAACTGAAAAGAAACTTTGTGTTCCCAACAAGCTAGGTGAAGGACGGCTTTCACACACACTTATCTCTCAGAACTGAGCAAGTGGAGAGACGTTCGTTCATCTAGCACCAAGGGAACGGGTTGCAGGAGACACTTTTTCTCTGCTTTCTCAGTATGTTTCCTAGTGCCGGTTTGAAGTTCCTGCAGTTTTCACTGTAAAACCGAGTTGGATTTTCTACCTCCAAATATATATGTATGGACTGGAGTTTGCAACTGAAAAGAAACTTTGTGTTCCCAACAAGCTAGGTGAAGGACGGCTTTCACACACACTTATCTCTCAGAACTGAGCAAGTGGAGAGACGTTCGTTCATCTAGCACCAAGGGAACGGGTTGCAGGAGACACTTTTTCTCTGCTTTCTCAGTCTGTTTCCTAGTGCCGGTTTGAAGTTCCTGCAGTTTTCACTGTAAAACCGAGTTGGAGCTTGTACCTCCCCATATATATGTATGGAATGGAGTTTGCAACTGAAAAGAAACTTTGTGTTCCCAACAAGCTAGGTGAAGGACGGCTTTCACACACACTTATCTCTCAGAAATGAGCAAGTGGAGAGACGTTCGTTCATCTAGCACCAAGGGAACGGGTTGCAGGAGACACTTTTTCTCTGCTTTCTCAGTCTGTTTCCTAGTGCCGGTTTGAAGTTCCTGCAGTTTTCACTGTAAAACCGAATTGGAGCTTCTACCTCCAAATATATATGTATGGAATGGAGTTTGCAACTGAAAAGAAACTTTGTGTTCCCAAAAAGCTAGGTGAAGGACGGCTTTCACTCACACATATCTCTCAGAACTGAGCAAGTGGAGAGACGTTCGTTCATCTAGCACCAAGGGAACGGGTTGCAGGAAACACTTTTTCTCTGCTTTCTCAGTCTGTTTCCTAGTGCCGGTTTGAAGTTCCTGCAGTTTTCACTGTAAAACCGAGTTGGAGTTTGTACCTCCCCATATATATGTATGGAATGGAGTTTGCAACTGAAAAGGAACTTTGTGTTCCCAACAAGCTAGGTGAAGGACGGCTTTCACACACACTTATCTCTCAGAACTGAGCAAGTGGAGAGACGTTCGTTCATCTAGCACCAAGGGAACGGGTTGCAGGAGACACTTTTTCTCTGCTTTCTCAGTCTGTTTCCTAGTGCCGGTTTGAAGTTCCTGCAGTTTTCACTGTAAAACCGAGTTGGAGCTTCTACCTCCAAATATATATGTATGGAATGGAGTTTGCAACTGAAAAGAAACTTTGTGTTCCCAAAAAGCTAGGTGAAGGACGGCTTTCACACACACATATCTCTCAGAACTGAGCAAGTGGAGAGACGTTCGTTCATCTAGCACCAAGGGAACGGGTTGCAGGAGACACTTTTTCTCTGCTTTCTCAGTCTGTTTCCTAGTGCCGGTTTGAAGTTCCTGCAGTTTTCACTGTAAAACCGAGTTGGAGCTTGTACCTCCCCATATATATGTATGGAATGGAGTTTGCAACTGAAAAGAAACTTTGTGTTCCCAACAAGCTAGGTGAAGGACGGCTTTCACACACACTTATCTCTCAGAACTGAGCAAGTGGAGAGACGTTCGTTCATCTAGCACCAAGGGAACGGGTTGCAGGAGACACTTTTTCTCTGCTTTCTCAGTCTGTTTCCTAGTGCCGGTTTGAAGTTCCTGCAGTTTTCACTGTAAAACCGAGTTGGAGCTTCTACCTCCAAATATATATGTATGGAATGGAGTTTGCAACTGAAAAGAAACTTTGTGTTCCCAAAAAGCTTTGTGAAGGACGGCTTTCACACACACTTATCTCTCAGAACTGAGCAAGTGGAGAGACGTTCGTTCATCTAGCACCAAGGGAACGGGTTGCAGGAGACACTTTTTCTCTGCTTTCTCAGTCTGTTTCCTAGTGCCGGTTTGAAGTTCCTGCAGTTTTCACTGTAAAACCGAGTTGGACCTAGTACCTACCCATATATATGTATGGAATGGAGTTTGCAACTGAAAAGAAACTTTGTGTTCCCAACAAGCTAGGTGAAGGACGGCTTTCACACACACTTATCTCTCAGAACTGAGCAAGTGGAGAGACGTTCGTTCATCTAGCACCAAGGGAACGGGTTGCAGGAGACACTTTTTCTCTGCTTTCTCAGTCTGTTTCCTAGTGCCGGTTTGAAGTTCCTGCAGTTTTCACTGTAAAACCGAGTTGGAGCTTCTACCTCCAAATATATATGTATGGAATGGAGTTTGCAACTGAAAAGAAACTTTGTGTTCCCAACAAGCTAGGTGAAGGACGGCTTTCACACACACTTATCTCTCAGAACTGAGCAAGTGGAGAGACGTTCGTTCATCTAGCACCAAGGGAACGGGTTGCAGGAGACACTTTTTCTCTGCTTTCTCAGTCCGTTTCCTAGTGCCGGTTTGAACTTCCTGCAGTTTTCACTGTAAAACCGAGTTGGAGCTAGTACCTCCCCATATATATGTATGGAATGGAGTTTGCAACTGAAAAGAAACTTTGTGTTCCCAACAAGCTAGTTAAAGGACGGCTTTCACACACACTTATCACTCAGAACTGAGCAAGTGGAGAGACGTTCGTTCATCTAGCACCAAGGGAACGGGTTGCAGGAGACACTTTTTCTCTGCTTTCTCAGTCTGTTTCCTAGTGCCGGTTTGAAGTTCCTGCAGTTTTCACTGTAAAACCGAGTTGGAGTTTGTACCTCCCCATATATATGTATGGAATGGAGTTTGCAACTGAAAAGAAACTTTGTGTTCCCAACAAGCTAGGTGAAGGACGGCTTTCACACACACTTATCTCTCAGAACTGAGCAAGTGGAGAGACGTTCGTTCATCTAGCACCAAGGGAACGGGTTGCAGGAGACACTTTTTCTCTGCTTTCTCAGTCTGTTTCCTAGTGCCGGTTTGAAGTTCCTGCAGTTTTCACTGTAAAACCGAATTGGAGCTTCTACCTCCAAATATATATGTATGGAATGGAGTTTGCAACTGAAAAGAAACTTTGTGTTCCCAAAAAGCTAGGTGAAGGACGGCTTTCACACACACATATCTCTCAGAACTGAGCAAGTGGAGAGACGTTCGTTCATCTAGCACCAAGGGAACGGGTTGCAGGAGACACTTTTTCTCTGCTTTCTCAGTCTGTTTCCTAGTGCCGGTTTGAAGTTCCTGCAGTTTTCACTGTAAAACCGAGTTGGAGCTTCTACCTCCAAATATATATGTATGGAATGGAGTTTGCAACTGAAAAGAAACTTTGTGTTCCCAAAAAGCTAGGTGAAGGACGGCTTTCACACACACATATCTCTCAGAACTGAGCAAGTGGAGAGACGTTCGTTCATCTAGCACCAAGGGAACGGGTTGCAGGAGACACTTTTTCTCTGCTTTCTCAGTCTGTTTCCTAGTGCCGGTTTGAAGTTCCTGCAGTTTTCACTGTAAAACCGAGTTGGAGCTTGTACCTCCCCATATATATGTATGGAATGGAGTTTGCTACTGAAAAGAAACTTTGTGTTCCCAACAAGCTAGGTGAAGGACGGCTTTCACACACACTTATCTCTCAGAACTGAGCAAGTGGAGAGACGTTCGTTCATCTAGCACCAAGGGAACGGGTTGCAGGAGACACTTTTTCTCTGCTTTCTCAGTCTGTTTCCTAGTGCCGGTTTGAAGTTCCTGCAGTTTTCACTGTAAAACCGAGTTGGAGCTTCTACCTCCAAATATATATGTATGGAATGGAGTTTGCAACTGAAAAGAAACTTTGTGTTCCCAACAAGCTAGGTGAAGGACGGCTTTCACACACACTTATCTCTCAGAACTGAGCAAGTGGAGAGACGTTCGTTCATCTAGCACCAAGGGAACGGGTTGCAGGAGACACTTTTTCTCTGCTTTCTCAGTCTGTTTCCTAGTGCCGGTTTGAAGTTCCTGCAGTTTTCACTGTAAAACCGAGTTGGAGCTTCTACCTCCAAATATATATGTATGGAATGGAGTTTGCAACTGAAAAGAAACTTTGTGTTCCCAACAAGCTAGGTGAAGGACGGCTTTCACACACACTTATCTCTCAGAACTGAGCAAGTGGAGAGACGTTCGTTCATCTAGCACCAAGGGAACGGGTTGCAGGAGACACTTTTTCTCTGCTTTCTCAGTCCGTTTCCTAGTGCCGGTTTGAACTTCCTGCAGTTTTCACTGTAAAACCGAGTTGGAGCTAGTACCTCCCCATATATATGTATGGAATGGAGTTTGCAACTGAAAAGAAACTTTGTGTTCCCAACAAGCTAGGTAAAGGACGGCTTTCACACACACTTATCACTCAGAACTGAGCAAGTGGAGAGACGTTCGTTCATCTAGCACCAAGGGAACGGGTTGCAGGAGACACTTTTTCTCTGCTTTCTCAGTCTGTTTCCTAGTGCCGGTTTGAAGTTCCTGCAGTTTTCACTGTAAAACCGAGTTGGAGTTTGTACCTCCCCATATATATGTATGGAATGGAGTTTGCAACTGAAAAGAAACTTTGTGTTCCCAACAAGCTAGGTGAAGGACGGCTTTCACACACACTTATCTCTCAGAACTGAGCAAGTGGAGAGACGTTCGTTCATCTAGCACCAAGGGAACGGGTTGCAGGAGACACTTTTTCTCTGCTTTCTCAGTCTGTTTCCTAGTGCCGGTTTGAAGTTCCTGCAGTTTTCACTGTAAAACCGAATTGGAGCTTCTACCTCCAAATATATATGTATGGAATGGAGTTTGCAACTGAAAAGAAACTTTGTGTTCCCAAAAAGCTAGGTGAAGGACGGCTTTCACACACACATATCTCTCAGAACTGAGCAAGTGGAGAGACGTTCGTTCATCTAGGACCAAGGGAACGGGTTGCAGGAGACACTTTTTCTCTGCTTTCTCAGTCTGTTTCCTAGTGCCGGTTTGAAGTTCCTGCAGTTTTCACTGTAAAACCGAATTGGAGCTTCTACCTCCAAATATATATGTATGGAATGGAGTTTGCAACTGAAAAGAAACTTTGTGTTCCCAAAAAGCTAGGTGAAGTACGGCTTTCACACACACATATCTCTCAGAACTGAGCAAGTGGAGAGACGTTCGTTCATCTAGCACCAAGGGAACGGGTTGCAGGAGACACTTTTTCTCTGCTTTCTCAGTCTGTTTCCTAGTGCCGGTTTGAAGTTCCTGCAGTTTTCACTGTAAAACCGAGTTGGAGTTTGTACCTCCCCATATATATGTATGGAATGGAGTTTGCAACTGAAAAGAAACTTTGTGTTCCCAACAAGCTAGGTGAAGGACGGCTTTCACACACACTTATCTCTCAGAACTGAGCAAGTGGAGAGACGTTCGTTCATCTAGCACCAAGGGAACGGGTTGCAGGAGACACTTTTTCTCTGCTTTCTCAGTCTGTTTCCTAGTGCCGGTTTGAAGTTCCTGCAGTTTTCACTGTAAAACCGAGTTGGAGCTTCTACCTCCAAATATATATGTATGGAATGGAGTTTGCAACTGAAAAGAAACTTTGTGTTCCCAAAAAGCTAGGTGAAGGACGGCTTTCACACACACATATCTCTCAGAACTGAGCAAGTGGAGAGACGTTCGTTCATCTAGCACCAAGGGAACGGGTTGCAGGAGACACTTTTTCTCTGCTTTCTCAGTCTGTTTCCTAGTGCCGGTTTGAAGTTCCTGCAGTTTTCACTGTAAAACCGAGTTGGAGCTTGTACCTCCCCATATATATGTATGGAATGGAGTTTGCAACTGAAAAGAAACTTTGTGTTCCCAACAAGCTAGGTGAAGGACGGCTTTCACACACACTTATCTCTCAGAACTGAGCAAGTGGAGAGACGTTCGTTCATCTAGCACCAAGGGAACGGGTTGCAGGAGACACTTTTTCTCTGCTTTCTCAGTCTGTTTCCTAGTGCCGGTTTGAAGTTCCTGCAGTTTTCACTGTAAAACCGAGTTGGAGCTTCTACCTCCAAATATATATGTATGGAATGGAGTTTGCAACTGAAAAGAAACTTTGTGTTCCCAAAAATCTATGTGAAGGACGGCTTTCACACACACTTATCTCTCAGAACTGAGCAAGTGGAGAGACGTTCGTTCATCTAGCACCAAGGGAACGGGTTGCAGGAGACACTTTTTCTCTGCTTTCTCAGTCTGTTTCCTAGTGCCGGTTTGAAGTTCCTGCAGTTTTCACTGTAAAACCGAGTTGGACCTAGTACCTCCCCATATATATGTATGGAATGGAGTTTGCAACTGAAAAGAAACTTTGTGTTCCCAACAAGCTAGGTGAAGGACGGCTTTCACACACACTTATCTCTCAGAACTGAGCAAGTGGAGAGACGTTCGTTCATCTAGCACCAAGGGAACGGGTTGCAGGAGACACTTTTTCTCTGCTTTCTCAGTCTGTTTCCTAGTGCCGGTTTGAAGTTCCTGCAGTTTTCACTGTAAAACCGAGTTGGAGCTTCTACCTCCAAATATATAGGTATGGAATGGAGTTTGCAACTGAAAAGAAACTTTGTGTTCCCAACAAGCTAGGTGAAGGACGGCTTTCACACACACTTATCTCTCAGAACTGAGCAAGTGGAGAGACGTTCGTTCATCTAGCACCAAGGGAACGGGTTGCAGGAGACACTTTTTCTCTGCTTTCTCAGTCCGTTTCCTAGTGCCGGTTTGAACTTCCTGCAGTTTTCACTGTAAAACCGAGTTGGAGCTAGTACCTCCCCATATATATGTATGGAATGGAGTTTGCAACTGAAAAGAAACTTTGTGTTCCCAACAAGCTAGGTAAAGGACGGCTTTCACACACACTTATCACTCAGAACTGAGCAAGTGGAGAGACGTTCGTTCATCTAGCACCAAGGGAACGGGTTGCAGGAGACACTTTTTCTCTGCTTTCTCAGTCTGTTTCCTAGTGCCGGTTTGAAGTTCCTGCAGTTTTCACTGTAAAACCGAGTTGGAGTTTGTACCTCCCCATATATATGTATGGAATGGAGTTTGCAACTGAAAAGAAACTTTGTGTTCCCAACAAGCTAGGTGAAGGACGGCTTTCACACACACTTATCTCTCAGAACTGAGCAAGTGGAGAGACGTTCGTTCATCTAGCACCAAGGGAACGGGTTGCAGGAGACACTTTTTCTCTGCTTTCTCAGTCTGTTTCCTAGTGCCGGTTTGAAGTTCCTGCAGTTTTCACTGTAAAACCGAATTGGAGCTTCTACCTCCAAATATATATGTATGGAATGGAGTTTGCAACTGAAAAGAAACTTTGTGTTCCCAAAAAGCTAGGTGAAGGACGGCTTTCACACACACATATCTCTCAGAACTGAGCAAGTGGAGAGACGTTCGTTCATCTAGCACCAAGGGAACGGGTTGCAGGAGACACTTTTTCTCTGCTTTCTCAGTCTGTTTCCTAGTGCCGGTTTGAAGTTCCTGCAGTTTTCACTGTAAAACCGAGTTGGAGTTTGTACCTCCCCATATATATGTATGGAATGGAGTTTGCAACTGAAAAGAAACTTTGTGTTCCCAACAAGCTAGGTGAAGGACGGCTTTCACACACACTTATCTCTCAGAACTGAGCAAGTGGAGAGACGTTCGTTCATCTAGCACCAAGGGAACGGGTTGCAGGAGACACTTTTTCTCTGCTTTCTCAGTCTGTTTCCTAGTGCCGGTTTGAAGTTCCTGCAGTTTTCACTGTAAAACCGAGTTGGAGCTTCTACCTCCAAATATATATGTATGGAATGGAGTTTGCAACTGAAAAGAAACTTTGTGTTCCCAAAAAGCTAGGTGAAGGACGGCTTTCACACACACATATCTCTCAGAACTGAGCAAGTGGAGAGACGTTCGTTCATCTAGCACCAAGGGAACGGGTTGCAGGAGACACTTTTTCTCTGCTTTCTCAGTCTGTTTCCTAGTGCCGGTTTGAAGTTCCTGCAGTTTTCACTGTAAAACCGAGTTGGAGCTTGTACCTCCCCATATATATGTATGGAATGGAGTTTGCAACTGAAAAGAAACTTTGTGTTCCCAACAAGCTAGGTGAAGGACGGCTTTCACACACACTTATCTCTCAGAACTGAGCAAGTGGAGAGACGTTCGTTCATCTAGCACCAAGGGAACGGGTTGCAGGAGACACTTTTTCTCTGCTTTCTCAGTCTGTTTCCTAGTGCCGGTTTGAAGTTCCTGCAGTTTTCACTGTAAAACCGAGTTGGAGCTTCTACCTCCAAATATATATGTATGGAATGGAGTTTGCAACTGAAAAGAAACTTTGTGTTCCCAACAAGCTAGGTGAAGGACGGCTTTCACACACACTTATCTCTCAGAACTGAGCAAGTGGAGAGACGTTCGTTCATCTAGCACCAAGGGAACGGGTTGCAGGAGACACTTTTTCTCTGCTTTCTCAGTCTGTTTCCTAGTGCCGGTTTGAAGTTCCTGCAGTTTTCACTGTAAAACCGAGTTGGAGCTAGTACCTCCCCATATATATGTATGGAATGGAGTTTGCAACTGAAAAGAAACTTTGTGTTCCCAACAAGCTAGGTGAAGGACGGCTTTCACACACACTTATCTCTCAGAACTGAGCAAGTGGAGAGACGTTCGTTCATCTAGCACCAAGGGAACGGGTTGCAGGAGACACTTTTTCTCTGCTTTCTCAGTCTGTTTCCTAGTGCCGGTTTGAAGTTCCTGCAGTTTTCACTGTAAAACCGAGTTGGAGCTTCTACCTCCAAATATATATGTATGGAATGGAGTTTGCAACTGAAAAGAAACTTTGTGTTCCCAACAAGCTAGGTGAAGGACGGCTTTCACACACACTTATCTCTCAGAACTGAGCAAGTGGAGAGACGTTCGTTCATCTAGCACCAAGGGAACGGGTTGCAGGAGACACTTTTTCTCTGCTTTCTCAGTCCGTTTCCTAGTGCCGGTTTGAACTTCCTGCAGTTTTCACTGTAAAACCGAGTTGGAGCTAGTACCTCCCCATATATATGTATGGAATGGAGTTTGCAACTGAAAAGAAACTTTGTGTTCCCAACAAGCTAGGTGAAGGACGGCTTTCACACACACTTATCTCTCAGAACTGAGCAAGTGGAGAGACGTTCGTTCATCTAGCACCAAGGGAACGGGTTGCAGGAGACACTTTTTCTCTGCTTTCTCAGTCTGTTTCCTAGTGCCGGTTTGAAGTTCCTGCAGTTTTCACTGTAAAACCGAATTGGAGCTTCTACCTCCAAATATATATGTATGGAATGGAGTTTGCAACTGAAAAGAAACTTTGTGTTCCCAAAAAGCTAGGTGAAGGACGGCTTTCACACACACATATCTCTCAGAACTGAGCAAGTGGAGAGACGTTCGTTCATCTAGCACCAAGGGAACGGGTTGCAGGAGACACTTTTTCTCTGCTTTCTCAGTCTGTTTCCTAGTGCCGGTTTGAAGTTCCTGCAGTTTTCACTGTAAAACCGAATTGGAGCTTCTACCTCCAAATATATATGTATGGAATGGAGTTTGCAACTGAAAAGAAACTTTGTGTTCCCAAAAAGCTAGGTGAAGTACGGCTTTCACACACACATATCTCTCAGAACTGAGCAAGTGGAGAGACGTTCGTTCATCTAGCACCAAGGGAACGGGTTGCAGGAGACACTTTTTCTCTGCTTTCTCAGTCTGTTTCCTAGTGCCGGTTTGAAGTTCCTGCAGTTTTCACTGTAAAACCGAGTTGGAGTTTGTACCTCCCCATATATATGTATGGAATGGAGTTTGCAACTGAAAAGAAACTTTGTGTTCCCAACAAGCTAGGTGAAGGACGGCTTTCACACACACTTATCTCTCAGAACTGAGCAAGTGGAGAGACGTTCGTTCATCTAGCACCAAGGGAACGGGTTGCAGGAGACACTTTTTCTCTTCTTTCTCAGTCTGTTTCCTAGTGCCGGTTTGAAGTTCCTGCAGTTTTCACTGTAAAACCGAGTTGGAGCTTCTACCTCCAAATATATATGTATGGAATGGAGTTTGCAACTGAAAAGAAACTTTGTGTTCCCAAAAAGCTAGGTGAAGGACGGCTTTCACACACACATATCTCTCAGAACTGAGCAAGTGGAGAGACGTTCGTTCATCTAGCACCAAGGGAACGGGTTGCAGGAGACACTTTTTCTCTGCTTTCTCAGTCTGTTTCCTAGTGCCGGTTTGAAGTTCCTGCAGTTTTCACTGTAAAACCGAGTTGGAGCTTGTACCTCCCCATATATATGTATGGAATGGAGTTTGCAACTGAAAAGAAACTTTGTGTTCCCAACAAGCTAGGTGAAGGACGGCTTTCACACACACTTATCTCTCAGAACTGAGCAAGTGGAGAGACGTTCGTTCATCTAGCACCAAGGGAACGGGTTGCAGGAGACACTTTTTCTCTGCTTTCTCAGTCTGTTTCCTAGTGCCGGTTTGAAGTTCCTGCAGTTTTCACTGTAAAACCGAGTTGGAGCTTCTACCTCCAAATATATATGTATGGAATGGAGTTTGCAACTGAAAAGAAACTTTGTGTTCCCAAAAAGCTATGTGAAGGACGGCTTTCACACACACTTATCTCTCAGAACTGAGCAAGTGGAGAGACGTTCGTTCATCTAGCACCAAGGGAACGGGTTGCAGGAGACACTTTTTCTCTGCTTTCTCAGTCTGTTTCCTAGTGCCGGTTTGAAGTTCCTGCAGTTTTCACTGTAAAACCGAGTTGGAGCTAGTACCTCCCCATATATATGTATGGAATGGAGTTTGCAACTGAAAAGAAACTTTGTGTTCCCAACAAGCTAGGTGAAGGACGGCTTTCACACACACTTATCTCTCAGAACTGAGCAAGTGGAGAGACGTTCGTTCATCTAGCACCAAGGGAACGGGTTGCAGGAGACACTTTTTCTCTGCTTTCTCAGTCTGTTTCCTAGTGCCAGTTTGAAGTTCCTGCAGTTTTCACTGTAAAACCGAGTTGGAGCTTCTACCTCCAAATATATATGTATGGAATGGAGTTTGCAACTGAAAAGAAACTTTGTGTTCCCAACAAGCTAGGTGAAGGACGGCTTTCACACACACTTATCTCTCAGAACTGAGCAAGTGGAGAGACGTTCGTTCATCTAGCACCAAGGGAACGGGTTGCAGGAGACACTTTTTCTCTGCTTTCTCAGTCCGTTTCCTAGTGCCGGTTTGAACTTCCTGCAGTTTTCACTGTAAAACCGAGTTGGAGCTAGTACCTCCCCATATATATGTATGGAATGGAGTTTGCAACTGAAAAGAAACTTTGTGTTCCCAACAAGCTAGGTAAAGGACGGCTTTCACACACACTTATCACTCAGAACTGAGCAAGTGGAGAGACGTTCGTTCATCTAGCACCAAGGGAACGGGTTGCAGGAGACACTTTTTCTCTGCTTTCTCAGTCTGTTTCCTAGTGCCGGTTTGAAGTTCCTGCAGTTTTCACTGTAAAACCGAGTTGGAGTTTGTACCTCCCCATATATATGTATGGAATGGAGTTTGCAACTGAAAAGAAACTTTGTGTTCCCAACAAGCTAGGTGAAGGACGGCTTTCACACACACTTATCTCTCAGAACTGAGCAAGTGGAGAGACGTTCGTTCATCTAGCACCAAGGGAACGGGTTGCAGGAGACACTTTTTCTCTGCTTTCTCAGTCTGTTTCCTAGTGCCGGTTTGAAGTTCCTGCAGTTTTCACTGTAAAACCGAATTGGAGCTTCTACCTCCAAATATATATGTATGGAATGGAGTTTGCAACTGAAAAGAAACTTTGTGTTCCCAAAAAGCTAGGTGAAGGACGGCTTTCACACACACATATCTCTCAGAACTGAGCAAGTGGAGAGACGTTCGTTCATCTAGCACCAAGGGAACGGGTTGCAGGAGACACTTTTTCTCTGCTTTCTCAGTCTGTTTCCTAGTGCCGGTTTGAAGTTCCTGCAGTTTTCACTGTAAAACCGAGTTGGAGCTTCTACCTCCAAATATATATGTATGGAATGGAGTTTGCAACTGAAAAGAACTTTGTGTTCCCAAAAAGCTAGGTGAAGGACGGCTTTCACGCACACTTATCTCTCAGAACTGAGCAAGTGGAGAGACGTTCGTTCATCTAGCATCAAGGGAACGGGTTGCAGGAGACACTTTTTCTCTGCTTTCTCAGTCTGTTTCCTAGTGCCGGTTTGAAGTTCCTGCAGTTTTCACTGTAAAACCGAGTTGGAGCTTCTACCTCCAAATATATATGTATGGAATGGAGTTTGCAACTGAAAAGAAACTTTGTGTTCCCAACAAGCTAGGTGAAGGACGGCTTTCACACACACTTATCTCTCAGAACTGAGCAAGTGGAGAGACGTTCGTTCATCTAGCACCAAGGGAACGGGTTGCAGGAGACACTTTTTCTCTGCTTTCTCAGTCTGTTTCCTAGTGCCGGTTTGAACTTCCTGCAGTTTTCACTGTAAAACCGATTTGGAGCTAGTACCTCCCCATATATATGTATGGAATGGAGTTTGCAACTGAAAAGAAACTTTGTGTTCCCAACAAGCTAGGTAAAGGACGGCTTTCACACACACTTATCACTCAGAACTGAGCAAGTGGAGAGACGTTCGTTCATCTAGCACCAAGGGAACGGGTTGCAGGAGACACTTTTTCTCTGCTTTCTCAGTCTGTTTCCTAGTGCCGGTTTGAAGTTCCTGCAGTTTTCACTGTAAAACCGAGTTGGAGCTAGTACCTCCCCGTATATATGTATGGAAAGGAGTTTGCAACTGAAAAGAAACTTTGTGTTCCCAACAAGCTAGGTGAAGGACGGCTTTCACACACACTTATCTCTCAGAACTGAGCAAGTGGAGAGACGTTCGTTCATCTAGCACCAAGGGAACGGTTTGCAGGAGACACTTTTTCTCTGCTTTCTCAGTCTGTTTCCTAGTGCCGGTTTGAAGTTCCTGCAGTTTTCACTGTCAAACCATGTTGGAGCTTCTACCTCCAAATATATATGTATGGAATGGAGTTTGCAACTGAAAAGAAACTTTGTGTTCCCAAAAAGCTAGGTGAAGGACGGCTTTCACACACACTTATCTCTCAGAACTGAGCAAGTGGAGAGACGTTCGTTCATCTAGCACCAAGGGAACGGGTTGCAGGAGACACTTTTTCTCTGCTTTCTCAGTCTGTTTCCTAGTGCCGGTTTGAAGTTCTTGCAGTTTTCACTGTAAAACCGAGTTGGAGCTAGTACCTCCCCATATATATGTATGGAATGGAGTTTGCAACTGAAAAGAAACTTTGTGTTCCCAACAAGCTAGGTGAAGGACGGCTTTCACACACACTTATCTCTCAGAACTGAGCAAGTGGAGAGACGTTCGTTCATCTAGCACCAAGGGAACGGGTTGCAGGAGACACTTTTTCTCTGCTTTCTCAGTCTGTTTCCTAGTGCCGGATTGATGTTCCTGCAGTTTTCACTGTAAAACCGAGTTGGAGCTTCTACCTCCAAATATATATGTATGGAATGGAGTTTGCAACTGAAAAGAAACTTTGTGTTCCCAAAAAGCTAGGTGAAGGACGGCTTTCACACACACTTATCTCTCAGAACTGAGCAAGTGGAGAGACGTTCGTTCATCTAGCACCAAGGGAACGGGTTGCAGGAGACACTTTTTCTCTGCTTTCTCAGTCTGTTTCCTAGTGCCGGTTTGAAGTTCCTGCAGTTTTCACTGTAAAACCGAGTTGGAGCTAGTACCTCCCCATATATATGTATGGAATGGAGTTTGCAACTGAAAAGAAACTTTGTGTTCCCAACAAGCAAGGTGAAGGACGGCTTTCACACACACTTATCTCTCAGAACTGAGCAAGTGGAGAGACGTTCGTTCATCTAGCACCAAGGGAACGGGTTGCAGGAGACACTTTTTCTCTGCTTTCTCAGTCTGTTTCCTAGTGCCGGTTTGAAGTTCCTGCAGTTTTCACTGTAAAACCGAGTTGGAGCTTGTACCTCCCCATATATATGTATGGAATGGAGTTTGCAACTGAAAAGAAACTTTGTGTTCCCAACAAGCTAGGTGAAGGACGGCTTTCACACACACTTATCTCTCAGAACTGAGGAAGTAGAGAGACGTTCGTTCATCTAGCACCAAGGGAACGGGTTGCAGGAGACACTTATTCTCTGCTTTCTCAGTCTGTTTCCTAGTGCCGGTTTGAAGTTCCTGCAGTTTTCACTGTAAAACCGAGTTGGAGCTTGTACCTCCCCATATATATGTATGGAATGGAGTTTGCAACTGAAAAGAAACTTTGTGTTCCCAACAAGCTAGGTGAAGGACGGCTTTCACACACACTTATCTCTCAGAACTGAGCAAGTGGAGAGACGTTCGTTCATCTAGCACCAAGGGAACGGGTTGCAGGAGACACTTTTTCTCTGCTTTCTCAGTCTGTTTCCTAGTGCCGGTTTGAAGTTCCTGCAGTTTTCACTGTCAAACCGAGTTGGAGCTTCTACCTCCAAATATATATGTATGGAATGGAGTTTGCAACTGAAAAGAAACTTTGTGTTCCCAACAAGCTAGGTGAAGGACGGCTTTCACACACACTTATCTCTCAGAACTGAGCAAGTGGAGAGACGTTCGTTCATCTAGCACCAAGGGAACGGGTTGCAGGAGACACTTTATGTCTGCTTTCTCAGTCTTTTTCCTAGTGCCGGTTTGAAGTTCCTGCAGTTTTCACTGTAAAACCGAGTTGGAGCTAGTACCTCCCCATATATATGTATGGAATGGAGTTTGCAACTGAAAAGAAACTTTGTGTTCCCAACAAGCTAGGTGAAGGACGGCTTTCACACACACTTATCTCTCAGAACTGAGCAAGTGGAGAGACGTTCGTTCATCTAGCACCAAGGGAACGGGTTGCAGGAGACACATTTTCTCTGCTTTCTCAGTCTGTTTCCTAGTGCCGGTTTGAAGTTCCTGCAGTTTTCACTGTAAAACCGAGTTGGAGCTTGTACCTCCCCATATATATGTTTGGAATGGAGTTTGCAACTGAAAAGAAACTTTGTGTTCCCAACAAGCTAGGTGAAGGACGGCTTTCACACACACTTATCTCTCAGAACTGAGCAAGTGGAGAGACGTTCGTTCATCTAGCACCAAGGGAACGGGTTGCAGGAGACACTTTTTCTCTGCTTTCTCAGTCTGTTTCCTAGTGCCGGTTTGAAGTTCCTGCAGTTTTCACTGTAAAACCGAGTTGGAGCTTGTACCTCCCCATATATATGTATGGAATGGAGTTTGCAACTGAAAAGAATCTTTGTGTTCCCAAAAAGCTAGGTGAAGGACGGCTTTCACACACACTTATCTCTCAGAACTGAGCAAGGGGAGAGACGTTCGTTCATCTAGCACCAAGGGAACGGGTTGCTGGAGACAATTTTTCTCTGCTTTCTCAGTCTGTTTCCTAGTGCCGGTTTGAAGTTCCTGCAGTTTTCACTGTAAAACCGAGTTGGAGCTTGTACCTCCCCATATATATGTATGGAATGGAGTTTGCAACTGAAAAGAAACTTTGTGTTCCCAACAAGCTAGGTGAAGGACGGCTTTCACACACACTTATCTCTCAGAACTGAGCAAGTGGAGAGACTTTCGTTCATCTAGCACCAAGGGAACGGGTTGCAGGAGGCACTTTTTCTCTGCTTTCTCAGACTGTTTCCTAGTGCCGGTTTGAAGTTCGTGCAGTTTTCACTGTCAAACCGAGTTGGAGCTTGTACCTCCCCATATATATGTATTAAATGGAGTTTGCAACTGAAAAGAAACTTTGTGTTCCCAAAAAGCTAGGTGAAGGACGGCTTTCACACACACTTATCTCTCAGAACTGAGCTAGTGGAGAGACGTTCTTTCATCTAGCACCAAGGGAACGGGTTGCAGGAGACACTTTTTCTCTGCTTTCTCAGTCTGTTTCTTAGTGCCGGTTTGAAGTTCCTGCAGATTTCACTGTCAAACCGAGTTGGAGCTAGTACCTCCCCATATATATGTATGGAATGGAGTTTGCAACTGAAAAGAAACTTTGTGTTCCCAACAAGCTATGTGAAGGACGGCGTTCACACACACTTATCTCTCAGAACTGAGCAAGTGGAGAGACGTTCGTTCATCTAGCACCAAGGGAACGGGTTGCAGGAGACACTTTTTCTCTGCTTTCTCAGTCTGTTTCCTAGTGCCGGTTTGAAGTTCCTGCAGTTTTCACTGTAAAACCGAGTTGGAGCTAGTACCTCCCCATATATAAGTATGGAATGGAGTTTGCAACTGAAAAGAAACTTTGTGTTGCCAACAATCTAGGTGAAGGACGGCTTTCACACACACTTATCTCTCAGAACTGAGCAAGTGGAGAGACGTTCGTTCATCTAGCACCAAGGGAACGGGTTGCAGGAGACACTTTTTCTCTGCTTTCTCAGTCTGTTTCCTAGTGCCGGTTTGAAGTTCCTGCAGTTTTCACTGTAAAACCGAGTTGGAGCTAGTACCTCCCCATATATATGTATGGAATGGAGTTTGCAACTGAAAAGAAACTTTGTGTTCCCAACAAGCTAGGTGAAGGACGGCTTTCACACACACTTATCTCTCAGAACTGAGCAAGTGGAGAGACGTTCGTTCATCTAGCACCAAGGGAACGGGTTGCAGGAGACACTTTTTCTCTGCTTTCTCAGTCTCTTTCCTAGTGCCGGTTTGAAGTTCCTGCAGTTTTCACTGTAAAACCGAGTTGGAGCTTGTACCTCCCCATATATATGTATGGAATGGAGTTTGCAACTGAAAAGAAACTTTGTGTTCCCGACAAGCTAGGTGAAGGACGGCTTTCACACACACTTATCTCTCAGAACTGAGAAAGTGGAGAGACGTTCGTTCATCTAGCACCAAGGGAACGGGTTGCAGGAGGCACATTTTCTCTGCTTTCTCAGACTGTTTCCTAGTGCCGGTTTGAAGTTCCTGCAGTTTTCACTGTAAAATCGTGTTGGAGCTTCTATCTCCAAATATATATGTATGGAATGGAGTTTGCAACTGAAAAGAAACTTTGTGTTCCCAACAAGCTAGGTGAAGGACGGCTTTCACACACACTTATCTCTCAGAACTGAGCAAGTGGAGAGACGTTCGTTCATCTAGCACCAAGGGAACGGGTTGCAGGAGACACTTTTTCTCTGCTTTCTCAGTCTGTTTCCTAGTGCCGGTTTGAAGTTCCTGCAGTTTTCACTGTAAAACCGAGTTGGAGCTAGTACCTCCCCATATATATGTATGGAATGGAGTTTGCAACTGAAAAGAAACTTTGTGTTTCCAACAAGCTAGGTGAAGGACGGCTTTCACACACACTTATCTCTCAGAACTGAGCAAGTGGAGAGACGTTCGTTCATCTAGCACCAAGGGAACGGGTTGCAGGAGACACTTTTTCTCTGCTTTCTCAGTCTCTTTCCTAGTGCCGGTTTGAAGTTCCTGCAGTTTTCACTGTAAAACCGAGTTGGAGCTTGTACCTCCCCATATATATGTATGGAATGGAGTTTGCAACTGAAAAGAAACTTTGTGTTCCCAACAAGCTAGGTGAAGGACGGCTTTCACACACACTTATCTCTCAGAACTGAGAAAGTGGAGAGACGTTCGTTCATCTAGCACCAAGGGAACGGGTTGCAGGAGGCACATTTTCTCTGCTTTCTCAGACTGTTTCCTAGTGCCGGTTTGAAGTTCCTGCAGTTTTCACTGTAAAATCGAGTTGGAGCTTCTACCTCCATATATATATGTATGGAATGGAGTTTGCAACTGAAAAGAAACTTTGTGTTCCCAAAAAGCTAGGTGAAGGACGGCTTTCAGACACACTTATCTCTCAGAACTGAGCAAGTGGAGAGACGTTCGTTCATCTAGCACCAAGGGAACGGGTTGCAGGAGACACTTTTTCTCTGCTTTCTCAGTCTGTTTCCTAGTGCCGGTTTGAAGTTCCTGCAGTTTTCACTGTAAAACCGAGTTGGAGCTAGTACCTCCCCATATATATGTATGGAATGGAGTTTGCAACTGAAAAGAAACTTTGTGTTCCCAACAAGCTATGTGAAGGACGGCGTTCACACACATTTATCTCTCAGAACTGAGCAAGTGGAGAGACGTTCGTTCATCTAGCACCAAGGGAACGGGTTGCAGGAGACACTTTTTCTCTGCTTTCTCAGTCTGTTTCCTAGTGCCGGTTTGAAGTTCCTGCAGTTTTCACTGTAAAACCGAGTTTGAGCTAGTACCTCCCCATATATATGTATGGAATGGAGTTTGCAACTGAAAAGAAACTTTGTGTTCCCAACAAGCTAGGTGAAGAACGGCTTTCACACACACTTATCTCTCAGAACTGAGCAAGTGGAGAGACGTTCGTTAATCTAGCACCAAGGGAACCGGTTGCAGGAGACACTTTTTCTCTGCTTTCTCAGTCTGTTTCCTAGTGCCGATTTGAAGTTCCTGCAGTTTTCACTGTAAAACCAAGTTGGAGCTTCTACCTCCCCATATATATGTATGGAATGGAGTTTGCAACTGAAAAGAAACTTTGTGTTCCCAACAAGCTAGGTGAAGGACGGCTTTCACACACACTTATCTCTCAGAACTGAGCAAGTGGAGAGACGTTCGTTCATCTAGCACCAAGGGAACGGGATGCAGGGGACACTTTTTCTCTGCTTTCTCAGTCTGTTTCCTAGTGCCGGTTTGAAGTTCCTGCAGTTTTCACTGTAAAACCGAGTTGGAGCTTCTACCTCCAAATATATATGTATGGAATGGAGTTTGCAACTGAAAAGAAACTTTGTGTTCCCAAAAAGCTAGGTGAAGGACGGCTTTCACACACACTTATCTCTCAGAACTGAGCAAGTGGAGAGACGTTCGTTCATCTAGCACCAAGGGAACGGGTTGCAGGAGACACTTTATGTCTGCTTTCTCAGTCTGTTTCCTAGTGCCGGTTTGAAGTTCCTGCAGTTTTCACTGTAAAACCGAGTTGGAGCTAGTACCTCCCCATATATATGTATGGAATGGAGTTTGCAACTGAAAAGAAACTTTGTGTTCCCAACAAGCTAGGTGAAGGACGGCTTTCACACACACTTATCTCTCAGAACTGAGCAAGTGGAGAGACGTTCGTTCATCTAGCACCAAGGGAACGGGTTGCAGGAGACACATTTTCTCTGCTTTCTCAGTCTGTTTCCTAGTGCCGGTTTGAAGTTCCTGCAGTTTTCACTGTAAAACCGAGTTGGAGCTTGTACCTCCCCATATATATGTTTGGAATGGAGTTTGCAACTGAAAAGAAACTTTGTGTTCCCAACAAGCTAGGTGAAGGACGGCTTTCACACACACTTATCTCTCAGAACTGAGCAAGTGGAGAGACGTTCGTTCATCTAGCACCAAGGGAACGGGTTGCAGGAGACACTTTTTCTCTGCTTTCTCAGTCTGTTTCCTAGTGCCGGTTTGAAGTTCCTGCAGTTTTCACTGTAAAACCTAGTTGGAGCTTGTACCTCCCCATATATATGTATGGAATGGAGTTTGCAACTGAAAAGAAACTTTGTGTTCCCAAAAAGCTAGGTGAAGGACGGCTTTCACACACACTTATCTCTCAGAACTGAGCAAGTGGAGAGACGTTCGTTCATCTAGCACCAAGGGAACGGGTTGCTGGAGACACTTTTTCTCTGCTTTCTCAGTCTGTTTCCTAGTGCCGGTTTGAAGTTCCTGCAGTTTTCACTGTAAAACCGAGTTGGAGCTTGTACCTCCCCATATATATGTATGGAATGGAGTTTGCAACTGAAAAGAAACTTTGTGTTCCCAACAAGCTAGGTGAAGGACGGCTTTCACACACACTTATCTCTCAGAACTGAGCAAGTGGAGAGACGTTCGTTCATCTAGCACCAAGGGAACGGGTTGCAGGAGGCACTTTTTCTCTGCTTTCTCAGACTGTTTCCTAGTGCCGGTTTGAAGTTCCTGCAGTTTTCACTGTAAAATCGATTTGGAGCTTCTATCTCCAAATATATATGTATGGAATGGAGTTTGCAACTGAAAAGAAACTTTGTGTTCCCAAATAGCTAGGTGAAGGACGGCTTTCACACACACTTATCTCTCAGAACTGAGTTAGTGGAGAGACGTTCGTTCATCTAGCACCAAGGGAACGGGTTGCAGGAGACACTTTTTCTCTGCTTTCTCAGTCTGTTTCTTAGTGCCGGTTTGAAGTTCCTGCAGATTTCACTGTCAAACCGAGTTGGAGCTAGTACCTCCCCATATATATGTATGGAATGGAGTTTGCAACTGAAAAGAAACTTTGTGTTCCCAACAAGCTATGTGAAGGACGGCGTTCACACACACTTATCTCTCAGAACTGAGCAAGTGGAGAGACGTTCGTTCATCTAGCACCAAGGGAACGGGTTGCAGGAGACACTTTTTCTCTGCTTTCTCAGTCTCTTTCCTAGTGCCGGTTTGAAGTTCCTGCAGTTTTCACTGTCAAACCGAGTTGGAGCTAGTACCTCCCCATATATATGTATGGAATGGAGTTTGCAACTGAAAAGAAACTTTGTGTTCCCAACAAGCTAGGTGAAGGACGGCTTTCACACACACTTATCTCTCAGAACTGAGCAAGTGGAAAGACGTTCGTTCATCTAGCACCAAGGGAACGGGTTGCAGGAGACACTTTTTCTCTGCTTTCTCAGTCTGTTTCCTAGTGCCGGTTTGAAGTTCCTGCAGTTTTCACTGTAAAACCGAGTTGGAGCTAGTACCTCCCCATATATATGTATGGAATGGAGTTTGCAACTGAAAAGAAACTTTGTGTTCCCAACAAGCTAGGTGAAGGACGGCTTTCACACACACTTATCTCTCAGAACTGAGCAAGTGGAGAGACGTTCGTTCATCTAGCACCAAGGGAACGGGTTGCAGGAGACACTTTTTCTCTGCTTTCTCAGTCTGTTTCCTAGTGCCGGTTTGAAGTTCCTGCAGTTTTCACTGTCAAACCGAGTTGGAGCTAGTACCTCCCCATATATATGTATGGAATGGAGTTTGCAACTGAAAAGAAACTTTGTGTTCCCAACAAGCTATGTGAAGGACGGCGTTCACACACACTTATCTCTCAGAACTGAGCAAGTGGAGAGACGTTCGTTCATCTAGCACCAAGGGAACGGGTTGCAGGAGACACTTTTTCTCTGCTTTCTCAGTCTGTTTCCTAGTGCCGGTTTGAAGTTCCTGCAGTTTTCACTGTAAAACCGAGTTTGAGCTAGTACCTCCCCATATATATGTATGGAATGGAGTTTGCAACTGAAAAGAAACTTTGTGTTCCCAACAAGCTAGGTGAAGAACGGCTTTCACACACACTTATCTCTCAGAACTGAGCAAGTGGAGAGACGTTCGTTCATCTAGCACCAAGTGAACGGGTTGCAGGAGACACTTTTTCTCTGCTTTCTCAGTCTGTTTCCTAGTGCCGGTTTGAAGTTCCTGCAGTTTTCACTGTAAAACCGAGTTGGAGCTTCTACCTCCCCATATATATGTATGGAATTGAGTTTGCAACTGAAAAGAAACTTTGTGTTCCCAACAAGCTAGGTGAAGGACGGCTTTCACACACACTTATCTCTCAGAACTGAGCAAGTGGAGAGACGTTCGTTCATCTAGCACCAAGGGAACGGGATGCAGGAGACACTTTTTCTCTGCTTTCTCTGTCTGTTTCCTAGTGCCGGTTTGAAGTTCCTGCAGTTTTCACTGTAAAACCGAGTTGGAGCTTCTACCTCCAAATATATATGTATGGAATGGAGTTTGCAACTGAAAAGAAACTTTGTGTTCCCAAAAAGCTAGGTGAAGGACGGCTTTCACACACACTTATCTCTCAGAACTGAGCAAGTGGAGAGACGTTCGTTCATCTAGCACCAAGGGAACGGGTTGCAGGAGACACTATTTCTCTGCTTTCTCAGTCTGTTTCCTAGTGCCGGTTTGAAGTTCCTGCAGTTTTCACTGTCAAACCGAGTTGGAGCTAGTACCTCCCCATATATATGTATGGAATGGAGTTTGCAACTGAAAAGAAACTTTGTGTTCCCAACAAGCTATATGAAGGACGGCGTTCACACACACTTATCTCTCAGAACTGAGCAAGTGGAGAGACGTTCGTTCATCTAGCACCAAGGGAACGGGTTGCAGGAGACACTTTTTCTCTGCTTTCTCAGTCTGTTTCCTAGTGCCGGTTTGAAGTTCCTGCAGTTTTCACTGTAAATCCGAGTTGGAGCTTCTACTTCCAAATATATATGTATGGAATGGAGTTTGCAACTGAAAAAAAACTTTGTGTTCCCAAAAAGCTAGGTGAAGGACGGCTTTCACACACACTTATCTCTCAGAACTGAGCAAGTGGAGAGACGTTCGTTCATCTAGCACCAAGGGAACGGGTTGCAGGAGACACTTTATGTCTGCTTTCTCAGTCTGTTTCCTAGTGCCGGTTTGAAGTTCCTGCAGTTTTCACTGTCAAACCGAGTTGGAGCTAGTACCTCCCCATTTATATGTATGGAATGGAGTTTGCAACTGAAAAGAAACTTTGTGTTCCCAACAAGCTAGGTGAAGGAAGGCTTTCACACACACTTATCTCTCAGAACTTAGCAAGTGTAGAGACGTTCGTTCATCTAGCACCAAGGGAACGGGTTGCAGGAGACACTTTCTCTCTGCTTTGTCAGTCTGTTTCCTAGTGCCGGTTTGAAGTTCCTGCAGTTTTCACTGTAAAACCGAGTTGGAGCTTGTACCTCCCCATATATATGTATGGAATGGAGTTTGCAACTGAAAGGAAACTTTGTGTTCCCAACAAGCTAGGTGAAGGACGGCTTTCACACACACTTATCTCTCAGAACTGAGCAAGTGGAGAGACGTTCGTTCATCTAGCACCAAGGGAACGGGTTGCAGGAGACACTTTTTCTCTGCTTTCTCAGTCTGTTTCCTAGTGCCGGTTTGAAGTTCCTGCAGTTTTCACTGTAAAACCGAGTTGGAGCTTCTACCTCCAAATATATATGTATGGAATGGAGTTTGCAACTGAAAAGAAACTTTGTGTTCCCAAAAAGCTAGGTGAAAGACGGCTTTCACACACAATTATCTCTCAGAACTGAGGAAGTAGAGAGACGTTCGTTCATCTAGCATCAAAGGAACGGGTTGCAGGAGACACTTTTTCTCTGCTTTCTCAGTCTGTTTCCTAGTGCCGGTTTGAAGTTCCTGCAGTTTTCACTGTCAAACCGAGTTGGAGCTAGTACCTCCCCATATATATGTATGGAATGGAGTTTGCAACTGAAAAGAAACTTTGTGTTCCCAACAAGCTAGGTGAAGGACGGCTTTCACACACACTTATCTCTCAGAACTGAGCAAGTGGAGAGACGTTCGTTCATCTAGCACCAAGGGAACGGGTTGCAGGAGACACTTTTTCTCTGCTTTCTCAGTCTGTTTCCTAGTGCCGGTTTGAAGTTCCTGCAGTTTTCACTGTCAAACCGAGTTGGAGCTTCTACCTCCAAATATATATGTATGGAATGGAGTTTGCAACTGAAAAGAAACTTTGTGTTCCCAACAAGCTAGGTGAAGGACGGCTTTCACACACACTTATCTCTCAGAACTGAGCAAGTGGAGAGACGTTCGTTCATCTAGCACCAAGGGAACGGGTTGCAGGAGACACTTTTTCTCTGCTTTCTCAGTCTGTTTCCTAGTGCCGGTTTGAAGTTCCTGCAGTTTTCACTGTAAAACTGAGTTTGAGCTAGTACCTCCCCATATATATGTATGGAATGGAGTTTGCAACTGAAAAGAAACTTTGTGTTCCCAACAAGCTAGGTGAAGAACGGCTTTCACACACACTTATCTCTCAGAACTGAGCAAGTGGAGAGACGTTCGTTCATCTAGCACCAAGGGAACGGGTTGCAGGAGACACTTTTTCTCTGCTTTCTCAGTCTGTTTCCTAGTGCCGGTTTGAAGTTCCTGCAGTTTTCACTGTAAAACCGAGTTGGAGCTTGTACCTCCCCATATATATGTATGGAATGGAGTTTGCAACTGAAAAGAAACTTTGTGTTCCCAACAAGCTAGGTGAAGGACGGCTTTCACACACAATTATCTCTCAGAACTGAGCAAGTGGAGAGACGTTCGTTCATCTAGCACCAAGGGAACGGGTTGCAGGAGACACTTTTTCTCTGCTTTCTCAGTCTGTTTCCTAGTGCCGGTTTGAAGTTCCTGCAGTTTTCACTGTAAAACCGAGTTGGAGCTTCTACCTCCAAATATATATGTATGGAATGGAGTTTGCAACTGAAAAGAAACTTTGTGTTCCCAAAAAGCTAGGTGAAGGACGGCTTTCACACACACTTATCTCTCAGAACTGAGCAAGTGGAGAGACGTTCGTTCATCTAGCACCAAGGGAACGGGTTGCAGGAGACACTTTTTCTCTGCTTTCTCAGTCTGTTTCCTAGTGCCGGTTTGAAGTTCCTGCAGTTTTCACTGTCAAACCGAGTTGGAGCTAGTACCTCCCCATATATATGTATGGAATGGAGTTTGCAACTTAAAAGAAACTTTGTGTTCCCAACAAGCTATATGAAAGTCGGCGTTCACACACACTTATCTCTCAGAACTGAGCAAGTGGAGAGACGTTCGTTCATCTAGCACCAAGGGAACGGGTTGCAGGAGACACTTTTTCTCTGCTTTCTCAGTCTGTTTCCTAGTGCCGTTTTGAAGTTCCTGCAGTTTTCACTGTAAATCCGAGTTGGAGCTTCTACTTCCAAATATATATGTATGGAATGGAGTTTGCAACTGAAAAAAAACTTTGTGTTCCCAAAAAGCTAGGTGAAGGACGGCTTTCACACACACTTATCTCTCAGAACTGAGCAAGTGGAGAGACGTTCGTTCATCTAGCACCAAGGGAACGGGTTGCAGGAGACACTTTATGTCTGCTTTCTCAGTCTGTTTCCTAGTGCCGGTTTGAAGTTCCTGCAGTTTTCACTGTCAAACCGAGTTGGAGCTAGTACCTCCCCATTTATATGTATGGAATGGAGTTTGCAACTGAAAAGAAACTTTGTGTTCCCAACAAGCTAGGTGAAGGAAGGCTTTCACACACACTTATCTCTCAGAACTTAGCAAGTGTAGAGACGTTCGTTCATCTAGCACCAAGGGAACGGGTTGCAGGAGACACTTTCTCTCTGCTTTGTCAGTCTGTTTCCTAGTGCCGGTTTGAAGTTCCTGCAGTTTTCACTGTAAAACCGAGTTGGAGCTTGTACCTCCCCATATATATGTATGGAATGGAGTTTGCAACTGAAAGGAAACTTTGTGTTCCCAACAAGCTAGGTGAAGGACGGCTTTCACACACACTTATCTCTCAGAACTGAGCAAGTGGAGAGACGTTCGTTCATCTAGCACCAAGGGAACGGGTTGCAGGAGACACTTTTTCTCTGCTTTCTCAGTCTGTTTCCTAGTGCCGGTTTGAAGTTCCTGCAGTTTTCACTGTAAAACCGAGTTGGAGCTTCTACCTCCAAATATATATGTATGGAATGGAGTTTGCAACTGAAAAGAAACTTTGTGTTCCCAAAAAGCTAGGTGAAAGACGGCTTTCACACACAATTATCTCTCAGAACTGAGGAAGTAGAGAGACGTTCGTTCATCTAGCATCAAAGGAACGGGTTGCAGGAGACACTTTTTCTCTGCTTTCTCAGTCTGTTTCCTAGTGCCGGTTTGAAGTTCCTGCAGTTTTCACTGTCAAACCGAGTTGGAGCTAGTACCTCCCCATATATATGTATGGAATGGAGTTTGCAACTGAAAAGAAACTTTGTGTTCCCAACAAGCTAGGTGAAGGACGGCTTTCACACACACTTATCTCTCAGAACTGAGCAAGTGGAGAGACGTTCGTTCATCTAGCACCAAGGGAACGGGTTGCAGGAGACACTTTTTCTCTGCTTTCTCAGTCTGTTTCCTAGTGCCGGTTTGAAGTTCCTGCAGTTTTCACTGTCAAACCGAGTTGGAGCTTCTACCTCCAAATATATATGTATGGAATGGAGTTTGCAACTGAAAAGAAACTTTGTGTTCCCAACAAGCTAGGTGAAGGACGGCTTTCACACACACTTATCTCTCAGAACTGAGCAAGTGGAGAGACGTTCGTTCATCTAGCACCAAGGGAACGGGTTGCAGGAGACACTTTTTCTCTGCTTTCTCAGTCTGTTTCCTAGTGCCGGTTTGAAGTTCCTGCAGTTTTCACTGTAAAACTGAGTTTGAGCTAGTACCTCCCCATATATATGTATGGAATGGAGTTTGCAACTGAAAAGAAACTTTGTGTTCCCAACAAGCTAGGTGAAGAACGGCTTTCACACACACTTATCTCTCAGAACTGAGCAAGTGGAGAGACGTTCGTTCATCTAGCACCAAGGGAACGGGTTGCAGGAGACACTTTTTCTCTGCTTTCTCAGTCTGTTTCCTAGTGCCGGTTTGAAGTTCCTGCAGTTTTCACTGTAAAACCGAGTTGGAGCTTGTACCTCCCCATATATATGTATGGAATGGAGTTTGCAACTGAAAAGAAACTTTGTGTTCCCAACAAGCTAGGTGAAGGACGGCTTTCACACACAATTATCTCTCAGAACTGAGCAAGTGGAGAGACGTTCGTTCATCTAGCACCAAGGGAACGGGTTGCAGGAGACACTTTTTCTCTGCTTTCTCAGTCTGTTTCCTAGTGCCGGTTTGAAGTTCCTGCAGTTTTCACTGTAAAACCGAGTTGGAGCTTCTACCTCCAAATATATATGTATGGAATGGAGTTTGCAACTGAAAAGAAACTTTGTGTTCCCAAAAAGCTAGGTGAAGGACGGCTTTCACACACACTTATCTCTCAGAACTGAGCAAGTGGAGAGACGTTCGTTCATCTAGCACCAAGGGAACGGGTTGAAGGAGACACTTTTTCTCTGCTTTCTCAGTCTGTTTCCTAGTGCCGGTTTGAAGTTCCTGCAGTTTTCACTGTCAAACCGAGTTGGAGCTAGTACCTCCCCATATATATGTATGGAATGGAGTTTGCAACTGAAAAGAAACTTTGTGTTCCCAACAAGCTATATGAAAGTCGGCGTTCACACACACTTATCTCTCAGAACTGAGCAAGTGGAGAGACGTTCGTTCATCTAGCACCAAGGGAACGGGTTGCAGGAGACACTTTTTCTCTGCTTTCTCAGTCTGTTTCCTAGTGCCGTTTTGAAGTTCCTGCAGTTTTCACTGTAAATCGGAGTTGGAGCTTCTACCTCCAAATATATATGTATGGAATGGAGTTTGCAACTGAAAAAAAACTTTGTGTTCCCAAAAAGCTAGGTGAAGGACGGCTTTCACACACACTTATCTCTCAGAACTGAGCAAGTGGAGAGACGTTCGTTCATCTAGCACCAAGGGAACGGGTTGCAGGAGACACTTTTTCTCTGCTTTCTCAGTCTGTTTCCTAGTGCCGGTTTGACGTTCCTGCAGTTTTCACTGTCAAACCGAGTTGGAGCTAGTACCTCCCCATTTATATGTATGGAATGGAGTTTGCAACTGAAAAGAAACTTTGTGTTCCCAACAAGCTAGGTGAAGGAAGGCTTTCACACACACTTATCTCTCAGAACTTAGCAAGTGGAGAGACGTTCGTTCATCTAGCACCAAGGGAACGGGTTGCAGGAGACACTTTTTCTCTGCTTTGTCAGTCTGTTTCCTAGTGCCGGTTTGAAGTTCCTGCAGTTTTCACTGTAAAACCGAGTTGGAGCTTGTACCTCCCCATATATATGTATGGAATGGAGTTTGCAACTGAAAGGAAACTTTGTGTTCCCAACAAGCTAGGTGAAGGACGGCTTTCACACACACTTATCTCTCAGAACTGAGCAAGTGGAGAGACGTTCGTTCATCTAGCACCAAGGGAACGGGTTGCAGGAGACACTTTTTCTCTGCTTTCTCAGTCTGTTTCCTAGTGCCGGTTTGAAGTTCCTGCAGTTTTCACTGTAAAACCGAGTTGGAGCTTCTACCTCCAAATATATATGTATGGAAAGGAGTTTGCAACTGAAAAGAAACTTTGTGTTCCCAAAAAGCTAGGTGAAGGACGGCTTTCACACACACTTATCTCTCAGAACTGAGGAAGTAGAGAGACGTTCGTTCATCTAGCATCAAGGGAACGGGTTGCAGGAGACACTTTTTGTCTGCTTTCTCAGTCTGTTTCCTAGTGCCAGTTTTAAGTTCCTGCAGTTTTCACTGTCAAACCGAGTTGGAGCTTCTACCTCCAAATATATATGTATGGAATGGAGTTTGCAACTGAAAAGAAACTTTGTGTTCCCAACAAGCTAGGTGAAGGACGGCTTTCACACACACTTATCTCTCAGAACTGAGGAAGTAGAGAGACGTTCGTTCATCTAGCATCAAGGGAACGGGTTGCAGGAGACACTTTTTCTCTGCTTTCTCAGTCTGTTTCCTAGTGCTGGTTTGAAGTTCCTGCAGTTTTCACTGTAAAACCGAGTTCGAGCTAGTACCTCCCCATATATATGTATGGAATGGAGTTTGCAACTGAAAAGAAACTTTGTGTTCCCAACAAGCTAGGTGAAAGACGGCTTTCACACACACTTATCTCTCAGAACTGAGCAAGTGGAGAGACGTTCGTTCATCTAGCACCAAGGGAACGGGTTGCAGGAGACACTTTTTCTCTGCTTTCTCAGTCTGTTTCCTAGTGCCGGTTTTAAGTTCCTGCAGTTTTCACTGTCAAAACGAGTTGGAGCTTCTACCTCCAAATATATATGTATGGAATGGAGTTTGCAACTGAAAAGAAACTTTGTGTTCCCAACAAGCTAGGTGAAGGACGGCTTTCACACACACTTATCTCTCAGAACTGAGCAAGTGGAGAGACGTTCGTTCATCTAGCACCAAGGGAACGGGTTGCAGGAGACACTTTTTCCCTGCATTCTCAGTCTGTTTCCTAGTGCCGGTTTTAAGTTCCTGCAGTTTTCACTGTCAAACCGAGTTGGAGCTTCTACCTCCAAATATATATGTATGGAATGGAGTTTGCAACTGAAAAGAAACTTTGTGTTCCCAACAAGCTAGTTGAAGGACGGCTTTCACACACACTTATCTCTCAGAACTGAGCAAGTGGAGAGACGTTCGTTCATCTAGCACCAAGGGAACGGGTTGCAGGAGACACTATATGTCTGCTTTCTCAGTCTGTTTCCTAGTGCCGGTTTGAAGTTCCTGCAGTTTTCACTGTCAAACCGAGTTGGAGCTAGTACCTCCCCATATATATGTATGGAATGGAGTTTGCAACTGAAAAGAAACTTTGTGTTCCCAACAAGCTAGGTGAAGAACGGCTTTCACACACACTTATCTCTCAGAACTGAGGAAGTAGAGAGACGTTCGTTCATCTAGCATCAAGGGAACGGGTTGCAGGAGACACTTTTTGTCTGCTTTCTCAGTCTGTTTCCTAGTGCCGGTTTGAAGTTCCTGCAGTTTTCACTGTCAAACCGAGTTGGAGCTTCTACCTCCAAATATATATGTATGGAATGGAGTTTGCAACTGAAAAGAAACTTTGTGTTCCCAACAAGCTAGGTGAAGGACGGCTTTCACACACACTTATCTCTCAGAACTGAGCAAGTGGAGAGACTTTCGTTCATCTAGCACCAAGGGAACGGGTTGCAGGAGACACTTTTTCTCTGCTTTCTCAGTCTGTTTCCTAGTGCCGGTTTGAAGTTCCTGCAGTTTTCACTGTAAAACCGAGTTTGAGCTAGTACCTCCCCATATATATGTATGGAATGGAGTTTGCAACTGAAAAGAAACTTTGTGTTCCCAACAAGCTAGGTGAAGAACGGCTTTCACACACACTTATCTCTCAGAACTGAGCAAGTGGAGAGACGTTCGTTCATCTAGCACCAAGGGAACGGGTTGCAGGAGACACTTTTTCTCTGCTTTCTCAGTCTGTTTCCTAGTGCCGGTTTGAAGTTCCTGCAGTTTTCACTGTAAAACCGAGTTGGAGCTTGTACCTCCCCATATATATGTATGGAATGGAGTTTGCAACTGAAAAGAAACTTTGTGTTCCCAACAAGCTAGGTGAAGGACGGCTTTCACACACAATTATCTCTCAGAACTGAGCAAGTGGAGAGACGTTCGTTCATCTAGCACCAAGGGAACGGGTTGCAGGAGACACTTTTTCTCTGCTTTCTCAGTCTGTTTCCTAGTGCCGGTTTGAAGTTCCTGCAGTTTTCACTGTAAAACCGAGTTGGAGCTTCTACCTCCAAATATATATGTATGGAATGGAGTTTGCAACTGAAAAGAAACTTTGTGTTCCCAAAAAGCTAGGTGAAGGACGGCTTTCACACACACTTATCTCTCAGAACTGAGCAAGTGGAGAGACGTTCGTTCATCTAGCACCAAGGGAACGGGTTGCAGGAGACACTTTTTCTCTGCTTTCTCAGTCTGTTTCCTAGTGCCGGTTTGAAGTTCCTGCAGTTTTCACTGTCAAACCGAGTTGGAGCTAGTACCTCCCCATATATATGTATGGAATGGAGTTTGCAACTGAAAAGAAACTTTGTGTTCCCAACAAGCTATATGAAGGTCGGCGTTCACACACACTTATCTCTCAGAACTGAGCAAGTGGAGAGACGTTCGTTCATTTAGCACCAAGGGAACGGGTTGCAGGAGACACTTTTTCTCTGCTTTCTCAGTCTGTTTCCTAGTGCCGTTTTGAAGTTCCTGCAGTTTTCACTGTAAATCGGAGTTGGAGCTTCTACCTCCAAATATATATGTATGGAATGGAGTTTGCAACTGAAAAAAAACTTTGTGTTCCCAAAAAGCTAGGTGAAGGACGGCTTTCACACACACTTATCTCTCAGAACTGAGCAAGTGGAGAGACGTTCGTTCATCTAGAACCAAGGGAACGGGTTGCAGGAGACACTTTTTCTCTGCATTCTCAGTCTGTTTCCTAGTGCCGGTTGGACGTTCCTGCAGTTTTCACTGTCAAACCGAGTTGGAGCTAGTACCTCCCCATTTATATGTATGGAATGGAGTTTGCAACTGAAAAGAAACTTTGTGTTCCCAACAAGCTAGGTGAAGGAAGGCTTTCACACACACTTATCTCTCAGAACTTAGCAAGTGGAGAGACGTTCGTTCATCTAGCACCAAGGGAACGGGTTGCAGGAGACACTTTTTCTCTGCTTTGTCAGTCTGTTTCCTAGTGCCGGTTTGAAGTTCCTGCAGTTTTCACTGTAAAACCGAGTTGGAGCTTGTACCTCCCCATATATATGTATGGAATGGAGTTTGCAACTGAAAGGAAACTTTGTGTTCCCAACAAGCTAGGTGAAGGACGGCTTTCACACACACTTATCTCTCAGAACTGAGCAAGTGGAGAGACGTTCGTTCATCTAGCACCAAGGGAACGGGTTGCAGGAGACACTTTTTCTCTGCTTTCTCAGTCTGTTTCCTAGTGCCGGTTTGAAGTTCCTGCAGTTTTCACTGTAAAACCGAGTTGGAGCTAGTACCCCCCCATATATATGTATGGAATGGAGTTTGCAACTGAAAAGAAACTTTGTGTTCCCAACAAGCTAGGTGAAGGACGGCTTTCACACACACTTATCTCTCAGAACTGAGGAAGTAGAGAGACGTTCGTTCATCTAGCATCAAGGGAACGGGTTGCAGGAGACACTTTTTGTCTGCTTTCTCAGTCTGTTTCCTAGTGCCGGTTTTAAGTTCGTGCAGTTTTCACTGTCAAACCGAGTTGGAGCTTCTACCTCCAAATATATATGTATGGAATGGAGTTTGCAACTGAAAAGAAACTTTGTGTTCCCAACAAGCTAGGTGAAGGACGGCTTTCACACACACTTATCTCTCAGAACTGAGGAAGTAGAGAGACGTTCGTTCATCTAGCATCAAGGGAACGGGTTGCAGGAGACACTTTTTCTCTGCTTTCTCAATCTGTTTCCTAGTGCTGGTTTGAAGTTCCTGCAGTTTTCACTGTAAAACCGAGTTCGAGCTAGTACCTCCCCATATATATGTATGGAATGGAGTTTGCAACTGAAAAGAAACTTTGTGTTCCCAACAAGCTAGGTGAAAGACGGCTTTCACACACACTTATCTCTCAGAACTGAGCAAGTGGAGAGACGTTCGTTCATCTAGCACCAAGGGAACGGGTTGCAGGAGACACTTTTTCTCTGCTATCTCAGTCTGTTTCCTAGTGCCGGTTTTAAGTTCCTGCAGTTTTCACTGTCAAACCGAGTTGGAGCTTCTACCTCCAAATATATATGTATGGAATGGAGTTTGCAACTGAAAAGAAACTTTGTGTTCCCAACAAGCTAGGTGAAGGACGGCTTTCACACACACTTATCTCTCAGAACTGAGCAAGTGGAGAGACGTTCGTTCATCTAGCACCAAGGGAACGGGTTGCAGGAGACACTATATGTCTGCTTTCTCAGTCTGTTTCCTAGTGCCGGTTTGAAGTTCCTGCAGTTTTCACTGTCAAACCGAGTTGGAGCTAGTACCTCCCCATATATATGTATGGAATGGAGTTTGCAACTGAAAAGAAACTTTGTGTTCCCAACAAGCTAGGTGAAGGACGGCGTTCACACACACTTATCTCTCAGAACTGAGCAAGTGGAGAGACGTTCGTTCATCTAGCACCAAGGGAACGGGTTGCAGGAGACACTTTTTCTCTGCTTTCTCAGTCTGTTTCCTAGTGCCGGTTTGAAGTTCCTGCAGTTTTCACTGTAAAACCGAGTTGGAGCTTGTACCTCCCCATATATATGTATGGAATGGAGTTTGCAACTGAAAAGAAACTTTGTGTTCCCAACAAGCTAGGTGAAGAACGGCTTTCACACACAATTATCTCTCAGAACTGAGCAAGTGGAGAGACGTTCGTTCATCTAGCACCAAGGGAACGGGTTGCAGGAGACACTTTTTCTCTGCTTTCTCAGTCTGTTTCCTAGTGCCGGTTTGAAGTTCCTGCAGTTTTCACTGTAAAACCGAGTTGGAGCTTCTTCCTCCAAATATATATGTATGGAATGGAGTTTGCAACTGAAAAGAAACTTTGTGTTCCCAAAAAGCTAGGTGAAGGACGGCTTTCACACACACTTATCTCTCAGAACTTAGCAAGTGGAGAGACGTTCGTTCATCTAGCACCAAGGGAACGGGTTGCAGGAGACACTTTTTCTCTGCTTTGTCAGTCTGTTTCCTAGTGCCGGTTTGAAGTTCCTGCAGTTTTCACTGTAAAACCGAGTTGGAGCTTGTACCTCCCCATATATATGTATGGAATGGAGTTTGCAACTGAAAGGAAACTTTGTGTTCCCAACAAGCTAGGTGAAGGACGGCTTTCACACACACTTATCTCTCAGAACTGAGCAAGTGGAGAGACGTTCGTTCATCTAGCACCAAGGGAACGGGTTGCAGGAGACACTTTTTCTCTGCTTTCTCAGTCTGTTTCCTAGTGCCGGTTTGAAGTTCCTGCAGTTTTCACTGTAAAACCGAGTTGGAGCTAGTACCCCCCCATATATATGTATGGAATGGAGTTTGCAACTGAAAAGAAACTTTGTGTTCCCAACAAGCTAGGTGAAGGACGGCTTTCACACACACTTATCTCTCAGAACTGAGCAAGTGGAGAGACGTTCGTTCATCTAGCACCAAGGGAACGGGTTGCAGGAGACACTTATTCTCTGCTTTCTCAGTCTGTTTCCTAGTGCCGGTTTGAAGTTCCTGCAGTTTTCACTGTAAAACCGAGTTGGAGCTTGTACCTCCCCATATATATGTATGGAATGGAGTTTGCAACTGAAAAGAAACTTTGTGTTCCCAACAAGCTAGGTGAAGGGCGGCTTTCACACACACTTATCTCTCAGAACTGAGCAAGTGGAGAGACGTTCGTTCATCTAGCACCAAGGGAACGGGTTGCAGGAGACACTTTTTCTCTGCTTTCTCAGTCTGTTTCCTAGTGCCGGTTTGAAGTTCCTGCAGTTTTCACTGTAAAACCGAGTTGGAGCTTCTACCTCCAAATATATATGTATGGAATGGAGTTTGCAACTGAAAAGAAACTTTGTGTTCCCAAAAAGCTAGGTGAAGGACGGCTTTCACACACACTTATCTCTCAGAACTGAGCAAGTGGAGAGACGTTCGTTCATCTAGCACCAAGGGAACGGGTTGCAGGAGACACTTTTTCTCTGCTTTCTCAGTCTGTTTCCTAGTGCCGTTTTGAAGTTCCTGCAGGTTTCACTGTAAAACCGAGTTGGAGCTAGTACCTCCCCATATATATTTATGGAATGGAGTTTGCAACTGAAAAGAAACTTTGTGTTCCCAACAAGCTATATGAAGTACGGCGTTCACACACACTTATCTCTCAGAACTGAGCAAGTGGAGAGACGTTCGTTCATCTAGCACCAAGGGAACGGGTTGCAGGAGACACTTTTTCTCTGCTTTCTCAGTCTGTTTCCTAGTGCCGTTTTGAAGTTCCTGCAGTTTTCACTGTAAATCCGAGTTGGAGCTTCTACCTCCAAATATATATGTATGGAATGGAGTTTGCAACTGAAAAAAAACTTTGTGTTCCCAAAACTAGGTGAAGGACGGCTTTCACACACACTTTTCTCTCAGAACTGAGCAAGTGGAGAGACGTTCGTTCATCTAGCACCAAGGGAACGGGTTGCAGGAGACACTTTTTCTCTGCTTTCTCAGTCTGTTTCCTAGTGCCGGTTTGAAGTTCCTGCAGTTTTCACTGTAAAACCGAGTTGGAGCTAGTACCTCCCCATATATATGTATGGAATGGAGTTTGCAACTGAAAAGAAACTTTGTGTTCCCAACAAGCTAGGTGAAGGACGGCTTTCACACACACTTATCTCTCAGAACTCAGGAAGTAGAGAGACTTTCGTTCATCTAGCATCAAGGGAACGGGTTTCAGGAGACACTTTTTCTCTGCTTTCTCAGTCTGTTTCCTAGTGCTGGTTTGAAGTTCCTGCAGTTTTCACTGTAAAACCGAGTTGGAGCTAGTACCTCCCCATATATATGTATGGAATGGAGTTTGCAACTGAAAAGAAACTTTGTGTTCCCAACAAGCTAGGTGAAGGACGGCTTTCACACACACCTATCTCTCAGAACTGAGCAAGTAGAGAGACGTTCGTTCATCTGGCACCAAGGGAACGGGTTGCAGGAGACACTTTTTCTCTACTTTCTCAGTCTGTTTCCTAGTGCCGGTTTGAAGTTCCTGCAGTTTTCACTGTAAAACCGAGTTGGAGCTTGTACCTCCCCATATATATGTATGGAATGGAGTTTGCAACTGAAAGGAAACTTTGTGTTCCCAACAAGCTAGGTGAAGGACGGCTTTCACACACACTTATCTCTCAGAACTGAGCAAGTGGAGAGACGTTCGTTCATCTAGCACCAAGGGAACGGGTTGCAGGAGACACTTTTTCTCTGCTTTCTCAGTCTGTTTCCTAGTGCCGGTTTGAAGTTCCTGCAGTTTTCACTGTAAAACCGAGTTGGAGCTAGTACCCCCCCATATATATGTATGGAATGGAGTTTGCAACTGAAAAGAAACTTTGTGTTCCCAACAAGCTAGGTGAAGGACGGCTTTCACACACACTTATCTCTCAGAACTGAGCAATTGGAGAGACGTTCGTTCATCTAGCACCAAGGGAACGGGTTGCAGGAGACACTTTTTCTCTGCTTTCTCAGTCTGTTTCCTAGTGCCGGTTTTAAGTTCCTGCAGTTTTCACTGTCAAACCGAGTTGGAGCTTCTACCTCCAAATATATATGTATAAAATGGAGTTTGCAACTGAAAAGAAACTTTGTGTTCCCAACAAGCTAGGTGAAGGACGGCTTTCACACACACTTATCTCTCAGAACTGAGCAAGTGGAGAGACGTTCGTTCATCTAGCACCAAGGGAACGGGTTGCAGGAGACACTTTTTCTCTGCTTTCTCAGTCTGTTTCCTAGTGCCGGTTTGAAGTTCCTGCAGTTTTCACTGTAAAACCGAGTTTGAGCTAGTATCTCCCCATATATATGTATGGAATGGAGTTTGCAACTGAAAAGAAACTTTGTGTTCCCAACAAGCTAGGTGAAGAACGGCTTTCACACACACTTATCTCTCAGAACTGAGCAAGTGGAGAGACGTTCGTTCATCTAGCACCAAGGGAACGGGTTGCAGGAGACACTTTTTCTCTGCTTTCTCAGTCTGTTTCCTAGTGCCGGTTGAAGTTCCTGCAGTTTTCACTGTAAAACCGAGTTGGAGCTTGTACCTCCCCATATATATGTATGGAATGGAGTTTGCAACTGAAAAGAAACTTTGTGTTCCCAACAAGCTAGGTGAAGGACGGCTTTCACACACACTTATCTCTCAGAACTGAGGAAGTAGAGAGACGTTCGTTCATCTAGCATCAAGGGAACGGGTTGCAGGAGACACTTTTTCTCTGCTTTCTCAGTCTGTTTCCTAGTGCCGGTTTGAAGTTCCTGCAGTTTTCACTGTAAAACCGAGTTGGAGCTAGTACCTCCCCATATATATGTATGGAATGGAGTTTGCAACTGAAAAGAAACTTTGTGTTCCCAACAAGCTAGGTGAAGGACGGCTTTCACACACACTTATCTCTCAGAACTGAGCAAGTGGAGAGACGTTCGTTCATCTAGCACCAAGGGAACGGGTTGCAGGAGACACTTTTTCTCTGCTTTCTCAGTCTGTTTCCTAGTGCCGGTTTTAAGTTCCTGCAGTTTTCACTGTCAAACCGAGTTGGAGCTTCTACCTCCAAATATATATGTATGGAATGGAGTTTGCAACTGAAAAGAAACTTTGTGTTCCCAACAAGCTAGGTGAAGGACGGCTTTCACACACACTTATCTCTCAGAACTCAGGAAGTAGAGAGACTTTCGTTCATCTAGCATCAAGGGAACGGGTTGCAGGAGACACTTTTTCTCTGCTTTCTCAGTCTGTTTCCTAGTGCTGGTTTGAAGTTCCTGCAGTTTTCACTGTAAAACCGAGTTGGAGCTAGTACCTCCCCATATATATGTATGGAATGGAGTTTGCAACTGAAAAGAAACTTTGTGTTCCCAACAAGCTAGGTGAAGGACGGCTTTCACACACACTTATCTCTCAGAACTGAGGAAGTGGAGAGACGTTCGTTCATCTAGCATCAAGGGAACGGGTTGAAGGAGACACTTTTTCTCTGCTTTCTCAGTCTGTTTCCTAGTGCCGGTTTTAAGTTCCTGCAGTTTTCACTGTCAAACCGAGTTGGAGCTTCTACCTCCAAATATATATGTATGGAATGGAGTTTGCAACTGAAAAGAAACTTTGTGTTCCCAACAAGCTAGGTGAAGGACGGCTTTCACACACACTTATCTCTCAGAACTGAGCAAGTGGAGAGACGTTCGTTCATCTAGCACCAAGGGAACGGGTTGCAGGAGACACTTTTTCTCTGCTTTCTCAGTCTGTTTCCTAGTGCCGGTTTGAAGTTCCTGCAGTTTTCACTGTTAATCCGAGTTGGAGCTAGTACCTCCCCATATATATGTATGGAATGGAGTTTGAAACTGAAAAGAAACTTTGTGTTCCCAACAAGCTATATGAAGGATGGCGTTCACACACATTTATGTCTCAGAACTGAGCAAGTGGAGAGACGTTCGTTCATCTGGCACCAAGGGAACGGGTTGCAGGAGACACTTTTTCTCTGCTTTCTCAGTCTGTTTCCTAGTGCCGTTTTGAAGTTCCTGCAGTTTTCACTGTAAAACCGAGTTGGAGCTTCTACCTCCAAATATATATGTATGGAATGGAGTTTGCAACTGAAAAAAAACTTTGTGTTCCCAACAAGCTAGGTGAAGGACGGCTTTCACACACACTTATCTCTCAGAACTGAGCAAGTGGAGAGACGTTCGTTCATGTAGCACCAAGGGAACGGGTTGCAGGAGACACTTTTTCTCTGCTTTCTCAGTCTGTTTCCTAGTGCCGGTTTGAAGTTCCTGCAGTTTTCACTGTCAAACCGAGTTGGAGCTAGTACCTCCCCATTTATATGTATGGAATGGAGTTTGCAACTGAAAAGAAACTTTGTGTTCCCAACAAGCTAGGTGAAGGAAGGCTTTCACACACACTTATCTCTCAGAACTTAGCAAGTGGAGAGACGTTCGTTCATCTAGCACCAAGGGAACGGGTTGCAGGAGACACTTTTTCTCTGCTTTGTCAGTCTGTTTCCCAGTGCCGGTTTGAAGTTCCTGCAGTTTTCACTGTAAAACCGAGTTGGAGCTTGTACCTCCACATATATATGTATGGAATGGACTTTGCAACTGAAAGGAAACTTTGTGTTCCCAACAAGCTAGGTGAAGGACGGCTTTCACACACACTTATCTCTCAGAACTGAGCAAGTGGAGAGACGTTCGTTCATCTAGCACCAAGGGAACGGGTTGCAGGAGACACTTTTTCTCTATTTTCTCAGTCTGTTTCCTAGTGCCGGTTTGAAGTTCCTGCAGTTTTCACTGTAAAACCGAGTTGGAGCTTCTACCTCCAAATATATATGTATGGAATGGAGTTTGCAACTGAAAAGAAACTTTGTGTTCCCAAAAAGCTAGGTGAAGGACGGCTTTCACACACACTTATCTCTCAGAACTGAGGAAGTAGAGAGACGTTCGTTCATCTAGCATCAAGGGAACGGGTTGCAGGAGACACTTTTTCTCTGCTTTCTCAGTCTGTTTCCTAGTGCCGGTTTGAAGTTCCTGCAGTTTTCACTGTAAAACCGAGTTGGAGCTAGTACCTCCCCATATATATGTATGGAATGGAGTTTGCAACTGAAAAGAAACTTTGTGTTCCCAACAAGCTAGGTGAAGGACGGCTTTCACACACACTTATCTCTCAGAACTGAGCAAGTGGAGAGACGTTCGTTCATATAGCACCAAGGGAACGGGTTGCAGGAGACACTTTTTCTCTGCTTTCTCAGTCTGTTTCCTAGTGCCGGTTTTAAGTTCCTGCAGTTTTCACTGTCAAACCGAGTTGGAGCTTCTACCTCCAAATATATATATATGGAATGGAGTTTGCAACTGAAAAGAAACATTGTGTTCCCAACAAGCTAGGTGAAGGACGGCTTTCACACACACTTATCTCTCAGAACTGAGCAAGTGGAGAGACGTTCGTTCATCTAGCACCAAGGGAACGGGTTGCAGGAGACACTTTTTCTCTGCTTTCTCAGTCTGTTTCCTAGTGCCGGTTTGAAGTTCCTGCAGTTTTCACTGTATAATCGAGTTGGAGCTTCTAGCTCTAAATATATATGTATGGAATGGAGTTTGCAACTGAAAAGAAACTTTGTGTTCCCAACAAGCTAGGTGAAGGACGGCTTTCACACACACTTATCTCTCAGAACTGAGCAAGTGGAGAGACGTTCGTTCATGTAGCACCAAGGGAACGAGTTGCAGGAGACACTTTTTCTCTGCTTTCTCAGTCTGTTTCCTAGTGCCGGTTTTAAGTTCCTGCAGTTTTCACTGTCAAACCGAGTTGGAGCTAGTACCTCCCCATTTATATGTATGGAATGGAGTTTGCAACTGAAAAGAAACTTTGTGTTCCCAACAAGCTAGGTGAAGGAAGGCTTTCACACACACTTATCTCTCAGAACTTAGCAAGTGGAGAGACGTTCGTTCATCTAGCACCAAGGGAACGGGTTGCAGGAGACACTTTTTCTCTGCTTTGTCAGTCTGTTTCCCAGTGCCGGTTTGAAGTTCCTGCAGTTTTCACTGTAAAACCGAGTTGGAGCTTGTACCTCCCCATATATATGTATGGAATGGACTTTGCAACTGAAAGGAAACTTTGTGTTCCCAACAAGCTAGGTGAAGGACGGCTTTCACACACACTTATCTCTCAGAACTGAGCAAGTGGAGAGACGTTCGTTCATCTAGCACCAAGGGAACGGGTTGCAGGGGACACTTTTTCTCTATTTTCTCAGTCTGTTTCCTAGTGCCGGTTTGAAGTTCCTGCAGTTTTCACTGTAAAACCGAGTTGGAGCTTCTACCTCCAAATATATATGTATGGATTGGAGTTTGCAACTGAAAAGAAACTTTGTGTTCCCAAAAAGCTAGGTGAAGGACGGCTTTCACACACACTTATCTCTCAGAACTGAGGAAGTAGAGAGACGTTCGTTCATCTAGCATCAAGGGAACGGGTTGCAGGAGACACTTTTTCTCTGCTTTCTCAGTCTGTTTCCTAGTGCCGGTTTGAAGTTCCTGCAGTTTTCACTGTAAAACAGAGTTGGAGCTAGTACCTCCCCATATATATGTATGGAATGGAGTTTGCAACTGAAAAGAAACTTTGTGTTCCCAACAAGCTAGGTGAAGGACGGCTTTCACACACACTTATCTCTCAGAACTGAGCAAGTGGAGAGACGTTCGTTCATCTAGCACCAAGGGAACGGGTTGCAGGAGACACTTTTTCTCTGCTTTCTCAGTCTGTTTCCTAGTGCCGGTTTTAAGTTCCTGCAGTTTTCACTGTCAAACCGAGTTGGAGCTTCTACCTCCAAATATATATGTATGGAATGGAGTTTGCAACTGAAAAGAAACATTGTGTTCCCAACAAGCTAGGTGAAGGACGGCTTTCACACACACTTATCTCTCAGAACTGAGCAAGTGGAGAGACGTTCGTTCATCTAGCACCAAGGGAACGGGTTGCAGGAGACACTTTTTGTCTGCTTTCTCAGTCTGTTTCCTAGTGCCGGTTTGAAGTTCCTGCAGTTTTCACTGTAAAACCGAGTTGGAGCTTCTACCTCTAAATATATATGTATGGAATGGAGTTTGCAACTGAAAAGAAACTTTGTGTTCCCAAAAAGCTAGGTGAAGGACGGCTTTCACACACACTTATCTCTCAGAACTGAGCAAGTGGAGAGACGTTCGTTCATCTAGCACCAAGGGAACGGGTTGCAGGAGACACTTTTTCTCTATTTTCTCAGTCTGTTTCCTAGTGCCGGTTTGAAGTTCCTGCAGTTTTCACTGTAAAACCGAGTTGGAGCTTCTACCTCCAAATATATATGTATGGAATGGAGTTTGCAACTGAAAAGAAACTTTGTGTTCCCAAAAAGCTAGGTGAAGGACGGCTTTCACACACACTTATCTCTCAGAACTGAGGAAGTAGAGAGACGTTCGTTCATCTAGCATCAAGGGAACGGGTTGCAGGAGACACTTTTTCTCTGCTTTCTCAGTCTGTTTCCTAGTGCCGGTTTGAAGTTCCTGCAGTTTTCACTGTAAAACCGAGTTGGAGCTAGTACCTCCCCATATATATGTATGGAATGGAGTTTGCAACTGAAAAGAAACTTTGTGTTCCCAACAAGCTAGGTGAAGGACGGCTTTCACACACACTTATCTCTCAGAACTGAGCAAGTGGAGAGACGTTCGTTCATCTAGCACCAAGGGAACGGGTTGCAGGAGACACTTTTTCTCTGCTTTCTCAGTCTGTTTCCTAGTGCCGGTTTTAAGTTCCTGCAGTTTTCACTGTCAAACCGAGTTGGAGCTTCTACCTCCAAATATATATATATGGAATGGAGTTTGCAACTGAAAAGAAACATTGTGTTCCCAACAAGCTAGGTGAAGGACGGCTTTCACACACACTTATCTCTCAGAACTGAGCAAGTGGAGAGACGTTCGTTCATCTAGCACCAAGGGAACGGGTTGCAGGAGACACTTTTTCTCTGCTTTCTCAGTCTGTTTCCTAGTGCCGGTTTGAAGTTCCTGCAGTTTTCACTGTATAACCGAGTTGGAGCTTCTACCTCTAAATATATATGTATGGAATGGAGTTTGCAACTGAAAAGAAACTTTGTGTTCCCAACAAGCTAGGTGAAGGACGGCTTTCACACACACTTATCTCTCAGAACTGAGCAAGTGGAGAGACGTTCGTTCATGTAGCACCAAGGGAACGAGTTGCAGGAGACACTTTTTCTCTGCTTTCTCAGTCTGTTTCCTAGTGCCGGTTTTAAGTTCCTGCAGTTTTCACTGTCAAACCGAGTTGGAGCTAGTACCTCCCCATTTATATGTATGGAATGGAGTTTGCAACTGAAAAGAAACTTTGTGTTCCCAACAAGCTAGGTGAAGGAAGGCTTTCACACACACTTATCTCTCAGAACTTAGCAAGTGGAGAGACGTTCGTTCATCTAGCACCAAGGGAACGGGTTGCAGGAGACACTTTTTCTCTGCTTTGTCAGTCTGTTTCCTAGTGCCGGTTTGAAGTTCCTGCAGTTTTCACTGTAAAACCGAGTTGGAGCTTGTACCTCCCCATATATATGTATGGAATGGACTTTGCAACTGAAAGGAAACTTTGTGTTCCCAACAAGCTAGGTGAAGGACGGCTTTCACACACACTTATCTCTCAGAACTGAGCAAGTGGAGAGACGTTCGTTCATCTAGCACCAAGGGAACGGGTTGCAGGAGACACTTTTTCTCTATTTTCTCAGTCTGTTTCCTAGTGCCGGTTTGAAGTTCCTGCAGTTTTCACTGTAAAACCGAGTTGGAGCTTCTACCTCCAAATATATATGTATGGATTGGAGTTTGCAACTGAAAAGAAACTTTGTGTTCCCAAAAAGCTAGGTGAAGGACGGCTTTCACACACACTTATCTCTCAGAACTGAGGAAGTAGAGAGACGTTCGTTCATCTAGCATCAAGGGAACGGGTTGCAGGAGACACTTTTTCTCTGCTTTCTCAGTCTGTTTCCTAGTGCCGGTTTGAAGTTCCTGCAGTTTTCACTGTAAAACAGAGTTGGAGCTAGTACCTCCCCATATATATGTATGGAATGGAGTTTGCAACTGAAAAGAAACTTTGTGTTCCCAACAAGCTAGGTGAAGGACGGCTTTCACACACACTTATCTCTCAGAACTGAGCAAGTGGAGAGACGTTCGTTCATCTAGCACCAAGGGAACGGGTTGCAGGAGACAATTTTTCTCTGCTTTCTCAGTCTGTTTCCTAGTGCCGGTTTTAAGTTCCTGCAGTTTTCACTGTCAAACCGAGTTGGAGCTTCTACCTCCAAATATATATGTATGGAATGGAGTTTGCAACTGAAAAGAAACATTGTGTTCCCAACAAGCTAGGTGAAGGACGGCTTTCACACACACTTATCTCTCAGAACTGAGCAAGTGGAGAGACGTTCGTTCATCTAGCACCAAGGGAACGGGTTGCAGGAGACACTTTTTCTCTGCTTTCTCAGTCTGTTTCCTAGTGCCGGTTTGAAGTTCCTGCAGTTTTCACTGTAAAACCGAGTTGGAGCTTCTACCTCTAAATATATATGTATGGAATGGAGTTTGCAACTGAAAAGAAACTTTGTGTTCCCAAAAAGCTAGGTGAAGGACGGCTTTCACACACACTTATCTCTCAGAACTGAGCAAGTGGAGAGACGTTCGTTCATCTAGCACCAAGGGAACGGGTTGCAGGAGACACTTTTTCTCTGCTTTCTCAGTCTGTTTCCTAGTGCCGGTTTGAAGTTCCTGCAGTTTTCACTGTAAAACCGAGTTGGAGCTAGTACCTCCCCATATATATGTATGGAATGGAGTTTGCAACTGAAAAGAAACTTTGTGTTCCCAACAAGCTAGGTGAAGGACGGCTTTCACACACACTTATCTCTCAGAACTGAGCAAGTGGAGAGACGTTCGTTCATCTAGCACCAAGGGAACGGGTTGCAGGAGACACTTTTTCTCTGCTTTCTCAGTCTGTTTCCTAGTGCCGGTTTGAAGTTCCTGCAGTTTTCACTGTAAAACCGAGTTTGAGCTAGTACCTCCCCATATATATGTATGGAATGGAGTTTGCAACTGAAAAGAAACTTTGTGTTCCCAACAAGCTAGGTGAAGGACGGCTTTCACACACACTTATCTCTCAGAACTGAGGAAGTAGAGAGACGTTCGTTCATCTAGCACCAAGGGAACGGGTTGCAGGAGACACTTTTTCTCTATTTTCTCAGTCTGTTTCCTAGTGCCGGTTTGAAGTTCCTGCAGTTTTCACTGTAAAACCGAGTTGGAGCTTCTACCTCCAAATATATATGTATGGATTGGAGTTTGCAACTGAAAAGAAACTTTGTGTTCCCAAAAAGCTAGGTGAAGGACGGCTTTCACACACACTTATCTCTCAGAACTGAGGAAGTAGAGAGACGTTCGTTCATCTAGCATCAAGGGAACGGGTTGCAGGAGACACTTTTTCTCTGCTTTCTCAGTCTGTTTCCTAGTGCCGGTTTGAAGTTCCTGCAGTTTTCACTGTAAAACAGAGTTGGAGCTAGTACCTCCCCATATATATGTATGGAATGGAGTTTGCAACTGAAAAGAAACTTTGTGTTCCCAACAAGCTAGGTGAAGGACGGCTTTCACACACACTTATCTCTCAGAACTGAGCAAGTGGAGAGACGTTCGTTCATCTAGCACCAAGGGAACGGGTTGCAGGAGACACTTTTTCTCTGCTTTCTCAGTCTGTTTCCTAGTGCCGGTTTTAAGTTCCTGCAGTTTTCACTGTCAAACCGAGTTGGAGCTTCTACCTCCAAATATATATGTATGGAATGGAGTTTGCAACTGAAAAGAAACATTGTGTTCCCAACAAGCTAGGTGAAGGACGGCTTTCACACACACTTATCTCTCAGAACTGAGCAAGTGGAGAGACGTTCGTTCATCTAGCACCAAGGGAACGGGTTGCAGGAGACACTTTTTCTCTGCTTTCTCAGTCTGTTTCCTAGTGCCGGTTTGAAGTTCCTGCAGTTTTCACTGTAAAACCGAGTTGGAGCTTCTACCTCTAAATATATATGTATGGAATGGAGTTTGCAACTGAAAAGAAACTTTGTGTTCCCAAAAAGCTAGGTGAAGGACGGCTTTCACACACACTTATCTCTCAGAACTGAGCAAGTGGAGAGACGTTCGTTCATCTAGCACCAAGGGAACGGGTTGCAGGAGACACTTTTTCTCTGCTTTCTCAGTCTGTTTCCTAGTGCCGGTTTGAAGTTCCTGCAGTTTTCACTGTAAAACCGAGTTGGAGCTAGTACCTCCCCATATATATGTATGGAATGGAGTTTGCAACTGAAAAGAAACTTTGTGTTCCCAACAAGCTAGGTGAAGGACGGCTTTCACACACACTTATCTCTCAGAACTGAGCAAGTGGAGAGACGTTCGTTCATCTAGCACCAAGGGAACGGGTTGCAGGAGACACTTTTTCTCTGCTTTCTCAGTCTGTTTCCTAGTGCCGGTTTGAAGTTCCTGCAGTTTTCACTGTAAAACCGAGTTGGAGCTAGTACCTCCCCATATATATGTATGGAATGGAGTTTGCAACTGAAAAGAAACTTTGTGTTCCCAACAAGCTAGGTGAAGGACGGCTTTCACACACACTTATCTCTCAGAACTGAGCAAGTGGAGAGACGTTCGTTCATCTAGCACCAAGGGAACGGGTTGCAGGAGACACTTTTTCTCTGCTTTCTCAGTCTGTTTCCTAGTGCCGTTTTGAAGTTCCTGCAGTTTTCACTGTAAAACCGAGTTGGAGCTTCTACCTCCAAATATATATGTATGGAATGGAGTTTGCAACTGAAAAGAAACTTTGTGTTCCCAACAAGCTAGGTGAAGGACGGCTTTCACACACACTTATCTCTCAGAACTGAGGAAGTAGAGAGACGTTCGTTCATCTAGCATCAAGGGAACGGGTTGAGGAGACACTTTTCCTCTGCTTTCTCAGTCTGTTTCCTAGTGCCGGTTTGAAGTTCCTGCAGTTTTCTCTGTAAAACCGAGTTGGAGCTAGTACCTCCCCATATATATGTATGGAATGGAGTTTGCAACTGAAAAGAAACTTTGTGTTCCCAACAAGCTAGGTGAAGGACGGCTTTCACACACACTTATCTCTCAGAACTGAGCAAGTGGAGAGACGTTCGTTCATCTAGCACCAAGGGAACGGGTTGCAGGAGACACTTTTCTCTGCTTTCTCAGTCTGTTTCCTAGTGCCGGTTTTAAGTTCCTGCAGTTTTCACTGTCAAACCGAGTTGGAGCTTCTACCTCCAAATATATATGTATGGAATGGAGTTTGCAACTGAAAAGAAACTTTGTGTTCCCAACAAGCTAGGTGAAGGACGGCTTTCACACACACTTATCTCTCAGAACTCAGGAAGTAGAGAGACTTTCGTTCATCTAGCATCAAGGGAACGGGTTGCAGGAGACACTTCTTCTCTGCTTTCTCAGTCTGTTTCCTAGTGCTGGTTTGAAGTTCCTGCAGTTTTCACTGTAAAACCGAGTTGGAGCTAGTACCTCCCCATATATATGTATGGAATGGAGTTTGCAACTGAAAAGAAACTTTGTGTTCCCAACAAGCTAGGTGAAGGACGGCTTTCACACACACTTATCTCTCAGAACTGAGCAAGTGGAGAGACGTTCGTTCATCTAGCACCAAGGGAACGGGTTGCAGGAGACACTTTTTCTCTGCTTTCTCAGTCTGTTTCCTAGTGCCGGTTTTAAGTTCCTGCAGTTTTCACTGTCAAACCGAGTTGGAGCTTCTACCTCCAAATATATATGTATGGAATGGAGTTTGCAACTGAAAAGAAACTTTGTGTTCCCAACAAGCTAGGTGAAGGACGGCTTTCACACACACTTATCTCTCAGAACTGAGCAAGTGGAGAGACGTTCGTTCATCTAGCACCAAGGGAACGGGTTGCAGGAGACACTTTTTCTCTGCTTTCTCAGTCTGTTTCCTAGTGCCGGTTTGAAGTTCCTGCAGTTTTCACTGTTAATCCGAGTTGGAGCTAGTACCTCCCCATATATATGTATGGAATGGAGTTTGAAACTGAAAAGAAACTTTGTGTTCCCAACAAGCTATATGAAGGATGGCGTTCACACACATTTATGTCTCAGAACTGAGCAAGTGGAGAGACGTTCGTTCATCTAGCACCAAGGGAACGGGTTGCAGGAGACACTTTTTCTCTGCTTTCTCAGTCTGTTTCCTAGTGCCGTTTTGAAGTTCCTGCAGTTTTCACTGTAAAACCGAGTTGGAGCTTCTACCTCCAAATATATATGTATGGAATGGAGTTTGCAACTGAAAAAAAACTTTGTGTTCCCAAAAAGCTAGGTGAAGGACGGCTTTCACACACACTTATCTCTCAGAACTGAGCAAGTGGAGAGACGTTCGTTCATCTAGCACCAAGGGAACGGGTTGCAGGAGACACTTTTCTCTGCTTTCTCAGTCTGTTTCCTAGTGCCGGTTTTAAGTTCCTGCAGTTTTCACTGTCAAACCGAGTTGGAGATAGTACCTCCCCATTTATATGTATGGAATGGAGTTTGCAACTGAAAAGAAACTTTGTGTTCCCAACAAGCTAGGTGAAGGAAGGCTTTCACACACACTTATCTCTCAGAACTTAGCAAGTGGAGAGACTTTCGTTCATCTAGCACCAAGGGAACGGGTTGCAGGAGACACTTTTTCTCTGCTTTGTCAGTCTGTTTCCCAGTGCCGGTTTGAAGTTCCTGCAGTTTTCACTGTAAAACCGAGTTGGAGCTTGTACCTCCCCATATATATGTATGGAATGGACTTTGCAACTGAAAGGAAACTTTGTGTTCCCAACAAGCTAGGTGAAGGACGGCTTTCACACACACTTATCTCTCAGAACTGAGCAAGTGGAGAGACGTTCGTTCAACTAGCACCAAGGGAACGGGTTGCAGGAGACACTTTTTCTCTATTTTCTCAGTCTGTTTCCTAGTGCCGGTTTGAAGTTCCTGCAGTTTTCACTGTAAAACCGAGTTGGAGCTTCTACCTCCAAATATATATGTATGGAATGGAGTTTGCAACTGAAAAGAAACTTTGTGTTCCCAAAAAGCTAGGTGAAGGACGGCTTTCACACACACTTATCTCTCAGAACTGAGGTAGTAGAGAGACGTTCGTTCATCTAGCATCAAGGGAACGGGTTGCAGGAGACACTTTTTCTCTGCTTTCTCAGTCTGTTTCCTAGTGCTGGTTTGAAGTTCCTGCAGTTTTCACTGTAAAACCGAGTTGGAGCTAGTACCTCCCCATATATATGTATGGAATGGAGTTTGCAACTGAAAAGAAACTTTGTGTTCCCAACAAGCTAGGTGAAGGACGGCTTTCACACACACTTATCTCTCAGAACTGAGCAAGAGGAGAGACGTTCTTTCATCTAGCACCAAGGGAACGGGTTGCAGGAGACACTTTTTCTCTGCTTTCTCAGTCTGTTTCCTAGTGCCGGTTTTAAGTTCCTGCAGTTTTCACTGTCAAACCGAGTTGGAGCTTCTACCTCCAAATATATATGTATGGAATGGAGTTTGCAACTGAAAAGAAACATTGTGTTCCCAACAAGCTAGGTGAAGGACGGCTTTCACACACACTTATCTCTCAGAACTGAGCAAGTGGAGAGACGTTCGTTCATCTAGCACCAAGGGAACGGGTTGCAGGAGACACTTTTTCTCTGCTTTCTCAGTCTGTTTCCTAGTGCCGGTTTGAAGTTCCTGCAGTTTTCACTGTAAAACCGAGTTGGAGCTTCTACCTCTAAATATATATGTATGGAATGGAGTTTGCAACTGAAAAGAAACTTTGTGTTCCCAACAAGCTAGGTGAAGGACGGCTTTCACACACACTTATCTCTCAGAACTGAGGAAGTAGAGAGACGTTCGTTCATCTAGCACCAAGGGAACGGGTTGCAGGAGACACTTTTTCTCTGCTTTGTCAGTCTGTTTCCTAGTGCCGGTTTGAAGTTCCTGCAGTTTTCACTGTCAAACCGAGTTGGAGCTAGTACCTCCCCATATATATGTATGGAATGGAGTTTGCAACTGAAAAGAAACTTTGTGTTCCCAACAAGCTAGGTGAAGGACGGCTTTCACACACACTTATCTCTCAGAACTGAGCAAGTGGAGAGACGTTCGTTCATCTAGCACCAAGGGAACGGGTTGCAGGAGACACTTTTTCTCTGCTTTCTCAGTCTGTTTCCTAGTGCCGGTTTGAAGTTCCTGCAGTTTTCACTGTCAAACCGAGTTGGAGCTAGTACCTCCCCATATATATGTATGGAATGGAGTTTGCAACTGAAAAGAAACTTTGTGTTCCCAAAAAGCTAGGTGAAGGACGGCTTTCACACACACTTATCTCTCAGAACTGAGCAAGTGGAGAGACGTTCGTTCATCTAGCACCAAGGGAACGGGTTGCAGGAGACACTTTTTCTCTGCTTTCTCAGCCTGTTTCCTAGTGCCGGTTTGAAGTTCCTGCAGTTTTCACTGTAAAACCGAGTTGGAGCTTGTACCTCCCCATATATATGTATGGAATGGAGTTTGCAACTGAAAAGAAACTTTGTGTTCCCAACAAGCTAGGTGAAGGACGGCTTTCACACACACTTATCTCTCAGAACTGAGCAAGTGGAGAGACGTTCGTTCATCTAGCACCAAGGGAACGGGTTGCAGGAGGCACTTTTTCTCTGCTTTCTCAGACTGTTTCCTAGTGCCGGTTTGAAGTTCCTGCAGTTTTCACTGTAAAATCGAGTTGGAGCTTCTATCTCCAAATATATATGTATGGAATGGAGTTTGCAACTGAAAAGAAACTTTGTGTTCCCAACAAGCTAGGTGAAGGACGGCTTTCACACACACTTATCTCTCAGAACTGAGCAAGTGGAGAGACGTTCGTTCATCTAGCACCAAGGGAACGGGTTGCAGGAGACACTTTTTCTCTGCTTTCTCAGTCTGTTTCTTAGTGCCGGTTTGAAGTTCCTGCAGTTTTCACTGTCAAACCGAGTTGGAGCTAGTACCTCCCCATATATATGTATGGAATGGAGTTTGCAACTGAAAAGAAACTTTGTGTTCCCAACAAGCTATGTGAAGGACGGCGTTCACACACACTTATCTCTCAGAACTGAGCAAGTGGAGAGACGTTCGTTCATCTAGCACCAAGGGAACGGGTTGCAGGAGACACTTTTTCTCTGCTTTCTCAGTCTGTTTCCTAGTGCCGGTTTGAAGTTCCTGCAGTTTTCACTGTAAAACAGAGTTGGAGCTTGTACCTCCCCATATATATGTATGGAATGGAGTTTGCAACTGAAAAGAAACTTTGTGTTCCCAACAAGCTAGGTGAAGGACGGCTTTCACACACACTTATCTCTCAGAACTGAGCAAGTGGAAAGACGTTCGTTCATCTAGCACCAAGGGAACGGGTTGCAGGAGACACTTTTTCTCTGCTTTCTCAGTCTGTTTCCTAGTGCCGGTTTGAAGTTCCTGCAGTTTTCACTGTAAAACCGAGTTGGAGCTTCTACCTCCAAATATATATGTATGGAATGGAGTTTGCAACTGAAAAGAAACTTTGTGTTCCCAAAAAGCTAGGTGAAGGACGGCTTTCACACACACTTATCTCTCAGAACTGAGCAAGTGGAGAGACGTTCGTTCATCTAGCACCAAGGGAACGGGTTGCAGGAGACACTTTTTCTCTGCTTTCTCAGTCTCTTTCCTAGTGCCGGTTTGAAGTTCCTGCAGTTTTCACTGTAAAACCGAGTTGGAGCTTGTACCTCCCCATATATATGTATGGAATGGAGTTTGCAACTGAAAAGAAACTTTGTGTTCCCAACAAGCTAGGTGAAGGACGGCTTTCACACACACTTATCTCTCAGAACTGAGCAAGTGGAGAGACGTTCGTTCATCTAGCACCAAGGGAACGGGTTGCAGGAGGCACATTTTCTCTGCTTTCTCAGACTGTTTCCTAGTGCCGGTTTGAAGTTCCTGCAGTTTTCACTGTAAAATCGAGTTGGAGCTTCTATATCCAAATATATATGTATGGAATGGAGTTTGCAACTGAAAAGAAACTTTGTGTTCCCAAAAAGCTAGGTGAAGGACGGCTTTCACACACACTTATCTCTCAGAACTGAGCAAGTGGAGAGACGTTCGTTCATCTAGCACCAAGGGAACGGGTTGCAGGAGACACTTTTTCTCTGCTTTCTCAGTCTGTTTCCTAGTGCCGGTTTTAAGTTCCTGCAGTTTTCACTGTCAAACCGAGTTGGAGCTAGTACCTCCCCATATATATGTATGGACTGGAGTTTGCAACTGAAAAGAAACTTTGTGTTCCCAACAAGCTATGTGAAGGACGGCGTTCACACACACTTATCTCTCAGAACTGAGCAAGTGGAGAGACGTTCGTTCATCTAGCACCAAGGGAACGGGTTGCAGGAGACACTTTTTCTCTGCTTTCTCAGTCTGTTTCCTAGTGCCGGTTTGAAGTTCCTGCAGTTTTCACTGTCAAACCGAGTTTGAGCTAGTACCTCCCCATATATATGTATGGAATGGAGTTTGCAACTGAAAAGAAACTTTGTGTTCCCAACAAGCTAGGTGAAGAACGGCTTTCACACACACTTATCTCTCAGAACTGAGCAAGTGGAGAGACGTTCGTTCATCTAGCACCAAGGGAACGGGTTGCAGGAGACACTTTTTCTCTGCTTTCTCAGTCTGTTTCCTAGTGCCGGTTTGAAGTTCCTGCAGTTTTCACTGTAAAACCGAGTTGGAGCTTGTACCTCCACATATATATGTATGGAATGGAGTTTGCAACTGAAAAGAAACTTTGTGTTCCCAACAAGCTAGGTGAAGGACGGCTTTCACACACACTTATCTCTCAGAACTGAGCAAGTGGAGAGACGTTCGTTCATCTAGCACCAAGGGAACGGGTTGCTGGAGACACTTTTTCCCCGCTTTCTCAGTCTGTTTCCTAGTGCCGGTTTGAAGTTCCTGCAGTTTTCACTGTAAAACCGAGTTGGAGCTTCTACCTCCAAATATATATGTATGGAATGGAGTTTGCAACTGGAAAGAAACTTTGTGTTCCCAAAAAGCTAGGTGAAGGACGGCTTTCACACACACTTATCTCTCAGAACTGAGCAAGTGGAGAGACGTTCGTTCATCTAGCACCAAGGGAACGGGTTGCAGGAGACACTTTTTCTCTGCTTTCTCAGTCTGTTTCCTAGTGCCGGTTTGAAGTTCCTGCAGTTTTCACTGTCAAACCGAGTTGGAGCTAGTACCTCCCCATATATATGTATGGAATGGAGTTTGCAACTGAAAAGAAACTTTGTGTTCCCAACAAGCTATATGAAGGACGGCGTTCACACACACTTATTTCTCAGAACTGAGCAAGTGGAGAGACGTTCGTTCATCTAGCACCAAGGGAACGGGTTGCAGGAGACACTTTTTCTCTGCTTTCTCAGTCTGTTTCCTAGTGCCGTTTTGAAGTTCCTGCAGTTTTCACTGTAAAACCGAGTTGGAGCTTCTACCTCCAAATATATATGTATGGAATGGAGTTTGCAACTGAAAAAAAACTTTGTGTTCCCAAAAAGCTAGGTGAAGGACGGCTTTCACACACACTTATCTCTCAGAACTGAGCAAGTGGAGAGACGTTCGTTCATCTAGCACCAAGGGAACGGGTTGCAGGAGGCACTTTTTCTCTGCTTTCTCAGACTGTTTCCTAGTGCCGGTTTGAAGTTCCTGCAGTTTTCACTGTAAAATCGAGTTGGAGCTTCTATCTCCAAATATATATGTATGGAATGGAGTTTGCAACTGAAAAGAAACTTTGTGTTCCCAACAAGCTAGGTGAAGGTCGGCTTTCACACACACTTATCTCTCAGAACTGAGCAAGTGGAGAGACGTTCGTTCATCTAGCACCAAGGGAACGGGTTGCAGGAGACACTTTTTCTCTGCTTTCTCAGTCTGTTTCTTAGTGCCGGTTTGAAGTTCCTGCAGTTTTCACTGTCAAACCGAGTTGGAGCTAGTACCTCCCCATATATATGTATGGAATGGAGTTTGCAACTGAAAAGAAACTTTGTGTTCCCAACAAGCTATGTGAAGGACGGCGTTCACACACACTTATCTCTCAGAACTGAGCAAGTGGAGAGACGTTCGTTCATCTAGCACCAAGGGAACGGGTTGCAGGAGACACTTTTTCTCTGCTTTCTCAGTCTGTTTCCTAGTGCCGGTTTGAAGTTCCTGCAGTTTTCACTGTAAAACCGAGTTGGAGCTTGTACCTCCCCATATATATGTATGGAATGGAGTTTGCAACTGAAAAGAAACTTTGTGTTCCCAACAAGCTAGGTGAAGGACGGCTTTCACACACACTTATCTCTCAGAACTGAGCAAGTGGAAAGACTTTCGTTCATCTAGCACCAAGGGAACGGGTTGCAGGAGACACTTTTTCTCTGCTTTCTCAGTCTGTTTCCTAGTGCCGGTTTGAAGTTCCTGCAGTTTTCACTGTAAAACCGAGTTGGAGCTTCTACCTCCAAATATATATGTATGGAATGGAGTTTGCAACTGAAAAGAAACTTTGTGTTCCCAAAAAGCTAGGTGAAGGACGGCTTTCACACACACTTATCTCTCAGAACTGAGCAAGTGGAGAGACGTTCGTTCATCTAGCACCAAGTGAACGGGTTGCAGGAGACACATTTTCTCTGCTTTCTCAGTCTGTTTCCTAGTGCCGGTTTGAAGTTCCTGCAGTTTTCACTGTAAAACCGAGTTGGAGCTTGTACCTCCCCATATATATGTTTGGAATGGAGTTTGCAACTGAAAAGAAACTTTGTGTTCCCAACAAGCTAGGTGAAGGACGGCTTTCACACACACTTTTCTCTCAGAACTGAGCAAGTGGAGAGACGTTCGTTCATCTAGCACCAAGGGAACGGGTTGCAGGAGACACTTTTTCTCTGCTTTCTCAGTCTCTTTCCTAGTGCCGGTTTGAGGTTCCTGCAGTTTTCACTGTAAAACCGAGTTGGAGCTTGTACCTCCCCATATATATGTATGGAATGGAGTTTGCAACTGAAAAGAAACTTTGTGTTCCCAACAAGCTAGGTGAAGGACGGCTTTCACACACACTTATCTCTCAGAACTGAGCAAGTGGAGAGACGTTCGTTCATCTAGCACCAAGGGAACGGGTTGCAGGAGGCACATTTTCTCTGCTTTCTCAGACTGTTTCCTAGTGCCGGTTTGAAGTTCCTGCAGTTTTCACTGTAAAATCGAGTTGGAGCTTCTATATCCAAATATATATGTATGGAATGGAGTTTGCAACTGAAAAGAAACTTTGTGTTCCCAAAAAGCTAGGTGAAGGACGGCTTTCACACACACTTATCTCTCAGAACTGAGCAAGTGGAGAGACGTTCGTTCATCTAGCACCAAGTGAACGGGTTGCAGGAGACACATTTTCTCTGCTTTCTCAGTCTGTTTCCTAGTGCCTGTTTGAAGTTCCTGCAGTTTTCACTGTAAAATCGAGTTGGAGCTTGTACCTCCCCATATATATGTTTGGAATGGAGTGTGCAACTGAAAAGAAACTTTGTGTTCCCAACAAGCTAGGTGAAGGACGGCTTTCACACACACATATCTCTCAGAACTGAGCAAGTGGAGAGACGTTCGTTCATCTAGTACCAAGTGAACGGGTTGCAGGAGACACTTTTTCTCTGCTTTCTCAGTCTGTTTCCTAGTGCCGGTTTGAAGTTCCTGCAGTTTTCACTGTAAAATCGAGTTGGAGCTAGTACCTCCCCATATATATGTATGGAATGGAGTTTGCAACTGAAAAGAAACTTTGTGTTCCCAACAAGCTAGGTGAAGGACGGCTTTCACACACACTTATCTCTCAGAACTGAGCAAGTGGAGAGACGTTCGTTCATCTAGCACCAAGGGAACGGGTTGCAGGAGACACTTTTTCTCTGCTTTCTCAGTCTCTTTCCTAGTGCCGGTTTGAAGTTCCTGCAGTTTTCACTGTAAAACCGAGTTGGAGCTTGTACCTCCCCATATATATGTATGGAATGGAGTTTGCAACTGAAAAGAAACTTTGTGTTCCCAACAAGCTAGGTGAAGGACGGCTTTCACACACACTTATCTCTCAGAACTGAGCAAGTGGAGAGACGTTCGTTCATCTAGCACCAAGGGAACGGGTTGCAGGAGGCACATTTTCTCTGCTTTCTCAGACTGTTTCCTAGTGCCGGTTTGAAGTTCCTGCAGTTTTCACTGTAAAATCGAGTTGGAGCTTCTATATCCAAATATATATGTATGGAATGGAGTTTGCAACTGAAAAGAAACTTTGTGTTCCCAAAAAGCTAGGTGAAGGACGGCTTTCACACACACTTATCTCTCAGAACTGAGCAAGTGGAGAGACGTTCGTTCATCTAGCACCAAGGGAACGGGTTGCAGGAGACACTTTTTCTCTGCTTTCTCAGTCTGTTTCCTAGTGCCGGTTTGAAGTTCCTGCAGTTTTCACTGTCAAACCGAGTTGGAGCTAGTACCTCCCCATATATATGTATGGAATGGAGTTTGCAACTGAAAAGAAACTTTGTGTTCCCAACAAGCTATGTGAAGGACGGCGTTCACACACACTTATCTCTCAGAACTGAGCAAGTGGAGAGACGTTCGTTCATCTAGCACCAAGGGAACGGGTTGCAGGAGACACTTTTTCTCTGCTTTCTCAGTCTGTTTCCTAGTGCCGGTTTGAAGTTCCTGCAGTTTTCACTGTCAAACCGAGTTTGAGCTAGTACCTCCCCATATATATGTATGGAATGGAGTTTGCAACTGAAAAGAAACTTTGTGTTCCCAACAAGCTAGGTGAAGAACGGCTTTCACACACACTTATCTCTCAGAACTGAGCAAGTGGAGAGACGTTCGTTCATCTAGCACCAAGGGAACGGGTTGCAGGAGACACTTTTTCTCTGCTTTCTCAGTCTGTTTCCTAGTGCCGGTTTGAAGTTCCTGCAGTTTTCACTGTCAAACCGAGTTTGAGCTAGTACCTCCCCATATATATGTATGGAATGGAGTTTGCAACTGAAAAGAAACTTTGTGTTCCCAACAAGCTAGGTGAAGAACGGCTTTCACACACACTTATCTCTCAGAACTGAGCAAGTGGAGAGACGTTCGTTCATCTAGCACCAAGGGAACGGGTTGCAGGAGACACTTTTTCTCTGCTTTCTCAGTCTGTTTCCTAGTGCCGGTTTGAAGTTCCTGCAGTTTTCACTGTAAAACCGAGTTGGACCTTGTACCTCCCCATATATATGTATGGAATGGAGTTTGCAACTGAAAAGAAACTTTGTGTTCCCAACAAGCTAGGTGAAGGACGGCTTTCACACACACTTATCTCTCAGAACTGAGCAAGTGGAGAGACGTTCGTTCATCTAGCACCAAGGGAACGGGTTGCTGGAGACACTTTTTCTCTGCTTTCTCAGTCTGTTTCCTAGTGCCGGTTTGAAGTTCCTGCAGTTTTCACTGTAAAACCGAGTTGGAGCTTCTACCTCCAAATATATATGTATAGAATGGAGTTTGCAACTGGAAAGAAACTTTGTGTTCCCAAAAATCTAGGTGAAGGACGGCTTTCACACACACTTATCTCTCAGAACTGAGCAAGTGGAGAGACGTTCGTTCATCTAGCACCAAGGGAACGGGTTGCAGGAGACACTTTTTCTCTGCTTTCTCAGTCTGTTTCCTAGTGCCGGTTTGAAGTTCCTGCAGTTTTCACTGTCAAACCGAGTTGGAGCTAGTACCTCCCCATATATATGTATGGAATGGAGTTTGCAACTGAAAAGAAACTTTGTGTTCCCAACAAGCTATATGAAGGACGGCGTTCACACACACTTATTTCTCAGAACTGAGCAAGTGGAGAGACGTTCGTTCATCTAGCACCAAGTTAACGGGTTGCAGGAGACACTTTTTCTCTGCTTTCTCAGTCTGTTTCCTAGTGCCGTTTTGAAGTTCCTGCAGTTTTCACTGTAAAACCGAGTTGGAGCTTCTACCTCCAAATATATATGTATGGAATGGAGTTTGCAACTGAAAAAAAACTTTGTGTTCCCCAAAAGCTAGGTGAAGGACGGCTTTCACACACACTTATCTCTCAGAACTGAGCAAGTGGAGAGACGTTCGTTCATCTAGCACCAAGGGAACGGGTTGCAGGAGACACTTTTTCTCTGCTTTCTCAGTCTGTTTCCTAGTGCCGGTTTGAAGTTCCTGCAGTTTTCACTGTCAAACCGAGTTGGAGCTAGTACCTCCCCATTTATATGTATGGAATGGAGTTTGCAACTGAAAAGAAACTTTGTGTTCCCAACAAGCTAGGTGAAGGAAGGCTTTCACACACACTTATCTCTCAGAACTTAGCAAGTGGAGAGACGTTCGTTCATCTAGCACCAAGGGAACGGGTTGCAGGAGACACTTTTTCTCTGCTTTGTCAGTCTGTTTCCTAGTGCCCGTTTGAAGTTCCTGCAGTTTTCACTGTAAAACCGAGTTGGAGCTTGTACCTCCCCATATATATGTATGGAATGGAGTTTGCAACTGAAAGGAAACTTTGTGTTCCCAACAAGCTAGGTGAAGGACGGCTTTCACACACACTTATCTCTCAGAACTGAGCAAGTGGAGAGACGTTCGTTCATCTAGCACCAAGGGAACGGGTTGCAGGAGACACTTTTTCTCTGCTTTCTCAGTCTGTTTCCTAGTGCCGGTTTGAAGTTCCTGCAGTTTTCACTGTAAAACCGAGTTGGAGCTTCTACCTCCAAATATATATGTATGGAATGGAGTTTGCAACTGAAAAGAAACTTTGTGTTCCCAAAAATCTAGGTGAAGGACGGCTTTCACACACACTCATCTCTCAGAACTGAGGAAGTAGAGAGACGTTCGTTCATCTAGCATCAAGGGAACGGGTTGCAGGAGACACTTTTTCTCTGCTTTCTCAGTCTGTTTCCTAGTGCCGGTTTGAAGTTCCTGCAGTTTTCACTGTCAAACCGAGTTGGAGCTAGTACCTCCCCATATATACGTATGGAATGGAGTTTGCAACTGAAAAGAAACTTTGTGTTCCCAACAAGCTATATGAAGGACGGCGTTCACACACACTTATCTCTCAGAACTGAGCAAGTGGAGAGACGTTCGTTCATCTAGCACCAAGGGAACGGGTTGCAGGAGACACTTTTTCTCTGCTTTCTCAGTCTGTTTCCTAGTGCCGGTTTGAAGTTCCTGCAGTTTTCACTGTAAAATCGAGTTGGAGCTTCTACCTCCAAATATATATGTATGGAATGGAGTTTGCAACTGAAAAGAAACTTTGTGTTCCCAACAAGCTATGTGAAGGACGGCGTTCACACACACTTATCTCTCAGAACTGAGCAAGTGGAGAGACGTTCGTTCATCTAGCACCAAGGGAACGGGTTGCAGGAGAAACTTTTTCTCTGCTTTCTCAGTCTGTTTCCTAGTGCCGGTTTGAAGTTCCTGCAGTTTTCACTGTCAAACCGAGTTTGAGCTAGTACCTCCCCATATATATGTATGGAATGGAGTTTGCAACTGAAAAGAAACTTTGTGTTCCCAACAAGCTAGGTGAAGGAAGGCTTTCACACACACTTATCTCTCAGAACTTAGCAAGTGGAGAGACGTTCGTTCATCTAGCACCAAGGGAACGGGTTGCAGGAGACACTTTTTCTCTGCTTTCTCAGTCTGTTTCCTAGTGCCGGTTTGAAGTTCCTGCAGTTTTCACTGTCAAACCGAGTTTGAGCTAGTACCTCCCCATATATATGTATGGAATGGAGTTTGCAACTGAAAAGAAACTTTGTGTTCCCAACAAGCTAGGTGAAGGAAGGCTTTCACACACACTTATCTCTCAGAACTTAGCAAGTGGAGAGACGTTCGTTCATCTAGCACCAAGGGAACGGGTTGCAGGAGACACTTTTTCTCTGCTTTCTCAGTCTGTTTCCTAGTGCCGGTTTGAAGTTCCTGCAGTTTTCACTGTAAAACCGAGTTGGAGCTTCTACCTCCAAATATATATGTATGGAATGGAGTTTGCAACTGAAAAGAAACTTTGTGTTCCCAAAAATCTAGGTGAAGGACGGCTTTCACACACACTTATCTCTCAGAACTGAGGAAGTAGAGAGACGTTCGTTCATCTAGCATCAAGGGAACGGGTTGCAGGAGACACTTTTTCTCTGCTTTCTCAGTCTGTTTCCTAGTGCCGGTTTGAAGTTCCTGCAGTTTTCACTGTCAAACCGAGTTGGAGCTAGTACCTCCCCATATATACGTATGGAATGGAGTTTGCAACTGAAAAGAAACTTTGTGTTCCCAACAAGCTATATGAAGGACGGCGTTCACACACACTTATCTCTCAGAACTGAGCAAGTGGAGAGACGTTCGTTCATCTAGCACCAAGGGAACGGGTTGCAGGAGACACTTTTTCTCTGCTTTCTCAGTCTGTTTCCTAGTGCCGGTTTGAAGTTCCTGCAGTTTTCACTGTAAAACCGAGTTGGAGCTTCTACCTCCAAATATATATGTATGGAATGGAGTTTGCAACTGAAAAGAAACTTTGTGTTCCCAAAAATCTAGGTGAAGGACGGCTTTCACACACACTTATCTCTCAGAACTGAGGAAGTAGAGAGACGTTCGTTCATCTAGCATCAAGGGAACGGGTTGCAGGAGACACTTTTTCTCTGCTTTCTCAGTCTGTTTCCTAGTGCCGGTTTGAAGTTCCTGCAGTTTTCACTGTAAAACCGAGTTGGAGCTAGTACCTCCCCATATATACGTATGGAATGGAGTTTGCAACTGAAAAGAAACTTTGTGTTCCCAACAAGCTATATGAAGGACGGCGTTCACACACACTTATCTCTCAGAACTGAGCAAGTGGAGAGACGTTCGTTCATCTAGCACCAAGGGAACGGGTTGCAGGAGACACTTTTTCTCTGCTTTCTCAGTCTGTTTCCTAGTGCCGGTTTGAAGTTCCTGCAGTTTTCACTGTAAAACCGAGTTGGAGCTTCTACCTCCAAATATATATGTATGGAATGGAGTTTGCAACTGAAAAGAAACTTTGTGTTCCCAACAAGCTATGTGAAGGACGGCGTTCACACACACTTATCTCCCAGAACTGAGCAAGTGGAGAGACGTTCGTTCATCTAGCACCAAGGGAACGGGTTGCAGGAGACACTTTTTCTCTGCTTTCTCAGTCTGTTTCCTAGTGCCGGTTTGAAGTTCCTGCAGTTTTCACTGTCAAACCGAGTTTGAGCTAGTACCTCCCCATATATATGTATGGAATGGAGTTTGCAACTGAAAAGAAACTTTGTGTTCCCAACAAGCTAGGTGAAGGAAGGCTTTCACACACACTTATTTCTCAGAACTTAGCAAGTGGAGAGACGTTCGTTCATCTAGCACCAAGGGAACGGGTTGCAGGAGACACTTTTTCTCTGCTTTCTCAGTCTGTTTCCTAGTGCCGGTTTGAAGTTCCTGCAGTTTTCACTGTAAAACCGAGTTGGAGCTTCTACCTCCAAATATATATGTATGGAATGGAGTTTGCAACTGAAAAGAAACTTTGTGTTCCCAAAAATCTAGGTGAAGAACGGCTTTCACACACACTTATCTCTCAGAACTGAGGAAGTAGAGAGACGTTCGTTCATCTAGCATCAAGGGAACGGGTTGCAGGAGACACTTTTTCTCTGCTTTCTCAGTCTGTTTCCTAGTGCCGGTTTGAAGTTCCTGCAGTTTTCACTGTCAAACCGAGTTGGAGCTAGTACCTCCCCATATATACGTATGGAATGGAGTTTGCAACTGAAAAGAAACTTTGTGTTCCCAACAAGCTATATGAAGGACGGCTTTCACACACACTTATCTCTCAGAACTGAGCAAGTGGAGAGACGTTCGTTCATCTAGCACCAAGGGAACGGGTTGCAGGAGACACTTTTTCTCTGCTTTCTCAGTCTGTTTCCTAGTGCCGGTTTGAAGTTCCTGCAGTTTTCACTGTCAAACCGAGTTTGAGCTAGTACCTCCCCATATATATGTATGGAATGGAGTTTGCAACTGAAAAGAAACTTTGTGTTCCCAACAAGCTAGGTGAAGAACGGCTTTCACACACACTTATCTCTCAGAACTGAGCAAGTGGAGAGACGTTCGTTCATCTAGCACCAAGGGAACGGGTTGCAGGAGACACTTTTTCTCTGCTTTCTCAGTCTGTTTCCTAGTGCCGGTTTGAAGTTCCTGCAGTTTTCACTGTAAAACCGAGTTGGAGCTTCTACCTCCAAATATATATGTATGGAATGGAGTTTGCAACTGAAAAGAAACTTTGTGTTCCCAAAAAGCTAGGTGAAGGACGGCGTTCACACACACTTATCTCTCAGAACTGAGCAAGTGGAGAGACGTTCGTTCATCTAGCACCAAGGGAACGGGTTGCAGGCGACACTTTTTCTCTGCTTTCTCAGTCTGTTTCCTAGTGCCGGTTTGAAGTTCCTGCAGTTTTCACTGTCAAACCGAGTTTGAGCTAGTACCTCCCCATATATATGTATGGAATGGAGTTTGCAACTGAAAAGAAACTTTGTGTTCCCAACAAGCTAGGTGAAGAACGGCTTTCACACACACTTATCTCTCAGAACTGAGCAAGTGGAGAGACGTTCGTTCATCTAGCACCAAGGGAACGGGTTGCAGGAGACACTTTTTCTCTGCTTTCTCAGTCTGTTTCCTAGTGCCGGTTTGAAGTTCCTGCAGTTTTCACTTTAAAACCGAGTTGGAGCTTCTACCTCCAAATATATATGTATGGAATGGAGTTTGCAACTGAAAAGAAACTTTGTGTTCCCAAAAAGCTAGGTGAAGGACGGCTTTCACACACACTTATCTCTCAGAACTGAGGTAGTAGAGAGACGTTCGTTCATCTAGCATCAAGGGAACGGGTTGCAGGAGACACTTTTTCTCTGCTTTCTCAGTCTGTTTCCTAGTGCTGGTTTGAAGTTCCTGCAGTTTTCACTGTAAAACCGAGTTGGAGCTAGTACCTCCCCATATATATGTATGGAATGGAGTTTGCAACTGGAAAGAAACTTTGTGTTCCCAAAAAGCTAGGTGAAGGACGGCTTTCACACACACTTATCTCTCAGAACTGAGCAAGTGGAGAGACGTTCGTTCATCTAGCACCAAGGGAACGGGTTGCAGGAGACACTTTTTCTCTGCTTTCTCAGTCTGTTTCCTAGTGCCGGTTTGAAGTTCCTGCAGTTTTCACTGTAAAACCGAGTTGGAGCTTCTACCTCCAAATATATATGTATGGAATGGAGTTTGCAACTGAAAAGAAACTTTGTGTTCCCAACAAGCTAGGTGAAGGACGGCTTTCACACACACTTATCTCTCAGAACTGAGCAAGTGGAGAGACGTTCGTTCAACTAGCACCAAGGGAACGGGTTGCAGGAGACACTTTTTCTCTATTTTCTCAGTCTGTTTCCTAGTGCCGGTTTGAAGTTCCTGCAGTTTTCACTGTAAAACCGAGTTGGAGCTTCTACCTCCAAATATATATGTATGGAATGGAGTTTGCAACTGAAAAGAAACTTTGTGTTCCCAAAAAGCTAGGTGAAGGACGGCTTTCACACACACTTATCTCTCAGAACTGAGGTAGTAGAGAGACGTTCGTTCATCTAGCATCAAGGGAACGGGTTGCAGGAGACACTTTTTCTCTGCTTTCTCAGTCTGTTTCCTAGTGCTGGTTTGAAGTTCCTGCAGTTTTCACTGTAAAACCGAGTTGGAGCTAGTACCTCCCCATATATATGTATGGAATGGAGTTTGCAACTGAAAAGAAACTTTGTGTTCCCAACAAGCTAGGTGAAGGACGGCTTTCACACACACTTATCTCTCAGAACTGAGCAAGTGGAGAGACGTTCGTTCATCTAGCACCAAGGGAACGGGTTGCAGGAGACACTTTTTCTCTGCTTTCTCAGTCTGTTTCCTAGTGCCGGTTTGAAGTTCCTGCAGTTTTCACTGTAAAACCGAGTTGGAGCTTCTACCTCCAAATATATATGTATGGAATGGAGTTTGCAACTGAAAAGAAACTTTGTGTTCCCAACAAGCTAGGTGAAGGACGGCTTTCACACACACTTATCTCTCAGAACTGAGCAAGTGGAGAGACGTTCGTTCAACTAGCACCAAGGGAACGGGTTGCAGGAGACACTTTTTCTCTATTTTCTCAGTCTGTTTCCTAGTGCCGGTTTGAAGTTCCTGCAGTTTTCACTGTAAAACCGAGTTGGAGCTTCTACCTCCAAATATATATGTATGGAATGGAGTTTGCAACTGAAAAGAAACTTTGTGTTCCCAAAAAGCTAGGTGAAGGACGGCTTTCACACACACTTATCTCTCAGAACTGAGGTAGTAGAGAGACGTTCGTTCATCTAGCATCAAGGGAACGGGTTGCAGGAGACACTTTTTCTCTGCTTTCTCAGTCTGTTTCCTAGTGCTGGTTTGAAGTTCCTGCAGTTTTCACTGTAAAACCGAGTTGGAGCTAGTACCTCCCCATATATATGTATGGAATGGAGTTTGCAACTGAAAAGAAACTTTGTGTTCCCAACAAGCTAGGTGAAGGACGGCTTTCACACACACTTATCTCTCAGAACTGAGCAAGTGGAGAGACGTTCGTTCAACTAGCACCAAGGGAACGGGTTGCAGGAGACACTTTTTCTCTATTTTCTCAGTCTGTTTCCTAGTGCCGGTTTGAAGTTCCTGCAGTTTTCACTGTAAAACCGAGTTGGAGCTTCTACCTCCAAATATATATGTATGGAATGGAGTTTGCAACTGAAAAGAAACTTTGTGTTCCCAAAAAGCTAGGTGAAGGACGGCTTTCACACACACTTATCTCTCAGAACTGAGGTAGTAGAGAGACGTTCGTTCATCTAGCATCAAGGGAACGGGTTGCAGGAGACACTTTTTCTCTGCTTTCTCAGTCTGTTTCCTAGTGCTGGTTTGAAGTTCCTGCAGTTTTCACTGTAAAACCGAGTTGGAGCTAGTACCTCCCCATATATATGTATGGAATGGAGTTTGCAACTGAAAAGAAACTTTGTGTTCCCAACAAGCTAGGTGAAGGACGGCTTTCACACACACTTATCTCTCAGAACTGAGCAAGTGGAGAGACGTTCGTTCATCTAGCACCAAGGGAACGGGTTGCAGGAGGCACATTTTCTCTGCTTTCTCAGACTGTTTCCTAGTGCCGGTTTGAAGTTCCTGCAGTTTTCACTGTAAAATCGAGTTGGAGCTTCTATATCCAAATATATATGTATGGAATGGAGTTTGCAACTGAAAAGAAACTTTGTGTTCCCAAAAAGCTAGGTGAAGGACGGCTTTCACACACACTTATCTCTCAGAACTGAGCAAGTGGAGAGACGTTCGTTCATCTAGCACCAAGGGAACGGGTTGCAGGAGACACTTTTTCTCTGCTTTCTCAGTCTGTTTCCTAGTGCCGGTTTGAAGTTCCTGCAGTTTTCACTGTCAAACCGAGTTGGAGCTAGTACCTCCCCATATATATGTATGGAATGGAGTTTGCAACTGAAAAGAAACTTTGTGTTCCCAACAAGCTATGTGAAGGACGGCGTTCACACACACTTATCTCTCAGAACTGAGCAAGTGGAGAGACGTTCGTTCATCTAGCACCAAGGGAACGGGTTGCAGGAGACACTTTTTCTCTGCTTTCTCAGTCTGTTTCCTAGTGCCGGTTTGAAGTTCCTGCAGTTTTCACTGTCAAACCGAGTTTGAGCTAGTACCTCCCCATATATATGTATGGAATGGAGTTTGCAACTGAAAAGAAACTTTGTGTTCCCAACAAGCTAGGTGAAGAACGGCTTTCACACACACTTATCTCTCAGAACTGAGCAAGTGGAGAGACGTTCGTTCATCTAGCACCAAGGGAACGGGTTGCAGGAGACACTTTTTCTCTGCTTTCTCAGTCTGTTTCCTAGTGCCGGTTTGAAGTTCCTGCAGTTTTCACTGTCAAACCGAGTTTGAGCTAGTACCTCCCCATATATATGTATGGAATGGAGTTTGCAACTGAAAAGAAACTTTGTGTTCCCAACAAGCTAGGTGAAGAACGGCTTTCACACACACTTATCTCTCAGAACTGAGCAAGTGGAGAGACGTTCGTTCATCTAGCACCAAGGGAACGGGTTGCAGGAGACACTTTTTCTCTGCTTTCTCAGTCTGTTTCCTAGTGCCGGTTTGAAGTTCCTGCAGTTTTCACTGTAAAACCGAGTTGGACCTTGTACCTCCCCATATATATGTATGGAATGGAGTTTGCAACTGAAAAGAAACTTTGTGTTCCCAACAAGCTAGGTGAAGGACGGCTTTCACACACACTTATCTCTCAGAACTGAGCAAGTGGAGAGACGTTCGTTCATCTAGCACCAAGGGAACGGGTTGCTGGAGACACTTTTTCTCTGCTTTCTCAGTCTGTTTCCTAGTGCCGGTTTGAAGTTCCTGCAGTTTTCACTGTAAAACCGAGTTGGAGCTTCTACCTCCAAATATATATGTATAGAATGGAGTTTGCAACTGGAAAGAAACTTTGTGTTCCCAAAAATCTAGGTGAAGGACGGCTTTCACACACACTTATCTCTCAGAACTGAGCAAGTGGAGAGACGTTCGTTCATCTAGCACCAAGGGAACGGGTTGCAGGAGACACTTTTTCTCTGCTTTCTCAGTCTGTTTCCTAGTGCCGGTTTGAAGTTCCTGCAGTTTTCACTGTCAAACCGAGTTGGAGCTAGTACCTCCCCATATATATGTATGGAATGGAGTTTGCAACTGAAAAGAAACTTTGTGTTCCCAACAAGCTATATGAAGGACGGCGTTCACACACACTTATTTCTCAGAACTGAGCAAGTGGAGAGACGTTCGTTCATCTAGCACCAAGTTAACGGGTTGCAGGAGACACTTTTTCTCTGCTTTCTCAGTCTGTTTCCTAGTGCCGTTTTGAAGTTCCTGCAGTTTTCACTGTAAAACCGAGTTGGAGCTTCTACCTCCAAATATATATGTATGGAATGGAGTTTGCAACTGAAAAAAAACTTTGTGTTCCCCAAAAGCTAGGTGAAGGACGGCGTTCACACACACTTATCTCTCAGAACTGAGCAAGTGGAGAAACGTTCGTTCATCTAGCACCAAGGGAACGGGTTGCAGGCGACACTTTTTCTCTGCTTTCTCAGTCTGTTTCCTAGTGCCGGTTTGAAGTTCCTGCAGTTTTCACTGTCAAACCGAGTTGGAGCTAGTACCTCCCCATTTATATGTATGGAATGGAGTTTGCAACTGAAAAGAAACTTTGTGTTCCCAACAAGCTATATGAAGGACGGCTTTCACACACACTTATCTCTCAGAACTGAGCAAGTGGAGAGACGTTCGTTCATCTAGCACCAAGGGAACGGGTTGCAGGAGACACTTTTTCTCTGCTTTCTCAGTCTGTTTCCTAGTGCCGGTTTGAAGTTCCTGCAGTTTTCACTGTAAAACCGAGTTGGAGCTTGTACCTCCCCATATATATGTATGGAATGGAGTTTGCAACTGAAAAGAAACTTTGTGTTCCCAACAAGCTAGGTGAAGGACGGCTTTCACACACACTTATCTCTCAGAACTGAGCAAGTGGAGAGACGTTCGTTCATCTAGCACCAAGGGAACGGGTTGCTGGAGACACTTTTTCTCTGCTTTCTCAGTCTGTTTCCTAGTGCCGGTTTGAAGTTCCTGCAGTTTTCACTGTAAAACCGAGTTGGAGCTTCTACCTCCAAATATATATGTATGGAATGGAGTTTGCAACTGGAAAGAAACTTTGTGTTCCCAAAAAGCTAGGTGAAGGACGGCTTTCACACACACTTATCTCTCAGAACTGAGCAAGTGGAGAGACGTTCGTTCATCTAGCACCAAGGGAACGGGTTGCAGGAGACACTTTTTCTCTGCTTTCTCAGTCTGTTTCCTAGTGCCGGTTTGAAGTTCCTGCAGTTTTCACTGTAAAACCGAGTTGGAGCTTCTACCTCCAAATATATATGTATGGAATGGAGTTTGCAACTGAAAAGAAACTTTGTGTTCCCAACAAGCTAGGTGAAGGACGGCTTTCACACACACTTATCTCTCAGAACTGAGCAAGTGGAGAGACGTTCGTTCAACTAGCACCAAGGGAACGGGTTGCAGGAGACACTTTTTCTCTATTTTCTCAGTCTGTTTCCTAGTGCCGGTTTGAAGTTCCTGCAGTTTTCACTGTAAAACCGAGTTGGAGCTTCTACCTCCAAATATATATGTATGGAATGGAGTTTGCAACTGAAAAGAAACTTTGTGTTCCCAAAAAGCTAGGTGAAGGACGGCTTTCACACACACTTATCTCTCAGAACTGAGGTAGTAGAGAGACGTTCGTTCATCTAGCATCAAGGGAACGGGTTGCAGGAGACACTTTTTCTCTGCTTTCTCAGTCTGTTTCCTAGTGCTGGTTTGAAGTTCCTGCAGTTTTCACTGTAAAACCGAGTTGGAGCTAGTACCTCCCCATATATATGTATGGAATGGAGTTTGCAACTGAAAAGAAACTTTGTGTTCCCAACAAGCTAGGTGAAGGACGGCTTTCACACACACTTATCTCTCAGAACTGAGCAAGAGGAGAGACGTTCTTTCATCTAGCACCAAGGGAACGGGTTGCAGGAGACACTTTTTCTCTGCTTTCTCAGTCTGTTTCCTAGTGCCGGTTTTAAGTTCCTGCAGTTTTCACTGTCAAACCGAGTTGGAGCTTCTACCTCCAAATATATATGTATGGAATGGAGTGTGCAACTGAAAAGAAACTTTGTGTTCCCAACAAGCTAGGTGAAGGACGGCTTTCACACACACTTATCTCTCAGAACTGAGCAAGTGGAGAGACGTTCGTTCAACTAGCACCAAGGGAACGGGTTGCAGGAGACACTTTTTCTCTATTTTCTCAGTCTGTTTCCTAGTGCCGGTTTGAAGTTCCTGCAGTTTTCACTGTAAAACCGAGTTGGAGCTTCTACCTCCAAATATATATGTATGGAATGGAGTTTGCAACTGAAAAGAAACTTTGTGTTCCCAAAAAGCTAGGTGAAGGACGGCTTTCACACACACTTATCTCTCAGAACTGAGGTAGTAGAGAGACGTTCGTTCATCTAGCATCAAGGGAACGGGTTGCAGGAGACACTTTTTCTCTGCTTTCTCAGTCTGTTTCCTAGTGCTGGTTTGAAGTTCCTGCAGTTTTCACTGTAAAACCGAGTTGGAGCTAGTACCTCCCCATATATATGTATGGAATGGAGTTTGCAACTGAAAAGAAACTTTGTGTTCCCAACAAGCTAGGTGAAGGACGGCTTTCACACACACTTATCTCTCAGAACTGAGCAAGAGGAGAGACGTTCTTTCATCTAGCACCAAGGGAACGGGTTGCAGGAGACACTTTTTCTCTGCTTTCTCAGTCTGTTTCCTAGTGCCGGTTTGAAGTTCCTGCAGTTTTCACTGTCAAACCGAGTTGGAGCTAGTACCTCCCCATTTATATGTATGGAATGGAGTTTGCAACTGAAAAGAAACTTTGTGTTCCCAACAAGCTAGGTGAAGGACGGCGTTCACACACACTTATCTCTCAGAACTGAGCAAGTGGAGAGACGTTCGTTCATCTAGCACCAAGGGAACGGGTTGCAGGCGACACTTTTTCTCTGCTTTCTCAGTCTGTTTCCTAGTGCCGGTTTGAAGTTCCTGCAGTTTTCACTGTCAAACCGAGTTGGAGCTAGTACCTCCCCATATATATGTATGGAATGGAGTTTGCAACTGAAAAGAAACTTTGTGTTCCCAACAAGCTAGGTGAAGAACGGCTTTCACACACACTTATCTCTCAGAACTGAGCAAGTGGAGAGACGTTCGTTCATCTAGCACCAAGGGAACGGGTTGCAGGAGACACTTTTTCTCTGCTTTCTCAGTCTGTTTCCTAGTGCCGGTTTGAAGTTCCTGCAGTTTTCACTGTAAAACCGAGTTGGAGCTTCTACCTCCAAATATATATGTATGGAATGGAGTTTGCAACTGAAAAGAAACTTTGTGTTCCCAACAAGCTATGTGAAGGACGGCGTTCACACACACTTATCTCTCAGAACTGAGCAAGTGGAGAAACGTTCGTTCATCTAGCACCAAGGGAACGGGTTGCAGGAGACACTTTTTCTCTGCTTTCTCAGTCTGTTTCCTAGTGCCGGTTTGAAGTTCCTGCAGTTTTCACTGTCAAACCGAGTTTGAGCTAGTACCTCCCCATATATATGTATGGAATGGAGTTTGCAACTGAAAAGAAACTTTGTGTTCCCAACAAGCTATATGAAGGACGGCTTTCACACACACTTATCTCTCAGAACTGAGCAAGTGGAGAGACGTTCGTTCATCTAGCACCAAGGGAACGGGTTGCAGGAGACACTTTTTCTCTGCTTTCTCAGTCTGTTTCCTAGTGCCGGTTTGAAGTTCCTGCAGTTTTCACTGTCAAACCGAGTTTGAGCTAGTACCTCCCCATATATATGTATGGAATGGAGTTTGCAACTGAAAAGAAACTTTGTGTTCCCAACAAGCTAGGTGAAGAACGGCTTTCACACACACTTATCTCTCAGAACTGAGCAAGTGGAGAGACGTTCGTTCATCTAGCACCAAGGGAACGGGTTGCAGGAGACACTTTTTCTCTGCTTTCTCAGTCTGTTTCCTAGTGCCGGTTTGAAGTTCCTGCAGTTTTCACTGTAAAACCGAGTTGGAGCTTCTACCTCCAAATATATATGTATGGAATGGAGTTTGCAACTGAAAAGAAACTTTGTGTTCCCAAAAAGCTAGGTGAAGGACGGCGTTCACACACACTTATCTCTCAGAACTGAGCAAGTGGAGAGACGTTCGTTCATCTAGCACCAAGGGAACGGGTTGCAGGCGACACTTTTTCTCTGCTTTCTCAGTCTGTTTCCTAGTGCCGGTTTGAAGTTCCTGCAGTTTTCACTGTCAAACCGAGTTTGAGCTAGTACCTCCCCATATATATGTATGGAATGGAGTTTGCAACTGAAAAGAAACTTTGTGTTCCCAACAAGCTAGGTGAAGAACGGCTTTCACACACACTTATCTCTCAGAACTGAGCAAGTGGAGAGACGTTCGTTCATCTAGCACCAAGGGAACGGGTTGCAGGAGACACTTTTTCTCTGCTTTCTCAGTCTGTTTCCTAGTGCCGGTTTGAAGTTCCTGCAGTTTTCACTGTAAAACCGAGTTGGAGCTTCTACCTCCAAATATATATGTATGGAATGGAGTTTGCAACTGAAAAGAAACTTTGTGTTCCCAACAAGCTATGTGAAGGACGGCGTTCACACACACTTATCTCTCAGAACTGAGCAAGTGGAGAGACGTTCGTTCATCTAGCACCAAGGGAACGGGTTGCAGGAGACACTTTTTCTCTGCTTTCTCAGTCTGTTTCCTAGTGCCGGTTTGAAGTTCCTGCAGTTTTCACTGTCAAACCGAGTTTGAGCTAGTACCTCCCCATATATATGTATGGAATGGAGTTTGCAACTGAAAAGAAACTTTGTGTTCCCAACAAGCTAGGTGAAGAACGGCTTTCACACACACTTATCTCTCAGAACTGAGCAAGTGGAGAGACGTTCGTTCATCTAGCACCAAGGGAACGGGTTGCAGGAGACACTTTTTCTCTGCTTTCTCAGTCTGTTTCCTAGTGCCGGTTTGAAGTTCCTGCAGTTTTCACTGTAAAACCGAGTTGGAGCTTGTACCTCCCCATATATATGTATGGAATGGAGTTTGCAACTGAAAAGAAACTTTGTGTTCCCAACAAGCTAGGTGAAGGACGGCTTTCACACACACTTATCTCTCAGAACTGAGCAAGTGGAGAGACGTTCGTTCATCTAGCACCAAGGGAACGGGTTGCTGGAGACACTTTTTCTCTGCTTTCTCAGTCTGTTTCCTAGTGCCGGTTTGAAGTTCCTGCAGTTTTCACTGTAAAACCGAGTTGGAGCTTCTACCTCCAAATATATATGTATGGAATGGAGTTTGCAACTGGAAAGAAACTTTGTGTTCCCAAAAAGCTAGGTGAAGGACGGCTTTCACACACACTTATCTCTCAGAACTGAGCAAGTGGAGAGACGTTCGTTCATCTAGCACCAAGGGAACGGGTTGCAGGAGACACTTTTTCTCTGCTTTCTCAGTCTGTTTCCTAGTGCCGGTTTGAAGTTCCTGCAGTTTTCACTGTCAAACCGAGTTGGAGCTAGTACCTCCCCATATATATGTATGGAATGGAGTTTGCAACTGAAAAGAAACTTTGTGTTCCCAACAAGCTATATGAAGGACGGCGTTCACACACACTTATCTCTCAGAACTGAGCAAGTGGAGAGACGTTCGTTCATCTAGCACCAAGGGAACGGGTTGCAGGAGACACTTTTTCTCTGCTTTCTCAGTCTGTTTCCTAGTGCCGTTTTGAAGTTCCTGCAGTTTTCACTGTAAAACCGAGTTGGAGCTTCTACCTCCAAATATATATGTATGGAATGGAGTTTGCAACTGAAAAGAAACTTTGTGTTCCCAAAAAGCTAGGTGAAGGACGGCTTTCACACACACTTATCTCTCAGAACTGAGCAAGTGGAGAGACGTTCGTTCATCTAGCACCAAGGGAACGGGTTGCAGGAGACACTTTTTCTCTGCTTTCTCAGTCTGTTTCCTAGTGCCGGTTTGAAGTTCCTGCAGTTTTCACTGTCAAACCGAGTTGGAGCTAGTACCTCCCCATTTATATGTATGGAATGGAGTTTGCAACTGAAAAGAAACTTTGTGTTCCCAAAAAGCTAGGTAAAGGACGGCTTTCACACACACTTATCTCTCAGAACTTAGCAAGTGGAGAGACGTTCGTTCATCTAGCACCAAGGGAACGGGTTGCAGGAGACACTTTTTCTCTGCTTTGTCAGTCTGTTTCCTAGTGCCGGTTTGAAGTTCCTGCAGTTTTCACTGTAAAACCGTGTAGGAGCTAGTACCTCCCCATATATATGTATGGAGTGCAGTTTGCAACTGAAAAGAAACTTTGTGTTCCCAACAAGCTAGGTGAAGGACGGCTTTCACACACACTTATCTCTCAGAACTGAGCAAGTGGAGAGACGTTCGTTCATCTAGCACCAAGGGAACGGGTTGCAGGAGACACTTTTTCTCTGCTTTCTCAGTCTGTTTCCTAGTGCCGGTTTGAAGTTCCTGCAGTTTTCACTGTCAAACCGAGTTGGAGCTTCTACCTCCAAATATATATGTATGGAATGGAGTTTGCAACTGAAAAGAAACTTTGTGTTCCCAACAAGCTAGGTGAAGAACGGCTTTCACACACACTTATCTCTCAGAACTGAGCAAGTGGAGAGACGTTCGTTCATCTAGCACCAAGGGAACGGGTTGCAGGAGACACTTTTTCTCTGCTTTCTCAGTCTGTTTCCTAGTGCCGGTTTGAAGTTCCTGCAGTTTTCACTGTAAAACCGAGTTGGAGCTTGTACCTCCCCATATATATGTATGGAATGGAGTTTGCAACTGAAAAGAAACTTTGTGTTCCCAACAAGCTAGGTGAAGGACGGCTTTCACACACACTTATCTCTCAGAACTGAGCAAGTGGAGAGACGTTCGTTCATCTAGCACCAAGGGAACGGGTTGCTGGAGACACTTTTTCTCTGCTTTCTCAGTCTGTTTCCTAGTGCCGGTTTGAAGTTCCTGCAGTTTTCACTGTAAAACCGAGTTGGAGCTTCTACCTCCAAATATATATGTATGGAATGGAGTTTGCAACTGGAAAGAAACTTTGTGTTCCCAAAAAGCTAGTTGAAGGACGGCTTTCACACACACTTATCTCTCAGAACTGAGCAAGTGGAGAGACGTTCGTTCATCTAGCACCAAGGGAACGGGTTGCAGGAGACACTTTTTCTCTGCTTTCTCAGTCTGTTTCCTAGTGCCGGTTTGAAGTTCCTGCAGTTTTCACTGTAAAACCGAGTTGGAGCTTCTACCTCCAAATATATATGTATGGAATGGAGTTTGCAACTGAAAAGAAACTTTGTGTTCCCAACAAGCTAGGTGAAGGACGGCTTTCACACACACTTATCTCTCAGAACTGAGCAAGTGGAGAGACGTTCGTTCAACTAGCACCAAGGGAACGGGTTGCAGGAGACACTTTTTCTCTATTTTCTCAGTCTGTTTCCTAGTGCCGGTTTGAAGTTCCTGCAGTTTTCACTGTAAAACCGAGTTGGAGCTTCTACCTCCAAATATATATGTATGGAATGGAGTTTGCAACTGAAAAGAAACTTTGTGTTCCCAAAAAGCTAGGTGAAGGACGGCTTTCACACACACTTATCTCTCAGAACTGAGGTAGTAGAGAGACGTTCGTTCATCTAGCATCAAGGGAACGGGTTGCAGGAGACACTTTTTCTCTGCTTTCTCAGTCTGTTTCCTAGTGCTGGTTTGAAGTTCCTGCAGTTTTCACTGTAAAACCGAGTTGGAGCTAGTACCTCCCCATATATATGTATGGAATGGAGTTTGCAACTGGAAAGAAACTTTGTGTTCCCAAAAAGCTAGGTGAAGGACGGCTTTCACACACACTTATCTCTCAGAACTGAGCAAGTGGAGAGACGTTCGTTCATCTAGCACCAAGGGAACGGGTTGCAGGAGACACTTTTTCTCTGCTTTCTCAGTCTGTTTCCTAGTGCCGGTTTGAAGTTCCTGCAGTTTTCACTGTAAAACCGAGTTGGAGCTTCTACCTCCAAATATATATGTATGGAATGGAGTTTGCAACTGAAAAGAAACTTTGTGTTCCCAACAAGCTAGGTGAAGGACGGCTTTCACACACACTTATCTCTCAGAACTGAGCAAGTGGAGAGACGTTCATTCAACTAGCACCAAGGGAACGGGTTGCAGGAGACACTTTTTCTCTATTTTCTCAGTCTGTTTCCTAGTGCCGGTTTGAAGTTCCTGCAGTTTTCACTGTAAAACCGAGTTGGAGCTTCTACCTCCAAATATATATGTATGGAATGGAGTTTGCAACTGAAAAGAAACTTTGTGTTCCCAAAAAGCTAGGTGAAGGACGGCTTTCACACACACTTATCTCTCAGAACTGAGGTAGTAGAGAGACGTTCGTTCATCTAGCATCAAGGGAACGGGTTGCAGGAGACACTTTTTCTCTGCTTTCTCAGTCTGTTTCCTAGTGCTGGTTTGAAGTTCCTGCAGTTTTCACTGTAAAACCGAGTTGGAGCTAGTACCTCCCCATATATATGTATGGAATGGAGTTTGCAACTGGAAAGAAACTTTGTGTTCCCAAAAAGCTAGGTGAAGGACGGCTTTCACACACACTTATCTCTCAGAACTGAGCAAGTGGAGAGACGTTCGTTCATCTAGCACCAAGGGAACGGGTTGCAGGAGACACTTTTTCTCTGCTTTCTCAGTCTGTTTCCTAGTGCCGGTTTGAAGTTCCTGCAGTTTTCACTGTAAAACCGAGTTGGAGCTTCTACCTCCAAATATATATGTATGGAATGGAGTTTGCAACTGAAAAGAAACTTTGTGTTCCCAACAAGCTAGGTGAAGGACGGCTTTCACACACACTTATCTCTCAGAACTGAGCAAGTGGAGAGACGTTCGTTCAACTAGCACCAAGGGAACGGGTTGCAGGAGACACTTTTTCTCTATTTTCTCAGTCTGTTTCCTAGTGCCGGTTTGAAGTTCCTGCAGTTTTCACTGTAAAACCGAGTTGGAGCTTCTACCTCCAAATATATATGTATGGAATGGAGTTTGCAACTGAAAAGAAACTTTGTGTTCCCAAAAAGCTAGGTGAAGGACGGCTTTCACACACACTTATCTCTCAGAACTGAGGTAGTAGAGAGACGTTCGTTCATCTAGCATCAAGGGAACGGGTTGCAGGAGACACTTTTTCTCTGCTTTCTCAGTCTGTTTCCTAGTGCTGGTTTGAAGTTCCTGCAGTTTTCACTGTAAAACCGAGTTGGAGCTAGTACCTCCCCATATATATGTATGGAATGGAGTTTGCAACTGAAAAGAAACTTTGTGTTCCCAACAAGCTAGGTGAAGGACGGCTTTCACACACACTTATCTCTCAGAACTGAGCAAGAGGAGAGACGTTCTTTCATCTAGCACCAAGGGAACGGGTTGCAGGAGACACTTTTTCTCTGCTTTCTCAGTCTGTTTCCTAGTGCCGGTTTGAAGTTCCTGCAGTTTTCACTGTCAAACCGAGTTGGAGCTAGTACCTCCCCATTTATATGTATGGAATGGAGTTTGCAACTGAAAAGAAACTTTGTGTTCCCAACAAGCTAGGTGAAGGACGGCGTTCACACACACTTATCTCTCAGAACTGAGCAAGTGGAGAGACGTTCGTTCATCTAGCACCAAGGGAACGGGTTGCAGGCGACACTTTTTCTCTGCTTTCTCAGTCTGTTTCCTAGTGCCGGTTTGAAGTTCCTGCAGTTTTCACTGTCAAACCGAGTTGGAGCTAGTACCTCCCCATATATATGTATGGAATGGAGTTTGCAACTGAAAAGAAACTTTGTGTTCCCAACAAGCTAGGTGAAGAACGGCTTTCACACACACTTATCTCTCAGAACTGAGCAAGTGGAGAGACGTTCGTTCATCTAGCACCAAGGGAACGGGTTGCAGGAGACACTTTTTCTCTGCTTTCTCAGTCTGTTTCCTAGTGCCGGTTTGAAGTTCCTGCAGTTTTCACTGTAAAACCGAGTTGGAGCTTCTACCTCCAAATATATATGTATGGAATGGAGTTTGCAACTGAAAAGAAACTTTGTGTTCCCAACAAGCTATGTGAAGGACGGCGTTCACACACACTTATCTCTCAGAACTGAGCAAGTGGAGAAACGTTCGTTCATCTAGCACCAAGGGAACGGGTTGCAGGAGACACTTTTTCTCTGCTTTCTCAGTCTGTTTCCTAGTGCCGGTTTGAAGTTCCTGCAGTTTTCACTGTCAAACCGAGTTTGAGCTAGTACCTCCCCATATATATGTATGGAATGGAGTTTGCAACTGAAAAGAAACTTTGTGTTCCCAACAAGCTATATGAAGGACGGCTTTCACACACACTTATCTCTCAGAACTGAGCAAGTGGAGAGACGTTCGTTCATCTAGCACCAAGGGAACGGGTTGCAGGAGACACTTTTTCTCTGCTTTCTCAGTCTGTTTCCTAGTGCCGGTTTGAAGTTCCTGCAGTTTTCACTGTCAAACCGAGTTTGAGCTAGTACCTCCCCATATATATGTATGGAATGGAGTTTGCAACTGAAAAGAAACTTTGTGTTCCCAACAAGCTAGGTGAAGAACGGCTTTCACACACACTTATCTCTCAGAACTGAGCAAGTGGAGAGACGTTCGTTCATCTAGCACCAAGGGAACGGGTTGCAGGAGACACTTTTTCTCTGCTTTCTCAGTCTGTTTCCTAGTGCCGGTTTGAAGTTCCTGCAGTTTTCACTGTAAAACCGAGTTGGAGCTTCTACCTCCAAATATATATGTATGGAATGGAGTTTGCAACTGAAAAGAAACTTTGTGTTCCCAAAAAGCTAGGTGAAGGACGGCGTTCACACACACTTATCTCTCAGAACTGAGCAAGTGGAGAGACGTTCGTTCATCTAGCACCAAGGGAACGGGTTGCAGGCGACACTTTTTCTCTGCTTTCTCAGTCTGTTTCCTAGTGCCGGTTTGAAGTTCCTGCAGTTTTCACTGTCAAACCGAGTTTGAGCTAGTACCTCCCCATATATATGTATGGAATGGAGTTTGCAACTGAAAAGAAACTTTGTGTTCCCAACAAGCTAGGTGAAGAACGGCTTTCACACACACTTATCTCTCAGAACTGAGCAAGTGGAGAGACGTTCGTTCATCTAGCACCAAGGGAACGGGTTGCAGGAGACACTTTTTCTCTGCTTTCTCAGTCTGTTTCCTAGTGCCGGTTTGAAGTTCCTGCAGTTTTCACTGTAAAACCGAGTTGGAGCTTCTACCTCCAAATATATATGTATGGAATGGAGTTTGCAACTGAAAAGAAACTTTGTGTTCCCAACAAGCTATGTGAAGGACGGCGTTCACACACACTTATCTCTCAGAACTGAGCAAGTGGAGAGACGTTCGTTCATCTAGCACCAAGGGAACGGGTTGCAGGAGACACTTTTTCTCTGCTTTCTCAGTCTGTTTCCTAGTGCCGGTTTGAAGTTCCTGCAGTTTTCACTGTCAAACCGAGTTTGAGCTAGTACCTCCCCATATATATGTATGGAATGGAGTTTGCAACTGAAAAGAAACTTTGTGTTCCCAACAAGCTAGGTGAAGAACGGCTTTCACACACACTTATCTCTCAGAACTGAGCAAGTGGAGAGACGTTCGTTCATCTAGCACCAAGGGAACGGGTTGCAGGAGACACTTTTTCTCTGCTTTCTCAGTCTGTTTCCTAGTGCCGGTTTGAAGTTCCTGCAGTTTTCACTGTAAAACCGAGTTGGAGCTTGTACCTCCCCATATATATGTATGGAATGGAGTTTGCAACTGAAAAGAAACTTTGTGTTCCCAACAAGCTAGGTGAAGGACGGCTTTCACACACACTTATCTCTCAGAACTGAGCAAGTGGAGAGACGTTCGTTCATCTAGCACCAAGGGAACGGGTTGCTGGAGACACTTTTTCTCTGCTTTCTCAGTCTGTTTCCTAGTGCCGGTTTGAAGTTCCTGCAGTTTTCACTGTAAAACCGAGTTGGAGCTTCTACCTCCAAATATATATGTATGGAATGGAGTTTGCAACTGGAAAGAAACTTTGTGTTCCCAAAAAGCTAGGTGAAGGACGGCTTTCACACACACTTATCTCTCAGAACTGAGCAAGTGGAGAGACGTTCGTTCATCTAGCACCAAGGGAACGGGTTGCAGGAGACACTTTTTCTCTGCTTTCTCAGTCTGTTTCCTAGTGCCGGTTTGAAGTTCCTGCAGTTTTCACTGTCAAACCGAGTTGGAGCTAGTACCTCCCCATATATATGTATGGAATGGAGTTTGCAACTGAAAAGAAACTTTGTGTTCCCAACAAGCTATATGAAGGACGGCGTTCACACACACTTATCTCTCAGAACTGAGCAAGTGGAGAGACGTTCGTTCATCTAGCACCAAGGGAACGGGTTGCAGGAGACACTTTTTCTCTGCTTTCTCAGTCTGTTTCCTAGTGCCGTTTTGAAGTTCCTGCAGTTTTCACTGTAAAACCGAGTTGGAGCTTCTACCTCCAAATATATATGTATGGAATGGAGTTTGCAACTGAAAAGAAACTTTGTGTTCCCAAAAAGCTAGGTGAAGGACGGCTTTCACACACACTTATCTCTCAGAACTGAGCAAGTGGAGAGACGTTCGTTCATCTAGCACCAAGGGAACGGGTTGCAGGAGACACTTTTTCTCTGCTTTCTCAGTCTGTTTCCTAGTGCCGGTTTGAAGTTCCTGCAGTTTTCACTGTCAAACCGAGTTGGAGCTAGTACCTCCCCATTTATATGTATGGAATGGAGTTTGCAACTGAAAAGAAACTTTGTGTTCCCAAAAAGCTAGGTAAAGGACGGCTTTCACACACACTTATCTCTCAGAACTTAGCAAGTGGAGAGACGTTCGTTCATCTAGCACCAAGGGAACGGGTTGCAGGAGACACTTTTTCTCTGCTTTGTCAGTCTGTTTCCTAGTGCCGGTTTGAAGTTCCTGCAGTTTTCACTGTAAAACCGTGTAGGAGCTAGTACCTCCCCATATATATGTATGGAGTGCAGTTTGCAACTGAAAAGAAACTTTGTGTTCCCAACAAGCTAGGTGAAGGACGGCTTTCACACACACTTATCTCTCAGAACTGAGCAAGTGGAGAGACGTTCGTTCATCTAGCACCAAGGGAACGGGTTGCAGGAGACACTTTTTCTCTGCTTTCTCAGTCTGTTTCCTAGTGCCGGTTTGAAGTTCCTGCAGTTTTCACTGTCAAACCGAGTTGGAGCTTCTACCTCCAAATATATATGTATGGAATGGAGTTTGCAACTGAAAAGAAACTTTGTGTTCCCAACAAGCTAGGTGAAGAACGGCTTTCACACACACTTATCTCTCAGAACTGAGCAAGTGGAGAGACGTTCGTTCATCTAGCACCAAGGGAACGGGTTGCAGGAGACACTTTTTCTCTGCTTTCTCAGTCTGTTTCCTAGTGCCGGTTTGAAGTTCCTGCAGTTTTCACTGTAAAACCGAGTTGGAGCTTGTACCTCCCCATATATATGTATGGAATGGAGTTTGCAACTGAAAAGAAACTTTGTGTTCCCAACAAGCTAGGTGAAGGACGGCTTTCACACACACTTATCTCTCAGAACTGAGCAAGTGGAGAGACGTTCGTTCATCTAGCACCAAGGGAACGGGTTGCTGGAGACACTTTTTCTCTGCTTTCTCAGTCTGTTTCCTAGTGCCGGTTTGAAGTTCCTGCAGTTTTCACTGTAAAACCGAGTTGGAGCTTCTACCTCCAAATATATATGTATGGAATGGAGTTTGCAACTGGAAAGAAACTTTGTGTTCCCAAAAAGCTAGGTGAAGGACGGCTTTCACACACACTTATCTCTCAGAACTGAGCAAGTGGAGAGACGTTCGTTCATCTAGCACCAAGGGAACGGGTTGCAGGAGACACTTTTTCTCTGCTTTCTCAGTCTGTTTCCTAGTGCCGGTTTGAAGTTCCTGCAGTTTTCACTGTAAAACCGAGTTGGAGCTTCTACCTCCAAATATATATGTATGGAATGGAGTTTGCAACTGAAAAGAAACTTTGTGTTCCCAACAAGCTAGGTGAAGGACGGCTTTCACACACACTTATCTCTCAGAACTGAGCAAGTGGAGAGACGTTCGTTCAACTAGCACCAAGGGAACGGGTTGCAGGAGACACTTTTTCTCTATTTTCTCAGTCTGTTTCCTAGTGCCGGTTTGAAGTTCCTGCAGTTTTCACTGTAAAACCGAGTTGGAGCTTCTACCTCCAAATATATATGTATGGAATGGAGTTTGCAACTGAAAAGAAACTTTGTGTTCCCAAAAAGCTAGGTGAAGGACGGCTTTCACACACACTTATCTCTCAGAACTGAGGTAGTAGAGAGACGTTCGTTCATCTAGCATCAAGGGAACGGGTTGCAGGAGACACTTTTTCTCTGCTTTCTCAGTCTGTTTCCTAGTGCTGGTTTGAAGTTCCTGCAGTTTTCACTGTAAAACCGAGTTGGAGCTAGTACCTCCCCATATATATGTATGGAATGGAGTTTGCAACTGAAAAGAAACTTTGTGTTCCCAACAAGCTAGGTGAAGGACGGCTTTCACACACACTTATCTCTCAGAACTGAGCAAGAGGAGAGACGTTCTTTCATCTAGCACCAAGGGAACGGGTTGCAGGAGACACTTTTTCTCTGCTTTCTCAGTCTGTTTCCTAGTGCCGGTTTTAAGTTCCTGCAGTTTTCACTGTCAAACCGAGTTGGAGCTTCTACCTCCAAATATATATGTATGGAATGGAGTTTGCAACTGAAAAGAAACATTGTGTTCCCAACAAGCTAGGTGAAGGACGGCTTTCACACACACTTATCTCTCAGAACTGAGCAAGTGGAGAGACGTTCGTTCATCTAGCACCAAGGGAACGGGTTGCAGGAGACACTTTTTCTCTGCTTTCTCAGTCTGTTTCCTAGTGCCGGTTTGAAGTTCCTGCAGTTTTCACTGTAAAACCGAGTTGGAGCTTCTACCTCTAAATATATATGTATGGAATGGAGTTTGCAACTGAAAAGAAACTTTGTGTTCCCAACAAGCTAGGTGAAGGACGGCTTTCACACACACTTATCTCTCAGAACTGAGGAAGTAGAGAGACTTTCGTTCATCTAGCACCAAGGGAACGGGTTGCAGGAGACACTTTTTCTCTGCTTTGTCAGTCTGTTTCCTAGTGCCGGTTTGAAGTTCCTGCAGTTTTCACTGTCAAACCGAGTTGGAGCTAGTACCTCCCCATATATATGTATGGAATGGAGTTTGCAACTGAAAAGAAACTTTGTGTTCCCAACAAGCTAGGTGAAGGACGGCGTTCACACACACTTATCTCTCAGAACTGAGCAAGTGGAGAGACGTTCGTTCATCTAGCACCAAGGGAACGGGTTGCAGGCGACACTTTTTCTCTGCTTTCTCAGTCTGTTTCCTAGTGCCGGTTTGAAGTTCCTGCAGTTTTCACTGTCAAACCGAGTTTGAGCTAGTACCTCCCCATATATATGTATGGAATGGAGTTTGCAACTGAAAAGAAACTTTGTGTTCCCAACAAGCTAGGTGAAGAACGGCTTTCACACACACTTATCTCTCAGAACTGAGCAAGTGGAGAGACGTTCGTTCATCTAGCACCAAGGGAACGGGTTGCAGGAGACACTTTTTCTCTGCTTTCTCAGTCTGTTTCCTAGTGCCGGTTTGAAGTTCCTGCAGTTTTCACTGTAAAACCGAGTTGGAGCTTCTACCTCCAAATATATATGTATAGAATGGAGTTTGCAACTGGAAAGAAACTTTGTGTTCCCAAAAATCTAGGTGAAGGACGGCTTTCACACACACTTATCTCTCAGAACTGAGCAAGTGGAGAGACGTTCGTTCATCTAGCACCAAGGGAACGGGTTGCAGGAGACACTTTTTCTCTGCTTTCTCAGTCTGTTTCCTAGTGCCGGTTTGAAGTTCCTGCAGTTTTCACTGTAAAACCGAGTTGGAGCTAGTACCTCCCCATATATATGTATGGAATGGAGTTTGCAACTGAAAAGAAACTTTGTGTTCCCAACAAGCTAGGTGAAGGACGGCTTTCACACACACTTATCTCTCAGAACTGAGCAAGTGGAGAGACGTTCGTTCATCTAGCACCAAGGGAACGGGTTGCAGGAGGCACATTTTCTCTGCTTTCTCAGACTGTTTCCTAGTGCCGGTTTGAAGTTCCTGCAGTTTTCACTGTAAAATCGAGTTGGAGCTTCTATATCCAAATATATATGTATGGAATGGAGTTTGCAACTGAAAAGAAACTTTGTGTTCCCAAAAAGCTAGGTGAAGGACGGCTTTCACACACACTTATCTCTCAGAACTGAGCAAGTGGAGAGACGTTCGTTCATCTAGCACCAAGGGAACGGGTTGCAGGAGACACTTTTTCTCTGCTTTCTCAGTCTGTTTCCTAGTGCCGGTTTGAAGTTCCTGCAGTTTTCACTGTCAAACCGAGTTGGAGCTAGTACCTCCCCATATATATGTATGGAATGGAGTTTGCAACTGAAAAGAAACTTTGTGTTCCCAACAAGCTATGTGAAGGACGGCGTTCACACACACTTATCTCTCAGAACTGAGCAAGTGGAGAGACGTTCGTTCATCTAGCACCAAGGGAACGGGTTGCAGGAGACACTTTTTCTCTGCTTTCTCAGTCTGTTTCCTAGTGCCGGTTTGAAGTTCCTGCAGTTTTCACTGTAAAACCGAGTTTGAGCTAGTACCTCCCCATATATATGTATGGAATGGAGTTTGCAACTGAAAAGAAACTTTGTGTTCCCAACAAGCTAGGTGAAGAACGGCTTTCACACACACTTATCTCTCAGAACTGAGCAAGTGGAGAGACGTTCGTTCATCTAGCACCAAGGGAACGGGTTGCAGGAGACACATTTTCTCTGCTTTCTCAGTCTGTTTCCTAGTGCCGGTTTGAAGTTCCTGCAGTTTTCACTGTCAAACCGAGTTTGAGCTAGTACCTCCCCATATATATGTATGGAATGGAGTTTGCAACTGAAAAGAAACTTTGTGTTCCCAACAAGCTAGGTGAAGAACGGCTTTCACACACACTTATCTCTCAGAACTGAGCAAGTGGAGAGACGTTCGTTCATCTAGCACCAAGGGAACGGGTTGCAGGAGGCACATTTTCTCTGCTTTCTCAGACTGTTTCCTAGTGTCGGTTTGAAGTTCCTGCAGTTTTCACTGTAAAATCGAGTTGGAGCTTCTATATCCAAATATATATGTATGGAATGGAGTTTGCAACTGAAAAGAAACTTTGTGTTCCCAAAAAGCTAGGTGAAGGACGGCTTTCACACACACTTATCTCTCAGAACTGAGCAAGTGGAGAGACGTTCGTTCATCTAGCACCAAGGGAACGGGTTGCAGGAGACACTTTTTCTCTGCTTTCTCAGTCTGTTTCCTAGTGCCGGTTTGAAGTTCCTGCAGTTTTCACTGTCAAACCGAGTTGGAGCTAGTACCTCCCCATATATATGTATGGAATGGAGTTTGCAACTGAAAAGAAACTTTGTGTTCCCAACAAGCTATGTGAAGGACGGCGTTCACACACACTTATCTCTCAGAACTGAGCAAGTGGAGAGACGTTCGTTCATCTAGCACCAAGGGAACGGGTTGCAGGAGACACTTTTTCTCTGCTTTCTCAGTCTGTTTCCTAGTGCCGGTTTGAAGTTCCTGCAGTTTTCACTGTAAAACCGAGTTGGAGCTTCTACCTCCAAATATATATGTATGGAATGGAGTTTGCAACTGAAAAGAAACTTTGTGTTCCCAACAAGCTAGGTGAAGGACGGCTTTCACACACACTTATCTCTCAGAACTGAGCAAGTGGAGAGACGTTCGTTCAACTAGCACCAAGGGAACGGGTTGCAGGAGACACTTTTTCTCTATTTTCTCAGTCTGTTTCCTAGTGCCGGTTTGAAGTTCCTGCAGTTTTCACTGTAAAACCGAGTTGGAGCTTCTACCTCCAAATATATATGTATGGAATGGAGTTTGCAACTGAAAAGAAACTTTGTGTTCCCAAAAAGCTAGGTGAAGGACGGCTTTCACACACACTTATCTCTCAGAACTGAGGTAGTAGAGAGACGTTCGTTCATCTAGCATCAAGGGAACGGGTTGCAGGAGACACTTTTTCTCTGCTTTCTCAGTCTGTTTCCTAGTGCTGGTTTGAAGTTCCTGCAGTTTTCACTGTAAAACCGAGTTGGAGCTAGTACCTCCCCATATATATGTATGGAATGGAGTTTGCAACTGAAAAGAAACTTTGTGTTCCCAACAAGCTAGGTGAAGGACGGCTTTCACACACACTTATCTCTCAGAACTGAGCAAGAGGAGAGACGTTCTTTCATCTAGCACCAAGGGAACGGGTTGCAGGAGACACTTTTTCTCTGCTTTCTCAGTCTGTTTCCTAGTGCCGGTTTTAAGTTCCTGCAGTTTTCACTGTCAAACCGAGTTGGAGCTTCTACCTCCAAATATATATGTATGGAATGGAGTTTGCAACTGAAAAGAAACATTGTGTTCCCAACAAGCTAGGTGAAGGACGGCTTTCACACACACTTATCTCTCAGAACTGAGCAAGTGGAGAGACGTTCGTTCATCTAGCACCAAGGGAACGGGTTGCAGGAGACACTTTTTCTCTGCTTTCTCAGTCTGTTTCCTAGTGCCGGTTTGAAGTTCCTGCAGTTTTCACTGTAAAACCGAGTTGGAGCTTCTACCTCTAAATATATATGTATGGAATGGAGTTTGCAACTGAAAAGAAACTTTGTGTTCCCAACAAGCTAGGTGAAGGACGGCTTTCACACACACTTATCTCTCAGAACTGAGGAAGTAGAGAGACGTTCGTTCATCTAGCACCAAGGGAACGGGTTGCAGGAGACACTTTTTCTCTGCTTTGTCAGTCTGTTTCCTAGTGCCGGTTTGAAGTTCCTGCAGTTTTCACTGTCAAACCGAGTTGGAGCTAGTACCTCCCCATATATATGTATGGAATGGAGTTTGCAACTGAAAAGAAACTTTGTGTTCCCAACAAGCTAGGTGAAGGACGGCTTTCACACACACTTATCTCTCAGAACTGAGCAAGTGGAGAGACGTTCGTTCATCTAGCACCAAGGGAACGGGTTGCAGGAGACACTTTTTCTCTGCTTTCTCAGTCTGTTTCCTAGTGCCGGTTTGAAGTTCCTGCAGTTTTCACTGTAAAACCGAGTTGGAGCTTCTACCTCCAAATATATATGTATGGAATGGAGTTTGCAACTGAAAAAAAACTTTGTGTTCCCCAAAAGCTAGGTGAAGGACGGCGTTCACACACACTTATCTCTCAGAACTGAGCAAGTGGAGAAACGTTCGTTCATCTAGCACCAAGGGAACGGGTTGCAGGCGACACTTTTTCTCTGCTTTCTCAGTCTGTTTCCTAGTGCCGGTTTGAAGTTCCTGCAGTTTTCACTGTCAAACCGAGTTGGAGCTAGTACCTCCCCATTTATATGTATGGAATGGAGTTTGCAACTGAAAAGAAACTTTGTGTTCCCAACAAGCTAGGTGAAGGACGGCGTTCACACACACTTATCTCTCAGAACTGAGCAAGTGGAGAGACGTTCGTTCATCTAGCACCAAGGGAACGGGTTGCAGGCGACACTTTTTCTCTGCTTTCTCAGTCTGTTTCCTAGTGCCGGTTTGAAGTTCCTGCAGTTTTCACTGTCAAACCGAGTTTGAGCTAGTACCTCCCCATATATATGTATGGAATGGAGTTTGCAACTGAAAAGAAACTTTGTGTTCCCAACAAGCTAGGTGAAGAACGGCTTTCACACACACTTATCTCTCAGAACTGAGCAAGTGGAGAGACGTTCGTTCATCTAGCACCAAGGGAACGGGTTGCAGGAGACACTTTTTCTCTGCTTTCTCAGTCTGTTTCCTAGTGCCGGTTTGAAGTTCCTGCAGTTTTCACTGTAAAACCGAGTTGGAGCTTCTACCTCCAAATATATATGTATAGAATGGAGTTTGCAACTGGAAAGAAACTTTGTGTTCCCAAAAATCTAGGTGAAGGACGGCTTTCACACACACTTATCTCTCAGAACTGAGCAAGTGGAGAGACGTTCGTTCATCTAGCACCAAGGGAACGGGTTGCAGGAGACACTTTTTCTCTGCTTTCTCAGTCTGTTTCCTAGTGCCGGTTTGAAGTTCCTGCAGTTTTCACTGTAAAACCGAGTTGGAGCTAGTACCTCCCCATATATATGTATGGAATGGAGTTTGCAACTGAAAAGAAACTTTGTGTTCCCAACAAGCTAGGTGAAGGACGGCTTTCACACACACTTATCTCTCAGAACTGAGCAAGTGGAGAGACGTTCGTTCATCTAGCACCAAGGGAACGGGTTGCAGGAGGCACATTTTCTCTGCTTTCTCAGACTGTTTCCTAGTGCCGGTTTGAAGTTCCTGCAGTTTTCACTGTAAAACCGAGTTGGAGCTTCTACCTCCAAATATATATGTATGGAATGGAGTTTGCAACTGAAAAGAAACTTTGTGTTCCCAAAAAGCTAGGTGAAGGACGGCTTTCACACACACTTATCTCTCAGAACTGAGGTAGTAGAGAGACGTTCGTTCATCTAGCATCAAGGGAACGGGTTGCAGGAGACACTTTTTCTCTGCTTTCTCAGTCTGTTTCCTAGTGCTGGTTTGAAGTTCCTGCAGTTTTCACTGTAAAACCGAGTTGGAGCTAGTACCTCCCCATATATATGTATGGAATGGAGTTTGCAACTGAAAAGAAACTTTGTGTTCCCAACAAGCTAGGTGAAGGACGGCTTTCACACACACTTATCTCTCAGAACTGAGCAAGAGGAGAGACGTTCTTTCATCTAGCACCAAGGGAACGGGTTGCAGGAGACACTTTTTCTCTGCTTTCTCAGTCTGTTTCCTAGTGCCGGTTTTAAGTTCCTGCAGTTTTCACTGTCAAACCGAGTTGGAGCTTCTACCTCCAAATATATATGTATGGAATGGAGTTTGCAACTGAAAAGAAACATTGTGTTCCCAACAAGCTAGGTGAAGGACGGCTTTCACACACACTTATCTCTCAGAACTGAGCAAGTGGAGAGACGTTCGTTCATCTAGCACCAAGGGAACGGGTTGCAGGAGACACTTTTTCTCTGCTTTCTCAGTCTGTTTCCTAGTGCCGGTTTGAAGTTCCTGCAGTTTTCACTGTAAAACCGAGTTGGAGCTTCTACCTCTAAATATATATGTATGGAATGGAGTTTGCAACTGAAAAGAAACTTTGTGTTCCCAACAAGCTAGGTGAAGGACGGCTTTCACACACACTTATCTCTCAGAACTGAGGAAGTAGAGAGACGTTCGTTCATCTAGCACCAAGGGAACGGGTTGCAGGAGACACTTTTTCTCTGCTTTGTCAGTCTGTTTCCTAGTGCCGGTTTGAAGTTCCTGCAGTTTTCACTGTCAAACCGAGTTGGAGCTAGTACCTCCCCATATATATGTATGGAATGGAGTTTGCAACTGAAAAGAAACTTTGTGTTCCCAACAAGCTAGGTGAAGGACGGCTTTCACACACACTTATCTCTCAGAACTGAGCAAGTGGAGAGACGTTCGTTCATCTAGCACCAAGGGAACGGGTTGCAGGAGACACTTTTTCTCTGCTTTCTCAGTCTGTTTCCTAGTGCCGGTTTGAAGTTCCTGCAGTTTTCACTGTAAAACCGAGTTGGAGCTTCTACCTCCAAATATATATGTATGGAATGGAGTTTGCAACTGAAAAAAAACTTTGTGTTCCCCAAAAGCTAGGTGAAGGACGGCGTTCACACACACTTATCTCTCAGAACTGAGCAAGTGGAGAAACGTTCGTTCATCTAGCACCAAGGGAACGGGTTGCAGGCGACACTTTTTCTCTGCTTTCTCAGTCTGTTTCCTAGTGCCGGTTTGAAGTTCCTGCAGTTTTCACTGTCAAACCGAGTTGGAGCTAGTACCTCCCCATTTATATGTATGGAATGGAGTTTGCAACTGAAAAGAAACTTTGTGTTCCCAACAAGCTAGGTGAAGGACGGCGTTCACACACACTTATCTCTCAGAACTGAGCAAGTGGAGAGACGTTCGTTCATCTAGCACCAAGGGAACGGGTTGCAGGCGACACTTTTTCTCTGCTTTCTCAGTCTGTTTCCTAGTGCCGGTTTGAAGTTCCTGCAGTTTTCACTGTCAAACCGAGTTTGAGCTAGTACCTCCCCATATATATGTATGGAATGGAGTTTGCAACTGAAAAGAAACTTTGTGTTCCCAACAAGCTAGGTGAAGAACGGCTTTCACACACACTTATCTCTCAGAACTGAGCAAGTGGAGAGACGTTCGTTCATCTAGCACCAAGGGAACGGGTTGCAGGAGACACTTTTTCTCTGCTTTCTCAGTCTGTTTCCTAGTGCCGGTTTGAAGTTCCTGCAGTTTTCACTGTAAAACCGAGTTGGAGCTTCTACCTCCAAATATATATGTATAGAATGGAGTTTGCAACTGGAAAGAAACTTTGTGTTCCCAAAAATCTAGGTGAAGGACGGCTTTCACACACACTTATCTCTCAGAACTGAGCAAGTGGAGAGACGTTCGTTCATCTAGCACCAAGGGAACGGGTTGCAGGAGACACTTTTTCTCTGCTTTCTCAGTCTGTTTCCTAGTGCCGGTTTGAAGTTCCTGCAGTTTTCACTGTAAAACCGAGTTGGAGCTAGTACCTCCCCATATATATGTATGGAATGGAGTTTGCAACTGAAAAGAAACTTTGTGTTCCCAACAAGCTAGGTGAAGGACGGCTTTCACACACACTTATCTCTCAGAACTGAGCAAGTGGAGAGACGTTCGTTCATCTAGCACCAAGGGAACGGGTTGCAGGAGGCACATTTTCTCTGCTTTCTCAGACTGTTTCCTAGTGCCGGTTTGAAGTTCCTGCAGTTTTCACTGTAAAATCGAGTTGGAGCTTCTATATCCAAATATATATGTATGGAATGGAGTTTGCAACTGAAAAGAAACTTTGTGTTCCCAAAAAGCTAGGTGAAGGACGGCTTTCACACACACTTATCTCTCAGAACTGAGCAAGTGGAGAGACGTTCGTTCATCTAGCACCAAGGGAACGGGTTGCAGGAGACACTTTTTCTCTGCTTTCTCAGTCTGTTTCCTAGTGCCGGTTTGAAGTTCCTGCAGTTTTCACTGTCAAACCGAGTTGGAGCTAGTACCTCCCCATATATATGTATGGAATGGAGTTTGCAACTGAAAAGAAACTTTGTGTTCCCAACAAGCTATGTGAAGGACGGCGTTCACACACACTTATCTCTCAGAACTGAGCAAGTGGAGAGACGTTCGTTCATCTAGCACCAAGGGAACGGGTTGCAGGAGACACTTTTTCTCTGCTTTCTCAGTCTGTTTCCTAGTGCCGGTTTGAAGTTCCTGCAGTTTTCACTGTCAAACCGAGTTTGAGCTAGTACCTCCCCATATATATGTATGGAATGGAGTTTGCAACTGAAAAGAAACTTTGTGTTCCCAACAAGCTAGGTGAAGAACGGCTTTCACACACACTTATCTCTCAGAACTGAGCAAGTGGAGAGACGTTCGTTCATCTAGCACCAAGGGAACGGGTTGCAGGAGACACTTTTTCTCTGCTTTCTCAGTCTGTTTCCTAGTGCCGGTTTGAAGTTCCTGCAGTTTTCACTGTCAAACCGAGTTTGAGCTAGTACCTCCCCATATATATGTATGGAATGGAGTTTGCAACTGAAAAGAAACTTTGTGTTCCCAACAAGCTAGGTGAAGAACGGCTTTCACACACACTTATCTCTCAGAACTGAGCAAGTGGAGAGACGTTCGTTCATCTAGCACCAAGGGAACGGGTTGCAGGAGACACTTTTTCTCTGCTTTCTCAGTCTGTTTCCTAGTGCCGGTTTGAAGTTCCTGCAGTTTTCACTGTAAAACCGAGTTGGACCTTGTACCTCCCCATATATATGTATGGAATGGAGTTTGCAACTGAAAAGAAACTTTGTGTTCCCAACAAGCTAGGTGAAGGACGGCTTTCACACACACTTATCTCTCAGAACTGAGCAAGTGGAGAGACGTTCGTTCATCTAGCACCAAGGGAACGGGTTGCTGGAGACACTTTTTCTCTGCTTTCTCAGTCTGTTTCCTAGTGCCGGTTTGAAGTTCCTGCAGTTTTCACTGTAAAACCGAGTTGGAGCTTCTACCTCCAAATATATATGTATAGAATGGAGTTTGCAACTGGAAAGAAACTTTGTGTTCCCAAAAATCTAGGTGAAGGACGGCTTTCACACACACTTATCTCTCAGAACTGAGCAAGTGGAGAGACGTTCGTTCATCTAGCACCAAGGGAACGGGTTGCAGGAGACACTTTTTCTCTGCTTTCTCAGTCTGTTTCCTAGTGCCGGTTTGAAGTTCCTGCAGTTTTCACTGTCAAACCGAGTTGGAGCTAGTACCTCCCCATATATATGTATGGAATGGAGTTTGCAACTGAAAAGAAACTTTGTGTTCCCAACAAGCTATATGAAGGACGGCGTTCACACACACTTATTTCTCAGAACTGAGCAAGTGGAGAGACGTTCGTTCATCTAGCACCAAGTTAACGGGTTGCAGGAGACACTTTTTCTCTGCTTTCTCAGTCTGTTTCCTAGTGCCGTTTTGAAGTTCCTGCAGTTTTCACTGTAAAACCGAGTTGGAGCTTCTACCTCCAAATATATATGTATGGAATGGAGTTTGCAACTGAAAAAAAACTTTGTGTTCCCCAAAAGCTAGGTGAAGGACGGCGTTCACACACACTTATCTCTCAGAACTGAGCAAGTGGAGAAACGTTCGTTCATCTAGCACCAAGGGAACGGGTTGCAGGCGACACTTTTTCTCTGCTTTCTCAGTCTGTTTCCTAGTGCCGGTTTGAAGTTCCTGCAGTTTTCACTGTCAAACCGAGTTGGAGCTAGTACCTCCCCATTTATATGTATGGAATGGAGTTTGCAACTGAAAAGAAACTTTGTGTTCCCAACAAGCTAGGTGAAGGACGGCGTTCACACACACTTATCTCTCAGAACTGAGCAAGTGGAGAGACGTTCGTTCATCTAGCACCAAGGGAACGGGTTGCAGGCGACACTTTTTCTCTGCTTTCTCAGTCTGTTTCCTAGTGCCGGTTTGAAGTTCCTGCAGTTTTCACTGTCAAACCGAGTTTGAGCTAGTACCTCCCCATATATATGTATGGAATGGAGTTTGCAACTGAAAAGAAACTTTGTGTTCCCAACAAGCTAGGTGAAGAACGGCTTTCACACACACTTATCTCTCAGAACTGAGCAAGTGGAGAGACGTTCGTTCATCTAGCACCAAGGGAACGGGTTGCAGGAGACACTTTTTCTCTGCTTTCTCAGTCTGTTTCCTAGTGCCGGTTTGAAGTTCCTGCAGTTTTCACTGTCAAACCGAGTTGGAGCTAGTACCTCCCCATTTATATGTATGGAATGGAGTTTGCAACTGAAAAGAAACTTTGTGTTCCCAACAAGCTATATGAAGGACGGCGTTCACACACACTTATTTCTCAGAACTGAGCAAGTGGAGAGACGTTCGTTCAACTAGCACCAAGGGAACGGGTTGCAGGAGACACTTTTTCTCTATTTTCTCAGTCTGTTTCCTAGTGCCGGTTTGAAGTTCCTGCAGTTTTCACTGTAAAACCGAGTTGGAGCTTCTACCTCCAAATATATATGTATGGAATGGAGTTTGCAACTGAAAAGAAACTTTGTGTTCCCAAAAAGCTAGGTGAAGGACGGCTTTCACACACACTTATCTCTCAGAACTGAGGTAGTAGAGAGACGTTCGTTCATCTAGCATCAAGGGAACGGGTTGCAGGAGACACTTTTTCTCTGCTTTCTCAGTCTGTTTCCTAGTGCTGGTTTGAAGTTCCTGCAGTTTTCACTGTAAAACCGAGTTGGAGCTAGTACCTCCCCATATATATGTATGGAATGGAGTTTGCAACTGGAAAGAAACTTTGTGTTCCCAAAAAGCTAGGTGAAGGACGGCTTTCACACACACTTATCTCTCAGAACTGAGCAAGTGGAGAGACGTTCGTTCATCTAGCACCAAGGGAACGGGTTGCAGGAGACACTTTTTCTCTGCTTTCTCAGTCTGTTTCCTAGTGCCGGTTTGAAGTTCCTGCAGTTTTCACTGTAAAACCGAGTTGGAGCTTCTACCTCCAAATATATATGTATGGAATGGAGTTTGCAACTGAAAAGAAACTTTGTGTTCCCAACAAGCTAGGTGAAGGACGGCTTTCACACACACTTATCTCTCAGAACTGAGCAAGTGGAGAGACGTTCGTTCAACTAGCACCAAGGGAACGGGTTGCAGGAGACACTTTTTCTCTATTTTCTCAGTCTGTTTCCTAGTGCCGGTTTGAAGTTCCTGCAGTTTTCACTGTAAAACCGAGTTGGAGCTTCTACCTCCAAATATATATGTATGGAATGGAGTTTGCAACTGAAAAGAAACTTTGTGTTCCCAAAAAGCTAGGTGAAGGACGGCTTTCACACACACTTATCTCTCAGAACTGAGGTAGTAGAGAGACGTTCGTTCATCTAGCATCAAGGGAACGGGTTGCAGGAGACACTTTTTCTCTGCTTTCTCAGTCTGTTTCCTAGTGCTGGTTTGAAGTTCCTGCAGTTTTCACTGTAAAACCGAGTTGGAGCTAGTACCTCCCCATATATATGTATGGAATGGAGTTTGCAACTGGAAAGAAACTTTGTGTTCCCAAAAAGCTAGGTGAAGGACGGCTTTCACACACACTTATCTCTCAGAACTGAGCAAGTGGAGAGACGTTCGTTCATCTAGCACCAAGGGAACGGGTTGCAGGAGACACTTTTTCTCTGCTTTCTCAGTCTGTTTCCTAGTGCCGGTTTGAAGTTCCTGCAGTTTTCACTGTAAAACCGAGTTGGAGCTTCTACCTCCAAATATATATGTATGGAATGGAGTTTGCAACTGAAAAGAAACTTTGTGTTCCCAACAAGCTAGGTGAAGGACGGCTTTCACACACACTTATCTCTCAGAACTGAGCAAGTGGAGAGACGTTCGTTCAACTAGCACCAAGGGAACGGGTTGCAGGAGACACTTTTTCTCTATTTTCTCAGTCTGTTTCCTAGTGCCGGTTTGAAGTTCCTGCAGTTTTCACTGTAAAACCGAGTTGGAGCTTCTACCTCCAAATATATATGTATGGAATGGAGTTTGCAACTGAAAAGAAACTTTGTGTTCCCAAAAAGCTAGGTGAAGGACGGCTTTCACACACACTTATCTCTCAGAACTGAGGTAGTAGAGAGACGTTCGTTCATCTAGCATCAAGGGAACGGGTTGCAGGAGACACTTTTTCTCTGCTTTCTCAGTCTGTTTCCTAGTGCTGGTTTGAAGTTCCTGCAGTTTTCACTGTAAAACCGAGTTGGAGCTAGTACCTCCCCATATATATGTATGGAATGGAGTTTGCAACTGAAAAGAAACTTTGTGTTCCCAACAAGCTAGGTGAAGGACGGCTTTCACACACACTTATCTCTCAGAACTGAGCAAGAGGAGAGACGTTCTTTCATCTAGCACCAAGGGAACGGGTTGCAGGAGACACTTTTTCTCTGCTTTCTCAGTCTGTTTCCTAGTGCCGGTTTGAAGTTCCTGCAGTTTTCACTGTCAAACCGAGTTGGAGCTAGTACCTCCCCATTTATATGTATGGAATGGAGTTTGCAACTGAAAAGAAACTTTGTGTTCCCAACAAGCTAGGTGAAGGACGGCGTTCACACACACTTATCTCTCAGAACTGAGCAAGTGGAGAGACGTTCGTTCATCTAGCACCAAGGGAACGGGTTGCAGGCGACACTTTTTCTCTGCTTTCTCAGTCTGTTTCCTAGTGCCGGTTTGAAGTTCCTGCAGTTTTCACTGTCAAACCGAGTTTGAGCTAGTACCTCCCCATATATATGTATGGAATGGAGTTTGCAACTGAAAAGAAACTTTGTGTTCCCAACAAGCTAGGTGAAGAACGGCTTTCACACACACTTATCTCTCAGAACTGAGCAAGTGGAGAGACGTTCGTTCATCTAGCACCAAGGGAACGGGTTGCAGGAGACACTTTTTCTCTGCTTTCTCAGTCTGTTTCCTAGTGCCGGTTTGAAGTTCCTGCAGTTTTCACTGTAAAACCGAGTTGGAGCTTCTACCTCCAAATATATATGTATGGAATGGAGTTTGCAACTGAAAAGAAACTTTGTGTTCCCAACAAGCTATGTGAAGGACGGCGTTCACACACACTTATCTCTCAGAACTGAGCAAGTGGAGAAACGTTCGTTCATCTAGCACCAAGGGAACGGGTTGCAGGAGACACTTTTTCTCTGCTTTCTCAGTCTGTTTCCTAGTGCCGGTTTGAAGTTCCTGCAGTTTTCACTGTCAAACCGAGTTTGAGCTAGTACCTCCCCATATATATGTATGGAATGGAGTTTGCAACTGAAAAGAAACTTTGTGTTCCCAACAAGCTATATGAAGGACGGCTTTCACACACACTTATCTCTCAGAACTGAGCAAGTGGAGAGACGTTCGTTCATCTAGCACCAAGGGAACGGGTTGCAGGAGACACTTTTTCTCTGCTTTCTCAGGCTGTTTCCTAGTGCCGGTTTGAAGTTCCTGCAGTTTTCACTGTCAAACCGAGTTTGAGCTAGTACCTCCCCATATATATGTATGGAATGGAGTTTGCAACTGAAAAGAAACTTTGTGTTCCCAACAAGCTAGGTGAAGAACGGCTTTCACACACACTTATCTCTCAGAACTGAGCAAGTGGAGAGACGTTCGTTCATCTAGCACCAAGGGAACGGGTTGCAGGAGACACTTTTTCTCTGCTTTCTCAGTCTGTTTCCTAGTGCCGGTTTGAAGTTCCTGCAGTTTTCACTGTAAAACCGAGTTGGAGCTTCTACCTCCAAATATATATGTATGGAATGGAGTTTGCAACTGAAAAGAAACTTTGTGTTCCCAAAAAGCTAGGTGAAGGACGGCGTTCACACACACTTATCTCTCAGAACTGAGCAAGTGGAGAGACGTTCGTTCATCTAGCACCAAGGGAACGGGTTGCAGGCGACACTTTTTCTCTGCTTTCTCAGTCTGTTTCCTAGTGCCGGTTTGAAGTTCCTGCAGTTTTCACTGTCAAACCGAGTTTGAGCTAGTACCTCCCCATATATATGTATGGAATGGAGTTTGCAACTGAAAAGAAACTTTGTGTTCCCAACAAGCTAGGTGAAGAACGGCTTTCACACACACTTATCTCTCAGAACTGAGCAAGTGGAGAGACGTTCGTTCATCTAGCACCAAGGGAACGGGTTGCAGGAGACACTTTTTCTCTGCTTTCTCAGTCTGTTTCCTAGTGCCGGTTTGAAGTTCCTGCAGTTTTCACTGTAAAACCGAGTTGGAGCTTCTACCTCCAAATATATATGTATGGAATGGAGTTTGCAACTGAAAAGAAACTTTGTGTTCCCAACAAGCTATGTGAAGGACGGCGTTCACACACACTTATCTCTCAGAACTGAGCAAGTGGAGAGACGTTCGTTCATCTAGCACCAAGGGAACGGGTTGCAGGAGACACTTTTTCTCTGCTTTCTCAGTCTGTTTCCTAGTGCCGGTTTGAAGTTCCTGCAGTTTTCACTGTCAAACCGAGTTTGAGCTAGTACCTCCCCATATATATGTATGGAATGGAGTTTGCAACTGAAAAGAAACTTTGTGTTCCCAACAAGCTAGGTGAAGAACGGCTTTCACACACACTTATCTCTCAGAACTGAGCAAGTGGAGAGACGTTCGTTCATCTAGCACCAAGGGAACGGGTTGCAGGAGACACTTTTTCTCTGCTTTCTCAGTCTGTTTCCTAGTGCCGGTTTGAAGTTCCTGCAGTTTTCACTGTAAAACCGAGTTGGAGCTTGTACCTCCCCATATATATGTATGGAATGGAGTTTGCAACTGAAAAGAAACTTTGTGTTCCCAACAAGCTAGGTGAAGGACGGCTTTCACACACACTTATCTCTCAGAACTGAGCAAGTGGAGAGACGTTCGTTCATCTAGCACCAAGGGAACGGGTTGCTGGAGACACTTTTTCTCTGCTTTCTCAGTCTGTTTCCTAGTGCCGGTTTGAAGTTCCTGCAGTTTTCACTGTAAAACCGAGTTGGAGCTTCTACCTCCAAATATATATGTATGGAATGGAGTTTGCAACTGGAAAGAAACTTTGTGTTCCCAAAAAGCTAGGTGAAGGACGGCTTTCACACACACTTATCTCTCAGAACTGAGCAAGTGGAGAGACGTTCGTTCATCTTGCACCAAGGGAACGGGTTGCAGGAGACACTTTTTCTCTGCTTTCTCAGTCTGTTTCCTAGTGCCGGTTTGAAGTTCCTGCAGTTTTCACTGTCAAACCGAGTTGGAGCTAGTACCTCCCCATATATATGTATGGAATGGAGTTTGCAACTGAAAAGAAACTTTGTGTTCCCAACAAGCTATATGAAGGACGGCGTTCACACACACTTATCTCTCAGAACTGAGCAAGTGGAGAGACGTTCGTTCATCTAGCACCAAGGGAACGGGTTGCAGGAGACACTTTTTCTCTGCTTTCTCAGTCTGTTTCCTAGTGCCGTTTTGAAGTTCCTGCAGTTTTCACTGTAAAACCGAGTTGGAGCTTCTACCTCCAAATATATATGTATGGAATGGAGTTTGCAACTGAAAAGAAACTTTGTGTTCCCAAAAAGCTAGGTGAAGGACGGCTTTCACACACACTTATCTCTCAGAACTGAGCAAGTGGAGAGACGTTCGTTCATCTAGCACCAAGGGAACGGGTTGCAGGAGACACTTTTTCTCTGCTTTGTCAGTCTGTTTCCTAGTGCCGGTTTGAAGTTCCTGCAGTTTTCACTGTAAAACCGAGTTGGAGCTTGTACCTCCCCATATATATGTATGGAATGGAGTTTGCAACTGAAAGGAAACTTTGTGTTCCCAACAAGCTAGGTGAAGGGCGGCTTTCACACACACTTATCTCTCAGAACTGAGCAAGTGGAGAGACGTTCGTTCATCTAGCACCAAGGGAACGGGTTGCAGGAGACACTTTTTCTCTGCTTTCTCAGTCTGTTTCCTAGTGCCGGTTTGAAGTTCCTGCAGTTTTCACTGTAAAACCGAGTTGGAGCTTCTACCTCCAAATATATATGTATGGAATGGAGTTTGCAACTGAAAAGAAACTTTGTGTTCCCAAAAATCTAGGTGAAGGACGGCTTTCACACACACTTATCTCTCAGAACTGAGGAAGTAGAGAGACGTTCGTTCATCTAGCATCAAGGGAACGGGTTGCAGGAGACACTTTTTCTCTGCTTTCTCAGTCTGTTTCCTAGTGCCGGTTTGAAGTTCCTGCAGTTTTCACTGTCAAACCGAGTTGGAGCTTGTACCTCCCCATATATACGTATGGAATGGAGTTTGCAACTGAAAAGAAACTTTGTGTTCCCAACAAGCTATATGAAGGACGGCGTTCACACACACTTATCTCTCAGAACTGAGCAAGTGGAGAGACGTTCGTTCACCTAGCACCAAGGGAACGGGTTGCAGGAGACACTTTTTCTCTGCTTTCTCAGTCTGTTTCCTAGTGCCGTTTTGAAGTTCCTGCAGTTTTCACTGTAAAACCGAGTTGGAGCTTCTACCTCCAAATATATATGTATGGAATGGAGTTTGCAACTGAAAAAAAACTTTGTGTTCCCAAAAAGCTAGGTGAAGGACGGCTTTCACACACACTTATCTCTCAGAACTGAGCAAGTGGAGAGACGTTCGTTCATCTAGCACCAAGGGAACGGGTTGCAGGAGACACTTTTTCTCTGCTTTCTCAGTCTCTTTCCTAGTGCCGGTTTGAAGTTCCTGCAGTTTTCACTGTCAAACCGAGTTGGAGCTAGTACCTCCCCATTTATATGTATGGAATGGAGTTTGCAACTGAAAAGAAACTTTGTGTTCCCAACAAGCTAGGTGAAGGAAGGCTTTCACACACACTTATCTCTCAGAACTTAGCAAGTGGAGAGACGTTCGTTCATCTAGCACCAAGGGAACGGGTTGCAGGAGACACTTTTTCTCTGCTTTGTCAGTCTGTTTCCTAGTGCCGGTTTGAAGTTTCTGCAGTTTTCACTGTAAAACCGAGTTGGAGCTTGTACCTCCCCTTATATATGTATGGAATGGAGTTTGCAACTGAAAGGAAACTTTGTGTTCCCAACAAGCTAGGTGAAGTACGGCTTTCACACACACTTATCTCTCAGAACTGAGCAAGTGGAGAGACGTTCGTTCAACTAGCACCAAGGGAACGGGTTGCAGGAGACACTTTTTCTCTGCTTTCTCAGTCTGTTTCCTAGTGCCGGTTTGAAGTTCCTGCAGTTTTCACTGTAAAACCGAGTTGGAGCTTCTACCTCCAAATATATATGTATGGAATGGAGTTTGCAACTGAAAAGAAACTTTGTGTTCCCAAAAATCTAGGTGAAGGACGGCTTTCACACACACTTATCTCTCAGAACTGAGGAAGTAGAGAGACGTTCGTTCATCTAGCATCAAGGGAACGGGTTGCAGGAGACACTTTTTCTCTGCTTTCTCAGTCTGTTTCCTAGTGCCGGTTTGAAGTTCCTGCAGTTTTCACTGTAAAACCGAGTTGGAGCTAGTACCTCCCCATATATATGTATGGAATGGAGTTTGCAACTGAAAAGAAACTTTGTGTTCCCAACAAGCTAGGTGAAGGACGGCTTTCACACACACTTATCTCTCAGAACTGAGCAAGTGGAGAGACGTTCGTTCATCTAGCACCAAGGGAACGGGTTGCAGGAGACACTTTTTCTCTGCTTTGTCAGTCTGTTTCCTAGTGCCGGTTTTAAGTTCCTGCAGTTTTCACTGTAAAACCGAGTTGGAGCTTGTACCTCCCCATATATATGTATGGAATGGAGTTTGCAACTGAAAGGAATCTTTGTGTTCCCAACAAGCTAGGTGAAGGACGGCTTTCACACACACTTATCTCTCAGAACTGAGCAAGTGGAGAGACGTTCGTTCATCTAGCACCAAGGGAACGGGTTGCAGGAGACACTTTTTCTCTGCTTTCTCAGTCTGTTTCCTAGTGCCGGTTTGAAGTTCCTGCAGTTTTCACTGTAAAACCGAGTTGGAGCTTCTACCTCCAAATATATATGTATGGAATGGAGTTTGCAACTGAAAAGAAACTTTGTGTTCCCAAAAAGCTAGGTAAAGGACGGCTTTCACACACACTTATCTCTCAGAACTTAGCAAGTGGAGAGACGTTCGTTCATCTAGCACCAAGGGAACGGGTTGCAGGAGACACTTTTTCTCTGCTTTGTCAGTCTGTTTCCTAGTGCCGGTTTGAAGTTCCTGCAGTTTTCACTGTAAAACCGTGTAGGAGCTAGTACCTCCCCATATATATGTATGGAGTGCAGTTTGCAACTGAAAAGAAACTTTGTGTTCCCAACAAGCTAGGTGAAGGACGGCTTTCACACACACTTATCTCTCAGAACTGAGCAAGTGGAGAGACGTTCGTTCATCTAGCACCAAGGGAACGGGTTGCAGGAGACACTTTTTCTCTGCTTTCTCAGTCTGTTTCCTAGTGCCGGTTTGAAGTTCCTGCAGTTTTCACTGTCAAACCGAGTTGGAGCTTCTACCTCCAAATATATATGTATGGAATGGAGTTTGCAACTGAAAAGAAACTTTGTGTTCCCAACAAGCTAGGTGAAGAACGGCTTTCACACACACTTATCTCTCAGAACTGAGCAAGTGGAGAGACGTTCGTTCATCTAGCACCAAGGGAACGGGTTGCAGGAGACACTTTTTCTCTGCTTTCTCAGTCTGTTTCCTAGTGCCGGTTTGAAGTTCCTGCAGTTTTCACTGTAAAACCGAGTTGGAGCTTGTACCTCCCCATATATATGTATGGAATGGAGTTTGCAACTGAAAAGAAACTTTGTGTTCCCAACAAGCTAGGTGAAGGACGGCTTTCACACACACTTATCTCTCAGAACTGAGCAAGTGGAGAGACGTTCGTTCATCTAGCACCAAGGGAACGGGTTGCTGGAGACACTTTTTCTCTGCTTTCTCAGTCTGTTTCCTAGTGCCGGTTTGAAGTTCCTGCAGTTTTCACTGTAAAACCGAGTTGGAGCTTCTACCTCCAAATATATATGTATGGAATGGAGTTTGCAACTGGAAAGAAACTTTGTGTTCCCAAAAAGCTAGGTGAAGGACGGCTTTCACACACACTTATCTCTCAGAACTGAGCAAGTGGAGAGACGTTCGTTCATCTAGCACCAAGGGAACGGGTTGCAGGAGACACTTTTTCTCTGCTTTCTCAGTCTGTTTCCTAGTGCCGGTTTGAAGTTCCTGCAGTTTTCACTGTCAAACCGAGTTGGAGCTAGTACCTCCCCATATATATGTATGGAATGGAGTTTGCAACTGAAAAGAAACTTTGTGTTCCCAACAAGCTATATGAAGGACGGCGTTCACACACACTTATCTCTCAGAACTGAGCAAGTGGAGAGACGTTCGTTCATCTAGCACCAAGGGAACGGGTTGCAGGAGACACTTTTTCTCTGCTTTCTCAGTCTGTTTCCTAGTGCCGTTTTGAAGTTCCTGCAGTTTTCACTGTAAAACCGAGTTGGAGCTTCTACCTCCAAATATATATGTATGGAATGGAGTTTGCAACTGAAAAGAAACTTTGTGTTCCCAAAAAGCTAGGTGAAGGACGGCTTTCACACACACTTATCTCTCAGAACTGAGCAAGTGGAGAGACGTTCGTTCATCTAGCACCAAGGGAACGGGTTGCAGGAGACACTTTTTCTCTGCTTTGTCAGTCTGTTTCCTAGTGCCGGTTTGAAGTTCCTGCAGTTTTCACTGTAAAACCGAGTTGGAGCTTGTACCTCCCCATATATATGTATGGAATGGAGTTTGCAACTGAAAGGAAACTTTGTGTTCCCAAGAAGCTAGGTGAAGGGCGGCTTTCACACACACTTATCTCTCAGAACTGAGCAAGTGGAGAGACGTTCGTTCATCTAGCACCAAGGGAACGGGTTGCAGGAGACACTTTTTCTCTGCTTTCTCAGTCTGTTTCCTAGTGCCGGTTTGAAGTTCCTGCAGTTTTCACTGTAAAACCGAGTTGGAGCTTCTACCTCCAAATATATATGTATGGAAAGGAGTTTGCAACTGAAAAGAAACTTTGTGTTCCCAAAAATCTAGGTGAAGGACGGCTTTCACACACACTTATCTCTCAGAACTGAGGAAGTAGAGAGACGTTCGTTCATCTAGCATCAAGGGAACGGGTTGCAGGAGACACTATTTCTCTGCTTTCTCAGTCTGTTTCCTAGTGCCGGTTTGAAGTTCCTGCAGTTTTCACTGTCAAACCGAGTTGGAGCTTGTACCTCCCCATATATACGTATGGAATGGAGTTTGCAACTGAAAAGAAACTTTGTGTTCCCAACAAGCTATATGAAGGACGGCGTTCACACACACTTATCTCTCAGAACTGAGCAAGTGGAGAGACGTTCGTTCACCTAGCACCAAGGGAACGGGTTGCAGGGGACACTTTTTCTCTGCTTTCTCAGTCTGTTTCCTAGTGCCGTTTTGAAGTTCCTGCAGTTTTCACTGTAAAACCGAGTTGGAGCTTCTACCTCCAAATATATATGTATGGAATGGAGTTTGCAACTGAAAAAAAACTTTGTGTTCCCAAAAAGCTAGGTGAAGGACGGCTTTCACACACACTTATCTCTCAGAACTGAGCAAGTGGAGAGACGTTCGTTCATCTAGCACCAAGGGAACGGGTTGCAGGAGACACTTTTTCTCTGCTTTCTCAGTCTCTTTCCTAGTGCTGGTTTGAAGTTCCTGCAGTTTTCACTGTCAAACCGAGTTGGAGCTAGTACCTCCCCATTTATATGTATGGAATGGAGTTTGCAACTGAAAAGAAACTTTGTGTTCCCAACAAGCTAGGTGAAGGAAGGCTTTCACACACACTTATCTCTCAGAACTTAGCAAGTGGAGAGACGTTCGTTCATCTAGCACCAAGGGAACGGGTTGCAGGAGACACTTTTTCTCTGCTTTGTCAGTCTGTTTCCTAGTGCCGGTTTGAAGTTTCTGCAGTTTTCACTGTAAAACCGAGTTGGAGCTTGTACCTCCCCTTATATATGTATGGAATGGAGTTTGCAACTGAAAGGAAACTTTGTGTTCCCAACAAGCTAGGTGAAGTACGGCTTTCACACACACTTATCTCTCAGAACTGAGCAAGTGGAGAGACGTTCGTTCAACTAGCACCAAGGGAACGGGTTGCAGGAGACACTTTTTCTCTGCTTTCTCAGTCTGTTTCCTAGTGCCGGTTTGAAGTTCCTGCAGTTTTCACTGTAAAACCGAGTTGGAGCTTCTACCTCCAAATATATATGTATGGAATGGAGTTTGCAACTGAAAAGAAACTTTGTGTTCCCAAAAATCTAGGTGAAGGACGGCTTTCACACACACTTATCTCTCAGAACTGAGGAAGTAGAGAGACGTTCGTTCATCTAGCATCAAGGGAACGGGTTGCAGGAGACACTTTTTCTCTGCTTTCTCAGTCTGTTTCCTAGTGCCGGTTTGAAGTTCCTGCAGTTTTCACTGTAAAACCGAGTTGGAGCTAGTACCTCCCCATATATATGTATGGAATGGAGTTTGCAACTGAAAAGAAACTTTGTGTTCCCAACAAGCTAGGTGAAGGACGGCTTTCACACACACTTATCTCTCAGAACTGAGCAAGTGGAGAGACGTTCGTTCATCTAGCACCAAGGGAACGGGTTGCAGGAGACACTTTTTCTCTGCTTTGTCAGTCTGTTTCCTAGTGCCGGTTTGAAGTTCCTGCAGTTTTCACTGTAAAACCGAGTTGGAGCTTCTACCTCCAAATATATATGTATAGAATGGAGTTTGCAACTGAAAAGAAACTTTGTGTTCCCAAAAAGCTAGGTAAAGGACGGCTTTCACACACACTTATCTCTCAGAACTTAGCAAGTGGAGAGACGTTCGTTCATCTAGCACCAAGGGAACGGGTTGCAGGAGACACTTTTTCTCTGCTTTGTCAGTCTGTTTCCTAGTGCCGGTTTGAAGTTCCTGCAGTTTTCACTGTAAAACCGTGTAGGAGCTAGTACCTCCCTATATATATGTATGGAGTGCAGTTTGCAACTGAAAAGAAACTTTGTGTTCCCAACAAGCTAGGTGAAGGACGGCTTTCACACACACTTATCTCTCAGAACTGAGCAAGTGGAGAGACGTTCGTTCATCTAGCACCAAGGGAACGGGTTGCAGGAGACACTTTTTCTCTGCTTTCTCAGTCTGTTTCCTAGTGCCGGTTTGGAGTTCCTGCAGTTTTCACTGTCAAACCGAGTTGGAGCTTCTACCTCCAAATATATATGTATGGAATGGAGTTTGCAACTGAAAAGAAACTTTGTGTTCCCAACAAGCTAGGTGAAGGACGGCTTTCACACACACTTATCTCTCAGAACTGAGCAAGTGGAGAGACGTTCGTTCATCTAGCACCAAGGGAACGGGTTGCAGGAGACACTTTATGTCTGCTTTCTCAGTCTGTTTCCTAGTGCCGGTTTGAAGTTCCTGCAGTTTTCACTGTAAAACCGAGTTGGAGCTAGTACCTCCCCATATATATGTATGGAATGGAGTTTGAAACTGAAAAGAAACTTTGTGTTCCCAACAAGCTATATGAAGGATGGCGTTCACACACACTTATGTCTCAGAACTGAGCAAGTGGAGAGACGTTCGTTCATCTAGCACCAATGGAACGCGTTGCAGGAGACACTTTTTCTCTGCTTTCTCAGTCTGTTTCCTAGTGCCGTTTTGAAGTTCCTGCAGTTTTCACTGTAAAACCGAGTTGGAGCTTCTACCTCCAAATATATATGTATGGAATGGAGTTTGCAACTGAAAAAAAACTTTGTGTTCCCAAAAAGCTAGGTGAAGGACGGCTTTCACACACACTTATCTCTCAGAACTGAGCAAGTGGAGAGACGTTCGTTCATCTAGCACCAAGGGAACGGGTTGCAGGAGACACTTTTTCTCTGCTTTCTCAGTCTGTTTCCTAGTGCCGGTTTGAAGTTCCTGCAGTTTTCACTGTCAAACCGAGTTGGAGCTAGTACCTCCCCATTTATATGTATGGAATGGAGTTTGCAACTGAAAAGAAACTTTGTGTTCCCAACAAGCTAGGTGAAGGAAGGCTTTCACACACACTTATCTCTCAGAACTGAGCAAGTGGAGAGACGTTCGTTCATCTAGCACCAAGGGAACGGGTTGCAGGAGACACTTTTTCTCTGCTTTGTCAGTCTGTTTCCTAGTGCCGGTTTGAAGTTCCTGCAGTTTTCACTGTAAAACCGAGTTGGAGCTTGTACCTCCCCATATATATGTATGGAATGGAGTTTGCAACTGAAAGGAATCTTTGTGTTCCCAACAAGCTAGGTGAAGGACGGCTTTCACACACACTTATCTCTCAGAACTGAGCAAGTGGAGAGACGTTCGTTCATCTAGCACCAAGGGAACGGGTTGCAGGAGACACTTTTTCTCTGCTTTTTCAGTCTGTTTCCTAGTGCCGGTTTGAAGTTCCTGCAGTTTTCACTGTAAAACCGAGTTGGAGCTTCTACCTCCAAATATATATGTATGGAATGGAGTTTGCAACTGAAAAGAAACTTTGTGTTCCCAAAAAGCTAGGTAAAGGACGGCTTTCACACACACTTATCTCTCAGAACTTAGCAAGTGGAGAGACGTTCGTTCATCTAGCACCAAGGGAACGGGTTGCAGGAGACACTTTTTCTCTGCTTTGTCAGTCTGTTTCCTAGTGCCGGTTTGAAGTTCCTGCAGTTTTCACTGTAAAACCGAGTTGGAGCTTCTACCTCCAAATATATATGTATGGAATGGAGTTTGCAACTGAAAAAAAACTTTGTGTTCCCAAAAAGCTAGGTGAAGGACGGCTTTCACACACACTTATCTCTCAGAACTGAGCAAGTGGAGAGACGTTCGTTCATCTAGCACCAAGGGAACGGGTTGCAGGAGACACTTTTTCTCTGCTTTCTCAGTCTGTTTCCTAGTGCTGGTTTGAAGTTCCTGCAGTTTTCACTGTCAAACCGAGTTGGAGCTAGTACCTCCCCATTTATATGTATGGAAAGGAGTTTGCAACTGAAAAGAAACTTTGTGTTCCCAACAAGCTAGGTGAAGGACGGCTTTCACACACACTTATCTCTCAGAACTTAGCAAGTGGAGAGACGTTCGTTCATCTAGCACCAAGGGAACGGGTTGCAGGAGACACTATTTCTCTGCTTTGTCAGTCTGTTTCCTAGTGCCGGTTTGAAGTTCCTGCAGTTTTCACTGTAAAACCGAGTTGGAGCTTGTACCTCCCCTTATATATATATGGAATGGAGTTTGAACTGAAAGGAAACTTTGTGTTCCCAACAAGCTAGGTGAAGGACGGCTTTCACACACACTTATCTCTCAGAACTGAGCAAGTGGAGAGACGTTCGTTCATCTAGCACCAAGGGAACGGGTTGCAGGAGACACTTTTTCTCTGCTTTCTCAGTCTGTTTCCTAGTGCCGGTTTGAAGTTCCTGCAGGTTTCACTGTAAAACCGAGTTGGAGCTTCTACCTCCAAATATATATGTATGGAATGGAGTTTGCAACTGAAAAGAAACTTTGTGTTCCCAAAAAGCTAGGTGAAGGACGGCTTTCACACACACTTATCTCTCAGAACTGAGGAAGTAGAGAGACGTTCGTTCATCTAGCATCAAGGGAACGGGTTGCAGGAGACACTTTTTCTCTGCTTTCTCAGTCTGTTTCCTAGTGCCGGTTTGAAGTTCCTGCAGTTTTCAGTGTAAAACCGAGTTGGAGGTAGTACCTCCCCATATATATGTATGGAATGGAGTTTGCAACTGAAAAGAAACTTTGTGTTCCCAACAAGCTAGGTGAAGGACGGCTTTCACACACACTTATCTCTCAGAACTGAGCAAGTGGAGAGACGTTCGTTCATCTAGCACCAAGGGAAAGGGTTGCAGGAGACACTTTTTCTCTGCTTTCTCAGTCTGTTTCCTAGTGCCGGTTTTAAGTTCCTGCAGTTTTCACTGTCAAACCGAGTTGGAGCTTCTACCTCCAAATATATATGTATGGAATGGAGTTTGCAACTGAAAAGAAACTTTGTGTTCCCAACAAGCTAGGTGAAGGACGGCTTTCACACACACTTATCTCTCAGAACTGAGCAAGTGGAGAGACGTTCGTTCATCTAGCACCAAGGGAACGGGTTGCAGGAGACACTTTATGTCTGCTTTCTCAGTCTGTTTCCTAGTGCCGGTTTGAAGTTCCTGCAGTTTTCACTGTAAAACCGAGTTGGAGCTAGTACTTCCCCATATATATGTATGGAATGGAGTTTGAAACTGAAAAGAAACTTTGTGTTCCCAACAAGCTATATGAAGAATGGCGTTCACACACACTTATCTCTCAGAACTGAGCAAGTGGAGAGACGTTCGTTCATCTAGCACCAAGGGAACGGTTTGCAGGAGACACTTTTTCTCTGCTTTCTCAGTCTGTTTCCTAGTGCCGTTTTGAAGTTCCTGCAGTTTTCACTGTAAAACCGAGTTGGAGCTTCTACCTCCAAATATATATGTATGGAATGGAGTTTGCAACTGAAAAAAAACTTTGTGTTCCCAAAAAGCTAGGTGAAGGACGGCTTTCACACACACTTATCTCTCAGAACTGAGCAAGTGGAGAGACGTTCGTTCATCTAGCACCAAGGGAACGGGTTGCAGGAGACACTTTTTCTCTGCTTTCTCAGTCTGTTTCCTAGTGCCGGTTTGAAGTTCCTGCAGTTTTCACTGTCAAACCGAGTTGGAGCTAGTACCTCCCCATTTATATGTATGGAATGGAGTTTGCAACTGAAAAGAAACTTTGTGTTCCCAACAAGCTAGGTGAAGGAAGGCTTTCACACACACTTATCTCTCAGAACTTAGCAAGTGGAGAGACGTTCGTTCATCTAGCACCAAGGGAACGGGTTGCAGGAGACACTTTTTCTCTGCTTTGTCAGTCTGTTTCCTAGTGCCGGTTTGAAGTTCCTGCAGTTTTCACTGTAAAACCGAGTTGGAGCTTGTACCTCCCCATATATATGTATGGAATGGAGTTTGCAACTGAAAGGAATCTTTGTGTTCCCAACAAGCTAGGTGAAGGACGGCTTTCACACACACTTATCTCTCAGAACTGAGCAAGTGGAGAGACGTTCGTTCATTTAGCACCAAGGGAACGGGTTGCAGGAGACACTTTTTCTCTGCTTTCTCAGTCTTTTTCCTAGTGCCGGTTTGAAGTTCCTGCAGTTTTCACTGTAAAACCGAGTTGGAGCTTCTACCTCCAAATATATATGTATGGAATGGAGTTTGCAACTGAAAAGAAACTTTGTGTTCCCAAAAAGCTAGGTGAAGAACGGCTTTCACACACACTGATCTCTCAGAACTTAGCAAGTGGATAGACGTTCGTTCATCTAGCACCAAGGGAACGGGTTGCAGGAGACACTTTTTCTCTGCTTTGTCAGTCTGTTTCCTAGTGCCGGTTTGAAGTTCCTGCAGTTTTCACTGTAAAACCGAGTTGGAGCTTGTACCTCCCCATATATATGTATGGAATGGAGTTTGCAACTGAAAGGAAACTTTGTGTTCCCAACAAGCTAGGTGAAGGACGGCTTTCACACATAATTATCTCTCAGAACTGAGCAAGTGGAGAGACGTTCGTTCATCTAGCACCAAGGGAACGGGTTGCAGGAGACACTTTTTCTCTGCTTTCTCAGTCTGTTTCCTAGTGATGGTTTGAAGTTCCTGCAGTTTTCACTGTAAAACCGAGTTGGAGCTTCTACCTCCAAATATATATGTATGGAATTGAGTTTGCAACTGAAAAGAAACTTTGTGTTCCCAAAAAGCTAGGTGAAGGACGGCTTTCACACACACTTATCTCTCAGAACTGAGGAAGTAGAGAGACGTTCGTTCATCTAGCATCAAGGGAACGGGTTGCAGGAGACACTTTTCTCTGCTTTCTCAGTCTGTTTCCTAGTGCCGGTTTGAAGTTCCTGCAGTTTTCACTGTAAAACCGAGTTGGAGCTTCTACCTCCAAATATATATGTATGGAATGGAGTTTGCAACTGAAAAGAAACTTTGTGTTCCCAACAAGCTAGGTGAAGTATGGCGTTCACACACACTTATCTCTCAGAACTGAGCAAGTGGAGAGACGTTCGTTCATCTAGCACCAAGGGAACGGGTTGCAGGAGACACTTATTCTCTGCTTTCTCAGTCTGTTTCCTAGTGCCGTTTTGAAGTTCCTGCAGTTTTCACTGTCAAACCGAGTTGGAGCTTCTACCTCCAAATATATATGTATGGAATGGAGTTTGCAACTGAAAAAAATCTTTGTGTTCCCAAAAAGCTAGGTGAAGGACGGCTTTCACACACACTTATCTCTCAGAACTGAGCAAGTGGAGAGACGTTCGTTCATCTAGCACCAAGGGAACGGGTTGCAGGAGACACTTTTTCTCTGCTTTCTCAGTCTGTTTCCTAGTGCCGGTTTGAAGTTCCTGCAGTTTTAACTGTCAAACCGAGTTGGAGCTAGTACCTCCCCATTTATATGTATGGAATGGAGTTTGCAACTGAAAAGAAACTTTGTGTTCCCAACAAGCTAGGTGAAGGAAGGCTTTCACACACACTTATCTCTCAGAACTTAGCAAGTGGAGAGACGTTCGTTCATCTAGCACCAAGGGAACGGGTTGCAGGAGACACTTTTTCTCTGCTTTGTCAGTCTGTTTCCTAGTGCCGGTATGAAGTTCCTGCAGTTTTCACTGTAAAACCGAGTTGGAGCTTGTACCTCCCCATATATATGTATGGAATGGAGTTTGCAACTGAAAGGAATCTTTGTGTTCCCAACAAGCTAGGTGAAGGACGGCTTTCACACACACTTATCTCTCAGAACTGAGCAAGTGGAGAGACGTTCGTTCATCTAGCACCAAGGGAACGGGTTGCAGGAGACACTTTTTCTCTGCTTTCTCAGTCTGTTTCCTAGTGCCGGTATGAAGTTCCTGCAGTTTTCACTGTAAAACCGAGTTGGAGCTTCTACCTCCAAATATATATGTATGGAATTGAGTTTGCAACTGAAAAGAAACTTTGTGTTCCCAAAAAGCTAGGTGAAGGATGGCTTTCACACACACTTATCTCTCAGAACTGAGGAAGTAGAGAGACGTTCGTTCATCTAGCATCAAGGGAACGGGTTGCAGGAGACACTTTTTCTCTGCTTTCTCAGTCTGTTTCCTAGTGCCGGTTTGAAGTTCCTGCAGTTTTCACTGTAAAACCGAGTTGGAGCTAGTACCTCCCCATATATATGTATGGAATGGAGTTTGCAACTGAAAAGAAACTTTGTGTTCCCAACAAGCTAGGTGAAGGACGGCTTTCACACACACTTATCTCTCAGAACTGAGCAAGTGGAGAGACGTTCGTTCATCTAGCACCAAGGGAACGGGTTGCAGGAGACACTTTTTCTCTGCTTTCTCAGTCTGTTTCCTAGTGCCGGTTTTAAGTTCCTGCAGTTTTCACTGTCAAACCGAGTTGGAGCTTCTACCTCCAAATATATATGTATGGAATGGAGTTTGCAACTGAAAAGAAACTTTGTGTTCCCAACAAGCTAGGTGAAGGACGGCTTTCACACACACTTATCTCTCAGAACTGAGCAAGTGGAGAGACGTTCGTTCTTCTAGCACCAAGGGAACGGGTTGCAGGAGACACTTTTTCTCTGCTTTCTCAGTCTGTTTCCTAGTGCCGGTTTGAAGTTCCTGCAGTTTTCACTGTAAAACCGAGTTGGAGCTTCTACCTCCAAATATATATGTATGGAATGGAGTTTGCAACTGAAAAGAAACTTTGTGTTCCCAAAAAGCTAGGTGAAGGACGGCTTTCACACACACTTATCTCTCAGAACTGAGGAAGTAGAGAGACGTTCGTTCATCTAGCATCAAGGGAACGGGTTGCAGGAGACACTTTTTCTCTGCTTTCTCAGTCTGTTTCCTAGTGCCGGTTTGAAGTTCCTGCAGTTTTCACTGTAAAACCGAGTTGGAGCTAGTACCTCCCCATATATATGTATGGAATGGAGTTTGCAACTGAAAAGAAACTTTGTGTTCCCAACAAGCTAGGTGAAGTACGGCTTTCACACACACTTATCTCTCAGAACTGAGCAAGTGGAGAGACGTTCGTTCATCTAGCACCAAGGGAACGGGTTGCAGGAGACACTTTTTCTCTGCTTTCTCAGTCTGTTTCCTAGTGCCGGTTTTAAGTTCCTGCAGTTTTCACTGTCAAACCGAGTTGGAGCTTCTACCTCCAAATATATATGTATGGAATGGAGTTTGCAACTGAAAAGAAACTTTGTGTTCCCAACAAGCTAGGTGAAGGACGGCTTTCACACACACTTATCTCTCAGAACTGAGGAAGTAGAGAGACGTTCGTTCATCTAGCATCAAGGGAACGGGTTGCAGGAGACACTTTTTCTCTGCTTTCTCAGTCTGTTTCCTAGTGCCGGTTTGAAGTTCCTGCAGTTTTCACTGTAAAACCGAGTTGGAGCTAGTACCTCCCCATATATATGTATGGAATGGAGTTTGCAACTGAAAAGAAACTTTGTGTTCCCAACAAGCTAGGTGAAGGACGGCTTTCACACACACTTATCTCTCAGAACTGAGCAAGTGGAGAGACGTTCGTTCATCTAGCACCAAGGGAACGGGTTGCAGGAGACACTTTTTCTCTGCTTTCTCAGTCTGTTTCCTAGTGCCGGTTTTAAGTTCCTGCAGTTTTCACTGTCAAACCGAGTTGGAGCTTCTACCTCCAAATATATATGTATGGAATGGAGTTTGCAACTGAAAAGAAACTTTGTGTTCCCAACAAGCTAGGTGAAGGACGGCTTTCACACACACTTATCTCTCAGAACTGAGCAAGTGGAGAGACGTTCGTTCATCTAGCACCAAGGGAACGGGTTGCAGGAGACACTTTATGTCTGCTTTCTCAGTCTGTTTCCTAGTGCCGGTTTGAAGTTCCTGCAGTTTTCACTGTAAAACCGAGTTAGAGCTAGTACCTCCCCATATATATGTATGGAATGGAGTTTGAAACTGAAAAGAAACTTTGTGTTCCCAACAAGCTATATGAAGGATGGCGTTCACACACACTTATCTCTCAGAACTGAGCAAGTGGAGAGACGTTCGTTCATCTAGCACCAAGGGAACGGGTTGCAGGAGACACTTTTTCTCTGCTTTCTCAGTCTGTTTCCTAGTGCCGTTTTGAAGTTCCTGCAGTTTTCACTGTAAAACCGAGTTGGAGCTTCTACCTCCAAATATATATGTATGGAATGGAGTTTGCAACTGAAAAAAAACTTTGTGTTCCCAAAAAGCTAGGTGAAGGACGGCTTTCACACACACTTATCTCTCAGAACTGAGCAAGTGGAGAGACGTTCGTTCATCTAGCACCAAGGGAACGGGTTGCAGGAGACACTTTTTCTCTGCTTTCTCAGTCTGTTTCCTAGTGCCGGTTTGAAGTTCCTGCAGTTTTCACTGTCAAACCGAGTTGGAGCTAGTACCTCCCCATTTATATGTATGGAATGGAGTTTGCAACTGAAAAGAAACTTTGTGTTCCCAACAAGCTAGGTGAAGGAAGGCTTTCACACACACTTATCTCTCAGAACTTAGCAAGGGGAGAGACGTTCGTTCATCTAGCACCAAGGGAACGGGTTGCAGGAGACACTTTTTCTCTGCTTTGTCAGTCTGTTTCCTAGTGCCGGTTTGAAGTTCCTGCAGTTTTCGCTGTAAAACCGAGTTGGAGCTTGTACCTCCCCATATATATGTATGGAATGGACTTGGCAACTGAACGGAAACTTTGTGTTCCCAAAAAGCTAGGTGAAGTACGGCTTTCACACACACTTATCTCTCAGAACTGAGCAAGTGGAGAGACGTTCGTTCATCTAGCACCAAGGGAACGGGTTGCAGGAGACACTCTTTCTCTGCTTTCTCAGTCTGTTTCCTAGTGCCGGTTTGAAGTTCCTGCAGTTTTCACTGTCAAACCGAGTTGGAGCTAGTACCTCCCCATTTATATGTATGGAATGGAGTTTGCAACTGAAAAGAAACTTTGTGTTCCCAACAAGCTAGGTGAAGGAAGGCTTTCACACACACTTATCTCTCAGAACTTAGCAAGTGGAGAGACGTTCGTTCATCTAGCACCAAGGGAACGGGTTGCAGGAGACACTTTTTCTCTGCTTTGTCAGTCTGTTTCCTAGTGCCGGTTTGAAGTTCCTGCAGTTTTCACTGTAAAACCGAGTTGGAGCTTGTACCTCCCCATATATATGTATGGAATGGAGTTTGCAACTGAAAGGAATCTTTGTGTTCCCAACAAGCTAGGTGAAGGACGGCTTTCACACACACTTATCTCTCAGAACTGAGCAAGTGGAGAGACGTTCGTTCATCTAGCACCAAGGGAACGGGTTGCAGGAGACACTTTTTCTCTGCTTTCTCAGTCTGTTTCCTAGTGCCGGTATGAAGTTCCTGCAGTTTTCACTGTAAAACCGAGTTGGAGCTTCTACCTCCAAATATATATGTATGGAATTGAGTTTGCAACTGAAAAGAAACTTTGTGTTCCCAAAAAGCTAGGTGAAGGACGGCTTTCACACACACTTATCTCTCAGAACTGAGGAAGTAGAGAGACGTTCGTTCATCTAGCATCAAGGGAACGGGTTGCAGGAGACACTTTTTCTCAGCTTTCTCAGTCTGTTTCCTAGTGCCGGTTTGAAGTTCCTGCAGTTTTCACTGTAAAACCGAGTTGGAGCTAGTACCTCCCCATATATATGTATGGAATGGAGTTTGCAACTGAAAAGAAACTTTGTGTTCCCAACAAGCTAGGTGAAGGACGGCTTTCACACACACTTATCTCTCAGAACTGAGCAAGTGGAGAGACGTTCGTTCATCTAGCACCAAGGGAACGGGTTGCAGGAGACACTTTTTCTCTGCTTTCTCAGTCTGTTTCCTAGTGCCGGTTTTAAGTTCCTGCAGTTTTCACTGTCAAACCGAGTTGGAGCTTCTACCTCCAAATATATATGTATGGAATGGAGTTTGCAACTGAAAAGAAACTTTGTGTTCCCAACAAGCTAGGTGAAGGACGGCTTTCACACACACTTATCTCTCAGAACTGAGGAAGTAGAGAGACGTTCGTTCATCTAGCATCAAGGGAACGGGTTGCAGGAGACACTTTTTCTCTGCTTTCTCAGTCTGTTTCCTAGTGCCGGTTTGAAGTTCCTGCAGTTTTCACTGTAAAACCTAGTTGGAGCTAGTACCTCCCCATATATATGTATGGAATGGAGTTTGCAACTGAAAAGAAACTTTGTGTTCCCAACAAGCTAGGTGAAGGACGGCTTTCACACACACTTATCTCTCAGAACTGAGCAAGTGGAGAGACGTTCGTTCATCTAGCACCAAGGGAACGGGTTGCAGGAGACACTTTTTCTCTGCTTTCTCAGTCTGTTTCCTAGTGCCGGTTTTAAGTTCCTGCAGTTTTCACTGTCAAACCGAGTTGGAGCTTCTACCTCCAAATATATATGTATGGAATGGAGTTTGCAACTGAAAAGAAACTTTGTGTTCCCAACAAGCTAGGTGAAGGACGGCTTTCACACACACTTATCTCTCAGAACTGAGCAAGTGGAGAGACGTTCGTTCATCTAGCACCAAGGGAACGGGTTGCAGGAGACACTTTATGTCTGCTTTCTCAGTCTGTTTCCTAGTGCCGGTTTGAAGTTCCTGCAGTTTTCACTGTAAAACCGAGTTGGAGCTAGTACCTCCCCATATATATGTATGGAATGGAGTTTGAAACTGAAAAGAAACTTTGTGTTCCCAACAAGCTATATGAAGGATGGCGTTCACACACACTTATCTCTCAGAACTGAGCAAGTGGAGAGACGTTCGTTCATCTAGCACCAAGGGAACGGGTTGCAGGAGACACTTTTTCTCTGCTTTCTCAGTCTGTTTCCTAGTGCCGTTTTGAAGTTCCTGCAGTTTTCACTGTAAAACCGAGTTGGAGCTTCTACCTCCAAATATATATGTATGGAATGGAGTTTGCAACTGAAAAAAAACTTTGTGTTCCCAAAAAGCTAGGTGAAGGACGGCTTTCACACACACTTATCTCTCAGAACTGAGCAAGTGGAGAGACGTTCGTTCATCTAGCACCAAGGGAACGGGTTGCAGGAGACACTTTTTCTCTGCTTTCTCAGTCTGTTTCCTAGTGCCGGTTTGAAGTTCCTGCAGTTTTCACTGTCAAACCGAGTTGGAGCTAGTACCTCCCCATTTATATGTATGGAATGGAGTTTGCAACTGAAAAGAAACTTTGTGTTCCCAACAAGCTAGGTGAAGGAAGGCTTTCACACACACTTATCTCTCAGAACTTAGCAAGGGGAGAGACGTTCGTTCATCTAGCACCAAGGGAACGGGTTGCAGGAGACACTTTTTCTCTGCTTTGTCAGTCTGTTTCCTAGTGCCGGTTTGAAGTTCCTGCAGTTTTCGCTGTAAAACCGAGTTGGAGCTTGTACCTCCCCATATATATGTATGGAATGGACTTTGCAACTGAAAGGAAACTTTGTGTTCCCAAAAAGCTAGGTGAAGGACGGCTTTCACACACACTTATCTCTCAGAACTGAGCAAGTGGAGAGACGTTCGTTCATCTAGCACCAAGGGAACGGGTTGCAGGAGACACTTTTTCTCTGCTTTCTCAGTCTGTTTCCTAGTGCCGGTTTGAAGTTCCTGCAGTTTTCACTGTCAAACCGAGTTGGAGCTAGTACCTCCCCATTTATATGTATGGAATGGAGTTTGCAACTGAAAAGAAACTTTGTGTTCCCAACAAGCTAGGTGAAGGAAGGCTTTCACACACACTTATCTCTCAGAACTTAGCAAGTGGAGAGACGTTCGTTCATCTAGCACCAAGGGAACGGGTTGCAGGAGACACTTTTTCTCTGCTTTGTCAGTCTGTTTCCTAGTGCCTGTTTGAAGTTCCTGCAGTTTTCACTGTAAAACCGAGTTGGAGCTTGTACCTCCCCATATATATGTATGGAATGGAGTTTGCAACTGAAAGGAATCTTTGTGTTCCCAACAAGCTAGGTGAAGGACGGCTTTCACACACACTTATCTCTCAGAACTGAGCAAGTGGAGAGACGTTCGTTCATCTAGCACCAAGGGAACGGGTTGCAGGAGACACTTTTTCTCTGCTTTCTCAGTCTGTTTCTTAGTGCCGGTATGAAGTTCCTGCAGTTTTCACTGTAAAACCGAGTTGGAGCTTCTACCTCCAAATATATATGTATGGAATTGAGTTTGCAACTGAAAAGAAACTTTGTGTTCCCAAAAAGCTAGGTGAAGGACGGCTTTCACACACACTTATCTCTCAGAACTGAGGAAGTAGAGAGACGTTCGTTCATCTAGCATCAAGGGAACGGGTTGCAGGAGACACTATTTCTCTGCTTTCTCAGTCTGTTTCCTAGTGCCGGTTTGAAGTTCCTGCAGTTTTCACTGTCAAACCGAGTTGGAGCTTCTACCTACAAATATATATGTATGGAATGGAGTTTGCAACTGAAAAGAAACTTTGTGTTCCCAACAAGCTAGGTGAAGGACGGCTTTCACACACACTTATCTCTCAGAACTGAGCAAGTGGAGAGACGTTCGTTCATCTAGCACCAAGGGAACGGGTTGCAGGAGACACTTTATGTCTGCTTTCTCAGTCTGTTTCCTAGTGCCGGTTTGAAGTTCCTGCAGTTTTCACTGTAAAACCGAGTTGGAGCTAGTACTTCCCCATATATATGTATGGAATGGAGTTTGAAACTGAAAAGAAACTTTGTGTTCCCAACAAGCTATATGAAGGATGGCGTTCACACACACTTATCTCTCAGAACTGAGCAAGTGGAGAGACGTTCGTTCATCTAGCACCAAGGGAACGGGTTGCAGGAGACACTTATTCTCTGCTTTCTCAGTCTGTTTCCTAGTGCCGTTTTGAAGTTCCTGCAGTTTTCACTGTAAAACCGAGTTGGAGCTTCTACCTCCAAATATATATGTATGGAATGGAGTTTGCAACTGAAAAAAAACTTTGTGTTCCCAAAAAGCTAGGTGAAGGACGGCTTTCACACACACTTATCTCTCAGAACTGAGCAAGTGGAGAGACGTTCGTTCATCTAGCACCAAGGGAACGGGTTGCAGGAGACACTTTTTCTCTGCTTTCTCAGTCTGTTTCCTAGTGCCGGTTTGAAGTTCCTGCAGTTTTCACTGTCAAACCGAGTTGGAGCTAGTACCTCCCCATTTATATGTATGGAATGGAGTTTGCAACTGAAAAGAAACTTTGTGTTCCCAACAAGCTAGGTGAAGGAAGGCTTTCACACACACTTATCTCTCAGAACTTAGCAAGTGGAGAGACGTTCGTTCATCTAGCACCAAGGGAACGGGTTGCAGGAGACACTTTTTCTCTGCTTTGTCAGTCTGTTTCCTAGTGCCGGTTTGAAGTTCCTGCAGTTTTCACTGTAAAACCGAGTTGGAGCTTGTACCTCCCCATATATATGTATGGAATGGAGTTTGCAACTGAAAGGAATCTTTGTGTTCCCAACAAGCTAGGTGAAGGACGGCTTTCACACACACTTATCTCTCAGAACTGAGCAAGTGGAGAGACGTTCGTTCATCTAGCACCAAGGGAACGGGTTGCAGGAGACACTTTTTCTCTGCTTTCTCAGTCTGTTTCCTAGTTCCGGTATGAAGTTCCTGCAGTTTTCACTGTAAAACCGAGTTGGAGCTTCTACCTCCAAATATATATGTATGGAATTGAGTTTGCAACTGAAAAGAAACTTTGTGTTCCCAAAAAGCTAGGTGAAGGACGGCTTTCACACACACTTATCTCTCAGAACTGAGGAAGTAGAGAGACGTTCGTTCATCTAGCATCAAGGGAACGGGTTGCAGGAGACACTTTTTCTCTGCTTTCTCAGTCTGTTTCCTAGTGCCGGTTTGAAGTTCCTGCAGTTTTCACTGTAAAACCGAGTTGGAGCTAGTACCTCCCCATATATATGTATGGAATGGAGTTTGCAACTGAAAAGAAACTTTGTGTTCCCAACAAGCTAGGTGAAGGACGGCTTTCACACACACTTATCTCTCAGAACTGAGCAAGTGGAGAGACGTTCGTTCATCTAGCACCAAGGGAACGGGTTGCAGGAGACACTTTTTCTCTGCTTTCTCAGTCTGTTTCCTAGTGCCGGTTTTAAGTTCCTGCAGTTTTCACTGTCAAACCGAGTTGGAGCTTCTACCTCCAAATATATATGTATGGAATGGAGTTTGCAACTGAAAAGAAACTTTGTGTTCCCAACAAGCTAGGTGAAGGACGGCTTTCACACACACTTATCTCTCAGAACTGAGCAAGTGGAGAGACGTTCGTTCATCTAGCACCAAGGGAACGGGTTGCAGGAGACACTTTTTCTCTGCTTTCTCAGTCTGTTTCCTAGTGCCGGTTTGAAGTTCCTGCAGTTTTCACTGTAAAACCGAGTTGGAGCTTCTACCTCCAAATATATATGTATGGAATGGAGTTTGCAACTGAAAAGAAACTTTGTGTTCCCAAAAAGCTAGGTGAAGGACGGCTTTCACACACACTTATCTCTCAGAACTGAGGAAGTAGAGAGACGTTCGTTCATCTAGCATCAAGGGAACGGGTTGCAGGAGACACTTTTTCTCTGCTTTCTCAGTCTGTTTCCTAGTGCCGGTTTGAAGTTCCTGCAGTTTTCACTGTAAAACCGAGTTGGAGCTAGTACCTACCCATATATATGTATGGAATGGAGTTTGCAACTGAAAAGAAACTTTGTGTTCCCAACAAGCTAGGTGAAGGACGGCTTTCACACACACTTATCTCTCAGAACTGAGCAAGTGGAGAGACGTTCGTTCATCTAGCACCAAGGGAACGGGTTGCAGGAGACACTTTATCTCTGCTTTCTCAGTCTGTTTCCTAGTGCCGGTTTTAAGTTCCTGCAGTTTTCACTGTCAAACCGAGTTGGAGCTTGTACCTCCCCATATATATGTATGGAATGGAGTTTGCAACTGAAAAGAAACTTTGTGTTCCCAACAAGCTAGGTGAAGGACGGCTTTCACACACACTTATCTCTCAGAACTGAGGAAGTAGAGAGACGTTCGTTCATCTAGCACCAAGGGAACGGGTTGCAGGAGACACTTTTTCTCTGCTTTCTCAGTCTGTTTCCTAGTGCCGGTTTGAAGTTCCTGCAGTTTTCACTGTAAAACCGAGTTGGAGCTTCTACCTCCAAATATATATGTATGGAATGGAGTTTGCAACTGAAAAGAAACTTTGTGTTCCCAAAAAGCTAGGTGAAGGACGGCTTTCACACACACTTATCTCTCAGAACTGAGGAAGTAGAGAGACGTTCGTTCATCTAGCATCAAGGGAACGGGTTGCAGGAGACACTTTTTCTCTGCTTTCTCAGTCTGTTTCCTAGTGCCGGTTTGAAGTTCCTGCAGTTTTCACTGTAAAACCGAGTTGGAGCTAGTACCTCCCCATATATATGTATGGAATGGAGTTTGCAACTGAAAAGAAACTTTGTGTTCCCAACAAGCTAGGTGAAGGACGGCTTTCACACACACTTATCTCTCAGAACTGAGCAAGTGGAGAGACGTTCGTTCATCTAGCACCAAGGGAACGGGTTGCAGGAAACACTTTTTCTCTGCTTTCTCAGTCTGTTTCCTAGTGCCGGTTTTAAGTTCCTGCAGTTTTCACTGTCAAACCGAGTTGGAGCTTCTACCTCCAAATATATATGTATGGAATGGAGTTTGCAACTGAAAAGAAACTTTGTGTTCCCAACAAGCTAGGTGAAGGACGGCTTTCACACACACTTATCTCTCAGAACTGAGCAAGTGGAGAGACGTTCGTTCATCTAGCACCAAGGGAACGGGTTGCAGGAGACACTTTTTCTCTGCTTTCTCAGTCTGTTTCCTAGTGCCGGTTTGAAGTTCCTGCAGTTTTCACTGTAAAACCGAGTTGGAGCTTCTACCTCCAAATATATATGTATGGAATGGAGTTTGCAACTGAAAAGAAACTTTGTGTTCCCAAAAAGCTAGGTGAAGGACGGCTTTCACACACACATATCTCTCAGAACTGAGGAAGTAGAGAGAAGTTCGTTCATCTAGCATCAAGGGAACGGGTTGCAGGAGACACTTTTTCTCTGCTTTCTCAGTCTGTTTCCTAGTGCCGGTTTGAAGTTCCTGCAGTTTTCACTGTAAAACCGAGTTGGAGCTAGTACCTACCCATATATATGTATGGAATGGAGTTTGCAACTGAAAAGAAACTTTGTGTTCCCAACAAGCTAGGTGAAGGACGGCTTTCACACACACTTATCTCTCAGAACTGAGCAAGTGGAGAGACGTTCGTTCATCTAGCACCAAGGGAACGGGTTGCAGGAGACACTTTTTCTCTGCTTTCTCAGTCTGTTTCCTAGTGCCGGTTTTAAGTTCCTGCAGTTTTCACTGTCAAACCGAGTTGGAGCTTCTACCTCCAAATATATATGTATGGAATGGAGTTTGCAACTGAAAAGAAACTTTGTGTTCCCAACATGCTAGGTGAAGGACGGCTTTCACACACACTTATCTCTCAGAACTGAGGAAGTAGAGAGACGTTCGTTCATCTAGCATCAAGGGAACGGGTTGCAGGAGACACTTTTTCTCTGCTTTCTCAGTCTGTTTCCTAGTGCCGGTTTGAAGTTCCTGCAGTTTTCACTGTAAAACCGAGTTGGAGCTAGTACCTCCCCATATATATGTATGGAATGGAGTTTGCAACTGAAAAGAAACTTTGTGTTCCCAACAAGCTAGGTGAAGGACGGCTTTCACACACACTTATCTCTCAGAACTGAGCAAGTGGAGAGACGTTCGTTCATCTAGCACCAAGGGAACGGGTTGCAGGAGACACTTTATGTCTGCTTTCTCAGTCTGTTTCCTAGTGCCGGTTTGAAGTTCCTGCAGTTTTCACTGTAAAACCGAGTTGGAGCTAGTACCTCCCCATATATATGTATGGAATGGAGTTTGAAACTGAAAAGAAACTTTGTGTTCCCAACAAGCTATATGAAGGATGGCGTTCACACACACTTATCTCTCAGAACTGAGCAAGTGGAGAGACGTTCGTTCATCTAGCACCAAGGGAACGGGTTGCAGGAGACACTTTTTCTCTGCTTTCTCAGTCTGTTTCCTAGTGCCGTTTTGAAGTTCCTGCAGTTTTCACTGTAAAACCGAGTTGGAGCTTCTACCTCCAAATATATATGTATGGAATGGAGTTTGCAACTGAAAAAAAACTTTGTGTTCCCAAAAAGCTAGGTGAAGGACGGCTTTCACACACACTTATCTCTCAGAACTGAGCAAGTGGAGAGACGTTCGTTCATCTAGCACCAAGGGAACGGGTTGCAGGAGACACTTTTTCTCTGCTTTCTCAGTCTGTTTCCTAGTGCCGGTTTGAAGTTCCTGCAGTTTTCACTGTCAAACCGAGTTGGAGCTAGTACCTCCCCATTTATATGTATGGAATGGAGTTTGCAACTGAAAAGAAACTTTGTGTTCCCAACAAGCTAGGTGAAGGAAGGCTTTCACACACACTTATCTCTCAGAACTTAGCAAGGGGAGAGACGTTCGTTCATCTAGCACCAAGGGAACGGGTTGCAGGAGACACTTTTTCTCTGCTTTGTCAGTCTGTTTCCTAGTGCCGGTTTGAAGTTCCTGCAGTTTTCGCTGTAAAACCGAGTTGGAGCTTGTAACTCCCCATATATATGTATGGAATGGACTTTGCAACTGAAAGGAAACTTTGTGTTCCCAAAAAGCTAGGTGAAGGACGGCTTTCACACACACTTATCTCTCAGAACTGAGCAAGTGGAGAGACGTTCGTTCATCTAGCACCAAGGGAACGGGTTGCAGGAGACACTTTTTCTCTGCTTTCTCAGTCTGTTTCCTAGTGCCGGTTTGAAGTTCCTGCAGTTTTCACTGTAAAACCGAGTTGGAGCTTGTACCTCCCCATATATATGTATGGAATGGAGTTTGCAACTGAAAAGAAACTTTGTGTTCCCAAAAAGCTAGGTGAAGGACGGCTTTCACACATACTTATCTCTCAGAACTGAGCAAGTGGAGAGACGTTCGTTCATCTAGCACCAAGGGAACGGGTTGCAGGAGACACTTTTTCTCTGCTTTCTCAGTCTGTTTCCTAGTGCCGGTTTGAAGTTCCTGCAGTTTTCACTGTAAAACCGAGTTGGAGCTAGTACCTCCCCATATATATGTATGGAATGGAGTTTGCAACTGAAAAGAAACTTTGTGTTCCCAACAAGCTAGGTGAAGGACGGCTTTCACACACACTTATCTCTCAGAACTGAGCAAGTGGAGAGACGTTCGTTCATCTAGCACCAAGGGAACGGGTTGCAGGAGACACTTTTTCTCTGCTTTCTCAGTCTGTTTCCTAGTGCCGGTTTGAAGTTCCTGCAGTTTTCACTGTCAAACCGAGTTGGAGCTTCTACCTCCAAATATATATGTATGGAATGGAGTTTGCAACTGAAAAGAAACTTTGTGTTCCCAACAAGCTAGGTGAAGGACGGCTTTCACACACACTTATCTCTCAGAACTGAGCAAGTGGAGAGACGTTCGTTCATCTAGCACCAAGGGAACGGGTTGCAGGAGACACTTTTTCTCTGCTTTCTCAGTCTGTTTCCTAGTGCCGGTTTGAAGTTCCTGCAGTTTTCACTGTAAAACCGAGTTGGAGCTTCTACCTCCAAATATATATGTATGGAATGGAGTTTGCAACTGAAAAGAAACTTTGTGTTCCCAAAAAGCTAGGTGAAGGACGGCTTTCACACACACTTATCTCTCAGAACTGAGGAAGTAGAGAGACGTTCGTTCATCTAGCATCAAGGGAACGGGTTGCAGGAGACACTTTTTCTCTGCTTTCTCAGTCTGTTTCCTAGTGCCGGTTTGAAGTTCCTGCAGTTTTCACTGTAAAACCGAGTTGGAGCTAGTACCTACCCATATATATGTATGGAATGGAGTTTGCAACTGAAAAGAAACTTTGTGTTCCCAACAAGCTAGGTGAAGGACGGCTTTCACACACACTTATCTCTCAGAACTGAGCAAGTGGAGAGACGTTCGTTCATCTAGCACCAAGGGAACGGGTTGCAGGAGACACTTTTTCTCTGCTTTCTCAGTCTGTTTCCTAGTGCCGGTTTTAAGTTCCTGCAGTTTTCACTGTCAAACCGAGTTGGAGCTTCTACCTCCAAATATATATGTATGGAATGGAGTTTGCAACTGAAAAGAAACTTTGTGTTCCCAACAAGCTAGGTGAAGGACGGCTTTCACACACACTTATCTCTCAGAACTGAGCAAGTGGAGAGACGTTCGTTCATCTAGCATCAAGGGAACGGGTTGCAGGAGACACTTTTTCTCTGCTTTCTCAGTCTGTTTCCTAGTGCCGGTTTGAAGTTCCTGCAGTTTTCACTGTAAAACCGAGTTGGAGCTAGTACCTCCCCATATATATGTATGGAATGGAGTTTGCAACTGAAAAGAAACTTTGTGTTCCCAACAAGCTAGGTGAAGGACGGCTTTCACACACACTTATCTCTCAGAACTGAGCAAGTGGAGAGACGTTCGTTCATCTAGCACCAAGGGAACGGGTTGCAGGAGACACTTTTTCTCTGCTTTCTCAGTCTGTTTCCTAGTGCCGGTTTTAAGTTCCTGCAGTTTTCACTGTCAAACCGAGTTGGAGCTTCTACCTCCAAATATATATGTATGGAATGGAGTTTGCAACTGAAAAGAAACTTTGTGTTCCCAACAAGCTAGGTGAAGGACGGCTTTCACACACACTTATCTCTCAGAACTGAGCAAGTGGAGAGACGTTCGTTCATCTAGCACCAAGGGAACGGGTTGCAGGAGACACTTTTTCTCTGCTTTCTCAGTCTGTTTCCTAGTGCCGGTTTGAAGTTCCTGCAGTTTTCACTGTAAAACCGAGTTGGAGCTAGTACCTCCCCATATATATGTATGGAATGGAGTTTGAAACTGAAAAGAAACTTTGTGTTCCCAACAAGCTATATGAAGGATGGCGTTCACACACACTTATCTCTCAGAACTGAGCAAGTGGAGAGACGTTCGTTCATCTAGCACCAAGGGAACGGGTTGCAGGAGACACTTTTTCTCTGCTTTCTCAGTCTGTTTCCTAGTGCCGTTTTGAAGTTCCTGCAGTTTTCACTGTAAAACCGAGTTGGAGCTTCTACCTCCAAATATATATGTATGGAATGGAGTTTGCAACTGAAAAAAAACTTTGTGTTCCCAAAAAGCTAGGTGAAGGACGGCTTTCACACACACTTATCTCTCAGAACTGAGCAAGTGGAGAGACGTTCGTTCATCTAGCACCAAGGGAACGGGTTGCAGGAGACACTTTTTCTCTGCTTTCTCAGTCTGTTTCCTAGTGCCGGTTTGAAGTTCCTGCAGTTTTCACTGTCAAACCGAGTTGGAGCTAGTACCTCCCCATTTATATGTATGGAATGGAGTTTGCAACTGAAAAGAAACTTTGTGTTCCCAACAAGCTAGGTGAAGGAAGGCTTTCACACACACTTATCTCTCAGAACTTAGCAAGGGGAGAGACGTTCGTTCATCTAGCACCAAGGGAACGGGTTGCAGGAGACACTTTTTCTCTGCTTTGTCAGTCTGTTTCCTAGTGCCGGTTTGAAGTTCCTGCAGTTTTCGCTGTAAAACCGAGTTGGAGCTTGTAACTCCCCATATATATGTATGGAATGGACTTTGCAACTGAAAGGAAACTTTGTGTTCAAAAAAAGCTAGGTGAAGGACGGCTTACACACACACTTATCTCTCAGAACTGAGCAAGTGGAGAGACGTTCGTTCATCTAGCACCAAGGGAACGGGTTGCAGGAGACACTTTTTCTCTGCTTTCTCAGTCTGTTTCCTAGTGCCGGTTTGAAGTTCCTGCAGTTTTCACTGTAAAACCGAGTTGGAGCTTGTACCTCCCCATATATATGTATGGAATGGAGTTTGCAACTGAAAAGAAACTTTGTGTTCCCAAAAAGCTAGGTGAAGGACGGCTTTCACACATACTTATCTCTCAGAACTGAGCAAGTGGAGAGACGTTCGTTCATCTAGCACCAAGGGAACGGGTTGCAGGAGACACTTTTTCTCTGCTTTCTCAGTCTGTTTCCTAGTGCCGGTTTGAAGTTCCTGCAGTTTTCACTGTAAAACCGAGTTGGAGCTAGTACCTCCCCATATATATGTATGGAATGGAGTTTGCAACTGAAAAGAAACTTTGTGTTCCCAACAAGCTAGGTGAAGGACGGCTTTCACACACACTTATCTCTCAGAACTGAGCAAGTGGAGAGACGTTCGTTCATCTAGCACCAAGGGAACGGGTTGCAGGAGACACTTTTTCTCTGCTTTCTCAGTCTGTTTCCTAGTGCCGGTTTGAAGTTCCTGCAGTTTTCACTGTAAAACCGAGTTGGAGCTTGTACCTCCCCATATATATGTATGGAATGGAGTTTGCAACTGAAAAGAAACTTTGTGTTCCCAAAAAGCTAGGTGAATGACGGCTTTCACACACACTTATCTCTCAGAACTGAGCAAGTGGAGAGACGTTCGTTCATCTAGCACCAAGGGAACGGGTTGCAGGAGACAGTTTTTCTCTGCTTTCTCAGTCTGTTTCCTAGTGCCGGTTTGAAGTTCCTGCAGTTTTCACTGTAAAACCGAGTTGGAGCTTGTACCTCCCCATATATATGTATGGAATGGAGTTTGCAACTGAAAAGAAACTTTGTGTTCCCCACAAGCTAGGTGAAGGACGGCTTTCACACACACTTATCTCTCAGAACTGAGCAAGTGGAGAGACGTTCGTTCATCTAGCACCAAGGGAACGGGTTGCAGGAGACACTTTTTCTCTGCTTTCTCAGTCTGTTTCCTAGTGCCGGTTTGAAGTTCCTGCAGTTTTCACTGTAAAACCGAGTTGGAGCTTGTACCTCCCCATATATATGTATGGAATGGAGTTTGCAACTGAAAAGAAACTTTGTGTTCCCAAAAAGCTAGGTGAAGGACGGCTTTCACACACACTTATCTCTCAGAACTGAGCAAGTGGAGAGACGTTCGTTCATCTAGCACGAAGGGAACGGGTTGCAGGAGACACTTTTTCTCTGCTTTCTCAGTCTGTTTCCTAGTGCCGGTTTGAAGTTCCTGCAGTTTTCACTGTAAAACCGAGTTGGAGCTAGTACCTCCCCATATATATGTATGGAATGGTGTTTGCAACTGAAAAGAAACTTTGTGTTCCCAACAATCTAGGTGAAGGACGGCTTTCACACACACTTATCTCTCAGAACTGAGGAAGTAGAGAGACGTTCGTTCATCTAGCACCAAGGGAACGGGTTGCAGGAGACACTTTTTCTCTGCTTTCTCAGTCTGTTTCCTAGTGCCGGTTTGAAGTTCCTGCAGTTTTCACTGTAAAACCGAGTTGGACCTTCTACCTCCAAATATATATGTATGGAATGGAGTTTGCAACTGAAAAGAAACCTTGTGTTCCCAAAAAGCTAGGTGAAGGACGGCTTTCACACACCCAAACTCTCAGAACTGACCAAGTGGAGAGACGTTCGTTCATCTAGCACCAAGTGAACGGGTTGCAGGAGACACATTTTCTCTGCTTTCTCAGTCTGTTTCCTAGTGCCGGTTTGAAGTTCCTGCAGTTTTCACTGTAAAACCGAGTTGGAGCTTGTACCTCCCCATATATATGTTTGGAATGGAGTTTGCAACTGAAAAGAAACTTTGTGTTCCCAACAAGCTAGGTGAAGGACGGCTTTCACACACACTTATCTCTCAGAACTGAGCAAGTGGAGAGACGTTCGTTCATCTAGCACCAAGGGAACCGGTTGCAGGAGACACTTTTTCTCTGCTTTCTCAGTCTGTTTCCTAGTGCCGGTTTGAAGTTCCTGCATTTTTCACTGTAAAACCGAGTTGGAGCTTGTACCTCCCCATATATATGTATGGAATGGAGTTTGCAACTGAAAAGAAACTTTGTGTTCCCAACAAGCTTGGTGAAGGACGGCTTTCACACACACTTATCTCTCAGAACTGAGCAAGTGGAGAGACGTTCGTTCATCTAGCACCAAGGGAACGGGTTGCAGGAGACACTTTTTCTCTGCTTTCTCAGTCTATTTCCTAGTGCCGGTTTGAAGTTCCTGCAGTTTTCACGGTAAAACCGAGTTGGAGCTTGTACCTCCCCATATATATGTATGGAATGGAGTTTGCAACTGAAAAGAAACTTTGTGTTCCCAACAAGCTAGGTGAAGGACGGCTTTCACACACACTTATCTCTCAGAACTGAGCAAGTGGAGAGACGTTCGTTCATCTAGCACCAAGGGAACAGGTTGCAGGAGACACTTTTTCTCTGCTTTCTCAGTCTGTTTCCTAGTGCCGATTTGAAGTTCCTGCAGTTTTCACTGTAAAATCGAGTTGGACCTTCTACCTCCAAATATATATGTATGGAATGGAGTTTGCAACTGAAAAGAAACCTTGTGTTCCCAAAAAGCTAGGTGAAGGACGGCTTTCACACACACCTATCTCTCAGAACTGAGCAAGTGGAGAGACGTTCGTTCATCTAGAACCAAGTGAACGGGTTGCAGGAGACACATTTTCTCTGCTTTCTCAGTCTGTTTCCTAGTGCCGGTTTGAAGTTCCTGCAGTTTTCACTGTAAAACCGAGTTGGAGCTTGTACCTCCCCATATATATGTTTGGAATGGAGTTTGCAACTGAAAAGAAACTTTGTGTTCCCAAAAAGCTAGGTGAAGGACGGCTTTCACACACACTTATCTCTCAGAACTGAGCAAGTGGAGAGACGTTCGTTCATCTAGCACCAAGGGAACGGGTTGCAGGAGACACTTTTTCTCTGCTTTCTCAGTCTGTTTCCTAGTGCCGGTTTGAAGTTCCTGCAGTTTTCACTGTAAAACCGAGTTGGAGCTTGTACCTCCCCATATATATGTATGGAATGGAGTTTGCAACTGAAAAGAAACTTTGTGTTCCCAACAAGCTAGGTGAAGGACGGCTTTCACACACACTTATCTCTCAGAACTGAGCAAGTGGAGAGACGTTCGTTCATCTAGCACCAAGGGAACGGTTTGCAGGAGACACTTTTTCTCTGCTTTCTCAGTCTGTTTCCTAGTGCCGGTTTGAGGTTCCTGCAGTTTTCACTGTAAAACCGAGTTGGAGCTTGTACCTCCCCATATATATGTATGGAATGGACTTTGCAACTGAAAGGAAACTTTGTGTTCCCAAAAAGCTAGGTGAAGTACGGCTTTCACACACACTTATCTCTCAGAACTGAGCAAGTGGAGAGACGTTCGTTCATCTAGCACCAAGGGAACGGGTTGCAGTAGACACTTTTTCTCTGCTTTCTCAGTCTGTTTCCTAGTGCCGGTTTGAAGTTCCTGCAGTTTTCACTGTAAAACCGAGTTGGAGCTAGTACCTCCCCATATATATGTATGGAATGGAGTTTGCAACTGAAAAGAAACTTTGTTTTCCCAAAAAGCTAGGTGAAGGACGGCTTTCACACACACTTATCTCTCAGAACTGAGCAAGTGGAGAGACGTTCGTTCATCTAGCACCAAGGGAACGGGTTGCAGGAGACACTTTTTCTCTGCTTTCTCAGTCTATTTCCTAGTGCCGGTTTGAAGTTCCTGCAGTTTTCACGGTAAAACCGAGTTGGAGCTTGTACCTCCCCATATATATGTATGGAATGGAGTTTGCAACTGAAAAGAAACTTTGTGTTCCCAACAAGCTAGGTGAAGGACGGCTTTCACACACACTTATCTCTCAGAACTGAGCAAGTGGAGAGACGTTCGTTCATCTAGCACCAAGGGAACGGGTTGCAGGAGACACTTTTTCTCTGCTTTCTCAGTCTGTTTCCTAGTACCGATTTGAAGTTCCTGCAGTTTTCACTGTAAAATCGAGTTGGACCTTCTACCTCCAAATATATATGTATGGAATGGAGTTTGCAACTGAAAAGAAACCTTGTGTTCCCAAAAAGCTAGGTGAAGGACGGCTTTCACACACACCTATCTCTCAGAACTGAGCAAGTGGAGAGACGTTCGTTCATCTAGAACCAAGTGAACGGGTTGCAGGAGACACATTTTCTCTGCTTTCTCAGTCTGTTTCCTAGTGCCGGTTTGAAGTTCCTGCAGTTTTCACTGTAAAACCGAGTTGGAGCTTGTACCTCCCCATATATATGTTTGGAATGGAGTTTGCAACTGAAAAGAAACTTTGTGTTCCCAAAAAGCTAGGTGAAGGACGGCTTTCACACACACTTATCTCTCAGAACTGAGCAAGTGGAGAGACGTTCGTTCATCTAGCACCAAGGGAACGGGTTGCAGGAGACACTTTTTCTCTGCTTTCTCAGTCTGTTTCCTAGTGCCGGTTTGAAGTTCCTGCAGTTTTCACTGTAAAACCGAGTTGGAGCTTGTACCTCCCCATATATATGTATGGAATGGAGTTTGCAACTGAAAAGAAACTTTGTGTTCCCCACAAGCTAGGTGAAGGACGGCTTTCACACACACTTATCTCTCAGAACTGAGCAAGTGGAGAGACGTTCGTTCATCTAGCACCAAGGGAACGGTTTGCAGGAGACACTTTTTCTCTGCTTTCTCAGTCTGTTTCCTAGTGCCGGTTTGAGGTTCCTGCAGTTTTCACTGTAAAACCGAGTTGGAGCTTGTACCTCCCCATATATATGTATGGAATGGACTTTGCAAATGAAAGGAAACTTTGTGTTCCCAACAAGCTAGGTGAAGGACGGCTTTCACACACACTTATCTCTCAGAACTGAGCAAGTGGAGAGACGTTCGTTCATCTAGCACCAAGGGAACGGGTTGCAGGAGACACTTTTTCTCTGCTTTCTCAGTCTGTTTCCTAGTGCCGGTTTGAAGTTCATGCAGTTTTCACTGTAAAACCGAGTTGGAGCTTCTACCTCCAAATATATATGTATGGAATGGAGTTTGCAACTGAAAAGAAACTTTGTGTTCCCAAAAAGCTAGGTGAAGGACGGCTTTCACACACACTTATCTCTCAGAACTGAGGAAGTAGAGAGACGTTCGTTCATCTAGCATCAAGGGAACGGGTTGCAGGAGACACTTTTTCTCTGCTTTCTCAGTCTGTTTCCTAGTGCCGGTTTGAACTTCCTGCAGTTTTCACTGTAAAACCGAGTTGGAGCTAGTACCTCCCCATATATATGTATGGAATGGAGTTTGCAACTGAAAAGAAACTTTGTGTTCCCAACAAGCTAGGTGAAGGACGGCTTTCACACACACTTATCTCTCAGAACTGAGCAAGTGGAGAGACGTTCGTTCATCTAGCACCAAGGGAACGGGTTGCAGGAGACACTTTTTCTCTGCTTTCTCAGTCTGTTTCCTAGTGCCGGTTTTAAGTTCCTGCAGTTTTCACTGTCAAACCGAGTTGGAGCTTCTACCTCCAAATATATATGTATGGAAAGGAGTTTGCAACTGAAAAGAAACTTTGTGTTCCCAACAAGCTAGGTGAAGGACGGCTTTCACACACACTTATCTCTCAGAACTGAGCAAGTGGAGAGACGTTCGTTCATCTAGCACCAAGGGAACGTGTTGCAGGGGACACTTTATGTCTGCTTTCTCAGTCTGTTTCCTAGTGCCGGTTTGAAGTTCCTGCAGTTTTCACTGTAAAACCGAGTTGGAGCTAGTACCTCCCCATATATATGTATGGAATGGAGTTTGCAACTGAAAAGAAACTTTGTGTTCCCAACAAGCTAGGTGAAGGACGGCTTTCACACACACTTATCTCTCAGAACTGAGCAAGTGGAGAGACGTTCGTTCATCTAGCACCAAGGGAACGGGTTGCAGGAGACACATTTTCTCTGCTTTCTCAGTCTGTTTCCTTGTGCCGGTTTGAAGTTCCTGCATTTTTCACTGTAAAACCGAGTTGGAGCTTGTACCTCCCCATATATATGTTTGGAATGGAGTTTGCAACTGAAAAGAAACTTTGTGTTCCCAACAAGCTAGGTGAAGGACGGCTTTCACACACACTTATCTCTCAGAACTGAGCAAGTGGAGAGACGTTCGTTCATCTAGCACCAAGGGAACGGGTTGCAGGAGACACTATTTCTCTGCTTTCTCAGTCTGTTTCCTAGTGCCAGTTTGAAGTTCCTGCAGTTTTCACTGTAAAACCGAGTTGGAGCTTGTACCTCCCCATATATATGTATGGAATGGAGTTTGCAACTGAAAAGAAACTTTGTGTTCCCCACAAGCTAGGTGAAGGACGGCTTTCACACACACTTATCTCTCAGAAGTGAGCAAGTGGAGAGACGTTCGTTCATCTAGCACCAAGGGAACGGGTTGCAGGAGACACTTTTTCTCTGCTTTCTCAGTCTGTTTCCTAGAGCCGGTTTGAAGTTCCTGCAGTTTTCACTGTAAAACCGAGTTGGAGCTTGGACCTCCCCATATATATGTATGGAATGGAGTTTGCAACTGAAAAGAAACTTTGTGTTCCCAACAAGCTAGGTGAAGGACGGCTTTCACACACACTTATCTCTCAGAACTGAGCAAGTGGAGAGACGTTCGTTCATCTAGCACCAAGGGAACGGGTTGCAGGAGACACTTTTTCTCTGCTTTCTCAGTCTGTTTCCTAGTGCCGGTTTGAAGTTCCTGCAGTTTTCACTGTAAAACCGAGTTGGAGCTTGTACCTCCCCATATATATGTATGGAATGGAGTTTGCAACTGAAAAGAAACTTTGTGTTCCCAACAAGCTAGGTGAAGGACGGCTTTCACACACACTTATCTCTCAGAACTGAGCAAGTGGAGAGACGTTCGTTCATCTAGCACCAAGGGAACGGGTTGCAGGAGGCACTTTTTCTCTGCTTTCTCAGACTGTTTCCTAGTGCCGGTTTGAAGTTCCTGCAGTTTTCACTGTAAAATCGAGTTGGAGCTTCTATCTCCAAATATATATGTATGGAATGGAGTTTGCAACTGAAAAGAAACTTTGTGTTCCCAAAAAGCTAGGTGAAGGACGGCTTTCACACACACTTATCTCTCAGAACTGAGCAAGTGGAGAGACGTTCGTTCATCTAGCACCAAGGGAACGGGTTGCAGGAGACACTTTTTCTCTGCTTTCTCAGTCTGTTTCCTAGTGCCGGTTTGAAGTTCCTGCAGTTTTCACTGTCAAACCGAGTTGGAGCTAGTACCTCCCCATATATATGTATGGAATGGAGTTTGCAACTGAAAAGAAACTTTGTGTTCCCAACAAGCTAGGTGAAGGACGGCTTTCACACACACTTATCTCTCAGAACTGAGCAAGTGGAGAGACGTTCGTTCATCTAGCACCAAGGGAACGGGTTGCAGGAGACACTTTTTCTCTGCTTTCTCAGTCTGTTTCCTAGTGCCGGTTTGAAGTTCCTGCAGTTTTCACTGTAAAACCGAGTTGGAGCTTCTACCTCCAAATATATATGTATGGAATGGAGTTTGCAACTGAAAAGAAACTTTGTGTTCCCAACAAGCTAGGTGAAGGACGGCTTTCACACACACTTATCTTTCAGAACTGAGCAAGTGGAGAGACGTTCGTTCATCTAGCACCAAGGGAACGGGTTGCAGGAGACACTTTTTCTCTGCTTTCTCAGTCTGTTTCCTGGTGCCGGTTTGAAGTTCCTGCAGTTTTCACTGTAAAACCGAGTTGGAGCTAGTACCTCCCCGTATATATGTTTGGAATGGAGTTTGCAACTGAAAAGATACTTTGTGTTCCCAACAAGCTAGGTGAAGGACGGCTTTCACACACACTTATCTCTCAGAACTGAGCAAGTGGAGAGACGTTCGTTCATCTAGCACCAAGGGAACGGGTTGCAGGAGACACTTTTTCTCTGCTTTCTCAGTCTGTTTCCTAGTGCCGGTTTGAAGTTCCTGCAGTTTTCTCAGTAAAACCGAGTTGGAGCTTGTACCTCCCCATATATATGTATGGAATGGAGTTTGCAACTGAAAAGAAACTTTGTGTTCCCAACAAGCTAGGTGAAGGACGGCTTTCACACACACTTATCTCTCAGAACTGAGCAAGTGGAGAGACGTTCGTTCATCTAGCACCAAGGGAACGGGTTGCAGGAGACACTTTTTCTCTGCTTTCTCAGTCTATTTCCTAGTGCCGGTTCGAAGTTCCTGCAGTTTTCACTGTAAAACCGAGTTGGAGCTTGTACATCCCCATATATATGTATGGAATGGAGTTTGCAACTGAAAAGAAACTTTGTATTCCCAACAAGCTACGTGAAGGACGGCTTTCACACACACTTATCTCTCAGAACTGAGCAAGTGGAGAGACGCTCGTTCATCTAGCACCAAGGGAACGGGTTGCAGGAGGCACTTTTCTCTGCTTTCTCAGACTGTTTCCTAGTGCCGGTTTGAAGTTCCTGCAGTTTTCACTGTAAAATCGAGTTGGAGCTTCTATCTCCAAATATATATGTATGGAATGGAGTTTGCAACTGAAAAGAAACTTTGTGTTCCCAAAAAGCTAGGTGAAGGACGGCTTTCACACACACTTATCTCTCAAAACTGAGCAAGTGGAGAGACGTTCGTTCATCTAGCACCAAGTGAACGGGTTGCAGGAGACACTTTTTCTATGCTTTCTCAGTCTGTTTCCTAGTGCCGGTTTGAAGTTCCTGCAGTTTTCACTGTCAAACCGAGTTGGAGCTAGTACCTCCGCATATATATGTATGGAATGGAGTTTGCAACTGAAAAGAAACTTTGTGTTCCCAACAAGCTATGTGAAGGACGGCGTTCACACACACTTATCTCTCAGAACTGAGCAAGTGGAGAGACGTTCGTTCATCTAGCACCAAGGGAACGGGTTGCAGGAGACACTTTTTCTCTGCTTTCTCAGTCTGTTTCCTAGTGCCGGTTTGAAGTTCCTGCAGTTTTCACTGTAAAACCGAGTTGGAGCTTGTACCTCCCCATATATATGTTTGGAATGGTGTTTGCAACTGAAAAGAAACTTTGTGTTCCCAACAAGCTAGGTGAAGGACGGCTTTCACACACACATATCTCTCAGAACTGAGCAAGTGGAGAGACGTTCGTTCATCTAGCACCAAGGGAACGGGTTGCAGGAGACACTTTTTCTCTGCTTTCTCAGTCTGTTTCCTAGTGCCGGTTTGAAGTTCCTGCAGTTTTCACTGTCAAACCGAGTTGGAGCTTGTACCTCCCCATATATATGTATGGAATGGAGTTTGCAACTGAAAAGAAACTTTGTGTTCCCAACAAGCTAGGTGAAGGACGGCTTTCACACACACTTATCTCTCAGAACTGAGCAAGTGGAGAGACGTTCGTTCATCTAGGACCAAGGGAACGGTTTGCAGGAGACACTTTTTCTCTGCTTTCTCAGTCTGTTTCCTAGTGCCGGTTTGAAGTTCCTGCAGTTTTCACTGTAAAACCGAGTTGGAGCTTGTACCTCCCCATATATATGTATGGAATGGAGTTTGCAACTGAAAAGAAACTTTGTGTTCCCAACAAGCTAGGTGAAGGACGGCTTTCACACACACTTATCTCTCAGAACTGAGCAAGTGGAGAGACGTTCGTTCATCTAGCACCAAGGGAACGGGTTGCAGGAGGCACTTTTTCTCTGCTTTCTCAGACTGTTTCCTAGTGCCGATTTGAAGTTCCTGCAGTTTTCACTGTAAAACCGAGTTGGATCTTCTACCTCCAAATATATATGTATGGAATGGAGTTTGCAACTGAAAAGAAACTTTGTGTTCCCAAAAAGCTAGGTGAAGGACGGCTTTCACACACACTTATCTCTCAGAACTGAGCAAGTGGAGAGACGTTCGTTCATCTAGCACCAAGGGAACGGGTTGCAGGAGACACTTTTTCTCTGCTTTCTCAGTCTGTTTCCTAGTGCCGGTTTGAAGTTCCTGCAGTTTTCACTGTCAAACGGAGTTGGAGCTAGTACCTCCCCATATATATGTATGGAATGGAGTTTGCAACTGAAAAGAAACTTTGTGTTCCCAACAAGCTAGGTGAAGGACGGCTTTCACACACACTTATCTCTCAGAACTGAGCAAGTGGAGAGACGTTCGTTCATCTAGCACCAAGGGAACGGGTTGCAGGAGACACTTTTTCTCTGCTTTCTCAGTCTGTTTCCTAGTGCCGGTTTGAAGTTCCTGCAGTTTTCACTGTAAAACCGAGTTGGAGCTAGTACCTCCCCATATATATGTATGGAATGGAGTTTGCAACTGAAAAGAAACTTTGTGTTCCCAACAAGCTAGGTGAAGGACGGCTTTCACACACACTTAACTCTCAGAACTGAGCAAGTCGAGAGACGTTCGTTCATCTAGCACCAAGGGAACGGGTTGCAGGAGACACTTTTTCTCTGCTTTCTCAGTCTGTTTCCTAGTGCCGGTTTGAAGTTCCTGCAGTTTTCACTGTAAAACCGAGTTGGAGCTTCTACCTCCAAATATATATGTATGGAATGGAATTTGCAACTGAAAAGAATCTTTGTGTTCCCAAAAAGCTATGTGAAGGACGGCTTTCACACACACTTATCTCTCAGAACTGAGCAAGTGGAGAGACGTTCGTTCATCTAGCACCAAGGGAACGGGTTGCAGGAGACACTTTTTCTCTGCTTTCTCAGTCTGTTTCCTAGTGCCGGTTTGAAGTTCCTGCAGTTTTCACTGTAAAACCGAGTTGGAGCTAGTACCTCCCCATATATATGTATGGAATGGAGTTTGCAACTGAAAAGAAACTTTGTGTTCCCAACAAGCTAGGTGAAGGACGGCTTTCACACACACTTATCTCTCAGAACTGAGCAAGTGGAGAGACGTTCGTTCATCTAGCACCAAGGGAACGGGTTGCAGGAGACACTTTTTCTCTGCTTTCTCAGTCTGTTTCCTAGTGTCGGTTTGAAGTTCCTGCAGTTTTTACTGTAAAACCGAGTTGGAGCTAGTACCTCCCCATATATATGTATGGAATGGAGTTTGCAACTGAAAAGAAACTTTGTGTTCCCAACAAGCTAGGTGAAGGACGGCTTTCACACACACTTATCTCTCAGAACTGAGCAAGTGGAGAGACGTTCGTTCATCTAGCACCAAGGGAACGGGTTGCAGGAGACACTTTTTCTCTGCTTTCTCAGTCTGTTTCCTAGTGCCAGTTTGAAGTTCCTGCAGTTTTCACTGTAAAACCGAGTTGGAGCTTCTACCTCCAAATATATATGTATGGAATGGAGTTTGCAACTGAAAAGAAACTTTGTGTTCCCAAAAATCTATGTGAAGGACGGCTTTCACACACACTTATCTCTCAGAACTGAGCAAGTGGAGAGACGTTCGTTCATCTAGCACCAAGGGAACGGGTTGCAGGAGACACTTTTTCTCTGCTTTCTCAGTCTGTTTCCTAGTGCCGGTTTGAAGTTCCTGCAGTTTCCACTGTAAAACCGAGTTGGAGCTTCTACCTCCAAATATATATGTATGGAATGGAGTTTGCAACTGAAAAGAAACTTTGTGTTCCCAACAAGCTAGGTGAAGGACGGCTTTCACACACACTTATCTCTCAGAACTGAGCAAGTGGAGAGACGTTCGTTCATCTAGCACCAAGGGAACGGGTTGCAGGAGACACTTTTTCTCTGCTTTCTCAGTCTGTTTCCTAGTGCCGGTTTGAAGTTCCTGCAGTTTTCACTGTAAAACCGTGTTGGAGCTTCTACCTCCAAATATATATGTATGGAATGGAGTTTGCAACTGAGAAGAAACTTTGTGTTCCCAAAAAGCTAGGTGAAGGACGGCTTTCACACACACATATCTCTCAGAACTGAGCAAGTGGCGAGACGTTCGTTCATCTAGCACCAAGGGAACGGGTTGCAGGAGACACTTTTTCTCTGCTTTCTCAGTCTGTTTCCTAGTGCCGGTTTGAAGTTCCTGCAGTTTTCACTGTAAAACCGAGTTGGAGCTTCTACCTCCAAATATATATGTATGGAATGGAGTTTGCAACTGAAAAGAAACTTTGTGTTCCCAACAAGCTAGGTGAAGGACGGCTTTCACACACACTTATCTCTCAGAACTGAGCAAGTGGAGAGACGTTCTTTCATCTAGCACCAAGGGAACGGGTTGCAGGAGACACTTTTTCTCTGCTTTCTCAGTCTGTTTCCTAGTGCCGGTTTGAAGTTCCTGCAGTTTTCACTGTCAAACCGAGTTGGAGCTAGTACCTCCCCATATATATGTATGGAATGGAGTTTGCAACTGAAAAGAAACTTTGTGTTCCCAACAAGCTAGGTGAAGGACGGCTTTCACACACACTTATCTCTCAGAACTGAGCAAGTGGAGAGACGTTCGTTCATCTAGCACCAAGGGAACGGGTTGCAGGAGACACTTTTTCTCTGCTTTCTCAGTCTGTTTCCTAGTGCCGGTTTGAAGTTCCTGCAGTTTTCACTGTAAAATCGAGTTGGAGCTTCTACCTCCAAATATATATGTATGGAATGGAGTTTGCAACTGAAAAGAATCTTTGTGTTCCCAAAAAGCTATATGAAGGACGGCTTTCACACACACTTATCTCTCAGAACTGAGCAAGTGGAGAGACGTTCGTTCATCTAGCACCAAGGGAACGGGTTGCAGGAGACACTTTTTCTCTGCTTTCTCAGTCTGTTTCCTAGTGCCGGTTTGAAGTTCCTGCAGTTTTCACTGTAAAACCGAGTTGGAGCTTCTACCTCCAAATATATATGTATGGAATGGAGTTTGCAACTGAAAAGAAACTTTGTGTTCCCAACAAGCTAGGTGAAGGACGGCTTTCACACACACTTATCTCTCAGAACTGAGCAAGTGGATAGACGTTCGTTCATCTAGCACCAAGGGAACGGGTTGCAGGAGACACTTTTTCTCTGCTTTCTCAGTCTGTTTCCTAGTGCCAGTTTGAAGTTCCTGCAGTTTTCACTGTAAAACCGAGTTGGATCTTCTACCTCCAAATATATATGTATGGATTGGAGTTTGCAACTGAAAAGAAACTTTGTGTTCCCAAAAATCTATGTGAAGGACGGCTTTCACACACACTTATCTCTCAGAACTGAGCAAGTGGAGAGACGTTCGTTCATCTAGCACCAAGGGAACGGGTTGCAGGAGACACTTTTTCTCTGCTTTCTCAGTCTGTTTCCTAGTGCCGGTTTGAAGTTCCTGCAGTTTTCACTGTAAAACCGAGTTGGAGCTTCTACCTCCAAATATATATGTATGGAATGGAGTTTGCAACTGAAAAGAAACTTTGTGTTCCCAACAAGCTAGGTGAAGGACGGCTTTCACACACACTTATCTCTCAGAACTGAGCAAGTGGAGAGACGTTCGTTCATCTAGCACCAAGGGAACGGGTTGCAGGAGACACTTTTTCTCTGCTTTCTCAGTCTGTTTCCTAGTGCCGGTTTGAAGTTCCTGCAGTTTTCACTGTAAAACCGAGTTGGAGCTTCTACCTCCAAATATATATGTATGGAATGGAGTTTGCAACTGAAAAGAAACTTTGTGTTCCCAAAAAGCTAGGTGAAGGACGGCTTTCACACACACATATCTCTCAGAACTGAGCAAGTGGCGAGACGTTCGTTCATCTAGCACAAAGGGAACGGGTTGCAGGAGACACTTTTTCTCTGCTTTCTCAGTCTGTTTCCTAGTGCCGGTTTGAAGTTCCTGCAGTTTTCACTGTAAAACCGAGTTGGAGCTTCTACCTCCAAATATATATGTATGGAATGGAGTTTGCAACTGAAAAGAAACTTTGTGTTCCCAACAAGCTAGGTGAAGGACGGCTTTCACACACACTTATCTCTCAGAACTGAGCAAGTGGAGAGACGTTCGTTCATCTAGCACCAAGGGAACGGGTTGCAGGAGACACTTTTTCTCTGCTTTCTCAGTCTGTTTCCTAGTGCCGGTTTGAAGTTCCTGCAGTTTTCACTGTCAAACCGAGTTGGAGCTTGTACCTCCCCATATATATGTATGGAATGGAGTTTGCAACTGAAAAGAAACTTTGTGTTCCCAACAAGCTAGGTGAAGGTCGGCTTTCACACACACTTATCTCTCAGAACTGAGCAAGTGGAGAGACGTTCGTTCATCTAGCACCAAGGGAACGGGTTGCAGGAGAAACTTTTTCTCTGCTTTCTCAGTCTGTTTCCTAGTGCCGGTTTGAAGTTCCTACAGTTTTCACTGTAAAATCGAGTTGGAGCTTCTACCTCCAAATATATATGTATGGAATGGAGTTTGCAACTGAAAAGAATCTTTGTGTTCCCAAAAAGCTATGTGAAGGACGGCTTACACACACACTTATCTCTCAGAACTGAGCAAGTGGAGAGACGTTCGTTCATCTAGCACCAAGGGAACGGGTTGCAGGAGACACTTTTTCTCTGCTTTCTCAGTCTGTTTCCTAGTGCCGGTTTGAAGTTCCTGCAGTTTTCACTGTAAAACCGAGTTGGAGCTTCTACCTCCAAATATATATGTATGGAATGGAGTTTGCAACTGAAAAGAAACTTTGTGTTCCCAACAAGCTAGGTGAAGGACGGCTTTCACACACACTTATCTCTCAGAACTGAGCAAGTGAAGAGACGTTCGTTCATCTAGCACCAAGGGAACGGGTTGCAGGAGACACTTTTTCTCTGCTTTCTCAGTCTGTTTCCTAGTGCCGGTTTGAAGTTCCTGCAGTTTTCACTGTCAAAACGAGTTGGAGCTAGTACCTCCCCATATATATGTATGGAATGGAGTTTGCAACTGAAAAGAAACTTTGTGTTCCCAACAAGCTAGGTGAAGGACGGCTTTCACACACACTTATCTCTCAGAACTGAGCAAGTGGAGAGACGTTCGTTCATCTAGCACCAAGGGAACGGGTTGCAGGAGACACTTTTTCTCTGCTTTCTCAGTCTGTTTCCTAGTGCCGGTTTGAAGTTCCTGCAGTTTTCACTGTAAAATCGAGTTGGAGCTTCTACCTCCAAATATATATGTATGGAATGGAGTTTGCAACTGAAAAGAATCTTTGTGTTCCCAAAAAGCTATGTGAAGGACGGCTTTCACACACACTTATCTCTCAGAACTGAGCAAGTGGAGAGACGTTCGTTCATCTAGCACCAAGGGAACGGGTTGCAGGAGACACTTTTTCTCTGCTTTCTCAGTCTGTTTCCTAGTGCCGGTTTGAAGTTCCTGCAGTTTTCACGGTAAAACCGAGTTGGAGCTAGTACCTCCCCATATATATGTATGGAATGGAGTTTGCAACTGAAAAGAAACTTTGTGTTCCCAAAAAGCTAGGTGAAGGACGGCTTTCACACACACTTATCTCTCAGAACTGAGCAAGTGGAGAGACGTTCGTTCATCTAGCACCAAGGGAACGGGTTGCAGGAGACACTTTTTCTCTGCATTCTCAGTCTGTTTCCTAGTGCCGGTTTGAAGTTCCTGCAGTTTTCACTGTAAAACCGAGTTGGAGCTTCTACCTCCAATTATATATGTATGGAATGGAGTTTGCAACTGAAAAGAAACTTTGTGTTCCCAAAAACCTAGGTGAAGGACGGCTTTCACACACATTTATCTCTCAGAACTGAGCAAGTGGAGAGACGTTCGTTCATCTAGCACCAAGGGAACGGGTTGCAGGAGACACTTTTTCTCTGCTTTCTCAGTCTGTTTCCTAGTGCCAGTTTGAAGTTCCTGCAGTTTTCACTGTAAAACCGAGTTGGATCTTCTACCTCCAAATATATATGTATGGAATGGAGTTTGCAACTGAAAAGAAACTTTGTGTTCCCAAAAATCTATGTGAAGGACGGCTTTCACACACACTTATCTCTCAGAAATGAGCAAGTGGAGAGACGTTCGTTCATCTAGCACCAAGGGAACGGGTTGCAGGAGACACTTTTTCTCTGCTTTCTCAGTCTGTTTCCTAGTGCCGGTTTGAAGTTCCTGCAGTTTTCACTGTAAAATCGAGTTGGAGCTTCTACCTCCAAATATATATGTATGGAATGGAGTTTGCAACTGAAAAGAATCTTTGTGTTCCCAAAAAGCTATGTGAAGGACGGCTTTCACACACACTTATCTCTCAGAACTGAGCAAGTGGAGAGACGTTCGTTCATCTAGCACCAAGGGAACGGGTTGCAGGAGACACTTTTTCTCTGCTTTCTCAGTCTGTTTCCTAGTGCCAGTTTGAAGTTCCTGCAGTTTTCACGGTAAAACCGAGTTGGAGCTAGTACCTCCCCATATATATGTATGGAATGGAGTTTGCAACTGAAAAGAAACTTTGTGTTCCCAAAAAGCTAGGTGAAGGACGGCTTTCACACACACTTATCTCTCAGAACTGAGCAAGTGGAGAGACGTTCGTTCATCTAGCACCAAGGGAACGGGTTGCAGGAGACACTTTTTCTCTGCATTCTCAGTCTGTTTCCTAGTGCCGGTTTGAAGTTCCTGCAGTTTTCACTGTAAAACCGAGTTGGAGCTTCTACCTCCAAATATATATGTATGGAATGGAGTTTGCAACTGAAAAGAAACTTTGTGTTCCCAAAAAGCTAGGTGAAGGACGGCTTTCACACACACTTATCTCTCAGAACTGAGCAAGTGGAGAGACGTTCGTTCATCTAGCACCAAGGGAACGGGTTGCAGGAGACACTTTTTCTCTGCTTTCTCAGTCTGTTTCCTAGTGCCAGTTTGAAGTTCCTGCAGTTTTCACTGTAAAACCGAGTTGGATCTTCTACCTCCAAATATATATGTATGGAATGGAGTTTGCAACTGAAAAGAAACTTTGTGTTCCCAAAAATCTATGTGAAGAACGGCTTTCACACACACTTATCTCTCAGAAATGAGCAAGTGGAGAGACGTTCGTTCATCTAGCACCAAGGGAACGGGTTGCGGGAGACACTTTTTCTCTGCTTTCTCAGTCTGTTTCCTAGTGCCGGTATGAAGTTCCTGCAGTTTTCACTGTAAAACCGAGTTGGAGCTAGTACCTCCCCATATATATGTATGGAATGGAGTTTGCAACTGAAAAGAAACTTTGTGTTCCCAACAAGCTAGGTGAAGGACGGCTTTCACACACACTTATCTCTCAGAACTGAGCAAGTGGAGAGACGTTCGTTCATCTAGCACCAAGGGAACGGGTTGCAGGAGACACTTTTTCTCTGCTTTCTCAGTCTGTTTCCTAGTGCCGGTTTGAAGTTCCTGCAGTTTTCACTGTAAAACCGAGTTGGAGCTTCTACCTCCAAATATATATGTATGGAATGGAGTTTGCAACTGAAAAGAAACTTTGTGTTCCCAAAAAGCTAGGTGAAGGACGGCTTTCACACACACATATCTCTCAGAACTGAGCAAGTGGCGAGACGTTCGTTCATCTAGCACCAAGGGAACGGGTTGCAGGAGACACTTTTTCTCTGCTTTCTCAGTCTGTTTCCTAGTGCCGGTTTGAAGTTCCTGCAGTTTTCACTGTAAAACCGAGTTGGAGCTTCTACCTCCAAATATATATGTATGGAATGGAGTTTGCAACTGAAAAGAAACTTTGTATTCCCAACAAGCTAGGTGAAGGACGGCTTTCACACACACATATCTCTCAGAACTGAGCAAGTGGAGAGACGTTCGTTCATCTAGCACCAAGGGAACGGGTTGCAGGAGACACTTTTTCTCTGCTTTCTCAGTCTGTTTCCTAGTGCCGGTTTGAAGTTCCTGCAGTTTTCAGTGTAAAACCGAGTTGGAGCTTGTACCTCCCCATATATATGTATGGAATGGAGTTTGCAACTGAAAAGAAACTTTGTGTTCCCAACAAGCTATTTGAAGGACCGCTTTCACACACACTTATCTCTCAGAACTGAGCAAGTGGAGAGACGTTCGTTCATCTAGCACCAAGGGAACGGGTTGCAGGAGACACTTTTTCTCTGCTTTCTCAGTCTGTTTCCTAGTGCCGGTTTGATGTTCCTGCAGTTTTCACTGTCAAACCGAGTTGGAGCCTCTACCTCCAAATATATATGTATGGAATGGAGTTTGCAACTGAAAAGAAACTTTGTGTTCCCAACAAGCTAGTTGAAGGACGGCTTTCACACACACTTATCTCTCAGAACTGAGCAAGTGGAGAGACGTTCGTTCATCTAGCACCAAGGGAACGGGTTGCAGGAGACACTATTTCTCTGCTTTCTCAGTCTCTTTCCTAGTGCCGGTTTGAATTTCCTGCAGTTTTCACTGTAAAACCGAGTTGGATCTTCTACTTCCAAATATATATGTATGGAATGGAGTTTGCAACTGAAAAGAAACTTTGTGTTCCCAAAAAGCTAGGTGAAGGACGGCTTTCACACACACTTATCTCTCAGAACTGATCAAGTGGAGAGACGTTCGTTCATCTAGCACCAAGGGAACGGGTTGCAGGAGACACTTTTTCTCTGCTTTCTCAGTCTGTTTCCTAGTGCCGGTTTGAAGTTCCTGCAGTATCACTGTAAAAGCGAGTTGGAGCTTCTAACTCCAAATATATATGTATGGAATGGAGTTTGCAACTGAAAAGAAACTTTGTGTTCCCAAAAAGCTAGGTGAAGGACGGCTTTCACACACACTTATCTCTCAGAACTGAGCAAGTGGAGAGACGTTCGTTCATCTAGCACCAAGGGAACGGGTTGCAGGAGACACTTTTTCTCTGCTTTCTCAGTCTGTTTCCTAGTGCCGGTTTGAAGTTCCTGCAGTTTTCACTGTAAAACCGAGTTGGAGCTAGTACCTCCCCATATATATGTATGGAATTGAGTTTGCAACTGAAAAGAAACTTTGTGTTCTCAACAAGCTAGGTGAAGGACCGCTTTCACACACACTTATCTCTCAGAACTGAGCAAGTGGAGAGACGTTCGTTCATCTAGCACCAAGGGAACGGGTTGCAGGAGACACTTTTTCTCTGCTTTCTCAGTCTGTTTCCTAGTGCCGGTTTGATGTTCCTGCAGTTTTCACTGTCAAACCGAGTTGGAGCTTCTACCTCCAAATATATATGTATGGAATGGAGTTTGCAACTGAAAAGAAACTTTGTGTTCCCAACAAGCTAGTTGAAGGACGGTTTCACACACACTTATCTCTCAGAACTGAGCAAGTGGAGAGACGTTCGTTCATCTAGCACCAAGGGAACGGGTTGCAGGAGACACTTTTTCTCTGCTTTCTCAGTCTGTTTCCTAGTGCCGGTTTGAACTTCCTGCAGTTTTCACTGTCAAACCGAGTTGGAGCTAGTACCTCCCCATATATATGTATGGAATGGAGATTGCAACTGAAAAGAAACTTTGTGTTCCCAACAAGCTAGGTGAAGGACGGCTTTCACACACACTTATCTCTCAGAACTGAGCAAGTGGAGAGACGTTCGTTCATCTAGCACCAAGGGAACGGGTTGCAGGAGACACTTTTTCTCTGATTTCTCAGTCTGTTTCCTAGTGCCGGTTTGAAGTTCCTGCAGTTTTCACTGTAAAACCGAGTTGGAGCTTCTACCTCCAAATATATATGTATGGAATGGAGTTTGCAACTGAAAAGAAACTTTGTGTTCCCAAAAAGCTAGGTGAAGGACGGCTTTCACACACACTTATCTCTCAGAACTGAGCAAGTGGAGAGACGTTCGTTCATCTAGCACCAAGGGAACGGGTTGCAGGAGACACTTTTTCTCAGCTTTCTCAGTCTGTTTCCTTGTGCCGGTTTGAAGTTCCTGCAGTTTTCACTGTAAAACCGAGTTGGAGCTTGTACCTCCCCATATATATGTATGGAATGGAGTTTGCAACTGAAAAGAAACTTTGTGTTCCCAACAAGCTAGGTGAAGGACGGCTTTCACACACACTTATCTCTCAGAACTGAGCAAGTGGAGAGACGTTCGTTCATCTAGCACCAAGGGAACGGGTTGCAGGAGACACTTTTTCTCTGCATTCTCAGTCTGTTTCCTAGTGCCGGTTTGAAGTTCCTGCAGTTTTCACTGTAAAACCGAGTTGGAGCTTCTACCTACAAATATATATGTATGGAATGGAGTTTGCAACTGAAAAGAAACTTTGTGTTCCCAAAAAGCTAGGTGAAGGACGGCTTTCACACACACTTATCTCTCAGAACTGAGCAAGTGGAGAGACGTTCGTTCATCTAGCACCAAGGGAACGGGTTGCAGGAGACACTTTTTCTCTGTTTCTCAGTCTGTTTCCTAGTTCCGGTTTGAAGTTCCTGCAGTTTTCACTGTAAAACCGAGTTGGAGCTTCTACCTCCAAATATATATGTATGGAATGGAGTTTGCAACTGAAAAGAAACTTTGTGTTCCCAAAAATCTAGGTGAAGGACGGCTTTCACACACACTTATCTCTCAGAACTGAGCAAGTGGAGAGACGTTCGTTCATCTAGCACCAAGGGAACGGGTTGCAGGAGACACTTTTTCTCAGCTTTCTGAGTCTGTTTCCTTGTGCCGGTTTGAAGTTCCTGCAGTTTTCACTGTAAAACCGAGTTGGAGCTTGTACCTCCCCATATATATGTATGGAATGGAGTTTGCAACTGAAAAGAAACTTTGTGTTCCCAACAAGCTAGGTGAAGTACGGCTTTCACACACACTTATCTCTCAGAACTGAGCAAGTGGAGAGACGTTCGTTCATCTAGCACCAAGGGAACGGGTTGCAGGAGACACTTTTTCTCTGCATTCTCAGTCTGTTTCCTAGTGCCGGTTTGAAGTTCCTGCAGTTTTCACTGTAAAACCGAGTTGGAGCTTCTACCTCCAAATATATATGTATGGAATGGAGTTTGCAACTGAAAAGAAACTTTGTGTTCCCAAAAAGCTAGGTGAAGGACGGCTTTCACACACACTTATCTCTCAGAACTGAGCAAGTGGAGAGACGTTCGTTCATCTAGCACCAAGGGAACGGGTTGCAGGAGACACTTTTTCTCTGCTTTCTCAGTCTGTTTCCTAGTGCCAGTTTGAAGTTCCTGCAGTTTTCACTGTAAAACCGAGTTGGATCTTCTACCTCCAAATATATATGTATGGAATGGAGTTTGCAACTGAAAAGAAACTTTGTTTTCCCAAAAATCTATGTGAAGGACGGCTTTCACACACACTTATCTCTCAGAACTGAGCAAGTGGAGAGACGTTCGTTCATCTAGCACCAAGGGAACGGGTTGCGGGAGACACTTTTTCTCTGCTTTCTCAGTCTGTTTCCTAGTGCCGGTATGAAGTTCCTGCAGTTTTCACTGTAAAACCGAGTTGGAGCTAGTACCTCCCCATATATATGTATGGAATGGAGTTTGCAACTGAAAAGAAACTTTGTGTTCCCAACAAGCTAGGTGAAGGACGGCTTTCACACACACTTATCTCTCAGAACTGAGCAAGTGGAGAGACGTTCGTTCATCTAGCACCAAGGGAACGGGTTGCAGGAGACACTTTTTCTCTGCTTTCTCAGTCTGTTTCCTAGTGCCGGTTTGAAGTTCCTGCAGTTTTCACTGTAAAACCGAGTTGGAGCTAGTACCTCCCCATATATATGTATGGAATGGAGTTTGCAACTGAAAAGAAACTTTGTGTTCTCAACAAGCTAGGTGAAGGACCGCTTTCACACACACTTATCTCTCAGAACTGAGCAAGTGGAGAGACGTTCGTTCATCTAGCACCAAGGGAACGGGTTGCAGGAGACACTTTTTCTCTGCTTTCTCAGTCTGTTTCCTAGTGCCGGTTTGATGTTCCTGCAGTTTTCACTGTCAAACCGAGTTGGAGCTTCTACCTCCAAATATATATGTATGGAATGGAGTTTGCAACTGAAAAGAAACTTTGTGTTCCCAACAAGCTAGGTGAAGGACGGTTTCACACACACTTATCTCTCAGAACTGAGCAAGTGGAGAGACGTTCGTTCATCTAGCACCAAGGGAACGGGTTGCAGGAGACACTTTTTCTCTGCTTTCTCAGTCTGTTTCCTAGTGCCGGTTTGAACTTCCTGCAGTTTTCACTGTCAAACCGAGTTGGAGCTAGTACCTCCCCATATATATGTATGGAATGGAGTTTGCAACTGAAAAGAAACTTTGTGTTCCCAACAAGCTAGGTGAAGGACGGCTTTCACACACACTTATCTCTCAGAACTGAGCAAGTGGAGAGACGTTCGTTCATCTAGCACCAAGGGAACGGGTTGCAGGAGACACTTTTTCTCTGATTTCTCAGTCTGTTTCCTAGTGCCGGTTTGAAGTTCCTGCAGTTTTCACTGTAAAACCGAGTTGGAGCTTCTACCTCCAAATATATATGTATGGAATGGAGTTTGCAACTGAAAAGAAACTTTGTGTTCCCAAAAAGCTAGGTGAAGGACGGCTTTCACACACACTTATCTCTCAGAACTGAGCAAGTGGAGAGACGTTCGTTCATCTAGCACCAAGGGAACGGGTTGCAGGAGACACTTTTTCTCAGCTTTCTCAGTCTGTTTCCTTGTGCCGGTTTGAAGTTCCTGCAGTTTTCACTGTAAAACCGAGTTGGAGCTTGTACCTCCCCATATATATGTATGGAATGGAGTTTGCAACTGAAAAGAAACTTTGTGTTCCCAACAAGCTAGGTGAAGGACAGCTTTCACACACACTTATCTCTCAGAACTGAGCAAGTGGAGAGACGTTCGTTCATCTAGCACCAAGGGAACGGGTTGCAGGAGACACTTTTTCTCTGCTTTCTCAGTCTGTTTCCTAGTGCCGGTTTGAAGTTCCTGCAGTTTTCACTGTAAAACCGAGTTGGAGCTTCTACCTCCAAATATATATGTATGGAATGGAGTTTGCAACTGAAAAGAAACTTTGTGTTCCCAAAAAGCTAGGTGAAGGACGGCTTTCACACACACTTATCCCTCAGAACTGAGCAAGTGGAGAGACGTTCGTTCATCTAGCACCAAGGGAACGGGTTGCAGGAGACACTTTTTCTCTGCTTTCTCAGTCTGTTTCCTAGTGCCAGTTTGAAGTTCCTGCAGTTTTCACTGTAAAACCGAGTTGGAGCTTCTACCTCCAAATATATATGTATGGAATGGAGTTTGCAACTGAAAAGAAACTTTGTGTTCCCAAAAATCTATGTGAAGGACGGCTTTCACACACACTTATCTCTCAGAACTGAGCAAGTGGAGAGACGTTCGTTCATCTAGCACCAAGGGAACGGGTTGCAGGAGACACTTTTTCTCTGTTTCTCAGTCTGTTTCCTAGTGCCGGTTTGAAGTTCCTGCAGTTTTCACTGTAAAACCGAGTTGGAGCTTCTACCTCCAAATATATATGTATGGAATGGAGTTTGCAACTGAAAAGAAACTTTGTGTTCCCAAAAAGCTAGGTGAAGGACGGCTTTCACACACACTTATCTCTCAGAACTGAGCAAGTGGAGAGACGTTCGTTCATCTAGCACCAAGGGAACGGGTTGCAGGAGACACTTTTTCTCAGCTTTCTCAGTCTGTTTCCTTGTGCCGGTTTGAAGTTCCTGCAGTTTTCACTGTAAAACCGAGTTGGAGCTTGTACCTCCCCATATATATGTATGGAATGGAGTTTGCAACTGAAAAGAAACTTTGTGTTCCCAACAAGCTAGGTGAAGGACGGCTTTCACACTCACTTATCTCTCAGAACTGAGCAAGTGGAGAGACGTTCGTTCATCTAGCACCATGGGAACGGGTTTCAGGAGACACTTATTCTCTGCTTTCTCAGTCTGTTTCCTAGTGCCGGTTGAAGTTCCTGCAGTTTTCACTGTAAAACCGAGTTGGAGCTTCTACCTCCAAATATATATGTATGGAATGGAGTTTGCAACTGAAAAGAAACTTTGTGTTCCCAAAAATCTAGGTGAAGGACGGCTTTCACACACACATATCTCTCAGAACTGAGCAAGTGGCGAGACGTTCGTTCATCTAGCACCAAGGGAACGGGTAGCAGGAGACACTTTTTCTCTGCTTTCTCAGTCTGTTTCCTAGTGCCGGTTTGAAGTTCCTGCAGTTTTCACTGTAAAACCGAGTTGGAGCTTCTACCTCCAAATATATATGTATGGAATGGAGTTTGCAACTGAAAAGAAACTTTGTGTTCCCAAAAAGCTAGGTGAAGGACGGCTTTCACACACACTTATCTCTCAGAACTGAGCAAGTGGAGAGACGTTCGTTCATCTAGCACCAAGGGAACGGGTTGCAGGTGACACTTTTTCTCTGCATTCTCAGTCTGTTTCCTAGTGCCGGTTTGAAGTTCCTGCAGTTTTCACTGTAAAACCGAGTTGGAGCTTGTACCTCCCCATATATATGTATGGAATGGAGTTTGCAACTGAAAAGAAACTTTGTGTTCCCAACAAGCTAGGTGAAGGACGGCTTTCACACACACTTATCTCTCAGAACTGAGCAAGTGGAGAGACGTTCGTTCATCTAGCACCAAGGGAACGGGTTGCAGGAGACACTTTTTCTCTGTTTCTCAGTCTGTTTCCTAGTGCCGGTTTGAAGTTCCTGCAGTTTTCACTGTAAAACCGAGTTGGAGCTTCTACCTCCAAATATATATGTATGGAATGGAGTTTGCAACTGAAAAGAAACTTTGTGTTCCCAAAAAGCTAGGTGAAGGACGGCTTTCACACACACTTATCTCTCAGAACTGAGCAAGTGGAGAGACGTTCGTTCATCTAGCACCAAGGGAACGGGTTGCAGGAGACACTTTTTCTCAGCTTTCTTAGTCTGTTTCCTTGTGCCGGTTTGAAGTTCCTGCAGTTTTCACTGTAAAACCGAGTTGGAGCTTGTACCTCCCCATATATATGTATGGAATGGAGTTTGCAACTGAAAAGAAACTTTGTGTTCCCAACAAGCTAGGTGAAGTACGGCTTTCACACACACTTATCTCTCAGAACTGAGCAAGTGGAGAGACGTTCGTTCATCTAGCACCAAGGGAACGGGTTGCAGGAGACACTTTTTCTCTGCATTCTCAGTCTGTTTCCTAGTGCCGGTTTGAAGTTCCTGCAGTTTTCAGTGTAAAACCGAGTTGGAGCTTCTACCTCCAAATATATATGTATGGAATGGAGTTTGCAACTGAAAAGAAACTTTGTGTTCCCAAAAAGCTAGGTGAAGGACGGCTTTCACACACACTTATCTCTCAGAACTGAGCAAGTGGCGAGACGTTCGTTCATCTAGCACCAAGGGAACGGGTTGCAGGAGACACTTTTTCTCTGCTTTCTCAGTCTGTTTCCTAGTGCCAGTTTGAAGTTCCTGCAGTTTTCACTGTAAAACCGAGTTGGAGCTTCTACCTCCAAATATATATGTATGGAATGGAGTTTGCAACTGAAAAGAAACTTTGTTTTCCCAAAAATCTAGGTGAAGGACGGCTTTCACACACACTTATCTCTCAGAACTGAGCAAGTGGAGAGACGTTCGTTCATCTAGCACCAAGGGAACGGGTTGCGGGAGACACTTTTTCTCTGCTTTCTCAGTCTGTTTCCTAGTGCCGGTATGAAGTTCCTGCAGTTTTCACTGTAAAACCGAGTTGGAGCTAGTACCTCCCCATATATATGTATGGAATGGAGTTTGCAACTGAAAAGAAACTTTGTGTTCCCAACAAGCTAGGTGAAGGACGGCTTTCACACACACTTATCTCTCAGAACTGAGCAAGTGGAGAGACGTTCGTTCATCTAGCACCATGGGAACGGGTTGCAGGAGACACTTATTCTCTGCTTTCTCAGTCTGTTTCCTAGTGCCGGTTTGAAGTTCCTGCAGTTTTCACTGTAAAACCGAGTTGGAGCTTCTACCTCCAAATATATATGTATGGAATGGAGTTTGCAACTGAAAAGAAACTTTGTGTTCCCAAAAAGCTAGGTGAAGGACGGCTTTCACACACACATATCTCTCAGAACTGAGCAAGTGGCGAGACGTTCGTTCATCTAGCACCAAGGGAACGGGTAGCAGGAGACACTTTTTCTCTGCTTTCTCAGTCTGTTTCCTAGTGCCGGTTTGAAGTTCCTGCAGTTTTCACTGTAAAACCGTGTTGGAGCTTCTACCTCCAAATATATATGTATGGAATGGAGTTTGCAACTGAAAAGAAACTTTGTGTTCCCAACAAGCTAGGTGAAGAACGGCTTTCACACACACTTATCTCTCAGAACTGAGCAAGTGGAGAGACGTTCGTTCATCTAGCACCAAGGGAACGGGTTGCAGGAGACACTTTTTCTCTGCTTTCTCAGTCTGTTTCCTAGTGCCGGATGGAAGTTCCAGCAGTTTTCACTGTAAAACCGAGTTGGAGCTTGTACCTCCCCATATATATGTATGGAATGGAGTTTGCAACTGAAAAGAAACTTTGTGTTCCCAACAAGCTAGGTGAAGGACGGCTTTCACACACACTTATCTCTCAGAACTGAGCAAGTGGAGAGACGTTCGTTCATCTAGCACCAAGGGAACGGGTTGCAGGAGACACTTTTTCTCTGCTTTCTCAGTCTGTTTCCTAGTGCCGGTTTGAAGTTCCTGCAGTTTTCACTTTAAAACCGAGTTGGAGCTTGTACCTCCAAATATATATGTATGGAATGGAGTTTGCAACTGAAAAGAAACTTTGTGTTCCCAAAAAGCTAGGTGAAGGACGGCTTTCACACACACTTATCTCTCAGAACTGAGCAAGTGGAGAGACGTTCGTTCATCTAGCACCAAGGGAACGGGTTGCAGGAGACACATTTTCTCTGCTTTCTCAGTCTGTTTCCTAGTGCCGGTTTGAAGTTCCTGCAGTTTTCACTGTAAAACCGAGTTGGAGCTAGTACCTCCCCATATATATGTATGGAATGGAGTTTGCAACTGAAAAGAAACTTTGTGTTCCCAAAAAGCTAGGTGAAGGACGGCTTTCACACACACTTATCTCTCAGAACTGAGCAAGTGGAGAGACGTTCGTTCATCTAGCACCAAGGGAACGGGTTGCAGGAGACACTTTTTCTCTGTTTCTCAGTCTGTTTCCTAGTGCCGGTTTGAAGTTCCTGCAGTTTTCACTGTAAAACCGAGTTGGAGCTTCTACCTCCAAATATATATGTATGGAATGGAGTTTGCAACTGAAAAGAAACTTTGTGTTCCCAAAAAGCTAGGTGAAGGACGGCTTTCACACACACTTATCTCTCAGAACTGAGCAAGTGGAGAGACGTTCGTTCATCTAGCACCAAGGGAACGGGTTGCAGGAGACACTTTTTCTCAGCTTTCTCAGTCTGTTTCCTTGTGCCGGTTTGAAGTTCCTGCAGTTTTCACTGTAAAACCGAGTTGGAGCTTGTACCTCCCCATATATATGTATGGAATGGAGTTTGCAACTGAAAAGAAACTTTGTGTTCCCAACAAGCTAGGTGAAGGACGGCTTTCACACACACTTATCTCTCAGAACTGAGCAAGTGGAGAGACGTTCGTTCATCTAGCACCAAGGGAACGGGTTGCAGGAGACACTTTTTCTCTGCATTCTCAGTCTGTTTCCTAGTGCCGGTTTGAAGTTCCTGCAGTTTTCAGTGTAAAACCGAGTTGGAGCTTCTACCTCCAAATATATATGTATGGAATGGAGTTTGCAACTGAAAAGAAACTTTGTGTTCCCAAAAAGCTAGGTGAAGGACGGCTTTCACACACACTTATCTCTCAGAACTGAGCAAGTGGCGAGACGTTCGTTCATCTAGCACCAAGGGAACGGGTTGCAGGAGACACTTTTTCTCTGCTTTCTCAGTCTGTTTCCTAGTGCCAGTTTGAAGTTCCTGCAGTTTTCACTGTAAAACCGAGTTGGAGCTTCTACCTCCAAATATATATGTATGGAATGGAGTTTGCAACTGAAAAGAAACTTTGTTTTCCCAAAAATCTATGTGAAGGACGGCTTTCACACACACTTATCTCTCAGAACTGAGCAAGTGGAGAGACGTTCGTTCATCTAGCACCAAGGGAACGGGTTGCGGGAGACACTTTTTCTCTGCTTTCTCAGTCTGTTTCCTAGTGCCGGTATGAAGTTCCTGCAGTTTTCACTGTAAAACCGAGTTGGAGCTAGTACCTCCCCATATATATGTATGGAATGGAGTTTGCAACTGAAAAGAAACTTTGTGTTCCCAACAAGCTAGGTGAAGGACGGCTTTCACACACACTTATCTCTCAGAACTGAGCAAGTGGAGAGACGTTCGTTCATCTAGCACCATGGGAACGGGTTGCAGGAGACACTTATTCTCTGCTTTCTCAGTCTGTTTCCTAGTGCCGGTTTGAAGTTCCTGCAGTTTTCACTGTAAAACCGAGTTGGAGCTTCTACCTCCAAATATATATGTATGGAATGGAGTTTGCAACTGAAAAGAAACTTTGTGTTCCCAAAAAGCTAGGTGAAGGACGGCTTTCACACACACATATCTCTCAGAACTGAGCAAGTGGCGAGACGTTCGTTCATCTAGCACCAAGGGAACGGGTAGCAGGAGACACTTTTTCTCTGCTTTCTCAGTCTGTTTCCTAGTGCCGGTTTGAAGTTCCTGCAGTTTTCACTGTAAAACCGAGTTGGAGCTTCTACCTCCAAATATATATGTATGGAATGGAGTTTGCAACTGAAAAGAAACTTTGTGTTCCCAACAAGCTAGGTGAAGAACGGCTTTCACACACACTTATCTCTCAGAACTGAGCAAGTGGAGAGACGTTCGTTCATCTAGCACCAAGGGAACGGGTTGCAGGAGACACTTTTTCTCTGCTTTCTCAGTCTGTTTCCTAGTGCCGGATGGAAGTTCCAGCAGTTTTCACTGTAAAACCGAGTTGGAGCTTGTACCTCCCCATATATATGTATGGAATGGAGTTTGCAACTGAAAAGAAACTTTGTGTTCCCAACAAGCTAGGTGAAGGACGGCTTTCACACACACTTATCTCTCAGAACTGAGCAAGTGGAGAGACGTTCGTTCATCTAGCACCAAGGGAACGGGTTGCAGGAGACACTTTTTCTCTGCTTTCTCAGTCTGTTTCCTAGTGCCGGTTTGAAGTTCCTGCAGTTTTCACTTTAAAACCGAGTTGGAGCTTGTACCTCCAAATATATATGTATGGAATGGAGTTTGCAACTGAAAAGAAACTTTGTGTTCCCAACAAGCTAGGTGAAGGACGGCTTTCACACACACTTATCTCTCAGAACTGAGCAAGTGGAGAGACGTTCGTTCATCTAGCACCAAGGGAACGGGTTGCAGGAGACACATTTTCTCTGCTTTCTCAGTCTGTTTCCTAGTGCCGGTTTGAAGTTCCTGCAGTTTTCACTGTAAAACCGAGTTGGAGCTAGTACCTCCCCATATATATGTATGGAATGGAGTTTGCAACTGAAAAGAAACTTTGTGTTCCCAAAAAGCTAGGTGAAGGACGGCTTTCACACACACTTATCTCTCAGAACTGAGCAAGTGGAGAGACGTTCGTTCATCTAGCACCAAGGGAACGGGTTGCAGGAGACACTTTTTCTCTGCTTTCTCAGTCTGTTTCCTAGTGCCGGTTTGAAGTTCCTGCAGTTTTCACTGTAAAACCGAGTTGGAGCTTGTACCTCACCATATATATGTATGGAATGGAGTTTGCAACTGAAAAGAAACTTTGTGTTCCCAACAAGCTAGGTGAAGGACGGCTTTCACACACACTTGTCTCTCAGAACTGAGCAAGAGGAGAGACGTTCGTTCATCTAGCACCAAGGGAACGGGTTGCAGGAGACACTTTTTCTCTGCTTTCTCAGTCTGTTTCCTAGTGCCGGTTTGAAGTTCCTGCAGTTTTCACTGTCAAACCGAGTTGGAGCTTGTACCTCCCCATATATATGTATGGAATGGAGTTTGCAACTGAAAAGAAACTTTGTGTTCCCAACAAGCTAGGTGAAGGACGGCTTTCACACACACTTATCTCTCAGAACTGAGCAAGTGGAGAGACGTTCGTTCATCTAGCACCAAGGGAACGGGTTGCAGGAGACACTTTTTCACTGCTTTCTCAGTCTGTTTCCTAGTGCCGGTATGAAGTTCCTGCAGTTTTCACTGTAAAACCGAGTTGGAGCTTCTACCTCCAAATATATATGTATGGAATGGAGTTTGCAACTGAAAAGAAACTTTGTGTTCCCAAAAAGCTAGGTGAAGGACGGCTTTCACACACACTTATCTCTCAGAACTGAGCAAGTGGAGAGACGTTCGTTCATCTAGCACCAAGGGAACGGGTTGCAGGAGACACTTTTTCTCTGCTTTCTCAGTCTGTTTCCTAGTGCCGGTTTGAAGTTCCTGCAGTTTTCACTGTAAAACCGAGTTGGAGCTAGTACCTCCCCATATATATGTATGGAATGGAGTTTGCAACTGAAAAGAAACTTTGTGTTCCCAAAAGCTAGGTGAAGGACGGCTTTCACACACACTTATCTCTCAGAACTGAGCAAGTGGAGAGACGTTCGTTCATCTAGCACCAAGGGAACGGGTTGCAGGAGACACTTTTTCTCAGCTTTCTCAGTCTGTTTCCTTGTGCCGGTTTGAAGTTCCTGCAGTTTTCACTGTAAAACCGAGTTGGAGCTTGTACCTCCCCATATATATGTATGGAATGGAGTTTGCAACTGAAAATAAACTTTGTGTTCCCAACAAGCTAGTTGAAGGACGGCTTTCACACACACTTATCTCTCAGAACTGAGCAAGTGGAGAGACGTTCGTTCCTCTAGCACCAAGGGAACGGGTTGCAGGAGACACTTTTTCTCTGCATTCTCAGTCTGTTTCCTAGTGCCGGTTTGAAGTTCCTGCAGTTTTCACTGTAAAACCGAGTTGGAGCTTCTACCTCCAAATATATATGTATGGAATGGAGTTTGCAACTGAAAAGAAACTTTGTGTTCCCAAAAAGCTAGGTGAAGGACGGCTTTCACACACACATATCTCTCAGAACTGAGCAAGTGGCGAGACGTTCGTTCATCTAGCACCAAGGGAACGGGTTGCAGGAGACACTTTTTCTCTGCTTTCTCAGTCTGTTTCCTAGTGCCGGTTTGAAGTTCCTGCAGTTTTCACTGTAAAACCGAGTTGGAGCTTCTACCTCCAAATATATATGTATGGAATGGAGTTTGCAACTGAAAAGAAACTTTGTGTTCCCAACAATCTAGGTGAAGGACGGCTTTCACACACACTTATCTCTCAGAACTGAGCAAGTGGAGAGACGTTCGTTCATCTAGCACCAAGGGAACGGGTTGCAGGAGACACTTTTTCTCTGCTTTCTCAGTCTGTTTCCTAGTGCCGGATGGAAGTTCCTGCAGTTTTCACTGTAAAACCGAGTTGGAGCTTGTACCTCCCCATATATATGTATGGAATGGAGTTTGCAACTGAAAAGAAACTTTGTGTTCCCAACAAGCTAGGTGAAGGACGGCTTTCACACACACTTATCTCTCAGAACTGAGAAAGTGGAGAGACGTTCGTTCATCTAGCACCAAGGGAACGGGTTGCAGGAGACACTTTTTCTCTGCTTTCTCAGTCTGTTTCCTAGTGCCGGTTTGAAGTTCCTGCAGTTTTCACTGTCAAACCGAGTTGGAGCTTGTACCTCCCCATATATATGTATGGAATGGAGTTTGCAACTGAAAAGAAACTTTGTGTTCCCAACAAGCTAGGTGAAGGACGGCTTTCACACACACTTATCTCTCAGAACTGAGCAAGTGGAGAGACGTTCGTTCATCTAGCACCAAGGGAACGGGTTGCAGGAGACACTTTTTCTCTGCTTTCTCAGTCTGTTTCCTAGTGCCGGTTTGAAGTTCCTGCAGTTTTCACTGTAAAACCGAGTTGGAGCTTCTACCTCCAAATATATATGTATGGAATGGAGTTTGCAACTGAAAAGAAACTTTGTGTTCCCAACAATCTAGGTGAAGGACGGCTTTCACACACACTTATCTCTCAGAACTGAGCAAGTGGAGAGACGTTCGTTCATCTAGCACCAAGGGAACGGGTTGCAGGAGACACTTTTTCTCTGCTTTCTCAGTCTGTTTCCTAGTGCCGGATGGAAGTTCCTGCAGTTTTCACTGTAAAACCGAGTTGGAGCTTGTACCTCCCCATATATATGTATGGAATGGAGTTTGCAACTGAAAAGAAACTTTGTGTTCCCAAAAAGCTACGTGAAGGACGGCTTTCACACACACTTATCTCTCAGAACTGAGAAAGTGGAGAGACGTTCGTTCATCTAGCACCAAGGGAACGGGTTGCAGGAGACACTTTTTCTCTGCTTTCTCAGTCTGTTTCCTAGTGCCGGTTTGAAGTTCCTGCAGTTTTCACTGTCAAACCGAGTTGGAGCTTGTACCTCCCCATATATATGTATGGAATGGAGTTTGCAACTGAAAAGAAACTTTGTGTTCCCAACAAGCTAGGTGAAGGACGGCTTTCACACACACTTATCTCTCAGAACTGAGCAAGTGGAGAGACGTTCGTTCATCTAGCACCAAGGGAACGGGTTGCAGGAGACACTTTTTCTCTGCTTTCTCAGTCTGTTTCCTAGTGCCGGTTTGAAGTTCCTGCAGTTTTCACTGTAAAACCGAGTTGGAGCTAGTACCTCCCCATATATATGTATGGAATGGAGTTTGCAACTGAAAAGAAACTTTGTGTTCCCAAAAGCTAGGTGAAGGACGGCTTTCACACACACTTATCTCTCAGAACTGAGCAAGTGGAGAGACGTTCGTTCATCTAGCACCAAGGGAACGGGTTGCAGGAGACACTTTTTCTCAGCTTTCTCAGTCTGTTTCCTTGTGCCGGTTTGAAGTTCCTGCAGTTTTCACTGTAAAACCGAGTTGGAGCTAGTACCTCCCCATATATATGTATGGAATGGAGTTTGCAACTGAAAAGAAACTTTGTGTTCCCAACAAGCTAGGTGAAGGACGGCTTTCACACACACTTATCTCTCAGAACTGAGCAAGTGGAGAGACGTTCGTTCCTCTAGCACCAAGGGAACGGGTTGCAGGAGACACTTTTTCTCTGCATTCTCAGTCTGTTTCCTAGTGCCGGTTTGAAGTTCCTGCAGTTTTCACTGTAAAACCGAGTTGGAGCTTCTACCTCCAAATATATATGTATGGAATGGAGTTTGCAACTGAAAAGAAACTTTGTGTTCCCAACAAGCTAGGTGAAGGACGGCTTTCACACACACATATCTCTCAGAACTGAGCAAGTGGCGAGACGTTCGTTCATCTAGCACCAAGGGAACGGGTTGCAGGAGACACTTTTTCTCTGCTTTCTCAGTCTGTTTCCTAGTGCCGGTTTGAAGTTCCTGCAGTTTTCACGGTAAAACCGAGTTGGAGCTTCTACCTCCAAATATATATGTATGGAATGGAGTTTGCAACTGAAAAGAAACTTTGTGTTCCCAACAATCTAGGTGAAGGACGGCTTTCACACACACTTATCTCTCAGAACTGAGCAAGTGGAGAGACGTTCGTTCATCTAGCACCAAGGGAACGGGTTGCAGGAGACACTTTTTCTCTGCTTTCTCAGTCTGTTTCCTAGTGCCGGATGGAAGTTCCTGCAGTTTTCACTGTAAAACCGAGTTGGAGCTTGTACCTCCCCATATATATGTATGGAATGGAGTTTGCAACTGAAAAGAAACTTTGTGTTCCCAACAAGCTAGGTGAAGGACGGCTTTCACACACACTTATCTCTCAGAACTGAGCAAGTGGAGAGACGTTCGTTCATCTAGCACCAAGGGAACGGGTTGCAGGAGACACTTTTTCTCTGCTTTCTCAGTCTGTTTCCTAGTGCCGGTTTGAAGTTCCTGCAGTTTTCACTGTAAAACCGAGTTGGAGCTAGTACCTCCCCATATATATGTATGGAATGGAGTTTGCAACTGAAAAGAAACTTTGTGTTCCCAACAAGCTAGGTGAAGGACGGCTTTCACACACACTTATCTCTCAGAACTGAGCAAGTGGAGAGACGTTCGTTCATCTAGCACCAAGGGAACGGGTTGCAGGAGACACTTTTTCTCTGCTTTCTCAGTCTGTTTCCTAGTGCCAGTTTGAAGTTCCTGCAGTTTTCACTGTAAAACCGAGTTGGAGCTTGTACCTCACCATATATATGTATGGAATGGAGTTTGCAACTGAAAAGAAACTTTGTGTTCCCAACAAGCTAGGTGAAGGACGGCTTTCACACACACTTATCTCTCAGAACTGAGCAAGTGGAGAAACGTTCGTTCATCTAGCACCAAGGGAACGGGTTGCAGGAGACACTTTTTCTCTGCTTTCTCAGTCTGTTTCCTAGTGCCGGTTTGAAGTTCCTGCAGTTTTCACTGTAAAACCGAGTTGGAGCTTGTACCTCCCCATATATATGTATGGAATGGAGTTTGCAACTGAAAAGAAACTTTGTGTTCCCAACAAGCTAGGTGAAGGACGGCTTTCACACACACTTATCTCTCAGAACTGAGCAAGTGGAGAGACGTTCGTTCATCTAGCACCAAGGGAACGGGTTGCAGGAGACACTTTTTCTCTGCTTTCTCAGTCTGTTTCCTAGTGCCGGTTTGAAGTTCCTGCAGTTTTCACTGTAAAACCGAGTTGGAGCTTCTACCTCCAAATATATATGTATGGAATGGAGTTTGCAACTGAAAAGAAACTTTGTGTTCCCAAAAAGCTAGGTGAAGGACGGCTTTCACACACACTTATCTCTCAGAACTGAGCAAGTGGAGAGACGTTCGTTCATCTAGCACCAAGGGAACGGGTTGCAGGAGACACTTTTTCTCTGCTTTCTCAGTCTGTTTCCTAGTGCCGGTTTGAAGTTCCTGCAGTTTTCACTGTAAAACCGAGTTGGAGCTAGTACCTCCCCATATATATGTATGGAATGGAGTTTGCAACTGAAAAGAAACTTTGTGTTCCCAACAAGCTAGGTGAAGGTCCGCTTTCACACACACTTATCTCTCAGAACTGAGCAAGTGGAGAGACGTTCGTTCATCTAGCACCAAGGGAACGGGTTGCAGGAGACACTTTTTCTCTGCTTTCTCAGTCTGTTTCCTAGTGCCGGTTTGATGTTCCTGCAGTTTTCACTGTCAAACCGAGTTGGAGCCTCTACCTCCAAATATATATGTATGGAATGGAGTTTGCAACTGAAAAGAAACTTTGTGTTCCCAACAAGCTAGGTGAAGGACGGCTTTCACACACACTTATCTCTCAGAACTGAGCAAGTGGAGAGACGTTCGTTCATCTAGCACCAAGGGAACGGGTTGCAGGAGACACTTTTTCTCTGCTTTCTCAGTCTGTTTCCTAGTGCCGGTATGAAGTTCCTGCAGTTTTCACTGTAAAACCGAGTTGGAGCTTCTACCTCCAAATATATATGTATGGAATGGAGTTTGCAACTGAAAAGAAACTTTGTGTTCCCAAAAAGCTAGGTGAAGGACGGCTTTCACACACACTTATCTCTCAGAACTGAGCAAGTGGAGAGACGTTCGTTCATCTAGCACCAAGGGAACGGGTTGCTGGAGACACATTTTCTCTGCTTTCTCAGTCTGTTTCCTTGTGCCGGTTTGAAGTTCCTGCAGTTTTCACTGTAAAACCGAGTTGGAGCTAGTACCTCCCCATATATATGTATGGAATGGAGTTTGCAACTGAAAAGAAACTTTGTGTTCCCAAAAAGCTAGGTGAAGGACGGCTTTCACACACACTTATCTCTCAGAACTGAGCAAGAGGAGAGACGTTCGTTCATCTAGCACCAAGGGAACGGGTTGCTGGAGACACTTTTTCTCTGCTTTCTCAGTCTGTTTCCTAGTGCCGGTTTGAAGTTCCTGCAGTTTTCACTGTAAAACCGAGTTGGAGCTTGTACCTCACCATATATATGTATGGAATGGAGTTTGCAACTGAAAAGAAACTTTGTGTTCCCAACAAGCTAGGTGAAGGACGGCTTTCACACACACTTATCTCTCAGAACTGAGCAAGTGGAGAGACGTTCTTTCATCTAGCACCAAGGGAACGGGTTGCAGGAGACACTTTTTCTCTGCTTTCTCAGTCTGTTTCCTAGTGCCGGTTTGAAGTTCCTGCAGTTTTCACTGTAAAACCGAGTTGGAGCTTGTACCTCCCCATATATATGTATGGAATGGAGTTTGCAACTGAAAAGAAACTTTGTGTTCCCAACAAGCTAGGTGAAGGACGGCTTTCACACACACTTATCTCTCAGAACTGAGCAAGTGGAGAGACGTTCGTTCATCTAGCACCAAGGGAACGGGTTGCAGGAGACACTTTTTCTCTGCTTTCTCAGTCTGTTTCCTAGTGCCGGTTTGAAGTTCCTGCAGTTTTCACTGTAAAACCGAGTTGGAGCTTCTACCTCCAAATATATATGTATGGAATGGAGTTTGCAACTGAAAAGAAACTTTGTGTTCCCAAAAAGCTAGGTGAAGGACGGCTTTCACACACACTTATCTCTCAGAACTGAGCAAGTGGAGAGACGTTCGTTCATCTAGCACCAAGGGAACGGGTTGCAGGAGACACTTTTTCTCTGCTTTCTCAGTCTGTTTCCTAGTGCCGGTTTGAAGTTCCTGCAGTTTTCACTGTAAAACCGAGTTGGAGCTTGTACCTCCCCATATATATGTATGGAATGGAGTTTGCAACTGAAAAGAAACTTTGTGTTCCCAACAAGCTAGGTGAAGGACCGCTTTCACACACACTTATCTCTCAGAACTGAGCAAGTGGAGAGACGTTCGTTCATCTAGCACCAAGGGAACGGGTTGCAGGAGAAACTTTTTCTCTGCTTTCTCAGTCTGTTTCCTAGTGCCGGTTTGATGTTCCTGCAGTTTTCACTGTCAAACCGAGTTGGAGCCTCTACCTCCAAATATATATGTATGGAATGGAGTTTGCAACTGAAAAGAAACTTTGTGTTCCCAACAAGCTAGGTGAAGGACGGCTTTCACACACACTTATCTCTCAGAACTGAGCAAGTGGAGAGACGTTCGTTCATCTAGCACCAAGGGAACGGGTTGCAGGAGACACTTTTTCTCTGCTTTCTCAGTCTGTTTCCTAGTGCCGGTTTGAAGTTCCTGCAGTTTTCACTGTAAAACCGAGTTGGATAATCTACCTCCAAATATATATGTATGGAATGGAGTTTGCTACTAAAAAGAAACTTTGTGTTCCCAAAAAGCTAGGTGAAGGACGGCTTTCACACACACTTATCTCTCAGAACTGAGCAAGTGGAGAGACGTTCGTTCATCTAGCACCAAGGGAACGGGTTGCAGGAGACACTTTTTCTCTGCTTTCTCAGTCTGTTTCCTAGTGCCGGTTTGATGTTCCTGCAGTTTTCACTGTAAAACCGAGTTGGAGCTTCTACCTCCAAATATATATGTATGGAATGGAGTTTGCAACTGAAAAGAAACTTTGTGTTCCCAACAAGCTAGGTGAAGGACGGCTTTCACACACACTTATCTCTCAGAACTGAGCAAGTGGAGAGACGTTCGTTCATCTAGCACCAAGGGAACGGGTTGCAGGAGACACTTTTTCTCTGCTTTCTCAGTCTGTTTCCTAGTGCCGGTTTGAAGTTCCTGCAGTTTTCACTGTAAAACCGAGTTGGAGCTAGTACCTCCCCATATATATGTATGGAATGGAGTTTGCAACTGAAAAGAAACTTTGTGTTCCCAACAAGCTAGGTGAAGGACGGCTTTCACACACACTTATCTCTCAGAACTGAGCAAGTGGAGAGACGTTCGTTCATCTAGCACCAAGGGAACGGGTTGCAGGAGACACTTTTTCTCTGCTTTCTCAGTCTGTTTCCTAGTGCCGGTTTGAAGTTCCTGCAGTTTTCACTGTAAAACCGAGTTGGAGCTTCTACCTCCAAATATATATGTATGGAATGGAGTTTGCAACTGAAAAGAAACTTTGTGTTCCCAAAAAGCTAGGTGAAGGACGGCTTTCACACACACTTATCTCTCAGAACTGAGCAAGTGGAGAGACGTTCGTTCATCTAGCACCAAGGGAACGGGTTGCAGGAGACACTTTTTCTCTGCATTCTCAGTCTGTTTCCTAGTGCCGGTTTGAAGTTCCTGCAGTTTTCACTGTAAAACCGAGTTGGAGCTTCTACCTCCAAATATATATGTATGGAATGGAGTTTGCAACTGAAAAGAAACTTTGTGTTCCCAAAAAGCTAGGTGAAGGACGGCTTTCACACACACTTATCTCTCAGAACTGAGCAAGTGGAGAGACGTTCGTTCATCTAGCACCAAGGGAACGGGTTGCAGGGGACACTTTTTCTCTGCTTTCTCAGTCTGTTTCCTAGTGCCAGTTTGAAGTTCCTGCAGTTTTCACTGTAAAACCGAGTTGGATCTTCTACCTCCGTATATATATGTATGGAATGGAGTTTGCAACTGAAAAGAAACTTTGTGTTCCCAAAAATCTATGTGAAGGACGGCTTTCACACACACTTATCTCTCAGAACTGAGCAAGTGGAGAGACGTTCGTTCATCTAGCACCAAGGGAACGGGTTGCAGGAGACACTTTTTCTCTGCTTTCTCAGTCTGTTTCCTAGTGCCGGTTTGAAGTTCCTGCAGTTTTCACTGTAAAACCGAGTTGGATAATCTACCTCCAAATATATATGTATGGAATGGAGTTTGCTACTAAAAAGAAACTTTGTGTTCCCAAAAAGCTAGGTGAAGGACGGCTTTCACACACACTTATCTCTCAGAACTGAGCAAGTGGAGAGACGTTCGTTCATCTAGCACCAAGGGAACGGGTTGCAGGAGACACTTTTTCTCTGCTTTCTCAGTCTGTTTCCTAGTGCCGGTTTGATGTTCCTGCAGTTTTCACTGTAAAACCGAGTTGGAGCTTCTACCTCCAAATATATATGTATGGAATGGAGTTTGCAACTGAAAAGAAACTTTGTGTTCCCAAAAAGCTAGGTGAAGGACGGCTTTCACACACACTTATCTCTCAGAACTGAGCAAGTGGAGAGACGTTCGTTCATCTAGCACCAAGGGAACGGGTTGCAGGAGACACTTTTTCTCTGCTTTCTCAGTCTGTTTCCTAGTGCCGGTTTGAAGTTCCTGCAGTTTTCACTGTAAAACCGAGTTGGAGCTAGTACCTCCCCATATATATGTATGGAATGGAGTTTGCAACTGAAAAGAAACTTTGTGTTCCCAACAAGCTAGGTGAAGGACGGCTTTCACACACACTTATCTCTCAGAACTGAGCAAGTGGAGAGACGTTCGTTCATCTAGCACCAAGGGAACGGGTTGCAGGAGACACTTTTTCTCTGCTTTCTCAGTCTGTTTCCTAGTGCCGGTTTGAAGTTCCTGCAGTTTTCACTGTAAAACCGAGTTGGAGCTTCTACCTCCAAATATATATGTATGGAATGGAGTTTGCAACTGAAAAGAAACTTTGTGTTCCCAAAAAGCTAGGTGAAGGACGGCTTTCACACACACTTATCTCTCAGAACTGAGCAAGTGGAGAGACGTTCGTTCATCTAGCACCAAGGGAACGGGTTGCAGGAGACACTTTTTCTCAGCTTTCTCAGTCTGTTTCCTTGTGCCGGTTTGAAGTTCCTGCAGTTTTCACTGTAAAACCGAGTTGGAGCTTGTACCTCCCCATATATATGTATGGAATGGAGTTTGCAACTGAAAAGAAACTTTGTGTTCCCAACAAGCTAGGTGAAGGACGGCTTTCACACACACTTATCTCTCAGAACTGAGCAAGTGGAGAGACGTTCGTTCATCTAGCACCAAGGGAACGGGTTGCAGGAGACACTTTTTCTCTGCATTCTCAGTCTGTTTCCTAGTGCCGGTTTGAAGTTCCTGCAGTTTTCACTGTAAAACCGAGTTGGAGCTTCTACCTCCTAATATATATGTATGGAATGGAGTTTGCAACTGAAAAGAAACTTTGTGTTCCCAAAAAGCTAGGTGAAGGACGGCTTTCACACACACTTATCTCTCAGAACTGAGCAAGTGGAGAGACGTTCGTTCATCTAGCACCAAGGGAACGGGTTGCAGGAGACACTTTTTCTCTGCTTTCTCAGTCTGTTTCCTAGTGCCAGTTTGAAGTTCCTGCAGTTTTCACTGTAAAACCGAGTTGGATCTTCTACCTCCATATATATATGTATAAAATGGAGTTTGCAACTGAAAAGAAACTTTGTGTTCCCAAAAATCTATGTGAAGGTCGGCTTTCACACACACTTATCTCTCAGAACTGAGCAAGTGGAGAGACGTTCGTTCATCTAGCACCAAGGGAACGGGTTGCAGGAGACACTTTTTCTCTGCTTTCTCAGTCTGTTTCCTAGTGCCGGTTTGAAGTTCCTGCAGTTTTCACTGTAAAACCGAGTTGGAGCTTCTACCTCCAAATATATATGTATGGAATGGAGTTTGCAACTGAAAAGAAACTTTGTGTTCCCAAAAAGCTAGGTGAAGGACGGCTTTCACACACACTTATCTCTCAGAACTGAGCAAGTGGAGAGACGTTCGTTCATCTAGCACCAAGGGAACGGGTTGCAGGAGACACTTTTTCTCAGCTTTCTCAGTCTGTTTCCTTGTGCCGGTTTGAAGTTCCTGCAGTTTTCACTGTAAAACCGAGTTGGAGCTTGTACCTCCCCATATATATGTATGGAATGTAGTTTGCAACTGAAAAGAAACTTTGTGTTCCCAACAAGCTAGGTGAAGGACGGCTTTCACACACACTTATCTCTCAGAACTGAGCAAGTGGAGAGACGTTCGTTCATCTAGCACCAAGGGAACGGGTTGCAGGAGAAACTTTTTCTCTGCATTCTCAGTCTGTTTCCTAGTGCCGGTTTGAAGTTCCTGCAGTTTTCACTGTAAAATCGAGTTGGAGCTTCTACCTCCAAATATATATGTATGGAATGGAGTTTGCAACTGAAAAGAAACTTTGTGTTCCCAAAAAGCTAGGTGAAGGACGGCTTTCACACACACATATCTCTCAGAACTTAGCAAGTGGCGAGACGTTCGTTCATCTAGCACCAAGGGAACGGGTTGCAGGAGACACTTTTTCTCTGCTTTCTCAGTCTGTTTCCTAGTGCCGGTTTGAAGTTCCTGCAGTTTTCACTGTAAAACCGAGTTGGAGCTTCTACCTCCAAATATATATGTATGGAATGGAGTTTGCAACTGAAAAGAAACTTTGTGTTCCCAACAAGCTAGGTGAAGGACGGCTTTCACACACACTTATCTCTCAGAACTGAGCAAGTGGAGAGACGTTCGTTCATCTAGCACCAAGGGAACGGGTTGCAGGAGACACTTTTTCTCTGCTTTCTCAGTCTGTTTCCTAGTGCCGGTTTGAAGTTCCTGCAGTTTTCACTGTAAAACCGAGTTGGAGCTTGTACCTCCCCATATATATGTATGGAATGGAGTTTGCAACTGAAAAGAAACTTTGTGTTCCCAACAAGCTAGGTGAAGGACGGCTTTCACACACACTTATCTCTCAGAACTGAGCAAGTGGAGAGACGTTCGTTCATCTAGCACCAAGTGAACGGGTTGCAGGAGACACTTTTTCTCTGCATTCTCAGTCTGTTTCCTAGTGCCGGTTTGAAGTTACTGCAGTTTTCACTGTAAAACCGAGTTGGAGCTTCTACCTCCAAATATATATGTATGGAATGGAGTTTGCAACTGAAAAGAAACTTTGTGTTCCCAAAAAGCTAGGTGAAGGACGGCTTTCACACACACTTATCTCTCAGAACTGAGCAAGTGGAGAGACGTTCGTTCATCTAGCACCAAGGGAACGGGTTGCAGGAGACACTTTTTCTCTGCATTCTCAGTCTGTTTCCTAGTGCCGGTTTGAAGTTCCTGCAGTTTTCACTGTAAAACCGAGTTGGAGCTTCTACCTCCAAATATATATGTATGGAATGGAGTTTGCAACTGAAAAGAAACTTTGTGTTCCCAAAAAGCTAGGTGAAGGACGGCTTTCACACACACTTATCTCTCAGAACTGAGCAAGTGGAGAGACGTTCGTTCATCTAGCACCAAGGGAACGGGTTGCAGGGGACACTTTTTCTCTGCTTTCTCAGTCTGTTTCCTAGTGCCAGTTTGAAGTTCCTGCAGTTTTCACTGTAAAACCGAGTTGGATCTTCTACCTCCGTATATATATGTATGGAATGGAGTTTGCAACTGAAAAGAAACTTTGTGTTCCCAAAAATCTATGTGAAGGACGGCTTTCACACACACTTATCTCTCAGAACTGAGCAAGTGGAGAGACGTTCGTTCATCTAGCACCAAGGGAACGGGTTGCAGGAGACACTTTTTCTCTGCTTTCTCAGTCTGTTTCCTAGTGCCGGTTTGAAGTTCCTGCAGTTTTCACTGTAAAACCGAGTTGGATAATCTACCTCCAAATATATATGTATGGAATGGAGTTTGCTACTAAAAAGAAACTTTGTGTTCCCAAAAAGCTAGGTGAAGGACGGCTTTCACACACACTTATCTCTCAGAACTGAGCAAGTGGAGAGACGTTCGTTCATCTAGCACCAAGGGAACGGGTTGCAGGAGACACTTTTTCTCTGCTTTCTCAGTCTGTTTCCTAGTGCCGGTTTGATGTTCCTGCAGTTTTCACTGTAAAACCGAGTTGGAGCTTCTACCTCCAAATATATATGTATGGAATGGAGTTTGCAACTGAAAAGAAACTTTGTGTTCCCAAAAAGCTAGGTGAAGGACGGCTTTCACACACACTTATCTCTCAGAACTGAGCAAGTGGAGAGACGTTCGTTCATCTAGCACCAAGGGAACGGGTTGCAGGAGACACTTTTTCTCTGCTTTCTCAGTCTGTTTCCTAGTGCCGGTTTGAAGTTCCTGCAGTTTTCACTGTAAAACCGAGTTGGAGCTAGTACCTCCCCATATATATGTATGGAATGGAGTTTGCAACTGAAAAGAAACTTTGTGTTCCCAACAAGCTAGGTGAAGGACGGCTTTCACACACACTTATCTCTCAGAACTGAGCAAGTGGAGAGACGTTCGTTCATCTAGCACCAAGGGAACGGGTTGCAGGAGACACTTTTTCTCTGCTTTCTCAGTCTGTTTCCTAGTGCCGGTTTGAAGTTCCTGCAGTTTTCACTGTAAAACCGAGTTGGAGCTTCTACCTCCAAATATATATGTATGGAATGGAGTTTGCAACTGAAAAGAAACTTTGTGTTCCCAAAAAGCTAGGTGAAGGACGGCTTTCACACACACTTATCTCTCAGAACTGAGCAAGTGGAGAGACGTTCGTTCATCTAGCACCAAGGGAACGGGTTGCAGGAGACACTTTTTCTCTGCATTCTCAGTCTGTTTCCTAGTGCCGGTTTGAAGTTCCTGCAGTTTTCACTGTAAAACCGAGTTGGAGCTTGTACCTCCCCATATATATGTATGGAATGTAGTTTGCAACTGAAAAGAAACTTTGTGTTCCCAACAAGCTAGGTGAAGGACGGCTTTCACACACACTTATCTCTCAGAACTGAGCAAGTGGAGAGACGTTCGTTCATCTAGCACCAAGGGAACGGGTTGCAGGAGACACTTTTTCTCTGCATTCTCAGTCTGTTTCCTAGTGCCGGTTTGAAGTTCCTGCAGTTTTCACTGTAAAATCGAGTTGGAGCTTCTACCTCCAAATATATATGTATGGAATGGAGTTTGCAACTGAAAAGAAACTTTGTGTTCCCAAAAAGCTAGGTGAAGGACGGCTTTCACACACACATATCTCTCAGAACTTAGCAAGTGGCGAGACGTTCGTTCATCTAGCACCAAGGGAACGGGTTGCAGGAGACACTTTTTCTCTGCTTTCTCAGTCTGTTTCCTAGTGCCGGTTTGAAGTTCCTGCAGTTTTCACTGTAAAACCGAGTTGGAGCTTCTACCTCCAAATATATATGTATGGAATGGAGTTTGCAACTGAAAAGAAACTTTGTGTTCCCAACAAGCTAGGTGAAGGACGGCTTTCACACACACTTATCTCTCAGAACTGAGCAAGTGGAGAGACGTTCGTTCATCTAGCACCAAGGGAACGGGTTGCAGGAGACACTTTTTCTCTGCTTTCTCAGTCTGTTTCCTAGTGCCGGTTTGAAGTTCCTGCAGTTTTCACTGTAAAACCGAGTTGGAGCTTGTACCTCCCCATATATATGTATGGAATGGAGTTTGCAACTGAAAAGAAACTTTGTGTTCCCAACAAGCTAGGTGAAGGACGGCTTTCACACACACTTATCTCTCAGAACTGAGCAAGTGGAGAGACGTTCGTTCATCTAGCACCAAGTGAACGGGTTGCAGGAGACACTTTTTCTCTGCATTCTCAGTCTGTTTCCTAGTGCCGGTTTGAAGTTACTGCAGTTTTCACTGTAAAACCGAGTTGGAGCTTCTACCTCCAAATATATATGTATGGAATGGAGTTTGCAACTGAAAAGAAACTTTGTGTTCCCAAAAAGCTAGGTGAAGGACGGCTTTCACACACACTTATCTCTCAGAACTTAGCAAGTGGAGAGACGTTCGTTCATCTAGCACCAAGGGAACGGGTTGCAGGAGACACTTTTTCTCTGCTTTCTCAGTCTGTTTCCTAGTGCCGGTTTGAAGTTCCTGCAGTTTTCACTGTAAAACCGAGTTGGAGCTAGTACCTCCCCATATATATGTATGGAATGGAGTTTGCAACTGAAAAGAAACTTTGTGTTCCCAAAAAGCTAGGTGAAGGACGGCTTTCACACACACTTATCTCTCAGAACTGAGCAAGTGGAGAGACGTTCGTTCATCTAGCACCAAGGGAACGGGTTGCAGGAGACACTTTTTCTCTGCTTTCTCAGTCTGTTTCCTAGTGCCGGTTTGAAGTTCCTGCAGTTTTCACTGTAAAACCGAGTTGGAGCTTGTACCTCACCATATATATGTATGGAATGGAGTTTGCAACTGAAAAGAAACTTTGTGTTCCCAACAAGCTAGGTGAAGGACGGCTTTCACACACACTTATCTCTCAGAACTGAGCAAGTGGAGAGACGTTCGTTCATCTAGCACCAAGGGAACGGGTTGCAGGAGACACTTTTTCTCTGCTTTCTCAGTCTGTTTCCTAGTGCCGGTTTGAAGTTCCTGCAGTTTTCACTGTAAAACCGAGTTGGAGCTTGTACCTCCCCATATATATGTATGGAATGGAGTTTGCAACTGAAAAGAAACTTTGTGTTCCCAACAAGCTAGGTGAAGGACGGCTTTCACACACACTTATCTCTCAGAACTGAGCAAGTGGAGAGACGTTCGTTCACCTAGCACCAAGGGAACGGGTTGCAGGAGACACTTTTTCTCTGCTTTCTCAGTCTGTTTCCTAGTGCCGGTTTGAAGTTCCTGCAGTTTTCACTGTAAAACCGAGTTGGAGCTTCTACCTCCAAATATATATGTATGGAATGGAGTTTGCAACTGAAAAGAAACTTTGTGTTCCCAAAAAGCTAGGTGAAGGACGGCTTTCACACACACTTATCTCTCAGAACTGAGCAAGTGGAGAGACGTTCGTTCATCTAGCACCAAGGGAACGGGTTGCAGGAGACACTTTTTCTCTGCTTTCTCAGTCTGTTTCCTAGTGCCGGTTTGAAGTTCCTGCAGTTTTCACTGTAAAACCGAGTTGGAGCTTGTACCTCCCCATATATATGTATGGAATGGAGTTTGCAACTGAAAAGAAACTTTGTGTTCCCAACAAGCTAGGTGAAGGACCGCTTTCACACACACTTATCTCTCAGAACTGAGCAAGTGGAGAGACGTTCGTTCATCTAGCACCAAGGGAACGGGTTGCAGGAGACACTTTTTCTCTGCTTTCTCAGTCTGTTTCCTAGTGCCGGTTTGATGTTCCTGCAGTTTTCCTGTCAAACCGAGTTGGAGCCTCTACCTCCAAATATATATGTATGGAATGGAGTTTGCAACTGAAAAGAAACTTTGTGTTCCCAACAAGCTAGGTGAAGGACGGCTTTCACACACACTTATCTCTCAGAACTGAGCAAGTGGAGAGACGTTCGTTCATCTAGCACCAAGGGAACGGGTTGCAGGAGACACTTTTTCTCTGCTTTCTCAGTCTGTTTCCTAGTGCCGGTTTGAAGTTCCTGCACTTTTCACTTTCAAACCGAGTTGGAGCTTCTACCTCCAAATATATATGTATGGAATGGAGTTTGCAACTGAAAAGAAACTTTGTGTTCCCAACAAGCTAGTTGAAGGATGGTTTCACACACACTTATCTCTCAGAACTGAGCAAGTGGAGAGACGTTCGTTCATCTAGCACCAAGGGAACGGGTTGCAGGAGACACTTATTCTCTGCTTTCTCAGTCTGTTTCCTAGTGCCGGTTTGAACTTCCTGCAGTTTTCAGTGTAAAACCGAGTTGGAGCTAGTACCTCCCCATATATATGTATGGAATGGAGTTTGCAACTGAAAAGAAACTTTGTGTTCCCAACAAGCTAGGTGAAGGACGGCTTTCACACACACTTATCTCTCAGAACTGAGCAAGTGGAGAGACGTTCGTTCATCTAGCACCAAGGGAACGGGTTGCAGGAGACACTTTTCTCTGCTTTCTCAGTCTGTTTCCTAGTGCCGGTTTGAAGTTCCTGCAGTTTTCACTGTAAAACCGAGTTGGAGATTCTACCTCCAAATATATATGTATGGAATGGAGTTTGCAACTGAAAAGAAACTTTGTGTTCCCAACAAGCTAGGTGAAGGACGGCTTTCACACACACTTATCTCTCAGATCTGAGCAAGTGGAGAGACGTTCGTTCATCTAGCACCAAGGAACGGGTTGCAGGAAACACATTTTCTCTGCTTTCTCAGTCTGTTTCCTAGTGCCGGTTTGAAGTTCCTGCAGTTTTCACTGTAAAACCTAGTTGGATCTTCTACCTCCAAATATATATGTATGGAATGGAGTTTGCAACTGAAAAGAAACTTTGTGTTCCCAACAAGCTAGGTGAAGGACGGCTTTCACACACACTTATCTCTCAGAACTGAGCAAGTGGAGAGACGTTCGTTCATCTAGCACCAAGGGAACGGATTGCAGGAGACACTTTTTCTCTGCATTCTCAGTCTGTTTCCTAGTGCCGGTTTGAAGTTCCTGCAGTTTTCACTGTAAAACCGAGTTGGAGCTTCTACCTCCAAATATATATGTATGGAATGGAGTTTGCAACTGAAAAGAAACTTTGTGTTCCCCACAAGCTAGGTGAAGGACGGCTTTCACACACACTTATCTCTCAGAACTGAGCAAGTGGAGAGACGTTCGTTCATCTAGCACCAAGGGAACGGGTTGCAGGAGACACTTTTTCTCTGCTTTCTCAGTCTGTTTCCTAGTGCCGATTTGAAGTTCCTGCAGTTTTCACTGTAAAACCGAGTTGGACCTTCTACCTCCAAATATATATGTATGGAATGGAGTTTGCAACTGAAAAGAAACCTTGTGTTCCCAAAAAGCTAGGTGAAGGACGGCTTTCACACACACTTATCTCTCAGAACTGAGCAAGTGGAGAGACGTTCGTTCATCTAGCACCAAGTGAACGGGTTGCAGGAGACACATTTTCTCTGCATTCTCAGTCTGTTTCCTAGTGCCGGTTTTAAGTTCCTGCAGTTTTCACTGTAAAACCGAGTTGGAGCTTGTACCTCCCCATATATATGTTTGGAATGGAGTTTGCAACTGAAAAGAAACTTTGTGTTCCCAACAAGCTAGGTGAAAGACGGCTTTCACACACACTTATCTCTCAGAACTGAGCAAGTGGAGAGACGTTCGTTCATCTAGCACCAAGGGAACGGGTTGCAGGAGACACTTTTTCTCTGCTTTCTCAGTCTGTTTCCTAGTGCCGGTTTGAAGTTCCTGCAGTTTTCACTGTAAAACCGAGTTGGAGCTTGTACCTCCCCATATATATGTATGGAATGGAGTTTGCAACTGAAAAGAAACTTTGTGTTCCCAACAAGCTAGGTGAAGGACGGCTTTCACACACACTTATCTCTCAGAACTGAGCAAGTGGAGAGACGTTCGTTCATCTAGCACCAAGGGAACGGGTTGCAGGAGGCACTTTTTCTCTGCTTTCTCAGTCTGTTTCCTAGTGCCGGTTTGAAGTTCCTGCAGATTTCACTGTCAAACCGAGTTGGAGCTTCTACCTCCAAATATATATGTATGGAATGGAGTTTGCAACTGAAAAGAAACTTTGTGTTCCCAACAAGCTAGGTGAAGGACGGCTTTCACACACACTTATCTCTCAGAACTGAGCAAGTGGAGAGACGTTCGTTCATCTAGCACCAAGGGAACGGGTTGCAGGAGACACTTTTTCTCTGCTTTCTCAGTCTGTTTCCTAGTGCCGGTTTGAAGTTCCTGCAGTTTTCACTGTAAAACCGAGTTGGAGCTAGTACCTCCCCATATATATGTATGGAATGGAGTTTGCAACTGAAAAGAAACTTTGTGTTCCCAACAAGCTAGGTGAAGGACCACTTTCACACACACTTATCTCTCAGAACTGAGCAAGTGGAGAGACGTTCGTTCATCTAGCACCAAGGGAACGGGTTGCAGGAGACACTTTTTCTCTGCTTTCTCAGTCTGTTTCCTAGTGCCGGTTTGATGTTCCTGCAGTTTTCACTGTCAAACCGAGTTGGAGCTTCTACCTCCAAATATATATGTATGGAATGGAGTTTGCAACTGAAAAGAAACTTTGTGTTCCCAACAAGATAGGTGAAGGACGGCTTTCACACACACTTATCTCTCAGAACTGAGCAAGTGGAGAGACGTTCGTTCATCTAGCACCAAGGGAACGGGTTGCAGGAGACACTTTTTCTCTGCTTTCTCAGTCTGTTTCCTAGTGCCGGTTTGAAGTTCCTGCAGTTTTCACTGTAAAACCGAGTTGGAGCTAGTACCTCCCCATATATATGTATGGAATGGAGTTTGCAACTGAAAAGAAACTTTGTGTTCCCAACAAGCTAGGTGAAGGACGGCTTTCACACACACTTATCTCTCAGAACTGAGCAAGTGGAGAGACGTTCATTCATCTAGCACCAAGGGAACGGGTTGCAGGAGACACTTTTTCTCTGCTTTCTCAGTCTATTTCCTAGTGCCGGTTTGAAGTTCCTGCAGTTTTCACTGTAAAACCGAGTTGGAGCTTGTACCTCCCCATATATATGTATGGAATGGAGTTTGCAACTGAAAAGAAACTTTGTGTTCCCAACAAGCTAGGTGAAGGACGGCTTTCACACACACTTATCTCTCAGAACTGAGCAAGTGGAGAGACGTTCGTTCATCTAGCACCAAGTGAACGGGTTGCAGGAGACACATTTTCTATGCTTTCTCAGTCTGTTTCCTAGTGCCGGTTTTAAGTTCCTGCAGTTTTCACTGTAAAACCGAGTTGGAGCTTCTACCTACCCATATATATGTATGGAATGGAGTTTGCAACTGAAAAGAAACTTTGTGTTCCCAACAAGCTAGGTGAAGGACGGCTTTCACACACACTTATCTCTCAGAACTGAGCAAGTGGAGAGACGTTCGTTCATCTAGCACCAAGTGAACGGGTTGCAGGAGACACATTTTCTATGCTTTCTCAGTCTGTTTCCTAGTGCCGGTTTTAAGTTCCTGCAGTTTTCACTGTAAAACCGAGTTGGAGCTTCTACCTCCCCATATATATGTTTGGAATGGAGTTTGCAACTGAAAAGAAACTTTGTGTTCCCAACAAGCTAGGTGAAGGACGGCTTTCACACACACTTATCTCTCAGAACTGAGCAAGTGGAGAGACGTTCGTTCATCTAGCACCAAGGGAACGGGTTGCAGGAGACACTTTTTCTCTGCTTTCTCAGTCTATTTCCTAGTGCCGGTTTGAAGTTCCTGCAGTTTTCACTGTAAAATCGAGTTGGAGCTTGTACCTACCCATATATATGTATGGAATGGAGTTTGCAACTGAAAAGAAACTTTGTGTTCCCAACAAGCTAGGTGAAGGACGGCTTTCACACACACTTATCTCTCAGAACTGAGCAAGTGGAGAGACGTTCGTTCATCTAGCACCAAGGGAACGGGTTGCAGGAGGCACTTTTTCTCTGCTTTCTCAGTCTGTTTCCTAGTGCCGGTTTGAAGTTCCTGCAGTTTTCACTGTAAAACCGAGTTGGAGCTTGTACCTCCCCATATATATGTATGGAATGGAGTTTGCAACTGAAAAGAAACTTTGTGTTCCCAACAAGCTAGGTGAAGTACGGCTTTCACACACACTTATCTCTCAGAACTGAGCAAGTGGAGAGACGTTCGTTCATCTAGCACCAAGGGAACGGGTTGCAGGAGACACTTTTTCTCTGCTTTCTCAGTCTATTTCCTAGTGCCGGTTTGAAGTTCCTGCAGTTTTCACTGTAAAACCGAGTTGGAGCTTGTACCTCCCCATATATATGTATGGAATGGAGTTTGCAACTGAAAAGAAACTTTGTGTTCCCAACAAGCTAGGTGAAGGACGGCTTTCACACACACTTATCTCTCAGAACTGAGCAAGTGGAGAGACGTTCGTTCATCTAGCACCAAGGGAACGGGTTGCAGGAGGCACTTTTTCTCTGCTTTCTCAGACTGTTTCCTAGTGCCGGTTTGAAGTTCCTGCAGTTTTCACTGTAAAATCGAGTTGGAGCTTCTATCTCCAAATATATATGTATGGAATGGAGTTTGCAACTTAAAAGAAACTTTGTGTTCCCAACAAGCTAGGTGAAGGACGGCTTTCACACACACTTATCTCTCAGAACTGAGCAAGTGGAGAGACGTTCGTTCATCTAGCACCAAGGGAACGGGTTGCAGGAGACACTTTTTCTCTGCTTTCTCAGTCTGTTTCCTAGTGCCGGTTTGAAGTTCCTGCAGTTTTCACTGTAAAATCGAGTTGCAGCTTGTACCTCCATATATATATGTATGGAATGGAGTTTGCAACTGAAAAGAAACTTTGTGTTCCCAAAAACCTAGGTGAAGGACGGCTTTCACACACACATATCTCTCAGAACTGAGCAAGTGGAGAGACGTTCGTTCATCTAGCACCAAGGGAACGGGTTGCAGGAGACACTTTTTCTCTGCTTTCTCAGTCTGTTTCCTAGTGCCGCTTTGAAGTTCCTGCAGTTTTCACTGTAAAACCGAGTTGGAGCTAGTACCTCCCCGTATATATGTATGGAATGGAGTTTGCAACTGAAAAGAAACTTTGTGTTCCCCACAAGCTAGGTGAAGGACGGCTTTCACACACACTTATCTCTCAGAACTGAGCAAGTGGAGAGACGTTCGTTCATCTAGCACCAAGGGAACGGGTTGCAGGAGACACTTTTTCTCTGCTTTCTCAGTCTATTTCCTAGTGCCGATTTGAAGTTCCTGCAGTTTTCACTGTAAAACCGATTTGGACCTTCTACCTCCAAATATATATGTATGGAATGGAGTTTGCAACTGAAAAGAAACCTTGTGTTCCCAAAAAGCTAGGTGAAGGACGGCTTTCACACACACCTATCTCTCAGAACTGAGCAAGTGGAGAGACGTTCGTTCATCTAGCACCAAGTGAACGGGTTGCAGGAGACACATTTTCTGTGCTTTCTCAGTCTGTTTCCTAGTGCCGGTTTTAAGTTCCTGCAGTTTTCACTGTAAAACCGAGTTGGAGCTTCTACCTCCCCATATATATGTTTGGAATGGAGTTTGCAACTGAAAAGAAACTTTGTGTTCCCAAAAAGCTAGGTGAAGGACGGCTTTCACATACACTTATCTCTCAGAACTGAGCAAGTGGAGAGACGTTCGTTCATCTAGCACCAAGGGAACGGGTTGCAGGAGACACTTTTTCTCTGCTTTCTCAGTCTGTTTCCTAGTGCCGGTTTGAAGTTCCTGCAGATTTCACTGTAAAACCGAGTTGGAGCTTGTACCTCCCCATATATATGTATGGAATGGAGTTTGCAACTGAAAAGAAACTTTGTGTTCCCAAAAAGCTAGGTGAAGGACGGCTTTCACACACACATAACTCTCAGAACTGAGCAAGTGGAGAGACGTTCGTTCATCTAGCACCAAGGGAACGGGTTGCAGGAGACACTTTTTCTCTGCTTTCTCAGTCTGTTTCCTAGTGCCGGTTTGAAGTTCCTGCAGTTTTCACTGTAAAACCGAGTTGGAGCTAGTACCTCCCCGTATATATGTATGGAATGGAGTTTGCAACTGAAAAGAAACTTTGTGTTCCCCACAAGCTAGGTGAAGGACGGCTTTCACACACACTTATCTCTCAGAACTGAGCAAGTGGAGAGACGTTCGTTCATCTAGCACCAAGGGAACGGGTTGCAGGAGACACTTTTTCTCTGCTTTCTCAGTCTGTTTCCTAGTGCCGATTTGAAGTTCCTGCAGTTTTCACTGTAAAACCGAGTTGGACCTTCTACCTCCAAATATATATGTATGGAATGGAGTTTGCAACTGAAAAGAAACCTTGTGTTCCCAAAAAGCTAGGTGAAGGACGGCTTTCACACACACCTATCTCTCAGAACTGAGCAAGTGGAGAGACGTTCGTTCATCTAGCACCAAGTGAACGGGTTGCAGGAGACACATTTTCTCTGCTTTCTCAGTCTGTTTCCTAGTGCCGGTTTTAAGTTCCTGCAGTTTTCACTGTAAAACCGAGTTGGAGCTTCTACCTCCCCATATATATGTTTGGAATGGAGTTTGCAACTGAAAAGAAACTTTGTGTTCCCAAAAAGCTAGGTGAAGGACGGCTTTCACACACACTTATCTCTCAGAACTGAGCAAGTGGAGAGACGTTCGTTCATCTAGCACCAAGGGAACGGGTTGCAGGAGACACTTTTTCTCTGCTTTCTCAGTCTGTTTCCTAGTGCCGGTTTGAAGTTCCTGCAGTTTTCACTGTAAAACCGAGTTGGAGCTTGTACCTCCCCATATATATGTATGGAATGGAGTTTGCAACTGAAAAGAAACTTTGTGTTCCCAACAAGCTAGGTGAAGGACGGCTTTCACACACACTTATCTCTCAGAACTGAGCAAGTGGAGAGACGTTCGTTCATCTAGCACCAAGGGAACGGGTTGCAGGAGACACTTTTTCTCTGCTTTCTCAGTCTATTTCCTAGTGCCGGTTTGAAGTTCCTGCAGTTTTCACTGTAAAACCGAGTTGGAGCTTCTACCTCCCCATATATATGTTTGGAATGGAGTTTGCAACTGAAAAGAAACTTTGTGTTCCCAAAAAGCTAGGTGAAGGACGGCTTTCACATACACTTATCTCTCAGAACTGAGCAAGTGGAGAGACGTTCGTTCATCTAGCACCAAGGGAACGGGTTGCAGGAGACACTTTTTCTCTGCTTTCTCAGACTGTTTCCTAGTGCCGGTTTGAAGTTCCTGCAGATTTCACTGTAAAACCGAGTTGGAGCTTGTACCTCCCCATATATATGTATGGAATGGAGTTTGCAACTGAAAAGTAACTTTGTGTTCCCAAAAAGCTAGGTGAAGGACGGCTTTCACACACACATAACTCTCAGAACTGAGCAAGTGGAGAGACGTTCGTTCATCTAGCACCAAGGGAACGGGTTGCAGGAGACACTTTTTCTCTGCTTTCTCAGTCTGTTTCCTAGTGCCGGTTTGAAGTTCCTGCAGTTTTCACTGTAAAACCGAGTTGGAGCTAGTACCTCCCCGTATATATGTATGGAATGGAGTTTGCAACTGAAAAGAAACTTTGTGTTCCCCACAAGCTAGGTGAAGGACGGCTTTCACACACACTTATCTCTCAGAACTGAGCAAGTGGAGAGACGTTCGTTCATCTAGCACCAAGGGAACGGGTTGCAGGAGACACTTTTTCTCTGCTTTCTCAGTCTGTTTCCTAGTGCCGATTTGAAGTTCCTGCAGTTTTCACTGTAAAACCGAGTTGGACCTTCTACCTCCAAATATATATGTATGGAATGGAGTTTGCAACTGAAAAGAAACCTTGTGTTCCCAACAAGCTAGGTGAAGGACGGCTTTCACACACACTTATCTCTCAGAACTGAGCAAGTGGAGAGACGTTCGTTCATCTAGCACCAAGGGAACGGGTTGCAGGAGACACTTTTTCTCTGCTTTCTCAGTCTGTTTCCTAGTGCCGGTTTGAAGTTCCTGCAGTTTTCACTGTAAAACCGAGTTGCAGCTTGTACCTCCAAATATATATGTATGGAATGGAGTTTGCAACTGAAAAGAAACTTTGTGTTCCCAAAAACCTAGGTGAAGGACGGCTTTCACACACACATATCTCTCAGAACTGAGCAAGTGGAGAGACGTTCGTTCATCTAGCACCAAGGGAACGGGTTGCAGGAGACACTTTTTCTCTGCTTTCTCAGTCTGTTTCCTAGTGCCGCTTTGAAGTTCCTGCAGTTTTCACTGTAAAACCGAGTTGGAGCTAGTACCTCCCCGTATATATGTATGGAATGGAGTTTGCAACTGAAAAGAAACTTTGTGTTCCCCACAAGCTAGGTGAAGGACGGCTTTCACACACACTTATCTCTCAGAACTGAGCAAGTGGAGAGACGTTCGTTCATCTAGCACCAAGGGAACGGGTTGCAGGAGACACTTTTTCTCTGCTTTCTCAGTCTGTTTCCTAGTGCCGATTTGAAGTTCCTGCAGTTTTCACTGTAAAACCGATTTGGACCTTCTACCTCCAAATATATATGTATGGAATGGAGTTTGCAACTGAAAAGAAACCTTGTGTTCCCAAAAAGCTAGGTGAAGGACGGCTTTCACACACACCTATCTCTCAGAACTGAGCAAGTGGAGAGACGTTCGTTCATCTAGCACCAAGTGAACGGGTTGCAGGAGACACATTTTCTCTGCTTTCTCAGTCTGTTTCCTAGTGCCGGTTTTAAGTTCCTGCAGTTTTCACTGTAAAACCGAGTTGGAGCTTCTACCTCCCCATATATATGTTTGGAATGGAGTTTGCAACTGAAAAGAAACTTTGTGTTCCCAAAAAGCTAGGTGAAGAATGGCTTTCACATACACTTATCTCTCAGAACTGAGCAAGTGGAGAGACGTTCGTTCATCTAGCACCAAGGGAACGGGTTGCAGGAGACACTTTTTCTCTGCTTTCTCAGTCTGTTTCCTAGTGCCGGTTTGAAGTTCCTGCAGATTTCACTGTAAAACCGAGTTGGAGCTTGTACCTCCCCATATATATGTATGGAATGGAGTTTGCAACTGAAAAGTAACTTTGTGTTCCCAAAAAGCTAGGTGAAGGACGGCTTTCACACACACATATCTCTCAGAACTGAGCAAGTGGAGAGACGTTCGTTCATCTAGCACCAAGGGAACGGGTTGCAGGAGACACTTTTTCTCTGCTTTCTCAGTCTGTTTCCTAGTGCCGGTTTGAAGTTCCTGCAGTTTTCACTGTAAAACCGAGTTGGAGCTAGTACCTCCCCGTATATATGTATGGAATGGAGTTTGCAACTGAAAAGAAACTTTGTGTTCCCCACAAGCTAGGTGAAGGACGGCTTTCACACACACTTATCTCTCAGAACTGAGCAAGTGGAGAGACGTTCGTTCATCTAGCACCAAGGGAACGGGTTGCAGGAGACACTTTTTCTCTGCTTTCTCAGTCTGTTTCCTAGTGCCGATTTGAAGTTCCTGCAGTTTTCACTGTAAAACCGAGTTGGACCTTCTACCTCCAAATATATATGTATGGAATGGAGTTTGCAACTGAAAAGAAACCTTGTGTTCCCAAAAAGCTAGGTGAAGGACGGCTTTCACACACACATATCTCTCAGAACTGAGCAAGTGGAGAGACGTTCGTTCATCTAGCACCAAGTGAACGGGTTGCAGGAGACACATTTTCTCTGCTTTCTCAGTCTGTTTCCTAGTGCCGGTTTTAAGTTCCTGCAGTTTTCACTGTAAAACCGAGTTGGAGCTTCTACCTCCCCATATATATGTTTGGAATGGAGTTTGCAACTGAAAAGAAACTTTGTGTTCCCAAAAAGCTAGGTGAAGGACGGCTTTCACACACACTTATCTCTCAGAACTGAGCAAGTGGAGAGACGTTCGTTCATCTAGCACCAAGGGAACGGGTTGCAGGAGACACTTTTTCTCTGCTTTCTCAGTCTGTTTCCTAGTGCCGGTTTGAAGTTCCTGCAGTTTTCACTGTAAAACCGAGTTGGAGCTTGTACCTCCCCATATATATGTATGGAATGGAGTTTGCAACTGAAAAGAAACTTTGTGTTCCCAACAAGCTAGGTGAAGGACGGCTTTCACACACACTTATCTCTCAGAACTGAGCAAGTGGAGAGACGTTCGTTCATCTAGCACCAAGGGAACGGGTTGCAGGAGACACTTTTTCTCTGCTTTCTCAGTCTGTTTCCTAGTGCCGGTTTGAAGTTCCTGCAGTTTTCACTGTAAAACCGAGTTGGAGCTAGTACCTCCCCGTATATATGTATGGAATGGAGTTTGCAACTGAAAAGAAACTTTGTGTTCCCCACAAGCTAGGTGAAGGACGGCTTTCACACACACTTATCTCTCAGAACTGAGCAAGTGGAGAGACGTTCGTTCATCTAGCACCAAGGGAACGGGTTGCAGGAGACACTTTTTCTCTGCTTTCTCAGTCTGTTTCCTAGTGCCGATTTGAAGTTCCTGCAGTTTTCACTGTAAAACCGAGTTGGACCTTCTACCTCCAAATATATATGTATGGAATGGAGTTTGCAACTGAAAAGAAACCTTGTGTTCCCAAAAAGCTAGGTGAAGGACGGCTTTCACACACACATATCTCTCAGAACTGAGCAAGTGGAGAGACGTTCGTTCATCTAGCACCAAGTGAACGGGTTGCAGGAGACACATTTTCTCTGCTTTCTCAGTCTGTTTCCTAGTGCCGGTTTTAAGTTCCTGCAGTTTTCACTGTAAAACCGAGTTGGAGCTTCTACCTCCCCATATATATGTTTGGAATGGAGTTTGCAACTGAAAAGAAACTTTGTGTTCCCAAAAAGCTAGGTGAAGGACGGCTTTCACACACACTTATCTCTCAGAACTGAGCAAGTGGAGAGACGTTCGTTCATCTAGCACCAAGGGAACGGGTTGCAGGAGACACTTTTTCTCTGCTTTCTCAGTCTGTTTCCTAGTGCCGGTTTGAAGTTCCTGCAGTTTTCACTGTAAAACCGAGTTGGAGCTTGTACCTCCCCATATATATGTATGGAATGGAGTTTGCAACTGAAAAGAAACTTTGTGTTCCCAACAAGCTAGGTGAAGGACGGCTTTCACACACACTTATCTCTCAGAACTGAGCAAGTGGAGAGACGTTCGTTCATCTAGCAGCAAGGGAACGGGTTGCAGGAGACACTTTTTCTCTGCTTTCTCAGTCTATTTCCTAGTGCCGGTTTGAAGTTCCTGCAGTTTTCACTGTAAAACCGAGTTGCAGCTTGTACCTCCAAATATATATGTATGGAATGGAGTTTGCAACTGAAAAGAAACTTTGTGTTCCCAAAAACCTAGGTGAAGGACGGCTTTCACACACACATATCTCTCAGAACTGAGCAAGTGGAGAGACGTTCGTTCATCTAGCACCAAGGGAACGGGTTGCAGGAGACACTTTTTCTCAGCATTCTCAGTCTGTTTCCTAGTGCCGCTTTGAAGTTCCTGCAGTTTTCACTGTAAAACCGAGTTGGAGCTAGTACCTCCCCGTATATATGTATGGAATGGAGTTTGCAACTGAAAAGAAACTTTGTGTTCCCCACAAGCTAGGTGAAGGACGGCTTTCACACACACTTATCTCTCAGAACTGAGCAAGTGGAGAGACGTTCGTTCATCTAGCACCAAGGGAACGGGTTGCAGGAGACACTTTTTCTCTGCTTTCTCAGTCTGTTTCCTAGTGCCGATTTGAAGTTCCTGCAGTTTTCACTGTAAAACCGATTTGGACCTTCTACCTCCAAATATATATGTATGGAATGGAGTTTGCAACTGAAAAGAAACCTTGTGTTCCCAAAAAGCTAGGTGAAGGACGGCTTTCACACACACCTATCTCTCAGAACTGAGCAAGTGGAGAGACGTTCGTTCATCTAGCACCAAGTGAACGGGTTGCAGGAGACACATTTTCTCTGCTTTCTCAGTCTGTTTCCTAGTGCCGGTTTTAAGTTCCTGCAGTTTTCACTGTAAAACCGAGTTGGAGCTTCTACCTCCCCATATATATGTTTGGAATGGAGTTTGCAACTGAAAAGAAACTTTGTGTTCCCAAAAAGCTAGGTGAAGGACGGCTTTCACATACACTTATCTCTCAGAACTGAGCAAGTGGAGAGACGTTCGTTCATCTAGCACCAAGGGAACGGGTTGCAGGAGACACTTTTTCTCTGCTTTCTCAGTCTGTTTCCTAGTGCCGGTTTGAAGTTCCTGCAGATTTCACTGTAAAACCGAGTTGGAGCTTGTACCTCCCCATATATATGTATGGAATGGAGTTTGCAACTGAAAAGTAACTTTGTGTTCCCAAAAAGCTAGGTGAAGGACGGCTTTCACACACACATAACTCTCAGAACTGAGCAAGTGGAGAGACGTTCGTTCATCTAGCACCAAGGGAACGGGTTGCAGGAGACACTTTTTCTCTGCTTTCTCAGTCTGTTTCCTAGTGCCGGTTTGAAGTTCCTGCAGTTTTCACTGTAAAACCGAGTTGGAGCTAGTACCTCCCCGTATATATGTATGGAATGGAGTTTGCAACTGAAAAGAAACTTTGTGTTCCCCACAAGCTAGGTGAAGGACGGCTTTCACACACACTTATCTCTCAGAACTGAGCAAGTGGAGAGACGTTCGTTCATCTAGCACCAAGGGAACGGGTTGCAGGAGACACTTTTTCTCTGCTTTCTCAGTCTGTTTCCTAGTGCCGATTTGAAGTTCCTGCAGTTTTCACTGTAAAACCGAGTTGGACCTTCTACCTCCAAATATATATGTATGGAATGGAGTTTGCAACTGAAAAGAAACCTTGTGTTCCAAAAAGCTAGGTGAAGGACGGCTTTCACACACACCTATCTCTCAGAACTGAGCAAGTGGAGAGACGTTCGTTCATCTAGCACCAAGTGAACGGGTTGCAGGAGACACATTTTCTCTGCTTTCTCAGTCTGTTTCCTAGTGCCGGTTTTAAGTTCCTGCAGTTTTCACTGTAAAACCGAGTTGGAGCTTCTACCTCCCCATATATATGTTTGGAATGGAGTTTGCAACTGAAAAGAAACTTTGTGTTCCCAAAAAGCTAGGTGAAGGACGGCTTTCACACACACTTATCTCTCAGAACTGAGCAAGTGGAGAGACGTTCGTTCATCTAGCACCAAGGGAACGGGTTGCAGGAGACACTTTTTCTCTGCTTTCTCAGTCTGTTTCCTAGTGCCGGTTTGAAGTTCCTGCAGTTTTCACTGTAAAACCGAGTTGGAGCTAGTACCTCCCCGTATATATGTATGGAATGGAGTTTGCAACTGAAAAGAAACTTTGTGTTCCCCACAAGCTAGGTGAAGGACGGCTTTCACACACACTTATCTCTCAGAACTGAGCAAGTGGAGAGACGTTCGTTCATCTAGCACCAAGGGAACGGGTTGCAGGAGACACTTTTTCTCTGCTTTCTCAGTCTGTTTCCTAGTGCCGATTTGAAGTTCCTGCAGTTTTCACTGTAAAACCGAGTTGGACCTTCTACCTCCAAATATATATGTATGGAATGGAGTTTGCAACTGAAAAGAAACCTTGTGTTCCAAAAAGCTAGGTGAAGGACGGCTTTCACACACACCTATCTCTCAGAACTGAGCAAGTGGAGAGACGTTCGTTCATCTAGCACCAAGTGAACGGGTTGCAGGAGACACATTTTCTCTGCTTTCTCAGTCTGTTTCCTAGTGCCGGTTTTAAGTTCCTGCAGTTTTCACTGTAAAACCGAGTTGGAGCTTCTACCTCCCCATATATATGTTTGGAATGGAGTTTGCAACTGAAAAGAAACTTTGTGTTCCCAAAAAGCTAGGTGAAGGACGGCTTTCACACACACTTATCTCTCAGAACTGAGCAAGTGGAGAGACGTTCGTTCATCTAGCACCAAGGGAACGGGTTGCAGGAGACACTTTTTCTCTGCTTTCTCAGTCTGTTTCCTAGTGCCGGTTTGAAGTTCCTGCAGTTTTCACTGTAAAATCGAGTTGGAGCTTCTATCTCCAAATATATATGTATGGAATGGAGTTTGCAACTGAAAAGAAACTTTGTGTTCCCAACAAACTAGGTGAAGGACGGCTTTCACACACACTTATCTCTCAGAACTGAGCAAGTGGAGAGACGTTCGTTCATCTAGCACCAAGGGAACGGGTTGCAGGAGACACTTTTTCTCTGCTTTCTCAGTCTGTTTCCTAGTGCCGGTTTGAAGTTCCTGCAGTTTTCACTGTCAAACCGAGTTGGAGCTAGTACCTCCCCATATATATGTATGGAATGGAGTTTGCAACTGAAAAGAAACTTTGTGTTCCCAACAAGCTATGTGAAGGACGGCGTTCACACACACTTATCTCTCAGAACTGAGCAAGTGGAGAGACGTTCGTTCATCTAGCACCAAGGGAACGGGTTGCAGGAGACACTTTTTCTCTGCTTTCTCAGTCTGTTTCCTAGTGCCGGTTTGAAGTTCCTGCAGTTTTCACTGTAAAACCGAGTTGGAGCTTCTACCTCCAAATATATATGTATGGAATGGAGTTTGCAACTGAAAAGAAACTTTGTGTTCCCAAAAAGCTAGGTGAAGGACGGCTTTCACACACACTTATCTCTCAGAACTGAGAAAGTGGAGAGACGTTCGTTCATCTAGCACCAAGGGAACGGGTTGCAGGAGACACTTTTTCTCTGCTTTCTCAGTCTGTTTCCTAGTGCCGGTTTGAAGTTCCTGCAGTTTTCACTGTAAAACCGAGTTGGAGCTAGTACCTCCCCATATATATGTATGGAATGGAGTTTGCAACTGAAAAGAAACTTTGTGTTCCCAACAAGCTATGTGAAGGACGGCGTTCACACACACTTATCTCTCAGAACTGAGCAAGTGGAGAGACGTTCGTTCATCTAGCACCAAGGGAACGGGTTGCAGGAGACACTTTTTCTCTGCTTTCTCAGTCTGTTTCCTAGTGCCGGTTTGAAGTTCCTGCAGTTTTCACTGTAAAACCGAGTTGGAGCTTGTACCTCCCCATATATATGTATGGAATGGAGTTTGCAACTGAAAAGAAACTTTGTGTTCCCAACAAGCTAGGTGAAGGACGGCTTTCACACACACTTATCTCTCAGAACTGAGCAAGTGGAGAGACGTTCGTTCATCTAGCACCAAGGGAACGGGTTGCAGGAGACACTTTTTCTCTGCTTTCTCAGTCTATTTCCTAGTGCCGGTTTGAAGTTCCTGCAGTTTTCACTGTAAAACCGAGTTGGAGCTTGTACCTCCCCATATATATGTATGGAATGGAGTTTGCAACTGAAAAGAAACTTTGTGTTCCCAACAAGCTAGGTGAAGGACGGCTTTCACACACACATATCTCTCAGAACTGAGCAAGTGGAGAGACGTTCGTTCATCTAGCACCAAGGGAACGGGTTGCAGGAGGCACTTTTTCTCTGCTTTCTCAGACTGTTTCTAAGTGCCGGTTTGAAGTTCCTGCAGTTTTCACTGTAAAACCGAGTTGGAGCTAGTACCTCCCCATATATATGTATGGAATGGAGTTTGCAACTGAAAAGAAACTTTGTGTTCCCAACAAGCTAGGTGAAGGACGGCTTTCACACACACTTATCTCTCAGAACTGAGCAAGTGGAGAGACGTTCGTTCATCTAGCACCAAGGGAACGGGTTGCAGGAGACACTTTTTCTCTGCTTTCTCAGTCTATTTCCTAGTGCCGGTTTGAAGTTCCTGCAGTTTTCACTGTAAAACCGAGTTGGAGCTTGTACCTCCCCATATATATGTATGGAATGGAGTTTGCAACTGAAAAGAAACTTTGTGTTCCCAACAAGCTAGGTGAAGGAGAGCTTTCACACACACTTATCTCTCAGAACTGAGCAAGTGGAGAGACGTTCGTTCATCTAGCACCAAGGGATCGGGTTGCAGGAGGCAATTTTTCTCTGCTTTCTCAGACTGTTTCCTAGTTCCGGTTTGAAGTTCCTGCAGTTTTCACTGTAAAATCGAGTTGGAGCTTCTATCTCCAAATATATATGTATGGAATGGAGTTTGCAACTGAAAAGAAACTTTGTGTTCCCAAAAAGCTAGGTGAAGGACGGCTTTCACACACACTTATCTCTCAGAACTGAGCAAGTGGAGAGACGTTCGTTCATCTAGCACCAAGGGAACGGGTTGCAGGAGACACTTTTTCTCTGCTTTCTCAGTCTGTTTCCTAGTGCCGGTTTGAAGTTCCTGCAGTTTTCACTGTCAAACCGAGTTGGAGCTTGTACCTCCACATATATATGTATGGAATGGAGTTTGCAACTGAAAAGAAACTTTGTGTTCCCAACAAGCTATGTGAAGGACGGCGTTCACACACACTTATCTCTCAGAACTGAGCAAGTGGAGAGACGTTCGTTCATCTAGCACCAAGGGAACGGGTTGCAGGAGACACTTTTTCTCTGCTTTCTCAGTCTGTTTCCTAGTGCCGGTTTGAAGTTCCTGCAGTTTTCACTGTAAAACCGAGTTGGAGCTAGTACCTCCCCATATATATGTATGGAATGGAGTTTGCAACTGAAAAGAAACTTTGTGTTCCCAACAAGCTAGGTGAAGGACGGCTTTCACACACACTTATCTCTCAGAACTGAGCAAGTGGAGAGACGTTCTTTCATCTAGCACCAAGGGAACAGGTTGCAGGAGACACTTTTTCTCTGCTTTCTCAGTCTGTTTCCTAGTGCCGGTTTGAAGTTCCTGCAGTTTTCACTGTAAAACCGAGTTGGAGCTTCTACCTCCAAATATATATGTATGGAATGGAGTTTGCAACTGAAAAGAAACTTTGTGTTCCCAAAATGCTAGGTGAAGGACGGCTTTCACACACACTTATCTCTCAGAACTGAGCAAGTGGAGAGACGTTCGTTCATCTAGCACCAAGGGAACGGGTTGCAGGAGACACTTTTTCTCTGCTTTCTCAGTCTGTTTCCTAGTGCCGGTTTGAAGTTCCTGCAGTTTTCACTGTAAAACCGAGTTGGAGCTAGTACCTCCCCATATATATGTATGGAATGGAGTTTGCAACTGAAAAGAAACTTTGTGTTCCCAACAAGCTAGGTGAAGGACGGCTTTCACACACACTTATCTCTCAGAACTGAGCAAGTGGAGAGACGTTCGTTCATCTAGCACCAAGGGAACGGGTTGCAGGAGACACTTTTTCTCTGCTTTCTCAGTCTGTTTCCTAGTGCCGATTTGAAGTTCCTGCAGTTTTCACTGTAAAACCGAGTTGGACCTTCTACCTCCAAATATATATGTATGGAATGGAGTTTGCAACTGAAAAGAAACCTTGTGTTCCCAAAAAGCTAGGTGAAGGACGGCTTTCACACACACCTATCTCTCAGAACTGAGCAAGTGGAGAGACGTTCGTTCATCTAGAACCAAGTGAACGGGTTGCAGGAGACACATTTTCTCTGCTTTCTCAGTCTGTTTCCTAGTGCCGGTTTGAAGTTCCTGCAGTTTTCACGGTAAAACCGAGTTGGAGCTTGTACCTCCCCATATATATGTTTGGAATGGAGTTTGCAACTGAAAAGAAACTTTGTGTTCCCAACAAGCTAGGTGAAGGACGGCTTTCACACACACTTATCTCTCAGAACTGAGCAAGTGGAGAGACGTTCGTTCATCTAGCACCAAGGGAACGGGTTGCAGGAGACACTTTTTCTCTGCTTTCTCAGTCTGTTTCCTAGTGCCGGTTTGAAGTTCCTGCAGTTTTCACTGTGAAACCGAGTTGGAGCTTGTACCTCCCCATATATATGTATGGAATGGAGTTTGCAACTGAAAAGAAACTTTGTGTTCCCAACAAGCTAGGTGAAGGACGGCTTTCACACACACTTATCTCTCAGAACTGAGCAAGTGGAGAGACGTTCGTTCATCTAGCACCAATGGAACGGTTTGCAGGAGACACTTTTTCTCTGCTTTCTCAGTCTGTTTCCTAGTGCCGGTTTGAAGTTCCTGCAGTTTTCACTGTAAAATCTAGTTGGAGCTTCTACCTCCAAATATATATGTATGGAATGGAGTTTGCAACTGAAAAGAATCTTTGTGTTCCCAAAAAGCTATGTGAAGGACGGCTTTCACACACACTTATGTCTCAGAACTGAGCAAGTGGAGAGACGTTCGTTCATCTAGCACCAAGGGAACGGGTTGCGGGAGACACTTTTTCTCTGCTTTCTCAGTCTGTTTCCTAGTGCCGGTATGAAGTTCCTGCAGTTTTCACTGTAAAACCGAGTTGGAGCTAGTACCTCCCCATATATATGTATGGAATGGAGTTTGCAACTGAAAAGAAACTTTGTGTTCCCCACAAGCTAGGTGAAGGACGGCTTTCACACACACTTATCTCTCAGAACTGAGCAAGTGGAGAGACGTTCGTTCATCTAGCACCAAGGGAACGGGTTGCAGGAGACACTTTTTCTCTGCTTTCTCAGTCTGTTTCCTAGTGCCGGTTTGAAGTTCCTGCAGTTTTCAATGTAAAATCGAGTTGGAGCTTCAACCTCCAAATATATAAGTATGGAATGAAGTTTGCAACTGAAAAGAAACTTTGTGTTCCCAAAAAGCTACGTGAAGGACGGCTTTCACACACACATATCTCTCAGAACTGAGCAAGTGGAGAGACGTTCGTTCATCTAGCACCAAGGGAACGGGTTGCAGGAGACACTTTTTCTCTGCTTTCTCAGTCTGTTTCCTAGTGCCGGTTTGAAGTTCCTGCAGTTTTCACTGTAAAACCGAGTTGGAGCTTGTACCTCCCCTTATATATGTATGGAATGGAGTTTGCAACTGAAAAGAAACTTTGTGTTCCCAACAAGCTATGTGAAGGACGGCTTTCACACACACTTATCTCTCAGAACTGAGCAAGTGGAGAGACGTTCGTTCATCTAGCACCAATGGAACGGTTTGCAGGAGACACTTTTTCTCTGCTTTCTCAGTCTGTTTCCTAGTGCCGGTTTGAAGTTCCTGCAGTTTTCACTGTAAAATCTAGTTGGAGCTTCTACCTCCAAATATATATGTATGGAATGGAGTTTGCAACTGAAAAGAATCTTTGTGTTCCCAAAAAGCTATGTGAAGGACGGCTTTCACACACACTTATGTCTCAGAACTGAGCAAGTGGAGAGACGTTCGTTCATCTAGCACCAAGGGAACGGGTTGCGGGAGAAACTTTTTCTCTGCTTTCTCAGTCTGTTTCCTAGTGCCGGTATGAAGTTCCTGCAGTTTTCACTGTAAAACCGAGTTGGAGCTAGTACCTCCCCATATATATGTATGGAATGGAGTTTGCAACTGAAAAGAAACTTTGTGTTCCCAACAAGCTAGGTGAAGGACGGCTTTCACACACACTTATCTCTCAGAACTGAGCAAGTGGAGAGACGTTCGTTCATCTAGCACCAAGGGAACGGGTTGCAGGAGACACTTTTTCTCTGCTTTCTCAGTCTGTTTCCTAGTGCCGGTTTGAAGTTCCTGCAGTTTTCAATGTAAAACCGAGTTGGAGCTTCAACCTCCAAATATATATGTATGGAATGGAGTTTGCAACTGAAAAGAAACTTTGTGTTCCCAAAAAGCTACGTGAAGTACGGCTTTCACACACACATATCTCTCAGAACTGAGCAAGTGGAGAGACGTTCGTTCATCTAGCACCAAGGGAACGGGTTGCAGGAGACACTTTTTCTCTGCTTTCTCAGTCTGTTTCCTAGTGCCGGTTTGAAGTTCCTGCAGTTTTCACTGTAAAACCGAGTTGGAGCTAGTACCTCCCCATATATATGTATGGAATGGAGTTTGCAACTGAAAAGAAACTTTGTGTTCCCAACAAGCTAGGTGAAGGACGGCTTTCACACACACTTATCTCTCAGAACTGAGCAAGTGGAGAGACGTTCGTTCATCTAGCACCAAGGGAACGGGTTGCAGGAAACACTTTTTCTCTGCTTTCTCAGTCTGTTTCCTAGTGCCGGTTTGAAGTTCCTGCAGTTTTCACTGTAAAACCGAGTTGGAGCTTCTACCTCCAAATATATATGTATGGAATGGAGTTTGCAACTGAAAAGAAACTTTGTGTTCCCAAAAAGCTAGGTGAAGGACGGCTTTCACACACACTTATCTCTCAGAACTGAGCAAGTGGAGAGACGTTCGTTCATCTAGCACCAAGGGAACGGGTTGCAGGAGACACTTTTTCTCTGCTTTCTCAGTCTGTTTCCTAGTGCCGGTTTGAAGTTCCTGCAGTTTTCACTGTCAAACCGAGTTGGAGCTAGTACCTCCCCATATATATGTATGGAATGGAGTTTGCAACTGAAAAGAAACTTTGTGTTCACAACAATCAAGGTGAAGGACGGCTTTCACACACAATTATCTCTCAGAACTGAGCAAGTGGAGAGACGTTCGTTCATCTAGCACCAAGGGAACGGGTTGCAGGAGACACTTTTTCTCTGCTTTCTCAGTCTGTTTCCTAGTGCCGATTTGAAGTTCCTGCAGTTTTCACTGTAAAACCGATTTGGACCTTCTACCTCCAAATATATATGTATGGAATGGAGTTTGCAACTGAAAAGAAACCTTGTGTTCCCAAAAAGCTAGGTGAAGGACGGCTTTCACACACACCTATCTCTCAGAACTGAGCAAGTGGAGAGACGTTCGTTCATCTAGAACCAAGTGAACGGGTTGCAGGAGACACATTTTCTCTGCTTTCTCAGTCTGTTTCCTAGTGCCGGTTTGAAGTTCCTGCAGTTTTCACTGTAAAACCGAGTTGGAGCTTGTACCTCCCCATATATATGTTTGGAATGGAGTTTGCAACTGAAAAGAAACTTTGTGTTCCCAACAAGCTAGGTGAAGGACGGCTTTCACACACACTTATCTCTCAGAACTGAGCAAGTGGAGAGACGTTCGTTCATCTAGCACCGAGGGAACGGGTTGCAGGAGACACTTTTTCTCTGCTTTCTCAGTCTGTTTCCTAGTGCCGGTTTGAAGTTCCTGCAGTTTTCACTGTGAAACCGAGTTGGAGCTTGTACCTCCCCATATATATGTATGGAATGGAGTTTGCAACTGAAAAGAAACTTTGTGTTCCCAACAAGCTAGGTGAAGGACGGCTTTCACACACACTTATCTCTCAGAACTGAGCAAGTGGAGAGACGTTCGTTCATCTAGCACCAATGGAACGGTTTGCAGGAGACACTTTTTCTCTGCTTTCTCAGTCTGTTTCCTAGTGCCGGTTTGAAGTTCCTGCAGTTTTCACTGTAAAATCTAGTTGGAGCTTCTACCTCCAAATATATATGTATGGAATGGAGTTTGCAACTGAAAAGAATCTTTGTGTTCCCAAAAAGCTATGTGAAGGACGGCTTTCACACACACTTATATCTCAGAACTGAGCAAGTGGAGAGACGTTCGTTCATCTAGCACCAAGGGAACGGGTTGCGGGAGACACTTTTTCTCTGGTTTCTCAGTCTGTTTCCTAGTGCCGGTATGAAGTTCCTGCAGTTTTCACTGTAAAACCGAGTTGGAGCTAGTACCTCCCCATATATATGTATGGAATGGAGTTTGCAACTGAAAAGAATCTTTGTGTTCCCAACAAGCTAGGTGAAGGACGGCTTTCACACACACTTATCTCTCAGAACTGAGCAAGTGGAGAGACGTTCGTTCATCTAGCACCAAGGGAACGGGTTGCAGGAGACACTTTTTCTCTGCTTTCTCAGTCTGTTTCCTAGTGCCGATTTGAAGTTCCTGCAGTTTTCACTGTAAAACAGTGTTGGACCTTCTACCTCCAAATATATATGTATGGAATGGAGTTTGCAACTGAAAAGAAACCTTGTGTTCCCAAAAACCTAGGTGAAGGACGGCTTTCACACACACCTATCTCTCAGAACTGAGCAAGTGGAGAGACGTTCGTTCATCTAGAACCAAGTGAACGGGTTGCAGGAGACACATTTTCTCTGCTTTCTCAGTCTGTTTCCTAGTGCCGGTTTGAAGTTCCTGCAGTTTTCACGGTAAAACCGAGTTGGAGCTTGTACCTCCCCATATATATGTTTGGAATGGAGTTTGCAACTGAAAAGAAACTTTGTGTTCCCAACAAGCTAGGTGAAGGACGGCTTTCACACACACTTATCTCTCAGAACTGAGCAAGTGGAGAGACGTTCGTTCATCTAGCACCAAGGGAACGGGTTGCAGGAGACACTTTTTCTCTGCTTTCTCAGTCTGTTTCCTAGTGCCGGTTTGAAGTTCCTGCATTTTTCACTGTGAAACCGAGTTGGAGCTTGTACCTCCCCATATATATGTATGGAATGGAGTTTGCAACTGAAAAGAAACTTTGTGTTCCCAACAAGCTAGGTGAAGGACAGCTTTCACACACACTTATCTCTCAGAACTGAGCAAGTGGAGAGACGTTCGTTCATCTAGCACCAAGGGATCGGGTTGCAGGAGGCAATTTTTCTCTGCTTTCTCAGACTGTTTCCTAGTTCCGGTTTGAAGTTCCTGCAGTTTTCACTGTAAAATCGAGTTGGAGCTTCTATCTCCAAATATATATGTATGGAATGGAGTTTGCAACTGAAAAGAAACTTTGTGTTCCCAAAAAGCTAGGTGAAGGACGGCTTTCACACACACTTATCTCTCAGAACCTAGCAAGTGGAGAGACGTTCGTTCATCTAGCACCAAGGGAACGGGTTGCAGGAGACACTTTTTCTCTGCTTTCTCAGTCTGTTTCCTAGTGCCGGTTTGAAGTTCCTGCAGTTTTCACTGTCAAACCGAGTTGGAGCTTGTACCTCCACATATATATGTATGGAATGGAGTTTGCAACTGAAAAGAAACTTTGTGTTCCCAACAAGCTATGTGAAGGACGGCGTTCACACACACTTATCTCTCAGAACTGAGCAAGTGGAGAGACGTTCGTTCATCTAGCACCAAGGGAACGGGTTGCAGGAGACACTTTTTCTCTGCTTTCTCAGTCTGTTTCCTAGTGCCGGTTTGAAGTTCCTGCAGTTTTCACTGTCAAACCGAGTTGGAGCTTCTACCTCCAAATATATATGTATGGAATGGAGTTTGCAACTGAAAAGAAACTTTGTGTTCCCAACAAGCTAGGTGAAGGACGACTTTCACACACACTTATCTCTCAGAACTGAGCAAGTGGAGAGACGTTCGTTCATCTAGCACCAAGGGAACGGGTTGCAGGAGACACTTTTTCTCTGCTTTCTCAGTCTGTTTAATAGTGCCGGTTTGAAGTTCCTGCAGTTTTCACTGTAAAACCGAGTTGGAGCTTCTACCTCTAAATATATATGTATGGAATGGAGTTTGCAACTGAAAAGAAACTTTGTGTTCCCAAAAAGCTAGGTGAAGGACGGCATTCACACACACTTATCTCTCAGAACTGAGCAAGTGGAGAGACGTTCGTTCATCTAGCACCAAGGGAACGGGTTGCAGGAGACACTTTTTCTCTGCTTTCTCAGTCTGTTTCCTAGTGCCGGTTTGAAGTTCCTGCATTTTTCACTGTGAAACCGAGTTGGAGCTTGTACCTCCCCATATATATGTATGGAATGGAGTTTGCAACTGAAAAGAAACTTTGTGTTCCCAACAAGCTAGGTGAAGGACAGCTTTCACACACACTTATCTCTCAGAACTGAGCAAGTGGAGAGACGTTCGTTCATCTAGCACCAAGGGATCGGGTTGCAGGAGGCAATTTTTCTCTGCTTTCTCAGACTGTTTCCTAGTTCCGGTTTGAAGTTCCTGCAGTTTTCACTGTAAAATCGAGTTGGAGCTTCTATCTCCAAATATATATGTATGGAATGGAGTTTGCAACTGAAAAGAAACTTTGTGTTCCCAAAAAGCTAGGTGAAGGACGGCTTTCACACACACTTATCTCTCAGAACCTAGCAAGTGGAGAGACGTTCGTTCATCTAGCACCAAGGGAACGGGTTGCAGGAGACACTTTTTCTCTGCTTTCTCAGTCTGTTTCCTAGTGCCGGTTTGAAGTTCCTGCAGTTTTCACTGTCAAACCGAGTTGGAGCTTGTACCTCCACATATATATGTATGGAATGGAGTTTGCAACTGAAAAGAAACTTTGTGTTCCCAACAAGCTATGTGAAGGACGGCGTTCACACACACTTATCTCTCAGAACTGAGCAAGTGGAGAGACGTTCGTTCATCTAGCACCAAGGGAACGGGTTGCAGGAGACACTTTTTCTCTGCTTTCTCAGTCTGTTTCCTAGTGCCGGTTTGAAGTTCCTGCAGTTTTCACTGTCAAACCGAGTTGGAGCTTCTACCTCCAAATATATATGTATGGAATGGAGTTTGCAACTGAAAAGAAACTTTGTGTTCCCAACAAGCTAGGTGAAGGACGACTTTCACACACACTTATCTCTCAGAACTGAGCAAGTGGAGAGACGTTCGTTCATCTAGCACCAAGGGAACGGGTTGCAGGAGACACTTTTTCTCTGCTTTCTCAGTCTGTTTAATAGTGCCGGTTTGAAGTTCCTGCAGTTTTCACTGTAAAACCGAGTTGGAGCTTCTACCTCTAAATATATATGTATGGAATGGAGTTTGCAACTGAAAAGAAACTTTGTGTTCCCAAAAAGCTAGGTGAAGGACGGCATTCACACACACTTATCTCTCAGAACTGAGCAAGTGGAGAGACGTTCGTTCATCTAGCACCAAGGGAACGGGTTGCAGGAGACACTTTTTCTCTGCTTTCTCAGTTTGTTTCCTAGTGCCGGTTTGAAGTTCCTGCAGTATTCACTGTCAAACCGAGTTGGAGCTTGTACCTCCCCATATATATGTATGGAATGGAGTTTGCAACTGAAAAGAAACTTTGTGTTCCCAACAAGCTAGGTGAAGGACGGCTTTCACACACACTTATCTCTCAGAACTGAGCAAGTGGAGAGACGTTCGTTCATCTAGCACCGAGGGAACGGGTTGCAGGAGACACTTTTTCTCTGCTTTCTCAGTCTGTTTCCTAGTGCCGGTTTGAAGTTCCTGCAGTTTTCACTGTGAAACCGAGTTGGAGCTTGTACCTCCCCATATATATGTATGGAATGGAGTTTGCAACTGAAAAGAAACTTTGTGTTCCCAACAAGCTAGGTGAAGGACGGCTTTCACACACACTTATCTCTCAGAACTGAGCAAGTGGAGAGACGTTCGTTCATCTAGCACCAATGGAACGGTTTGCAGGAGACACTTTTTCTCTGCTTTCTCAGTCTGTTTCCTAGTGCCGGTTTGAAGTTCCTGCAGTTTTCACTGTAAAATCTAGTTGGAGCTTCTACCTCCAAATATATATGTATGGAATGGAGTTTGCAACTGAAAAGAATCTTTGTGTTCCCAAAAAGCTATGTGAAGGACGGCTTTCACACACACTTATATCTCAGAACTGAGCAAGTGGAGAGACGTTCGTTCATCTAGCACCAAGGGAACGGGTTGCGGGAGACACTTTTTCTCTGGTTTCTCAGTCTGTTTCCTAGTGCCGGTATGAAGTTCCTGCAGTTTTCACTGTAAAACCGAGTTGGAGCTAGTACCTCCCCATATATATGTATGGAATGGAGTTTGCAACTGAAAAGAATCTTTGTGTTCCCAACAAGCTAGGTGAAGGACGGCTTTCACACACACTTATCTCTCAGAACTGAGCAAGTGGAGAGACGTTCGTTCATCTAGCACCAAGGGAACGGGTTGCAGGAGACACTTTTTCTCTGCTTTCTCAGTCTGTTTCCTAGTGCCGATTTGAAGTTCCTGCAGTTTTCACTGTAAAACAGTGTTGGACCTTCTACCTCCAAATATATATGTATGGAATGGAGTTTGCAACTGAAAAGAAACCTTGTGTTCCCAAAAACCTAGGTGAAGGACGGCTTTCACACACACCTATCTCTCAGAACTGAGCAAGTGGAGAGACGTTCGTTCATCTAGAACCAAGTGAACGGGTTGCAGGAGACACATTTTCTCTGCTTTCTCAGTCTGTTTCCTAGTGCCGGTTTGAAGTTCCTGCAGTTTTCACGGTAAAACCGAGTTGGAGCTTGTACCTCCCCATATATATGTTTGGAATGGAGTTTGCAACTGAAAAGAAACTTTGTGTTCCCAACAAGCTAGGTGAAGGACGGCTTTCACACACACTTATCTCTCAGAACTGAGCAAGTGGAGAGACGTTCGTTCATCTAGCACCAAGGGAACGGGTTGCAGGAGACACTTTTTCTCTGCTTTCTCAGTCTGTTTCCTAGTGCCGGTTTGAAGTTCCTGCATTTTTCACTGTGAAACCGAGTTGGAGCTTGTACCTCCCCATATATATGTATGGAATGGAGTTTGCAACTGAAAAGAAACTTTGTGTTCCCAACAAGCTAGGTGAAGGACAGCTTTCACACACACTTATCTCTCAGAACTGAGCAAGTGGAGAGACGTTCGTTCATCTAGCACCAAGGGATCGGGTTGCAGGAGGCAATTTTTCTCTGCTTTCTCAGACTGTTTCCTAGTTCCGGTTTGAAGTTCCTGCAGTTTTCACTGTAAAATCGAGTTGGAGCTTCTATCTCCAAATATATATGTATGGAATGGAGTTTGCAACTGAAAAGAAACTTTGTGTTCCCAAAAAGCTAGGTGAAGGACGGCTTTCACACACACTTATCTCTCAGAACCTAGCAAGTGGAGAGACGTTCGTTCATCTAGCACCAAGGGAACGGGTTGCAGGAGACACTTTTTCTCTGCTTTCTCAGTCTGTTTCCTAGTGCCGGTTTGAAGTTCCTGCAGTTTTCACTGTCAAACCGAGTTGGAGCTTGTACCTCCACATATATATGTATGGAATGGAGTTTGCAACTGAAAAGAAACTTTGTGTTCCCAACAAGCTATGTGAAGGACGGCGTTCACACACACTTATCTCTCAGAACTGAGCAAGTGGAGAGACGTTCGTTCATCTAGCACCAAGGGAACGGGTTGCAGGAGACACTTTTTCTCTGCTTTCTCAGTCTGTTTCCTAGTGCCGGTTTGAAGTTCCTGCAGTTTTCACTGTAAAACCGAGTTGGAGCTAGTACCTCCCCATATATATGTATGGAATGGAGTTTGCAACTGAAAAGAAACTTTGTGTTCCCAACAAGCTAGGTGAAGGACGGCTTTCACACACACTTATCTCTCAGAACTGAGCAAGTGGAGAGACGTTCTTTCATCTAGCACCAAGGGAACAGGTTGCAGGAGACACTTTTTCTCTGCTTTCTCAGTCTGTTTCCTAGTGCCGGTTTGAAGTTCCTGCAGTTTTCACTGTAAAACCGAGTTGGAGCTTCTACCTCCAAATATATATGTATGGAATGGAGTTTGCAACTGAAAAGAAACTTTGTGTTCCCAAAATGCTAGGTGAAGGACGGCTTTCACACACACTTATCTCTCAGAACTGAGCAAGTGGAGAGACGTTCGTTCATCTAGCACCAAGGGAACGGGTTGCAGGAGACACTTTTTCTCTGCTTTCTCAGTCTGTTTCCTAGTGCCGGTTTGAAGTTCCTGCAGTTTTCACTGTAAAACCGAGTTGGAGCTAGTACCTCCCCATATATATGTATGGAATGGAGTTTGCAACTGAAAAGAAACTTTGTGTTCCCAACAAGCTAGGTGAAGGACGGCTTTCACACACACTTATCTCTCAGAACTGAGCAAGTGGAGAGACGTTCGTTCATCTAGCACCAAGGGAACGGGTTGCAGGAGACACTTTTTCTCTGCTTTCTCAGTCTGTTTCCTAGTGCCGATTTGAAGTTCCTGCAGTTTTCACTGTAAAACCGAGTTGGACCTTCTACCTCCAAATATATATGTATGGAATGGAGTTTGCAACTGAAAAGAAACCTTGTGTTCCCAAAAAGCTAGGTGAAGGACGGCTTTCACACACACCTATCTCTCAGAACTGAGCAAGTGGAGAGACGTTCGTTCATCTAGAACCAAGTGAACGGGTTGCAGGAGACACATTTTCTCTGCTTTCTCAGTCTGTTTCCTAGTGCCGGTTTGAAGTTCCTGCAGTTTTCACGGTAAAACCGAGTTGGAGCTTGTACCTCCCCATATATATGTTTGGAATGGAGTTTGCAACTGAAAAGAAACTTTGTGTTCCCAACAAGCTAGGTGAAGGACGGCTTTCACACACACTTATCTCTCAGAACTGAGCAAGTGGAGAGACGTTCGTTCATCTAGCACCAAGGGAACGGGTTGCAGGAGACACTTTTTCTCTGCTTTCTCAGTCTGTTTCCTAGTGCCGGTTTGAAGTTCCTGCAGTTTTCACTGTGAAACCGAGTTGGAGCTTGTACCTCCCCATATATATGTATGGAATGGAGTTTGCAACTGAAAAGAAACTTTGTGTTCCCAACAAGCTAGGTGAAGGACGGCTTTCACACACACTTATCTCTCAGAACTGAGCAAGTGGAGAGACGTTCGTTCATCTAGCACCAATGGAACGGTTTGCAGGAGACACTTTTTCTCTGCTTTCTCAGTCTGTTTCCTAGTGCCGGTTTGAAGTTCCTGCAGTTTTCACTGTAAAATCTAGTTGGAGCTTCTACCTCCAAATATATATGTATGGAATGGAGTTTGCAACTGAAAAGAATCTTTGTGTTCCCAAAAAGCTATGTGAAGGACGGCTTTCACACACACTTATGTCTCAGAACTGAGCAAGTGGAGAGACGTTCGTTCATCTAGCACCAAGGGAACGGGTTGCGGGAGAAACTTTTTCTCTGCTTTCTCAGTCTGTTTCCTAGTGCCGGTATGAAGTTCCTGCAGTTTTCACTGTAAAACCGAGTTGGAGCTAGTACCTCCCCATATATATGTATGGAATGGAGTTTGCAACTGAAAAGAAACTTTGTGTTCCCAACAAGCTAGGTGAAGGACGGCTTTCACACACACTTATCTCTCAGAACTGAGCAAGTGGAGAGACGTTCGTTCATCTAGCACCAAGGGAACGGGTTGCAGGAGACACTTTTTCTCTGCTTTCTCAGTCTGTTTCCTAGTGCCGGTTTGAAGTTCCTGCAGTTTTCAATGTAAAACCGAGTTGGAGCTTCAACCTCCAAATATATATGTATGGAATGGAGTTTGCAACTGAAAAGAAACTTTGTGTTCCCAAAAAGCTACGTGAAGTACGGCTTTCACACACACATATCTCTCAGAACTGAGCAAGTGGAGAGACGTTCGTTCATCTAGCACCAAGGGAACGGGTTGCAGGAGACACTTTTTCTCTGCTTTCTCAGTCTGTTTCCTAGTGCCGGTTTGAAGTTCCTGCAGTTTTCACTGTAAAACCGAGTTGGAGCTAGTACCTCCCCATATATATGTATGGAATGGAGTTTGCAACTGAAAAGAAACTTTGTGTTCCCAACAAGCTAGGTGAAGGACGGCTTTCACACACACTTATCTCTCAGAACTGAGCAAGTGGAGAGACGTTCGTTCATCTAGCACCAAGGGAACGGGTTGCAGGAAACACTTTTTCTCTGCTTTCTCAGTCTGTTTCCTAGTGCCGGTTTGAAGTTCCTGCAGTTTTCACTGTAAAACCGAGTTGGAGCTTCTACCTCCAAATATATATGTATGGAATGGAGTTTGCAACTGAAAAGAAACTTTGTGTTCCCAAAAAGCTAGGTGAAGGACGGCTTTCACACACACTTATCTCTCAGAACTGAGCAAGTGGAGAGACGTTCGTTCATCTAGCACCAAGGGAACGGGTTGCAGGAGACACTTTTTCTCTGCTTTCTCAGTCTGTTTCCTAGTGCCGGTTTGAAGTTCCTGCAGTTTTCACTGTCAAACCGAGTTGGAGCTAGTACCTCCCCATATATATGTATGGAATGGAGTTTGCAACTGAAAAGAAACTTTGTGTTCACAACAATCAAGGTGAAGGACGGCTTTCACACACAATTATCTCTCAGAACTGAGCAAGTGGAGAGACGTTCGTTCATCTAGCACCAAGGGAACGGGTTGCAGGAGACACTTTTTCTCTGCTTTCTCAGTCTGTTTCCTAGTGCCGATTTGAAGTTCCTGCAGTTTTCACTGTAAAACCGATTTGGACCTTCTACCTCCAAATATATATGTATGGAATGGAGTTTGCAACTGAAAAGAAACCTTGTGTTCCCAAAAAGCTAGGTGAAGGACGGCTTTCACACACACCTATCTCTCAGAACTGAGCAAGTGGAGAGACGTTCGTTCATCTAGAACCAAGTGAACGGGTTGCAGGAGACACATTTTCTCTGCTTTCTCAGTCTGTTTCCTAGTGCCGGTTTGAAGTTCCTGCAGTTTTCACGGTAAAACCGAGTTGGAGCTTGTACCTCCCCATATATATGTTTGGAATGGAGTTTGCAACTGAAAAGAAACTTTGTGTTCCCAACAAGCTAGGTGAAGGACGGCTTTCACACACACTTATCTCTCAGAACTGAGCAAGTGGAGAGACGTTCGTTCATCTAGCACCGAGGGAACGGGTTGCAGGAGACACTTTTTCTCTGCTTTCTCAGTCTGTTTCCTAGTGCCGGTTTGAAGTTCCTGCAGTTTTCACTGTGAAACCGAGTTGGAGCTTGTACCTCCCCATATATATGTATGGAATGGAGTTTGCAACTGAAAAGAAACTTTGTGTTCCCAACAAGCTAGGTGAAGGACGGCTTTCACACACACTTATCTCTCAGAACTGAGCAAGTGGAGAGACGTTCGTTCATCTAGCACCAATGGAACGGTTTGCAGGAGACACTTTTTCTCTGCTTTCTCAGTCTGTTTCCTAGTGCCGGTTTGAAGTTCCTGCAGTTTTCACTGTAAAATCTAGTTGGAGCTTCTACCTCCAAATATATATGTATGGAATGGAGTTTGCAACTGAAAAGAATCTTTGTGTTCCCAAAAAGCTATGTGAAGGACGGCTTTCACACACACTTATATCTCAGAACTGAGCAAGTGGAGAGACGTTCGTTCATCTAGCACCAAGGGAACGGGTTGCGGGAGACACTTTTTCTCTGGTTTCTCAGTCTGTTTCCTAGTGCCGGTATGAAGTTCCTGCAGTTTTCACTGTAAAACCGAGTTGGAGCTAGTACCTCCCCATATATATGTATGGAATGGAGTTTGCAACTGAAAAGAATCTTTGTGTTCCCAACAAGCTAGGTGAAGGACGGCTTTCACACACACTTATCTCTCAGAACTGAGCAAGTGGAGAGACGTTCGTTCATCTAGCACCAAGGGAACGGGTTGCAGGAGACACTTTTTCTCTGCTTTCTCAGTCTGTTTCCTAGTGCCGATTTGAAGTTCCTGCAGTTTTCACTGTAAAACGGTGTTGGACCTTCTACCTCCAAATATATATGTATGGAATGGAGTTTGCAACTGAAAAGAAACCTTGTGTTCCCAAAAACCTAGGTGAAGGACGGCTTTCACACACACCTATCTCTCAGAACTGAGCAAGTGGAGAGACGTTCGTTCATCTAGAACCAAGTGAACGGGTTGCAGGAGACACATTTTCTCTGCTTTCTCAGTCTGTTTCCTAGTGCCGGTTTGAAGTTCCTGCAGTTTTCACGGTAAAACCGAGTTGGAGCTTGTACCTCCCCATATATATGTTTGGAATGGAGTTTGCAACTGAAAAGAAACTTTGTGTTCCCAACAAGCTAGGTGAAGGACGGCTTTCACACACACTTATCTCTCAGAACTGAGCAAGTGGAGAGACGTTCGTTCATCTAGCACCAAGGGAACGGGTTGCAGGAGACACTTTTTCTCTGCTTTCTCAGTCTGTTTCCTAGTGCCGGTTTGAAGTTCCTGCATTTTTCACTGTGAAACCGAGTTGGAGCTTGTACCTCCCCATATATATGTATGGAATGGAGTTTGCAACTGAAAAGAAACTTTGTGTTCCCAACAAGCTAGGTGAAGGACAGCTTTCACACACACTTATCTCTCAGAACTGAGCAAGTGGAGAGACGTTCGTTCATCTAGCACCAAGGGATCGGGTTGCAGGAGGCAATTTTTCTCTGCTTTCTCAGACTGTTTCCTAGTTCCGGTTTGAAGTTCCTGCAGTTTTCACTGTAAAATCGAGTTGGAGCTTCTATCTCCAAATATATATGTATGGAATGGAGTTTGCAACTGAAAAGAAACTTTGTGTTCCCAAAAAGCTAGGTGAAGGACGGCTTTCACACACACTTATCTCTCAGAACTGAGCAAGTGGAGAGACGTTCGTTCATCTAGCACCAAGGGAACGGGTTGCAGGAGACACTTTTTCTCTGCTTTCTCAGTCTGTTTCCTAGTGCCGGTTTGAAGTTCCTGCAGTTTTCACTGTCAAACCGATTTGGAGCTTGTACCTCCACATATATATGTATGGAATGGAGTTTGCAACTGAAAAGAAACTTTGTGTTCCCAACAAGCTATGTGAAGGACGGCGTTCACACACACTTATCTCTCAGAACTGAGCAAGTGGAGAGACGTTCGTTCATCTAGCACCAAGGGAACGGGTTGCAGGAGACACTTTTTCTCTGCTTTCTCAGTCTGTTTCCTAGTGCCGGTTTGAAGTTCCTGCAGTTTTCACTGTAAAACCGAGTTGGAGCTAGTACCTCCCCATATATATGTATGGAATGGAGTTTGCAACTGAAAAGAAACTTTGTGTTCCCAACAAGCTAGGTGAAGGACGGCTTTCACACACACTTATCTCTCAGAACTGAGCAAGTGGAGAGACGTTCTTTCATCTAGCACCAAGGGAACAGGTTGCAGGAGACACTTTTTCTCTGCTTTCTCAGTCTGTTTCCTAGTGCCGGTTTGAAGTTCCTGCAGTTTTCACTGTAAAACCGAGTTGGAGCTTCTACCTCCAAATATATATGTATGGAATGGAGTTTGCAACTGAAAAGAAACTTTGTGTTCCCAAAATGCTAGGTGAAGGACGGCTTTCACACACACTTATCTCTCAGAACTGAGCAAGTGGAGAGACGTTCGTTCATCTAGCACCAAGGGAACGGGTTGCAGGAGACACTTTTTCTCTGCTTTCTCAGTCTGTTTCCTAGTGCCGGTTTGAAGTTCCTGCAGTTTTCACTGTAAAACCGAGTTGGAGCTAGTACCTCCCCATATATATGTATGGAATGGAGTTTGCAACTGAAAAGAAACTTTGTGTTCCCAACAAGCTAGGTGAAGGACGGCTTTCACACACACTTATCTCTCAGAACTGAGCAAGTGGAGAGACGTTCGTTCATCTAGCACCAAGGGAACGGGTTGCAGGAGACACTTTTTCTCTGCTTTCTCAGTCTGTTTCCTAGTGCCGATTTGAAGTTCCTGCAGTTTTCACTGTAAAACCGAGTTGGACCTTCTACCTCCAAATATATATGTATGGAATGGAGTTTGCAACTGAAAAGAAACCTTGTGTTCCCAAAAAGCTAGGTGAAGGACGGCTTTCACACACACCTATCTCTCAGAACTGAGCAAGTGGAGAGACGTTCGTTCATCTAGAACCAAGTGAACGGGTTGCAGGAGACACATTTTCTCTGCTTTCTCAGTCTGTTTCCTAGTGCCGGTTTGAAGTTCCTGCAGTTTTCACGGTAAAACCGAGTTGGAGCTTGTACCTCCCCATATATATGTTTGGAATGGAGTTTGCAACTGAAAAGAAACTTTGTGTTCCCAACAAGCTAGGTGAAGGACGGCTTTCACACACACTTATCTCTCAGAACTGAGCAAGTGGAGAGACGTTCGTTCATCTAGCACCAAGGGAACGGGTTGCAGGAGACACTTTTTCTCTGCTTTCTCAGTCTGTTTCCTAGTGCCGGTTTGAAGTTCCTGCAGTTTTCACTGTGAAACCGAGTTGGAGCTTGTACCTCCCCATATATATGTATGGAATGGAGTTTGCAACTGAAAAGAAACTTTGTGTTCCCAACAAGCTAGGTGAAGGACGGCTTTCACACACACTTATCTCTCAGAACTGAGCAAGTGGAGAGACGTTCGTTCATCTAGCACCAATGGAACGGTTTGCAGGAGACACTTTTTCTCTGCTTTCTCAGTCTGTTTCCTAGTGCCGGTTTGAAGTTCCTGCAGTTTTCACTGTAAAATCTAGTTGGAGCTTCTACCTCCAAATATATATGTATGGAATGGAGTTTGCAACTGAAAAGAATCTTTGTGTTCCCAAAAAGCTATGTGAAGGACGGCTTTCACACACACTTATGTCTCAGAACTGAGCAAGTGGAGAGACGTTCGTTCATCTAGCACCAAGGGAACGGGTTGCGGGAGACACTTTTTCTCTGCTTTCTCAGTCTGTTTCCTAGTGCCGGTATGAAGTTCCTGCAGTTTTCACTGTAAAACCGAGTTGGAGCTAGTACCTCCCCATATATATGTATGGAATGGAGTTTGCAACTGAAAAGAAACTTTGTGTTCCCCACAAGCTAGGTGAAGGACGGCTTTCACACACACTTATCTCTCAGAACTGAGCAAGTGGAGAGACGTTCGTTCATCTAGCACCAAGGGAACGGGTTGCAGGAGACACTTTTTCTCTGCTTTCTCAGTCTGTTTCCTAGTGCCGGTTTGAAGTTCCTGCAGTTTTCAATGTAAAATCGAGTTGGAGCTTCAACCTCCAAATATATATGTATGGAATGGAGTTTGCAACTGAAAAGAAACTTTGTGTTCCCAAAAAGCTACGTGAAGGACGGCTTTCACACACACATATCTCTCAGAACTGAGCAAGTGGAGAGACGTTCGTTCATCTAGCACCAAGGGAACGGGTTGCAGGAGACACTTTTTCTCTGCTTTCTCAGTCTGTTTCCTAGTGCCGGTTTGAAGTTCCTGCAGTTTTCACTGTAAAATCTAGTTGGAGCTTCTACCTCCAAATATATATGTATGGAATGGAGTTTGCAACTGAAAAGAATCTTTGTGTTCCCAAAAAGCTATGTGAAGGACGGCTTTCACACACACTTATGTCTCAGAACTGAGCAAGTGGAGAGACGTTCGTTCATCTAGCACCAAGGGAACGGGTTGCGGGAGACACTTTTTCTCTGCTTTCTCAGTCTGTTTCCTAGTGCCGGTATGAAGTTCCTGCAGTTTTCACTGTAAAACCGAGTTGGAGCTAGTACCTCCCCATATATATGTATGGAATGGAGTTTGCAACTGAAAAGAAACTTTGTGTTCCCAACAAGCTAGGTGAAGGACGGCTTTCACACACACTTATCTCTCAGAACTGAGCAAGTGGAGAGACGTTCGTTCATCTAGCACCAAGGGAACGGGTTGCAGGAGACACTTTTTCTCTGCTTTCTCAGTCTGTTTCCTAGTGCCGGTTTGAAGTTCCTGCAGTTTTCAATGTAAAACCGAGTTGGAGCTTCAACCTCCAAATATATATGTATGGAATGGAGTTTGCAACTGAAAAGAAACTTTGTGTTCCCAAAAAGCTACGTGAAGTACGGCTTTCACACACACATATCTCTCAGAACTGAGCAAGTGGAGAGACGTTCGTTCATCTAGCACCAAGGGAACGGGTTGCAGGAGACACTTTTTCTCTGCTTTCTCAGTCTGTTTCCTAGTGCCGGTTTGAAGTTCCTGCAGTTTTCACTGTAAAACCGAGTTGGAGCTAGTACCTCCCCATATATATGTATGGAATGGAGTTTGCAACTGAAAAGAAACTTTGTGTTCCCAACAAGCTAGGTGAAGGACGGCTTTCACACACACTTATCTCTCAGAACTGAGCAAGTGGAGAGACGTTCGTTCATCTAGCACCAAGGGAACGGGTTGCAGGAAACACTTTTTCTCTGCTTTCTCAGTCTGTTTCCTAGTGCCGGTTTGAAGTTCCTGCAGTTTTCACTGTAAAACCGAGTTGGAGCTTCTACCTCCAAATATATATGTATGGAATGGAGTTTGCAACTGAAAAGAAACTTTGTGTTCCCAAAAAGCTAGGTGAAGGACGGCTTTCACACACACTTATCTCTCAGAACTGAGCAAGTGGAGAGACGTTCGTTCATCTAGCACCAAGGGAACGGGTTGCAGGAGACACTTTTTCTCTGCTTTCTCAGTCTGTTTCCTAGTGCCGGTTTGAAGTTCCTGCAGTTTTCACTGTCAAACCGAGTTGGAGCTAGTACCTCCCCATATATATGTATGGAATGGAGTTTGCAACTGAAAAGAAACTTTGTGTTCACAACAATCAAGGTGAAGGACGGCTTTCACACACAATTATCTCTCAGAACTTAGCAAGTGGAGAGACGTTCGTTCATCTAGCACCAAGGGAACGGGTTGCAGGAGACACTTTTTCTCTGCTTTCTCAGTCTGTTTCCTAGTGCCGATTTGAAGTTCCTGCAGTTTTCACTGTAAAACCGATTTGGACCTTCTACCTCCAAATATATATGTATGGAATGGAGTTTGCAACTGAAAAGAATCTTTGTGTTCCCAAAAAGCTATGTGAAGGACGGCTTTCACACACACTTATATCTCAGAACTGAGCAAGTGGAGAGACGTTCGTTCATCTAGCACCAAGGGAACGGGTTGCGGGAGACACTTTTTCTCTGGTTTCTCAGTCTGTTTCCTAGTGCCGGTATGAAGTTCCTGCAGTTTTCACTGTAAAACCGAGTTGGAGCTAGTACCTCCCCATATATATGTATGGAATGGAGTTTGCAACTGAAAAGAATCTTTGTGTTCCCAACAAGCTAGGTGAAGGACGGCTTTCACACACACTTATCTCTCAGAACTGAGCAAGTGGAGAGACGTTCGTTCATCTAGCACCAAGGGAACGGGTTGCAGGAGACACTTTTTCTCTGCTTTCTCAGTCTGTTTCCTAGTGCCGATTTGAAGTTCCTGCAGTTTTCACTGTAAAACCGTGTTGGACCTTCTACCTCCAAATATATATGTATGGAATGGAGTTTGCAACTGAAAAGAAACCTTGTGTTCCCAAAAACCTAGGTGAAGGACGGCTTTCACACACACCTATCTCTCAGAACTGAGCAAGTGGAGAGACGTTCGTTCATCTAGAACCAAGTGAACGGGTTGCAGGAGACACATTTTCTCTGCTTTCTCAGTCTGTTTCCTAGTGCCGGTTTGAAGTTCCTGCAGTTTTCACGGTAAAACCGAGTTGGAGCTTGTACCTCCCCATATATATGTTTGGAATGGAGTTTGCAACTGAAAAGAAACTTTGTGTTCCCAACAAGCTAGGTGAAGGACGGCTTTCACACACACTTATCTCTCAGAACTGAGCAAGTGGAGAGACGTTCGTTCATCTAGCACCAAGGGAACGGGTTGCAGGAGACACTTTTTCTCTGCTTTCTCAGTCTGTTTCCTAGTGCCGGTTTGAAGTTCCTGCAGTTTTCACTGTGAAACCGAGTTGGAGCTTGTACCTCCCCATATATATGTATGGAATGGAGTTTGCAACTGAAAAGAAACTTTGTGTTCCCAACAAGCTAGGTGAAGGACGGCTTTCACACACACTTATCTCTCAGAACTGAGCAAGTGGAGAGACGTTCGTTCATCTAGCACCAATGGAACGGTTTGCAGGAGACACTTTTTCTCTGCTTTCTCAGTCTGTTTCCTAGTGCCGGTTTGAAGTTCCTGCAGTTTTCACTGTAAAATCTAGTTGGAGCTTCTACCTCCAAATATATATGTATGGAATGGAGTTTGCAACTGAAAAGAATCTTTGTGTTCCCAAAAAGCTATGTGAAGGACGGCTTTCACACACACTTATGTCTCAGAACTGAGCAAGTGGAGAGACGTTCGTTCATCTAGCACCAAGGGAACGGGTTGCGGGAGACACTTTTTCTCTGCTTTCTCAGTCTGTTTCCTAGTGCCGGTATGAAGTTCCTGCAGTTTTCACTGTAAAACCGAGTTGGAGCTAGTACCTCCCCATATATATGTATGGAATGGAGTTTGCAACTGAAAAGAAACTTTGTGTTCCCCACAAGCTAGGTGAAGGACGGCTTTCACACACACTTATCTCTCAGAACTGAGCAAGTGGAGAGACGTTCGTTCATCTAGCACCAAGGGAACGGGTTGCAGTAGACACTTTTTCTCTGCTTTCTCAGTCTGTTTCCTAGTGCCGGTTTGAAGTTCCTGCAGTTTTCAATGTAAAACCGAGTTGGAGCTTCAACCTCCAAATATATATGTATGGAATGGAGTTTGCAACTGAAAAGAAACTTTGTGTTCCCAAAAAGCTACGTGAAGGACGGCTTTCACACACACATATCTCTCAGAACTGAGCAAGTGGAGAGACGTTCGTTCATCTAGCACCAAGGGAACGGGTTGCAGGAGACACTTTTTCTCTGCTTTCTCAGGCTGTTTCCTAGTGCCGGTTTGAAGTTCCTGCAGTTTTCACTGTAAAACCGAGTTGGAGCTTGTACCTCCACATATATATGTATGGAATGGAGTTTGCAACTGAAAAGAAACTTTGTGTTCCCAACAAGCTATGTGAAGGACGGCTTTCACACACACTTATATCTCAGAACTGAGCAAGTGGAGAGACGTTCGTTCATCTAGCACCAATGGAACGGTTTGCAGGAGACACTTTTTCTCTGCTTTCTCAGTCTGTTTCCTAGTGCCGGTTTGAAGTTCCTGCAGTTTTCACTGTAAAATCTAGTTGGAGCTTCTACCTCCAAATATATATGTATGGAATGGAGTTTGCAACTGAAAAGAATCTTTGTGTTCCCAAAAAGCTATGTGAAGGACGGCTTTCACACACACTTATGTCTCAGAACTGAGCAAGTGGAGAGACGTTCGTTCATCTAGCACCAAGGGAACGGGTTGCGGGAGACACTTTTTCTCTGCTTTCTCAGTCTGTTTCCTAGTGCCGGTATGAAGTTCCTGCAGTTTTCACTGTAAAACCGAGTTGGAGCTAGTACCTCCCCATATATATGTATGGAATGGAGTTTGCAACTGAAAAGAAACTTTGTGTTCCCCACAAGCTAGGTGAAGGACGGCTTTCACACACACTTATCTCTCAGAACTGAGCAAGTGGAGAGACGTTCGTTCATCTAGCACCAAGGGAACGGGTTGCAGTAGACACTTTTTCTCTGCTTTCTCAGTCTGTTTCCTAGTGCCGGTTTGAAGTTCCTGCAGTTTTCAATGTAAAACCGAGTTGGAGCTTCAACCTCCAAATATATATGTATGGAATGGAGTTTGCAACTGAAAAGAAACTTTGTGTTCCCAAAAAGCTACGTGAAGGACGGCTTTCACACACACATATCTCTCAGAACTGAGCAAGTGGAGAGACGTTCGTTCATCTAGCACCAAGGGAACGGGTTGCAGGAGACACTTTTTCTCTGCTTTCTCAGTCTGTTTCCTAGTGCCGGTTTGAAGTTCCTGCAGTTTTCACTGTAAAACCGAGTTGGAGCTTGTACCTCCACATATATATGTATGGAATGGAGTTTGCAACTGAAAAGAAACTTTGTGTTCCCAACAAGCTATGTGAAGGACGGCTTTCACACACACTTATATCTCAGAACTGAGCAAGTGGAGAGACGTTCGTTCATCTAGCACCAATGGAACGGTTTGCAGGAGACACTTTTTCTCTGCTTTCTCAGTCTGTTTCCTAGTGCCGGTTTGAAGTTCCTGCAGTTTTCACTGTAAAATCTAGTTGGAGCTTCTACCTCCAAATATATATGTATGGAATGGAGTTTGCAACTGAAAAGAATCTTTGTGTTCCCAAAAAGATATGTGAAGGACGGCTTTCACACACACTTATGTCTCAGAACTGAGCAAGTGGAGAGACGTTCGTTCATCTAGCACCAAGGGAACGGGTTGCGGGAGACACTTTTTCTCTGCTTTCTCAGTCTGTTTCCTAGTGCCGGTATGAAGTTCCTGCAGTTTTCACTGTAAAACCGAGTTGGAGCTAGTACCTCCCCATATATATGTATGGAATGGAGTTTGCAACTGAAAAGAAACTTTGTGTTCCCAACAAGCTAGGTGAAGGACGGCTTTCACACACACTTATCTCTCAGAACTGAGCAAGTGGAGAGACGTTCGTTCATCTAGCACCAAGGGAACGGGTTGCAGTAGACACTTATTCTCTGCTTTCTCAGTCTGTTTCCTAGTGCCGGTTTGAAGTTCCTGCAGTTTTCAATGTAAAACCGAGTTGGAGCTTCAACCTCCAAATATATATGTATGGAATGGAGTTTGCAACTGAAAAGAAACTTTGTGTTCCCAAAAAGCTACGTGAAGGACGGCTTTCACACACACATATCTCTCAGAACTGAGCAAGTGGAGAGACGTTCGTTCATCTAGCACCAAGGGAACGGGTTGCAGGAGACACTTTTTCTCTGCTTTCTCAGTCTGTTTCCTAGTGCCGGTTTTAAGTTCCTGCAGTTTTCACTGTAAAACCGAGTTGGAGCTTGTACCTCCACATATATATGTATGGAATGGAGTTTGCAACTGAAAAGAAACTTTGTGTTCCCAACAAGCTAGGTGAAGGACGGCTTTCACACACACTTATCTCTCAGAACTGAGCAAGTGGAGAGACGTTCGTTCATCTAGCACCAATGGAACGGTTTGCAGGAGACACTTTTTCTCTGCTTTCTCAGTCTGTTTCCTAGTGCCGGTTTGAAGTTCCTGCAGTTTTCACTGTAAAATCTAGTTGGAGCTTCTACCTCCAAATATATATGTATGGAATGGAGTTTGCAACTGAAAAGAATCTTTGTGTTCCCAAAAAGCTATGTGAAGGACGGCTTTCACACACACTTATGTCTCAGAACTGAGCAAGTGGAGAGACGTTCGTTCATCTAGCACCAAGGGAACGGGTTGCGGGAGACACTTTTTCTCTGCTTTCTCAGTCTGTTTCCTAGTGCCGGTATGAAGTTCCTGCAGTTTTCACTGTAAAACCGAGTTGGAGCTAGTACCTCCCCATATATATGTATGGAATGGAGTTTGCAACTGAAAAGAAACTTTGTGTTCCCAACAAGCTAGGTGAAGGACGGCTTTCACACACACTTATCTCTCAGAACTGAGCAAGTGGAGAGACGTTCGTTCATCTAGCACCAAGGGAACTGGTTGCAGGAGACACTTTTTCTCTGCTTTCTCAGTCTGTTTCCTAGTGCCGGTTTGAAGTTCCTGCAGTTTTCAATATAAAACCGAGTTGGAGCTTCAACCTCCAAATATATATGTATGGAATGGAGTTTGCAACTGAAAAGAAACTTTGTGTTCCCAAAAAGCTACGTGAAGGACGGCTTTCACACACACATATCTCTCAGAACTGAGCAAGTGGAGAGACGTTCGTTCATCTAGCACCAAGGGAACGGGTTGCAGGAGACACTTTTTCTCTGCTTTCTCAGTCTGTTTCCTAGTGCCGGTTTGAAGTTCCTGCAGTTTTCACTGTAAAACCGAGTTGGAGCTTGTACCTCCCCATATATATGTATGGAATGGAGTTTGCAACTGAAAAGAAACTTTGTGTTCCCAACAAGCTAGGTGAAGGACGGCTTTCACACACACTTATCTCTCAGAACTGAGCAAGTGGAGAGACGTTCGTTCATCTAGCACCAAGGGAACGGGTTGCAGGAGACACTTTTTCTCTGCTTTCTCAGTCTGTTTCCTAGTGCCGGTTTGAAGTTCCTGCAGTTTTCAATGTAAAACCGAGTTGGAGCTTCAACCTCCAAATATATATGTATGGAATGGAGTTTGCAACTGAAAAGAAACTTTGTGTTCCCAAAAAGCTACGTGAAGGACGGCTTTCACACACACATATCTCTCAGAACTGAGCAAGTGGAGAGACGTTCGTTCATCTAGCACCAAGGGAACGGGTTGCAGGAGACACTTTTTCTCTGCTTTCTCAGTCTGTTTCCTAGTGCCGGTTTGAAGTTCCTGCAGTTTTCACTGTAAAACCGAGTTGGAGCTTGTACCTCCACATATATATGTATGGAATGGAGTTTGCAACTGAAAAGAAACTTTGTGTTCCCAACAAGCTATGTGAAGGACGGCTTTCACACACACTTATCTCTCAGAACTGAGCAAGTGGAGAGACGTTCGTTCATCTAGCACCAATGGAACGGTTTGCAGGAGACACTTTTTCTCTGCTTTCTCAGTCTGTTTCCTAGTGCCGGTTTGAAGTTCCTGCAGTTTTCACTGTAAAATCTAGTTGGAGCTTCTACCTCCAAATATATATGTATGGAATGGAGTTTGCAACTGAAAAGAATCTTTGTGTTCCCAAAAAGCTATGTGAAGGACGGCTTTCACACACACTTATGTCTCAGAACTGAGCAAGTGGAGAGACGTTCGTTCATCTAGCACCAAGGGAACGGGTTGCGGGAGACACTTTTTCTCTGCTTTCTCAGTCTGTTTCCTAGTGCCGGTATGAAGTTCCTGCAGTTTTCACTGTAAAACCGAGTTGGAGCTAGTACCTCCCCATATATATGTATGGAATGGAGTTTGCAACTGAAAAGAAACTTTGTGTTCCCAACAAGCTAGGTGAAGGACGGCTTTCACACACACTTATCTCTCAGAACTGAGCAAGTGGAGAGACGTTCGTTCATCTAGCACCAAGGGAACTGGTTGCAGGAGACACTTTTTCTCTGCTTTCTCAGTCTGTTTCCTAGTGCCGGTTTGAAGTTCCTGCAGTTTTCAATGTAAAACCGAGTTGGAGCTTCAACCTCCAAATATATATGTATGGAATGGAGTTTGCAACTGAAAAGAAACTTTGTGTTCCCAAAAAGCTACGTGAAGGACGGCTTTCACACACACATATCTCTCAGAACTGAGCAAGTGGAGAGACGTTCGTTCATCTAGCACCAAGGGAACGGGTTGCAGGAGACACTTTTTCTCTGCTTTCTCAGTCTGTTTCCTAGTGCCGGTTTGAAGTTCCTGCAGTTTTCACTGTAAAACCGAGTTGGAGCTTGTACCTCCCCATATATATGTATGGAATGGAGTTTGCAACTGAAAAGAAACTTTGTGTTCCCAAAAAGCTAGGTGAAGGACGGCTTTCACACACACTTATCTCTCAGAACTGAGCAAGTGGAGAGACGTTCGTTCATCTAGCACCAATGGAACGGTTTGCAGGAGACACTTTTTCTCTGCTTTCTCAGTCTGTTTCCTAGTGCCGGTTTGAAGTTCCTGCAGTTTTCACTGTAAAATCTAGTTGGAGCTTCTACCTCCAAATATATATGTATGGAATGGAGTTTGCAACTGAAAAGAATCTTTGTGTTCCCAAAAAGCTATGTGAAGGACGGCTTTCACACACACTTATGTCTCAGAACTGAGCAAGTGGAGAGACGTTCGTTCATCTAGCACCAAGGGAACGGGTTGCGGGAGACACTTTTTCTCTGCTTTCTCAGTCTGTTTCCTAGTGCCGGTATGAAGTTCCTGCAGTTTTCACTGTAAAACCGAGTTGGAGCTAGTACCTCCCCATATATATGTATGGAATGGAGTTTGCAACTGAAAAGAAACTTTGTGTTCCCCACAAGCTAGGTGAAGGACGGCTTTCACACACACTTATCTCTCAGAACTGAGCAAGTGGAGAGACGTTCGTTCATCTAGCACCAAGGGAACGGGTTGCAGTAGACACTTTTTCTCTGCTTTCTCAGTCTGTTTCCTAGTGCCGGTTTGAAGTTCCTGCAGTTTTCAATGTAAAACCGAGTTGGAGCTTCAACCTCCAAATATATATGTATGGAATGGAGTTTGCAACTGAAAAGAAACTTTGTGTTCCCAAAAAGCTACGTGAAGGACGGCTTTCACACACACATATCTCTCAGAACTGAGCAAGTGGAGAGACGTTCGTTCATCTAGCACCAAGGGAACGGGTTGCAGGAGACACTTTTTCTCTGCTTTCTCAGTCTGTTTCCTAGTGCCGGTTTGAAGTTCCTGCAGTTTTCACTGTAAAACCGAGTTGGAGCTTGTACCTCCCCATATATATGTATGGAATGGAGTTTGCAACTGAAAAGAAACTTTGTGTTCCCAAAAAGCTAGGTGAAGGACGGCTTTCACACACACTTATCTCTCAGAACTGAGCAAGTGGAGAGACGTTCGTTCATCTAGCACCAATGGAACGGTTTGCAGGAGACACTTTTTCTCTGCTTTCTCAGTCTGTTTCCTAGTGCCGGTTTGAAGTTCCTGCAGTTTTCACTGTAAAATCTAGTTGGAGCTTCTACCTCCAAATATATATGTATGGAATGGAGTTTGCAACTGAAAAGAATCTTTGTGTTCCCAAAAAGCTATGTGAAGGACGGCTTTCACACACACTTATGTCTCAGAACTGAGCAAGTGGAGAGACGTTCGTTCATCTAGCACCAAGGGAACGGGTTGCGGGAGACACTTTTTCTCTGCTTTCTCAGTCTGTTTCCTAGTGCCGGTATGAAGTTCCTGCAGTTTTCACTGTAAAACCGAGTTGGAGCTAGTACCTCCCCATATATATGTATGGAATGGAGTTTGCAACTGAAAAGAAACTTTGTGTTCCCCACAAGCTAGGTGAAGGACGGCTTTCACACACACTTATCTCTCAGAACTGAGCAAGTGGAGAGACGTTCGTTCATCTAGCACCAAGGGAACGGGTTGCAGTAGACACTTTTTCTCTGCTTTCTCAGTCTGTTTCCTAGTGCCGGTTTGAAGTTCCTGCAGTTTTCAATGTAAAACCGAGTTGGAGCTTCAACCTCCAAATATATATGTATGGAATGGAGTTTGCAACTGAAAAGAAACTTTGTGTTCCCAAAAAGCTACGTGAAGGACGGCTTTCACACACACATATCTCTCAGAACTGAGCAAGTGGAGAGACGTTCGTTCATCTAGCACCAAGGGAACGGGTTGCAGGAGACACTTTTTCTCTGCTTTCTCAGTCTGTTTCCTAGTGCCGGTTTGAAGTTCCTGCAGTTTTCACTGTAAAACCGAGTTGGAGCTTGTACCTCCACATATATATGTATGGAATGGAGTTTGCAACTGAAAAGAAACTTTGTGTTCCCAACAAGCTATGTGAAGGACGGCTTTCACACACACTTATCTCTCAGAACTGAGCAAGTGGAGAGACGTTCGTTCATCTAGCACCAATGGAACGGTTTGCAGGAGACACTTTTTCTCTGCTTTCTCAGTCTGTTTCCTAGTGCCGGTTTGAAGTTCCTGCAGTTTTCACTGTAAAATCTAGTTGGAGCTTCTACCTCCAAATATATATGTATGGAATGGAGTTTGCAACTGAAAAGAATCTTTGTGTTCCCAAAAAGCTATGTGAAGGACGGCTTTCACACACACTTATGTCTCAGAACTGAGCAAGTGGAGAGACGTTCGTTCATCTAGCACCAAGGGAACGGGTTGCGGGAGACACTTTTTCTCTGCTTTCTCAGTCTGTTTCCTAGTGCCGGTATGAAGTTCCTGCAGTTTTCACTGTAAAACCGAGTTGGAGCTAGTACCTCCCCATATATATGTATGGAATGGAGTTTGCAACTGAAAAGAAACTTTGTGTTCCCAACAAGCTAGGTGAAGGACGGCTTTCACACACACTTATCTCTCAGAACTGAGCAAGTGGAGAGACGTTCGTTCATCTAGCACCAAGGGAACTGGTTGCAGGAGACACTTTTTCTCTGCTTTCTCAGTCTGTTTCCTAGTGCCGGTTTGAAGTTCCTGCAGTTTTCAATATAAAACCGAGTTGGAGCTTCAACCTCCAAATATATATGTATGGAATGGAGTTTGCAACTGAAAAGAAACTTTGTGTTCCCAAAAAGCTACGTGAAGGACGGCTTTCACACACACATATCTCTCAGAACTGAGCAAGTGGAGAGACGTTCGTTCATCTAGCACCAAGGGAACGGGTTGCAGGAGACACTTTTTCTCTGCTTTCTCAGTCTGTTTCCTAGTGCCGGTTTGAAGTTCCTGCAGTTTTCACTGTAAAACCGAGTTGGAGCTTGTACCTCCCCATATATATGTATGGAATGGAGTTTGCAACTGAAAAGAAACTTTGTGTTCCCAACAAGCTAGGTGAAGGACGGCTTTCACACACACTTATCTCTCAGAACTGAGCAAGTGGAGAGACGTTCGTTCATCTAGCACCAAGGGAACGGGTTGCAGGAGACACTTTTTCTCTGCTTTCTCAGTCTGTTTCCTAGTGCCGGTTTGAAGTTCCTGCAGTTTTCAATGTAAAACCGAGTTGGAGCTTCAACCTCCAAATATATATGTATGGAATGGAGTTTGCAACTGAAAAGAAACTTTGTGTTCCCAAAAAGCTACGTGAAGGACGGCTTTCACACACACATATCTCTCAGAACTGAGCAAGTGGAGAGACGTTCGTTCATCTAGCACCAAGGGAACGGGTTGCAGGAGACACTTTTTCTCTGCTTTCTCAGTCTGTTTCCTAGTGCCGGTTTGAAGTTCCTGCAGTTTTCACTGTAAAACCGAGTTGGAGCTTGTACCTCCACATATATATGTATGGAATGGAGTTTGCAACTGAAAAGAAACTTTGTGTTCCCAACAAGCTATGTGAAGGACGGCTTTCACACACACTTATCTCTCAGAACTGAGCAAGTGGAGAGACGTTCGTTCATCTAGCACCAATGGAACGGTTTGCAGGAGACACTTTTTCTCTGCTTTCTCAGTCTGTTTCCTAGTGCCGGTTTGAAGTTCCTGCAGTTTTCACTGTAAAATCTAGTTGGAGCTTCTACCTCCAAATATATATGTATGGAATGGAGTTTGCAACTGAAAAGAATCTTTGTGTTCCCAAAAAGCTATGTGAAGGACGGCTTTCACACAGACTTATGTCTCAGAACTGAGGAAGTGGAGAGACGTTCGTTCATCTAGCACCAAGGGAACGGGTTGCGGGAGACACTTTTTCTCTGCTTTCTCAGTCTGTTTCCTAGTGCCGGTATGAAGTTCCTGCAGTTTTCACTGTAAAACCGATTTGGAGCTAGTACCTCCCCATATATATGTATGGAATGGAGTTTGCAACTGAAAAGAAACTTTGTGTTCCCAACAAGCTAGGTGAAGGACGGCTTTCACACACACTTATCTCTCAGAACTGAGCAAGTGGAGAGACGTTCGTTCATCTAGCACCAAGGGAACTGGTTGCAGGAGACACTTTTTCTCTGCTTTCTCAGTCTGTTTCCTAGTGCCGGTTTGAAGTTCCTGCAGTTTTCAATGTAAAACCGAGTTGGAGCTTCAACCTCCAAATATATATGTATGGAATGGAGTTTGCAACTGAAAAGAAACTTTGTGTTCCCAAAAAGCTACGTGAAGGACGGCTTTCACACACACATATCTCTCAGAACTGAGCAAGTGGAGAGACGTTCGTTCATCTAGCACCAAGGGAACGGGTTGCAGGAGACACTTTTTCTCTGCTTTCTCAGTCTGTTTCCTAGTGCCGGTTTGAAGATCCTGCAGTTTTCACTGTAAAACCGAGTTGGAGCTTGTACCTCCCCATATATATGTATGGAATGGAGTTTGCAACTGAAAAGAAACTTTGTGTTCCCAAAAAGCTAGGTGAAGGACGGCTTTCACACACACTTATCTCTCAGAACTGAGCAAGTGGAGAGACGTTCGTTCATCTAGCACCAAGGGAACGGGTTGCAGGAAACACTTTTTCTCTGCTTTCTCAGTCTGTTTCCTAGTGCCGGTTTGAAGTTCCTGCAGTTTTCACTGTAAAACCGAGTTGGAGCTTCTACCTCCAAATATATATGTATGGAATGGAGTTTGCAACTGAAAAGAAACTTTGTGTTCCCAACAAGCTAGGTGAAGGACGGCTTTCACACACACTTATCTCTCAGAACTGAGCAAGTGGAGAGACGTTCGTTCATCTAGCACCAAGGGAACGGGTTGCAGGAGACACTTTTTCTCTGCTTTCTCAGTCTGTTTCCTAGTGCCGGTTTGAAGTTCCTGCAGTTTTCACTGTCAAACCGAGTTGGAGCTTGTACCTCCCCATATATATGTATGGAATGGAGTTTGCAACTGAAAAGAAACTTTGTGTTCCCAACAAGCTAGGTGAAGGACGGCTTTCACACACACTTATCTCTCAGAACTGAGCAAGTGGAGAGACGTTCGTTCATCTAGCACCAAGGGAACGGGTTGCAGGAAACACTTTTTCTCTGCATTCTCAGTCTGTTTCCTAGTGCCGGTTTGAAGTTCCTGCAGTTTTCACTGTAAAACCGAGTTGGAGCTTCTACCTCCCCATATATATGTATGGAATGGAGTTTGCAACTGAAAACAAACTTTGTGTTCCCAACAAGCTAGGTGAAGGACGGCTTTCACACACACTTTTCTCTCAGAACTGAGCAAGTGGAGAGACGTTCGTTCATCTAGCACCAAGGGAACGGGTTGCAGGAGACACTTTTTCTCTGCTTTGTCAGTCTGTTTCCTAGTGCCGGTTTGAAGTTCCTGCAGTTTTCACTGTAAAACCGCGTTGGAGCTTCTACCTCCAAATATATATATATGGAATGGAGTTTGCAACTGAAAAGAAACTTTGTGTTCCCAAAAAGCTAGGTGAAGGACGGCTTTCACACACACATATCTCTGAGAATTGAGCAAGTGGAGAGACGTTCGTTCATCTAGCACCAAGGGAACGGGTTGCAGGAGACACTTTTTCTCTGCTTTCTCAGTCTGTTTCCTAGTGCCGGTTTGAAGTTCCTGCAGTTTTCACTGTAAAACCGAGTTGGAGCTTGTACCTCCCCATATATATGTATGGAATGGAGTTTGCAACTGAAAAGAAACTTTGTGTTCCCAACAAGCTAGGTGAAGGACGGCTTTCACACACACTTATCTCTCAGAACTGAGCAAGTGGAGAGACGTTCGTTCATCTAGCACCAAGGGAACGGGTTGCAGGAGACACTTTTTCTCTGCTTTCTCAGTCTGTTTCCTAGTGCCGGTTTGAAGTTCCTGCAGTTTTCACTGTAAAACCGAGTTGGAGCTTCTACCTCCAAATATATATGTATGGAATGGAGTTTGCAACTGAAAAGAAACTTTGTGTTCCCAACAAGCTAGGTGAAGGACGGCTTTCACACACACTTATCTCTCAGAACTGAGCAAGTGGAGAGACGTTCGTTCATCTAGCACCAAGGGAACGGGTTGCAGGAGACACTTTTTCTCTGCTTTCTCAGTCTGTTTCCTAGTGCCGGTTTGAAGTTCCTGCAGTTTTCACTGTCAAACCGAGTTGGAGCTAGTACCTCCCCATATATATGTATGGAATGGAGTTTGCAACTGAAAAGAAACTTTGTGTTCCCAACAATCTAGGTGAAGGACGGCTTTCACACACACTTATCTCTCAGAACTGAGCAAGTGGAGAGACGTTCGTTCATCTAGCACCAAGGGAACGGGTTGCAGGATACACTTTTTCTCTGCTTTCTCAGTCTGTTTCCTAGTGCCGGTTTGAAGTTCCTGCAGTTTTCACTGTCAAACCGAGTTGGAGCTTGTACCTCCCCATATATATGTATGGAATGGAGTTTGCAACTGAAAAGAAACTTTGTGTTCCCAACAAGCTAGGTGAAGGACGGCTTTCACACACACTTATCTCTCAGAACTGAGCAAGTGGAGAGACGTTCGTTCATCTAGCACCAAGGGAACGGGTTGCAGGAGACACTTTTTCTCTGCTTTCTCAGTCTGTTTCCTAGTGCCGGTTTGAAGTTCCTGCAGTTTTCACTGTAAAACCGAGTTGGAGCTTCTACCTCCAAATATATATGTATGGAATGGAGTTTGCAACTGAAAAGAAACTTTGTGTTCCCAAAAAGCTAGGTGAAGGACGGCTTTCACACACACTTATCTCTCAGAACTGAGCAAGTGGAGAGACGTTCGTTCATCTAGCACCAAGGGAACGGGTTGCAGGAGACACTTTTTCTCTGCTTTCTCAGTCTGTTTCCTAGTGCCGGTTTGAAGTTCCTGCAGTTTTCACTGTCAAACCGAGTTGGAGCTAGTACCTCCCCATATATATGTATGGAATGGAGTTTGCAACTGAAAAGAAACTTTGTGTTCCCAACAAGCTAGGTGAAGGACGGCTTTCACACACACTTATCTCTCAGAACTGAGCAAGTGGAGAGACGTTCGTTCATCTAGCACCAAGGGAACAGGTTGCAGGAGACACTTTTTCTCTGCTTTCTCAGTCTGTTTCCTAGTGCCGGTTTGAAGTTCCTGCAGTTTTCAATGTAAAACCGAGTTGGAGCTTCAACCTCCAAATATATATGTATGGAATGGAGTTTGCAACTGAAAAGAAACTTTGTGTTCCCAAAAAGCTACGTGAAGGACGGCTTTCACACACACATATCTCTCAGAACTGAGCAAGTGGAGAGACGTTCGTTCATCTAGCACCAAGGGAACGGGTTGCAGGAGACACTTTTTCTCTGCTTTCTCAGTCTGTTTCCTAGTGCCGGTTTGAAGATCCTGCAGTTTTCACTGTAAAACCGAGTTGGAGCTTGTACCTCCCCATATATATGTATGGAATGGAGTTTGCAACTGAAAAGAAACTTTGTGTTCCCAAAAAGCTAGGTGAAGGACGGCTTTCACACACACTTATCTCTCAGAACTGAGCAAGTGGAGAGACGTTCGTTCATCTAGCACCAAGGGAACGGGTTGCAGGAAACACTTTTTCTCTGCTTTCTCAGTCTGTTTCCTAGTGCCGGTTTGAAGTTCCTGCAGTTTTCACTGTAAAACCGAGTTGGAGCTTCTACCTCCAAATATATATGTATGGAATGGAGTTTGCAACTGAAAAGAAACTTTGTGTTCCCAACAAGCTAGGTGAAGGACGGCTTTCACACACACTTATCTCTCAGAACTGAGCAAGTGGAGAGACGTTCGTTCATCTAGCACCAAGGGAACGGGTTGCAGGAGACACTTTTTCTCTGCTTTCTCAGTCTGTTTCCTAGTGCCGGTTTGAAGTTCCTGCAGTTTTCACTGTCAAACCGAGTTGGAGCTTGTACCTCCCCATATATATGTATGGAATGGAGTTTGCAACTGAAAAGAAACTTTGTGTTCCCAACAAGCTAGGTGAAGGACGGCTTTCACACACACTTATCTCTCAGAACTGAGCAAGTGGAGAGACGTTCGTTCATCTAGCACCAAGGGAACGGGTTGCAGGAAACACTTTTTCTCTGCTTTCTCAGTCTGTTTCCTAGTGCCGGTTTGAAGTTCCTGCAGTTTTCACTGTAAAACCGAGTTGGAGCTTCTACCTCCCCATATATATGTATGGAATGGAGTTTGCAACTGAAAACAAACTTTGTGTTCCCAACAAGCTAGGTGAAGGACGGCTTTCACACACACTTTTCTCTCAGAACTGAGCAAGTGGAGAGACGTTCGTTCATCTAGCACCAAGGGAACGGGTTGCAGGAGACACTTTTTCTCTGCTTTGTCAGTCTGTTTCCTAGTGCCGGTTTGAAGTTCCTGCAGTTTTCACTGTAAAACCGCGTTGGAGCTTCTACCTCCAAATATATATATATGGAATGGAGTTTGCAACTGAAAAGAAACTTTGTGTTCCCAAAAAGCTAGGTGAAGGACGGCTTTCACACACACATATCTCTGAGAATTGAGCAAGTGGAGAGACGTTCGTTCATCTAGCACCAAGGGAACGGGTTGCAGGAGACACTTTTTCTCTGCTTTCTCAGTCTGTTTCCTAGTGCCGGTTTGAAGTTCCTGCAGTTTTCACTGTAAAACCGAGTTGGAGCTTGTACCTCCCCATATATATGTATGGAATGGAGTTTGCAACTGAAAAGAAACTTTGTGTTCCCAACAAGCTAGGTGAAGGACGGCTTTCACACACACTTATCTCTCAGAACTGAGCAAGTGGAGAGACGTTCGTTCATCTAGCACCAAGGGAACGGGTTGCAGGAGACACTTTTTCTCTGCTTTCTCAGTCTGTTTCCTAGTGCCGGTTTGAAGTTCCTGCAGTTTTCACTGTAAAACCGAGTTGGAGCTTCTACCTCCAAATATATATGTATGGAATGGAGTTTGCAACTGAAAAGAAACTTTGTGTTCCCAACAAGCTAGGTGAAGGACGGCTTTCACACACACTTATCTCTCAGAACTGAGCAAGTGGAGAGACGTTCGTTCATCTAGCACCAAGGGAACGGGTTGCAGGAGACACTTTTTCTCTGCTTTCTCAGTCAGTTTCCTAGTGCCGGTTTGAAGTTCCTGCAGTTTTCACTGTCAAACCGAGTTGGAGCTAGTACCTCCCCATATATATGTATGGAATGGAGTTTGCAACTGAAAAGAAACTTTGTGTTCCCAACAATCTAGGTGAAGGACGGCTTTCACACACACTTATCTCTCAGAACTGAGCAAGTGGAGAGACGTTCGTTCATCTAGCACCAAGGGAACGGGTTGCAGGAGACACTTTTTCTCTGCTTTCTCAGTCTGTTTCCTAGTGCCGGTTTGAAGTTCCTGCAGTTTTCACTGTCAAACCGAGTTGGAGCTTGTACCTCCCCATATATATGTATGGAATGGAGTTTGCAACTGAAAAGAAACTTTGTGTTCCCAACAAGCTAGGTGAAGGACGGCTTTCACACACACTTATCTCTCAGAACTGAGCAAGTGGAGACACGTTCGTTCATCTAGCACCAAGGGAACGGGTTGCAGGAGACACTTTTTCTCTGCTTTCTCAGTCTGTTTCCTAGTGCCGGTTTGAAGTTCCTGCAGTTTTCACTGTAAAACCGAGTTGGAGCTTCTACCTCCAAATATATATGTATGGAATGGAGTTTGCAACTGAAAAGAAACTTTGTGTTCCCAAAAAGCTAGGTGAAGGACGGCTTTCACACACACTTATCTCTCAGAACTGAGCAAGTGGAGAGACGTTCGTTCATCTAGCACCAAGGGAACGGGTTGCAGGAGACACTTTTTCTCTGCTTTCTCAGTCTGTTTCCTAGTGCCGGTTTGAAGTTCCTGCAGTTTTCACTGTCAAACCGAGTTGGAGCTAGTACCTCCCCATATATATGTATGGAATGGAGTTTGCAACTGAAAAGAAACTTTGTGTTCCCAACAAGCTAGATGAAGGACCGCTTTCACACACACTTATCTCTCAGAACTGAGCAAGTGGAGAGACGTTCGTTCATCTAGCACCAAGGGAACGGGTTGCAGGAGACACTTTTTCTCTGCTTTCTCAGTCTGTTTCCTAGTGCCGGTTTGAAGTTCCTGCAGTTTTCACTGTAAAACCGAGTTGGAGCTTCTACCTCCAAATATATATGTATGGAATGGAGTTTGCAACTGAAAAGAAACTTTGTGTTCCCAACAAGCTAGGTGAAGGACGGCTTTCACACACACTTATCTCTCAGAACTGAGCAAGTGGAGAGACGTTCGTTCATCTAGCCCCAAGGGAACGGGTTGCAGGAGGCACTTTTTCTCTGCTTTCTCAGTCTGTTTCCTAGTGCCGGTTTGAAGTTCCTGCAGTTTTCACTGTCAAACCGAGTTGGAGCTAGTACCTCCCCATATATATGTATGGAATGGAGTTTGCAACTGAAAAGAAACTTTGTGTTCCCAACAAGCTAGCTGAAGGTCCGCTTTCACACACACTTATCTCTCAGAACTGAGCAAGTGGAGAGACGTTCGTTCATCTAGCACCAAGGGAACGGGTTGCAGGAGACACTTTTTCTCTGCTTTCCCAGTCTGTTTCCTAGTGCCTGTTTGATGTTCCTGCAGTTTTCACTGTCAAACCGAGTTGGAGCTTCTACCTCCAAATATATATGTATGGAATGGAGTTTGCAACTGAAAAGAAACTTTGTGTTCCCAACAAGCTAGGTGAAGGACGGCTTTCACACACACTTGTCTCTCAGAACTGAGCAAGTGGAGAGACGTTCGTTCATCTAGCACCAAGGGAACGGGTTGCAGGAGACAGTTTTTCTCTGCTTTCTCAGTCTGTTTCCTAGTGCCGGTTTGAAGTTCCTGCAGTTTTCACTGTAAAACCGAGTTGGAGCTAGTACCTCACCATATATATGTATGGAATGGAGTTTGCAACTGAAAAGAAACTTTGTGTTCCCAGCAAGCTAGGTGAAGGACGGCTTTCACACACACTTATCTCTCAGAACTGAGCAAGTGGAGAGACGTTCGTTCATCTAGCACCAAGGGAACGGGTTGCAGGAGACACTTTTTCTCTGCTTTCTCAGTCTGTTTCCTAGTGCCGGTTTGAAGTTCCTGCAGTTTTCACTGTAAAACCGAGTTGGAGCTTCTACCTCCAAATATATATGTATGGAATGGAGTTTGCAACTGAAAAGAAACTTTGTGTTCCCAAAAAGCTATGTGAAGGACGGCTTTCACACACACTTATCTCTCAGAACTGAACAAGTGGAGAGACGTTCGTTCATCTAGCACCAAGGGAACGGGTTGCAGGAGACACTTTTTCTCTGCTTTCTCAGTCTGTTTCCTAGTGCCGGTTTGAAGTTCCTGCAGTTTTCACTGTCAAACCGAGTTGGAGCTAGTACCTCCCCATATATATGTATGGAATGGAGTTTGCAACTGAAAAGAAACTTTGTGTTCCCAACAAGCTAGATGAAGGACCGCTTTCACACACACTTATCTCTCAGAACTGAGCAAGTGGAGAGACGTTCGTTCATCTAGCACCAAGGGAACGGGTTGCAGGAGACACTTTTTCTCTGCTTTCTCAGTCTGTTTCCTAGTGCCGGTTTGATGTTCCTGCAGTTTTCACTGTCAAACCGAGTTGGAGCTTCTACCTCCAAATATATATGTATGGAATGGAGTTTGCAACTGAATAGAAACTTTGTGTTCCCAACAAGCTAGGTGAAGGACGGCTTTCACACACACTTATCTCTCAGAACTGAGCAAGTGGAGAGACTTTCGTTCATCTAGCACCAAGGGAACGGGTTGCAGGAGACATTTTTTCTCTGCTTTCTCAGTCTGTTTCCTAGTGCCGGTTTGAAGTTCCTGCAGTTTTCACTGTAAAACAGAGTTGGAGCTAGTACCTCCCCATATATATGTATGGAATGGAGTTTGCAACTGAAAAGAAACTTTGTGTTCCCAACAAGCTAGGTGAAGGACGGCTTTCACACACACTTATCTCTCAGAACTGAGCAAGTGGAGAGACGTTCGTTCATCTAGCACCAAGGGAACGGGTTGCAAGAGACACTTTTCTCTGCTTTCTCAGTCTGTTTCCTAGTGCCGGTTTGAAGTTCCTGCAGTTTTCACTGTAAAACCGAGTTGGAGCTTCTACCTCCAAATATATATGTATGGAATGGAGTTTGCAACTGAAAAGAAACTTTGTGTTCCCAACAAGCTAGGTGAAGGACGGCTTTCACACACACTTATCTCTCAGATCTGAGCAAGTGGAGAGACGTTCGTTCATCTAGCACCAAGGGAACGGGTTGCAGGAGACACTTTTTCTCTGCTTTCTCAGTCTGTTTCCTAGTGCCGGTTTGAAGTTCCTGCAGTTTTCACTGTAAAACCGAGTTGGATCTTCTACCTCCAAATATATATGTATGGAATGGAGTTTGCAACTGAAAAGAAACTTTGTGTTCCCAAAAAGCTAGGTGAAGGACGGCTTTCACACACACTTATCTCTCAGAACTGAGCAAGTGGAGAGACGTTCGTTAATCTAGCACCAAGGGAACGGGTTGCAGGAGACACTTTTTCTCTGCTTTCTCAGTCTGTTTCCTAGTGCCGGTTTGTAGTTCCTGCAGTTTTCACTGTAAAACCGAGTTGGAGCTTGTACCTCCAAATATATATGTATGGAATGGAGTTTGCAACTGAAAAGAAACTTTGTGTTCCCAAAAAGCTAGGTGAAGGACGGCTTTCACACACACATATCTCTCAGAACTGAGCAAGTGGAGAGACGTTCGTTCATCTAGCACCAAGGGAACGGGTTGCAGGAGACACTTTTTCTCTGCTTTCTCAGTCTGTTTCCTAGTGCCGGTTTGAAGTTCCTGCAGTTTTCACTGTAAAACCGAGTTGGAGCTAGTACCTCCCCATATATATGTATGGAATGGAGTTTGCAACTGAAAAGAAACTTTGTGTTCCCAACAAGCTAGGTGAAGGACGGCTTTCACACACACTTATCTCTCAGAACTGAGCAAGTTGAGAGACGTTCGTTCATCTAGCACCAAGGGAACGGGTTGCAGGAGACACTTTTTCTCTGCATTCTCAGTCTGTTTCCTAGTGCCGGTTTGAAGTTCCTGCAGTTTTCACTGTAAAACCGAATTGGAGCTTCTACCTCCAAATATATATGTATGGAATGGAGTTTGCAACTGAAAAGAAACTTTGTGTTCCCAAAAAGCTAGGTGAAGGACGGCTTTCACACACACTTATCTCTCAGAACTGAGCAAGTGGAGAGACGTTCGTTCATCTAGCACCAAGGGAACGGGTTGCAGGAGACACTTTTTCTCTGCTTTCTCAGTCTGTTTCCTAGTGCCAGTTTTAAGTTCCTGCAGTTTTCACTGTAAAACCGAGTTGGAGCTAGTACCTCCCCATATATATATATGGAATGGAGTTTGCAACTGAAAAGAAACTTTGTGTTCCCAACAAGCTAGGTGAAGGACGGCTTTCACACAGACTTATCTCTCAGAACTGAGCAAGTGGAGAGACGTTCGTTCATCTAGCACCAAGGGAACGGGTTGCAGGAGACACTTTTTCTCTGCTTTCTCAGTCTGTTTCCTAGTGCCGGTTTGAAGTTCCTGCAGTTTTCACTGTAAAACCGAGTTGGAGCTTCTACCTCCAAATATATATGTATGGAATGGAGTTTGCAACTGAAAAGAAACTTTGTGTTCCCAAAAAGCTAGGTGAAGGACGGCTTTCACACACACATATCTATCAGAACTGAGCAAGTGGAGAGACGTTCGTTCATCTAGCACCAAGGGAACGGGTTGCAGGAGACACTTTTTCTCTGCTTTCTCAGTCTGTTTCCTAGTGCCGGTTTGAAGTTCCTGCAGTTTTCACTGTAAAACCGAGTTGGAGCTTGTACCTCCCCATATATATGTATGGAATGGAGTTTGCAACTGAAAAGAAACTTTGTGTTCCCAACAAGCTAGGTGAAGGACGGCTTTCACACACACTTATCTCTCAGAACTGAGCAAGTTGAGAGACGTTCGTTCATCTAGCACCAAGGGAACGGGTTGCAGGAGACACTTTTTCTCTGCTTTCTCAGTCTGTTTCCTAGTGCCGGTTTGAAGTTCCTGCAGTTTTCACTGTAAAACCGAGTTGGAGCTTCTACCTCCAAATATATATGTATGGAATGGAGCTTGCAACTGAAAAGAAACTTTGTGTTCCCAAAAAGATAGGTGAAGGACGGATTTCACACACACTTATCTCTCAGAACTGACCAAGTGGAGAGACGTTCGTTCATCTAGCACCAAGGGAACGGGTTGCAGGAGACACTTTTTCTCTGCTTTCTCAGTCTGTTTCCTAGTGCCGGTTTGAAGTTCCTGCAGTTTTCACTGTCAAACCGAGTTGGAGCTAGTACCTCCCCATATATATGTATGGAATGGAGTTTGCAACTGAAAAGAAACTTTGTGTTCCCAACAAGCTAGGTGAAGGACGGCTTTCACACACACTTATCTCTCAGAACTGAGCAAGTGGAGAGACGTTCGTTCATCTAGCACCAAGGGAACGGGTTGCAGGAGACACTTTTTCTCTGCTTTCTCAGTCTGTTTCCTAGTGCCGGTTTGAAGTTCCTGCAGTTTTCACTGTCAAACCGAGTTGGAGCTAGTACCTCCCCATATATATGTATGGAATGGAGTTTGCAACTGAAAAGAAACTTTGTGTTCCCAACAAGCTAGGTGAAGGACGGCTTTCACACACACTTATCTCTCAGAACTGAGCAAGTGGAGAGACGTTCGTTCATCTAGCACCAAGGGAACGGGTTGCAGGAGACACTTTTTCTCTGCTTTCTCAGTCTGTTTCCTAGTGCCGGTTTGAAGTTCCTGCAGTTTTCACTGTAAAACCGAGTTGGAGCTAGTACCTCCCCATATATATGTATGGAACGGAGTTTGCAACTGAGAAGAAACTTTGTGTTCCCAACAAGCTAGGTGAAGGACGGCTTTCGCACACACTTATCTCTCAGAACTGAGCAAGTGGAGAGACGTTCGTTCATCTAGCACCAAGGGAACGGGTTGCAGGAGACACTTTTCCTCTGCTTTCTCAGTCTGTTTCCTAGTGCCGGTTTGAAGTTCCTGCAGTTTTCACTGTAAAAGCGAGTTGGAGCTTCTACCTCCAAATATATATGTATGGAATGGAGTTTGCAACTGAAAAGAAACTTTGTGTTCCCAACAAGCTAGGTGAAGGACGGCTTTCACACACACTTATCTCTCAGAACTGAGCAAGTGGAGAGACGTTCGTTCATCTAGCACCAAGGGAACGGGTTGCAGGAGACACTTTTTCTCTGCTTTCTCAGTCTGTTTCCTCGTGCCGGTTTGAAGTTCCTGCAGTTTTCACTGTCAAACCGAGTTGGAGCTTGTACCTCCTCATATATATGTATGGAATTGAGTTTGCAACTGAAAAGAAACTTTGTGTTCCCAAGAAGCTAGGTGAAGGACGGCTTTCACACACACTTATCTCTCAGAACTGAGCAAGTGGAGAGACGTTCGTTCATCTAGCACCAAGGGAACGGGTTGCAGGAGACACTTTTTCTCTGCTTTCTCAGTCTGTTTCCTAGTGCCGTTTTGAAGTTCCTGCAGTTTTCACTGTAAAACCGAGTTGGAGCTTCTACCTCCAAATATATATGTATGGAATGGAGTTTGCAACTGAAAAGAAACTTTGTGTTCCCAAAAAGCTAGGTGAAGGACGGCTTTCACACACACTTATATCTCAGAACTGAGCAAGTGGAGAGACGTTCGTTCATCTAGCACCAAGGGAACGGGTTGCAGGAGACACTTTTTCTCTGCTTTCTCAGTCTGTTTCCTAGTGCCGTTTTGAAGTTCCTGCAGTTTTCACTGTAAAACCGAATTGGAGCTTCTACCTCCAAATATATATGTATGGAATGGAGTTTGCAACTGAAAAGAAACTTTGTGTTCCCAACAAGCTAGGTGAAGGACGGCTTTCACACACACTTATCTCTCAGAACTGAGCAAGTGGAGAGACGTTCGTTCATCTAGCACCAAGGGAACGGGTTGCAGGAGACACTTTTTCTCTGCTTTCTCAGTCTGTTTCCTAGTGCCGGTTTGAAGTTCCTGCAGTTTTCACTGTAAAACCGAGTTGGAGCTTCTACCTCCAAATATATATGTATGGAATGGATTTTGCAACTGAAAAGAAACTTTGTGTTCCCAAAAAGCTAGGTGAAGGACGGCTTTCACACACACTTATATCTCAGAACTGAGCAAGTGGAGAGACGTTCGTTCATCTAGCACCAAGGGAACGGGTTGCAGGAGACACTTTTTCTCTGCTTTCTCAGTCTGTTTCCTAGTGCCGTTTTGAAGTTCCTGCAGTTTTCACTGTAAAACCGAATTGGAGCTTCTACCTCCAAATATATATGTATGGAATGGAGTTTGCAACTGAAAAGAAACTTTGTGTTCCCAACAAGCTAGTTGAAGGACGGCTTTCACACACACTTATCTCTCTGAACTGAGCAAGTGGAGAGACGTTCGTTCATCTAGCACCAAGGGAACGGGTTGCAGGAGACACTTTTTCTCTGCTTTCTCAGTCTGTTTCCTAGTGCCGTTTTGAAGTTCCTGCAGTTTTCACTGTAAAACCGAGTTGGAGCTTCTACCTCCAAATATATATGTATGGAATGGAGTTTGCAACTGAAAAGAAACTTTGTGTTCCCAACAAGCTAGGTGAAGGACGGCTTTCACACACACTTATCTCTCAGAACTGAGCAAGTGGAGAGACGTTCGTTCATCTAGCACCAAGGGAACGGGTTGCAGGAGACACTTTTTCTCTGCTTTCTCAGTCTGTTTCCTAGTGCCGGTTTGAAGTTCCTGCAGTTTTCACTGTCAAACCGAGTTGGAGCTTCTACCTACAAATATATATGTATGGAATGGAGTTTGCAACTGAAAAGAAACTTTGTGTTCCCAACAAGCTAGGTGAAGGACGGCTTTCACACACACTTATCTCTTCAGAACTGAGCAAGTGGAGAGATGTTCTTTCATCTAGCACCAAGGGAACGGGTTGCAGGAGACACTTTTTCTCTGCTTTCTCAGTCTGTTTCCTAGTGCCGGTTTGAAGTTCCTGCAGTTTTCACTGTAAAACCGAGTTGGAGCTTCTACCTCCAAATATATATGTATGGAATGGAGTTTGCAACTTAAAAGAAACTTAGTGTTCCCAACAAGCTAGTTGAAGGACGGCTTTCACACACACTTATCTCTCAGAACTGAGCAAGTTTAGAGACGTTCGTTCATCTAGCACCAAGGGAACGGGTTGCAGGAGACACTTTTTCTCTGCTTTCTCAGTCTGTTTCCTAGTGCCGGTTTGAAGTTCCTGCAGTTTTCACTGTAAAACCGAGTTGGAGCTTCTACCTCCAAATATATATGTATGGAATGGAGTTTGCAACTGAAAAGAAACTTTGTGTTCCCAACAAGCTAGGTGAAGGACGGCTTTCACACACACTTATCTCTCAGAACTGAGCAAGTGGAGAGACGTTCGTTCATCTAGCACCAAGGGAACGGGTTGCAGGAGACACTTTTTCTCTGCTTTCTCAGTCTGTTTCCTAGTGCCGGTTTGAAGTTCCTGCAGTTTTCACTGTAAAACCGAGTTGGAGCTTGTACCTCCCCATATATATGTATGGAATGGAGTTTGCAACTGAAAAGAAACTTTGTGTTCCCAACAAGCTAGGTGAAGGACGGCTTTCACACACACTTATCTCTCAGAACTGAGCAAGTGGAGAGACGTTCGTTCATCTAGCACCAAGGGAACGGGTTGCAGGAGACACTTTTTCTCTGCTTTCTCAGTCTGTTTCCTAGTGCCGGTTTGAAGTTCCTGCAGTTTTCACTGTCAAACCGAGTTGGAGCTAGTACCTCCCCATATATATGTATGGAATGGAGTTTGCAACTGAAAAGAAACTTTGTGTTCCCAACAAGCTACGTGAAGGACGGCTTTCCCACAGACTTATCTCTCAGAACTGAGCAAGTGGAGAGACGTTCGTTCATCTAGCACCAAGGGAACGGGTTGCAGGAGACACTTTTTCTCTGCTTTCTCAGTCTGTTTCCTAGTGCCGGTTTGAAGTTCCTGCAGTTTTCACTGTCAAACCGAGTTGGAGCTAGTACCACCCCATATATATGTATGGAATGGAGTTTGCAACTGAAAAGAAACTTTGTGTTCCCAACAAGCTAGGTGAAGGACGGCTTTCACACACACTTATCTCTCAGAACTGACCAAGTGGAGAGACGTTCGTTCATCTAGCACCAAGGGAACGGGTTGCAGGAGACACTTTTTCTCTTCTTTCTCAGTCTGTTTCCTAGTGCCGGTTTGAAGTTCCTGCAGTTTTCACTGTCAAACCGAGTTGGAGCTAGTACCTTCCCATATATATGTATGGAATGGAGTTTGCAACTGAAAAGAAACTTTGTGTTCCCAACAAGCTAGGTGAAGGACGGCTTTCACACACACTTATCTCTCAGAACTGAGCAAGTGGAGAGACGTTCGTTCATCTAGCACCAAGGGAACGGGTTGCAGGAGACACTTTTTCTCTGCTTTCTCAGTCTGTTTCCTAGTGCCGGTTTGAAGTTCCTGCAGTTTTCACTGTAAAACCGAGTTGGAGCTTCTACCTCCAAATATATATGTATGGAATGGAGTTTGCAACTGAAAAGAAACTTTGTGTTCCCAACAAGCTAGGTGAAGGACGGCTTTCACACACACTTATCTCTCAGAACTGAGCAAGTGGAGAGACGTTCGTTCATCTAGCACCAAGGGAACGGGTTGCAGGAGACACTTTTTCTCTGCTTTCTCAGTCTGTTTCCTACTGCCGGTTTGAAGTTCCTGCAGTTTTCACTGTCAAACCGAGTTGGAGCTAGTACCTCCCCATATATATGTATGGAATGGAGTTTGCAACTGAAAAGAAACTTTGTGTTCCCAACAAGCTAGGTGAAGGACGGCTTTCACACACACTTATCTCTCAGAACTGAGCAAGTGGAGAGACGTTCGTTCATCTAGCACCAAGGGAGCGGGTTGCAGGAGACACTTTTTCTCTGCTTTCTCAGTCTGTTTCCTAGTGCCGGTTTGAAGTTCCTGCAGTTTTCACTGTCAAACCGAGTTGGAGCTAGTACCTCCCCATATATATGTATGGAATGGAGTTTGCAACTGAAAAGAAACTTTGTGTTCCCAACAAGCTAGGTGAAGGACGGCTTTCACACACACTTATCTCTCAGAACTGAGCAAGTGGAGAGACGTTCGTTCATCTAGCACCAAGGGAACGGGTTGCAGGAGACACTTTTTCTCTGCTTTCTCAGTCTGTTTCCTAGTGCCGGTTTGAAGTTCCTGCAGTTTACACTGTAAAATCGAGTTGGAGCTTGTACCTCCCCATATATATGTATGGAATGGAGTTTGCAACTGAGAAGAAACTTTGTGTTCCCAACAAGCTAGGTGAAGGACGGCTTTCAAACACACTTATCTCTCAGAACTGAGCAAGTGGAGAGACGTTCGTTCATCTAGCACCAAGGGAACGGGTTGCAGGAGACAGTTTTTCTCTGCTTTCTCAGTCTGTTTCCTAGTGCCGGTTTGAAGTTCCTGCAGTTTTCACTGTAAAAGCGAGTTGGAGCTTCTACCTCCAAATATATATGTATGGAATGGAGTTTGCAACTGAAAAGAAACTTTGTGTTCCCAAAAAGCTAGGTGAAGGACGGCTTTCACACACACTTATCTCTCAGAACTGAGCAAGTGGAGAGACGTTCGTTCATCTAGCACCAAGGGAACGGGTTGCAGGAGACACTTTTTCTCTGCTTTCTCAGTCTGTTTCCTAGTGCCGGTTTGAAGTTCCTGCAGTTTTCACTGTCAAACCGAGTTGGAGCTTGTACCTCCCCATATATATGTATGGAATTGAGTTTGCAACTGAAAAGAAACTTTGTGTTCCCAACAAGCTAGGTGAAGGACGGCTTTCACACACACTTATCTCTCAGAAATGAGCAAGGGGAGAGACGTTCGTTCATCTAGCACCAAGGGAACGGGTTGCAGGAGACACTTTTTCTCTGCTTTCTCAGTCTGTTTCCTAGTGCCGGTTTGAAGTTCCTGCAGTTTTCACTGTCAATCCGAGTTGGAGCTAGTACCTCCCCATATATATGTATGGAATGGAGTTTGCAACTGAAAAGAAACTTTGTGTTCCCAACAAGCTAGGTGAAGGACGGCTTTCACACACACTTATCTCTCAGAACTGAGCAAGTGGAGAGACGTTCGTTCATCTAGCACCAAGGGAACGGGTTGCAGGAGACACTTTTTCTCTGCTTTCTCAGTCTGTTTCCTAGTGCCGGTTTGAAGTTCCTGCAGTTTTCACTGTCAAACCGAGTTGGAGCTAGTACCTCCCCATATATATGTATGGAATGGAGTTTGCAACTGAAAAGAAACTTTGTGTTCCCAACAAGCTAGGTGAAGGACGGCTTTCCCACAGACTTATCTCTCAGAACTGAGCAAGTGGAGAGACGTTCGTTCATCTAGCACCAAGGGAACGGGTTGCAGGAGACACTTTTTCTCTGCTTTCTCAGTCTGTTTCCTAGTGCCGGTTTGAAGTTCCTGCAGTTTTCACTGTAAAACCGAGTTGGAGCTTGTACCTCCCCATATATATGTACGGAATGGAGTTTGCAACTGAGAAGAAACTTTGTGTTCCCAACAAGCTAGGTGAAGGACGGCTTTCACACTCACTTATCTCTCAGAACTGAGCAAGTGGAGAGACGTTCGTTCATCTAGCACCAAGGGAACGGGTTGCAGGAGACACTTTTTCTCTGCTTTCTCAGTCTGTTTCCTAGTGCCGGTTTGAAGTTCCTGCAGTTTTCACTGTAAAAGCGAGTTGGAGCTTCTACCTCCAAATATATATGTATGGAATGGAGTTTGCAACTGAAAAGAAACTTTGTGTTCCCAAGAAGCTAGGTGAAGGACGGCTTTCACACACACTTATCTCTCAGAACTGAGCAAGTGGAGAGACGTTCGTTCATCTAGCACCAAGGGAACGGGTTGCAGGAGACACTTTTTCTCTGCTTTCTCAGTCTGTTTCCTAGTGCCGGTTTGAAGTTCCTGCAGTTTTCACTGTCAAACCGAGTTGGAGCTTGTACCTCCCCATATATATGTATGGAAATGAGTTTGCAACTTAAAAGAAACTTTGTGTTCCCAAGAAGCTAGGTGAAGGACGGCTTTCACACACACTTATCTCTCAGAACTGAGCAAGTGGAGAGACGTTCGTTCCTCTAGCACCAAGGGAACGGGTTGCAGGAGACACTTTTTCTCTGCTTTCTCAGTCTGTTTCCTAGTGCCGGTTTGAAGTTCCTGCAGTTTTCACTGTCAAACCGAGTTGGAGCTAGTACCTCCCCATATATATGTATGGAATGGAGTTTGCAACTGAAAAGAAACTTTGTGTTCCCAACAAGCAAGGTGAAGGACGGCTTTCACACACACTTATCTCTCAGAACTGAGCAAGTGGAGAGACGTTCGTTCATCTAGCACCAAGGGAACGGGTTGCAGGAGACACTTTTTCTCTGCTTTCTCAGTCTGTTTCCTAGTGCCGGTTTGAAGTTCCTGCAGTTTTCACTGTCAAACCGTGTTGGAGCTTGTACCTCCCCATATATATGTATGGAATGGAGTTTGCAACTGAAAAGAAACTTTGTGTTCCCAACAAGCTAGGTGAAGGACGGGTTTCACACACACTTTTCTCTCAGAACTGAGCAAGTGGAGAGACGTTCGTTCATCTAGCACCAAGGGAACGGGTTGCAGGAGACACTTTTTCTCTGCTTTCTCAGTCTGTTTCCTAGTGCCGGTTTGAAGTTCCTGCAGTTTTCACTGTAAAACCGAGTTGGAGCTTCTACCTCCAAATATATATGTATGGAATGGAGTTTGAAACTGAAAAGAAACTTTGTGTTCCCAACAAGCTAGGTGAAGGACGGCTTTCACACACACTTATCTCTCAGAACTGAGCAAGTGGAGAGACGTTCGTTCATCTAGCACCAAGGGAACGGGTTGCAGGAGACACTTTTTCTCTGCTTTCTCAGTCTGTTTCCTAGTGCCGGTTTGAAGTTCCTGCAGTTTTCACTGTAAAACCGAGTTGGAGCTTCTACCTCCAAATATATATGTATGGAATGGAGTTTGCAACTGAAAAGAAACTTTGTGTTCCCAACAAGCTAGGTGAAGGACGGCTTTCACACACACTTATCTCTCAGAACTGAGCAAGTGGAGAGACGTTCGTTCATCTAGCACCAAGGGAACGGGTTGCAGGAGACACTTTTTCTCTGCTTTCTCAGTCTGTTTCCTAGTGCCGGTTTGAAGTTCCTGCAGTTTTCACTGTAAAACCGAGTTGGAGCTTCTACCTCCAAATATATATGTATGGAATGGAGTTTGCAACTGAAAAGAAACTATGTGTTCCAAACAAGCTAGGTGAAGGACGGCTTTCACACACACATATCTCTCAGAACTGAGCAAGTGGAGAGACATTCGTTCATCTAGCACCAAGGGAACGGGTTGCAGGAGACACTTTTTCTCTGCTTTCTCAGTCTGTTTCCTAGTGCCGGTTTGAAGTTCCTGCAATTTTCTCTGTAAAACCGAGTTGGAGCTTCTACCTCCAAATATATATGTATGGAAAGGAGTTTGCAACTGAAAAGAAACTTTGTGTTCCCAACAAGCTAGGTGAAGGACGGCTTTCACACACACTTATCTCTCAGAACTGAGCAAGTGGAGAGACTTTCGTTCATCTAGCACCAAGGGAACTGGTTGCAGGAGACACTTTTTCTCTGCTTTCTCAGTCTGTTTCCTAGTGCCGGTTTGAAGTTCCTGCAGTTTTCACTGTAAAACCGAGTTGGAGCTTCTACCTCCAAATATATATGTATGGAATGGAGTTTGCAACTGAAAAGAAACTTTGTGTTCCCAACAAGCTAGGTGAAGGACGGCTTTCACACACACTTATCTCTCAGAACTGAGCAAGTGGAGAGACGTTCGTTCATCTAGCACCAAGGGAACGGGTTGCAGGAGACACTTTTTCTCTGCTTTCTCAGTCTGTTTCCTAGTGCCGGTTTGAAGTTCCTGTAGTTTTCACTGTAAAACCGAGTTGGAGCTTGTACCTCCCCATATATATGTATGGAATGGAGTTTGCAACTGAAAAGATACTTTGTGTTCCCAACAAGCTAGGTGAAGGACGGCTTTCACTCACACTTATCTCTCAGAACTGAGCAAGTGGAGAGACGTTCGTTCATCTAGCACCAAGGGAACGGGTTGCAGGAGACACATTTTCTCTGTTTTCTCAGTCTGTTTCCTAGTGCCGGTTTGAAGTTCCTGCAGTTTTCACTGTAAAACCGAGTTGGAGCTTGTACCTCCCCATATATATGTATGGAATGGAGTTTGCAACTGAGAAGAAACTTTGTGTTCCCAACAAGCTAGGTGAAGGACGGCTTTCACACACACTTATCTCTCAGAACTGAGCAAGTGGAGAGATGTTCGTTCATCTAGCACCAAGGGAACGGGTTGAAGGAGACACTTTTTCTCTGCTTTCTCAGTCTGTTTCCTAGTGCCGGTTTGAACTTCCTGCAGTTTTCACTGTAAAAGCGAGTTGGAGCTTCTACCTCCAAATATATATGTATGCAATGGAGTTTGCAACTGAAAAGAAACTTTGTGTTCCCAAAAAGCTAGGTGAAGGACGGCTTTCACACACACTTATGTCTCAGAACTGAGCAAGTGGAGAGACGTTCGTTCATCTAGCACCAAGGGAACGGGTTGCAGGAGACACTTTTTCTCTGCTTTCTCAGTCTGTTTCCTAGTGCCGGTTTGAAGTTCCTGCAGTTTTCACTTTCAAACCGAGTTGGAGCTTGTACCTCCCCATATATATGTATGGAATTGAGTTTGCAACTGAAAAGAAACTTTGTGTTCCCAAGAAGCTAGGTGAAGAACGGCTTTCACACACACTTATCTCTCAGAACTGAGCAAATGGAGAGACGTTCGTTCATCTAGCACCAAGGGAACGGGTTGCAGGAGAAACTTTTTCTCTGCTTTCTCAGTCTGTTTCCTAGTGCCGTTTTGAAGTTCCTGCAGTTTTCACTGTAAAACCGAGTTGGAGCTTCTACCTCCAAATATATATGTATGGAATGGAGTTTGCAACTGAAAAGAAACTTTGTGTTCCCAACAAGCTAGGTGAAGGACGGCTTTCACACACAATTATCTCTCAGAACTGAGCAAGTGGAGAGACGTTCGTTCATCTAGCACCAAGGGAACGGGTTGCAGGAGACACTTTTTCTCTGCTTTCTCAGTCTGTTTCCTAGTGCCGGTTTGAAGTTCCTGCAGTTTTCACTGTCAAACCGAGTTGGAGCTTCTACCTCCAAATATATATGTATGGAATGGAGTTTGCAACTGAAAAGAAACTTTGTGTTCCCAACAAGCTAGGTGAAGGAAGGCTTTCACACACACTTATCTCTCAGAACTGAGCAAGTGGAGAGACGTTCGTTCATCTAGCACCAAGGGAACGGGTTGCAGGAGACACTTTTTCTCTGCTTTCTCAGTCTGTTTCCTAGTGCCGGTTTGAAGTACCTGCAGTTTTCACTGTAAAACCGAGTTCGACCTTCTACCTCCAAATATATATGTATGGAATGGAGTTTGCAACTGAAAAGAAACTTTGTGTTCCCAACAAGCTAGGTGAAGGACGGCTTTCACACACACTTATCTCTCAGAACTGAGCAAGTGGAGAGACGTTCGTTCACCTAGCACCAAGGGAACGGGTTGCAGGAGACACTTTTTCTCTGCTTTCTCAGTCTGTTTCCTAGTGCCGGTTTGAAGTTCCTGCAGTTTTCACTGTAAAACCGAGTTGGAGCTTCTACCTCCAAATATATATGTATGGAATGGAGTTTGCAACTGAAAAGAAACTTTGTGTTCCCAACAAGCTAGGTGAAGGATGGCTTTCACACACACTTATCTCTCAGAACTGAGCAAGTGGAGAGACGTTCGTTCATCTAGCACCAAGGGAACGGTATGCAGGAGACACTTTTTCTCTGCTTTCTCAGTCTGTTTCCTAGTGCCGGTTTGAAGTTCCTGCAGATTTCACTGTCAAACCTAGTTGGAGCTAGTACCTCCCTATATATATATGTATGGAATGGAGTTTGCAACTGAAAAGAAACTTTGTGTTCCCAACAAGCTAGGTGAAGGACGGCTTTCACACACACTTATCTCTCAGAACTGAGCAAGTGGAGAGACGTTCGTTCATCTAGCACCAATGGAACGGGTTGCAGGAGACACTTTTTCTCTGCTTTCTCAGTCTGTTTCCTAGTGCCGGTTTGAAGTTCCTGCAGTTTTCACTGTCAAACAGAGTTGGAGCTAGTACCTCCCCATATATATGTATGGAATGGAGTTTGCAACTGAAAAGAAACTTTGTGTTCCCAACAAGCTAGGTGAAGGACGGCTTTCACACACACTGATCTCTCAGAACTGAGCAAGTGGAGAGACGTTCGTTCATCTAGCACCAAGGGAACGGGTTGCAAGAGACACTTTTTCTCTGCTTTCTCAGTCTGTTTCCTAGTGCCGGTGTGAAGTTCCTGCAGTTTACACTGTAAAACCGAGTTGGAGCTTGTACCTCCCCATATATATGTATGGAATGGAGTTTGCAACTGAGAAGAAACTTTGTGTTCCCAACAAGCTAGGTGAAGGACGGCTTTCACACACACTTATCTCTCAGAACTGAGCAAGTGGAGAGACGTTCGTTCATCTAGCACCAAGGGAACGGGTTGCAGGAGACAGTTTTTCTCTGCTTTCTCAGTCTGTTTCCTGGTGCCGGTTTGAAGTTCCTGCAGTTTTCACTGTAAAAGCGAGTTGGAGCTTCTACCTCCAAATATATATGTATGGAATGGAGTTTGCAACTGAAAAGAAACTTTGTGTTCCCAAAAAGCTAGGTGAAGGACGGCTTTCACACACACTTATCTCTCAGAACTGAGCAAGTGGAGAGACGTTCGTTCATCTAGCACCAAGGGAACGGGTTGCAGGAGACACTTTTTCTCTGCTTTCTCAGTCTGTTTCCTAGTGCCGGTTTGAAGTTCCTGCAGTTTTCACTGTCAAACCGAGTTGGAGCTAGTACCTCCCCATATATATGTATGGAATGGAGTTTGCAACTGAAAAGAAACTTTGTGTTCCCAACAAGCTAGGTGAAGGACGGCTTTCACACACACTTATCTCTCAGAACTGAGCAAGTGGAGAGACGTTCGTTCATCTAGCACCAAGGGAACGGGTTGCAGGAGACACTTTTTCTCTGCTTTCTCAGTCTGTTTCCTAGTGCCGGTTTGAAGTTCCTGCAGTTTTCACTGTAAAACCGAGTTGGAGCTTGTACCTCCCCATATATATGTACGGAATGGAGTTTGCAACTGAGAAGAAACTTTGTGTTCCCAACAAGCTAGGTGAAGGACGGCTTTCACACTCACTTATCTCTCAGAACTGAGCAAGTGGAGAGACGTTCGTTCATCTAGCACCAAGGGAACGGGTTGCAGGAGACACTTTTTCTCTGCTTTCTCAGTCTGTTTCCTAGTGCCGGTTTGAAGTTCCTGCAGTTTTCACTGTAAAAGCGAGTTGGAGCTTCTACCTCCATATATATATGTATGGAATGGAGTTTGCAACTGAAAAGAAACTTTGTGTTCCCAAGAAGCTAGGTGAAGGACGGCTTTCACACACACTTATCTCTCAGAACTGAGCAAGTGGAGAGACGTTCGTTCATCTAGCACCAAGGGAACGGGTTGCAGGAGACACTTTTTCTCTGCTTTCTCAGTCTGTTTCCTAGTGCCGGTTTGAAGTTCCTGCAGTTTTCACTGTCAAACCGAGTTGGAACTTGTACCTCCCCATATATATGTATGGAATTGAGTTTGCAAATGAAAAGAAACTTTGTGTTCCCAAGAAGCTAGGTGAAGGACGGCTTTCACACACACTTATCTCTCAGAACTGAGCAAGTGGAGAGACGTTCGTTCATCTAGCACCAAGGGAACGGGTTGCAGGAGACACTTTTTCTCTGCTTTCTCAGTCTGTTTCCTAGTGCCGGTTTGAAGTTCCTGCAGTTTTCACTGTCAAACCGAGTTGGAGCTAGTACCTCCCCATATATATGTATGGAATGGTGTTTGCAACTGAAAAGAAACTTTGTGTTCCCAACAAGCTAGGTGAAGGACGGCTTTCACACACACTTATCTCTCAGAACTGAGCAAGTGGAGAGACGTTCGTTCATCTAGCACCAAGGGAACGGGTTGCAGGAGACACTTTTTCTCTGCTTTCTCAGTCTGTTTCCTAGTGCCGGTTTGAAGTTCCTGCAGTTTTCACTTTCAAACCGTGTTGGAGCTTGTACCTCCCCATATATATGTATGGAATGGAGTTTGCAACTGAAAAGAAACTTTGTGTTCCCAACAAGCTAGGTGAAGGACGGCTTTCACACACACTTTTCTCTCAGAACTGAGCAAGTGGAGAGACGTTCGTTCATCTAGCACCAAGGGAACGGGTTGCAGGAGACACTTATTCTCTGCTTTCTCAGTCTGTTTCCTAGTGCCGGTTTGAAGTTCCTGCAGTTTTCACTGTAAAACCGAGTTGGAGCTTCTACCTCCAAATATATATGTATGGAATGGAGTTTGAAACTGAAAAGAAACTTTGTGTTCCCAACAAGCTAGGTGAAGGACGGCTTTCACACACACTTATCTCTCAGAACTGAGCAAGTGGAGAGACGTTCGTTCATCTAGCACCAAGGGAACGGGTTGCAGGAGACACTTTTTCTCTGCTTTCTCAGTCTGTTTCCTAGTGCCGGTTTGAAGTTCCTGCAGTTTTCACTGTCAAAACGAGTTGGAGCTTCTACCACCAAATATATATGTATGGAATGGAGTTTGCAACTGAAAAGAAACTTTGTGTTCCCAACAAGCTAGGTGAAGGACGGCTTTCACACACACTTATCTCTCAGAACTGAGCAAGTGGAGAGACGTTCGTTCATCTAGCACCAAGGGAACGGGTTGCAGGAGACACTTTTTCTCTGCTTTCTCAGTCTGTTTCCTAGTGCCGGTTTGAATTTCCTGCAGTTTTCACTGTAAAACCGAGTTGGACCTTCTACCTCCAAATATATATGTATGGAATGGAGTTTGCAACTGAAAAGAAACTTTGTGTTCCCAACAAGCTAGTTGAAGGACGGCTTTCACACACACTTATCTCTCAGAACTGAGCAAGTGGAGAGACTTTCGTTCATCTAGCACCAAGGGAACGGGTTGCAGGTGACACATTTTCTCTGCTTTCTCAGTCTGTTTCCTAGTGCCGGTTTGAAGTTCCTGCAGTTTTCACTGTAAAACCGAGTTGGAGCTTCTACCTCCAAATATATATGTATGGAATGGAGTTTGCAACTGAAAAGAAACTTTGTGTTCCCAACAAGCTAGGTGAAGGATGGCTTTCACACACACTTATCTCTCAGAACTGAGCAAGTGGAGAGATGTTCGTTCATCTAGCACCAAGGGAACGGGTTGCAGGAGACACTTTTTCTCTGCTTTCTCAGTCTGTTTCCTAGTGCCGGTTTGAAGTTCCTGCAGTTTTCACTGTAAAACCGAGTTGGAGCTTGTACCTCCAAATATATATGTATGGAATGGAGTTTGCAACTGAAAAGAAACTTTGTGTTCCAAACAAGCTAGGTGAAGGACGGCTTTCACACACACATATCTCTCAGAACTGAGCAAGTGGAGAGACATTCGTTCATCTAGCACCAAGGGAACCGGTTGCAGGAGACACTTTTTCTCTGCTTTCTCAGTCTGTTTCCTAGTGCCGGTTTGAAGTTCCTGCAATTTTCTCTGTAAAACCGAGTTGGAGCTTCTACCTCCAAATATATATGTATGGAATGGAGTTTGCAACTGAAAAGAAACTTTGTGTTCCCAACAAGCTAGGTGAAGGACGGCTTTCACACACACTTATCTCTCAGAACTGAGCAAGTGGAGAGACGTTCGTTCATCTAGCACCAATGGAACGGGTTGCAGGAGACACTTTTTCTCTGCTTTCTCAGTCTGTTTCCTAGTGCCGGTTTGAAGTTCCTGCAGATTCCACTGTAAAACCTAGTTGGAGCTAGAACCTCCCCATATATATGTATGGAATGGAGTTTGCAACTGAAAAGAAACTTTGTGTTCCCAACAAGCTAGGTGAAGGACGGCTTTCACTCACACATATCTCTCAGAACTGAGCAAGTGGAGAGACGTTCGTTCATCTAGCACCAAGGGAACGGGTTGCAGGAGACACTATTTCTCTGCTTTCTCAGTCTGTTTCCTAGTGCCGGTTTGAAATTCCTGCAGTTTTCACTGTAAAACCGGGTTGGATTTTCTACCTCCCCTGATATATGTATGGAATGGAGTTTGCAACTGAAAAGAAACTTTGTGTTCCCAACAAGCTAGGTGAAGGACGGCTTTCACACACACTTATCTCTCAGAACTGAGCAAGTGGAGAGACTTTCGTTCATCTAGCACCAAGGGAACGGGTTGCAGGAGACACTTTTTCTCTGCTTTCTCAGTCTGTTTCCTAGTGCCGGTTTGAAGTTCCTGCAGTTTTCACTGTAAAACCGAGTTGGAGCTAGTACCTCCCCATATATATGTATGGAATGGAGTTTGCAACTGAAAAGAATCTTTGTGTTCCCAACAAGCTAGGTGAAGAGCGGCTTTCACACACACTTATCTCTCAGAACTGAGCAAGTGGAGAGACGTTCGTTCATCTAGCACCAAGGGAACGGTTTGCAGGAGACACTTTTTCTCAGCTTTCTCAGTCTGTTTCCTAGTGCCGGTTTGAAGTTCCTGCAGTTTTCACTGTAAAACCGATTTGGAGCTAGTACCTCCCTATATATATATGTATGGAATGGAGTTTGTAACTGAAAAGAAACTTGGTGTTCCCAACAAGCTAGATGAAGGACAGCTTTCACACACACATATCTCTCAGAACTGAGCAAGTGGAGAGACGTTCGTTCATATAGCACCAAGGGAACGGGTTGCAGGAGACACTTTTTCTCTGCTTTCTCAGTCTGTTTCCTAGTGCCGGTTTGAAGTTCCTGCAGTTTTCACTGTAAAAACGTGTTGAAGCTAGTACCTCCCCATATATATGTATGGAATGGAGTTTGCAACTGAAAAGAATCTTTGTGTTCCCAACAAGCTAGGTGAAGGACGGCTTTCACACACACTTATCTCTCAGAACTGAGCAAGTGGAGAGACGTTCGTTCATCTAGCACCAAGGGAACGGGTTGCAGGAGACACTTTTTCTCTGCTTTCTCAGTCTGTTTCCTAGTGCCGGTTTGAAGTTCCTGCAGTTTTCACTGTAAAACCGAGTTGGAGCTTCTACCTCCCCATATATATGTATGGAATGGAGTTTGCAACTGAAAAGAAACTTTGTGTTCCCAACAAGCTAGGTGAAGGACGGCTTTCACACACACTTATCTCTCAGAACTGAGCAAGTGGAGAGACGTTCGTTCATCTAGCACCAAGGGAACGGGTTGCAGGAGACACTTTTTCTCTGCTTTCTCAGTCTGTTTCCTAGTGCCGGTTTGAAGTTCCTGCAGTTTTCACTGTCAAACCGAGTTGAAGCTTCTACCTCCAAATATATATGTATGGAATGGAGTTTGCAACTGAAAAGAAACTTTGTGTTCCCAACAAGCTAGGTGAAGGAAGGCTTTCACACACACTTATCTCTCAGAACTGAGCAAGTGGAGAGACGTTCGTTCATCTAGCACCAAGGGAACGGGTTGCAAGAGACACTTTTTCTCTGCTTTCTCAGTCTGTTTCCTAGTGCCGGTGTGAAGTTCCTGCAGTTTACACTGTAAAACCGAGTTGGAGCTTGTACCTCCCCATATATATGTATGGAATGGAGTTTGCAACTGAGAAGAAACTTTGTGTTCCCAACAAGCTAGGTGAAGGACGGCTTTCACACACACTTATCTCTCAGAACTGAGCAAGTGGAGAGACGTTCGTTCATCTAGCACCAAGGGAACGGGTTGCAGGAGACAGTTTTTCTCTGCTTTCTCAGTCTGTTTCCTGGTGCCGGTTTGAAGTTCCTGCAGTTTTCACTGTAAAAGCGAGTTGGAGCTTCTACCTCCAAATATATATGTATGGAATGGAGTTTGCAACTGAAAAGAAACTTTGTGTTCCCAAAAAGCTAGGTGAAGGACGGCTTTCACACACACTTATCTCTCAGAACTGAGCAAGTGGAGAGACGTTCGTTCATCTAGCACCAAGGGAACGGGTTGCAGGAGACACTTTTTCTCTGCTTTCTCAGTCTGTTTCCTAGTGCCGGTTTGAAGTTCCTGCAGTTTTCACTGTCAAACCGAGTTGGAGCTAGTACCTCCCCATATATATGTATGGAATGGAGTTTGCAACTGAAAAGAAACTTTGTGTTCCCAACAAGCTAGGTGAAGGACGGCTTTCACACACACTTATCTCTCAGAACTGAGCAAGTGGAGAGACTTTCGTTCATCTAGCACCAAGGGAACGGGTTGCAGGAGACACTTTTTCTCTGCTTTCTCAGTCTGATTCCTAGTGCCGGTTTGAAGTTCCTGCAGTTTTCACTGTAAAACCGAGTTGGAGCTTGTACCTCCCCATATATATGTACGGAATGGAGTTTGCAACTGAGAAGAAACTTTGTGTTCCCAACAAGCTAGGTGAAGGACGGCTTTCACACTCACTTATCTCTCAGAACTGAGCAAGTGGAGAGACGTTCGTTCATCTAGCACCAAGGGAACGGGTTGCAGGAGACACTTTTTCTCTGCTTTCTCAGTCTGTTTCCTAGTGCCGGTTTGAAGTTCCTGCAGTTTTCACTGTAAAAGCGAGTTGGAGCTTCTACCTCCATATATATATGTATGGAATGGAGTTTGCAACTGAAAAGAAACTTTGTGTTCCCAAGAAGCTAGGTGAAGGACGGCTTTCACACACACTTATCTCTCAGAACTGAGCAAGTGGAGAGACGTTCGTTCATCTAGCACCAAGGGAACGGGTTGCAGGAGACACTTTTTCTCTGCTTTCTCAGTCTGTTTCCTAGTGCCGGTTTGAAGTTCCTGCAGTTTTCACTGTCAAACCGAGTTGGAGCTTGTACCTCCCCATATATATGTATGGAATTGAGTTTGCAAATGAAAAGAAACTTTGTGTTCCCAAGAAGCTAGGTGAAGGACGGCTTTCACACACACTTATCTCTCAGAACTGAGCAAGTGGAGAGACGTTCGTTCATCTAGCACCAAGGGAACGGGTTGCAGGAGACACTTTTTCTCTGCTTTCTCAGTCTGTTTCCTAGTGCCGGTTTGAAGTTCCTGCAGTTTTCACTGTCAAACCGAGTTGGAGCTAGTACCTCCCCATATATATGTATGGAATGGTGTTTGCAACTGAAAAGAAACTTTGTGTTCCCAACAAGCTAGGTGAAGGACGGCTTTCACACACACTTATCTCTCAGAACTGAGCAAGTGGAGAGACGTTCGTTCATCTAGCACCAAGGGAACGGGTTGCAGGAGACACTTTTTCTCTGCTTTCTCAGTCTGTTTCCTAGTGCCGGTTTGAAGTTCCTGCAGTTTTCACTTTCAAACCGTGTTGGAGCTTGTACCTCCCCATATATATGTATGGAATGGAGTTTGCAACTGAAAAGAAACTTTGTGTTCCCAACAAGCTAGGTGAAGGACGGCTTTCACACACACTTTTCTCTCAGAACTGAGCAAGTGGAGAGACGTTCGTTCATCTAGCACCAAGGGAACGGGTTGCAGGAGACACTTTTTCTCTGCTTTCTCAGTCTGTTTCCTAGTGCCGGTTTGAAGTTCCTGCAGTTTTCACTGTAAAACCGAGTTGGAGCTTCTACCTCCAAATATATATGTATGGAATGGAGTTTGAAACTGAAAAGAAACTTTGTGTTCCCAACAAGCTAGGTGAAGGACGGCTTTCACACACACTTATCTCTCAGAACTGAGCAAGTGGAGAGACGTTCGTTCATCTAGCACCAAGGGAACGGGTTGCAGGAGACACTTTTTCTCTGCTTTCTCAGTCTGTTTCCTAGTGCCGGTTTGAAGTTCCTGCAGTTTTCACTGTCAAAACGAGTTGGAGCTTCTACCTCCAAATATATATGTATGGAATGGAGTTTGCAACTGAAAAGAAACTTTGTGTTCCCAACAAGCTAGGTGAAGGACGGCTTTCACACACACTTATCTCTCAGAACTGAGCAAGTGGAGAGACGTTCGTTCATCTAGCACCAAGGGAACGGGTTGCAGGAGACACTTTTTCTCTGCTTTCTCAGTCTGTTTCCTAGTGCCGGTTTGAATTTCCTGCAGTTTTCACTGTAAAACCGAGTTGGACCTTCTACCTCCAAATATATATGTATGGAATGGAGTTTGCAACTGAAAAGAAACTTTGTGTTCCCAACAAGCTAGTTGAAGGACGGCTTTCACACACACTTATCTCTCAGAACTGAGCAAGTGGAGAGACTTTCGTTCATCTAGCACCAAGGGAACGGGTTGCAGGTGACACATTTTCTCTGCTTTCTCAGTCTGTTTCCTAGTGCCGGTTTGAAGTTCCTGCAGTTTTCACTGTAAAACCGAGTTGGAGCTTCTACCTCCAAATATATATGTATGGAATGGAGTTTGCAACTGAAAAGAAACTTTGTGTTCCCAACAAGCTAGGTGAAGGATGGCTTTCACACACACTTATCTCTCAGAACTGAGCAAGTGGAGAGATGTTCGTTCATCTAGCACCAAGGGAACGGGTTGCAGGAGACACTTTTTCTCTGCTTTCTCAGTCTGTTTCCTAGTGCCGGTTTGAAGTTCCTGCAGTTTTCACTGTAAAACCGAGTTGGAGCTTGTACCTCCAAATATATATGTATGGAATGGAGTTTGCAACTGAAAAGAAACTTTGTGTTCCAAACAAGCTAGGTGAAGGACGGCTTTCACACACACATATCTCTCAGAACTGAGCAAGTGGAGAGACATTCGTTCATCTAGCACCAAGGGAACGGGTTGCAGGAGACACTTTTTCTCTGCTTTCTCAGTCTGTTTCCTAGTGCCGGTTTGAAGTTCCTGCAATTTTCTCTGTAAAACCGAGTTGGAGCTTCTACCTCCAAATATATATGTATGGAATGGAGTTTGCAACTGAAAAGAAACTTTGTGTTCCCAACAAGCTAGGTGAAGGACGGCTTTCACACACACTTATCTCTCAGAACTGAGCAAGTGGAGAGACTTTCGTTCATCTAGCACCAAGGGAACGGGTTGCAGGAGACACTTTTTCTCTGCTTTCTCAGTCTGTTTCCTAGTGCCGGTTTGAAGTTCCTGCAGTTTTCACTGTAAAACCGAGTTGGAGCTTCTACCTCCAAATATATATGTATGGAATGGAGTTTGCAACTGAAAAGAAACTTTGTGTTCCCAACAAGCTAGGTGAAGGACGGCTTTCACACACACTTATCTCTCAGAACTGAGCAAGTGGAGAGACGTTCGTTCATCTAGCACCAAGGGAACGGGTTGCAGGAGACACTTTTTCTCTGCTTTCTCAGTCTGTTTCCTAGTGCCGGTTTGAAGTTCCTGTAGTTTTCACTGTAAAACCGAGTTGGAGCTTGTACCTCCCCATATATATGTATGGAATGGAGTTTGCAACTGAAAAGAAACTTTGTGTTCCCAACAAGCTAGGTGAAGGACGGCTTTCACACACACTTATCTCTCAGAACTGAGCAAGTGGAGAGACGTTCGTTCATCTAGCACCAAGGGAACGGGTTGCAGGAGACACATTTTCTCTGCTTTCTCAGTCTGTTTCCTAGTGCCGGTTTGAAGTTCCTGCAGTTTTCACTGTAAAACCGAGTTGGAGCTTGTACCTCCCCATATATATGTATGGAATGGAGTTTGCAACTGAGAAGAAACTTTGTGTTCCCAACAAGCTAGGTGAAGGACGGCTTTCACACACACTTATCTCTCAGAACTGAGCAAGTGGAGAGATGTTCGTTCATCTAGCACCAAGGGAACGGGTTGAAGGAGACACTTTTTCTCTGCTTTCTCAGTCTGTTTCCTAGTGCCGGTTTGAAGTTCCTGCAGTTTTCACTGTAAAAGCGAGTTGGAGCTTCTACCTCCAAATATATATGTATGCAATGGAGTTTGCAACTGAAAAGAAACTTTGTGTTCCCAAAAAGCTAGGTGAAGGACGGCTTTCACACACACTTATGTCTCAGAACTGAGCAAGTGGAGAGACGTTCGTTCATCTAGCACCAAGGGAACGGGTTGCAGGAGACACTTTTTCTCTGCTTTCTCAGTCTGTTTCCTAGTGCCGGTTTGAAGTTCCTGCAGTTTTCACTTTCAAACCGAGTTGGAGCTTGTACCTCCCCATATATATGTATGGAATTGAGTTTGCAACTGAAAAGAAACTTTGTGTTCCCAAGAAGTTGGTGAAGAACGGCTTTCACACACACTTATCTCTCAGAACTGAGCAAGTGGAGAGACGTTCGTTCATCTAGCACCAAGGGAACGGGTTGCAGGAGACACTTTTTCTCTGCTTTCTCAGTCTGTTTCCTAGTGCCGTTTTGAAGTTCCTGCAGTTTTCACTGTAAAACCGAGTTGGAGCTTCTACCTCCAAATATATATGTATGGAATGGAGTTTGCAACTGAAAAGAAACTTTGTGTTCCCAACAAGCTAGGTGAAGGACGGCTTTCACACACACTTATCTCTCAGAACTGAGCAAGTGGAGAGACGTTCGTTCATCTAGCACCAAGGGAACGGGTTGCAGGAGACACTTTTTCTCTGCTTTCTCAGTCTGTTTCCTAGTGCCGGTTTGAAGTTCCTGCAGTTTTCACTGTCAAACCGAGTTGGAGATTCTACCTCCAAATATATATGTATGGAATGGAGTTTGCAACTGAAAAGAAACTTTGTGTTCCCAACAAGCTAGGTGAAGGAAGGCTTTCACACACACTTATCTCTCAGAACTGAGCAAGTGGAGAGACGTTCGTTCATCTAGTACCAAGGGAACGGGTTGCAGGAGACACTTTTTCTCTGCTTTCTCAGTCTGTTTCCTAGTGCCGGTTTGAAGTTCCTGCAGTTTTCACTGTAAAACCGAGTTGGACCTTCTACCTCCAAATATATATGTATGGAATGGAGTTTGCAACTGAAAAGAAACTTTGTGTTCCCAACAAGCTAGGTGAAGGACGGCTTTCACACACACTTATCTCTCAGAACTGAGCAAGTGGAGAGACGTTCGTTCATCTAGCACCAAGGGAACGGGTTGCAGGAGACACTTTTTCTCTGCTTTCTCAGTCTGTTTCCTACTGCCGGTTTGAAGTTCCTGCAGTTTTCACTGTAAAACCGAGTTGGAGCTTCTACCTCCAAATATATATGTATGGAATGGAGTTTGCAACTGAAAAGAAACTTTGTGTTCCCAACAAGCTAGGTGAAGGACGGCTTTCACACACACTTATCTCTCAGAACTGAGCAAGTGGAGAGACTTTCGTTCATCTAGCACCAAGGGAACGGGTTGCATGAGACACTTTTTCTCTGCTTTCTCAGTCTGTTTCCTAGTGCCGGTTTGAAGTTCCTGCAGTTTTCACTGTAAAACCGAGTTGGAGCTAGTACCTCCCCATATATATGTATGGAATGGAGTTTGCAACTGAAAAGAATCTTTGTGTTCCCAACAAGCTAGGTGAAGAGCGGCTTTCACACACACTTATCTCTCAGAACTGAGCAAGTGGAGAGACGTTCGTTCATCTAGCACCAAGGGAACGGTTTGCAGGAGACACTTTTTCTCAGCTTTCTCAGTCTGTTTCCTAGTGCCGGTTTGAAGTTCCTGCAGTTTTCACTGTAAAACCGATTTGGAGCTAGTACCTCCCTATATATATATGTATGGAATGGAGTTTGTAACTGAAAAGAAACTTGGTGTTCCCAACAAGCTAGATGAAGGACGGCTTTCACACACACTTATCTCTCAGAACTGAGCAAGTGGAGAGACGTTCGTTCATCTAGCACCAAGGGAACGGGTTGCAGGAGACACTTTTTCTCTGCTTTCTCAGTCTGTTTCCTAGTGCCGGTTTGAAGTTCCTGCAGTTTTCACTGTAAAAACGTGTTGAAGCTAGTACCTCCCCATATATATGTATGGAATGGAGTTTGCAACTGAAAAGAATCTTTGTGTTCCCAACAAGCTAGGTGAAGGACGGCTTTCACACACACTTATCTCTCAGAACTGAGCAAGTGGAGAGACGTTCGTTCATCTAGCACCAAGGGAACGGGTTGCAGGAGACACTTTTTCTCTGCTTTCTCAGTCTGTTTCCTAGTGCCGGTTTGAAGTTCCTGCAGTTTTCACTGTAAAACCGAGTTGGAGCTTCTACCTCCCCATATATATGTATGGAATGGAGTTTGCAACTGAAAAGAAACTTTGTGTTCCCAACAAGCTAGGTGAAGGACGGCTTTCACACACACTTATCTCTCAGAACTGAGCAAGTGGAGAGACGTTCGTTCATCTAGCACCAAGGGAACGGGTTGCAGGAGACACTTTTCTCTGCTTTCTCAGTCTGTTTCCTAGTGCCGGTTTGAAGTTCCTGCAGTTTTCACTGTCAAACCGAGTTGAAGCTTCTACCTCCAAATATATATGTATGGAATGGAGTTTGCAACTGAAAAGAAACTTTGTGTTCCCAACAATCTAGGTGAAGGAAGGATTTCACACACACTTATCTCTCAGAACTGAGCAAGTGGAGAGACGTTCGTTCATCTAGCACCAAGGGAACGGGTTGCAGGAGACACTTTTTCTCTGCTTTCTCAGTCTGTTTCCTAGTGCCGGTTTGAAGTTCCTGCAGTTTTCACTGTAAATCCGAGTTGGACCTTCTACCTCCAAATATATATGTATGGAATGGAGTTTGCAACTGAAAAGAAACTTTGTGTTCCCAACAAGCTAGGTGAAGGACGGCTTTCACACACACTTATCTCTCAGAACTGAGCAAGTGGAGAGACGTTCGTTCACCTAGCACCAAGGGAACGGGTTGCAGGAGACACTTTTTCTCTGCTTTCTCAGTCTGTTTCCTAGTGCCGGTTTGAAGTTCCTGCAGTTTTCACTGTCAAACCTAGTTGGAGCTAGTACCTCCCTATATATATATGTATGGAATGGAGTTTGCAACTGAAAAGAAACTTTGTGTTCCCAACAAGCTAGGTGAAGGACGGCTTTCACACACACTTATCTCTCAGAACTGAGCAAGTGGAGAGACGTTCGTTCATCTAGCACCAATGGAACGGGTTGCAGGAGACACTTTTTCTCTGCTTTCTCAGTCTGTTTCCTAGTGCCGGTTTGAAGTTCCTGCAGATTTCACTGTAAAACCGAGTTGGAGCTAGAACCTCCCCATATATATGTATGGAATGGAGTTTGCAACTGAAAAGAAACTTTGTGTTCCCAACAAGCTAGGTGAAGGACGGCTTTCACTCACACATATCTCTCAGAACTGAGCAAGTGGAGAGACGTTCGTTCATCTAGCACCAAGGGAACGGGTTGCAGGAGACACTATTTCTCTGCTTTCTCAGTCTGTTTCCTAGTGCCGGTTTGAAATTCCTGCAGTTTTCACTGTAAAACCGGTTTGGATCTTCTACCTCCCCTTATATATGTATGGAATGGAGTTTGCAACTGAAAAGAAACTTTGTGTTCCCAACAAGCTAGGTGAAGGACGGCTTTCACACACACTTCTCTCTCAGAACTGAGCAAGTGGAGAGACGTTCTTTCATCTAGCACCAAGGGAACGTGTTGCAGGAGACACTTTTTCTCTGCTTTCTCAGTCTGTTTCCTAGTGCCGGTTTGAAGTTCCTGCAGTTTTCACTGTAAAAAAGTGTTGAAGCTAGTACCTCCCCATATATATGTATGGAATGGAGTTTTCAACTGAAAAGAATCTTTGTGTTCCCAACAAGCTAGGTGAAGGACGGCTTTCACACACACTTATCTCTCAGAACTGAGCAAGTGGAGAGACGTTCGTTCATCTAGCACCAAGGGAACGGGTTGCAGGAGACACTTTTTCTCTGCTTTCTCAGTCTGTTTCCTAGTGCCGGTTTGAAGTTCCTGCAGTTTTCACTGTAAAACCGATTTGGAGCTTCTACCTCCCCATATATATGTATGGAATGGAGTTTGCAACTGAAAAGAAACTTTGTGTTCCCAACAAGCTAGGTGAAGGACGGCTTTCACACACACTTATCTCTCAGAACTGAGCAAGTGGAGAGACGTTCGTTCATCTAGCACCAAGGGAACGGGTTGCAGGAGACACTTTTTCTCTGCTTTCTCAGTCTGTTTCCTAGTGCCGGTTTGAAGTTCCTGCAGATTTCACTGTAAAACCGAGTTGGAGCTAGAACCTCCCCATATATATGTATGGAATGGAGTTTGCAACTGAAAAGAATCTTTGTGTTCCCAACAAGCTAGGTGAAGGACGGCTTTCACACACACTTTTCTCTCAGAACTGAGCAAGTGGAGAGACGTTCGTTCATCTAGCACCAAGGGAACGGGTTGCAGGAGACACTATTTCTCTGCTTTCTCAGTCTGTTTCCTAGTGCCGGTTTGAAATTCCTGCAGTTTTCACTGTAAAACCGGGTTGGATCTTCTACCTCCCCTTATATATGTATGGAATGGAGTTTGCAACTGAAAAGAAACTTTGTGTTCCCAACAAGCTAGGTGAAGGACGGCTTTCACACACACTTATCTCTCAGAACTGAGCAAGTGGAGAGACGTTCGTTCATCTAGCACCAAGGGAACGGGTTGCAGGAGACACTATTTCTCTGCTTTCTCAGTCTGTTTCCTAGTGCCGGTTTGAAATTCCTGCAGTTTTCACTGTAAAACCGGGTTGGATCTTCTACCTCCCCTTATATATGTATGGAATGGAGTTTGCAACTGAAAAGAAACTTTGTGTTCCCAACAAGCTAGGTGAAGGACGGCTTTCACACACACTTCTCTCTCAGAACTGAGCAAGTGGAGAGACTTTCGTTCATCTAGCACCAAGGGAACGGGTTGCAGGAGACACTTTTTCTCTGCTTTCTCAGTCTGTTTCCTAGTGCCGGTTTGAAGTTCCTGCAGTTTTCACTGTCAAACCGAGTTGGAGCTAGTACCTCCCCATATATATGTATGGAATGGAGTTTGCAACTGAAAAGAATCTTTGTGTTCCCAACAAGCTAGGTGAAGAGCGGCTTTCACACACACTTATCTCTCAGAACTGAGCAAGTGGAGAGACGTTCGTTCATCTAGCACCAAGGGAACGGGTTGCAGGAGACACTTTTTCTCAGCTTTCTCAGTCTGTTTCCTAGTGCCGGTTTGAAGTTCCTGCCGTTTTCACTGTAAAACCGATTTGGAGCTAGTACCTCCCTATATATATATGTATGGAATGGAGTTTGTAACTGAAAAGAAACTTGGTGTTCCCAACAAGCTAGGTGAAGGACGGCTTTCACACACACTTCTCTCTCAGAACTGAGCAAGTGGAGAGACGTTCGTTCATCTAGCACCAAGGGAACGGGTTGCAGGAGACACTTTTTCTCTGCTTTCTCAGTCTGTTTCCTAGTGCCGGTTTGAAGTTCCTGCAGTTTTCACTGTAAAAACGTGTTGAAGCTAGTACCTCCCCATATATATGTATGGAATGGAGTTTGCAACTGAAAAGAAACTTTGTGTTCCCAACAAGCTAGGTGAAGGACGGCTTTCACACACACTTATCTCTTAGAACTGAGCAAGTGGAGAGACGTTCGTTCATCTAGCACCAAGGGAACGGGTTGCAGGAGACACTTTTTCTCTGCTTTCTCAGTCTGTTTCCTAGTGCCGGTTTGAAGTTCCTGCAGTTTTCACTGTAAAACCGAGTTGCAGCTAGTACCTCCCCATATATATGTATGGAATGGAGTTTGCAACTGAAAAGAAACTTTGTGTTCCCAACAAGCTATGTGAAGGACGGCTTTCACACCCACTTATCTCTCAGAACTGAGCAAGTGGAGAGACGTTCGTTCATCTAGCACCAAGGGAACGGGTTGCAGGAGACACTTTTTCTCTGCTTTCTCAGTCTGTTTCCTAGTGCCGGTTTGAAGTTCCTGCAGTTTTAACTGTAAAACCGAGTTGGAGGTTCTACCTTCAAATATATATGTATGGAATGGAGTTTGCAACTGAAAAGAAACTTTGTGTTCCCAAAAAGCTAGGTGAAGGACGGCTTTCACACACTTATCTCTCAGAACTGAGCAAGTGGAGAGACGTTCGTTCATCTAGCACCAAGGGAACGGGTTGCAGGAGACACTTTTTCTCTGCTTTCTCAGTCTGTTTCCTAGTGCCGGTTTGAAGTTCCTGCAGTTTTCAGTGTAAAACCGAGTTGGAGCTTCTACCTCCAAATATATATGTATGAAATGGAGTTTGCAACTGAAAAGAAACTTTGTGTTCCCAACAAGCTATTTGAAGGACGGCTTTCACACACACTTATCTCTCAGAACTGAGCAAGTGGAGAGACGTTCGTTCATCTAGCACCAAGGGAACGGGTTGCAGGAGACACTTTTTCTCTGCTTTCTCAGTCTGTTTCCTAGTGCCGGTTTGAAGTTCCTGCAGTTTTCACTGTAAAACCGAGTTGGAGCTAGTACCTCCCCATATATATGTATGGAATGGAGTTTGCAACTGAAAAGAAACTTTGTGTTCCCAACAAGCTAGGTGAAGGACGGCTTTCACACACACTTTTCTCTCAGAACTGAGCAAGTGGAGAGACGTTCGTTCATCTAGCACCAAGGGAACGGGTTGCAGGAGACACTTTTTCTCTGCTTTCTCAGTCTGTTTCCTAGTGCCGGTTTGAAGTTCCTGCAGTTTTCACTGTAAAACAGAGTTGGAGTTTCTACCTCCCCATATATATGTATGGAATGGAGTTTGCAACTGAAAAGATACTTTGTGTTCCCAACAAGCTAGGTGAAGGACGGCTTTCACACACACTTATCTCTCAGAACTGAGCAAGTGGAGAGACGTTCGTTCATCTAGCACCAAGGGAACGGGTTGCAGGAGACACTTTTTCTCTGCTTTCTCAGTCTGTTTCCTAGTGCCGGTTTGAAGTTCCTGCAGTTTTCACTGTAAAACCGAGTTGGAGCTTGTACCTCCCCATATATATGTATGGAATGGAGTTTGCAACTGAAAAGAAACTTTGTGTTCCCAACAAGCTAGGTGAAGGACGGCTTTCACACACACTTTTCTCTCAGAACTGAGCAAGTGGAGAGACGTTCGTTCATCTAGCACCAAGGGAACGGGTTGCAGGAGACACTTTTTCTCTGCTTTCTCAGTCTGTTTCCTAGTGCCGGTTTGAAGTTCCTGCAGTTTTCACTGTAAAACCGAGTTGGAGTTTCTACCTCCCCATATATATGTATGGAATGGAGTTTGCACCTGATAAGAAACTTTGTGTTCCCAACAAGCTAGGTGAAGGACGGCTTTCACACACACTTATCTCTCAGAACTGAGCAAGTGGAGAGACGTTCGTTCATCTAGCACCAAGGGAACGGGTTGCAGGAGACACTTTTTCTCTGCTTTCTCAGTCTGTTTCCTAGTGCCGGTTTGAAGTTCCTGCAGTTTTCACTGTAAAACCGAGTTGGAGCTTCTACCTCCAAATATATATGTATGAAATGGAGTTTGCAACTGAAAAGAAACTTTGTGTTCCCAACAAGCTAGGTGAAGGACGGCTTTCACACACACTTATCTCTCAGAACTGAGCAAGTGGAGAGACGTTCGTTCATCTAGCACCAAGGGAACGGGTTGCAGGAGACACTTTTTCTCTGCTTTCTCAGTCTGTTTCCTAGTGCCGGTTTGAAGTTCCTGCAGTTTTCACTGTAAAACCGAGTTGGAGCTTGTACCTCCCCATATATATGAATGGAATGGAGTTTGCAACTGAAAAGAAACTTTGTGTTCCCAACAAGCTAGGTGAAGGACGGCTTTCACACACACTTTTCTCTCAGAACTGAGCAAGTGGAGAGACGTTCGTTCATCTAGCACCAAGGGAACGGGTTGCAGGAGACACTTTTTCTCTGCTTTCTCAGTCTGTTTCCTAGTGCCGGTTTGAAGTTCCTGCAGTTTTCACTGTAAAACCGAGTTGGAGTTTCTACCTCCCCATATATATGTATGGAATGGAGTTTGCACCTGATAAGAAACTTTGTGTTCCCAACAAGCTAGGTGAAGGACGGCTTTCACACACACTTATCTCTCAGAACTGAGCAAGTGGAGAGACGTTCGTTCATCTAGCACCAAGGGAACGGGTTGCAGGAGAAACTTTTTCTCTGCTTCTCAGTATGTTTCCTAGTGCCGGTTTGAAGTTCCTGCAGTTTTCACTGTAAAACCTAGTTGGAGCTTGTACCTCCCCATATATATGTATGGAATGGAGTTTGCAACTGAAAAGAAACTTTGTGTTCCCAACAAGCTAGGTGAAGGACGGCTTTCACACACACATATCTCTCAGAACTGAGCAAGTGGAGAGACGTTCGTTCACCTAGCACCAAGGGAACGGGATGCAGGAGACACTTTTTCTCTGCTTTCTCAGTCTGTTTCCTAGTGCCGGTTTGAAGTTCCTGCAGTTTTCACTGTAAAACCGAGTAGGAGCTTCTACCTCCAAATATATATGTATGGAATGGAGTTTGCATCTGAAAAGAAACTTTGTGTTCCCAAAAAGCTAGTTGAAGGACGGCTTTCACACACACTTATCTCTCAGAACTGAGCAAGTGGAGAGACGTTCGTTCATCTAGCACCAAGGGAACGGGTTGCAGGAGACACTTTTTCTCTGCTTTCTCAGTCTGTTTCCTAGTGCCGGTTTGAAGTTCCTGCAGTTTTCACTGTAAAACCGAGTTGGAGCTTGTACCTCCCCATATATATGTATGGAATGGAGTTTGCAACTGAAAAGAAACTTTGTGTTCCCAACAAGTTAGGTGAAGGACGGCTTTCAACCACACTTATCTCTCAGAACTGAGCAAGTGGAGAGACGTTCGTTCATCTAGCACCAAGGGAACGGTTTGCAGGAGACACTTTTTCTCTGCTTTCTCAGTCTGTTTCCTAGTGCCGGTTTGAAGTTCCTGCAGTTTTCACTGTAAAACCGAGTTGGAGCTTGTACCTCCCCATATATATGTATGGAATGGAGTTTGCAACTGAAAAGAAACTTTGTGTTCCCAACAAGCTAAGTGAAGGACGGCTTTCACACACACTTTTCTCTCAGAACTGAGCAAGTGGAGAGACGTTCGTTCATCTAGCACCAAGGGAACGGGTTGCAGGAGACACTTTTTCTCTGCTTTCTCAGTCTGTTTCCTAGTGCCGGTTTGAAGTTCCTGCAGTTTTCACTGTGAAACCGAGTTGGAGCTTGTACCTCCCCATATATATGTATGGAATGGAGTTTGCAACTGAAAAGAAACTTTGTGTTCCCAACAAGCTAGGTGAAGGACGGCTTTCACACACACTTTTCTCTCTGAACTGAGCAAGTGGAGAGACGTTCGTTCATCTAGCACCAAGGGAACGGGTTGCAGGAGACACTTTTTCTCTGCTTTCTCAGTCTGTTTCCTAGTGCCGGTTTGAAGTTACTGCAGTTTTCACTGTCAAACCGAGTTGGAGCTTCTACCTCCAAATATATATGTATGGAATGGAGTTTGCAACTGAAAAGAAACTTTGTGTTCCCAACAAGCTAGGTGAAGGAAGGCTTTCACACACACTTCTCTCTCAGAACTGAGCAAGTGGAGAGACGTTCGTTCATCTAGCACCAAGGGAACGGGTTGCAGGAGACACTTTTTCTCTGCTTTCTCAGTCTGTTTCCTAGTGCCGGTTTGAAGTTCCTGCAGTTTTCACTGTAAAACCGAGTTGGACCTTCTACCTCCAAATATATATGTATGGAATGGAGTTTGCAACTGAAAAGAAACTTTGTGTTCCCAACAAGCTAGGTGAAGGACGGCTTTCACACACACTTATCTCTCAGAACTGAGCAAGTGGAGAGACGTTCGTTCATCTAGCACCAAGGGAACGGGTTGCAGGAGACACTTTTTCTCTGCTTTCTCAGTCTGTTTCCTAGTGCCGGTTTGAAATTCCTGCAGTTTTCACTGTAAAACCGAGTTGGAGCTTCTACCTCCAAATATATATGTATGGAATGGAGTTTGCAACTGAAAAGAAACTTTGTGTTCCCAACAAGCTAGGTGAAGGATGGCTTTCACACACACTTATCTCTCAGAACTGAGCAAGTGGAGAGACGTTCGTTCATCTAGCACCAAGGGAACGGGTTGCAGGAGACACTTTTTCTCTGCTTTCTCAGTCTGTTTCCTAGTGCCGGTTTGAAGTTCCTGCAGTTTTCACTGTCAAACCTAGTTGGAGCTAGTACCTCCCTATATATATATGTATGGAATGGAGTTTGCAACTGAAAAGAAACTTTGTGTTCCCAACAAGCTAGGTGAAGGACGGCTTTCACACACACTTATCTCTCAGAACTGAGCAAGTGGAGAGACGTTCGTTCATCTAGCACCAATGGAACGGGTTGCAGGAGACACTTTTTCTCTGCTTTCTCAGTCTGTTTCCTAGTGCCGGTTTGAAGTTCCTGCAGATTTCACTGTAAAACCGAGTTGGAGCTAGAACCTCCCCATATATATGTATGGAATGGAGTTTGCAACTGAAAAGAAACTTTGTGTTCCCAACAAGCTAGGTGAAGAACGGCTTTCACTCACACATATCTCTCAGAACTGAGCAAGTGGAGAGACGTTCGTTCATCTAGCACCAAGGGAACGGGTTGCAGGAGACACTATTTCTCTGCTTTCTCAGTCTGTTTCCTAGTGCCGGTTTGAAATTCCTGCAGTTTTCACTGTAAAACCGGGTTGGATCTTCTACCTCCCCTTATATATGTATGGAATGGAGTTTGCAACTGAAAAGAAACTTTGTTTTCCCAACAAGCTAGGTGAAGGACGGCTTTCACACACACTTCTCTCTCAGAACTGAGCAAGTGGAGAGACGTTCGTTCATCTAGCACCAAGGGAACGGGTTGCAGGAGACACTTTTTCTCTGCTTTCTCAGTCTGTTTCCTAGTGCCGGTTTGAAGTTCCTGCAGTTTTCACTGTAAAAACCTGTTGAAGCTAGTACCTCCCCATATATATGTATGGAATGGAGTTTGCAACTGAAAAGAATCTTTGTGTTCCCAACAAGCTAGGTGAAGGACGGCTTTCACACACACTTATCTCTCAGAACTGAGCAAGTGGAGAGACGTTCGTTCATCTAGCACCAAGGGAACGGGTTGCAGGAGACACTTTTTCTCTGCTTTCTCAGTCTGTTTCCTAGTGCCGGTTTGAAGTTCCTGCAGTTTTCACTGTAAAACCGAGTTGGAGCTTCTACCTACCCATATATATGTATGGAATGGAGTTTGCAACTGAAAAGAAACTTTGTGTTCCCAACAAGCTAGGTGAAGGACGGCTTTCACACACACTTCTCTCTCAGAACTGAGCAAGTGGAGAGACGTTCGTTCATCTAGCACCAAGGGAACGGGTTGCAGGAGACACTTTTTCTCTGCTTTCTCAGTCTGTTTCCTAGTGCCGGTTTGAAGTTCCTGCAGTTTTCACTGTAAAACCGAGTTGGAGCTAGAACCTCCCCATATATATGTATGGAATGGAGTTTGCAACTGAAAAGAAACTTTGTGTTCCCAACAAGCTAGGTGAAGGACGGCTTTCACACACACTTATCTCTCAGAACTGAGCAAGTGGAGAGACGTTCGTTCATCTAGCACCAAGGGAACGGGTTGCAGGAGACACTATTTCTCTGCTTTCTCAGTCTGTTTCCTAGTGCCGGTTTGAAATTCCTGCAGTTTTCACTGTAAAAACGGGTTGGATCTTCTACCTCCCCTTATATATGTATGGAATGGAGTTTGCAACTGAAAAGAAACTTTGTGTTCCCAACAAGCTAGGTGAAGGACGGCTTTCACACACACTTCTCTCTCAGAACTGAGCAAGTGGAGAGACTTTCGTTCATCTAGCACCAAGGGAACGGGTTGCAGGAGACACTTTTTCTCTGCTTTCTCAGTCTGTTTCCTAGTGCCGGTTTGAAGTTCCTGCAGTTTTCACTGTCAAACCGTGTTGGAGCTAGTACCTCCCCATATATATGTATGGAATGGAGTTTGCAACTGAAAAGAATCTTTGTGTTCCCAACAAGCTAGGTGAAGGACGGCTTTCACACACACTTTTCTCTCAGAACTGAGCAAGTGGAGAGACTTTCGTTCATCTAGCACCAAGGGAACGGGTTGCAGGAGACACTATTTCTCTGCTTTCTCAGTCTGTTTCCTAGTGCCGGTTTGAAATTCCTGCAGTTTTCACTGTAAAACCGGGTTGGATCTTCTACCTCCCCTTATATATGTATGGAATGGAGTTTGCAACTGAAAAGAAACTTTGTTTTCCCAACAAGCTAGGTGAAGGACGGCTTTCACACACACTTCTCTCTCAGAACTGAGCAAGTGGAGAGACGTTCGTTCATCTAGCACCAAGGGAACGGGTTGCAGGAGACACTTTTTCTCTGCTTTCTCAGTCTGTTTCCTAGTGCCGGTTTGAAGTTCCTGCAGTTTTCACTGTAAAAACGTGTTGAAGCTAGTACCTCCCCATATATATGTATGGAATGGAGTTTGCAACTGAAAAGAATCTTTGTGTTCCCAACAAGCTAGGTGAAGGACGGCTTTCACACACACTTATCTCTCAGAACTGAGCAAGTGGAGAGACGTTCGTTCATCTAGCACCAAGGGAACGGGTTGCAGGAGACCCTTTTTCTCTGCTTTCTCAGTCTGTTTCCTAGTGCCGGTTTGAAGTTCCTGCAGTTTTCACTGTAAAACCGAGTTGGAGCTTCTACCTACCCATATATATGTATGGAATGGAGTTTGCAACTGAAAAGAAACTTTGTGTTCCCAACAAGCTAGGTGAAGGACGGCTTTCACACACACTTATCTCTCAGAACTGAGCAAGTGGAGAGACGTTCGTTCATCTAGCACCAAGGGAACGGGTTGCAGGAGACACTTTTTCTCTGCTTTCTCAGTCTGTTTCCTAGTGCCGGTTTGAAGTTCCTGCAGATTTCTCTGTAAAACCGAGTTGGAGATAGAACCTCCCCATATATATGTATGGAATGGAGTTTGCAACTGAAAAGAAACTTTGTGTTCCCAACAAGCTAGGTGAAGGACGGCTTTCACACACACTTATCTCTCAGAACTGAGCAAGTGGAGAGACGTTCGTTCATCTAGCACCAAGGGAACGGGTTGCAGGAGACACTATTTCTCTGCTTTCTCAGTCTGTTTCCTAGTGCCGGTTTGAAATTCCTGCAGTTTTCACTGTAAAACCGGGTTGGATCTTCTACCTCCCCTTATATATGTATGGAATGGAGTTTGCAACTGAAAAGAAACTTTGTGTTCCCAACAAGCTAGGTGAAGGACGGCTTTCACACACACTTCTCTCTCAGAACTGAGCAAGTGGAGAGACTTTCGTTCATCTAGCACCAAGGGAACGGGTTGCAGGAGACACTTTTTCTCTGCTTTCTCAGTCTGTTTCCTAGTGCCGGTTTGAAGTTCCTGCAGTTTTCACTGTCAAACCGAGTTGGAGCTAGTACCTCCCCATATATATGTATGGAATGGAGTTTGCAACTGAAAAGAATCTTTGTGTTCCCAACAAGCTAGGTGAAGAGCGGCTTTCACACACACTTATCTCTCAGAACTGAGCAAGTGGAGAGACGTTCGTTCATCTAGCACCAAGGGAACGGGTTGCAGGAGACACTTTTTCTCAGCTTTCTCAGTCTGTTTCCTAGTGCCGGTTTGAAGTTCCTGCAGTTTTCACTGTAAAACCGATTTGGAGCTAGTACCTCCCTATATATATATGTATGGAATGGAGTTTGTAACTGAAAAGAAACTTGGTGTTCCCAACAAGCTAGGTGAAGGACGGCTTTCACACACACTTATCTCTCAGAACTGAGCAAGTGGAGAGACGTTCGTTCATCTAGCACCAAGGGAACGGGTTGCAGGAGACACTTTTTCTCTGCTTTCTCAGTCTGTTTCCTAGTGCCGGTTTGAAGTTCCTGCAGTTTTCACTGTAAAAACGTGTTGAAGCTAGTACCTCCCCATATATATGTATGGAATGGAGTTTGCAACTGAAAAGAATCTTTGTGTTCCCAACAAGCTAGGTGAAGGACGGCTTTCACACACACTTATCTCTCAGAACTGAGCAAGTGGAGAGACGTTCGTTCATCTAGCACCAAGGGAACGGGTTGCAGGAGACACTTTTTCTCTGCTTTCTCAGTCTGTTTCCTAGTGCCGGTTTGAAGTTCCTGCAGTTTTCACTGTAAAACCGAGTTGGAGCTTGTACCTCCCCATATATATGTATGGAATGGAGTTTGCAACTGAAAAGAAACTTTGTGTTCCCAACAAGCTAGGTGAAGGACGGCTTTCACTCACACTTATCTCTCAGAACTGAGCAAGTGGAGAGACGTTCGTTCATCTAGCACCAAGGGAACGGGTTGCAGGAGACACTTTTTCTCTGCTTTCTCAGTCTGTTTCCTAGTGCCGGTTTGAAGTTCCTGCAGTTTTCACTGTCAAAACGAGTTGGAGCTTCTACCTCCAAATATATATGTATGGAATGGAGTTTGCAACTGAAAAGAAACTTTGTGTTCCCAACAAGCTAGGTGAAGGAAGGCTTTCACACACACTTATCTCTCAGAACTGAGCAAGTGGAGAGACGTTCGTTCATCTAGCACCAAGGGAACGGGTTGCAGGAGACACTTTTTCTCTGCTTTCTCAGTCTGTTTCCTAGTGCCGGTTTGAAGTTCCTGCAGTTTTCACTGTAAAACCGAGTTGGAGCTTCTACCTCCCCATATATATGTATGGAATGGAGTTTGCAACTGAAAAGAAACTTTGTGTTCCCAACAAGCTAGGTGAAGGACGGCTTTCACACACACTTATCTCTCAGAACTGAGCAAGTGGAGAGACGTTCGTTCATCTAGCACCAAGGGAACGGGTTGCAGGAGACACTTTTTCTCTGCATTCTCAGTCTGTTTCCTAGTGCCGGTTTGAAGTTCCTGCAGTTTTCACTGTAAAACCGAGTTGGAGCTAGAACCTCCCCATATATATGTATGGAATGGAGTTTGCAACTGAAAAGAAACTTTGTGTTCCCAACAAGCTAGGTGAAGGACGGCTTTCACACACACTTATCTCTCAGAACTGAGCAAGTGGAGAGACGTTCGTTCATCTAGCACCAAGGGAACGGGTTGCAGGAGACACTATTTCTCTGCTTTCTCAGTCTGTTTCCTAGTGCCGGTTTGAAATTCCTGCAGTTTTCACTGTAAAACCGGGTTGGATCTTCTACCTCCCCTTATATATGTATGGAATGGAGTTTGCAACTGAAAAGAAACTTTGTGTTCCCAACAAGCTAGGTGAAGGGCGGCTTTCACACACACTTCTCTCTCAGAACTGAGCAAGTGGAGAGACTTTCGTTCATCTAGCACCAAGGGAACGGGTTGCAGGAGACACTTTTTCTCTGCTTTCTCAGTCTGTTTCCTAGTGCCGGTTTGAAGTTCCTGCAGTTTTCACTGTCAAACCGAGTTGGAGCTAGTACCTCCCCATATATATGTATGGAATGGAGTTTGCAACTGAAAAGAATCTTTGTGTTCCCAACAAGCTAGGTGAAGGACGGCTTTCACACACACTTTTCTCTCAGAACTGAGCAAGTGGAGAGACGTTCGTTCATCTAGCACCAAGGGAACGGGTTGAAGGAGACACTTTTTCTCAGCTTTCTCAGTCTGTTTCCTAGTGCCGGTTTGAAGTTCCTGCAGTTTTCACTGTAAAACCGATTTGGAGCTAGTACCTCCCTATATATATATGTATGGAATGGAGTTTGTAACTGAAAAGAAACTTGGTGTTCCCAACAAGCTAGGTGAAGGACGGCTTTCACACACACTTATCTCTCAGAACTGAGCAAGTGGAGAGACGTTCGTTCATCTAGCACCAAGGGAACGGGTTGCAGGAGACACTTTTTCTCTGCTTTCTCAGTCTGTTTCCTAGTGCCGGTTTGAAGTTCCTGCAGTTTTCACTGTAAAAACGTGTTGAAGCTAGTACCTCCCCATATATATGTATTGAATGGAGTTTGCAACTGAAAAGAATCTTTGTGTTCCCAACAAGCTAGGTGAAGGACGGCTTTCACACACACTTATCTCTCAGAACTGAGCAAGTGGAGAGACGTTCGTTCATCTAGCACCAAGGGAACGGGTTGCAGGAGACACTTTTTCTCTGCTTTCTCAGTCTGTTTCCTAGTGCCGGTTTGAAGTTCCTGCAGTTTTCACTGTAAAACCGAGTTGGAGCTTCTACCTCCCCATATATATGTATGGAATGGAGTTTGCAACTGAAAAGAAACTTTGTGTTCCCAACAAGCTAGGTGAAGGACGGCTTTCACACACACTTATCTCTCAGAACTGAGCAAGTGGAGAGACGTTCGTTCATCTAGCACCAAGGGAACGGGTTGCAGGAGACACTTTTTCTCTGCTTTCTCAGTCTGTTTCCTAGTGCCGGTTTGAAGTTCCTGCAGTTTTCACTGTAAAACCGTGTTGGAGCTAGTACCTCCCCATATATATGTATGGAATGGAGTTTGCAACCTAAAAGAATCTTTGTGTTCCCAACAAGCTAGGTGAAGGACGGCTTTCACACACACTTATCTCTCAGAACTGAGCAAGTGGAGAGACGTTCGTTCATCTAGCACCAAGGGAACGGGTTGCAGGAGACACTTTTTCTCTGCTTTCTCAGTCTGTTTCCTAGTGCCGGTTTGAAGTTCCTGCAGTTTTCACTGTCAATCCGAGTTGGAGCTAGTACCTCCCCATATATATGTATGGAATGGAGTTTGCAACTGAAAAGAAACTTTGTGTTCCCAACAAGCTAGGTGAAGGACGGCTTTCACACACACTTATCTCTCAGAACTGAGCAAGTGGAGAGACGTTCGTTCATCTAGCACCAAGGGAACGGGTTGCAGGAGACACTTTTTCTCTGCTTTCTCAGTCTGTTTCCTAGTGCCGGTTTGAAGTTCCTGCAGTTTTCATTGTAAAACCGTGTTGGAGCTTCTACCTCCCCATATATATGTATGGAATGGAGCTTGCAACTGAAAAGAAACTTTGTGTTCCCAACAAGCTAGGTGAAGGACGGCTTTCACACACACTTATCTCTCAGAACTGAGCAAGTGGAGAGACGTTCGTTCATCTAGCACCAAGGGAACGGGTTGCAGGAGACACTTTTTCTCTGCTTTCTCAGTCTGTTTCCTAGTGCCGGTTTGAAGTTCCTGCAGTTTTCACTGTAAAAAAGTGTTGAAGCTAGTACCTCCCCATATATATGTATGGAATGGAGTTTGCAACTGAAAAGAAACTTTGTGTTCCCAACAAGCTAGGTGAAGGACGGCTTTCACACACACTTCTCTCTCAGAACTGAGCAAGTGGAGAGACTTTCGTTCATCTAGCACCAAGGGAACGGGTTGCAGTAGACACTTTTTCTCTGCTTTCTCAGTCTGTTTCCTAGTGCCGGTTTGAAGTTCCTGCAGTTTTCACTGTCAAACCGAGTTGGAGCTAGTACCTCCCCATATATATGTATGGAATGGAGTTTGCAACTGAAAAGAATCTTTGTGTTCCCAACAAGCTAGGTGAAGGGCGGCTTTCACACACACTTATCTCTCAGAACTGAGCAAGTGGAGAGACGTTCGTTCATCTAGCACCAAGGGAACGGGTTGCAGGAGACACTTTTTCTCTGCTTTCTCAGTCTGTTTCCTAGTGCCGGTTTGAAGTTCCTGCAGTTTTCACTGTAAAACCGATTTGGAGCTAGTACCTCCCTATATATATATGTATGGAATGGAGTTTGTAACTGAAAAGAAACTTGGTGTTCCCAACAAGCTAGGTGAAGGACGGCTTTCACACACACTTATCTCTCAGAACCGAGCAAGTGGAGAGACGTTCGTTCATCTAGCACCAAGGGAACGGGTTGCAGGAGACACTTTTTCTCTGCTTTCTCAGTCTGTTTCCTAGTGCCTGTTTGAAGTTCCTGCAGTTTTCACTGTAAAAACGTGTTGAAGCTAGTACCTCCCCATATATATGTATGGAATGGAGTTTGCAACTGAAAAGAATCTTTGTGTTCCCAACAAGCTAGGTGAAGGACGGCTTTCACACACACTTATCTCTCAGAACTGAGCAAGTGGAGAGACGTTCGTTCATCTAGCACCAAGGGAACGGGTTGCAGGAGACACTTTTTCTCTGCTTTCTCAGTCTGTTTCCTAGTGCCGGTTTGAAGTTCCTGCAGTTTTCACTGTAAAACCGTGTTGGAGCTAGTACCTCCCCATATATATGTATGGAATGGAGTTTGCAACCTAAAAGAATCTTTGTGTTCCCAACAAGCTAGGTGAAGGACGGCTTTCACACACACTTATCTCTCAGAACTGAGCAAGTGGAGAGACGTTCGTTCATCTAGCACCAAGGGAACGGGTTGCAGGAGACACTTTTTCTCTGCTTTCTCAGTCTGTTTCCTAGTGCCGGTTTGAAGTTCCTGCAGTTTTCACTGTCAATCCGAGTTGGAGCTAGTACCTCCCCATATATATGTATGGAATGGAGTTTGCAACTGAAAAGAAACTATGTGTTCCCAACAAGCTAGGTGAAGGACGGCTTTCACACACACTTATCTCTCAGAACTGAGCAAGTGGAGAGACGTTCGTTCATCTAGCACCAAGGGAACGGGTTGCAGGAGACACTTTTTCTCTGCTTTCTCAGTCTGTTTCCTAGTGCCGGTTTGAAGTTCCTGCAGTTTTCACTGTAAAACCGTGTTGGAGCTTCTACCTCCCCATATATATGTATGGAATGAAGCTTGCAACTGAAAAGAAACTTTGTGTTCCCAACAAGCTAGGTGAAGGACGGCTTTCACACACACTTATCTCTCAGAACTGAGCAAGTGGAGAGACGTTCGTTCATCTAGCACCAAGGGAACGGGTTGCAGGAGACACTTTTTCTCTGCTTTCTCAGTCTGTTTCCTAGTGCCGGTTTGAAGTTCCTGCAGTTTTCACTGTAAAAAAGTGTTGAAGCTAGTACCTCCCCATATATATGTATGGAATGGAGTTTGCAACTGAAAAGAAACTTTGTGTTCCCAACAAGCTAGGTGAAGGACGGCTTTCACACACACTTCTCTCTCAGAACTGAGCAAGTGGAGAGACTTTCGTTCATCTAGCACCAAGGGAACGGGTTGCAGGAGACACTTTTTCTCTGCTTTCTCAGTCTGTTTCCTAGTGCCGGTTTGAAGTTCCTGCAGTTTTCACTGTCAAACCGAGTTGGAGCTTGTACCTCCCCATATATATGTATGGAATGGAGTTTGCAACTGAAAAGAATCTTTGTGTTCCCAACAAGCTAGGTGAAGAGCGGCTTTCACACACACTTATCTCTCAGAACTGAGCAAGTGGAGAGACGTTCGTTCATCTAGCACCAAGGGAACGGGTTGCAGGAGACACTTTTTCTCTGCTTTCTCAGTCTGTTTCCTAGTGCCGGTTTGAAGTTCCTGCAGTTTTCACTGTCAAACCGAGTTGGAGCTTGTACCTCCCCATATATATGTATGGAATGGAGTTTGCAACTGAAAAGAAACTTTGTGTTCCCAACAAGCTAGGTGAAGGAAGGCTTTCACACACACTTATCTCTCAGAACTGAGCAAGTGGAGAGACGTTCGTTCATCTAGCACCAAGGGAACGGGTTGCAGGAGACACTTTTTCTCTGCTTTCTCAGTCTGTTTCCTAGTGCCGGTTTGATGTTCCTGCAGTTTTCACTGTAAAACCGAGTTGGAGCTTCTACCTCCCCATATATATGTATGGAATGGAGTTTGCAACTGAAAGGAAACTTTGTGTTCCCAACAAGCTAGGTGAAGGACGGCTTTCACACACACTTATCTCTCAGAACTGAGCAAGTGGAGAGACGTTCGTTCATCTAGCACCAAGGGAACGGGTTGCAGGAGACACTATTTCTCTGCTTTCTCAGTCTGTTTCCTAGTGCCGGTTTGAAATTCCTGCAGTTTTCACTGTAAAACCGAGTTGGAGCTTCTACCTCCCCATATATATGTATGGAATGGAGTTTGCAACTGAAAAGAAACTTTGTGTTCCCAACAAGCTAGGTGAAGGACGGCTTTCACACACACTTATCTCTCAGAACTGAGCAAGTGGAGAGACGTTCGTTCATCTAGCACCAAGGGAACGGGTTGCAGGAGACACTTTTTCTCTGCTTTTTCAGTCTGTTTCCTAGTGCCGGTTTGAAGTTCCTGCAGTTTTCACTGTCAAACCGAGTTGGAGCTTGTACCTCCCCATATATATGTATGGAATGGAGTTTGCAACTGAAAAGAAACTTTGTGTTCCCAACAAGCTAGGTGAAGGAAGGCTTTCACACACACTTATCTCTCAGAACTGAGCAAGTGGAGAGACGTTCGTTCATCTAGCACCAAGGGAACGGGTTGCAGGAGACACTTTTTCTCTGCTTTCTCAGTCTGTTTCCTAGTGCCGGTTTGAAGTTCCTGCAGTTTTCACTGTAAAACCGAGTTGGAGCTTCTACCTCCCCATATATATGTATGGAATGGAGTTTGCAACTGAAAAGAAACTTTGTGTTCCCAACAAGCTAGGTGAAGGACGGCTTTCACACACACTTATCTCTCAGAACTGAGCAAGTGGAGAGACGTTCGTTCATCTAGCACCAAGGGAACGGGTTGCAGGAGACACTTTTTCTCTGCTTTCTCAGTCTGTTTCCTAGTGCCGGTTTGAAGTTCCTGCAGATTTCACTGTAAAACCGAGTTGGAGCTAGAACCTCCCCATATATATGTATGGAATGGAGTTTGCAACTGAAAAGAAACTTTGTGTTCCCAACAAGCTAGGTGAAGGACGGCTTTCACACACACTTATCTCTCAGAACTGAGCAAGTGGAGAGACGTTCGTTCATCTAGCACCAAGGGAACGGGTTGCAGGAGACACTATTTCTCTGCTTTCTCAGTCTGTTTCCTAGTGCCGGTTTGAAATTCCTGCAGTTTTCACTGTAAAACCGGGTTGGATCTTCTACCTCCCCTTATATATGTATGGAATGGAGTTTGCAACTGAAAAGAAAATTTGTGTTCCCAACAAGCTAGGTGAAGGACGGCTTTCACACACACTTCTCTCTCAGAATTGAGCAAGTGGAGAGACTTTCGTTCATCTAGCACCAAGGGAACGGGTTGCAGGAGACACTTTTTCTCTGTTTTCTCAGTCTGTTTCCTAGTGCCGGTTTGAAGTTCCTGCAGTTTTCACTGTCAAACCGAGTTGGAGCTAGTACCTCCCCATATATATGTATGGAATGGAGTTTGCAACTGAAAAGAATCTTTGTGTTCCCAACAAGCTAGGTGAAGAGCGGCTTTCACACACACTTATCTCTCAGAACTGAGCAAGTGGAGAGACGTTCGTTCATCTAGCACCAAGGGAACGGGTTGCAGGAGACACTTTTTCTCAGCTTTCTCAGTCTGTTTCCTAGTGCCGGTTTGAAGTTCCTGCAGTTTTCACTGTAAAACCGATTTGGAGCTAGTACATCCCTATATATATATGTATGGAATGGAGTTTGAAACTGAAAAGAAACTTGGTGTTCCCAACAAGCTACGTGAAGGACGGCTTTCACACACACTTCTCTCTCAGAACTGAGCAAGTGGAGAGACTTTCGTTCATCTAGCACCAAGGGAACGGGTTGCAGGAGACACTTTTTCTCTGCTTTCTCAGTCTGTTTCCTAGTGCCGGTTTGAAGTTCCTGCAGTTTTCACTGTAAAAACGTGTTGAAGCTAGTACCTCCCCATATATATGTATGGAATGGAGTTTGCAACTGAAAAGAATCTTTGTGTTCCCAACAAGCTAGGTGAAGGACGGCTTTCACACACAATTATCTCTCAGAACTGAGCAAGTGGAGAGACGTTCGTTCATCTAGCACCAAGGGAACGGGTTGCAGGAGACACTTTTTCTCTGCTTTCTCAGTCTGATTCCTAGTGCCGGTTTGAAGTTCCTGCAGTTTTCACTGTAAAACAGAGTTGGAGCTTCTACCTCCCCATATATATGTATGGAATGGAGTTTGCAACTGAAAAGAAACTTTGTGTTCCCAACAAGCTAGGTGAAGGACGGCTTTCACACACACTTATCTCTCAGAACTGAGCAAGTGGAGAGACGTTCGTTCATCTAGCACCAAGGGAACGGGTTGCAGGAGACACTTTTTCTCTGCTTTCTCAGTCTGTTTCCTAGTGCCGGTTTGAAGTTCCTGCAGTTTTCACTGTAAAACAGTGTTGGAGCTAGTACCTCCCCATATATATGTATGGAATGGAGTTTGCAACCTAAAAGAAACTTTGTGTTCCCAACAAGCTAGGTGAAGGACGGCTTTCACACACACTTATCTCTCAGAACTGAGCAAGTGGAGAGACGTTCGTTCATCTAGAACCAAGGGAACGGGTTGCAGGAGACACTTTTTCTCTGCTTTCTCAGTCTCTTTCCTAGTGCCGGTTTGAAGTTCCTGCAGTTTTCACTGTCAATCCGAGTTGGAGCTAGTACCTCCCCATATATATGTATGGAATGGAGTTTGCAACTGAAAAGAAACTTTGTGTTCCCAACAAGCTAGGTGAAGGACGGCTTTCACACACACTTATCTCTCAGAACTGAGCAAGTGGAGAGACGTTCGTTCATCTAGCACCAAGGGAACGGGTTGCAGGAGACACTTTTTCTCTGCTTTCTCAGTCTGTTTCCTAGTGCCGGTTGAAGTTCCTGCAGTTTTCACTGTAAAACCGTGTTGGAGCTTCTACCTCCAAATATATATGTATGGAATGGAGTTTGCAACTGAAAAGAAACTTTGTGTTCCCAACAAGCTAGGTGAAGGACGGCTTTCACACACACTTATCTCTCAGAACTGAGCAAGTGGAGAGACGTTCGTTCATCTAGCACCAAGGGAACGGGTTGCAGGAGACACTTTTTCTCTGCTTTCTCAGTCTGTTTCCTAGTGCCGGTTTGAATTTCCTGCAGTTTTCACTGTAAAAACGTGTTGAAGCTAGTACCTCCCCATATATATGTATGGAATGGAGTTTGCAACTGAAAAGAATCTTTGTGTTCCCAACAATCTAGGTGAAGGACGGCTTTCACACACACTTATCTCTCAGAACTGAGCAAGTGGAGAGACGTTCGTTCATCTAGCACCAAGGGAACGGGTTGCAGGAGACACTTTTTCTCTGCTTTCTCAGTCTGTGTCCTAGTGCCGTTTTGAAATTCCTGCAGTTTTCACTGTAAAACCGAGTTGGAGCTTCTACTTCCCCATATATATGTATGGAATGGAGTTTGCAACTGAAAAGAAACTTTGTGTTCCCAACAAGCTAGGTGAAGGACGGCTTTCACACACACTTATCTCTCAGAACTGAGCAAGTGGAGAGACGTTCGTTCATCTAGCACCAAGGGAACGGGTTGCAGGATTCACTTTTTCTCTGCTTTCTCAGTCTGTTTCCTAGTGCCGGTTTGAAGTTCCTGCAGTTTTCACTGTAAAACCGTGTTGGAGCTAGTACCTCCCCATATATATGTATGGAATGGAGTTTGCAACCTAAAAGAAACTTTGTGTTCCCAACAAGCTAGGTGAAGGACGGCTTTCACACACACTTATCTCTCAGAACTGAGCAAGTGGAGAGACGTTCGTTCATCTAGCACCAAGGGAACGGGTTGCAGGAGACACTTTTTCTCTGCTTTCTCAGTCTGTTTCCTAGTGCCGGTTTGAAGTTCCTGCAGTTTTCACTGTCAAACCGAGTTGGAGCTAGTACCTCCCCATATATATGTATGGAATGGAGTTTGCAACTGAAAAGAAACTTTGTGTTCCCAACAAGCTAGGTGAAGGACGGCTTTCACACACACTTATCTCTCAGAACTGAGCAAGTGGAGAGACGTTCGTTCATCTAGCACCAAGGGAACGGGTTGCAGGAGACACTTTTTCTCTGCTTTCTCAGTCTGTTTCCTAGTGCCGGTTTGAATTTCCTGCAGTTTTCACTGTCAAACCGAGTTGGAGCTAGTACCTCCCCATATATATGTATGGAATGGAGTTTGCAACTGAAAAGAAACTTTGTGTTCCCAACAAGCTAGGTGAAGGACGGCTTTCACACACACTTATCTCTCAGAACTGAGCAAGTGGAGAGACGTTCGTTCATCTAGCACCAATGGAACGGGTTGCAGGAGACACTTTTTCTCTGCATTCTCAGTCTGTTTCCTAGTGCCGGTTTGAAGTTCCTGCAGTTTTCACTGTAAAACCGAGTTGGAGCTTCTACCTCCCCATATATATGTATGGAATGGAGTTTGCAACTGAAAAGAAACTTTGTGTTCCCAACAAGCTAGGTGAAGGACGGCTTTCACACACACTTATCTCTCAGAACTGAGCAAGTGGAGAGACTTTCGTTCATCTAGCACCAAGGGAACGGGTTGCAGGAGTCACTTTTTCTCTGCTTTCTCAGTCTGTTTCCTAGTGCCGGTTTGAAGTTCCTGCAGTTTTCACTGTAAAACCGTGTTGGAGCTAGTACCTCCCCATATATATGTATGGAATGGAGTTTGCAACCTAAAAGAAACTTTGTGTTCCCAACAAGCTAGGTGAAGGACGGCTTTCACACACACTTATCTCTCAGAACTGAGCAAGTGGAGAGACGTTCGTTCATCTAGCACCAAGGGAACGGGTTGCAGGAGACACTTTTTCTCTGCTTTCTCAGTCTGTTTCCTAGTGCCGGTTGGAAGTTCCTGCAGTTTTCACTGTCAAACCGAGTTGGAGCTAGTACCTCCCCATATATATGTATGGAATGGAGTTTGCAACTGAAAAGAAACTTTGTGTTCCCAACAAGCTAGGTGAAGTACGGCTTTCACACACACTTATCTCTCAGAACTGAGCAAGTGGAGAGACGTTCGTTCATCTAGCACCAAGGGAACGGGTTGCAGGAGACACTTTTTCTCTGCTTTCTCAGTCTGTTTCCTAGTGCCGGTTTGAAGTTCCTGCAGTTTTCACTGTAAAACCGTGTTGGAGCTTCTACCTCCCCATATATATGTATGGAATGGAGTTTGCAACTGAAAAGAAACTTTGTGTTCCCAACAAGCTAGGTGAAGGACGGCTTTCACACACACTTATCTCTCAGAACTGAGCAAGTGGAGAGACGTTCGTTCATCTAGCACCAAGGGAACGGGTTGCAGGAGACACTTTTTCTCTGCTTTCTCAGTCTGTTTCCTAGTGCCGGTTTGAAGTTCCTGCAGTTTTCACTGTCAAACCGAGTTGGAGCTAGTACCTCCCCATATATATGTATGGAATGGAGTTTGCAACTGAAAAGAAACTTTGTGTTCCCAACAAGCTAGTTGAAGGACGGCTTTCACACACACTTATCTCTCAGAACTGAGCAAGTGGAGAGACGTTCGTTCATCTAGCACCAATGGAACGGGTTGCAGGAGACACTTTTTCTCTGCATTCTCAGTCTGTTTCCTAGTGCCGGTTTGAAGTTCCTGCAGTTTTCACTGTAAAACCGAGTTGGAGCTTCTACCTCCCCATATATATGTATGGAATGGAGTTTGCAACTGAAAAGAAACTTTGTGTTCCCAACAAGCTAGGTGAAGGACGGCTTTCACACACACTTATCTCAGAACTGAGCAAGTGGAGAGACTTTCGTTCATCTAGCACCAAGGGAACGGGTTGCAGGAGTCACTTTTTCTCTGCTTTCTCAGTCTGTTTCCTAGTGCCGGTTTGAAGTTCCTGCAGTTTTCACTGTAAAACCGAGTTGGAGCTTCTACCTCCCCATATATATGTATGGAATGGAGTTTGCAACTGAAAAGAAACTTTGTGTTCCCAACAAGCTAGGTGAAGGACGGCTTTCACACACACTTATCTCTCAGAACTGAGCAAGTGGAGAGACGTTCGTTCATCTAGCACCAAGGGAACGGGTTGCAGGAGACACTTTTTCTCTGCTTTCTCAGTCTGTTTCCTAGTGCCGGTGTGAAGTTCCTGCAGTTTTCACTGTCAAACCGAGTTGGAGCTAGTACCTCCCCATATATATGTATGGAATGGAGTTTGCAACTGAAAAGAAACTTTGTGTTCCCAACAAGCTAGGTGAAGGACGGCTTTCACACACACTTATCTCTCAGAACTGAGCAAGTGGAGAGACGTTGGTTCATCTAGCACCAAGGGAACGGGTTGCAGGAGACACTTTTTCTCTGCTTTCTCAGTCTGTTTCCTAGTGCCGGTTTGAAGTTCCTGCAGTTTTCACTGTAAAACCGAGTTGGAGCTTCTACCTCCCCATATATATGTAAGGAATGGAGTTTGCAACTGAAAAGAAACTTTGTGTTCCCAACAAGCTAGGTGAAGGACGGCTTTCACACACACTTATCTCTCAGAACTGAGCAAGTGGAGAGACGTTCGTTCATCTAGCACCAAGGGAACGGGTTGCAGGAGACACTTTTTCTCTGCTTTCTCAGTCTGTTTCCTAGTGCCGGTTTGAATTTCCTGCAGTTTTCACTGTCAAACCGAGTTGGAGCTAGTACCTCCCCATATATATGTATGGAATGGAGTTTGCAACTGAAAAGAAACTTTGTGTTCCCAACAAGCTAGGTGAAGGACGGCTTTCACACACACTTATCTCTCAGAACTGAGCAAGTGGAGAGACGTTCGTTCATCTAGCACCAATGGAACGGGTTGCAGGAGACACTTTTTCTCTGCTTTCTCAGTCTGTTTCCTAGTGCCGGTTTGAAGTTCCTGCAGTTTTCACTGTCAAACCGAGTTGGAGCTAGTACCTCCCCATATATATGTATGGAATGGAGTTTGCAACTGAAAAGAAACTTTGTGTTCCCAACAAGCTAGGTGAAGGACGGCTTTCACACACACTTATCTCTCAGAACTGAGCAAGTGGAGAGACGTTCGTTCATCTAGCACCAAGGGAACGGGATGCAGGAGACACTTTTTCTCTGCTTTCTCAGTCTGTTTCCTAGTGCCGGTTTGAAGTTCCTGCTCTTTTCACTGTCAAACCGAGTTGGAGCTAGTACCTCCCCATATATATGTATGGAATGGAGTTTGCAACTGAAAAGAAACTTTGTGTTCCCAACAAGCTAGGTGAAGGACGGCTTTCACACACACTTATCTCTCAGAACTGAGCAAGTGGAGAGAAGTTCGTTCATCTAGCACCAAGGGAACGGGTTGCAGGAGACACTTTTTCTCTGCTTTCTCAGTCTGTTTCCTAGTGCCGGTTTGAAGTTCCTGCAGTTTTCACTGTAAAACCGAGTTTGAGCTTCTACCTCCAAATATATATGTATGGAATGGAGTTTGCAAATGAAAAGAAACTTTGTGTTCCCAACAAGCTAGGTGAAGGACGGCTTTCACACACACTTATCTCTCAGAACTGAGCAAGTGGAGAGACGTTCGTTCATCTAGCACCAAGGGAACGGGTTGCAGGAGACTCTTTTTCTCTGCTTTCTCAGTCTGTTTCCTAGTGCCGGTTTGAAGTTCCTGCAGTTTTCACTGTCAAACCGAGTTGGAGCTTCTACCTCCAAATATATATGTATGGAATGGAGTTTGCAACTGAAAAGAAACTTTGTGTTCCCAAAAAGCTAGGTGAAGGACGGCTTTCACACACACTTATCTCTCAGAACTGAGCAAGTGGAGAGACGTTCGTTCATCTAGCACCAAGGGAACGGGTTGCAGGAGACACTTTTTCTCTGCTTTCTCAGTCTGTTTCCTAGTGCCAGTTTGAAGTTCCTGCAGTTTTCACTGTCAAACCGAGTTGGAGCTTGTACTTCCCCCTATATATGTATGGAATGGAGTTTGCATGTGAAAAGAAACTTTGTGTTCCCAAAAAGCTAGGTGAAGGACGGCTTTCACACACACTTATCTCTCAGAACTTAGCAAGTGGAGAGACGTTCGTTCATCTACCACCAAGGGAACGGGTTGCAGGAGACACTATTTCTCTGCTTTCTCAGTCTGTTTCCTAGTGCCGGTTTGAAGTTCCTGCAGTTTTCACTGTAAAACCGAGTTGGAGCTAGTACCTCCCCATATATATGTATGGAATGGAGTTTGCAAGTGAAAAGAACCTTTGTGTTCCCAACAAGCTAGGTGAAGGACGGCTTTCACACACACTTATGTCTCAGAACTGAGCAAGTGGAGAGACGTTCGTTCATCTAGCACCAAGGGAACGGGTTGCAGGAGACACTTTTCTCTGCTTTCTCAGTCTGTTTCCTAGTGCCGGCTTGAAGTTCCTGCAGTTTTCACTGTAAAACCGAGTTGGAGCTTGTACCTCCCCATATATATGTATGGAATGGAGTTTGCAACTGAAAAGAAACTTTGTGTTCCCAACAAGCTAGGTGAAGGACGGCTTTCACACACACTTATCTCTCAGAACTGAGCAAGTGGAGAGACGTTCGTTCATCTAGCACCAAGGGAACGGGTTGCAGGAGACACTTTTTCTCTGCTTTCTCAGTCTGTTTCCTAGTGCCAGTTTGAAGTTCCTGCAGTTTTCACTGTCAAACCGAGTTGGAGCTTCTACCTCCAAATATATATGTATGGAATGGAGTTTGCAACTGAAAAGAAACTTTGTGTTCCCAACAAGCTAGGTGAAGGACGACTTTCACACACACTTATCTCTCAGAACTGAGCAAGTTGAGAGACGTTCGTTCATCTAGCACCAAGGGAACGGGTTGCAGGAGACACTTTTTCTCTGCTTTCTCAGTCTGTTTCCTAGTGCCGGTTTGAAGTTCCTGCAGTTTTCACTGTCAAACCGAGTTGGAGCTTGTACCTCCCCATATATATGTATGGAATGGAGTTTGCAACTGAAAAGAAACTTTGAGTTCCCAAAAAGCTAGGTGAAGGACGGCTTTCACACACACTTATCTCTCAGAACTGAGCAAGTGGAGAGACGTTCGTTCATCTAGCACCAAGGGAACGGGTTGCAGGAGACACTTTTTCTCTGCTTTCTCAGTCTGTTTCCTAGTGCCGGTTTGAAGTTCCTGCAGTTTTCACTGTCAAACCGAGTTGGAGCTAGTACCTCCCCATATATATGTATGGAATGGAGTTTGCAACTGAAAAGAAACTTTGTGTTCCCAACAAGCTAGGTGAAGGACGGCTTTCACACACACTTATCTCTCAGAACTGAGCAAGTGGAGAGACGTTCGTTCATCTAGCACCAAGGGAACGGGATGCAGGAGACACTTTTTCTCTGCTTTCTCAGTCTGTTTCCTAGTGCCGGTTTGAAGTTCCTGCTCTTTTCACTGTCAAACCGAGTTGGAGCTAGTACCTCCCCATATATATGTATGGAATGGAGTTTGCAACTGAAAAGAAACTTTGTGTTCCCAACAAGCTAGGTGAAGGACGGCTTTCACACACAGTTATCTCTCAGAACTGAGCAAGTGGAGAGAAGTTCGTTCATCTAGCACCAAGGGAACGGGTTGCAGGAGACACTTTTTCTCTGCTTTCTCAGTCTGTTTCCTAGTGCCGGTTTGAAGTTCCTGCAGTTTTCACTGTAAAACCGAGTTGGAGCTTCTACCTCCAAATATTTATGTATGGAATGGAGTTTGCAAATGAAAAGAAACTTTGTGTTCCCAACAAGCTAGGTGAAGGACGGCTTTCACACACACTTATCTCTCAGAACTGAGCAAGTGGAGAGACGTTCGTTCATCTAGCACCAAGGGAACGGGTTGCAGGAGACACTTTTTCTCTGCTTTCTCAGTCTGTTTCCTAGTGCCGGTTTGAAGTTCCTGCAGTTTTCACTGTCAAACCGAGTTGGAGCTTCTACCTCCAAATATATATGTATGGAATGGAGTTTGCAACTGAAAAGAAACTTTGTGTTCCCAAAAAGCTAGGTGAAGGACGGCTTTCACACACACTTATCTCTCAGAACTGAGCAAGTGGAGAGACGTTCGTTCATCTAGCACCAAGGGAACGGGTTGCAGGAGACACTTTTTCTCTGCTTTCTCAGTCTGTTTCCTAGTGCCAGTTTGAAGTTCCTGCAGTTTTCACTGTCAAACCGAGTTGGAGCTTGTACCTCCCCCTATATATGTATGGAATGGAGTTTGCATGTGAAAAGGAACTTTGTGTTCCCAAAAAGCTAGGTGAAGGACGGCTTTCACACACACTTATCTCTCAGAAGTTAGCAAGTGGAGAGACGTTCGTTCATCTACCACCAAGGGAACGGGTTGCAGGAGACACTATTTCTCTGCTTTCTCAGTCTGTTTCCTAGTGCCGGTTTGAAGTTCCTGCAGTTTTCACTGTAAATCCGAATTGGAGCTAGTACCTCCCCATATATATGTATGGAATGGAGTTTGCAAGTGAAAAGAATCTTTGTGTTCCCAACAAGCTAGGTGAAGGACGGCTTTCACACACACTTATGTCTCAGAACTGAGCAAGTGGAGAGACGTTCGTTCATCTAGCACCAATGGAACGGGTTGCAGGAGACACTTTTCTCTGCTTTCTCAGTCTGTTTCCTAGTGCCGGTTTGAAGTTCCTGCAGTTTTCACTGTAAAACCGAGTTGGAGCTTGTACCTCCCCATATATATGTATGGAATGGAGTTTGCAACTGAAAAGAAACTTTGTGTTCCCAACAAGCTAGGTGAAGGACGGCTTTCACACACACTTATCTCTCAGAACTGAGCAAGTGGAGAGACGTTCGTTCATCTAGCACCAAGGGAACGGGTTGCAGGAGACACTTTTTCTCTGCTTTCTCGGTCTGTTTCCTAGTGCCAGTTTGAAGTTCCTGCAGTTTTCACTGTCAAACCGAGTTGGAGCTTCTACCTCCAAATATATATGTATGGAATGGAGTTTGCAACTGAAAAGAAACTTTGTGTTCCCAACAAGCTAGGTGAAGGACGACTTTCACACACACTTATCTCTCAGAACTGAGCAAGTTGAGAGACGTTCGTTCATCTAGCACCAAGGGAACGGGTTGCAGGAGACACTTTTTCTCTGCTTTCTCAGTCTGTTTCCTAGTGCCGGTTTGAAGTTCCTGCAGTTTTCACTGTCAAACCGAGTTGGAGCTTGTACCTCCCCATATATATGTATGGAATGGAGTTTGCAACTGAAAAGAAACTTTGAGTTCCCAAAAAGCTAGGTGAAGGACGGCTTTCACACACACTTATCTCTCAGAACTGAGCAAGTGGAGAGACGTTCGTTCATCTAGCACCAAGGGAACGGGTTGCAGGGGACACTTTTTCTCTGCTTTCTCAGTCTGTTTCCTAGTGCCTGTTTGAAGTTCCTGCAGTTTTCACTGTAAAACCGAGTTGGAGCTAGTACCTCCCCATATATATGTATGGAATGGAGTTTGCAACTGAAAAGAAACTTTGTGTTCCCAACAAGCTAGGTGAAGGACGGCTTTCACACACAATTATCTCTCAGAACTGAGCAAGTGGAGAGACGTTCGTTCATCTAGCACCAAGGGAAAGTGTTGCAGGAGACACTTTTTCTCTGCTTTCTCAGTCTGTTTCCTAGTGCCGGTTTGAAGTTCCTGCAGTTTTCACTGTAAAACCGAGTTGGAGCTTCTACCTCCAAATATATATTTATGGAATGGAGTTTGCAACTGAAAAGAAACTTTATGTTCCCAACAAGCTAGGTGAAGGACGGCTTTCACACACACTTATCTCTCAGAACTGAGCAAGTGGAGAGACGTTCGTTCATCTAGCACCAAGGGAACGGGTTGCAGGAGACACTTTTTCTCTGCTTTCTCAGTCTGTTTCCTAGTGCCGGTTTGAATTTCCTGCAGTTTTCACTGTCAAACCGAGTTGGAGCTAGTACCTCCCCATATATATGTATGGAATGGAGTTTGCAACTGAAAAGAAACTTTGTGTTCCCAACAAGCTAGGTGAAGGACGGCTTTCACACACACTTATCTCTCAGAACTGAGCAAGTGGAGAGACGTTCGTTCATCTAGCACCAAGGGAACGGGTTGCAGGAGACACTTTTTCTCTGCTATCTCAGTCTGTTTCCTAGTGCCGGTTTGAAGTTCCTGCAGTTTTCAGTGTAAAACCGAGTTGGAGCTTCTACCTCCAAATATATATGTATGGAATGGAGTTTGCAACTGAAAAGAAACTTTGTGTTCCCAACAAGCTAGGTGAAGGACGGCTTTCACACACACTTATCTCTCAGAACTGAGCAAGTGGAGAGACGTTCGTTCATCTAGCACCAATGGAACGGGTTGCAGGAGACACATTTTCTCTGCTTTCTCAGTCTGTTTCCTAGTGCCGGTTTGAAGTTCCTGCAGTTTTCACTGTAAAACCGAGTTGGAGCTAGAACCTCCCCATATATATGTATGGAATGGAGTTTGCAACTGAAAAGAAACTTTGTGTTCCCAACAAGCTAGGTGAAGGACGGCTTTCACACACACTTATCTCTCAGAACTGAGCAAGTGGAGAGACGTTCGTTCATCTAGCACCAAGGGAACGGGTTGCAGGAGACACTTTTTCTCTGCTTTCTCAGTCTGTTTCCTAGTGCCGGTTTGAAGTTCCTGCTGTTTTCACTGTCAAACCGAGTTGGAGCTATTACCTCCCCATATATATGTATGGAATGGAGTTTGCAACTGAAAAGAAACTTTGTGTTCCCAACAAGCTAGGTGAAGGACGGCTTTCACACACACTTATCTCTCAGAACTGAGCAAGTGGAGAGACGTTCGTTCATCTAGCACCAAGGGAACGGGTTGCAGGAGACACATTTTCTCTGCTTTCTCAGTCTGTTTCCTAGTGCCGGTTTGAAGTTCCTGCAGTTTTCACTGTAAAACCGAGTTGGAGCTTCTACCTCCAAATATTTATGTATGGAATGGAGTTTGCAAATGAAAAGAAACTTTGTGTTCCCAACAAGCTAGGTGAAGGACGGCTTTCACACACACTTATCTCTCAGAACTGAGCAAGTGGAGAGACGTTCGTTCATCTAGCACCAAGGGAACGGGTTGCAGGAGACACTTTTTCTCTGCTTTCTCAGTCTGTTTCCTAGTGCCGGTTTGAAGTTCCTGCAGTTTTCACTGTCAAACCGAGTTGGAGCTTCTACCTCCAAATATATATGTATGGAATGGAGTTTGCAACTGAAAAGAAACTTTGTGTTCCCAAAAAGCTATGTGAAGGACGGCTTTCACACACACTTATCTCTCAGAACTGAGCAAGTGGAGAGACGTTCGTTCATCTAGCACCAAGGGAACGGGTTGCAGGAGACACTTTTTCTCTGCTTTCTCAGTCTGTTTCAAAGTGCCGGTTTGAAGTTCCTGCAGTTTTCACTGTCAAACCGAGTTGGAGCTTGTACCTCCCCCTATATATGTATGGAATGGAGTTTGCATGTGAAAAGAAACTTTGTGTTCCCAAAAAGCTAGGTGAAGGACGGCTTTCACACACACTTATCTCTCAGAACTGAGCAAGTGGAGAGACGTTCGTTCATCTACCACCAAGGGAACGGGTTGCAGGAGACACTTTTTCTCTGCTTTCTCAGTCTGTTTCCTAGTGCAGGTTTGAAGTTCCTGCAGTTTTCACTGTAAAACCGAGTTGGAGCTAGTACCTCCCCATATATATGTATGGAATGGAGTTTGCAAGTGAAAAGAATCTTTGTGTTCCCAACAAGCTAGGTGAAGGACGGCTTTCACACACACTTATCTCTCAGAACTGAGCAAGTGGAGAGACGTTCGTTCATCTAGCACCAAGGGAACGGGTTGCAGGAGACACTTTTTCTCTGCTTTCTCAGTCTGTTTCCTATTGCTGGTTTGATGTTCCTGCAGTTTTCACTGTCAAACCGAGTTGGAGCTTGTACCTCCCCATATATATGTATGGAATGGAGTTTGCAACTGAAAAGTAACTTTGTGTTCCCAACAAGCTAGGTGAAGGACGGCTTTCACACACACTTATCTCTCAGAACTGAGCAAGTGGAGAGACGTTCGTTCATCTAGCACCAAGGGAACGGGTTGCAGGAGACACTTTTTCTCTGCTTTCTCAGTCTGTTTCCTAGTGCCGGTTTGAAGTTCCTGCAGTTTTCACTGTAAAACCGAGTTGGAGCTTCTACCTCCAAATATTTATGTATGGAATGGAGTTTGCAAATGAAAAGAAACTTTGTGTTCCCAACAAGCTAGGTGAAGGACGGCTTTCACACACACTTATCTCTCAGAACTGAGCAAGTGGAGAGACGTTCGTTCATCTAGCACCAAGGGAACGGGTTGCAGGAGACACTTTTTCTCTGCTTTCTCAGTCTGTTTCCTAGTGCCGGTTTGAATTTCCTGCAGTTTTCACTGTCAAACCGAGTTGGCGCTTCTACCTCCAAATATATATGTATGGAATGGAGTTTGCAACTGAAAAGAAACTTTGTGTTCCCAAAAAGCTAGGTGAAGGACGGCTTTCACACACACTTATCTCTCAGAACTGAGCAAGTGGAGAGACGTTCGTTCATCTAGCACCAAGGGAACGGGTTGCAGGAGACACTTTTTCTCTGCTTTCTCAGTCTGTTTCAAAGTGCCGGTTTGAAGTTCCTGCAGTTTTCACTGTCAAACCGAGTTGGAGCTTGTACCTCCCCCTATATATGTATGGAATGGAGTTTGCATGTGAAAAGAAACTTTGTGTTCCCAAAAAGCTAGGTGAAGGACGGCTTTCACACACACTTATCTCTCAGAACTTAGCAAGTGGAGAGACGTTCGTTCATCTACCACCAAGGGAACGGGTTGCAGGAGACACTTTTTCTCTGCTTTCTCAGTCTGTTTCCTAGTGCCGGTTTGAAGTTCCTGCAGTTTTCACTGTAAAACCGAGTTGGAGCTAGTACCTCCCCATATATATGTATGGAATGGAGTTTGCAAGTGAAAAGAATCTTTGTGTTCCCAACAAGCTAGGTGAAGGACGGCTTTCACACACACTTATCTCTCAGAACTGAGCAAGTGGAGAGACGTTCGTTCATCTAGCACCAAGGGAACGGGTTGCAGGAGACACTTTTTCTCTGCTTTCTCAGTCTGTTTCCTAGTGCTGGTTTGAAGTTCCTGCAGTTTTCACTGTCAAACCGAGTTGGAGCTTGTACCTCCCCATATATATGTATGGAATGGAGTTTGCAACTGAAAAGAAACTTTGTGTTCCCAACAAGCTAGGTGAAGGACGGCTTTCACACACACTTATCTCTCAGAACTGAGCAAGTGGAGAGACGTTCGTTCATCTAGCACCAAGGGAACGGGTTGCAGGAGACACTTTTTCTCTGCTTTCTCAGTCTGTTTCCTAGTGCCGGTTTGAAGTTCCTGCAGTTTTCACTGTAAAACCGAGTTTTAGCTAGTACCTCCCCATATATATGTATGGAATGGAGTTTGCAACTGAAAAGAAACTTTGTGTTCCCAACAAGCTAGGTGAAGGACGGCTTTCACACACACTTATCTCTCAGAACTGAGCAAGTGGAGAGACGTTCGTTCATCTAGCACCAAGGGAACGGGTTGCAGGAGACACTTTTTCTCTGCTTTTTCAGTCTGTTTCCTAGTGCCGGTTTGAAGTTCCTGCAGTTTTCACTGTAAAACCGAGTTGGAGCTTCTACCTCCAAATATATATGTATGGAATGGAGTTTGCAACTGAAAAGAAACTTTGTGTTCCCAACAAGCTAGGTGAAGGACGGCTTTCACACACACTTATCTCTCAGAACTGAGCAAGTGGAGAGACGTTCGTTCATCTAGCACCAAGGGAACGGGTTGCAGGAGACACTTTTTCTCTGCTTTCTCAGTCTGTTTCCTAGTGCCGGTTTGAAGTTCCTGCAGTTTTCACTGTCAAACCGAGTTGGAGCTAGTACCTCCCCATATATATGTATGGAATGGAGTTTGCAACTGAAAAGAAACTTTGTGTTCCCAACAAGCTAGGTGAAGGACGGCTTTCACACACACTTATCTCTCAGAACTGAGCAAGTGGAGAGACGTTCGTTCATCTAGCACCAAGGGAACGGGTTGCAGGAGACACTTTTTCTCTGCTTTCTCAGTCTGTTTCCTAGTGCCGGTTTGAAGTTCCTGCAGTTTCCAGTGTAAAACCGAGTTGGAGCTTCTACATCCAAATATATATGTATGGAATGGAGTTTGCAACTGAAAAGAAACTTTGTGTTCCCAAAAAGCTATGTGAAGGACGGCTTTCACACTCACTTATCTCTGAGAACTGAGCAAGTGGAGAGACGTTCGTTCATCTAGCACCAATGGAACGGGTTGCAGGAGACACATTTTCTCTGCTTTCTCAGTCTGTTTCCTAGTGCCGGTTTGAAGTTCCTGCAGTTTTCACTGTAAAACCGAGTTGGAGCTAGAACCTCCCCATATATATGTATAGAATGGAGTTTGCAACTGAAAAGAAACTTTGTGTTCCCAACAAGCTAGGTGAAGGACGGCTTTCACACACACTAATCTCTCAGAACTGAGCAAGTGGAGAGACGTTCGTTCATCTAGTATCAAGGGAACGGGTTGCAGGAGACACTTTTTCTCTGCTTTCTCAGTCTGTTTCCTAGTGCCGGTTTGAAATTCCTGCAGTTTTCACTGTAAAATCGGGTTGGATCTTCTACCTCCCCTTATATATGTATGGAATGGTGTTTGCAACTGAAAAGAAACTTTGTGTACCCAACAAGCTAGGTGAAGGACGGCTTTCACACACAATTATCTCTCAGAACTGAGCAAGTGGAGAGACGTTCGTTCATCTAGCACCAAGGGAACGGGTTGCAGGAGACACTTTTTCTCTGCTTTCTCAGTCTGTTTCCTAGTGCCGGTTTGAAGTTCCTGCAGTTTTCACTGTAAAACCGAGTTGGAGCTAGTACCTCCCCATATATATGTATGGAATGGAGTTTGCAAGTGAAAAGAATCTTTGTGTTCCCAACAAGCTAGGTGAAGGACGGCTTTCACACACACTTATCTCTCAGAACTGAGCAAGTGGAGAGACGTTCGTTCATCTAGCACCAAGGGAACGGGTTGCAGGAGACACTTATTCTCTGCTTTCTCAGTCTGTTTCCTAGTGCTGGTTTGAAGTTCCTGCAGTTTTCACTGTCAAACCGAGTTGGAGCTTGTACCTCCCCATATATATGTATGGAATGGAGTTTGCAACTGAAAAGAAACTTTGTGTTCCCAACAAGCTAGGTGAAGGACGGCTTTCACACACACTTATCTCTCAGAACTGAGCAAGTGGAGAGACGTTCGTTCATCTAGCACCAAGGGAACGGGTTGCAGGAGACACTTTTTCTCTGCTTTCTCAGTCTGTTTCCTAGTGCCGGTTTGAAGTTCCTGCAGTTTTCACTGTAAAACCGAGTTGGAGCTAGTACCTCCCCATATATATGTATGGAATGGAGTTTGCAACTGAAAAGAAACTTTGTGTTCCCAACAAGCTAGGTGAAGGACGGCTTTCACACACACTTATCTCTCAGAACTGAGCAAGTGGAGAGACGTTCGTTCATCTAGCACCAAGGGAACGGGTTGCAGGAGACGCTTTTTCTCTGCTTTCTCAGTCTGTTTCCTAGTGCCGGTTTGAATTTCCTGCAGTTTTCACTGTAAAACCGAGTTGGAGCTAGTACCTCCCCATATATATGTATGGAATGGAGTTTGCAACTGAAAAGAAACTTTGTGTTCCCAACAAGCTAGGTGAAGGACGGCTTTCACACACAATTATCTCTCAGAACTGAGCAAGTGGAGAGACGTTCGTTCATCTAGCACCAAGGGAACGGGTTGCAGGAGACGCTTTTTCTCTGCTTTCTCAGTATGTTTCCTAGTGCCGGTTTGAATTTCCTGCAGTTTTCACTGTAAAACCGAGTTGGAGCTAGTACCTCCCCATATATATGTATGGAATGGAGTTTGCAACTGAAAAGAAACTTTGTGTTCCCAACAAGCTAGGTGAAGGACGGCTTTCACACACAATTATCTCTCAGAACTGAGCAAGTGGAGAGACGTTCGTTCATCTAGCACCAAGGGAACGGGTTGCAGGGGACACTTTTTCTCTGCTTTCTCAGTCTGTTTCCTAGTGCCGGTTTGAAGTTCCTGCAGTTTTCACTGTCAAACCGAGTTGGAGCTTGTACCTCCCCATATATATGTATGGAATGGAGTTTGCAACTGAAAAGAAACTTTGTGTTCCCAACAAGCTAGGTGAAGGACGGCTTTCACACACACTTATCTCTCAGAACTGAGCAAGTGGAGAGACGTTCGTTCATCTAGCACCAAGGGAACGGGTTGCAGGAGACACTTTTTCTCTGCTTTCTCAGTCTGTTTCCTAGTGCCGGTTTGAAGTTCCTGCAGTTTTCACTGTCAAACCGAGTTGGAGCTTCTACCTCCAAATATATATGTATGGAATGGAGTTTGCAACTGAAAAGAAACTTTGTGTTCCCAACAAGCTAGGTGAAGGACGACTTTCACACACACTTATCTCTCAGAACTGAGCAAGTGGAGAGACGTTCGTTCATCTAGCACCAAGGGAACGGGTTGCAGGAGACACTTTTTCTCTGCTTTCTCAGTCTGTTTCCTAGTGCTGGTTTGAAGTTCCTGCAGTTTTCACTGTCAAACCGAGTTGGAGCTTGTACCTCCCCATATATATGTATGGAATGGAGTTTGCAACTGAAAAGAAACTTTGAGTTCCCAAAAAGCTTGGTGAAGGACGGCTTTCACACACACTTATCTCTCAGAACTGAGCAAGTGGAGAGACGTTCGTTCATCTAGCACCAAGGGAACGGGTTGCAGGAGACACTTTTTCTCTGCTTTCTCAGTCTGTTTCCTAGTGCCGGTTTGAAGTTCCTGCAGTTTTCACTGTAAAACCGAGTTGGAGCTAGTACCTCCCCATATATATGTATGGAATGGAGTTAGCAACTGAAAAGAAACTTTGTGTTCCCAACAAGCTAGGTGAAGGACGGCTTTCACACACACTTATCTCTCAGAACTGAGCAAGTGGAGAGACGTTCGTTCATCTAGCACCAAGGGAACGGGTTGCAGGAGACACTTTTTCTCTGCTTTCTCAGTCTGTTGCCTAGTGCCGGTTTGAAGTTCCTGCAGTTTTCACTGTAAAACCGAGTTGGAGCTAGTACCTCCCCATATATATGTATGGAATGGAGTTTGCAACTGAAAAGAAACTTTGTGTTCCCAACAAGCTAGGTGAAGGACGACTTTCACACACACTTATCTCTCAGAACTGAGCAAGTGGAGAGACGTTCGTTCATCTAGCACCAAGGGAACGGGTTGCAGGAGACACTTTTTCTCTGCTTTCTCAGTCTGTTTCCTAGTGCTGGTTTGAAGTTCCTGCAGTTTTCACTGTCAAACCGTGTTGGAGATTGTACCTCCCCATATATATGTATGGAATGGAGTTTGCAACTGAAAAGAAACTTTGAGTTCCCAAAAAGCTTGGTGAAGGACGGCTTTCACACACACTTATCTCTCAGAACTGAGCAAGTGGAGAGACGTTCGTTCATCTAGCACCAAGGGAACGGGTTGCAGGAGACACTTTTTCTCTGCTTTCTCAGTCTGTTTCCTAGTGCCGGTTTGAAGTTCCTGCAGTTTTCACTGTAAAACCGAGTTGGAGCTAGTACCTCCCCATATATATGTATGGAATGGAGTTTGCAACTGAAAAGAAACTTTGTGTTCCCAACAAGCTAGGTGAAGGACGGCTTTCACACACACTTATCTCTCAGAACTGAGCAAGTGGAGAGACGTTCGTTCATCTAGCACCAAGGGAACGGGTTGCAGGAGGCACTTTTTCTCTGCTTTCTCAGTCTGTTTCCTAGTGCCGGTTTGAAGTTCCTGCAGTTTTCACTGTCAAACCGAGTTGGAGCTTGTACCTCCCCATATATATGTATGGAATGGAGTTTGCAACTGAAAAGAAACTTTGAGTTCCCAAAAAGCTTGGTGAAGGACGGCTTTCACACACACTTATCTCTCAGAACTGAGCAAGTGGAGAGACGTTCGTTCATCTAGCACCAAGGGAACGGGTTGCAGGAGACACTTTTTCTCTGCTTTCTCAGTCTGTTTCCTAGTGCCGGTTTGAAGTTCCTGCAGTTTTCACTGTCAAACCGAGTTGGAGCTTCTACCTCCAAATATATATGTATGGAATGGAGTTTGCAACTGAAAAGAAACTTTGTGTTCCCAACAAGCTAGGTGAAGGACGACTTTCACACACACTTATCTCTCAGAACTGAGCAAGTGGAGAGACGTTCGTTCATCTAGCACCAAGGGAACGGGTTGCAGGAGACACTTTTTCTCTGCTTTCTCAGTCTGTTTCCTAGTGCTGGTTTGAAGTTCCTGCAGTTTTCACTGTCAAACCGAGTTGGAGCTTGTACCTCCCCATATATATGTATGGAATGGAGTTTGCAACTGAAAAGAAACTTTGAGTTCCCAAAAAGCTTGGTGAAGGACTTCTTTCACACACACTTATCTCTCAGAACTGAGCAAGTGGAGAGACGTTCGTTCATCTAGCACCAAGGGAACGGGTTGCAGGAGACACTTTTTCTCTGCTTTCTCAGTCTGTTTCCTAGTGCCGGTTTGAAGTTCCTGCAGTTTTCACTGTAAAACCGAGTTGGAGCTAGTACCTCCCCATATATATGTATGGAATGGAGTTTGCAACTGAAAAGAAACTTTGTGTTCCCAACAAGCTAGGTGAAGGACGGCTTCCATACACACTTATCTCTCAGAACTGAGCAAGTGGAGAGACGTTCGTTCATCTAGCACCAAGGGAACGGGTTGCAGGAGACACTTTTTCTCTGCTTTCTCAGTCTGTTTCCTAGTGCCGGTTTGAAGTTCCTGCAGTTTTCACTGTAAAACCGAGTTGGAGCTAGTACCTCCCCATATATATGTATGGAATGGAGTTTGCAACTGAAAAGAAACTTTGAGTTCCCAACAAGCTAGGTGAAGGACGGCTTTCACACACACTTATCTCTCAGAACTGAGCAAGTGGAGAGACGTTCGTTCATCTAGCACCAAGGGAACGGGTTGCAGGAGACACTTTTTCTCTGCTTTCTCAGTCTGTTTCCTAGTGCCGGTTTGAAGTTCCTGCAGTTTTCACTGTCAAACCGAGTTGGAGCTTGTACCTCCCCATATATTTGTATGGAATGGAGTTTGCAACTGAAAAGAAACTTTGTGTTCCCAACAAGCTAGGTGAAGGTCGGCTTTCACACACACTTATCTCTCAGAACTGAGCAAGTGGAGAGACGTTCGTTCATCTAGCACCAAGGGAACGGGTTGCAGGAGACACTTTTTCTCTGCTTTCTCAGTCTGTTTCCTAGTGCCGGTTTGAAGTTCCTGCAGTTTTCACTGTCAAACCGAGTTGGAGCTTGTACCTCCCCGTGTATATGTATGGAATGGAGTTTGCAACTGAAAAGAAACTTTGTGTTCCCAACAAGCTAGGTGAAGGACGGCTTTCACACACACTTATCTCTCAGAACTGAGCAAGTGGAGAGACGTTCGTTCATCTAGCACCAAGGGAACGGGTTGCAGGAGACACTTTTTCTCTGCTTTCTCAGTCTGTTTCCTAGTGCCGGTTTGAAGTTCCTGCAGTTTTCACTGTCAAACCGAGTTGGAGCTTGTACCTCCCCATATATATGTATGGAATGGAGTTTGCAACTGAAAAGAAACTTTGTGTTCCCAACAAGCTAGGTGAAGGACGGCTTTCACACACACTTATCTCTCAGAACTGAGCAAGTGGAGAGACGTTCGTTCATCTAGCACCAAGGGAACGGGTTGCAGGAGACACTTTTTCTCTGCTTTCTCAGTCTGTTTCCTAGTGCCGGTTTGAAGTTCCTGCAGTTTTCACTGTCAAACCGAGTTGGAGCTTCTACCTCCAAATATATATGTATGGAATGGAGTTTGCAACTGAAAAGAAACTTTGTGTTCCCAACAAGCTAGGTGAAGGACGACTTTCACACACACTTATCTCTCAGAACTGAGCAAGTGGAGAGACGTTCGTTCATCTAGCACCAAGGGAACGGGTTGCAGGAGACACTTTTTCTCTGCTTTCTCAGTCTGTTTCCTAGTGCTGGTTTGAAGTTCCTGCAGTTTTCACTGTCAAACCGAGTTGGAGCTTGTACCTCCCCATATATATGTATGGAATGGAGTTTGCAACTGAAAAGAAACTTTGAGTTCCCAAAAAGCTTGGTGAAGGACGGCTTTCACACACACTTATCTCTCAGAACTGAGCAAGTGGAGAGACGTTCGTTCATCTAGCACCAAGGGAACGGGTTGCAGGAGACACTTTTTCTCTGCTTTCTCAGTCTGTTTCCTAGTGCCGGTTTGAAGTTCCTGCAGTTTTCACTGTAAAACCGAGTTGGAGCTAGTACCTCCCCATATATATGTATGGAATGGAGTTTGCAACTGAAAAGAAACTTTGTGTTCCCAACAAGCTAGGCGAAGGACGGCTTTCACACACACTTATCTCTCAGAACTGAGCAAGTGGAGAGACGTTCGTTCATCTAGCACCAAGGGAACGGGTTGCAGGAGACACTTTTTCTCTGCTTTCTCAGTCTGTTTCATAGTGCCGGATTGAAGTTCCTGCAGTTTTCACTGTCAAACCGAGTTGGAGCTTCTACCTCCAAATATATATGTATGGAATGGAGTTTGCAACTGAAAAGCAACTTTGTGTTCCCAACAAGCTAGGTGAAGGACGGCTTTCACACACACTTATCTCTCAGAACTGAGCAAGTGGAGAGACGTTCGTTCATCTAGCACCAAGGGAACGGGTTGCACGAGACACTTTTTCTCTGCTTTCTCAGTCTGTTTCCTAGTGCCGGTTTGAAGTTCCTGCAGTTTTCACTGTAAAACCGAGTTGGAGCTTGTATCTAACCATATATATGTATGGAATGGAGTTTGCAACTGAAAAGAAACTTTGTGTTCCCAAGAAGCTAGGTGAAGGACGGCTTTCACACACACTTATCTCTCAGAACTGAGCAAGTGGAGAGACGTTCGTTCATCTAGCACCAAGGGAACGGGTTGCAGGAGACACTTTTTCTCTGCTTTCTCAGTCTGTTTCCTAGTGCCGGTTTGAAGTTCCTGCAGTTTTCACTGTCAAACCGAGTTGGAGCTTCTACATCCAAATATATATGTATGGAATGGAGTTTGCAACTGAAAAGAAACTTTGTGTTCCCAACAAGCTAGGTGAAGGACGACTTTCACACACACTTATCTCTCAGAACTGAGCAAGTGGAGAGACGTTCGTTCATCTAGCACCAAGGGAACGGGTTGCAGGAGACACTTTTTCTCTGCTTTCTCAGTCTGTTTCCTAGTGCCGGTTTGAAGTTCCTGCAGTTTTCACTGTAAAACCGAGTTGGAGCTTGTACCTCCCCATATATATGTATGGAATGGAGTTTGCAACTGAAAAGAAACTTTGTGTTCCCAACAAGCTAGGTGAAGGACGGCTTTCACACACACTTATCTCTCAGAACTGAGCAAGTGGAGAGACGTTCGTTCATCTAGCACCAAGGGAACGGGTTGCAGGAGACACTTTTTCTCTGCTTTCTCAGTCTGTTTCCTAGTGCCGGTTTGAAGTTCCTGCAGTTTTCACTGTCAAACCGAGTTGGAGCTTCTACCTCCAAATATATATATATGGAATGGAGTTTGCAACTGAAAAGAAACTTTGTGTTCCCAACAAGCTAGGTGAAGGACGACTTTCACACACACTTATCTCTCAGAACTGAGCAAGTGGAGAGACGTTCGTTCATCTAGCACCAAGGGAACGGGTTGCAGGAGACACTTTTTCTCTGCTTTCTCAGTCTGTTTCCTAGTGCTGGTTTGAAGTTCCTTCAGTTTTCACTGTCAAACCGAGTTGGAGCTTGTACCTCCCCATATATATGTATGGAATGGAGTTTGCAACTGAAAAGAAACTTTGAGTTCCCAAAAAGCTTGGTGAAGTACGGCTTTCACACACACTTATCTCTCAGAACTGAGCAAGTGGAGAGACGTTCGTTCATCTAGCACCAAGGGAACGGGTTGCAGGAGGCACTTTTTCTCTGCTTTCTCAGTCTGTTTCCTAGTGCCGGTTTGAAGTTCCTGCAGTTTTCACTGTTAAACCGAGTTGGAGCTAGTACCTCCCCATATATGTGTATGGAATGGAGTTTGCAACTGAAAAGAAACTTTGTGTTCCCAACAAGCTAGGTGAAGGACGGCTTTCACACACACTTATCTCTCAGAACTGAGCAAGTGGAGAGATGTTCGTTCATCTAGCACCAAGGGAACGGGTTGCAGGAGACACTTTTTGTCTGCTTTCTCAGTCTGTTTCCTAGTGCCGGTTTGAAGTTCCTGCAGTTTTCACTGTCAAACCGAGTTGGAGCTTCTACCTCCAAATATATATGTATGGAATGGAGTTTGCAAGTGAAAAGAAACTTTGTGTTCCCAACAAGCTAGGTGAAGGACGACTTTCACACACACTTATCTCTCAGAACTGAGCAAGTGGAGAGACGTTCGTTCATCTAGCACCAAGGGAACGGGTTGCAGGAGACACTTTTTCTCTGCTTTCTCAGTCTGTTTCCTAGTGCTGGTTTGAAGTTCCTGCAGTTTTCACTGTCAAACCGAGTTGGAGCTTGTACCTCCCCATATATATGTATGGAATGGAGTTTGCAACTGAAAAGAAACTTTGAGTTCCCAAAAAGCTTGGTGAAGTACGGCTTTCACACACACTTATCTCTCAGAACTGAGCAAGTGGAGAGACGTTCGTTCATCTAGCACCAAGGGAACGGGTTGCAGGAGGCACTTTTTCTCTGCTTTCTCAGTCTGTTTCCTAGTGCCGGTTTGAAGTTCCTGCAGTTTTCACTGTCAAACCGAGTTGGAGCTAGTACCTCCCCATATATGTGTATGGAATGGAGTTTGCAACTGAAAAGAAACTTTGTGTTCCCAACAAGCTAGGTGAAGGACGGCTTTCACACACACTTATCTCTCAGAACTGAGCAAGTGGAGAGACGTTCGTTCATCTAGCACCAAGGGAACGGGTTGCAGGAGACACTTTTTCTCTGCTTTCTCAGTCTGTTTCCTAGTGCCGGTTTGAAGTTCCTGCAGTTTTCACTGTAAAATCGAGTTGGAGCTTCTACCTCCCCATATATATGTATGGAATGGAGTTTGCAACTGAAAAGAAACTTTGAGTTCCCAAAAAGCTTGGTGAAGGACGGCTTTAACACACACTTATCTCTCAGAACTGAGCAAGTGGAGAGACGTTCGTTCATCTAGCACCAAGGGAACGGGTTGCAGGAGGCACTTTTTCTCTGCTTTCTCAGTCTGTTTCCTAGTGCCGGTTTGAAGTTCCTGCAGTTTTCACTGTCAAACCGAGTTGGAGCTAGTACCTCCCCATATATGTGTATGGAATGGAGTTTGCAACTGAAAAGAAACTTTGTGTTCCCAACAAGCTAGGTGAAGGACGGCTTTCACACACACTTATCTCTCAGAACTGAGCAAGTGGAGAGACGTTCGTTCATCTAGCACCAAGGGAACGGGTTGCAGGAGACACTTTTTCTCTGCTTTCTCAGTCTGTTTCCTAGTGCCGGTTTGAAGTTCCTGCAGTTTTCACTGTAAAACCGAGTTGGAGCTTCTACCTCCAAATATATATGTATGGAATGGAGTTTGCAACTGAAAAGAAACTTTGTGTTCCCAACAAGCTAGGTGAAGGACGGCTTTCACACACACTTATCTCTCAGAACTGAGCAAGTGGAGAGACGTTCGTTCATCTAGCACCAAGGGAACGGGTTGCAGGAGACACATTTTCTCTGCTTTCTCAGTCTGTTTCCTAGTGCCGGTTTGAAGTTCCTGCAGTTTTCACTGTCAAACCGAGTTGGAGCTTGTACCTCCCCATATATATGTATGGAATGGAGTTTGCAACTGAAAAGAAACTTTGAGTTCCCAAAAAGCTTGGTGAAGTACGGCTTTCACACACACTTATCTCTCAGAACTGAGCAAGTGGAGAGACGTTCGTTCATCTAGCACCAAGGGAACGGGTTGCAGGAGGCACTTTTTCTCTGCTTTCTCAGTCTGTTTCCTAGTGCCGGTTTGAAGTTCCTGCAGTTTTCACTGTTAAACCGAGTTGGAGCTAGTACCTCCCCATATATGTGTATGGAATGGAGTTTGCAACTGAAAAGAAACTTTGTGTTCCCAACAAGCTAGGTGAAGGACGGCTTTCACACACACTTATCTCTCAGAACTGAGCAAGTGGAGAGATGTTCGTTCATCTAGCACCAAGGGAACGGGTTGCAGGAGACACTTTTTGTCTGCTTTCTCAGTCTGTTTCCTAGTGCCGGTTTGAAGTTCCTGCAGTTTTCACTGTCAAACCGAGTTGGAGCTTCTACCTCCAAATATATATGTATGGAATGGAGTTTGCAAGTGAAAAGAAACTTTGTGTTCCCAACAAGCTAGGTGAAGGACGACTTTCACACACACTTATCTCTCAGAACTGAGCAAGTGGAGAGACGTTCGTTCATCTAGCACCAAGGGAACGGGTTGCAGGAGACACTTTTTCTCTGCTTTCTCAGTCTGTTTCCTAGTGCTGGTTTGAAGTTCCTGCAGTTTTCACTGTCAAACCGAGTTGGAGCTTGTACCTCCCCATATATATGTATGGAATGGAGTTTGCAACTGAAAAGAAACTTTGAGTTCCCAAAAAGCTTGGTGAAGTACGGCTTTCACACACACTTATCTCTCAGAACTGAGCAAGTGGAGAGACGTTCGTTCATCTAGCACCAAGGGAACGGGTTGCAGGAGGCACTTTTTCTCTGCTTTCTCAGTCTGTTTCCTAGTGCCGGTTTGAAGTTCCTGCAGTTTTCACTGTCAAACCGAGTTGGAGCTAGTACCTCCCCATATATGTGTATGGAATGGAGTTTGCAACTGAAAAGAAACTTTGTGTTCCCAACAAGCTAGGTGAAGGACGGCTTTCACACACACTTATCTCTCAGAACTGAGCAAGTGGAGAGACGTTCGTTCATCTAGCACCAAGGGAACGGGTTGCAGGAGACACTTTTTCTCTGCTTTCTCAGTCTGTTTCCTAGTGCCGGTTTGAAGTTCCTGCAGTTTTCACTGTAAAATCGAGTTGGAGCTTCTACCTCCCCATATATATGTATGGAATGGAGTTTGCAACTGAAAAGAAACTTTGAGTTCCCAAAAAGCTTGGTGAAGGACGGCTTTCACACACACTTATCTCTCAGAACTGAGCAAGTGGAGAGACGTTCGTTCATCTAGCACCAAGGGAACGGGTTGCAGGAGGCACTTTTTCTCTGCTTTCTCAGTCTGTTTCCTAGTGCCGGTTTGAAGTTCCTGCAGTTTTCACTGTCAAACCGAGTTGGAGCTAGTACCTCCCCATATATGTGTATGGAATGGAGTTTGCAACTGAAAAGAAACTTTGTGTTCCCAACAAGCTAGGTGAAGGACGGCTTTCACACACACTTATCTCTCAGAACTGAGCAAGTGGAGAGACGTTCGTTCATCTAGCACCAAGGGAACGGGTTGCAGGAGACACTTTTTCTCTGCTTTCTCAGTCTGTTTCCTAGTGCCGGTTTGAAGTTCCTGCAGTTTTCACTGTAAAACCGAGTTGGAGCTTCTACCTCCAAATATATATGTATGGAATGGAGTTTGCAAGTGAAAAGAAACTTTGTGTTCCCAACAAGCTAGGTGAAGGACGACTTTCACACACACTTATCTCTCAGAACTGAGCAAGTGGAGAGACGTTCGTTCATCTAGCACCAAGGGAACGGGTTGCAGGAGACACTTTTTCTCTGCTTTCTCAGTCTGTTTCCTAGTGCTGGTTTGAAGTTCCTGCAGTTTTCACTGTCAAACCGAGTTGGAGCTTGTACCTCCCCATATATATGTATGGAATGGAGTTTGCAACTGAAAAGAAACTTTGAGTTCCCAAAAAGCTTGGTGAAGTACGGCTTTCACACACACTTATCTCTCAGAACTGAGCAAGTGGAGAGACGTTCGTTCATCTAGCACCAAGGGAACGGGTTGCAGGAGGCACTTTTTCTCTGCTTTCTCAGTCTGTTTCCTAGTGCCGGTTTGAAGTTCCTGCAGTTTTCACTGTCAAACCGAGTTGGAGCTAGTACCTCCCCATATATGTGTATGGAATGGAGTTTGCAACTGAAAAGAAACTTTGTGTTCCCAACAAGCTAGGTGAAGGACGGCTTTCACACACACTTATCTCTCAGAACTGAGCAAGTGGAGAGACGTTCGTTCATCTAGCACCAAGGGAACGGGTTGCAGGAGACACTTTTTCTCTGCTTTCTCAGTCTGTTTCCTAGTGCCGGTTTGAAGTTCCTGCAGTTTTCACTGTAAAATCGAGTTGGAGCTTCTACCTCCCCATATATATGTATGGAATGGAGTTTGCAACTGAAAAGAAACTTTGAGTTCCCAAAAAGCTTGGTGAAGGACGGCTTTCACACACACTTATCTCTCAGAACTGAGCAAGTGGAGAGACGTTCGTTCATCTAGCACCAAGGGAACGGGTTGCAGGAGGCACTTTTTCTCTGCTTTCTCAGTCTGTTTCCTAGTGCCGGTTTGAAGTTCCTGCAGTTTTCACTGTCAAACCGAGTTGGAGCTAGTACCTCCCCATATATGTGTATGGAATGGAGTTTGCAACTGAAAAGAAACTTTGTGTTCCCAACAAGCTAGGTGAAGGACGGCTTTCACACACACTTATCTCTCAGAACTGAGCAAGTGGAGAGACGTTCGTTCATCTAGCACCAAGGGAACGGGTTGCAGGAGACACTTTTTCTCTGCTTTCTCAGTCTGTTTCCTAGTGCCGGTTTGAAGTTCCTGCAGTTTTCACTGTAAAACCGAGTTGGAGCTTCTACCTCCAAATATATATGTATGGAATGGAGTTTGCAACTGAAAAGAAACTTTGTGTTCCCAACAAGCTAGGTGAAGGACGGCTTTCACACACACTTATCTCTCAGAACTGAGCAAGTGGAGAGACGTTCGTTCATCTAGCACCAAGGGAACGGGTTGCAGGAGACACTTTTTCTCTGCTTTCTCAGTCTGTTTCCTAGTGCCGGTTTGAAGTTCCTGCAGTTTTCACTGTAAAACCGAGTTGGAGCTAGTACCTCCCCATATATATGTATGGAATGGAGTTTGCAACTGAAAAGAAACTTTGTGTTCCCAACAAGCTAGGTGAAGGACGGCTTCCATACACACTTATCTCTCAGAACTGAGCAAGTGGAGAGACGTTCGTTCATCTAGCACCAAGGGAACGGGTTGCAGGAGACACTTTTTCTCTGCTTTCTCAGTCTGTTTCCTAGTGCCGGTTTGAAGTTCCTGCAGTTTTCACTGTAAAACCGAGTTGGAGCTAGTACCTCCCCATATATATGTATGGAATGGAGTTTGCAACTGAAAAGAAACTTTGAGTTCCCAACAAGCTAGGTGAAGGACGGCTTTCACACACACTTATCTCTCAGAACTGAGCAAGTGGAGAGACGTTCGTTCATCTAGCACCAAGGGAACGGGTTGCAGGAGACACTTTTTCTCTGCTTTCTCAGTCTGTTTCCTAGTGCCGGTTTGAAGTTCCTGCAGTTTTCACTGTCAAACCGAGTTGGAGCTTGTACCTCCCCATATATATGTATGGAATGGAGTTTGCAACTGAAAAGAAACTTTGTGTTCCCAACAAGCTAGGTGAAGGACGGCTTTCACACACACTTATCTCTCAGAACTGAGCAAGTGGAGAGACGTTCGTTCATCTAGCACCAAGGGAACGGGTTGCAGGAGACACTTTTTCTCTGCTTTCTCAGTCTGTTTCCTAGTGCCGGTTTGAAGTTCCTGCAGTTTTCACTGTCAAACCGAGTTGGATCTTGTACCTCCCCGTGTATATGTATGGAATGGAGTTTGCAACTGAAAAGAAACTTTGTGTTCCCAACAAGCTAGGTGAAGGACGGCTTTCACACACACTTATCTCTCAGAACTGAGCAAGTGGAGAGACGTTCGTTCATCTAGCACAAAGGGAACGGGTTGCAGGAGACACTTTTTCTCTGCTTTCTCAGTCTGTTTCCTAGTGCCGGTTTGAAGTTCCTGCAGTTTTCACTGTCAAACCGAGTTGGAGCTTGTACCTCCCCATATATATGTATGGAATGGAGTTTGCAACTGAAAAGAAACTTTGTGTTCCCAACAAGCTAGGTGAAGGACGGCTTTCACACACACTTATCTCTCAGAACTGAGCAAGTGGAGAGACGTTCGTTCATCTAGCACCAAGGGAACGGGTTGCAGGAGACACTTTTTCTCTGCTTTCTCAGTCTGTTTCCTAGTGCCGGTTTGAAGTTCCTGCAGTTTTCACTGTCAAACCGAGTTGGAGCTTCTACCTCCAAATATATATGTATGGAATGGAGTTTGCAACTGAAAAGAAACTTTGTGTTCCCAACAAGCTAGGTGAAGGACGACTTTCACACACACTTATCTCTCAGAACTGAGCAAGTGGAGAGACGTTCGTTCATCTAGCACCAAGGGAACGGGTTGCAGGAGACACTTTTTCTCTGCTTTCTCAGTCTGTTTCCTAGTGCTGGTTTGAAGTTCCTGCAGTTTTCACTGTCAAACCGAGTTGGAGCTTGTACCTCCCCATATATATGTATGGAATGGAGTTTGCAACTGAAAAGAAACTTTGAGTTCCCAAAAAGCTTGGTGAAGGACGGCTTTCACACATACTTATCTCTCAGAACTGAGCAAGTGGAGAGACGTTCGTTCATCTAGCACCAAGGGAACGGGTTGCAGGAGACACTTTTTCTCTGCTTTCTCAGTCTGTTTCCTAGTGCCGGTTTGAAGTTCCTGCAGTTTTCACTGTAAAACCGAGTTGGAGCTAGTACCTCCCCATATATATGTATGGAATGGAGTTTGCAACTGAAAAGAAACTTTGTGTTCCCAACAAGCTAGGTGAAGGACGGCTTTCACACACACTTATCTCTCAGAACTGAGCAAGTGGAGAGACGTTCGTTCATCTAGCACCAAGGGAACGGGTTGCAGGAGACACTTTTTCTCTGCTTTCTCAGTCTGTTTCCTAGTGCCGGTTTGAAGTTCCTGCAGTTTTCACTGTCAAACCGAGTTGGAGCTTCTACCTCCAAATATATATGTATGGAATGGAGTTTGCAACTGAAAAGAAACTTTGTGTTCCCAACAAGCTAGGTGAAGGACGGCTTTCACACACACTTATCTCTCAGAACTGAGCAAGTGGAGAGACGTTCGTTCATCTAGCACCAAGGGAACGGGTTGCAGGAGACACTTTTTCTCTGCTTTCTCAGTCTGTTTCCTAGTGCCGGTTTGAAGTTCCTGCAGTTTTCACTGTAAAACCGAGTTGGAGCTTGTATCTCCCCATATATATGTATGGAATGGAGTTTGCAACTGAAAAGAAACTTTGTGTTCCCAACAAGCTAGGTGAAGGACGGCTTTCACACACACTTATCTCTCAGAACTGAGCAAGTGGAGAGACGTTCGTTCATCTAGCACCAAGGGAACGGGTTGCAGGAGACACTTTTTCTCTGCTTTCTCAGTCTGTTTCCTAGTGCCGGTTTGAAGTTCCTGCAGTTTTCACTGTCAAACCGAGTTGGAGCTTCTACCTCCAAATATATATGTATGGAATGGAGTTTGCAACTGAAAAGAAACTTTGTGTTCCCAACAAGCTAGGTGAAGGACGACTTTCACACACACTTATCTCTCAGAACTGAGCAAGTGGAGAGACGTTCGTTCATCTAGCACCAAGGGAACGGGTTGCAGGAGACACTTTTTCTCTGCTTTCTCAGTCTGTTTCCTAGTGCCGGTTTGAAGTTCCTGCAGTTTTCACTGTCAAACCGAGTTGGAGCTTGTACCTCCCCATATATATGTATGGAATGGAGTTTGCAACTGAAAAGAAACTTTGAGTTCCCAAAAAGCTTGGTGAAGGACGGCTTTCACACATACTTATCTCTCAGAACTGAGCAAGTGGAGAGACGTTCGTTCATCTAGCACCAAGGGAACGGGTTGCAGGAGACACTTTTTCTCTGCTTTCTCAGTCTGTTTCCTAGTGCCGGTTTGAAGTTCCTGCAGTTTTCACTGTAAAACCGAGTTGGAGCTAGTACCTCCCCATATATATGTATGGAATGGAGTTTGCAACTGAAAAGAAACTTTGTGTTCCCAACAAGCTAGGTGAAGGACGGCTTTCACACACACTTATCTCTCAGAACTGAGCAAGTGGAGAGACGTTCGTTCATCTAGCACCAAGGGAACGGGTTGCAGGAGACACTTTTTCTCTGCTTTCTCAGTCTGTTTCCTAGTGCCGGTTTGAAGTTCCTGCAGTTTTCACTGTCAAACCGAGTTGGAGCTTCTACCTCCAAATATATATGTATGGAATGGAGTTTGCAACTGAAAAGAAACTTTGTGTTCCCAACAAGCTAGGTGAAGGACGGCTTTCACACACACTTATCTCTCAGAACTGAGCAAGTGGAGAGACGTTCGTTCATCTAGCACCAAGGGAACGGGTTGCAGGAGACACTTTTTCTCTGCTTTCTCAGTCTGTTTCCTAGTGCCGGTTTGAAGTTCCTGCAGTTTTCACTGTAAAACCGAGTTGGAGCTTGTATCTCCCCATATATATGTATGGAATGGAGTTTGCAACTGAAAAGAAACTTTGTGTTCCCAACAAGCTAGGTGAAGGACGGCTTTCACACACACTTATCTCTCAGAACTGAGCAAGTGGAGAGACGTTCGTTCATCTAGCACCAAGGGAACGGGTTGCAGGAGACACTTTTTCTCTGCTTTCTCAGTCTGTTTCCTAGTGCCGGTTTGAAGTTCCTGCAGTTTTCACTGTCAAACCGAGTTGGAGCTTCTACATCCAAATATATATGTATGGAATGGAGTTTGCAACTGAAAAGAAACTTTGTGTTCCCAACAAGCTAGGTGAAGGACGACTTTCACACACACTTATCTCTCAGAACTGAGCAAGTGGAGAGACGTTCGTTCATCTAGCACCAAGGGAACGGGTTGCAGGAGACACTTTTTCTCTGCTTTCTCAGTCTGTTTCCTAGTGCCGGTTTGAAGTTCCTGCAGTTTTCACTGTAAAACCGAGTTGGAGCTTGTACCTCCCCATATATATGTATGGAATGGAGTTTGCAACTGAAAAGAAACTTTGTGTTCCCAACAAGCTAGGTGAAGGACGGCTTTCACACACACTTATCTCTCAGAACTGAGCAAGTGGAGAGACGTTCGTTCATCTAGCACCAAGGGAACGGGTTGCAGGAGACACTTTTTCTCTACTTTCTCAGTCTGTTTCCTAGTGCCGGTTTGAAGTTCCTGCAGTTTTCACTGTCAAACCGAGTTGGAGCTTCTACCTCCAAATATATATGTATGGAATGGAGTTTGCAACTGAAAAGAAACTTTGTGTTCCCAACAAGCTAGGTGAAGGACGACTTTCACACACACTTATCTCTCAGAACTGAGCAAGTGGAGAGACGTTCGTTCATCTAGCACCAAGGGAACGGGTTGCAGGAGACACTTTTTCTCTGCTTTCTCAGTCTGTTTCCTAGTGCTGGTTTGAAGTTCCTGCAGTTTTCACTGTCAAACCGAGTTGGAGCTTGTACCTCCCCATATATATGTATGGAATGGAGTTTGCAACTGAAAAGAAACTTTGAGTTCCCAAAAAGCTTGGTGAAGTACGGCTTTCACACACACTTATCTCTCAGAACTGAGCAAGTGGAGAGACGTTCGTTCATCTAGCACCAAGGGAACGGGTTGCAGGAGGAACTTTTTCTCTGCTTTCTCAGTCTGTTTCCTAGTGCCGGTTTGAAGTTCCTGCAGTTTTCACTGTAAAACCGAGTTGGAGCTAGTACCTCCCCATATATGTGTATGGAATGGAGTTTGCAACTGAAAAGAAACTTTGTGTTCCCAACAAGCTAGGTGAAGGACGGCTTTCACACACACTTATCTCTCAGAACTGAGCAAGTGGAGAGATGTTCGTTCATCTAGCACCAAGGGAACGGGTTGCAGGAGACACTTTTTGTCTGCTTTCTCAGTCTGTTTCCTAGTGCCGGTTTGAAGTTCCTGCAGTTTTCACTGTCAAACCGAGTTGGAGCTTCTACCTCCAAATATATATGTATGGAATGGAGTTTGCAAGTGAAAAGAAACTTTGTGTTCCCAACAAGCTAGGTGAAGGACGACTTTCACACACACTTAACTCTCAGAACTGAGCAAGTGGAGAGACGTTCGTTCATCTAGCACCAAGGGAACGGGTTGCAGGAGACACTTTTTCTCTGCTTTCTCAGTCTGTTTCCTAGTGCTGGTTTGAAGTTCCTGCAGTTTTCACTGTCAAACCGAGTTGGAGCTTGTACCTCCCCATATATATGTATGGAATGGAGTTTGCAACTGAAAAGAAACTTTGAGTTCCCAAAAAGCTTGGTGAAGTACGGCTTTCACACACACTTATCTCTCAGAACTGAGCAAGTGGAGAGACGTTCGTTCATCTAGCACCAAGGGAACGGGTTGCAGGAGGCACTTTTTCTCTGCTTTCTCAGTCTGTTTCCTAGTGCCGGTTTGAAGTTCCTGCAGTTTTCACTGTAAAACCGAGTTGGAGCTAGTACCTCCCCATATATGTGTATGGAATGGAGTTTGCAACTGAAAAGAAACTTTGTGTTCCCAACAAGCTAGGTGAAGGACGGCTTTCACACACACTTATCTCTCAGAACTGAGCAAGTGGAGAGACGTTCGTTCATCTAGCACCAAGGGAACGGGTTGCAGGAGACACTTTTTCTCTGCTTTCTCAGTCTGTTTCCTAGTGCCGGTTTGAAGTTCCTGCAGTTTTCACTGTAAAACCGAGTTGGAGCTTCTACCTCCCCATATATATGTATGGAATGGAGTTTGCAACTGAAAAGAAACTTTGAGTTCCCAAAAAGCTTGGTGAAGGACGGCTTTCACACACACTTATCTCTCAGAACTGAGCAAGTGGAGAGACGTTCGTTCATCTAGCACCAAGGGAACGGGTTGCAGGAGGCACTTTTTCTCTGCTTTCTCAGTCTGTTTCCTAGTGCCGGTTTGAAGTTCCTGCAGTTTTCACTGTAAAACCGAGTTGGAGCTTCTACCTCCAAATATATATGTATGGAATGGAGTTTGCAACTGAAAAGAAACTTTGTGTTCCCAACAAGCTAGGTGAAGGACGGCTTTCACACACACTTATCTCTCAGAACTGAGCAAGTGGAGAGACGTTCGTTCATCTAGCACCAAGGGAACGGGTTGCAGGAGACACTTTTTCTCTGCTTTCTCAGTCTGTTTCCTAGTGCCGGTTTGAAGTTCCTGCAGTTTTCACTGTAAAACCGAGTTGGAGCTAGTACCTCCCCATATATATGTATGGAATGGAGTTTGCAAATGAAAAGAAACTTTGTGTTCCCAACAAGCTAGGTGAAGGACGGCTTTCACACACACTTATCTCTCAGAACTGAGCAAGTGGAGAGACGTTCGTTCATCTAGCACCAAGGGAACGGGTTGCAGGAGACACTTTTTCTCTGCTTTCTCAGTCTGTTTTCTAGTGCCGGTTTGAAGTTCCTGCAGTTTTCAGTGTAAAACCGAGTTGGAGCTTCTACCTCCAAATATATATGTATGGAATGGAGTTTGCAACTGAAAAGAAACTTTGAGTTCCCAAAAAGCTATGTGAAGGACGGCTTTCACACTCACTTATCTCTGAGAACTGAGCAAGTGGAGAGACGTTCGTTCATCTAGCACCAATGGAACGGGTTGCAGGAGACACATTTTCTCTGCTTTCTCAGTCTGTTTCCTAGTGCCGGTTTGAAGTTCCTGCAGTTTTCACTGTAAAACCGAGTTGGAGCTAGAACCTCCCCATATATATGTATGGAATGGAGTTTGCAACTGAAAAGAAACTTTGTGTTCCCAACAAGCTAGGTGAAGGACGGCTTTCACACACACTTATCTCTCAGAACTGAGCAAGTGGAGAGAAGTTCGTTCATCTAGTACCAAGGGAACGGGTTGCAGGAGACACTTTTTCTCTGCTTTCTCAGTCTGTTTCCTAGTGCCGGTTTGAAATTCCTGCAGTTTTCACTGTAAAATCGGGTTGGATCTTCTACCGCCCCTTATATATGTATGGAATGGAGTTTGCAACTGAAAAGAAACTTTGTGTTCCCAACAAGCTAGGTGAAGGACGGCTTTCACACACACTTATCTCTCAGAACTGAGCAAGTGGAGAGACGTTCGTTCATCTAGCACCAAGGGAACGGGTTGCAGGAGACACTTTTTCTCTGCTTTCTCAGTCTGTTTCATAGTGCCGGTTTGAAGTTCCTGCAGTTTTCACTGTCAAACCGAGTTGGAGCTTCTACCTCCAAATATATATGTATGGAATGGAGTTTGCAACTGAAAAGCAACTTTGTGTTCCCAACAAGCTAGGTGAAGGACGGCTTTCACACACACTTATCTCTCAGAACTGAGCAAGTGGAGAGACGTTCGTTCATCTAGCACCAAGGGAACGGGTTGCACGAGACACTTTTTCTCTGCTTTCTCAGTCTGTTTCCTAGTGCCGGTTTGAAGTTCCTGCAGTTTTCACTGTAAAACCGAGTTGGAGCTTGTATCTAACCATATATATGTATGGAATGGAGTTTGCAACTGAAAAGAAACTTTGTGTTCCCAACAAGCTAGGTGAAGGACGGCTTTCACACACACTTATCTCTCAGAACTGAGCAAGTGGAGAGACGTTCGTTCATCTAGCACCAAGGGAACGGGTTGCAGGAGACACTTTTTCTCTGCTTTCTCAGTCTGTTTCCTAGTGCCGGTTTGAAGTTCCTGCAGTTTTCACTGTCAAACCGAGTTGGAGCTTCTACATCCAAATATATATGTATGGAATGGAGTTTGCAACTGAAAAGAAACTTTGTGTTCCCAACAAGCTAGGTGAAGGACGACTTTCACACACACTTATCTCTCAGAACTGAGCAAGTGGAGAGACGTTCGTTCATCTAGCACCAAGGGAACGGGTTGCAGGAGACACTTTTTCTCTGCTTTCTCAGTCTGTTTCCTAGTGCCGGTTTGAAGTTCCTGCAGTTTTCACTGTAAAACCGAGTTGGAGCTTGTACCTCCCCATATATATGTATGGAATGGAGTTTGCAACTGAAAAGAAACTTTGTGTTCCCAACAAGCTAGGTGAAGGACGGCTTTCACACACACTTATCTCTCAGAACTGAGCAAGTGGAGAGACGTTCGTTCATCTAGCACCAAGGGAACGGGTTGCAGGAGACACTTTTTCTCTGCTTTCTCAGTCTGTTTCCTAGTGCCGGTTTGAAGTTCCTGCAGTTTTCACTGTCAAACCGAGTTGGAGCTTCTACCTCCAAATATATATATATGGAATGGAGTTTGCAACTGAAAAGAAACTTTGTGTTCCCAACAAGCTAGGTGAAGGACGACTTTCACACACACTTATCTCTCAGAACTGAGCAAGTGGAGAGACGTTCGTTCATCTAGCACCAAGGGAACGGGTTGCAGGAGACACTTTTTCTCTGCTTTCTCAGTCTGTTTCCTAGTGCTGGTTTGAAGTTCCTTCAGTTTTCACTGTCAAACCGAGTTGGAGCTTGTACCTCCCCATATATATGTATGGAATGGAGTTTGCAACTGAAAAGAAACTTTGAGTTCCCAAAAAGCTTGGTGAAGTACGGCTTTCACACACACTTATCTCTCAGAACTGAGCAAGTGGAGAGACGTTCGTTCATCTAGCACCAAGGGAACGGGTTGCAGGAGGCACTTTTTCTCTGCTTTCTCAGTCTGTTTCCTAGTGCCGGTTTGAAGTTCCTGCAGTTTTCACTGTTAAACCGAGTTGGAGCTAGTACCTCCCCATATATGTGTATGGAATGGAGTTTGCAACTGAAAAGAAACTTTGTGTTCCCAACAAGCTAGGTGAAGGACGGCTTTCACACACACTTATCTCTCAGAACTGAGCAAGTGGAGAGATGTTCGTTCATCTAGCACCAAGGGAACGGGTTGCAGGAGACACTTTTTGTCTGCTTTCTCAGTCTGTTTCCTAGTGCCGGTTTGAAGTTCCTGCAGTTTTCACTGTCAAACCGAGTTGGAGCTTCTACCTCCAAATATATATGTATGGAATGGAGTTTGCAAGTGAAAAGAAACTTTGTGTTCCCAACAAGCTAGGTGAAGGACGACTTTCACACACACTTATCTCTCAGAACTGAGCAAGTGGAGAGACGTTCGTTCATCTAGCACCAAGGGAACGGGTTGCAGGAGACACTTTTTCTCTGCTTTCTCAGTCTGTTTCCTAGTGCTGGTTTGAAGTTCCTGCAGTTTTCACTGTCAAACCGAGTTGGAGCTTGTACCTCCCCATATATATGTATGGAATGGAGTTTGCAACTGAAAAGAAACTTTGAGTTCCCAAAAAGCTTGGTGAAGTACGGCTTTCACACACACTTATCTCTCAGAACTGAGCAAGTGGAGAGACGTTCGTTCATCTAGCACCAAGGGAACGGGTTGCAGGAGGCACTTTTTCTCTGCTTTCTCAGTCTGTTTCCTAGTGCCGGTTTGAAGTTCCTGCAGTTTTCACTGTCAAACCGAGTTGGAGCTAGTACCTCCCCATATATGTGTATGGAATGGAGTTTGCAACTGAAAAGAAACTTTGTGTTCCCAACAAGCTAGGTGAAGGACGGCTTTCACACACACTTATCTCTCAGAACTGAGCAAGTGGAGAGACGTTCGTTCATCTAGCACCAAGGGAACGGGTTGCAGGAGACACTTTTTCTCTGCTTTCTCAGTCTGTTGCCTAGTGCCGGTTTGAAGTTCCTGCAGTTTTCACTGTAAAACCGAGTTGGAGCTTCTACCTCCCCATATATATGTATGGAATGGAGTTTGCAACTGAAAAGAAACTTTGAGTTCCCAAAAAGCTTGGTGAAGGACGGCTTTCACACACACTTATCTCTCAGAACTGAGCAAGTGGAGAGACGTTCGTTCATCTAGCACCAAGGGAACGGGTTGCAGGAGGCACTTTTTCTCTGCTTTCTCAGTCTGTTTCCTAGTGCCGGTTTGAAGTTCCTGCAGTTTTCACTGTCAAACCGAGTTGGAGCTAGTACCTCCCCATATATGTGTATGGAATGGAGTTTGCAACTGAAAAGAAACTTTGTGTTCCCAACAAGCTAGGTGAAGGACGGCTTTCACACACACTTATCTCTCAGAACTGAGCAAGTGGAGAGACGTTCGTTCATCTAGCACCAAGGGAACGGGTTGCAGGAGACACTTTTTCTCTGCTTTCTCAGTCTGTTTCCTAGTGCCGGTTTGAAGTTCCTGCAGTTTTCACTGTAAAACCGAGTTGGAGCTTCTACCTCCAAATATATATGTATGGAATGGAGTTTGCAACTGAAAAGAAACTTTGTGTTCCCAACAAGCTAGGTGAAGGACGGCTTTCACACACACTTATCTCTCAGAACTGAGCAAGTGGAGAGACGTTCGTTCATCTAGCACCAAGGGAACGGGTTGCAGGAGACACTTTTTCTCTGCTTTCTCAGTCTGTTTCCTAGTGCCGGTTTGAAGTTCCTGCAGTTTTCACTGTAAAACCGAGTTGGAGCTAGTACCTCCCCATATATATGTATGGAATGGAGTTTGCAACTGAAAAGAAACTTTGTGTTCCCAACAAGCTAGGTGAAGGACGGCTTCAATACACACTTATCTCTCAGAACTGAGCAAGTGGAGAGACGTTCGTTCATCTAGCACCAAGGGAACGGGTTGCAGGAGACACTTTTTCTCTGCTTTCTCAGTCTGTTTCCTAGTGCCGGTTTGAAGTTCCTGCAGTTTTCACTGTAAAACCGAGTTGGAGCTAGTACCTCCCCATATATATGTATGGAATGGAGTTTGCAACTGAAAAGAAACTTTGAGTTCCCAACAAGCTAGGTGAAGGACGGCTTTCACACACACTTATCTCTCAGAACTGAGCAAGTGGAGAGACGTTCGTTCATCTAGCACCAAGGGAACGGGTTGCAGGAGACACTTTTTCTCTGCTTTCTCAGTCTGTTTCCTAGTGCCGGTTTGAAGTTCCTGCAGTTTTCACTGTCAAACCGAGTTGGAGCTTGTACCTCCCCATATATATGTATGGAATGGAGTTTGCAACTGAAAAGAAACTTTGTGTTCCCAACAAGCTAGGTGAAGGACGGCTTTCACACACACTTATCTCTCAGAACTGAGCAAGTGGAGAGACGTTCGTTCATCTAGCACCAAGGGAACGGGTTGCAGGAGACACTTTTTCTCTGCTTTCTCAGTCTGTTTCCTAGTGCCGGTTTGAAGTTCCTGCAGTTTTCACTGTCAAACCGAGTTGGATCTTGTACCTCCCCGTGTATATGTATGGAATGGAGTTTGCAACTGAAAAGAAACTTTGTGTTCCCAACAAGCTAGGTGAAGGACGGCTTTCACACACACTTATCTCTCAGAACTGAGCAAGTGGAGAGACGTTCGTTCATCTAGCACAAAGGGAACGGGTTGCAGGAGACACTTTTTCTCTGCTTTCTCAGTCTGTTTCCTAGTGCCGGTTTGAAGTTCCTGCAGTTTTCACTGTCAAACCGAGTTGGAGCTTGTACCTCCCCATATATATGTATGGAATGGAGTTTGCAACTGAAAAGAAACTTTGTGTTCCCAACAAGCTAGGTGAAGGACGGCTTTCACACACACTTATCTCTCAGAACTGAGCAAGTGGAGAGACGTTCGTTCATCTAGCACCAAGGGAACGGGTTGCAGGAGACACTTTTTCTCTGCTTTCTCAGTCTGTTTCCTAGTGCCGGTTTGAAGTTCCTGCAGTTTTCACTGTCAAACCGAGTTGGAGCTTCTACCTCCAAATATATATGTATGGAATGGAGTTTGCAACTGAAAAGAAACTTTGTGTTCCCAACAAGCTAGGTGAAGGACGACTTTCACACACACTTATCTCTCAGAACTGAGCAAGTGGAGAGACGTTCGTTCATCTAGCACCAAGGGAACGGGTTGCAGGAGACACTTTTTCTCTGCTTTCTCAGTCTGTTTCCTAGTGCTGGTTTGAAGTTCCTGCAGTTTTCACTGTCAAACCGAGTTGGAGCTTGTACCTCCCCATATATATGTATGGAATGGAGTTTGCAACTGAAAAGAAACTTTGAGTTCCCAAAAAGCTTGGTGAAGGACGGCTTTCACACATACTTATCTCTCAGAACTGAGCAAGTGGAGAGACGTTCGTTCATCTAGCACCAAGGGAACGGGTTGCAGGAGACACTTTTTCTCTGCTTTCTCAGTCTGTTTCCTAGTGCCGGTTTGAAGTTCCTGCAGTTTTCACTGTAAAACCGAGTTGGAGCTAGTACCTCCCCATATATATGTATGGAATGGAGTTTGCAACTGAAAAGAAACTTTGTGTTCCCAACAAGCTAGGTGAAGGACGGCTTTCACACACACTTATCTCTCAGAACTGAGCAAGTGGAGAGACGTTCGTTCATCTAGCACCAAGGGAACGGGTTGCAGGAGACACTTTTTCTCTGCTTTCTCAGTCTGTTTCCTAGTGCCGGTTTGAAGTTCCTGCAGTTTTCACTGTCAAACCGAGTTGGAGCTTCTACCTCCAAATATATATGTATGGAATGGAGTTTGCAACTGAAAAGAAACTTTGTGTTCCCAACAAGCTAGGTGAAGGACGGCTTTCACACACACTTATCTCTCAGAACTGAGCAAGTGGAGAGACGTTCGTTCATCTAGCACCAAGGGAACGGGTTGCAGGAGACACTTTTTCTCTGCTTTCTCAGTCTGTTTCCTAGTGCCGGTTTGAAGTTCCTGCAGTTTTCACTGTAAAACCGAGTTGGAGCTTGTATCTCCCCATATATATGTATGGAATGGAGTTTGCAACTGAAAAGAAACTTTGTGTTCCCAACAAGCTAGGTGAAGGACGGCTTTCACACACACTTATCTCTCAGAACTGAGCAAGTGGAGAGACGTTCGTTCATCTAGCACCAAGGGAACGGGTTGCAGGAGACACTTTTTCTCTGCTTTCTCAGTCTGTTTCCTAGTGCCGGTTTGAAGTTCCTGCAGTTTTCACTGTCAAACCGAGTTGGAGCTTCTACCTCCAAATATATATGTATGGAATGGAGTTTGCAACTGAAAAGAAACTTTGTGTTCCCAACAAGCTAGGTGAAGGACGACTTTCACACACACTTATCTCTCAGAACTGAGCAAGTGGAGAGACGTTCGTTCATCTAGCACCAAGGGAACGGGTTGCAGGAGACACTTTTTCTCTGCTTTCTCAGTCTGTTTCCTAGTGCCGGTTTGAAGTTCCTGCAGTTTTCACTGTCAAACCGAGTTGGAGCTTGTACCTCCCCATATATATGTATGGAATGGAGTTTGCAACTGAAAAGAAACTTTGAGTTCCCAAAAAGCTTGGTGAAGGACGGCTTTCACACATACTTATCTCTCAGAACTGAGCAAGTGGAGAGACGTTCGTTCATCTAGCACCAAGGGAACGGGTTGCAGGAGACACTTTTTCTCTGCTTTCTCAGTCTGTTTCCTAGTGCCGGTTTGAAGTTCCTGCAGTTTTCACTGTAAAACCGAGTTGGAGCTAGTACCTCCCCATATATATGTATGGAATGGAGTTTGCAACTGAAAAGAAACTTTGTGTTCCCAACAAGCTAGGTGAAGGACGGCTTTCACACACAATTATCTCTCAGAACTGAGCAAGTGGAGAGACGTTCGTTCATCTAGCACCAAGGGAACGGGTTGCAGGAGACACTTTTTCTCTGCTTTCTCAGTCTGTTTCCTAGTGCCGGTTTGAAGTTCCTGCAGTTTTCACTGTCAAACCGAGTTGGAGCTTCTACCTCCAAATATATATGTATGGAATGGAGTTTGCAACTGAAAAGAAACTTTGTGTTCCCAACAAGCTAGGTGAAGGACGGCTTTCACACACACTTATCTCTCAGAACTGAGCAAGTGGAGAGACGTTCGTTCATCTAGCACCAAGGGAACGGGTTGCAGGAGACACTTTTTCTCTGCTTTCTCAGTCTGTTTCCTAGTGCCGGTTTGAAGTTCCTGCAGTTTTCACTGTAAAACCGAGTTGGAGCTTGTATCTCCCCATATATATGTATGGAATGGAGTTTGCAACTGAAAAGAAACTTTGTGTTCCCAACAAGCTAGGTGAAGGACGGCTTTCACACACACTTATCTCTCAGAACTGAGCAAGTGGAGAGACGTTCGTTCATCTAGCACCAAGGGAACGGGTTGCAGGAGACACTTTTTCTCTGCTTTCTCAGTCTGTTTCCTAGTGCCGGTTTGAAGTTCCTGCAGTTTTCACTGTCAAACCGAGTTGGAGCTTCTACATCCAAATATATATGTATGGAATGGAGTTTGCAACTGAAAAGAAACTTTGTGTTCCCAACAAGCTAGGTGAAGGACGACTTTCACACACACTTATCTCTCAGAACTGAGCAAGTGGAGAGACGTTCGTTCATCTAGCACCAAGGGAACGGGTTGCAGGAGACACTTTTTCTCTGCTTTCTCAGTCTGTTTCCTAGTGCCGGTTTGAAGTTCCTGCAGTTTTCACTGTAAAACCGAGTTGGAGCTTGTACCTCCCCATATATATGTATGGAATGGAGTTTGCAACTGAAAAGAAACTTTGTGTTCCCAACAAGCTAGGTGAAGGACGGCTTTCACACACACTTATCTCTCAGAACTGAGCAAGTGGAGAGACGTTCGTTCATCTAGCACCAAGGGAACGGGTTGCAGGAGACACTTTTTCTCTACTTTCTCAGTCTGTTTCCTAGTGCCGGTTTGAAGTTCCTGCAGTTTTCACTGTCAAACCGAGTTGGAGCTTCTACCTCCAAATATATATGTATGGAATGGAGTTTGCAACTGAAAAGAAACTTTGTGTTCCCAACAAGCTAGGTGAAGGACGACTTTCACACACACTTATCTCTCAGAACTGAGCAAGTGGAGAGACGTTCGTTCATCTAGCACCAAGGGAACGGGTTGCAGGAGACACTTTTTCTCTGCTTTCTCAGTCTGTTTCCTAGTGCTGGTTTGAAGTTCCTGCAGTTTTCACTGTCAAACCGAGTTGGAGCTTGTACCTCCCCATATATATGTATGGAATGGAGTTTGCAACTGAAAAGAAACTTTGAGTTCCCAAAAAGCTTGGTGAAGTACGGCTTTCACACACACTTATCTCTCAGAACTGAGCAAGTGGAGAGACGTTCGTTCATCTAGCACCAAGGGAACGGGTTGCAGGAGGAACTTTTTCTCTGCTTTCTCAGTCTGTTTCCTAGTGCCGGTTTGAAGTTCCTGCAGTTTTCACTGTAAAACCGAGTTGGAGCTAGTACCTCCCCATATATGTGTATGGAATGGAGTTTGCAACTGAAAAGAAACTTTGTGTTCCCAACAAGCTAGGTGAAGGACGGCTTTCACACACACTTATCTCTCAGAACTGAGCAAGTGGAGAGATGTTCGTTCATCTAGCACCAAGGGAACGGGTTGCAGGAGACACTTTTTGTCTGCTTTCTCAGTCTGTTTCCTAGTGCCGGTTTGAAGTTCCTGCAGTTTTCACTGTCAAACCGAGTTGGAGCTTCTACCTCCAAATATATATGTATGGAATGGAGTTTGCAAGTGAAAAGAAACTTTGTGTTCCCAACAAGCTAGGTGAAGGACGACTTTCACACACACTTAACTCTCAGAACTGAGCAAGTGGAGAGACGTTCGTTCATCTAGCACCAAGGGAACGGGTTGCAGGAGACACTTTTTCTCTGCTTTCTCAGTCTGTTTCCTAGTGCTGGTTTGAAGTTCCTGCAGTTTTCACTGTCAAACCGAGTTGGAGCTTGTACCTCCCCATATATATGTATGGAATGGAGTTTGCAACTGAAAAGAAACTTTGAGTTCCCAAAAAGCTTGGTGAAGTACGGCTTTCACACACACTTATCTCTCAGAACTGAGCAAGTGGAGAGACGTTCGTTCATCTAGCACCAAGGGAACGGGTTGCAGGAGGCACTTTTTCTCTGCTTTCTCAGTCTGTTTCCTAGTGCCGGTTTGAAGTTCCTGCAGTTTTCACTGTAAAACCGAGTTGGAGCTAGTACCTCCCCATATATGTGTATGGAATGGAGTTTGCAACTGAAAAGAAACTTTGTGTTCCCAACAAGCTAGGTGAAGGACGGCTTTCACACACACTTATCTCTCAGAACTGAGCAAGTGGAGAGACGTTCGTTCATCTAGCACCAAGGGAACGGGTTGCAGGAGACACTTTTTCTCTGCTTTCTCAGTCTGTTTCCTAGTGCCGGTTTGAAGTTCCTGCAGTTTTCACTGTAAAACCGAGTTGGAGCTTCTACCTCCCCATATATATGTATGGAATGGAGTTTGCAACTGAAAAGAAACTTTGAGTTCCCAAAAAGCTTGGTGAAGGACGGCTTTCACACACACTTATCTCTCAGAACTGAGCAAGTGGAGAGACGTTCGTTCATCTAGCACCAAGGGAACGGGTTGCAGGAGGCACTTTTTCTCTGCTTTCTCAGTCTGTTTCCTAGTGCCGGTTTGAAGTTCCTGCAGTTTTCACTGTAAAACCGAGTTGGAGCTTCTACCTCCAAATATATATGTATGGAATGGAGTTTGCAACTGAAAAGAAACTTTGTGTTCCCAACAAGCTAGGTGAAGGACGGCTTTCACACACACTTATCTCTCAGAACTGAGCAAGTGGAGAGACGTTCGTTCATCTAGCACCAAGGGAACGGGTTGCAGGAGACACTTTTTCTCTGCTTTCTCAGTCTGTTTCCTAGTGCCGGTTTGAAGTTCCTGCAGTTTTCACTGTAAAACCGAGTTGGAGCTAGTACCTCCCCATATATATGTATGGAATGGAGTTTGCAAATGAAAAGAAACTTTGTGTTCCCAACAAGCTAGGTGAAGGACGGCTTTCACACACACTTATCTCTCAGAACTGAGCAAGTGGAGAGACGTTCGTTCATCTAGCACCAAGGGAACGGGTTGCAGGAGACACTTTTTCTCTGCTTTCTCAGTCTGTTTCCTAGTGCCGGTTTGAAGTTCCTGCAGTTTTCAGTGTAAAACCGAGTTGGAGCTTCTACCTCCAAATATATATGTATGGAATGGAGTTTGCAACTGAAAAGAAACTTTGAGTTCCCAAAAAGCTATGTGAAGGACGGCTTTCACACTCACTTATCTCTGAGAACTGAGCAAGTGGAGAGACGTTCGTTCATCTAGCACCAATGGAACGGGTTGCAGGAGACACATTTTCTCTGCTTTCTCAGTCTGTTTCCTAGTGCCGGTTTGAAGTTCCTGCAGTTTTCACTGTAAAACCGAGTTGGAGCTAGAACCTCCCCATATATATGTATGGAATGGAGTTTGCAACTGAAAAGAAACTTTGTGTTCCCAACAAGCTAGGTGAAGGACGGCTTTCACACACACTTATCTCTCAGAACTGAGCAAGTGGAGAGAAGTTCGTTCATCTAGTACCAAGGGAACGGGTTGCAGGAGACACTTTTTCTCTGCTTTCTCAGTCTGTTTCCTAGTGCCGGTTTGAAATTCCTGCAGTTTTCACTGTAAAATCGGGTTGGATCTTCTACCGCCCCTTATATATGTATGGAATGGTTTTTGCAACTGAAAAGAAACTTTGTGTACCCAACAAGCTAGGTGAAGGACGGCTTTCACACACACTTATCTCTCAGAACTGAGCAAGTGGAGAGACGTTCGTTCATCTAGCACCAAGGGAACGGGTTGCAGGAGACGCTTTTTCTCTGCTTTCTCAGTCTGTTTCCTAGTGCCGGTTTGAAGTTCCTGCAGTTTTCACTGTAAAACCGTGTTGGAGCTTCTACCTCCCCATATATATGTATGGAATGTAGTTTGCAACTGAAAAGAATCTTTGTGTTCCCAACAAGCTAGGTGAAGGACGGCTTTCACACACACTTATCTCTCAGAACTGAGCAAGTGGAGAGACGTTCGTTCATCTAGCACCAAGGGAACGGGTTGCAGGAGACACTTTTTCTCTGCTTTCTCAGTCTGTTTCCTAGTGCCGGTTTGAATTTCCTGCAGTTTTCACTGTAAAACCGAGTTGGAGCTAGTACCTCCCCATATATATGTATGGAATGGAGTTTGCAACTGAAAAGAAACTTTGTGTTCCCAACAAGCTAAGTGAAGGACGGCTTTCACACACAATTATCTCTCAGAACTGAGCAAGTGGAGAGACGTTCGTTCATCTAGCACCAAGGGAACGGGTTGCAGGAGACACTTTTTCTCTGCTTTCTCAGTCTGTTTCCTAGTGCCGTTTTGATGTTCCTGCAGTTTTCACTGTGAAACCGAGTTGGAGCTTGTACATCCCCATGTATATGTATGGAATGGAGTTTGCAACTGAAAAGAAACTTTGTGTTCCCAACAAGCTAGGTGAAGGACGGCTTTCACACACACTTATCTCTCAGAACTGAGCAAGTGGAGAGACGTTCGTTCATCTAGCACCAAGGGAACGGGTTGCAGGAGACACTTTTTCTCTGCTTTCTCAGTCTGTTTCGTAGTGCCGGTTTGAAGTTCCTGCAGTTTTCACTGTAAAACCGAGTTGGAGCTAGTACCTCCCCATATATATGTATGGAATGGAGTTTGCAACTGAAAAGAAACTTTGTGTTCCCAACAAGCTAGGTGAAGGACGGCTTTCACACACACTTATCTTTCAGAACTGAGCAAGTGGAGAGACGTTCGTTCATCTAGCACCAAGGGAACGGGTTGCAGGAGACACTTTTTCTCTGCTTTCTCAGTCTGTTTCCTAGTGCCGGTTTGAAGTTCCTGCAGTTTTCACTGTAAAACCGAGTTGGAGCTTCTACCTCCAAATATAGATGTATGGAATGGAGTTTGCAACTGAAAAGAAACTTTGTGTTCCCAACAAGCTAGGTGAAGGACGGCTTTCACACACACTTATCTCTCAGAACTGAGCAAGTGGAGAGACGTTCGTTCATCTAGCACCAAGGGAACGGGTTGCAGGAGACACTTTTTCTCTGCTTTCTCAGTCTGTTTCCTAGTGCCGGTTTGAAGTTCCTGCAGTTTTCACTGTCAAACCGAGTTGGAGCTTCTACATCCAAATATATATGTATGGAATGGAGTTTGCAACTGAAAAGAAACTTTGTGTTCCCAACAAGCTATGTGAAGGACGACTTTCACACAGACTTATCTCTCAGAACTGAGCAAGTGGAGAGACGTTCGTTCATCTAGCACCAAGGAAACGGGTTGCAGGAGACACTTTTTCTCTGCTTTCTCAGTCTGTTTCCTAGTGCCGGTTTGAAGTTCCTGCAGTTTTCACTGTAAAACCGAGTTGGAGCTTGTACCTCCCCATATATATGTATGGAATGGAGTTTGCAACTGAAAAGAAACTTTGTGTTCCCAACAAGCTAGGTGAAGGACGGCTTTCACACACACTTATCTCTCAGAACTGAGCAAGTGGAGAGACGTTCGTTCATCTAGCACCAAGGGAACGGGTTGCAGGAGACACTTTTTCTCTGCTTTCTCAGTCTGTTTCCTAGTGCCGGTTTGAAGTTCCTGCAGTTTTCACTGTCAAACCGAGTTGGAGCTTCTACCTCCAAATATATATGTATGGAATGGAGTTTGCAACTGAAAAGAAACTTTGTGTTCCCAACAAGCTAGGTGAAGGACGACTTTCACACACACTTATCTCTCAGAACTGAGCAAGTGGAGAGACGTTCGTTCATCTAGCACCAAGGGAACGGGTTGCAGGAGACACTTTTTCTCTGCTTTCTTAGTCTGTTTCCTAGTGCTGGTTTGAAGTTCCTGCAGTTTTCACTGTCAAACCGAGTTGGAGCTTGTACCTCCCCATATATATGTATGGAATGGAGTTTGCAACTGAAAAGAAACTTTGAGTTCCCAAAAAGCTTGGTGAAGTACGGCTTTCACACACACTTATCTCTCAGAACTGAGCAAGTGGAGAGACGTTCGTTCATCTAGCACCAAGGGAACGGGTTGCAGGAGGCACTTTTTCTATGCTTTCTCAGTCTGTTTCCTAGTGCCGGTTTGAAGTTCCTGCAGTTTTCACTGTAAAACCGAGTTGGAGCTAGTACCTCCCCATATATGTGTATGGAATGGAGTTTGCAACTGAAAAGAAACTTTGTGTTCCCAACAAGCTAGGTGAAGGACGGCTTTCACACACACTTATCTCTCAGAACTGAGCAAGTGGAGAGATGTTCGTTCATCTAGCACCAAGGGAACGGGTTGCAGGAGACACTTTTTGTCTGCTTTCTCAGTCTGTTTCCTAGTGCTGGTTTGAAGTTCCTGCAGTTTTCACTGTCAAACCGAGTTGGAGCTTGTACCTCCCCATATATATGTATGGAATGGAGTTTGCAACTGAAAAGAAACTTTGAGTTCCCAAAAAGCTTGGTGAAGTACGGCTTTCACACACACTTATCTCTCAGAACTGAGCAAGTGGAGAGAAGTTCGTTCATCTAGCACCAAGGGAACGGGTTGCAGGAGACACTTTTTCTCTGCTTTCTCAGTCTGTTTCCTAGTGCCGGTTTGAAGTTCCTGCAGTTTTCACTGTAAAACCGAGTTGGAGCTAGTACCTCCCCATATATGTGTATGGAATGGAGTTTGCAACTGAAAAGAAACTTTGTGTTCCCAACAAGCTAGGTGAAGGACGGCTTTCACACACACTTATCTCTCAGAACTGAGCAAGTGGAGAGACGTTCGTTCATCTAGCACCAAGGGAACGGGTTGCAGGAGACACTTATTCTCTGCTTTCTCAGTCTGTTTCCTAGTGCCGGTTTGAAGTTCCTGCAGTTTTCACTGTAAAACCGAGTTGGAGCTTCTACCTCCAAATATATATGTATGGAATGGAGTTTGCAACTGAAAAGAAACTTTGTGTTCCCAACAAGCTAGGTGAAGGACGGCTTTCACACACACTTATCTCTCAGAACTGAGCAAGTGGAGAGACGTTCGTTCATCTAGCACCAAGGGAACGGGTTGCAGGAGACACTTTTTCTCTGCTTTCTCAGTCTGTTTCCTAGTGCCGGTTTGAAGTTCCTGCAGTTTTCACTGTAAAACCGAGTTGGAGCTAGTACCTCCCCATATATATGTATGGAATGGAGTTTGCAACTGAAAAGAAACTTTGTGTTCCCAACAAGCTAGGTGAAGGACGGCTTTCACACACACTTATCTCTCAGAACTGAGCAAGTGGAGAGACGTTCGTTCATCTAGCACCAAGGGAACGGGTTGCAGGAGACATTTTTTCTCTGCTTTCTCAGTCTGTTTCCTAGTGCCGGTTTGAAGTTCCTGCAGTTTTCAGTGTAAAACCGAGTTGGAGCTTCTACCTCCAAATATATATGTATGGAATGGAGTTTGCAACTGAAAAGAAACTTTGAGTTCCCAAAAAGCTATGTGAAGGACGGCTTTCACACTCACTTATCTCTGAGAACTGAGCAAGTGGAGAGACGTTCGTTCATCTAGCACCAATGGAACGGGTTGCAGGAGACACATTTTCTCTGCTTTCTCAGTCTGTTTCCTAGTGCCGGTTTGAAGTTCCTGCAGTTTTCACTGTAAAACCGAGTTGGAGCTAGAACCTCCCCATATATATGTATGGAATGGAGTTTGCAACTGAAAAGAAACTTTGTGTTCCCAACAAGCTAGGTGAAGGACGGCTTTCACACACACTTATCTCTCAGAACTGAGCAAGTGGAGAGACGTTCGTTCATCTAGTACCAAGGGAACGGGTTGCAGGAGACACTTTTTCTCTGCATTCTCAGTCTGTTTCCTAGTGCCGGTTTGAAATTCCTGCAGTTTTCACTGTAAAATCGGGTTGGATCTTCTACCTCCCCTTATATATGTATGGAATGGTTTTTGCAACTGAAAAGAAACTTTGTGTACCCAACAAGCTAGGTGAAGGACGGCTTTCACACACACTTATCTCTCAGAACTGAGCAAGTGGAGAGACGTTCGTTCATCTAGCACCAAGGGAACGGGTTGCAGGAGACGCTTTTTCTCTGCTTTCTCAGTCTGTTTCCTAGTGCCGGTTTGAAGTTCCTGCAGTTTTCACTGTAAAACCGTGTTGGAGCTTCTACCTCCCCATATATATGTATGGAATGGAGTTTGCAACTGAAAAGAATCTTTGTGTTCCCAACAAGCTAGGTGAAGGACGGCTTTCACACACACTTATCTCTCAGAACTGAGCAAGTGGAGAGACGTTCGTTCATCTAGCACCAAGGGAACGGGTTGCAGGAGACACTTTTTCTCTGCTTTCTCAGTCTGTTTCCTAGTGCCGGTTTGAATTTCCTGCAGTTTTCACTGTAAAACCGAGTTGGAGCTAGTACCTCCCCATATATATGTATGGAATGGAGTTTGCAACTGATAAGAAACTTTGTGTTCCCAACAAGCTAGGTGAAGGACGGCTTTCACACACAATTATCTCTCAGAACTGAGCAAGTGGAGAGACGTTCGTTCATCTAGCACCAAGGGAACGGGTTGCAGGAGACACTATTTCTCTGCTTTCTCAGTCTGTTTCCTAGTGCCGTTTTGATGTTCCTGCAGTTTTCACTGTGAAACCGAGTTGGAGCTTGTACATCCCCACGTATATGTATGGAATGGAGTTTGCAACTGAAAAGAAACTTTGTGTTCCCAACAAGCTAGGTGAAGGACGGCTTTCACACACACTTATCTCTCAGAACTGAGCAATTGGAGAGACGTTCGTTCATCTAGCACCAAGGGAACGGGTTGCAGGAGACACTTTTTCTCTGCTTTCTCAGTCTGTTTCCTAGTGCCGGTTTGAAGTTCCTGCAGTTTTCACTGTAAAACCGAGTTGGAGCTAGTACCTCCCCATATATATGTATGGAATGGAGTTTGCAACTGAAAAGAAACTTTGTGTTCCCAACAAGATAGGTGAAGGACGACTTTCACACACACTTATCTCTCAGAACTGAGCAAGTGGAGAGACGTTCGTTCATCTAGCACCAAGGGAACGGGTTGCAGGAGACACTTTTTCTCTGCTTTCTCAGTCTGTTTCCTAGTGCTGGTTTGAAATTCCTGCAGTTTTCACTGTCAAACCGAGTTGGAGCTTGTACTTCCCCATATATATGTATGGAATGGAGTTTGCAACTGAAAAGAAACTTTGAGTTCCCAAAAAGCTTGGTGAAGTACGGCTTTCACACACACTTATCTCTCAGAACTGAGCAAGTGGAGAGACGTTCGTTCATCTAGCACCAAGGGAACGGGTTGCAGGAGGCACTTTTTCTCTGCTTTCTCAGTCTGTTTCCTAGTGCCGGTTTGAAGTTCCTGCAGTTTTCACTGTAAAACCGAGTTGGAGCTAGTACCTCCCCATATATATGTATGGAATGGAGTTTGCAACTTAAAAGAAACTTTGTGTTCCCAACAAGCTAGGTGAAGGACGGCTTTCACACACACTTATCTCTCAGAACTGAGCAAGTGGAGAGACGTTCGTTCATCTAGCACCAAGGGAACGGGTTGCAGGAGACACTTTTTCTCTGCTTTCTCAGTCTGTTTCCTAGTGCCGGTTTGAAGTTCCTGCAGTTTTCACTGTAAAACCGAGTTGGAGCTTCTACCTCCAAATATATATGTATGGAATGGAGTTTGCAACTGAAAAGAAACTTTGTGTTCCCAACAAGCTAGGTGAAGGACGGCTTTCACACACACTTATCTCTCAGAACTGAGCAAGTGGAGAGACGTTCGTTCATCTAGCACCAAGGGAACGGGTTGCAGGAGACACTTTTTCTCTGCTTTCTCAGTCTGTTTCCTAGTGCCGGTTTGAAGTTCCTGCAGTTTTCACTGTAAAACCGAGTTGGAGCTAGTACCTCCCCATATATATGTATGGAATGGAGTTTGCAACTGAAAAGAAACTTTGTGTTCCCAACAAGCTAGGTGAAGGACGGCTTTCACACACACTTATCTCTCAGAACTGAGCAAGTGGAGAGACGTTCGTTCATCTAGCACCAAGGGAACGGGTTGCAGGAGACACTTTTTCTCTGCTTTCTCAGTCTGTTTCCTAGTGCCGGTTTGAAGTTCCTGCAGTTTTCAGTGTAAAACCGAGTTGGAGCTTCTACCTCCAAATATATATGTATGGAATGGAGTTTGCAACTGAAAAGAAACTTTGAGTTCCCAAAAAGCTATGTGAAGGACGGCTTTCACACTCACTTATCTCTGAGAACTGAGCAAGTGGAGAGACGTTCGTTCATCTAGCACCAATGGAACGGGTTGCAGGAGACACATTTTCTCTGCTTTCTCAGTCTGTTTCCTAGTGCCGGTTTGAAGTTCCTGCAGTTTTCACTGTAAAACCGAGTTGGAGCTAGAACCTCCCCATATATATGTATGGAATGGAGTTTGCAACTGAAAAGAAACTTTGTGTTCCCAACAAGCTAGGTGAAGGACGGCTTTCACACACACTTATCTCTCAGAACTGAGCAAGTGGAGAGACGTTCGTTCATCTAGTACCAAGGGAACGGGTTGCAGGAGACACTTTTTCTCTGCTTTCTCAGTCTGTTTCCTAGTGCCGGTTTGAAATTCCTGCAGTTTTCACTGTAAAATCGGGTTGGATCTTCTACCTCCCCTTATATATGTATGGAATGGTTTTTGCAACTGAAAAGAAACTTTGTGTACCCAACAAGCTAGGTGAAGGACGGCTTTCACACACACTTATCTCTCAGAACTGAGCAAGTGGAGAGACGTTCGTTCATCTAGCACCAAGGGAACGGGTTGCAGGAGACGCTTTTTCTCTGCTTTCTCAGTCTGTTTCCTAGTGCCGGTTTGAAGTTCCTGCAGTTTTCACTGTAAAATCGAGTTGGAGCTTCTACCTCCAAATATATATGTATGGAATGGAGTTTGCAACTGAAAAGAAACTTTGTGTTCCCAACAAGCTAGGTGAAGGACGGCTTTCACACACACTTATCTCTCAGAACTGAGCAAGTGGAGAGACGTTCGTTCATCTAGCACCAAGGAAACGGGTTGCAGGAGACACTTTTTCTCTGCTTTCTCAGTCTGTTTCCTAGTGCCGGTTTGAAGTTCCTGCAGTTTTCACTGTAAAACCGAGTTGGAGCTAGTACCTCCCCATATATATGTATGGAATGGAGTTTGCAACTGAAAAGAAACTTTGTGTTCCCAACAAGCTAGGTGAAGGACGGCTTTCACACACACTTATCTCTCAGAACTGAGCAAGTGGAGAGACGTTCGTTCATCTAGCACCAAGGGAACGGGTTGCAGGAGACACTTTTTCTCTGCTTTCTCAGTCTGTTTCCTAGTGCCGGTTTGAAGTTCCTGCAGTTTTCAGTGTAAAACCGAGTTGGAGCTTCTACCTCCAAATATATATGTATGGAATGGAGTTTGCAACTGAAAAGAAACTTTGAGTTCCCAAAAAGCTATGTGAAGGACGGCTTTCACACTCACTTATCTCTGAGAACTGAGCAAGTGGAGAGACGTTCGTTCATCTAGCACCAATGGAACGGGTTGCAGGAGACACTTTTTCTCTGCTTTCTCAGTCTGTTTCCTAGTGCCGGTTTGAAGTTCCTGCAGTTTTCACTGTAAAACCGAGTTGGAGCTAGAACCTCCCCATATATATGTATGGAATGGAGTTTGCAACTGAAAAGAAACTTTGTGTTCCCAACAAGCTAGGTGAAGGACGGCTTTCACACACACTTATCTCTCAGAACTGAGCAAGTGGAGAGACGTTCGTTCATCTAGTACCAAGGGAACGGGTTGCAGGAGACACTTTTTCTCTGCTTTCTCAGTCTGTTTCCTAGTGCCGGTTTGAAATTCCTGCAGTTTTCACTGTAAAATCGGGTTGGATCTTCTACCTCCCCTTATATATGTATGGAATGGTTTTTGCAACTGAAAAGAAACTTTGTGTTCCCAACATGCTAGGTGAAGGACGGCTTTCACACACACTTATCTCTCAGAACTGAGCAAGTGGAGAGACGTTCGTTCATCTAGCACCAAGGGATCGGGTTGCAGGAGACACTTTTTCTCTGCTTTCTCAGTCTGTTTCCTAGTGCCGGTTTGAATTTCCTGCAGTTTTCACTGTAAAACCGAGTTGTAGCTAGTACCTCCCCATATATATGTATGGAATGGAGTTTGCAACTGAAAAGAAACTTTGTGTTCCCAACAAGCTAGGTGAAGGACGGCTTTCACACACAATTATCTCTCAGAACTGAGCAAGTGGAGAGACGTTCGTTCATCTAGCACTAAGGGAACGGGTTGCAGGAGACACTTTTTCTCTGCTTTCTCAGTCTGTTTCCTAGTGCCGTTTTGATGTTCCTGCAGTTTTCACTGTGAAACCGAGTTGGAGCTTGTACATCCCCATGTATATGTATGGAATGGAGTTTGCAACTGAAAAGAAACTTTGTGTTCCCAACAAGCTAGGTGAAGGACGGCTTTCACACACACTTATCTCTCAGAACTGAGCAATTGGAGAGACGTTCGTTCATCTAGCACCAAGGGAACGGGTTGCAGGAGACACTTTTTCTCTGCTTTCTCAGTCTGTTTCCTAGTGCCGGTTTGAAGTTCCTGCAGTTTTCACTGTAAAACCGAGTTGGAGCTAGTACCTCCCCATATATATGTATGGAATGGAGTTTGCAACTGAAAAGAAACTTTGTGTTCCCAACAAGCTAGGTGAAGGACGGCTTTCACACACACTTATCTCTCAGAACTGAGCAAGTGGAGAGACGTTCGTTCATCTAGCACCAAGGGAACGGGTTGCAGGAGACACTTTTTCTCTGCTTTCTCAGTCTGTTTCCTAGTGCCGGTTTGAAGTTCCTGCAGTTTTCACTGTAAAACCGAGTTGGAGCTTCTACCTCCAAATATATATGTATGGAATGGAGTTTGCAACTGAAAAGAAACTTTGTGTTCCCAACAATCTAGGTGAAGGACGGCGTTCACACACACTTATCTCTCAGAACTGAGCAAGTGGAGAGACGTTCGTTCATCTAGCACCAAGGGAACGGGTTGCAGGAGACACTTTTTCTCTGCTTTCTCAGTCTGTTTCGTAGTGCCGGTTTGAAGTTCCTGCAGTTTTCACTGTAAAACCGAGTTGGAGCTAGTACCTCCCCATTTATATGTATGGAATGGAGTTTGCAACTGAAAAGAAACTTTGTGTTCCCAACAAGCTAGGTGAAGGACGGCTTTCACACACACTTATCTCTCAGAACTGAGCAAGTGGAGAGACGTTCGTTCATCTAGCACCAAGGGAACGGGTTGCAGGAGACACTTTTTCTCTGCTTTCTCAGTCTGTTTCCTAGTGCCGGTTTGAAGTTCCTGCAGTTTTCAGTGTAAAACCGAGTTGGAGCTTCTACCTCCAAATATAGATGTATGGAATGGAGTTTGCAACTGAAAAGAAACTTTGTGTTCCCAACAAGCTAGGTGAAGGACGGCTTTCACACACACTTATCTCTCAGAACTGAGCAAGTGGAGAGACGTTCGTTCATCTAGCACCAATGGAACGGGTTGCAGGAGACACATTTTCTCTGCTTTCTCAGTCTGTTTCCTAGTGCCGGTTTGAAGTTCCTGCAGTTTTCACTGTAAAACCGGGTTGGAGCTAGAACCTCCCCATATATATGTATGGAATGGAGTTTGCAACTGAAAAGAAACTTTGTGTTCCCAACAAGCTAGGTGAAGGACGGCTTTCACACACACTTATCTCTCAGAACTGAGCAAGTGGAGAGACGTTCGTTCATCTAGTACCAAGGGAACGGGTTGCAGGAGACACTTTTTCTCTGCTTTCTCAGTCTGTTTCCTAGTGCCGGTTTGAAATTCCTGCAGTTTTCACTGTAAAATCGGGTTGGATCTTCTACCTCCCCTTATATATGTATGGAATGGAGTTTGCAACTGAAAAGAAACTTTGTGTATCCAACAAGCTAAGTGAAGGACGGCTTTCACACACACTTATCTCTCAGAACTGAGCAAGTGGAGAGACTTTCGTTCATCTAGCACCAAGGGAACGGGTTGCAGGAGACGCTTTTTCTCTGCTTTCTCAGTCTGTTTCCTAGTGCCGGTTTGAAGTTCCTGCAGTTTTCACTGTAAAACCGTGTTGGAGCTTCTACCTCCCCATATATATGTATGGAATGGAGTTTGCAACTGAAAAGAAACTTTGTGTTCCCAAAAAGCTAGGTGAAGAACGGCTTTCACACACACTTATCTCTCAGAACTGAGCAAGTGGAGAGACGTTCGTTCATCTAGCACCAAGGGAACGGGTTGCAGGAGACCCTTTTTCTCTGCTTTCTCAGTCTGTTTCCTAGTGCCGGTTTGAATTTCCTGCAGTTTTCACTGTAAAACCGAGTTGGAGCTAGTACCTCCCCATATATATGTATGGAATGGAGTTTGCAACTGAAAAGAAACTTTGTGTTCCCAACAAGCTAGGTGAAGGACGGCTTTCACACACAATTATCTCTCAGAACTGAGCAAGTGGAGAGACGTTCGTTCATCTAGCACCAAGGGAACGGGTTGCAGGAGACACTTTTTCTCTGTTTTCTCAGTCTGTTTCCTAGTGCCGTTTTGAAGTTCCTGCAGTTTTCACTGTCAAACCGAGTTGGAGCTTGTACCTCCCCATGTATATGTATGGAATGGAGTTTGCAACTGAAAAGAAACTTTGTGTTCCCAACAAGCTAGGTGAAGGACGGCTTTCACACACACTTATCTCTCAGAACTGAGCAAGTGGAGAGACGTTCGTTCATCTAGCACCAAGGGAACGGGTTGCAGGAGACACTTTTTCTCTGCTTTCTCAGTCTGTTTCCTAGTGCCGGTTTGAAGTTCCTGCAGTTTTCACTGTAAAACCGATTTGGAGCTAGTACCTCCCCATATATATGTATGGAATGGAGTTTGCAACTGAAAAGAAACTTTGTGTTCCCAACAAGCTAGGTGAAGGACGGCTTTCACACACACTTATCTCTCAGAACTGAGCAAGTGGAGAGACGTTCGTTCATCTAGCACCAAGGGCACGGGTTGCAGGAGACACTTTTTCTCTGCTTTCTCAGTCTGTTTCCTAGTGCCGGTTTGAAGTTCCTGCAGTTTTCACTGTCAAACCGAGTTGGAGCTTCTACCTCCAAATATATATGTATGGAATGGAGTTTGCAACTGAAAAGAAACTTTGTGTTCCCAACAAGCTAGGTGAAGGACGACTTTCACACACACTTATCTCTCAGAACTGAGCAAGTGGAGAGACGTTCGTTCATCTAGCACCAAGGGAACGGGTTGCAGGAGACACTTTTTCTCTGCTTTCTCAGTCTGTTTAATAGTGCCGGTTTGAAGTTCCTGCAGTTTTCACTGTAAAACAGAGTTGGAGCTTCTACCTCTAAATATATATGTATGGAATGGAGTTTGCAACTGAAAAGAAACTTTGTGTTCCCAAAAAGCTAGGTGAAGGACGGCTTTCACACACACTTATCTCTCAGAACTGAGCAAGTGGAGAGACGTTCGTTCATCTAGCACCAAGGGAACGGGTTGCAGGAGACACTTTTTCTCTGCTTTCTCAGTTTGTTTCCTAGTGCCGGTTTGAAGTTCCTGCAGTTTTCACTGTCAAACCGAGTTGGAGCTTGTACCTCCCCATATATATGTATGGAATGGAGTTTGCAACTGAAAAGAAACTTTGTGTTCCCAACAAGCTAGGTGAAGGACGGCTTTCACACACACTTATCTCTCAGAACTGAGCAAGTGGAGAGACGTTCGTTCATCTAGCACCAAGGGAACGGGTTGCAGGAGAAACTTTTTCTCTGCTTTCTCAGTCTGTTTCCTAGTGCCGGTTTGAAGTTCCTGCAGTTTTCACTGTCAAACCGAGTTGGAGCTTGTACCTCCCCATATATATGTATGGAATGGAGTTTGCAACTGAAAAGAATATTTGTGTTCCAAACACGCTAGGTGAAGGACGGCTTTCACACACACTTATCTCTCAGAAGTGAGCAAGTGGAGAGACGTTCGTTAATCTAGTACCAAGGGAACGGGTTGCAGGAGACACTTTTCTCTGCTTTCTCAGTCTGTTTCCTAGTGCCGGTTTGAAATTCCTGCAGTTTTCACTGTAAAATCGGGTTGGATCTTCTACCTCCCCTTATATATGTATGGAATGGAGTTTGCAACTGAAAAGAAACTTTGTGTACCCAACAAGCTAGGTGAAGGACGGCTTTCACACACACTTATCTCTCAGAACTGAGCAAGTGGAGAGACGTTCGTTCATCTAGCACCAAGGGAACGGGTTGCAGGAGACGCTTTTTCTCTGCTTTCTCAGTCTGTTTCCTAGTGCCGGTTTGAAGTTCCTGCAGTTTTCACTGTCAAACCGAGTTGGAGCTTGTACCTCCCCATGTATATGTATGGAATGGAGTTTGCAACTGAAAAGAAACTTTGTGTTCCCAACAAGCTAGGTGAAGGACGGCTTTCACACACACTTCTCTCTCAGAATTGAGCAAGTGGAGAGACGTTCGTTCATCTATCACCAAGGGAACGGGTTGCAGGAGACACTTTTTCTCTGCTTTCTCAGTCTGTTTCCTAGTGCCAGTTTGAAGTTCCTGCAGTTTTCACTGTCAAACCGAGTTGGAGCTAGTACCTCCCCATATATATGTATGGAATGGAGTTTGCAACTGAAAAGAAACTTTGTGTTCCCAACAAGCTAGGTGAAGGATGGCTTTCACACACACTTTTCTCTCAGAACTGAGCAAGTGGAGAGACGTTCGTTCATCTAGCACCAAGGGAACGGGTTGCAGGAGACACATTTTCTCTGCTTTCTCAGTCTGTTTCCTAGTGCCGGTTTGAAGTTCCTGCAGTTTTCACTGTAAAACCGATTTGGAGCTAGTACCTCCCCATATATATGTATGGAATGGAGTTTGCAACTGAAAAGAAACTTTGTGTTCCCAACAAGCTAGGTGAAGGACGGCTTTCACACACACTTATCTCTCAGAACTGAGCAAGTGGAGAGACGTTCGTTCATCTAGCACCAAGGGAACGGGTTGCAGGAGACACTTTTTCTCTGCTTTCTCAGTCTGTTTCCTAGTGCCGGTTTGAAGTTCCTGCAGTTTTCACTGTCAAACCGAGTTGGAGCTTCTACCTCCAAATATATATGTATGGAATGGAGTTTGCAACTGAAAAGAAACTTTGTGTTCCCAACAAGCTAGGTGAAGGACGACTTTCACACACACTTATCTCTCAGAACTGAGCAAGTGGAGAGACGTTCGTTCATCTAGCACCAAGGGAACGGGTTGCAGGAGACACTTTTTCTCTGCTTTCTCAGTCTGTTTAATAGTGCCGGTTTGAAGTTCCTGCAGTTTTCACTGTAAAACCGAGTTGGAGCTTCTACCTCTAAATATATATGTATGGAATGGAGTTTGCAACTGAAAAGAAACTTTGTGTTCCCAAAAAGCTAGGTGAAGGACGGCATTCACACACACTTATCTCTCAGAACTGAGCAAGTGGAGAGACGTTCGTTCATCTAGCACCAAGGGAACGGGTTGCAGGAGACACTTTTTCTCTGCTTTCTCAGTTTGTTTCCTAGTGCCGGTTTGAAGTTCCTGCAGTATTCACTGTCAAACCGAGTTGGAGCTTGTACCTCCCCATATATATGTATGGAATGGAGTTTGCAACTGAAAAGAAACTTTGTGTTCCCAACAAGCTAGGTGAAGGACGGCTTTCACACACACTTATCTCTCAGAACTGAGCAAGTGGAGAGACGTTCGTTCATCTAGCACCAAGGGAACGGGTTGCAGGAGAAACTTTTTCTCTGCTTTCTCAGTCTGTTTCCTAGTGCCGGTTTGAAGTTCCTGCAGTTTTCACTGTCAAACCGAGTTGGAGCTTGTACCTCCCCATATATATGTATGGAATGGAGTTTGCAACTGAAAAGAATATTTGTGTTCCAAACAAGCTAGGTGAAGGACGGCTTTCACACACACTTATCTCTCAGAAGTGAGCAAGTGGAGAGACGTTCGTTCATCTAGCACCAAGGGAACGGGTTGCAGGAGACACTTTTTCTCTGCTTTCTCAGTCTGTTTCCTAGTGCCGGTTTGAAGTTCCTGCAGTTTTCACTGTAAAACCGATTTGGAGCTTCTACCTCCAAATATATATGTATGGAATGGAGTTTGCAACTGAAAAGAAACTTTGTGTTCCCAAAAAGCTAGGTGAAGTACGACTTTCACACACACTTATCTCTCAGAACTGAGGAAGTGGAGAGACGTTCGTTCATCTAGCACCAAGGGAACGGGTTGCAGGAGACACTTTTTCTCTGCTTTCTCAGTTTGTTTCCTAGTGCCGGTTTGAAGTTCCTGCAGTTTTCACTGTAAAACCGAGTTGGAGCTTGTACCTCCCCATGTATATGTATGGAATGGAGTTTGCGACTGAAAAGAAACTTTGTGTTCCCAACAAGCTAGGTGAAGGACGGCTTTCACACACACTTCTCTCTCAGAATTGAGCAAGTGGAGAGACGTTCGTTCATCTAGCACCAAGGGAACGGTTTGCAGGAGAAACTTTTTCTCTGCTTTCTCAGTCTGTTTCCTAGTGCCGGTTTGAAGTTCCTGCAGTTTTCACTGTCAAACCGAGTTGGAGCTAGTACCTCCCCATATATATGTATGGAATGGTGTTTGCAACTGAAAAGAAACTTTGTGTTCACAACAAGCTAGGTGAAGGACGGCTTTCAGTCACACTTAACTCTCAGAACTGAGCAAGTGGAGAGACGTTCGTTCATCTAGCACCAAGGGAACGGGTTGCAGGAGCCACATTTTCTCTGCTTTCTCAGTATGTTTCCTAGTGCCGGTTTGAAGTTCCTGCAGTTTTCACTGTCAAACCGAGTTGGAGCTAGTACCTCCCCATATATATGTATGGAATGGAGTTTGCAGCTGAAAAGAATCTTTGTGTTCCCAACAAGCTAGGTGAAGAGCGGCTTTCACACACACTTATCTTTCAGAACTGAGCAAGTGGAGAGACGTTCGTTCATCTAGCACCAAGGGAACGGGTTGCAGGAGACACTTTTTCTCTGCTTTCTCAGTCTGTTTCCTAGTGCCGGTTTGAAGTTCCTGCAGTTTTCACTGTAAAACCGAGTTGGAGCTTCTACCTCCAAATATATATGTATGGAATGGAGTTTGCAACTGAAAAGAAACTTTGTGTTCCCAAAAAGCTAGGTGAAGGGCGGCTTTCACACACACTTATCTCTCAGAACTGAGCAAGTGGAGAGACGTTCGTTCATCTAGCACAAAGGGAACGGGTTGCAGGCGACACTTTTTCTCTGCTTTCTCAGTCAGTTTCCTAGTGCCGGTTTGAAGTTCCTGCAGTTTTCACTGTCAAACCGAGTTGGAGCTTCTACCTCCAAATATATATGTATGGAATGGAGTTTGCAACTGAAAAGAAACTTTGTGTTCCCAACAAGCTAGGTGAAGGACGGCTTTCACACACACTTATCTCTCAGAACTGAGCAAGTGGAGAGACTTTCGTTCATCTAGCACCAAGGGAACGTGTTGCAGGAGACACTTTTTCTCTGCTTTCTCAGTCTGTTTCCTAGTGCCGGTTTGAAGTTCCTGCAGTTTTCACTGTCAAACCGAGTTGGAGCTAGTACCTCCCCATATATATGTATGGAATGGAGTTTGCAACTGAAAAGAAACTTTGTGTTCCCAACAAGCTAGGTGAAGGGCGGCTTTCACACACACTTATCTCTCAGAACTGAGCAAGTGGAGAGACGTTCGTTCATCTAGCACCAAGGGAACGGGTTGCAGGAGACACTTTTTCTCTGCTTTCTCAGTCTGTTTCCTAGTGCCGGTTTGAAGTTCCTGCAGTTTTCACTGTCAAACCGAGTTGGAGCTTCTACCTCCAAATATATATGTATGGAATGGAGTTTGCAACTGAAAAGAAACTTTGTGTTCCCAACAAGCTAGGTGAAGGACGACTTACACACACACTTATCTCTCAGAACTGAGCAAGTGGAGAGACGTTCGTTCATCTAGCACCAAGGGAACGGGTTGCAGGAGACACTTTTTCTCTGCTTTCTCAGTCTGTTTAATAGTGCCGGTTTGAAGTTCCTGCAGTTTTCACTGTAAAACCGAGTTGGAGCTTCTACCTCTAAATATATATGTATGGAATGGAGTTTGCAACTGAAAAGAAACTTTGTGTTCCCAACAAGCTAGGTGAAGGACGGCATTCACACACACTTATCTCTCAGAACTGAGCAAGTGGAGAGACGTTCGTTCATCTAGCACCAAGGGAACGGGTTGCAGGAGACACTTTTTCTCTGCTTTCTCAGTTTGTTTCCTAGTGCCGGTTTGAAGTTCCTGCAGTTTTCACTGTCAAACCGAGTTGGAGCTTGTACCTCCCCATATATATGTATGGAATGGAGTTTGCAACTGAAAAGAAACTTTGTGTTCCCAACAAGCTAGGTGAAGGACGGCTTTCACACACACTTATCTCTCAGAACTGAGCAAGTGGAGAGACGTTCGTTCATCTAGCACCAAGGGAACGGGTTGCAGGAGAAACTTTTTCTCTGCTTTCTCAGTCTGTTTCCTAGTGCCGGTTTGAAGTTCCTGCAGTTTTCACTGTCAAACCGAGTTGGAGCTTGTACCTCCCCATATATATGTATGGAATGGAGTTTGCAACTGAAAAGAATATTTGTGTTCCAAACAAGCTAGGTGAAGGACGGCTTTCACACACACTTATCTCTCAGAAGTGAGCAAGTGGAGAGACGTTCGTTCATCTAGCACCAAGGGAACGGGTTGCAGGAGACACTTTTTCTCTGCTTTCTCAGTCTGTTTCCTAGTGCCGGTTTGAAGTTCCTGCAGTTTTCACTGTCAAACCGAGTTGGAGCTTCTACCTCCAAATATATATGTATGGAATGGAGTTTGCAACTGAAAAGAAACTTTGTGTTCCCAAAAAGCTAGGTGAAGGACGACTTTCACACACACTTATCTCTCAGAACTGAGCAAGTGGAGAGACGTTCGTTCATCTAGCACCAAGGGAACGGGTTGCAGGAGACACTTTTTCTCTGCTTTCTCAGTTTGTTTCCTAGTGCCGGTTTGAAGTTCCTGCAGTTTTCACTGTCAAACCGAGTTGGAGCTTGTACCTCCCCATGTATATGTATGGAATGGAGTTTGCGACTGAAAAGAAACTTTGTGTTCCCAACAAGCTAGGTGAAGGACGGCTTTCACACACACTTCTCTCTCAGAATTGAGCAACTGGAGAGACGTTCGTTCATCTAGCACCAAGGGAACGGTTTGCAGGAGAAACATTTTCTCTGCTTTCTCAGTCTGTTTCCTAGTGCCGGTTTGAAGTTCCTGCAGTTTTCACTGTCAAACCGAGTTGGAGCTAGTACCTCCCCATATATATGTATGGAATGGTGTTTGCAACTGAAAAGAAACTTTGTGTTCACAACAAGCTAGGTGAAGGACGGCTTTCAGTCACACTTATCTCTCAGAACTGAGCAAGTGGAGAGACGTTCGTTCATCTAGCACCAAGGGAACGGGTTGCAGGAGCCACATTTTCTCTGCTTTCTCAGTATGTTTCCTAGTGCCGGTTTGAAGTTCCTGCAGTTTTCACTGTCAAACCGAGTTGGAGCTAGTACCTCCCCATATATATGTATGGAATGGAGTTTGCAGCTGAAAAGAATCTTTGTGTTCCCAACAAGCTAGGTGAAGAGCGGCTTTCACACACACTTATCTTTCAGAACTGAGCAAGTGGAGAGACGTTCGTTCATCTAGCACCAAGGGAACGGGTTGCAGGAGACACTTTTTCTCTGCTTTCTCAGTCTGTTTCCTAGTGCCGGTTTGAAGTTCCTGCAGTTTTCACTGTCAAACCGAGTTGGAGCTTCTACCTCCAAATATATATGTATGGAATGGAGTTTGCAACTGAAAAGAAACTTTGTGTTCCCAACAAGCTAGGTGAAGGACGGCTTTCACACACACTTATCTCTCAGAACTGAGCAAGTGGAGAGACGTTCGTTCATCTAGCACCAAGGGAACGGGTTGCAGGAGACACTTTTTCTCTGCTTTCTCAGTCTGTTTCCTAGTGCCGGTTTGAAGTTCCTGCAGTTTTCACTGTAAAACCGAGTTGGAGATTCTACCTCCAAATATATATGTATGGAATGGAGTTTGCAACTGAAAAGAAACTTTGTGTTCCCAAAAAGCTAGGTGAAGGGCGGCTTTCACACACACTTATCTCTCAGAACTGAGCAAGTGGAGAGACGTTCGTTCATCTAGCACAAAGGGAACGGGTTGCAGGAGACACTTTTTCTCTGCTTTCTCAGTCAGTTTCCTAGTGCCGGTTTGAAGTTCCTGCAGTTTTCACTGTCAAACCGAGTTGGAGCTTCTACCTCCAAATATATATGTATGGAATGGAGTTTGCAACTGAAAAGAAACTTTGTGTTCCCAACAAGCTAGGTGAAGGACAGCTTTCACACACACTTATCTCTCAGAACTGAGCAAGTGGAGAGACGTTCGTTCATCTAGCACAAAGGGAACGGGTTGCAGGAGACACTTTTTCTCTGCTTTCTCAGTCAGTTTCCTAGTGCCGGTTTGAAGTTCCTGCAGTTTTCACTGTCAAACCGAGTTGGAGCTTCTACCTCCAAATATATATGTATGGAATGGAGTTTGCAACTGAAAAGAAACTTTGTGTTCCCAACAAGCTAGGTGAAGGACAGCTTTCACACACACTTATCTCTCAGAACTGAGCAAGTGGAGAGACGTTCGTTCATCTAGCACCAAGGGAACGGGTTGCAGGAGACACTTTTTCTCTCCTTTCTCAGTGTGTTTCCTAGTGCCGGTTTGATGTTCCTGCAGTTTTCACTGTCAAACCGAGTTGGAGCTTGTACCACCCCATGTATATGTATGGAATGGAGTTTGCAACTGAAAAGAAACTTTGTGTTCCCAACAAGCTAGGTGAAGGACGGCTTTCACACACACTTATCTCTCAGAACTGAGCAAGTGGAGAGACGTTCGTTCATCTAGCACCAAGGGAACGGGTTGCAGGAGAAACTTTTTCTCTGCTTTCTCAGTCTGTTTCCTAGTGCCGTTTTGAAGTTCCTGCAGTTTTCACTGTCAAACCGAGTTGGAGCTTGTACCTCCCCATATATATGTATGGAATGGAGTTTGCAACTGAAAAGAATATTTGTGTTCCAAACAAGCTAGGTGAAGGACGGCTTTCACACACACTTATCTCTCAGAAGTGAGCAAGTGGAGAGACGTTCGTTCATCTAGCACCAAGGGAACGGGTTGCAGGAGACACTTTTTCTCTGCTTTCTCAGTCTGTTTCCTAGTGCCGGTTTGAAGTTCCTGCAGTTTTCACTGTTAAACCGAGTTGGAGCTTCTACCTCCAAATATATATGTATGGAATGGAGTTTGCAACTGAAAAGAAACTTTGAGTTCCCAAAAAGCTATGTGAAGGACGGCTTTCACACTCACTTATCTCTGAGAACTGAGCAAGTGGAGAGACGTTCGTTCATCTAGCACCAAGGGAACGGGTTGCAGGAGAAACTTTTTCTCTGCTTTCTCAGTTTGTTTCCTAGTGCCGGTTTGAAGTTCCTGCAGTTTTCACTGTCAAACCGAGTTGGAGCTTGTACCTCCCCATGTATATGTATGGAATGGAGTTTGCGACTGAAAAGAAACTTTGTGTTCCCAACAAGCTAGGTGAAGGACGGCTTTCACACACACTTCTCTCTCAGAATTGAGCAAGTGGAGAGACGTTCGTTCATCTAGCACCAAGGGAACGGGTTGCAGGAGAAACTTTTTCTCTGCTTTCTCAGTCTGTTTCCTAGTGCCGGTTTGAAGTTCCTGCAGTTTTCACTGTCAAACCGAGTTGGAGCTAGTACCTCCCCATATATATGTATGGAATGGTGTTTGCAACTGAAAAGAAACTTTGTGTTCACAACAAGCTAGGTGAAGGACGGCTTTCAGTCACACTTATCTCTCAGAACTGAGCAAGTGGAGAGACGTTCGTTCATCTAGCACCAAGGGAACGGGTTGCAGGAGCCACATTTTCTCTGCTTTCTCAGTATGTTTCCTAGTGCCGGTTTGAAGTTCCTGCAGTTTTCACTGTCAAACCGAGTTGGAGCTAGTACCTCCCCATATATATGTATGGAATGGAGTTTGCAGCTGAAAAGAATCTTTGTGTTCCCAACAAGCTAGGTGAAGAGCGGCTTTCACACACACTTATCTTTCAGAACTGAGCAAGTGGAGAGACGTTCGTTCATCTAGCACCAAGGGAACGGGTTGCAGGAGACAATTTTTCTCTGCTTTCTCAGTCTGTTTCCTAGTGCCGGTTTGAAGTTCCTGCAGTTTTCACTGTCAAACCGAGTTGGAGCTTCTACCTCCAAATATATATGTATGGAATGGAGTTTGCAACTGAAAAGAAACTTTGTGTTCCCAACAAGCTAGGTGAAGGACGGCTTTCACACACAATTATCTCTCAGAACTGAGCAAGTGGAGAGACGTTCGTTCATCTAGTACCAAGGGAACGGGTTGCAGGAGACACTTTTTCTCTGCTTTCTCAGTCTGTTTCCTAGTGCCGGTTTGAAGTTCCTGCAGTTTTCACTGTAAAACCGAGTTGGAGCTTCTACCTCCAAATATATATGTATGGAATGGAGTTTGCAACTGAAAAGAAACTTTGTGTTCCCAAAAAGCTAGGTGAAGGGCGGCTTTCACACACACTTATCTCTCAGAACTGAGCAAGTGGAGAGACGTTCGTTCATCTAGCACCAAGGGAACGGGTTGCAGGAGACACTTTTTCTCTGCTTTCTCAGTCAGTTTCCTAGTGCCGGTTTGAAGTTCCTGCAGTTTTCACTGTCAAAGAGAGTTGGAGCTTCTACCTCCAAATATATATGTATGGAATGGAGTTTGCAACTGAAAAGAAACTTTGTGTTCCCAACAAGCTAGGTGAAGGACGGCTTTCACACACACTTATCTCTCAGAACTGAGCAAGTGGAGAGACGTTCGTTCATCTAGCACCAAGGGAACGTGTTGCAGGAGACACTTTTTCTCTGCTTTCTCAGTCTGTTTCCTAGTGCCGGTTTGAAGTTCCTGCAGTTTTCACTGTCATACCGAGTTGGAGCTAGTACCTCCCCATATATATGTATGGAATGGAGTTTGCAACTGAAAAGAAACTTTGTGTTCCCAACAAGCTAGGTGAAGGACGGCTTTCACACACACTTATCTCTCAGAACTGAGCAAGTGGAGAGACGTTCGTTCATCTAGCACCAAGGGAACGGGTTGCAGGAGACACTTTTTCTCTGCTTTCTCAGTCTGTTTCCTAGTGCCGGTTTGAAGTTCCTGCAGTTTTCACTGTCAAACCGAGTTGGAGCTTCTATCTCCAAATATATATGTATGGAATGGAGTTTGCAACTGAAAAGAAACTTTGTGTTCCCAACAAGCTAGGTGAAGGACGACTTTCACACACACTTATCTCTCAGAACTGAGCAAGTGGAGAGACGTTCGTTCATCTAGCACCAAGGGAACGGGTTGCAGGAGACACTTTTTCTCTGCTTTCTCAGTCTGTTTAATAGTGCCGGTTTGAAGTTCGTGCAGTTTTCACTGTAAAACCGAGTTGGAGCTTCTACCTCTAAATATATATGTATGGAATGGAGTTTGCAACTGAAAAGAAACTTTGTGTTCCCAACAAGCTAGGTGAAGGACGGCTTTCACACACACTTATCTCTCAGAACTGAGCAAGTGGAGAGACGTTCGTTCATCTAGCACCAAGGGAACGGGTTGCAGGAGACACTTTTTCTCTGCTTTCTCAGTCTGTTTCCTAGTGCCGGTTTGAAGTTCCTGCAGTTTTCACTGTCAAACCGAGTTGGAGCTAGTACCTCCCCATATATATGTTTGGAATGGTGTTTGCAACTGAAAAGAAACTTTGTGTTCACAACAAGCTAGGTTAAGGACGGCTTTCACACACACTTATCTCTCAGAACTGAGCAAGTGGAGAGACGTTCGTTCATCTAGCACCAAGGGAACGGGTTGCAGGAGCCACATTTTCTCTGCTTTCTCAGTATGTTTCCTAGTGCCGGTTTGAAGTTCCTGCAGTTTTCACTGTCAAACCGAGTTGGAGCTAGTACCTCCCCATATATATGTATGGAATGGAGTTTGCAACTGAAAAGAATCTTTGTGTTCACAACAAGCTAGGTGAAGAGCGGCTTTCACACACACTTATCTCTCAGAACTGAGCAAGTGGAGAGACGTTCGTTCATCTAGCACCAAGGGAACGGGTTGCAGGAGACACTTTTTCTCAGCTTTCTCAGTCTGTTTCCTACTGCCGGTTTGAAGTTCCTGCAGTTTTCACTGTAAAACCGAGTTGGAGCTAGTACCTCCCTATATATATATGTATGGAATGGAGTTTGTAACTGAAAAGAAACTTTGTGTTCCCAACAAGCTAGGTGAAGGACGGCTTTCACACACACTTATCTCTCAGAACTGAGCAAGTGGAGAGACGTTCGTTCATCTAGCACCAAGGGAACGGGTTGCAGGAGACACTTTTTCTCTGCTTTCTCAGTCTGTTTCCTAGTGCCGGTTTGAAGTTCCTGCAGTTTTCACTGTAAAACCGTGTTGGAGCTAGTACCTCCCCATATATATGTATGGAATGGAGTTTGCAACTGAAAAGAATCTTTGTGTTCCCAAGAAGCTATGTGAAGGACGGCGTTCACACACACTTATCTCTCAGAACTGAGCAAGTGGAGAGACGTTCGTTCATCTAGCACCAAGGGAACGGGTTGCAGGAGACACTTTTTCTCTGTTTCTCAGTCTGTTTCCTAGTGTCAGTTTGAAGTTCCTGCAGTTTTCACTGTCAAACAGATTTGGAGCTAGTACCTCCCCATATATATGTATGGAATGGAGTTTGCAACTGAAAAGAAACTTTGTGTTCCCAACAAGCTAGGTGAAGGACGGCTTTCACACACACTTATCTCTTAGAACTGAGCAAGTGGAGAGACGTTCGTTCATCTAGCACCAAGGGAACGTGTTGCAGGAGACACTTTTTCTCTGCTTTCTCAGTCTGTTTCCTAGTGCCGGTTTGAAGTTCCTGCAGTTTTCACTGTAAAACCGAGTTGGAGCTTCTACCTCCAAATATATATGTATGGAATGGAGATTGCAACTGAAAAGAAACTTTGTGTTCCCAACAAGCTAGGTGAAGGACGGCTTTCACACACACTTATCTCTCAGAACTGAGCAAGTGGAGAGACGTTCGTTCATCTAGCACCAAGGGAACGTGTTGCAGGAGCCACTTTTTCTCTGCTTTCTCAGTCTGTTTCCTAGTGCCGGTTTGAAGTTCCTGCAGTTTTCACTGTAAAACCGAGTTGGAGCTTCTACCTCCAAATATATATGTATGGAATGGAGATTGCAACTGAAAAGAAACTTTGTGTTCCCAACAAGCTAGGTGAAGGACGGCTTTCACACACACTTATCTCTCAGAACTGAGCAAGTGGAGAGACGTTCGTTCATCTAGCACCAATGGAACGGGTTGCAGGAGACACTTTTTCTCTGCTTTCTCAGTATGTTTCCTACTGCCGGTTTGAAGTTCCTGCAGTTTTCACTGTAAAACCGAGTAGGAGCTAGTACCTCCCCATATATATGTATGGAATGGAGTTTGCAACTGAAAAGAAACTTTGTGTTCCCAACAAGCTAGGTGAAGGACGGCTTTCACACACACTTATCTCTCAGAACTGAGCAAGTGGAGAGACGTTCGTTCATCTAGCACCAAGGGAACGGGTTGCAGGAGACACTTTTTCTCTGCTTTCTCAGTCTGTTTCCTAGTGCCGGTTTGAAGTTCCTGCAGTTTTCACTGTCAAACCGAGTTGGAGCTAGTACCTCCCCATATATATGTATGGAATGGAGTTTGCAACTGAAAAGAATCTTTGTGTTCCCAACAAGCTAGGTGAAGGACGGCTTTCACACTCACTTATCTCTCAGAACTGAGCAAGTGGAGAGACTTTCGTTCATCTAGCACCAAGGGAACGGGTTGCAGGAGACACTTATTCTCTGCTTTCTCAGTCTGTTTCCTAGTGCCGGTTTGAAGTTCCTGCAGTTTTCACTGTCAAACCGAGTTGGAGCTATTACCTCCCTATATATATATGTATGGAATGGAGTTTGTAACTGAAAAGAATCTTTGTGTTCCCAACAAGCTAGGTGAAGGACGGCTTTCACACACACTCATCTCTCAGAACTGAGCAAGTGGAGAGACGTTCGTTCATCTAGCACCAATGGAACTGGTTGCAGGAGACACTTTTTCTCTGCTTTCTCAGTCTGTTTCCTAGTGCCGGTTTGAAGTTCCTGCAGTTTTCACTGTAAAACCGAGTTGGAGCTAGAACCACCCCATATATATGTATGGAATGGAGTTTGCAACTGAAAAGAAACTTTGTGTTCCCAACAAGATAGGTGAAGGACGGCTTTCACACACACTTATCTCTCAGAACTGAGCAATTGGAGAGACGTTCGTTCATCTAGCACCAAGGGAACGGGTTGCAGGAGCCACTATTTCTCTGCTTTCTCAGTCTGTTTCCTAGTGCCGGTTTGAAATTCCTGCAGTTTTCACTGTAAAACCGGGTTGGATCTTCTACCTCCCCTATATATGTATGGAATGGAGTTTGCAACTGAAAAGAAACTTTGTGTTCCCAACAAGCTAGGTGAAGGACGGCTTTCACACATACTTCTCTCTCAGAACTGAGCAAGTGGAGAGACGTTCGTTCATCTAGCACCAAGGGAACGGGTTGCAGGAGACACTTTTTCTCTGCTTTCTCAGTCTGTTTCCTAGTGCCGGTTTGAAGTTCCTGCAGTTTTCACTGTCAAACCGAGTTGGAGCTAGTAGCTCCCCATATATATGTATGGAATGGAGTTTTCAACTGAAAAGAATATTTGTGTTCTCAACAAGCTAGGTGAAGGACGGCTTTCACACACACTTGTCTCTCAGAACTGAGCAAGTGGAGAGACGTTCGTTCATCTAGCACCAAGGTAACGGGTTGCAGGAGAAACTTTTTCTCTGCTTTCTCAGTCTGTTTCCTAGTGCCGGTTTGAATTTCCTGCAGTTTTCACTGTAAAACCGAGTTGGAGCTTCTTCCTCCAAATATATATGTATGGAATGGAGTTTGCAACTGAAAAGAAACTTTGTGTTCCCAACAAGCTATGTGAAGGACGGCTTTCACACACACTTCTCTCTCAGAACTGAGCAAGTGGAGAGACGTTCGTTCATCTAGCACCAAGGGAACGGGTTGCAGGAGACACTTTTTCTCTGCTTTCTCAGTCTGTTTCCTAGGGCCGGTTTGAAGTTCCTGCAGTTTTCACTGTCAAACCGAGTTGGAGCTTGTACCTCACCATATATATGTATGGAATGGAGTTTGCAACTGAAAAGAAACTTTGTGTTCCCAACAAGCTAGGTGAAGGACGGCTCTCAAACACGCTTATTTCTCAGAACTGAGCAAGTGGAGAGACGTTCGTTCATCTAGCACCTAGGGAGCGGGTTGCAGGAGACACTTTTTCTCTGCTTTCTCAGTCTGTTTCCTAGTGCCGGTTTGAACTTCCTGCAGTTTTCACTGTAAAAGCGAGTTGGAGCTAGTACCTCCCCATATATATGTATGGAATGGAGTTTGCAACTGAAAAGAAACTTTGTGTTCCCAACAAGCTAGGTGAAGGACGGCTTTCACACACACTTCTCTCTCAGAACTGAGCAAGTGGAGAGACGTTCGTTCATCTAGCACCAAGGGAACGGGTTGCAGGAGACACTTTTTCTCTGCTTTCTCAGTCTGTTTCCTAGTGCCAGTTTGAAGTTCCTGCAGTTTTCACTGTCAAACCGAGTTGGAGCTAGTACCTCCCCATATATATGTATGAGTGGAGTTTGCAACTGAAAAGAAACTTTGTGTTCCCAACAAGCTAGGTGAAGGACGGCTTTCACACACACTTTTCTCTCAGAGCTGAGCAAGTGGAGAGACGTTCGTTCATCTAGCACCAAGGGAACGGGTTGCAGGAGACACTTTTTCTCTGCTTTCTCAGTCTGTTTCCTAGTGCCGGTTTGAAGTTCTTGCAGTTTTCACTGTCAAACCGAGTTGGAGCTAGTACCTCCCCATATATATGTATGGAATGGAGTTTGCAACTGAAAAGAAACTTTGTGTTCCCAACAAGCTAGGTGAAGGACGGCTTTCACACACACTTATCTCTCAGAACTGAGCAAGTGGAGAGACGTTCGTTCATCTAGCACCAAGGAAACGGGTTGCAGGAGACACTTTTTCTCTGCTTTCTCAGTCTGTTTCCTAGTGCCGGTTTGAAGTTCCTGCAGTTTTCACTGTAAAACCGATTTGGAGCTAGTACCTCCCCATATATATGTATGGAGTGGAGTTTGCAACTGAAAAGAAACTTTGTGTTCCCAACAAGCTAGGTTAAGAACGGCTTTCACACACACTTATCTCTCAGAACTGAGCAAGTGGAGAGACGTTCGTTCATCTAGCACCAAGGGAACGGGTTGCAGGAGACACTTTTTCTCTGCTTTCTCAGTCTGTTTCTTAGTGCCGGTTTGAAGTTCCTGCAGTTTTCACTGTCAAACCGAGTTGGAGCTAGTACCTCCCCATATATATGTATGGAATGGAGTTTGCAACTGAAAAGAAACTTTGTGTTCCCAACAAGCTAGGTGAAGGACGGCTTTCACACACACTTATCTCTCAGAACTGAGCAAGTGGAGAGACGTTCGTTCATCTAGCACCAAGGGAACGGGTTGCAGGAGACACTTTCTCTCTGCTTTCTCAGTCTGTTTCCTACTGCCGGTTTGAAGTTCCTGCAGTTTTCATTGTAAAACCGAGTTGGAGCTTCTACCTCCAAATATATATGTATGGAATGGAGTTTGCAACTGAAAAGAAACTTTGTGTTCCCAAAAAGCTAGGTGAAGGACGGCTTTCACACACACTTATCTCTCAGAACTGAGCAAGTGGAGAGACGTTCGTTCTTCTAGCACCAAGGGAACGGGTTGCAGGAGACACTTTTTCTCTGCTTTCTCAGTCTGTTTCCTAGTGCCGGTTTGAAGTTCCTGCAGTTTTCACTGTCAAACCGAGTTGGAGCTTGTACCTCCCCTTATATATGTATGGATTGGAGTTTGCAACTGAAAAGAAACTTTGTGTTCCCAACAAGCTAGGTGAAGGACGGCTTTCACACACACTTATCTCTCAGAACTGAGCAAGTGGAGAGACGTTCGTTCATCTAGCACCAAGGGAACGGGTTGCAGGAGACACTTTTTCTCTGCTTTCTCAGTCTGTTTCCTAGTGCCGGTTTGAAGTTCCTGCAGTTTTCACTGTAAAACCGAGTTGGAGCTTGTACTTCCCCATATATATGTATGGAATGGAGTTTGCAACTGAAAAGAAACTTTGTGTTCCCAAAAAGCTAGGTGAAGGACGGCTTTCACACACACTTAACTCTCAGAACTGAGCAAGTGGAGAGACGTTCGTTCATCTAGCACCAAGGGAACGGGTTGCAGGAGACACTTTTTCTCTGCTTTCTCAGTCTGTTTCCTAGTGCCGGTTTGAAGTTCCTGCAGTTTTCACTGTAAAACCGAGTTGGAGCTAGTACCTCCCTATATATATATGTATGGAATGGAGTTTGCAACTGAAAAGAAACTTTGTGTTCCCAACAAGCTAGGTGAAGGACGGCTTTCACACACACTTCTCTCTCAGAACTGAGCAAGTGGAGAGACGTTCGTTCATCTAGCACCAAGGGAACGGGTTGCAGGAGACACTTTTTCTCTGCTTTCTCAGTCTGTTTCCTAGTGCCGGTTTGAAGTTCCTGCAGTTTTCACTGTCAAACCGAGTTGGAGCTAGTACCTCCCCATATATATGTATGGATTGGAGTTTGCAACTGAAAAGAAACTTTGTGTTCCCAACAAGCTAGGTGAAGGACGGCTTTCACACACACTTATCTCTCAGAACTGAGCAAGTGGAGAGACGTTCGTTCATCTAGCACCAAGGGAACGGGTTGCAGGAGACACTTTTTCTCTGCTTTCTCAGTCTGTTTCCTAGTGCCGGTTTGAAGTTCCTGCAGTTTTCACTGTAAAACCGAGTTGGAGCTTGTACTTCCCCATATATATGTATGGAATGGAGTTTGCAACTGAAAAGAAACTTTGTGTTCCCAAAAAGCTAGGTGAAGGACGGCTTTCACACACACTTAACTCTCAGAACTGAGCAAGTGGAGAGACGTTCGTTCATCTAGCACCAAGGGAACGGGTTGCAGGAGACACTTTTTCTCTGCTTTCTCAGTCTGTTTCCTAGTGCCGGTTTGAAGTTCCTGCAGTTTTCACTGTAAAACCGAGTTGGAGCTAGTACCTCCCTATATATATATGTATGGAATGGAGTTTGCAACTGAAAAGAAACTTTGTGTTCCCAACAAGCTAGGTGAAGGACGGCTTTCACACACACATCTCTCTCAGAACTGAGCAAGTGGAGAGACGTTCGTTCATCTAGCACCAAGGGAACGGGTTGCAGGAGACACTTTTTCTCTGCTTTCTCAGTCTGTTTCCTAGTGCCGGTTTGAAGTTCCTGCAGTTTTCACTGTAAAACCGATTTGGAGCTAGTACCTCCCCATATATATTTATGTAATGGAGTTTGCAACTGAAAAGAAACTTTGTGTTCCCAACAAGCTAGGTGAAGGACGGCTTTCACACACACTTATCTCTCAGAACTGAGCAAGTGGAGAGACGTTCGTTCATCTAGCACCATGGGAATGGGTTGCAGGAGAAACTTTTTCTCTGCTTTCTCAGTCTGTTTCCTAGTGCCGGTTTGAACTTCCTGCAGTTTTCACTGTAAAACCGAGTTGGAGCTAGTACCTCCCCATATATATGTATGGAATGGAGTTTGCAACTGAAAAGAAACTTTGTGTTCCCAACAAGCTAGGTGAAGGACGGCTTTCACACACACTTATCTCTCAGAACTGAGCAAGTGGAGAGACGTTCGTTCATCTAGCACCAAGGGACCGGGTTGCAGGAGACACTTTTTCTCTGCTTTCTCAGTCTGTTTCCTAGTGCCGGTTTGAAGTTCTTGCAGTTTTCACTGTCAAACCGAGTTGGAGCTAGTACCTCCCCATATATATGCATGGAATGGAGTTTGCAACTGAAAAGAAACTTTGTGTTCCCAACAAGCTAGGTGAAGGACGGCTTTCACACACACTTATCTCTCAGAACTGAGCAAGTGGAAAGACGTTCGTTCATCTAGCACCAAGGAAACGGGTTGCAGGAGACACTTTTTCTCTGCTTTCTCAGTCTGTTTCCTAGTGCCGGTTTGAAGTTCCTGCAGTTTTCACTGTAAAACCGATTTGGAGCTAGTACCTCCCCATATATATGTATGGAGTGGAGTTTGCAACTGAAAAGAAACTTTGTGTTCCCAACAAGCTAGGTGAAGGACGGCTTTCACACACACTTATCTCTCAGAACTGAGCAAGTGGAGAGACGTTCGTTCATTTAGCACCAAGGGAACGGGTTGCAGGAGACACTTTTTCTCTGCCTTCTCAGTCTGTTTCTTAGTGCCGGTTTGAAGTTCCTGCAGTTTTCACTGTCAATCCGAGTTGGAGCTAGTACCTCCCTATATATATGTATGGAATGGAGTTTGCAACTGAAAAGAAACTTTGTGTTCCCAACAAGCTAGGTGAAGGACGGCTTTCACACACACTTATCTCTCAGAACTGAGCAAGTGGAGAGACGTTCGTTCATCTAGCACCAAGGGAACGGGTTGCAGGAGACACTTTCTCTCTGCTTTCTCAGTCTGTTTCCTACTACCGGTTTGAAGTTCCTGCAGTTTTCATTGTAAAACCGAGTTGGAGCTTCTACCTCCAAATATATATGTATGGAATGGAGTTTGCAACTGAAAAGAAACTTTGTGTTCCCAAAAAGCTAGGTGAAGGACGGCTTTCACCACACTTATCTCTCAGAACTGAGCAAGTGGAGAGACGTTCGTTCATCTAGCACCAAGGGAACGGGTTGCAGGAGACACTTTTTCTGTGTTTTCTCAGTCTGTTTCCTAGTGCCGGTTTGAAGTTCCTGCAGTTTTCTCTGTCAAACCGAGTTGGAGCTAGTACCTCCCCATATATATGTATGGATTGGAGTTTGCAACTGAAAAGAAACTTTGTGTTCCCAACAAGCTAGGTGAAGGACGGCTTTCACACACACTTATCTCTCAGAACTGAGCAAGTGGAGAGACGTTCGTTCATCTAGCACCAAGGGAACGGGTTGCAGGAGACACTTTTTCTCTGCTTTCTCAGTCTGTTTCCTAGTGCCGGTTTGAAGTTCCTGCAGTTTTCACTGTAAAACAGAGTTGGAGCTTGTACTTCCCCATATATATGTATGGAATGGAGTTTGCAACTGAAAAGAAACTTTGTGTTCCCAACAAGCTAGGTGAAGGACGGCTTTCACACACACTTATCTCTCAGGACTGAGCAAGTGGAGAGACGTTCGTTCATCTAGCACCAAGGGAACGGGTTACAGGAGACACTTTTTCTCTGCTTTCTCAGTCTGTTTCCTAGTGCCGGTTTGAAGTTCCTGCAGTTTTCACTGTAAAACCGAGTTGGAGCTTCTACCTCCAAATATATATGTATGGAATGGAGTTTGCAACTGAAAAGAAACTTTGTGTTCCCAAAAAGCTAGGTGAAGGACGGCTTTCACACACACTTAACTCTCAGAACTGAGCAAGTGGAGAGACGTTCGTTCATCTAGCACCAAGGGAACGGGTTGCAGGAGACACTTTTTCTCTGCTTTCTCAGTCTGTTTCCTAGTGCCGGTTTGAAGTTCCTGCAGTTTTCACTGTAAAACCGAGTTGGAGCTAGTACCTCCCTATATATATATGTATGGAATGGAGTTTGCAACTGAAAAGAAACTTTGTGTTCCCAACAAGCTAGGTGAAGGTCGGCTTTCACACACACTTCTCTCTCAGAACTGAGCAAGTGGAGAGACGTTCGTTCATCTAGCACCAAGGGAACGGGTTGCAGGAGACACTTTTTCTCTGCTTTCTCAGTCTGTTTCCTAGTGCCGGTTTGAAGTTCCTGCAGTTTTCACTGTAAAACCGATTTGGAGCTAGTACCTCCCCATATATATTTATGTAATGGAGTTTGCAACTGAAAAGAAACTTTGTGTTCCCAACAAGCTAGGTGAAGGACGGCTTTCACACACACTTATCTCTCAGAACTGAGCAAGTGGAGAGACGTTCGTTCATCTAGCACCAAGGGAATGGGTTGCAGGAGAAACTTTTTCTCTGCTTTCTCAGTCTGTTTCCTAGTGCCGGTTTGAACTTCCTGCAGTTTTCACTGTAAAACCGAGTTGGAGCTAGTACCTCCCCATATATATGTATTGAATGGAGTTTGCAACTGAAAAGAAACTTTGTGTTCCCAACAAGCTAGGTGAAGGACGGCTTTCACACACACTTATCTCTCAGAACTGAGCAAGTGGAGAGATGTTCGTTCATCTAGCACCAAGGGAACGGGTTGCAGGAGACACTTTTTCTCTGCTTTCTCAGTCTGTTTCCTAGTGCCGTTTTGAAGTTCCTGCAGTTTTCAATGTAAAACCGAGTTGGAGCTAGTACCTCCCCATAAATATGTATGGAATGGAGTTTGCAACTGAAAAGAAACTTTGTGTTCCCAACAAGCTAGGTGAAGGACGGCTTTCACACAAATTTATCTCTCAGAACTGAGCAAGTGGAGAGACGTTCGTTCATCTAGCACCAAGGGAACGGGTTGCAGGAGACAATTTTTCTCTGCTTCTCAGTCTGTTTCCTAGTGCCGGTTTGAAGTTCCTGCAGTTTTCACTGTAAAACCGATTTGGAGCTAGTACCTCCCCATATATATGTATGGAGTGGAGTTTGCAACTGAAAAGAAACTTTGTGTTCCCAACAAGCTAGGTGAAGGACGGCTTTCACACACACTTATCTCTCAGAACTGAGCAAGTGGAGAGACGTTCGTTCATCTAGCACCAAGGGAACGGGTTGCAGGAGAAACTTTTTCTCTGCTTTCTCAGTCTGTTTCTTAGTGCCGGTTTGAAGTTCCTGCAGTTTTCACTGTCAAACCGAGTTGGAGCTAGTACCTCCCCATATATATGTATGGAATGGAGTTTGCAACTGAAAAGAAACTTTGTGTTCCCAACAAGCTAGGTGAAGGACGGCTTTCACACACACTTAACTCTCAGAACTGAGCAAGTGGAGAGACGTTCGTTCATCTAGCACCAAGGGAACGGGTTGCAGGAGACACTTTTTCTCTGCTTTCTCAGTCTGTTTCCTACTGCCGGTTTGAAGTTCCTGCAGTTTTCATTGTAAAACCGAGTTGGAGCTTCTACCTACAAATATATATGTATGGAATGGAGTTTGCAACTGAAAAGAAACTTTGTGTTCCCAAAAAGCTAGGTGAAGGACGGCTTTCACACACACTTATCTCTCAGAACTGAGCAAGTGGAGAGACGTTCGTTCATCTAGCACCAAGGGAACGGGTTGCAGGAGACACTTTTTCTCTGCTTCCTCAGTCTGTTTCCTAGTGCCGGTTTGAATTTCCTGCAGTTTTCACTGTCAAACCGAGTTGGAGCTAGTACCTCCCCATATATATGTATGCAATGGAGTTTGCAACTGAAAAGAAACTTTGTGTTCCCAACAAGCTAGGTGAAGGACGGCTTTCACACACACTTATCTCTCAGAACTGAGCAAGTGGAGAGACGTTCGTTCATCTAGCACCAAGGGAATGGGTTGCAGGAGAAACTTTTTCTCTGCTTTCTCAGTCTGTTTCCTAGTGCCGGTTTGAACTTCCTGCAGTTTTCACTGTAAAACCGAGTTGGAGCTAGTACCTCCCCATATATATGTATGGAATGGAGTTTGCAACTGAAAAGAAACTTTGTGTTCCCAACAAGCTAGGTGAAGGACGGCTTTCACACACACTTATCTCTCAGAACTGAGCAAGTGGAGAGACGTTCGTTCATCTAGCACCAAGGGAACGGGTTGCAGGAGACACATTTTCTCTGCTTTCTCAGTCTGTTTCCTAGTGCCGTTTTGAAGTTCCTGCAGTTTTCAATGTAAAACCGAGTTGGAGCTAGTACCTCCCCATAAATATGTATGGAATGGAGTTTGCAACTGAAAAGAAACTTTGTGTTCCCAACAAGCTAGGTGAAGGACGGCTATCACACAAACTTATCTCTCAGAACTGAGCAAGTGGAGAGACGTTCGTTCATCTAGCACCAAGGGAACGGGTTGCAGGAGACAATTTTTCTCTGCTTCTCAGTCTGTTTCCTAGTGCCGGTTTGAAGTTCCTGCAGTTTTCACTGTAAAACCGATTTGGAGCTAGTACCTCCCCATATATATGTATGGAGTGGAGTTTGCAACTGAAAAGAAACTTTGTGTTCCCAACAAGCTAGGTGAAGGACGGCTTTCACACACACTTATCTCTCAGAACTGAGCAAGTGGAGAGACGTTCGTTCATCTAGCACCAAGGGAACGGGTTGCAGGAGAAACTTTTTCTCTGCTTTCTCAGTCTGTTTCTTAGTGCCGGTTTGAAGTTCCTGCAGTTTTCACTGTCAAACCGAGTTGGAGCTAGTACCTCCCCATATATATGTATGGAATGGAGTTTGCAACTGAAAAGAAACTTTGTGTTCCCAACAAGCTAGGTGAAGGACGGCTTTCACATCCACTTAACTCTCAGAACTGAGCAAGTGGAGAGACGTTCGTTCATCTAGCACCAAGGGAACGGGTTGCAGGAGAAACTTTTTCTCTGCTTTCTCAGTCTGTTTCCTACTGCCGGTTTGAAGTTCCTGCAGTTTTCATTGTAAAACCGAGTTGGAGCTTCTACCTCCAAATATATATGTATGGAATGGAGTTTGCAACTGAAAAGAAACTTTGTGTTCCCAAAAAGCTAGGTGAAGGACGGCTTTCACACACACTTATCTCTCAGAACTGAGCAAGTGGAGAGACGTTCGTTCATCTAGCACCAAGGGAACGGGTTGCAGGAGACACTTTTTCTCTGCTTCCTCAGTCTGTTTCCTAGTGCCGGTTTGAAGTTCCTGCAGTTTTCACTGTCAAACCGAGTTGGAGCTAGTACCTCCCCATATATATGTATGCAATGGAGTTTGCAACTGAAAAGAAACTTTGTGTTCCCAACAAGCTAGGTGAAGGACGGCTTTCACACACACTTATCTCTCAGAACTGAGCAAGTGGAGAGACGTTCGTTCATCTAGCACCAAGGGAACGGGTTGCAGGAGACACTTTTTCTCTGCTTTCTCAGTCTGTTTCCTAGTGCCGGTTTGAAGTTTCTGCAGTTTTCACTGTAAAACCGAGTTGGAGCTTGTACTTCCCCATATATATGTATGGAATGGAGTTTGCAACTGAAAAGAAACTTTGTGTTCCCAACAAGCTAGGTGAAGGACGGCTTTCACACACACTTATCTCTCAGAACTGAGCAAGTGGAGAGACGTTCGTTCATCTAGCACCAAGGGAACGGGTTACAGGAGACACTTTTTCTCTGCTTTCTCAGTCTGTTTCCTAGTGCTGGTTTGAAGTTCCTGCAGTTTTCACTGTAAAACAGAGTTGGAGCTTCTACCTCCAAATATATATGTATGGAATGGAATTTGCAACTGAAAAGAAACTTTGTGTTCCCAAAAAGCTAGGTGAAGGACGGCTTTCACACACACTTATCTCTCAGAACTGAGCAAGTGGAGAGACGTTCGTTCATCTAGCACCAAGGGAACGGGTTGCAGGAGAAACTTTTTCTCTGCTTTCTCAGTCTGTTTCCTAGTGCCGGTTTGAAGTTCCTGCAGTTTTCACTGTAAAACCGAGTTGGAGCTAGTACCTCCCTTTATATATATGTATGGAATGGAGTTTGCAACTGAAAAGAAACTTTGTGTTCCCAACAAGCTAGGTGAAGGACGGCTTTCACACACACTTATCTCTCAGAACTGAGCAAGTGGAGAGACGTTCGTTCATCTAGCACCAAGGGAATGGGTTGCAGGAGAAACTTTTTCTCTGCTTTCTCAGTCTGTTTCCTAGTGCCGGTTTGAACTTCCTGCAGTTTTCACTGTAAAACCGAGTTGGAGCTAGTACCTCCCCATATATATGTATGGAATGGAGTTTGCAACTGAAAAGAAACTTTGTGTTCCCAACAAGCTAGGTGAAGGACGGCTTTCACACACACTTATCTCTCAGAACTGAGCAAGTGGAGAGACGTTCGTTCATCTAGCACCAAGGGAACGGGTTGCAGGAGACACTTTTTCTCTGCTTTCTCAGTCTGTTTCCTAGTGCCGGTTTGAAGTTCCTGCAGTTTTCACTGTAAAACCGAGTTGGAGCTTGTACTTCCCCATATATATGTATGGAATGGAGTTTGCAACTGAAAAGAAACTTTGTGTTCCCAACAAGCTAGGTGAAGGACGGCTTTCACACACACTTATCTCTCAGAACTGAGCAAGTGGAGAGACGTTCGTTCATCTAGCACCATGGGAATGGGTTGCAGGAGACACTTTTTCTCTGCTTTCTCAGTCTGTTTCCTAGTGCCGGTTTGAACTTCCTGCAGTTTTCACTGTAAAACCGAGTTGGAGCTAGTACCTCCCCATATATATGTATGGAATGGAGTTTGCAACTGAAAAGAAACTTTGTGTTCCCAACAAGCTAGGTGAAGGACGGCTTTCACACACACTTATCTCTCAGAACTGAGCAAGTGGAGAGACGTTCGTTCATCTAGCACCAAGGGAACGGGTTGCAGGAGACACTTTTTCTCTGCTTTCTCAGTCTGTTTCCTAGTGCCGGTTTGAAGTTCTTGCAGTTTTCACTGTCAAACCGAGTTGGAGCTAGTACCTCCCCATATATATGCATGGAATGGAGTTTGCAACTGAAAAGAAACTTTGTGTTCCCAACAAGCTAGGTGAAGGACGGCTTTCACACACACTTATCTCTCAGAACTGAGCAAGTGGAAAGACGTTCGTTCATCTAGCACCAAGTAAACGGGTTGCAGGAGACACTTTTTCTCTGCTTTCTCAGTCTGTTTCCTAGTGCCGGTTTGAAGTTCCTGCAGTTTTCACTGTAAAACCGATTTGGAGCTAGTACCTCCCCATATATATGTATGGAGTGGAGTTTGCAACTGAAAAGAAACTTTGTGTTCCCAACAAGCTAGGTGAAGGACGGCTTTCACACACACTTATCTCTCAGAACTGAGCAAGTGGAGAGACGTTCGTTCATTTAGCACCAAGGGAACGGGTTGCAGGAGACACTTTTTCTCTGCCTTCTCAGTCTGTTTCTTAGTGCCGGTTTGAAGTTCCTGCAGTTTTCACTGTCAATCCGAGTTGGAGCTAGTACCTCCCTATATATATGTATGGAATGGAGTTTGCAACTGAAAAGAAACTTTGTGTTCCCAACAAGCTAGGTGAAGGACGGCTTTCACACACACTTATCTCTCAGAACTGAGCAAGTGGAGAGACGTTCGTTCATCTAGCACCAAGGGAACGGGTTGCAGGAGACACTTTCTCTCTGCTTTCTCAGTCTGTTTCCTACTACCGGTTTGAAGTTCCTGCAGTTTTCATTGTAAAACCGAGTTGGAGCTTCTACCTCCAAATATATATGTATGGAATGGAGTTTGCAACTGAAAAGAAACTTTGTGTTCCCAAAAAGCTAGGTGAAGGACGGCTTTCACCACACTTATCTCTCAGAACTGAGCAAGTGGAGAGACGTTCGTTCATCTAGCACCAAGGGAACGGGTTGCAGGAGACACTTTTTCTGTGTTTTCTCAGTCTGTTTCCTAGTGCCGGTTTGAAGTTCCTGCAGTTTTCTCTGTCAAACCGAGTTGGAGCTAGTACCTCCCCATATATATGTATGGATTGGAGTTTGCAACTGAAAAGAAACTTTGTGTTCCCAACAAGCTAGGTGAAGGACGGCTTTCACACACACTTATCTCTCAGAACTGAGCAAGTGGAGAGACGTTCGTTCATCTAGCACCAAGGGAACGGGTTGCAGGAGACACTTTTTCTCTGCTTTCTCAGTCTGTTTCCTAGTGCCGGTTTGAAGTTCCTGCAGTTTTCACTGTAAAACAGAGTTGGAGCTTGTACTTCCCCATATATATGTATGGAATGGAGTTTGCAACTGAAAAGAAACTTTGTGTTCCCAACAAGCTAGGTGAAGGACGGCTTTCACACACACTTATCTCTCAGGACTGAGCAAGTGGAGAGACGTTCGTTCATCTAGCACCAAGGGAACGGGTTACAGGAGACACTTTTTCTCTGCTTTCTCAGTCTGTTTCCTAGTGCCGGTTTGAAGTTCCTGCAGTTTTCACTGTAAAACCGAGTTGGAGCTTCTACCTCCAAATATATATGTATGGAATGGAGTTTGCAACTGAAAAGAAACTTTGTGTTCCCAAAAAGCTAGGTGAAGGACGGCTTTCACACACACTTAACTCTCAGAACTGAGCAAGTGGAGAGACGTTCGTTCATCTAGCACCAAGGGAACGGGTTGCAGGAGACACTTTTTCTCTGCTTTCTCAGTCTGTTTCCTAGTGCCGGTTTGAAGTTCCTGCAGTTTTCACTGTAAAACCGAGTTGGAGCTAGTACCTCCCTATATATATATGTATGGAATGGAGTTTGCAACTGAAAAGAAACTTTGTGTTCCCAACAAGCTAGGTGAAGGTCGGCTTTCACACACACTTCTCTCTCAGAACTGAGCAAGTGGAGAGACGTTCGTTCATCTAGCACCAAGGGAACGGGTTGCAGGAGACACTTTTTCTCTGCTTTCTCAGTCTGTTTCCTAGTGCCGGTTTGAAGTTCCTGCAGTTTTCACTGTAAAACCGATTTGGAGCTAGTACCTCCCCATATATATTTATGTAATGGAGTTTGCAACTGAAAAGAAACTTTGTGTTCCCAACAAGCTAGGTGAAGGACGGCTTTCACACACACTTATCTCTCAGAACTGAGCAAGTGGAGAGACGTTCGTTCATCTAGCACCAAGGGAATGGGTTGCAGGAGAAACTTTTTCTCTGCTTTCTCAGTCTGTTTCCTAGTGCCGGTTTGAACTTCCTGCAGTTTTCACTGTAAAACCGAGTTGGAGCTAGTACCTCCCCATATATATGTATTGAATGGAGTTTGCAACTGAAAAGAAACTTTGTGTTCCCAACAAGCTAGGTGAAGGACGGCTTTCACACACACTTATCTCTCAGAACTGAGCAAGTGGAGAGATGTTCGTTCATCTAGCACCAAGGGAACGGGTTGCAGGAGACACTTTTTCTCTGCTTTCTCAGTCTGTTTCCTAGTGCCGTTTTGAAGTTCCTGCAGTTTTCAATGTAAAACCGAGTTGGAGCTAGTACCTCCCCATAAATATGTATGGAATGGAGTTTGCAACTGAAAAGAAACTTTGTGTTCCCAACAAGCTAGGTGAAGGACGGCTTTCACACAAATTTATCTCTCAGAACTGAGCAAGTGGAGAGACGTTCGTTCATCTAGCACCAAGGGAACGGGTTGCAGGAGACAATTTTTCTCTGCTTCTCAGTCTGTTTCCTAGTGCCGGTTTGAAGTTCCTGCAGTTTTCACTGTAAAACCGATTTGGAGCTAGTACCTCCCCATATATATGTATGGAGTGGAGTTTGCAACTGAAAAGAAACTTTGTGTTCCCAACAAGCTAGGTGAAGGACGGCTTTCACACACACTTATCTCTCAGAACTGAGCAAGTGGAGAGACGTTCGTTCATCTAGCACCAAGGGAACGGGTTGCAGGAGAAACTTTTTCTCTGCTTTCTCAGTCTGTTTCTTAGTGCCGGTTTGAAGTTCCTGCAGTTTTCACTGTCAAACCGAGTTGGAGCTAGTACCTCCCCATATATATGTATGGAATGGAGTTTGCAACTGAAAAGAAACTTTGTGTTCCCAACAAGCTAGGTGAAGGACGGCTTTCACACACACTTAACTCTCAGAACTGAGCAAGTGGAGAGACGTTCGTTCATCTAGCACCAAGGGAACGGGTTGCAGGAGACACTTTTTCTCTGCTTTCTCAGTCTGTTTCCTACTGCCGGTTTGAAGTTCCTGCAGTTTTCATTGTAAAACCGAGTTGGAGCTTCTACCTACAAATATATATGTATGGAATGGAGTTTGCAACTGAAAAGAAACTTTGTGTTCCCAAAAAGCTAGGTGAAGGACGGCTTTCACACACACTTATCTCTCAGAACTGAGCAAGTGGAGAGACGTTCGTTCATCTAGCACCAAGGGAACGGGTTGCAGGAGACACTTTTTCTCTGCTTCCTCAGTCTGTTTCCTAGTGCCGGTTTGAATTTCCTGCAGTTTTCACTGTCAAACCGAGTTGGAGCTAGTACCTCCCCATATATATGTATGCAATGGAGTTTGCAACTGAAAAGAAACTTTGTGTTCCCAACAAGCTAGGTGAAGGACGGCTTTCACACACACTTATCTCTCAGAACTGAGCAAGTGGAGAGACGTTCGTTCATCTAGCACCAAGGGAATGGGTTGCAGGAGAAACTTTTTCTCTGCTTTCTCAGTCTGTTTCCTAGTGCCGGTTTGAACTTCCTGCAGTTTTCACTGTAAAACCGAGTTGGAGCTAGTACCTCCCCATATATATGTATGGAATGGAGTTTGCAACTGAAAAGAAACTTTGTGTTCCCAACAAGCTAGGTGAAGGACGGCTTTCACACACACTTATCTCTCAGAACTGAGCAAGTGGAGAGACGTTCGTTCATCTAGCACCAAGGGAACGGGTTGCAGGAGACACATTTTCTCTGCTTTCTCAGTCTGTTTCCTAGTGCCGTTTTGAAGTTCCTGCAGTTTTCAATGTAAAACCGAGTTGGAGCTAGTACCTCCCCATAAATATGTATGGAATGGAGTTTGCAACTGAAAAGAAACTTTGTGTTCCCAACAAGCTAGGTGAAGGACGGCTATCACACAAACTTATCTCTCAGAACTGAGCAAGTGGAGAGACGTTCGTTCATCTAGCACCAAGGGAACGGGTTGCAGGAGACAATTTTTCTCTGCTTCTCAGTCTGTTTCCTAGTGCCGGTTTGAAGTTCCTGCAGTTTTCACTGTAAAACCGATTTGGAGCTAGTACCTCCCCATATATATGTATGGAGTGGAGTTTGCAACTGAAAAGAAACTTTGTGTTCCCAACAAGCTAGGTGAAGGACGGCTTTCACACACACTTATCTCTCAGAACTGAGCAAGTGGAGAGACGTTCGTTCATCTAGCACCAAGGGAACGGGTTGCAGGAGAAACTTTTTCTCTGCTTTCTCAGTCTGTTTCTTAGTGCCGGTTTGAAGTTCCTGCAGTTTTCACTGTCAAACCGAGTTGGAGCTAGTACCTCCCCATATATATGTATGGAATGGAGTTTGCAACTGAAAAGAAACTTTGTGTTCCCAACAAGCTAGGTGAAGGACGGCTTTCACATCCACTTAACTCTCAGAACTGAGCAAGTGGAGAGACGTTCGTTCATCTAGCACCAAGGGAACGGGTTGCAGGAGAAACTTTTTCTCTGCTTTCTCAGTCTGTTTCCTACTGCCGGTTTGAAGTTCCTGCAGTTTTCATTGTAAAACCGAGTTGGAGCTTCTACCTCCAAATATATATGTATGGAATGGAGTTTGCAACTGAAAAGAAACTTTGTGTTCCCAAAAAGCTAGGTGAAGGACGGCTTTCACACACACTTATCTCTCAGAACTGAGCAAGTGGAGAGACGTTCGTTCATCTAGCACCAAGGGAACGGGTTGCAGGAGACACTTTTTCTCTGCTTCCTCAGTCTGTTTCCTAGTGCCGGTTTGAAGTTCCTGCAGTTTTCACTGTCAAACCGAGTTGGAGCTAGTACCTCCCCATATATATGTATGCAATGGAGTTTGCAACTGAAAAGAAACTTTGTGTTCCCAACAAGCTAGGTGAAGGACGGCTTTCACACACACTTATCTCTCAGAACTGAGCAAGTGGAGAGACGTTCGTTCATCTAGCACCAAGGGAACGGGTTGCAGGAGACACTTTTTCTCTGCTTTCTCAGTCTGTTTCCTAGTGCCGCTTTGAAGTTTCTGCAGTTTTCACTGTAAAACCGAGTTGGAGCTTGTACTTCCCCATATATATGTATGGAATGGAGTTTGCAACTGAAAAGAAACTTTGTGTTCCCAACAAGCTAGGTGAAGGACGGCTTTCACACACACTTATCTCTCAGAACTGAGCAAGTGGAGAGACGTTCGTTCATCTAGCACCAAGGGAACGGGTTACAGGAGACACTTTTTCTCTGCTTTCTCAGTCTGTTTCCTAGTGCTGGTTTGAAGTTCCTGCAGTTTTCACTGTAAAACAGAGTTGGAGCTTCTACCTCCAAATATATATGTATGGAATGGAATTTGCAACTGAAAAGAAACTTTGTGTTCCCAAAAAGCTAGGTGAAGGACGGCTTTCACACACACTTATCTCTCAGAACTGAGCAAGTGGAGAGACGTTCGTTCATCTAGCACCAAGGGAACGGGTTGCAGGAGAAACTTTTTCTCTGCTTTCTCAGTCTGTTTCCTAGTGCCGGTTTGAAGTTCCTGCAGTTTTCACTGTAAAACCGAGTTGGAGCTAGTACCTCCCTTTATATATATGTATGGAATGGAGTTTGCAACTGAAAAGAAACTTTGTGTTCCCAACAAGCTAGGTGAAGGACGGCTTTCACACACACTTATCTCTCAGAACTGAGCAAGTGGAGAGACGTTCGTTCATCTAGCACCAAGGGAATGGGTTGCAGGAGAAACTTTTTCTCTGCTTTCTCAGTCTGTTTCCTAGTGCCGGTTTGAACTTCCTGCAGTTTTCACTGTAAAACCGAGTTGGAGCTAGTACCTCCCCATATATATGTATGGAATGGAGTTTGCAACTGAAAAGAAACTTTGTGTTCCCAACAAGCTAGGTGAAGGACGGCTTTCACACACACTTATCTCTCAGAACTGAGCAAGTGGAGAGACGTTCGTTCATCTAGCACCAAGGGAACGGGTTGCAGGAGACACTTTTTCTCTGCTTTCTCAGTCTGTTTCCTAGTGCCGGTTTGAAGTTCCTGCAGTTTTCACTGTAAAACCGAGTTGGAGCTTGTACTTCCCCATATATATGTATGGAATGGAGTTTGCAACTGAAAAGAAACTTTGTGTTCCCAACAAGCTAGGTGAAGGACGGCTTTCACACACACTTAACTCTCAGAACTGAGCAAGTGGAGAGACGTTCGTTCATCTAGCACCAAGGGAACGGGTTGCAGGAGACACTTTTTCTCTGCTTTCTCAGTCTGTTTCCTAGTGCCGGTTTGAAGTTCCTGCAGTTTTCACTGTAAAACCGATTTGGAGCTAGTACCTCCCCATATATATTTATGTAATGGAGTTTGCAACTGAAAAGAAACTTTGTGTTCCCAACAAGCTAGGTGAAGGACGGCTTTCACACACACTTATCTCTCAGAACTGAGCAAGTGGAGAGACGTTCGTTCATCTAGCACCAAGGGAATGGGTTGCAGGAGAAACTTTTTCTCTGCTTTCTCAGTCTGTTTCCTAGTGCCGGTTTGAACTTCCTGCAGTTTTCACTGTAAAACAGAGTTGGAGCTAGTACCTCCCCATATATATGTATGGAATGGAGTTTGCAACTTAAAAGAAACTTTGTGTTCCCAACAAGCTAGGTGAAGGACGGCTTTCACACACACTTATCTCTCAGAACTGAGCAAGTGGAGAGACGTTCGTTCATCTAGCACCAAGGGAACGGGTTGCAGGAGACACTTTTTCTCTGCTTTCTCAGTCTGTTTCCTAGTGCCGGTTTGAAGTTCCTGCAGTTTTCACTGTCAAACCGAGTTGGAGCTAGTACCTCCCTATATATATATGTATGGAATGGAGTTTGCAACTGAAAAGAAACTTTGTGTTCCCAACAAGCTAGGTGAAGGACGGCTTTCACACACACTTATCTCTCAGAACTGAGCAAGTGGAGAGACGTTTGTTCATCTAGCACCAATGGAACGGGTTGCAGGAGACACTTTTTCTCTGCTTTCTCAGTCTGTTTCCTAGTGCCGGTTTGAAGTTCCTGCAGTTTTCACTGTAAAACCGAGTTGGAGCTAGAACCTCCCCATATATATGTATGGAATGGAGTTTGCAACTGAAAAGAATCTTTGTGTTCCCAACAAGCTAGGTGAAGGACGGCTTTCACACACACTTTTCTCTCACAACTGAGCAAGTGGAGAGACGTTCGTTCATCTAGCACCAAGGGAACGGGTTGCAGGAGACACTTTTTCTCTGCTTTCTCAGTCTCTTTCCTAGTGCCGTTTTGAAGTTCCTGCAGTTTTCACTGTAAAACCGAGTTGGAGCTAGTACCTCCCCATATATATGTATGGAATGGAGTTTGCAACTGAAAAGAAAATTTGTGTTCCCAACAAGCTAGTTGAAGGACGGCTTTCACACACACTTGTCTCTCAGAACTGAGCAAGTGGAGAGACGTTCGTTCATCTAGCACCAAGGGAACGGGTTGCAGGAGACACTTTTTCTCTGCTTTCTCAGTCTGTTTCCTAGTGCCGGTTTGAAGTTCCTGCAGTTTTCACTGTAAAACCGAGTTGGAGCTTCTACCTCCCCATATATATGTATGGAATGGAGTTTGCAAGTGAAAAGAAACTTTGTGTTCCCAACAAGCTAGGTGAAGGACGGCTTTCACACTCACTTATCTCTCAGAACATAGCAAGTGGAGAGACGTTCGTTCATGTAGCACCAAGGGAACGGTTTGCAGGAGACACTTTTTCTCTGCTTTCTCAGTCTGTTTCCTAGTGCCGGTTTGAAGTTCCTGCAGTTTTCACTGTCAAACCGAGTTGGAGCTTGTACCTCCCCATATATATGTATGGAAAGGAGTTTGCCACTGAAAAGAAACTTTGTGTTCCCAACAAGCTAGGTGAAGGACGGCTTTCACACACACTTCTCTATCAGAACTGAGCAAGTGGAGAGACGTTCGTTCATCTAGCACCAAGGGAACGGGTTGCAGGAGACACTTTTTCTCTGCTTTCTCAGTCTGTTTCTTAGTGCCAGTTTGACGTTCCTGCAGTTTTCACTGTCAAACCGAGTTGGAGCTAGTACCTCCCCATATATATGTATGGAATGGAGTTTGCAACTGAAAAGAATATTTGTGTTCTCAACAAGCTAGGTGAAGTACGGCTTTCACACACACTTATCTCTCAGAACTGAGCAAGTGGAGAGACGTTCGCTCATCTAGCACCAAGGGAACGGGTTGCAGGAGACACTTTTCTCTGCTTTCTCACACTGTTTCCTAGTGCCGGTTGGAAGTTCCTGCAGTTTTCACTGTAAAACCGATTTGGAGCTTCTACCTCCAAATATATATGTATGGAATGGAGTTTGCAACTGAAAAGAAACTTTGTGTTCCCAAAAAGCTAGGTGAAGGACGGCTTTCACACACACTTTTCTCTCACAACTGAGCAAGTGGAGAGACGTTCGTTCATCTAGCACCAAGGGAACGGGTTGCAGGAGACACATTTTCTCTGCTTTCTCAGTCTCTTTCCTAGTGCCGTTTTGAAGTTCCTGCAGTTTTCACTGTAAAACCGAGTTGGAGCTAGTACCTCCCCATATATATGTATGGAATGGAGTTTGCAACTGAAAAGAAAATTTGTGTTCCCAACAAGCTAGTTGAAGGACGGCTTTCACACACACTTGTCTCTCAGAACTGAGCAAGTGGAGAGACGTTCGTTCATCTAGCACCAAGGGAACGGGTTGCAGGAGACACTCTTTCTCTGCTTTCTCAGTCTGTTTCCTAGTGCCGGTTTGAAGTTCCTGCAGTTTTCACTTTAAAACCGAGTTGGAGCTTCTACATCCCCATATATATGTATGGAATGGAGTTTGCAAGTGAAAAGAAACTTTGTGTTCCCAACAAGCTAGGTGAAGGACGGCTTTCACACTCACTTATCTCTCAGAACATAGCAAGTGGAGAGACGTTCGTTCATCTAGCACCAAGGGAACGGTTTGCAGGAGACACTTTTTCTCTGCTTTCTCAGTCTGTTTCCTAGTGCCGGTTTGAAGTTCCTGCAGTTTTCACTGTCAAAACGAGTTGGAGCTTGTACCTCCCCATTTATATGTATGGAATGGAGTTTGCAACTGAAAAGAAACTTTGTGTTCCCAACAAGCTAGGTGAAGGACGGCTTTCACACACACTTATCTCTCAGAACTGAGCAAGTGGAGAGACGTTCGTTCATCTAGCACCAAGGGAACGGGTTGCTGGAGACACTTTTTCTCTGCTTTCTCAGTCTGTTTCCTAGTGCCGGTTTGAAGTTCCTGTAGTTTTCACTGTAAAACCGAGTTGGAGCTTCTACCTCCAAATATATATGTATGGAATGGAGTTTGCAACTGAAAAGAAACTTTGTGTTCCCAACAAGCTAGGTGAAGGACGGCTTTCACACACACTTATCTCTCAGAACTGAGCAAGTGGAGAGACGTTCGTTCATCTAGCACCAAGGGAACGGGTTGCAGGAGACACTTTTTCTCTGCTTTCTCAGTCTGTTTCCTAGTGCCGGTTTGAAGTTCCTGCAGTTTTCACTGTCAAACCGAGTTGGAGCTTCTACCTCCCCATATATATGTATGGAATGGAGTTTGCAACTGAAAAGAAACTTTGTGTTCCCAACAAGCTATGTGAAGGACGGCTTTCACACACACTTATCTCTCAGAACTGAGCAAGTGGAGAGACGTTCGTTCATCTAGCACCAAGGGAACGGGTTGCAGGAGACACTTTTTCTCTCCTTTCTCAGTCAGTTTCCTACTGCCGGTTTGAAGTTCCTGCAGTTTTCACTGTCAAACCGAGTTGGAGCTTGTACCTCACCATATATATGTATGGAATGGAGTTTGCAACTGAAAAGAAACTTTGTGTTCCCAACAAGCTAGGTGAAGGACGGCTCTCACACACGCTTATCTCTCAGAACTGAGCAAGTGGAGAGACGTTCGTTCATCTAGCACCTAGGGAGCGGGTTGCAGGAGACACTTTTTCTCTGCTTTCTCAGTCTGTTTCCTAGTGCCGGTTTGAACTTCCTGCAGTTTTCACTGTCAAACCGAGTTGGAGCTAGTACCTCCCCATATATATGTATGGAATGGAGTTTGCAACTGAAAAGAATATTTGTGTTCTCAACAAGCTAGGTGAAGTACGGCTTTCACACACACTTATCTCTCAGAACTGAGCAAGTGGAGAGACATTCGTTCATCTAGCACCAAGGGAACGGGTTGCAGGAGACACTTTTCTCTGCTTTCTCACACTGTTTCCTAGTGCCGGTTGGAAGTTCCTGCAGTTTTCACTGTAAAACCGATTTGGAGCTTCTACCTCCAAATATATATGTATGGAATGGAGTTTGCAACTGAAAAGAAACTTTGTGTTCCCAAAAAGCTAGGTGAAGGACGGCTTTCACACACACTTTTCTCTCACAACTGAGCAAGTGGAGAGACGTTCGTTCATCTAGCACCAAGGGAACGGGTTGCAGGAGACACATTTTCTCTGCTTTCTCAGTCTCTTTCCTAGTGCCGTTTTGAAGTTCCTGCAGTTTTCACTGTAAAACCGAGTTGGAGCTAGTACCTCCCCATATATATGTATGGAATGGAGTTTGCAACTGAAAAGAAAATTTGTGTTCCCAACAAGCTAGTTGAAGGACGGCTTTCACACACACTTGTCTCTCAGAACTGAGCAAGTGGAGAGACGTTCGTTCATCTAGCACCAAGGGAACGGGTTGCAGGAGACACTCTTTCTCTGCTTTCTCAGTCTGTTTCCTAGTGCCGGTTTGAAGTTCCTGCAGTTTTCACTTTAAAACCGAGTTGGAGCTTCTACATCCCCATATATATGTATGGAATGGAGTTTGCAAGTGAAAAGAAACTTTGTGTTCCCAACAAGCTAGGTGAAGGACGGCTTTCACACTCACTTATCTCTCAGAACATAGCAAGTGGAGAGACGTTCGTTCATCTAGCACCAAGGGAACGGTTTGCAGGAGACACTTTTTCTCTGCTTTCTCAGTCTGTTTCCTAGTGCCGGTTTGAAGTTCCTGCAGTTTTCACTGTCAAAACGAGTTGGAGCTTGTACCTCCCCATTTATATGTATGGAATGGAGTTTGCAACTGAAAAGAAACTTTGTGTTCCCAACAAGCTAGGTGAAGGACGGCTTTCACACACACTTATCTCTCAGAACTGAGCAAGTGGAGAGACGTTCGTTCATCTAGCACCAAGGGAACGGGTTGCTGGAGACACTTTTTCTCTGCTTTCTCAGTCTGTTTCCTAGTGCCGGTTTGAAGTTCCTGTAGTTTTCACTGTAAAACCGAGTTGGAGCTTCTACCTCCAAATATATATGTATGGAATGGAGTTTGCAACTGAAAAGAAACTTTGTGTTCCCAACAAGCTAGGTGAAGGACGGCTTTCACACACACTTATCTCTCAGAACTGAGCAAGTGGAGAGACGTTCGTTCATCTAGCACCAAGGGAACGGGTTGCAGGAGACACTTTTTCTCTGCTTTCTCAGTCTGTTTCCTAGTGCCGGTTTGAAGTTCCTGCAGTTTTCACTGTCAAACCGAGTTGGAGCTTCTACCTCCCCATATATATGTATGGAATGGAGTTTGCAACTGAAAAGAAACTTTGTGTTCCCAACAAGCTATGTGAAGGACGGCTTTCACACACACTTATCTCTCAGAACTGAGCAAGTGGAGAGACGTTCGTTCATCTAGCACCAAGGGAACGGGTTGCAGGAGACACTTTTTCTCTCCTTTCTCAGTCTGTTTCCTAGTGCCGGTTTGAAGTTCCTGCAGTTTTCACTGTCAAACCGAGTTGGAGCTTGTACCTCACCATATATATGTATGGAATGGAGTTTGCAACTGAAAAGAAACTTTGTGTTCCCAACAAGCTAGGTGAAGGACGGCTCTCACACACGCTTATCTCTCAGAACTGAGCAAGTGGAGAGACGTTCGTTCATCTAGCACCTAGGGAGCGGGTTGCAGGAGACACTTTTTCTCTGCTTTCTCAGTCTGTTTCCTAGTGCCGGTTTGAACTTCCTGCAGTTTTCACTGTAAAACCGAGTTGGAGCTAGTACCTCCCCATATATATGTATGGAATGGAGTTTGCAACTGAAAAGAAACTTTGTGTTCCCAACAAGCTAGGTGAAGGACGGCTTTCACACACACTTAACTCTCAGAACTGAGCAAGTGGAGAGACGTTCGTTCATCTAGCACCAAGGGAACGGGTTGCAGGAGACACTTTTTCTCTGCTTTCTCAGTGTGTTTCCTAGTGCCGGTTTGAAGTTCCTGCAGTTTTCACTGTAAAACCGAGTTGGAGCTTGTACCTCACCATATATATGTATGGAATGGAGTTTGCAACTGAAAAGAAACTTTGTGTTCCCAACAAGCTATGTGAAGGACGGCTTTCACACACACTTCTCTCTCAGAACTGAGCAAGTGGAGAGACGTTCGTTCATCTAGCACCAAGGGAACGGGTTGCAGGAGACACTCTTTCTCTGCTTTCTCAGTCTGTTTCCTAGTGCCGGTTTGAAGTTCCTGCAGTTTTCACTTTAAAACCGAGTTGGAGCTTCTACATCCCCATATATATGTATGGAATGGAGTTTGCAAGTGAAAAGAAACTTTGTGTTCCCAACAAGCTAGGTGAAGGACGGCTTTCACACTCACTTATCTCTCAGAACATAGCAAGTGGAGAGACGTTCGTTCATCTAGCACCAAGGGAACGGTTTGCAGGAGACACTTTTTCTCTGCTTTCTCAGTCTGTTTCCTAGTGCCGGTTTGAAGTTCCTGCAGTTTTCACTGTCAAAACGAGTTGGAGCTTGTACCTCCCCATTTATATGTATGGAATGGAGTTTGCAACTGAAAAGAAACTTTGTGTTCCCAACAAGCTAGGTGAAGGACGGCTTTCACACACACTTATCTCTCAGAACTGAGCAAGTGGAGAGACGTTCGTTCATCTAGCACCAAGGGAACGGGTTGCTGGAGACACTTTTTCTCTGCTTTCTCAGTCTGTTTCCTAGTGCCGGTTTGAAGTTCCTGTAGTTTTCACTGTAAAACCGAGTTGGAGCTTCTACCTCCAAATATATATGTATGGAATGGAGTTTGCAACTGAAAAGAAACTTTGTGTTCCCAACAAGCTAGGTGAAGGACGGCTTTCACACACACTTATCTCTCAGAACTGAGCAAGTGGAGAGACGTTCGTTCATCTAGCACCAAGGGAACGGGTTGCAGGAGACACTTTTTCTCTGCTTTCTCAGTCTGTTTCCTAGTGCCGGTTTGAAGTTCCTGCAGTTTTCACTGTCAAACCGAGTTGGAGCTTCTACCTCCCCATATATATGTATGGAATGGAGTTTGCAACTGAAAAGAAACTTTGTGTTCCCAACAAGCTATGTGAAGGACGGCTTTCACACACACTTATCTCTCAGAACTGAGCAAGTGGAGAGACGTTCGTTCATCTAGCACCAAGGGAACGGGTTGCAGGAGACACTTTTTCTCTCCTTTCTCAGTTTCCTACTGCCGGTTTGAAGTTCCTGCAGTTTTCACTGTAAAACCGAGTTGGAGCTTGTACCTCACCATATATATGTATGGAATGGAGTTTGCAACTGAAAAGAAACTTTGTGTTCCCAACAAGCTAGGTGAAGGACGGCTTTCACACACACTTATCCCTCAGAACTGAGCAAGTGGAGAGACGTTCGTTCATCTAGCACCAAGGGAACGGGTTGCAGGAGACACTTTTTCTCTCCTTTCTCAGTCAGTTTCCTACTGCCGGTTTGAAGTTCCTGCAGTTTTCACTGTCAAACCTAGTTGGAGCTTGTACCTCACCATATATATGTATGGAATCGAGTTTGCAACTGAAAAGAAACTTTGTGTTCCCAACAAGCTAGGTGAAGGACGGCTCTCACACACGCTTATCTCTCAGAACTGAGCAAGTGGAGAGACGTTCGTTCATCTAGCACCTAGGGAGCGGGTTGCAGGAGACACTTTTTCTCTGCTTTCTCAGTCTGTTTCCTAGTGCCGGTTTGAACTTCCTGCAGTTTTCACTGTAAAACCGAGTTGGAGCTAGTACCTCCCCATATATATGTATGGAATGGAGTTTGCAACTGAAAAGAAACTTTGTGTTCCCAACAAGCTAGGTGAAGGACGGCTTTCACACACACTTAACTCTCAGAACTGAGCAAGTGGAGAGACGTTCGTTCATCTAGCACCAAGGGAACGGGTTGCAGGAGACACTTTTTCTCTGCTTTCTCAGTGTGTTTCCTAGTGCCGGTTTGAAGTTCCTGCAGTTTTCACTGTAAAACCGAGTTGGAGCTTGTACCTCACCATATATATGTATGGAATGGAGTTTGCAACTGAAAAGAAACTTTGTGTTCCCAACAAGCTATGTGAAGGACGGCTTTCACACACACTTCTCTCTCAGAACTGAGCAAGTGGAGAGACGTTCGTTCATCTAGCACCAAGGGAACGGGTTGCAGGAGACACTTTTTCTCTGCATTCTCAGTCTGTTTCCTAGTGCCGGTTTGAAGTTCCTGCAGTTTTCACTGTAAAACCGTGTTGGAGCTTCTACCTCCAAATATATATGTATGGAATGGAGTTTGCAACTGAAAAGAAACTTTGTGTTCCCAACAAGCTAGGTGAAGGACGGCTTTCACACATACTTATCTCTCAGAACTGAGCAAGTGGAGAGACGTTCGTTCATCTAGCACCAAGGGAACGGGTTGCAGGAGACACTTTTTCTCTGCTGTCTCAGTCTGTTTCCTAGTGCCGGTTTGAAGTTCCTGCAGTTTTCACTGTAAAAACGAGTTGGAGCTAGTACCTCCCCATATATATGTATGAGTGGAGTTTGCAACTGAAAAGAAACTTTGTGTTCCCAACAAGCTAGGTGAAGGACGGCTTTCACACACACTTGTCTCTCAGAACTGAGCAAGTGGAGAGACGTTCGTTCATCTAGCACCAAGGGATCGGGTTGCAGGAGACACTTTTTCTCTGCTTTCTCAGTCTGTTTCCTAGTGCCGGTTTGAAGTTCCTGCAGTTTTCACTGTAAAACCGAGTTGGAGCTTCTACCTCCCCATATATATTTATGGAATGGAGTTTGCAAGTGAAAAGAAACTTTGTGTTCCCAACAAGCTAGGTGAAGGACGGCTTTCACACTCAATTATCTCTCAGAACATAGCAAGTGGAGAGACGTTCGTTCATCTAGCACCAAGGGAACGGTTTGCAGGAGACACTATTTCTCTGCTTTCTCAGTCTGTTTCCTAGTGCCGGTTTGAAGTTCCTGCAGTTTTCACTGTCAAACCGAGTTGGAGCTTGTACCTCCCCATATATATGTATGGAATGGAGTTTGCCACTGAAAAGAAACTTTGTGTTCCCAACAAGCTAGGTGAAGGACGGCTTTCACACACACTTCTCTCTCAGAACTGAGCAAGTGGAGAGACGTTCGTTCATCTAGCACCAAGGGAACGGGTTGCAGGAGACACTTTTTCTCTGCTTTCTCAGTCTGTTTCCTAGTGCCAGTTTGAAGTTCCTGCAGTTTTCACTGTAAAACCGAGTTGGAGCTAGTACCTCCCCATATATATGTATGAGTGGAGTTTGCAACTGAAAAGAAACTTTGTGTTCCCAACAAGCTAGGTGAAGGACGGCTTTCACACACACTTGTCTCTCAGAACTGAGCAAGTGGAGAGACGTTCGTTCATCTAGCACCAAGGGAACGGGTTGCAGGAGACACTTTTTCTCTGCTTTCTCAGTCTGTTTCCTAGTGCCGGTTTGAAGTTCTTGCAGTTTTCACTGTCAAACCGAGTTGGAGCTAGTACCTCACCATATATATGTATGGAATGGAGTTTGCAACTGAAAAGAAACTTTGTGTTCCCAACAAGCTAGGTGAAGGACGGCTTTCACACACACTTATCTCTCAGAACTGAGCAAGTGGAGAGACGTTCGTTCATCTAGCACCAAGGAAACGGGTTGCAGGAGACACTTTTTCTCTGCTTTCGCAGTCTGTTTCCTAGTGCCGGTTTGAAGTTCCTGCAGTTTTCACTGTAAAACCGATTTGGAGCTAGTACCTCCCCATATATATGTATGGAGTGGAGTTTGCAACTGAAAAGAAACTTTGTGTTCCCAACAAGCTAGGTGAAGGACGGCTTTCACACACACTTATCTCTCAGAACTGAGCAAGTGGAGAGACGTTCGTTCATCTAGCACCAAGGGAATGGGTTGCAGGAGAAACTTTTTCTCTGCTTTCTCAGTCTGTTTCCTAGTGCCGGTTTGAACTTCCTGCAGTTTTCACTGTAAAACCGAGTTGGAGCTAGTACCTCCCCATATATATGTATGGAATGGAGTTTGCAACTGAAAAGAAACTTTGTGTTCCCAACAAGCTAGGTGAAGGACGGCTTTCACACACACTTTTCTTTCAGAACTGAGCAAGTGGAGAGACGTTCGTTCATCTAGCACCAAGGGAACGGGTTGCAGGAGACACTTTTTCTCTGCTTTCTCAGTCTGTTTCCTAGTGCCGTTTTGAAGTTCCTGCAGTTTTCAATGTAAAACCGAGTTGGAGCTAGTACCTCCCCATAAATATGTATGGAATGGAGTTTGCAACTGAAAAGAAACTTTTTGTTCCCAACAAGCTAGGTGAAGGACGGCTTTCACACACACTTGTCTCTCAGAACTGAGCAAGTGGAGAGACGTTCGTTCATCTAGCACCAAGGGAACGGGTTGCAGGAGACACTTTTTCTCTGCTTTCTCAGTCTGTTTCCTAGTGCCGGTTTGAAGTTCCTGCAGTTTTCACTGTAAAACCGAGTTGGAGCTTCTACCTCCCCATATATATTTATGGAATGGAGTTTGCAAGTGAAAAGAAACTTTGTGTTCCCAACAAGCTAGGTGAAGGACGGCTTTCACACTCACTTATCTCTCAGAACATAGCAAGTGGAGAGACGTTCGTTCATCTAGCACCAAGGGAACGGTTTGCAGGAGACACTTTTTCTCTGCTTTCTCAGTCTGTTTCCTAGTGCCGGTTTGAAGTTCCTGCAGTTTTCACTGTCAAAACGAGTTGGAGCTTGTACCTCCCCATATATATGTATGGAATGGAGTTTGCCACTGAAAAGAAACTTTGTGTTCCCAACAAGCTAGGTGAAGGACGGCTTTCACACACACTTCTCTCTCAGAACTGAGCAAGTGGAGAGACGTTCGTTCATCTAGCACCAAGGGAACGGGTTGAAGGAGACACTTTTTCTCTGCTTTCTCAGTCTGTTTCCTAGTGCCAGTTTGAAGTTCCTGCAGTTTTCACTGTCAAACCGAGTTGGAGCTAGTACCTCCCCATATATATGTATGAGTGGAGTTTGCAACTGAAAAGAAACTTTGTGTTCCCAACAAGCTAGGTGAAGGACGGCTTTCACACACACTTGTCTCTCAGAACTGAGCAAGTGGAGAGACGTTCGTTCATCTAGCACCAAGGGATCGGGTTGCAGGAGACACTTTTTCTCTGCTTTCTCAGTCTGTTTCCTAGTGCCGGTTTGAAGTTCTTGCAGTTTTCACTCTCAAACCGAGTTGGAGCTAGTACCTCCCCATATATATGTATGGAATGGAGTTTGCAACTGAAAAGAAACTATGTGTTCCCAACAAGCTAGGTGAAGGACGGCTTTCACACACACTTATCTCTCAGAACTGAGAAAGTGGAGAGACTTTCGTTCATCTAGCACCAAGGAAACGGGTTGCAGGAGACACTTTTTCTCTGCTTTCTCAGTCTGTTTCCTAGTGCCGGTTTGAAGTTCCTGCAGTTTTCACTGTAAAACCGAGTTGGAGCTTCTACCTCCCCATATATATTTATGGAATGGAGTTTGCAAGTGAAAAGAAACTTTGTGTTCCCAACAAGCTAGGTGAAGGACGGCTTTCACACACAATTCTCTCTCAGAACTGAGCAAGTGGAGAGACGTTCGTTCATCTAGCACCAAGGGAACGGGTTGCAGGAGACACTTTTTCTCTGCTTTCTCAGTCTGTTTCCTAGTGCCAGTTTGAAGTTCCTGCAGTTTTCACTGTCAAACCGAGTTGGAGCTAGTACCTCCCCATATATATGTATGAGTGGAGTTTGCAACTGAAAAGAAACTTTGTGTTCCCAACAAGCTAGGTGAAGGACGGCTTTCACACACACTTGTCTCTCAGAACTGAGCAAGTGTAGAGACGTTCGTTCATCTAGCACCAAGGGAACGGGTTGCAGGAGACACTTTTTCTCTGCTTTCTCAGTCTGTTTCCTAGTGCCGGTTTGAAGTTCTTGCAGTTTTCACTGTCAAACCGAGTTGGAGCTAGTACCTCCCCATATATATGTATGGAATGGAGTTTGCAACTGAAAAGAAACTTTGTGTTCCCAACAAGCTAGGTGAAGGACGGCTTTCACACACACTTATCTCTCAGAACTGAGCAAGTGGAGAGACGTTCGTTCATCTAGCACCAAGGAAACGGGTTGCAGGAGACACTTTTTCTCTGCTTTCTCAGTCTGTTTCCTAGTGCCGGTTTGAAGTTCCTGCAGTTTTCACTGTAAAACCGATTTGGAGCTAGTACCTCCCCATATATATGTATGGAGTGGAGTTTGCAACTGAAAAGAAACTTTGTGTTCCCAACAAGCTAGGTTAAGGACGGCTTTCACAAACACTTATCTCTCAGAACTGAGCAAGTGGAGAGACGTTCGTTCATCTAGCACCAAGGGAACGGGTTGCAGGAGACACTTTTTCTCTGCTTTCTCAGTCTGTTTCCTAGTGCCGGTTTGAAGTTCTTGCAGTTTTCACTGTCAAACCGAGTTGGAGCTAGTACCTCCCCATATATATGCATGGAATGGAGTTTGCAACTGAAAAGAAACTTTGTGTTCCCAACAAGCTAGGTGAAGGACGGCTTTCACACACACTTATCTCTCAGAACTGAGCAAGTGGAGAGACGTTCGTTCATCTAGCACCAAGGAAACGGGTTGCAGGAGACACTTTTTCTCTGCTTTCTCAGTCTGTTTCCTAGTGCCGGTTTGAAGTTCCTGCAGTTTTCACTGTAAAACCGATTTGGAGCTAGTACCTCCCCATATATATGTATGGAGTGGAGTTTGCAACTGAAAAGAAACTTTGTGTTCCCAACAAGCTAGGTGAAGGACGGCTTTCACACACACTTATCTCTCAGAACTGAGCAAGTGGAGAGACGTTCGTTCATCTAGCACCAAGGGAACGGGTTGCAGGAGACACTTTTTCTCTGCTTTCTCAGTCTGTTTCTTAGTGCCGGTTTGAAGTTCCTGCAGTTTTCACTGTCAAACCGAGTTGGAGCTAGTACCTCCCTATATATATGTATGGAATGGAGTTTGCAACTGAAAAGAAACTTTGTGTTCCCAACAAGCTAGGTGAAGGACGGCTTTCACACACACTTATCTCTCAGAACTGAGCAAGTGGAGAGACGTTCGTTCATCTAGCACCAAGGGAACGGGTTGCAGGAGACACTTTCTCTCTGCTTTCTCAGTCTGTTTCCTACTGCCGGTTTGAAGTTCCTGCAGTTTTCATTGTAAAACCGAGTTGAGCTTCTACCTCCAAATATATATGTATGGAATGGAGTTTGCAACTGAAAAGAAAATTTGTGTTCCCAAAAAGCTAGGTGAAGGACGGCTTTCACCACACTTATCTCTCAGAACTGAGAAAGTGGAGAGACGTTCGTTCATCTAGCACCAAGGGAACGGGTTGCAGGAGACACTTTTTCTCTGCTTTCTCAGTCTGTTTCCTAGTGCCGGTTTGAAGTTCCTGCAGTTTTCACTGTCAAACCGAGTTGGAGCTAGTACCTCCCTATATATATATGTATGGAATGGAGTTTGCAACTGAAAAGAAACTTTGTGTTCCCAACAAGCTAGGTGAAGGACGGCTTTCACACACACTTATCTCTCAGAACTGAGCAAGTGGAGAGACGTTCGTTCATCTAGCACCAAGGGAACGGGTTGCAGGAGACACTTTTTCTCTGCTTTCTCAGTCTGTTTCCTAGTGCCGGTTTGAAGTTCCTGCAGTTTTCACTGTAAAACCGATTTGGAGCTAGTACCTCCCTATATATATATGTATGGAATGGAGTTTGCAACTGAAAAGAAACTTTGTGTTCCCAACAAGCTAGGTGAAGGACGGCTTTCACACACACTTCTCTCTCAGAGCTGAGCAAGTGGAGAGACGTTCGTTCATCTAGCACCAAGGGAACGGGTTGCAGGAGACACTTTTTCTCTGCTTTCTCAGTCTGTTTCCTACTGCCGGTTTGAAGTTCCTGCAGTTTTCATTGTAAAACCGAGTTGGAGCTTCTACCTCCAAATATATATGTATGGAATGGAGTTTGCAACTGAAAAGAAACTTTGTGTTCCCAACAAGCTAGGTGAAGGACGGCTTTCACACACACTTAACTCTCAGAACTGAGCAAGTGGAGAGACGTTCGTTCATCTAGCACCAAGGGAACGGGTTACAGGAGACACTTTTTCTCTGCTTTATCAGTCTGTTTCCTAGTGCTGGTTTGAAGTTCCTGCAGTTTTCACTGTAAAACAGATTTGGAGCTTCTACCTCCAAATATATATGTATGGAATGGAGTTTGCAACTGAAAAGAAACTTTGTGTTCCCAAAAAGCTAGGTGAAGGACGGCTTTCACACACACTTATCTCTCAGAACTGAGCAAGTGGAGAGACGTTCGTTCATCTAGCACCAAGGGAATGGGTTGCAGGAGAAACTTTTTCTCTGCTTTCTCAGTCTGTTTCCTACTGCCGGTTTGAAGTTCCTGCAGTTTTCATTGTAAAACCGAGTTGGAGCTTCTACCTCCAAATATATATGTATGGAATGGAGTTTGCAACTGAAAAGAAACTTTGTGTTCCCAACAAGCTAGGTGAAGGACGGCTTTCACACACTCTTATCTCTCAGAACTGAGCAAGTGGAGAGACGTTCGTTCATCTAGCACCAAGGGAACGGGTTACAGGAGACACTTTTTCTCTGCTTTCTCAGTCTGTTTCCTAGTGCTGGTTTGAAGTTCCTGCAGTTTTCACTGTAAAACAGATTTGGAGCTTCTACCTCCAAATATATATGTATGGAATGGAGTTTGCAACTGAAAAGAAACTTTGTGTTCCCAAAAAGCTAGGTGAAGGACGGCTTTCACACACACTTATCTCTCAGAACTGAGCAAGTGGAGAGACGTTCGTTCATCTAGCACCAAGGGAATGGGTTGCAGGAGAAACTTTTTCTCTGCTTTCTCAGTCTGTTTCCTAGTGCCGGTTTGAACTTCCTGCAGTTTTCACTGTAAAACCGAGTTGGAGCTAGTACCTCCCCATATATATGTATGGAATGGAGTTTGCAACTGAAAAGAAACTTTGTGTTCCCAACAAGCTAGGTGAAGGACGGCTTTCACACACACTTATCTCTCAGAACTGAGCAAGTGGAGAGACGTTCGTTCATCTAGCACCAAGGGAACGGGTTGCAGGAGACACTTTTTCTCTGCTTTCTCAGTCTGTTTCCTAGTGCCGGTTTGAAGTTCCTGCAGTTTTCACTGTAAAACCGAGTTGGAGCTTGTACTTCCCCATATATATGTATGGAATGGAGTTTGCAACTGAAAAGAAACTTTGTGTTCCCAACAAGCTAGGTGAAGGACGGCTTTCACACACACTTAACTCTCAGAACTGAGCAAGTGGAGAGACGTTCGTTCATCTAGCACCAAGGGAACGGGTTGCAGGAGACACTTTTTCTCTGCTTTCTCAGTCTGTTTCCTAGTGCCGGTTTGAAGTTCCTGCAGTTTTCACTGTAAAACCGATTTGGAGCTAGTACCTCCCCATATATATTTATGTAATGGAGTTTGCAACTGAAAAGAAACTTTGTGTTCCCAAAAAGCTAGGTGAAGGACGGCTTTCACACACACTTATCTCTCAGAACTGAGCAAGTGGAGAGACGTTCGTTCATCTAGCACCAAGGGAATGGGTTGCAGGAGAAACTTTTTCTCTGCTTTCTCAGACTGTTTCCTAGTGCCGGTTTGAACTTCCTGCAGTTTTCACTGTAAAACCGAGTTGGAGCTAGTACCTCCCCATATATATGTATGGAATGGAGTTTGCAACTTAAAAGAAACTTTGTGTTCCCAACAAGCTAGGTGAAGGACGGCTTTCACACACACTTATCTCTCAGAACTGAGCAAGTGGAGAGACGTTCGTTCATCTAGCACCAAGGGAACGGGTTGCAGGAGACACTTTTTCTCTGCTTTCTCAGTCTGTTTCCTAGTGCCGTTTTGAAGTTCCTGCAGTTTTCAATGTAAAACCGAGTTGGAGCTAGTACCTCCCCATAAATATGTATGGAATGGAGTTTGCAACTGAAAAGAAACTTTTTGTTCCCAACAAGCTAGGTGAAGGACGGCTTTCACACACACTTATCTCTCAGAACTGAGCAAGTGGAGAGACGTTCGTTCAGCTAGCACCAAGGGAATGGGTTGCAGGAGACAATTTTTCTCTGCTTCTCAGTCTGTTTCCTAGTGCCGGTTTGAAGTTCCTGCAGTTTTCACTGTAAAACTGATTTGGAGCTAGTACCTCCCCATATATATGTATGGAGTGGAGTTTGCAACTGAAAAGAAACTTTGTGTTCCCAACAAGCTAGGTGAAGGACGGCTTTCACACACACTTATCTCTCAGAACTGAGCAAGTGGAGAGACGTTCGTTCATCTAGCACCAAGGGAACGGGTTGCAGGAGAAACTTTTTCTCTGCTTTCTCAGTCTGTTTCCTAGTGCCGGTTTGAAGTTCCTGCAGTTTTCACTGTAAAACCGAGTTGGAGCTTGTACTTCCCCATATATATGTATGGAATGGAGTTTGCAACTGAAAAGAAACTTTGTGTTCCCAACAAGCTAGGTGAAGGACGGCTTTCACACACACTTAACTCTCAGAACTGAGCAAGTGGAGAGACGTTCGTTCATCTAGCACCAAGGGAACGGGTTGCAGGAGACACTTTTTCTCTGCTTTCTCAGTCTGTTTCCTAGTGCCGGTTTGAAGTTCCTGCAGTTTTCACTGTAAAACCGATTTGGAGCTAGTACCTCCCCATATATATTTATGTAATGGAGTTTGCAACTGAAAAGAAACTTTGTGTTCCCAACAAGCTAGGTGAAGGACGGCTTTCACACACACTTATCTCTCAGAACTGAGCAAGTGGAGAGACGTTCGTTCATCTAGCACCAAGGGAATGGGTTGCAGGAGAAACTTTTTCTCTGCTTTCTCAGTCTGTTTCCTAGTGCCGGTTTGAACTTCTGCAGTTTTCACTGTAAAACCGAGTTGGAGCTAGTACCTCCCCATATATATGTATGGAATGGAGTTTGCAAGTGAAAAGAAACTTTGTGTTCCCAACAAGCTAGGTGAAGGACGGCTTTCACACACACTTATCTCTCAGAACTGAGCAAGTGGAGAGACGTTCGTTCATCTAGCACCAAGGGAACGGGTTGCAGGAGACACTTTTTCACTGCTTTCTCAGTCTGTTTCCTAGTGCCGTTTTGAAGTTCCTGCAGTTTTCAATGTAAAACCGAGTTGGAGCTAGTACCTCCCCATAAATATGTATGGAATGGAGTTTGCAACTGAAAAGAAACTTTTTGTTCCCAACAAGCTAGGTGAAGGAAGGCTTTCACACACACTTATCTCTCAGAACTGAGCAAGTGGAGAGACGTTCGTTCATCTAGCACCAAGGGAACGGGTTGCAGGAGACAATTTTTCTCTGCTTCTCAGTCTGTTTCCTAGTGCCGGTTTGAAGTTCCTGCAGTTTTCACTGTAAAACTGATTTGGAGCTAGTACCTCCCCATATATATGTATGGAGTGGAGTTTGCAACTGAAAAGAAACTTTGTGTTCCCAACAAGCTAGGTGAAGGACGGCTTTCACACACACTTATCTCTCAGAACTGAGCAAGTGGAGAGACGTTCGTTCATCTAGCACCAAGGGAACGGGTTGCAGGAGACACTTTTTCTCTGCTTTCTCAGTCTGTTTCTTAGTGCCGGTTTGAAGTTCCTGCAGTTTTCACTGTCAAACCGAGTTGGAGCTAGTACCTCCCCATATATATGTATGGAATGGAGTTTGCAACTGAAAAGAAACTTTGTGTTCCCAACAATCTAGGTGAAGGACGGCTTTCACACACACTTAACTCTCAGAACTGAGCAAGTGGAGAGACGTTCGTTCATCTAGCACCAAGGGAACGGGTTGCAGGAGAAACTTTTTCTCTGCTTTCTCAGTCTGTTTCCTACTGCCGGTTTGAAGTTCCTGCAGTTTTCATTGTAAAACCGAGTTGGAGCTTCTACCTCCAAATATATATGTATGGAATGGAGTTTGCAACTGAAAAGAAACTTTGTGTTCCCAACAAGCTAGGTGAAGGACGGCTTTCACACACACTTATCTCTCAGAACTGAGCAAGTGGAGAGACGTTCGTTCATCTAGCACCAAGGGAACGGGTTGCAGGAGACACTTTTTCTCTGCTTTCTCATTCTGTTTCCTACTGCCGGTTTGAAGTTCCTGCAGTTTTCATTGTAAAACCGAGTTGGAGCTTCTACCTCCAAATATATATGTATGGAATGGAGTTTGCAACTGAAAAGAAACTTTGTGTTCCCAAAAAGCTTAGTGAAGGACGGCTTTCACACACAAATATCTCTCAGAACTGAGCAAGTGGAGAGACGTTCGTTCATCTAGCACCAAGGGAACGGGTTGCAGGAGACACTTTTTCTCTGCTTTCTCAGTCTGTTTCCTAGTGCCGGTTTGAAGTTCCTGCAGTTTTCACTGTCAAACCGAGTTGGAGCTAGTACCTCCCCATATATATGTATGCAATGGAGTTTGCAACTGAAAAGAAACTTTGTGTTCCCAACAAGCTAGGTGAAGGACGGCTTTCACACACACTTATCTCTCAGAACTGAGCAAGTGGAGAGACGTTCGTTCATCTAGCACCAAGGGAACGGGTTGCAGGAGACACTTTTTCTCTGCTTTCTCAGTCTATTTCCTAGTGCCGGTTTGAAGTTCCTGCAGTTTTCACTGTAAAACCGAGTTGGAGCTTGTACTTCCCCATATATATGTATGGAATGGAGTTTGCAACTGAAAAGAAACTTTGTGTTCCCAACAAGCTAGGTGAAGAACGGCTTTCACACACACTTATCTCTCAGAACTGAGCAAGTGGAGAGACGTTCGTTCATCTAGCACCAAGGGAACGGGTTACAGGAGACACTTTTTCTCTGCTTTCTCAGTCTGTTTCCTAGTGCTGGTTTGAAGTTCCTGCAGTTTTCACTGTAAAACAGAGTTGGAGCTTCTACCTCCAAATATATATGTATTGAATGGAGTTTGCAACTGAAAAGAAACTTTGTGTTCCCAAAAAGCTAGGTGAAGGACGGCTTTCACACACACTTATCTCTCAGAACTGAGCAAGTGGAGAGACGTTCGTTCATCTAGCACCAAGGGAACGGGTTGCAGGAGAAACTTTTTCTCTGCTTTCTCAGTCTGTTTCCTAGTGCCGGTTTGAAGTTCCTGCAGTTTTCACTGTAAAACCGAGTTGGAGCTAGTACCTCCCTTTATATATATGTATGGAATGGAGTTTGCAACTGAAAAGAAACTTTGTTTTCCCAACAAGCTAGGTGAAGGACGGCTTTCACACACACTTATCTCTCAGAACTGAGCAAGTGGAGAGACGTTCGTTCATCTATCACCAAGGCAACGGGTTGCAGGAGACACTTTTTCTCTGCTTTCTCAGTCTGTTTCCTAGTGCCGGTTTGAAGTTCCTGCAGTTTTCACTGTAAAACCGAGTTGGAGCTTGTACTTCCCCATATATATGTATGGAATGGAGTTTGCAACTGAAAAGAAACTTTGTGTTCCCAACAAGCTAGGTGAAGGACGGCTTTCACACACACTTAACTCTCAGAACTGAGCAAGTGGAGAGACGTTCGTTCATCTAGCACCAAGGGAACGGGTTGCAGGAGACACTTTTTCTCTGCTTTCTCAGTCTGTTTCCTAGTGCCGGTTTGAAGTTCCTGCAGTTTTCACTGTAAAACCGAGTTGGAGCTAGTACCTCCCTATATATATATGTATGGAATGGAGTTTGCAACTGAAAAGAAACTTTTTGTTCCCAACAAGCTAGGTGAAGGACGGCTTTCACACACACTTCTCTCTCAGAACTGAGCAAGTGGAGAGACGTTCGTTCATCTAGCACCAAGGGAACGGGTTGCAGGAGACACTTTTTCTCTGCTTTCTCAGTCTGTTTCCTAGTGCCGCTTTGAAGTTCCTGCAGTTTTCACTGTAAAACCGATTTGGAGCTAGTACCTCCCCATATATATTTATGTAATGGAGTTTGCAACTGAAAAGAAACTTTGTGTTCCCAACAAGCTAGGTGAAGGACGGCTTTCACACACACTTATCTCTCAGAACTGAGCAAGTGGAGAGACGTTCGTTCATCTAGCACCAAGGGAATGGGTTGCAGGAGAAACTTTTTCTCTGCTTTCTCAGTCTGTTTCCTAGTGCCGGTTTGAACTTCCTGCAGTTTTCACTGTAAAACCGAGTTGGAGCTAGTACCTCCCCATATATATGTATGGAATGGAGTTTGCAACTGAAAAGAAACTTTGTGTTCCCAACAAGCTAGGTGAAGGACGGCTTTCACACACACTTCTCTCTCAGAACTGAGCAAGTGGAGAGACGTTCGTTCATCTAGCACCAAGGGAACGGGTTGCAGGAGACACTTTTTCTCTGCTTTCTCAGTCTGTTTCCTAGTGCCGTTTTGAAGTTCCTGCAGTTTTCAATGTAAAACCGAGTTGGAGCTAGTACCTCCCCATAAATATGTATGGAATGGAGTTTGCAACTGAAAAGAAACTTTTTGTTCCCAACAAGCTAGGTGAAGGACGGCTTTCACACACACTTATCTCTCAGAACTGAGCAAGTGGAGAGACGTTCGTTCATCTAGCACCAAGGGAACGGGTTGCAGGAGACAATTTTTCTCTGCTTCTCAGTCTGTTTCCTAGTGCCGGTTTGAAGTTCCTGCAGTTTTCACTGTAAAACTGATTTGGAGCTAGTACCTCCCCATATATATGTATGGAGTGGAGTTTGCAACTGAAAAGAAACTTTGTGTTCCCAACAAGCTAGGTGAAGGACGGCTTTCACACACACTTATCTCTCAGAACTGAGCAATTGGAGAGACGTTCGTTCATCTAGCACCAAGGGAACGGGTTGCAGGAGACACTTTTTCTCTGCTTTCTCAGTCTGTTTCTTAGTGCCGGTTTGAAGTTCCTGCAGTTTTCACTGTCAAACCGAGTTGGAGCTAGTACCTCCCCATATATATGTATGGAATGGAGTTTGCAACTGAAAAGAAACTTTGTGTTCCCAACAAGCTAGGTGAAGGACGGCTTTCACACACACTTAACTCTCAGAACTGAGCAAGTGGAGAGACGTTCGTTCATCTAGCACCAAGGGAACGGGTTGCAGGAGACACTTTTTCTCTGCTTTCTCAGTCTGTTTCCTACTGCCGGTTTGAAGTTCCTGCAGTTTTCATTGTAAAACCGAGTTGGAGCTTCTACCTCCAAATATATATGTATGGATTGGAGTTTGCAAATGAAAAGAAACTTTGTGTTCCCAAAAAGCAAGGTGAAGGACGGCTTTCACACACAATTATCTCTCAGAACTGAGCAAGTGGAGAGACGTTCGTTCATCTAGCACCAAGGAACGGGTTGCAGGAGACACTTTTTCTCTGCTTTCTCAGTCTGTTTCCTAGTGCCGGTTTGAAGTTCCTGCAGTTTTCACTGTCAAACCGAGTTGGAGCTAGTACCTCCCCATATATATGTATGCAATGGAGTTTGCAACTGAAAAGAAACTTTGTGTTCCCAACAAGCTAGGTGAAGGACGGCTTTCACACACACTTATCTCTCAGAACTGAGCAAGTGGAGAGACGTTCGTTCATCTAGCACCAAGGGAACGGGTTGCAGGAGACACTTTTTCTCTGCTTTCTCAGTCTGTTTCCTAGTGCCGGTTTGAAGTTCCTGCAGTTTTCACTGTAAAACAGAGTTGGAGCTTCTACCTCCAAATATATATGTATGGAATGGAGTTTGCAACTGAAAAGAAACTTTGTGTTCCCAAAAAGCTAGGTGAAGTACGGCTTTCACACACACTTATCTCTCAGAACTGAGCAAGTGGAGAGACGTTCGTTCATCTAGCACCAAGGGAACGGGTTGCAGGAGAAACTTTTTCTCTGCTTTCTCAGTCTGTTTCCTAGTGCCGGTTTGAAGTTCCTGCAGTTTTCACTGTAAAACCGAGTTGGAGCTAGTACCTCCCTTTATATATATGTATGGAATGGAGTTTGCAACTGAAAAGAAACTTTGTGTTCCCAACAAGCTAGGTGAAGGACGGCTTTCACACACACTTATCTCTCAGAACTGAGCAAGTGGAGAGACGTTCGTTCATCTAGCACCAAGGGAACGGGTTGCAGGAGACACTTTTTCTCTGCTTTCTCAGTCTGTTTCCTACTGCCGGTTTGAAGTTCCTGCAGTTTTCACTGTAAAACCGAGTTGGAGCTTGTACTTCCCCATATATATGTATGGAATGGAGTTTGCAACTGAAAAGAAACTTTGTGTTCCCAACAAGCTAGGTGAAGGACGGCTTTCACACACACTTATCTCTCAGAACTGAGCAAGTGGAGAGACGTTCGTTCATCTAGCACCAAGGGAACGGGTTACAGGAGACACTTTTTCTCTGCTTTCTCAGTCTGTTTCCTAGTGCCGGTTTGAATTTCCTGCAGTTTTCACTGTAAAACAGAGTTGGAGCTTCTACCTACAAATATATATGTATGGAATGGAGTTTGCAACTGAAAAGAAACTTTGTGTTCCCAACAAGCTAGGTGAAGGACGGCTTTCACACACACTTATCTCTCAGAACTTAGCAAGTGGAGAGACGTTCGTTCATCTAGCACCAAGGGAACGGGTTGCAGGAGACACTTTTTCTCTGCTTTCTCAGTCTGTTTCCTAGTGCCGGTTTGAAGTTCCTGCAGTTTTCACTGTAAAACCGAGTTGGAGCTAGTACCTCCCTATATATATATGTATGGAATGGAGTTTGCAACTGAAAAGAAACTTTGTGTTCCCAACAAGCTAGGTGAAGGACGGCTTTCACACACACTTATCTCTCAGAACTGAGCAAGTGGAGAGACGTTCGTTCATCTAGCACCAAGGGAACGGGTTGCAGGAGACACTTTTTCTCTGCTTTCTCAGTCTGTTTCCTAGTGCCGGTTTGAAGTTCCTGCAGTTTTCACTGTAAAACCGAGTTGGAGATTCAACCTCCAAATATATATGTACGGAATGGAGTTTGCAACTGAAAAGAAACTTTGTGTTCCCAACAAGCTAGGTGAAGGACGGCTTTCACACACACTTATCTCTCAGAACTGAGCAAGTGGAGAGACGTTCGTTCATCTAGCACCAAGGGAACGGGTTGCAGGAGACACTTTTTCTCTGCTTTCTCAGTCTGTTTCCTAGTGCCGGTTTGAAGTTCCTGCAGTTTTCACTGTAAAACCGAGTTGGAGATTCAACCTCCAAATATATATGTACGGAATGGAGTTTGCAACTGAAAAGAAACTTTGTGTTCCCAACAAGCTAGGTGAAGGACGGCTTTCACACACACTTATCTCTCAGAACTGAGCAAGTGGAGAGACGTTCGTTCATCTAGCACCAAGGGAACGGGTTGCAGGAGACACTTTTTCTCTGCTTTCTCAGTCTGTTTCCTAGTGCCGGTTTGAAGTTCCTGCAGTTTTCACTGTAAAACCGAGTTGGAGATTCAACCTCCAAATATATATGTACGGAATGGAGTTTGCAACTGAAAAGAAACTTTGTGTTCCCAACAAGCTAGGTGAAGGACGGCTTTCACACACACTTATCTCTCAGAACTGAGCAAGTGGAGAGACGTTCGTTCATCTAGCACCAAGGGAACGGGTTGCAGGAGACACTTTTTCTCTGCTTTCTCAGTCTGTTTCCTAGTGCCGGTTTGAAGTTCCTGCAGTTTTCACTGTAAAACCGAGTTGGAGCTTGTACTTCCCCATATATATGTATGGAATGGAGTTTGCAACTGAAAAGAAACTTTGTGTTCCCAACAAGCTAGGTGAAGGACGGCTTTCACACACACTTATCTCTCAGAACTGAGCAAGTGGAGAGACGTTCGTTCATCTAGCACCAAGGGAACGGGTTACAGGAGACACTTTTTCTCTGCTTTCTCAGTCTGTTTCCTAGTGCCGGTTTGAATTTCCTGCAGTTTTCACTGTAAAACAGAGTTGGAGCTTCTACCTACAAATATATATGTATGGAATGGAGTTTGCAACTGAAAAGAAACTTTGTGTTCCCAACAAGCTAGGTGAAGGACGGCTTTCACACACACTTATCTCTCAGAACTGAGCAAGTGGAGAGACGTTCGTTCATCTAGCACCAAGGGAACGGGTTGCAGGAGACACTTTTTCTCTGCTTTCTCAGTCTGTTTCCTAGTGCCGGTTTGAAGTTCCTGCAGTTTTCACTGTAAAACCGAGTTGGAGCTAGTACCTCCCTATATATATATGTATGGAATGGAGTTTGCAACTGAAAAGAAACTTTGTGTTCCCAACAAGCTAGGTGAAGGACGGCTTTCACACACACTTATCTCTCAGAACTGAGCAAGTGGAGAGACGTTCGTTCATCTAGCACCAAGGGAACGGGTTGCAGGAGACACTTTTTCTCTGCTTTCTCAGTCTGTTTCCTAGTGCCGGTTTGAAGTTCCTGCAGTTTTCACTGTAAAACCGAGTTGGAGATTCAACCTCCAAATATATATGTACGGAATGGAGTTTGCAACTGAAAAGAAACTTTGTGTTCCCAACAAGCTAGGTGAAGGTCGGCTTTCACACACACTTATCTCTCAGAACTGAGCAAGTGGAGAGACGTTCGTTCATCTAGCACCAAGGGAACGGGTTGCAGGAGACACTTTTTCTCTGCTTTCTCAGTCTGTTTCCTAGTGCCGGTTTGAAGTTCCTGCAGTTTTCACTGTAAAACCGAGTTGGAGATTCAACCTCCAAATATATATGTACGGAATGGAGTTTGCAACTGAAAATAAACTTTGTGTTCCCAACAAGCTAGGTGAAGGACGGCTTTCACACACACTTATCTCTCAGAACTGAGCAAGTGGAGAGACGTTCGTTCATCTAGCACCAAGGGAACGGGTTGCAGGAGAAACTTTTTCTCTGCTTTCTCAGTCTGTTTCCTAGTGCCGGTTTGAAGTTCCTGCAGTTTTCACTGTCAAACCGAGTTGGAGCTAGTACCTCCCCATATATATGTATGGAATGGAGTTTGCAACTGAAAAGAAACTTTGTGTTCCCAACAAGCTAGGTGAAGGACGGCTTTCACACACACTTAACTCTCAGAACTGAGCAAGTGGAGAGACGTTCGTTCATCTATCACCAAGGGAACGGGTTGCAGGAGACACTTTTTCTCTGCTTTCTCAGTCTGTTTCCTAGTGCCGGTTTGAATTTCCTGCAGTTTTCACTGTAAAACCGAGTTGGAGCTAGTACCTCCCCATATATATGTATGGAATGGAGTTTGCAACTGAAAAGAAACTTTGTGTTCCCAACAAGCTAGGTGAAGGACGGCTTTCACACACACTTATCTCTCAGAACTGAGCAAGTGGAGAGACGTTCGTTCATCTAGCACCAAGGGAACGGGTTGCAGGAGACACTTTTTCTCTGCTTTCTCAGTCTGTTTCCTAGTGCCGGTTTGAAGTTCCTGCAGTTTTCACTGTAAAACCGAGTTGGAGATTCAACCTCCATATATATATGTAAGGAATGGAGTTTGCAACTGAAAAGAAACTTTGTGTTCCCAACAAGCTAGGTGAAGGACGGCTTTCACACACACTTATCTCTCAGAACTGAGCAAGTGGAGAGACGTTCGTTCATCTAGCACCAAGGGAACGGGTTGCAGGAGACACTTTTTCTCTGCTTTCTCAGTCTGTTTCCTAGTGCCGGTTTGAAGTTCCTGCAGTTTTCACTGTAAAACCGAGTTGGAAATTCAACCTCCAAATATATATGTACGGAATGGAGTTTGCAACTGAAAAGAAACTTTGTGTTCCCAACAAGCTTGGTGAAGGACGGCTTTCACACACACTTATCTCTCAGAACTGAGCAAGTGGAGAGACGTTCGTTCATCTAGCACCAAGGGAACGGGTTGCAGGAGAAACTTTTTCTCTGCTTTCTCAGTCTGTTTCCTAGTGCCGGTTTGAAGTTCCTGCAGTTTTCACTGTCAAACCGAGTTGGAGCTAGTACCTCCCCATATATATGTATGGAATGGAGTTTGCAACTGAAAAGAAACTTTGTGTTCCCAACAAGCTAGGTGAAGGACGGCTTTCACACACACTTAACTCTCAGAACTGAGCAAGTGGAGAGACGTTCGTTCATCTAGCACCAAGGGAACGGGTTGCAGGAGACACTTTTTCTCTGCTTTCTCAGTCTGTTTCCTAGTGCCGGTTTGAAGTTCCTGCAGTTTTCACTGTCAAACCGAGTTGGAGCTAGTACCTCCCCATATAAATGTATGGAATGGAGTTTGCAACTGAAAAGAAACTTTGTGTTCCCAACAAGCTTGGTGAAGGACGGCTTTCACACACACTTATCTCTCAGAACTGAGCAAGTGGAGAGACGTTCGTTCATCTAGCACCAAGGGAACGGGTTGCAGGAGACACTTTTTCTCTGCTTTCTCAGTCTGTTTCCTAGTGCCGGTTTGAAGTTCCTGCAGTTTTCACTGTAAAACCGAGTTGGAGCTTGTACCTCCCCATATATATGTATGGAATGGAGTTTGCAACTGAAAAGAAACTTTGTGTTCCCAACAAGCTAGGTGAAGGACGGCTTTCACACACACTTATCTCTCAGAACTGAGCAAGTGGAGAGACGTTCGTTCATCTAGCACCAAGGGAACGGTTTGCAGGAGACACTTTTTCTCTGCTTTCTCAGTCTGTTTCCTAGTGCCGGTTTGAAGTTCCTGCAGTTTTCACTGTCAAACCGAGTTGGAGCTAGTACCTCCCCATATATATGTATGGAATGGAGTTTGCAACTGAAAAGAAACTTTGTGTTCCCAACAAGCTAGGTGAAGGACGGCTTTCACACACACTTATCTCTCAGAACTGAGCAAGTGGAGAGACGTTCGTTCATCTAGCACCAAGGGAACGGGTTGCAGGAGACACTTTTTTTCTGCTTTCTCAGTCTGTTTCCTAGTGCCGGTTTGAAGTTCCTGCAGTTTTCACTGTCAAACCGAGTTGGAGCTAGTACCTCCCCAAATATATGTATGGAATGGAGTTTGCAACTGAAAAGAAACTTTGTGTTCCCAACAAGCTAGGTGAAGGACGGCTTTCACACACACTTAACTCTCAGAACTGAGCAAGTGGAGAGACGTTCGTTCATCTAGCACCAAGGGAACGGGTTGCAGGAGACACTTTTTCTCTGCTTTCTCAGTCTGTTTCCTAGTGCCGGTTTGAAGTTCCTGCAGTTTTCACTGTCAAACCGAGTTGGAGCTAGTACCTCCCCATATATATGTATGGAATGGAGTTTGCAACTGAAAAGAAACTTTGTGTTCCCAACAAGCTAGGTGATGGACGGCTTTCACACACACTTATCTCTCAGAACTGAGCAAGTGGAGAGACGTTCGTTCATCTAGCACCAAGGGAACGGGTTGCAGGAGACACTTTTTCTCTGCTTTCTCAGTCTGTTTCCTAGTGCCGGTTTGAAGTTCCTGCAGTTTTCACTGTAAAACCGAGTTGGAGCTTCTACCTCCCCATATATATGTATGGAATGGAGTTTGCAACTGAAAAGAAACTTTGTGTTCCCAAAAAGCTAGCTGAAGGACGGCTTTCACACACACTTATCTCTCAGAACTGAGCAAGTGGAGAGACGTTCGTTCATCTAGCACCAAGGGAACGGGTTGCAGGAGACACTATTTCTCTGCTTTCTCAGTCTGTTTCCTAGTTCCGGTTTGAAGTTCCTGCAGTTTTCACTGTAAAACCAAGTTGGAGCTTCTACCTCCAAATATATATGTATGGAATGGAGTTTACAACTGAAAAGAAACTTTGTGTTCCCAAAAAGCTAAGTGAAGGACGGCTTTCACACACACTTATTTCTCAGAACTGAGCAAGTGGAGAGACGTTCGTTCATCTAGCACAAAGGGAACGGGTGGCAGGAGACACTTTTTCTCTGCTTTCTCAGTCTGTTCCCTAGTGCCGGTTTGAAGTCCCTGCAGTTTTCACTGTAAAACCGAGTTGGAGCTAGTACGTCCCCATATATATGAATGGAATGGAGTTTGCAACTGAAAAGAAACTTTGTGTTCCCAACAAGCTAGGTGAAGGACGGCTCTCAAACACACTTATCTCTCAGAACTGAGCAAGTGGAGAGACGTTCGTTCTTCTAGCACCAAGGGAACGGGTTGCAGGAGACACATTTTCTCTGCTTTCTCAGTCTTTTTCCTAGTGCCGGTTTGAAATTCCTGCAGTTTTCACTGTAAAACCGAGTTGGAGCTTCTACCTCCCCATATATATGTATGGAATGGAGTTTGCAACTGAAAAGAAACTTTGTGTTCCCAACAAGCTAGGTGAAGGACGGCTTTCACACACACTTATCTCTCAGAACTGAGCAAGTGGAGAGACGTTCGTTCATCTAGCACCAAGGGAACGGGTTGCAGGAGACACTTTTTCTCTGCTTTCTCAGTCTGTTTCCTAGTGCCGGTTTGAAGTTCCTGCAGTTTTCAGTGTAAAAAAGTGTTGGAGCTTCTACCTACAAACATATATGTATGGAATGGAGTTTGCAACTGAAAAGAAACTTTGTGTTCCCAACAAGCTAGGTGAAGGACGGCTTTCACACACACTTATCTCTCAGAACTGAGCAAGTGGAGAGACGTTCGTTTATCTAGCACCAAGGGAACGGGTTGCAGGAGACACTATTTCTCTGCTTTCTCAATCTGTTTCCTAGTGCCGGTTTGAAGTTCCTGCAGTTTTCACTGTAAAACCGAGTTGGAGCTTCTACCTCCAAATATATACGTATGGAATGGAGTTTGCAACTGAAAAGAAACTTTGTGTTCCCAAAAAGCTAAGTGAAGGACGGCTTTCACACACAATTATTTCTCAGAACTGAGCAAGTGAAGAGACATTCGTTCATCTAGCACCAAGGGAACGGGTTGCAGGAGACACTTTTTCTCTGCTTTCTCAGTCTGTTTCCTAGTGCCGGTTTGAAGTTCCTGCAGTTTTCACTGTAAAACCGAGTTGGAGCTAGTACCTCCCCATATATATGTACGGAATGGAGTTTGCAACTGAAAAGAAACTTTGTGTTCCCAACAAGCTAGGTGAAGTACGGCTCTCACACACACTTATCTCTCAGAACAGAGCAAGTGGAGAGACGTTCGTTCATCTAGCACCAAGGGAACGGGTTGCAGGAGACACTTTTTCTCTGCTTTCTCAGTCTGTTTCCTAGTGCCGTTTTGAAGTTCCTGCAGTTTTCACTGTAAAACCGAGTTGGAGCTTCTACCTCCCCATATATATGTATGGAATGGAGTTTGCAACTGAAAAGGAACTTTGTGTTCCCAACAAGCTAGGTGAAGGACGGCTTTCACACACACGTATCTCTCAGAACTGAGCAAGTGGAAAGACGTTCGTTCATCTAGCACCAAGGGAACGGGTTGCAGGAGACACATTTTCTCTGCTTTCTCAGTCTGTTTCCTAGTGCCGGTTTGAAGTTCCTGCAGTTTTCACTGTAAACCGAGTTGGAGCTTCTACCTCCCCATATATATGTATGGAATGGAGTTTGCAACTGAAAAGAAACTTTGTGTTCCCAACAAGCTAGGTGAAGGACGGCTTTCACACACACTTATCTCTCAGAACTGAGCAAGTGGAGAGACGTTCGTTCATCTAGCACCAAGGGAACGGGTTGCAGGAGACAATTTTTCTCTGCTTTCTCAGTCTGTTTCCTAATGCCGGTTTGAAGTTCCTGCAGTTTTCACTGTAAAACCGAGTTGGAGCTTCTACCTACAAACATTTATGTATGGAATGGAGTTTGCAACTGAAAAGAAACTTTGTGTTCCCAAAAAGCTAGGTGAAGGACGGCTTTCACACACACTTATCTCTCAGAACTGAGCAAGTGGAGAGACGTTCGTTTATCTAGCACCAAGGGAACGGGTTGCAGGAGACACTATTTCTCTGCTTTCTCAGTCTGTTTCCTAGTGCCGGTTTGAAGTTCCTGCAGTTTTCACTGTAAAACCGAGTTGGAGCTTCTACCTCCAAATATATATGTATGGAATGGAGTTTGCAACTGAAAAGAAACTTTGTTTTCCCTACAAGCTAGGTGAAGGACGGCTTTCACACACAATTATCTCTCAGAACTGAGCAAGTGGAGAGACGTTCGTTCATCTAGCACCAAGGGAACGGGTTGCAGGAGACACTTTTTCTCTGCTTTCTCAGTCTGTTTCCTAGTGCCGGTTTGAAGTTCCTGCAGTTTTCACTGTAAAACCGAGTTGGAGCTAGTACCTCCAAATATATATGTATGGAATGGAGTTTGCAACTGAAAAGAAACTTTGTGTTCCCAACAAGCTAGGTGAAGGACGGCTCTCACACACACTTATCTCACAGAACTGAGCAAGTGGAGAGACGTTCGTTCATCTAGCACCAAGGGAACGGGTTGCAGGAGACACTTTTTCTCTGCTTTCTCAGTCTGTTTCCTAGTGCCGGTTTGAAGTTCCTGCAGTTTTCACTGTAAAACCGAGTTGGAGCTTCTACCTTCAAATATATATGTATGGAATGGAGTTTGCAACTGAAAAGAAACTTTGTGTTCCCAACAAGCTAGGTGAAGGACGGCTTTCACACACACTTATCTCTCTGAACTGAGCAAGTGGAGAGACGTTCGTTTATCTAGCACCAAGGGAACGGGTTGCAGGAGACACTTTTTCTCTGCTTTCTCAGTCTTTTTCCTAGTGCCGGTTTGAAGTTCCTGCAGTTTTCACTGTAAAACCGAGTTGGAGCTTCTACCTCCAAATATATATGTATGGAATGTTGTTTGCAACTGAAAAGAAACTTTGTGTTCCCAACAAGCTAGGTGAAGGACGGCTTTCACACACACTTATCTCTCAGAACTGAGCAAGTGGAGAGACGTTCGTTTATCTAGCACCAAGGGAACGGGTTGCAGGAGACACTTTTTCTCTGCTTTCTCAGTCTGTTTCCTAGTGCCGGTTTGAAGTTCCTGCAGTTTTCACTGTAAAACCGAGTTGGAGCTTCTACCTCCAAATATATATGTATGGAATGGAGTTTGCAACTGAAAAGAAACTTTGTGTTCCCAACAAGCTAGGTGAAGGACGGCTTTCACACACACTTATCTCTCAGAACTGAGCAAGTGGAGAGACGTTCGTTCATCTAGCACCAAGGGAACGGGTTGCAGGAGACACTTTTTCTCTGCTTTCTCAGTCTGTTTCCTAGTGCCGGTTTGAAGTTCCTGCAGTTTTCACTGTAAAACCGAGTTGAAGCTTCTACCTCCAAATATATATGTATGGAATGGAGTTTGCAACTGAAAAGAAACTTTGTGTTCCCAAAAAGCTAGGTGAAGTACGGCTTTCACACACACTTATCTCTCAGAACTGAGCAAGTGGAGAGACGTTCGTTCATCTAGCACCAATGGAACGGGTTGCAGGAGACACTTTTTCTCTGCTTTCTCAGTCTGTTTCCTAGTGCCGGTTTGAAGTTCCTGCAGTTTTCACTGTCAAACGACTTGGAGCTTCTACCTCCAAATATATATGTATGGAATGGAGTTTACAACTGAAAAGAAACTTTGTGTTCCCAACAAGCTAGGTGAAGGTCGGCTTTCACACACACTTATCTCTCAGAACTGAGCAAGTGGAGAGACGTTCGTTCATCTAGCACCAAGGGAACGGGTTGCAGGAGACACTTTTTCTCTGCTTTCTCAGTCTGTTTCCTAGTGCCGGTTTGAAGTTCCTGCAGTTTTCACTGTAAAACCGAGTTGGAGCTAGTACCTCCCCATATATATGTATGGAATGGAGTTTGCAACTGAAAAGAAACTTTGTGTTCCCAACAAGCTAGGTGAAGGACGGCTTTCACACACACTTATCTCTCAGAACAGAGCAAGTGGAGAGACGTTCGTTCATCTAGCACCAAGGGAACGGGTTGCAGGAGACACTTTTTCTCTGCTTTCTCAGTCTGTTTCCTAGTGCCGGTTTGAAGTTCCTGCAATTTTCACTGTCAAACCGAGTTGGAGCTAGTACCTCCCCATATATATGTATGGAATGGAGTTTGCAACTGAAAAGAAACTTTGTGTTCACAACAAGCTAAGTGAAGGACGGCTCTCACACACAATTATCTCTCAGAACTGAGCAAGTGGAGAGACGTTCGTTCATCTAGCACCAAGGGAACGGGTTGCAGGAGACACATTTTCTCTTCTTTCTCAGTATGTTTCCTAGTGCCGGTTTGAAGTTCCTGCAGTTTTCACTGTAAAACCGAGTTGGAGCTTGTACCTCCCCGTATATATGTATGGAATGGAGTTTGCAACTGAAAAGAAACTTTGTGTTCCCAACAAGCTTGGTGAAGGATGGCTTTCACACACACTTATCTCTCAGAACTGAGCAAGTGGAGAGACGTTCGTTCATATAGCACCAAGGGAACGGGTTGCAGGAGACACTTTTTCTCTGCTTTCTCAGTCTGTTTCCTAGTGACTGTTTGAACTTCCTGCAGTTTTCACTGTAAAACCGAGTTGGAGCTTCTACCTACAAACATATATGTATGGAATGGAGTTTGCAACTGAAAAGAAACTTTGTGTTCCCAAAAAGTTAGGTGAAGGACGGCTTTCACACACACTTATCTCTCTGAACTGAGCAAGTGGAGAGACGTTCGTTTATCTAGCACCAAGGGAACGGGTTGCAGGAGACACTTTTTCTCTGCTTTCTCAGTCTGTTTCCTAGTGCCGGTTTGAAGTTCCTGCAGTTTTCACTGTAAAACCGAGTTGGAGCTTCTACCTCCAAATATATATGTATGGAATGGAGTTTGCAACTGAAAAGAAACTTTGTGTTCCCAACAAGCTAGGTGAAGGACGGCTTTCACACACACTTATCTCTCAGAACTGAGCAAGTGGAGAGACGTTCGTTTATCTAGCACCAAGGGAACGGGTTGCAGGAGACACTTTTTCTCTGCTTTCTCAGTCTGTTTCCTAGTGCCGGTTTGAAGTTCCTGCAGTTTTCACTGTAAAACCGAGTTGGAGCTTCTACCTCCAAATATATATGTATGGAATGGAGTTTGCAACTGAAAAGAAACTTTGTGTTCCCAACAAGCTAGGTGAAGGACGGCTTTCACACACACTTATCTCTCAGAACTGAGCAAGTGGAGAGACGTTCGTTCATCTAGCACCAAGGGAACGGGTTGCAGGAGACACTTTTTCTCTGCTTTCTCAGTCTGTTTCCTAGTGCCGGTTTGAAGTTCCCTCAGTTTTCACTGTAAAACCGAGTTGAAGCTTCTACCTCCAAATATATATGTATGGAATGGAGTTTGCAAATGAAAAGAAACTTTGTGTTCCCAAAAAGCTAGGTGAAGGACGGCTTTCACACACACTTATCTCTCAGAACTGAGCAAGTGGAGAGACGTTCGTTCATCTAGCACCAAGGGAACGGGTTGCAGGAGACACTTTTTCTCTGCTTTCTCAGTCTGTTTCCTAGTGCCGGTTTGAAGTTCCTGCAGTTTTCACTGTCAAACCGAGTTGGAGCTAGTACCTCCCCATATATACGTATGGAATGGAGTTTGCCACTGAAAAGAAACTTTGTGTTCCCAACAAGCTAGGTGAAGGACGGCTTTCACACACACTTATCTCTCAGAACTGAGCAAGTGGAGAGACTTTCGTTCATCTAGCACCTAGGGAACGGGTTGCAGGAGACACTTTTTCTCTGCTTTCTCAGTCTGTTTCCTAGTGCCGGTTTGAAGTTCCTGCAGTTTTCACTGTAAAACCGAGTTGGAGCTTGTACCTCCCCATATATATGTATGGAATAGAGTTTGCAACTGAAAAGAAACTTTGTGTTCCCAACAAGCTAGATGAAGGACGGCTTTCACACACACTTATCTCTCAGAACTGAGCAAGTGGAGAGACGTTCGTTCATCTAGCACCAAGGGAACGGGTTGCAGGAGACACTTTTTCTCTGCTTTCTCAGTCTGCTTCCTAGTGCCGGTTTCAAGTTCCTGCAGTTTTCACTGTAAAACCGAGTTGGAGCTTCTACCTCCATATATATATGTATGGAATGGAGTTTGCAACTGAAAAGAAACTTTGTGTTCCCAACAAGCTAGGTGAAGGACGGCTTTCACATACACTTATCTCTCAGAACTGAGCAAGTGGAGAGACGTTCGTTCATCTAGCACCAAGGGAACTGGTTGCAGGAGACACTTTTTCTCTGCTTTCTCAGTCTGTTTCCTAGTGCCGGTTTGAAGTTCCTGCAGTTTTCACTGTAAAACCGAGTTGGAGCTAGTACCTCCCCATATAGATGTATGGAATGGAGTTTGCAACTGAAAAGAAACTTTGTGTTCCCAACAAGCTAGGTGAAGGACGGCTTTCACACACACTTATCTCTCAGAACTGAGCAAGTGGAGAGACGTTCGTTCATCTAGCACCAAGGGAACGGGATGCAGGAGACACTTTTTCTCTGCTTTCTCAGTCTGTTTCCTAGTGCCGGTTTGAAGTTCCTGCAGTTTTCACTGTCAAACCGAGTTGGAGCTAGTACCTCCCCATATATATGTATGGAATGGAGTTTGCAACTGAAAAGAAACTTTGTGTTCCCAACAAGCTAGGTGAAGGACGGCTTTCACACACACTTATCTCTCAGAACTGAGCAAGTGGAGAGACGTTCGTTCATCTAGCACCAAGGGAACGGTTTGCAGGAGACACTTTTTCTCTGCTTTCTCAGTCTGTTTCCTAGTGCCGGTTTGATGTTCCTGCAGTTTTCACTGTAAAACCGAGTTGGAGCTTCTACCTCCAAATATATATGTATGGAATGGAGTTTGCAACTGAAAAGAATCTTTGTGTTCCCAAAAAGCTAGGTGAAGGACGGCTTTCACACACACTTATCTCTCAGAACAGAGCAAGTGGAGAGACGTTCGTTCATCTAGCACCAAAGGAACGGGTTGCAGGAGACACTTTTTCTCTGCTTTTTCAGTCTCTTTCCTAGTGCCGGTTTGAAGTTCCTGCAGTTTTCACTGTCAAACCGAGTTGGAGCTTCTACCTCCAAATATATATGTATGGAATGGAGTTTGCAACTGAAAAGAAACTTTGTGTTCCCAACAAGCTAGGTGAAGGTCGGCTTTCACACACACTTATCTCTCAGAACTGAGCAAGTGGAGAGACGTTCGTTCATCTAGCACCAAGGGAACGGGTTGCAGGAGACACTTTTTCTCTGCTTTCTCAGTCTGTTTCCTAGTGCCGGTTTGAAGTTCCTGCAGTTTTCACTGTCAGACCGAGTTGGAGCTTGTACCTCCCCATATATATGTATGGAATGGAGTTTGCAACTGAAAAGAAACTTTGTGTTCCCAACAAGCTAGGTGAAGGACGGCTTTCACACACACTTATCTCTCAGAACAGAGCAAGTGGAGAGACGTTCGTTCATCTAGCACCAAGGGAACGGGTTGCAGGAGACACTTTTTCTCTGCTTTCTCAGTCTGTTTCCTAGTGCCGGTTTGAAGTTCCTGCAGTTTTCACTGTCAAACCGAGTTGGAGCTAATACCTCCCCATATATATGTATGGAATTGAGTTTGCAACTGAAAAGAAACTTTGTGTTCACAACAAGCTAAGTGAAGGACGGCTTTCACACACAATTATCTCTCAGAACTGAGCAAGTGGAGAGACGTTCGTTCATCTAGCACCAAGGGAACGGGTTGCAGGTGACACATTTTCTCTTCTTTCTCAGTATGTTTCCTAGTGCCGGTTTGAAGTTCCTGCAGTTTTCACTGTAAAACCGTGTTGGAGCTTGTACCTCCCCATATATATGTATGGAATGGAGTTTGCAACTGAAAAGAAACTTTGTGTTCCCTACAAGCTAGGTGAAGGACGGCTTTCACACACACTTATCTCTCAGAACTGAGCAAGTGGAGAGACGTTCGTTCATCTAGCACCAAGGGAACGGGTTGCAGGAGACACTTTTTCTCTGCTTTCTCAGTCTGCTTCCTAGTGCCGGTTTCAAGTTCCTGCAGTTTTCACTGTAAAACCGAGTTGGAGCTTCTACCTCCATATATATATGTATGGAATGGAGTTTGCAACTGAAAAGAAACTTTGTGTTCCCAACAAGCTAGGTGAAGGACGGCTTTCACACACACTTATCTCTCAGAACTGAGCAAGTGGAGAGACGTTCGTTCATCTAGCACCAAGGGAACGGGTTGCAGGAGACACTTTTTCTCTGCTTTCTCAGTCTGTTTCCTAGTGCCGGTTTGAAGTTCCTGCAGTTTTCACTGTAAAACCGAGTTGGAGCTAGTACCTCCCCATATAGATGTATGGAATGGAGTTTGCAACTGAAAAGAAACTTTGTGTTCCCAACAAGCTAGGTGAAGGACGGCTTTCACACACACTTATCTCTCAGAACTGAGCAAGTGGAGAGACGTTCGTTCATCTAGCACCAAGGGAACGGGTTGCAGGAGACACTTTTTCTCTGCTTTCTCAGCCTGTTTCCTAGTGCCGGTTTGAAGTTCCTGCAGTTTTCACTGTCAAACCGAGTTGGAGCTAGTACCTCCCCATATATATGTATGGAATGGAGTTTGCAACTGAAAAGAAACTTTGTGTTCCCAACAAGCTAGGTGAAGGACGGCTTTCACACACACTTATCTCTCAGAACTGAGCAAGTGGAGAGACGTTCGTTCATCTAGCACCAAGGGAACGGTTTGCAGGAGACACTTTTTCTCTGCTTTCTCAGTCTGTTTCCTAGTGCCGGTTTGATGTTCCTGCAGTTTTCACTGTAAAACCGAGTTGGAGTTTCTACCTCCAAATATATATGTATGGAATGGAGTTTGCAACTGAAAAGAATCTTTGTGTTCCCAAAAAGCTAGGTGAAGGACGGCTTTCACACACACTTATCTCTCAGAACAGAGCAAGTGGAGAGACGTTCGTTCATCTAGCACCAAGGGAACGGGTTGCAGGAGACACTTTTTCTCTGCTTTCTCAGTCTGTTTCTTAGTGCCGGTTTGAAGTTCCTGCAGTTTTCACTGTCAAACCGAGTTGGAGCTTCTACCTCCAAATATATATGTATGGAATGGAGTTTGCAACTGAAAAGAAACTTTGTGTTCCCAACAAGCTAGGTGAAGGTCGGCTTTCACACACACTTATCTCTCAGAACTGAGCAAGTGGAGAGACGTTCGTTCATCTAGCACCAAGGGAACGGGTTGCAGGAGACACTTTTTCTCTGCTTTCTCAGTCTGTTTCCTAGTGCCGGTTTGAAGTTCCTGCAGTTTTCACTGTCAGACCGAGTTGGAGCTTGTACCTCCCCATATATATGTATGGAATGGAGTTTGCAACTGAAAAGAAACTTTGTGTTCCCAACAAGCTAGGTGAAGGACGGCTTTCACACACACTTATCTCTCAGAACAGAGCAAGTGGAGAGACGTTCGTTCATCTAGCACCAAGGGAACGGGTTGCAGGAGACACTTTTTCTCTGCTTTCTCAGTATGTTTCCTAGTGCCGGTTTGAAGTTCCTGCAGTTTTCACTGTAAAACCGAGTTGGAGCTTGTACCTCCCCATATATATGTATGGAATGGAGTTTGCAACTGAAAAGAAACTTTGTGTTCCCTACAAGCTAGGTGAAGGACGGCTTTCACACACACTTATCTCTCAGAACTGAGCAAGTGGAGAGACTTTCGTTCATCTAGCACCAAGGGAACGGGTTGCAGGAGACACTTTTTCTCTGCTTTCTCAGTCTGCTTCCTAGTGCCGGTTTCAAGTTCCTGCAGTTTTCACTGTAAAACCGAGTTGGAGCTTCTACCTCCATATATATATGTATGGAATGGAGTTTGCAACTGAAAAGAAACTTTGTGTTCCCAAAAATCTAGGTGAAGGACGGCTTTCACACACACTTATCTCTCAGAACTGAGCAAGTGGAGAGACGTTCGTTCATCTAGCACCAAGGAAACGGGTTGCAGGAGACACTTTTTCTCTGCTTTCTCAGTCTGTTTCCTAGTGCCGGTTTGAAGTTCCTGCAGTTTTCACTGTAAAACCGAGTTGGAGCTAGTACCTCCCCATATATATGTATGGAATGGAGTTTGCAACTGAAAAGAAACTTTGTGTTCCCAACAAGCTAGGTGAAGGACGGCTTTCACACACACTTATCTCTCAGAACTGAGCAAGTGGAGAGACGTTCGTTCATCTAGCACCAAGGGAACGGGTTGCAGGAGACACTTTTTCTCTGCTTTCTCAGTCTGTTTCCTAGTGCCGGTTTGAAGTTCCTGCAGTTTTCACTGTCAAACCGAGTTGGAGCTAGTACCTCCCCATATATATGTATGGAATGGAGTTTGCAACTGAAAAGAAACTTTGTGTTCCCAACAAGCTAGGTGAAGGACGGCTTTCACACACACTTATCTCTCAGAACTGAGCAAGTGGAGAGACGTTCGTTCATCTAGCACCAAGGGAACGGTTTGCAGGAGACACTTTTTCTCTGCTTTCTCAGTCTGTTTCCTAGTGCCGGTTTGAAGTTCCTGCAGTTTTCACTGTAAAACCGAGTTGGAGCTTCTACCTCCAAATATATATGTATGGAATGGAGTTTGCAACTGAAAAGAATCTTTGTGTTCCCAAAAAGCTAGGTGAAGGACGGCTTTCACACACACTTATCTCTCAGAACTGAGCAAGTGGAGAGACGTTCGTTCATCTAGCACCAAGGGAACGGGTTGCAGGAGACACTTTTTCTCTGCTTTCTCAGTCTGTTTCCTAGTGCCGGTTTGAAGTTCCTGCAGTTTTCACTGTCAAACCGAGTTGGAGCTTCTACCTCCAAATATATATGTATGGAATGGAGTTTGCAACTGAAAAGAAACTTTGTGTTCCCAACAAGCTAGGTGAAGGTCGGCTTTCACACACACTTATCTCTCAGAACTGAGCAATTGGAGAGACGTTCGTTCATCTAGCACCAAGGGAACGGGTTGCAGGAGACACTTTTTCTCTGCTTTCTCAGTCTGTTTCCTAGTGCCGGTTTGAAGTTCCTGCAGTTTTCACTGTCAAACCGAGTTGGAGCTAGTACCTCCCCATATATATGTATGGAATGGAGTTTGCAACTGAAAAGAAACTTTGTGTTCCCAACAAGCTAGGTGAAGGACGGCTTTCACACACACTTATCTCTCAGAACAGAGCAAGTGGAGAGACGTTCGTTCATCTAGCACCAAGGGAACGGGTTGCAGGAGACACTTTTTCTCTGCTTTCTCAGTCTGTTTCCTAGTGCCGGTTTGAAGTTCCTGCAGTTTTCACTGTCAAACCGAGTTGGAGCTAGTACCTCCCCATATATATGTATGGAATTGAGTTTGCAACTGAAAAGAAACTTTGTGTTCACAACAAGCTAAGTGAAGGACGGCTTTCACACACAATTATCTCTCAGAACTGAGCAAGTGGAGAGACGTTCGTTCATCTAGCACCAAGGGAACGGGTTGCAGGTGACACATTTTCTCTTCTTTCTCAGTATGTTTCCTAGTGCCGGTTTGAAGTTCCTGCAGTTTTCACTGTCAAACCGAGTTGGAGCTAGTACCTCCCCATATATATGTATGGAATTGAGTTTGCAACTGAAAAGAAACTTTGTGTTCACAACAAGCTAAGTGAAGGACGGCTTTCACACACAATTATCTCTCAGAACTGAGCAAGTGGAGAGACGTTCGTTCATCTAGCACCAAGGGAACGGGTTGCAGGTGACACATTTTCTATTCTTTCTCAGTATGTTTCCTAGTGCCGGTTTGATGTTCCTGCAGTTTTCACTGTAAAACCGAGTTGGAGCTTGTACCTCCCCATATATATGTATGGAATGGAGTTTGCAACTGAAAAGAAACTTTGTGTTCCCTACAAGCTAGGTGAAGGACGGCTTTCACACACACTTATCTCTCAGAACTGAGCAAGTGGAGAGACGTTCGTTCATCTAGCACCAAGGGAACGGGTTGCAGGAGACACTTTTTCTCTGCTTTCTCAGTCTGCTTCCTAGTGCCGGTTTCAAGTTCCTGCAGTTTTCACTGTAAAACCGAGTTGGAGCTTCTACCTCCATATATATATGTATGGAATGGAGTTTGCAACTGAAAAGAAACTTTGTGTTCCCAAAAATCTAGGTGAAGGACGGCTTTCACACACACTTATCTCTCAGAACTGAGCAAGTGGAGAGACGTTCGTTCATCTAGCACCAAGGGAACGGGTTGCAGGAGACACTTTTTCTCTGCTTTCTCAGTCTGTTTCCTAGTGCCGGTTTGAAGTTCCTGCAGTTTTCACTGTCAAACCGAGTTGGAGCTTCTACCTCCAAATATATATGTATGGAATGGAGTTTGCAACTGAAAAGAAACTTTGTGTTCCCAACAAGCTAGGTGAAGGTCGGCTTTCACACACACTTATCTCTCAGAACTGAGCAATTGGAGAGACGTTCGTTCATCTAGCACCAAGGGAACGGGTTGCAGGAGACACTTTTTCTCTGCTTTCTCAGTCTGTTTCCTAGTGCCGGTTTGAAGTTCCTGCAGTTTTCACTGTCAAACCGAGTTGGAGCTAGTACCTCCCCATATATATGTATGGAATGGAGTTTGCAACTGAAAAGAAACTTTGTGTTCCCAACAAGCTAGGTGAAGGACGGCTTTCACACACACTTATCTCTCAGAACAGAGCAAGTGGAGAGACGTTCGTTCATCTAGCACCAAGGGAACGGGTTGCAGGAGACACTTTTTCTCTGCTTTCTCAGTCTGTTTCCTAGTGCCGGTTTGAAGTTCCTGCAGTTTTCACTGTCAAACCGAGTTGGAGCTAGTACCTCCCCATATATATGTATGGAATTGAGTTTGCAACTGAAAAGAAACTTTGTGTTCACAACAAGCTAAGTGAAGGACGGCTTTCACACACAATTATCTCTCAGAACTGAGCAAGTGGAGAGACGTTCGTTCATCTAGCACCAAGGGAACGGGTTGCAGGTGACACATTTTCTCTTCTTTCTCAGTATGTTTCCTAGTGCCGGTTTGAAGTTCCTGCAGTTTTCACTGTCAAACCGAGTTGGAGCTAGTACCTCCCCATATATATGTATGGAATTGAGTTTGCAACTGAAAAGAAACTTTGTGTTCACAACAAGCTAAGTGAAGGACGGCTTTCACACACAATTATCTCTCAGAACTGAGCAAGTGGAGAGACGTTCGTTCATCTAGCACCAAGGGAACGGGTTGCAGGTGACACATTTTCTATTCTTTCTCAGTATGTTTCCTAGTGCCGGTTTGATGTTCCTGCAGTTTTCACTGTAAAACCGAGTTGGAGCTTGTACCTCCCCATATATATGTATGGAATGGAGTTTGCAACTGAAAAGAAACTTTGTGTTCCCTACAAGCTAGGTGAAGGACGGCTTTCACACACACTTATCTCTCAGAACTGAGCAAGTGGAGAGACGTTCGTTCATCTAGCACCAAGGGAACGGGTTGCAGGAGACACTTTTTCTCTGCTTTCTCAGTCTGCTTCCTAGTGCCGGTTTCAAGTTCCTGCAGTTTTCACTGTAAAACCGAGTTGGAGCTTCTACCTCCATATATATATGTATGGAATGGAGTTTGCAACTGAAAAGAAACTTTGTGTTCCCAAAAATCTAGGTGAAGGACGGCTTTCACACACACTTATCTCTCAGAACTGAGCAAGTGGAGAGACGTTCGTTCATCTAGCACCAAGGGAACGGGTTGCAGGAGACACTTTTTCTCTGCTTTCTCAGTCTGTTTCCTAGTGCCGGTTTGAAGTTCCTGCAGTTTTCACTGTCAAACCGAGTTGGAGCTTCTACCTCCAAATATATATGTATGGAATGGAGTTTGCAACTGAAAAGAAACTTTGTGTTCCCAACAAGCTAGGTGAAGGTCGGCTTTCACACACACTTATCTCTCAGAACTGAGCAATTGGAGAGACGTTCGTTCATCTAGCACCAAGGGAACGGGTTGCAGGAGACACTTTTCTCTGCTTTCTCAGTCTGTTTCCTAGTGCCGGTTTGAAGTTCCTGCAGTTTTCACTGTCAAACCGAGTTGGAGCTAGTACCTCCCCATATATATGTATGGAATGGAGTTTGCAACTGAAAAGAAACTTTGTGTTCCCAACAAGCTAGGTGAAGGACGGCTTTCACACACACTTATCTCTCAGAACAGAGCAAGTGGAGAGACGTTCGTTCATCTAGCACCAAGGGAACGGGTTGCAGGAGACACTTTTTCTCTGCTTTCTCAGTCTGTTTCCTAGTGCCGGTTTGAAGTTCCTGCAGTTTTCACTGTCAAACCGAGTTGGAGCTAGTACCTCCCCATATATATGTATGGAATTGAGTTTGCAACTGAAAAGAAACTTTGTGTTCACAACAAGCTAAGTGAAGGACGGCTTTCACACACAATTATCTCTCAGAACTGAGCAAGTGGAGAGACGTTCGTTCATCTAGCACCAAGGGAACGGGTTGCAGGTGACACATTTTCTCTTCTTTCTCAGTATGTTTCCTAGTGCCGGTTTGAAGTTCCTGCAGTTTTCACTGTAAAACCGAGTTGGAGCTTGTACCTCCCCATATATATGTATGGAATGGAGTTTGCAACTGAAAAGAAACTTTGTGTTCCCTACAAGCTAGGTGAAGGACGGCTTTCACACACACTTATCTCTCAGAACTGAGCAAGTGGAGAGACGTTCGTTCATCTAGCACCAAGGGAACGGGTTGCAGGAGACACTTTTTCTCTGCTTTCTCAGTGTGTTTCCTAGTGCCGGTTTGAAGTTCCTGCAGTTTTCACTGTCAAACCGAGTTGGAGCTAGTACCTCCCCATATATATGTATGGAATGGAGTTTGCAACTGAAAAGAAACTTTGTGTTCCCAACAAGCTAGGTGAAGGACGGCTTTCACACACACTTATCTCTCAGAACAGAGCAAGTGGAGAGACGTTCGTTCATCTAGCACCAAGGGAACGGGTTGCAGGAGACACTTTTTCTCTGCTTTCTCAGTCTGTTTCCTAGTGCCGGTTTGAAGTTCCTGCAGTTTTCACTGTCAAACCGAGTTGGAGCTAGTACCTCCCCATATATATGTATGGAATGGAGTTTGCAACTGAAAAGAAACTTTGTGTTCCCAACAAGCTAGGTGAAGGACGGCTTTCACACACACTTATCTCTCAGAACTGAGCAAGTGGAGAGACGTTCGTTCATCTAGCACCAAGGGAACGGGTTGCAGGAGACACTTTTTCTCTGCTTTCTCAGTCTGTTTCCTAGTGCCGGTTTGAAGTTCCTGCAGTTTTCACTGTAAAACCGAGTTGGAGCTAGTACCTCCCCATATATATGTATGGAATGGAGTTTGCAACTGAAAAGAAACTTTGTGTTCCCAACAAGCTAGGTGAAGGACGGCTTTCACACACACTTATCTCTCAGAACTGAGCAAGTGGAGAGACGTTCGTTCATCTAGCACCAAGGGAACGGGTTGCAGGAGACACTTTTTCTCTGCTTTCTCAGTCTGTTTCCTAGTGCCGGTTTGAAGTTCCTGCAGTTTTCACTGTAAAACCGACTTGGAGCTTGTACCTCCCCATATATATGTATGGAATGGAGTTTGCAACTGAAAAGAAACTTTGTGTTCCCAACAAGCTAGGTAAAGGACGGCTTTCACACACACTTATCTCTCAGAACTGAGCAAGTGGAGAGACGTTCGTTCATCTAGCACCAAGGGAACGGGTTGCAGGAGACACTTTTTCTCTGCTTTCTCAGTCTGTTTCCTAGTGCCGGTTTGAAGTTCCTGCAGTTTTCACTGTAAAACCGATTTGGAGCTTCTACCTCCAAATATATATGTATGGAATGGAGTTTGCAACTGAAAAGAAACTTTGTGTTCCCAACAAGCTAGGTGAAGGACGGCTTTCACACACACTTATCTCTCAGAACTGAGCAAGTGGAGAGACGTTCGTTCATCTAGCACCAAGGGAACGGTTTGCAGGAGACACTTTTTCTCTGCTTTCTCAGTCTGTTTCCTAGTGCCGGTTTGAAGTTCCTGCAGTTTTCACTGTAAAACCGAGTTGGAGCTTCTACCTCCAAATATATATGTATGGAATGGAGTTTGCAACTGAAAAGAAACTTTGTGTTCCCAAAAAGCAAGGTGAAGGTCGGCTTTCACACACAATTATCTCTCAGAACTGAGCAATTGGAGAGACGTTCGTTCATCTAGCACCAAGGGAACGGGTTGCAGGAGACACTTTTTCTCTGCTTTCTCAGTCTGTTTCCTAGTGCCGGTTTGAAGTTCCTGCCGTTTTCACTGTAAAACCGAGTTGGGGCTAGTACCTCCCCATATATATGTATGGAATGGAGTTTGCAACTGAAAAGAAACTTTGTGTTCCCAACAAGCTAGGTGAAGGACGGCTTTCACACACACTTATCTCTCTGAACTGAGCAAGTGGAGAGACGTTCGTTTATCTAGCACCAAGGGAACGGGTTGCAGGAGACACCTTTTCTCTGCTTTCTCAGTCTGTTTCCTAGTGCCGGTTTGAAGTTCCTGCAGTTTTCACAGTAAAACCGAGTTGGAGCTAGAACCTCCCCATATATATGTATGGAATGGAGTTTGCAACTGAAAAGAAACTTTGTGTTCCCAACAAGCAAGGTGAAGGACGGCTTTCACACACACTTATCTCTCAGAACTGAGCAAGTGGAGAGACGTTCGTTCATCTAGCACCAAGGGAACGGGTTGCAGGAGACACTTTTTCTCTGCTTTCTCAGTCTGTTTCCTAGTGCCGGTTTGAAGTTCCTGCAGTTTTCACTGTAAAACCGAGTTGGAGCTTGTACCTCCCCATATATATGTATGGAATGGAGTTTGCAACTGAAAAGAAACTTTGTGTTCCCAACAAGCTAGGTGAAGGACGGCTTTCACACACACTTATCTCTCAGAACTGAGCAATTGGAGAGACGTTCGTTCATCTAGCACCAAGGGAACGGGTTGCAGGAGACACTTTTTCTCTGCTTTCTCAGTCTGTTTCCTAGTGCCGGTTTGAAGTTCCTGCAGTTTTCACTGTCTAACCGAGTTGGAGCTTCTACCTCCAAATATATATGTATGGAATGGAGTTTGCAACTGAAAAGAAACTTTGTGTTCCCAACAAGCTAGGTGAAGGACGGCTTTCACACACACTTCTCTCTCAGAACTGAGCAAGTGGAGAGACGTTCGTTCATCTAGCACCAAGGGAACGGGTTGCAGGAGACACTATTTCTCTGCTTTCTCAGTCTGTTTCCTAGTGCCAGTTTGAAGTTCCTGCAGTTTTCACTGTCAAACCGAGTTGGAGCTAGTACCTCCCCATATATATGTATGGAATGGAGTTTGCAACTGAAAAGAATATTTGTGTTCCCAACAAGCTAGGTGAAGGACGGCTTTCACACACACTTTTCTCTCAGAACTGAGCAAGTGGAGAGACGTTCGTTCATCTAGCACCAAGGGAACGGGTTGCAGGAGAGACTTTTTCTCTGCTTTCTCAGTCTGATTCCTAGTGCCGGTTTGAAGTTCCTGCAGTTTTCACTGTAAAACCGAGTTGGAGCTTCTACTTCCAAATATATATGTATGGAATGGAGTTTGCAATTGAAAAGAAACTTTGTGTTCCCAACAAGCTAGGTGAAGGACGGCTTTCACACACACTTATCTCTCAGAACATAGCAAGTGAAGAGACTTTCGTTCATATAGCACCAAGGGAACGGTTTGCAGGAGACACTTTTTCTCTGCTTTCGCAGTCTGTTTCCTAGTGCCGGTTTGAAGTTCCTGCCGTTTTCACTGTAAAACCGAGTTGGAGCTAGTACCTCCCCATATATATGTATGGAATGGAGTTTGCAACTGAAAAGAAACTTTGTGTTCCCAACAAGCTAGGTGAAGGACGGCTTTCACACACACTTATCTCTCTGAACTGAGCAAGTGGAGAGACGTTCGTTTATCTAGCACCAAGGGAACGGGTTACAGGAGACACTATTTCTCTGCTTTCTCAGTCTGTTTCCTAGTGCCGGTTTGAAGTTCCTGCAGTTTTCACTGTAAAACCGAGTTGGAGCTAGTACCTCCCCATATATATGTATGGAATGGAGTTTGCAACTGAAAAGAAACTTTGTGTTCCCAAAAAGCTAGGTGAAGGACGGCTTTCACAAACACTTATCTCTCAGAACTGAGCAAGTGGAGAGACGTTCGTTCATCTAGCACCAAGGGAACGGGTTGCAGGAGAGACTTTTTCTCTGCTTTCTCAGTCTGTTTCCTAGTGCCGGTTTGAAGTTCCTGCAGTTTTCACTGTAAAACCGAGTTGGAGCTTCTACTTCCAAATATATATGTATGGAATGGAGTTTGCAATTGAAAAGAAACTTTGTGTTCCCAACAAGCTAGGTGAAGGACGGCTTTCACACACACTTATCTCTCAGAACATAGCAAGTGGAGAGACTTTCGTTCATATAGCACCAAGGGAACGGTTTGCAGGAGACACTTTTTCTCTGCTTTCGCAGTCTGTTTCCTAGTGCCGGTTTGAAGTTCCTGCCGTTTTCACTGTAAAACCGAGTTGGAGCTAGTACCTCCCCATATATATGTATGGAATGGAGTTTGCAACTGAAAAGAAACTTTGTGTTCCCAAAAAGCTAGGTGAAGGACGGCTTTCACACACACTTATCTCTCTGAACTGAGCAAGTGGAGAGACGTTCGTTTATCTAGCACCAAGGGAACGGGTTGCAGGAGACACTTTTTCTCTGCTTTCTCAGTCTGTTTCCTAGTGCCGGTTTGAAGTTCCTGCACTTTTCACTGTAAAACCGAGTTGGAGCTTCTACCTCCAAATATATATGTATGGAATGGAGTTTGCAACTGAAAAGAAACTTTGTGTTCCCAACAAGCTAGGTGAAGGACGGCTTTCACACACACTTATCTCTCAGAACTGAGCAAGTGGAGAGACTTTCGTTTATCTAGAACCAAGGGAACGGGTTGCAGGAGACACTTTTTCTCTGCTTTCTCAGTCTGTTTCCTAGTGCCGGTTTGAAGTTCCTGCAGTTTTCACTGTAAAACCGATTTGGAGCTTCTACCTCCAAATATATATGTATGGAATGGAGTTTGCAACTGAAAAGAAACTTTGTGTTACCAACAAGCTAGGTGAAGGACGGTTTTCACACACACTTATCTCTCAGAACTGAGCAAGTGGAGAGACGTTCGTTCATCTAGCACCAAGGGAACGGGTTGCAGGAGACACTATTTCTCTGCTTTCTCAGTCTGTTTCCTAGTGCCGGTTTGAAGTTCCTGCAGTTTTCACTGTAAAACCGAGTTGGAGCTAGTACCTCCCCATATATATGTATGGAATGGAGTTTGCAACTGAAAAGAAACTTTGTGTTCCCAAAAAGCTAGGTGAAGGACGGCTTTCACAAACACTTATCTCTCAGAACTGAGCAAGTGGAGAGACGTTCGTTCATCTAGCACCAAGGGAACGGGTTGCAGGAGACACTTTTTCTCTGCTTTCTCAGTCTGTTTCCTAGTGCCGGTTTGAAGTTCCTGCAGTTTTCACTGTAAAATCGAGTTGGAGCTAGTACCTCCAAATATATATGTATGGAATGGAGTTTGCAACTGAAAAGAAACTTTGTGTTCCCAACAAGCTAGGTGAAGGACGGCTTTCACACACACTTATCTCTCAGAACTGAGCAAGTGGAGAGACGTTCGTTCATCTAGCACCAAGGGAACGGGTTGCAGGAGACACTTTTTCTCTGCTTTCTCAGTCTGTTTCCTAGTGCCGGTTTGAAGTTCCTGCAGTTTTCACTGTCAAACCGAGTTGGAGCTAGTATCTCCCCATATATATGTATGGAATGGAGTTTGCAACTGAAAAGAAACTTTGTGTTCCCAACAAGCTAGGTGAAGGACGGCTTTCACACACACTTATCTCTCAGAACTGAGCAAGTGGAGAGACGTTCGTTCATCTAGCACCAAGGGAACGGGTTGCAGGAGACACTTTTTCTCTGCTTTCTCAGTCTGTTTCCTAGTGCCGGTTTGAAGTTCCTGCAGTTTTCACTGTCAAACCGAGTTGGAGCTAGTACCTCCCCATATATATGTATGGAATGGAGTTTGCAACTGAAAAGAAACTTTGTGTTCCCAACAAGCTAGGTGAAGGACGGCTTTCACACACACTTATCTCTCAGAACTGAGCAAGTGGAGAGACGTTCGTTCATCTAGCACCAAGGGAACGGGTTGCAGGAGACACTTTTTCTCTGCTTTCTCAGTCTGTTTCCTAGTGCCGGTTTGAAGTTCCTGCAGTTTTCACTGTAAAACCGAGTTGGAGCTTGTACCTCCCCATATATATGTATGGAATGGAGTTTGCAACTGAAAAGAAACTTTGTGTTCCCAACAAGGTAGGTGAAGGACGGCTTTCACACACACTTATCTCTCAGAACTGAGCAAGTGGAGAGACGTTCGTTCATCTAGCACCAAGGGAACGGGTTGCAGGAGACACTTTTTCTCTGCTTTCTCAGTCTGTTTCCTAGTGCCGGTTTGAAGTTCCTGCAGTTTTCACTGTAAAACCGATTTGGAGCTTCTACCTCCAAATATATATGTATGGAATGGAGTTTGCAACTGAAAAGAAACTTTGTGTTCCCAACAAGCTAGGTGAAGGACGGCTTTCACACACACTTATCTCTCAGAACTGAGCAAGTGGAGAGACGTTCGTTCATCTAGCACCTAGGGAACGGGTTGCAGGGGACACATTTTCTCTGCTTTCTCAGTATGTTTCCTAGTGCCGGTTTGAAGTTCCTGCAGTTTTCACTGTAAAACCGAGTTGGAGCTTGTACCTCCCCATATATATGTATGGAATGGAGTTTGCAACTGAAAAGAAACTTTGTGTTCCCAACAAGATAGGTGAAGGACGGCTTTCAAACACACTTATCTCTCAGAACTGAGCAATTGGAGAGACGTTCGTTCATCTAGCACCAAGGGAACTGGTTGCAGGAGACACTTTTCTCTGCTTTCTCAGTCTGTTTCCTAGTGCCGGTTTGAAGTTCCTGCAGTTTTCACTGTAAAACCGAGTTGGAGCTTGTACCTCCCCATATATATGTATGGAATGGAGTTTGCAACTGAAAAGAAACTTTGTGTTCCCAACAAGCTAGATGAAGGACGGCTTTCACACACACTTATCTCTCAGAACTGAGCAAGTGGAGAGACGTTCGTTCATCTAGCACCAAGGGAACGGGTTGCAGGAGTCACTTTTCCTCTGCTTTCTCAGTCTGTTTCCTAGTGCCGGTTGGAAGTTCCTGCAGTTTTCACTGTAAAACCGAGTTGGAGCTTCTACCTCCAAATATATATGTATGGAATGGAGTTTGCAACTGAAAAGAAACTTTGTGTTCCCAAAATGCTAGGTGAAGGACGGCTTTCACACACACTTATCTCTCAGAACTGAGCAAGTGGAGAGACGTTCGTTCATCTAGCACCAAGGGAACGGGTTGCAGGAGACACTTTTTCTCTGCTTTCTCAGTCTGTTTCCTAGTGCCGGTTTGAAGTTCCTGCAGTTTTCACTGTAAAACCGAGTTGGAGCTAGAACCTCCCCATATATATGTATGGAATGGAGTTTGCAACTGAAAAGAAACTTTGTGTTCCCAACAAGCAAGGTGAAGGACGGCTTTCACACACACTTATCTCTCAGAACTGAGCAAGTGGAGAGACGTTCGTTCATCTAGCACCAAGGGAACGGGTTGCAGGAGACACTTTTTCTCTGCTTTCTCAGTCTGTTTCCTAGTGCCGGTTTGAAGTTCCTGCAGTTTTCACTGTCAAACCGAGTTGGAGCTTGTACCTCCCCATATATATGTATGGAATGGAGTTTGCAACTGAAAAGAAACTTTGTGTTCTCAACAAGCTTGGTGAAGGACGGCTTTCACACACACTTATCTCTCAGAACTGAGCAAGTGGAGAGACGTTCGTTCATCTAGCACCAAGGGAACGGTTTGCAGGAGAAACTTTTTCTCTGCTTTCTCAGTCTGTTTCCTAGTGCCGGTTTGAAGTTCCTGCAGTTTTCACTGTAAAACCGAGTTGGAGCTTGTACCTCCCCATATATATGTATGGAATGGAGTTTGCAACTGAAAAGAATCTTTGTGTTCCCAAAAAGCTAGGTGAAGGACGGCTTTCACACACACTTATCTCTCAGAACTGAGCAAGTGGAGAGACGTTCGTTCATCTAGCACCAAGGGAACGGGTTGCAGGAGACACTTTTTCTCTGCTTTCTCAGTCTGTTTCCTAGTGCCGGTTTGAAGTTCCTGCAGTTTTCACTGTCTAACCGAGTTGGAGCTTCTACCTCCAAATATATATGTATGGAATGGAGTTTGCAACTGAAAAGAAACTTTGTGTTCCCAACAAGCTAGGTGAAGGACGGCTTTCACACACACTTCTCTCTCAGAACTGAGCAAGTGGAGAGACGTTCGTTCATCTAGCACCAAGGGAACGGGTTGCAGGAGACACTATTTCTCTGCTTTCTCAGTCTGTTTCCTAGTGCCAGTTTGAAGTTCCTGCAGTTTTCACTGTCAAACCGAGTTGGAGCTAGTACCTCCCCATATATATGTATGGAATGGAGTTTGCAACTGAAAAGAATATTTGTGTTCCCAACAAGCTAGGTGAAGGACGGCTTTCACACACACTTTTCTCTCAGAACTGAGCAAGTGGAGAGACGTTCGTTCATCTAGCACCAAGGGAACGGGTTGCAGGAGAGACTTTTTCTCTGCTTTCTCAGTCTGTTTCCTAGTGCCGGTTTGAAGTTCCTGCAGTTTTCACTGTAAAACCGAGTTGGAGCTTCTACTTCCAAATATATATGTATGGAATGGAGTTTGCAATTGAAAAGAAACTTTGTGTTCCCAACAAGCTAGGTGAAGGACGGCTTTCACACACACTTATCTCTCAGAACATAGCAAGTGGAGAGACTTTCGTTCATATAGCACCAAGGGAACGGTTTGCAGGAGACACTTTTTCTCTGCTTTCTCAGTCTGTTTCCTAGTGCCGGTTTGAAGTTCCTGCAGTTTTCACTGTAAAACCGAGTTGGAGCTAGTACCTCCCCATATATATGTATGGAATGGAGTTTGCAACTGAAAAGAAACTTTGTGTTCCCAACAAGCTAGGTGAAGGACGGCTTTCACACACACTTATCTCTCTGAACTGAGCAAGTGGAGAGACGTTCGTTTATCTAGCACCAAGGGAACGGGTTGCAGGAGACACTTTTTCTCTGCTTTCTCAGTCTGTTTCCTAGTGCCGGTTTGAAGTTCCTGCAGTTTTCACTGTAAAACCGTGTTGGAGCTAGAACCTCCCCATATATATGTATGGAATGGAGTTTGCAACTGAAAAGAAACTTTGTGTTCCCAACAAGCTAGGTGAAGGACGGCTTTCACACACACTTATCTCTCAGAACTGAGCAAGTTGAGAGACGTTCGTTCATCTAGTACCAAGGGAACGGGTTGCAGGAGACACTTTTTCACTGCTTTCTCAGTCTGTTTCCTAGTGCCGGTTTGAAATTCCTGCAGTTTTCACTGTAAAATCGGGTTGGATCTTCTACCTCCCCTTATATATGTATGGAATGGATTTTGCAACTGAAAAGAAACTTTGTGTATCCAACAAGCTAAGTGAAGGACGGCTTTCACACACACTTATCTCTCAGAACTGAGCAAGTGGAGAGACTTTCGTTCATCTAGCACCAAGGGAACGGGTTGCAGGAGACGCTTTTTCTCTGCTTTCTCAGTCTGTTTCCTAATGCCGGTGTGAAGTTCCTGCAGTTTTCACTGTAAAACCGTGTTGGAGCTTCTACCTCCCCATATATATGTATGGAATGGAGTTTGCAACTGAAAAGAAACTTTGTGTTCCCAAAAAGCTAGGTGAAGGACGGCTTTCACACACACTTATCTCTCAGAACTGAGCAAGTGGAGAGACGTTCGTTCATCTAGCACCAAGGGAACGGGTTGCAGGAGACCCTTTTTCTCTTCTTTCTCAGTCTGTTTCCTAGTGCCGGTTTGAATTTCCTGCAGTTTTCACTGTAAAACCGAGTTGGAGCTAGTACCTCCCCATATATATGTATGGAATGGAGTTTGCAACTGAAAAGAAACTTTGTGTTCCCAACAAGCTAGGTGAAGGACGGCTTTCACACACAATAATCTCTCAGAACTGAGCAAGTGGAGAGACGTTCGTTCATCTAGCACCAAGGGAACGGGTTGCAGGAGACACTTTTTCTCTGCTTTCTCAGTCTGTTTCCTAGTGCCGTTTTGAAGTTCCTGCAGTTTTCACTGTCAAACCGTGTTGGAGCTTGTACCTCCCCATGTATATGTATGGAATGGAGTTTGCAACTGAAAAGAAACTTTGTGTTCCCAACAAGCTAGGTGAAGGACGGCTTTCACACACACTTCTCTCTCAGAATTGAGCAAGTGTAGAGACGTTCGTTCATCTATCACCAAGGGAACGGGTTGCAGGAGACACTTTTTCTCTGCTTTCTCAGTCTGTTTCCTAGTGCCAGTTGGAAGTTCCTGCAGTTTTCACTGTCAAACCGAGTTGGAGCTAGTACCTCCCCATATATATGTATGGAATGGAGTTTGCAACTGAAAAGAAACTTTGTGTTCCCAACAAGCTAGGTGAAGGACGGCTTTCACACACACTTATCTCTCAGAACTGAGCAAGTGGAGAGACGTTCGTTCATCTAGCACCAAGGGAACGGGTTGCAGGAGACACTTTTTCTCTGCTTTCTCAGTCTGTTTCCTAGTGCCGGTTTGAAGTTCCTGCAGTTTTCACTGTAAAACCGATTTGGAGCTAGTACCTCCCCATATATATGTATGGAATGGAGTTTGCAACTGAAAAGAAACTTTGTGTTCCCAACAAGCTAGGTGAAGGACGGCTTTCACACACACTTATCTCTCTGAACTGAGCAAGTGGAGAGACGTTCGTTTATCTAGCACCAAGGGAACGGGTTGCAGGAGACACTTTTTCTCTGCTTTCTCAGTCTGTTTCCTAGTGCCGGTTTGAAGTTCCTGCAGTTTTCACTGTAAAACCGAGTTGGAGCTTCTACCTCCAAATATATATGTATGGAATGGAGTTTGCAACTGAAAAGAAACTTTGTGTTCCCAACAAGCTAGGTGAAGTACGGCTTTCACACACACTTATCTCTCAGAACTGAGCAAGTGGAGAGACTTTCGTTTATCTAGAACCAAGGGAACGGGTTGCAGGTGACACTTTTTCTCTGCTTTCTCAGTCTGTTTCCTAGTGCCGGTTTGAAGTTCCTGCAGTTTTCACTGTAAAACCGATTTGGAGCTTCTACCTCCAAATATATATGTATGGAATGGAGTTTGCAACTGAAAAGAAACTTTGTGTTACCAACAAGCTAGGTGAAGGACGGTTTTCACACACACTTATCTCTCAGAACTGAGCAAGTGGAGAGACGTTCGTTCATCTAGCACCAAGGGAACGGGTTGCAGGAGACACTATTTCTCTGCATTCTCAGTCTGTTTCCTAGTGCCGGTTTGAAGTTCCTGCAGTTTTCACTGTAAAACCGAGGTGGAGCTTGTACCTCCCCATATATATGTATGGAATGGAGTTTGCAACTGAAAAGAAACTTTGTGTTCCCAAAAAGCTAGGTGAAGGACGGCTTTCACAAACACTTATCTCTCAGAACTGAGCAAGTGGAGAGACGTTCGTTCATCTAGCACCAAGGGAACGGGTTGCAGGAGACACTTTTTCTCTGCTTTCTCAGTCTGTTTCCTAGTGCCGGTTTGAAGTTCCTGCAGTTTTCACTGTAAAATCGAGTTGGAGCTAGTACCTCCAAATATATATGTATGGAATGGAGTTTGCAACTGAAAAGAAACTTTGTGTTCCCAACAAGCTAGGTGAAGGACGGCTTTCACACACACTTATCTCTCAGAACTGAGCAAGTGGAGAGACGTTCGTTCATCTAGCACCAAGGGAACGGGTTGCAGGAGATACTTTTTCTCTGCTTTCTCAGTCTGTTTCCTAGTGCCGGTTTGAAGTTCCTGCAGTTTTCACTGTAAAACCGAGTTGGAGCTTGTACCTCCCCATATATATGTATGGAATGGAGTTTGCAACTGAAAAGAAACTTTGTGTTCCCAACAAGCTAGGTGAAGGACGGCTTTCACACACACTTATCTCTCAGAACTGAGCAAGTGGAGAGACGTTCGTTCATCTAGCACCAAGGGAACGGGTTGCAGGAGACACTTTTTCTCTGCTTTCTCAGTCTGTTTCGTAGTGCCGGTTTGAAGTTCCTGAAGATTTCACTGTAAAATCGAGTTGGAGCTAGTACCTCCCCATATATATGTATGGAATGGAGTTTGCAACTGAAAAGAAACTTTGTGTTCCCAACAAGCTAGGTGAAGGACGGCTTTCACACACACTTATCTCTCAGAACTGAGCAAGTGGAGAGACGTTCGTTCATCTAGCACCAAGGGAACGGGTTGCAGGAGACACTTTTTCTCTGCTTTCTCAGTCTGTTTCCTAGTGCCGGTTTGAAGTTCCTGCAGTTTTCAGTGTAAAACCGAGTTGGAGCTTCTACCTCCAAATATAGATGTATGGAATGGAGTTTGCAACTGAAAAGAAACTTTGTGTTCCCAACAAGCTAGGTGAAGGACGGCTTTCACACACACTTATCTCTGAGAACTGAGCAAGTGGAGAGACGTTCGTTCATCTAGCACCAATGGAACGGGTTGCAGGAGACACATTTTCTCTGCTTTCTCAGTCTGTTTCCTAGTGCCGGTTTGAAGTTCCTGCAGTTTTCACTGTAAAACCGAGTTGGAGCTAGAACCTCCCCATATATATGTATGGAATGGAGTTTGCAACTGAAAAGAAACTTTGTGTTCCCAACAAGCTAGGTGAAGGACGGCTTTCACACACACTTATCTCTCAGAACTGAGCAAGTGGAGAGACGTTCGTTCATCTAGTACCAAGGGAACGGGTTGCAGGAGACACTTTTTCTCTGCTTTCTCAGTCTGTTTCCTAGTGCCGGTTTGAAATTCCTGCAGTTTTCACTGTAAAATCGGGTTGGATCTTCTACCTCCCCTTATATATGTATGGAATGGATTTTGCAACTGAAAAGAAACTTTGTGTATCCAACAAGCTAAGTGAAGGACGGCTTTCACACACACTTATCTCTCAGAACTGAGCAAGTGGAGAGACTTTCGTTCATCTAGCACCAAGGGAACGGGTTGCAGGAGACGCTTTTTCTCTGTTTTCTCAGTCTGTTTCCTAATGCCGGTTTGAAGTTCCTGCAGTTTTCACTGTAAAACCGTGTTGGAGCTTCTACCTCCCCATATATATGTATGGAATGGAGTTTGCAACTGAAAAGAAACTTTGTGTTCCCAAAAAGCTAGGTGAAGGACGGCTTTCACACACACTTATATCTCAGAACTGAGCAAGTGGAGAGACGTTCGTTCATCTAGCACAAAGGGAACGGGTTGCAGGAGACCCTTTTTCTCTGCTTTCTCAGTCTGTTTCCTAGTGCCGGTTTGAATTTCCTGCAGTTTTCACTGTAAAACCGAGTTGGAGCTAGTACCTCCCCATATATATGTATGGAATGGAGTTTGCAACTGAAAAGAAACTTTGTGTTCCCAACAAGCTAGGTGAAGGACGGCTTTCACACACAATAATCTCTCAGAACTGAGCAAGTGGAGAGACGTTCGTTCATCTAGCACCAAGGGAACGGGTTGCAGGAGACACTTTTTCTCTGCTTTCTCAGTCTGTTTCCTAGTGCCGTTTTGAAGTTCCTGCAGTTTTCACTGTCAAACCGTGTTGGAGCTTGTACCTCCCCATGTATATGTATGGAATGGAGTTTGCAACTGAAAAGAAACTTTGTGTTCCCAACAAGCTAGGTGAAGGACGGCTTTCACACACACTTCTCTCTCAGAATTGAGCAAGTGTAGAGACGTTCGTTCATCTATCACCAAGGGAACGGGTTGCAGGAGACACTTTTTCTCTGCTTTCTCAGTTTGTTTCCTAGTGCCAGTTGGAAGTTCCTGCAGTTTTCACTGTCAAACCGAGTTGGAGCTAGTACCTCCCCATATATATGTATGGAATGGAGTTTGCAACTGAAAAGAAACTTTGTGTTCCCAACAAGCTAGGTGAAGGACGGCTTTCACACACACTTATCTCTCAGAACTGAGCAAGTGGAGAGACGTTCGTTCATCTAGCACCAAGGGAACGGGTTGCAGGAGACACTTTTTCTCTGCTTTCTCAGTCTGTTTCCTAGTGCCGGTTTGAAGTTCCTGCAGTTTTCACTGTAAAACCGATTTGGAGCTAGTACCTCCCCATATATATGTATGGAATGGAGTTTGCAACTGAAAAGAAACTTTGTGTTCCCAACAAGCTAGGTGAAGGATGGCTTTCACACACACTTATCTCTCAGAACTGAGCAAGTGGAGAGACGTTCGTTCATCTAGCACCAAGGGAACGGGTTGCAGGAGACACTTTTTCTCTGCTTTCTCAGTCTGTTTCCTAGTGCCGGTTTGAAGTTCCTGCAGTTTTCACTGTCAAACCGAGTTGGAGCTTCTACCTCCAAATATATATGTATGGAATGGAGTTTGCAACTGAAAAGAAACTTTGTGTTCCCAACAAGCTAGGTGAAGGACGACTTTCACACACATTTATCTCTCAGAACTGAGCAAGTGGAGAGACGTTCGTTCATCTAGCACCAAGGGAACGGGTTGCAGGAGACACTTTTTCTCTGCTTTCTCAGTCTTTTTAATAGTGCCGGTTTGAAGTTCCTGCAGTTTTCACTGTAAAACAGAGTTGGAGCTTCTACCTCTAAATATATATGTATGGAATGGAGTTTGCAACTGAAAAGAAACTTTGTGTTCCCAACAAGCTAGGTGAAGGACGGCTTTCACACACACTTATCTCTCAGAACTGAGCAAGTGGAGAGACGTTCGTTCATCTAGCACCAAGGGAACGGGTTGCAGGAGACACTTTTTCTCTGCTTTCTCAGTTTGTTTCCTAGTGCCGGTTTGAAGTTCCTGCAGTTTTCACTGTCAAACCGAGTTGGAGCTTGTACCTCCCCATATATATGTATGGAATGGAGTTTGCAACTGAAAAGAAACTTTGTGTTCCCAACAAGCTAGGTGAAGGACGGCTTTCACACACACTTATCTCTCAGAACTGAGCAAGTGGAGAGACGTTCGTTCATCTAGCACCAAGGGAACGGGTTGCAGGAGACACTTTTTCTCTGCTTTCTCAGTCTGTTTCCTAGTGCCGGTTTGAAGTTCCTGCAGTTTTCACTGTCAAACAGAGTTGGAGCTTGTACCTCCCCATATATATGTATGGAATGGAGTTTGCAACTGAAAAGAAACTTTGTGTTCCCAACAAGATAGGTGAAGGACGGCTTTCAAACACACTTATCTCTCAGAACTGAGCAATTGGAGAGACGTTCGTTCATCTAGCACCAAGGGAACTGGTTGCAGGAGACACTTTTCCTCTGCTTTCTCAGTCTGTTTCCTAGTGCCGGTTTGAAGTTCCTGCAGTTTTCACTGTAAAACCGAGTTGGAGCTTGTACCTCCCCATATATATGTATGGAATGGAGTTTGCAACTGAAAAGAAACTTTGTGTTCCCAACAAGCTAGATGAAGGACGGCTTTCACACACACTTATCTCTCAGAACTGAGCAACTGGAGAGACGTTCGTTCATCTAGCACCAAGGGAACGGGTTGCAGGAGTCACTTTTCCTCTGCTTTCTCAGTCTGTTTCCTAGTGCCTGTTGGAAGTTCCTGCAGTTTTCACTGTAAAACCGAGTTGGAGCTTCTACCTCCAAATATATATGTATGGAATGGAGTTTGCAACTGAAAAGAAACTTTGTGTTCCCAAAATGCTAGGTGAAGGACGGCTTTCACACACACTTATCTCTCAGAACTGAGCAAGTGGAGAGACGTTCGTTCATCTAGCACCAAGGGAACGGGTTGCAGGAGACACTTTTTCTCTGCTTTCTCAGTCTGTTTCCTAGTGCCGGTTTGAAGTTCCTGCAGTTTTCACTGTAAAACCGAGTTGGAGCTAGAACCTCCCCATATATATGTATGGAATGGAGTTTGCAACTGAAAAGAAACTTTGTGTTCCCAACAAGCAAGGTGAAGGACGGCTTTCACACACACTTATCTCTCAGAACTGAGCAAGTGGAGAGACGTTCGTTCATCTAGCACCAAGGGAACGGGTTGCAGGAGACACTTTTTCTCTGCTTTCTCAGTCTGTTTCCTAGTGCCGGTTTGAAGTTCCTGCAGTTTTCACTGTAAAACCGATTTGGAGCTAGTACCTCCCCATATATATGTATGGAATGGAGTTTGCAACTGAAAAGAAACTTTGTGTTCCCAACAAGCTAGGTGAAGGACGGCTTTCACACACACTTATCTCTCAGAACTGAGCAAGTGGAGAGACGTTCGTTCATCTAGCACCAAGGGAACGGGTTGCAGGAGACACTTTTTCTCTGCTTTCTCAGTCTGTTTCCTAGTGCCGGTTTGAAGTTCCTGCAGTTTTCACTGTCAAACCGAGTTGGAGCTTCTACCTCCAAATATATATGTATGGAATGGAGTTTGCAACTGAAAAGAAACTTTGTGTTCCCAACAAGCTAGGTGAAGGACGACTTTCACACACACTTATCTCTCAGAACTGAGCAAGTGGAGAGACGTTCGTTCATCTAGCACCAAGGGAACGGGTTGCAGGAGACACTTTTTCTCTGCTTTCTAAATCTGTTTAATAGTGCCGGTTTGAAGTTCCTGCAGTTTTCACTGTAAAACAGAGTTGGAGCTTCTACCTCTAAATATATATGTATGGAATGGAGTTTGCAACTGAAAAGAAACTTTGTGTTCCCAAAAAGCTAGGTGAAGGACGGCTTTCACACACACTTATCTCTCAGAACTGAGCAAGTGGAGAGACGTTCGTTCATCTAGCACCAAGGGAACGGGTTGCAGGAGACACTTTTTCTCTGCTTTCTCAGTTTGTTTCCTAGTGCCGGTTTGAAGTTCCTGCAGTTTTCACTGTCAAACCGAGTTGGAGCTTGTACCTCCCCATATATATGTATGGAATGGAGTTTGCAACTGAAAAGAAACTTTGTGTTCCCAACAAGCTAGGTGAAGGACGGCTTTCACACACACTTATCTCTCAGAACTGAGCAAGTGGAGAGACGTTCGTTCATCTAGCACCAAGGGAACGGGTTGCAGGAGACACTTTTTCTCTGCTTTCTCAGTCTGTTTCCTAGTGCCGGTTTGAAGTTCCTGCAGTTTTCACTGTCAAACCGAGTTGGAGCTTCTACCTCCAAATATATATGTATGGAATGGAGTTTGCAACTGAAAAGAAACTTTGTGTTCCCAACAAGCTAGGTGAAGGACGGCTTTCACACACACATATCTCTCAGAACTGAGCAAGTGGAGAGACGTTCGTTCATCTAGCACCTAGGGAACGGGTTGCAGGGGACACATTTTCTCTGCTTTCTCAGTATGTTTCCTAGTGCCGGTTTGAAGTTCCTGCAGTTTTCACTGTAAAACAGAGTTGGAGCTTCTACCTCTAAATATATATGTATGGAATGGAGTTTGCAACTGAAAAGAAACTTTGTGTTCCCAAAAAGCTAGGTGAAGGACGGCTTTCACACACACTTATCTCTCAGAACTGAGCAAGTGGAGAGACGTTCGTTCATCTAGCACCAAGGGAACGGGTTGCAGGAGACACTTTTTCTCTGCTTTCTCAGTTTGTTTCCTAGTGCCGGTTTGAAGTTCCTGCAGTTTTCACTGTCAAACCAATTTGGAGCTTGTACCTCCCCATATATATGTATGGAATGGAGTTTGCAACTGAAAAGAAACTTTGTGTTCCCAACAAGCTAGGTGAAGGACGGCTTTCACACACACTTATCTCTCAGAACTGAGCAAGTGGAGAGACGTTCGTTCATCTAGCACCAAGGGAACGGGTTGCAGGAGACACTTTTTCTCTGCTTTCTCAGTCTGTTTCCTAGTGCCGGTTTGAAGTTCCTGCAGTTTTCACTGTAAAACCGATATGGAGCTAGTACCTCCCCATATATATGTATGGAATGGAGTTTGCAACTGAAAAGAAACTTTGTGTTCCCAACAAGCTAGGTGAAGGACGACTTTCACACACACTTATCTCTCAGAACTGAGCAAGTGGAGAGACGTTCGTTCATCTAGCACCAAGGGAACGGGTTGCAGGAGACACTTTTTCTCTGCTTTCTCAGTCTGTTTCCTAGTGCCGGTTTGAAGTTCCTGCAGTTTTCACTGTCAAACCGAGTTGGAGCTTCTACCTCCAAATATATATGTATGGAATGGAGTTTGCAACTGAAAAGAAACTTTGTGTTCCCAACAAGCTAGCTGAAGGACGACTTTCACACACACTTATCTCTCAGAACTGAGCAAGTGGAGAGACGTTCTTTCATCTAGCACCAAGGGAACGGGTTGCAGGAGACACTTTTTCTCTGCTTTCTCAGTCTGTTTAATAGTGCCGGTTTGAAGTTCCTGCAGTTTTCACTGTAAAACAGAGTTGGAGCTTCTACCTCTAAATATATATGTATGGAATGGAGTTTGCAACTGAAAAGAAATTTTGTGTTCCCAAAAAGCTAGGTGAAGGACGGCTTTCACACACACTTATCTCTCAGAACTGAGAAAGTGGAGAGACGTTCGTTCATCTAGCACCAAGTGAACGGGTTGCAGGAGACACTTTTTCTCTGCTTTCTCAGTTTGTTTCCTAGTGCCGGTTTGAAGTTCCTGCAGTTTTCACTGTCAAACCGAGTTGGAGCTTGTACCTCCCCATATATATGTATGGAATGGAGTTTGCAACTGAAAAGAAACTTTGTGTTCCCAACAAGCTAGGTGAAGGACGGCTTTCACACACACTTATCTCTCAGAACTGAGCAAGTGGAGAGACGTTCGTTCATCTAGCACCAAGGGAACGGGTTGCAGGAGACACTTTTTCTCTGCTTTCTCAGTCTGTTTCCTAGTGCCGTTTTGAAGTTCCTGCAGTTTTCACTGTAAAACCGATTTGGAGCTAGTACCTCCCCATATATATGTATGGAATGGAGTTTGCAACTGAAAAGAAACTTTGTGTTCCCAACAAGCTAGGTGAAGGACGGCTTTCACACACACTTATCTCTCAGAACTGAGCAAGTGGAGAGACGTTCGTTCATCTAGCACCAAGGGAACGGGTTGCAGGAGACACTTTTTCTCTGCTTTCTCAGTCTGTTTCCTAGTGCCGGTTTGAAGTTCCTGCAGTTTTCACTGTCAAACCGAGTTGGAGCTTCTACCTCCAAATATATATGTATGGAATGGAGTTTGCAACTGAAAAGAAACTTTGTGTTCCCAACAAGCTAGGTGAAGGACGACTTTCACACACACTTATCTCTCAGAACTGAGCAAGTGGAGAGACGTTCGTTCATCTAGCACCAAGGGAACGGGTTGCAGGAGACACTTTTTCTCTGCTTTCTCAGTCTGTTTAATAGTGCCGGTTTGAAGTTCCTGCAGTTTTCACTGTAAAACAGAGTTGGAGCTTCTACCTCTAAATATATATGTATGGAATGGAGTTTGCAACTGAAAAGAAACTTTGTGTTCCCAAAAAGCTAGGTGAAGGACGGCTTTCACACACACTTATCTCTCAGAACTGAGCAAGTGGAGAGACGTTCGTTCATCTAGCACCAAGGGAACGGGTTGCAGGAGACACTTTTTCTCTGCTTTCTCAGTTTGTTTCCTAGTGCCGGTTTGAAGTTCCTGCAGTTTTCACTGTAAAACCGAGTTGGAGCTTGTACCTCCCCATATATAAGTATGGAATGGAGTTTGCAACTGAAAAGAAACTTTGTGTTCCCAACAAGCTAGGTGAAGGACGGCTTTCACACACACTTATCTCTCAGAACTGAGCAAGTGGAGAGACGTTCGTTCATCTAGCACCAAGGGAACGGGTTGCAGGAGACACTTTTTCTCTGCTTTCTCAGTCTGTTTCCTAGTGCCGGTTTGAAGTTCCTGCAGTTTTCACTGTAAAACCGATTTGGAGCTAGTACCTCCCCATATATATGTATGGAATGGAGTTTGCAACTGAAAAGAAACTTTGTGTTCCCAACAAGCTAGGTGAAGGACGGCTTTCACACACACTTATCTCTCAGAACTGAGCAAGTGGAGAGACGTTCGTTCATCTAGCACCAAGGGAACGGGTTGCAGGAGACACTCTTTCTCTGCTTTCTCAGTCTGTTTCCTAGTGCCGGTTTGAAGTTCCTGCAGTTTTCACTGTCAAACCGAGTTGGAGCTTCTACCTCCAAATATATATGTATGGAATGGAGTTTGCAACTGAAAAGAAACTTTGTGTTCCCAACAAGCTAGGTGAAGGACGACTTTCACACACACTTATCTCTCAGAACTGAGCAAGTGGAGAGACGTTCGTTCATCTAGCACCAAGGGAACGGGTTGCAGGAGACACTTTTTCTCTGCTTTCTCAGTCTGTTTAATAGTGCCGGTTTGAAGTTCCTGCAGTTTTCACTGTAAAACAGAGTTGGAGCTTCTACCTCTAAATATATATGTATGGAATGGAGTTTGCAACTGAAAAGAAACTTTGTGTTCCCAAAAAGCTAGGTGAAGGACGGCTTTCACACACACTTATCTCTCAGAACTGAGCAAGTGGAGAGACTTTCGTTCATCTAGCACCAAGGGAACGGGTTGCAGGAGACACTTTTTCTCTGCTTTCTCAGTTTGTTTCCTAGTGCCGGTTTGAAGTTCCTGCAGTTTTCACTGTCAAACCGAGTTGGAGCTTGTACCTCCCCATATATATGTATGGAATGGAGTTTGCAACTGAAAAGAAACTTTGTGTTCCCAACAAGCTAGGTGAAGGACGGCTTTCACACACACTTATCTCTCAGAACTGAGCAAGTGGAGAGACGTTCGTTCATCTAGCACCAAGGGAACGGGTTGCAGGAGACACTTTTTCTCTGCTTTCTCAGTTTGTTTCCTAGTGCCGGTTTGAAGTTCCTGCAGTTTTCACTGTAAAACCGAGTTGGAGCTTCTACCTCCAAATATATATGTATGGAATGGAGTTTGCAACTGAAAAGAAACTTTGTGTTCCCAAAAAGCTAGATGAAGGACGGCTTTCACACACACTTATCTCTCAGAACTGAGCAAGTGGAGAGACGTTCGTTCATCTAGCACCAAGGGAACGGGTTGCAGGAGTCACTTTTCCTCTGCTTTCTCAGTCTGTTTCCTAGTGCCGGTTGGAAGTTCCTGCAGTTTTCACTGTAAAACCGAGTTGGAGCTTCTACCTCCAAATATATATGTATGGAATGGAGTTTGCAACTGAAAAGAAACTTTGTGTTCCCAAAATGCTAGGTGAAGGACGGCTTTCACACACACTTATCTCTCAGAACTGAGCAAGTGGAGAGACGTTCGTTCATCTAGCACCAAGGGAACGGGTTGCAGGAGACACTTTTTCTCTGCTTTCTCAGTCTGTTTCCTAGTGCCGGTTTGAAGTTCCTGCAGTTTTCACTGTAAAACCGAGTTGGAGCTAGAACCTCCCAATATATATGTATGGAATGGAGTTTGCAACTGAAAAGAAACTTTGTGTTCCCAACAAGCAAGGTGAAGGACGGCTTTCACACACACTTATCTCTCAGAACTGAGCAAGTGGAGAGACGTTCGTTCATCTAGCACCAAGGGAACGGGTTGCAGGAGACACTTTTTCTCTGCTTTCTCAGTCTGTTTCCTAGTGCCGGTTTGAAGTTCCTGCAGTTTTCACTGTAAAACCGAGTTGGAGCTTGTACCTCCCCATATATATGTATGGAATGGAGTTTGCAACTGAAAAGAAACTTTGTGTTCCCAACAAGCTAGGTGAAGGACGGCTTTCACACACACTTATCTCTCAGAACTGAGCAAGTGGAGAGACGTTCGTTCATCTAGCACCAAGGGAACGGTTTGCAGGAGAAACTTTTTCTCTGCTTTCTCAGTCTGTTTCCTAGTGCCGGTTTGAAGTTCCTGCAGTTTTCACTGTAAAACCGAGTTGGAGTTTCTACCTCCAAATATATATGTATGGAATGGAGTTTGCAACTGAAAAGAATCTTTGTGTTCCCAAAAAGCTAGGTGAAGGACGGCTTTCACACACACTTATCTCTCAGAACTGAGCAAGTGGAGAGACGTTCGTTCATCTAGCACCAAGGGAACGGGTTGCAGGAGACACTTTTTCTCTGCTTTCTCAGTCTGTTTCCTAGTGCCGGTTTGAAGTTCCTGCAGTTTTCACTGTCTAACCGAGTTGGAGCTTCTACCTCCAAATATATATGTATGGAATGGAGTTTGCAACTGAAAAGAAACTTTGTGTTCCCAACAAGCTAGGTGAAGGACGGCTTTCACACACACTTCTCTCTCAGAACTGAGCAAGTGGAGAGACGTTCGTTCATCTAGCACCAAGGGAACGGGTTGCAGGAGACACTATTTCTCTGCTTTCTCAGTCTGTTTCCTAGGGCCAGTTTGAAGTTCCTGCAGTTTTCACTGTCAAACCGAGTTGGAGCTAGTACCTCCCCATATATATGTATGGAATGGAGTTTGCAACTGAAAAGAATATTTGTGTTCCCAACAAGCTAGGTGAAGGACGGCTTTCACACACACTTTTCTCTCAGAACTGAGCAAGTGGAGAGACGTTCGTTCATCTAGCACCAAGGGAACGGGTTGCAGGAGAGACTTTTTCTCTGCTTTCTCAGTCTGTTTCCTAGTGCCGGTTTGAAGTTCCTGCAGTTTTCACTGTAAAACCGAGTTGGAGCTTCTACTTCCAAATATATATGTATGGAATGGAGTTTGCAATTGAAAAGAAACTTTGTGTTCCCAACAAGCTAGGTGAAGGACGGCTTTCACACACACTTATCTCTCAGAACATAGCAAGTGGAGAGACTTTCGTTCATATAGCACCAAGGGAACGGTTTGCAGGAGACACTTTTTCTCTGCTTTCTCAGTCTGTTTCCTAGTGCCGGTTTGAAGTTCCTGCAGTTTTCACTGTAAAACCGAGTTGGAGCTAGTACCTCCCCATATATATGTATGGAATGGAGTTTGCAACTGAAAAGAAACTTTGTGTTCCCAACAAGCTAGGTGAAGGACGGCTTTCACACACACTTATCTCTCTGAACTGAGCAAGTGGAGAGACGTTCGTTTATCTAGCACCAAGGGAACGGGTTGCAGGAGACACTTTTTCTCTGCTTTCTCAGTCTGTTTCCTAGTGCCGGTTTGAAGTTCCTGCAGTTTTCACTGTAAAACCGAGTTGGAGCTTCTACCTCCAAATATATATGTATGGAATGGAGTTTGCAACTGAAAAGAAACTTTGTGTTCCCAACAAGCTAGGTGAAGGACGGCTTTCACACACACTTATCTCTCAGAACTGAGCAAGTGGAGAGACGTTCGTTTATCTAGAACCAAGGGAACGGGTTGCAGGAGACACTTTTTCTCTGCTTTCTCAGTCTGTTTCCTAGTGCCGGTTTGAAGTTCCTGCAGTTTTCACTGTAAAACCGATTTGGAGCTTCTACCTCCAAATATATATGTATGGAATGGAGTTTGCAACTGAAAAGAAACTTTGTGTTACCAACAAGCTAGGTGAAGGACGGTTTTCACACACACTTATCTCTCAGAACTGAGCAAGTGGAGAGACGTTCGTTCATCTAGCACCAAGGGAACGGGTTGCAGGAGACACTATTTCTCTGCTTTCTCAGTCTGTTTCCTAGTGCCGGTTTGAAGTTCCTGCAGTTTTCACTGTAAAACCGAGTTGGAGCTAGTACCTCCCCATATATATGTATGGAATGGAGTTTGCAACTGAAAAGAAACTTTGTGTTCCCAACAAGCTAGGTGAAGGACGGCTTTCACAAACACTTATCTCTCAGAACTGAGCAAGTGGAGAGACGTTCGTTCATCTAGCACCAAGGGAACGGGTTGCAGGAGACACTTTTTCTCTGCTTTCTCAGTCTGTTTCCTAGTGCCGGTTTGAAGTTCCTGCAGTTTTCACTGTAAAATCGAGTTGGAGCTAGTACCTCCAAATATATATGTATGGAATGGAGTTTGCAAGTGAAAAGAAACTTTGTGTTCCCAACAAGCTAGGTGAAGGACGGCTTTCACACACACTTATCTCTCAGAACTGAGCAAGTGGAGAGACGTTCGTTCATCTAGCACCAAGGGAACGGGTTGCAGGAGACACTTTTTCTCTGCTTTCTCAGTCTGTTTCCTAGTGCCGGTTTGAAGTTCCTGCAGTTTTCACTGTAAAACCGATTTGGAGCTTCTACCTCCAAATATATATGTATGGAATGGAGTTTGCAACTGAAAAGAAACTTTGTGTTACCAACAAGCTAGGTGAAGGACGGTTTTCACACACACTTATCTCTCAGAACTGAGCAAGTGGAGAGACGTTCGTTCATCTAGCACCAAGGGAACGGGTTGCAGGAGACACTATTTCTCTGCTTTCTCAGTCTGTTTCCTAGTGCCGGTTTGAAGTTCCTGCAGTTTTCACTGTAAAACCGAGTTGGAGCTAGTACCTCCCCATATATATGTATGGAATGGAGTTTGCAACTGAAAAGAAACTTTGTGTTCCCAAAAAGCTAGGTGAAGGACGGCTTTCACAAACACTTATCTCTCAGAACTGAGCAAGTGGAGAGACGTTCGTTCATCTAGCACCAAGGGAACGGGTTGCAGGAGACACTTTTTCTCTGCTTTCTCAGTCTGTTTCCTAGTGCCGGATTGAAGTTCCTGCAGTTTTCACTGTAAAATCGAGTTGGAGCTAGTACCTCCAAATATATATGTATGGAATGGAGTTTGCAAGTGAAAAGAAACTTTGTGTTCCCAACAAGCTAGGTGAAGGACGGCTTTCACACACACTTATCTCTCAGAACTGAGCAAGTGGAGAGACGTTCGTTCATCTAGCACCAAGGGAACGGGTTGCAGGAGACACTTTTTCTCTGCTTTCTCAGTCTGTTTCCTAGTGCCGGTTTGAAGTTCCTGCAGTTTTCACTGTAAAACCGAGTTGTAGCTAGTACCTCCCCATATATATGTATGGAATGGAGTTTGCAACTGAAAAGAAACTTTGTGTTCCCAACAAGCTAGGTGAAGGACGGCTTTCACACACACTTATCTCTCAGAACTGAGCAAGTGGAGAGACGTTCGTTCATCTAGCACCAAGGGAACGGGTTGCAGGAGACACTTTTTCTCTGCTTTCTCAGTCTGTTTCCTAGTGCCGGTTTGAAGTTCCTGCAGTTTTCACTGTAAAACCGAGTTGGAGCTTCTACCTCCAAATATATATGTATGGAATGGAGTTTGCAACTGAAAAGAAACTTTGTGTTCCCAACAAGCTAGGTGAAGGACGGCTTTCACACACACTTTTCTCTCAGAACTGAGCAAGTGGAGAGACGTTCGTTCATCTAGCACCAAGGGAACGGGTTGCAGGAGACACTTTTTCTCTGCTTTCTCAGTCTGTTTCCTAGTGCCGGTTTGAAGTTCCTGCAGTTTTCACTGTCAAACCGAGTTGGAGCTAGTACCTCCCCATATATATGTATGGAATGGAGTTTGCAACTGAAAAGAAACTTTGTGTTCCCAACAAGCTAGGTGAAGGACGGCTTTCACACACACTTATCTCTCAGAACTGAGCAAGTGGAGAGACGTTCGTTCATCTAGCACCAAGGGAACGGTTTGCAGGAGAGACTTTTTCTGCTTTCTCAGTCTGTTTCCTAGTGCCGGTTTGAAGTTCCTGCAGTTTTCACTGTAAAACCGAGTTGGAGCTTCTACCTCCAAATATATATGTATGGAATGGAGTTTGCAACTGAAAAGAATCTTTGTGTTCCCAAAAAGCTAGGTGAAGGACTGCTTTCACACACACTTATCTCTCAGAACAGAGCAAGTGGAGAGACGTTCGTTCATCTAGCACCAAGGGAACGGGTTGCAGGAGACACTTTTTCTCTGCTTTCTCAGTCTGTTTCCTAGTGCCGGTTTGAAGTTCCTGCAGTTTCCACTGTCAAAACGAGTTGGAGCTTCTACCTCCAAATATATATGTATGGAATGGAGTTTACAACTGAAAAGAAACTTTGTGTTCCCAACAAGCTAGGTGAAGTTCGGCTTTCACACACACTTATCTCTCAGAACTGAGCAAGTGGAGAGACGTTCGTTCATCTAGCACCAAGGGAACGGGTTGCAGGAGACACTTTTTCTCTGCTTTCTCAGTCTGTTTCCTAGTGCCGGTTTGAAGTTCCTGCAGTTTTCACTGTAAAACCGAGTTGGAGCTAGTACCTCCCCATATATATGTATGGAATGGGGTTTGCAACTGAAAAGAAACTTTGTGTTCCCAACAAGCTAGGTGAAGGACGGCTTTCACACACACTTATCTCTCAGAACTGAGCAAGTGGAGAGACGTTCGTTCATCTAGCACCAAGGGAACGGGTTGCAGGAGACACTTTTTCTCTGCTTTCTCAGTCTGTTTCCTAGTGCCGGTTTGAAGTTCCTGCAGTTTTCACTGTCAAACCGAGTTGGAGCTAGTACCTCCCCATATATATGTATGGAATGGAGTTTGCAACTGAAAAGAAACTTTGTGTTCACAACAAGCTAAGTGAAGGACGGCTTTCACACACAATTATCTCTCAGAACTGAGCAAGTGGAGAGACGTTCGTTCATCTAGCACCAAGGGAACGGGTTGCATGAGACACATTTTCTCTTCTTTCTCAGTCTGTTTCCTAGTGCCGGTTTGAAGTTCCTGCAGTTTTCACTGTAAAACCGAGTTGGAGCTTGTTCCTCCCCATATATATGTATGGAATGTAGTTTGCAACTGAAAAGAAACTTTGTGTTCCCTACAAGCTAGGTGAAGAACGGCTTTCACACACACTTATCTCTCAGAACTGAGCAAGTGGAGAGACGTTCGTTCATCTAGCACCAAGGGAACGGGTTGCAGGAGACACTTTTTCTCTGCTTTCTCAGTCTGTTTCCTAGTGCCGGTTTGAAGTTCCTGCAGTTTTCACTGTCAAACCGATTTGGAGCTAGTATCTCCCCATATATATTTATGGAATGGAGATTACAACTGAAAAGAAACTTTGTGTTCCCAACAAGCTAGGTGAAGAGCGGCTTTCACACACATTTATCTCTCAGAACTGAGCAAGTGGAGAGACGTTCGTCCATCTAGCACCAAGGGAACGGGTTGCAGGAGACACTTTTTCTCTGCTTTCTCAGTCTGTTTCCTAGTGCCGGTTTGAAGTTCCTGCAGTTTTCACTGTAAAACCGAGTTGGAGCTTCTACCTCCCCATATATATGTATGGAATGGAGTTTGCAACTGAAAAGAAACGTTGTGTTCCCAACAAGCTAGGTGAATGACGGCTTTCACACACTCTTATCTCTCAGAACTGAGCAAGTGGAGAGACGTTCGTTCATCTAGCACCAAGGGAACGGGTTGCAGGAGACACTTTTTCTCTGCTTTCTCAGTCTGTTTCCTAGTGCCGGTTTGAAGTTCTTGCAGTTTTCACTGTAAAACCGAGTTGGAGCTAGTACCTCCCCATATATATGTATGGAATGGAGTTTGCAACTGAAAAGAAACTTTGTGTTCCCAACAAGCTAGGTGAAGGACGGCTTTCACACGCACTTATCTCTCAGAACTGAGCAAGTGGAGAGACGTTCGTTCATCTAGCACCAAGGGAACGGGTTGCAGGAGACACTTTTTCTCTGCTTTCTCACTGTGTTTCCTACTGCCGGTTTGAAGTTCCTGCAGTTTTCACTGTAAAACCGAGTTGGAGCTTCTACCTCCCCATATATATGTATGGAATGGAGTTTGCAACTGAAAAGAAACTTTGTGTTCCCAACAAGCTAGGTGAAGGACGGCTTTCACACGCAATTATCTCTCAGAACTGAGCAAGTGGAGAGACTTTCGTTCATCTAGCACCAAGGGAACGGGTTGCAGGAGACACTTTTTCTCTGCATTCTCAGTCTGTTTCCTAGTGCCGGTATGAAGTTCCTGCAGTTTTCACTGTAAAACCTAGTTGGAGCTTGTACCTCCCCATATATATGTATGGATTGGAGTTTGCAACTGAAAAGAAACTTTGTGTTCCCAACAAGCTAGGTGAAGGACGGCTTTCACACACACTTATCTCTCAGAACTGAGCAAGTGGAGAGACTTTCGTTCATCTAGCACCAAGGGAACGGGTTGAAGGAGACACTATTCTCTGATTTTTCAGAATGTTTCCTAGTGCCGGTTTGAAGGTCCTGCAGTTTTCACTGTAAAAACTAGTTGGATCTAGTACCTCCCCATATATATGTATGGAATGGAGTTTGCAACTGAAAAGAAACTTTGTGTTCCCAACAAGTTAGGTGAAGGACGGCTTTCACACATATATATCTCTCAGAACTGAGCAAGTGGAGAGCCGTTCGTTCATCTAGCACCAAGGGAACAGGTTGCAGGAGACATAATTTCTCTGCTTCCTCAGTCTGTTTCCAAGTGCCGGTTTGAAGTTCCTGCAGTTTTCACTGTAAAACAGAGTTGGAGCTTGTACCTCCCCATATATATGTAAGGAATGGAGTTTGCAACTGAAAAGAAACTTTGTGTTCCCAACAAGCTAGGTGAAGGACGGCTTTCACACACACTTATCTCTCAGAACTGAGCAAGTGGAGAGACTTTCGTTCATCTAGCACCAAGGGAACGGGTTGCAGGAGACACTTTTTCTCTGCTTCCTCTGTCTGTTTCCAAGTGCCGGTTTGACGTTCATGCAGTTTTCAGTGTAAAACCGAGTTGAAGCTTGTACCTCCCCATATATATGTATGGAATGGAGTTCGCAACTGAAAAGAAACTTTGTGTTCCCAACAAGCTAGGTGAAGTTCGGCTTTCACACACACTTATTTCTCAGAACTGAGCAAGTGAAGAGACTTTCGTTCATCTAGCACCAAGGGAACGGGTTGCAGGAGACACATTTTCTCTGCTTTCTCACTCTGTTTCCTACTGCCGGTTTGAAGTTCCTGCAGTTTTCACTGTAAAACCGAGTTGGAGCTAGTACCTCCCCATATATATGTATGGAATGGAGTTTGCAACTGAAAAGAAACTTTGTGTTCCCAACAAGCTAGGTGAAGGACGGCTTTCACACACACTTAGTTCTCTGAACCGAGCAAGTGAAGAGACGTTCGTTCATCTAGCACCAAGGGAACGGGTTGCAGGAGACACATTTTCTCTGCATTCTCAGTCTGTTTCCTAGTGCCGGTATGAAGTTCCTGCAGTTGTCACTGTCAAACAGAGTTGGAGCTAGTACCTCCCCATATATATGTATGGAATGGAGTTTGCAACTGAAAAGAAACTTTGTGTTCCCAACAAGCTAGGTGATGGACGGCTTTCACACATACATATCTCTCAGAACTGAGCAAGTGGAGAGACGTTCGTTCATCTAGCACCAAGGGAACGGGTTGCAGGAGGCACTTTTTCTCTGCTTCCTCAGTCTGTTTCCTAGTGCCGGTTTGAAGTTCCTGCAGTTTTCACTGTAAAACCGAGTTGGAGCTTGTACCTCCCCATATATATGTATGGAATGGAGTTTGCAACTGAAAAGAAACTTTGTGTTCCCAACAAGCTAGGTGAAGGACGGCTTTCACACACTCTTATCTCTCAGAACTGAGCAAGTGGAGAGACGTTCGTTCATCTAGCACCAAGAGAACGGGTTGCAGGAGACACTTTTTCTCAGCTTTCTCAGTCTGTTTCCTAGTGCCGGTTTGAAGTTCCTGCAGTTTTCACTGTAAACCCAAGTTGGAGCTAGTACCTCCCCTTATATATGTATGGAATGGAGTTTGCAACTGAAAAGAAACTTTGTGTTCCCAAAAAGCTAGGTGAAGGACGGCTTTCACACGCACTTATCTCTCAGAACTGAGCAAGTGGAGAGACGTTCGTTCATCTAGCACCAAGGGAACTGGTTGCAGGAGACAATTTTTCTCTGCTTTCTCACTCTGTTTCTTACTGCCGGTTTGAAGTTCCTGCAGTTTTCACTGTAAAACCGAGTTGGAGCTTCTACCTACCCATATATATGTATGGAATGGAGTTTGCAACTGAAAAGAAACTTTGTGTTCCCAACAAGCTAGGTGAAGGACGGCTTTCACACGCACTTATCTCTCAGAATCTAGCAAGTGGAGAGACTTTCGTTCATCTAGCACCAAGGGAACGGGTTGCAGGAGACACTTTTTCTCTGCATTCTCAGTCTGTTTCCTAGTGCCGGTTTGAAGTTCCTGCAGTTTTCACTGTAAAACCGAGTTGGAGCTTGTACCTCCCCATATATATGTATGGAATGGAGTTTGCAACTGAAAAGAAACTTTGTGTTCCCAACAAGCTAGGTGAAGGACGGCTTTCACACACTCTTATCTCTCAGAACTGAGCAAGTGGAGAGACGTTCGTTCATCTAGCACCAAGGGAACGGGTTGCAGGAGACACTTTTTCACTGCATTCTCAGTCTGTTTCCTAGTGCCGGTATGAAGTTCCTGCAGTTTTCACTGTAAAACAGAGTTGGAGCTTGTACCTCCCCATATATATGTATGGAATGGAATTTGCAACTGAAAAGAAACTTTGTGTTCCCAACAAGCTAGGTGAAGGACGGCTTTCACACACACTTATCTCTCAGAACTGAGCAAGTGGAGAGACGTTCGTTCATCTAGCACCAAGGGAACGGGTTGCAGGAGACACTTTTTCTCTGTTTTCTCAGTCTGTTTCCTAGTGCCGGTTTGAAGTTCCTGCAGTTTTCACTATAAAACTGTTTTGGAGCTAGTACCTCCCCATATATATGTATGGAATGGAGTTTGCAACTGAAAAGAAACTTTGTGTTCCCAACAACCTAGGTGAAGGACGGCTTTCACACATACATATCTCTCAGAACTGAGCAAGTGGAGAGAGGTTCGTTCATCTAGCACCAAGGGAACAGTTTGCAGGAGACATAATTTCTCTGCTTCCTCAGTCTGTTTCCTAGTTCCGGTTTGAAGTTCCTGCAGTTTTCACTGTAAAACCGTGTTGGAGCTTGTACCTCCCCATATATATGTATGGAATGGAGTTTGCAACTGAAAAGAAACTTTGTGTTCCCAACAAGCTATGTGACGGACGGCTTTCAGACACACTTATTTCTCAGAACTGAGCAAGTGAAGAGACGTTTGTTCATCTAGCACCAAGGGAACGGGTTGCTGGAGACAATTTTTCTCTGCATTCTCAGTCTGTTTCCTAGTGCCGGTATGAAGTTCCTGCAGTTTTCTCTGTAAAACCGAGTTGGAGCTTGTACCTCCCCATATATATGTATGGAATGGAGTTTGCAACTGAAAAGAAACTTTGTGTTCCCAACAAGCTATGTGAAGGACGGCTTTCACACACAGTTATCTCTCAGAAATTAGCAAGTGGAGAGACTTTCGTTCATCTAGCACCAAGGGAACGGGTTGCAGGAGACACTTTTTCTCTGCTTTCTCAGTCTGTTTCCTAGTGCCGTTTTGAAGTTCCTGCAGTTTTCACTGTCAAAACGAGTTGGAGCTAGTACCTCCCCATATAAATGTATGGAATGGAGTTTGAAACTGAAAAGAAACTTTGTGTTCCCAACAAGCTAGGTGAAGTTCGGCTTTCAAACACACTTATTTCTCAGAACTGAGCAAGTGAAGAGACTTTCGTTCATCTAGCACCAAGGGAACGGTTTGCAGGAGACACATTTTCTCTGCTTTCTCACTCTGTTTCCTACTGCCGGTTTGAAGTTCCTGCAGTTTTCACTGTAAAACGGAGTTGGAGCTAGTACCTCCCCATATATATGTATGGAATGGAGTTTGCAACTGAAAAGAAACTTTGTGTTCCCAACAAGCTAGGTGAAGGACGGCTTTCACACACACTTAGTTCTCTGAACCGAGCAAGTGAAGAGACGTTCGTTCATCTAGCAACAAGGGAACGGGTTGCAGGAGACATATTTTCTCTGCAGTCTCAGTCTGTTTCCTAGTGCCGGTATGAAGTCCCTGCAGTTGTCACTGTCAAACCGAGTTGGAGCTAGTACCTCCCCATATAAATGTATGGAATGGAGTTTGCAACTGAAAAGAAACTTTGTGTTCCCAACAAGCTAGGTGATGGACGGCTTTCACACATACATATCTCTCAGAACTGAGCAAGTGGAGAGACGTTCGTTCATCTAGCACCAAGGGAACGGGATGCAGGAGGCACTTTTTCTCTGCTTCCTCAGTGTGTTTCCTAGTGCCGGTTTGAAGTTCCTGCAGTTTTCACAGTAAAACCGAGTTGGAGCTTGTACCTCCCCATATATATGTATGGAATGGAGTTTGCAACTGAAAAGAAACTTTGTGTTCCCAACAAGCTAGGTGAAGGACGGCTTTCACACACTCTTATCTCTCAGAACTGAGCAAGTGGAGAGACGTTCGTTCATCTAGCACCAAGGGAACGTGTTGCAGGAGACACTTTTTCTCATCTTTCTCAGTCTGTTTCCTAGTGCCGGTTTGAAGTTCCTGCAGTTTTCACTGTAAAACCGAGTTGGAGCTTGTACCTCCCCATATATATGTATGGAATGGAGTTTGCAACTGAAAAGTAACTTTGTGTTCCCAAAAAGCTAGGTGAAGGACGGCTTTCACACACACTTATCTCTCAGAACAGAGCAAGTGGAGAGACGTTCGTTCATCTAGCACCAAGGGAACGGGTTGCAGGAGACACTTTTTCTCTGCTTTCTCAGTCTGTTTCCTAGTGCCGGTTTGAAGTTCCTGCAGTTTTCACTGTCAAACCGAGTTGGAGCTAGTACCTCCCCATATATATGTATGGAATTGAGTTTGCAACTGAAAAGAAACTTTGTGTTCACAACAAGCTAAGTGAAGGACGGCTTTCACACACAATTATCTCTCAGAACTGAGCAAGTGGAGAGACGTTCATTCATCTAGCACCAAGGGAACGGGTTGCAGGTGACACATTTTCTCTTCTTTCTCAGTATGTTTCCTAGTGCCGGTTTGAAGTTCCTGCAGTTTTCACTGTAAAACCGAGTTGGAGCTTGTACCTCCCCATATATATGTATGGAATGGAGTTTGCAACTGAAAAGAAACTTTGTGTTCCCTACAAGCTAGGTGAAGGACGGCTTTCACACACACTTATCTCTCAGAACTGAGCAAGTGGAGAGACGTTCGTTCATCTAGCACCAAGGGAACGGGTTGCAGGAGACACTTTTTCTCTGCTTTCTCAGTGTGTTTCCTAGTGCCGGTTTGAAGTTCCTGCAGTTTTCACTGTAAAACCGAGTTGGAGCTAGTACCTCCCCATATATATGTATGGAATGGAGTTTGCAACTGAAAAGAAACTTTGTGTTCCCAACAAGCTAGGTGAAGGACGGCTTTCACACACACTTATCTCTCAGAACAGAGCAAGTGGAGAGACGTTCGTTCATCTAGCACCAAGGGAACGGGTTGCAGGAGACACTTTTTCTCTGCTTTCTCAGTCTGTTTCCTAGTGCCGGTTTGAAGTTCCTGCAGTTTTCACTGTCAAACCGAGTTGGAGCTAGTACCTCCCCATATAATGTATGGAATGGAGTTTGCAACTGAAAAGAAACTTTGTGTTCCCAACAAGCTAGGTGAAGGACGGCTTTCACACACACTTATCTCTCGGAACTGAGCAAGTGGAGAGACGTTCGTTCATCTAGCACCAAGGGAACGGGTTGCAGGAGACACTTTTTCTCTGCTTTCTCAGTCTGTTTCCTAGTGCCGGTTTGAAGTTCCTGCAGTTTTCACTGTAAAACCGAGTTGGAGCTAGTACCTCCCCATATATATGTATGGAATGGAGTTTGCAACTGAAAAGAAACTTTGTGTTCCCAACAAGCTAGTTGAAGGACGGCTTTCACACACACTTATCTCTCAGAACTGAGCAAGTGGAGAGACGTTCGTTCATCTAGCACCAAGGGAACGGGTTGCAGGAGACACTTTTTCTCTGCTTTCTCAGTCTGTTTCCTAGTGCTGGTTTGAAGTTCCTGCAGTTTTCACTGTAAAACCGAGTTGGAGCTTGTACCTCCCCATATATATGTATGGAATGGAGTTTGCAACTGAAAAGAAACTTTGTGTTCCCAACAAGCTAGGTGAAGGACGGCTTTCACACACACTTATCTCTCAGAACTGAGCAAGTGGAGAGACGTTCGTTCATCTAGCACCAAGGGAACGGGTTGCAGGAGACACTTTTTCTCTGCTTTCTCAGTCTGTTTCCTAGTGCCGGTTTGAAGTTCCTGCAGTTTTCACTGTAAAACCGATTTGGAGCTTCTACCTCCAAATATATATGTATGGAATGGAGTTTGTAACTGAAAAGAAACTTTGTGTTCCCAACAAGCTAGGTGAAGGTCGGCTTTCACACACACTTATCTCTCAGAACTGAGCAAGTGGAGAGACGTTCGTTCATCTAGCACCTAGGGAACGGGTTGCAGGGGACACATTTTCTCTGCTTTCTCAGTATGTTTCCTAGTGCCGGTTTGAAGTTCCTGCAGTTTTCACTGTAAAACCGAGTTGGAGCTTGTACCTCCCCATATATATGTATGGAATGGAGTTTGCAACTGAAAAGAAACTTTGTGTTCCCAACAAGATAGGTGAAGGACGGCTTTCAAACACACTTATCTCTCAGAACTGAGCAATTGGAGAGACGTTCGTTCATCTAGCACCAAGGGAACTGGTTGCAGGAGACACTATTCTCTGCTTTCTCAGTCTGTTTCCTAGTGCCGGTTTGAAGTTCCTGCAGTTTTCACTGTAAAACCGAGTTGGAGCTTGTACCTCCCCATATATATGTATGGAATGGAGTTTGCAACTGAAAAGAAACTTTGTGTTCCCAACAAGCTAGATGAAGGACGGCTTTCACACACACTTATCTCTCAGAACTGAGCAAGTGGAGAGACGTTCGTTCATCTAGCACCAAGGGAACGGGTTGCAGGAGTCACTTTTCCTCTGCTTTCTCAGTCTGTTTCCTAGTGCCGGTTGGAAGTTCCTGCAGTTTTCACTGTAAAACCGAGTTGGAGCTTCTACCTCCAAATATATATGTATGGAATGGAGTTTGCAACTGAAAAGAAACTTTGTGTTCCCAAAATGCTAGGTGAAGGACGGCTTTCACACACACTTATCTCTCAGAACTGAGCAAGTGGAGAGACGTTCGTTCATCTAGCACCAAGGGAACGGGTTGCAGGAGACACTTTTTCTCTGCTTTCTCAGTCTGTTTCCTAGTGCCGGTTTGAAGTTCCTGCAGTTTTCACTGTAAAAGCGAGTTGGAGCTAGAACCTCCCCATATATATGTATGGAATGGAGTTTGCAACTGAAAAGAAACTTTGTGTTCCCAACAAGCAAGGTGAAGGACAGCTTTCAAACACACTTATCTCTCAGAACTGAGCAAGTGGAGAGACGTTCGTTCATCTAGCACCAAGGGAACGGGTTGCAGGAGACACTTTTTCTCTGCTTTCTCAGTCTGTTTCCTAGTGCCGGTTTGAAGTTCCTGCAGTTTTCACTGTAAAACCGAGTTGGAGCTTGTACCTACCCATATATATGTATGGAATGGAGTTTGCAACTGAAAAGAAACTTTGTGTTCCCAACAAGCTAGGTGAAGGACGGCTTTCACACACACTTATCTCTCAGAACTGAGCAAGTGGAGAGACGTTCGTTCATCTAGCACCAAGGGAACGGTTTGCAGGAGAAACTTTTTCTCTGCTTTCTCAGTATGTTTCCTAGTGCCGGTTTGAAGTTCCTGCAGTTTTCACTGTAAAACCGAGTTGGAGTTTCTACCTCCAAATATATATGTATGGAATGGAGTTTGCAACTGAAAAGAATCTTTGTGTTCCCAAAAAGCTAGGTGAAGGACGGCTTTCACACACACTTATCTCTCAGAACTGAGCAAGTGGAGAGACGTTCGTTCATCTAGCACCAAGGGAACGGGTTGCAGGAGACACTTTTTCTCTGCTTTCTCAGTCTGTTTCCTAGTGCCGGTTTGAAGTTCCTGCAGTTTTCACTGTCTAACCGAGTTGGAGCTTCTACCTCCAAATATATATGTATGGAATGGAGTTTGCAACTGAAAAGAAACTTTGTGTTCCCAACAAGCTAGGTGAAGGACGGCTTTCACACACACTTCTCTCTCAGAACTGAGCAAGTGGAGAGACGTTCGTTCATCTAGCACCAAGGGAACGGGTTGCAGGAGACACTATTTCTCTGCTTTCTCAGTCTGTTTCCTAGTGCCAGTTTGAAGTTCCTGCAGTTTTCACTGTCAAACCGAGTTGGAGCTAGTACCTCCCCATATATATGTATGGAATGGAGTTTGCAACTGAAAAGAATATTTGTGTTCCCAACAAGCTAGGTGAAGGACGGCTTTCACACACACTTTTCTCTCAGAACTGAGCAAGTGGAGAGACATTCGTTCATCTAGCACCAAGGGAACGGGTTGCAGGAGAGACTTTTTCTCTGCTTTCTCAGTCTGTTTCCTAGTGCCGGTTTGAAGTTCCTGCAGTTTTCACTGTAAAACAGAGTTGGAGCTTCTACTTCCAAATATATATGTATGGAATGGAGTTTGCAATTGAAAAGAAACTTTGTGTTCCCAACAAGCTAGGTGAAGGACGGCTTTCACACACACTTATCTCTCAGAACATAGCAAGTGGAGAGACTTTCGTTCATATAGCACCAAGGGAACGGGTTGCAGGAGACACTTTTTCTCTGCTTTCTCAGTCTGTTTCCTAGTGCCGGTTTGAAGTTCCTGCAGTTTTCACTGTAAAACCGAGTTGGAGCTTCTACCTCCAAATATATATGTATGGAATGGAGTTTGCAACTGAAAAGAAACTTTGTGTTCCCAACAAGCTAGGTGAAGGACGGCTTTCACACACACTTATCTCTCAGAACTGAGCAAGTGGAGAGACGTTCGTTTATCTTGAACCAAGGGAACGGGTTGCAGGAGACACTTTTTCTCTGCTTTCTCAGTCTGTTTCCTAGTGCCGGTTTGAAGTTCCTGCAGTTTTCACTGTAAAACCGATTTGGAGCTTCTACCTCCAAATATATATGTATGGAATGGAGTTTGCAACTGAAAAGAAACTTTGTGTTACCAACAAGCTAGGTGAAGGACGGTTTTCACACACACTTATCTCTCAGAACTGAGCAAGTGGAGAGACGTTCGTTCATCTAGCACCAAGAGAACGGGTTGCAGGAGACACTTTTTCTCTGCTTTCTCAGTCTGTTTCCTAGTGCCGGTTTGAAGTTCCTGCAGTTTTCACTGTAAAATCGAGTTGGAGCTAGTACCTCCAAATATATATGTATGGAATGGAGTTTGCAACTGAAAAGAAACTTTGTGTTCCCAACAAGCTAGGTGAAGGACGGCTTTCACACACACTTATCTCTCAGAACTGAGCAAGTGGAGAGACGTTCGTTCATCTAGCACCAAGGGAACGGGTTGCAGGAGAAACTTTTTCTCTGCTTTCTCAGTCTGTTTCCTAGTGCCGGTTTGAAGTTCCTGCAGTTTTCACTGTAAAACCGAGTTGGAGTTTCTACCTCCAAATATATATGTATGGAATGGAGTTTGCAACTGAAAAGAATCTTTGTGTTCCCAAAAAGCTAGGTGAAGGACGGCTTTCACACACACTTATCTCTCAGAACTGAGCAAGTGGAGAGACGTTCGTTCATCTAGCACCAAGGGAACGGGTTGCAGGAGACACTTTTTCTCTGCTTTCTCAGTCTGTTTCCTAGTGCCGGTTTGAAGTTCCTGCAGTTTTCACTGTCTAACCGAGTTGGAGCTTCTACCTCCAAATATATATGTATGGAATGGAGTTTGCAACTGAAAAGAAACTTTGTGTTCCCAACAAGCTAGGTGAAGGACGGCTTTCACACACACTTCTCTCTCAGAACTGAGCAAGTGGAGAGACGTTCGTTCATCTAGCACCAAGGGAACGGGTTGCAGGAGACACTATTTCTCTGCTTTCTCAGTCTGTTTCCTAGTGCCAGTTTGAAGTTCCTGCAGTTTTAACTGTCAAACCGAGTTGGAGCTTCTACCTCCAAATATATATGTATGGAATGGAGTTTGCAACTGAAAAGAATATTTGTGTTCCCAACAAGCTAGGTGAAGGACGGCTTTCACACACAATTATCTCTCAGAACATAGCAAGTGGAGAGACTTTCGTTCATATAGCACCAAGGGAACGGTTTGCAGGAGACACTTTTTCTCTGCTTTCTCAGTCTGTTTCCTAGTGCCGGTTTGAAGTTCCTGCAGTTTTCACTGTAAAACCGAGTTGGAGCTAGTACCTCCCCATATATATGTATGGAATGGAGTTTGCAACTGAAAAGAAACTTTGTGTTCCCAACAAGCTAGTTGAAGGACGGCTTTCACACACACTTATCTCTCTGAACTGAGCAAGTGGAGAGACGTTCGTTTATCTAGCACCAAGGGAACGGGTTGCAGGAGACACTTTTTCTCTGCTTTCTCAGTCTGTTTCCTAGTGCCGGTTTGAAGTTCCTGCAGTTTTCACTGTAAAACCGAGTTGGAGCTAGTACCTCCCCATATATATGTATGGAATGGAGTTTGCAACTGAAAAGAAACTTTGTGTTCCCAACAAGCTAGGTGAAGGACGGCTTTCACACACACTTATCTCTCTGAACTGAGCAAGTGGAGAGACGTTCGTTTATCTAGCACCAAGGGAACGGGTTGCAGGAGACACTTTTTCTCTGCTTTCTCAGTCTGTTTCCTAGTGCCGGTTTGAAGTTCCTGCAGTTTTCACTGTAAAACCGAGTTGGAGCTTCTACCTCCAAATATATATGTATGGAATGGAGTTTGCAACTGAAAAGAAACTTTGTGTTCCCAACAAGCTAGGTGAAGGACGGCTTTCACACACACTTATCTCTCAGAACTGAGCAAGTGGAGAGACGTTCGTTTATCTTGAACCAAGGGAACGGGTTGCAGGAGACACTTTTTCTCTGCTTTCTCAGTCTGTTTCCTAGTGCCGGTTTGAAGTTCCTGCAGTTTTCACTGTAAAACCGATTTGGAGCTTCTACCTCCAAATATATATGTATGGAATGGAGTTTGCAACTGAAAAGAAACTTTGTGTTACCAACAAGCTAGGTGAAGGACGGTTTTCACACACACTTATCTCTCAGAACTGAGCAAGTGGAGAGACGTTCGTTCATCTAGCACCAAGGGAACGGGTTGCAGGAGACACTATTTCTCTGCTTTCTCAGTCTGTTTCCTAGTGCCGGTTTGAAGTTCCTGCAGTTTTCACTGTAAAACCGAGTTGGAGCTAGTACCTCCCCATATATATGTATGGAATGGAGTTTGCAACTGAAAAGAAACTTTGTGTTCCCAAAAAGCTAGGTGAAGGACGGCTTTCACAAACACTTATCTCTCAGAACTGAGCAAGTGGAGAGACGTTCGTTCATCTAGCACCAAGGGAACGGGTTGCAGGAGACACTTTTTCTCTGCTTTCTCAGTCTGTTTCCTAGTGCCGGTTTGAAGTTCCTGCAGTTTTCACTGTAAAATCGAGTTGGAGCTAGTACCTCCAAATATATATGTATGGAATGGAGTTTGAAACTGAAAAGAAACTTTGTGTTCCCAACAATCTAGGTGAAGGACGGCTTTCACACACACTTATCTCTCAGAACTGAGCAAGTGGAGAGACGTTCGTTCATCTAGCACCAAGGGAACGGGTTGCAGGAGACACTATTTCTCTGCTTTCTCAGTCTGTTTCCTAGTGCCGGTTTGAAGTTCCTGCAGTTTTCACTGTAAAACCGAGTTGGAGCTAGTACCTCCCCATATATATGTATGGAATGGAGTTTGCAACTGAAAAGAAACTTTGTGTTCCCAAAAAGCTAGGTGAAGGACGGCTTTCACAAACACTTATCTCTCAGAACTGAGCAAGTGGAGAGACGTTCGTTCATCTAGCACCAAGGGAACGGGTTGCAGGAGACACTTTTTCTCTGCTTTCTCAGTCTGTTTCCTAGTGCCGGTTTGAAGTTCCTGCAGTTTTCACTGTAAAATCGAGTTGGAGCTAGTACCTCCAAATATATATGTATGGAATGGAGTTTGCAACTGAAAAGAAACTTTGTGTTCCCAACAAGCTAGGTGAAGGACGGCTTTCACACACACTTACCTCTCAGAACTGAGCAAGTGGAGAGACGTTCGTTCATCTAGCACCAAGGGAACGGGTTGCAGGAGACACTTTTTCTCTGCTTTCTCAGTCTGTTTCCTAGTGCCGGTTTGAAGTTCCTGCAGTTTTCACTGTAAAACCGATTTGGAGCTTGTACCTCCCCATATATATGTATGGAATGGAGTTTGCAACTGAAAAGAAACTTTGTGTTCCCAACAAGCTAGGTGAAGGACGGCTTTCACACACACTTATCTCTCAGAACTGAGCAAGTGGAGAGACGTTCGTTCATCTAGCACCAAGGGAACGGGTTGCAGGAGACACTTTTTCTCTGCTTTCTCAGTCTGTTTCGTAGTGCCGGTTTGAAGTTCCTGCAGTTTTCACTGTAAAACCGAGTTGGAGCTAGTACCTCCCCATATATATGTATGGAATGGAGTTTGCAACTGAAAAGAAACTTTGTGTTCCCAACAAGCTAGGTGAAGGACGGCTTTCACACACACTTATCTCTCAGAACTGAGCAAGTGGAGAGACGTTCGTTCATCTAGCACCAAGGGAACGGGTTGCAGGAGACACTTTTTCTCTGCTTTCTCAGTCTGTTTCCTAGTGCCGGTTTGAAGTTCCTGCAGTTTTCAGTGTAAAACCGAGTTGGAGCTTCTACCTCCAAATATAGATGTATGGAATGGAGTTTGCAACTGAAAAGAAACTTTGTGTTCCCAACAAGCTAGGTGAAGGACGGCTTTCACACACACTTATCTCTGAGAACTGAGCAAGTGGAGAGACGTTCGTTCATCTAGCACCAATGGAACGGGTTGCAGGAGACACATTTTCTCTGCTTTCTCAGTCTGTTTCCTAGTGCCGGTTTGAAGTTCCTGCAGTTTTCACTGTAAAACCGAGTTGGAGCTAGAACCTCCCCATATATATGTATGGAATGGAGTTTGCAACTGAAAAGAAACTTTGTGTTCCCAACAAGCTAGGTGAAGGACGGCTTTCACACACACTTATCTCTCAGAACTGAGCAAGTGGAGAGACGTTCGTTCATCTAGTACCAAGGGAACGGGTTGCAGGAGACACTTTTTCTCTGCTTTCTCAGTCTGTTTCCTAGTGCCGGTTTGAAATTCCTGCAGTTTTCACTGTAAAATCGGGTTGGATCTTCTACCTCCCCTTATATATGTATGGAATGGAGTTTGCAACTGAAAAGAAATTTTGTGTATCCAACAAGCTAAGTGAAGGACGGCTTTCACACACACTTATCTCTCAGAACTGAGCAAGTGGAGAGACTTTCGTTCATCTAGCACCAAGGGAACGGGTTGCAGGAGACGCTTTTTCTCTGCTTTCTCAGTCTGTTTCCTAGTGCCGGTTTGAAGTTCCTGCAGTTTTCACTGTAAAACCGTGTTGGAGCTTCTACCTCCCCATATATATGTATGGAATGGAGTTTGCAACTGAAAAGAAACTTTGTGTTCCCAAAAAGCTAGGTGAAGGACGGCTTTCACACACACTTATCTCTCAGAACTGAGCAAGTGGAGAGACTTTCGTTCATCTAGCACCAAGGGAACGGGTTGCAGGAGACACTTTTTCTCTGCTTTCTCAGTCTGTTTCCTAGTGCCGGTTTGAAGTTCCTGCAGTTTTCACTGTAAAATCGAGTTGGAGCTAGTACCTCCAAATATATATGTATGGAATGGAGTTTGAAACTGAAAAGAAACTTTGTGTTCCCAACAAGCTAGGTGAAGGACGGCTTTCACACACACTTATCTCTCAGAACTGAGCAAGTGGAGAGACGTTCGTTCATCTAGCACCAAGGGAACGGGTTGCAGGAGACACTATTTCTCTGCTTTCTCAGTCTGTTTCCTAGTGCCGGTTTGAAGTTCCTGCAGTTTTCACTGTAAAACCGAGTTGGAGCTAGTACCTCCCCATATATATGTATGGAATGGAGTTTGCAACTGAAAAGAAACTTTGTGTTCCCAAAAAGCTAGGTGAAGGACGGCTTTCACAAACACTTATCTCTCAGAACTGAGCAAGTGGAGAGACGTTCGTTCATCTAGCACCAAGGGAACGGGTTGCAGGAGACACTTTTTCTCTGCTTTCTCAGTCTGTTTCGTAGTGCCGGTTTGAAGTTCCTGCAGTTTTCACTGTAAAACCGAGTTGGAGCTAGTACCTCCCCATATATATGTATGGAATGGAGTTTGCAACTGAAAAGAAACTTTGTGTTCCCAACAAGCTAGGTGAAGGACGGCTTTCACACACACTTATCTCTCAGAACTGAGCAAGTGGAGAGACGTTCGTTCATCTAGCACCAAGGGAACGGGTTGCAGGAGACACTTTTTCTCTGCTTTCTCAGTCTGTTTCCTAGTGCCGGTTTGAAGTTCCTGCAGTTTTCAGTGTAAAACCGAGTTGGAGCTTCTACCTCCAAATATAGATGTATGGAATGGAGTTTGCAACTGAAAAGAAACTTTGTGTTCCCAACAAGCTAGGTGAAGGACGGCTTTCACACACACTTATCTCTGAGAACTGAGCAAGTGGAGAGACGTTCGTTCATCTAGCACCAATGGAACGGGTTGCAGGAGACACATTTTCTCTGCTTTCTCAGTCTGTTTCCTAGTGCCGGTTTGAAGTTCCTGCAGTTTTCACTGTAAAACCGAGTTGGAGCTAGAACCTCCCCATATATATGTATGGAATGGAGTTTGCAACTGAAAAGAAACTTTGTGTTCCCAACAAGCTAGGTGAAGGACGGCTTTCACACACACTTATCTCTCAGAACTGAGCAAGTGGAGAGACGTTCGTTCATCTAGTACCAAGGGAACGGGTTGCAGGAGACACTTTTTCTCTGCTTTCTCAGTCTGTTTCCTAGTGCCGGTTTGAAATTCCTGCAGTTTTCACTGTAAAATCGGGTTGGATCTTCTACCTCCCCTTATATATGTATGGAATGGAGTTTGCAACTGAAAAGAAACTTTGTGTATCCAACAAGCTAAGTGAAGGACGGCTTTCACACACACTTATCTCTCAGAACTGAGCAAGTGGAGAGACTTTCGTTCATCTAGCACCAAGGGAACGGGTTGCAGGAGACGCTTTTTCTCTGCTTTCTCAGTCTGTTTCCTAGTGCCGGTTTGAAGTTCCTGCAGTTTTCACTGTAAAACCGTGTTGGAGCTTCTACCTCCCCATATATATGTATGGAATGGAGTTTGCAACTGAAAAGAAACTTTGTGTTCCCAAAAAGCTAGGTGAAGGACGGCTTTCACACACACTTATCTCTCAGAACTGAGCAAGTGGAGAGACTTTCGTTCATCTAGCACCAAGGGAACGGGTTGCAGGAGACCCTTTTTCTCTGCTTTCTCAGTCTGTTTCCTAGTGCCGGTTTGAATTTCCTGCAGTTTTCACTGTAAAACCGAGTTGGAGCTAGTACCTCCCCATATATATGTATGGAATGGAGTTTGCAACTGAAAAGAAACTTTGTGTTCCCAACAAGCTAGGTGAAGGACGGCTTTCACACACAATTATCTCTCAGAACTGAGCAAGTGGAGAGACGTTCGTTCATCTAGCACCAAGGGAACGGGTTGCAGGAGACACTTTTTCTCTGCTTTCTCAGTCTGTTTCCTAGTGCCGTTTTGAAGTTCCTGCAGTTTTCACTGTCAAACCGTGTTGGAGCTTGTACCTCCCCATGTATATGTATGGAATGGAGTTTGCAACTGAAAAGAAACTTTGTGTTCCCAACAAGCTAGGTGAAGGACGGCTTTCACACACACTTCTCTCTCAGAATTGAGCAAGTGTAGAGACGTTCGTTCATCTATCACCAAGGGAACGGGTTGCAGGAGACACTTTTTCTCTGCTTTCTCAGTCTGTTTCCTAGTGCCAGTTTGAAGTTCCTGCAGTTTTCACTGTCAAACCGAGTTGGAGCTAGTACCTCCCCATATATATGTATGGAATGGAGTTTGCAACTGAAAAGAAACTTTGTGTTCCCAACAAGCTAGGTGAAGGACGGCTTTCACACACACTTATCTCTCAGAACTGAGCAAGTGGAGAGACGTTCGTTCATCTAGCACCAAGGGAACGGGTTGCAGGAGACACTTTTTCTCTGCTTTCTTAGTCTGTTTCCTAGTGCCGGTTTGAAGTTCCTGCAGTTTTCACTGTAAAACCGAGTTGGAGCTTCTACCTCCCCATATATATGTATGGAATGGAGTTTGCAACTGAAAAGAAACTTTGTGTTCCCAACAAGCTAGGTGAAGGACGGCTTTCACACACACTTATCTCTCAGAACTGAGCAAGTGGAGAGACGTTCGTTCATCTAGCACCAAGGGAACGGGTTGCAGGAGACACTTTTTCTCTGCTTTCTCAGTCTGTTTCCTAGTGCCGGTTTGAAGTTCCTGCAGTTTTCACTGTCAAACCGAGTTGGAGCTTCTACCTCCAAATATATATGTATGGAATGGAGTTTGCAACTGAAAAGAAACTTTGTGTTCCCAACAAGCTAGGTGAAGGACGACTTTCACACACACTTATCTCTCAGAACTGAGCAAGTGGAGAGACGTTCGTTCATCTAGCACCAAGGGAACGGGTTGCAGGAGACACTTTTTCTCTGCTTTCTCAGTCTGTTTAATAGTGCCGGTTTGAAGTTCCTGCAGTTTTCACTGTAAAACAGAGTTGGAGCTTCTACCTCTAAATATATATGTATGGAATGGAGTTTGCAACTGAAAAGAAACTTTGTGTTCCCAAAAAGCTAGGTGAAGGACGGCTTTCACACACACTTATCTCTCAGAACTGAGCAAGTGGAGAGACGTTCGTTCATCTAGCACCAAGGGAACGGGTTGCAGGAGACACTTTTTCTCTGCTTTCTCAGTTTGTTTCCTAGTGCCGGTTTGAAGTTCCTGCAGTTTTCACTGTCAAACCGAGTTGGAGCTTGTACCTCCCCATATATATGTATGGAATGGAGTTTGCAACTGAAAAGAAACTTTGTGTTCCCAACAAGCTAGGTGAAGGACGGCTTTCACACACACTTATCTCTCAGAACTGAGCAAGTGGAGAGACGTTCGTTCATCTAGCACCAAGGGAACGGGTTGCAGGAGACACTTTTTCTCTGCTTTCTCAGTCTGTTTCCTAGTGCCGGTTTGAAGTTCCTGCAGTTTTCACAGTCAAACCGATTTGGAGCTTGTACCTCCCCATATATATGTATGGAATGGAGTTTGCAACTGAAAAGAAACTTTGTGTTCCCAACAAGATAGGTGAAGGACGGCTTTCAAACACACTTATCTCTCAGAACTGAGCAATTGGAGAGACGTTCGTTCATCTAGCACCAAGGGAACTGGTTGCAGGAGACACTTTTCTCTGCTTTCTCAGTCTGTTTCCTAGTGCCGGTTTGAAGTTCCTGCAGTTTTCAGTGTAAAACCGAGTTGGAGCTTGTACCTCCCCATATATATGTATGGAATGGAGTTTGCAACTGAAAAGAAACTTTGTGTTCCCAACAAGCTAGATGAAGGACGGCTTTCACACACACTTATCTCTCAGAACTGAGCAAGTGGAGAGACGTTCGTTCATCTAGCACCAAGGGAACGGGTTGCAGGAGTCACTTTTCCTCTGCTTTCTCAGTCTGTTTCCTAGTGCCGGTTGGAAGTTCCTGCAGTTTTCACTGTCAAACCGAGTTGGAGCTTCTACCTCCAAATATATATGTATGGAATGGAGTTTGCAACTGAAAAGAAACTTTGTGTTCCCAAAATGCTAGGTGAAGGACGGCTTTCACACACACTTATCTCTCAGAACTGAGCAAGTGGAGAGACGTTCGTTCATCTAGCACCAAGGGAACGGGTTGCAGGAGACACTTTTTCTCTGCTTTCTCAGTCTGTTTCCTAGTGCCGGTTTGAAGTTCCTGCAGTTTTCACTGTAAAACCGAGTTGGAGCTAGAACCTCCCCATATATATGTATGGAATGGTGTTTGCAACTGAAAAGAAACTTTGTGTTCCCAACAAGCAAGGTGAAGGACGGCTTTCACACACACTTATCTCTCAGAACTGAGCAAGTGGAGAGACGTTCGTTCATCTAGCACCAAGGGAACGGGTTGCAGGAGACACTTTTTCTCTGCTTTCTCAGTCTGTTTCCTAGTGCCGGTTTGAAGTTCCTGCAGTTTTCACTGTAAAACCGATTTGGAGCTAGTACCTCCCCATATATATGTATGGAATGGAGTTTGCAACTGAAAAGAAACTTTGTGTTCCCAACAAGCTAGGTGAAGGACGGCTTTCACACACACTTATCTCTCAGAACTGAGCAAGTGGAGAGACGTTCGTTCATCTAGCACCAAGGGAACGGGTTGCAGGAGACACTTTTTCTCTGCTTTCTCAGTCTGTTTCCTAGTGCCGGTTTGAAGTTCCTGCAGTTTTCACTGTCAAACCGAGTTGGAGCTTCTACCTCCAAATATATACGTATGGAATGGAGTTTGCAACTGAAAAGAAACTTTGTGTATCCAACAAGCTAAGTGAAGGACGGCTTTCACACACACTTATCTCTCAGAACTGAGCAAGTGGAGAGACTTTCGTTCATCTAGCACCAAGGGAACGGGTTGCAGGAGACGCTTTTTCTCTGCTTTCTCAGTCTGTTTCCTAGTGCCGGTTTGAAGTTCCTGCAGTTTTCACTGTAAAACCGTGTTGGAGCTTCTACCTCCCCATATATATGTATGGAATGGAGTTTGCAACTGAAAAGAAACTTTGTGTTCCCAAAAAGCTAGGTGAAGGACGGCTTTCACACACACTTATCTCTCAGAACTGAGCAAGTGGAGAGACGTTCGTTCATCTAGCACCAAGGGAACGGGTTGCAGGAGACCCTTTTTCTCTGCTTTCTCAGTCTGTTTCCTAGTGCCGGTTTGAATTTCCTGCAGTTTTCACTGTAAAACCGAGTTGGAGCTAGTACCTCCCCATATATATGTATGGAATGGAGTTTGCAACTGAAAAGAAACTTTGTGTTCCCAACAAGCTAGGTGAAGGACGGCTTTCACACACAATTATCTCTCAGAACTGAGCAAGTGGAGAGACGTTCGTTCATCTAGCACCAAGGGAACGGGTTGCAGGAGACACTTTTTCTCTGCTTTCTCAGTCTGTTTCCTAGTGCCGTTTTGAAGTTCCTGCAGTTTTCACTGTCAAACCGTGTTGGAGCTTGTACCTCCCCATGTATATGTATGGAATGGAGTTTGCAACTGAAAAGAAACTTTGTGTTCCCAACAAGCTAGGTGAAGGACGGCTTTCACACACACTTCTCTCTCAGAATTGAGCAAGTGTAGAGACGTTCGTTCATCTATCACCAAGGGAACGGGTTGCAGGAGACACTTTTTCTCTGCTTTCTCAGTCTGTTTCCTAGTGCCAGTTTGAAGTTCCTGCAGTTTTCACTGTCAAACCGAGTTGGAGCTAGTACCTCCCCATATATATGTATGGAATGGAGTTTGCAACTGAAAAGAAACTTTGTGTTCCCAACAAGCTAGGTGAAGGACGGCTTTCACACACACTTATCTCTCAGAACTGAGCAAGTGGAGAGACGTTCGTTCATCTAGCACCAAGGGAACGGGTTGCAGGAGACACTTTTTCTCTGCTTTCTTAGTCTGTTTCCTAGTGCCGGTTTGAAGTTCCTGCAGTTTTCACTGTAAAACCGAGTTGGAGCTAGTACCTCCAAATATATATGTATGGAATGGAGTTTGCAACTGAAAAGAAACTTTGTGTTCCCAAAAAGCTAGGTGAAGGACGGCTTTCACACACACTTATCTCTCAGAACTGAGCAAGTGGAGAGACGTTCGTTCATCTAGCACCAAGGGAACGGGTTGCAGGAGACACTTTTTCTCTGCTTTCTCAGTCTGTTTCCTAGTGCCGGTTTGAAGTTCCTGCAGTTTTCACTGTCAAACCGAGTTGGAGCTTCTACCTCCAAATATATATGTATGGAATGGAGTTTGCAACTGAAAAGAAACTTTGTGTTCCCAACAAGCTAGGTGAAGGACGACTTTCACACACACTTATCTCTCAGAACTGAGCAAGTGGAGAGACGTTCGTTCATCTAGCACCAAGGGAACGGGTTGCAGGAGACACTTTTTCTCTGCTTTCTCAGTCTGTTTAATAGTGCCGGTTTGAAGTTCCTGCAGTTTTCACTGTAAAACAGAGTTGGAGCTTCTACCTCTAAATATATATGTATGGAATGGAGTTTGCAACTGAAAAGAAACTTTGTGTTCCCAAAAAGCTAGGTGAAGGACGGCTTTCACACACACTTATCTCTCAGAACTGAGCAAGTGGAGAGACGTTCGTTCATCTAGCACCAAGGGAACGGGTTGCAGGAGACACTTTTTCTCTGCTTTCTCAGTTTGTTTCCTAGTGCCGGTTTGAAGTTCCTGCAGTTTTCACTGTCAAACCGAGTTGGAGCTTGTACCTCCCCATATATATGTATGGAATGGAGTTTGCAACTGAAAAGAAACTTTGTGTTCCCAACAAGCTAGGTGAAGGACGGCTTTCACACACACTTATCTCTCAGAACTGAGCAAGTGGAGAGACGTTCGTTCATCTAGCACCAAGGGAACGGGTTGCAGGAGACACTTTTTCTCTGCTTTCTCAGTCTGTTTCCTAGTGCCGGTTTGAAGTTCCTGCAGTTTTCACAGTCAAACCGATTTGGAGCTTGTACCTCCCCATATATATGTATGGAATGGAGTTTGCAACTGAAAAGAAACTTTGTGTTCCCAACAAGATAGGTGAAGGACGGCTTTCAAACACACTTATCTCTCAGAACTGAGCAATTGGAGAGACGTTCGTTCATCTAGCACCAAGGGAACTGGTTGCAGGAGACACTTTTCTTTGCTTTCTCAGTCTGTTTCCTAGTGCCGGTTTGAAGTTCCTGCAGTTTTCACTGTAAAACCGAGTTGGAGCTTGTACCTCCCCATATATATGTATGGAATGGAGTTTGCAACTGAAAAGAAACTTTGTGTTCCCAACAAGCTAGATGAAGGACGGCTTTCACACACACTTATCTCTCAGAACTGAGCAAGTGGAGAGACGTTCGTTCATCTAGCACCAAGGGAACGGGTTGCAGGAGTCACTTTTCCTCTGCTTTCTCAGTCTGTTTCCTAGTGCCGGTTGGAAGTTCCTGCAGTTTTCACTGTAAAACCGAGTTGGAGCTTCTACCTCCAAATATATATGTATGGAATGGAGTTTGCAACTGAAAAGAAACTTTGTGTTCCCAAAATGCTAGGTGAAGGACGGCTTTCACACACACTTATCTCTCAGAACTGAGCAAGTGGAGAGACGTTCGTTCATCTAGCACCAAGGGAACGGGTTGCAGGAGACACTTTTTCTCTGCTTTCTCAGTCTGTTTCTTAGTGCCGGTTTGAAGTTCCTGCAGTTTTCACTGTAAAACCGAGTTGGAGCTAGAACCTCCCCATATATATGTATGGAATGGAGTTTGCAACTGAAAAGAAACTTTGTGTTCCCAACAAGCAAGGTGAAGGACGGCTTTCACACACACTTATCTCTCAGAACTGAGCAAGTGGAGAGACGTTCGTTCATCTAGCACCAAGGGAACGGGTTGCAGGAGACACTTTTTCTCTGCTTTCTCAGTCTGTTTCCTAGTGCCGGTTTGAAGTTCCTGCAGTTTTCACTGTAAAACCGATTTGGAGCTAGTACCTCCCCATATATATGTATGGAATGGAGTTTGCAACTGAAAAGAAACTTTGTGTTCCCAACAAGCTAGGTGAAGGACGGCTTTCACACACACTTATCTCTCAGAACTGAGCAAGTGGAGAGACGTTCGTTCATCTAGCACCAAGGGAACGGGTTGCAGGAGACACTTTTTCTCTGCTTTCTCAGTCTGTTTCCTAGTGCCGGTTTGAAGTTCCTGCAGTTTTCACTGTCAAACCGAGTTGGAGCTTCTACCTCCAAATATATATGTATGGAATGGAGTTTGCAACTGAAAAGAAACTTTGTGTTCCCAACAAGCTAGGTGAAGGACGACTTTCACACACACTTATCTCTCAGAACTGAGCAAGTGGAGAGACGTTCGTTCATCTAGCACCAAGGGAACGGGTTGCAGGAGACACTTTTTCTCTGCTTTCTCAGTCTGTTTAATAGTGCCGGTTTGAAGTTCCTGCAGTTTTCACTGTAAAACAGAGTTGGAGCTTCTACCTCTAAATATATATGTATGGAATGGAGTTTGCAACTGAAAAGAAACTTTGTGTTCCCAAAAAGCTAGGTGAAGGACGGCTTTCACACACACTTATCTCTCAGAACTGAGCAAGTGGAGAGACGTTCGTTCATCTAGCACCAAGGAAACGGGTTGCAGGAGACACTTTTTCTCTGCTTTCTCAGTTTGTTTCCTAGTGCCGGTTTGAAGTTCCTGCAGTTTTCACTGTCAAACCGAGTTGGAGCTTGTACCTCCCCATATATATGTATGGAATGGAGTTTGCAACTGAAAAGAAACTTTGTGTTCCCAACAAGCTAGGTGAAGGACGGCTTTCACACACACTTATCTCTCAGAACTGAGCAAGTGGAGAGACATTCGTTCATCTAGCACCAAGGGAACGGGTTGCAGGAGACACTTTTTCTCTGCTTTCTCAGTCTGTTTCCTAGTGCCGGTTTGAAGTTCCTGCAGTTTTCACTGTCAAACCGAGTTGGAGCTTCTACCTCCAAATATATATGTATGGAATGGAGTTTGCAACTGAAAAGAAACTTTGTGTTCCCAACAAGCTAGGTGAAGGACGGCTTTCACACACACTTATCTCTCAGAACTGAGCAAGTGGAGAGACGTTCGTTCATCTAGCACCTAGGGAACGGGTTGCAGGGGACACATTTTCTCTGCTTTCTCAGTATGTTTCCTAGTGCCGGTTTGAAGTTCCTGCAGTTTTCACTGTAAAACAGAGTTGGAGCTTCTACCTCTAAATATATATGTATGGAATGGAGTTTGCAACTGAAAAGAAACTTTGTGTTCCCAAAAAGCTAGGTGAAGGACGGCTTTCACACACACTTATCTCTCAGAACTGAGCAAGTGGAGAGACGTTCGTTCATCTAGCACCAAGGGAACGGGTTGCAGGAGACACTTTTTCTCTGCTTTCTCAGTTTGTTTCCTAGTGCCGGTTTGAAGTTCCTGCAGTTTTCACTGTCAAACCGAGTTGGAGCTTGTACCTCCCCATATATATGTATGGAATGGAGTTTGCAACTGAAAAGAAACTTTGTGTTCCCAACAAGATAGGTGAAGGACGGCTTTCACACACACTTATCTCTCAGAACTGAGCAAGTGGAGAGACGTTCGTTCATCTAGCACCAAGGGAACGGGTTGCAGGAGACACTTTTTCTCTGCTTTCTCAGTCTGTTTCCTAGTGCCGGTTTGAAGTTCCTGCAGTTTTCACTGTAAAACCGATTTGGAGCTAGTACCTCCCCATATATATGTATGGAATGGAGGTTGCAACTGAAAAGAAACTTTGTGTTCCCAACAAGCTAGGTGAAGGACGGCTTTCACACACACTTATCTCTCAGAACTGAGCAAGTGGAGAGACGTTCGTTCATCTAGCACCAAGGGAACGGGTTGCAGGAGACACTTTTTCTCTGCTTTCTCAGTCTGTTTCCTAGTGCCGGTTTGAAGTTCCTGCAGTTTTCACTGTCAAACCGAGTTGGAGCTTCTACCTCCAAATATATATGTATGGAATGGAGTTTGCAACTGAAAAGAAACTTTGTGTTCCCAACAAGCTAGGTGAAGGACGACTTTCACACACACTTATCTCTCAGAACTGAGCAAGTGGAGAGACTTTCGTTCATCTAGCACCAAGGGAACGGGTTGCAGGAGACACTTTTTCTCTGCTTTCTCAGTCTGTTTAATAGTGCCGGTTTGAAGTTCCTGCAGTTTTCACTGTAAAACCGAGTTGGAGCTTCTACCTCTAAATATATATGTATGGAATGGAGTTTGCAACTGAAAAGAAACTTTGTGTTCCCAAAAAGCTAGGTGAAGGACGGCTTTCACACACACTTATCTCTCAGAACTGAGCAAGTGGAGAGACGTTCGTTCATCTAGCACCAAGGGAACGGGTTGCAGGAGACACTTTTTCTCTGCTTTCTCAGTTTGTTTCCTAGTGCCGGTTTGAAGTTCCTGCAGTTTTCACTGTCAAACCGAGTTGGAGCTTGTACCTCCCCATATATATGTATGGAATGGAGTTTGCAACTGAAAAGAAACTTTGTGTTCCCAACAAGCTAGGTGAAGGACGGCTTTCACACACACTTATCTCTCAGAACTGAGCAAGTGGAGAGACGTTCGTTCATCTAGCACCAAGGGAACGGGTTGCAGGAGACACTTTTTCTCTGCTTTCTCAGTCTGTTTCCTAGTGCCGGTTTGAAGTTCCTGCAGTTTTCACTGTAAAACCGATTTGGAGCTAGTACCTCCCCATATATATGTATGGAATGGAGTTTGCAACTGAAAAGAAACTTTGTGTTCCCAACAAGCTAGGTGAAGGACGGCTTTCACACACACTTATCTCTCAGAACTGAGCAAGTGGAGAGACGTTCGTTCATCTAGCACCAAGGGAACGGGTTGCAGGAGACACTTTTTCTCTGCTTTCTCAGTCTGTTTCCTAGTGCCGGTTTGAAGTTCCTGCAGTTTTCACTGTCAAACCGAGTTGGAGCTTCTACCTCCAAATATATATGTATGGAATGGAGTTTGCAACTGAAAAGAAACTTTGTGTTCCCAACAAGCTAGGTGAAGGACGACTTTCACACACACTTATCTCTCAGAACTGAGCAAGTGGAGAGACGTTCGTTCATCTAGCACCAAGGGAACGGGTTGCAGGAGACACTTTTTCTCTGCTTTCTCAGTCTGTTTAATAGTGCCGGTTTGAAGTTCCTGCAGTTTTCACTGTAAAACAGAGTTGGAGCTTCTACCTCTAAATATATATGTATGGAATGGAGTTTGCAACTGAAAAGAAACTTTGTGTTCCCAAAAAGCTAGGTGAAGGACGGCTTTCACACACACTTATCTCTCAGAACTGAGCAAGTGGAGAGACGTTCGTTCATCTAGCACCAAGGGAACGGGTTGCAGGAGACACTTTTTCTCTGCTTTCTCAGTTTGTTTCCTAGTGCCGGTTTGAAGTTCCTGCAGTTTTCACTGTCAAACCGAGTTGGAGCTTGTACCTCCCCATATATATGTATGGAATGGAGTTTGCAACTGAAAAGAAACTTTGTGTTCCCAACAAGCTAGGTGAAGGACGGCTTTCACACACACTTATCTCTCAGAACTGAGCAAGTGGAGAGACGTTCGTTCATCTAGCACCAAGGGAACGGGTTGCAGGAGACACTTTTTCTCTGCTTTCTCAGTCTGTTTCCTAGTGCCGGTTTGAAGTTCCTGCAGTTTTCACTGTCAAACCGAGTTGGAGCTTCTACCTCCAAATATATATGTATGGAATGGAGTTTGCAACTGAAAAGAAACTTTGTGTTCCCAACAAGCTAGGTGAAGGACGACTTTCACACACACTTATCTCTCAGAACTGAGCAAGTGGAAAGACGTTCGTTCATCTAGCACCTAGGGAACGGGTTGCAGGGGACACATTTTCTCTGCTTTCTCAGTATGTTTCCTAGTGCCGGTTTGAAGTTCCTGCAGTTTTCACTGTAAAACAGAGTTGGAGCTTCTACCTCTAAATATATATGTACGGAATGGAGTTTGCAACTGAAAAGAAACTTTGTGTTCCCAAAAAGCTAGGTGAAGGACGGCTTTCACACACACTTATCTCTCAGAACTGAGCAAGTGGAGAGACGTTCGTTCATCTAGCACCAAGGGAACGGGTTGCAGGAGACACTTTTTCTCTGCTTTCTCAGTTTGTTTCCTAGTGCCGGTTTGAAGTTCCTGCAGTTTTCACTGTCAAACCGAGTTGGAGCTTGTACCTCCCCATATATATGTATGGAATGGAGTTTGCAACTGAAAAGAAACTTTGTGTTCCCAACAAGCTAGGTGAAGGACGGCTTTCACACACACTTATCTCTCAGAACTGAGCAAGTGGAGAGACGTTCGTTCATCTAGCACCAAGGGAACGGGTTGCAGCAGACACTTTTTCTCTGCTTTCTCAGTCTGTTTCCTAGTGCCGGTTTGAAGTTCCTGCAGTTTTCACTGTAAAACCGATTTGGAGCTAGTACCTCCCCATATATATGTATGGAATGGAGTTTGCAACTGAAAAGAAACTTTGTGTTCCCAACAAGCTAGGTGAAGGACGGCTTTCACACACACTTATCTCTCAGAACTGAGCAAGTGGAGAGACGTTCGTTCATCTAGCACCAAGGGAACGGGTTGCAGGAGACACTTTTTCTCTGCTTTCTCAGTCTGTTTCCTAGTGCCGGTTTGAAGTTCCTGCAGTTTTCACTGTCAAACCGAGTTGGAGCTTCTACCTCCAAATATATATGTATGGAATGGAGTTTGCAACTGAAAAGAAACTTTGTGTTCCCAACAAGCTAGGTGAAGGATGACTTTCACACACACTTATCTCTCAGAACTGAGCAAGTGGAGAGACGTTCGTTCATCTAGCACCAAGGGAACGGGTTGCAGGAGACACTTTTTCTCTGCTTTCTCAGTCTGTTTAATAGTGCCGGTTTGAAGTTCCTGCAGTTTTCACTGTAAAACAGAGTTGGAGCTTCTACCTCTAAATATATATGTATGGAATGGAGTTTGCAACTGAAAAGAAACTTTGTGTTCCCAAAAAGCTAGGTGAAGGACGGCTTTCACACACACTTATCTCTCAGAACTGAGCAAGTGGAGAGACGTTCGTTCATCTAGCACCAATGGAACGGGTTGCAGGAGACACTTTTTCTCTGCTTTCTCAGTTTGTTTCCTAGTGCCGGTTTGAAGTTCCTGCAGTTTTCACTGTGAAACCGAGTTGGAGCTTGTACCTCCCCATATATATGTATGGAATGGAGTTTGCAACTGAAAAGAAACTTTGTGTTCCCAACAAGCTAGGTGAAGGACGGCTTTCACAAACACTTATCTCTCAGAACTGAGCAAGTGGAGAGACGTTCGTTCATCTAGCACCAAGGGAACGGGTTGCAGGAGACACTTTTTCTCTGCTTTCTCAGTCTGTTTCCTAGTGCCGGTTTGAAGTTCCTGCAGTTTTCACTGTAAAACCGAGTTGGAGCTTCTACCTCCAAATATATATGTATGGAATGGAGTTTGCAACTGAAAAGAAACTTTGTGTTCCCAACAAGCTAGATGAAGGACGGCTTTCACACACACTTATCTCTCAGAACTGAGCAAGTGGAGAGACGTTCGTTCATCTAGCACCAAGGGAACGGGTTGCAGGAGTCACTTTTCCTCTGCTTTCTCAGTCTGTTTCCTAGTGCCGGTTGGAAGTTCCTGCAGTTTTCACTGTAAAACCGAGTTGGAGCTTCTACCTCCAAATATATATGTATGGAATGGAGTTTGCAACTGAAAAGAAACTTTGTGTTCCCAAAATGCTAGGTGAAGGACGGCTTTCACACACACTTATCTCTCAGAACTGAGCAAGTGGAGAGACGTTCGTTCATCTAGCACCAAGGGAACGGGTTGCAGGAGACACTTTTTCTCTGCTTTCTCAGTCTGTTTCCTAGTGCCGGTTTGAAGTTCCTGCAGTTTTCACTGTAAAACCGAGTTGGAGCTAGAACCTCCCCATATATATGTATGGAATGGAGTTTGCAACTGAAAAGAAACTTTGTGTTCCCAACAAACAAGGTGAAGGACGGCTTTCACACACACTTATCTCTCAGAACTGAGCAAGTGGAGAGACGTTCGTTCATCTAGCACCAAGGGAACGGGTTGCAGGAGACACTTTTTCTCTGCTTTCTCAGTCTGTTTCCTAGTGCCGGTTTGAAGTTCCTGCAGTTTTCACTGTAAAACCGAGTTGGAGCTTGTACCTCCCCATATATATGTATGGAATGGAGTTTGCAACTGAAAAGAAACTTTGTGTTCCCAACAAGCTAGGTGAAGGACGGCTTTCACACACACTTATCTCTCAGAACTGAGCAAGTGGAGAGACGTTCGTTCATCTAGCACCAAGGGAACGGTTTGCAGGAGAAACTTTTTCTCTGCTTTCTCATTCTGTTTCCTAGTGCCGGTTTGAAGTTCCTGCATTTTTCACTGTAAAACCGATTTGGAGCTTCTACCTCCAAATATATATGTATGGAATGGAGTTTGCAACTGAAAAGAAACTTTGTGTTACCAACAAGCTAGGTGAAGGACGGTTTTCACACACACTTATCTCTCAGAACTGAGCAAGTGGAGAGACGTTCGTTCATCTAGCACCAAGGGAACGGGTTGCAGGAGACACTATTTCTCTGCTTTCTCAGTCTGTTTCCTAGTGCCGGTTTGAAGTTCCTGCAGTTTTCACTGTAAAACCGAGTTGGAGCTAGTACCTCCCCATATATATGTATGGAATGGAGTTTGCAACTGAAAAGAAACTTTGTGTTCCCAAAAAGCTAGGTGAAGGACGGCTTTCACAAACACTTATCTCTCAGAACTGAGCAAGTGGAGAGACGTTCGTTCATCTAGCACCAAGGGAACGGGTTGCAGGAGACACTTTTTCTCTGCTTTCTCAGTCTGTTTCCTAGTGCCGGTTTGAAGTTCCTGCAGTTTTCACTGTAAAATCGAGTTGGAGCTAGTACCTCCAAATATATATGTATGGAATGGAGTTTGCAACTGAAAAGAAACTTTGTGTTCCCAACAAGATAGGTGAAGGACGGCTTTCACACACACTTATCTCTCAGAACTGAGCAAGTGGAGAGACGTTCGTTCATCTAGCACCAAGGGAACGGGTTGCAGGAGACACAATTTCTCTGCTTTCTCAGTCTGTTTCCTAGTGCCGGTTTGAAGTTCCTGCAGTTTTCACTGTAAAACCGAGTTGTAGCTCATACCTCCCCATATATATGTATGGAATGGAGTTTGCAACTGAAAAGAAACTTTGTGTTCCCAACAAGCTAGGTGAAGGACGGCTTTCACACACACTTATCTCTCAGAACTGAGCAAGTGGAGAGACGTTCGTTCATCTAGAACCAAGGGAACGGGTTGCAGGAGACACTTTTTCTCTGCTTTCTCAGTCTGTTTCCTAGTGCCGGTTTGAAGTTCCTGCATTTTTCACTGTAAAACCGATTTGGAGCTTCTACCTCCAAATATATATGTATGGAATGGAGTTTGCAACTGAAAAGAAACTTTGTGTTCCCAAAAAGCTAGGTGAAGGACGGCTTTCACAAACACTTATCTCTCAGAACTGAGCAAGTGGAGAGACGTTCGTTCATCTAGCACCAAGGGAACGGGTTGCAGGAGACACTTTTTCTCTGCTTTCTCAGTCTGTTTCCTAGTGCCGGTTTGAAGTTCCTGCAGTTTTCACTGTAAAATCGAGTTGGAGCTAGTACCTCCAAATATATATGTATGGAATGGAGTTTGCAACTGAAAAGAAACTTTGTGTTCCCAACAAGCTAGGTGAAGGACGGCTTTCACACACACTTATCTCTCAGAACTGAGCAAGTGGAGAGACGTTCGTTCATCTAGCACCAAGGGAACGGGTTGCAGGAGACACTTTTTCTCTGCTTTCTCAGTCTGTTTCCTAGTGCCGGTTTGAAGTTCCTGCAGTTTTCACTGTAAAACCGAGTTGTAGCTCATACCTCCCCATATATATGTATGGAATGGAGTTTGCAACTGAAAAGAAACTTTGTGTTCCCAACAAGCTAGGTGAAGGACGGCTTTCACACACACTTATCTCTCAGAACTGAGCAAGTGGAGAGACGTTCGTTCATCTAGCACCAAGGGAACGGGTTGCAGGAGACACTTTTTCTCTGCTTTCTCAGTCTGTTTCCTAGTGCCGGTTTGAAGTTCCTGCAGTTTTCACTGTAAAACCGAGTTGGAGCTTCTACCTCCAAATATCTATGTATGGAATGGAGTTTGCAACTGAAAAGAAACTTTGTGTTCCCAACAAGCTAGGTGAAGGACGGCTTTCACACACACTTTTCTCTCAGAACTGAGCAAGTGGAGAGACGTTCGTTCATCTAGCACCAAGGGAACGGGTTGCAGGAGACACTTTTTCTCTGCTTTCTCAGTCTGTTTCCTAGTGCCGGTTTGAAGTTCCTGCAGTTTTCACTGTCAAACCGAGTTGGAGCTAGTACCTCCCCATATATATGTATGGAATGGAGTTTGCAACTGAAAAGAAACTTTGTGTTCCCAACAAGCTAGGTGAAGGACGGCTTTCACACACACTTATCTCTCAGAACTGAGCAAGTGGAGAGACGTTCGTTCATCTAGCACCAAGGGAACGGTTTGCAGGAGACACTTTTTCTGCTTTCTCAGTCTGTTTCCTAGTGCCGGTTTGAAGTTCCTGCAGTTTTCACTGTAAAACCGAGTTGGAGCTTCTACCTCCAAATATATATGTATGGAATGGAGTTTGCAACTGAAAAGAATCTTTGTGTTCCCAAAAAGCTAGGTGAAGGACTGCTTTCACACACACTTATCTCTCAGAACAGAGCAAGTGGAGAGACGTTCGTTCATCTAGCACCAAGGGAACGGGTTGCAGGAGACACTTTTTCTCTGCTTTCTCAGTCTGTTTCCTAGTGCCGGTTTGATGTTCCTGCAGTTTCCACTGTCAAAACGAGTTGGAGCTTCTACCTCCAAATATATATGTATGGAATGGAGTTTACAACTGAAAAGAAACTTTGTGTTCCCAACAAGCTAGGTGAAGTTCGGCTTTCACACACATTATCTCTCAGAACTGAGCAAGTGGAGAGACGTTCGTTCATCTAGCACCAAGGGAACGGGTTGCAGGAGACACTTTTTCTCTGCTTTCTCAGTCTGTTTCCTAGTGCCGGTTTGAAGTTCCTGCAGTTTTCACTGTCAAACCGAGTTGGAGCTAGTACCTCCCCATATATATGTATGGAATGGAGTTTGCAACTGAAAAGAAACTTTGTGTTCACAACAAGCTAAGTGAAGGACGGCTTTCACACACAATTATCTCTCAGAACTGAGCAAGTGGAGAGACGTTCGTTCATCTAGCACCAAGGGAACTGGTTGCATGAGACACATTTTCTCTTCTTTCTCAGTCTGTTTCCTAGTGCCGGTTTGAAGTTCCTGCAGTTTTCACTGTAAAACCGAGTTGGAGCTTGTACCTCCCCATATATATGTATGGAATGTAGTTTGCAACTGAAAAGAAACTTTGTGTTCCCTACAAGCTAGGTGAAGAACGGCTTTCACACACACTTATCTCTCAGAACTGAGCAAGTGGAGAGACGTTCGTTCATCTAGCACCAAGGGAACGGGTTGCAGGAGACACTTTTTCTCTGCTTTCTCAGTCTGTTTCCTAGTGCCGGTTTGAAGTTCCTGCAGTTTTCACTGTCAAACAGATTTGGAGCTAGTATCTCCCCATATATATTTATGGAATGGAGATTACAACTGAAAAGAAACTTTGTGTTCCCAACAAGCTAGGTGAAGAGCGGCTTTCACACACATTTATCTCTCAGAACTGAGCAAGTGGAGAGACGTTCGTCCATCTAGCACCAAGGGAACGGGTTGCAGGAGACACTTTTCTCTGCTTTCTCAGTCTGTTTCCTAGTGCCGGTTTGAAGTTCCTGCAGTTTTCACTGTAAAACCGAGTTGGAGCTTCTACCTCCCCATATATATGTATGGAATGGAGTTTGCAACTGAAAAGAAACTTTGTGTTCCCAACAAGCTAGGTGAAGGACGGCTTTCACACACTCTTATCTCTCAGAACTGAGCAAGTGGAGAGACGTTCGTTCATCTAGCACCAAGGGAACGGGTTGCAGGAGACACTTTTTCTCTGCTTTCTCAGTCTGTTTCCTAGTGCCGGTTTGAAGTTCTTGCAGTTTTCACTGTAAAACCGAGTTGGAGCTAGTACCTCCCCATATATATGTATGGAATGGAGTTTGCAACTGAAAAGAAACTTTGTGTTCCCAACAAGCTAGGTGAAGGACGGCTTTCACACGCACTTATCTCTCAGAACTGAGCAAGTGGAGAGACGTTCGTTCATCTAGCACCAAGGGAACGGGTTGCAGGAGACACTTTTTCTCTGCTTTCTCACTGTGTTTCCTACTGCCGGTTTGAAGTTCCTGCAGTTTTCACTGTAAAACCGAGTTGGAGCTTCTACCTCCCCATATATATGTATGGAATGGAGTTTGCAACTGAAAAGAAACTTTGTGTTCCCAACAAGCTAGGTGAAGGACGGCTTTCACACGCAATTATCTCTCAGAACTGAGCAAGTGGAGAGACTTTCGTTCATCTAGCACCAAGGGAACGGGTTGCAGGAGACACTTTTTCTCTGCATTCTCAGTCTGTTTCCTAGTGCCGGTATGAAGTTCCTGCAGTTTTCACTGTAAAACCTAGTTGGAGCTTGTACCTCCCCATATATATGTATGGAATGGAGTTTGCAACTGAAAAGAAACTTTGTGTTCCCAACAAGCTAGGTGAAGGACGGCTTTCACACACACTTATCTCTCAGAACTGAGCAAGTGGAGAGACTTTCGTTCATCTAGCACCAAGGGAACGGGTTGAAGGAGACACTATTCTCTGATTTTTCAGAATGTTTCCTAGTGCCGGTTTGAAGGTCCTGCAGTTTTCACTGTAAAAACGAGTTGGATCTAGTACCTCCCCATATATATGTATGGAATGGAGTTTGCAACTGAAAAGAAACTTTGTGTTCCCAACAAGCTAGGTGAAGGACGGCTTTCACACACACTTATCTCTCAGAACTGAGCAAGTGGAGAGACTTTCGTTCATCTAGCACCAAGGGAACGGGTTGAAGGAGACACTATTCTCTGATTTTTCAGAATGTTTCCTAGTGCCGGTTTGAAGGTCCTGCAGTTTTCACTGTAAAAACGAGTTGGATCTAGTACCTCCCCATATATATGTATGGAATGGAGTTTGCAACTGAAAAGAAACTTTGTGTTCCCAACAAGTTAAGTGAAGGACGGCTTTCACACATATATATCTCTCAGAACTGAGCAAGTGGAGAGCCGTTCGTTCATCTAGCACCAAGGGAACAGGTTGTAGGAGACATAATTTCTCTGCTTCCTCAGTCTGTTTCCAAGTGCCGGTTTGAAGTTCCTGCAGTTTTCACTGTAAAACCGAGTTGGAGCTTGTACCTCCCCATATATATGTAAGGAATGGAGTTTGCAACTGAAAAGAAACTTTGTGTTCCCAACAAGCTAGGTGAAGGACGGCTTTCACACACACTTATCTCTCAGAACTGAGCAAGTGGAGAGACTTTCGTTCATCTAGCACCAAGGGAACGGGTTGCAGGAGACACTTTTTCCCTGCTTCCTCTGTCTGTTTCCAAGTGCCGGTTTGACGTTCATGCAGTTTTCAGTGTAAAACCGAGTTGAAGCTTGTACCTCCCCATATATATGTATGGAATGGAGTTTGCAACTGAAAAGAAACTTTGTGTTCCCAACAAGCTAGGTGAAGTTCGGCTTTCACACACACTTATTTCTCAGAACTGAGCAAGTGAAGAGACTTTCGTTCATCTAGCACCAAGGGAACGGGTTGCAGGAGACACATTTTCTCTGCTTTCTCACTCTGTTTCCTACTGCCGGTTTGAAGTTCCTGCAGTTTTCACTGTCAAACCGAGTTGGAGCTAGTACCTCCCCATATATATGTATGGAATGGAGTTTGCAACTGAAAAGAAACTTTGTGTTCCCAACAAGCTAGGTGAAGGACGGCTTTCACACACACTTAGTTCTCTGAACCGAGCAAGTGAAGAGACGTTCGTTCATCTAGCACCAAGGGAACGGGTTGCAGGAGACACATTTTCTCTGCATTCTCAGTCTGTTTCCTAGTGCCGGTATGAAGTTCCTGCAGTTGTCACTGTCAAACCGAGTTGGAGCTAGTACCTCCCCATATATATGTATGGAATGGAGTTTGCAACTGAAAAGAAACTTTGTGTTCCCAACAAGCTAGGTGATGGACGGCTTTCACACATACATATCTCTCAGAACTGAGCAAGTGGAGAGACGTTCGTTCATCTAGCACCAAGGGAACGGGTTGCAGGAGGCACTTTTTCTCTGCTTCCTCAGTCTGTTTCCTAGTGCCGGTTTGAAGTTCCTGCAGTTTTCACTGTAAAACCGAGTTGGAGCTTGTACCTCCCCATATATATGTATGGAATGGAGTTTGCAACTGAAAAGAAACTTTGTGTTCCCAACAAGCTAGGTGAAGGACGGCTTTCACACACTCTTATCTCTCAGAACTGAGCAAGTGGAGAGACGTTCGTTCATCTAGCACCAAGAGAACGGGTTGCAGGAGACACTTTTTCTCAGCTTTCTCAGTCTGTTTCCTAGTGCCGGTTTGAAGTTCCTGCAGTTTTCACTGTAAACCCAAGTTGGAGCTAGTACCTCCCCTTATATATGTATGGAATGGAGTTTGCAACTGAAAAGAAACTTTGTGTTCCCAAAAAGCTAGGTGAAGGACGGCTTTCACACGCACTTATCTCTCAGAACTGAGCAAGTGGAGAGACGTTCGTTCATCTAGCACCAAGGGAACGGGTTGCAGGAGACAATTTTTCTCTGCTTTCTCACTCTGTTTCTTACTGCCGGTTTGAAGTTCCTACAGTTTTCACTGTAAAACCGAGTTGGAGCTTCTACCTACCCATATATATGTATGGAATGGAGTTTGCAACTGAAAAGAAACTTTGTGTTCCCAACAAGCTAGGTGAAGGACGGCTTTCACACGCACTTATCTCTCAGAATCTAGCAAGTGGAGAGACTTTCGTTCATCTAGCACCAAGGGAACGGGTTGCAGGAGACACTTTTTCTCTGCATTCTCAGTCTGTTTCCTAGTGCCGGTTTGAAGTTCCTGCAGTTTTCACTGTAAAACCGAGTTGGAGCTTGTACCTCCCCATATATATGTATGGAATGGAGTTTGCAACTGAAAAGAAACTTTGTGTTCCCAACAAGCTAGGTGAAGGACGGCTTTCACACACTCTTATCTCTCAGAACTGAGCAAGTGGAGAGACGTTCGTTCATCTAGCACCAAGGGAACGGGTTGCAGGAGACACTTTTTCACTGCATTCTCAGTCTGTTTCCTAGTGCCGGTATGAAGTTCCTGCAGTTTTCACTGTAAAACAGAGTTGGAGCTTGTACCTCCCCATATATATGTATGGAATGGAATTTGCAACTGAAAAGAAACTTTGTGTTCCCAACAAGCTAGGTGAAGGACGGCTTTCACACACACTTATCTCTCAGAACTGAGCAAGTGGAGAGACGTTCGTTCATCTAGCACCAAGGGAACGGGTTGCAGGAGACACTTTTTCTCTGTTTTCTCAGTCTGTTTCCTAGTGCCGGTTTGAAGTTCCTGCAGTTTTCACTGTAAAATTGTTTTGGAGCTAGTACCTCCCCATATATATGTATGGAATGGAGTTTGCAACTGAAAAGAAACTTTGTGTTCCCAACAACCTAGGTGAAGGACGGCTTTCACACATACATATCTCTCAGAACTGAGCAAGTGGAGAGAGGTTCGTTCATCTAGCACCAAGGGAACAGTTTGCAGGAGACATAATTTCTCTGCTTCCTCAGTCTGTTTCCTAGTTCCGGTTTGAAGTTCCTGCAGTTTTCACTGTAAAACCGTGTTGGAGCTTGTACCTCCCCATATATATGTATGGAATGGAGTTTGCAACTGAAAAGAAACTTTGTGTTCCCAACAAGCTATGTGACGGACGGCTTTCACACACACTTATTTCTCAGAACTGAGCAAGTGAAGAGACGTTTGTTCATCTAGCACCAAGGGAACGGGTTGCTGGAGACAATTTTTCTCTGCATTCTCAGTCTGTTTCCTAGTGCCGGTATGAAGTTCCTGCAGTTTTCTCTGTAAAACCGAGTTGGAGCTTGTACCTCCCCATATATATGTATGGAATGGAGTTTGCAACTGAAAAGAAACTTTGTGTTCCCAACAAGCTATGTGAAGGACGGCTTTCACACACAGTTATCTCTCAGAACTTAGCAAGTGGAGAGACTTTCGTTCATCTAGCACCAAGGGAACGGGTTGCAGGAGACACTTTTTCTCTGCTTTCTCAGTCTGTTTCCTAGTGCCGTTTTGAAGTTCCTGCAGTTTTCACTGTCAAAACGAGTTGGAGCTAGTACCTCCCCATATAAATGTATGGAATGGAGTTTGCAACTGAAAAGAAACTTTGTGTTCCCAACAAGCTAGGTGAAGTTCGGCTTTCACACACACTTATTTCTCAGAACTGAGCAAGTGAAGAGACTTTCGTTCATCTAGCACCAAGGGAACGGTTTGCAGGAGACACATTTTCTCTGCTTTCTCACTCTGTTTCCTACTGCCGGTTTGAAGTTCCTGCAGTTTTCACTGTAAAACGGAGTTGGAGCTAGTACCTCCCCATATATATGTATGGAATGGAGTTTGCAACTGGAAAGAAACTTTGTGTTCCCAACAAGCTAGGTGAAGGACGGCTTTCACACACACTTAGTTCTCTGAACCGAACAAGTGAAGAGACGTTCGTTAATCTAGCACCAAGGGAACGGGTTGCAGGAGACATATTTTCTCTGCAGTCTCAGTCTGTTTCCTAGTGCCGGTATGAAGTCCCTGCAGTTGTCACTGTCAAACCGAGTTGGAGCTAGTACCTCCCCATATAAATGTATGGAATGGAGTTTGCAACTGAAAAGAAACTTTGTGTTCCCAACAAGCTAGGTGATGGACGGCTTTCACACATACATAACTCTCAGAACTGAGCAAGTGGAGAGACGTTCGTTCATCTAGCACCAAGGGAACGGGATGCAGGAGGCACTTTTTCTCTGCTCCCTCAGTGTGTTTCCTAGTGCCGGTTTGAAGTTCCTGCAGTTTTCACTGTAAAACCGAGTTGGAGCTTGTACCTCCCCATATATATGTATGGAATGGAGTTTGCAACTGAAAAGAAACTTTGTGTTCCCAACAAGCTAGGTGAAGGACGGCTTTCACACACTCTTATCTCTCAGAACTGAGCAAGTGGAGAGACGTTCGTTCATCTAGCACCAAGGGAACGGGTTGCAGGAGACACTTTTTCTCATCTTTCTCAGTCTGTTTCCTAGTGCCGGTTTGAAGTTCCTGCAGTTTTCACTGTAAAACCGAGTTGGAGCTTGTACCTCCCCATATATATGTATGGAATGGAGTTTGCAACTGAAAAGAAACTTTGTGTTCCCAACAAGCTAGGTGAAGGACGGCTTTCACACACTCTTATCTCTCAGAACTGAGCAAGTGGAGAGACGTTCGTTCATCTAGCACCAAGGGAACGGGTTGCAGGAGACACTTTTTCTCAGCTTTCTCAGTCTGTTTCCTAGTGCCGGTTTGAAGTTCCTGCAGTTTTCACTGTAAACCCAAGTTGGAGCTAGTTCCTCCCCTTATATATGTATGGAATGGAGTTTGCAACTGAAAAGAAACTTTGTGTTCCCAAAAAGCTAGGTGAAGGACGGCTTTCACACGCACTTATCTCTCAGAACTGAGCAAGTGGAGAGACGTTCGTTCATCTAGCACCAATGGAACGGGTTGCAGGAGACAATTTTTCTCTGTTTCTCACTCTGTTTCCTACTGCCGGTTTGAAGTTCCTGCAGTTTTCACTGTAAAACCGAGTTGGAGCTTCTACCTCCCCATATATATGTATGGAATGGAGTTTGCAACTGAAAAGAAACTTTGTGTTCCCAACAACCTAGGTGAAGGACGGCTTTCACACATACATATCTCTCAGAACTGAGCAAGTGGAGAGAGGTTCGTTCATCTAGCACCAAGGGAACAGTTTGCAGGAGACATAATTTCTCTGCTTCCTCAGTCTGTTTCCTAGTTCCGGTTTGAAGTTCCTGCAGTTTTCACTGTAAAACCGTGTTGGAGCTTGTACCTCCCCATATATATGTATGGAATGGAGTTTGCAACTGAAAAGAAACTTTGTGTTCCCAACAAGCTATGTGACGGACGGCTTTCACACACACTTATTTCTCAGAACTGAGCAAGTGAAGAGACGTTCGTTCATCTAGCACCAAGGGAACGGGTTGCTGGAGACAATTTTTCTCTGCATTCTCAGTCTGTTTCCTAGTGCCGGTATGAAGTTCCTGCAGTTTTCTCTGTAAAACCGAGTTGGAGCTTGTACCTCCCCATATATATGTATGGAATGGAGTTTGCAACTGAAAAGAAACTTTGTGTTCCCAACAAGCTATGTGAAGGACGGCATTCACACACAGTTATCTCTTAGAACTTAGCAAGTGGAGAGACTTTCGTTCATCTAGCACCAAGGGAACGGGTTGCAGGAGACACTTTTTCTCTGCTTTCTCAGTCTGTTTCCTAGTGCCGGTTTGAAGTTCCTGCAGTTTTCACTGTCAAAACGAGTTGGAGCTAGTACCTCCCCATATATATGTATGGAATGGAGTTTGCAACTGAAAAGAAACTTTGTGTTCCCAACAAGCTAGGTGAAGTTCGGCTTTCACACACACTTATTTCTCAGAACTGAGCAAGTGAAGAGACTTTCGTTCATCTAGCACCAAGGGAACGGGTTGCAGGAGACACATTTTCTCTGCTTTCTCACTCTGTTTCCTACTGCCGGTTTGAAGTTCCTGCAGTTTTCACTGTAAAACGGAGTTGGAGCTAGTACCTCCCCATATATATGTATGGAATGGAGTTTGCAACTGAAAAGAAACTTTGTGTTCCCAACAAGCTAGGTGAAGGACGGCTTTCACACACACTTAGTTCTCTGAACCGAGCAAGTGAAGAGACGTTCGTTCATCTAGCACCAAGGGAACGGGTTGCAGGAGACATATTTTCTCTGCATTCTCAGTCTGTTTCCTAGTGCCGGTATGAAGTCCCTGCAGTTGTCACTGTCAAACCGAGTTGGAGCTAGTACCTCCCCATATAAATGTATGGAATGGAGTTTGCAACTGAAAAGAAACTTTGTGTTCCCAACAAGCTAGGTGAAGGACGGCTTTCACACACTCTTATCTCTCAGAACTGAGCAAGTGGAGAGACGTTCGTTCATCTAGCACCAAGGGAACGGGTTGCAGGAGACACTTTTTCTCAGCTTTCTCATTCTGTTTCCTAGTGCCGGTTTGAAGTTCCTGCAGTTTTCACTGTAAACCCAAGTTGGAGCTAGTACCTCCCCTTATATATGTATGGAATGGAGTTTGCAACTGAAAAGAAACTTTGTGTTCCCAACAAGCTAGGTGAAGGACGGCTTTCACACGCACTTATCTCTCAGAACTGAGAAAGTGGAGAGACGTTCGTTCATCTAGCACCAAGGGAACGGGTTGCAGGAGACAATTTTTCTCTGTTTCTCACTCTGTTTCCTACTGCCGGTTTGAAGTTCCTGCAGTTTTCACTGTAAAACCGAGTTGGAGCTTCTACCTCCCCATATATATGTATGGAATGGAGTTTGCAACTGAAAAGAAACTTTGTGTTCCCAACCAGCTAGGTGAAGGACGGCTTTCACACGCACTTATCTCTCAGAATCTAGCAAGTGGAGAGACATTCGTTCATCTAGCACCAAGGGAACGGGTTGCAGGAGACACTTTTTCTCTGCTTTCTCAGTCTGTTTCCTAGTGCCGGTTTGAAGTTCCTGCAGTTTTCACTGTAAAACCGAGTTGGAGCTTGTACCTCCCGATATATATGTATGGAATGGAGTTTGCAACTGAAAAGAAACTTTGTGTTCCCAACAAGCTAGGTGAAGGACGGCTTTCACACACTCTTATCTCTCAGAACTGAGCAAGTGGAGAGACGTTCGTTCATCTAGCACCAAGGGAACGGTTTGCAGGAGACACTTTTTCTCAGCTTTCTCAGTCTGTTTCCTAGTGCCGGTTTGAAGTTCCTGCAGTTTTCACTGTAAAACCGAGTTGGAGCTAGTACCTCCCCTTATATATGTATGGAATGGGGTTTGCAACTGAAAATAAACTTTGTGTTCCCAACAAGCTAGGTGAAGGACGGCTTTCACACGCACTTATCCCTCAGAACTGAGCAAGTGGAGAGACGTTCGTTCATCTAGCACCAAGGGAACGGGTTGCAGGAGACAATTTTTCTCTGCTTTCTCAATTTGTTTCCTACTGCCGGTTTGAAGTTCCTGCAGTTTTCACTGTAAAACCGAGTTGGAGCTTCTACCTCCCCATATATATGTATGGAATGGTGTTTGCAACTGAAAAGAAACTTTGTGTTCCCAACAAGCTATGTGACGGACGGCTTTCACACACACTTATTTCTCAGAACTGAGCAAGTGAAGAGACGTTCGTTCATCTAGCACCAAGGGAACGGGTTGCTGGAGACAATTTTTCTCTGCATTCTCAGTCTGTTTCCTAGTGCCGGTATGAAGTTCCTGCAGTTTTCTCTGTAAAACCGAGTTGGAGCTTGTACCTCCCCATATATATGTATGGAATGGAGTTTGCAACTGAAAAGAAACTTTGTGTTCCCAACAAGCTATGTGAAGGACGGCATTCACACACAGTTATCTCTTAGAACTTAGCAAGTGGAGAGACTTTCGTTCATCTAGCACCAAGGGAACGGGTTGCAGGAGACACTTTTTCTCTGCTTTCTCAGTCTGTTTCCTAGTGCCGGTTTGAAGTTCCTGCAGTTTTCACTGTCAAAACGAGTTGGAGCTAGTACCTCCCCATATATATGTATGGAATGGAGTTTGCAACTGAAAAGAAACTTTGTGTTCCCAACAAGCTAGGTGAAGTTCGGCTTTCACACACATTTATTTCTCAGAACTGAGCAAGTGAAGAGACTTTCGTTCATCTAGCACCAAGGGAACGGTTTGCAGGAGACACATTTTCTCTGCTTTCTCACTCTGTTTCCTACTGCCGGTTTGAAGTTCCTGCAGTTTTCACTGTAAAACCGAGTTGGAGCTAGTACCTCCCCATATATATGTATGGAATGGAGTTTGCAACTGAAAAGAAACTTTGTGTTCCCAACAAGCTAGGTGAAGGACGGCTTTCACACACTCTTATCTCTCAGAACTGAGCAAGTGGAGAGACGTTCGTTCATCTAGCACCAAGGGAACGGTTTGCAGGAGACACTTTTTCTCAGCTTTCTCAGTCTGTTTCCTAGTGCCGGTTTGAAGTTCCTGCAGTTTTCACTGTAAAACCGAGTTGGAGCTAGTACCTCCCCTTATATATGTATGGAATGGGGTTTGCAACTGAAAATAAACTTTGTGTTCCCAACAAGCTAGGTGAAGGACGGCTTTCACACGCACTTATCCCTCAGAACTGAGCAAGTGAAGAGACGTTCGTTCATCTAGCACCAAGGGAACGGGTTGCAGGAGACACTTTTTCTCTGCTTTCTCAGTCTGTTTCCTAGTGCCGGTTTGAAGTTCCTGCAGTTTTCACTGTCAAAACGAGTTGGAGCTAGTACCTCCCCATATATATGTATGGAATGGAGTTTGCAACTGAAAAGAAACTTTGTGTTCCCAACAAGCTAGGTGAAGTTCGGCTTTCACACACACTTATTTCTCAGAACTGAGCAATGAAGAGACTTTCGTTCATCTAGCACCAAGGGAACGGTTTGCAGGAGACACATTTTCTCTGCTTTCTCACTCTGTTTCCTACTGCCGGTTTGAAGTTCCTGCAGTTTTCACTGTAAAACCGAGTTGGAGCTAGTACCTCCCCATATATATGTATGGAATGGAGTTTGCAACTGAAAAGAAACTTTGTGTTCCCAACAAGCTAGGTGAAGGACGGCTTTCACACACACTTAGTTCTCTGAACCGAGCAAGTGAAGAGACGTTCGTTCATCTAGCACCAAGGGAACGGGTTGCAGGAGACATATTTTCTCTGCATTCTCAGTCTGTTTCCTAGTGCCGGTATGAAGTCCCTGCAGTTGTCACTGTCAAACCGAGTTGGAGCTAGTACCTCCCCATATAAATGTATGGAATGGAGTTTGCAACTGAAAAGAAACTTTGTGTTCCCAACAAGCTAGGTGATGGACGGCTTTCACACATACATATCTCTCACAACTGAGCAAGTGGAGAGACGTTCGTTCATCTAGCACCAAGGGAACGGGATGCAGGAGGCACTTTTTCTCTGCTTCCTCAGTGTGTTTCCTAGTGCCGGTTTGAAGTTCCTGCAGTTTTCACTGTAAAACCGAGTTGGAGCTTGTACCTCCCCATATATATGTATGGAATGGAGTTTGCAACTGAAAAGAAACTTTGTGTTCCCAACAAGCTAGGTGAAGGACGGCTTTCACACACTCTTATCTCTCAGAACTGAGCAAGTGGAGAGACGTTCGTTCATCTAGCACCAAGGGAACGGGTTGCAGGAGACACTTTTTCTCATCTTTCTCAGAATGTTTCCTAGTGCCTGTTTGAAGTTCCTGCAGTTTTCACTGTAAAACCGAGTTGGAGCTTGTACCTCCCCATATATATGTATGGAATGGAGTTTGCAACTGAAAAGAAACTTTGTGTTCCCAACAAGCTAGGTGAAGGACGGCTTTCACACACTCTTATCTCTCAGAACTGAGCAAGTGGAGAGACGTTCGTTCATCTAGCACCAAGGGAACGGGTTGCAGGAGACACTTTTTCTCAGCTTTCTCATTCTGTTTCCTAGTGCCGGTTTGAAGTTCCTGCAGTTTTCACTGTAAACCCAAGTTGGAGCTAGTACCTCCCCTTATATATGTTTGGAATGGAGTTTGCAACTGAAAAGAAACTTTGTGTTCCCAAAAAGCTAGGTGAAGGACGGCTTTCACACGCACTTATCTCTCAGAACTGAGAAAGTGGAGAGACGTTCGTTCATCTAGCACCAAGGGAACGGGTTGCAGGAGACAATTTTTCTCTGTTTCTCACTCTGTTTCCTACTGCCGGTTTGAAGTTCCTGCAGTTTTCACTGTAAAACCGAGTTGGAGCTTCTACCTCCCCATATATATGTATGGAATGGAGTTTGCAACTGAAAAGAAACTTTGTGTTCCCAACAAGCTAGGTGAAGGACGGCTTTCACACGCACTTATCTCTCAGAATCTAGCAAGTGGAGAGACTTTCGTTCATCTAGAACCAAGGGAACGGGTTGCAGGAGACACTTTTTCTCTGCATTCTCAGTCTGTTTCCTAGTGCCGGTTTGAAGTTCCTGCAGTTTTCACTGTAAAACCGAGTTGGAGCTTGTACCTCCCGATATATATGTATGGAATGGAGTTTGCAACTGAAAAGAATCTTTGTGTTCCCAACAAGCTAGGTGAAGGACGGCTTTCACACACTCTTATCTCTCAGAACTGAGCAAGTGGAGAGACGTTCGTTCATCTAGCACCAAGGGAACGGTTTGCAGGAGACACTTTTTCTCAGCTTTCTCAGTCTGTTTCCTAGTGCCGGTTTGAAGTTCCTGCAGTTTTCACTGTAAAACCGAGTTGGAGCTAGTACCTCCCCTTATATATGTATGGAATGGGGTTTGCAACTGAAAATAAACTTTGTGTTCCCAACAAGCTATGTGAAGGACGGCTTTCACACGCACTTATCCCTCAGAACTGAGCAAGTGGAGAGACGTTCGTTCATCTAGCACCAAGGGAACGGGTTGCAGGAGACAATTTTTCTCTGCTTTCTCAATCTGTTTCCTACTGCCGGTTTGAAGTTCCTGCAGTTTTCACTGTAAAACCGAGTTGGAGCTTCTACCTCCCCATATATATGTATGGAATGGTGTTTGCAACTGAAAAGAAACTTTGTGTTCCCAACAAGCTAGGTGAAGGACGGCTTTCACACGCACTTATCTCTCAGAACCTAGCAAGTGGAGAGACTTTCGTTCATCTAGCACCAAGGGAACGGGTTGCAGGAGACACTTTTTCTCTGCATTCTCAGTCTGTTTCCTAGTGCCGGTATGAAGTTCCTGCAGTTTTCACTGTAAAACAGAGTTGGAGCTTGTACCTCCCCATATATATGTATGGAATGGAGTTTGCAACTGAAAAGAAACTTTGTGTTCCCAACAAGCTAGTTGAAGGACGGCTTTCACACACACTTATCTCTCAGAACTGAGCAAGTGGAGAGACGTTCGTTCATCTAGCACCAAGGGAACGGGTTGCAGGAGACACTATTTCTCTGCTTTCTCAGTCTGTTTCCTAGTGCCGGTTGGAAGTTCCTGCAGTTTTCACTGTAAAACCTTTTTGGAGCTAGTACCTCCCCATATATATGTATGGAATGGAGTTTGAAACTGAAAAGAAACTTTGTGTTCCCAACAACCTAGGTGAAGGACGGCTTTCACACATACATATCTCTCAGAACTTAGCAAGTGGAGAGAGGTTCGTTCATCTAGCACCAAGGGAACAGTTTGCAGGAGACATAATTTCTCTGCTTCCTCAGTCTCTTTCCTAGTTCCGGTTTGAAGTTCCTGCAGTTTTCACTGTAAAACCGTGTTGGAGCTTGTACCTCCCCATATATATGTATGGAATGGAGTTTGCAACTGAAAAGAAACTTTGTGTTCCCAACAAGCTATGTGACGGACGGCTTTCACACACACTTATTTCTCAGAACTGAGCAAGTGAAGAGACGTTCGTTCATCTAGCACCAAGGGAACGGGTTGCTGGAGACAATTTTTCTCTGCATTCTCAGTCTGTTTCCTAGTGCCGGTATGAAGTTCCTGCAGTTTTCACTGTAAATCCGAGTTGGAGCTTGTACCTCCCCATATATATGTATGGAATGGAGTTTGCAACTGAAAAGAAACTTTGTGTTCCCAACAAGCTATGTGAAGGACGGCTTTCACACACAGTTATCTCTCAGAACTTAGCAAGTGGAGAGACTTTCGTTCATCTAGCACCAAGGGAACGGGTTGCAGGAGACACTTTTTCTCTGCTTTCTCAGTCTGTTTAATAGTGCCGGTTTGAAGTTCCTGCAGTTTTCACTGTCAAACCGAGTTGGAGCTAGTACCTCCCCATATATATGTATGGAATGGAGTTTGCTACTGAAAAGAAACTTTGTGTTCCCAACAAGCTAGGTGAAGGACGGCTTTCACACATACATATCTCTCAGAACTGAGCAAGTGGAAAGACGTTCGTTCATCTAGCACCAAGGGAACAGGTTGCAGGAGACACTTTTTCTCTGCTTCCTCAGTCTGTTTCCTAGTGCCGGTTTGAAGTTCCTGCAGTTATCACTGTAAAACCGAGTTGGAGCTTGTACCTACCCATATAAATGTATGGAATGGTGTTTGCATCTGAAAAGAAACTTTGTGTTCCCAACAAGCTAGTTGAAGGACGGCTTTCACACACACTTATCTCTCAGAACTGAGCAAGTGGAGAGACATTCGTTCATCTAGCACCTAGGGAACGGGTTGCAGGAGACACTTTTTCTCTGCTTTCTCAGTCTGTTTCCTAGTGCCGGTTTGAAGTTCCTGCAGTTTTCACTTTCAAACCGATTTGGAGCTAGTATCACCCCATATATATGTATGGAATTGAGTTTACAACTGAAAAGAAACTTTGTTTTCCCAACAAGCTAGGTGAAGGACGGCTTTCACACACACTTATCTCTCAGAACTGAGCAAGTGGAGAGACGTTCGTTCATCTAGCACCAAGGGAACGGGTTGCAGGAGACACTTTTTCTCTGCTTTCTCAGTCTGTTTCCTAGTGCCGGTTTGAAGTTCCTGCAGTTTTCACTGTAAAACCGATTTGGAGCTTCTACCTCCCCATATATATGTATGGAATGGAGTTTGCAACTGAAAAGGAACTTTGTGTTCCCAACAAGCTAGGTGAAGGACGGCTTTCACACGCACATATCTCTCAGAACTGAGCAAGTGGAGAGACGTTCATTCATCTAGCACCAAGGGAACGGGTTGCAGGAGACACTTTTTGTCAGCTTTCTCAATCTGTTTCCTAGTGCCGGTTTGAAGTTCCTGCAGTTTTCACTGTCAAACGGAGTTGGAGCTAGTATCTCCCCATATATATGTATGGAATGGAGTTTGCAACTGGAAAGAAACTTTGTGTTCCCAACAAGCTATGTGACGGACGGCTTTCACACACACTTATTTCTCAGAACTGAGCAAGTGAAGAGACGTTCGTTCATCTAGCACCAAGGGAAAGGGTTGCTGGAGACAATTTTTCTCTGCATTCTCAGTCTGTTTCCTAGTGCCGGTATGAAGTTCCTGCAGTTTTCTCTGTAAAACCGAGTTGGAGCTTGTACCTCCCCATATATATGTATGGAATGGAGTTTGCAACTGAAAAGAAACTTTGTGTTCCCAACAAGCTATGTGAAGGACGGCATTCACACACAGTTATCTCTTAGAACTTAACAAGTGGAGAGACTTTCGTTCATCTAGCACCAAGGGAACGGGTTGCAGGAGACACTTTTTCTCTGCTTTCTCAGTCTGTTTCCTAGTGCCGGTATGAAGTTCCTGCAGTTTTCTCTGTAAAACCGAGTTGGAGCTTGTACCTCCCCATATATATGTATGGAATGGAGTTTGCAACTGAAAAGAAACTTTGTGTTCCCAACAAGCTATGTGAAGGACGGCTTTCACACACAGTTATCTCTCAGAACTTAGCAAGTGGAGAGACTTTCGTTCATCTAGCACCAAGGGAACGGGTTGCAGGAGACACTTTTTCTCTGCTTTCTCAGTCTGTTTCCTAGTGCCGTTTTGAAGTTCCTGCAGTTTTCACTGTCAAAACGAGTTGGAGCTAGTACCTCCCCATATAAATGTATGGAATGGAGTTTGCAACTGAAAAGAAACTTTGTGTTCCCAACAAGCTAGGTGAAGTTCGGCTTTCACACACACTTATTTCTCAGAACTGAGCAAGTGAAGAGACTTTCGTTCATCTAGCACCAAGGGAACGGTTTGCAGGAGACACATTTTCTCTGCTTTCTCACTCTGTTTCCTACTGCCGGTTTGAAGTTCCTGCAGTTTTCACTGTAAAACGGAGTTGGAGCTAGTACCTCCCCATATATATGTATGGAATGGAGTTTGCAACTGGAAAGAAACTTTGTGTTCCCAACAAGCTAGGTGAAGGACGGCTTTCACACACACTTAGTTCTCTGAACCGAGCAAGTGAAGAGACGTTCGTTAATCTAGCACCAAGGGAACGGGTTGCAGGAGACATATTTTCTCTGCAGTCTCAGTCTGTTTCCTAGTGCCGGTATGAAGTCCCTGCAGTTGTCACTGTCAAACCGAGTTGGAGCTTGTACCTCCCCATATATATGTATGGAATGGAGTTTGCAACTGAAAAGAAACTTTGTGTTCCCAACAAGCTAGGTGAAGGACGGCTTTCACACACTCTTATCTCTCAGAACTGAGCAAGTGGAGAGACGTTCGTTCATCTAGCACCAAGGGAACGGGTTGCAGGAGACACTTTTTCTCAGCTTTCTCAGTCTGTTTCCTAGTGCCGGTTTGAAGTTCCTGCAGTTTTCACTGTAAACCCAAGTTGGAGCTAGTACCTCCCCTTATATATGTATGGAATGGAGTTTGCAACTGAAAAGAAAGTTTGTGTTCCCAAAAAGCTATGTGAAGGACGGCTTTCACACGCACTTATCTCTCAGAACTGAGCAAGTGGAGAGACGTTCGTTCATCTAGCACCAATGGAACGGGTTGCAGGAGACAATTTTTCTCTGTTTCTCACTCTGTTTCCTACTGCCGGTTTGAAGTTCCTGCAGTTTTCACTGTAAAACCGAGTTGGAGCTTCTACCTCCCCATATATATGTATGGAATGGAGTTTGCAACTGAAAAGAAACTTTGTGTTCCCAACAACCTAGGTGAAGGACGGCTTTCACACATACATATCTCTCAGAACTGAGCAAGTGGAGAGAGGTTCGTTCATCTAGCACCAAGGGAACAGTTTGCAGGAGACATAATTTCTCTGCTTCCTCAGTCTGTTTCCTAGTTCCGGTTTGAAGTTCCTGCAGTTTTCACTGTAAAACCGTGTTGGAGCTTGTACCTCCCCATATATATGTATGGAATGGAGTTTGCAACTGAAAAGAAACTTTGTGTTCCCAACAAGCTATGTGACGGACGGCTTTCACACACACTTATTTCTCAGAACTGAGCAAGTGAAGAGACGTTCGTTCATCTAGCACCAAGGGAACGGGTTGCTGGAGACAATTTTTCTCTGCATTCTCAGTCTGTTTCCTAGTGCCGGTATGAAGTTCCTGCAGTTTTCTCTGTAAAACCGAGTTGGAGCTTGTACCTCCCCATATATATGTATGGAATGGAGTTTGCAACTGAAAAGAAACTTTGTGTTCCCAACAAGCTATGTGAAGGACGGCATTCACACACAGTTATCTCTTAGAACTTAGCAAGTGGAGAGACTTTCGTTCATCTAGCACCAAGGGAACGGGTTGCAGGAGACACTTTTTCTCTGCTTTCTCAGTCTGTTTCCTAGTGCCGGTTTGAAGTTCCTGCAGTTTTCACTGTCAAAACGAGTTGGAGCTAGTACCTCCCCATATATATGTATGGAATGGAGTTTGCAACTGAAAAGAAACTTTGTGTTCCCAACAAGCTAGGTGAAGTTCGGCTTTCACACACACTTATTTCTCAGAACTGAGCAAGTGAAGAGACTTTCGTTCATCTAGCACCAAGGGAACGGGTTGCAGGAGACACATTTTCTCTGCTTTCTCACTCTGTTTCCTACTGCCGGTTTGAAGTTCCTGCAGTTTTCACTGTAAAACCGAGTTGGAGCTAGTACCTCCCCATATATATGTATGGAATGGAGTTTGCAACTGAAAAGAAACTTTGTGTTCCCAACAAGCTAGGTGAAGGACGGCTTTCACACACACTTAGTTCTCTGAACCGAGCAAGTGAAGAGACGTTCGTTCATCTAGCACCAAGGGAACGGGTTGCAGGAGACATATTTTCTCTGCATTCTCAGTCTGTTTCCTAGTGCCGGTATGAAGTCCCTGCAGTTGTCACTGTCAAACCGAGTTGGAGCTAGTACCTCCCCATATAAATGTATGGAATGGAGTTTGCAACTGAAAAGAAACTTTGTGTTCCCAACAAGCTAGGTGATGGACGGCTTTCACACATACATATCTCTCACAACTGAGCAAGTGGAGAGACGTTCGTTCATCTAGCACCAAGGGAACGGGATGCAGGAGGCACTTTTTCTCTGCTTCCTCAGTGTGTTTCCTAGTGCCGGTTTGAAGTTCCTGCAGTTTTCACTGTAAAACCGAGTTGGAGCTTGTACCTCCCCATATATATGTATGGAATGGAGTTTGCAACTGAAAAGAAACTTTGTGTTCCCAACAAGCTAGGTGAAGGACGGCTTTCACACACTCTTATCTCTCAGAACTGAGCAAGTGGAGAGACGTTCGTTCATCTAGCACCAAGGGAACGGGTTGCAGGAGACACTTTTTCTCATCTTTCTCAGACTGTTTCCTAGTGCCGGTTTGAAGTTCCTGCAGTTTTCACTGTAAAACCGAGTTGGAGCTTGTACCTCCCCATATATATGTATGGATTGGAGTTTGCAACTGAAAAGAAACTTTGTGTTCCCAACAAGCTAGGTGAAGGACGGCTTTCACACACTCTTATCTCTCAGAACTGAGCAAGTGGAGAGACGTTCGTTCATCTAGCACCAAGGGAACGGGTTGCAGGAGACACTTTTTCTCTGCTTTCTCAGTCTGTTTCCTAGTGCCGGTTTGAAGTTCCTGCAGTTTTCACTGTAAACCCAAGTTGGAGCTAGTACCTCCCCTTATATATGTATGGAATGGAGTTTGCAACTGAAAAGAAACTTTGTGTTCCCAAAAAGCTAGGTGAAGGACGGCTTTCACACGCACTTATCTCTCAGAACTGAGAAAGTGGAGAGACGTTCGTTCATCTAGCACCAAGGGAACGGGTTGCAGGAGACAATTTTTCTCTGTTTCTCACTCTGTTTCCTACTGCCGGTTTGAAGTTCCTGCAGTTTTCACTGTAAAACCGAGTTGGAGCTTCTACCTCCCCATATATATGTATGGAATGGAGTTTGCAACTGAAAAGAAACTTTGTGTTCCCAACCAGCTAGGTGAAGGACGGCTTTCACACGCACATATCTCTCAGAATCTAGCAAGTGGAGAGACTTTCGTTCATCTAGCACCAAGGGAACGGGTTGCAGGAGACACTTTTTCTCTGCTTTCTCAGTCTGTTTCCTAGTGCCGGTTTGAAGTTCCTGCAGTTTTCACTGTAAAACCGAGTTGGAGCTTGTACCTCCCGATATATATGTATGGAATGGAGTTTGCAACTGAAAAGAAACTTTGTGTTCCCAACAAGCTAGGTGAAGGACGGCTTTCACACACTCTTATCCCTCAGAACTGAGCAAGTGGAGAGACGTTCGTTCATCTAGCACCAAGGGAACGGTTTGCAGGAGACACTTTTTCTCAGCTTTCTCAGTCTGTTTCCTAGTGCCGGTTTGAAGTTCCTGCAGTTTTCACTGTAAAACCGAGTTGGAGCTAGTACCTCCCCTTATATATGTATGGAATGGGGTTTGCAACTGAAAATAAACTTTGTGTTCCCAACAAGCTAGGTGAAGGACGGCTTTCACACGCACTTATCCCTCAGAACTGAGCAAGTGGAGAGACGTTCGTTCATCTAGCACCAAGGGAACGGGTTGCAGGAGACAATTTTTCTCTGCTTTCTCAATTTGTTTCCTACTGCCGGTTTGAAGTTCCTGCAGTTTTCACTGTAAAACCGAGTTGGAGCTTCTACCTCCCCATATATATGTATGGAATGGTGTTTGCAACTGAAAAGAAACTTTGTGTTCCCAACAAGCTATGTGACGGACGGCTTTCACACACACTTATTTCTCAGAACTGAGCAAGTGAAGAGACGTTCGTTCATCTAGCACCAAGGGAACGGGTTGCTGGAGACAATTTTTTTCTGCATTCTCAGTCTGTTTCCTAGTGCCGGTATGAAGTTCCTGCAGTTTTCTCTGTAAAACCGAGTTGGAGCTTGTACCTCCCCATATATATGTATGGAATGGAGTTTGCAACTGAAAAGAATCTTTGTGTTCCCAACAAGCTATGTGAAGGACGGCATTCACACACAGTTATCTCTTAGAACTTAGCAAGTGGAGAGACTTTCGTTCATCTAGCACCAAGGGAACGGGTTGCAGGAGACACTTTTTCTCTGCTTTCTCAGTCTGTTTCCTAGTGCCGGTTTGAAGTTCCTGCAGTTTTCACTGTCAAAACGAGTTGGAGCTAGTACCTCCCCATATATATGTATGGAATGGAGTTTGCAACTGAAAAGAAACTTTGTGTTCCCAACAAGCTAGGTGAAGTTCGGCTTTCACACACACTTATTTCTCAGAACTGAGCAAGTGAAGAGACTTTCGTTCATCTAGCACCAAGGGAACGGGTTGCAGGAGACACATTTTCTCTGCTTTCTCACTCTGTTTCCTACTGCCGGTTTGAAGTTCCTGCAGTTTTCACTGTAAAACCGAGTTGGAGCTAGTACCTCCCCATATATATGTATGGAATGGAGTTTGCAACTGAAAAGAAACTTTGTGTTCCCAACAAGCTAGGTGAAGGACGGCTTTCACACACACTTAGTTCTCTGAACCGAGCAAGTGAAGAGACGTTCGTTCATCTAGCACCAAGGGAACGGGTTGCAGGAGACATATTTTCTCTGCATTCTCAGTCTGTTTCCTAGTGCCGGTATGAAGTCCCTGCAGTTGTCACTGTCAAACCGAGTTGGAGCTAGTACCTCCCCATATAAATGTATGGAATGGAGTTTGCAACTGAAAAGAAACTTTGTGTTCCCAACAAGCTAGGTGATGGACGGCTTTCACACATACATATCTCTCACAACTGAGCAAGTGGAGAGACGTTCGTTCATCTAGCACCAAGGGAACGGGATGCAGGAGGCACTTTTTCTCTGCTTCCTCAGTGTGTTTCCTAGTGCCGGTTTGAAGTTCCTGCAGTTTTCACTGTAAAACCGAGTTGGAGCTTGTACCTCCCCATATATATGTATGGAATGGAGTTTGCAACTGAAAAGAAACTTTGTGTTCCCAACAAGCTAGGTGAAGGACGGCTTTCACACACTCTTATCTCTCAGAACTGAGCAAGTGGAGAGACGTTCGTTCATCTAGCACCAAGGGAACGGGTTGCAGGAGACACTTTTTCTCATCTTTCTCAGAATGTTTCCTAGTGCCTGTTTGAAGTTCCTGCAGTTTTCACTGTAAAACCGAGTTGGAGCTTGTACCTCCCCATATATATGTATGGAATGGAGTTTGCAACTGAAAAGAAACTTTGTGTTCCCAACAAGCTAGGTGAAGGACGGCTTTCACACACTCTTATCTCTCAGAACTGAGCAAGTGGAGAGACGTTCGTTCATCTAGCACCAAGGGAACGGGTTGCAGGAGACACTTTTTCTCAGCTTTCTCATTCTGTTTCCTAGTGCCGGTTTGAAGTTCCTGCAGTTTTCACTGTAAACCCAAGTTGGAGCTAGTACCTCCCCTTATATATGTTTGGAATGGAGTTTGCAACTGAAAAGAAACTTTGTGTTCCCAAAAAGCTAGGTGAAGGACGGCTTTCACACGCACTTATCTCTCAGAACTGAGAAAGTGGAGAGACGTTCGTTCATCTAGCACCAAGGGAACGGGTTGCAGGAGACAATTTTTCTCTGTTTCTCACTCTGTTTCCTACTGCCGGTTTGAAGTTCCTGCAGTTTTCACTGTAAAACCGAGTTGGAGCTTCTACCTCCCCATATATATGTATGGAATGGAGTTTGCAACTGAAAAGAAACTTTGTGTTCCCAACAAGCTAGGTGAAGGACGGCTTTCACACGCACTTATCTCTCAGAATCTAGCAAGTGGAGAGACTTTCGTTCATCTAGCACCAAGGGAACGGGTTGCAGGAGACACTTTTTCTCTGCATTCTCAGTCTGTTTCCTAGTGCCGGTTTGAAGTTCCTGCAGTTTTCACTGTAAAACCGAGTTGGAGCTTGTACCTCCCGATATATATGTATGGAATGGAGTTTGCAACTGAAAAGAATCTTTGTGTTCCCAACAAGCTAGGTGAAGGACGGCTTTCACACACTCTTATCTCTCAGAACTGAGCAAGTGGAGAGACGTTCGTTCATCTAGCACCAAGGGAACGGTTTGCAGGAGACACTTTTTCTCAGCTTTCTCAGTCTGTTTCCTAGTGCCGGTTTGAAGTTCCTGCAGTTTTCACTGTAAAACCGAGTTGGAGCTAGTACCTCCCCTTATATATGTATGGAATGGGGTTTGCAACTGAAAATAAACTTTGTGTTCCCAACAAGCTATGTGAAGGACGGCTTTCACACGCACTTATCCCTCAGAACTGAGCAAGTGGAGAGACGTTCGTTCATCTAGCACCAAGGGAACGGGTTGCAGGAGACAATTTTTCTCTGCTTTCTCAATCTGTTTCCTACTGCCGGTTTGAAGTTCCTGCAGTTTTCACTGTAAAACCGAGTTGGAGCTTCTACCTCCCCATATATATGTATGGAATGGTGTTTGCAACTGAAAAGAAACTTTGTGTTCCCAACAAGCTAGGTGAAGGACGGCTTTCACACGCACTTATCTCTCAGAACCTAGCAAGTGGAGAGACTTTCGTTCATCTAGCACCAAGGGAACGGGTTGCAGGAGACACTTTTTCTCTGCATTCTCAGTCTGTTTCCTAGTGCCGGTATGAAGTTCCTGCAGTTTTCACTGTAAAACAGAGTTGGAGCTTGTACCTCCCCATATATATGTATGGAATGGAGTTTGCAACTGAAAAGAAACTTTGTGTTCCCAACAAGCTAGTTGAAGGACGGCTTTCACACACACTTATCTCTCAGAACTGAGCAAGTGGAGAGACGTTCGTTCATCTAGCACCAAGGGAACGGGTTGCAGGAGACACTATTTCTCTGCTTTCTCAGTCTGTTTCCTAGTGCCGGTTGGAAGTTCCTGCAGTTTTCACTGTAAAACCTTTTTGGAGCTAGTACCTCCCCATATATATGTATGGAATGGAGTTTGCAACTGAAAAGAAACTTTGTGTTCCCAACAACCTAGGTGAAGGACGGCTTTCACACATACATATCTCTCAGAACTTAGCAAGTGGAGAGAGGTTCGTTCATCTAGCACCAAGGGAACAGTTTGCAGGAGACATAATTTCTCTGCTTCCTCAGTCTCTTTCCTAGTTCCGGTTTGAAGTTCCTGCAGTTTTCACTGTAAAACCGTGTTGGAGCTTGTACCTCCCCATATATATGTATGGAATGGAGTTTGCAACTGAAAAGAAACTTTGTGTTCCCAACAAGCTATGTGACGGACGGCTTTCACACACACTTATTTCTCAGAACTGAGCAAGTGAAGAGACGTTCGTTCATCTAGCACCAAGGGAACGGGTTGCTGGAGACAATTTTTCTCTGCATTCTCAGTCTGTTTCCTAGTGCCGGTATGAAGTTCCTGCAGTTTTCACTGTAAAACCGAGTTGGAGCTTGTACCTCCCCATATATATGTATGGAATGGAGTTTGCAACTGAAAAGAAACTTTGTGTTCCCAACAAGCTATGTGAAGGACGGCTTTCACACACAGTTATCTCTCAGAACTTAGCAAGTGGAGAGACTTTCGTTCATCTAGCACCAAGGGAACGGGTTGCAGGAGACACTTTTTCTCTGCTTTCTCAGTCTGTTTCCTAGTGCCGGTTTGAAGTTCCTGCAGTTTTCACTGTCAAACCGAGTTGGAGCTAGTACCTCCCCATATATATGTATGGAATGGAGTTTGCTACTGAAAAGAAACTTTGTTTTCCCAACAAGCTAGGTGAAGGACGGCTTTCACACATACATATCTCTCAGAACTGAGCAAGTGGAAAGACGTTCGTTCATCTAGCACCAAGGGAACAGGTTGCAGGAGACACTTTTTCTCTGCTTCCTCAGTCTGTTTCCTAGTGCCGGTTTGAAGTTCCTGCAGTTATCACTGTAAAACCGAGTTGGAGCTTGTACCTACCCATATAAATGTATGGAATGGTGTTTGCATCTGAAAAGAAACTTTGTGTTCCCAACAAGCTAGTTGAAGGACGGCTTTCACACACACTTATCTCTCAGAACTGAGCAAGTGGAGAGACATTCGTTCATCTAGCACCTAGGGAACGGGTTGCAGGAGACACTTTTTCTCTGCTTTCTCAGTCTGTTTCCTAGTGCCGGTTTGAAGTTCCTGCAGTTTTCACTGTCAAACCGATTTGGAGCTAGTATCACCCCATATATATGTATGGAATTGAGTTTACAACTGAAAAGAAACTTTGTTTTCCCAACAAGCTAGGTGAAGGACGGCTTTCACACACACTTATCTCTCAGAACTGAGCAAGTGGAGAGACGTTCGTTCATCTAGCACCAAGGGAACGGGTTGCAGGAGACACTTTTTCTCTGCTTTCTCAGTCTGTTTCCTAGTGCCGGTTTGAAGTTCCTGCAGTTTTCACTGTCAAAACGAGTTGGAGCTAGTACCTCCCCATATATATGTATGGAATGGAGTTAGCAACTGAAAAGAAACTTTGTGTTCCCAACAAGCTAGGTGAAGTTCGGCTTTCACACACACTTATTTCTCAGAACTGAGCAAGTGAAGAGACTTTCGTTCATCTAGCACCAAGGGAACGGGTTGCAGGAGACACATTTTCTCTGCTTTCTCACTCTGTTTCCTACTGCCGGTTTGAAGTTCCTGCAGTTTTCACTGTAAAACCGAGTTGGAGCTAGTACCTCCCCATATATATTTATGGAATGGAGTTTGCAACTGAAAAGAAACTTTGTGTTCCCAACAAGCTAGGTGAAGTACGGCTTTCACACACACTTAGTTCTCTGAACCGAGCAAGTGAAGAGACGTTCGTTCATCTAGCACCAAGGGAACGGTTTGCAGGAGACATATTTTCTCTGCATTCTCAGTCTGTTTCCTAGTGCCGGTATGAAGTCCCTGCAGTTGTCACTGTCAAACCGAGTTGGAGCTAGTACCTCCCCATATAAATGTATGGAATGGAGTTTGCAACTGAAAAGAAACTTTGTGTTCCCAACAAGCTAGGTGATGGACGGCTTTCACACATACATATCTCTCACAACTGAGCAAGTGGAGAGACGTTCGTTCATCTAGCACCAAGGGAACGGGATGCAGGAGGCACTTTTTCTCTGCTTCCTCAGTGTGTTTCCTAGTGCCGGTTTGAAGTTCCTGCAGTTTTCACTGTAAAACCGAGTTGGAGCTTCTACCTCCCCATATATATGTATGGAATGGAGTTTGCAACTGAAAAGAAACTTTGTGTTCCCAACAAGCTAGGTGAAGGACGGCTTTCACACACTCTTATCTCTCAGAACTGAGCAAGTGGAGAGACGTTCGTTCATCTAGCACCAAGGGAACGGGTTGCAGGAGACACTTTTTCTCATCTTTCTCAGTCTGTTTCCTAGTGCCGGTTTGAAGTTCCTGCAGTTTTCACTGTAAAACCGAGTTGGAGCTTGTACCTCCCCATATATATGTATGGAATGGAGTTTGCAACTGAAAAGAAACTTTGTGTTCCCAACAAGCTAGGTGAAGGACGGCTTTCACACACTCTTATCTCTCAGAACTGAGCAAGTGGAGAGACGTTCGTTCATCTAGCACCAAGGGAACGGGTTGCAGGAGACACTTTTTCTCAGCTTTCTCATTCTGTTTCCTAGTGCCGGTTTGAAGTTCCTGCAGTTTTCACTGTAAACCCAAGTTGGAGCTAGTACCTCCCCTTATATATGTATGGAATGGAGTTTGCAACTGAAAAGAAACTTTGTGTTCCCAAAAAGCTAGGTGAAGGACGGCTTTCACACGCACTTATCTCTCAGAACTGAGAAAGTGGAGAGACGTTCGTTCATCTAGCACCAAGGGAACGGGTTGCAGGAGACAATTTTTCTCTGTTTCTCACTCTGTTTCCTAGTGCCGGTTTGAAGTTCCTGCAGTTTTCACTGTAAAACCGAGTTGGAGCTTCTACCTCCCCATATATATGTATGGAATGGAGTTTGCAACTGAAAAGAAACTTTGTGTTCCCAACAAGCTAGGTGAAGGACGGCTTTCACACGCACTTATCTCTCAGAACCTAGCAAGTGGAGAGACTTTCGTTCATCTAGCACCAAGGGAACGGGTTGCAGGAGACACTTTTTCTCTGCATTCTCAGTCTGTTTCCTAGTGCCGGTTTGAAGTTCCTGCAGTTTTCACTGTAAAACCGAGTTGGAGCTTGTACCTCCCGATATATATGTATGGAATGGAGTTTGCAACTGAAAAGAAACTTTGTGTTCCCAACAAGCTAGGTGAAGGACGGCTTTCACACATACATATCTCTCAGAACTGAGCAAGTGGAGAGAGGTTCGTTCATCTAGCACCAAGGGAACAGTTTGCAGGAGACATAATTTCTCTGCTTCCTCAGTCTGTTTCCTAGTTCCTGTTTGAAGTTCCTGCAGTTTTCACTGTAAAACCGAGTTGGAGCTTGTACCTCCCCATATATATGTATGGAATGGAGTTTGCAACTGAAAAGAAACTTTGTGTTCCCAACAAGCTATGTGACGTACGGCTTTCACACACACTTATTTCTCAGAACTGAGCAAGTGGAGAGACTTTCGTTCATCTAGCACCAAGGGAACGGGTTGCAGGAGACACTTTTTCTCTGCTTTCTCAGTCTGTTTCCTAGTGCCGGTTTGAAGTTCCTGCAGTTTTCACTGTCAAACCGAGTTGGAGCTAGTACCTCCCCATATATATGTATGGAATGGAGTTTGCAACTGAAAAGAAACTTTGTGTTCCCAACAAGCTAGGTGAAGGACGGCTTTCACACATACATATCTCTCAGAACTTAGCAAGTGGAAAGACGTTCGTTCATCTAGCACCAAGGGAACAGGTTGCAGGAGACACTTTTTCTCTGCTTCCTCAGTCTGTTTCCTAGTGCCGGTTTGAAGTTCCTGCAGTTATCACTGTAAAACCGAGTTGGAGCTTGAACCTACCCATATATATGTATGGAATGGTGTTTGCATCTGAAAAGAAACTTTGTGTTCCCAACAAGCTAGTTGAAGGACGGCTTTCACACACACTTATCTCTCAGAACTGAGCAAGTGGAGAGACGTTCGTTCATCTAGCACCAAGGGAACGGGTTGCAGGAGACACTTTTTCTCTGCTTTCTCAGTCTGTTTCCTAGTGCCGTTTTGAAGTTCCTGCAGTTTTCACTGTCAAACCGATTTGGAGCTAGTATCACCCCATATATATGTATGGAATTGAGTTTACAACTGAAAAGAAACTTTGTGTTCCCAACAAGCTAGGTGAAGGACGGCTTTCACACACACTTATCTCTCAGAACAGAGCAAGTGGAGAGACGTTCGTTCATCTAGCACCAAGGGAACGGGTTGCAGGAGACACTTTTTCTCTGCTTTCTCAGTCTGTTTTCTACTGCCGGTTTGAAGTTCCTGAAGTTTTCAGTGTTAAACCGAGTTGGGGCTTCTACCTCCCCATATATATGTATGGAATGGAGTTTGCAACTGAAAAGAAACTTTGTGTTCCCAACAAGTTTGGTGAAGGACGGCTTTCACACACTCTTATCTCTCCGAACTGAGCAAGTGGAGAGACGTTCGTTCATCTAGCACCAAGGGAACGGGTTGCAGGAGACACTTTTTGTCAGCTTTCTCAATCTGTTTCCTAGTGCCGGTTTGAAGTTCCTGCAGTTTTCACTGTCAAACGGAGTTGGAGCTAGTATCTCCCCATATATATGTATGGAATGGAGTTTGCAACTGGAAAGAAACTTTGTGTTCCCAACAAGCTAGGTGAAGGACGGCTTTCATACACACTTATTTCTCAGAACTGAGCAACTGAAGAGACCTTCTTTCATCTAGAACCAAGGGAACGGGTTGCAGGAGACACTTTTTGTCAGCTTTCTCAGTCTGTTTCCTAGTGCCGGTATGAAGTTCCTGCAGTTTTCATTGTAAAACCGAGTTGGAGCTTGTACCTCCCCATATATATGTATGGAATGGAGTTTGCAACTGAAAAGAAACTTTGTGTTCCCAACAAGCTAGGTGAAGGACGGCTTTCACACACACTTATCTCTCAGAACTAAGCAATTGGAGAGACTTTCGTTCATCTAGCACCAAGGGAACGGGTTGCAGGAGACACTTTTTCTCTGCTTTCTCAGTCTGTTTCCTAGTGCCGGTTTGAAGTTCCTGCAGTTTTCACTGTAAACCCGAGTTGGAGCTAGTACCTCCCCATATATATGTATGGAATGGAGTTTGCAACTGAAAAGAAACTTTGTGTTCCCAACAAGCTAGGTGAAGGACGGCTTTCACACACACTTATCTCTCAGAACTGAGCAAGTGGAGAGACGTTCGTTCATCTAGCACCAAGGGAACGGGTTGCAGGAGACACTTTTTCTCTGCTTTCTCAGTCTGTTTCCTAGTGCCGGTTTGAAGTTCCTGCAGTTTTCACTGTAAAACAGAGTTGGAGCTAGTACCTCCCCATGTATGGAATGGAGTTGGCAACTGAAAAGAAACTTTGTGTTCCCAACAAGCTAGGTGAAGGACGGCTTTCACACACAATTATCTCTCAGAACTGAGCAAGTGGAGAGACGTTCGTTCATCTAGCACCAAGGGAACGGGTTGCAGGAGACACTTTTTCTCTGCTTTCTCAGTCTGTTTCCTAGTGCCGTTTTGAAGTTCCTGTAGTTTTCACTGTAAAACCGAGTTGGAGCTTCTACCTCCCCATATATATTTATGGAATGGAGTTTGCAACTGAAAAGAAACTTTGTGTTCCCAACAAGCTAGGTGAAGGACGGCTTTAACACACACATATCTCTCAGAACAGAGCAAGTGGAGAGACGTTCTTTCATCTAGAACCAAGGGAACGGGTTGCAGGAGACACTTTTTCTCTGCTTTCTCAGTCTGTTTCCTAGTGCCGGTTTGAATTTCCTGCAGTTTTCACTGTCAAACCGAGTTGGAGCTAGTACCTCCCCCTATATATGTATGGAATGGAGTTTGCAACTGAAAAGAAACTTTGTGTTCCCAACAAGCTAGGTGAAGGACGGCTTTCACACACACTTATCTCTCAGAACTGAGCAAGTGGAGAGACGTTCGTTCATCTAGCACCAAGGGAACGGGTTGCAGGAGACAATTTTTCTCTGCTTTCTCAGTCTGTTTCCTAGTGCCTGTTTGAAGTTCCTGCAGTTTTCAGTGTAAAACCGAGTTGGGGCTTCTACCTCCCCATATATATGTATGGAATGGAGTTTGCAACTGAAAAGAAACTTTGTGTTCCCAACAAGTTTGGTGAAGGACGGCTTTCACACACTCATATCTCTCCGAACTGAGCAAGTGGAGAGACGTTCGTTCATCTAGCACCAAGGGAACGGGTTGCAGGAGACACATTTTCTCTGCTTTCTCACTATGTTTCCTACTGCCGGTTTGAAGTTCCTGCAGTTTTCACTGTAAAACCGATTTGGAGCTTCTACCTCCCCATATATATGTATGGAATGGAGTTTGCAACTGAAAAGGAACTTTGTGTTCCCAACAACTAGGTGAAGGACGGCTTTCACACGCACATATCTCTCAGAACTGAGCAAGTGGAGAGACGTTCATTCATCTAGCACCAAGGGAACGGGTTGCAGGAGACACTTTTTGTCAGCTTTCTCAATCTGTTTCCTAGTGCCGGTTTGAAGTTCCTGCAGTTTTCAGTGTCAAACGGAGTTGGAGCTAGTATCTCCCCATATATATGTATGGAATGGAGTTTGCAACTGGAAATAAACTTTGTGTTCCCAACAAGCTAGGTGAAGGACGGCTTTCATACACACTTATTTCTCAGAACTGAGCAAGTGAAGAGACCTTCTTTCATCTAGCACCAAGGGAACGGGTTGCAGGAGACACTTTTTGTCAGCTTTCTCAGTCTGTTTCCTAGTGCCGGTATGAAGTTCCTGCAGTTTTCATTGTAAAAACGAGTTGGAGCTTGTACCTCCCCATATATATGTATGGAATGGAGTTTGCAACTGAAAAGAAACTTTGTGTTCCCAACAAGCTAGGTGAAGGACGGCTTTCACACACACTTATCTCTCAGAACTAAGCAATTGGAGAGACTTTCGTTCATCTAGCACCAAGGGAACGGGTTGCAGGAGACACTTTTTCTCTGCTTTCTCAGTCTGTTTCCTAGTGCCGGTTTGAAGTTCCTGCAGTTTTCACTGTAAACCCGAGTTGGAGCTAGTACCTCCCCATATATATGTATGGAATGGAGTTTGCAACTGAAAAGAAACTTTGTGTTCCCAACAAGCTAGGTGAAGGACGGCTTTCACACACACTTATCTCTCAGAACTGAGCAAGTGGAGAGACGTTCGTTCATCTAGCACCAAGGGAACGGGTTGCAGGAGACACTTTTTCTCTGCTTTCTCAGTCTGTTTCCTAGTGCCGGTTTGAAGTTCCTGCAGTTTTCACTGTAAAACAGAGTTGGAGCTAGTACCTCCCCATGTATGGAATGGAGTTTGCAACTGAAAAGAAACTTTGTGTTCCCAACAAGCTAGGTGAAGGACGGCTTTCACACACAATTATCTCTCAGAACTGAGCAAGTGGAGAGACGTTCGTTCATCTAGCACCAAGGGAACGGGTTGCAGAAGACACTATTTCTCTGCTTTCTCAGTCTGTTTCCTAGTGCCGTTTTGAAGTTCCTGCAGTTTTCACTGTAAAACCGAGTTGGAGCTTCTACCTCCCCATATATATTTATGGAATGGAGTTTGCAACTGAAAAGAAACTTTGTGTTCCCAACAAGCTAGGTGAAGGACGGCTTTAACACACACATATCTCTCAGAACAGAGCAAGTGGAGAGACGTTCGTTCATCTAGAACCCACGGAACGGGTTGCAGGAGACACTTTTTCTCTGCTTTCTCAGTCTGTTTCCTAGTGCCGGTTTGAATTTCCTGCAGTTTTCACTGTCAAACCGAGTTGGAGCTAGTACCTCCCCCTATATATGTATGGAATGGAGTTTGCAACTGAAAAGAAACTTTGTGTTCCCAACAAGCTAGGTGAAGGACGGCTTTCACACACACTTATCTCTCAGAACTGAGCAAGTGGAGAGACGTTCGTTCATCTAGAACCAAGGGAACGGGTTGCAGGAGACAATTTTTCTCTGCTTTCTCAGTCTGTTTCCTAGTGCCTGTTTGAAGTTCCTGCAGTTTTCACTGTAAAACCGAGTTAGAGCTTCTACCTCCCCATATATATGTATGGAATGGAGTTTGCAACTGAAAAGAAACTTTGTGTTCCCAAAAAGCTAGGTGAAGGACGGCTTTCACACGCACTTATCTCTCAGAACCTAGCAAGTGGAGAGACTTTCGTTCATCTAGCACTAAGGGAACGGGTTGCAGGGGACACTTTTTCTCTGTTTTCTCAGTCTGTTTCCTAGTGCCGGTTTTAAGTTCCTGCAGTTTTCACTGTAAAACCGTTTTGGAGCTAGTACCTCCCCATATATATGTATGGAATGGAGTTTGCAACTGAAAAGAAACTTTGTGTTCCCAACAACCAAGGTGAAGGACGGCTTTCACACATACATATCTCTCAGAACTGAGCAAGTGGAGAGAGGTTCGTTCATCTAGCACCAAGGGAACAGTTTGCAGGAGACATAATTTCTCTGTTTTCTCAGTCTGTTTCCTAGTGCCGGTTTGAAGTTCCTGCAGTTTTCACTGTAAAACCGTTTTGGAGCTAGTACCTCCCCATATATATGTATGGAATGGAGTTTGCAACTGAAAAGAAACTTTGTGTTCCCAACAACCTAGGTGAAGGACGGCTTTCACACATACATATCTCTCAGAACTGAGCAAGTGGAGAGAGGTTCGTTCATCTAGCACCAAGGGAACAGTTTGCAGGAGATATAATTTCTCTGCTTCCTCAGTCTGTTTCCTAGTCCCGGTTTGAAGTTCCTGCAGTTTTCACTGTAAAACCGTGTTGGAGCTTGTACCTCCCCATATATATGTATGGAATGGAGTTTGCAACTGAAAAGAAACTTTGTGTTCCCAACAAGCTATGTGACGGACGGCTTTCACACACACTTATTTCTCAGAACTGAGCAAGTGAAGAGACGTTCGTTCATCTAGCACCAAGGGAACGGGTTGCTGGAGACAATTTTTCTCTGCATTCTCAGTCTGTTTCCTAGTGCCGGTATGAAGTTCCTGCAGTTTTCACTGTAAAACCGAGTTGGAGCTTGTACCTCCCCATATATATGTATGGAATGGAGTTTGCAACTGAAAAGAAACTTTGTGTTCCCAACAAGCTATGTGAAGGACGGCTTTCACACACAGTTATCTCTCAGAACTTAGCAAGTGGAGAGACTTTCGTTCATCTAGCACCAAGGGAACGGGTTGCAGGAGACACTTTTTCTCTGCTTTCTCAGTCTGTTTCCTAGTGCCGGTTTGAAGTTCCTGCAGTTTTCACTGTCAAACCGAGTTGGAGCTAGTACCTCCCCATATATATGTATGGAATGGAGTTTGCAACTGAAAAGAAACTTTGTGTTCCCAACAAGCTAGGTGAAGGACGGCTTTCACACATACATATCTCTCAGAACTGAGCAAGTGGAAAGACGTTCGTTCATCTAGCACCAAGGGAACAGGTTGCAGGAGACACTTTTTCTCTGCTTCCTCAGTCTGTTTCCTAGTGCCGGTTTGAAGTTCCTGCAGTTATCACTGTAAAACCGAGTTGGAGCTTGTACCTACCCATATATATGCATGGAATGGTGTTTGCATCTGAAAAGAAACTTTGTGTTCCCAACAAGCTAGTTGAAGGACGGCTTTCACACACACTTATCTCTCAGAACTGAGCAAGTGGAGAGACGTTCGTTCATCTAGCACCAAGGGAACGGGTTGCAGGAGACACTTTTTCTCTGCTTTCTCAGTCTGTTTCCTAGTGCCGGTTTGAAGTTCCTGCAGTTTTCACTGTCAAACCGATTTGGAGCTAGAATCACCCCATATATATGTATGGAATTGAGTTTACAACAGAAAAGAAACTTTGTGTTCCCAAAAAGCTAGGTTAAGGACGGCTTTCACACACACTTACCTCTCAGAACTGAGCAAGTGGAGAGACGTTCGTTCATCTAGCACCAAGGAAACGGGTTGCAGGAGACACTTTTTCTCTGCTTTCTCAGTCTGTTTCCTACTGCCGGTTTGAAGTTCCTGCAGTTTTCAGTGTAAAACCGAGTTGGGGCTTCTACCTCCCCATATATATGTATGGAATGGAGTTTGCAACTGAAAAGAAACTTTGTGTTCCCAACAAGTTTGGTGAAGGACGGCTTTCACACACTCTTATCTCTCCGAACTGAGCAAGTGGAGAGACGTTCGTTCATCTAGCACCAAGGGAACGGGTTGCAGGAGACACTTTTTCTCTGCTTTCTCAGTCTGTTTCCTAGTGCCGGTTTGAAGTTCCTGCACTTTTCACTGTCAAACCGATTTGGAGCTAGTATCACCCCATATATATGTATGGAATTGAGTTTACAACTGAAAAGAAACTTTGTGTTCCCAACAAGCAAGGTGAAGAGCGGCTTTCACACACACTTATCTCTCAGAACTGAGCAAGTGGAGAGACGTTCGTTCATCTAGCACCAAGGGAACGGGTTGCAGGAGACACTTTTTCTCTGCTTTCTCAGTCTGTTTCCTACTGCCGGTTTGAAGTTCCTGCAGTTTTCAGTGTAAAACCGAGTTGGGGCTTCTACCTCCCCATATATATGTATGGAATGGAGTTTGCAACTGAAAAGAAACTTTGTGTTCCCAACAAGTTTGTTGAAGGACGGCTTTCACACACTCTTATCTCTCCGAACTGAGCAAGTGGAGAGACGTTCGTTCATCTAGCACCAAGGGAACGGGTTGCAGGAGACACATTTTTTCTGCTTTCTCACTATGTTTCCTACTGCCGGTTTGAAGTTCCTGCAGTTTTCACTGTAAAACCGATTTGGAGCTTCTACCTCCCCATATATAAGTATGGAATGGAGTTTGCAACTGAAAAGGAACTTTGTGTTCCCAACAAGCTAGGTGAAGGACGGCTTTCACACACAATTATCTCTCAGAACTGAGCAAGTGGAGAGACGTTCGTTCATCTAGCACAAAGGGAACGGGTTGCAGGAGACACCTTTTGTCAGCTTTCTCAATCTGTTTCCTAGTGCCGGTTTGAAGTTCCTGCAGTTTTCACTGTCAAACGGAGTTGGAGCTAGTATCTCCCCATATATATGTATGGAATGGAGTTTGCAACTGGAAAGAAACTTTGTGTTCCCAACAAGCTAGGTGAAGGACGGCTTTCATACACACTTATTTCTCAGAACTGAGCAAGTGAAGAGACTTTCGTTCATCTAGCACCAAGGGAACGGGTTGCAGGAGACACTTTTTCTCTGCTTTCTCAGTCTGTTTCCTAGTGCCGGTTTGAAGTTCCTGCAGTTTTCACTGTAAACCCGAGTTGGAGCTAGTACCTCCCCATATATATGTATGGAATGGAGTTTGCAACTGAAAAGAAACTTTGTGTTCCCAACAAGCTAGGTGAAGGACGGCTTTCACACACACTTATCTCTCAGAACTGAGCAAGTGGAGAGACGTTCGTTCATCTAGCACCAAGGGAACGGGTTGCAGGAGACACTTTTTCTCTGCTTTCTCAGTCTGTTTCCTAGTGCCGGTTTGAAGTTCCTGCAGTTTTCACTGTAAAACAGAGTTGGAGCTAGTACCTCACCATGTATGGAATGGAGTTTGCAACTGAAAAGAAACTTTGTGTTCCCAACAAGCTAGGTGAAGGACGGCTTTCACACACACTTATCTCTCAGAATTGAGCAAGTTGGGAGACGTTTGTTCATCTAGCACCAAGGGAACGGGTTGCAGGAGACACTTTTTCTCTGCTTTCTCAGTCTGTTTCCTAGTGCCGTTTTGAATTTCCTGCAGTTTTCACTGTAAAACCGAGTTGGAGCTTCTACCTCCCCATATATATTTATGGAATGGAGTTTGCAACTGAAAAGAAACTTTGTGTTCCCAACAAGCTAGGTGAAGGACGGCTTTAACACACACATATCTCTCAGAACAGAGCAAGTGGAGAGACGTTCTTTCATCTAGAACCAAGGGAACGGGTTGCAGGAGACACTTTTTCTCTGCTTTCTCAGTCTGTTTCCTAGTGCCGGTTAGAAGTTCCTGCAGTTTTCACTGTAAAACCGAGTTAGAGCTTCTACCTCCCCATATATATGTATGGAATGGAGTTTGCAACTGAATAGAAACTTTGTGTTCCCAAAAAGCTAGGTGAAGGATGGCTTTCACACACACTTTTCTCTCAGAACTGAGCAAGTGGAGAGACGTTCGTTCATCTAGCACCAAGGGAACGGGTTGCAGGAGACACTTTTTCTCTGCTTTCTCAGTCTGTTTCCTAGTGCCGGTTTGAAGTTCCTGCAGTTTTCACTGTCAAACCGAGTTGGAGCTTGTACCACCCCATATATATTTATGGAATGGAGTTTGCAACTGAAAAGAAACTTTGTGTTCCCAACAAGCTAGGTGAAGGACGGCTTTCACACACACTTATCTCTCAGAACTGAGCAAGTGAAGAGACTTTCGTTCATCTAGCACCAAGGGAACGGGTTGCAGGAGACACATTTTCTCTGCTTTCTCACCCTGTTTCCTACTGCCGGTTTGAAGTTCCTGCAGTTTTCACTGTAAAACCGAGTTGGAGCTAGTACCTCCCCATATATATGTATGGAATGGAGTTTGCAACTGAAAAGATACTTTGTGTTCCCAACAAGCTAGGTGAAGGACGGCTTTCACACACACTTATTTCTCTGAACTGAGCAAGTGAAGAGACGTTCGTTCATCTAGCACCAAGGGAACGGGTTGCAGGAGACACTTTTTCTCTGCTTCCTCAGTCTGTTTCCTAGTGCCGGTTTGAAGTTCCTGCAGTTTTCACTGTAAAACAGAGGTGGAGCTTGTACCTCCCCATATATATGTATTGAAAGGAAATTGCAACTGAAAAGAAACTTTGTGTTACCAACAAGCTAGGTGAAGGACGGCTTTCACACACAATTATCTCTTAGAACCTAGCAAGTGGAGAGACTTTCGTTCATCTAGCACCAAGGGAACGGGTTGCAGGAGACACTTTTTCTCTGCATTCTCAGTCTGTTTCCTAGTGCCGGTATGAAGTTCCTGCAGTTTTCACTGTAAAACAGAGTTGGAGCTTGTACCTCCCCATATATATGTATGGAATGGAGTTTGCAACTGAAAAGAAACTTTGTGTTCCCAACAAGCTAGGTGAAGGACGGCTTTCACACACACATATCTCTCAGAACTGAGCAAGTGGAGAGACTTTCGTTCATCTAGCACCAAGGGAACGGGTTGCAGGAGACACTTTTTCTCTGTTTTCTCAGTCTGTTTCCTAGTGCCGGTTTGAAGTTCCTGCAGTTTTCACTGTAAAACCGTGTTGGAGCTAGTACCTCCCCATATATATGTATGGAATGGAGTTTGCAACTGAAAAGAAACTTTGTGTTCCCAACAACCTAGGGGAAGGACGGCTTTCACACATACATATCTCTCAGAACTGAGCAAGTGGAGAGAGGTTCGTTCATCTAGCACCAAGGGAACAGTTTGCAGGAGAAATAATTTCTCTGCTTCCTCAGTCTGTTTCCTAGTTCCGATTTTGAAGTTCCTGCAGTTTTCACTGTAAAACCGTGTTGGAGCTTGTACCTCCCCATATATATGTATGGAATGGAGTTTGCAACTGAAAAGAAACTTTGTGTTCCCAACAAGCTATGTGACGGACGGCTTTCACACACACTTATTTCTCAGAACTGAGCAAGTGAAGAGATGTTGGTTCATCTAGCACCAAGGGAACGGGTTGCTGGAGACAATTTTTCTCTGCATTCTCAGTCTGTTTCCTAGTGCCGGTATGAAGTTCCTGCAGTTTTCACTGTAAAACCGAGTTGGAGCTTGTACCTCCCCATATGTATGTATGGAATGGAGTTTGCAACTGAAAAGAAACTCTGTGTTCCCAACAAGCTATGTGAAGGACGGCTTTCACACACAGTTATCTCTCAGAACTTAGCAAGTGGAGAGACTTTCGTTCATCTAGCACCAAGGGAACGGGTTGCAGGAGACACTTTTTCTCTGCTTTCTCAGTCTGTTTCCTAGTGCCGGTTTGAAGTTCCTGCAGTTTTCACTGTCAAACCGAGTTGGAGCTAGTACCTCCCCATATATATGTATGGAATGGAGTTTGCAACTGAAAAGAAACTTTGTGTTCCCAACAAGCTAGGTGAAGGAAGGCTTTCACACATACATATCTCTCAGAACTGAGCAAGTGGAAAGACGTTCGTTCATCTAGCACCAAGGGAACAGGTTGAAGGAGACACTTTTTCTCTGCTTCCTCAGTCTGTTTCCTAGTGCCGGTTTGAAGTTCCTGCAGTTATCACTGTAAACCCGAGTTGGAGCTTGTACCTCCCCATATATATGTATGGAATGGTGTTTGCAACTGAAAAGAAACTTTGTGTTCCCAACAAGCTAGTTGAAGGACGGCTTTCACACACACTTATCTCTCAGAACTGAGCAAGTGGAGAGACGTTCGTTCATCTAGCACCAAGGGAACGGGTTGCAGGAGACACTTTTTCTCTGCTTTCTCAGTCTGTTTCTAGTGCCGGTTTGAAGTTCCTGCAGTTTTCACTGTCAAACCGATTTGCAGCTTGTATCACCACATATATATGTATGGAATTGAGTTTACAACTGAAAAGAAACTTTGTGTTCCCAACAAGCTAAGTGAAGAGCGGCTTTCACACACACTTATCTCTCAGAATTGAGCAAGTGGAGAGACGTTCGTTCATCTAGCACCAAGGGAACGGGTTGCAGGAGACACTTTTTCTCTGCTTTCTCAGTCTGTTTCCTACTGCCGGTTTGAAGTTCCTGCAGTTTTCAGTGTAAAACCGTGTTGGGGCTTCTACCTCCCCATATATATGTATGGAATGGAGTTTGCAACTGAAAAGAAACTTTGTGTTCCCAACAAGTTTGGTGAAGGACGGCTTTCACACACTCTTATCTCTCCGAACTGAGCAAGTGGAGAGACGTTCGTTCATCTAGCACCAAGGGAACGGGTTGCAGGAGACACATTTTCTCTGCTTTCTCACTATGTTTCCTACTGCCGGTTTGAAGTTCCTGCAGTTTTCACTGTAAAACCGAGTTGGAGCTTCTACCTCCCCATATATATGAATGGAATGGAGTTTGCAACTGAAAAGGAACTTTGTGTTCCCAACAAGCTAGGTGAAGGATGGCTTTCACACGCACTTATCTCTCAGAACTGAGCAAGTGGAGAGACGTTCATTCATCTAGCACCAAGGGAACGGGTTGCAGGAGACACTTTTTGTCAGCTTTCTCAATCTGTTTCCTAGTGCCGGTTTGAAGTTCCTGCAGTTTTCACTGTCAAACGGAGTTGGAGCTAGTACCTCCCCATATATATGTATGGAATGGAGTTTGCAACTGGAAAGAAACTTTGTGTTCCCAACAAGCTAGGTGAAGGACGGCTTTCACACACACTTATTTCTCAGAACTGAGCAAGTGAAGAGACGTTCTTTCATCTAGCACCAAGGGAACGGGTTGCAGGAGACACTTTTTCTCTGCATTCTCAGTCTGTTTCCTAGTGCCGGTATGAAGTTCCTACAGTTTTCATTGTAAAACCGAGTTGGAGCTTGTACCTCCCCATATATATGTATGGAATGGAGTTTTCAACTGAAAAGAAACTTTGTGTTCCCAACAAGCTAGGTGAAGGACGGCTTTCACACACATTTATCTCTCAGAATTAAGCAATTGGAGAGACTTTCGTTCATCTAGCACCAAGGGAACGGGTTGCAAGGGACACTTTTTCTCTGCTTTCTCAGTCTATTTCCTAGTGCCGGTTTGAATTTCTTGCAGTTTTCACTGTCAAACCGAGTTGGAGCTAGTACCTCCCCCTATATATGTATGGAATGGAGTTTGCAACTGAAAAGAAACTTTGTGTTCCCAACAAGCTAGGTGAAGGACGGCTTTCACACACACTTTTCTCTCAGAACTGAGCAAGTGGAGAGACGTTCGTTCATCTAGCACCAAGGGAACGGGTTGCAGGAGACACTTTTTCTCTGCTTTCTCAGTCTATTTCCTAGTGCCGGTTTGAAGTTCCTGCAGTTTTCACTGTCAAACAGATTTGGAGATAGTATCTCGCCATATATATGTATGGAATGGAGTTTACAACTGAAAAGTAACTTTGTGTTCCCAACAAGCTAGGTGAAGAGCGGCTTTCACACACACTTATCTCTCAGAACTGAGCAAGTGGAGAGACGTTCGCCCATCTAGCACCAAGGGAACGGGTTGCAGGAGACACTTTTTCTCTGCTTTCTCAGTGTGTTTCCTAGTGCCGGTTTGAAGTTCCTGCAGTTTTCACTGTAAAACAGAGTTGGAGCTTCTACCTCCCCATATATATGTATGGAATGGAGTTTGCAACTGAAAAGAAACTTTGTGTTCCCAACAAGCTAGGTGAAGGATGGATTTCACACACTCTTATCTCTCAGAACTGAGCAAGTGGAGAGACGTACGTTCATCTAGCACCAAGGGAACGGGTTGCACGAGACACTTTTTCTCTGCTTTCTCAGTCTGTTTCCTAGTGCCGGTTTGAAGTTCCTGCAGTTTTAACTGTAATACAGAGTTGGAGCTAGTATCTCCCCATATATATGTATGGAATGGAGTTTGCAACTGAAAAGAATCTTTGTGTTCCCAAAAAGCTAGGCGAAGTACGGCTTTCACACACACATATCTCGCAGAACTGAGCAAGTGGAGAGACGTTCGTTCATCTAGCACCAAGGGAACGGGTTGCAGGAGACACTTTTTCTCTGCTTTCTCAGTCTGTTTCCTAGTGCCGGTTTGAAGTTCCTGCAGTTTTCACTGTAAAACCGAGTTGGAGCTAGTACCTCCCCATATATATGTATGGAATGGAGTTTGCAACTGAAAAGAAACTTTGTGTTCCCAACAAGCTAGGTGAAGGACGGCTTTCACACACACTTATCTCTCAGAACTGAGCAAGTGGAGAGACGTTCGTTCATCTAGCAATAAGGGAACGGGTTGCAGGAGACACTTTTTCTCAGCTTCCTCAGTCTGATTCCTAGTGCCGGTTTGAAGTTCCTGCAGTTTTCACTGTAAAACCGAGTTGGAGCTTGTACCTCCCCTATATATGTATGGAATGGAGTTTGCAACTGAAAAGAAACTTTGTGTTCCCAACAAGCTAGGTGAAGGACGGCTTTCACACACACTTATCTCTCAGAACTGAGCAAGTGGAGAGACGTTCGTTCATCTAGCACAAAGGGAACAGGATGCAGGAGAAACTTTTACTCTGGTTTCTCAGTCTGTTTCCTAGTGCCGGTTTGAAGTTCCTGCAGTTTTCACTGTAAAACCTGGTTGGAGCTAGTACCTCCCCAAATATATGTATGGAGTGGAGTTTGCAACTGAAAGAAACTTTGTGTTCCCAACAAGCTAGGTGAAGGACGGCTTTCACACACACTTATCTCTCAGAACTGAGCATGTGGAGAGACGTTCGTTCATCTACCACAAAGGAACGTGTTGCAGGAGAAACTTTTACTCTGGTTTCTCAGTCTGTTTCCTACTTCCGGTTTGAAGTTCCTGCAGTTTTCACAGTAAAACCGATTTGGAGCTAGTACCTCCCCATATATATGTATGGAGTGGAGTTTGCAACTGAAAAGAAACTGTATTCCCAAAATGCTTGGTGAAAGACGGCTTTCACACACACTTATCTCTCAGAACTGAGCATGTGGAGAGACGTTCGTTCATCTAGCACAAAGGGAACGGGTTGCAGGAGAAACTTTTACTCTGGTTTCTCAGTCTGTTTCCTAGTGCCGGTTTGAAGTTCCTGCCGTTTTCACTGTAAAACCGATTTGGAGCTAGTACGTCCCCATATATATGTATGGAGTGAAGTTTGCAACTGAAAAGAATCTTTGTGTTCCCAACAAGCTAGGTGAAGGACAGCTTTCACACACACTTATCTCTCAGAACTGAGCATGTGGAGAGACGTTCGTTCATCTAGCACAAAGGGAACGGGTTGCAGGAGAAAATTTTACTCTGGTTTCTCAGTCTGTTTCCTAGTGCCGGTTTGAAGTTCCAGCAGTTTTCAGTGTAAAACCGAGTTGGAGCTAGTACCTACCCATATATATGTATGGAGTGGAGTTTACAAATGAAAAGAAACTTTATGTTCCCAAAAAGCTAGGTGAAGCACGGCTTTCACACACACACATCTCTCAGAACTGAGCATGTGGAGAGACGTTCGTTCATCTAGCACCAAGGGAACGGGTTGCACGAGACACTTTTTCTCAGCTTCCTCAGTCTGATTCCTAGTGCCGGTTTGAAGTTCCTGCAGTTTTCACTGTAAAACCGAGTTGGAGCTTGTACCTCCCCATATATATGTATGGAATGGAGTTTGCAACTGAAAAGAAACTTTGTGTTCCCAACAAGCTAGGTGAAGGACGGCTTTCACACACACTTATCTCTCAGAACTGAGCAAGTGGAGAGACGTTCGTTCATCTAGCACAAAGGGAACAGGATGCAGGAGAAACTTTTACTCTGGTTTCTCAGTCTGTTTCCTAGTGCCGGTTTGAAGTTCCTGCAGTTTTCACTGTAAAACCTGGTTGGAGCTAGTACCTCCCCAAATATATGTATGGAGTGGAGTTTGCAACTGAAAGAAACTTTGTGTTCCCAACAAGCTAGGTGAAGGACGGCTTTCACACACACTTATCTCTCAGAACTGAGCATGTGGAGAGACGTTCGTTCATCTACCACAAAGGAACGTGTTGCAGGAGAAACTTTTACTCTGGTTTCTCAGTCTGTTTCCTACTTCCGGTTTGAAGTTCCTGCAGTTTTCACAGTAAAACCGATTTGGAGCTAGTACCTCCCCATATATATGTATGGAGTGGAGTTTGCAACTGAAAAGAAACTGTATTCCCAAAATGCTTGGTGAAGGACGGCTTTCACACACACTTATCTCTCAGAACTGAGCATGTGGAGAGACGTTCGTTCATCTAGCACAAAGGGAACGGGTTGCAGGAGAAACTTTTACTCTGGTTTCTCAGTCTGTTTCCTAGTGCCGGTTTGAAGTTCCTGCCGTTTTCACTGTAAAACCGATTTGGAGCTAGTACGTCCCCATATATATGTATGGAGTGAAATTTGCAACTGAAAAGTATCTTTGTGTTCCCAACAAGCTAGGTGAAGGACAGCTTTCACACACACTTATCTCTCAGAACTGAGCATGTGGAGAGACGTTCGTTCATCTAGCACAAAGGGAACGGGTTGCAGGAGAAAATTTTACTCTGGTTTCTCAGTCTGTTTCCTAGTGCCGGTTTGAAGTTCCAGCAGTTTTCAGTGTAAAACCGAGTTGGAGCTAGTATCTCCCCATATATATGTATTAAATGGAGTTTGCAACTGAAAAGAAACTTTGTGTTCCCAACAAGCTAGGTGAAGGACGGCTTTCACACACACTTATCTCTCAGAACTGAGCAAGTGGAGAGACGTTCGTTCATCTAGCACCAAGGGAACGGGTTGCAGGAGACACTTTTTCTCTGCTTTCTCAGTCTGTTTCCTTGTGCCGGTTTGAAGTTCCTGCAATTTTCACTGTAAAACCGAGTTGGAGCTAGTACCTCCCCATATATATGTATTGGATGGAGTTTGCAACTGAAAAGAAACTTTGTGTTCCCAACATGCTAGGTGAAGGACGGCTTTCACACACACTTATCTCTCAGAAATGAGCAAGTGGAGATACGTTCGTTCATCTAGCACCAAAGAACGGGTTGCAGGAGACACTTTTTCTCTGCATTCTCAGTCTGTTTCCTAGTGCCGGTATGATGTTCCTGCAGTTTTCACTGTAAAACCGAGTTGGAGCTAGTACCTCCCCATATATATGTATGGAATGGAGTTTGCAACTGAAAAGAAACTTTGTGTTCCCAACAAGCTAGGTGAAGGACGGCTTTCACACACACTTATCTCTCAGAACTGAGCAAGTGGAGAGACGTTCGTTCATCTAGCAATAAGGGAACGGGTTGCAGGAGACACTTTTTCTCAGCTTCCTCAGTCTGATTCCTAGTGCCGGTTTGAAGTTCCTGCAGTTTTCACTGTAAAACCGAGTTGGAGCTTGTACCTAGCCATATATATGTATGGAATGGAGTTTGCAACTGAAAAGAAACTTTGTGTTCCCAACAAGCTAGGTGAAGGACGGCTTTCACACACACTTATCTCTCAGAACTGAGCAAGTGGAGAGACGTTCGTTCATCTAGCACAAAGGGAACAGGATGCAGGAGAAACTTTTACTCTGGTTTCTCAGTCTGTTTCCTAGTGCCGGTTTGAAGTTCCTGCAGTTTTCACTGTAAAACCTGGTTGTAGCTAGTACCTCCCCAAATATATGTATGGAGTGGAGTTTGCAACTGAAAGAAACTTTGTGTTCCCAACAAGCTAGGTGAAGGACGGCTTTCACACACACTTATCTCTCAGAACTGAGCATGTGGAGAGACGTTCGTTCATCTACCACAAAGGAACGTGTTGCAGGAGAAACTTTTACTCTGGTTTCTCAGTCTGTTTCCTACTTCCGGTTTGAAGTTCCTGCAGTTTTCACAGTAAAACCGATTTGGAGCTAGTACCTCCCCATATATATGTATGGAGTGGAGTTTGCAACTGAAAAGAAACTGTATTCCCAAAATGCTTGGTGAAGGACGGCTTTCACACACACTTATCTCTCAGAACTGAGCATGTGGAGAGACGTTCGTTCATCTAGCACAAAGGGAACGGGTTGCAGGAGAAACTTTTACTCTGGTTTCTCAGTCTGTTTCCTAGTGCCGGTTTGAAGTTCCTGCCGTTTTCACTGTAAAACCGATTTGGAGCTAGTACGTCCCCATATATATGTATGGAGTGAAGTTTGCAACTGAAAAGAATCTTTGTGTTCCCAACAAGCTAGGTGAAGGACAGCTTTCACACACACTTATCTCTCAGAACTGAGCATGTGGAGAGACGTTCGTTCATCTAGCACAAAGGGAACGGGTTGCAGGAGAAAATTTTACTCTGGTTTCTCAGTCTGTTTCCTAGTGCCGGTTTGAAGTTCCAGCAGTTTTCAGTGTAAAACCGAGTTGGAGCTAGTACCTACCCATATATATGTATGGAGTGGAGTTTACAAATGAAAAGAAACTTTATGTTCCCAAAAAGCTAGGTGAAGCACGGCTTTCACACACACACATCTCTCAGAACTGAGCATGTGGAGAGACGTTCGTTCATCTAGCACCAAGGGAACGGGTTGCACGAGACACTTTTTCTCAGCTTCCTCAGTCTGATTCCTAGTGCCGGTTTGAAGTTCCTGCAGTTTTCACTGTAAAACCGAGTTGGAGCTTGTACCTCCCCATATATATGTATGGAATGGACTTTGCAACTGAAAAGAAACTTTGTGTTCCCAACAAGCTAGGTGAAGTACGGCTTTCACACACACTTATCTCTCAGAACTGAGCAAGTGGAGAGACGTTCGTTCATCTAGCACAAAGGGAACAGGATGCAGGAGAAACTTTTACTCTGGTTTCTCAGTCTGTTTCCTGGTGCCGGTTTGAAGTTCCTGCAGTTTTCACTGTAAAACCTGGTTGGAGCTAGTACCTCCCCAAATATATGTATGGAGTGGAGTTTGCAACTGAAAGAAACTTTGTGTTCCCAACAAGCTAGGTGAAGGACGGCTTTCACACACACTTATCTCTCAGAACTGAGCATGTGGAGAGACGTTCGTTCATCTACCACAAAGGAACGTGTTGCAGGAGAAACTTTTACTCTGGTTTCTCAGTCTGTTTCCAACTTCTGGTTTGAAGTTCCTGCAGTTTTCACAGTAAAACCGATTTGGAGCTAGTACCTCCCCATATATATGTATGGAGTGGAGATTGCAACTGAAAAGAAACTGTATTCCCAAAATGCTTGGTGAAGGACGGCTTTCACACACACTTATCTCTCAGAACTGAGCATGTGGAGAGACGTTCGTTCATCTAGCACAAAGGGAACGGGTTGCAGGAGAAACTTTTACTCTGGTTTCTCAGTCTGTTTCCTAGTGCCGGTTTGAAGTTCCTGCCGTTTTCACTGTAAAACCGATTTGGAGCTAGTACGTCCCCATATATATGTATGGAGTGAAGTTTGCAACTGAAAAGAATCTTTGTGTTCCCAACAAGCTAGGTGAAGGACAGCTTTCACACACACTTATCTCTCAGAACTGAGCATGTGGAGAGACGTTCGTTCATCTAGCACAAAGGGAACGGGTTGCAGGAGAAAATTTTACTCTGGTTTCTCAGTCTGTTTCCTAGTGCCGGTTTGAAGTTCCAGCAGTTTTCAGTGTAAAACCGAGTTGGAGCTAGTACCTACCCATATATATGTATGGAGTGGAGTTTACAAATGAAAAGAAACTTTATGTTCCCAAAAAGCTAGGTGAAGCACGGCTTTCACACACACACATCTCTCAGAACTGAGCATGTGGAGAGACGTTCGTTCATCTAGCACAAAGGGAACGGGTTGAAGGAGAAACGTTTACTCTGGTTTCTCAGTCTGTTTCCTAGTGCCGGTTTGAAGTTCCTGCAGTTTTCACTGTAAAACCTGGTTGGAGCTAGTACCTCCCCTTATATATGTATGGAGTGGAGTTTGCAACTGAAAAGAAACTTTGTGTTCCCAACAAGCTAGGTGAAGGACGGCTTTCACACACACTTATCTCTCAGAACTGAGCATGTGGAGAGACGTTCGTTCATCTAGCACAAAGGGAACGGTTTGCAGGAGAAACTTTTACTCTGGTTTCTCAGTCTGTTTCGTAGTGCCGGTTTGAAGTTCCTGCAGTTTTCACTGTAAAACCGAGTTGGAGCTAGTATCTCCCCATATATATGTATGGAATGGAGTTTGCAACTGAAAAGAATCTTTGTGTTCCCAAAAAGCTAGGCGAAGGACGGCTTTCACACACACTTTTCTCTCAGAACTGAGCAAGTGGAGAGACGTTCGTTCATCTAGCACCTAGGGAACGGGTTGCAGGAGACACTTTTTCTCTGCTTTCTCAGTCTATTTCCTAGTGCCGGTTTGAAGTTCCTGCAGTTTTCACTGTCAAACAGATTTGGAGATAGTATCTCCCCATATATATGTATGGAATGGAGTTTACAACTGAAAAGTAACTTTGTGTTCCCAACAAGCTAGGTGAAGAGCGGCTTTCACACACACTTATCTCTCAGAACTGAGCAAGTGGAGAGACGTTCGCCCATCTAGCACCAAGGGAACGGGTTGCAGGAGACACTTTTTCTCTGCTTTCTCAGTCTGTTTCCTAGTGCCGGTTTGAAGTTCCTGCCGTTTTCACTGTAAAACCTAGTTGGAGCTTCTACCTCCCCATATATATGTATGGAATGGAGTTTGCAACTGAAAAGAAACTTTGTGTTCCCAACAAGCTAGGTGAAGGATGGCTTTCACACACTCTTATCTCTCAGAACTGAGCAAGTGGAGAGACGTTCGTTCATCTAGCACCAAGGGAACGGGTTGCACGAGACACTTTTTCTCTGCTTTCTCAGTCTGTTTCCTAGTGCCGGTTTGAAGTTCCTGCAATTTTCACTGTAAAACCGAGTTGGAGCTAGTACCTCCCCATATATATGTATTGGATGGAGTTTGCAACTGAAAAGAAACTTTGTGTTCCCAACATGCTAGGTGAAGTACGGCTTTCACACACACTTATCTCTCAGAAATGAGCAAGTGGAGATACGTTCGTTCATCTAGCACCAAAGGAACGGGTTGCAGGAGACACTTTTTCTCTGCATTCTCAGTCTGTTTCCTAGTGCCGGTATGATGTTCCTGCAGTTTTCACTGTAAAACCGAGTTGGAGCTAGTATCTCCCCATATATATGTATGGAATGGAGTTTGCAACTGAAAAGAATCTTTGTGTTCCCAAAAAGCTAGGCGAAGTACGGCTTTCACACACACTTATCTCGCAGAACTGAGCAAGTGGAGAGACGTTCGTTCATCTAGCACCAAGGGAACGGGTTGCAGGAGAAACTTTTTCTCTGCTTTCTCAGTCTGTTTCCTAGTGCCGGTTTGAAGTTCCTGCAGTTTTCACTGTAAAACCGAGTTGGAGCTAGTACCTCCCCATATATATATATGGGATGGAGTTTGCAACTGAAAAGAAACTTTGTGTTCCCAACAAGCTAGGTGAAGGACGGCTTTCACACACACTTATCTCTCAGAACTGAGCAAGTGGAGAGACGTTCGTTCATCTAGCAATAAGGGAACGGGTTGCAGGAGACACTTTTTCTCAGCTTCCTCAGTCTGATTCCTAGTGCCGGTTTGAAGTTCCTGCAGTTTTCACTGTAAAACCGAGTTGGAGCTTGTACCTCCCCATATATATGTATGGAATGGAGTTTGCAACTGAAAAGAAACTTTGTGTTCCCAACAAGCTAGGTGAAGGACGGCTTTCACACACACTTATCTCTCAGAACTGAGCAAGTGGAGAGACGTTTGTTCATCTAGCACAAAGGGAACAGGATGCAGGAGACACTTTTTCTCTGCTTTCTCAGTCTGTTTCCTAGTGCCGGTTTGAAGTTCCTGCAGTTTTCACTGTAAAACCTGGTTGGAGCTAGTACCTCCCCAAATATATGTATGGAGTGGAGTTTGCAACTGAAAGAAACTTTGTGTTCCCAACAAGCTAGGTGAAGGACGGCTTTCACACACACTTATCTCTCAGAACTGAGCATGTGGAGAGACGTTCGTTCATCTACCACAAAGGAACGTGTTGCAGGAGAAACATTTACTCTGGTTTCTCAGTCTGTTTCCTACTTCCGGTTTGAAGTTCCTGCAGTTTTCACAGTAAAACCGATTTGGAGCTAGTACCTCCCCATATATATGTATGGAGTGGAGTTTGCAACTGAAAAGAAACTGTATTCCCCAAATGCTTGGTGAAGGACGGCTTTCACACACATTTATCTCTCAGAACTGAGCATGTGGAGAGACGTTCGTTCATCTACCACAAAGGAACGTGTTGCAGGAGAAACATTTACTCTGGTTTCTCAGTCTGTTTCCTACTTCCGGTTTGAAGTTCCTGCAGTTTTCACAGTAAAACCGATTTGGAGCTAGTACCTCCCCATATATATGTATGGAGTGGAGTTTGCAACTGAAAAGAAACTGTATTCCCCAAATGCTTGGTGAAGGACGGCTTTCACACACATTTATCTCTCAGAACTGAGCATGTGGAGAGACGTTCGTTCATCTAGCACAAAGGGAACGGGTTGCAGGAGAAACTTTTACTCTGGTTTCTCAGTCTGTTTCCTAGTGCCGGTTTGAAGTTCCTGCCGTTTTCACTGTAAAACCGATTTGGAGCTAGTACGTCCCCATATATATGTATGGAGTGAAGTTTGCAACTGAAAAGAATCTTTGTGTTCCCAACAAGCTAGGTGAAGGACAGCTTTCACACACACTTATCTCTCAGAACTGAGCATGTGGAGAGACGTTCGTTCATCTAGCACAAAGGGAACGGGTTGCAGGAGAAAATTTTACTCTGGTTTCTCAGTCTGTTTCCTAGTGCCGTTTTGAAGTTCCAGCAGTTTTCAGTGTAAAACCGAGTTGGAGCTATTACCTACCCATATATATGTATGGAGTTGAGTTTACAAATGAAAAGAAACTTTATGTTCCCAAAAAGCTAGGTGAAGCACGGCTTTCACACACACACATCTCTCAGAACTGAGCATGTGGAGAGACGTTCGTTCATCTAGCACAAAGGGAACGGGTTGAAGGAGAAACGTTTACTCTGGTTTCTCAGTCTGTTTCCTAGTGCCGGTTTGAAGTTCCTGCAGTTTTCCTGTAAAACCTGGATGGAGCTAGTACCTCCCCATATATATGTATGGAGTGGAGTTTGCAACTGAAAAGAAACTTTGTGTTCCCAACAAGCTAGGTGAAGGACGGATTTCACACACACTTTTCTCTCAGAAATGAGCATGTGGAGAGTCGTTCGTTCATCTAGCACAAAGGGAACGGGTTGCAGGAGAAACTTTTACTCTGGTTTCTCAGTCTGTTTCCTAGTGCCGGTTTGAAGTTCCTGCAGTTTTCACTGTAAAACCTGGTTGGAGCTAGTACCTCCCCTTATATATGTATGGAGTGGAGTTTGCAACTGAAAAGAAAATTTGTGTTCCCAACAAGCTAGGTGAAGGACGGCTTTCACACACACTTATCTCTCAGAACTGAGCATGTGGAGAGACGTTCGTTCATCTAGCACAAAGGGAACGGGTTGCAGGAGAAACTTTTACTCTGGTTTCTCAGTCTGTTTCGTAGTGCCGGATTGAAGTTCCTGCAGTTTTCACTGTAAAACCGAGTTGGAGCTAGTATCTCCCCATATATATGTATGGAATGGAGTTTGCAACTGAAAAGAATCTTTGTGTTCCCAAAAAGCTAGGCGAAGGACGGCTTTCACACACACTTATCTCGCAGAACTGAGCAAGTGGAGAGACGTTCGTTCATCTAGCACCAAGGGAACGGGTTGCAGGAGACACTTTTTCTCTGCTTTCTCAGTCTGTTTCCTAGTGCCGGTTTTAAGTTCCTGCAGTTTTCACTGTAAAACCGAGTTGGAGCTAGTACCTCCCCATATATATGTATGGGATGGAGTTTGCAACTGAAAAGAAACTTTGTGTTCCCAACAAGCTAGGTGAAGGACGGCTTTCACACAAACTTATCTCTCAGAACTGAGCAAGTGGAGATACGTTCGTTCATCTAGCACCAAAGGAACGGGTTGCAGGAGACACTTTTTCTCTGCTTTCTCAGTCTGTTTCCTAGTGCCGGTATGAAGTTCCTGCCGTTTTCACTGTAAAACCGAGTTGGAGCTAGTATCTCCCCATATATATGTATGGAATGGAGTTTCAAACTGAAAAGAATCTTTGTGTTCCCAACAAGCTAGGTGAAGGACGGCTTTCACACACACTTATGTCGCAGAACTGAGCAAGTGGAGAGACGTTCGTTCATCTAGCACCAAGGGAACGGGTTGCAGGAGACACTTTTTCTCTGCTTTCTCAGTCTGTTTCCTAGTGCCGGTTTGAAGTTCCTGCAGTTTTCACTGTAAAACCGAGTTGGAGCTAGTACCTCCCCATATATATGTATGGGATGGAGTTTGCAACTGAAAAGAAACTTTGTGTTCCCAACAAGCTAGGTGAAGGACGGCTTTCACACACACTTATCTCTCAGAACTGAGCAAGTGGAGAGACTTTCGTTCATCTAGCACCAAGGGAACGGGTTGCAGGAGACACTTTTTCTCTGCTTTCTCAGTCTGTTTCCTAGTGCCGGTTTGAAGTTCCTGCAGTTTTCACTGTAAAACCGAGTTGGAGCTAGTATCTCCCCATATATATGTATTAAATGGAGTTTGCAACTGAAAAGAAACTTTGTGTTCCCAACAAGCTAGGTGAAGGACGGCTTTCACACACACTTATCTCTCAGAACTGAGCAAGTGGAGAGACGTTCGTTCATCTAGCAATAAGGGAACGGGTTGCAGGAGACACTTTTTCTCAGCTTCCTCAGTCTGATTCCTAGTGCCGGTTTGAAGTTCCTGCAGTTTTCACTGTAAAACCGAGTTGGAGCTTGTACGTCCCCATATATATGTATGGAATGGAGTTTGCAACTGAAAAGAAACTTTGTGTTCCCAACATGCTAGTTGAAGGACGGCTTTCACACACACTTATCTCCCAGAACTGAGCAAGTGGAGATTCGTTCGTTCATCTAGCACCAAGGGAACGGGTTGCAGGAGACACTTTTTCTCTGCTTTCTCAGTCTGTTTCCTAGTGCCGGTTTGAAGTTCCTGCATTTTTCACTGTAAAACCGAGTTGGAGCTAGTACCTCCCCATATATATGTATGGGATGGAGTTTGCAACTGAAAAGAAACTTTGTGTTCCCAACAAGCTAGTTGAAGGACGGCTTTCACACACACTTATCTCTCAGAACTGAGCAAGTGGAGAGACTTTCGTTCATCTAGCACCAAGGGAACGGGTTGCAGGAGACACTTATTCTCTGCTTTCTCAGTCTGTTTCCTAGTGCCGGTTTGAAGTTCCTGCAGTTTTCACTGTAAAACCGAGTTGGAGCTAGTATCTCCCCATATATATGTATTAAATGGAGTTTGCAACTGAAAAGAAACTTTGTGTTCCCAACAAGCTAGGTGAAGAACGGCTTTCACACACACTTATCTCTCAGAACTGAGCAAGTGGAGAGACGTTCGTTCATCTAGCAATAAGGGAACGGGTTGCAGGAGACACTTTTTCTCAGCTTCCTCAGTCTGATTCCTAGTGCCGGTTTGAAGTTCCTGCAGTTTTCACTGTAAAACCGAGTTGGAGCTTGTACCTCCCCATATATATGTATGGAATGGAGTTTGCAACTGAAAAGAAACTTTGTGTTCCCAACAAGCTAGGTGAAGGACGGCTTTCACACACACTTATCTCGCAGAACTGAGCAAGTGGAGAGACGTTCGTTCATCTAACACCAAGGAAACGGGTTGCAGGAGACACTTTTTGTCTGCTTTCTCAGTCTGTTTCCTAGTGCCGGTTTGAAGTTCCTGCAGTTTTCACTGTAAAACCGAGTTGGAGGTAGTACCTCCCCATATATATGTATGGGATGGAGTTTGCAACTGAAAAGAAACTTTGTGTTCCCAACAAGCTAGGTGAAGGACGGCTTTCACACACACTTATCTCTCAGAACTGAGCAAGTGGAGAGACGTTCGTTCATCTAGCAATAAGGGAACGGGTTGCAGGAGACACTTTTTCTCAGCTTCCTCAGTATGATTCCTAGTGCCGGTTTGAAGTTCCTGCAGTTTTCACTGTAAAACCGAGTTGGAGCTTGTACCTCCCCATATATATATATGGAATGGAGTTTGCAACTGAAAAGAAACTTTGTGTTCCCAACAAGCTAGGTGAAGGACGGCTTTCACACACACTTTTCTCTCAGAACTGAGCAAGTGGAGAGACTTTCGTTCATCTAGCACCAAGGGAACGGGTTTCAGGAGACACTTTTTCTCTGCTTTCTCAGTCTGTTTCCTAGTGCCGGTTTGAAGTTCCTGCAGTTTTCACTGTAAAACCGAGTTGGAGCTAGTATCTCCCCATATATATGTATTAAATGGAGTTTGCAACTGAAAAGAAACTTTGTGTTCTCAACAAGCTAGGTGAAGGACGGCTTTCACACACACTTATCTCTCAGAACTGAGCAAGTGGAGAGACGTTCGTTCATCTAGCACCAAGGGAACGGGTTGCAGGAGACACTTTTTCTCTGCTTTCTCAGTCTGTTTCCTAGTGCCGGTTTGAAGTTCCTGCAATTTTCTCTGTAAACCGAGTTGGAGCTAGTACCTCCCCATATATATGTATTGGATGGAGTTTGCAACTGAAAAGAAACTTTGTGTTCCCAACATGCTAGGTGAAGGACGGCTTTCACACACACTTATCTCTCAGAAGTGAGCAAGTGGAGATTCGTTCGTTCATCTAGCACAAAGGGAACGGGTTGCAGGAGACACTTTTTCTCTGCTTTCTCAGTCTGTTTCCTAGTGCCGGTTTGAAGTTCCTGCAGTTTTCACTTAAAACCGAGTAGGAGCTAGTACCTCCCCATATATATGTATGGAATGGAGTTTGCAACTGAAAAGAAACTATGTGTTCCCAACAAGCTAGGTGAAGAACGGCTTTCACACAAACTTATCTCTCAGAACTGAGCAAGTGGAGATACGTTCGTTCATCTGGCACCAAAGGAACGGGTTGCAGGAGACACTTTTTCTCTGCATTCTCAGTCTGTTTCCTAGTGCCGGTATGAAGTTCCTGCAGTTTTCACTGTAAAACCGAGTTGGAGCTAGTACCTCCCCATATATATGTATGGAATGCAGTTTGCAACTGAAAAGAAACTTTGTGTTCCCAACAAGCTAGGTGAAGGACGGCTTTCACACACATTTATCTCGCCAGAACTGAGCAAGTGGAGAGACGTTCGTTTATCTAGCACTAAGGAAACGGGTTGCAGGAGACACTTTTTCTCTGATTTCTCAGTCTGTTTCCTAGTGCCGGTTTGAAGTTCCTGCAGTTTTCACTGTAAAACCGAGTTGGAGCTAGTACCTCCCCATATATATGTATGGGATGGAGTTTGCAACTGAAAAGAAACTTTGTGTTCCCAACAAGCTAGGTGAAGGACGGCTTTCACACACACTTATCTCTCAGAAGTGAGCAAGTGGAGATTCGTTCGTTCATCTAGCACAAAGGGAACGGGTTGCAGGAGACACTTTTTCTCTGCTTTCTCAGTCTGTTTCCTAGTGCCGGTTTGAAGTTCCTGCAGTTTTCACTTAAAACCGAGTAGGAGCTAGTACCTCCCCATATATATGTATGGAATGGAGTTTGCAACTGAAAAGAAACTATGTGTTCCCAACAAGCTAGGTGAAGAACGGCTTTCACACAAACTTATCTCTCAGAACTGAGCAAGTGGAGATACGTTCGTTCATCTGGCACCAAAGGAACGGGTTGCAGGAGACACTTTTTCTCTGCATTCTCAGTCTGTTTCCTAGTGCCGGTATGAAGTTCCTGCAGTTTTCACTGTAAAACCGAGTTGGAGCTAGTACCTCCCCATATATATGTATGGAATGCAGTTTGCAACTGAAAAGAAACTTTGTGTTCCCAACAAGCTAGGTGAAGGACGGCTTTCACACACACTTATCTCGCAGAACTGAGCAAGTTGAGAGACGTTCGTTTATCTAGCACTAAGGAAACGGGTTGCAGGAGACACTTTTTCTCTGATTTCTCAGTCTGTTTCCTAGTGCCGGTTTGAAGTTCCTGCAGTTTTCACTGTAAAACCGAGTTGGAGCTAGTACCTCCCCATATATATGTATGGGATGGAGTTTGCAACTGAAAAGAAACTTTGTGTTCCCAACAAGCTAGGTGAAGGACGGCTTTCACACACACTTATCTCTCAGAACTGAGCAAGTGGAGAGACGTTCGTTCATCTAGCAATAAGGGAACGGGTTGCAGGAGACACTTTTTCTCAGCTTCCTCAGTATGATTCCTAGTGCCGGTTTGAAGTTCCTGCAGTTTTCACTGTAAAACCGAGTTGGAGCTTGTACCTCCCCATATATATGTATGGAATGGAGTTTGCAACTGAAAAGAAACTTTGTGTTCCCAACATGCTAGGTGAAGGACGGCTTTCACACACAATTATCTCTCAGAACTGAGCAAGTGGAGATTCGTTCGTTCATCTAGCACCAAGGGAACGGGTTGCAGGAGACACTTTTTCTCTGCTTTCTCAGTCTGTTTCCTAGTGCCGGTTTGAAGTTCCTGCAGTTTTCACTTAAAACCGAGTAGGAGCTTGTACCTCCACATATATATGTATGGAATGGAGTTTGCAACTGAAAAGAAACTATGTTTTCCCAACAAGCTAGGTGAAGGACGGCTTTCACACAAACTTATCTCTCAGAACTGAGCAAGTGGAGAGACGTTCGTTCATCTAGCACCAAAGGAACGGGTTGCAGGAGACACTTTTTCTCTGCTTTCTCAGTCTGTTTCCTAGTGCCGGTTTGAAGTTCCTGCAGTTTTCACTTAAAACCGAGTAGGAGCTAGTACCTCCCCATATATATGTATGGAATGGAGTTTGCAACTGAAAAGAAACTATGTGTTCCCAACAAGCTAGGTGAAGAACGGCTTTCACACAAACTTATCTCTCAGAACTGAGCAAGTGGAGATACGTTCGTTCATCTGGCACCAAAGGAACGGGTTGCAGGAGACACTTTTTCTCTGCATTCTCAGTCTGTTTCCTAGTGCCGGTATGAAGTTCCTGCAGTTTTCACTGTAAAACCGAGTTGGAGCTAGTACCTCCCCATATATATGTATGGAATGCAGTTTGCAACTGAAAAGAAACTTTGTGTTCCCAACAAGCTAGGTGAAGGACGGCTTTCACACACACTTATCTCGCAGAACTGAGCAAGTTGAGAGACGTTCGTTTATCTAGCACTAAGGAAACGGGTTGCAGGAGACACTTTTTCTCTGATTTCTCAGTCTGTTTCCTAGTGCCGGTTTGAAGTTCCTGCAGTTTTCACTGTAAAACCGAGTTGGAGCTAGTACCTCCCCATATATATGTATGGGATGGAGTTTGCAACTGAAAAGAAACTTTGTGTTCCCAACAAGCTAGGTGAAGGACGGCTTTCACACACACTTATCTCTCAGAACTGAGCAAGTGGAGAGACGTTCGTTCATCTAGCAATAAGGGAACGGGTTGCAGGAGACACTTTTTCTCAGCTTCCTCAGTATGATTCCTAGTGCCGGTTTGAAGTTCCTGCAGTTTTCACTGTAAAACCGAGTTGGAGCTTGTACCTCCCCATATATATGTATGGAATGGAGTTTGCAACTGAAAAGAAACTTTGTGTTCCCAACATGCTAGGTGAAGGACGGCTTTCACACACAATTATCTCTCAGAACTGAGCAAGTGGAGATTCGTTCGTTCATCTAGCACCAAGGGAACGGGTTGCAGGAGACACTTTTTCTCTGCTTTCTCAGTCTGTTTCCTAGTGCCGGTTTGAAGTTCCTGCAGTTTTCACTTAAAACCGAGTAGGAGCTTGTACCTCCACATATATATGTATGGAATGGAGTTTGCAACTGAAAAGAAACTATGTTTTCCCAACAAGCTAGGTGAAGGACGGCTTTCACACAAACTTATCTCTCAGAACTGAGCAAGTGGAGAGACGTTCGTTCATCTAGCACCAAAGGAACGGGTTGCAGGAGACACTTTTTCTCTGCATTCTCAGTCTGTTTCCTAGTGCCGGTATGAAGTTCCTGCAGTTTTCACTGAAAAACCGAGTTGGAGCTAGTATCTCCCCATATATATGTATGGAATGGAGTTTGCAACTGAAAAGAATCTTTGTGTTCCCAACAAGCTAGGTGAAGGACGGCTTTCACACACACTTATGTCGCAGAACTGAGCAAGTGGAGAGACGTTCGTTCATCTAGCACCAAGGGAACGGGTTGCAGGAGACACTTTTTCTCTGCTTTCTCAGTCTGTTTCCTAGTGCCGGTTTGAAGTTCCTGCAGTTTTCACTGTAAAACCGAGTTGGAGCTAGTACCTCCCCATATATATGTATGGGATGGAGTTTGCAACTGAAAAGAAACTTTGTGTTCCCAACAAGCTAGGTGAAGGACGGCTTTCACACATACTTATCTCTCAGAACTGAGCAAGTGGAGAGACGTTCGTTCATCTAGCAATAAGGGAACGGGTTGCAGGAGACACTTTTTCTCAGCTTCCTCAGTCTGATTCCTAGTGCCGGTTTGAAGTTCCTGCAGTTTTCACTGTAAAACCGAGTTGGAGCTTGTACCTCCCCATATATATGTATGGAATGGAGTTTGCAACTGAAAAGAAACTTTGTGTTCCCAACAAGCTAGGTGAAGGACGGCTTTCACACACACTTATCTCGCAGAACCTAGCAAGTGGAGAGACCTTCTTTCATCTAGCACCAAGGAAACGGGTTGCAGGAGACACTTTTTCTCTGCTTTCTCAGTCTGTTTCCTAGTGCCGGTTTGAAGTTCCTGCAGTTTTCACTGTAAAACCGAGTTGGAGCTAGTACCTCCCCATATATATGTATGGGATGGAGTTTGCAACTGAAAAGAAACTTTGTGTTCCCAACAAGCTAGGTGAAGGACGGCTTTCACACTCACTTATCTCTCAGAACTGAGCAAGTGGAGAGACGTTCGTTCATCTAGCAATAAGGGAACGGGTTGCAGGAGACACTTTTTCTCAGCTTCCTCAGTCTGATTCCTAGTGCCGGTTTGAAGTTCCTGCAGTTTTCACTGTAAAACCGAGTTGGAGCTTGTACCTCCCCATATATATGTATGGAATGGAGTTTGCAACTGAAAGGAAACTTTGTGTTCCCAACAAGCTAGGTGAAGGACGGCTTTCACACACACTTATCTCGCAGAACTGAGCAAGTTGAGAGACGTTCGTTTATCTAGCACTAAGGAAACGGGTTGCAGGAGACACTTTTTCTCTGATTTCTCAGTCTGTTTCCTAGTGCCGGTTTGAAGTTCCTGCAGTTTTCACTGTAAAACCGAGTTGGAGCTAGTACCTCCCCATATATATGTATGGGATGGAGTTTGCAACTGAAAAGAAACTTTGTGTTCCCAACAAGCTAGGTGAAGGACGGCTTTCACACACACTTATCTCTCAGAACTGAGCAAGTGGAGAGACGTTCGTTCATCTAGCAATAAGGGAACGGGTTGCAGGAGACACTTTTTCTCAGCTTCCTCAGTATGATTCCTAGTGCCGGTTTGAAGTTCCTGCAGTTTTCACTGTAAAACCGAGTTGGAGCTTGTACCTCCCCATATATATGTATGGAATGGAGTTTGCAACTGAAAAGAAACTTTGTGTTCCCAACATGCTAGGTGAAGGACGGCTTTCACACACAATTATCTCTCAGAACTGAGCAAGTGGAGATTCGTTCGTTCATCTAGCACCAAGGGAACGGGTTGCAGGAGACACTTTTTCTCTGCTTTCTCAGTCTGTTTCCTAGTGCCGGTTTGAAGTTCCTGCAGTTTTCACTTAAAACCGAGTAGGAGCTTGTACCTCCACATATATATGTATGGAATGGAGTTTGCAACTGAAAAGAAACTATGTTTTCCCAACAAGCTAGGTGAAGGACGGCTTTCACACAAACTTATCTCTCAGAACTGAGCAAGTGGAGAGACGTTCGTTCATCTAGCACCAAAGGAACGGGTTGCAGGAGACACTTTTTCTCTGCTTTCTCAGTCTGTTTCCTAGTGCCGGTTTGAAGTTCCTGCAGTTTTCACTTAAAACCGAGTAGGAGCTAGTACCTCCCCATATATATGTATGGAATGGAGTTTGCAACTGAAAAGAAACTATGTGTTCCCAACAAGCTAGGTGAAGAACGGCTTTCACACAAACTTATCTCTCAGAACTGAGCAAGTGGAGATACGTTCGTTCATCTGGCACCAAAGGAACGGGTTGCAGGAGACACTTTTTCTCTGCATTCTCAGTCTGTTTCCTAGTGCCGGTATGAAGTTCCTGCAGTTTTCACTGTAAAACCGAGTTGGAGCTAGTACCTCCCCATATATATGTATGGAATGCAGTTTGCAACTGAAAAGAAACTTTGTGTTCCCAACAAGCTAGGTGAAGGACGGCTTTCACACACACTTATCTCGCAGAACTGAGCAAGTTGAGAGACGTTCGTTTATCTAGCACTAAGGAAACGGGTTGCAGGAGACACTTTTTCTCTGATTTCTCAGTCTGTTTCCTAGTGCCGGTTTGAAGTTCCTGCAGTTTTCACTGTAAAACCGAGTTGGAGCTAGTACCTCCCCATATATATGTATGGGATGGAGTTTGCAACTGAAAAGAAACTTTGTGTTCCCAACAAGCTAGGTGAAGGACGGCTTTCACACACACTTATCTCTCAGAACTGAGCAAGTGGAGAGACGTTCGTTCATCTAGCAATAAGGGAACGGGTTGCAGGAGACACTTTTTCTCAGCTTCCTCAGTATGATTCCTAGTGCCGGTTTGAAGTTCCTGCAGTTTTCACTGTAAAACCGAGTTGGAGCTTGTACCTCCCCATATATATGTATGGAATGGAGTTTGCAACTGAAAAGAAACTTTGTGTTCCCAACATGCTAGGTGAAGGACGGCTTTCACACACAATTATCTCTCAGAACTGAGCAAGTGGAGATTCGTTCGTTCATCTAGCACCAAGGGAACGGGTTGCAGGAGACACTTTTTCTCTGCTTTCTCAGTCTGTTTCCTAGTGCCGGTTTGAAGTTCCTGCAGTTTTCACTTAAAACCGAGTAGGAGCTTGTACCTCCACATATATATGTATGGAATGGAGTTTGCAACTGAAAAGAAACTATGTTTTCCCAACAAGCTAGGTGAAGGACGGCTTTCACACAAACTTATCTCTCAGAACTGAGCAAGTGGAGAGACGTTCGTTCATCTAGCACCAAAGGAACGGGTTGCAGGAGACACTTTTTCTCTGCATTCTCAGTCTGTTTCCTAGTGCCGGTATGAAGTTCCTGCCGTTTTCACTGAAAAACCGAGTTGGAGCTAGTATCTCCCCATATATATGTATGGAATGGAGTTTGCAACTGAAAAGAATCTTTGTGTTCCCAACAAGCTAGGTGAAGGACGGCTTTCACACACACTTATGTCGCAGAACTGAGCAAGTGGAGAGACGTTCGTTCATCTAGCACCAAGGGAACGGGTTGCAGGAGACACTTTTTCTCTGCTTTCTCAGTCTGTTTCCTAGTGCCGGTTTGAAGTTCCTGCAGTTTTCACTGTAAAACCGAGTTGGAGCTAGTACCTCCCCATATATATGTATGGGATGGAGTTTGCAACTGAAAAGAAACTTTGTGTTCCCAACAAGCTAGGTGAAGGACGGCTTTCACACATACTTATCTCTCAGAACTGAGCAAGTGGAGAGACGTTCGTTCATCTAGCAATAAGGGAACGGGTTGCAGGAGACACTTTTTCTCAGCTTCCTCAGTCTGATTCCTAGTGCCGGTTTGAAGTTCCTGCAGTTTTCACTGTAAAACCGAGTTGGAGCTTGTACCTCCCCATATATATGTATGGAATGGAGTTTGCAACTGAAAAGAAACTTTGTGTTCCCAACAAGCTAGGTGAAGGACGGCTTTCACACACACTTATCTCGCAGAACCTAGCAAGTGGAGAGACCTTCTTTCATCTAGCACCAAGGAAACGGGTTGCAGGAGACACTTTTTCTCTGCTTTCTCAGTCTGTTTCCTAGTGCCGGTTTGAAGTTCCTGCAGTTTTCACTGTAAAACCGAGTTGGAGCTAGTACCTCCCCATATATATGTATGGGATGGAGTTTGCAACTGAAAAGAAACTTTGTGTTCCCAACAAGCTAGGTGAAGGACGGCTTTCACACTCACTTATCTCTCAGAACTGAGCAAGTGGAGAGACGTTCGTTCATCTAGCAATAAGGGAACGGGTTGCAGGAGGCACTTTTTCTCAGCTTCCTCAGTCTGATTCCTAGTGCCGGTTTGAAGTTCCTGCAGTTTTCACTGTGAAAACGAGTTGGAGCTTGTACCTACCCATATATATGTATGGAATGGAGTTTGCAACTGAAAAGAAACTTTGTGTTCCCAACAAGCTAGGTGAAGGACGGCTTTCACACACAATTATCTCTCAGAACTGAGCAAGTGGAGAGACGTTCGTTCATCTAGCACCAAGGGAACGGGTTGCATGAGACACTTTTTCTCTGCTTTCTCAGTCTGTTTCCTAGTGCCGGTATGATGTTAATGCAGTTTTCACTGTAAAACCGAGTTGGAGCTTCTACCTCCCCATATATATGTATGGAATGGAGTTTGCAACTAAAAAGAAACTTTGTGTTCCCAACAAGCTAGGTGAAGGACGGCTTTCACACACACTTATCTCTCAGAACTGAGCAAGTGGAGAGACGTTCGTTCATCTAGCACCAAGGGAACGGGTTGCAGGAGACACTTTTTCTCTGCTTTCTCAGTCTGTTTCCTAGTGCCGGTTTGAAGTTCCTGCAGTTTTCACTGTGAAACAGATTTGGAGCTAGTACCTCCCCATATATATGTATGGAATGGAGTTTGCAAATGAAAAGAAACTTTGTGTTCCCAACAAGCTAGGTGAAGGACGGCTTTAACACACACTTATCTCTCAGAACTGAGCAAGTGGAGAGACGTTCGTTCATCTAGCACCAAGGGAACGGGTTGCAGGAGACAATTTTTCTCTGCATTCTCAGTCTGTTTCCTAGTGCCGGTTTGAAGTTCCTGCAGTTTTCACTGTAAAACCGAGTTGGAGCTAGTACCTCCCCATATATATGAATGAAATGGAGTTTGCAACTGAAAAGAAACTTTGTGTTCCCAACAAGCTAGGTGAAGGACGGCTTTCACACACACTTATCTCTCAGAACTGAGCAAGTGGAGAGACGTTCGTTCATCTAGCACCAAGGGAACGGGTTGCAGGAGACACTTTTTCTCTGCATTCTCAGTCTGTTTCCTAGTGCCGGTTTGAAGTTCCTGCTGTTTTCACTGTAAAACCGAGTTGGCGCTAGTACCTCCCAATATATATGTAAGGAATGGAGTTTGCAACTGAAAAGAAACTTTGTGTTCCCAACAAGCTAGATGAAGGACGGCTTTCACACACACTTATCTATCAGAACTGAGCAAGTGGAGAGACGTTCGTTCATATAGCACCAAGGGAACGTGTTGCAGGAGATAATTTTTCTCTGCTTTCTCAGTCTGTTTCCTAGTGCCGGTTTGAAGTTCCTGCAGTTTTCACTTAAAACCGAGTAGGAGCTAGTACCTCCCCATATATATGTATGGAATGGAGTTTGCAACTGAAAAGAAACTTTGTGTTCCCAACAAGCTAGGTGAAGGACGGCTTTCACACACACTTATCTCTCAGAACTGAGCAAGTGGAGATACGTTCGTTCATCTAGCACCAAAGGAACGGGTTGCAGGAGACACTTTTTCTCTGCTTTCTCAGTCTGTTTCCTAGTGCCGGTTTGAAGTTCCTGCAGTTTTCACTGTAAAACCGAGTTGGAGCTAGTATCTCCCCATATATATGTATTAAATGAAGTTTGCAACTGAAAAGAAACTTTGTGTTCCCAACAAGCTAGGTGAAGGACGGCTTTCACACACACTTATCTCTCAGAACTGAGCAAGTGGAGAGACGTTCGTTCATCTAGCACCAAGGGAACGGGTTGCAGGAGACACTTTTTCTCTGCATTCTCAGTCTGTTTCCTAGTGCCGGTTTGAAGTTCCTGCTGTTTTCACTGTAAAACCGAGTTGGCGCTAGTACCTCCCAATATATATGTAAGGAATGGAGTTTGCAACTGAAAAGAAACTTTGTGTTCCCAACAAGCTAGATGAAGGACGGCTTTCACACACACTTATCTATCAGAACTGAGCAAGTGGAGAGACGTTCGTTCATATAGCACCAAGGGAACGTGTTGCAGGAGATAATTTTTCTCTGCTTTCTCAGTCTGTTTCCTAGTGCCGGTTTGAAGTTCCTGCAGTTTTCACTTAAAACCGAGTAGGAGCTAGTACCTCCCCATATATATGTATGGAATGGAGTTTGCAACTGAAAAGAAACTTTGTGTTCCCAACAAGCTAGGTGAAGGACGGCTTTCACACACACTTATCTCTCAGAACTGAGCAAGTGGAGATACGTTCGTTCATCTAGCACCAAAGGAACGGGTTGCAGGAGACACTTTTTCTCTGCTTTCTCAGTCTGTTTCCTAGTGCCGGTTTGAAGTTCCTGCAGTTTTCACTGTAAAACCGTGTTGGAGCTAGTATCTCCCCATATATATGTATTAAATGAAGTTTGCAACTGAAAAGAAACTTTGTGTTCCCAACAAGCTAGGTGAAGGACGGCTTTCACACACACTTATCTCTCAGAACTGAGCAAGTGGAGAGACGTTCGTTCATCTAGCAACAAGGGAACGGGTTGCAGGAGACACTTTTTCTCTGCTTTCTCAGTCTGTTTCCTAGTGCCGGTTTGAAGTTCCTGCAGTTTTCACTGTAAAACCGAGTTGGAGCTAGTACCTCCCCATATATATGTATGGGATGGTGTTTGCAACTGAAAAGAAACTTTGTGTTCCCAACACGCTAGGTGAAGGACGGCTTTCACACACACTTATCTCTCTGAACTGAGCTAGTGGAGATACGTTCGTTCATCTAGCACCAAGGAAACGGGTTGCAGGAGACACTTTTTCTCTGCTTTCTCAGTCTGTTTCCTAGTGCCGGTTTGAAGTTCCTGCAGTTTTCACTATAAAACCGAGTTGGAGCTAGTACCTCCCCATATATATGTATGGGATGGAGTTTGCAACTGAAAAGAAACTTTGTGTTCCCAAAACTCTAGATGAAGGACGGCTTTCACACACACTTATCTCTCAGAACTGAGCAAGTGGAGATTCGTTCGTTCATCTAGCTCCAAGGGAACGGGTTTCAGGAGACACTTTTTCTCTGCTTTCTCAGTCTGTTTCCTAGTGCCGGTTTGAAGTTCCTGCAGTTTTCACTGTAAAACCGAGTTGGAGCTAGTACCTCCCAATATATATGTATGGAATGGAGTTTGCAACTGAAAAGAAACTTTGTGTTCCCAACAAGCTAGGTGAAGGACGGCTTTCACACACACTTATCTCACAGAACTGAGCAAGTGGAGAGACGTTCGTTCATCTAGCTCCAAGGGAACGGGTTGCAGGAGACACTTTTTTTCTGCTTTCTCAGTCTGTTTCCTAGTGCCGGATTGAAGTTCCTGCAGTTTTCACTGTAAAACCGAGTTGGAGCTAGTACCTCCCCATATATATGAATGGGATGGATTTTGCAACTGAAAAGAAACTTTGTGTTCCCAACAAGCTAGGTGAAGGACGGCTTTCACACACACTTATCCCTCAGAACTGAGCAAGTGGAGATTCGTTCGTTCATCTAGCACCAAGGGAACGGGTTTCAGGAGACACTTTTTCTCTGCTTTCTCAGTCTGTTTCCTAGTGCCGGTTTGAAGTTTCTGCAGTTTTCACTGTAAAACCGAGTTGGAGCTAGTACCTCCCAATATATATGTATGGAATGGAGTTTGCAACTGAAAAGAAACTTTGTGTTCCCAACAAGCTAGGTGAAGGACGGCTTTCACACACACTTATCTCTCAGAACTGAGCAAGTGGAGAGACGTTCGTTCATCTAGCACCAAGGGAACGGGTTGAAGGGGACACTTTTTCTCTGCATTCTCAGTCTTTTTCCTAGTGCCGGTTTGAAGTTCCTGCAGTTTTCACTGTAAAACCGAGTTGGAGCTAGTACCTCCCCATATATATGAATGGGATGGATTTTGCAACTGAAAAGAAACTTTGTGTTCCCAACAAGCTAGGTGAAGGACGGCTTTCACACACACTTATCTCTCAGAACTGAGCAAGTGGAGATTCGTTCGTTCATCTAGCACCAAGGGAACGGGTTTCAGGAGACACTATTTCTCTGTTTCTCAGTCTGTTTCCTAGTGCCGGTTTGAAGTTCCTGCAGTTTTCACTGTAAAACCGAGTTGGAGCTAGTACCTCCCAATATATATGTATGCAATGGAGTTTGCATCTGAAAAGAAACTTTGTGTTCCCAACAAGCTAGGTGAAGGACGGCTTTCACACACACTTATCTCTCAGAACTGAGCAAGTGGAGAGGCGTTCGTTCATCTAGCACCAATGGAACGTGTTGCAGGAGATACTTTTTCTCTGCTTTCTCAGTCTGTTTCCTAGTGCCGGTTTGAAGTTCCTGCAGTTTTCATTTAAAACCGAGTAGGAGCTAGTACCTCCCCATATATATGTATGGATTGGAGTTTGCAACTGAAAAGAAACTGTGTGTTCCCAACAAGCTAGGTGAAGGGCGGCTTTCACACACACTTTTCTCTCAGAACTGAGCAAGTGGAGATACGTTCGTTCATCTAGCACCAAAGGAACGGGTTGCAGGAGACACTTTTTCTCAGCTTCCTCAGTCTGTTTCCTAGTGCCGGTTTGAAGTTCCTGCAGTTTTCACTGTAAAACCGAGTTGGAGCTAGTATCTCCCCATATATATGTATGGAATGGAGTTTGCAACTGAAAAGAAACTTTGTGTTCCCAACAAGCTAGGTGAAGGACGGCTTTCACACACACTTATCTCGCAGAACTGAGCAAGTGGAGAGACGTTCGTTCATCTAGCACCAAGGGAACGGGTTGCAGGAGACACTTTTTCTCTGCTTTCTCAGTCTGTTTCCTAGTGCCGGTTTGAAGTTCCTGCAGTTTTCACTGTAAAACCGAGTTGGAGCTAGTACCTCCCCATATATATTTATGGGATGGAGTTTGCAACTGAAAAGAAACTTTGTGTTCCCAAAAAGCTAGGTGAAGGACGGCTTTCACACACACTTATATCTCAGAACTGAGCAAGTGGAGATTCGTTCGTTCATCTAGCACCAACAGAACGGGATTCAGGAGACACTTTTTCTCTGCTTTCTCAGTCTGTTTCCTAGTATCGGTTTGAAGTTCCTGCAGTTTTCACTGTAAAACCGAGTTGGAGCGTGTACCTCCCTATATATATGTATGGAATGGAGTTTGCAACTGAAAAGAAACTTTGTGTTCCCAACAAGCTAGGTGAAGGACGGCTTTCACACACACTTATCTCTCAGAACTGAGCAAGTGGAGAGACGTTCGTTCATCTAGCACCAAGGGAACGGGTTGCAGGAGACACTGTTTCTCAGCTTCCTCAGTCTGTTTCCTAGTGCCGGTTTGAAGTTCCTGCAGTTTTCACTGTAAAACCGATTTGAAGCTTGTACCTCCCCATATATATGTATGGAATGGAGTTTGCATCTGAAAAGAAACTTTGTGTTCCCAACAAGCTAGGTGAAGGACGGCTTTCACACACACTTATCTCTCAGAACTGAGCAAGTGGAGAGACGTTCGTTCATCTAGCACCAAGGGAACGGGTTGCAGGAGACACTTTTTCTCTGCTTCCTCAGTCTGTTTCCTAGTGCCGGTTTGAAGTTCCTGCAGTTTTCACTGTAAAACCTAGTTGGAGTTTCTACCTCCCCATATATATGTATGGAATGGAGTTTGCAACTGAAAAGAAACTTTGTGTTCCCAACAAGCTAGGTGAAGGACGGCTTTCACATACACTTATCTCTCAGAACTGAGCAAGTGGAGAGACGTTCGTTCATCTAGCACCAAGGGAACGGGTTGCAGGAGACACTTTTTCTCTGCTTTCTCAGTCTGTTTCCTAGTGCCGGTTTCAAGTTCCTGCAGTTTTCACTGTAAAACCGAGTTGGAGCTAGTACCTCCCCATATATATGTATGGAATGGGGTTTGCAACTGAAAAGAAACTTTGTGTTCCCAAAAAGCTAGGTGAAGGACGGCTTTCACACACACTTATCTCTCAGAACTGAGCAAGTGGAGAGACGTTCGTTCATCTAGCACCAAGGGAACGGTTTGCAGGAGGCACTTTTTCTCTGCTTTCTCACTCTGTTTCCTACTGCCGGTTTGAAGTTCCTGCAGTTTTCACTGTAAAATCGAGTTGGAGCTTCTACCTCCCCATATATATGTATGGAATGGAGTTTGCAACTGAAAAGAAACTTTGTGTTCCCAACAAGCTAGGTGAAGGACGGCTTTCACACGCACTTATCTCTCAGAACTGAGCAAGTGGAGAGACTTTCGTTCATCTAGCACCAAGGGAACGGGTTGCAGGAGACACTTTTTCTCTGCATTCTCAGTCTGTTTCCTAGTGCCGGTATGAAGTTCCTGCAGTTTTCAGTGTAAAATCGAGTTGGAGCTTGTACCTCCCCATATATATGTATGGAATGGAGTTTGCAACTGAAAAGATACTTTGTGTTCCCAACAAGCTAGGTGAAGGACGGCTTTCACACACACTTATCTCTCAGAACTGAGCAAGTGGAGAGACTTTCGTTCATCTAGCACCAAGGGAACGGGTTGCAGGAGACACTTTTTCTCTGCTTTCTCAGTCTGTTTCCTAGTGCCGGTTTGAAGTTCCTGCAGTTTTCACTGTAAAACCGAGTTGGAGCTAGTACCTCCCCATATATATGTATGGAATGGAGTTTGCAACTGAAAAGAAACTTTGTGTTCCCAACAAGCTAGGTGAAGGACGGCTTTCACACACACATATCTCGCAGAACTGAGCAAGTGGAGAGACGTTCGTTCATCTAGCACCAAGGGAACGGGTTGCAGCAGACACTTTTTCTCTGCTTTCTCAGTCTGTTTCCTAGTGCCGGTTTGAAGTTCCTGCAGTTTTCACTGTAAAACCGAGTTGGAGCTAGTACCTCCCCATATATATTTATGGGATGGAGTTTGCAACTGAAAAGAAACTTTGTGTTCCCAAAAAGCTAGGTGAAGTACGGCTTTCACACACACTTATCTCTCAGAACTGAGCAAGTGGAGATTCGTTCGTTCATCTAGCACCAACGGAACGGGATTCAGGAGACACTTTTTCTCTGCTTTCTCAGTCTTTTTCCTAGTATCGGTTTGAAGTTCCTGCAGTTTTCACTGTAAAACCGAGTTGGAGCTAGTACCTCCCAATATATATGTATGGAATGGAGTTTGCAACTGAAAAGAAACTTTGTGTTCCCAACAAGCTAGGTGAAGGACGGCTTTCACACACACTTATCTCGCAGAACTGTGCAAGTGGAGAGACGTTCGTTCATCTAGCACCAAGGGAACGGGTTGCAGGAGATACTTTTTCTCTGCTTCCTCAGTCTGTTTCCTACTGCCGGTTTGAAGTTCCTGCAGTTTTCACTGTAAAACCGATTTGAAGCTTGTACCTCCCCATATATATGTATGGAATGGAGTTTGCATCTGAAAAGAAACTTTGTGTTCCCAACAAGCTAGGTGAAGGACGGCTTTCACACACACTTATCTCTGAGAACTGAGCAAGTGGAGAGACGTTCGTTCATCTAGCACCAAGGGAACGGGTTGCAGGAGACACATTTTCTCTGCTTCCTCAGTCTGTTTCCTAGTGCCGGTTTGAAGTTCCTGCAGTTTTCACTGTAAAACCGAGTTGGAGTTTCTACCTCCCCATATATATGTATGGAATGGAGTTTGCAACTGAAAAGAAACTTTGTGTTCCCAACAAGCTAGGTGAAGGACGGCTTTCACATACACTTATCTCTCAGAACTGAGCAAGTGGAGAGACGTTCGTTCATCTAGCACCAAGGGAACGGGTTGCAGGAGACACTTTTTCTCTGCTTTCTCAGTCTGTTTCCTAGTGCCGGTTTCAAGTTCCTGCAGTTTTCACTGTAAAACCGAGTTGGAGCTAGTACCTCCCCATATATATGTATGGAATGGGGTTTGCAACTGAAAAGAAACTTTGTGTTCCCAAAAAGCTAGGTGAAGGACGGCTTTCACACACACTTATCTCTCAGAACTGAGCAAGTGGAGAGACGTTCGTTCATCTAGCACCAAGGGAACGGTTTGCAGGAGGCACTTTTTCTCTGCTTTCTCACTCTGTTTCCTACTGCCGGTTTGAAGTTCCTGCAGTTTTCACTGTAAAATCGAGTTGGAGCTTCTACCTCCCCATATATATGTATGGAATGGAGTTTGCAACTGAAAAGAAACTTTGTGTTCCCAACAAGCTAGGTGAAGGACGGCTTTCACACGCACTTATCTCTCAGAACTGAGCAAGTGGAGAGACTTTCGTTCATCTAGCACCAAGGGAACGGTTTGCAGGAGACACTTTTTCTCTGCATTCTCAGTCTGTTTCCTAGTGCCGGTATGAAGTTCCTGCAGTTTTCAGTGTAAAACCGAGTTGGAGCTTGTACCTCCCCATATATATGTATGGAATGGAGTTTGCAACTGAAAAGATACTTTGTGTTCCCAACAAGCTAGGTGAAGGACGGCTTTCACACACACTTATCTCTCAGAACTGAGCAAGTGGAGAGACTTTCGTTCATCTAGCACCAAGGGAACGGATTGCAGGAGACACTTTTTCTCTGCTTTCTCAGTCTGTTTCCTAGTGCCGGTTTGAAGTTCCTGCAGTTTTCACTGTAAAACCGAGTTGGAGCTAGTACCTCCCCATATATATGTATGGAATGGAGTTTGCAACTGAAAAGAAACTTTGTGTTCCCAAAAAGCTGGGTGAAGGACGGCTTTCACACACACTTAACTCTCAGAACTGAGCAAGTGGAGAGACGTTCGTTCATCTAGCACCAAGGGAACGGGTTGCAGGAGACACATTTTCTCTGCTTTCTCAGTCTGTTTCCTAGTGCCGGTTTGATGTTCCTGCAGTTTTCACTGTAAAACCGAGTTGGAGCTAGTACCTCACCATATATATGTATGGAATGGAGTTTGCAACTGAAAAGAAACTTTGTGTTCCCAACAAGCTAGGGGAAGGACGGCTTTCACACACACTTACATCTCAGAACTGAGCAAGTGAAGAGACGTTCGTTCATCTAGCACCAAGGGAACGGGTTGCAGGAGACAATTTTTCTCTGCATTCTCAGTCTGTTTCCTAGTGCCGGTATGAAGTTCCTGCAGTTTTCACTGTAAAACCGAGTTGGAGCTTGTACCTCCCCATATATACGTATGGAATGGAGTTTGCAACTGAAAAGAAACTTTGTGTTCCCAACAAGCTATTTGAAGGACGGATTTCACACACACTTATCTCTCAGAACAGAGCAAGTGGAGAGACTTTCGTTCATCTAGCACCAAGGGAACGGGTTGCAGGAGACACTTTTTCTCTGCTTTCTCAGTCTGTTTCCTAGTGCCGGTTTGAAGTTCCTGCAGTTTTCACTGTAAAACCGATTTGGAGCTAGTACCCCCCAATATATATGTATGGAATGGAGTTTGCAACTGAAAAGAAACTTTGTGTTCCCAACAAGCTAGGTGAAGTACGGCTTTCACACACACTTATCCCTCAGAACTGAGCAAGTGGAGAGAAGTTCGTTCATCTAGCACCAAGGGAACGGGTTGCAGGAGACAATTTTTCTCTGCTTCCTCAGTCTGTTTCCTAGTGCCGGTTTGAAGTTCCTGCAGTTTTCACTGTAAACCGAGTTGGAGCTTCTACCTCCCCATATATATGTATGGAATGGTGTTTGCAACTGAAAAGAAACTTTGTGTTCCCAACAAGCTAGGTGAAGGACGGCTTTCACACGCACTTATCTCTCAGAACTGAGCAAGTGGAGAGACGTTCGTTCATCTAGCACCAAGGGAACGGGTTGCAGGAGACACTTTTTCTCTGCATTCTCAGTCTGTTTCCTAGTGCCGGTATGAAGTTCCTGCAGTTTTAAGTGTAAAACCGAGTTGGAGCTTGTACCTCCCCATATATATGTATGGAATGGAGTTTGCAACTGAAAAGGAACTTTGTGTTCCCAACAAGCTAGGTGAAGGACGGCTTTCACACACACTTATCTCTCAGAACTGAGCAAGTGGAGAGACGTTCGTTCATCTAGCACAAAGGGAACGGGTTGCAGGAGACACTTTTTCTCTGCTTTCTCAGTCTGTTTCCTAGTGCCGGTTTGAAGTTCCTGCAGTTTTCACTGTCAAAAAGATTTGGAGCTAGTATCTCCCCATATATATATATGGAATGGAGTTTACAACTGAAAAGAAACTTTGTGTTCCCAACAAGCTAGGTGAAGAGCGGCTTTCACACACATTTATCTCTCAGAACTGAGCAAGTGGAGAGACGTTCGTTCATCTGGCACCAAGGGAACGGGTTGCAGGAGACACTTTTTCTCAGCTTTCTCAGTCTGTTTCCTAGTGCCGGTTTGAAGTTCCTGCAGTTTTCACTGTAAAACCGAGTTGGAGCTAGTACCTCCCCATATATATGTATGGAATGGAGTTTGCAACTGAAAAGATACTTTGTGTTCCCAAAAAGCTAGGTGAAGGACGGCTTTCACACGCACTTATCTCTCAGAACTGAGCAAGTGGAGAGACGTTCGTTCATCTAGCACCAAGGGAACGGGTTGCAGGAGACACTTTTTCTCTGCTTCCTCAGTCTGTTTCCTAGTGCCGGTATGAAGTTCCTGCAGTTTTCACTGTAAAACCGAGTTGGAGCTTGTACCTCCCCATATATACGTATGGAATGGAGTTTGCAACTGAAAAGAAACTTTGTGTTCCCAACAAGCTATGTGAAGGACGGATTTCACACACACTTATCTCTCAGAACAGAGCAAGTGGAGAGACTTTCGTTCATCTAGCACCAAGGGAACGGGTTGCAGGAGACACTTTTTCTCTGCTTTCTCAGTCTGTTTCCTAGTGCCGGTTTGAAGTTCCTGCAGTTTTCACTGTAAAACCGATTTGGAGCTAGTACCCCCCAATATATATGTATGGAATGGAGTTTGCAACTGAAAAGAAACTTTGTGTTCCCAACAAGCTAGGTGAAGGACGGCTTTCACACACACTTATCCCTCAGAACTGAGCAAGTGGAGAGAAGTTCGTTCATCTAGCAGCAAGGGAACGGGTTGCAGGAGACAATTTTTCTCTGCTTCCTCAGTCTGTTTCCTAGTGCCGGTTTGAAGTTCCTGCAGTTTTCACTGTAAACCGAGTTGGAGCTTCTACCTCCCCATATATATGTATGGAATGGTGTTTGCAACTGAAAAGAAACTTTGTGTTCCCAACAAGCTAGGTGAAGGACGGCTTTCACACGCAATTATCTCTCAGAACTGAGCAAGTGGAGAGACGTTCGTTCATCTAGCACCAAGGGAACGGGTTGCAGGAGACACTTTTTCTCTGCATTCTCAGTCTGTTTCCTAGTGCCGGTATGAAGTTCCTGCAGTTTTAAGTGTAAAACCGAGTTGGAGCTTGTACCTCCCCATATATATGTATGGAATGGAGTTTGCAACTGAAAAGGAACTTTGTGTTCCCAACAAGCTAGGTGAAGGACGGCTTTCACACACACTTATCTCTCAGAACTGAGCAAGTGGAGAGACGTTCGTTCATCTAGCACAAAGGGAACGGGTTGCAGGAGACACTTTTTCTCTGCTTTCTCAGTCTGTTTCCTAGTGCCGGTTTGAAGTTCCTGCAGTTTTCACTGTCAAAAAGATTTGGAGCTAGTATCTCCCCATATATATATATGGAATGGAGTTTACAACTGAAAAGAAACTTTGTGTTCCCAACAAGCTAGGTGAAGAGCGGCTTTCACACACATTTATCTCTCAGAACTGAGCAAGTGGAGAGACGTTCGTTCATCTGGCACCAAGGGAACGGGTTGCAGGAGACACTTTTTCTCAGCTTTCTCAGTCTGTTTCCTAGTGCCGGTTTGAAGTTCCTGCAGTTTTCACTGTAAAACCGAGTTGGAGCTAGTACCTCCCCATATATATGTATGGAATGGAGTTTGCAACTGAAAAGATACTTTGTGTTCCCAAAAAGCTAGGTGAAGGACGGCTTTCACACGCACTTATCTCTCAGAACTGAGCAAGTGGAGAGACGTTCGTTCATCTAGCACCAAGGGAACGGGTTGCAGGAGACACTTTTTCTCTGCTTTCTCACTATGTTTCCTACTGCCGGTTTGAAGTTCCTGCAGTTTTCACTGTAAAACCGAGTTTGAGCTTCTACCTCCCCATATATATGTATGGAATGGAGTTTGAAACTGAAAAGAAACTTTGTGTTTCCAACAAGCTAGGTGAAGGACGGCTTTCACACGCACTTATCTCTCAGAACTGAGCAAGTGGAGAGACGTTCGTTCATCTAGCACCAAGGGAACGGGTTGCAGGAGACACTTTTTGTCAGATTTCTCAATCTGTTTCCTAGTGCCGGTTTGAAGTTCCTGCAGTTTTCACTGTCAAACGGAGTTGGAGCTTGTACCTCCATATATATATGTATGGAATGGAGTTTGCACCTGAAAAGAAACTTTGTGTTCCCAACAAGCTAGGGGAAGGACGGCTTTCACACACACTTATTTCTCAGAAATGAGCAAGTGAAGAGACGTTCGTTCATCTAGCACCAAGGGAACGGGTTGCAGGAGACACTTTTTCTCGCTTTCTCAGTATGTTTCCTAGTGCCGGTTTGAAGTTCCTGCAGTTATCACTGTAAAACAGAGTTGGAGCTTCTACCTCCCCATATATATGTATGGAATGGAGTTTGCAACTGAAAAGAAACTTTGTGTTCCCAACAAGCTAGGTGAAGGACGGCTTTCACACACACTTATCTCTCAGAACAGAGCAAGTGGAGAGACGTTCTTTCATCTAGAACCAAGGGAACGGGTTGCAGGAGACACTTTTTCTCTGCTTTCTCAGTCTGTTTCCTAGTGCCGGTTTCAAGTTCCTGCAGTTTTCACTGTAAAACCGAGTTGGAGCTACTACCTCCCCTTATATATGTATGGAATGGGGTTTGCAACTGAAAAGAAACTTTGTGTTCCCAAAAAGCTAGGTGAAGGACGGCTTTCACACACACTTATCTCTCAGAACTGAGCAAATGGAGAGACGTTCGTTCATCTAGCACCAAGGGAACGGTTTGCAGGAGGCACTTTTTCTCTGCTTTCTCACTCTGTTTCCTACTGCCGGTTTGAAGTTCCTGCAGTTTTCACTGTAAAATCGAGTTGGAGCTTCTACCTCCCCATATATATGTATGGAATGGAGTTTGCAACTGAAAAGAAACTTTGTGTTCCCAACAAGCTAGGTGAAGGACGGCTTTCACACGCACTTATCTCTCAGAACTGAGCAAGTGGAGAGACTTTCGTTTATCTAGCACCAAGGGAACGGGTTGCAGGAGACACTTTTTCTCTGCATTCTCAGTCTGTTTCCTAGTGCCGGTATGAAGTTCCTGCAGTTTTCAGTGTAAAACCGAGTTGGAGCTTGTACCTCCCCATATATATGTATGGAATGGAGTTTGCCACTGAAAAGATACTTTGTGTTCCCAACAAGCTAGGTGAAGGACGGCTTTCACACACACTTATCTCTCAGAACTGAGCAAGTGGAGAGACTTTCGTTCATCTAGCACCAAGGGAACGGGTTGCAGGAGACACTTTTTCTCTGCTTTCTCAGTCTGTTTCCTAGTGCCGGTTTGAAGTTCCTGCAGTTTTCACTGTAAAACCGAGTTGGAGCTAGTACCTCCCCATATATATGTATGGAATGGAGTTTGCAACTGAAAAGAAACTTTGTGTTCCCAAAAACCTAGGTGAAGGACGGCTTTCACACACACTTAACTCTCAGAACTGAGCAAGTGGAGAGACGTTCGTTCATCTAGCACCAAGGGAACGGGTTGCAGGAGACACTTTTTCTCTGCTTTCTCAGTCTGTTTCGTAGTGCCGGTTTGAAGTTCCTGCAGTTTTCACTGTAAAACCGAGTTGGAGCTTCTACCTCCCCATATATATGTATGGAATGGAGTTTGCAACTGAAAAGAAACTTTGTGTTCCCAACAAGCTAGGTGAAGGACGGCTTTCACACGCATTTATCTCTCATAACTGAGCAAGTGGAGAGACTTTCGTTCATCTAGCACCAAGGGAACGGGTTGCAGGAGACACTTTTTCTCTGCATTCTCAGTCTGTTTCCTAGTGCCGGTATGAAGTTCCTGCAGTTTTCAGTGTAAAACCGAGTTGGAGCTTGTACCTCCCCATATATATGTATGGAATGGAGTTTGCAACTGAAAAGATACTTTGTGTTCCCAACAAGCTAGGTGAAGGACGGCTTTCACACACACTTATCTCTCAGAACTGAGCAAGTGGAGAGACTTTCGTTCATCTAGCACCAAGGGAACGGGTTGCAGGAGACACATTTTCTCTGCTTTCTCAGTCTGTTTCCTAGTGCCGGTTTGATGTTCCTGCAGTTTTCACTGTAAAACCGAGTTGGAGCTAGTACCTCACCATATATATGTATGGAATGGAGTTTGCAACTGAAAAGAAACTTTGTGTTCCCAACAAGCTAGGTGAAGAACGGCTTTCACACATACATATCTCTCAGAACTGAGCAAGTGGAGAGACGTTCGTTCATCTAGCACCAAGGGAACAGGTTGCAGGAGACATATTTTCTCTGCTTCCTCAGTCTGTTTCTTAGTGCCGGTTTGAATTTCCTGCAGTTTTCACTGTAAATCAGAGTTGGAGCTTGTACCTCCCCATATATATGTATGGAATGGAGTTTGCAACTGAAAAGAAACTTTGTGTTCCCAACAAGCTAGGTGAAGGAAGGCTTTCACACACACTTATCTCTCAGATCTGAGCAAGTGGAGAGACGTTCGTTCATCTAGCACCAAGGGAACGGGTTGCAGGGGACACTTTTTCTCTGTTTTCTCAGTCTGTTTCCTAGTGCCGGTTTGAAGTTCCTGCAGTTTTCACTGTCAAAACGATTTGGAGCTAGTATCTCCCCATATATATGTATGGAATGGAGTTTACAACTGAAAAGAAACTTTGTGTTCCCAACAAGCTAGGTGAAGAGCGGCTTTCACACACATTTATCTCTCAGAACTGAGCAAGTGGAGAGACGTTCGTACATCTGGCACCAAGGGAACGGGTTGCAGGAGACACTTTTTCTCTGCTTTCTCAGTCTGTTTCCTACTGCCGGTTTGAAGTTCCGGCAGTTTTCACTGTAAAACCGAGTTGGAGCTAGTACCTCCCCATATATATGTATGGAATGGAGTTTGCAACTGAAAAGAAACTTTGTGTTCCCAAAAACTAGGTGAAGGACGGCTTTCACACGCACTTATCTCTCAGAACTGAGCAAGTGGAGAGACGTTCGTTCATCTAGCACCAAGGGAACGGGTTGCAGTAGACACTTTTTCTCTGCATTCTCAGTCTGTTTCCTAGTGCCGGTATGAAGTTCCTGCCGTTTTAAGTGTAAAACCGAGTTGGAGCTTGTACCTCCCCATATATATGTATGGAATGGAGTTTGCAACTGAAAAGGAACTTTGTGTTCCCAACAAGCTAGGTGAAGGACGGCTTTCACACACACTTATCTCTCAGAACTGAGCAAGTGGAGAGACGTTCGTTCATCTAGCACCAAGGGAACGGGTTGCAGGAGACACTTTTTCTCTGCTTTCTCAGTCTGTTTCCTAGTGCCGGTTTGAAGTTCCTGCAGTTTTCACTGTCAAAAAGATTTGGAGCTAGTATCTCCCCATATATATATATGGAATGGAGTTTACAACTGAAAAGAAACTTTGTGTTCCCAACAAGCTAGGTGAAGTGCGGCTTTCACACACATTTATCTCTCAGAACTGAGCAAGTGGAGAGACGTTCGTTCATCTGGCACCAAGGGAACGGGTTGCAGGAGACACTTTTTCTCAGCTTTCTCAGTCTGTTTCCTAGTGCCGGTTTGAAGTTCCTGCAGTTTTCACTGTAAAATCGAGTTGGAGCTAGTACCTCCCCATATATATGTATGGAATGGAGTTTGCAACTGAAAAGATACTTTGTGTTCCCAAAAAGCTAGGTGAAGGACGGCTTTCACACGCACTTATCTCTCAGAACTGAGCAAGTGGAGAGACGTTCGTTCATCTAGCACCAAGGGAACGGGTTGCAGGAGACACTTTTTCTCTGCTTTCTCACTATGTTTCCTACTGCCGGTTTGAAGTTCCTGCAGTTTTCACTGTAAAACCGAGTTTGAGCTTCTACCTCCCCATATATATGTATGGAATGGAGTTTGAAACTGAAAAGAAACTTTGTGTTTCCAACAAGCTAGGTGAAGGACGGCTTTCACACGCACTTATCTCTCAGAACTGAGCAAGTGGAGAGACGTTCGTTCATCTAGCACCAAGGGAACGGGTTGCAGGAGACACTTTTTCTCTGCATTCTCAGTCTGTTTCCTAGTGCCGGTATGAAGTTCCTGCAGTTTTAAGTGTAAAACCGAGTTGGAGCTTGTACCTCCCCATATATATGTATGGAATGGAGTTTGCAACTGAAAAGGAACTTTGTGTTCCCAACAAGCTAGGTGAAGGACGGCTTTCACACACACTTATCTCTCAGAACTGAGCAAGTGGAGAGACGTTCGTTCATCTAGCACCAAGGGAACGGGTTGCAGGAGACACTTTTTCTCTGCTTTCTCAGTCTGTTTCCTAGTGCCGGTTTGAAGTTCCTGCAGTTTTCACTGTCAAAAAGATTTGGAGCTAGTATCTCCCCATATATATATATGGAATGGAGTTTACAACTGAAAAGAAACTTTGTGTTCCCAACAAGCTAGGTGAAGAGCGGCTTTCACACACATTTATCTCTCAGAACTGAGCAAGTGGAGAGACGTTCGTTCATCTGGCACCAAGGGAACGGGTTGCAGGAGACACTTTTTCTCAGCTTTCTCAGTCTGTTTCCTAGTGCCGGTTTGAAGTTCCTGCAGTTTTCACTGTAAAACCGAGTTGGAGCTAGTACCTCCCCATATATATGTAAGGAATGGAGTTTGCAACTGAAAAGATACTTTGTGTTCCCAAAAAGCTAGGTGAAGGACGGCTTTCACACGCACTTATCTCTCAGAACTGAGCAAGTGGAGAGACGTTCGTTCATCTAGCACCAAGGGAACGGGTTGCAGGAGACACTTTTTCTCTGCTTTCTCACTATGTTTCCTACTGCCGGTTTGAAGTTCCTGCAGTTTTCACTGTAAAACCGAGTTTGAGCTTCTACCTCCCCATATATATGTATGGAATGGAGTTTGAAACTGAAAAGAAACTTTGTGTTTCCAACAAGCTAGGTGAAGGACGGCTTTCACACGCACTTATCTCTCAGAACTGAGCAAGTGGAGAGACGTTCGTTCATCTAGCACCAAGGGAACGGGTTGCAGGAGACACTTATTCTCTGCTTTCTCAGTCTGTTTCCTAGTGCCGGTTTGAAGTTCCTGCAGTTTTCACTGTCAAACGGAGTTGGAGCTTGTACCTCCATATATATATGTATGGAATGGAGTTTGCACCTGAAAAGAAACTTTGTGTTCCCAACAAGCTAGGGGAAGGACGGCTTTCACACACACTTATTTCTCAGAAATGAGCAAGTGAAGAGACGTTCGTTCATCTAGCACCAAGGGAACGGGTTGCAGGAGACACTTTTTCTCGCTTTCTCAGTATGTTTCCTAGTGCCGGTTTGAAGTTCCTGCAGTTATCACTGTAAAACCGAGTTGGAGCTTGTACCTCCCCATATATATGTATGGAATGGAGTTTGCAACTGAAAAGGAACTTTGTGTTCCCAACAAGCTAGGTGAAGGACGGCTTTCACACACACTTATCTCTCAGAACTGAGCAAGTGGAGAGACGTTCGTTCATCTAGCACCAAGGGAACGGGTTGCAGGAGACACTTTTTCTCTGCTTTCTCAGTCTGTTTCCTAGTGCCGGTTTGAAGTTCCTGCAGTTTTCACTGTCAAAAAGATTTGGAGCTAGTATCTCCCCATATATATATATGGAATGGAGTTTACAACTGAAAAGAAACTTTGTGTTCCCAACAAGCTAGGTGAAGAGCGGCTTTCACACACATTTATCTCTCAGAACTGAGCAAGTGGAGAGACGTTCGTTCATCTGGCACCAAGGGAACGGGTTGCAGGAGACACTTTTTCTCAGCTTTCTCAGTCTGTTTCCTAGTGCCGGTTTGAAGTTCCTGCAGTTTTCACTGTAAAACCGAGTTGGAGCTAGTACCTCCCCATATATATGTAAGGAATGGAGTTTGCAACTGAAAAGATACTTTGTGTTCCCAAAAAGCTAGGTGAAGGACGGCTTTCACACGCACTTATCTCTCAGAACTGAGCAAGTGGAGAGACGTTCGTTCATCTAGCACCAAGGGAACGGGTTGCAGGAGACACTTTTTCTCTGCTTTCTCACTATGTTTCCTACTGCCGGTTTGAAGTTCCTGCAGTTTTCACTGTAAAACCGAGTTTGAGCTTCTACCTCCCCATATATATTTATGGAATGGAGTTTGAAACTGAAAAGAAACTTTGTGTTTCCAACAAGCTAGGTGAAGGACGGCTTTCACACGCACTTATCTCTCATAACTGAGCAAGTGGAGAGACGTTCGTTCATCTAGCACCAAGGGAACGGGTTGCAGGAGACACTTTTTGTCAGATTTCTCAATCTGTTTCCTAGTGCCGGTTTGAAGTTCCTGCAGTTTTCACTGTCAAACGGAGTTGGAGATTATACCTCCATATATATATGTATGGAATGGAGTTTGCACCTGTAAAGAAACTTTGTGTTCCCAACAAGCTAGGGGAAGGACGGCTTTCACACACACTTATTTCTCAGAAATGAGCAAGTGAAGAGACGTTCGTTCATCTAGCACCAAGGGAACGGGTTGCTGGAGACACTTTTTCTCTGCTTTCTCAGTCTGTTTCCTAGTGCCGGTTTCAAGTTCCTGCAGTTTTCACTGTCAAACCGAGTTGGAGGTAGTACCTCCCCATATATATGTATGGAATGGGGTTTGCAACTGAAAAGAAACTTTGTGTTCCCAAAAAGCTAGGTGAAGGACGGCTTTCACACACACTTATCTCTCAGAACTGAGCAAGTGGAGAGACGTTCGTTCATCTAGCACCAAGGGAACGGTTTGCAGGAGGCACTTTTTCTCTGCTTTCTCACTCTGTTTCCTACTGCCGGTTTGAAGTTCCTGCAGTTTTCACTGTAAAATCGAGTTGGAGCTTCTACCTCCCCATATATATGTATGGAATGGAGTTTGCAACTGAAAAGAAACTTTGTGTTCCCAGCAAGCTAGGTGAAGGACGGCTTTCACACGCACTTATCTCTCAGAACTGAGCAAGTGGAGAGACTTTAGTTCATCTAGCACCAAGGGAACGGGTTGCAGGAGACACATTTCTCTGCATTCTCAGTCTGTTTCCTAGTGCCGGTATGAAGTTCCTGCAGTTTTCAGTGTAAAACCGAGTTGGAGCTTGTACCTCCCCATATATATGTATGGAATGGAGTTTGCAACTGAAAAGATACTTTGTGTTCCCAACAAGCTAGGTGAAGGACGGCTTTCACACACACTTATCTCTCAGAACTGAGCAAGTGGAGAGACTTTCGTTCATCTAGCACCAAGGGAACGGGTTGCAGGAGACACTTATTCTCTGCTTTCTCAGTCTGTTTCCTAGTGCCGGTTTGAAGTTCCTGCAGTCTTCACTGTAAAACCGAGTTGGAGCTAGTACCTCCCCATATATATGTATGGAATGGAGTTTGCAACTGAAAAGAAACTTTGTGTTCCCAAAAAGCTAGGTGAAGGACGGCTTTCACACACACTTAACTCTCAGAACTGAGCAAGTGGAGAGACGTTCGTTCATCTAGCACCAAGGGAACGGGTTGCAGGAGACACTTTTTCTCTGCATTCTCAATCTGTTTCCTACTGCCGGTTTGAAGTTCCTGCAGTTTTCACTGTAAAACCGAGTTGGAGCTTCTACCTCCCCATATATATGTATGGAATGGAGTTTGCAACTGAAAAGAAACTTTGTGTTCCCAACAAGCTAGGTGAAGGACGGCTTTCACACGCATTTATCTCTCATAACTGAGCAAGTGGAGAGACTTTCGTTCATCTAGCACCAAGGGAACGGGTTGCAGGAGACACTTTTTCTCTGCATTCTCAGTCTGTTTCCTAGTGCCGGTATGAAGTTCCTGCAGTTTTCAGTGTAAAACCGAGTTGGAGCTTGTACCTCCCCATATATATGTATGGAATGGAGTTTGCAACTGAAAAGATACTTTGTGTTCCCAACAAGCTAGGTGAAGGACGGCTTTCACACACACTTATCTCTCAGAACTGAGCAAGTGGAGAGACTTTCGTTCATCTAGCACCAAGGGAACGGGTTGCAGGAGACACATTTTCTCTGCTTTCTCAGTCTGTTTCCTAGTGCCGGTTTGATGTTCCTGCAGTTTTCACTGTAAAACCGAGTTGGAGCTAGTACCTCACCATATATATGTATGGAATGGAGTTTGCAACTGAAAAGAAACTTTGTGTTCCCAACAAGCTAGGTGAAGAACGGCTTTCACACATACATATCTCTCAGAACTGAGCAAGTGGAGAGACGTTCGTTCATCTAGCACCAAGGGAACAGGTTGCAGGAGACATATTTTCTCTGCTTCCTCAGTCTGTTTCTTAGTGCCGGTTTGAATTTCCTGCAGTTTTCACTGTAAATCAGAGTTGGAGCTTGTACCTCCCCATATATATGTATGGAATGGAGTTTGCAACTGAAAAGAATCTTTGTGTTCCCAACAAGCTAGGTGAAGGACGGCTTTCACACACAATTATCTCTCAGAACTGAGCAAGTGGAGAGACGTTCGTTCATCTAGCACCAAGGGAACGGGTTGCAGGAGACACTTTTTCTCTGTTTTCTCAGTCTGTTTCCTAGTGCCGGTTTCAAGTTCCTGCAGTTTTCACTGTCAAAACGATTTGGAGCTAGTATCTCCCCATATATATGTATGGAATGGAGTTTACAACTGAAAAGAAACTTTGTGTTCCCAACAAGCTAGGTGAAGAGCGGCTTTCACACACATTTATCTCTCAGAACTGAGCAAGTGGAGAGACGTTCGTTCATCTGGCACCAAGGGAACGGGTTGCAGGAGACACTTTTTCTCTGCTTTCTCAGTCTGTTTCCTACTGCCGGTTTGAAGTTCCTGCAGTTTTCACTGTAAAACCGAGTTGGAGCTAGTACCTCCCCATATATATGTATGGAATGGAGTTTGCAACTGAAAAGAAACTTTGTGTTCCCATAAACTAGGTGAAGGACGGCTTTCACACGCACTTATCTCTCAGAACTGAGCAAGTGGAGAGACGTTCGTTCATCTAGCACCAAGGGAACGGGTTGCAGGAGACACTTTTTCTCTGCTTTCTCAATCTGTTTCCTACTGCCGGTTTGAAGTTCCTGCAGTTTTCACTGTAAAACCGAGTTTGAGATTCTACCTCCCCATATATATGTATGGAATGGAGTTTGAAACTGAAAAGAAACTTTGTGTTTCCAACAAGCCAAGTGAAGGACGGCTTTCACACGCACTTATCTCTCAGAACTGAGCAAGTGGAGAGACGTTCGTTCATCTAGCACCAAGGGAACGGGTTGCAGGAGACACTTTTTGTCAGCTTTCTCAATCTGTTTCCTAGTGCCGGTATGAAGTTCCTGCAGTTTTCAGTGTAAAACCGAGTTGGAGCTTGTACCTCCCCATATATATGTATGGAATGGAGTTTGCAACTGAAAAGATACTTTGTGTTCCCAACAAGCTAGGTGAAGGACGGCTTTCACACACACTTATCTCTCAGAACTGAGCAAGTGGAGAGACTTTCGTTCATCTAGCACCAAGGGAACGGGTTGCAGGAGACACTTATTCTCTGCTTTCTCAGTCTGTTTCCTAGTGCCGGTTTGAAGTTCCTGCAGTCTTCACTGTAAAACCGAGTTGGAGCTAGTACCTCCCCATATATATGTATGGAATGGAGTTTGCAACTGAAAAGAAACTTTGTGTTCCCAAAAAGCTAGGTGAAGGACGGCTTTCACACACACTTAACTCTCAGAACTGAGCAAGTGGAGAGACGTTCGTTCATCTAGCACCAAGGGAACGGGTTGCAGGAGACACTTTTTCTCTGCATTCTCAATCTGTTTCCTACTGCCGGTTTGAAGTTCCTGCAGTTTTCACTGTAAAACCGAGTTGGAGCTTCTACCTCCCCATATATATGTATGGAATGGAGTTTGCAACTGAAAAGAAACTTTGTGTTCCCAACAAGCTAGGTGAAGGACGGCTTTCACACGCATTTATCTCTCATAACTGAGCAAGTGGAGAGACTTTCGTTCATCTAGCACCAAGGGAACGGGTTGCAGGAGACACTTTTTCTCTGCATTCTCAGTCTGTTTCCTAGTGCCGGTATGAAGTTCCTGCAGTTTTCAGTGTAAAACCGAGTTGGAGCTTGTACCTCCCCATATATATGTATGGAATGGAGTTTGCAACTGAAAAGATACTTTGTGTTCCCAACAAGCTAGGTGAAGGACGGCTTTCACACACACTTATCTCTCAGAACTGAGCAAGTGGAGAGACTTTCGTTCATCTAGCACCAAGGGAACGGGTTGCAGGAGACACATTTTCTCTGCTTTCTCAGTCTGTTTCCTAGTGCCGGTTTGATGTTCCTGCAGTTTTCACTGTAAAACCGAGTTGGAGCTAGTACCTCACCATATATATGTATGGAATGGAGTTTGCAACTGAAAAGAAACTTTGTGTTCCCAACAAGCTAGGTGAAGAACGGCTTTCACACATACATATCTCTCAGAACTGAGCAAGTGGAGAGACGTTCGTTCATCTAGCACCAAGGGAACAGGTTGCAGGAGACATATTTTCTCTGCTTCCTCAGTCTGTTTCTTAGTGCCGGTTTGAATTTCCTGCAGTTTTCACTGTAAATCAGAGTTGGAGCTTGTACCTCCCCATATATATGTATGGAATGGAGTTTGCAACTGAAAAGAATCTTTGTGTTCCCAACAAGCTAGGTGAAGGACGGCTTTCACACACAATTATCTCTCAGAACTGAGCAAGTGGAGAGACGTTCGTTCATCTAGCACCAAGGGAACGGGTTGCAGGAGACACTTTTTCTCTGTTTTCTCAGTCTGTTTCCTAGTGCCGGTTTCAAGTTCCTGCAGTTTTCACTGTCAAAACGATTTGGAGCTAGTATCTCCCCATATATATGTATGGAATGGAGTTTACAACTGAAAAGAAACTTTGTGTTCCCAACAAGCTAGGTGAAGAGCGGCTTTCACACACATTTATCTCTCAGAACTGAGCAAGTGGAGAGACGTTCGTTCATCTGGCACCAAGGGAACGGGTTGCAGGAGACACTTTTTCTCTGCTTTCTCAGTCTGTTTCCTACTGCCGGTTTGAAGTTCCTGCAGTTTTCACTGTAAAACCGAGTTGGAGCTAGTACCTCCCCATATATATGTATGGAATGGAGTTTGCAACTGAAAAGAAACTTTGTGTTCCCATAAACTAGGTGAAGGACGGCTTTCACACGCACTTATCTCTCAGAACTGAGCAAGTGGAGAGACGTTCGTTCATCTAGCACCAAGGGAACGGGTTGCAGGAGACACTTTTTCTCTGCTTTCTCAATCTGTTTCCTACTGCCGGTTTGAAGTTCCTGCAGTTTTCACTGTAAAACCGAGTTTGAGATTCTACCTCCCCATATATATGTATGGAATGGAGTTTGAAACTGAAAAGAAACTTTGTGTTTCCAACAAGCCAAGTGAAGGACGGCTTTCACACGCACTTATCTCTCAGAACTGAGCAAGTGGAGAGACGTTCGTTTATCTAGCACCAAGGGAACGGGTTGCAGGAGACACTTTTTGTCAGCTTTCTCAATCTGTTTCCTAGTGCCGGTTTGAAGTTCCTGCAGTTTTCACTGTCAAACGGAGTTGGAGCTAGTACCTCCCCATATATATGTATAGAATGGAGTTTGCAACTGAAAAGAAACTTTGTGTTCCCAACAAGCTAGGGGAAGGACGGCTTTCACACACACTTACATCTCAGAACTGAGCAAGTGAAGAGACGTTCGTTCATCTAGCACCAAGGGAACGGGTTGCAGGAGACAATTTTTCTCTGCATTCTCAGTCTGTTTCCTAGTGCCGGTATGAAGTTCCTGCAGTTTTCACTGTAAAACCGAGTTGGAGCTAGAACCTCCCCATATATACGTATGGAATGGAGTTTGCAACTGAAAAGAAACTTTGTGTTCCCAACAAGCTATGTGAAGGACGGATTTCACACACACTTATCTCTCAGAACAGAGCAAGTGGAGAGACTTTCGTTCATCTAGCACCAAGGGAACGGGTTGCAGGAGACACTTTTTCTCTGCTTTCTCAGTCTGTTTCCTAGTGCCGGTTTGAAGTTCCTGCAGTTTTCACTGTAAAACCGATTTGGAGCTAGTACCCCCCAATATATATGTATGGAATGGAGTTTGCAACTGAAAAGAAACTTTGTGTTCCCAACAAGCTAGGTGAAGTACGGCTTTCACACACACTTATCCCTCAGAACTGAGCAAGTGGAGAGAAGTTCGTTCATCTAGCACCAAGGGATCGGGTTGCAGGAGACACTTTTTCTCTGCTTCCTCAGTCTGTTTCCTAGTGCCGGTTTGAAGTTCCTGCAGTTTTCACTGTAAACCGAGTTGGAGCTTCTACCTCCCCATATATATGTACGGAATGGTGTTTGCAACTGAAAAGAAACTTTGTGTTCCAAACAAGCTAGGTGAAGGACGGCTTTCACACGCACTTATCTCTCAGAACTGAGCAAGTGGAGAGACGTTCGTTCATCTAGCACCAAGGGAACGGGTTGCAGGAGACACTTTTTCTCTGCATTCTCAGTCTGTTTCCTAGTGCCGGTATGAAGTTCCTGCAGTTTTAAGTGTAAAACCGAGTTGGAGCTTGTACCTCCCCATATATATGTATGGAATGGAGTTTGCAACTGAAAAGGAACTTTGTGTTCCCAACAAGCTAGGTGAAGGACGGCTTTCACACACACTTATCTCTCAGAACTGAGCAAGTGGAGAGACGTTCGTTCATCTAGCACCAATAGAACGGGTTGCAGGAGACACTTTTTCTCTGCTTTCTCAGTCTGTTTCCTAGTGCCGGTTTGAAGTTCCTGCAGTTTTCACTGTCAAAAAGATTTGGAGCTAGTATCTCCCCATATATATATATGGAATGGAGTTTACAACTGAAAAGAATCTTTGTGTTCCCAACAAGCTAGGTGAAGAGCGGCTTTCACACACATTTATCTCTCAGAACTGAGCAAGTGGAGAGACTTTCGTTCATCTGGCACCAAGGGAACGGGTTGCAGGAGACACTTTTTCTCAGCTTTCTCAGTCTGTTTCCTAGTGCCGGTTTGAAGTTCCTGCAGTTTTCACTGTAAAACCGAGTTGGAGCTAGTACCTCCCCATATATATGTATTGAATGGAGTTTGCAACTGAAAAGATACTTTGTGTTCCCAAAAAGCTAGGTGAAGGACGGCTTTCACACGCACTTATCTCTCAGAACTGAGCAAGTGGAGAGACGTTCGTTCATCTAGCACCAAGGGAACGGGTTGCAGGAGACACTTTTTCTCTGCTTTCTCACTATGTTTCCTACTGCCGGTTTGAAGTTCCTGCAGTTTTCACTGTCAAACGGATTTGGAGCTAGTACCTCCCCATATATATGTATGGAATGGAGTTTGCAACTGAAAAGAAACTTTGTGTTCCCAACAAGCTAGGTGAAGGACGGCTTTCACACACACTTATCTCTCAGAACTGAGCAAGTGGAGAGACGTTCGTTCATCTAGCACCAAGGGAACGGGTTGCAGGAGACACTTTTTCTCTGCTTTCTCAGTCTGTTTCCTAGTGCCGGTTTGAAGTTCCTGCAGTTTTCACTGTAAAACAGAGTTGGAGCTAGTATCTCCCCATGTATGGAATGGAGTTTGCAACTGAAAAGAAACTTTGTGTTCCCAACAAGCTAGGTGAAGGACGGCTTTCACACACACTTATCTCGCAGAACTGAGCAAGTGGAGAGACGTTCGTTCATCTAGCACCAAAGGAACGGGTTGCAGGAGACACTATTTCTCTGCTATCTCAGTATGTCTCCTAGTGCCGGTTTGAAGTTCCTGCAGTTTTCACTGTAAAACAGAGTTGGAGCTTCTACCTCCCCATATATATGTATGGAATGGAGTTTGCAACTGAAAAGAAACTTTGTGTTCCCAACAAGCTAGGTGAAGGACGGCTTTCACACACACTTATCTCTCAGAACAGAGCAAGTGGAGAGACGTTCTTTCATCTAGAACCAAGGGAACGGGTTGCAGGAGACACTTTTTCTCTGCTTTCTCAGTCTGTTTCCTAGTGCCGGTTTGAAGTTCCTGCAGTTTTCACTGTCAAACCGAGTTGGAGCTAGTACCTCCCCCTATATATGTATGGAATGGAGTTTGCAACTGAAAAGAAACTTTGTGTTCCCAACAAGATAGGTGAAGGACGGCTTTCACACACACTTATCTCTCAGAACTGAGCAAGTGGAGAGACGTTCGTTCATCTAGCACCAAGGGAATGGGTTGCAGGAGACACTTTTTCTCTGCTTTCTCAGTCTGTTTCCTAGTGCCGGTTTGAAGTTCCTGCAGTTTTCACTGTCAAACCGAGTTGGAGCTAGTACCTCCCCATATATATGTATGGAATGGAGTTTGCAACTGAAAAGAAACTTTGTGTTCCCAACAAGCTAGGTGAAGGACGGCTTTCACACAAACTTATCTCTCAGAACTGAGCAAGTGGAGAGACGTTCGTTCATCTAGCAACAAGGGAACGGGTTGCAGTAGACACTTTTTCTCTGCTTTCACAGTCTGTTTCCTAGTGCCGGTTTGAAGTTCCTGCAGTTTTCACTGTCAAAACGAGTTGGAGCTAGTACCTCCCCATATATATGTATGGAATGGAGTTTGCAACTGAAAAGAAACTTTGTGTTCCCAACAAGCTAGGTGAAGGACGGCTTTCACACACACTTATCTCTCAGAACTGAGCAAGTGGAGAGACGTTCGTTCATCTAGCACCAAGGGAACGGGTTGCAGGAGACACTTTTTCTCTGCTTTCTCAGTCTGTTTCCTAGTGCCGGTTTGAAGTTCCTGCAGTTTTCACTGTAAAACAGAGTTGGAGCTAGTATCTCCCCATGTATGGAATGGAGTTTGCAACTGAAAAGAAACTTTGTGTTCCCAACAAGCTAGGTGAAGGACGGCTTTCACACACACTTATCTCGCAGAACTGAGCAAGTGGAGAGACGTTCGTTCATCTAGCACCAAAGGAACGGGTTGCAGGAGACACTATTTCTCTGCTATCTCAGTATGTCTCCTAGTGCCGGTTTGAAGTTCCTGCAGTTTTCACTGTAAAACAGAGTTGGAGCTTCTACCTCCCCATATATATGTATGGAATGGAGTTTGCAACTGAAAAGAAACTTTGTGTTCCCAACAAGCTAGGTGAAGGACGGCTTTCACACACACTTATCTCTCAGAACAGAGCAAGTGGAGAGACGTTCTTTCATCTAGAACCAAGGGAACGGGTTGCAGGAGACACTTTTTCTCTGCTTTCTCAGTCTGTTTCCTAGTGCCGGTTTGAAGTTCCTGCAGTTTTCACTGTCAAACCGAGTTGGAGCTAGTACCTCCCCCTATATATGTATGGAATGGAGTTTGCAACTGAAAAGAAACTTTGTGTTCCCAACAAGATAGGTGAAGGACGGCTTTCACACACACTTATCTCTCAGAACTGAGCAAGTGGAGAGACGTTCGTTCATCTAGCACCAAGGGAATGGGTTGCAGGAGACACTTTTTCTCTGCTTTCTCAGTCTGTTTCCTAGTGCCGGTTTGAAGTTCCTGCAGTTTTCACTGTCAAACCGAGTTGGAGCTAGTACCTCCCCATATATATGTATGGAATGGAGTTTGCAACTGAAAAGAAACTTTGTGTTCCCAACAAGCTAGGTGAAGGACGGCTTTCACACAAACTTATCTCTCAGAACTGAGCAAGTGGAGAGACGTTCGTTCATCTAGCAACAAGGGAACGGGTTGCAGTAGACACTTTTTCTCTGCTTTCACAGTCTGTTTCCTAGTGCCGGTTTGAAGTTCCTGCAGTTTTCACTGTCAAAACGAGTTGGAGCTAGTACCTCCCCATATATATGTATGGAATGGAGTTTGCAACTGAAAAGAAACTTTGTGTTCCCAACAAGCTAGGTGAAGGACGGCTTTCACACACACTTATCTCTCAGAACTGAGCAAGTGGAGAGACGTTCGTTCATCTAGCACCAAGGGAACGGGTTGCAGGAGACACTTTTTCTCTGCTTTCTCAGTCTGTTTCCTAGTGCCGGTTTGAAGTTCCTGCAGTTTTCACTGTAAAACCGAGTTGGAGCTTCTACCTCCCCATATATATGTATGGAATGGAGTTTGCAACTGAAAAGAAACTTTGTGTTCCCAACAAGCTAGGTGAAGGACGGCTTTCACACACACTTATCTCTCAGAACAGAGCAAGTGGAGAGACGTTCGTTCATCTAGCACCAAGGAAACGGGTTGCAGGAGACACTTTTTCTCTGCTTTCTCAGTCTGTTTCCTAGTGCCGGTTTGAAGTTCCTGCAGTTTTCACTGTCAAACCGAGTTGGAGCTAGTACCTCCCCATATATATGTATGGAATGGAGTTTGCAACTGAAAAGAAACTTTGTGTTCCCAACAAGCTAGGTGAAGGACGGCTTTCACACACACTTATCTCTCAGAACTGAGCAAGTGGAGAGACGTTCGTTCATCTAGCACAAAGGGAACGGGTTGCTGGAGATACTTTTTCTCTGCTTTCTCAGTCTGTTTCCTAGTGCCGGTTTGAAGTTCCTGCAGTTTTCACTATAAAACCGAGTTGGAGCTAGTACCTCCCCATATATATGTATGGAATGGAGTTTGCAACTGAAAAGAATCTTTGTGTTCAAAACAAGCTAGGTGAAGGACGGCTTTCACACACACTTATCTCTCAGAACTGAGCAAGTGGAGAGACGTTCATTCATCTAGCACAAAGGGAACGGGTTGCTGGAGATACTTTTTCTCTGCTTTCTCAGTCTGTTTCCTAGTGCCGGTTTGAAGTTCCTGCAGTTTTCACTATAAAACCGAGTTGGAGCTAGTACCTCCCCATATATATGTATGGAATGGAGTTTGCAACTGAAAAGAATCTTTGTGTTCCCAACAAGCTAGGTGAAGGACGGCTTTCACACACACTTATCTCTCAGAACTGAGCAAGTGGAGAGACGTTCGTTCATCTAGCACCAAAGGAACGGGTTGCAGGAGACACTTTTTCTCTGCTTTCTCAGTCTGTTTCCTAGTGCCGGTTTGAAGTTCCTGCAGTTTTCACTGTAAAACTGAGTTGGAGCTAGTACCTCCCCATATATATGTATGGAATGGAGTTTGCAACTGAAAAGAAACTTTGTGTTCCCAAAAAGCTAGGTGAAGGACGGATTTCACACACAATTATCTCGCAGAACTGAGCAAGTGGAGAGACGTTCGTTCATCTAGCACCAAAGGAACGGGTTGCAGGAGCCACTTTTTCTCTGCTTTCTCAGTCTGTTTCCTAGTGCCGGTTTGAAGTTCCTGCAGTTTTCACTGTAAAACCGAGTTGGAGCTAGTACCTCCGGATATATATGTATGGGATGGAGTTTGCAACTGAAAAGAAACTTTGTGTTCCCAACAAGCTAGGTGAAGGACGGCTTTCACACACACTTATCTCTCAGAACTGAGCAAGTGGAGAGTCGTTCGTTCATCTAGCACCAAGGGAACGGGTTGCAGGAGACACTTTTTCTCTGCTTTCTCAGTCTGTTTCCTAGTGCCGGTTTGAAGTTCATGCAGTTTTCACTGTAAAACCGAGTTGGAGCTAGTACCTCCCCATATATATGTATGGAATGGAGTTTGCAACTGAAAAGAAACTTTGTGTTCCCAACAAGATAGATGAAGGACGGCTTTCAAACACACTTATCTCTCAGAACTGAGCAAGTGGAGAGACGTTCGTTCATCTAGCACCAAGGGAACCGGTTGCAGGAGACACTTTTTCTCTGCTTTCTCAGTCTGTTTCCTAGTGCCGGTTTGAAGTTCCTGCAGTTTTCACTGTCAAACCGAGTTGGAGCTAGTACCTCCCCATATATATGTATGGAATGGAGTTTGCAACTGAAAAGAAACTTTGTGTTCCCAACAAGCTAGGTGAAGGACGGCTTTCACACACACTTATCTCTCAGAACTGAGCAAGTGGAGAGACGTTCGTTCATCTAGCACCAAGGGAACGGGTTGCAGGAGACACTTTTTCTCTGCTTTCACAGTCTGTTTCCTAGTGCCGGTTTGAAGTTCCTGCAGTTTTCACTGTCAAACCGAGTTGGAGCTAGTACCTCCCCATATATATGTATGGAATGGAGTTTGCAACTGAAAAGAAACTTTGTGCTCCCAACAAGCTAGGTGAAGGACAGCTTTCACACACACTTATCTCTCAGAACTGAGCAAGTGGAGAGACGTTCGTTCATCTAGCACCAAGGGAACGGGTTGCTGGAGACACTTTTTCTCTGCATTCTCAGTCTGTTTCCTAGTGCCGGTTTGAAGTTCCTGCAGTTTTCACTGTAAAACCGAGTTGGAGCTTCTACCTCCCCATATATATGTATGAAATGGAGTTTGCAACTGAAAAGAAACTTTGTGTTCCCAACAAGCTAGGTGAATGACGGCTTTCACACACAATTATCTCTCAGAACAGAGCAAGTGGAGAGACGTTCGTTCATCTAGCACCAAGGGAACGGGTTGCAGGAGACACTTTTTCTCTGCTTTCTCAGTCTGTTTCTTAGTGCCGGTTTGAAGTTCCTGCAGTTTTCACTGTCAAACCGAGTTGGAGCTATTACCTCCCCCTATATATGTATGGAATGGAGTTTGCAACTGAAAAGAAACTTTGTGTTCCCAACAAGCTAGGTGAAGTACGGCTTTCACACACACTTATCTCTCAGAACTGAGCAAGTGGAGAGACGTTCGTTCATCTAGCACCAAGGGAACGGGTTGCAGGATACACTTTTTCTCTGCTTTCTCAGTCTGTTTCCTAGTGCCGGTTTGAAGTTCCTGCAGTTGTCACTGTCAAACCGAGTTGGAGCTAGTACCTCCCCATATATATGTATGGAATGGAGTTTGCAACTGAAAAGAAACTTTGTGTTCCCAACAAGCTTGTTGAAGGACGGCTTTCACTCACACTTATCTCTCAGAAATGAGCAAGTGGAGAGACGTTCGTTCATCTAGCACCAAGGGAACGGGTTGCAGGGGACAATTTTTCTCTGCTTTCTCAGTCTGTTTCCTAGTGCCGGTTTGAAGTTCCTGCAGTTTTCACTGTGAAACCGAGTTGGAGCTAGTACCTCCCAATATATATGAAAGGAATGGAGTTTGCAACTGAAAAGAAACTTTGTGTTTCCAACAAGCTAGGTGAAGGACGGCTTTCACACACAATTATCTCTCAGAACTGAGCAAGTGGAGAGACGTTCGTTCATCTAGCACCAAAGTAGGGGTTGCAGGAGACACTTTTTCTCTGCTTTCTCAGTCTGTTTCCTAGTGCCGGTTTGAAGTTCCTGCAGTTTTCACTGTAAAACCGAGTTGGAGCTAGTATCTCCCCATATATATGTATGGAATGGAGTTTGCAACTGAAAAGAAACTTTGTGTTCCCAACAAGCTAGGTGAAGGACGGCTTTCACACACAATTATCTCGCAGAACTGAGCAAGTGGAGAGACGTTCGTTCATCTAGCACCAAGGGAACGGGTTGCAGGAGCCACTTTTTCTCTGCTTTCTCAGTCTGTTTCCTAGTGCCGGTTTGAAGTTCCTGCAGTTTTCACTGTAAAACCGAGTTGGAGCTTGTACCTCCCCATATATATGTATGGGATGGAGTTTGCAACTGAAAAGAAACTTTGTGTTCCCAACAAGCTAGGTGAAGGACGGCTTTCACACACACTTATCTCTCAGAACTGAGCAAGTGGAGAGTCGTTCGTTCATCTAGCACCAAGGGAACGGGTTGCAGGAGACACTTTTTCTCTGCTTTCTCAGTCTGTTTCCTAGTGCCGGTTTGAAGTTCCTGCAGTTTTCACTGTAAAACCGAGTTGGAGCTAGTACCTCCCAATATATATGTATGGAATGGAGTTTGCAAGTGAAAAGAATCTTTGTGTTCCCAACAAGCTAGGTGAAGTACGGCTTTCACACACACTTATCCCTCAGAACTGAGCAAGTGGAGAGACGTTCGTTCATCTAGCACCAAGGGAACGGGTTGCAGGAGACACTTTTTCTCTGCTTTCTCAGTCTGTTTCCTAGTGCCGGTTTGAAGTTCCTGCAGTTTTCACTGTAAAAAAAGTTGGAGCTAGTACCTCCCCATATATATGTATGGAAAGGAGTTTGCAAATGAAAAGAAACTTTGTGTTCCCAACAAGCTAGGTGAAGGACGGCTTCCACACACACTTACCTCTCAGAACTGAGCAAGTGGAGAGACTTTCGTTCATCTAGCACCAAGGGAACGGGTTGCAGGAGACACTTATTCTCTGCTTTCTCAGTCTGTTTCCTAGTGCCGGTTGGAAGTTCCTGCAGTTTTCACTGTAAAACCGAGTTGGAGCTAGTACCTCCCAATATATATGTATCTAATGGAGTTTGCAAGTGAAAAGAATCTTTGTGTTCCCAACAAGCTAGGTGAAGGACGGCTTTCACACACACTTATCCCTCAGAACTGAGCAAGTGGAGAGACGTTCGTTCATCTAGCACCAAGGGAACGGGTTGCAGGAGACACTTTTTCTCTGCTTTCTCAGTCTGTTTCCTAGTGCCGGTTTGAAGTTCCTGCAGTTTTCACTGTAAAAAAAGTTGGAGCTAGTACCTCCCCATATATATGTATGGAAAGGAGTTTGCAACTGAAAAGAAACTTTGTGTTCCCAACAAGCTAGTTGAAGGACGGCTTTCACACACACTTATCTCTCAGAACTGAGCAAGTGGAGAGACGTTCGTTCATCTAGCACCAAGGGAACGGGTTGCAGGAGACACTTTTTCTCTGCTTTCTCAGTCTGTTTCCTAGTGCCGGTTTGAAGTTCCTGCAGTTGTCACTGTCAAACCGAGTTGGAGCTAGTACCTCCCCATATATATGTATGGAATGGAGTTTGCAACTGAAAAGAAACTTTGTGTTCCCAACAAGCTTGTTGAAGGACGGCTTTCACTCACACTTATCTCTCCGAACTGAGCAAGTGGAGAGACGTTCGTTCATCTAGCACCAAGGGAACGGGTTGCAGGGGACAATTTTTCTCTGCTTTCTCAGTCTGTTTCCTAGTGCCGGTTTGAAGTTCCTGCAGTTTTCACTGTAAAACCGAGTTGGAGCTAGTACCTCCCCATATATATGTATGGACTGGAGTTTGCAACTGAAAAGAAACTTTGTGTTCCCAACAAGCTAGGTGAAGGACGGCTTTCACACACACTTATCTCTCAGAACTGAGCAAGTGGAGAGACGTTCGTTCATCTAGCACCAAGGGAACGGGTTGTAGGAGACACTTTTTCTCTGCATTCTCAGTCTGTTTCCTAGTGCCGATTTGAAGTTCCTGCAGTTTTCACTGTGAAACCGTGTTGGAGCTAGTACCTCCCAATATATATGAAAGGAATGGAGTTTGCAACAGAAAAGAAACTTTGTGTTTCCAACAAGCTAGGTGAAGGACGGCTTTCACACACAATTATCTCTCAGAACTGAGCAAGTGGAGAGACGTTCGTTCATCTAGCACCAAGGGAACGGGTTGCTGGAGATACTTTTTCTCTGCTTTCTCAGTCTGTTTCCTAGTGCCGGTTTGAAGTTCCTGCAGTTTTCACTATAAGACCGAGTTGGAGCTAGTACCTCCCCATATATAAGTATGGAATGGAGTTTGCAACTGAAAAGAATCTTTGTGTTCCCAACAAGCTAGGTGAAGGACGGCTTTCACACACACTTATCTCTCAGAACTGAGCAAGTGGAGAGACGTTCGTTCATCTAGCACCAAAGAAGGGGTTGCAGGAGACACTTTTTCTCTGCTTTCTCAGTCTGTTTCCTAGTGCCGGTTTGAAGTTCCTGCAGTTTTCACTGTAAAACCGAGTTGGAGCAAGAATCTCCCCATATATATGTATGGAATGGAGTTTGCAACTGAAAAGAAACTTTGTGTTCCCAACAAGCTAGGTGAAGGACGGCTTTCACACACAATTATCTCGCAGAACTGAGCAAGTGGAGAGACGTTCGTTCATCTAGCACCAAGGGAACGGGTTGCAGGAGCCACTTTTTCTCTGCTTTCTCAGTCTGTTTCCTAGTGCCGGTTTGAAGTTCCTGCAGTTTTCACTGTAAAAAAAGTTGGAGCTAGTACCTCCCCATATATATGTATGGAAAGGAGTTTGCAACTGAAAAGAAACTTTGTGTTCCCAACAAGCTAGGTGAAGGACGGCTTTCACACACACTTACCTCTCAGAACTGAGCAAGTGGAGAGACTTTCGTTCATCTAGCACCAAGGGAACGGGTTGCAGGAGACACTTATTCTCTGCTTTCTCAGTCTGTTTCCTAGTGCCGGTTGGAAGTTCCTGCAGTTTTCACTGTAAAACCGAGTTGGAGCTAGTACCTCCCAATATATATGTATAGAATGGAGTTTGCAAGTGAAAAGAATCTTTGTGTTCCCAACAAGATAGGTGAAGGACGGCTTTCACACACACTTATCCCTCAGAACTGAGCAAGTGGAGAGACGTTCGTTCATCTAGCACCAAGGGAACGGGTTGCAGGAGACACTTTTTCTCTGCTTTCTCAGTCTGTTTCCTAGTGCCGGTTTGAAGTTCCTGCAGTTTTCACTGTCAAACCGAGTTGGAGCTAGTACCTCCCCATATATATGTATGGAATGGAGTTTGCAACTGAAAAGAAACTTTGTGTTCCCAACAAGCTAGGTGAAGGACGGCTTTCACACACACTTATCTCTCAGAACTGAGCAAGTGGAGAGACGTTCGTTCACCTAGCACCAAGGGAACGGGTTGCAGGAGACACTTTTTCTCTGCTTTCTCAGTCTGTTTCCTAGTGCCGGTTTGAAGTTCCTGCAGTTTTCACTGTCAAACCGAGTTGGAGCTAGTACCTCCCCATATATATGTATGGAATGGAGTTTGCAACTGAAAAGAAACTTTGTGTTCCCAACAAGCTAGGTGAAGGACGGCTTTCACACACACTTACCTCTCAGAACTGAGCAAGTGGAGAGACTTTCGTTCATCTAGCACCAAGGGAACGGGTTGCAGGAGACACTTTTTCTCTGCTTTCTCAGTCTGTTTCCTAGTGCCGGTTTGAAGTTCCTGCAGTTTTCACTGTCAAACCGAGTTGGAGCTAGTACCTCCCCATATATATGTATGGAATGGAGTTTGCAACTGAAAAGAAACTTTGTGTTCCCAACAAGCTAGGTGAAGGACGGCTTTCACACACACTTATCTCTCAGAACTGAGCAAGTGGAGAGACTTTCGTTCATCTAACACCAAGGGAGCGGGTTGCAGGAGACACTTTTTCTCGGCTTTCTCAGTCTGTTTCCTAGTGCCGGTTTGAATTTCCTGCAGTTTTCACTGTAAAACCGAGTTGGAGCTTCTACCTCCCCATATATATGTATGGAATGGAGTTAACATCTGAAAATAAACTTTGTGTTCCCAACAAGCTAGGTGAAGGACGGCTTTCACACACACTTATCTCCCAGAACAGAGCAAGTGGAGAGACGTTCGTTCATCTAGCACCAAGGGAACGGGTTGCTGGAGATACTTTTTCTCTGCTTTCTCAGTCTGTTTCCTAGTGCCGGTTTGAAGTTCCTGCAGTTTTCACTGTAAAACCGAGTTGGAGCTAGTATCTCCCCATATATATGTATGGAATGGAGTTTGCAACTGAAAAGAAACTTTGTGTTCCCAACAAGCTAGGTGAAGGACGGCTTTCACACACAATTATCTCGCAGAACTGAGCAAGTGGAGAGTCGTTCGTTCATCTAGCACCAAGGGAACGGGTTGCAGGAGCCACTTTTTCTCTGCTTTCTCAGTCTGTTTCCTAGTGCCGGTTTGAAGTTCCTGCAGTTTTCACTGTAAAAAAAGTTGGAGCTAGTACCTCCCCATATATATGTATGGAAAGGAGTTTGCAACTGAAAAGAAACTTAGTGTTCCCAACAAGCTAGGTGAAGGACGGCTTTCACACACACTTATCTCTCAGAACTGAGCAAGTGGAGAGACGTTCGTTCATCTAGCACCAAGGGAACGGGTTGCAGGAGACACTTTTTCTCTGCTTTCTCAGTCTGTTTCCTAGTGCCGGTTTGAAGTTCCTGCAGTTGTCACTGTCAAACCGAGTTGGAGCTAGTACCTCCCCATATATATGTATGGAATGGAGTTTGCAACTGAAAAGAAACTTTGTGTTCCCAACAAGCTAGGTGAAGGACGGCTTTCACACACACTTATCTCTCAGAACTGAGCAAGTGGAGAGACGTTCGTTCATCTAGCACCAAGGGAACGGGTTGTAGGAGACACTTTTTCTCTGCATTCTCAGTCTGTTTCCTAGTGCCGATTTGAAGTTCCTGCAGTTTTCACTGTGAAACCGTGTTGGAGCTAGTACCTCCCAATATATATGAAAGGAATGGGGTTTGCAATAGAAAAGAAACTTTGTGTTTCCAACAAGCTAGGTGAAGGACGGCTTTCACACACAATTATCTCTCAGAACTGAGCAAGTGGAGAGACGTTCGTTCATCTAGCACCAAGGGAACGGGTTGCTGGAGATACTTTTTCTCTGCTTTCTCAGTCTGTTTCCTAGTGCCGGTTTGAAGTTCCTGCAGTTTTCACTATAAGAACGAGTTGGAGCTAGTACCTCCCCATATATAAGTATGGAATGGAGTTTGCAACTGAAAAGAATCTTTGTGTTCCCAACAAGCTAGGTGAAGGACGGCTTTCACACACACTTATCTCTCACAACTGAGCAAGTGGAGAGACGTTCGTTCATCTAGCACCAAAGAAGGGGTTGCAGGAGACACTTTTTCTCTGCTTTCTCAGTCTGTTTCCTAGTGCCGGTTTGAAGTTCCTGCAGTTTTCACTGTAAAACCGAGTTGGAGCTAGAATCTCCCCATATATATGTATGGAATGGAGTTTGCAACTGAAAAGAAACTTTGTGTTCCCAACAAGCTAGGTGAAGGACGGCTTTCACACACACTTATCTCGCAGAACTGAGCAAGTGGAGAGACGTTCGTTCATCTAGCACCAAGGGAACGGGTTGCAGGAGACACTTTTTCTCTGCTTTCTCAGTCTGTTTCCTAGTGCCGGTATGAAGTTCCTGCAGTTTTCACTGTCAAACCGAGTTGGAGCTAGTACCTCCCCATATATATGTATGGAATGGAGTTTGCAACTGAAAAGAAACTTTGTGTTCCCAACAAGCTAGGTGAAGGACGGCTTTCACACACACTTACCTCTCAGAACTGAGCAAGTGGAGAGACTTTCGTTCATCTAGCACCAAGGGAACGGGTTGCAGGAGACACTTTTTCTCTGCTTTCTCAGTCTGTTTCCTAGTGCCGGTTTGAAGTTCCTGCAGTTTTCTCTGTCAAACCGAGTTGGAGCTAGTACCTCCCCATATATATGTATGGAATGGAGTTTGCAACTGAAAAGAAACTTTGTGTTCCCAACAAGCTAGGTGAAGGACGGCTTTCACACACACTTATCTCTCAGAACTGAGCAAGTGGAGAGATTTTCGTTCATCTAACAAAAAGGGAACGGGTTGCAGGAGACACTTTTTCTCTGCTTTCTCAGTCTGTTTCCTAGTGCCGGTTTGAATTTCCTGCAGTTTTCACTGTAAAACCGAGTTGGAGCTTCTACCTCCCCATATATATGTATGGAATGGAGTTTACATCTGAAAATAAACTTTGTTTTCCCAACAAGCTAGGTGAAGGACGGCTTTCACACACACTTATCTCCCAGAACAGAGCAAGTGGAGAGACGTTCGTTCATCTAGCACCAAGGGAACGGGTTGCAGTAGACACTTTTTCTCTGCTTTCTCAGTCTGTTTCCTAGTGCCGGTTTGAAGTTCCTGCAGTTTTCACTGTAAAACCGAGTTGGAGCTTCTTCCTCCCCATATATATGTATGGAATGGAGTTTGCTACTGAAAAAAAACTTTGTGTTCCCAACAATCTATGTGAAGGACGGCTTTCACACACAATTATCTCTCAGAACTGAGCAAGTGGAGAGACGTTCGTTCATCTAGCACCAAGGGATCGGGTTGCAGGAGACACTTTTTCTCTGCTTTCTCAGTCTGTTTCCTAGTGCCGGTTTGAAGTTCCTGATGTTTTCACTGTCAAAAAGAGTTGGAGCTAGTACCTACCCATATATATGTATGGAATGGTGTTTGCAACTGAAAAGAAACTTTGTGTTCCAAACAAGCTAGGTGAAGGACGGCTTTCACACACACTTATCTCTCAGAACTGAGCAAGTGGGGAGACGTTCGTTCATCTAGCACCAAAGGAACGGGTTGCAGGAGACACTTTTTCTCTGCTTTCTCAGTCTGTTTCCTAGTGCCGGTTTGAAGTTCCTGCAGTTTTCACTGTAAAACCGAGTTGGAGCTTCTACCTCCCCATATATATGTATGGAATGGAGTTTGCAACTGAAAAGAAACTTTGTGTTCCCAACAATCTAGGTGAAGGACGGCTTTCACACACAATTATCTCTCAGAACTGAGCAAGTGGAGAGACGTTCGTTCATATAGCACCAAGGGAACGGGTTGCAGGAGACACTTTTTCTCTGCTTTCTCAGTCTGTTTCCTAGTGCCAGTTTGAAGTTCCTGCAGTTTTCACTGTAAAATCGAGTAGGAGCTAGTACCTCCCTATATATATGTATGGAATGGAGTTTGCAACTGAAAAGAAACTATGTGTTCCCAAAAAGCTAGGTGAAGGACGGCTTTCACACGCACTTATCTCTCAGAACTGAGCAAGTGGAGAGACGTTCGTTCATCTAGCAGCAAGGGAACGGGTTGCAGGAGACACATTTTCTCTGCTTTCTCACTATGTTTCCTACTGCCGGTTTGAAGTTCCTGCAGTTTTCACTGTAAAACAGAGTTGGAGCTTCTACCTCCCCATATATATGTATGGAATGGAGTTTGCAACTGAAAAGGAACTTTGTGTTCCCAACAAGCTAGGTGAAGGACGGCTTTCACACGCACATATCTTTCAGAACTGAGCAAGTGGAGTGACGTTCGTTCATCTAGCCCCAAGGGAACGGGTTGCAGGAGACACTTTTGTCAGCTTTCTCAAACTTTTTCCTAGTGCCGGTATGAAGTTCCTGCAGTTTTCATTGTAAAACCGAGTTGGAGCTTGTACCTCCCCATATATATGTATGGAATGGAGTTTGCAACTGAAAAGAAACTTTGTGTTTCCAACAAGCTAGGTGAAGGACGGCTTTCACACACACTTATCTCTCAGAACTAAGCAATTGGAGAAACTTTCGTTCATCTAGCACCAAGGGAACGGGTTGCAGGAGTCACTTTTTCTCTGCTTTCTCAGTCTGTTTCCTAGTGCCGGTTTGAAGTTCCTGCAGTTTTCACTGTAAAACCGAGTTGGAGCTAGTACCTCCCCATATATATGTATGGAATGGAGTTTGCAACTGAAAAGAAACTTTGTGTTCCCAACAAGCTAGGTGAAGGACGGCTTTCACACACACTTATCTATCAGAACAGAGCAAGTGGAGAGACGTTCGTTCATCTAGGACCAAGGGAACGGGTTGTAGGGGACACTATTTCTCTGCATTCTCAGTCTGTTTCCTAGTGCCCGTTTGAAGTTCCTGCAGTTTTCACTGTAAAACCGAGTTGGAGCTAGTACCTCCCAATATATATGTAAGGAATGGAGTTTGCAACTGAAAAGAAACTTTGTTTTCCCAACAAGCTAGGTGAAGGACGGCTTTCACACGCACTTATCTCTCAGAACTGAGCAAGTGGGAGACGTTCGTTCATCTAGCACCAAGGGAACGGGTTGCAGGAGACACATTTTCTCTGCTTTCTCACTATGTTTCCTACTGCCGGTTTGAAGTTCCTGTAGTTTTCACTGTAAAACCGAGTTGGAGCTAGTACCTCCCCATATATATGTATGGAATGGAGTTTGCAACTGAAAAGAAACTTTGTGTTCCCAACAAGGTAGGTGAAGGACGGCTTTCACACACACTTATCTCTCAGAACTGAGCAAGTGGAGAGACTTTCGTTCATCTAGCACCAAGGGAACGGGTTGTAGGAGACACTTTTTCTCTGCTTTCTCAGTCTGTTTCCTAGTGCCGGTTTGAAGTTCCTGCAGTTTTCACTGTAAAACCGAGTTGGAGCTAGTACCTCCCCATATATATGTATGGGATGGAGTTTGCAACTGAAAAGAAACTTTGTGTTCCCAACAAGCTAGGTGAAGGACGGCTTTCACACACACTTATCTCTCAGAACTGAGCAAATGGAGAGACGTTCGTTCATCTAGCACCAAGGGAACGGGATGCAGGAGATACTTATTCTCTGCTTTCTCAGTCTGTTTCCTAGTGCCGGTTTGAAGTTCCTGCAGTTTTCACTATAAAACCGAGTTGGAGCTAGTACCTCCCCATATATATGTAAGGAATGGAGTTTGCAACTGAAAAGAAACTTTGTGTTCCCAAAAAGCTAGGTGAAGGACGGCTTTCATACGCACTTATCTATCAGAACTGAGCAAGTGGAGAGACGTTCGTTCATCTAGCACCAAGGGAACGGGTGGCAGGAGACATATTTTCTCTGCTTTCTCACTATGTTTCCTAGTGCCGGTTTGAAGTTCCTGCAGTTTTCACTGTAAAACCGAGTAGGAGCTAGTACCTCCCAATATATATGTATGGAATGGAGTTTGCAACTGAAAAGAAACTTTGTGTTCCCAAAAAGCTAGGTGAAGGACGGCTTTCACACACACTTATCTCTCAGAACTGAGCAAGTGGAGAGACGTTCGTTCATCTAGGACCAAGGGAACGGGTTGTAGGGGACACTATTTCTCTGCATTCTCAGTCTGTTTCCTAGTGCCGGTTTGAAGTTCCTGCAGTTTTCACTGTAAAACCGAGTAGGAGCTAGTACCTCCCCATATATATGTATGGAATGGAGTTTGCAACTGAAAAGAAACTTTGTGTTCCCAAAAATCTAGGTGAAGGACGGCTTTCACACGCACTTATCTCTCAGAACTGAGCAAGTGGAGAGACGTTCGTTCATCTAGCACCAAGGGAACGGGTTGCAGGAGACACATTTTCTCCGCTTTCTGACTATGTTTCCTACAGCCGGTTTGAATTTCCTGCAGTTTTCACTGTAAAACCGTGTTGGAGCTTCTACCTCCCCATATATATGTATGGAATGGAGTTTGCAACTGAAAAGGAACTTTGTGTTCCCAACAAGCTAGGTGAAGGACGGCTTTCACACGCACTTATCTCTCAGAACTGAGCAAGTGGAGAGACGTTCGTTCATGTAGCACCAAGGGAACGGGTTGCAGGAGACACTTTTTGTCAGCTTTCTCAATCTGTTTCCTAGTGCCGGTTTGAAGTTCCTGCAGTTTTCACTGTCAAAAGGAGTTGGAGCTAGTACCTCCCCATATATAAGTATGGAATGGAGTTTGCAACTGGAAAGAAACTTTGTGTTCCCAACAAGCTAGGTGAAGGACGGCTTTCACACACACTTATTTCTCAGAACTGAGCAAGTGAAGAGACGTTCTTTCATCTAGCAACAAGGGAACGGTTTGCAGGAGACACTTTTTCTCTGCATTCTCATTCTGTTTCCTAGTGCCGGTATGAAGTTCCTGCAGTTTTCATTGTAAAACCGAGTTGGAGCTTGTACCTCCCCATATATATGTATGGAATGTAGTTTGCAACTGAAAAGAAACTTTGTGTTCCCAACAAGCTAGTTGAAGGACGGCTTTCACACACAATTATCTCTCAGAACTAAGCAATTGGAGAAACTTTCGTTCATCTAGCATCAAGGGAACGGGTTGCAGGAGACACTTTTTCTCTGCTTTCTCAGTCTGTTTCCTAGTGCCGGTTTGAAGTTCCTGCAGTTTTCACTGTAAAACCGAGTTGGAGCTAGTACCTCCCCATATATATGTATGGAATGGAGTTTGCAACTGAAAAGAAACTTTGTGTTCCCAACAATCTAGGTGAAGGACGGCTTTCACACACAATTATCTCTCAGAACTGAGCAAGTGGAGAGACGTTCGTTCATATAGCACCAAGGGAACGGGTTGCAGGAGACACTTTTTCTCTGCTTCCTCATTCTGTGTCCTAGTGCCGGTTTGAAGTTCCTGCAGTTTTCACTGTCAAAAAGAGTTGGAGCTAGTACCTCCCCATATATATGTATGGAATGGAGTTTGCATCTGAAAAGAAACTTTGTGTTCCCAACAAGCTATGTGAAGGACGGCTTTCACACACACTTATCTCTCAGAACAGAGCAAGTGGAGAGACGTTCGTTCATCTAGCACCAAGGGAACGGGTTGCAGGAGAAACTTTTTCTCTGCTTTCTCAGTCTGTTTCCTAGTGCCGGTTTGAAGTTCCTGCAGTTTTCACTGTAAAACCGAGTTGGAGCTTCTACCTCCCCATATATATGTATGGAATGGGGTTTGCAACTGAAAAGGAACTTTGTGTTCCCAACAAGCTAGGTGAAGGACGGCTTTCACACGCACTTATCTCTCAGAACTGAGCAAGTGGAGAGACGTTCGTTCATGTAGCACCAAGGGAACGGGTTGCAGGAGACACATTTTGTCAGCTTTCTCAATCTGTTTCCTAGTGCCGGTTTGAAGTTCCTGCAGTTTTCACTGTCAAACGGAGTTGGAGCTAGTACCTCCCCATATATATGTATGGAATGGAGTTTGCAACTGGAAAGAAACTTTGTGTTCCCAACATGCTAGGTGAAGGACGGCTTTCACACACATTTATTTCTCAGAACTGAGCAAGTGAAGAGACGTTCTTTCATCTAGCACCAAGGGAACGGGTTGCAGGAGACACTTTTTCTCTGCATTCTCATTCTGTTTCCTAGTGCCGGTATGAAGTTCCTGCAGTTTTCATTGTAAAACCGAGTTGGAGCTTGTACCTCCCCATATATATGTATGGAATGGAGTTTGCAACTGAAAAGAAACTTTGTGTTTCCAACAAGCTAGGTGAAGGGCGGCTTTCACACACACTTATCTCTCAGAACTAAGCAATTGGAGAAACTTTCGTTCATCTAGCACCAAGGGAACGGGTTGCAGGTGTCACTTTTTCTCTGCTTTCTCAGTCTGTTTCCTAGTGCCGGTTTGATGTTCCTGCAGTTTTCACTGTAAAACCGAGTTGGAGCTAGTACCTCCCCATATATATGTATGGAATGGAGTTTGCAACTGAAAAGAATCTTTGTGTTCCCAACAAGCTAGGTGAAGGACGGCTTTCACACACACTTATCTATCAGAACAGAGCAAGTGGAGAGACGTTCGTTCATCTAGGACCAAGGGAACGGGTTGTAGGGGACACTATTTCTCTGCATTCTCAGTCTGTTCCCTAGTGCCCGTTTGAAGTTCCTGCAGTTTTCACTGTAAAACCGAGTTGGAGCTAGTACCTCCCAATATATATGTAAGGAATGGAGTTTGCAACTGAAAAGAAACTTTGTTTTCCCAACAAGCTAAGTGAAGGACGGCTTTCACACGCACTTATCTCTCAGAACTGAGCAAGTGGGAGACGTTCGTTCATCTAGCACCAAGGGAACGGGTTGCAGGAGACACATTTTCTCTGCTTTCTCACTATGTTTCCTACTGCCGGTTTGAAGTTCCTGTAGTTTTCACTGTAAAAACGAGTTGGAGCTAGTACCTCCCCATATATATGTATGGAATGGAGTTTGCAACTGAAAAGAAACTTTGTGTTCCCAACAAGGTATGTGAAGTACGGCTTTCACACACACTTATCTCTCAGAACTGAGCAAGTGGAGAGACTTTCGTTCATCTAGCACCAAGGGAACGGGTTGTAGGAGACACTTTTTCTCTGCTTTCTCAGTCTGTTTCCTAGTGCCGGTTTGAAGTTCCTGCAGTTTTCACTGTAAAACCGAGTTGGAGCTAGTACCTCCCCATATATATGTATGGGATGGAGTTTGCAACTGAAAAGAAACTTTGTGTTCCCAACAAGCTAGGTGAAGGACGGCTTTCACACACACTTATCTCTCAGAACTGAGCAAATGGAGAGACGTTCGTTCATCTAGCACCAAGGGAACGGGATGCAGGAGATACTTATTCTCTGCTTTCTCAGTCTGTTTCCTAGTGCCGGTTTGAAGTTCCTGCAGTTTTCACTATAAAACCGAGTTGGAGCTAGTACCTCCCCATATATATGTAAGGAATGGAGTTTGCAACTGAAAAGAAACTTTGTGTTCCCAAAAAGCTAGGTGAAGGACGGCTTTCATACGCACTTATCTATCAGAACTGAGCAAGTGGAGAGACGTTCGTTCATCTAGCACCAAGGGAACGGGTGGCAGGAGACACTTATTCTCTGCTTTCTCAGTCTGTTTCCTAGTGCCGGTTTGAAGTTCCTGCAGTTTTCACTGTAAAACCGAGTAGGAGCTAGTACCTCCCAATATATATGTATGGAATGGAGTTTGCAACTGAAAAGAAACTTTGTGTTCCCAAAAAGCTAGGTGAAGGACGGCTTTCACACACACTTATCTCTCAGAACTGAGCAAGTGGAGAGACGTTCGTTCATCTAGGACCAAGGGAACGGGTTGTAGGGGACACTATTTCTCTGCATTCTCAGTCTGTTTCCTAGTGCCGGTTTGAAGTTCCTGCAGTTTTCACTGTAAAACCGAGTAGGAGCTAGTACCTCCCCATATATATGTATGGAATGGAGTTTGCAACTGAAAAGAAACTTTGTGTTCCCAAAAATCTAGGTGAAGGACGGCTTTCACACGCACTTATCTCTCAGAACTGAGCAAGTGGAGAGACGTTCGTTCATCTAGCACCAAGGGAACGGGTTGCAGGAGACACATTTTCTCTGCTTTCTGACTATGTTTCTTACTGCCGGTTTGAATTTCCTGCAGTTTTCACTGTAAAACCGTGTTGGAGCTTCTACCTCCCCATATATATGTATGGAATGGAGTTTGCAAGTGAAAAGAATCTTTGTGTTCCCAACAAGCTAGGTGAAGTACGGCTTTCACACACACTTATCCCTCAGAACTGAGCAAGTGGAGAGACGTTCGTTCATCTAGCACCAAGGGAACGGGTTGCAGGAGACACTTTTTCTCTGCTTTCTCAGTCTGTTTCCTAGTGCCGGTTTGAAGTTCCTGCAGTTTTCACTGTAAAAAAAGTTGGAGCTAGTACCTCCCCATATATATGTATGGAAAGGAGTTAGCAACTGAAAAGAAACTTTGTGTTCCCAACAAGCTAGGTGAAGGACGGCTTTCACACACACTTACCTCTCAGAACTGAGCAAGTGGAGAGACTTTCGTTCATCTAGCACCAAGGGAACGGGTTGTATGAGACACTTATTCTCTGCTTTCTCAGTCTGTTTCCTAGTGCCGGTTGGAAGTTCCTGCAGTTTTCACTGTAAAACCGAGTTGGAGCTAGTACCTCCCAATATATATGTATGGAATGGAGTTTGCAAGTGAAAAGAATCTTTGTGTTCCCAACAAGCTAGGTGAAGGACGGCTTTCACACACACTTATCCCTCAGAACTGAGCAAGTGGAGAGACGTTCGTTCATCTAGCACCAAGGGAACAGGTTGCATGAGACACTTTTTCTCTGCTTTCTCAGTCTGTTTCCTAGTGCCGGTTTGAAGTTCCTGCAGTTTTCACTGTAAAAAAGTTGGAGCTAGTACCTCCCCATATATATGTATGGAAAGGAGTTTGCAACTGAAAAGAAACTTTGTGTTCCCAACAAGCTAGGTGAAGGACGGCTTTCACACACACTTACCTCTCAGAACTGAGCAAGTGGAGAGACTTTCGTTCATCTAGCACCAAGGGAACAGGTTGCAGGAGACACTTTTTCTCTGCTTTCTCAGTCTGTTTCCTAGTGCCGGTTTGAAGTTCCTGCAGTTTTCACTGTCAAACCGAGTTGGAGCTAGTACCTCCCCATATATATGTATGGAATGGAGTTTGCAACTGAAAAGAAACTTTGTGTTCCCAACAAGCTAGGTGAAGGACGGCTTTCACACACACTTATCTCGCAGAACTGAGCAAGTGGAGAGACGTTCGTTCATCTAGCACCAAGGGAACGGGTTGCAGGAGACACTTTTTCTCTGCATTCTCAGTCTGTTTCCTAGTGCCGGTTTGAAGTTCCTGCAGTTTTCACTGTCAAACCGAGTTGGAGCTAGTACCTCCCCATATATATGTATGGAATGGAGTTTGCAACTGAAAAGAAACTTTGTGTTCCCAACAATCTAGGTGAAGGACGGCTTTCACACACAATTATCTCTCAGAACTGAGCAAGTGGAGAGACGTTCGTTCATATAGCACCAAGGGAACGGGTTGCAGGAGACACTTTTTCTCTGCTTCCTCAGTCTGTGTCCTAGTGCCGGTTTGAAGTTCCTGCAGTTTTCACTGTCAAAAAGAGTTGGAGCTAGTACCTCCCCATATATATGTAAGGAATGGAGTTTGCATCTGAAAAGAAACTTTGTGTTCCCAACAAGCTATGTGAAGGACGGCTTTCACACACACTTATCTCTCAGAACAGAGCAAGTGGAGAGACGTTCGTTCATCTAGCACCAAGGGAACGGGTTGCAGGAGACACTTTTTCTCTGCCTACTCAGTCTGTTTCCTACTGCCGGTTTGAAGTTCCTGCAGTTTTCACTGTAAAACCGAGTTGGGGCTTCTACCTCCCGTATATATGTATGGAATGGAGTTTGCCAATGAAAAGAAACTTTGTGTTCCCAACAAGCTTGGTGAAGGACGGCTTTCACACACTCATATCTCTCAGAACTGAGCAAGTGGAGAGATGTTCGTTCATCTAGCACCAAGGGAACGGGTTTCAGGAGACACTTTTTCTCAGCTTTCTCAGTCTGTTTCCTAGTGCCAGTTTGAAGTTCCTGCAGTTTTCACTGTAAAACCGAGTTGGGGCTTCTACCTCCCCGTATATATGTATGGAATGGAGTTTGCAACTGAAAAGAAACTTTGTGTTCCCAAAAATCTAGGTGAAGGACGGCTTTCACACGCACTTATCTCTCAGAACTGAGCAAGTGGAGACACGTTCGTTCATCTAGCACCAAGGGAACGGGTTGCAGGAGACACATGTTCTCTGCTTTCTCACTATGTTTCCTACTGCCGGTTTGAATTTCCTGCAGTTTTCACTGTAAAACCGTGTTGGAGCTTCTACCTCCCCATATATATGTATGGAATGGAGTTTGCAACTGAAAAGGAACTTTGTGTTCCCAACAAACTAGGTGAAGGACGGCTTTCACACGCACTTATCTCTCAGAACTGAGCAAGTGGAGAGACTTTCGTTCATCTAGCACCAAGGGAACGGGCTGTAGGAGACACTTTTTCTCTGCTTTCTCAGTCTGTTTCCTAGTGCCGGTTTGAAGTTCCTGCAGTTTTCACTGTAAAACCGAGTTGGAGCTAGTACCTCCCCATATATATGTAAGGGATGGAGTTTGCAACTGAAAAGAAACTTTGTGTTCCCAACAAGCTAGGTGAAGGACGGCTTTCACACACACTTATCTCTCAGAACTGAGCAAATGGAGAGACGTTCGTTCATCTAGCACCAAGGGAACGGGATGCAGGAGATACTTATTCTCTGCTTTCTCAGTCTGTTTCCTAGTGCCGGTTTGAAGTTCCTGCAGTTTTCACTATAAAACCGAGTTGGAGCTAGTACCTCCCCATATATATGTAAGGAATGGAGTTTGCAACTGAAAAGAAACTTTGTGTTCCCAAAAAGCTAGGTGAAGGACGGCTTTCATACGCACTTATCTCTCAGAACTGAGCAAGTGGAGAGACGTTCGTTCATCTAGCACCAAGGGAAAGGGTTGCAGGAGACACATTTTCTCTGCTTTCTCACTATGTTTCCTACTGCCGGTTTGAAGTTCCTGCAGTTTTCACTGTAAAACCGAGTAGGAGCTAGTACCTCCCAATATATATGTATGGAATGGAGTTTGCAACTGAAAAGAAACTTTGTGTTCCCAACAAGCTAGGTGAAGGACGGCTTTCACACACACTTACCTCTCAGAACTGAGCAAGTGGAGAGACTTTCGTTCATCTAGCACCAAGGGAACGGGTTGTATGAGACACTTATTCTCTGCTTTCTCAGTCTGTTTCCTAGTGCCGGTTGGAAGTTCCTGCAGTTTTCACTGTAAAACCGAGTTGGAGCTAGTACCTCCCAATATATATGTATGGAATGGAGTTTGCAAGTGAAAAGAATCTTTGTGTTCCCAACAAGCTAGGTGAAGGACGGCTTTCACACACACTTATCCCTCAGAACTGAGCAAGTGGAGAGACGTTCGTTCATCTAGCACCAAGGGAACGGGTTGCAGGAGACACTTTTTCTCTGCTTTCTCAGTCTGTTTCCTAGTGCCGGTTTGAAGTTCCTGCAGTTTTCACTGTAAAAAAGTTGGAGCTAGTACCTCCCCATATATATGTATGGAAAGGAGTTTGCAACTGAAAAGAAACTTTGTGTTCCCAACAAGCTAGGTGAAGGACGGCTTTCACACACACTTACCTCTCAGAACTGAGCAAGTGGAGAGACTTTCGTTCATCTAGCACCAAGTGAACAGGTTGCAGAAGACACTTTTTCTCTGCTTTCTCAGTCTGTTTCCTAGTGCCGGTTTGAAGTTCCTGCAGTTTTCACTGTCAAACCGAGTTGGAGCTAGAACCTCCCCATATATATGTATGGAATGGAGTTTGCAACTGAAAAGAAACTTTGTGTTCCCAACAAGCTAGGTGAAGGACGGCTTTCACACACACTTATCTCGCAGAACTGAGCAAGTGGAGAGACGTTCGTTCATCTAGCACCAAGGGAACGGGTTGCAGGAGACACTTTTTCTCTGCTTTCTCAGTCTGTTTCCTAGTGCCGGTTTGAAGTTCCTGCAGTTTTCACTGTCAAACCGATTTGGAGCTAGTACCTCCCCATATATATGTATGGAATGGAGTTTGCAACTGAAAAGAAACTTTGTGTTCCCAACAATCTAGGTGAAGGACGGCTTTCACACACAATTATCTCTCAGAACTGAGCAAGTGGAGAGACGTTCGTTCATATAGCACCAAGGGAACGGGTTGCAGGAGACACTTTTTCTCTGCTTCCTCATTCTGTGTCCTAGTGCCGGTTTGAAGTTCCTGCAGTTTTCACTGTCAAAAAGAGTTGGAGCTAGTACCTCCCCATATATATGTATGGAATGGAGTTTGCATCTGAAAAGAAACTTTGTGTTCCCAACAAGCTATGTGAAGGACGGCTTTCACACACACTTATCTCTCAGAACAGAGCAAGTGGAGAGACGTTCGTTCATCTAGCACCAAGGGAACGGGTTGCAGGAGAAACTTTTTCTCTGCTTTCTCAGTCTGTTTCCTAGTGCCGGTTTGAAGTTCCTGCAGTTTTCACTGTAAAACCGAGTTGGAGCTTCTACCTCCCCATATATATGTATGGAATGGGGTTTGCAACTGAAAAGGAACTTTGTGTTCCCAACAAGCTAGGTGAAGGACGGCTTTCACACGCACTTATCTCTCAGAACTGAGCAAGTGGAGAGACGTTCGTTCATGTAGCACCAAGGGAACGGGTTGCAGGAGACACTTTTTGTCAGCTTTCTCAATCTGTTTCCTAGTGCCGGTTTGAAGTTCCTGCAGTTTTCACTGTCAAACGGAGTTGGAGCTAGTACCTCCCCATATATATGTATGGAATGGAGTTTGCAACTGGAAAGAAACTTTGTGTTCCCAACATGCTAGGTGAAGGACGGCTTTCACACACATTTATTTCTCAGAACTGAGCAAGTGAAGAGACGTTCTTTCATCTAGCACCAAGGGAACGGGTTGCAGGAGACACTTTTTCTCTGCATTCTCATTCTGTTTCCTAGTGCCGGTATGAAGTTCCTGCAGTTTTCATTGTAAAACCGAGTTGGAGCTTGTACCTCCCCATATATATGTATGGAATGGAGTTTGCAACTGAAAAGAAACTTTGTGTTTCCAACAAGCTAGGTGAAGGGTGGCTTTCACACACACTTATCTCTCAGAACTAAGCAATTGGAGAAACTTTCGTTCATCTAGCACCAAGGGAACGGGTTGCAGGAGTCACTTTTTCTCTGCTTTCTCAGTCTGTTTCCTAGTGCCGGTTTGATGTTCCTGCAGTTTTCACTGTAAAACCGAGTTGGAGCTAGTACCTCCCCATATATATGTATGGAATGGAGTTTGCAACTGAAAAGAAACTTTGTGTTCCCAACAAGCTAGGTGAAGGACGGCTTTCACACACACTTATCTATCAGAACAGAGCAAGTGGAGAGACGTTCGTTCATCTAGGACCAAGGGAACGGGTTGTAGGGGACACTATTTCTCTGCATTCTCAGTCTGTTTCCTAGTGCCCGTTTGAAGTTCCTGCAGTTTTCACTGTAAAACCGAGTTGGAGCTAGTACCTCCCAATATATATGTAAGGAATGGAGTTTGCAACTGAAAAGAAACTTTGTTTTCCCAACAAGCTAGGTGAAGGACGGCTTTCACACGCACTTATCTCTCAGAACTGAGCAAGTGGGAGACGTTCGTTCATCTAGCACCAAGGGAACGGGTTGCAGGAGACACATTTTCTCTGCTTTCTCACTATGTTTCCTACTGCCGGTTTGAAGTTCCTGTAGTTTTCACTGTAAAAACGAGTTGGAGCTAGTACCTCCCCATATATATGTATGGAATGGAGTTTGCAACTGAAAAGAAACTTTGTGTTCCCAACAAGGTATGTGAAGTACGGCTTTCACACACACTTATCTCTCAGAACTGAGCAAGTGGAGAGACTTTCGTTCATCTAGCACCAAGGGAACGGGTTGTAGGAGACACTTTTTCTCTGCTTTCTCAGTCTGTTTCCTAGTGCCGGTTTGAAGTTCCTGCAGTTTTCACTGTAAAACCGAGTTGGAGCTAGTACCTCCCCATATATATGTATGGGATGGAGTTTGCAACTGAAAAGAAACTTTGTGTTCCCAACAAGCTAGGTGAAGGACGGCTTTCACACACACTTATCTCTCAGAACTGAGCAAATGGAGAGACGTTCGTTCATCTAGCACCAAGGGAACGGGATGCAGGAGATACTTATTCTCTGCTTTCTCAGTCTGTTTCCTAGTGCCGGTTTGAAGTTCCTGCAGTTTTCACTATAAAACCGAGTTGGAGCTAGTACCTCCCCATATATATGTAAGGAATGGAGTTTGCAACTGAAAAGAAACTTTGTGTTCCCAAAAAGCTAGGTGAAGGACGGCTTTCATACGCACTTATCTATCAGAACTGAGCAAGTGGAGAGACGTTCGTTCATCTAGCACCAAGGGAACGGGTGGCAGGAGACATATTTTCTCTGCTTTCTCACTATGTTTCCTACTGCCGGTTTGAAGTTCCTGCAGTTTTCACTGTAAAACCGAGTAGGAGCTAGTACCTCCCAATATATATGTATGGAATGGAGTTTGCAACTGAAAAGAAACTTTGTGTTCCCAAAAAGCTAGGTGAAGGACGGCTTTCACACACACTTATCTCTCAGAACTGAGCAAGTGGAGAGACGTTCGTTCATCTAGGACCAAGGGAACGGGTTGTAGGGGACACTATTTCTCTGCATTCTCAGTCTGTTTCCTAGTGCCGGTTTGAAGTTCCTGCAGTTTTCACTGTAAAACCGAGTAGGAGCTAGTACCTCCCCATATATATGTATGGAATGGAGTTTGCAACTGAAAAGAAACTTTGTGTTCCCAAAAATCTAGGTGAAGGACGGCTTTCACACGCACTTATCTCTCAGAACTGAGCAAGTGGAGAGACGTTCGTTCATCTAGCACCAAGGGAACGGGTTGCAGGAGACACATTTTCTCTGCTTTCTGACTATGTTTCTTACTGCCGGTTTGAATTTCCTGCAGTTTTCACTGTAAAACCGTGTTGGAGCTTCTACCTCCCCATATATATGTATGGAATGGAGTTTGCAAGTGAAAAGAATCTTTGTGTTCCCAACAAGCTAGGTGAAGTACGGCTTTCACACACACTTATCCCTCAGAACTGAGCAAGTGGAGAGACGTTCGTTCATCTAGCACCAAGGGAACGGGTTGCAGGAGACACTTTTTCTCTGCTTTCTCAGTCTGTTTCCTAGTGCCGGTTTGAAGTTCCTGCAGTTTTCACTGTAAAAAAAGTTGGAGCTAGTACCTCCCCATATATATGTATGGAAAGGAGTTAGCAACTGAAAAGAAACTTTGTGTTCCCAACAAGCTAGGTGAAGGACGGCTTTCACACACACTTACCTCTCAGAACTGAGCAAGTGGAGAGACTTTCGTTCATCTAGCACCAAGGGAACGGGTTGTATGAGACACTTATTCTCTGCTTTCTCAGTCTGTTTCCTAGTGCCGGTTGGAAGTTCCTGCAGTTTTCACTGTAAAACCGAGTTGGAGCTAGTACCTCCCAATATATATGTATGGAATGGAGTTTGCAAGTGAAAAGAATCTTTGTGTTCCCAACAAGCTAGGTGAAGGACGGCTTTCACACACACTTATCCCTCAGAACTGAGCAAGTGGAGAGACGTTCGTTCATCTAGCACCAAGGGAACGGGTTGCAGGAGACACTTTTTCTCTGCTTTCTCAGTCTGTTTCCTAGTGCCGGTTTGAAGTTCCTGCAGTTTTCACTGTAAAAAAGTAGGAGCTAGTACCTCCCCATATATATGTATGGAAAGGAGTTTGCAACTGAAAAGAAACTTTGTGTTCCCAACAAGCTAGGTGAAGGACGGCTTTCACACACACTTACCTCTCAGAACTGAGCAAGTGGAGAGACTTTCGTTCATCTAGCACCAAGGGAACAGGTTGCAGGAGACACTTTTTCTCTGCTTTCTCAGTCTGTTTCCTAGTGCCGGTTTGAAGTTCCTGCAGTTTTCACTGTCAAACCGAGTTGGAGCTAGTACCTCCCCATATATATGTATGGAATGGAGTTTGCAACTGAAAAGAAACTTTGTGTTCCCAACAAGCTAGGTGAAGGACGGCTTTCACACACACTTATCTCGCAGAACTGAGCAAGTGGAGAGACGTTCGTTCATCTAGCACCAAGGGAACGGGTTGCAGGAGACACTTTTTCTCTGCTTTCTCAGTCTGTTTCCTAGTGCCGGTTTGAAGTTCCTGCAGTTTTCACTGTCAAACCGAGTTGGAGCTAGTACCTCCCCATATATATGTATGGAATGGAGTTTGCAACTGAAAAGAAACTTTGTGTTCCCAACAATCTAGGTGAAGGACGGCTTTCACACACAATTATCTCTCAGAACTGAGCAAGTGGAGAGACGTTCGTTCATATAGCACCAAGGGAACGGGTTGCAGGAGACACTTTTTCTCTGCTTCCTCAGTCTGTGTCCTAGTGCCGGTTTGAAGTTCCTGCAGTTTTCACTGTCAAAAAGAGTTGGAGCTAGTACCTCCCCATATATACGTAAGGAATGGAGTTTGCATCTGAAAAGAAACTTTGTGTTCCCAACAAGCTATGTGAAGGACGGCTTTCACACACACTTATCTCTCAGAACAGAGCAAGTGGAGAGACGTTCGTTCATCTAGCACCAAGGGAACGGGTTGCAGGAGAAACTTTTTCTCTGCTTTCTCAGTCTGTTTCCTAGTGCCGGTTTGAAGTTCCTGCAGTTTTCACTGTAAAACCGAGTTGGAGCTTCTACCTCCCCATATATATGTATGGAATGGGGTTTGCAACTGAAAAGGAACTTTGTGTTCCCAACAAGCTAGGTGAAGGACAGCTTTCACACGCACTTATCTCTCAGAACTGTGCAAGTGGAGAGACGTTCGTTCATCTAGCACCAAGGGAACGGGTTGCAGGAGACACTTTTTCTCTGCCTACTCAGTCTGTTTCCTACTGCCGGTTTGAAGTTCCTGCAGTTTTCACTGTAAAACCGAGTTGGGGCTTCTACCTCCCGTATATATGTATGGAATGGAGTTTGCCAATGAAAAGAAACTTTGTGTTCCCAACAAGCTTGGTGAAGGACGGCTTTCACACACTCATATCTCTCAGAACTGAGCAAGTGGAGAGATGTTCGTTCATCTAGCACCAAGGGAACGGGTTTCAGGAGACACTTTTTCTCAGCTTTCTCAGTCTGTTTCCTAGTGCCAGTTTGAAGTTCCTGCAGTTTTCACTGTAAAACCGAGTTGGGGCTTCTACCTCCCCGTATATATGTATGGAATGGAGTTTGCAACTGAAAAGAAACTTTGTGTTCCCAAAAATCTAGGTGAAGGACGGCTTTCACACGCACTTATCTCTCAGAACTGAGCAAGTGGAGACACGTTCGTTCATCTAGCACCAAGGGAACGGGTTGCAGGAGACACATTTTCTCTGCTTTCTCACTATGTTTCCTACTGCCGGTTTGAATTTCCTGCAGTTTTCACTGTAAAACCGTGTTGGAGCTTCTACCTCCCCATATATATGTATGGAATGGAGTTTGCAACTGAAAAGGAACTTTGTGTTCCCAACAAACTAGGTGAAGGACGGCTTTCACACGCACTTATCTCTCAGAACTGAGCAAGTGGAGAGACTTTCGTTCATCTAGCACCAAGGGAACGGGCTGTAGGAGACACTTTTTCTCTGCTTTCTCAGTCTGTTTCCTAGTGCCGGTTTGAAGTTCCTGCAGTTTTCACTGTAAAACCGAGTTGGAGCTAGTACCTCCCCATATATATGTATGGGATGGAGTTTGCAACTGAAAAGAAACTTTGTGTTCCCAACAAGCTAGGTGAAGGACGGCTTTCACACACACTTATCTCTCAGAACTGAGCAAATGGAGAGACGTTCGTTCATCTAGCACCAAGGGAACGGGATGCAGGAGATACTTATTCTCTGCTTTCTCAGTCTGTTTCCTAGTGCCGGTTTGAATTTCCTGCAGTTTTCACTATAAAACCGAGTTGGAGCTAGTACCTCCCCATATATATGTAAGGAATGGAGTTTGCAACTGAAAAGAAACTTTGTGTTCCCAAAAAGCTAGGTGAAGGACGGCTTTCATACGCACTTATCTCTCAGAACTGAGCAAGTGGAGAGACGTTCGTTCATCTAGCACCAAGGGAAAGGGTTGCAGGAGACACATTTTCTCTGCTTTCTCACTATGTTTCCTACTGCCGGTTTGAAGTTCCTGCAGTTTTCACTGTAAAACCGAGTAGGAGCTAGTACCTCCCAATATATATGTATGGAATGGAGTTTGCAACTGAAAAGAAACTTTGTGTTCCCAAAAAGCTAGGTGAAGGACGGCTTACACACACACTTATCTCTCAGAACTGAGCAAGTGGAGAGACGTTCGTTCATCTAGGACCAAGGGAACGGGTTGTAGGGGACACTATTTCTCTGCATTCTCAGTCTGTTTCCTAGTGCCGGTTTGAAGTTCCTGCAGTTTTCACTGTAAAACCGAGTAGGAGCTTGTACCTCCCCATATATATGTATGGAATGGAGTTTGCAACTGAAAAGAAACTTTGTGTTCCCAAAAATCTAGGTGAAGGACGGCTTTCACACGAACTTATCTCTCAGAAATGAGCAAGTGGAGAGACGTTCGTTCATCTAGCACAAAGGGAACGGGTTGCAGGAGACACATTTTCTCTGCTTTCTGACTATGTTTCCTACTGCCGGTTTGAATTTCCTGCAGTTTTCACTGTCAAAAGGAGTTGGAGCTAGTACCTCCCCATATATATGTATGGAATGGAGTTTTCAACTGGAAAGAAACTTTGTGTTCCAAACAAGCTAGGTGAAGGACGGCTTTCACACACACTTATTTCTCAGAACTGAGCAAGTGAAGAGACGTTCTTTCATCTAGCACCAAGGGAACGGGTTGCAGGAGACACTTTTTCTCTGCTTTCTCAGTCTGTTTCCTAGTGCCGGTATGAAGTTCCTGCAGTTTTCATTGTAAAACCGAGTTGGAGCTTGTACCTCCCCGTATATATGTATGGAATGGAGTTTGCAACTGAAAAGAAACTTTGTGTTCCCAACAAGCTAGTTTAAGGACGGCTTTCAAACACACTTATCTCTCAGAACTAAGCAATTGGAGAAACTTTCGTTCATCTAGCATCAAGGGAACGGGTTGCAGGAGACACTTTTTCTCTGCTTTCTCAGTCTGTTTCCTAGTGCCGGTTTGAAGTTCCTGCAGTTTTCACTGTAAAACCGAGTTGGAGCTAGTACCTCCCCATATATATGTATGGAATGGAGTTTGCAACTGAAAAGAAACTTTGTGTTCCCAACAAGCTAGGTGAAGGACGGCTTTCACACACACTTATCTATCAGAACTGAGCAAGTGGAGAGACGTTCGTTCATCTAGGACCAAGGGAACGGGTTGTAGGGGACACTATTTCTCTGCATTCTCAGTCTGTTTCCTAGTGCCGGTTTGAAGTTCCTGCAGTTTTCACTGTAAAACCGAGTTGGAGCTAGTACCTACCAATATATATGTAAGGAATGGAGTTTGCAACTGAAAAGAAACTTTGTGTTCCCAACAAGCTAGGTGAAGTACGGGTTTCACACACACTTATCCCTCAGAACTGAGCAAGTGGAGAGACGTTCGTTCATCTAGCACCAAGGGAACGGGTTGCAGGAGACACTTTTTCTCTGCTTTCTCAGTCTGTTTCCTAGTGCCGGTTTGAAGTTCCTGCAGTTTTCACTGTAAAAAAAGTTGGAGCTAGTACCTCCCCATATATATGTATGGAAAGGGGTTTGCAACTGAAAAGAAACTTTGTGTTCCCAACAAGCTAGTTGAAGGACGGCTTTCACACACACTTACCTCTCAGAACTGAGCAAGTGGAGAGACTTTCGTTCATCTAGCACCAAGGGAACGGGTTGTATGAGACACTTATTCTCTGCTTTCTCAGTCTGTTTCCTAGTGCCGGTTGGAAGTTCCTGCAGTTTTCACTGTAAAACCGAGTTGGAGCTAGTACCTCCCAATATATATGTATGGAATGGAGTTTGCAAGTGAAAAGAATCTTTGTGTTCCCAACAAGCTAGGTGAAGGACGGCTTTCACACACACTTATCCCTCAGAACTGAGCAAGTGGAGAGACGTTCGTTCATCTAGCACCAAGGGAACGGGTTGTAGGGGACACTATTTCTCTGCATTCTCAGTCTGTTTCCTAGTGCCGGTTTGAAGTTCCTGCAGTTTTCACTGTAAAATCGAGTTGGAGCTAGTACCTCCCAATATATATGTAAGGAATGGAGTTTGCAACTGAAAAGAAACTTTGTGTTCCCAACAAGCTAGGTGAAGTACGGGTTTCACACACACTTATCCCTCAGAACTGAGCAAGTGGAGAGACGTTCGTTCATCTAGCACCAAGGGAACGGGTTGCAGGAGACACTTTTTCTCTGCTTTCTCAGTCTGTTTCCTAGTGCCGGTTTGAAGTTCCTGCAGTTTTCACTGTAAAAAAAGTTGGAGCTAGTACCTCCCCATATATATGTATGGAAAGGAGTTTGCAACTGAAAAGAAACTTTGTGTTCCCAACAAGCTAGGTGAAGGACGGCTTTCACACACACTTATCTCTCAGAACAGAGCAAGTGGAGAGACGTTCGTTCATCTAGCACCAAGGGAACGGGTTGCAGGAGACACTTTTTCTCTGCCTACTCAGTCTGTTTCCTACTGCCGTTTTGAAGTTCCTGCAGTTTTCACTGTAAAACCGAGTTGGGGCTTCTACCTCCCCGTATATATGTATGGAATGGAGTTTGCCAATGAAAAGAAACTTTGTGTTCCCAACAAGCTTGGTGAAGGACGGCTTTCACACACTCATATCTCTCAGAACTGAGCAAGTGGAGAGATGTTCGTTCATCTAGCACCAAGGGAACGGGTTTCAGGAGACACTTTTTCTCAGCTTTCTCAGTCTGTTTCCTAGTGCCAGTTTGAAGTTCCTGCAGTTTTCACTGTAAAACCGAGTAGGAGCTAGTACCTCCCTATATATATGTATGGAATGGAGTTTGCAACTGAAAAGAAACTTTGTGTTCCCAAAAATCTAGGTGAAGGACGGCTTTCACACGCACTTATCTCTCAGAACTGAGCAAGTGGAGAGACGTTCGTTCATCTAGCAGCAAGGGAACGGGTTGCAGGAGACACATTTTCTCTGCTTTCTCACTATGTTTCCTACTGCCGGTTTGAAGTTCCTGCAGTTTTCACTGTAAAACCGAGTTGGAGCTTCTACCTCCCCATATATATGTATGGAATGGAGTTTGCAACTGAAAAGGAACTTTGTGTTCCCAACAAGCTAGGTGAAGGACGGCTTTCACACGCACATATCTTTCAGAACTGAGCAAGTGGAGTGACGTTCGTTCATCTAGCACAAAGGGAACGGGTTGCAGGAGACACTTTTGTCAGCTTTCTCAATCTTTTTCCTAGTGCCGGTTTGAAGTTCCTGCAGTTTTCACTGTCAAACGGAGTTGGAGCTAGTATCTCCCCATATATATGTATGGAATGGAGTTTGCAACTGGAAAGAAACTTTGTGTTCCAAACAAGCTAGGTGAAGGACGGCTTTCACACACACTTATCTCTCAGAAGTAAGCAATTGGAGAGACTTTCGTTCATCTAGCACCAAGGGAACGGGTTGCAGGAGACACTTTTTCTCTGCTTTCTCAGTCTGTTTCCTAGTGCCGGTTTGAAGTTCCTGCAGTTTTCACTGAAAAACCGAGTTGGAGCTAGTACCCCCCCATATATATGTATGGAATGGAGTTTGCAACTGAAAAGAAACTTTGTGTTCCCAACAAGCTAGGTGAAGGACGGCTTTCACACACACATTTCTCTCAGAACTGAGCAAGTGGAGAGACGTTCGTTCATCTAGGACCAAGGGAACTTGTTGCAGGAGACACTTTTTCTCTGCATTCTCAGTCTTTTTCCTAGTGCCGGTTTGAAGTTCCTGCAGTTTTCACTGTAAAACCGAGTTGGAGCTAGTACCTCCCAATATATATGTAAGGAATGGAGTTTGCAACTGAAAAGAAACTTTGTGTTCCCAACAAGCTAGGTGAAGGACGGCTTTCACACACACTTATCTCTCAGAACTGAGCAAGTGGAGAGACGTTCGTTCATCTAGCACCAAGGGAACGGTTTGCAGGAGATACTTTTTCTCTGCTTTCTCAGTCTGTTTCCTAGTGCCGGTTTGAAGTTCCTGCAGTTTTCACTGTAAAACCGAGTTGGGGCTTCTACCTCCCCGTAAATATGTATGGAATGGAGTTTGCAACTGAAAAGAAACTTTGTGTTCCCAAAAATCTAGGTGAAGGACGGCTTTCACACGCACTTATCTCTCAGAACTGAGCAAGTGGAGACACGTTCGTTCATCTAGCACCAAGGGAACGGGTTGCAGGAGACACATTTTCTCTGCTTTCTCACTATGTTTCCTACTGCCGGTTTGAATTTCCTGCAGTTTTCACTGTAAAACCGTGTTGGAGCTTCTACCTCCCCATATATATGTATGGAATGGAGTTTGCAACTGAAAAGGAACTTTGTGTTCCCAACAAACTAGGTGAAGGACGGCTTTCACACGCACTTATCTCTCAGAACTGAGCAAGTGGAGAGACTTTCGTTCATCTAGCACCAAGGGAACGGGCTGTAGGAGACACTTTTTCTCTGCTTTCTCAGTCTGTTTCCTAGTGCCGGTTTGAAGTTCCTGCAGTTTTCACTGTAAAACCGAGTTGGAGCTAGTACCTCCCCATATATATGTATGGGATGGAGTTTGCAACTGAAAAGAAACTTTGTGTTCCCAACAAGCTAGGTGAAGGACGGCTTTCACACACACTTATCTCTCAGAACTGGGCAAATGGAGAGACGTTCGTTCATCTAGCACCAAGGGAACGGGATGCAGGAGATACTTATTCTCTGCTTTCTCAGTCTGTTTCCTAGTGCCGGTTTGAAGTTCCTGCAGTTTTCACTATAAAACCGAGTTGGAGCTAGTACCTCCCCATATATATGTAAGGAATGGAGTTTGCAACTGAAAAGAAACTTTGTGTTCCCAAAAAGCTAGGTGAAGGACGGCTTTCATACGCACTTATCTCTCAGAACTGAGCAAGTGGAGAGACGTTCGTTCATCTAGCACCAAGGGAACGGGTTGCAGGAGACACATTTTCTCTGCTTTCTCACTATGTTTCCTACTGCCGGTTTGAAGTTCCTGCAGTTTTCACTGTAAAACCGAGTAGGAGCTAGTACCTCCCAATATATATGTATGGAATGGAGTTTGCAACTGAAAAGAAACTTTGTGTTCCCAAAAAGCTAGGTGAAGGACGGCTTACACACACACTTATCTCTCAGAACTGAGCAAGTGGAGAGACGTTCGTTCATCTAGGACCAAGGGAACGGGTTGTAGGGGACACTATTTCTCTGCATTCTCAGTCTGTTTCCTAGTGCCGGTTTGAAGTTCCTGCAGTTTTCACTGTAAAACCGAGTAGGAGCTTGTACCTCCCCATATATATGTATGGAATGGAGTTTGCAACTGAAAAGAAACTTTGTGTTCCCAAAAATCTAGGTGAAGGACGGCTTTCACACGCACTTATCTCTCAGAAATGAGAAAGTGGAGAGACGTTCGTTCATCTAGCACAAAGGGAACGGGTTGCAGGAGACACATTTTCTCTGCTTTCTGACTATGTTTCCTACTGCCGGTTTGAATTTCCTGCAGTTTTCACTGTAAAACCGTGTTGGAGCTTCTACCTCCCCATATATATGTATGGAATGGTGTTTGCAACTGAAAAGGAACTTTGTGTTCCCAACAAGCTAGGTGAAGGACGGCTTTCACACGCACTTATCTCTCAGAACTGAGCAAGTGGAGAGACGTTCGTTCATGTAGCACCAAGGGAACGGGTTGCAGAAGACACTTTTTGTCAGCTTTCTCAATCTGTTTCCTAGTGCCGGTTTGAAGTTCCTGCAGTTTTCACTGTCAAAAGGAGTTGGAGCTAGTACCTCCCCATATATATGTATGGAATGGAGTTTGCAACTGGAAAGAAACTTTGTGTTCCCAACAAGCTAGGTGAAGGACGGCTTTCACACACACTTATTTCTCAGAACTGAGCAAGTGAAGAGACGTTCTTTCATCTAGCACCAAGGGAACGGGTTGCAGGAGACACTTTTTCTCTGCTTTCTCAGTCTGTTTCCTAGTGCCGGTATGAAGTTCCTGCAGTTTTCATTGTAAAAGCGATTTGGAGCTTGTACCTCCCCGTATATATGTATGGAATGGAGTTTGCAACTGAAAAGAAACTTTGTGTTCCCAACAAGCTAGTTGAAGGACGGCATTCACACACACTTATCTCTCAGAACTAAGCAATTGGAGAAACTTTCGTTCATCTAGCATCAAGGGAACGGGTTGCAGGAGACACTTTTTCTCTGCTTTCTCAGTCTGTTTCCTAGTGCCGGTTTGAAGTTCCTGCAGTTTTCACTGTAAAACCGAGTTGGAGCTAGTACCTCCCCATATATATGTATGGAATGGAGTTTGCAACTGAAAAGAAACTTTGTGTTCCCAACAAGCTAGGTGAAGGACGGCTTTCACACACACTTATCTATCAGAACTGAGCAAGTGGAGAGACGTTCGTTCATCTAGGACCAAGGGAACGGGTTGTAGGGGACACTATTTCTCTGCATTCTCAGTCTGTTTCCTAGTGCCGGTTTGAAGTTCCTGCAGTTTTCACTGTAAAACCGAGTTGGAGCTAGTACCTACCAATATATATGTAAGGAATGGAGTTTGCAACTGAAAAGAAACTTTGTGTTCCCAACAAGCTAGGTGAAGTACGGGTTTCACACTCACTTATCTCTCAGAACTGAGCAAGTGGAGAGACGTTCGTTCATCTAGCACCAAGGGAACGGGTTGCAGGAGATACTTTTTCTCTGCTTTCTCAGTCTGTTTCCTAGTGCCGGTTTGAAGTTCCTGCAGTTTTCACTGAAAAACCGAGTTGGGGCTTCTACCTCCCCGTATATATGTATGGAATGGAGTTTGCAACTGAAAAGAAACTTTGTGTTCCCAACAAGCTTGGTGAAGGACGGCTTTCACACACTCTTATCTCTCAGAACTGAGCAAGTGGAGAGACCTTCGTTCATCTAGCACCAAGGGAACGGGTTGCAGGAGACACTTTTTCTCAGCTTTCTCAGTCTGTTTCCTAGTGCCAGTTTGAAGTTCCTGCAGTTTTCACTGTAAAACCGAGTAGGAGCTAGTACCTCCCCATATATATGTATGGAATGGAGTTTGCAACTGAAAAGAAACTTTGTGTTCCCAAAAAGCTAGTTGAAGGACGGCTTTCACACGCACTTATCTCTCAGAACTGAGCAAGTGGGAGACGTTCGTTCATCTAGCACCAAGGGAACGGGTTGCAGGAGACACATTTTCTCCTCTTTCTCACTATGTTTCCTACTGCCGGTTTGAAGTTCCTGTAGTTTTCACTGTAAAACCGAGTAGGAGCTAGTACCTCCCCATATATAAGCATGGAATGGAGTTTGCAACTGAAAAGAAACTTTGTGTTCCCAACAAGGTAGGTGAAGGACGGCTTTCACACACACTTATCTCTCAGAACTGAGCAAGTGGAGAGACTTTCGTTCATCTAGCACCAAGGGAACGGGTTGTAGGAGACACTTTTTCTCTGCTTTCTCAGTCTGTTTCCTAGTGCCGGTTTGAAGTTCCTGCAGTTTTCACTGTAAAACCGAGTTGGAGCTAGTACCTCCCCATATATATGTATGGGATGGAATTTGCAACTGAAAAGAAACTTTGTGTTCCCAACAAGCTAGGTGAAGGACGGCTTTCACACACACTTATCTCTCAGAACTGAGCAAATGGAGAGACGTTCGTTCATCTAGCACCAAGGGAACGGGATGCAGGAGATACTTATTCTCTGCTTTCTCAGTCTGTTTCCTAGTGCCGGTTTGAAGTTCCTGCAGTTTTCACTATAAAACCGAGTTGGAGATAGTACCTCCCCATATATATGTAAGGAATGGAGTTTGCAACTGAAAAGACAGTGTGTGTTCCCAACAAGCTAGGTGAAGAACGGCTTTCACACACACTTATCTCTCAGAACTGAGCAAGTGGAGAGACGTTCGTTCATCTAGCACCATGGGAACGGGTTGCAGGAGACACTTTTTCTCTGCTTTCTCAGGCTGTTTCCTAGTGCCGGTTTGAAGTTCCTGCAGTTTTCACTGTAAAACAGATTTGGAGCTAGTATCTCCCCATATATATGTATGGAATGGAGTTTGCAACTGAAAAGAAACTTTGTGTTCCCAACAAGCTAGGTGAAAGTCGGCTTTCACACACACTTATCTCTCAGAACTGAGCAAGTGGAGAGACGTTCGTTCATCTAGGACCAAGGGAACGGGTTGTAGGGGACACTATTTCTCTGCATTCTCAGTCTGTTTCCTAGTGCCGGTTTGAAGTTCCTGCAGTTTTCACTGTAAAACCGAGTTGGAGCTTCTACCTCCCCATATATATGTATGGAATGGAGTTTGCAACTGAAAAGGAACTTTGTGTTCCCAACAAGCTAGGTGAAGGACGGTTTTCACACGCACATATCTTTCAGAACTGAGCAAGTGGAGTGACGTTCGTTCATCTAGCACCAAGGGAACGGGTTGCAGGAGACACTTTTGTCAGCTTTCTCAATCTTTTTCCTAGTGCCGGTTTGAAGTTCCTGCAGTTTTCACTGTCAAACGGAGTTGGAGCTAGTACCTCCCCATATATATGTATGGAATGGAGTTTGCAACTGGAAAGAAACTTTGTGTTCCAAACAAGCTAGGTGAAGGACGGCTTTCACACACACTTATCTCTCAGAACTAAGCAATTGGAGAGACTTTCGTTCATCTAGCACCAAGGGAACGGGTTGCAGGAGACACTTTTTCTCTGCTTTCTCAGTCTGTTTCCTAGTGCCGGTTTGAAGTTCCTGCAGTTTTCACTGAAAAACCGAGTTGGAGCTAGTACCCCCCCATATATATGTATGGAATGGAGTTTGCAACTGAAAAGAAACTTTGTGTTCCCAACAAGCTAGGTGAAGGACGGCTTTCACACACACATTTCTCTCAGAACTGAGCAAGTGGAGAGACGTTCGTTCATCTAGGACCAAGGGAACTTGTTGCAGGAGACACTTTTTCTCTGCATTCTCAGTCTTTTTCCTAGTGCCGGTTTGAAGTTCCTGCAGTTTTCACTGTAAAACCGAGTTGGAGCTAGTAACCCCCAATATATATGTAAGGAATGGAGTTTGCAACTGAAAAGAAACTTTGTGTTCCCAACAAGCTAGGTGAAGGACGGCTTTCACACACACTTATCTCTCAGAACTGAGCAAGTGGATAGACGTTCGTTCATCTAGCACCAAGGGAACGGTTTGCAGGAGATACTTTTTCTCTGCTTTCTCAGTCTGTTTCCTAGTGCCGGTTTGAAGTTCCTGCAGTTTTCACTGTAAAACCGAGTTGGGGCTTCTACCTCCCCGTATATATGTATGGAATGGAGTTTGCAACTGAAAAGAAACTTTGTGTTCCCAAAAATCTAGGTGAAGGACGGCTTTCACACGCACTTATCTCTCAGAACTGAGCAAGTGGAGACACGTTCGTTCATCTAGCACCAAGGGAACGGGTTGCAGGAGACACATTTTCTCTGCTTTCTCACTATGTTTCCTACTGCCGGTTTGAATTTCCTGCAGTTTTCACTGTAAAACCGTGTTGGAGCTTCTACCTCCCCATATATATGTATGGAATGGAGTTTGCAACTGAAAAGGAACTTTGTGTTCCCAACAAACTAGGTGAAGGACGGCTTTCACACGCACTTATCTCTCAGAACTGAGCAAGTGGAGAGACTTTCGTTCATCTAGCACCAAGGGAACGGGCTGTAGGAGACACTTTTTCTCTGCTTTCTCAGTCTGTTTCCTAGTGCCGGTTTGAAGTTCCTGCAGTTTTCACTGTAAAACCGAGTTGGAGCTAGTACCTCCCCATATATATGTATGGGATGGAGTTTGCAACTGAAAAGAAACTTTGTGTTCCCAACAAGCTAGGTGAAGGACGGCTTTCACACACACTTATCTCTCAGAACTGAGCAAATGGAGAGACGTTCGTTCATCTAGCACCAAGGGAACGGGATGCAGGAGATACTTATTCTCTGCTTTCTCAGTCTTTTTCCTAGTGCCGGTTTGAAGTTCCTGCAGTTTTCACTATAAAACCGAGTTGGAGCTAGTACCTCCCCATATATATGTATGGGATGGAGTTTGCAACTGAAAAGAAACTTTGTGTTCCCAACAAGCTAAGTGAAGGACGGCTTTCACACACACTTATCTCTCAGAACTGAGCAAATGGAGAGACGTTCGTTCATCTAGCACCAAGGGAACGGGATGCAGGAGATACTTATTCTCTGCTTTCTCAGTCTGTTTCCTAGTGCCGGTTTGAAGTTCCTGCAGTTTTCACTATAAAACCGAGTTGGAGATAGTACCTCCCCATATATATGTAAGGAATGGAGTTTGCAACTGAAAAGACAGTGTGTGTTCCCAACAAGCTAGGTGAAGAACGGCTTTCACACACACTTATCTCTCAGAACTGAGCAAGTGGAGAGACGTTCGTTCATCTAGCACCATGGGAACGGGTTGCAGGAGACACTTTTTCTCTGCTTTCTCAGGCTGTTTCCTAGTGCCGGTTTGAAGTTCCTGCAGTTTTCACTGTAAAACAGATTTGGAGCTAGTATCTCCCCATATATATGTATGGAATGGAGTTTGCAACTGAAAAGAAACTTTGTGTTCCCAACAAGCTAGGTGAAAGTCGGCTTTCACACACACTTATCTCTCAGAACTGAGCAAGTGGAGAGACGTTCGTTCATCTAGGACCAAGGGAACGGGTTGTAGGGGACACTATTTCTCTGCATTCTCAGTCTGTTTCCTAGTGCCGGTTTGAAGTTCCTGCAGTTTTCACTGTAAAACCGAGTTGGAGCTTCTACCTCCCCATATATATGTATGGAATGGAGTTTGCAACTGAAAAGGAACTTTGTGTTCCCAACAAGCTAGGTGAAGGACGGCTTTCACACGCACATATCTTTCAGAACTGAGCAAGTGGAGTGACGTTCGTTCATCTAGCACCAAGGGAACGGGTTGCAGGAGACACTTTTGTCAGCTTTCTCAATCTTTTTCCTAGTGCCGGTTTGAAGTTCCTGCAGTTTTCACTGTCAAACGGAGTTGGAGCTAGTACCTCCCCATATATATGTATGGAATGGAGTTTGCAACTGGAAAGAAACTTTGTGTTCCAAACAAGCTAGGTGAAGGACGGCTTTCACACACACTTATCTCTCAGAACTAAGCAATTGGAGAGACTTTCGTTCATCTAGCACCAAGGGAACGGGTTGCAGGAGACACTTTTTCTCTGCTTTCTCAGTCTGTTTCCTAGTGCCGGTTTGAAGTTCCTGCAGTTTTCACTGAAAAACCGAGTTGGAGCTAGTACCCCCCCATATATATGTATGGAATGGAGTTTGCAACTGAAAAGAAACTTTGTGTTCCCAACAAGCTAGGTGAAGGACGGCTTTCACACACACATTTCTCTCAGAACTGAGCAAGTGGAGAGACGTTCGTTCATCTAGGACCAAGGGAACTTGTTGCAGGAGACACTTTTTCTCTGCATTCTCAGTCTTTTTCCTAGTGCCGGTTTGAAGTTCCTGCAGTTTTCACTGTAAAACCGAGTTGGAGCTAGTAACCCCCAATATATATGTAAGGAATGGAGTTTGCAACTGAAAAGAAACTTTGTGTTCCCAACAAGCTAGGTGAAGGACGGCTTTCACACACACTTATCTCTCAGAACTGAGCAAGTGGATAGACGTTCGTTCATCTAGCACCAAGGGAACGGTTTGCAGGAGATACTTTTTCTCTGCTTTCTCAGTCTGTTTCCTAGTGCCGGTTTGAAGTTCCTGCAGTTTTCACTGTAAAACCGAGTTGGGGCTTCTACCTCCCCGTATATATGTATGGAATGGAGTTTGCAACTGAAAAGAAACTTTGTGTTCCCAAAAATCTAGGTGAAGGACGGCTTTCACACGCACTTATCTCTCAGAACTGAGCAAGTGGAGACACGTTCGTTCATCTAGCACCAAGGGAACGGGTTGCAGGAGACACATTTTCTCTGCTTTCTCACTATGTTTCCTACTGCCGGTTTGAATTTCCTGCAGTTTTCACTGTAAAACCGTGTTGGAGCTTCTACCTCCCCATATATATGTATGGAATGGAGTTTGCAACTGAAAAGGAACTTTGTGTTCCCAACAAACTAGGTGAAGGACGGCTTTCACACGCACTTATCTCTCAGAACTGAGCAAGTGGAGAGACTTTCGTTCATCTAGCACCAAGGGAACGGGCTGTAGGAGACACTTTTTCTCTGCTTTCTCAGTCTGTTTCCTAGTGCCGGTTTGAAGTTCCTGCAGTTTTCACTGTAAAACCGAGTTGGAGCTAGTACCTCCCCATATATATGTATGGGATGGAGTTTGCAACTGAAAAGAAACTTTGTGTTCCCAACAAGCTAGGTGAAGGACGGCTTTCACACACACTTATCTCTCAGAACTGAGCAAATGGAGAGACGTTCGTTCATCTAGCACCAAGGGAACGGGATGCAGGAGATACTTATTCTCTGCTTTCTCAGTCTTTTTCCTAGTGCCGGTTTGAAGTTCCTGCAGTTTTCACTATAAAACCGAGTTGGAGCTAGTACCTCCCCATATATATGTATGGGATGGAGTTTGCAACTGAAAAGAAACTTTGTGTTCCCAACAAGCTAAGTGAAGGACGGCTTTCACACACACTTATCTCTCAGAACTGAGCAAATGGAGAGACGTTCGTTCATCTAGCACCAAGGGAACGGGATGCAGGAGATACTTATTCTCTGCTTTCTCAGTCTGTTTCCTAGTGCCGGTTTGAAGTTCCTGCAGTTTTCACTATAAAACCGAGTTGGAGATAGTACCTCCCCATATATATGTAAGGAATGGAGTTTGCAACTGAAAAGACAGTGTGTGTTCCCAACAAGCTAGGTGAAGAACGGCTTTCACACACACTTATCTCTCAGAACTGAGCAAGTGGAGAGACGTTCGTTCATCTAGCACCATGGGAACGGGTTGCAGGAGACACTTTTTCTCTGCTTTCTCAGGCTGTTTCCTAGTGCCGGTTTGAAGTTCCTGCAGTTTTCACTGTAAAACAGATTTGGAGCTAGTATCTCCCCATATATATGTATGGAATGGAGTTTGCAACTGAAAAGAAACTTTGTGTTCCCAACAAGCTAGGTGAAAGTCGGCTTTCACACACACTTATCTCTCAGAACTGAGCAAGTGGAGAGACGTTCGTTCATCTAGGACCAAGGGAACGGGTTGTAGGGGACACTATTTCTCTGCATTCTCAGTCTGTTTCCTAGTGCCGGTTTGAAGTTCCTGCAGTTTTCACTGTAAAACCGAGTTGGAGCTTCTACCTCCCCATATATATGTATGGAATGGAGTTTGCAACTGAAAAGGAACTTTGTGTTCCCAACAAGCTAGGTGAAGGACGGCTTTCACACGCACATATCTTTCAGAACTGAGCAAGTGGAGTGACGTTCGTTCATCTAGCACCAAGGGAACGGGTTGCAGGAGACACTTTTGTCAGCTTTCTCAATCTTTTTCCTAGTGCCGGTTTGAAGTTCCTGCAGTTTTCACTGTCAAACGGAGTTGGAGCTAGTACCTCCCCATATATATGTATGGAATGGAGTTTGCAACTGGAAAGAAACTTTGTGTTCCAAACAAGCTAGGTGAAGGACGGCTTTCACACACACTTATCTCTCAGAACTAAGCAATTGGAGAGACTTTCGTTCATCTAGCACCAAGGGAACGGGTTGCAGGAGACACTTTTTCTCTGCTTTCTCAGTCTGTTTCCTAGTGCCGGTTTGAAGTTCCTGCAGTTTTCACTGAAAAACCGAGTTGGAGCTAGTACCCCCCCATATATATGTATGGAATGGAGTTTGCAACTGAAAAGAAACTTTGTGTTCCCAACAAGCTAGGTGAAGGACGGCTTTCACACACACATTTCTCTCAGAACTGAGCAAGTGGAGAGACGTCGTTCATCTAGGACCAAGGGAACTTGTTGCAGGAGACACTTTTTCTCTGCATTCTCAGTCTTTTTCCTAGTGCCGGTTTGAAGTTCCTGCAGTTTTCACTGTAAAACCGAGTTGGAGCTAGTACCTCCCAATATATATGTAAGGAATGGAGTTTGCAACTGAAAAGAAACTTTGTGTTCCCAACAAGCTAGGTGAAGGACGGCTTTCACACACACTTATCTCTCAGAACTGAGCAAGTGGATAGACGTTCGTTCATCTAGCACCAAGGGAACGGTTTGCAGGAGATACTTTTTCTCTGCTTTCTCAGTCTGTTTCCTAGTGCCGGTTTGAAGTTCCTGCAGTTTTCACTGTAAAACCGAGTTGGGGCTTCTACCTCCCCGTATATATGTATGGAATGGAGTTTGCAACTGAAAAGAAACTTTGTGTTCCCAAAAATCTAGGTGAAGGACGGCTTTCACACGCACTTATCTCTCAGAACTGAGCAAGTGGAGACACGTTCGTTCATCTAGCACCAAGGGAACGGGTTGCAGGAGACACATTTTCTCTGCTTTCTCACTATGTTTCCTACTGCCGGTTTGAATTTCCTGCAGTTTTCACTGTAAAACCGTGTTGGAGCTTCTACCTCCCCATATATATGTATGGAATGGATTTTGCAACTGAAAAGGAACTTTGTGTTCCCAACAAACTAGGTGAAGGACGGCTTTCACACGCACTTATCTCTCAGAACTGAGCAAGTGGAGAGACTTTCGTTCATCTAGCACCAAGGGAACGGGCTGTAGGAGACACTTTTTCTCTGCTTTCTCAGTCTGTTTCCTAGTGCCGGTTTGAAGTTCCTGCAGTTTTCACTGTAAAACCGAGTTGGAGCTAGTACCTCCCCATATATATGTATGGGATGGAGTTTGCAACTGAAAAGAAACTTTGTGTTCCCAACAAGCTAGGTGAAGGACGGCTTTCACACACACTTATCTCTCAGAACTGAGCAAATGGAGAGACGTTCGTTCATCTAGCACCAAGGGAACGGGATGCAGGAGATACTTATTCTCTGCTTTCTCAGTCTTTTTCCTAGTGCCGGTTTGAAGTTCCTGCAGTTTTCACTATAAAACCGAGTTGGAGCTAGTACCTCCCCATATATATGTAAGGAATGGAGTTTGCAACTGAAAAGAAACTTTGTGTTCCCAAAAAGCTAGGTGAAGGACGGCTTTCATACGCACTTATCTCTCAGAACTGAGCAAGTGGAGAGACGTTCGTTCATCTAGCACCAAGGGAACGGGTTGCAGGAGACACATTTTCTCTGCTTTCTCACTATGTTTCCTACTGCCGGTTTGAAGTTCCTGCAGTTTTCACTGTAAAACCGAGTAGGAGCTAGTACCTCCCAATATATATGTATGGAATGGAGTTTGCAACTGAAAAGAAACTTTGTGTTCCCAAAAAGCTAGGTGAAGGACGGCTTTCACACACACTTATCTCTCAGAACTGAGCAAGTGGAGAGACGTTCGTTCATCTAGGACCAAGGGAACGGGTTGTAGGGGACACTATTTCTCTGCATTCTCAGTCTGTTTCCTAGTGCCGGTTTGAAGTTCCTGCAGTTTTCACTGTAAAACCGAGTAGGAGCTTGTACCTCCCCATATATATGTATGGAATGGAGTTTGCAACTGAAAAGAAACTTTGTGTTCCCAAAAATCTAGGTGAAGGACGGCTTTCACACGCACTTATCTCTCAGAAATGAGCAAGTGGAGAGACGTTCGTTCATCTAGCACAAAGGGAACGGGTTGCAGGAGACACATTTTCTCTGCTTTCTGACTATGTTTCCTACTGCCGGTTTGAATTTCCTGCAGTTTTCACTGTAAAACCGTGTTGGAGCTTCTACCTCCCCATATATATGTATGGAATGGAGTTTGCAACTGAAAAGGAACTTTGTGTTCCCAACAAGCTAGGTGAAGCACGGCTTTCACACGCACTTATCTCTCAGAACTGAGCAAGTGGAGAGACGTTCGTTCATGTAGCACCAAGGGAACGGGTTGCAGGAGACACTTTTTGTCAGCTTTCTCAATCTGTTTCCTAGTGCCGGTTTGAAGTTCCTGCAGTTTTCACTGTCAAAAGGAGTTGGAGCTAGTACCTCCCCATATATATGTATGGAATGGAGTTTGCAACTGGAAAGAAACTTTGTGTTCCCAACAAGCTAGGTGAAGGACGGCTTTCACACACACTTTTTTCTCAGAACTGAGCAAGTGAAGAGACGTTCTTTCATCTAGCACCAAGGGAACGGGTTGCAGGAGACACTTTTTCTCTGCTTTCTCAGTCTCTTTCCTAGTGCCGTTATGAAGTTCCTGCAGTTTTCATTGTAAAACCGAGTTGGAGCTTGTACCTCCCCGTATATATGTATGGAATGGAGTTTGCAACTGAAAAGAAACTTTGTGTTCCCAACAAGCTAGTTGAAGGACGGCTTTCACACACACTTATCTCTCAGAACTAAGCAATTGGAGAAACTTTCGTTCATCTAGCATCAAGGGAACGGGTTGCAGGAGACACTTTTTCTCTGCTTTCTCAGTCTGTTTCCTAGTGCCGGTTTGAAGTTCCTGCAATTTTCACTGTAAAACCGATTTGGAGCTAGTACCTCCCCATATATATGTATGGAATGGAGTTTGCAACTGAAAAGAAACTTTGTGTTCCCAACAAGCTAGGTGAAGGACGGCTTTCACACACACTTATCTATCAGAACTGAGCAAGTGGAGAGACGTTCGTTCATCTAGGACCAAGGGAACTGGTTGTAGGGGACACTATTTCTCTGCATTCTCAGTCTGTTTCCTAGTGCCGGTTTGAAGTTCCTGCAGTTTTCACTGTAAAACCGAGTTGGAGCTAGTACCTACCAATATATATGTAAGGAATGGAGTTTGCAACTGAAAAGAAACTTTGTGTTCCCAACAAGCTAGGTGAAGTACGGGTTTCACACTCACTTATCTCTCAGAACTGAGCAAGTGGAGAGACGTTCGTTCATCTAGCACCAAGGGAACGGGTTGCAGGAGATACTTTTTCTCTGCTTTCTCAGTCTGTTTCCTAGTGCCGGTTTGAAGTTCCTGCAGTTTTCACTGAAAAACCGAGTTGGGGCTTCTACCTCCCCGTATATATGTATGGAATGGAGTTTGCAACTGAAAAGAAACTTTGTGTTCCCAACAAGCTTGGTGAAGGACGGCTTTCACACACTCTTATCTCTCAGAACTGAGCAAGTGGAGAGACCTTCGTTCATCTAGCACCAAGGGAACGTGTTGCAGGAGACACTTTTTCTCAGCTTTCTCAGTCTGTTTCCTAGTGCCAGTTTGAAGTTCCTGCAGTTTTCACTGTAAAACCGAGTAGGAGCTAGTACCTCCCCATATATATGTATGGAATGGAGTTTGCAACTGAAAAGAAACTTTGTGTTCCCAAAAAGCTAGTTGAAGGACGGCTTTCACACGCACTTATCTCTCAGAACTGAGCAAGTGGGAGACGTTCGTTCATCTAGCACCAAGGGAACGGGTTGCAGGAGACACATTTTCTCCTCTTTCTCACTATGTTTCCTACTGCCGGTTTGAAGTTCCTGTAGTTTTCACTGTAAAACCGAGTTGGAGCTAGTACCTCCCCATATATATGCATGGAATGGAGTTTGCAACTGAAAAGAAACTTTGTGTTCCCAACAAGCTATATGAAGGACGGCTTTCACACACACTTATCTCTCAGAACTGAGCAAGTGGAGAGACTTTCGTTCATCTAGCACCAAGGGAACGGGTTGTAGGAGACACTTTTTCTCTGCTTTCTCAGTCTGTTTCCTAGTGCCGGTTTGAAGTTCCTGCAGTTTTCACTGTAAAACCGAGTTGGAGCTAGTACCTCCCCATATATATGTATGGGATGGAGTTTGCAACTGAAAAGAAACTTTGTGTTCCCAACAAGCTAGGTGAAGGACGGCTTTCACACACACTTATCTCTCAGAACTGAGCAAATGGAGAGACGTTCGTTCATCTAGCACCAAGGGAACGGGATGCAGGAGATACTTATTCTCTGCTTTCTCAGTCTGTTTCCTAGTGCCGGTTTGAAGTTCCTGCAGTTTTCACTATAAAACCGAGTTGGAGATAGTACCTCCCCATATATATGTAAGGAATGGAGTTTGCAACTGAAAAGACAGTGTGTGTTCCCAACAAGCTAGGTGAAGAACGGCTTTCACACACACTTATCTCTCAGAACTGAGCAAGTGGAGAGACGTTCGTTCATCTAGCACCAAGGGAACGGGTTGCAGGAGACACTTTTTCTCTGCTTTCTCAGTCTGTTTCCTAGTGCCGGTTTGAAGTTCCTGCAGTTTTCACTGTAAAACAGATTTGGAGCTAGTATCTCCCCATATATATGTATGGAATGGAGTTTGCAACTGAAAAGAAACTTTGTGTTCCCAACAAGCTAGGTGAAAGTCGGCTTTCACACACACTTATCTCTCAGAACTGAGCAAGTGGAGAGACGTTCGTTCATCTAGGACCAAGGGAACGGTTTGTAGGGGACACTATTTCTCTGCATTCTCAGTCTGTTTCCTAGTGCCGGTTTGAAGTTCCTGCAGTTTTCACTGTAAAACCGAGTTGGAGCTAGTACCTCCCAATATATATGTAAGGAATGGAGTTTGCAACTGAAAAGAAACTTTGTGTTCCCAACAAGCTAGGTGAAGGACGGCTTTCACACACACTTATCTCTCAGAACTGAGCAAGTGGAGAAACGTTCGTTCATCTAGCACCAAAGGAACGGGTTGCAGGAGACACTTTTTCCCTGCTTTCTCAGTCTGTTTCCTAGTGCCGGTTTGAAGTTCCTGCAGTTTTCACTGTAAAACCGAGTTGGAGCTAGTAAATCCCCATATATATGTATGGGATGGAGTTTGCAACTGAAAAGAAACTTTGTGTTCCCAACAAGCTAGTTGAAGGACGGCTTTCACACACACTTATCTCTCAGAACTGAGCAAGTGGAGATACGTTCGTTCATCTAGGACCAAGGGAACGGGTTGTAGGGGACACTATTTCTCTGCATTCTCAGTCTGTTTCCTAGTGCCGGTTTGAAGTTCCTGCAGTTTTCACTGTAAAACCGAGTAGGAGCTAGTACCTCCCAATATATATGTATGGAATGGAGTTTGCAACTGAAAAAAAACTTTGTGTTCCCAAAAAGCTAGGTGAAGGACGGCTTTCACACACACTTATCTCTCAGAACTGAGCAATTGGAGAGACTTTCGTTCATCTAGCACCAAGGGAACGGGTTGCAGGAGACACTTTTTCTCTGCTTTCTCAGTCTGTTTCCTAGTGCCGGTTTGAAGTTCCTGCAGTTTTCACTGAAAAACCGAGTTGGAGCTAGTACCCCCCCATATATATGTATGGAATGGAGTTTGCAACTGAAAAGAAACTTTGTGTTCCCAACAAGCTAGGTGAAGGACGGCTTTCACACACACATTTCTCTCAGAACTGAGCAAGTGGAGAGACGTTCGTTCATCTAGGACCAAGGGAACTTGTTGCAGGAGACACTTTTTCTCTGCATTCTCAGTCTTTTTCCTAGTGCCGGTTTGAAGTTCCTGCAGTTTTCACTGTAAAACCGAGTTGGAGCTAGTACCTCCCAATATATATGTAAGGAATGGAGTTTGCAACTGAAAAGAAACTTTGTGTTCCCAACAAGCTAGGTGAAGGACGGCTTTCACACACACTTATCTCTCAGAACTGAGCAAGTGGATAGACGTTCGTTCATCTAGCACCAAGGGAACGGTTTGCAGGAGATACTTTTTCTCTGCTTTCTCAGTCTGTTTCCTAGTGCCGGTTTGAAGTTCCTGCAGTTTTCACTGTAAAACCGAGTTGGGGCTTCTACCTCCCCGTATATATGTATGGAATGGAGTTTGCAACTGAAAAGAAACTTTGTGTTCCCAAAAATCTAGGTGAAGGACGGCTTTCACACGCACTTATCTCTCAGAACTGAGCAAGTGGAGACACGTTCGTTCATCTAGCACCAAGGGAACGGGTTGCAGGAGACACATTTTCTCTGCTTTCTCACTATGTTTCCTACTGCCGGTTTGAATTTCCTGCAGTTTTCACTGTAAAACCGTGTTGGAGCTTCTACCTCCCCATATATATGTATGGAATGGAGTTTGCAACTGAAAAGGAACTTTGTGTTCCCAACAAGCTAGGTGAAGGACGGCTTTCACACACACTTATCTATCAGAACTGAGCAAGTGGAGAGACGTTCGTTCATCTAGGACCAAGGGAACTGGTTGTAGGGGACACTATTTCTCTGCATTCTCAGTCTGTTTCCTAGTGCCGGTTTGAAGTTCCTGCAGTTTTCACTGTAAAACCGAGTTGGAGCTAGTACCTACCAATATATATGTAAGGAATGGAGTTTGCAACTGAAAAGAAACTTTGTGTTCCCAACAAGCTAGGTGAAGTACGGGTTTCACACTCACTTATCTCTCAGAAGTGAGCAAGTGGAGAGACGTTCGTTCATCTAGCACCAAGGGAACGGGTTGCAGGAGATACTTTTTCTCTGCTTTCTCAGTCTGTTTCCTAGTGCCGGTTTGAAGTTCCTGCAGTTTTCACTGAAAAACCGAGTTGGGGCTTCTACCTCCCCGTATATATGTATGGAATGGAGTTTGCAACTGAAAAGAAACTTTGTGTTCCCAACAAGCTTGGTGAAGGACGGCTTTCACACACTCTTATCTCTCAGAACTGAGCAAGTGGAGAGACCTTCGTTCATCTAGCACCAAGGGAACGTGTTGCAGGAGACACTTTTTCTCAGCTTTCTCAGTCTGTTTCCTAGTGCCAGTTTGAAGTTCCTGCAGTTTTCACTGTAAAACCGAGTAGGAGCTAGTACCTCCCCATATATATGTATGGAATGGAGTTTGCAACTGAAAAGAAACTTTGTGTTCCCAAAAAGCTAGTTGAAGGACGGCTTTCACACGCACTTATCTCTCAGAACTGAGCAAGTGGGAGACGTTCGTTCATCTAGCACCAAGGGAACGGGTTGCAGGAGACACATTTTCTCCTCTTTCTCACTATGTTTCCTACTGCCGGTTTGAAGTTCCTGTAGTTTTCACTGTAAAACCGAGTTGGAGCTAGTACCTCCCCATATATATGCATGGAATGGAGTTTGCAACTGAAAAGAAACTTTGTGTTCCCAACAAGGTAGGTGAAGGACGGCTTTCACACACACTTATCTCTCAGAACTGAGCAAGTGGAGAGACTTTCGTTCATCTAGCACCAAGGGAACGGGTTGTAGGAGACACTTTTTCTCTGCTTTCTCAGTCTGTTTCCTAGTGCCGGTTTGAAGTTCCTGCAGTTTTCACTATAAAACCGAGTTGGAGATAGTACCCCCCCATATATATGTAAGGAATGGAGTTTGCAACTGAAAAGACAGTGTGTGTTCCCAACAAGCTAGGTGAAGAACGGCTTTCACACACACTTATCTCTCAGAACTGAGCAAGTGGAGAGACGTTCGTTCATCTAGCACCAAGGGAACGGGTTGCAGGAGACACTTTTTCTCTGCTTTCTCAGTCTGTTTCCTAGTGCCGGTTTGAAGTTCCTGCAGTTTTCACTGTAAAACAGATTTGGAGCTAGTATCTCCCCATATATATGTATGGAATGGAGTTTGCAACTGAAAAGAAACTTTGTGTTCCCAACAAGCTAGGTGAAAGTCGGCTTTCACACACACTTATCTCTCAGAACTGAGCAAGTGGAGAGACGTTCGTTCATCTAGGACCAAGGGAACGGGTTGTAGGGGACACTATTTCTCTGCATTCTCAGTCTGTTTCCTAGTGCCGGTTTGAAGTTCCTGCAGTTTTCACTGTAAAACCGAGTTGGAGCTAGTACCTCCCAATATATATGTAAGGAATGGAGTTTGCAACTGAAAAGAAACTTTGTGTTCCCAACAAGCTAGGTGAAGGACGGCTTTCACACACACTTATCTCTCAGAACTGAGCAAGTGGAGAAACGTTCGTTCATCTAGCACCAAAGGAACGGGTTGCAGGAGACACTTTTTCCCTGCTTTCTCAGTCTGTTTCCTAGTGCCGGTTTGAAGTTCCTGCAGTTTTCACTGTAAAACCGAGTTGGAGCTAGTAAATCCCCATATATATGTATGGGATGGAGTTTGCAACTGAAAAGAAACTTTGTGTTCCCAACAAGCTAGTTGAAGGACGGCTTTCACACACACTTATCTCTCAGAACTGAGCAAGTGGAGATACGTTCGTTCATCTAGGACCAAGGGAACGGGTTGTAGGGGACACTATTTCTCTGCATTCTCAGTCTGTTTCCTAGTGCCGGTTTGAAGTTCCTGCAGTTTTCACTGTAAAACCGAGTAGGAGCTAGTACCTCCCAATATATATGTATGGAATGGAGTTTGCAACTGAAAAAAAACTTTGTGTTCCCAAAAAGCTAGGTGAAGGACGGCTTTCACACACACTTATCTCTCAGAACTGAGCAATTGGAGAGACTTTCGTTCATCTAGCACCAAGGGAACGGGTTGCAGGAGACACTTTTTCTCTGCTTTCTCAGTCTGTTTCCTAGTGCCGGTTTGAAGTTCCTGCAGTTTTCACTGAAAAACCGAGTTGGAGCTAGTACCCCCCCATATATATGTATGGAATGGAGTTTGCAACTGAAAAGAAACTTTGTGTTCCCAACAAGCTAGGTGAAGGACGGCTTTCACACACACATTTCTCTCAGAACTGAGCAAGTGGAGAGACGTTCGTTCATCTAGGACCAAGGGAACTTGTTGCAGGAGACACTTTTTCTCTGCATTCTCAGTCTTTTTCCTAGTGCCGGTTTGAAGTTCCTGCAGTTTTCACTGTAAAACCGAGTTGGAGCTAGTACCTCCCAATATATATGTAAGGAATGGAGTTTGCAACTGAAAAGAAACTTTGTGTTCCCAACAAGCTAGGTGAAGGACGGCTTTCACACACACTTATCTCTCAGAACTGAGCAAGTGGATAGACGTTCGTTCATCTAGCACCAAGGGAACGGTTTGCAGGAGATACTTTTTCTCTGCTTTCTCAGTCTGTTTCCTAGTGCCGGTTTGAAGTTCCTGCAGTTTTCACTGTAAAACCGAGTTGGGGCTTCTACCTCCCCGTATATATGTATGGAATGGAGTTTGCAACTGAAAAGAAACTTTGTGTTCCCAAAAATCTAGGTGAAGGACGGCTTTCACACGCACTTATCTCTCAGAACTGAGCAAGTGGAGACACGTTCGTTCATCTAGCACCAAGGGAACGGGTTGCAGGAGACACATTTTCTCTGCTTTCTCACTATGTTTCCTACTGCCGGTTTGAATTTCCTGCAGTTTTCACTGTAAAACCGTGTTGGAGCTTCTACCTCCCCATATATATGTATGGAATGGAGTTTGCAACTGAAAAGGAACTTTGTGTTCCCAACAAACTAGGTGAAGGACGGCTTTCACACGCACTTATCTCTCAGAACTGAGCAAGTGGAGAGACTTTCGTTCATCTAGCACCAAGGGAACGGGCTGTAGGAGACACTTTTTCTCTGCTTTCTCAGTCTGTTTCCTAGTGCCGGTTTGAAGTTCCTGCAGTTTTCACTGTAAAACCGAGTTGGAGCTAGTACCTCCCCATATATATGTATGGGATGGAGTTTGCAACTGAAAAGAAACTTTGTGTTCCCAACAAGCTAGGTGAAGGACGGCTTTCACACACACTTATCTCTCAGAACTGAGCAAATGGAGAGACGTTCGTTCATCTAGCACCAAGGGAACGGGATGCAGGAGATACTTATTCTCTGCTTTCTCAGTCTTTTTCCTAGTGCCGGTTTGAAGTTCCTGCAGTTTTCACTATAAAACCGAGTTGGAGCTAGTACCTCCCCATATATATGTAAGGAATGGAGTTTGCAACTGAAAAGAAACTTTGTGTTCCCAAAAAGCTAGGTGAAGGACGGCTTTCATACGCACTTATCTCTCAGAACTGAGCAAGTGGAGAGACGTTCGTTCATCTAGCACCAAGGGAACGGGTTGCAGGAGACACATTTTCTCTGCTTTCTCACTATGTTTCCTACTGCCGGTTTGAAGTTCCTGCAGTTTTCACTGTAAAACCGAGTAGGAGCTAGTACCTCCCAATATATATGTATGGAATGGAGTTTGCAACTGAAAAGAAACTTTGTGTTCCCAAAAAGCTAGGTGAAGGACGGCTTTCACACACACTTATCTCTCAGAACTGAGCAAGTGGAGAGACGTTCGTTCATCTAGGACCAAGGGAACGGGTTGTAGGGGACACTATTTCTCTGCATTCTCAGTCTGTTTCCTAGTGCCGGTTTGAAGTTCCTGCAGTTTTCACTGTAAAACCGAGTAGGAGCTTGTACCTCCCCATATATATGTATGGAATGGAGTTTGCAACTGAAAAGAAACTTTGTGTTCCCAAAAATCTAGGTGAAGGACGGCTTTCACACGCACTTATCTCTCAGAAATGAGCAAGTGGAGAGACGTTCGTTCATCTAGCACAAAGGGAACGGGTTGCAGGAGACACATTTTCTCTGCTTTCTGACTATGTTTCCTACTGCCGGTTTGAATTTCCTGCAGTTTTCACTGTAAAACCGTGTTGGAGCTTCTACCTCCCCATATATATGTATGGAATGGAGTTTGCAACTGAAAAGGAACTTTGTGTTCCCAACAAGCTAGGTGAAGCACGGCTTTCACACGCACTTATCTCTCAGAACTGAGCAAGTGGAGAGACGTTCGTTCATGTAGCACCAAGGGAACGGGTTGCAGGAGACACTTTTTGTCAGCTTTCTCAATCTGTTTCCTAGTGCCGGTTTGAAGTTCCTGCAGTTTTCACTGTCAAAAGGAGTTGGAGCTAGTACCTCCCCATATATATGTATGGAATGGAGTTTGCAACTGGAAAGAAACTTTGTGTTCCCAACAAGCTAGGTGAAGGACGGCTTTCACACACACTTTTTTCTCAGAACTGAGCAAGTGAAGAGACGTTCTTTCATCTAGCACCAAGGGAACGGGCTGTAGGAGACACTTTTTCTCTGCTTTCTCAGTCTGTTTCCTAGTGCCGGTTTGAAGTTCCTGCAGTTTTCACTGTAAAACCGAGTTGGAGCTAGTACCTCCCCATATATATGTATGGGATGGAGTTTGCAACTGAAAAGAAACTTTGTGTTCCCAACAAGCTAGGTGAAGGACGGCTTTCACACACACTTATCTCTCAGAACTGAGCAAATGGAGAGACGTTCGTTCATCTAGCACCAAGGGAACGGGATGCAGGAGATACTTATTCTCTGCTTTCTCAGTCTTTTTCCTAGTGCCGGTTTGAAGTTCCTGCAGTTTTCACTATAAAACCGAGTTGGAGCTAGTACCTCCCCATATATATGTAAGGAATGGAGTTTGCAACTGAAAAGAAACTTTGTGTTCCCAAAAAGCTAGGTGAAGGACGGCTTTCATACGCACTTATCTCTCAGAACTGAGCAAGTGGAGAGACGTTCGTTCATCTAGCACCAAGGGAACGGGTTGCAGGAGACACATTTTCTCTGCTTTCTCACTATGTTTCCTACTGCCGGTTTGAAGTTCCTGCAGTTTTCACTGTAAAACCGAGTAGGAGCTAGTACCTCCCAATATATATGTATGGAATGGAGTTTGCAACTGAAAAGAAACTTTGTGTTCCCAAAAATCTAGGTGAAGGACGGCTTTCACACACACTTATCTCTCAGAACTGAGCAAGTGGAGAGACGTTCGTTCATCTAGGACCAAGGGAACGGGTTGTAGGGGACACTATTTCTCTGCATTCTCAGTCTGTTTCCTAGTGCCGGTTTGAAGTTCCTGCAGTTTTCACTGTAAAACCGAGTAGGAGCTTGTACCTCCCCATATATATGTATGGAATGGAGTTTGCAACTGAAAAGAAACTTTGTGTTCCCAAAAATCTAGGTGAAGGACGGCTTTCACACGCACTTATCTCTCAGAAATGAGCAAGTGGAGAGACGTTCGTTCATCTAGCACAAAGGGAACGGGTTGCAGGAGACACATTTTCTCTGCTTTCTGACTATGTTTCCTACTGCCGGTTTGAATTTCCTGCAGTTTTCACTGTAAAACCGTGTTGGAGCTTCTACCTCCCCATATATATGTATGGAATGGAGTTTGCAACTGAAAAGGAACTTTGTGTTCCCAACAAGCTAGGTGAAGCACGGCTTTCACACGCACTTATCTCTCAGAACTGAGCAAGTGGAGAGACGTTCGTTCATGTAGCACCAAGGGAACGGGTTGCAGGAGACACTTTTTGTCAGCTTTCTCAATCTGTTTCCTAGTGCCGGTTTGAAGTTCCTGCAGTTTTCACTGTCAAAAGGAGTTGGAGCTAGTACCTCCCCATATATATGTATGGAATGGAGTTTGCAACTGGAAAGAAACTTTGTGTTCCCAACAAGCTAGGTGAAGGACGGCTTTCACACACACTTTTTTCTCAGAACTGAGCAAGTGAAGATACGTTCTTTCATCTAGCACCAAGGGAACGGGTTGCAGGAGACACTTTTTCTCTGCTTTCTCAGTCTGTTTCCTAGTGCCGGTATGAAGTTCCTGCAGTTTTCATTGTAAAACCGAGTTGGAGCTTGTACCTCCCCGTATATATGTATGGAATGGAGTTTGCAACTGAAAAGAAACTTTGTGTTCCCAACAAGCTAGTTGAAGGACGGCTTTCACACACACTTATCTCTCAGAACTAAGCAATTGGAGAAACTTTCGTTCATCTAGCATCAAGGGAACGGGTTGCAGGAGACACTTTTTCTCTGCTTTCTCAGTCTGTTTCCTAGTGCCGGTTTGAAGTTCCTGCAATTTTCACTGTAAAACCGATTTGGAGCTAGTACCTCCCCATATATATGTATGGAATGGAGTTTGCAACTGAAAAGAAACTTTGTGTTCCCAACAAGCTAGGTGAAGGACGGCTTTCACACACACTTATCTATCAGAACTGAGCAAGTGGAGAGACGTTCGTTCATCTAGGACCAAGGGAACTGGTTGTAGGGGACACTATTTCTCTGCATTCTCAGTCTGTTTCCTAGTGCCGGTTTGAAGTTCCTGCAGTTTTCACTGTAAAACCGAGTTGGAGCTAGTACCTACCAATATATATGTAAGGAATGGAGTTTGCAACTGAAAAGAAACTTTGTGTTCCCAACAAGCTAGGTGAAGTACGGGTTTCACACTCACTTATCTCTCAGAACTGAGCAAGTGGAGAGACGTTCGTTCATCTAGCACCAAGGGAACGGGTTGCAGGAGATACTTTTTCTCTGCTTTCTCAGTCTGTTTCCTAGTGCCGGTTTGAAGTTCCTGCAGTTTTCACTGAAAAACCGAGTTGGGGCTTCTACCTCCCCGTATATATGTATGGAATGGAGTTTGCAACTGAAAAGAAACTTTGTGTTCCCAACAAGCTTGGTGAAGGACGGCTTTCACACACTCTTATCTCTCAGAACTGAGCAAGTGGAGAGACCTTCGTTCATCTAGCACCAAGGGAACGTGTTGCAGGAGACACTTTTTCTCAGCTTTCTCAGTCTGTTTCCTAGTGCCAGTTTGAAGTTCCTGCAGTTTTCACTGTAAAACCGAGTAGGAGCTAGTACCTCCCCATATATATGTATGGAATGGAGTTTGCAACTGAAAAGAAACTTTGTGTTCCCAAAAAGCTAGTTGAAGGACGGCTTTCACACGCACTTATCTCTCAGAACTGAGCAAGTGGGAGACGTTCGTTCATCTAGCACCAAGGGAACGGGTTGCAGGAGACACATTTTCTCCTCTTTCTCACTATGTTTCCTACTGCCGGTTTGAAGTTCCTGTAGTTTTCACTGTAAAACCGAGTTGGAGCTAGTACCTCCCCATATATATGCATGGAATGGAGTTTGCAACTGAAAAGAAACTTTGTGTTCCCAACAAGGTAGGTGAAGGACGGCTTTCACACACACTTATCTCTCAGAACTGAGCAAGTGGAGAGACTTTCGTTCATCTAGCACCAAGGGAACGGGTTGTAGGAGACACTTTTTCTCTGCTTTCTCAGTCTGTTTCCTAGTGCCGGTTTGAAGTTCCTGCAGTTTTCACTGTAAAACCGAGTTGGAGCTAGTACCTCCCCATATATATGTATGGGATGGAGTTTGCAACTGAAAAGAAACTTTGTGTTCCCAACAAGCTAGGTGAAGGACGGCTTTCACACACACTTATCTCTCAGAACTGAGCAAATGGAGAGACGTTCGTTCATCTAGCACCAAGGGAACGGGATGCAGGAGATACTTATTCTCTGCTTTCTCAGTCTGTTTCCTAGTGCCGGTTTGAAGTTCCTGCAGTTTTCACTATAAAACCGAGTTGGAGATAGTACCTCCCCATATATATGTAAGGAATGGAGTTTGCAACTGAAAAGACAGTGTGTGTTCCCAACAAGCTAGGTGAAGAACGGCTTTCACACACACTTATCTCTCAGAACTGAGCAAGTGGAGAGACGTTCGTTCATCTAGCACCAAGGGAACGGGTTGCAGGAGACACTTTTTCTCTGCTTTCTCAGTCTGTTTCCTAGTGCCGGTTTGAAGTTCCTGCAGTTTTCACTGTAAAACAGATTTGGAGCTAGTATCTCCCCATATATATGTATGGAATGGAGTTTGCAACTGAAAAGAAACTTTGTGTTCCCAACAAGCTAGGTGAAAGTCGGCTTTCACACACACTTATCTCTCAGAACTGAGCAAGTGGAGAGACGTTCGTTCATCTAGGACCAAGGGAACGGGTTGTAGGGGACACTATTTCTCTGCATTCTCAGTCTGTTTCCTAGTGCCGGTTTGAAGTTCCTGCAGTTTTCACTGTAAAACCGAGTTGGAGCTAGTACCTCCCAATATATATGTAAGGAATGGAGTTTGCAACTGAAAAGAAACTTTGTGTTCCCAACAAGCTAGGTGAAGGACGGCTTTCACACACACTTATCTCTCAGAACTGAGCAAGTGGAGAAACGTTCGTTCATCTAGCACCAAAGGAACGGGTTGCAGGAGACACTTTTTCCCTGCTTTCTCAGTATGTTTCCTAGTGCCGGTTTGAAGTTCCTGCAGTTTTCACTGTAAAACCGAGTTGGAGCTAGTAAATCCCCATATATATGTATGGGATGGAGTTTGCAACTGAAAAGAAACTTTGTGTTCCCAACAAGCTAGTTGAAGGACGGCTTTCACACACACTTATCTCTCAGAACTGAGCAAGTGGAGATACGTTCGTTCATCTAGGACCAAGGGAACGGGTTGTAGGGGACACTATTTCTCTGCATTCTCAGTCTGTTTCCTAGTGCCGGTTTGAAGTTCCTGCAGTTTTCACTGTAAAACCGAGTAGGAGCTAGTACCTCCCAATATATATGTATGGAATGGAGTTTGCAACTGAAAAAAAACTTTGTGTTCCCAAAAAGCTAGGTGAAGGACGGCTTTCACACACACTTATCTCTCAGAACTGAGCAAGTGGAGAGACGTTCGTTCATCTAGCACCAAGGGAACGGGTTGCAGGAGACACTTTTTCTCTGCTTTCTCACTATGTTTCCTACTGCCGGTTTGAAGTTCCTGCAGTTTTCACTGTAAAACCGAGTTGGAGCTAGTATCTCCCCATATATATATATGGAATGGAGTTTGCAACTGAAAAGAAACTTTGTGTTCCCAACAAGCTAGGTGAAGGACGGCTTTCACACACACTTATCTCGCAGAACTGAGCAAGTGGATAGACGTTCGTTCATCTAGCACCAAGGGAACGGGATGCAGGAGATACTTTTTCTCTGCTTTCTCAGTCTGTTTCCTAGTGCCGGTTTGAAGTTCCTGCAGTTTTCACTATAAAACAGAGTTGGAGCTAGTACCTCCCCATATATATGTAAGGAATGGAGTTTGCAACTGAAAAGAAACTTTGTGTTCCCAACAAGCTAGGTGAAGAACGGCTTTCACACACACTTATCTCTCTGAACTGAGCAAGTAGAGAGACGTTCGTTCATCTAGCACCAAAGGAACGGGTTGCAGGAGACACTTTTCTCTGCTTTCTCAGTCTGTTTCCTAGTGCCGGTTTGAAGTTCCTGCAGTTTTCACTGTAAAACCGAGTTGGAGCTAGTATCTCCCCATATATATGTATGGAATGGAGTTTGCAACTGAAAAGAAACTTTGTGTTCCCAACAAGCTAGGTGAAAGACGGCTTTCACACACACTTATCTCTCAGAACTGAGCAAGTGGAGAGACGTTCGTTCATCTAGGACCAAAGGAACGGGTTGCAGGAGACACTTTTTCTCTGCTTTCTCAGTCTTTTTCCTAGTGCCGGTTTGAAGTTCCTGCAGTTTTCACTGTAAAACCGAGTTGGAGCTTGTATCTCCCCATATATATGTATTGAATGGAGTTTGCAACTGAAAAGAAACTTTGTGTTCCCAACAAGCTAGGTGAAAGACGGCTTTCACACACACTTATCTCTCAGAACTGAGCAAGTGGAGAGACGTTCGTTCATCTAGGACCAAGGGAACGGGTTGTAGAGGACACTATTTCTCTGCATTCTCAGTCTGTTTCCTAGTGCCGGTTTGAAGTTCCTGCAGTTTTCACTGTAAAACCGAGTTGGAGCTAGTACCTCCCAATATATATGTAAGGAATGGAGTTTGCAACTGAAAATAAACTTTGTGTTCCCAACAAGCTAGGTGAAGGACGGCTTTCACACACACTTATCTCTCAGAACTGAGCAAGTGGAGAGACGTTCGTTCATCTAGCACCAAAGAACGGGTTGCAGGAGACACTATTTCTCTGCTTTCTCAGTCTGTTTCCTAGTGCCGGTTTGAAGTTCCTGCAGTTTTCACTGTAAAACCGAGTTGGAGCTAGTATCTCCCCATATATATGTATGGAATGGAGTTTGCAACTGAAAAGAAACTTTGTGTTCCCAACAAGCTAGGTGAAGGACGGCTTTCACACACACTTATCTCGCAGAACTGAGCAAGTGGATAGACGTTCGTTCACCTAGCACCAAGGGAACGGGTTGCAGGAGACACTTTTTCTCTGCTTTCTCAGTCTGTTTCCTAGTGCCGGTTTGATGTTCCTGCAGTTTTCACTGTAAAACCGAGTTGGAGCTAGTACCTCCCCATATATATGTATGGGATGGAGTTTGCAACTGAAAAGAAACTTTGTGTTCCCAACAAGCTAGGTGAAGGACGGCTTTCACACACACTTATCTCTCAGAACTGAGCAAATGGAGAGACGTTCGTTCTTCTAGCACCAAGGGAACGGATTGCAGGAGATACATTTTCTCTGCTTTCTCAGTCTGTTTCCTAGTGCCGGTTTGAAGTTCCTGCAGTTTTCACTATAAAACCGAGTTGGAGCTAGTACCTCCCCATATATATGTAAGGAATGGAGTTTGCAACTGAAAAGAAACTTTGTGTTCCCAACAAGCTAGGTGAAGGACGGCTTTCACACACACTTATCTCTCAGAACTGAGCAAGTGGAGAGACGTTCGTTCATCTAGCACCAAGGGAACGGGTTGCAGGAGACACTTTTTCTCTGCTTTGTCAGTCTGTTTCCTAGTGCCGGTTTGAAGTTCCTGCAGTTTTCACTGTAAAACCGAGTTGAAGCTAGTACCTCCCCATATATATGTATGGGATAGAGTTTGCAACTGAAAAGAAACTTTGTGTTCCCCACAAGCTAGGTGAAGGACGGCTTTCACACACACTTATCTCTCAGAACGGAGCAAGTGGAGATACGTTCGTTCATCTAGGACCAAGGGAACGGGTTGTAGGGGACACTATTTCTCTGCATTCTCAGTCTGTTTCCTAGTCCCGGTTTGAAGTTCCTGCAGTTTTCACTGTAAAACCGAGTAGGAGCTAGTACCTCCCAATATATATGTATGGAATGGAGTTTGCAACTGAAAAAAAACTTTGTGTTCCCAAAAAGCTAGGTGAAGGACGGCTTTCACACGCACTTATCTCTCAGAACTGAGCAAGTGGATAAACGTTCGTTCATTTAGCACCAAGGGAACGGGTTGCAGGAGACACATTTTCTCTGCTTTCTCACTATGTTTCCTACTGCCGGTTTGAAGTTCCTGCAGTTTTCACTGTAAAACCGAGTTGGAGCTAGTACCTCCCCATATATATGTATGGAATGGAGTTTGCAACTGAAAAGAAACTTTGTGTTCCCAACAAGCTAGGTGAAGGACGGCTTTCACACACACTTATCTCTCAGAACTGAGCAAGTGGAGAGACTTTCGTTCATCTAGCACCAAGGGAACGGGTTGTAGGAGACACTTTTTCTCTACTTTCTCAGTCTGTTTCCTAGTGCCGGTTTGAATTTCCTGCCGTTTTCACTGTAAAACCGAGTTGGAGCTAGTAACTCCCAATATATATGTAAGGAATGGAGTTTGCAACTGAAAAGAAACTTTGTGTTCCCAACAAGCTAAGTGAAGGACGGCTTTCACACACACTTATCTCTAGAACTGAGCAAATGGAGAGACGTTCGTTCTTCTAGCACCAAGGGAACGGGTTGCAGGAGATACTTTTTCTCTGCTTTCTCAGTCTGTTTCCTAGTGCCGTTTTGATGTTCCTGCAGTTTTCACTATAAAACCGAGTTGGAGCTAGTACCTCCCCATATATATGTAAGGAATGGAGTTTGCAACTGAAAAGAAACTTTGTGTTCCCAACAAGCTAGGTGAAGGACGGCTTTCACACACACTTATCTCTCAGAACTGAGCAAGTGGAGAGACGTCCGTTCATCTAGCACCAAAGGAACGGGTTGCAGGAGACACTTTTTCTCTGCTTTCTCAGTCTGTTTCCTAGTGCCGGTTTGAAGTTCCTGCAGTTTTCACTGTAAAACCGAGTTGGAGCTAGTATCTCCCCATATATATGTATGGAATGGAGTTTGCAACTGAAAAGAAACTTTGTGTTCCCAACAAGCTAGGTGAAGGACGGCTTTCACACACACTTATCTCTCAGAACTGAGCAAATGGAGAGACGTTCGTTCTTCTAGCACCAAGGGAACGGGTTGCAGGAGATACTTTTTCTCTGCTTTCTTAGTCTGTTTCCTAGTGCCGGTTTGAAGTTCCTGCAGTTTTCACTATAAAACCGAGTTGGAGCTAGTACCTCCCCATATATATGTAAGGAATGGAGTTTGCAACTGAAAAGAAACTTTGTGTTCCCAACAAGCTAGGTGAAGGACGGCTTTCACACACACTTATCTCTCAGAACTGAGCAAGTGAAGAGACTTTCGTTCATCTAGCACCAAAGGAACGGGTTGCAGGAGACACTTTTTCTCTGTTTTCTCAGTCTGTTTCCTAGTGCCGGTTTGAAGTTCCTGCAGTTTTCACTGTCAAACCGAGTTGGAGCTAGTATCTCCCCATATATATGTATGGAATGGAGTTTGCAACTGAAAAGAAACTTTGTGTTCCCAACAAGCTAGGTGAAAGACGGCTTTCACACACACTTATCTCGCAGAACTGAGCAAGTGGAAAGACGTTCGTTCATCTAGCACCAAGGGAACGGGTTGCAGGAGACACTTTTTCTCTGCTTTCTCAGTCTGTTTCCTAGTGCCGGTTTGAAGTTCCTGCAGTTTTCACTGTAAAACCGAGTTGGAGCTAGTACCTCCCCATATATATGTATGGGATGGAGTTTGCAACTGAAAAGAAACTTTGTGTTCCCAACAAGCTAGGTGAAGGACGGCTTTCACACACACTTATCTCTCAGAACTGAGCAAGTGGAGAGACGTTCGTTCATCTAGCACCAAAGGAACGGGTTGCAGGAGACACTTTTTCTCTGATTTCTCAGTCTGTTTCCTAGTGCCGGTTTGAAGTTCCTGCAGTTTTCACTGTAAAAACGAGTTGGAGCTAGTACCGCCCCATATATATGTATGGAATGGAGTTTGCAACTGAAAAGAAACTTTGTGCTCCCAACAAGCTAGGTGAAGGACGGCTTTCACACACACTTATCTCTCAGAACTGAGCAAGTGGAGAGACGTTCGTTCATCTAGCACCAAGGGAACGGGTTGTAGGAGACACTTTTTCTCTGCATTCTCAGTCTGTTTCCTAGTGCCGGTTTGAAGTTCCTGCCGTTTTCACTGTAAAACCGAGTTGGAGCTAGTACCTCCGAATATATATGTATGGAATGGAGTTTGCAACTGAAAAGAAACTTTGTGTTCCCAACAAGCTAGGTGAAGGATGGCTTTCACACACACTTATCTCTCAGAACTGAGCAAATGGAGAGACGTTCGTTCATCTAGCACCAAGGGAACGGGTTGCAGGAGATACTTTTTCTCTGTTGTCTCAGTCTGTTTCCTAGTGCCGGTTTGAAGTTCCTGCAGTTTTCACTATAAAACCGAGTTGGAGCTTGTACCTCCCCATATATATGTAAGGAATGGAGTTTGCAACTGAAAAGAAACTTTGTGTTCCCAACAAGCTAGGTGAAGGACGGCTTTCACACACACTTATCTCTCAGAACTGAGCAAGTGGAGAGACTTTCGTTCATCTAGCACCAAAGGAACGGGTTGCAGGAGACACTTTTTCTCTGCTTTCTCAGTCTGTTTCCTAGTGCCGGTTTGAAGTTCCTGCAGTTTTCACTGTAAAACCGAGTTGGAGCTAGTATCTCCCCATATATATGTATGAAAAGGAGTTTGCAACTGAAAAGAAACTTTGTGTTCCCAACAAGCGAGGTGAAGGACGGCTTTCACACACACTTATCTCTCAGAACTGAGCAAGTGGATAGACGTTCGTTCATCTAGCACCAAGGGAACGGGTTGCAGGAGACACTTTTTCTCTGCTTTCTCAGTCTGTTTCCTAGTGCCGGGTTGAAGTTCCTGCAGTTTTCACTGTAAAACCGAGTTGGAGCTAGTAACTCCCCATATATATGTATGGGATGGAGTTTGCAACTGAAAAGAATCTTTGTGTTCCCAACAAGCTAGGTGAAGGACGGCTTTCACACACACTTATCTCTCAGAACTGAGCAAATGGAGAGACGTTCGTTCATCTAGCACCAAGGGAACGGGATGCAGGAGATACTTTTTCTCTGCTTAGTCAGTCTGTTTCTTAGTGCCGGTTTGAAGTTCCTGCAGTTTTCACTATAAAACCGAGTTGGAGCTAGTACCTCCCCATATATATGTAAGGAATGGAGTTTGCAACTGAAAAGAAACTTTGTGTTCCCTACAAGCTAGGTGAAGGACGGCTTTCACACACACTTATCTCTCAGAACTGAGCAATTGGAGAGACGTTCGTTCATCTAGCACCAAAGGAACGGGTTGCAGGAGATATTTTTCTCTGCTTTCTCAGTCTGTTTCCTAGTGCCGGTTGGAAGTTCCTGCAGTTTTCACTGTAAAACCGAGTTGGAGCTTCTACCTCCCCATATATATGTATGGAATGGAGTTTGCAACTGAAAAAAAACTTTGTGTTCCCAACAAGCTAGGTGAAGGACGGCTTTCACACACACTTATCTCTCAGAACTAAGCAATTGGAGAAACTTTCGTTCATCTAGCACCAAGGGAACGGGTTGCAGGAGACACTTTTTCTCTGCTTTCTCAGTCTATTTCCTAGTGCCGGTTTGAAGTTCCTGCAGTTTTCACTGTAAAACCGAGTTGGAGCTAGTACCTCCCCATATATATGTATGGAATGGAGTTTGCAACTGAAAAGAAACTTTGTGTTCCCAACAAGCTAGGTGAAGGACGGCTTTCACACACACTTATCTCTCAGAACTGAGCAAGTGGAGAGACGTTCGTTCATCTAGCACCAAAGGAACGGGTTGCAGGAGACACTTTTTCTCTGCTTTCTCAGTCTGTTTCCTAGTGCCGGTTTGAAGTTCCTGCAGTTTTCACTGTAAAACCGAGTTGGAGCTAGTATCTCCCCATATATATGTATGGAATGGAGTTTGCAACTGAAAAGAAACTTTGTGTTCCCAACAAGCTAGGTGAAGGACGGCTTTCACACACACTTATCTCGCAGAACTGAGCAAGTGGATAGACGTTCGTTCATCTAGCACCAAGGGAACGGGATGCAGGAGATACTTTTTCTCTGCTTTCTCAGTCTGTTTCCTAGTGCCGGTTTGAAGTTCCTGCAGTTTTCACTATAAAACAGAGTTGGAGCTAGTACCTCCCCTATATATGTAAGGAATGGAGTTTGCAACTGAAAAGAAACTTTGTGTTCCCAACAAGCTAGGTGAAGAACGGCTTTCACACACACTTATCTCTCAGAACTGAGCAAGTAGAGAGACGTTCGTTCATCTAGCACCAAAGGAACGGGTTGCAGGAGACACTTTTCTCTGCTTTCTCAGTCTGTTTCCTAGTGCCGGTTTGAAGTTCCTGCAGTTTTCACTGTAAAACCGAGTTGGAGCTAGTATCTCCCCATATATATGTATGGAATGGAGTTTGCAACTGAAAAGAAACTTTGTGTTCCCAACAAGCTAGGTGAAAGACGGCTTTCACACACACTTATCTCTCAGAACTGAGCAAGTGGAGAGACGTTCGTTCATCTAGGACCAAAGGAACGGGTTGCAGGAGACACTTTTTCTCTGCTTTCTCAGTCTTTTTCCTAGTGCCGGTTTGAAGTTCCTGCAGTTTTCACTGTAAAACCGAGTTGGAGCTTGTATCTCCCCATATATATGTATTGAATGGAGTTTGCAACTGAAAAGAAACTTTGTGTTCCCAACAAGCTAGGTGAAAGACGGCTTTCACACACACTTATCTCTCAGAACTGAGCAAGTAGAGAGACGTTCGTTCATCTAGGACCAAGGGAACGGGTTGTAGAGGACACTATTTCTCTGCATTCTCAGTCTGTTTCCTAGTGCCGGTTTGAAGTTCCTGCAGTTTTCACTGTAAAACCTAGTTGGAGCTAGTACCTCCCAATATATATGTAAGGAATGGAGTTTGCAACTGAAAATAAACTTTGTGTTCCCAACAACCTAGGTGAAGGACGGCTTTCACACACACTTATCTCTCAGAACTGAGCAAGTGGAGAGACGTTCGTTCATCTAGCACCAAAGAACGGGTTGCAGGAGACACTATTTCTCTGCTTTCTCAGTCTGTTTCCTAGTGCCGGTTTGAAGTTCCTGCAGTTTTCACTGTAAAACCGAGTTGGAGCTAGTATCTCCCCATATATATGTATGGAATGGAGTTTGCAACTGAAAAGAAACTTTGTGTTCCCAACAAGCTAGGTGAAGGACGGCTTTCACACACACTTATCTCGCAGAACTGAGCAAGTGGATAGACGTTCGTTCACCTAGCACCAAGGGAACGGGTTGCAGGAGACACTTTTTCTCTGCTTTCTCAGTCTGTTTCCTAGTGCCGGTTTGATGTTCCTGCAGTTTTCACTGTAAAACCGAGTTGGAGCTAGTACCTCCCCATATATATGTATGGGATGGAGTTTGCAACTGAAAAGAAACTTTGTGTTCCCAACAAGCTAGGTGAAGGACGGCTTTCACACACACTTATCTCTCAGAACTGAGCAAATGGAGAGACGTTCGTTCTTCTAGCACCAAGGGAACGGATTGCAGGAGATACATTTTCTCTGCTTTCTCAGTCTGTTTCCTAGTGCCGGTTTGAAGTTCCTGCAGTTTTCACTATAAAACCGAGTTGGAGCTAGTACCTCCCCATATATATGTAAGGAATGGAGTTTGCAACTGAAAAGAAACTTTGTGTTCCCAACAAGCTAGGTGAAGGACGGCTTTCACACACACTTATCTCTCAGAACTGAGCAAGTGGAGAGACGTTCGTTCATCTAGCACCAAGGGAACGGGTTGCAGGAGACACTTTTTCTCTGCTTTGTCAGTCTGTTTCCTAGTGCCGGTTTGAAGTTCCTGCAGTTTTCACTGTAAAACCGAGTTGAAGCTAGTACCTCCCCATATATATGTATGGGATAGAGTTTGCAACTGAAAAGAAACTTTGTGTTCCCCACAAGCTAGGTGAAGGACGGCTTTCACACACACTTATCTCTCAGAACTGAGCAAGTGGAGAGACGTTCGTTCATCTAGAACCAAAGAACGGGTTGCAGGAGACACTTTTTCTCTGCTTTCTCAGTCTGTTTCCTAGTGCCGGTTTGAAGTTCCTGCAGTTTTCACTGTAAAACCGAGTTGGAGCTAGTACCTCCCCATATATATGTATGGAATGGAGTTTGCAACTGAAAAGAAACTTTGTGTTCCCAACAAGCTAGGTGAAGGACGGCTTTCACACACACTTATCTCTCAGAACTGAGCAAGTGGAGAGACGTTCGTTCATCTAGCACCAAGGGAACGGGTTGCAGGAGACACTTTTTCTCTGCTTTCTCAGTCTGTTTCCTAGTGCCGGATTGAAGTTCCTGCAGTTTTCACTGTAAAACCGAGTTGGAGCTAGTATCTCCCCATATATATGTATGGAATGGAGTTTGCAACTGAAAAGAAACTTTGTATTCCCAACAGGCTAGGTGAAGGACGGCTTTCACACACACTTATCTCTCAGAACTGAGCAAGTGGAGAGACGTTCGTTCATCTAGCACCAAAGGAACGGGTTGCAGGAGACACTTTTTCTCTGCTTTCTCAGTCTGTTTCCTAGTGCCGGTTTGAAGTTCCTGCAGTTTTCACTGTAAAACCGAGTTGGAGCTAGTATCTCCCCATATATATGTATGGAATGGAGTTTGCAACTGAAAAGAAACTTTGTGTTCCCAACAAGCTAGGTGAAAGACGGCTTTCACACACACTTATCTCTCAGAACTGAGCAAGTGGAGAGACGTTCGTTCATCTAGGACCAAGGGAACGGGTTGTAGAGGACACTATTTCTCTGCATTCTCAGTCTGTTTCCTCGTGCCGGTTTGAAGTTCCTGCAGTTTTCACTATAAAACAGAGTTGGAGCTAGTACCTCCCCATATATATGTAAGGAATGGAGTTTGCAACTGAAAAGAAACTTTGTGTTCCCAACAAGCTAGGTGAAGAACGGCTTTCACACACACTTATCTCTCAGAACTGAGCAAGTAGAGAGACGTTCGTTCATCTAGCACCAAAGGAACGGGTTGCAGGAGACACTTTTCTCTGCTTTCTCAGTCTGTTTCCTAGTGCCGGTTTGAAGTTCCTGCAGTTTTCACTGTAAAACCGAGTTGGAGCTAGTATCTCCCCATATATATGTATGGAATGGAGTTTGCAACTGAAAAGAAACTTTGTGTTCCCAACAAGCTAGGTGAAAGACGGCTTTCACACACACTTATCTCTCAGAACTGAGCAAGTGGAGAGACGTTCGTTCATCTAGGACCAAAGGAACGGGTTGCAGGAGACACTTTTTCTCTGCTTTCTCAGTCTTTTTCCTAGTGCCGGTTTGAAGTTCCTGCAGTTTTCACTGTAAAACCGAGTTGGAGCTTGTATCTCCCCATATATATGTATTGAATGGAGTTTGCAACTGAAAAGAAACTTTGTGTTCCCAACAAGCTAGGTGAAAGACGGCTTTCACACACACTTATCTCTCAGAACTGAGCAAGTGGAGAGACGTTCGTTCATCTAGGACCAAGGGAACGGGTTGTAGAGGACACTATTTCTCTGCATTCTCAGTCTGTTTCCTAGTGCCGGTTTGAAGTTCCTGCAGTTTTCACTGTAAAACCTAGTTGGAGCTAGTACCTCCCAATATATATGTAAGGAATGGAGTTTGCAACTGAAAATAAACTTTGTGTTCCCAACAAGCTAGGTGAAGGACGGCTTTCACACACACTTATCTCTCAGAACTGAGCAAGTGGAGAGACGTTCGTTCATCTAGCACCAAAGAACGGGTTGCAGGAGACACTATTTCTCTGCTTTCTCAGTCTGTTTCCAAGTGCCGGTTTGAAGTTCCTGCAGTTTTCACTGTAAAACCGAGTTGGAGCTAGTGTCTCCCCATATATATGTATGGAATGGAGTTTGCAACTGAAAAGAAACTTTGTGTTCCCAACAAGCTAGGTGAAGGACGGCTTTCACACACACTTATCTCGCAGAACTGAGCAAGTGGATAGACGTTCGTTCACCTAGCACCAAGGGAACGGGTTGCAGGAGACACTTTTTCTCTGCTTTCTCAGTCTGTTTCCTAGTGCCGGTTTGATGTTCCTGCAGTTTTCACTGTAAAACCGAGTTGGAGCTAGTACCTCCCCATATATATGTATGGGATGGAGTTTGCAACTGAAAAGAAACTTTGTGTTCCCAACAAGCTAGGTGAAGGACGGCTTTCACACACACTTATCTCTCAGAACTGAGCAAATGGAGAGACGTTCGTTCTTCTAGCACCAAGGGAACGGATTGCAGGAGATACATTTTCTCTGCTTTCTCAGTCTGTTTCCTAGTGCCGGTTTGAAGTTCCTGCAGTTTTCACTATAAAACCGAGTTGGAGCTAGTACCTCCCCATATATATGTAAGGAATGGAGTTTGCAACTGAAAAGAAACTTTGTGTTCCCAACAAGCTAGGTGAAGGACGGCTTTCACACACACTTATCTCTCAGAACTGAGCAAGTGGAGAGACGTTCGTTCATCTAGCACCAAGGGAACGGGTTGCAGGAGACACTTTTTCTCTGCTTTGTCAGTCTGTTTCCTAGTGCCGGTTTGAAGTTCCTGCAGTTTTCACTGTAAAACCGAGTTGAAGCTAGTACCTCCCCATATATATGTATGGGATAGAGTTTGCAACTGAAAAGAAACTTTGTGTTCCCCACAAGCTAGGTGAAGGACGGCTTTCACACACACTTATCTCTCAGAACTGAGCAAGTGGAGATACGTTCGTTCATCTAGGACCAAGGGAACGGGTTGTAGGGGACACTATTTCTCTGCATTCTCAGTCTGTTTCCTAGTGCCGGTTTGAAGTTCCTGCAGTTTTCACTGTAAAACCGAGTAGGAGCTAGTACCTCACAATATATATGTATGGAAGGGAGTTTGCAACTGAAAAGGAACTTTGTGTTCCCAACAAACTAGGTGAAGGACGGCTTTCACACGCACTTATCTCTCAGAACTGAGCAAGTGGATAAACGTTCGTTCATTTAGCACCAAGGGAACGGGTTGCAGGAGACACATTTTCTCTGCTTTCTCACTATGTTTCCTACTGCCGGTTTGAAGTTCCTGCAGTTTTCACTGTAAAACCGAGTTGGAGCTAGTACCTCCCCATATATATGTATGGAATGGAGTTTGCAACTGAAAAGAAACTTTGTGTTCCCAACAAGCTAGGTGAAGGACGGCTTTCACACACACTTATCTCTCAGAACTGAGCAAGTGGAGAGACTTTCGTTCATCTAGCACCAAGGGAACGGGTTGTAGGAGACACTTTTTCTCTACTTTCTCAGTCTGTTTCCTAGTGCCGGTTTGAATTTCCTGCCGTTTTCACTGTAAAACCGAGTTGGAGCTAGTAACTCCCAATATATATGTAAGGAATGGAGTTTGCAACTGAAAAGAAACTTTGTGTTCCCAACAAGCTAAGTGAAGGACGGCTTTCACACACACTTATCTCTAGAACTGAGCAAATGGAGAGACGTTCGTTCTTCTAGCACCAAGGGAACGGGTTGCAGGAGATACTTTTTCTCTGCTTTCTCAGTCTGTTTCCTAGTGCCGTTTTGATGTTCCTGCAGTTTTCACTATAAAACCGAGTTGGAGCTAGTACCTCCCCATATATATGTAAGGAATGGAGTTTGCAACTGAAAAGAAACTTTGTGTTCCCAACAAGCTAGGTGAAGGACGGCTTTCACACACACTTATCTCTCAGAACTGAGCAAGTGGAGAGACGTCCGTTCATCTAGCACCAAAGGAACGGGTTGCAGGAGACACTTTTTCTCTGCTTTCTCAGTCTGTTTCCTAGTGCCGGTTTGAAGTTCCTGCAGTTTTCACTGTAAAACCGAGTTGGAGCTAGTATCTCCCCATATATATGTATGGAATGGAGTTTGCAACTGAAAAGAAACTTTGTGTTCCCAACAAGCTAAGTGAAGGACGGCTTTCACACACACTTATCTCTCAGAACTGAGCAAATGGAGAGACGTTCGTTCTTCTAGCACCAAGGGAACGGGTTGCAGGAGATACTTTTTCTCTGCTTTCTTAGTCTGTTTCCTAGTGCCGGTTTGAAGTTCCTGCAGTTTTCACTATAAAACCGAGTTGGAGCTAGTACCTCCCCATATATATGTAAGGAATGGAGTTTGCAACTGAAAAGAAACTTTGTGTTCCCAACAAGCTAGGTGAAGGACGGCTTTCACACACACTTATCTCTCAGAACTGAGCAAGTGAAGAGACGTTCGTTCATCTAGCACCAAAGGAACGGGTTGCAGGAGACACTTTTTCTCTGTTTTCTCAGTCTGTTTCCTAGTGCCGGTTTGAAGTTCCTGCAGTTTTCACTGTCAAACCGAGTTGGAGCTAGTATCTCCCCATATATATGTATGGAATGGAGTTTGCAACTGAAAAGAAACTTTGTGTTCCCAACAAGCTAGGTGAAAGACGGCTTTCACACACACTTATCTCGCAGAACTGAGCAAGTGGAAAGACGTTCGTTCATCTAGCACCAAGGGAACGGGTTGCAGGAGACACTTTTTCTCTGCTTTCTCAGTCTGTTTCCTAGTGCCGGTTTGAAGTTCCTGCAGTTTTCACTGTAAAACCGAGTTGGAGCTAGTACCTCCCCATATATATGTATGGGATGGAGTTTGCAACTGAAAAGAAACTTTGTGTTCCCAACAAGCTAGGTGAAGGACGGCTTTCACACACACTTATCTCTCAGAACTGAGCAAGTGGAGAGACGTTCGTTCATCTAGCACCAAAGGAACGGGTTGCAGGAGACACTTTTTCTCTGATTTCTCAGTCTGTTTCCTAGTGCCGGTTTGAAGTTCCTGCAGTTTTCACTGTAAAACCGAGTTGGAGCTAGTACCGCCCCATATATATGTATGGAATGGAGTTTGCAACTGAAAAGAAACTTTGTGCTCCCAACAAGCTAGGTGAAGTACGGCTTTCACACACACTTATCTCTCAGAACTGAGCAAGTGGAGAGACGTTCGTTCATCTAGCACCAAGGGAACGGGTTGTAGGAGACACTTTTTCTCTGCATTCTCAGTCTGTTTCCTAGTGCCGGTTTGAAGTTCCTGCCGTTTTCACTGTAAAACCGAGTTGGAGCTAGTACCTCCGAATATATATGTATGGAATGGAGTTTGCAACTGAAAAGAAACTTTGTGTTCCCAACAAGCTAGGTGAAGGATGGCTTTCACACACACTTATCTCTCAGAACTGAGCAAATGGAGAGACATTCGTTCATCTAGCACCAAGGGAACGGGTTGCAGGAGATACTTTTTCTCTGTTGTCTCAGTCTGTTTCCTAGTGCCGGTTTGAAGTTCCTGCAGTTTTCACTATAAAACCGAGTTGGAGCTTGTACCTCCCCATATATATGTAAGGAATGGAGTTTGCAACTGAAAAGAAACTTTGTGTTCCCAACAAGCTAGGTGAAGGACGGCTTTCACACACACTTATCTCTCAGAACTGAGCAAGTGGAGAGACTTTCGTTCATCTAGCACCAAAGGAACGGGTTGCAGGAGACACTTTTTCTCTGCTTTCTCAGTCTGTTTCCTAGTGCCGGTTTGAAGTTCCTGCAGTTTTCACTGTAAAACCGAGTTGGAGCTAGTATCTCCCCATATATATGTATGAAAAGGAGTTTGCAACTGAAAAGAAACTTTGTGTTCCCAACAAGCTAGGTGAAGGACGGCTTTCACACACACTTATCTCTCAGAACTGAGCAAGTGGATAGACGTTCGTTCATCTAGCACCAAGGGAACGGGTTGCAGGAGACACTTTTTCTCTGCTTTCTCAGTCTGTTTCCTAGTGCCGGGTTGAAGTTCCTGCAGTTTTCACTGTAAAACCGAGTTGGAGCTAGTAACTCCCCATATATATGTATGGGATGGAGTTTGCAACTGAAAAGAATCTTTGTGTTCCCAACAAGCTAGGTGAAGGACGGCTTTCACACACACTTATCTCTCAGAACTGAGCAAATGGAGAGACGTTCGTTCATCTAGCACCAAGGGAACGGGATGCAGGAGATACTTTTTCTCTGCTTAGTCAGTCTGTTTCTTAGTGCCGGTTTGAAGTTCCTGCAGTTTTCACTATAAAACCGAGTTGGAGCTAGTACCTCCCCATATATATGTAAGGAATGGAGTTTGCAACTGAAAAGAAACTTTGTGTTCCCAACAAGCTAGGTGAAGGACGGCTTTCACACACACTTATCTCTCAGAACTGAGCAAGTGGAGAGACGTCCGTTCATCTAGCACCAAAGGAACGGGTTGCAGGAGACACTTTTTCTCTGCTTTCTCAGTCTGTTTCCTAGTGCCGGTTTGAAGTTCCTGCAGTTTTCACTGTAAAACCGAGTTGGAGCTAGTATCTCCCCATATATATGTATGGAATGGAGTTTGCAACTGAAAAGAAACTTTGTGTTCCCAACAAGCTAAGTGAAGGACGGCTTTCACACACACTTATCTCTCAGAACTGAGCAAATGGAGAGACGTTCGTTCTTCTAGCACCAAGGGAACGGGTTGCAGGAGATACTTTTTCTCTGCTTTCTTAGTCTGTTTCCTAGTGCCGGTTTGAAGTTCCTGCAGTTTTCACTATAAAACCGAGTTGGAGCTAGTACCTCCCCATATATATGTAAGGAATGGAGTTTGCAACTGAAAAGAAACTTTGTGTTCCCAACAAGCTAGGTGAAGGACGGCTTTCACACACACTTATCTCTCAGAACTGAGCAAGTGAAGAGACGTTCGTTCATCTAGCACCAAAGGAACGGGTTGCAGGAGACACTTTTTCTCTGTTTTCTCAGTCTGTTTCCTAGTGCCGGTTTGAAGTTCCTGCAGTTTTCACTGTCAAACCGAGTTGGAGCTAGTATCTCCCCATATATATGTATGGAATGGAGTTTGCAACTGAAAAGAAACTTTGTGTTCCCAACAAGCTAGGTGAAAGACGGCTTTCACACACACTTATCTCGCAGAACTGAGCAAGTGGAAAGACGTTCGTTCATCTAGCACCAAGGGAACGGGTTGCAGGAGACACTTTTTCTCTGCTTTCTCAGTCTGTTTCCTAGTGCCGGTTTGAAGTTCCTGCAGTTTTCACTGTAAAACCGAGTTGGAGCTAGTACCTCCCCATATATATGTATGGGATGGAGTTTGCAACTGAAAAGAAACTTTGTGTTCCCAACAAGCTAGGTGAAGGACGGCTTTCACACACACTTATCTCTCAGAACTGAGCAAGTGGAGAGACGTTCGTTCATCTAGCACCAAAGGAACGGGTTGCAGGAGACACTTTTTCTCTGATTTCTCAGTCTGTTTCCTAGTGCCGGTTTGAAGTTCCTGCAGTTTTCACTGTAAAACCGAGTTGGAGCTAGTACCGCCCCATATATATGTATGGAATGGAGTTTGCAACTGAAAAGAAACTTTGTGCTCCCAACAAGCTAGGTGAAGTACGGCTTTCACACACACTTATCTCTCAGAACTGAGCAAGTGGAGAGACGTTCGTTCATCTAGCACCAAGGGAACGGGTTGTAGGAGACACTTTTTCTCTGCATTCTCAGTCTGTTTCCTAGTGCCGGTTTGAAGTTCCTGCCGTTTTCACTGTAAAACCGAGTTGGAGCTAGTAACTCCGAATATATATGTATGGAATGGAGTTTGCAACTGAAAAGAAACTTTGTGTTCCCAACAAGCTAGGTGAAGGATGGCTTTCACACACACTTATCTCTCAGAACTGAGCAAATGGAGAGACATTCGTTCATCTAGCACCAAGGGAACGGGTTGCAGGAGATACTTTTTCTCTGTTGTCTCAGTCTGTTTCCTAGTGCCGGTTTGAAGTTCCTGCAGTTTTCACTATAAAACCGAGTTGGAGCTTGTACCTCCCCATATATATGTAAGGAATGGAGTTTGCAACTGAAAAGAAACTTTGTGTTCCCAACAAGCTAGGTGAAGGACGGCTTTCACACACACTTATCTCTCAGAACTGAGCAAGTGGAGAGACTTTCGTTCATCTAGCACCAAAGGAACGGGTTGCAGGAGACACTTTTTCTCTGCTTTCTCAGTCTGTTTCCTAGTGCCGGTTTGAAGTTCCTGCAGTTTTCACTGTAAAACCGAGTTGGAGCTAGTATCTCCCCATATATATGTATGAAAAGGAGTTTGCAACTGAAAAGAAACTTTGTGTTCCCAACAAGCTAGGTGAAGGACGGCTTTCACACACACTTATCTCTCAGAACTGAGCAAGTGGATAGACGTTCGTTCATCTAGCACCAAGGGAACGGGTTGCAGGAGACACTTTTTCTCTGCTTTCTCAGTCTGTTTCCTAGTGCCGGGTTGAAGTTCCTGCAGTTTTCACTGTAAAACCGAGTTGGAGCTAGTAACTCCCCATATATGTGTATGGGATGGAGTTTGCAACTGAAAAGAATCTTTGTGTTCCCAACAAGCTAGGTGAAGGACGGCTTTCACACACACTTATCTCTCAGAACTGAGCAAATGGAGAGACGTTCGTTCATCTAGCACCAAGGGAACGGGATGCAGGAGATACTTTTTCTCTGCTTAGTCAGTCTGTTTCTTAGTGCCGGTTTGAAGTTCCTGCAGTTTTCACTATAAAACCGAGTTGGTGCTAGTACCTCCCCATATATATGTAAGGAATGGAGTTTGCAACTGAAAAGAAACTTTGTGTTCCCTACAAGCTAGGTGAAGGACGGCTTTCACACACACTTATCTCTCAGAACTGAGCAATTGGAGAGACGTTCGTTCATCTAGCACCAAAGGAACGGGTTGCAGGAGACATTTTTCTCTGCTTTCTCAGTCTGTTTCCTAGTGCCGGTTGGAAGTTCCTGCAGTTTTCACTGTAAAACCGAGTTGGAGCTTCTACCTCCCCATATATATGTATGGAATGGAGTTTGCAACTGAAAAAAAACTTTGTGTTCCCAACAAGCTAGGTGAAGGACGGCTTTCACACACACTTATCTCTCAGAACTAAGCAATTGGAGAAACTTTCGTTCATCTAGCACCAAGGGAACGGGTTGCAGGAGACACTTTTTCTCTGCTTTCTCAGTCTATTTCCTAGTGCCGGTTTGAAGTTCCTGCAGTTTTCACTGTAAAACCGAGTTGGAGCTAGTACCTCCCCATATATATGTATGGAATGGAGTTTGCAACTGAAAAGAAACTTTGTGTTCCCAACAAGCTAGGTGAAGGACGGCTTTCACACACACTTATCTCTCAGAACTGAGCAAGTGGAGAGACGTTCGTTCATCTAGCACCAAAGGAACGGGTTGCAGGAGACACTTTTTCTCTGCTTTCTCAGTCTGTTTCCTAGTGACGGTTTGAAGTTCCTGCAGTTTTCACTGTAAAACCGAGTTGGAGCTAGTATCTCCCCATATATATGTATGGAATGGAGTTTGCAACTGAAAAGAAACTTTGTGTTCCCAACAAGCTAGGTGAAGGACGGCTTTCACACACACTTATCTCGCAGAACTGAGCAAGTGGATAGACGTTCGTTCATCTAGCACCAAGGGAACGGGATGCAGGAGATACTTTTTCTCTGCTTTCTCAGTCTGTTTCCTAGTGCCGGTTTGAAGTTCCTGCAGTTTTCACTATAAAACAGAGTTGGAGCTAGTACCTCCCCATATATATGTAAGGAATGGAGTTTGCAACTGAAAAGAAACTTTGTGTTCCCAACAAGCTAGGTGAAGAACGGCTTTCACACACACTTATCTCTCAGAACTGAGCAAGTAGAGAGACGTTCGTTCATCTAGCACCAAAGGAACGGGTTGCAGGAGACACTTTTCTCTGCTTTCTCAGTCTGTTTCCTAGTGCCGGTTTGAAGTTCCTGCAGTTTTCACTGTAAAACCGAGTTGGAGCTAGTATCTCCCCATATATATGTATGGAATGGAGTTTGCAACTGAAAAGAAACTTTGTGTTCCCAACAAGCTAGGTGAAAGACGGCTTTCACACACACTTATCTCTCAGAACTGAGCAAGTGGAGAGACGTTCGTTCATCTAGGACCAAAGGAACGGGTTGCAGGAGACACTTTTTCTCTGCTTTCTCAGTCTTTTTCCTAGTGCCGGTTTGAAGTTCCTGCAGTTTTCACTGTAAAACCGAGTTGGAGCTTGTATCTCCCCATATATATGTATTGAATGGAGTTTGCAACTGAAAAGAAACTTTGTGTTCCCAACAAGCTAGGTGAAAGACGGCTTTCACACACACTTATCTCTCAGAACTGAGCAAGTGGAGAGACGTTCGTTCATCTAGGACCAAGGGAACGGGTTGTAGAGGACACTATTTCTCTGCATTCTCAGTCTGTTTCCTAGTGCCGGTTTGAAGTTCCTGCAGTTTTCACTGTAAAATCTAGTTGGAGCTAGTACCTCCCAATATATATGTAAGGAATGGAGTTTGCAACTGAAAATAAACTTTGTGTTCCCAACAACCTAGGTGAAGGACGGCTTTCACACACACTTATCTCTCAGAACTGAGCAAGTGGAGAGACGTTCGTTCATCTAGCACCAAAGAACGGGTTGCAGGAGACACTATTTCTCTGCTTTCTCAGTCTGTTTCCTAGTGCCGGTTTGAAGTTCCTGCAGTTTTCACTGTAAAACCGAGTTGGAGCTAGTATCTCCCCATATATATGTATGGAATGGACTTTGCAACTGAAAAGAAACTTTGTGTTCCCAACAAGCTAGGTGAAGGACGGCTTTCACACACACTTATCTCGCAGAACTGAGCAAGTGGATAGACGTTCGTTCACCTAGCACCAAGGGAACGGGTTGCAGGAGACACTTTTTCTCTGCTTTCTCAGTCTGTTTCCTAGTGCCGGTTTGATGTTCCTGCAGTTTTCACTGTAAAACCGAGTTGGAGCAAGTACCTCCCCATATATATGTATGGGATGGAGTTTGCAACTGAAAAGAAACTTTGTGTTCCCAACAAGCTAGGTGAAGGACGGCTTTCACACACACTTATCTCTCAGAACTGAGCAAATGGAGAGACGTTCGTTCTTCTAGCACCAAGGGAACGGATTGCAGGAGATACATTTTCTCTGCTTTCTCAGTCTGTTTCCTAGTGCCGGTTTGAAGTTCCTGCAGTTTTCACTATAAAACCGAGTTGGAGCTAGTACCTCCCCATATATATGTAAGGAATGGAGTTTGCAACTGAAAAGAAACTTTGTGTTCCCAACAAGCTAGGTGAAGGACGGCTTTCACACACACTTATCTCTCAGAACTGAGCAAGTGGAGAGACGTTCGTTCATCTAGCACCAAGGGAACGGGTTGCAGGAGACACTTTTTCTCTGCTTTGTCAGTCTGTTTCCTAGTGCCGGTTTGAAGTTCCTGCAGTTTTCACTGTAAAACCGAGTTGAAGCAAGTACCTCCCCATATATATGTATGGGATAGAGTTTGCAACTGAAAAGAAACTTTGTGTTCCCCACAAGCTAGGTGAAGGACGGCTTTCACACACACTTATCTCTCAGAACTGAGCAAGTGGAGAGACGTTCGTTCATCTAGAACCAAAGAACGGGTTGCAGGAGACACTTTTTCTCTGCTTTCTCAGTCTGTTTCCTAGTGCCGGTTTGAAGTTCCTGCAGTTTTCACTGTAAAACCGAGTTGGAGCTAGTACCTCCCCATATATATGTATGGAATGGAGTTTGCAACTGAAAAGAAACTTTGTGTTCCCAACAAGCTAGGTGAAGGACGGCTTTCACACACACTTATGTCTCAGAACTGAGCAAGTGGAGAGACGTTCGTTCATCTAGCACCAAGGGAACGGGTTGCAGGAGACACTTTTTCTCTGCTTTCTCAGTCTGTTTCCTAGTGCCGGATTGAAGTTCCTGCAGTTTTCACTGTAAAACCGAGTTGGAGCTAGTATCTCCCCATATATATGTATGGAATGGAGTTTGCAACTGAAAAGAAACTTTGTATTCCCAACAAGCTAGGTGAAAGACGGCTTTCACACACACTTATCTCTCAGAACTGAGCAAGTAGAGAGACGTTCGTTCATCTAGGACCAAGGGAACGGGTTGTAGAGGACACTATTTCTCTGCATTCTCAGTCTGTTTCCTAGTGCCGGTTTGAAGTTCCTGCAGTTTTCACTGTAAAACCTAGTTGGAGCTAGTACCTCCCAATATATATGTAAGGAATGGAGTTTGCAACTGAAAATAAACTTTGTGTTCCCAACAACCTAGGTGAAGGACGGCTTTCACACACACTTATCTCTCAGAACTGAGCAAGTGGAGAGACGTTCGTTCATCTAGCACCAAAGAACGGGTTGCAGGAGACACTATTTCTCTGCTTTCTCAGTCTGTTTCCTAGTGCCGGTTTGAAGTTCCTGCAGTTTTCACTGTAAAACCGAGTTGGAGCTAGTATCTCCCCATATATATGTATGGAATGGAGTTTGCAACTGAAAAGAAACTTTGTGTTCCCAACAAGCTAGGTGAAGGACGGCTTTCACACACACTTATCTCGCAGAACTGAGCAAGTGGATAGACGTTCGTTCACCTAGCACCAAGGGAACGGGTTGCAGGAGACACTTTTTCTCTGCTTTCTCAGTCTGTTTCCTAGTGCCGGTTTGATGTTCCTGCAGTTTTCACTGTAAAACCGAGTTGGAGCTAGTACCTCCCCATATATATGTATGGGATGGAGTTTGCAACTGAAAAGAAACTTTGTGTTCCCAACAAGCTAGGTGAAGGACGGCTTTCACACACACTTATCTCGCAGAACTGAGCAAGTGGATAGACGTTCGTTCACCTAGCACCAAGGGAACGGGTTGCAGGAGACACTTTTTCTCTGCTTTCTCAGTCTGTTTCCTAGTGCCGGTTTGATGTTCCTGCAGTTTTCACTGTAAAACCGAGTTGGAGCTAGTACCTCCCCATATATATGTATGGGATGGAGTTTGCAACTGAAAAGAAACTTTGTGTTCCCAACAAGCTAGGTGAAGGACGGCTTTCACACACACTTATCTCTCAGAACTGAGCAAATGGAGAGACGTTCGTTCTTCTAGCACCAAGGGAACGGATTGCAGGAGATACATTTTCTCTGCTTTCTCAGTCTGTTTCCTAGTGCCGGTTTGAAGTTCCTGCAGTTTTCACTATAAAACCGAGTTGGAGCTAGTACCTCCCCATATATATGTAAGGAATGGAGTTTGCAACTGAAAAGAAACTTTGTGTTCCCAACAAGCTAGGTGAAGGACGGCTTTCACACACACTTAACTCTCAGAACTGAGCAAGTGGAGAGACGTTCGTTCATCTAGCACCAAGGGAACGGGTTGCAGGAGACACTTTTTCTCTGCTTTGTCAGTCTGTTTCCTAGTGCCGGTTTGAAGTTCCTGCAGTTTTCACTGTAAAACCGAGTTGAAGCTAGTACCTCCCCATATATATGTATGGGATAGAGTTTGCAACTGAAAAGAAACTTTGTGTTCCCCACAAGCTAGGTGAAGGTCGGCTTTCACACACACTTATCTCTCAGAACTGAGCAAGTGGAGAGACGTTCGTTCATCTAGAACCAAAGAACGGGTTGCAGGAGACACTTTTTCTCTGCTTTCTCAGTCTGTTTCCTAGTGCCGGTTTGAAGTTCCTGCAGTTTTCACTGTAAAACCGAGTTGGAGCTAGTACCTCCCCATATATATGTATGGAATGGAGTTTGCAACTGAAAAGAAACTTTGTGTTCCCAACAAGCTAGGTGAAGGACGGCTTTCACACACACTTATCTCTCAGAACTGAGCAAGTGGAGAGACGTTCGTTCATCTAGCACCAAGGGAACGGGTTGCAGGAGACACTTTTTCTCTGCTTTCTCAGTCTGTTTCCTAGTGCCGGATTGAAGTTCCTGCAGTTTTCACTGTAAAACCGAGTTGGAGCTAGTATCTCCCCATATATATGTATGGAATGGAGTTTGCAACTGAAAAGAAACTTTGTATTCCCAACAAGCTAGGTGAAGGACGGCTTTCACACACACTTATCTCTCAGAACTGAGCAAGTGGAGAGACGTTCGTTCATCTAGCACCAAAGGAACGGGTTGCAGGAGACACTTTTTCTCTGCTTTCTCAGTCTGTTTCCTAGTGCCGGTTTGAAGTTCCTGCAGTTTTCACTGTAAAACCGAGTTGGAGCTAGTATCTCCCCATATATATGTATTGAATGGAGTTTGCAACTGAAAAGAAACTTTGTGTTCCCAACAAGCTAGGTGAAAGACGGCTTTCACACACACTTATCTCTCAGAACTGAGCAAGTGGAGAGACGTTCGTTCATCTAGGACCAAGGGAACGGGTTGTAGAGGACACTATTTCTCTGCATTCTCAGTCTGTTTCCTCGTGCCGGTTTGAAGTTCCTGCAGTTTTCACTGTAAAACCTAGTTGGAGCTAGTACCTCCCAATATATATGTAAGGAATGGAGTTTGCAACTAAAAATAAACTTTGTGTTCCCAACAAGCTAGGTGAAGGACGGCTTTCACACACACTTATCTCTCAGAACTGAGCAAGTGGAGAGACGTTCGTTCATCTAGCACCAAAGGAACGGGTTGCAGGAGACACTTTTTCTCTGCTTTCTCAGTCTGTTTCCTAGTGCCGGTTTGATGTTCCTGCAGTTTTCACTGTAAAACCGAGTTGGAGCTAGTACCTCCCCATATATATGTATGGGATGGAGTTTGCAACTGAAAAGAAACTTTGTGTTCCCAACAAGCTAGGTGAAGGACGGCTTTCACACACACTTATCTCTCAGAACTGAGCAAATGGAGAGACGTTCGTTCTTCTAGCACCAAGGGAACGGGATGCAGGAGATACTTTTTCTCTGCTTTCTCAGTCTGTTTCCTAGTGCCGGTTTGAAGTTCCTGCAGTTTTCACTATAAAACAGAGTTGGAGCTAGTACCTCCCCATATATATGTAAGGAATGGAGTTTGCAACTGAAAAGAAACTTTGTGTTCCCAACAAGCTAGGTGAAGAACGGCTTTCACACACACTTATCTCTCAGAACTGAGCAAGTAGAGAGACGTTCGTTCATCTAGCACCAAAGGAACGGGTTGCAGGAGACACTTTTCTCTGCTTTCTCAGTCTGTTTCCTAGTGCCGGTTTGAAGTTCCTGCAGTTTTCACTGTAAAACCGAGTTGGAGCTAGTACCTCCCCATATATATGTATGGAATGGAGTTTGCAACTGAAAAGAAACTTTGTGTTCCCAACAAGCTAGGTGAAAGACGGCTTTCACACACACTTATCTCTCAGAACTGAGCAAGTGGAGAGACGTTCGTTCATCTAGGACCAAAGGAACGGGTTGCAGGAGACACTTTTTCTCTGCTTTCTCAGTCTTTTTCCTAGTGCCGGTTTGAAGTTCCTGCAGTTTTCACTGTAAAACCGAGTTGGAGCTTGTATCTCCCCATATATATGTATTGAATGGAGTTTGCAACTGAAAAGAAACTTTGTGTTCCCAACAAGCTAGGTGAAAGACGGCTTTCACACACACTTATCTCTCAGAACTGAGCAAGTGGAGAGACGTTCGTTCATCTAGGACCAAGGGTACGGGTTGTAGAGGACACTATTTCTCTGCATTCTCAGTCTGTTTCCTAGTGCCGGTTTGAAGTTCCTGCAGTTTTCACTGTAAAACCTAGTTGGAGCTAGTACCTCCCAATATATATGTAAGGAATGGAGTTTGCAACTGAAAATAAACTTTGTGTTCCCAACAAGCTAGGTGAAGGACGGCTTTCACACACACTTATCTCTCAGAACTGAGCAAGTGGAGAGACGTTCGTTCATCTAGCACCAAAGAACGGGTTGCAGGAGACACTATTTCTCTGCTTTCTCAGTCTGTTTCCTAGTGCCGGTTTGAAGTTCCTGCAGTTTTCACTGTAAAACCGAGTTGGAGCTAGTATCTCCCCATATATATGTATGGAATGGAGTTTGCAACTGAAAAGAAACTTTGTGTTCCCAACAAGCTAGGTGAAGGACGGCTTTCACACACACTTATCTCGCAGAACTGAGCAAGTGGATAGACGTTCGTTCACCTAGCACCAAGGGAACGGGTTGCAGGAGACACTTTTTCTCTGCTTTCTCAGTCTGTTTCCTAGTGCCGGTTTGATGTTCCTGCAGTTTTCACTGTAAAACCGAGTTGGGGCTAGTACCTCCCCATATATATGTATGGGATGGAGTTTGCAACTGAAAAGAAACTTTGTGTTCCCAACAAGCTAGGTGAAGGACGGCTTTCACACACACTTATCTCTCAGAACTGAGCAAATGGAGAGACGTTCGTTCTTCTAGCACCAAGGGAACGGATTGCAGGAGATACATTTTCTCTGCTTTCTCAGTCTGTTTCCTAGTGCCGGTTTGAAGTTCCTGCAGTTTTCACTATAAAACCGAGTTGGAGCTAGTACCTCCCCATATATATGTAAGGAATGGAGTTTGCAACTGAAAAGAAACTTTGTGTTCCCAACAAGCTAGGTGAAGGACGGCTTTCACACACACTTATCTCTCAGAACTGAGCAAGTGGAGAGACGTTCGTTCATCTAGCACCAAGGGAACGGGTTGCAGGAGACACTTTTTCTCTGCTTTGTCAGTCTGTTTCCTAGTGCCGGTTTGAAGTTCCTGCAGTTTTCACTGTAAAACCGAGTTGAAGCTAGTACCTCCCCATATATATGTATGGGATAGAGTTTGCAACTGAAAAGAAACTTTGTGTTCCCCACAAGCTAGGTGAAGGACGGCTTTCACACACACTTATCTCTCAGAACTGAGCAAGTGGAGATACGTTCGTTCATCTAGGACCAAGGGAACGGGTTGTAGGGGACACTATTTCTCTGCATTCTCAGTCTGTTTCCTAGTGCCGGTTTGAAGTTCCTGCAGTTTTCACTGTAAAACCGAGTAGGAGCTAGTACCTCCCAATATATATGTATGGAATGGAGTTTGCAACTGAAAAAAAACTTTGTGTTCCCAAAAAGCTAGGTGAAGGACGGCTTTCACACGCACTTATCTCTCAGAACTGAGCAAGTGGATAAACGTTCGTTCATTTAGCACCAAGGGAACGGGTTGCAGGAGACACATTTTCTCTGCTTTCTCACTATGTTTCCTACTGCCGGTTTGAAGTTCCTGCAGTTTTCACTGTAAAACCGAGTTGGAGCTAGTACCTCCCCATATATATGTATGGAATGGAGTTTGCAACTGAAAAGAAACTTTGTGTTCCCAACAAGCTAGGTGAAGGACGGCTTTCACACACACTTATCTCTCAGAACTGAGCAAGTGGAGAGACTTTCGTTCATCTAGCACCAAGGGAACGGGTTGTAGGAGACACTTTTTCTCTACTTTCTCAGTCTGTTTCCTAGTGCCGGTTTGAATTTCCTGCCGTTTTCACTGTAAAACCGAGTTGGAGCTAGTAACTCCCAATATATATGTAAGGAATGGAGTTTGCAACTGAAAAGAAACTTTGTGTTCCCAACAAGCTAAGTGAAGGACGGCTTTCACACACACTTATCTCTAGAACTGAGCAAATGGAGAGACGTTCGTTCTTCTAGCACCAAGGGAACGGGTTGCAGGAGATACTTTTTCTCTGCTTTCTCAGTCTGTTTCCTAGTGCCGTTTTGATGTTCCTGCAGTTTTCACTATAAAACCGAGTTGGAGCTAGTACCTCCCCATATATATGTAAGGAATGGAGTTTGCAACTGAAAAGAAACTTTGTGTTCCCAACAAGCTAGGTGAAGGACGGCTTTCACACACACTTATCTCTCAGAACTGAGCAAGTGGAGAGACGTCCGTTCATCTAGCACCAAAGGAACGGGTTGCAGGAGACACTTTTTCTCTGCTTTCTCAGTCTGTTTCCTAGTGCCGGTTTGAAGTTCCTGCAGTTTTCACTGTAAAACCGAGTTGGATCTAGTATCTCCCCATATATATGTATGGAATGGAGTTTGCAACTGAAAAGAAACTTTGTGTTCCCAACAAGCTAGGTGAAGGACGGCTTTCACACACACTTATCTCTCAGAACTGAGCAAATGGAGAGACGTTCGTTCTTCTAGCACCAAGGGAACGGGTTGCAGGAGATACTTTTTCTCTGCTTTCTTAGTCTGTTTCCTAGTGCCGGTTTGAAGTTCCTGCAGTTTTCACTATAAAACCGAGTTGGAGCTAGTACCTCCCCATATATATGTAAGGAATGGAGTTTGCAACTGAAAAGAAACTTTGTGTTCCCAACAAGCTAGGTGAAGGACGGCTTTCACACACACTTATCTCTCAGAACTGAGCAAGTGAAGAGACGTTCGTTCATCTAGCACCAAAGGAACGGGTTGCAGGAGACACTTTTTCTCTGTTTTCTCAGTCTGTTTCCTAGTACCGGTTTGAAGTTCCTGCAGTTTTCACTGTCAAACCGAGTTGGAGCTAGTATCTCCCCATATATATGTATGGAATGGAGTTTGCAACTGAAAAGAAACTTTGTGTTCCCAACAAGCTAGGTGAAAGACGGCTTTCACACACACTTATCTCGCAGAACTGAGCAAGTGGAAAGACGTTCGTTCATCTAGCACCAAGGGAACGGGTTGCAGGAGACACTTTTTCTCTGCTTTCTCAGTCTGTTTCCTAGTGCCGGATTGAAGTTCCTGCAGTTTTCACTGTAAAACCGAGTTGGAGCTAGTACCTCCCCATATATATGTATGGGATGGAGTTTGCAACTGAAAAGAAACTTTGTGTTCCCAACAAGCTAGGTGAAGGACGGCTTTCACACACACTTATCTCTCAGAACTGAGCAAGTGGAGAGACGTTCGTTCATCTAGCACCAAAGGAACGGGTTGCAGGAGACACTTTTTCTCTGATTTCTCAGTCTGTTTCCTAGTGCCGGTTTGAAGTTCCTGCAGTTTTCACTGTAAAACCGAGTTGGAGCTAGTACCGCCCCATATATATGTATGGAATGGAGTTTGCAACTGAAAAGAAACTTTGTGCTCCCAACAAGCTAGGTGAAGGACGGCTTTCACACACACTTATCTCTCAGAACTGAGCAAGTGGAGAGACGTTCGTTCATCTAGCACCAAGGGAACGGGTTGTAGGAGACACTTTTTCTCTGCATTCTCAGTCTGTTTCCTAGTGCCGGTTTGAAGTTCCTGCCGTTTTCACTGTAAAACCGAGTTGGAGCTAGTACCTCCGAATATATATGTATGGAATGGAGTTTGCAACTGAAAAGAAACTTTGTGTTCCCAACAAGCTAGGTGAAGGATGGCTTTCACACACACTTATCTCTCAGAACTGAGCAAATGGAGAGACGTTCGTTCATCTAGCACCAAGGGAACGGGTTGCAGGAGATACTTTTTCTCTGTTGTCTCAGTCTGTTTCCTAGTGCCGGTTTGAAGTTCCTGCAGTTTTCACTATAAAACCGAGTTGGAGCTTGTACCTCCCCATATATATGTAAGGAATGGAGTTTGCAACTGAAAAGAAACTTTGTGTTCCCAACAAGCTAGGTGAAGAACGGCTTTCACACACACTTATCTCTCAGAACTGAGCAAGTGGAGAGACTTTCGTTCATCTAGCACCAAAGGAACGGGTTGCAGGAGACACTTTTTCTCTGCTTTCTCAGTCTGTTTCCTAGTGCCGGTTTGAAGTTCCTGCAGTTTTCACTGTAAAACCGAGTTGGAGCTAGTATCTCCCCATATATATGTATGAAAAGGAGTTTGCAACTGAAAAGAAACTTTGTGTTCCCAACAAGCTAGGTGAAGGACGGCTTTCACACACACTTATCTCTCAGAACTGAGCAAGTGGATAGACGTTCGTTCATCTAGCACCAAGGGAACGGGTTGCAGGAGACACTTTTTCTCTGCTTTCTCAGTCTGTTTCCTAGTGCCGGGTTGAAGTTCCTGCAGTTTTCACTGTAAAACCGAGTTGGAGCTAGTAACTCCCCATATATATGTATGGGATGGAGTTTGCAACTGAAAAGAATCTTTGTGTTCCCAACAAGCTAGGTGAAGGACGGCTTTCACACACACTTATCTCTCAGAACTGAGCAAATGGAGAGACGTTCGTTCATCTAGCACCAAGGGAACGGGATGCAGGAGATACTTTTTCTCTGCTTAGTCAGTCTGTTTCTTAGTGCCGGTTTGAAGTTCCTGCAGTTTTCACTATAAAACCGAGTTGGTGCTAGTACCTCCCCATATATATGTAAGGAATGGAGTTTGCAACTGAAAAGAAACTTTGTGTTCCCTACAAGCTAGGTGAAGGACGGCTTTCACACACACTTATCTCTCAGAACTGAGCAATTGGAGAGACGTTCGTTCATCTAGCACCAAAGGAACGGGTTGCAGGAGACATTTTTCTCTGCTTTCTCAGTCTGTTTCCTAGTGCCGGTTGGAAGTTCCTGCAGTTTTCACTGTAAAACCGATTTGGAGCTTCTACCTCCCCATATATATGTATGGAATGGAGTTTGCAACTGAAAAAAAACTTTGTGTTCCCAACAAGCTAGGTGAAGGACGGCTTTCACACACACTTATCTCTCAGAACTAAGCAATTGGAGAAACTTTCGTTCATCTAGCACCAAGGGAACGGGTTGCAGGAGACACTTTTTCTCTGCTTTCTCAGTCTATTTCCTAGTGCCGGTTTGAAGTTCCTGCAGTTTTCACTATAAAACAGAGTTGGAGCTAGTACCTCCCCATATATATGTAAGGAATGGAGTTTGCAACTGAAAAGAAACTTTGTGTTCCCAACAAGCTAGGTGAAGGACGGCTTTCACACACACTTATCTCTCAGAACTGAGCAAGTGGAGAGACGTTCGTTCATCTAGCACCAAGGGAACGGGTTGCAGGAGACACTTTTTCTCTGCTTTGTCAGTCTGTTTCCTAGTGCCGGTTTGAAGTTCCTGCAGTTTTCACTGTAAAACCGAGTTGAAGCTAGTACCTCCCCATATATATGTATGGGATAGAGTTTGCAACTGAAAAGAAACTTTGTGTTCCCCACAAGCTAGGTGAAGGACGGCTTTCACACACACTTATCTCTCAGAACTGAGCAAGTGGAGAGACGTTCGTTCATCTAGAACCAAAGAACGGGTTGCAGGAGACACTTTTTCTCTGCTTTCTCAGTCTGTTTCCTAGTGCCGGTTTGAAGTTCCTGCAGTTTTCACTGTAAAACCGAGTTGGAGCTAGTACCTCCCCATATATATGTATGGAATGGAGTTTGCAACTGAAAAGAAACTTTGTGTTCCCAACAAGCTAGGTGAAGGACGGCTTTCACACACACTTATCTCTCAGAACTGAGCAAGTGGAGAGACGTTCGTTCATCTAGCACCAAGGGAACGGGTTGCAGGAGACACTTTTTCTCTGCTTTCTCAGTCTGTTTCCTAGTGCCGGATTGAAGTTCCTGCAGTTTTCACTGTAAAACCGAGTTGGAGCTAGTATCTCCCCATATATATGTATGGAATGGAGTTTGCAACTGAAAAGAAACTTTGTATTCCCAACAAGCTAGGTGAAGGACGGCTTTCACACACACTTATCTCTCAGAACTGAGCAAGTGGAGAGACGTTCGTTCATCTAGCACCAAGGGAACGGGTTGCAGGAGACACTTTTTCTCTGCTTTCTCAGTCTGTTTCCTAGTGCCGGTTTGAAGTTCCTGCAGTTTTCACTGTAAAACCGAGTTGGAGCTAGTATCTCCCCATATATATGTATTGAATGGAGTTTGCAACTGAAAAGAAACTTTGTGTTCCCAACAAGCTAGGTGAAAGACGGCTTTCACACACACTTATCTCTCAGAACTGAGCAAGTGGAGAGACGTTCGTTCATCTAGGACCAAGGGAACGGGTTGTAGAGGACACTATTTCTCTGCATTCTCAGTCTGTTTCCTCGTGCCGGTTTGAAGTTCCTGCAGTTTTCACTGTAAAACCTAGTTGGAGCTAGTACCTCCCAATATATATGTAAGGAATGGAGTTTGCAACTAAAAATAAACTTTGTGTTCCCAACAAGCTAGGTGAAGGACGGCTTTCACACACACTTATCTCTCAGAACTGAGCAAGTGGAGAGACGTTCGTTCATCTAGCACCAAAGGAACGGGTTGCAGGAGACACTTTTTCTCTGCTTTCTCAGTCTGTTTCCTAGTGCCGGTTTGATGTTCCTGCAGTTTTCACTGTAAAACCGAGTTGGAGCTAGTACCTCCCCATATATATGTATGGGATGGAGTTTGCAACTGAAAAGAAACTTTGTGTTCCCAACAAGCTAGGTGAAGGACGGCTTTCACACACACTTATCTCTCAGAACTGAGCAAATGGAGAGACGTTCGTTCTTCTAGCACCAAGGGAACGGGTTGCAGGAGATACTTTTTCTCTGCTTTCTCAGTCTGTTTCCTAGTGCCGGTTTGAAGTTCCTGCAGTTTTCACTATAAAACCGAGTTGGAGCTAGTACCTCCCCATATATATGTAAGGAATGGAGTTTGCAACTTAAAAGAAACTTTGTGTTCCCAACAAGCTAGGTGAAGGACGGCTTTCACACACACTTATCTCTCAGAACTGAGCAAGTGGAGAGACGTTCGTTCATCTAGCACCAAGGGAACGGGTTGCAGGAGACACTTTTTCTCTGCTTTGTCAGTCTGTTTCCTAGTGCCGGTTTGAAGTTCCTGCAGTTTTCACTGTAAAACCGAGTTGGAGCTAGTACCTCCCCATATATATGTATGGGATGGAGTTTGCAACTGAAAAGAAACTTTGTGTTCCCCACAAGCTAGGTGAAGGACGGCTTTCACACACACTTATCTCTCAGAACTGAGCAAGTGGAGAGACGTTCGTTCATCTAGCACCAAGGGAACGGGTTGCAGGAGACACTTTTTCTCTGCTTTCTCAGTCTGTTTCCTAGTGCCGGTTTTAAGTTCCTGCAGTTTTCACTGTAAAACCGAGTTGGAGCTAGTATCTCCCCATATATATGTATGGAATGGAGTTTGCAACTGAAAAGAAACTTTGTGTTCCCAACAAGCTAGGTGAAGGATGGCTTTCACACACACTTATCTCTCTGAACTGAGCAAGTGGAGAGACGTTCGTTCATCTAGAACCAAAGGAACGGGTTGCAGGAGACACTTTTTCTCTGCTTTCTCAGTCTGTTTCCTAGTGCCGGTTTGAAGTTCCTGCAGTTTTCACTGTAAAACCGAGTTGGAGCTAGTACCTCCCCATATATATGTATGGAATGGAGTTTGCAACTGAAAAGAAACTTTGTGTTCCCAACAAGCTAGGTGAAGGACGGCTTTCACACACACTTATCTCTCAGAACTGAGCAAGTGGAGAGACGTTCGTTCATCTAGCACCAATGGAACGGGTTGTAGGAGACACTTTTTCTCTGCATTCACAGTCTGTTTCCTAGTGCCGGTTTGAAGTTCCTGCCGTTTTCACTGTAAAACCGAGTTGGAGCTAGTACCTCCCAATATATATGTAAGGAATGGAGTTTGCAACTGAAAAGAAACTTTGTGTTCCCAACAAGCTAGTTGAAGGACGGCTTTCACACACACTTATCTCTCAGAACTGAGCAAATGGAGAGACGTTCGTTCATCTAGCACCAAGGAAACGGGTTGCAGGAGATACTTTTTCTCTGCTTTCTCAGTCTGTTTCCTAGTGCCGGTTTGAAATTCCTGCAGTTTTCACTGTAAAACCGAGTTGGAGCTAGTATCTCCCCATATATATGTATGGAATGGAGTTTGCAACTGAAAAGAAACTTTGTGTTCCCAACAAGCTAGGTGAAGGACGGCTTTCACACACACTTATCTCTCAGAACTGAGCAAGTGGATAGACGTTCGTTCATCTAGCACCAAGGGAACGGGTTGCAGGAGACACTTTTTCTCTGCTTTCTCAGTCTGTTTCCTAGTGCCGGTTTGAAGTTCCTGCAGTTTTCACTGTAAAACCGAGTTGGAGCTAGTACCTCCCCATATATATGTATGGGATGGAGTTTGCAACTGAAAAGAAACTTTGTGTTCCCAACAAGCTAGGTGAAGGACGGCTTTAACACACACTTATCTCTCAGAACTGAGCAAATGGAGAGACGTTCGTTCATCTAGCACCAAGGGAACGGGTTGCAGGAGATACTTTTTCTCTGCTTTCTCAGTCTGTTTCCTAGTGCCGGTTTGAAGTTCCTGCAGTTTTCACTATAAAACCGAGTTGGAGCTAGTACCTCCCCATATATATGTAAGGAATGGAGTTTGCAACTGGAAAGAAACTTTGTGTTCCCAACAAGCTAGGTGAAGTACGGCTTTCACACACACTTATCTCTCAGAACTGAGCAAGTGGAGAGACGTTCGTTCATCTAGCACCAAAGGAACGGGTTGCAGGAGACATTTTTCTCTGCTTTCTCAGTCTGTTTCCTAGTGCCGGTATGAAGTTCCTGCAGTTTTCACTGTAAAACCGAGTTGGAACTTCTACCTCCCCATATATATGTATGGAATGGAGTTTGCAACTGAAAAGAAACTTTGTGTTCCCAACAAGCTAGGTGAAGGACGGCTTTCACACACACTTATCTCTCAGAACTAAGCAATTGGAGAAACTTTCGTTCATCTAGCACCAAGGGAACGGGTTGCAGGAGACACTTTTTCTCTGCTTTCTCAGTCTGTTTCCTAGTGCCGGTTTGAAGTTCCTGCAGTTTTCACTGTAAAACCGAGTTGGAGCTAGTACCTCCCCATATATATGTGTGGAATGGAGTTTGCAACTGAAAAGAAACTTTGTGTCACCAACAAGCTAGGTGAAGGACGGCTTTCACACACACTTATCTCTCAGAACTGAGCAAGTGGAGAGACGTTCGTTCATCTAGGACCAAGGGAACGGGTTGTAGGGGAAACTATTTCTCTGCATTCTCAGTCTGTTTCCTAGTGCCGGTTTGAAGTTCCTGCAGTTTTCACTGTAAAACCGAGTTGGAGCTAGTACCTCCCAATATATATGTAAGGAATGGAGTTTGCAACTGAAAAGAAACTTTGTGTTCCCAACAAGCTAGGTGAAGGACGGCTTTCACACACACTTATCTCTCAGAACTGAGCAAGTGGAGAGACGTTCGTTCATCTAGCACCAAGGGAACGGGTTGCAGGAGATACTTTTTCTCTGCTTTCTCAGTCTGTTTATTAAGTGCCGTTTTGAAGTTCCTGCAGTTTTCACTGAAAAACCGAGTTGGGGCTTCTACCTCCCCGTATATATGTATGGAATGGAGTTTGCAACTGAAAAGAAACTTTGTGTTCCCAACAAGCTTGGTGAAGGACGGCTTTCACACACACTTATCTCTCAGAACTGAGCAAGTGGAGAGACGTTCGTTCATCTAGCACCAAAGGAACGGGTTGCAGGAGACACTTTTTCTCTGCTTTCTCAGTCTGTTTCCTAGTGCCGGTTTGAAGTTCCTGCAGTTTTCAGTGTAAAACCGAGTTGGAGCTAGTACCTCCCCATATATATGTAAGGAATGGAGTTTGCAACTGGAAAGAAACTTTGTGTTCCCAACAAGCTAGGTGAAGGACGGCTTTCACACACACTTATCTCTCAGAACTGAGCAAGTGGAGAGACGTTCGTTCATCTAGCACCAAAGGAACGGGTTGCAGGAGACATTTTTCTCTGCTTTCTCAGTCTGTTTCCTAGTGCCGGTTGGAAGTTCCTGCAGTTTTCACTGTAAAACCGAGTTGGAACTTCTACCTCCCCATATATATGTATGGAATGGAGTTTGCAACTGAAAAGAAACTTTGTGTTCCCAACAAGCTAGGTGAAGGACGGCTTTCACACACACTTATCTCTCAGAACTAAGCAATTGGAGAAACTTTCGTTCATCTAGCACCAAGGGAACGGGTTGCAGGAGATACTTTTTCTCTGCTTTCTCAGTCTGTTTCCTAGTGCCGGTTTGAAGTTACTGCAGTTTTCACTATAAAACCGAGTTGGAGCTAGTACCTCCCCATATATATGTAAGGAATGGAGTTTGCAACTGGAAAGAAACTTTGTGTTCCCAACAAGCTAGGTGAAGGACGGCTTTCACACACACTTATCTCTGAGAACTGAGCAAGTGGAGAGACGTTCGTTCATCTAGCACCAAAGGAACGGGTTGCAGGAGACATTTTTCTCTGCTTTCTCAGTCTGTTTCCTAGTGCCGGTTGGAAGTTCCTGCAGTTTTCACTGTAAAACCGAGTTGGAACTTCTACCTCCCCATATATATGTATGGAATGGAGTTTGCAACTGAAAAGAAACTTTGTGTTCCCAACAAGCTAGGTGAAGGACGGCTTTCACACACACTTATCTCTCAGAACTAAGCAATTGGAGAAACTTTCGTTCATCTAGCACCAAGGGAACGGGTTGCAGGAGACACTTTTTCTCTGCTTTCTCAGTCTGTTTCCTAGTGCCGGTTTGAAGTTCCTGCAGTTTTCACTGTAAAACCGAGTTGGAGCTAGTACCTCCCCATATATATGTGTGGAATGGAGTTTGCAACTGAAAAGAAACTTTGTGTCACCAACAAGCTAGGTGAAGGACGGCTTTCACACACACTTATCTCTCAGAACTGAGCAAGTGGAGAGACGTTCGTTCATCTAGGACCAAGGGAACGGGTTGTAGGGGAAACTATTTCTCTGCATTCTCAGTCTGTTTCCTAGTGCCGGTTTGAAGTTCCTGCAGTTTTCACTGTAAAACCGAGTTGGAGCTAGTACCTCCCAATATATATGTAAGGAATGGAGTTTGCAACTGAAAAGAAACTTTGTGTTCCCAACAAGCTAGGTGAAGGACGGCTTTCACACACACTTATCTCTCAGAACTGAGCAAGTGGAGAGACGTTCGTTCATCTAGCACCAAGGGAACGGGTTGCAGGAGATACTTTTTCTCTGCTTTCTCAGTCTGTTTATTAAGTGCCGGTTTGAAGTTCCTGCAGTTTTCACTGAAAAACCGAGTTGGGGCTTCTACCTCCCCGTATATATGTATGGAATGGAGTTTGCAACTGAAAAGAAACTTTGTGTTCCCAACAAGCTTGGTGAAGGACGGCTTTCACACACACTTATCTCTCAGAACTGAGCAAGTGGAGAGACGTTCGTTCATCTAGCACCAAAGGAACGGGTTGCAGGAGACACTTTTTCTCTGCTTTCTCAGTCTGTTTCCTAGTGCCGGTTTGAAGTTCCTGCAGTTTTCACTGTAAAACCGAGTTGGAGCTAGTATCTCCCCATGTATATGTATGGAATGGAGTTTGCAACTGAAAAGAAACTTTGTGTTCCCAACAAGCTATGTGAAAGACGGCTTTCACACACACTTATCTCGCAGAACTGAGCAAGTGGAGAGACGTTCGTTCATCTAGCACCAAGGGAACGGGTTGCAGGAGACACTTTTTCTCTGCTTTCTCAGTCTGTTTCCTAGTGCCGGTTTTAAGTTCCTGCAGTTTTCACTGTAAAACCGAGTTGGAGCTAGTATCTCCCCATATATATGTATGGGATGGAGTTTGCAACTGAAAAGAAACTTTGTGTTCCCAACAAGCTAGGTTAAGGACGGCTTTCACACACACTTATCTCTCAGAACTGAGCAAGTGGAGAGACGTTCGTTCATTTAGCACCAAAGGAACGGGTTGCAGGAGACACTTTTTCTCTGCTTTCTCAGTCTGTTTCCTAGTGCCGGTTTGAAGTTCCTGCAGTTTTCACTGTAAAACCGAGTTGGAGCTAGTACCTCCCCATATATATGTATGGGATGGAGTTTGCAACTGAAAAGAAACTTTGTGTTCCCAACAAGCTAGGTGAAGGATGGCTTTGACACACACTTATCTCTCAGAACTGAGCAAGTGGAGAGACGTTCGTTCATCTAGCACCAAATGAACGGGTTGCAGGAGACACTTTTTCTCTGCTTTCTCAGTCTGTTTCCTAGTGCCGGTTTGAAGTTCCTGCAGTTTTCACTGTAAAACCGAGTTGGAGCTAGTACCTCCCCATATATATGTATGGAATGGAGTTTGCAACTGAAAAGAAACTTTGTGTTCCCAACAAGCTAGGTGAAGGACGGCTTTCACACACACTTTTCTCTCAGAACTGAGCAAGTGGAGAGACGTTCGTTCATCTAGCACCAAGGGAACGGGTTGTAGGAGACACTTTTTCTGTGCATTCTCAGTCTATTTCCTAGTGCCGGTTTGAAGTTCCTGCCGTTTTCACTGTAAAACCGAGTTGGAGCTAGTACCTCCCAATATATATGTAAGGAATGGAGTTTGCAACTGAAAAGAAACTTTGTGTTCCCAACAAGCTAGGTGAAGGACGGCTTTCACACACACTTACCTCTCAGAACTGAGCAAATGGAGAGACGTTCGTTCATCTAGCACCAAGGGAACGGGTTGCAGGAGATACTTTTTCTCTGCTTTCTCAGTCTGTTTCCTAGTGCCGGTTTGAAGTTCCTGCAGTTTTCACTATAAAACCGAGTTGGAGCTAGTACCTCCCCATATATATGTAAGGAATGGAGTTTGCAACTGAAAAGAAACTTTGTGTTCCCAACAAGCTAGTTGAAGGACGGCTTTCACACACAATTATCTCTCAGAACTGAGCAAGTGGAGAGACGTTCGTTCATCTAGCACCAAAGGAACGGGTTGCAGGAGACACTTTTTCTCTGCTTTCTCAGTCTGTTTCCTAGTGCCGGTTTGAAGTTCCTGCAGTTTTAACTGTAAAACCGAGTTGGAGCTAGTATCTCCCCATATATATGTATGGAATGGAGTTTGCAACTGAAAAGAAACTTTGTGTTCCCAACAAGCTAGGTGAAGGACGGCTTTCACACACACGTATCTCGCAGAACTGAGCAAGTGGATAGACGTTCGTTCATCTAGCACCAAGGGAACGGGTTGCAGGAGACACTTTTTCTCTGCTTTCTCAGTCTGTTTCCTAGTGCTGGTTTGAATTTCCTACAGTTTTCACTGTAAAAACCATTTGGAGCTAGTACCTCCCCATATATATGTATGGGATGGAGTTTGCAACTGAAAAGAAACTTTGTGTTCCCAACAAGCTAGGTGAAGGACGGCTTTCACACACACTTATCTCTCAGAACTGAGCAAATGGAGAGACGTTCGTTCATCTAGCACCAAGGGAACGGGTTGCAGGGGATACTTTTTCTCTGCTTTCTCAGTCTGTTTCCTAGTGCCGGTTTGAAGTTCCTGCAGTTTTCACTATAAAACCGATTTGGAGCTGGAACCTCCCCATATATATGTAAGGAATGGAGTTTGCAACTGAAAAGAAACTTTGTGTTCCCAACAAGCTAGGTGAAGGACGGCTTTCACACACACTTATCTCTCAGAACTGAGCAAGTGGAGAGACGTTCGTTCATCTAGCACCAAAGGAACGGGTTGCAGGATACATTTTTCTCTGCTTTCTCAGTCTGTTTCCTAGTGCCGTTTGGAAGTTCCTGCAGTTTTCACTGTAAAACCGAGTTGGAGCTTCTACCTCCCCATATATATGTATGGAATGGAGTTTGCAACTGAAAAGAAACTTTGTGTTCCCAACAAGCTAGGTGAAGGACAGCTTTCACACACACTTATCTCTCAGAACTAAGCAATTGGAGAAACTTTCGTTCATCTAGCACCAATGGAACGGGTTGCAGGAGACACTTTTTCTCTGCTTTCTCAGTCTGTTTCCTAGTGCCGGTTTGAAGTTCCTGCAGTTTTCACTGTAAAACCGAGTTGGAGCTAGTACCTCCCCATATATATGTATGGAATGGAGTTTGCAACTGAAAAGAAACTTTGTGTTCCCAACAAGCTAGGTGAAGGACGGCTTTCACACACACTTATCTCTCAGAACTGAGCAAGTGGAGAGACGTTCGTTCATCTAGGACCATGGGAACGGGTTGTAGGGGACACTATTTCTCTGCATTCTCAGTCTGTTTCCTAGTGCCGGTTTGAAGTTCCTGCAGTTTTCACTGTAAAACCGAGTTGGAGCTAGTACCTCCCAATATATATGTAAGGAATGGAGTTTGCAACTGAAAAGAAACTTTGTGTTCCCAACAAGCTAGGTGAAGGACGGCTTTCACACACAATTATCTCTCAGAACTGAGCAAGTGGAGAGACGTTCGTTCATCTAGCACCAAGGGAACGGGTTGCAGTAGATACTTTTTCTCTGCTTTCTCAGTCTGTTTCCTAGTGCCGGTTTGAAGTTCCTGCAGTTTTCACTGAAAAACCGAGTTGGGGCTTCTACCTCCCCGTATATATGTATGGAATGGAGTTTGCAACTGAAAAGAAACTTTGTGTTCATAACAAGCTTGGTGAAGGACGGCTTTCACACACACTTATCTCTCCGAATTGAGCAAGTAGAGAGACGTTCGTTCATCTAGCACCAAGGGAACGGGTTGCAGGAGACACTTTTTCTCAGCTTTCTTAGTCTGTTTCCTAGTGCCAGTTTGAAGTTCCTGCAGTTTTCACTGTAAAACCGAGTAGGAGCTTGTACCTCCCCATATATATGTATGGAATGGAGTTTGCAACTGAAAAGAAACTTTGTGTTCCCAAAAAGCTAGGTGAAGGACGGCTTTCACACGCACTTATCTCTCAGAACTGAGCAAGTGGAGAGACGTTCGTTCATCTAGCACCAAGGGAACGGGTTGCAGGAGACACATTTTCTCTGCTTTCTCACTATGTTTCCTACTGCCGGTTTGAAGTTCCTGCAGTTTTCACTGTAAAACCGAGTTGGAGCTAGTACCTCCCCATATATATGTATGGAATGGAGTTTGCAACTGAAAAGAAACTTTGTGTTCCCAACAAGGTAGGTGAAGGACGGCTTTCACACACACTTATCTCTCAGAACTGAGCAAGTGGAGAGACTTTCGTTCATCTAGCACCAAGGGAACGGGTTGTAGGAGACACTTTTTCTCTGCTTTCTCAGTCTGTTTCCTAGTGCCGGTTTGAAGTTCCTGCCGTTTTCACTGTAAAACCGAGTTGGAGCTAGTACCTCCCAATATATATGTAAGGAATGGAGTTTGCAACTGAAAAGAAACTTTGTGTTCCCAACAAGCTAGGTGAAAGACGGCTTTCACACACACTTATCTCGCAGAACTGAGCAAGTGGAGAGACGTTCGTTCATCTAGCACCAAAGGAACGGGTTGCAGGAGACATTTTTCTCTGCTTTCTCAGTCTGTTTCCTAGTGCCGGTTGGAAGTTCCTGCAGTTTTCACTGTAAAACCGAGTTGGAACTTCTACCTCCCCACATATATGTATGGAATGGAGTTTGCAACTGAAAAGAAACTTTGTGTTCCCAACAAGCTAGTTGAAGGACGGCTTTCACACACACTTATCTCTCAGAACTAAGCAATTGGAGAAACTTTCGTTCATCTAGCACCAAGGGAACGGGTTGCAGGAGACACTTTTTCTCTGCTTTCTCAGTCTATTTCCTAGTGCCGGTTTGAAGTTCCTGCAGTTTTCACTGTAAAACCGAGTTGGAGCTAGTACCTCCCCATATATATGTGTGGAATGGAGTTTGCAACTGAAAAGAAACTTTGTGTTCCCAACAAGCTAGGTGAAGTACGGCTTTCACACACACTTTTCTCTCAGAACTGAGCAAGTGGAGAGACGTTCGTTCATCTAGCACCAAGGGAACGGGTTGTAGGAGACACTTTTTCTCTGCATTCTCAGTCTATTTCCTAGTGCCGGTTTGAAGTTCCTGCCGTTTTCACTGTAAAACCGAGTTGGAGCTAGTACCTCCCCATATATATGTAAGGAATGGAGTTTGCAACTGAAAAGAAACTTTGTGTTCCCAACAAGCTAGGTGAAGGACGGCTTTCACACACACTTATCTCTCAGAACTGAGCAAATGGAGAGACGTTCGTTCATCTAGCACCAAGGGAACGGGTTGCAGGGGATACTTTTTCTCTGCTTTCTCAGTCTGTTTCCTAGTGCCGGTTTGAAGTTCCTGCAGTTTTCACTATAAAACCGATTTGGAGCTGGAACCTCCCCATATATATGTAAGGAATGGAGTTTGCAACTGAAAAGAAACTTTGTGTTCCCAACAAGCTAGGTGAAGGACGGCTTTCACACACACTTATCTCTCAGAACTGAGCAAGTGGAGAGACGTTCGTTCATCTAGCACCAAAGGAACGGGTTGCAGGAGACACTTTTTCTCTGTTTCTCAGTCTTTTTCCTAGTGCCGTTTGGAAGTTCCTGCAGTTTTCACTGTAAAACCGAGTTGGAGCTTCTACCTCCCCATATATATGTATGGAATGGAGTTTGCAACTGAAAAGAAACTTTGTGTTCCCAACAAGCTAGGTGAAGGACAGCTTTCACACACACTTATCTCTCAGAACTAAGCAATTGGAGAAACTTTCGTTCATCTAGCACCAAGGGAACGGGTTGCAGGAGACACTTTTTCTCTGCTTTCTCAGTCTGTTTCCTAGTGCCGGTTTGAAGTTCCTGCAGTTTTCACTGTAAAACCGAGTTGGAGCTAGTACCTCCCCATATATATGTATGGAATGGAGTTTGCAACTGAAAAGAAACTTTGTGTTCCCAACAAGCTAGGTGAAGGACGGCTTTCACACACACTTATCTCTCACAACTGAGCAAGTGGAGAGACGTTCGTTCATCTAGGACCAAGAAAACGGGTTGTAGGGGACACTATTTCTCTGCATTCTCAGTCTGTTTCCTAGTGCCGGTTTGAAGTTCCTGCAGTTTTCACTGTAAAACCGAGTTGGAGCTAGTACCTCCCAATATATATGTAAGGAATGGAGTTTGCAACTGAAAAGAAACTTTGTGTTCCCAAAAAGCTAGGTGAAGGACGGCTATCACACACACTTATCTCTCAGAACTGAGCAAGTGGAGAGACGTTCGTTCATCTAGCACCAAGGGAACGGGTTGCAGGAGATACTTTTTCTCTGCTTTCTCAGTCTGTTTATTAAGTGCCGGTTTGAAGTTCCTGCAGTTTTCACTGAAAAACCGAGTTGGGGCTTCTACCTCCCCGTATATATGTATGGAATGGAGTTTGCAACTGAAAAGAAACTTTGTGTTCCCAACAAGCTTGGTGAAGAACGGCTTTCACACACACTTATCTCTCAGAACAGAGCAAGTGGAGAGACGTTCGTTCATCTAGCACCAAAGGAACGGGTTGCAGGAGACACTTTTTCTCTGCTTTCTCAGTCTGTTTCCTAGTGCCGGTTTGAAGTTCCTGCAGTTTTCACTGTAAAACCGAGTTGGAGCTAGTATCTCCCCATGTATATGTATGGAATGGAGTTTGCAACTGAAAAGAAACTTTGTGTTCCCAACAAGCTATGTGAAAGACGGCTTTCACACACACTTATCTCGCAGAACTGAGCAAGTGGAGAGACGTTCGTTCATCTAGCACCAAGGGAACGGGTTGCAGGAGACACTTTTTCTCTGCTTTCTCAGTCTGTTTCCTAGTGCCGGTTTTAAGTTCCTGCAGTTTTCACTGTAAAACCGAGTTGGAGCTAGTATCTCCCCATATATATGTATGGGATGGAGTTTGCAACTGAAAAGAAACTTTGTGTTCCCAACAAGCTAGGTTAAGGACGGCTTTCACACACACTTATCTCTCAGAACTGAGCAAGTGGAGAGACGTTCGTTCATCTAGCACCAAAGGAACGGGTTGCAGGAGACACTTTTTCTCTGATTTCTCAGTCTGTTTCCTAGTGCCGGTTTGAAGTTCCTGCAGTTTTCACTGTAAAACCGAGTTGGAGCTAGTACCTCCCCATATATATGTATGGGATGGAGTTTGCAACTGAAAAGAAACTTTGTGTTCCCAACAAGCTAGGTGAAGGATGGCTTTCACACACAATTATCTCTCAGAACTGAGCAAGTGGAGAGACGTTCGTTCATCTAGCACCAAATGAACGGGTTGCAGGAGACACTTTTTCTCTGCTTTCTCAGTCTGTTTCCTAGTGCCGGTTTGAAGTTCCTGCAGTTTTCACTGTCAAACCGAGTTGGAGCTAGTACCTCCCCATATATATGTATGGAATGGAGTTTGCAACTGAAAAGAAACTTTGTGTTCCCAACAAGCTAGGTGAAGGACGGCTTTCACACACACATATCTCTCAGAACTGAGCAAATGGAGAGACGTTCGTTCATCTAGCACCAAGGGAACGGGTTGCAGGAGATACTTTTTCTCTGCTTTCTCAGTCTGTTTCCTAGTGCCGGTTTGAAGTTCCTGCAGTTTTCACTATAAAACCGATTTGGAGCTGAAACCTCCCCATATATATGTAAGGAATGGAGTTTGCAACTGAAAAGAAACTTTGTGTTCCCAACAAGCTAGGTGAAGGACGGCTTTCACACACACTTATCTCTCAGAACTGAGCAAGTGGAGAGACGTTCGTTCATCTAGCACCAAAGGAACGGGTTGCAGTATACATTTTTCTCTGCTTTCTCAGTCTGTTTCCTAGTGCCGTTTGGAAGTTCCTGCAGTTTTCACTGTAAAACCGAGTTGGAGCTTCTACCTCCCCATATATATGTATGGAATGGAGTTTGCAACTGAAAAGAAACTTTGTGTTCCCAACAAGCTAGGTGAAGGACAGCTTTCACACACACTTATCTCTCAGAACTAAGCAATTGGAGAAACTTTCGTTCATCTAGCACCAAGGGAACGGGTTGCAGGAGACACTTTTTCTCTGCTTTCTCAGTCTGTTTCCTAGTGCCGGTTTGAAGTTCCTTCAGTTTTCACTGTAAAACCGAGTTGGAGCTAGTACCTCCCCATATATATGTATGGAATGGAGTTTGCAACTGAAAAGAAACTTTGTGTTCCCAACAAGCTAGGTGAAGGACGGCTTTCACACACACTTATCTCTCAGAACTGAGCAAGTGGAGAGACGTTCGTTCATCTAGGACCAAGGGAACGGGTTGTAGGGGACACTATTTCTCTGCATTCTCAGTCTGTTTCCTAGTGCCGGTTTGAAGTTCCTGCAGTTTTCACTGTAAAACCGAGTTGGAGCTAGTACCTCCCAATATATATGTAAGGAATGGAGTTTGCAACTGAAAAGAAACTTTGTGTTCCCAACAAGCTAGGTGAAGGACGGCTTTCACACACAATTATCTCTCAGAACTGAGCAAGTGGAGAGACGTTCGTTCATCTAGCACCAAGGGAACGGGTTGCAGGAGATACTTTTTCTCTGCTTTCTCAGTCTGTTTCCTAGTGCCGGTTTGAAGTTCCTGCAGTTTTCACTGAAAAACCGAGTTGGGGCTTCTACCTCCCAGTATATATGTATGGAATGGAGTTTGCAACTGAAAAGAAACTTTGTGTTCATAACAAGCTTGGTGAAGGACGGCTTTCACACACACTTATCTCTCCGAACTGAGCAAGTGGAGAGACGTTCGTTCATCTAGCACCAAGGGAACGGGTTGCAGGAGACACTTTTTCTCTGCTTTCTCAGTCTGTTTCCTAGTGCCGGTTTGAAGTTCCTGCAGTTTTCACTGTAAAACCGAGTTGGAGCTAGTACCTCCCCTTATATATGTATGGAATGGAGTTTGCAACTGAAAAGAAACTTTGTGTTCCCAACAAGCTAGGTGAAGGACGGCTTTCACACACACTTATCTCTCACAACTGAGCAAGTGGAGAGACGTTCGTTCATCTAGGACCAAGGGAACGGGTTGTAGGGGACACTATTTCTCTGCATTCTCAGTCTGTTTCCTAGTGCCGGTTTGAAGTTCCTGCAGTTTTCACTGTAAAACCGAGTTGGAGCTAGTACCTCCCAATATATATGTAAGGAATGGAGTTTGCAACTGAAAAGAAACTTTGTGTTCCCAACAAGCTAGGTGAAGGACGGCTTTCACACACACTTATCTCTCAGAACTGAGCAAGTGGAGAGACGTTCGTTCATCTAGCACCAAGGGAACGGGTTGCAGGAGATACTTTTTCTCTGCTTTCTCAGTCTGTTTATTAAGTGCCGGTTTGAAGTTCCTGCAGTTTTCACTGAAAAACCGAGTTGGGGCTTCTACCTCCCCGTATATATGTATGGAATGGAGTTTGCAACTGAAAAGAAACTTTGTGTTCCCAACAAGCTTGGTGAAGGACGGCTTTCACACACACTTATCTCTCAGAACAGAGCAAGTGGAGAGACGTTCGTTCATCTAGCACCAAAGGAACGGGTTGCAGGAGACACTTTTTCTCTGCTTTCTCAGTCTGTTTCCTAGTGCCGGTTTGAAGTTCCTGCAGTTTTCACTGTAAAACCGAGTTGGAGCTAGTATCTCCCCATGTATATGTATGGAATGGAGTTTGCAACTGAAAAGAAACTTTGTGTTCCCAACAAGCTATGTGAAAGACGGCTTTCACACACACTTATCTCGCAGAACTGAGCAAGTGGAGAGACGTTCGTTCATCTAGCACCAAGGGAACGGATTGCAGGAGACACTTTTTCTCTGCTTTCTCAGTCTGTTTCCTAGTGCCGGTTTTAAGTTCCTGCAGTTTTCACTGTAAAACCGAGTTGGAGCTAGTATCTCCCCATATATATGTATGGGATGGAGTTTGCAACTGAAAAGAAACTTTGTGTTCCCAACAAGCTAGGTTAAGGACGGTTTTCACACACACTTATCTCTCAGAACTGAGCAAGTGGAGAGACGTTCGTTCATCTAGCACCAAAGGAACGGGTTGCAGGAGATACTTTTTCTCTGCTTTCTCAGTCTGTTTCCTAGTGCCGGTTTGAAGTTCCTGCAGTTTTCACTGTAAAACCGAGTTGGAGCTAGTACCTCCCCATATATATGTATGGGATGGAGTTTGCAACTGAAAAGAAACTTTGTGTTCCCAACAAGCTAGGTGAAGGATGGCTTTCACACACACTTATCTCTCAGAACTGAGCAAGTGGAGAGACGTTCGTTCATCTAGCACCAAATGAACGGGTTGCAGGAGACACTTTTTCTCTGCTTTCTCAGTCTGTTTCCTAGTGCCGGTTTGAAGTTCCTGCAGTTTTCACTGTCAAACCGAGTTGGAGCTAGTACCTCCCCATATATATGTATGGAATGGAGTTTGCAACTGAAAAGAAACTTTGTGTTCCCAACAAGCTAGGTGAAAGACGGCTTTAACACACACTTTTCTCTCAGAACTGAGCAAGTGGAGAGACGTTCGTTCATCTAGCACCAAGGGAACGGGTTGTAGGAGACACTTTTTCTCTGCATTCTCAGTCTATTTCCTAGTGCCGGTTTGAAGTTCCTGCCGTTTTCACTGTAAACCCGAGTTGGAGCTAGTACCTCCCAATATATATGTAAGGAATGGAGTTTGCAACTGAAAAGAAACTTTGTGTTCCCAACAAGCTAGGTGAAGGACGGCTTTCACACACACTTATCTCTCAGAACTGAGCAAATGGAGAGACGTTCGTTCATCTAGCACCAAGGGAACGGGTTGCAGGAGATACTTTTTCTCTGCTTTCTCAGTCTGTTTCCTAGTGCCGGTTTGAAGTTCCTGCAGTTTTCACTATAAAACCGAGTTGGAGCTAGTACCTCCCCATATATATGTATGGAATGGAGTTTGCAACTGAAAAGAAACTTTGTGTTCCCAACAAGATAGGTGAAGGACGGCTTTCACACACACTTATCTCTCAGAACTGAGCAAGTGGAGAGACGTTCGTTCATCTAGCACCAAAGGAACGGGTTGCAGGAGACACTTTTTCTCTGCTTTCTCAGTCTGTTTCCTAGTGCCGGTTTGAAGTTCCTGCAGTTTTAACTGTAAAACCGAGTTGGAGCTAGTATCTCCCCATATATATGTATGGAATGGAGTTTGCAACTGAAAAGAAACTTTGTGTTCCCAACAAGCTAGGTGAAGGACGGCTTTCACACACACTTATCTCGCAGAACTGAGCAAGTGGATAGACGTTCGTTCATCTAGCACCAAGGGAACGGGTTGCAGGAGATACTTTTTCTCTGCTTTCTCAGTCTGTTTCCTAGTGCTGGTTTGAATTTCCTACAGTTTTCACTGTAAAAACCAGTTGGAGATAGTACCTCCCCATATATATGTATGGGATGGAGTTTGCAACTGAAAAGAAACTTTGTGTTCCCAACAAGCTAGGTGAAGGACGGCTTTCACACACACTTATCTCTCAGAACTGAGCAAATGGAGAGACGTTCGTTCATCTAGCACCAAGGGAACGGGTTGCAGGAGATACTTTTTCTCTGCTTTCTCAGTCTGTTTCCTAGTGCCGGTTTGAAGTTCCTGCAGTTTTCACTATAAAACCGATTTGGAGCTGGAACCTCCCCATATATATGTAAGGAATGGAGTTTGCAACTGAAAAGAAACTTTGTGTTCCCAACAAGCTAGGTGAAGGACGGCTTTCACACACACTTATCTCGAAGAACTGAGCAAGTGGAGAGACGTTCGTTCATCTAGCACCAAAGGAACGGGTTGCAGGAGACACTTTTCTCTGTTTCTCAGTCTGTTTCCTAGTGCCGGTTTGAAGTTCCTGCAGTTTTCACTGTAAAACCGAGTTGGAGCTAGTACCTCCCAATATATATGTAAGGAATGGAGTTTGCAACTGAAAAGAAACTTTGTGTTTCCAACAAGCTAGGTGAAATGCGGCTTTCACACACACTTATCTCGCAGAACTGAGCAAGTGGAGAGACGTTCGTTCATCTAGCACCAAAGGAACGGGTTGCAGGAGACATTTTTCTCTGCTTTCTCAGTCTGTTTCCTAGTGCCGGTTGGAAGTTCCTGCAGTTTTCACTGTAAAACCGAGTTGGAACTTCTACCTCCCCATATATATGTATGGAATGGAGTTTGCAACTGAAAAGAAACTTTGTGTTCCCAACAAGCTAGGTGAAGGACGGCTTTCACACACACTTATCTCTCAGAACTAAGCAATTGGAGAAACTTTCGTTCATCTAGCACCAAGGGAACGGGTTGCAGGAGACACTTTTTCTCTGCTTTCTCAGTCTGTTTCCTAGTGCCGGTTTGAAGTTCCTGCAGTTTTCACTGTAAAACCGAGTTGGAGCTAGTACCTCCCCATATATATGTGTGGAATGGAGTTTGCAACTGAAAAGAAACTTTGTGTCACCAACAAGCTAGGTGAAGGACGGCTTTCACACACACTTATCTCTCAGAACTGAGCAATTGGAGAGACGTTCGTTCATCTAGGACAAAGGGAACGGGTTGTAGGGGAAACTATTTCTCTGCATTCTCAGTCTGTTTCCTAGTGCCGGTTTGAAGTTCCTGCAGTTTTCACTGTAAAACCGAGTTGGAGCTAGTACCTCCCAATATATATGTAAGGAATGGAGTTTGCAACTGAAAAGAAACTTTGTGTTCCCAAAAAGCTAGGTGAAGGACGGCTTTCACACACACTTATCTCTCAGAACTGAGCAAGTGGAGAGACGTTCGTTCATCTAGCACCAAGGGAACGGGTTGCAGGAGATACTTTTTCTCTGCTTTCTCAGTCTGTTTATTAAGTGCCGGTTTGAAGTTCCTGCAGTTTTCACTGAAAAACCGAGTTGGGGCTTCTACCTCCCCGTATATATGTATGGAATGGAGTTTGCAACTGAAAAGAAACTTTTTGTTCCCAACAAGCTAGGTGAAGGACGGCTTTCACACACACTTATCTCTCAGAACTGAGCAAGTGGAGAGACGTTCGTTCATCTAGCACCAAAGGAACGGGTTGCAGGAGACACTTTTTCTCTGCTTTCTCAGTCTGTTTCCTAGTGCCGGTTTGAAGTTCCTGCAGTTTTCACTGTAAAACCGAGTTGGAGCTAGTATCTCCCCATGTATATGTATGGAATGGAGTTTGCAACTGAAAAGAAACTTTGTGTTCCCAACAAGCTATGTGAAAGACGGCTTTCACACACACTTATCTCGCAGAACTGAGCAAGTGGAGAGACGTTCGTTCATCTAGCACCAAGGGAACGGGTTGCAGGAGACACTTTTTCTCTGCTTTCTCAGTCTGTTTCCTAGTGCCGGTTTTAAGTTCCTGCAGTTTTCACTGTAAAACCGAGTTGGAGCTAGTATCTCCCCATATATATGTATAGGATGGAGTTTGCAACTGAAAAGAAACTTTGTGTTCCCAACAAGCTAGGTTAAGGACGGCTTTCACACACAGTTATCTCTCAGAACTGAGCAAGTGGAGAGACGTTCGTTCATCTAGCACCAAAGGAACGGGTTGCAGGAGACACTTTTTCTCTGCTTTCTCAGTCTGTTTCCTAGTGCCGGTTTGAAGTTCCTGCAGTTTTCACTGTAAAACCGAGTTGGAGCTAGTACCTCCCCATATATATGTATGGGATGGAGTTTGCAACTGAAAAGAAACTTTGTGTTCCCAACAAGCTAGGTGAAGGACGGCTTTCACACACACTTATCTCTCAGAACTAAGCAATTGGAGAAACTTTCGTTCATCTAGCACCAAGGGAACGGGTTGCAGGAGACACTTTTTCTCTGCTTTCTCAGTCTGTTTCCTAGTGCCGGTTTGAAGTTCCTGCAGTTTTCACTGTAAAACCGAGTTGGAGCTAGTACCTCCCCATATATATGTGTGGAATGGAGTTTGCAACTGAAAAGAAACTTTGTGTCACCAACAAGCTAGGTGAAGGACAGCTTTCACACACACTTATCTCTCAGAACTGAGCAATTGGAGAGACGTTCGTTCATCTAGGACAAAGGGAACGGGTTGTAGGGGAAACTATTTCTCTGCATTCTCAGTCTGTTTCCTAGTGCCGGTTTGAAGTTCCTGCAGTTTTCACTGTAAAACCGAGTTGGAGCTAGTACCTCCCAATATATATGTAAGGAATGGAGTTTGCAACTGAAAAGAAACTTTGTGTTCCCAAAAAGCTAGGTGAAGGACGGCTTTCACACACACTTATCTCTCAGAACTGAGCAAGTGGAGAGACGTTCGTTCATCTAGCACCAAGGGAACGGGTTGCAGGAGATACTTTTTCTCTGCTTTCTCAGTCATTTTATTAAGTGCCGGTTTGAAGTTCCTGCAGTTTTCACTGAAAAACCGAGTTGGGGCTTCTACCTCCCCGTATATATGTATGGAATGGAGTTTGCAACTGAAAAGAAACTATTTGTTCCCAACAAGCTAGGTGAAGGACGGCTTTCACACACACTTATCTCTCAGAACTGAGCAAGTGGAGAGACGTTCGTTCATCTAGCACCAAAGGAACGGGTTGCAGGAGACACTTTTTCTCTGCTTTCTCAGTCTGTTTCCTAGTGCCGGTTTGAAGTTCCTGCAGTTTTCACTGTAAAACCGAGTTGGAGCTAGTATCTCCCCATGTATATGTATGGAATGGAGTTTGCAACTGAAAAGAAACTTTGTGTTCCCAACAAGCTATGTGAAAGACGGCTTTCACACACACGTATCTCGCAGAACTGAGCAAGTGGAGAGACGTTCGTTCATCTAGCACCAAGGGAACGGGTTGCAGGAGACACTTTTTCTCTGCTTTCTCAGTCTGTTTCCTAGTGCCGGTTTTAAGTTCCTGCAGTTTTCACTGTAAAACCGAGTTGGAGCTAGTATCTCCCCATATATATGTATAGGATGGAGTTTGCAACTGAAAAGAAACTTTGTGTTCCCAACAAGCTAGGTTAAGGACGGCTTTCACACACAGTTATCTCTCAGAACTGAGCAAGTGTAGAGACGTTCGTTCATCTAGCACCAAAGGAACGGGTTGCAGGAGACACTTTTTCTCTGCTTTCTCAGTCTGTTTCCTAGTGCCGGTTTGAAGTTCCTGCAGTTTTCACTGTAAAACCGAGTTGGAGCTAGTACCTCCCCATATATATGTATGGGATGGAGTTTGCAACTGAAAAGAAACTTTGTGTTCCCAACAAGCTAGGTGAAGGATGGCTTTCACACACACTTATCTCTCAGAACTGAGCAAGTGGAGAGACGTTCGTTCATCTAGCACCAAATGAACGGGTTGCAGGAGACACTTTTTCTCTGCTTTCTCAGTCTGTTTCCTAGTGCCGGTTTGAAGTTCCTGCAGTTTTCACTGTAAAACCGAGTTGGAGCTAGTACCTCCCCATATATATGTATGGAATGGAGTTTGCAACTGAAAAGAAACTTTGTGTTCCCAACAAGCTAGGTGAAAGACGGCTTTCACACACACTTTTCTCTCAGAACTGAGCAAGTGGAGAGACGTTCGTTCATCTAGCACCAAGGGAACGGGTTGTAGGAGACACTTTTTCTCTGCATTCTCAGTCTATTTCCTAGTGCCGGTTTGAATTTCCTGCCGTTTTCACTGTAAAACCGAGTTGGAGCTAGTACCTCCCAATATATATGTAAGGAATGGAGTTTGCAACTGAAAAGAAACTTTGTGTTCCCAACAAGCTAGGTGAAGGACGGCTTTCACACACACTTATCTCTCAGAACTGAGCAAATGGAGAGACGTTCGTTCATCTAGCACCAAGGGAACGGGTTGCAGGAGATACTTTTTCTCTGCTTTCTCAGTCTGTTTCCTAGTGCCGGTTTGAAGTTCCTGCAGTTTTCACTATAAAACCGAGTTGGAGTTAGTACCTCCCCATATATATGTAAGGAATGGAGTTTGCAACTGAAAAGAAACTTTGTGTTCCCAACAAGCTAGGTGAAGGACGGCTTTCACACACACTTATCTCTCAGAACTGAGCAAGTGGAGAGACGTTCGTTCATCTAGCACCAAAGGAACGGGTTGCAGGAGACACTTTTTCTCTGCTTTCTCAGTCTGTTTCCTAGTGCCGGTTTGAAGTTCCTGCAGTTTTAACTGTAAAACCGAGTTGGAGCTAGTATCTCCCCATATATATGTATGGAATGGAGTTTGCAACTGAAAAGAAACTTTGTGTTCCCAACAAGCTAGGTGAAGGACGGCTTTCACACACACTTATCTCGCAGAACTGAGCAAGTGGATAGACGTTCGTTCATCTAGCACCAAGGGAACGGGTTGCAGGAGACACTTTTTCTCTGCTTTCTCAGTCTGTTTCCTAGTGCTGGTTTGAATTTCCTACAGTTTTCACTGTAAAAACCAGTTGGAGCTAGTACCTCCCCATATATATGTATGGGATGGAGTTTGTAACTGAAAAGAAACTTTGTGTTCCCAACAAGCTAGGTGAAGGACGGCTTTCACACACACTTATCTCTCAGAACTGAGCAAATGGAGAGACGTTCGTTCATCTAGCACCAAGGGAACGGGTTGCAGGAGATACTTTTTCTCTGCTTTCTCAGTCTGTTTCCTAGTGCCGGTTTGAAGTTCCTGCAGTTTTCACTATAAAACCGATTTGGAGCTGGAACCTCCCCATATATATGTAAGGAATGGAGTTTGCAACTGAAAAGAAACTTTGTGTTCCCAACAAGCTATTTGAAGGACGGCTTTCACACACAATTATCTCTCAGAACTGAGCAAGTGGAGAGACGTTCGTTCATCTAGCACCAAGGGAACGGGTTGCAGGAGAAACTTTTTCTCTGCTTTCTCAGTCTGTTTCCTAGTGCCGGTTTGAAGTTCCTGCAGTTTTCACTGAAAAACCGAGTTGGGGCTTCTACCTCCCCGTATATATGTATGGAATGGAGTTTGCAAATGAAAAGAAACTTTCTGTTCATAACAAGCTTGGTGAAGGACGGCTTTCACACACACTTATCTCTCCGAACTGAGCAAGTGGAGAGACGTTCGTTCATCTAGCACCAAGGGAACGGGTTGCAGGAGACACTTTTTCTCAGCTTTCTCAGTCTGTTTCCTAGTGCCAGTTTGAAGTTCCTGCAGTTTTCACTGTAAAACCGAGTAGGAGCTTGTACCTCCCCATATATATGTATGGAATGGAGTTTGCAACTGAAAAGAAACTTTGTGTTCCCAAAAAGCTAGGTGAAGGACGGCTTTCACACGCACTTATCTCTCAGAACTGAGCAAGTGGAGAGACGTTCGTTCATCTAGCACCAAGGGAACGGGTTGCAGGAGACACATTTTCTCTGCTTTCTCACTATGTTTCCTACTGCCGGTTTGAAGTTCCTGCAGTTTTCACTGTAAAACCGAGTTGGAGCTAGTACCTCCCCATATATATGTATGGAATGGAGTTTGCAACTGAAAAGAAACTTTGTGTTCCCAACAAGGTAGGTGAAGGACGGCTTTCACACACACTTATCTCTCAGAACTGAGCAAGTGGAGAGACTTTCGTTCATCTAGCACCAAGGGAACGGGTTGTAGGAGACACTTTTTCTCTGCTTTCTCAGTCTGTTTCCTAGTGCCGGTTTGAAGTTCCTGCAGTTTTCACTGTAAAACCGAGTTGGAGCTAGTACCTCCCCATATATATGTATGGAATGGAGTTTGCAACTGAAAAGAAATTTTGTGTTCCCAACAAGCTAGGTGAAGGATGGCTTTCACACACACTTATCTCTCAGAACTGAGCAAGTGGAGAGACGTTCGTTCATCTAGCACCAAAGGAACGGGTTGCAGGAGACACTTTTTCTCTGCTTTCTCAGTCTGTTTCCTAGTGCCGGTTTGAAGTTCCTGCAGTTTTCACTATAAAACCGATTTGGAGCTAGTACCTCCCCATATATATGTATGGAATGGAGTTTGCAACTGAAAAGAAACTTTGTGTTCCCAACAAGCTAGGTGAAGGACGGCTTTCACACACACTTATGTCTCAGAACTGAGCAAGTGGAGAGACGTTCGTTCATCTAGCACCAAGGGAACGGGTTGTAGGAGACACTTTTTCTCTGCATTCTCAGTCTATTTCCTAGTGCCGGTTTGAAGTTCCTGCCGTTTTCACTGTAAAACCGAGTTGGAGCTAGTACCTCCCAATATATATGTAAGGAATGGTGTTTGCAACTGAAAAGAAACTTTGTGTTCCCAACAAGCTAGGTGAAGGACGGCTTTCACACACACTTATCTCTCAGAACTGAGCAAGTGGAGAGACGTTCGTTCAACTAGCACCAAAGGAACGGGTTGCAGGAGAGATTTTTCTCTGATTTCTCAGTCTGTTTCCTAGTGCCGGTTGCAAGTTCCTGCAGTTTTCACTTAAAAACCGAGTTGGAGCTTCTACCTCCCCATATATATGTATGGAATGGAGTTTGCAACTGAAAAGAAACTTTGTGTTCCCAACAAGGTAGGTGAAGGACGGCTTTCACACACACTTATCTCGCAGAACTTAGCAAGTGGAGAGACGTTCGTTCATCTAGCACCAAGGGAACGGGTTGCAGGAGACACTTTTTCTCTGCTTTCTCAGTCTGTTTCCTAGTGCCGGTTTGAAGTTCCTGCAGTTTTCACTGTAAAACCGAGTTGGAGCTAGTATCTCCCCATGTATATGTATGGAATGGAGTTTGCAACTGAAAAGAAACTTTGTGTTCCCAACAAGCTATGTGAAAGACGGCTTTCACACACACTTATCTCGCAGAACTGAGCAAGTGGAGAGACGTTCGTTCATCTAGCACCAAGGGAACGGGTTGCAGGAGACACTTTTTCTCTGCTTTCTCAGTCTGTTTCCTAGTGCCGGTTTTAAGTTCCTGCAGTTTTCACTGTAAAACCGAGTTGGAGCTAGTATCTCCCCATATATATGTATGGGATGGAGTTTGCAACTGAAAAGAAACTTTGTGTTCCCAACAAGCTAGGTTAAGGACGGCTTTCACACACAGTTATCTCTCAGAACTGAGCAATTGGAGAGACGTTCGTTCATCTAGCACCAAAGGAACGGGTTGCAGGAGACACTTTTTCTCTGCTTTCTCAGTCTGTTTCCTAGTGCCGGTTTGAAGTTCCTGCAGTTTTCACTGTAAAACCGAGTTGGAGCTAGTACCTCCCCATATATATGTATGGGATGGAGTTTGCAACTGAAAAGAAACTTTGTGTTCCCAACAAGCTAGGTGAAGGATGGCTTTCACACACACTTATCTCTCAGAACTGAGCAAGTGGAGAGACGTTCGTTCATCTAGCACCAAATGAACGGGTTGCAGGAGACACTTTTTCTCTGCTTTCTCAGTATGTTTCCTAGTGCCGGTTTGAAGTTCCTGCAGTTTTCACTGTAAAACCGAGTTGGAGCTAGTACCTCCCCATATATATGTATGGAATGGAGTTTGCAACTGAAAAGAAACTTTGTGTTCCCAACAAGCTAGGTGAAAGATGGCTTTCACACACACTTTTCTCTCAGAACTGAGCAAGTGGAGAGACGTTCGTTCATCTAGCACCAAGGGAACGGGTTGTAGGAGACACTTTTTCTCTGCATTCTCAGTCTATTTCCTAGTGCCGTTTTGAAGTTCCTGCCGTTTTCACTGTAAAACCGAGTTGGAGCTAGTACCTCCCAATATATATGTAAGGAATGGAGTTTGCAACTGAAAAGAAACTTTGTGTTCCCAACAAGCTAGGTGAAGGACGGCTTTCACACACACTTATCTCTCAGAACTGAGCAAATGGAGAGACGTTCGTTCATCTAGCACCAAGGGAACGGGTTACAGGAGATACTTTTTCTCTGCTTTCTCAGTCTGTTTCCTAGTGCCGGTTTGAAGTTCCTGCAGTTTTCACTATAAAACCGAGTTGGAGCTAGTACCTCCCCATATATATGTAAGGAATGGAGTTTGCAACTGAAAAGAAACTTTGTGTTCCCAACAAGCTAGGTGAAGGACGGCTTTCACACACACTTATCTCTCAGAACTGAGCAAGTGGAGAGACGTTCGTTCATCTAGCACCAAAGGAACGGGTTGCAGGAGACACTTTTTCTCTGATTTCTCAGTCTGTTTCGTAGTGCCGGTTTGAAGTTCCTGCAGTTTTAACTGTAAAACCGAGTTGGAGCTTGTATCTCCCCATATATATGTATGGAATGGAGTTTGCAACTGAAAAGAAACTTTGTGTTCCCAACAAGCTAGGTGAAGGACGGCTTTCACACACACTTATCTCGCAGAACTGAGCAAGTGGATAGACGTTCGTTCATCTAGCACCAAGGGAACGGGTTGCAGGAGACACTTTTTCTCTGCTTTCTCAGTCTGTTTCCTAGTGCTGGTTTGAATTTCCTACAGTTTTCACTGTAAAAACCAGTTGGAGCTAGTACCTCCCCATATATATGTATGGGATGGAGTTTGCAACTGAAAAGAAACTTTGTGTTCCCAACAAGCTAGGTGAAGGACGGCTTTCACACACACTTATCTCTCAGAACTGAGCAAATGGAGAGACGTTCGTTCATCTAGCACCAAGGGAACGGGTTGCAGGAGATACTTTTTCTCTGCTTTCTCAGTCTGTTTCCTAGTGCCGGTTTGAAGTTCCTGCAGTTTTCACTATAAAACCGATTTGGAGCTGGAACCTCCCCATATATATGTAAGGAATGGAGTTTGCAACTGAAAAGAAACTTTGTGTTCCCAACAAGCTAGGTGAAGGACGGCTTTCACACACACTTATCTCTCAGAACTGAGAAAGTGGAGAGACGTTCGTTCATCTAGCACCAAAGGAACGGGTTGCAGGAGACACTTTTCTCTGTTTCTCAGTCTGTTTCCTAGTGCCGTTTGGAAGTTCCTGCAGTTTTCACTGTACAACCGAGTTGGAGCTTCTACCTCCCCATATATATGTATGGAATGGAGTTTGCAACTGAAAAGAAACTTTGTGTTCCCAACAAGCTAGGTGAAGGACAGCTTTCACACACACTTATCTCTCAGAACTAAGCAATTGGAGAAACTTTCGTTCATCTAGCACGAAGGGAACGGGTTGCAGGAGACACTTTTTCTCTGCTTTCTCAGTCTGTTTCCTAGTGCCGGTTTGAAGTTCCTGCAGTTTTCACTGTAAAACCGAGTTGGAGCTAGTACCTCCCCATATATATGTATGGAATGGAGTTTGCAACTGAAAAGAAACTTTGTGTTCCCAACAAGCTAGGTGAAGGACGGCTTTCACACACACTTATCTCTCAGAACTGAGCAAGTGGAGAGACGTTAGTTCATCTAGGACCAAGGGAACGGGTTGTAGGGCACACTATTTCTCTGCATTCTCAGTCTGTTTCCTAGTGCCGGTTTGAAGTTCCTGCAGTTTTCACTGTAAAACAGAGTTGGAGCTAGTACCTCCCAATATATATGTAAGGAATGGAGATTGCAACTGAAAAGAAACTTTGTGTTCCCAACAAGCTATGTGAAGGACGGCTTTCACACACAATTATCTCTCAGAACTGAGCAAGTGGAGAGACGTTCGTTCATCTAGCACCAAGGGAACGGGTTGCAGGAGAAACTTTTTCTCTGCTTTCTCAGTCTGTTTCCTAGTGCCGGTTTGAAGTTCCTGCAGTTTTCACTGAAAAACCGAGTTGGGGCTTCTACCTCCCCGTATATATGTATGGAATGGAGTTTGCAACTGAAAAGAAACTTTGTGTTCATAACAAGCTTGGTGAAGGACGGCTTTCACACACACTTATCTCTCCGAACTGAGCAAGTGGAGAGACGTTCGTTCATCTAGCACCAAGGGAACGGGTTGCAGGAGACACTTTTTCTCAGCTTTCTCAGTCTGTTTCCTAGTGCCAGTTTGAAGTTCCTGCAGTTTTCACTGTAAAACCGAGTAGGAGCTTGTACCTCCCCATATATATGTATGGAATGGAGTTTGCAACTGAAAAGAAACTTTGTGTTCCCAAAAAGCTAGGTGAAGGACGGCTTTCACACGCACTTATCTCTCAGAACTGAGCAAGTGGAGAGACGTTCGTTCATCTAGCACCAAGGGAACGGGTTGCAGGAGACACATTTTCTCTGCTTTCTCACTATGTTTCCTACTGCCGGTTTGAAGTTCCTGCAGTTTTCACTGTAAAACCGAGTTGGAGCTAGTACCTCCCCATATATATGTATGGAATGGAGTTTGCAACTGAAAAGAAACTTTGTGTTCCCAACAAGGTAGGTGAAGGACGGCTTTCACACACACTTATCTCTCAGAACTGAGCAAGTGGAGAGACTTTCGTTCATCTAGCACCAAGGGAACGGGTTGTAGGAGACACTTTTTCTCTGCTTTCTCAGTCTGTTTCCTAGTGCCGGTTTGAAGTTCCTGCCGTTTTCACTGTAAAACCGAGTTGGAGCTAGTACCTCCCAATATATATGTAAGGAATGGAGTTTGCAACTGAAAAGAAACTTTGTGTTCCCAACAAGCTAGGTGAAAGACGGCTTTCACACACACTTATCACGCAGAACTGAGCAAGTGGAGAGACGTTCGTTCATCTAGCACCAAGGGAACGGGTTGCAGGAGACACTTTTTCTCTGCTTTCTAAGTCTTTCCTAGTGCCGGTTTGAAGTTCCTGCAGTTTTCACTGTAAAACCGATTTGGAGATAGTACCTCCCCATATGTATGTATGGGATGGAGTTTGCAACTGAAAAGAAACTTTGTGTTCCCAACAAGCTAGGTGAAGGACGGCTTTCACACACACTTATCTCTCAGAACTGAGCAAGTGGAGAGACGTTCGTTCATCTAGCACCAAAGGAACGGGTTGCAGGAGACACTTTTTCTCTGATTTCTCAGTCTGTTTCCTAGTGCCGGTTTGAAGTTCCTGCCGTTTTCACTGTAAAACCGAGTTGGAGCTAGTACCTCCCCATATATATGTATGGGATGGAGTTTGCAACTGAAAAGAAACTTTGTGTTCCCAACAAGCTAGGTGAAGGACGGCATTCACACACACTTATCTCTCAGAACTGAGCAAGTGGAGAGACGTTCGTTCATCTAGCACCAAAGGAACGGGTTGCAGGAGACACTTTTTCTCTGATTTCTCAGTCTGTTTCCTAGTGCCGGTTTGAAGTTCCTGCAGTTTTCACTGTAAAACCGAGTTGGAGCTAGTACCTCCCCATATATATGTATGGAATGGAGTTTGCAACTGAAAAGAAACTTTGTGTTCCCAACAAGCTAGGTGAAGGATGGCTTTCACACACACTTATCTCTCAGAACTGAGCAAGTGGAGAGACTTTCGTTCATCTAGCACCAAAGGAACGGTTTGCAGGAGACACTTTTTCTCTGCTTTCTCAGTCTGTTTCCTAGTGCCGGTTTGAAGTTCCTGCAGTTTTCACTGTAAAACCGATTTGGAGCTAGTACCTCCCCATATATATGTATGGAATGGAGTTTGCAACTGAAAAGAAACTTTGTGTTCCCAACAAGCTAGGTGCAGGACCCCTTTCACACACACTTATCTCTCAGAACTGAGCAAGTGGAGAGACGTTCGTTCATCTAGCACCAAGGGAACGGGTTGTAGGAGACACTTTTTCTCTGCATTCTCAGTCTGTTTCCTAGTGCCGGTTTGAAGTTCCTGCCGTTTTCACTGTAAAACCGAGTTGGAGCTAGTACCTCCCAATATATATGTAAGGAATGGTGTTTGCAACTGAAAAGAAACTTTGTGTTCCCAACAAGCAAGGTGAAGGACGGCTTTCACACACACTTATCTCTCAGAACTGAGCAAGTGGAGAGACGTTCGTTCAACTAGCACCAAAGGAACGGGTTGCAGGAGAGATTTTTCTCTGATTTCTCAGTCTGTTTCCTAGTGCCGGTTTGAAGTTCCTGCAGTTTTCACTGTAAAACCGAGTTGGATCTAGTACCTCCCCATATATATGTATGGAATGGAGTTTGCAACTGAAAAGAAACTTTGTGTTCCCAACAAGCTATGTGAAGGACGGCTTTCACACACATTTATCCCTCAGAACTGAGCAAGTGCAGAGACGTTCGTTCATCTAGCACCAAGGGAACGGGTTGCAGGAGACACTTTTTCTCTGCTTTCTCAGTCTGTTTCCTAGTGCCTGTTTGAAGTTCCTGCAGTTTTCACTGTCAAACCGAGTTGGAGCTAGTACCTCCCATATATATGTATGGAATGGAGTTTGCAACTGAAAAGAAACTTTGTGTTCCCAACAAGCTAGGTGAAGGACGGCTTTCACACACACTTATCTCGCAGAACTGAGCAAGTGGAGAGACGTTCGTTCATCTAGCACCAAGGGAACGGGTTGCAGGAGATACTTTTTCTCTGCTTTCTCAGTCTGTTTCCTAGTGCCGGTTTGAAGTTCCTGCAGTTTTCACTGTAAAACCGAGTTGGAGCTAGTACCTCCCCATATATATGTATGGAATGGAGTTTGCTACTGAAAAGAAACTTTGTGTTCCCAACAATCTAGGTGAAGGACGGCTTTCACACACACTTATCTCTCCGAACTGAGCAAGTGGAGAGACGTTCGTTCATCTAGCACCAAGAGAACGGGTTGCAGGAGACACTTTTTCTCTGCTTTCTCAGTCTGTTTCCTAGTGCCGGTTTGACGTTCCTGCAGTTTTCCCTGTCAAAAAGGGTTGGAGCTTGTACCTCCCCATATATATGTATGGAATGGAGTTTGCAACTGAAAAGAAACTTTGTGTTCCCAACAAGCTATGTGAAGGACGGCTTTCACACACAATTATCTCTCAGAACTGAGCAAGTGGAGAGACGTTCGTTCATCTATCACCAAGGGAACGGGTTGCAGGAGACACTTTTTCTCTGCTTTCTCAGTCTGTTTCCTAGTGCCGGTTTGAAGTTCCTGCTGTTTTCACTGTAAAACCGAGTTGGCGCTTCTACCTCCCCATATATATGTATGGAATGGGGTTTGCAACTGAAAAGAAACTTTGTGTTCCCAAAAAACTAGGTGAAGGACGGCTTTCACACACACTTATCTCCCAGAACAGAGCAAGTGGGGAGACGTTCGTTCATCTAGCACCAAGGGAACGGGTTGCATTAGACACTATTTCTCTGCTTTCTCAGTCTGTTTCCTAGTGCCGGTTTGAAGTTCCTGCAGTTTTCACTGTAAATTCGAGTTGGAGCTTCTACCTCCCCATATATATGTATGGAATGGAGTTTGCTACTGAAAAGAAACTTTGTGTTCCCAACAATCTAGGTGAAGGACGGCTTTCACACACACTTATCTCTCAGAACTGAGCAAGTGGAGAGACGTTCGTTCATCTATCACCAAGAGAACGGGTTGCAGGAGACACTTTTTCTCTGCTTTCTCAGTCTGTTTCCTAGTGCCGGTTTGAAGTTCCTGCAGTTTTCACTGTCAAAAAGAGTTGGAGCTAGTACCTCCCCATATATATGTATGGAATGGAGTTTGCAACTGAAAAGAAACTTTGTGTTCCCAACAAGCTAGGTGAAGGACGGCTTTCACACACACTTATCTCTCAGAACTGAGCAAGTGGAGAGACGTTCGTTCATCTAGCACCAAGGGAACGGGTTGCAGGAGACACTTTTTCTCTGCTTTCTCTGACTGTTTCCTAGTGCCGGTTTGATGTTTCTGCAGTTTTCACTGTCAAACCGAGTTGGAGCTTCTACCTCCCCTTATATATGTATGGACTGGAGTTTGCAACTGAAAAGAAACTTTGTGTTCCCAACAAGCTTGGTGAAGGACGGCTTTCACACACAATTATCTCTCAGAACTGAGCAAGTGGAGAGACGTTCGTTCATCTAGCACCAAGGGAACCGGTTGCAGGAGACACATTTCTCTGCTTTCTCTGTCTGTTTCCTAGTGCCGGTTTGAAATTCCTGCAGTTTTCACAGTCAAAAAGCGTTGGAGCTAGTACCTCCCCATATATATGTATGGAATGCAGTTTGCATCTGAAAAGAAACTTTGTGTTCCCAACAAGCTAGGTGAAGGACGGCTTTCACACACACTTATCTCTCAGATCTGAGTAAGTGGAGAGACGTTCGTTCATCTAGCACCAAGGGAACGGGTTGCAGGAGAAACTTTTTCTCTGCTTTCTCAGTCTGTTTCCTAGTGCCGGTTTGAAGTTCCTGCAGTTTTCACTGTAAAACCGAGTTGGAGCTTCTACCTCCCCATATATATGTATGGAATGGAGTTTGCAACTGAAAAGAAACTTTGTGTTCCCAACAAGCTAGGTGAAGGACGGCTTTCACACACACTTTTCTCTCAGAACAGAGCAAGTGGAGAGACGTTCGTTCATCTAGCACCAAGGGAACGGGTTGCAGGAGACACTTTTTCTCTGCTTTATCAGTCTGTTTCCTAGTGCCGGTTTGAAGTTCCTGCAGTTTTCACTCAAACGGAGTTGGAGCTTGTACCTGCCCATATATATGTATGGAATGGAGTTTGCAACTGAAAAGAAACTTTGTGTTCCCAACAAGCTAGGTGAAGGACGGCTTTCACACGCACTTATCTCTCAGAACTGAGCAAGTGGAGAGACGTTCGTTCATCTAGCACCAAGGGAACGGGTTGCAGGAGAAACTTTTGTCAGCTTTCTCAATCTGTTTCCTAGTGCCGGTTTGAAGTTCCTGCAGTTTTCACTGTCAAACGGAGTTGGAGCTAGTACCTCCCCATATATATTTATGGAATGTAGTTTGCAACTGAAAAGAAACTTTGTGTTCCCAACAAGCTAGGTGAAGGACGGCTTTCACACACACTTATCTCTCAGAACTGAGCAAGGTGAGAGACGTTCGTTCATCTAGCACCAAGGGAACGGGTTGCAGGAGACACTTTTTCTCTGCTTTCTCAGTCTGTTTCCTAGTGCCGGTTTGAAGTTCCTGCAGTTTTCACTGTAAAACCGAGTTGGAGATTGTACCTCCCCAAATATATGTATGGAATGGAGTTTGCAACTGAAAGAAACTTTGTGTTCCCCACAAGCTAGGTGAAGGGCGGCTTTCACACACACTAATCTCTCAGTACTTAGCAAGTGGAGAGACGTTCGTTCATCTAGCACCAAGGGAACGTGTTGCAGGAGACACTTTTTCTCTGCTTTCTCAGTCTGTTTCCTAGTGCCGGTTTGAAGTTCCTGCAGTTTTCACTGTCAAACCGAGTTGGAGCTAGTACCTCCCCCTATATATGTATGGAATGGAGTTTGCAACTGAAAAGAAACTTTGTGTTCCCAACAAGCTAGGTGAAGGACGGCTTTCACACACACTTATCTCTCAGAACTGAGCAAGTGGAGAGACGTTCGTTCATCTAGCACCAAGGGAACCGGTTGCAGGAGACACTTTTTCTCTGCTTTCTCAGTCTGTTTCCTAGTGCCGGTTTGAAGTTCCTGCAGTTTTCACTGTAAAACCGAGTTGGAGCTAGTACCTCCCCATATATATGTATGGAATGGAGTTTGCAACTGAAAAGAAACTTTGTGTTCCCAACAAGCTAGGTGAAGGACGGCTTTCACACACACTTATCTCTCAGAACTGAGCAAGTGGAGAGACGATCGTTCATCTAGCACCAAGGGAACGGGTTGCAGGAGACACTTTTTCTCTGCTTTCTCAGTCTGTTTCCTAGTGCCGGTTTGAAGTTCCTGCAGTTTTCACTGTAAAACCGAGTTGGAGCTAGTACCTCCATATATATATGTATGGAATGGAGTTTGCAAGTGAAAAGAAACTTTGTTATCCTAACTAGCTAGGTGAAGGACGGCTTTCACACACACTTATCTCTCAGAACTGAGCAAGTGGAGAGACGTTCGTTCATCTAGCACCAAGGGAACGGGTTGCAGGAGACACTATTTCTCTGCTTTCTCAGTCTGTTTCCTAGTGCCGGTTTGAAGATCCTGCAGTTTTCACTGTCAAACCGAGTTGGAGCTAGTACCTCCCCATATATATGTATGGAATGGAGTTTGCAACTGAAAAGAAACTTTGTGTTCCCAACAAGTTATGTGAAGGACGGCTTTCACACACACTTATCTCGCAGAACTGAGCAAGTGGAGAGACGTTCGTTCATCTAGCACCAAGGGAACGGGTTGCAGGAGACACTTTTTCTCTGCTTTCTCAGTCTGTTTCCTAGTGCCGGTTTGAAGTTCCTGCAGTTTTCACTGTCAAACCGAGTTAGAGCTAGTACCTCCCCATATATATGTACGGAATGGAGTTTGCAACTGAAAAGAAACTTTGTGTTCCCAACAAGCTATGTGAAGGACGGCTTTCACACACACTTATCACACAGAACTGAGCAAGTGGAGAGACGTTCGTTCATCTAGCACCAAGGGAACGGGTTTCAGGAGAAACTTTTTCTCTGCTTTCTCAGTCTGTTTCCTACTGTCGGTTTGAAGTTCCTGCAGTTTTCACTGTAAAACCGAGTTGGAGCTTCTACCTACCCATATATATGTATGGAATGGAGTTTTCAACTGAAAAGAAACTATGTGTTCCCAACAAGCTAGGTGAAGGACGGCTTTCACACGCACTTATCTCTCAGAACTGAGCAAGTGGAGAGACGTTCGTTCATCTAGCACCAAGGGAACAGGTTGCAGGAGACACTTTTTGTCAGCTTTCTCAATCTGTTTCCTAGTGCCGGTTTGAAGTTCTTGCAGTTTTCACTCAAACGGAGTTGGAGCTAGTACCTCCCAATATATATGTATGGAATGGAGTTTGCAACTGAAAAGAAACTTTGTGTTCCCAACAAGCTAGGTGAAGGACGGCTTTCACACGCACTTATCTCTCAGAACTGAGCAAGTGGAGAGACGTTCGTTCATCTAACACCAAGGGAACGGGTTGCAGGAGACACTTTTTCTCAGCTTTCTCAATCTGTTTCCTAGTGCCTGTTTGAAGTTCCTGCAGTTTTCACTGTCAAACCGAGTTGGAGCTAGTACCTCCCCATATATATGTATGGAATGGAGTTTGCAACTGAAAAGAAACTTTGTGTTCCCAACAAGCTAGGTGAAGGATGGCTTTCACACACACTTATCTCTCAGAACTGAGCAAGTGGAGAGACTTTCGTTCATCTAGCACCAAAGGAACGGGTTGCAGGAGACACTTTTTCTCTGCTTTCTCAGTCTGTTTCCTAGTGCCGGTTTGAAGTTCCTGCAGTTTTCACTGTAAAACCGATTTGGAGCTAGTACCTCCCCATATATATGTATGGAATGGAGTTTGCAACTGAAAAGAAACTTTGTGTTCCCAACAAGCTAGGTGAAGGACGGCTTTCACACACACTTATCTCTCAGAACTGAGCAAGTGGAGAGACGTTCGTTCATCTAGCACCAAGGGAACGGGTTGTAGGAGACACTTTTTCTCTGCATTCTCAGTCTGTTTCCTAGTTCCGGTTTGAAGTTCCTGCCGTTTTCACTGTAAAACCGAGTTGGAGCTAGTACCTCCCAATATATATGTAAGGAATGGTGTTTGCAAATGAAAAGAAACTTTGTGTTCCCAACAAGCTAGGTGAAGGACGGCTTTCACACACACTTATCTCTCAGAACTGAGCAAGTGGAGAGACGTTCGTTCAACTAGCACCAAAGGAATGGGTTGCAGGAGAGATTTTTCTCTGATTTCTCAGTCTGTTTCCTAGTGCCGGTTGCAAGTTCCTGCAGTTTTCACTTAAAAACCGAGTTGGAGCTTCTACCTCCCCATATATATGTATGGAATGGAGTTTGCAACTGAAAAGAAACTTTGTGTTCCCAACAAGCTAGGTGAAGGACGGCTTTCACACACACTTATCTCGCAGAACTTAGCAAGTGGAGAGAAGTTCGTTCATCTAGCACCAAGGGAACGGGTTGCAGGAGACACTTTTTCTCTGCTTCTCAGTCTGTTTCCTAGTGCCGGTTTGAAGTTCCTGCAATTTTCACTGTAAAACCGAGTTGGATCTAGTACCTCCCCATATATATGTATGGAAAGGAGTTTGCAACTGAAAAGAAACTTTGTGTTCCCAACAAGCTATGTGAAGGACGGCTTTCACACACATTTATCTCTCAGAACTGAGCAAGTGCAGAGACGTTCGTTCATCTAGCACCAAGGGAACGGGTTGCAGGAGACACTTTTTCTCTGCTTTCTCAGTCTGTTTCCTAGTGCCTGTTTGAAGTTCCTGCAGTTTTCACTGTCAAACCGAGTTGGAGCTAGTACCTCCCATATATATGTATGGAATGGAGTTTGCAACTGAAAAGAACCTTTGTGTTCCCAACAAGCTAGGTGAAGGACGGCTTTCACACACACTTATCTCGCAGAAATGAGCAAGTGGAGAGACGTTCGTTCATCTAGCACCAAGGGAACGGGTTGCAGGAGATACTTTTTCTCTGCTTTCTCAGTCTGTTTCCTAGTGCCGGTTTGAAGTTCCTGCAGTTTTCACTGTAAAACCGAGTTGGAGCTAGTACCTCCCCATATATATGTATGGAATGGAGTTTGCTACTGAAAAGAAACTTTGTGTTCCCAACAATCTAGGTGAAGGACGGCTTTCACACACACTTATCTCTCAGAACTGAGCAAGTGGAGAGACGTTCGTTCATCTAGCACCAAGAGAACGGGTTGCAGGAGACACTTTTTCTCTGCTTTCTCAGTCTGTTTCCTAGTGCCTGTTTGACGTTCCTGCAGTTTTCCCTGTCAAAAAGAGTTGGAGCTTGTACCTCCCCATATATATGTATGGAATGGAGTTTGCAACTGAAAAGAAACTTTGTGTTCCCAACAAGCTATGTGAAGGACGGCTTTCACACACAATTATCTCTCAGAACTGAGCAAGTGGAGAAACGTTCGTTCATCTAGCACCAAGGGAACGGGTTGCAGGAGACACTTTTTCTCTGCTTTCTCAGTCTGTTTCCTAGTGCCGGTTTGAAGTTCCTGCAGTTTTCACTGTAAAACCGAGTTGGCGCTTCTACCTCCCCATATATATGTATGGAATGGGGTTTGCAACTGAAAAGAAACTTTGTGTTCCCAAAAAACTAGGTGAAGGACGGCTTTCACACACACTTATCTCCCAGAACAGAGCAAGTGGAGAGACGTTCGTTCATCTAGCACCAAGGGAACGGGTTGCATTAGACACTATTTCTCTGCTTTCTCAGTCTGTTTCCTAGTGCCGGTTTGAAGTTCCTGCAGTTTTCACTGTAATTCCGAGTTGGAGCTTCTACCTCCCCATATATATGTATGGAATGGAGTTTGCTACTGAAAAGAAACTTTGTGTTCCCAACAATCTAGGTGAAGGACGGCTTTCACACACACTTATCTCTCAGAACTGAGCAAGTGGAGAGACGTTCGTTCATCTAGCACCAAGAGAACGGGTTGCAGGAGTCACTTTTTCTCTGCTTTCTCAGTCTGTTTCCTAGTGCCGGTTTGAAGTTCCTGCAGTTTTCACTGTCAAAAAGAGTTGGAGCTAGTACCTCCCCATATATATGTATGGAATGGAGTTTGCAACTGAAAAGAAACTTTGTGTTCCCAACAAGCTAGGTGAAGGACGGCTTTCACACACACTTATCTCTCAGAACTGAGCAAGTGGAGAGACGTTCGTTCATCTAGCACCAAGGGAACGGGTTGCAGGAGACACTTTTTCTCTGCTTTCTCTGACTGTTTCCTAGTGCCGGTTTGAAGTTTCTGCAGTTTTCACTGTCAAACCGAGTTGGAGCTTCTACCTCCCCTTATATATGTATGGACTGGAGTTTGCAACTGAAAAGAAACTTTGTGTTCCCAACAAGCTTGGTGAAGGACGGCTTTCACACACAATTATCTCTCAGAACTGAGCAAGTGGAGAGACGTTCGTTCATCTAGCACCAAGGGAACCGGTTGCAGGAGACACATTTCTCTGCTTTCTCTGTCTGTTTCCTAGTGCCGGTTTGAAATTAATGCAGTTTTCACAGTCAAAAAGCGTTGGAGCTAGTACCTCCCCATATATATGTATGGAATGCAGTTTGCATCTGAAAAGAAACTTTGTGTTCCCAACAAGCTAGGTGAAGGACGGCTTTCACACACACTTATCTCTCAGATCTGAGTAAGTGGAGAGACGTTCGTTCATCTAGCACCAAGGGAACGGGTTGCAGGAGAAACTTTTTCTCTGCTTTCTCAGTCTGTTTCCTAGTGACGGTTTGAAGTTCCTGCAGTTTTCACTGTAAAACCGAGTTGGAGCTTCTACCTCCCCATATATATGTATGGAATGGAGTTTGCAACTGAAAAGAAACTTTGTGTTCCCAACAAGCTAGGTGAAGGACGGCTTTCACACACACTTTTCTCTCAGAACAGAGCAAGTGGAGAGACGTTCGTTCATCTAGCACCAAGGGAACGGGTTGCAGGAGACACTTTTTCTCTGCTTTATCAGTCTGTTTCCTAGTGCCGGTTTGAAGTTCCTGCAGTTTTCACTCAAACGGAGTTGGAGCTTGTACCTGCCCATATATATGTATGGAATGGAGTTTGCAACTGAAAAGAAACTTTGTGTTCCCAACAAGCTAGGTGAAGGACGGCTTTCACACGCACTTATCTCTCAGAACTGAGCAAGTGGAGAGACGTTCGTTCATCTAGCACCAAGGGAACGGGTTGCAGGAGAAACTTTTGTCAGCTTTCTCAATCTGTTTCCTAGTGCCGGTTTGAAGTTCCTGCAGTTTTCACTGTCAAACGGAGTTGGAGCTAGTACCTCCCCATATATATTTATGGAATGTAGTTTGCAACTGAAAAGAAACTTTGTGTTCCCAACAAGCTAGGTGAAGGACGGCTTTCACACACACATATCTCTCAGAACTGAGCAAGGTGAGAGACGTTCGTTCATCTAGCACCAAGGGAACGGGTTGCAGGAGACACTTTTTCTCTGCTTTCTCAGTCTGTTTCCTAGTGCCGGTTTGAAGTTCCTGCAGTTTTCACTGTAAAACCGAGTTGGAGATTGTACCTCCCCAAATATATGTATGGAAAGGAGTTTGCAACTGAAAGAAACTTTGTGTTCCCCACAAGCTAGGTGAAGGGCGGCTTTCACACACACTAATCTCTCAGTACTTAGCAAGTGGAGAGACGTTCGTTCATCTAGCACCAAGGGAACGGGTTGCAGGAGACACTTTTTCTCTGCTTTCTCAGTCTGTTTCCTAGTGCCGGTTTGAAGATCCTGCAGTTTTCACTGTCAAACCGAGTTGGAGCTAGTACCTCCCCCTATATATGTATGGAATGGAGTTTGCAACTGAAAAGAAACTTTGTGTTCCCAACAAGCTAGGTGAAGGACGGCTTTCACACACACTTATCTCTCAGAACTGAGCAAGTGGAGAGACGTTCGTTCATCTAGCACCAAGGGAACCGGTTGCAGGAGACACTTTTTCTCTGCTTTCTCAGTCTGTTTCCTAGTGCCGGTTTGAAGTTCCTGCAGTTTTCACTGTAAAACCGAGTTGGAGCTAGTACCTCCCCATATATATGTATGGAATGGAGTTTGCAACTGAAAAGAAACTTTGTGTTCCCAACAAGCTAGGTGAAGGACGGCTTTCACACACACTTATCTCTCAGAACTGAGCAAGTGGAGAGACGATCGTTCATCTAGCACCAAGGGAACGGGTTGCAGGAGACACTTTTTCTCTGCTTTCTCAGTCTGTTTCCTAGTGCCGGTTTGAAGTTCCTGCAGTTTTCACAGTAAAACCGAGTTGGAGCTAGTACCTCCCAATATATATGTATGGAATGGAGTTTGCAAGTGAAAAGAAACTTTGTTATCCTAACTAGCTAGGTGAAGGACGGCTTTCACACACACTTATCTCTCAGAACTGAGCAAGTGGAGAGACGTTCGTTCATCTAGCACCAAGGGAACGGGTTGCAGGAGACACTATTTCTCTGCTTTCTCAGTCTGTTTCCTAGTGCCGGTTTGAAGATCCTGCAGTTTTCACTGTCAAAACGAGTTGGAGCTATTACCTCCCCATATATATGTATGGAATGGAGTTTGCAACTGAAAAGAAACTTTGTGTTCCCAACAAGTTATGTGAAGGACGGCTTTCACACACACTTATCTCGCAGAACTGAGCAAGTGGAGAGACGTTCGTTCATCTAGCACCAAGGGAACGGGTTGCAGGAGACACTTTTTCTCTGCTTTCTCAGTCTGTTTCCTAGTGCCGGTTTGAAGTTCCTGCAGTTTTCACTGTCAAACCGAGTTAGAGCTAGTACCTCCCCATATATATGTATGGAATGGAGTTTGCAACTGAAAAGAAACTTTGTGTTCCCAACAAGCTATGTGAAGGACGGCTTTCACACACACTTATCTCACAGAACTGAGCAAGTGGAGAGACGTTCGTTCATCTAGCACCAAGGGAACGGGTTTCAGGAGAAACTTTTTCTCTGCTTTCTCAGTCTGTTTCCTACTGTCGGTTTGAAGTTCCTGCAGTTTTCACTGTAAAACCGAGTTGGAGCTTCTACCTACCCATATATATGTATGGAATGGAGTTTTCAACTGAAAAGAAACTATGTGTTCCCAACAAGCTAGGTGAAGGACGGCTTTCACACGCACTTATCTCTCAGAACTGAGCAAGTGGAGAGACGTTCGTTCATCTAGCACCAAGGGAACAGGTTGCAGGAGACACTTTTTGTCAGCTTTCTCAATCTGTTTCCTAGTGCCGGTTTGAAGTTCTTGCAGTTTTCACTCAAACGGAGTTGGAGCTAGTACCTCCCAATATATATGTATGGAATGGAGTTTGCAACTGAAAAGAAACTTTGTGTTCCCAACAAGCTAGGTGAAGGACGGCTTTCACACGCACTTATCTCTCAGAACTGAGCAAGTGGAGAGACGTTCGTTCATCTAACACCAAGGGAACGGGTTGCAGGAGACACTTTTTCTCAGCTTTCTCAATCTGTTTCCTAGTGCCTGTTTGAAGTTCCTGCAGTTTTCACTGTCAAACCGAGTTGGAGCTAGTACCTCCCCATATATATGTATGGAATGGAGTTTGCAACTGAAAAGAAACTTTGTGTTCCCAACAAGCTAGGTGAAGGACGGCTTTCACACACACTTATCTCTCAGAACTGAGCAAGTGGAGAGACGTTCGTTCATCTAGCACCAAGGGAACGGGTTGCAGGAGACACTTTTTCTCTGCTTCCTCAGTCTGTTTCCTACTACCGGTTTGATGTTCCTGCAGTTTTCACTGTAAAACCGAGTTGGAGATTGTACCTCCCCAAATATATTTATGGAATGGAGTTTGCAACTGAAAAGAATCTTTGTGTTCCCAACTAGCTAGGTGAAGGACGGCTTTCACACACACTTATCTCTCAGAACTGAGCAAGTGGAGAGACGTTCGTTCATCTAGCACCAAGGGAACGGGTTGCAGGAGACACTTTTTCTCTGCTTTCTCAGTCTGTTTCCTAGTGCCGGTTTGAAGTTCCTGCAGTTTTCACTGTCAAACCGAGTTTGAGCTAGTACCTCCCCATATATATGTTTGGAATGGAGTTTGCAACTGAAAAGAAACTTTGTGTTCCCAACAGCTATGTGAAGGACAGCTTTCACACACACTTATCTCTCAGAACTGAGCAAGTGGAGAGACTTTCGTTCATCTAGCACCAAGGGAACGGGTTGCAGGTGACACTTTTTCTCTGCTTTCTCAGCCTGTTTCCTAGTGCCGGTTTGAAGTTCCTGCAGTTTTCTCTGTCAAACCGAGTTGGAGCTAGTAGCTCCCAATATATATGTATGGAATGGAATTTGCAACTGAAAAGAAACTTTGTGTTCCCAACAAGCTAGGTGAAGGACGGCTTTCACACACACTTATCTCCCAGAACAGAGCAAGTGGAGAGACGTTCGTTCATCTAGCACCAAGGGAACGGGTGGCAGGAGACTCTTTTTCTCTGCTTTCTCAGTCTTTTTCCTAGTGCCGGTTTGAAGTTCCTGCAGTTTTCACTGTCAAAAAGATTTGGAGCTAGTACCTTCCCCATATATATGTATGGAATGGAGTTTGCTACTGAAAAGAAACTTTGTGTTCCCAACAAGCTAGGTGAAGGACGGCTTTCACACACACTTATCTCTCAGAACTGAGCAAGTGGAGAGACGTTCGTTCATCTAGCACCAAGGGAACGGGTTACAGGAGACACTTTTTCTCTGCTTTCTCAGTCTGTTTCCTAGTGCCGGTTTGAAGTTCCTGCAGTTTTCACTGTCAAACCGTGTTGGAGCTTCTACCTCCCCATATATATGTATGGAATGGAGTTTGCAACTGAAAAGAAACTTTGTGTTCCCAAAAAGCTAGGTGAAGGACGGCTTTCACACACACTTATCTCTCAGAACTGAGCAAGTTGTGAGACGTTCGTTCATCTAGCACCAAGGGAACGGGTTGCAGGAGACACTTTTTCTCTGCTTTCTCAGTCTGTTTCCTAGTGCCGGTTTGAAGTTCCTGCAGTTTTCACTGTAAAACCGAGTTGGAGCTTCTACCTCCCCATATATATGTATGGAATGGAGTTTGCAACTGGAAAGAAACTTTGTGTTACCAACAAGCTAGGTGAAGGACGGCTTTCACACGCACTTATCTCTCAGAACAGAGCAAGTGGAGAGACGTTCGTTCATCTAGCACCAAGGGAAAGGGTTGCAGGAGAAACTTTTTCTCTACTTTCTCAGTCTGTTTCCTACTGCCGGTTTGAAGTTCCTGCAGTTTTCACTGTAAAACCGAGTTAGAGCTTCTACCTCCCCATATATATGTATGGAATGGAGTTTGCAACTGAAAAGGAACTTTGTGTTCCCAACAAGCTAGGTGAAGGACGGCTTTCACACGCACTTATCTCTCAGAACTGAGCAAGTGGAGAGACGTTCGTTCATCTAGCACCAAGGGAACGGGTTGCAGGAGACACTTTTTCTCTGCTTTCTCAGTCTGTTTCCTAGTGCCGGTTTGAAGTTCCTGCAGTTTTCACTGCAAAACCGAGTTGGAGCTAGTACCTCCCAATATATATGTATAGAATGGAGTTTGCAACTGAAAAGAAACTTTGTTATCCTAACTAGCTAGGTGAACTACGGCTTTCACACACACATATCTCTCAGAACTGAGCAAGTGGAGAGACGTTCGTTCATCTAGCACCAAGGGAACGGGTTGCAGGAGACACTATTTCTCTGCTTTCTCAGTCTGTTTCCTATGCCGGTTTGAAGATCCTGCAGTTTTCACTGTCAAACCGAGTTGGAGCTAGTACCTCCCCATATATATGTATGGATTGGAGTTTGCAACTGAAAAGAAACTTTGTGTTCCCAACAAGTTATGTGAAGGACGGCTTTCACACACACTTATCTCGCAGAACTGAGCAAGTGGAGAGACGTTCGTTCATCTAGCACCAAGGGAACGGGTTGCAGGAGACACATTTTCTCTGCTTTCTCAGTCTGTTTCCTAGTGCCGGTTTGAAGTTCCTGCAGTTTTCACTGTCAAACCGAGTTAGAGCTAGTACCTCCCCATATATATGTATGGAATGGAGTTTGCAACTGAAAAGAATCTTTGTGTTCCCAACAAGCTATGTGAAGGACGGCTTTCACACACACTTATCTCACAGAACTGAGCAAGTGGAGAGACGTTCGTTCATCTAGCACCAAGGGAACGGGTTGCAGGAGAAACTTTTTCTCTGCTTTCTCAGACAGTTTCCTACTGCCGGTTTGAAGTTCCTGCAGTTTTCACTGTAAAACCGAGTTGGAGCTTCTACCTACCCATATATATGTATGGAATGGAGTTATCAACTGAAAAGAAACTATGTGTTCCCAACAAGCTAGGTGAAGGAAGGCTTTCACACGCACTTAACTCTCAGAACTGAGCAAGTGGAGAGACGTTCGTTCATCTAGCACCAAGGGAACAGGTTGCAGGAGACACTTTTTGTCAGCTTTCTCAATCTGTTTCCTAGTGCCGGTTTGAAGTTCCTGCAGTTTTCACTCAAACGGAGTTGGAGCTAGTACCTCCCAATATATATGTATGGAATGGAGTTTGCAACTGAAAAGACACTTTGTGTTCCCAACAAGCTAGGTGAAGGACGGCTTTCACACACACTTATCTCTCAGAACTGAGCAAGTGGAGAGACGTTCGTTCATCTAACACCAAGGGAACGGGTTGCAGGAGACACTTTTTGTCAGCTTTCTCAATCTGTTTCCTAGTGCCTGTTTGAATTTCCTGCAGTTTTCACTGTCAAACCGAGTTGGAGCTAGTACCTACCCATATGTATGTATGGAATGGAGTTTGCAATTGAAAAGAATCTTTGTGTTCCCAACAAGCTAGGTGATGGACGGCTTTCACACATACATATCTCTCAGAACTGAGCAAGTGGAGAGACGTTCGTTCATCTAGCACCAAGGGAACGGGTTGCAGGAGACACTTTTTCTCTGCTTCCTCAGTCTGTTTCCTAGTACCGGTTTGAAGTTCCTGCAGTTTTCACTGTAAAACCGAGTTGGAGATTGTACCTCCCCAAATATATGTATGGAATGGACTTTGCAACTGAAAAGAAACTTTGTGTTCCCAACAAGCTAGGTGAAGGGCGGCTTTCACACACACTTATCTCTCAGAACTGAGCAAGTGGAGAGACGTTCGTTCATCTAGCACCAAGGGAACGGGTTGCAGGAGACACTTTTTCTCTGCTTTCTCAGTCTGTTTCCTAGTGCCGGTTTGAATTTCCTGCAGTTTTCACTGTCAAAACGAGTTGGAGCTAGTACCTCCCCCTATATATGTATGGAATGGAGTTTGCAACTGAAAAGAAACTTTGTGTTCCCAACAAGCTAGGTGAAGGATGGCTTTCACACACACTTATCTCTCAGAACTGAGCAAGTGGAGAGACGTTCGTTCATCTAGCACCAAGGAAACGGGTTGCAGGAGACACTTTTTCTCTGCTTTCTCAGTCTGTTTCCTAGTGCCGGTTTGAATTTCCTGCAGTTTTCTCTGTCAAACCGAGTTGGAGCTAGTACCTCCCCATATATATGTATGGAATGGAGTTATCAACTGAAAAGAAACTTTGTGTTCCCAACAAGCTAGGTGAAGGACGGCTTTCACACACACTTATCTCTCAGAACTGAGCAAGTGGAGAGACGTTCGTTCATCTAGCACCAAGGGAACGGGTTGCAGGATACACTTTTTCTCTGCTTTCTCAGTCTGTTTCCTAGTGCCGGTTTGAAGTTCCTGCAGTTTTCACTGTAAAACCGAGTTGGAGCTAGTACCTCCAAATATATATGTATGGAATGGAGTTTGCAACTGAAAAGAAACTTTGTGTTCCCAACTAGCTAGGTGAAGGACGGCTTTCACACACACTTATCTCTCAGAACTGAGCAAGTGGACAGACGTTCGTTCATCTAGCACCAAGGGAACGGGTTGCAGGAGACACTTTTTCTCTGCTTTCTCAGTCTGTTTCCTAGTGCCGGTTTGAAGTTCCTGCAGTTTTCACTGTCAAGCCGAGTTTGAGCTAGTACCTCCCCATATATATGTATGGAATGGAGTTTGCAACTGAAAAGAAACTTTGTGTTCCCAACAAGCTATGTGAAGGACGGCTTTCACACACACTTATCTCTCAGAACTGAGCAAGTGGAGAGACTTTCGTTCATCTAGCACCAAGGGAAAGGGTTGGAGGAGACACTTTTTCTCTGCTTTCTCAGCCTGTTTCCTAGTGCCGGTTTGAAGTTCCTGCAGTTTTCACTGTCAAACCGAGTTGGAGCTAGTAGCTCCCCATATATATGTATGGAATGGAGTTTGCAACTGAAAAGAAACTTTGTGTTCCCAACAAGCTAGTTGAAGGACGGCTTTCACACACACTTATCTCTCAGAACTGAGCAAGTGGAGAGACGTTCGTTCATCTAGCACCAAGGGAACGGGTGGCAGGAGAATCTTTTTCTCTGCATTCTCAGTCTGTTTCCTAGTGCCGGTTTGAAGTTCCTGCAGTTTTCACTGTAAAACCGAGTAGGAGCTAGTACCTCCCCATATATATGTATGGAATGGAGTTTGCAAGTGAAAAGAAACTTTGTGTTCCCAAAAAGCTAGGTGAAGTACGGCTTTCACACGCACTTATCTCTCAGAACTGAGCAAGTGGAGAGACGTTCGTTCATCTAGCACCAAGGGAACGGGTTGCAGGAGACACATTTTCTCTGCTTTCTCAGTCTGTTTCCTAGTGCCGGTTTGAAGTTCCTGCAGTTTTCACTGTAAAACCGAGTTGGAGCTTCTACCTCCCCATATATATGTATGGAATGGAGTTTGCAACTGAAAAGAAACTTTGTGTTCCCAGCAATCTAGGTGAAGGACGGCTTTCACACACAATTATCTCTCAGAACTGAGCAAGTGGAGAGACTTTCGTTCATCTAGCACCAAGGGAACGGGTTGCAGGAGACACTTTTTCTCTGCTTTCTCAGTCTGTTTCCTAGTGCCGGTTTGAATTTCCTGCAGTTTTCACTGTCAAAAAGAGTTGGAGCTAGTACCTCCCCATATATATGTATGGAATGGAGTTTGCATCTGAAAAGAAACTTTGTGTTCCCAACAAGCTAGGTGAAGGACGGCTTTCACACGCACTTATCTCTCAGAACAGAGCAAGTGGAGAGACGTTCGTTCATCTAGCACCAAGGGAAAGGGTTGCAGGAGAAACTTTTTCTCTACTTTCTCAGTCTGTTTCCTACTGCCGGTTTGAAGTTCCTGCAGTTTTCACTGTAAAACCGAGTTAGAGCTTCTACCTCCCCATATATATGTATGGAATGGAGTTTGCAACTGAAAAGGAACTTTGTGTTCCCAACAAGCTAGGTGAAGGACGGCTTTCACACGCACTTATCTCTCAGAACTGAGCAAGTGGAGAGACGTTCGTTCATCTAGCACCAAGGGAACGGGTTGCAGGAGACACTTTTTCTCTGCTTTCTCAGTCTGTTTCCTAGTGCCGGTTTGAAGTTCCTGCAGTTTTCACTGTAAAACCGAGTTGGAGCTAGTACCTCCCAATATATATGTATAGAATGGAGTTTGCAACTGAAAAGAAACTTTGTTATCCTAACTAGCTAGGTGAACTACGGCTTTCACACACACATATCTCTCAGAACTGAGCAAGTGGAGAGACGTTCGTTCATCTAGCACCAAGGGAACGGGTTGCAGGAGACACTATTTCTCTGCTTTCTCAGTCTGTTTCCTATGCCGGTTTGAAGATCCTGCAGTTTTCACTGTCAAACCGAGTTGGAGCTAGTACCTCCCCATATATATGTATGGATTGGAGTTTGCAACTGAAAAGAAACTTTGTGTTCCCAACAAGTTATGTGAAGGACGGCTTTCACACACACTTATCTCGCAGAACTGAGCAAGTGGAGAGACGTTCGTTCATCTAGCACCAAGGGAACGGGTTGCAGGAGACACATTTTCTCTGCTTTCTCAGTCTGTTTCCTAGTGCCGGTTTGAAGTTCCTGCAGTTTTCACTGTCAAACCGAGTTAGAGCTAGTACCTCCCCATATATATGTATGGAATGGAGTTTGCAACTGAAAAGAATCTTTGTGTTCCCAACAAGCTATGTGAAGGACGGCTTTCACACACACTTATCTCACAGAACTGAGCAAGTGGAGAGACGTTCGTTCATCTAGCACCAAGGGAACGGGTTGCAGGAGAAACTTTTTCTCTGCTTTCTCAGACAGTTTCCTACTGCCGGTTTGAAGTTCCTGCAGTTTTCACTGTAAAACCGTGTTGGAGCTTCTACCTACCCATATATATGTATGGAATGGAGTTATCAACTGAAAAGAAACTATGTGTTCCCAACAAGCTAGGTGAAGGAAGGCTTTCACACGCACTTAACTCTCAGAACTGAGCAAGTGGAGAGACGTTCGTTCATCTAGCACCAAGGGAACAGGTTGCAGGAGACACTTTTTGTCAGCTTTCTCAATCTGTTTCCTAGTGCCGGTTTGAAGTTCCTGCAGTTTTCACTCAAACGGAGTTGGAGCTAGTACCTCCCAATATATATGTATGGAATGGAGTTTGCAACTGAAAAGACACTTTGTGTTCCCAACAAGCTAGGTGAAGGACGGCTTTCACACACACTTATCTCTCAGAACTGAGCAAGTGGAGAGACGTTCGTTCATCTAACACCAAGGGAACGGGTTGCAGGAGACACTTTTTGTCAGCTTTCTCAATCTGTTTCCTAGTGCCTGTTTGAATTTCCTGCAGTTTTCACTGTCAAACCGATTTGGAGCTAGTACCTACCCATATATATGTATGGAATGGAGTTTGCAATTGAAAAGAAACTTTGTGTTCCCAACAAGCTAGGTGATGGACGGCTTTCACACATACATATCTCTCAGAACTGAGCAAGTGGAGAGACGTTCGTTCATCTAGCACCAAGGGAACGGGTTGCAGGAGACACTTTTTCTCTGCTTCCTCAGTCTGTTTCCTAGTACCGGTTTGAAGTTCCTGCAGTTTTCACTGTAAAACCGAGTTGGAGATTGTACCTCCCCAAATATATGTATGGAATGGACTTTGCAATTGAAAAGAAACTTTGTGTTCCCAACAAGCTAGGTGAAGGGCGGCTTTCACACACACTTATCTCTCAGAACTGAGCAAGTGGAGAGACGTTCGTTCATCTAGCACCAAGGGAACGGGTTGCAGGAGACACTTTTTCTCTGCTTTCTCAGTCTGTTTCCTAGTGCCGGTTTGAATTTCCTGCAGTTTTCACTGTCAAAACGAGTTGGAGCTAGTACCTCCCCCTATATATGTATGGAATGGAGTTTGCAACTGAAAAGAAACTTTGTGTTCCCAACAAGCTAGGTGAAGGATGGCTTTCACACACACTTATCTCTCAGAACTGAGCAAGTGGAGAGACGTTCGTTCATCTAGCACCAAGGAAACGGGTTGCAGGAGACACTATTTCTCTGATTTCTCAGTCTGTTTCCTAGTGCCGGTTTGAATTTCCTGCAGTTTTCACTGTCAAACCGAGTTGGAGCTAGAACCTCCCCATATATATGTATGGAATGGAGTTTGCAACTGAAAAGAAACTTTGTGTTCCCAACAAGCTAGGTGAAGGACGGCTTTCACACACACTTATCTCTCAGAACTGAGCAAGTGGAGAGACGTTCGTTCATCTAGCACCAAGGGAACGGGTTGCAGGATACACTTTTTCTCTGCTTTCTCAGTCTGTTTCCTAGTGCCGGTTTGAAGTTCCTGCAGTTTTCACTGTAAAACCGAGTTGGAGCTAGTACCTCCAAATATATATGTATGGAATGGAGTTTGCAACTGAAAAGAAACTTTGTGTTCCCAACTAGCTAGGTGAAGGACGGCTTTCAACCACACTTATCTCTCAGAACTGAGCAAGTGGACAGACGTTCGTTAATCTAGCACCAAGGGAACGGGTTGCAGGAGACACTTTTTCTCTGCTTTCTCAGTCTGTTTCCTAGTGCCGGTTTGAAGTTCCTGCAGTTTTCACTGTCAAGCCGAGTTTGAGCTAGTACCTCCCCATATATATGTATGGAATGGAGTTTGCAACTGAAAAGAAACTTTGTGTTCCCAACAAGCTATGTGAAGGACGGCTTTCACACACACTTATCTCTCAGAACTGAGCAAGTGGAGAGACTTTCGTTCATCTAGCACCAAGGGAAAGGGTTGCAGGAGACACTTTTTCTCTGCTTTCTCAGCCTGTTTCCTAGTGCCGGTTTGAAGTTCCTGCAGTTTTCACTGTCAAACCGAGTTGGAGCTAGTAGCTCCCCATATATATGTATGGAATGGAGTTTGCAACTGAAAAGAAACTTTGTGTTCCCAACAAGCTAGTTGAAGGACGGCTTTCACACACACTTATCTCTCAGAACTGAGCAAGTGGAGAGACGTTCGTTCATCTAGCACCAAGGGAACGGGTGGCAGGAGAAACTTTTTCTCTGCATTCTCAGTCTGTTTCCTAGTGCCGGTTTGAAGTTCCTGCAGTTTTCACTGTAAAACCGTGTAGGAGCTAGTACCTCCCCATATATATGTATGGAATGGAGTTTGCAAGTGAAAAGAAACTTTGTGTTCCCAAAAAGCTAGGTGAAGTACGGCTTTCACACGCACTTATCTCTCAGAACTGAGCAAGTGGAGAGACGTTCGTTCATCTAGCACCAAGGGAACGGGTTGCAGGAGACACATTTTCTCTGCTTTCTCAGTCTGTTTCCTAGTGCCGGTTTGAAGTTCCTGCAGTTTTCACTGTAAAACCGAGTTGGAGCTTCTACCTCCCCATATATATGTATGGAATGGAGTTTGCAACTGAAAAGAAACTTTGTGTTCCCAGCAATCTAGGTGAAGGACGGCTTTCACACACAATTATCTCTCAGAACTGAGCAAGTGGAGAGACTTTCGTTCATCTAGCACCAAGGGAACGGGTTGCAGGAGACACTTTTTCTCTGCTTTCTCAGTCTGTTTCCTAGTGCCGGTTTGAATTTCCTGCAGTTTTCACTGTCAAAAAGAGTTGGAGCTAGTACCTCCCCATATATATGTATGGAATGGAGTTTGCATCTGAAAAGAAACTTTGTGTTCCCAACAAGCTAGGTGAAGGACGGCTTTCACACACAATTATCTCTCAGAACTGAGCAAGTTGAGAGACGTTCGTTCATCTAGCACCAAGGGAACGGGTTGCAGGAGACACTTTTTCTCTGCTTTCTCAGTCTGTTTCCTAGTGCCTGTTTGAAGTTCCTGCAGTTTTCACTGTCAAACCGAGTTGGAGCTAGTACCTCCCATATATATGTATGGAATGGAGTTTGCAACTGAAAAGAAACTTTGTGTTCCCAACAAGCTAGGTGAAGGACGGCTTTCACACACACTTATCTCGCAGAACTGAGCAAGTGGAGAGACGTTCGTTCATCTAGCACCAAGGGAACGGGTTGCAGGAAATACTTTTTCTCTGCTTTCTCAGTCTGTTTCCTAGTGCCGGTTTGAAGTTCCTGCAGTTTTCACTGTAAAACCGAGTTGGAGCTAGTACCTCCCCATATATATGTATGGAATGGGGTTTGCTACTGAAAAGAAACTTTGTGTTCCCAACAATCTAGGTGAAGGACGGCTTTCACACACACTTATCTCTCAGAACTGAGCATGTGGAGAGACGTTCGTTCATCTAGCACCAAGAGAACGGGTTGCAGGAGACACTTTTTCTCTGTTTCTCAGTCTGTTTCCTAGTGCCGGTTTGAAGTTCCTGCAGTTTTCCCTGTCAAAAAGAGTTGGAGCTTGTACCTCCCCATATATATGTATGGAATGGAGTTTGCAACTGAAAAGAAACTTTGTGTTCCCAACAAGCTATGTGAAGGACGGCTTTCACACACAATTATCTCTCAGAACTGAGTAAGTGGAGAGACGTTCGTTCATCTAGCACCAAGGGAACGGGTTGCAGGAGACACTTTTTCTCTGATTTCTCAGTCTGTTTCCTAGTGCCGGTTTGAAGTTCCTGCAGTTTTCACTGTAAAACCGAGTTGGAGATTGTACCTCCCCAAATATATGTATGGAATGGAGTTTGCAACTGAAAAGAAACTTTGTGTTCCCCACAAGCTAGGTGAAGGGCGGCTTTCACACACACTTATCTCTCAGAACTGAGCAAGTGGAGAGACGTTCGTTCATCTAACACCAAGGGAACGGGTTGCAGGAGACACTTTTTATCAGCTTTCTCAATCTGTTTCCTAGTGCCGGTTTGAAGTTCCTGCAGTTTTCACTCAAACGGATTTGGAGCTAGTACCTCCCAATATATATGTATGGAATGGAGTTTGCAACTGAAAAGAAACTTTGTGTTCCCAACAAGCTAGGTGATGGACGGCTTTCACACGCACTTATCTCTCAGAACTGAGCAAGTGGAGAGACGTTCGTTCATCTAACACCAAGGGAACGGGTTGCAGGAGACACTTTTTGTCAGCTTTCTCAATCTGTTTCGTAGTGCCTGTTTGAAGTTCCTGCAGTTTTCACTGTCAAACCGAGTTGGAGCTAGTACCTCCCCATATATATGTATGGAATGGAGTTTGCAACTGAAAAGAAACTTTGTGTTCCCAACAAGCTAGGTGATGGACGGCTTTCACACATACATATCTCTCAGAACTGAGCAAGAGGAGAGACGTTCGTTCATCTAGCACCAAGGGAACGGTTTGCAGTAGACACTTTTTCTGTGCTTCCTCAGTCTGTTTCCTAGTACCGGTTTGAAGTTCCTGCAGTTTTCACTGTAAAACCGAGTTGGAGATTATACCTCCCCAAATATATGTATGGAATGGAGTTTGCAACTGAAAAGAAACTTTGTGTTCCCAACAAGCTAGGTGAAGGGCGGCTTTCACACACACTTATCTCTCAGAACTGAGCAAGTGGAGAGACGTTCGTTCATCTAGCACCAAGGGAACGGGTTGCAGGAGACACTTTTTCTCTGCTTTCTCAGTCTGTTTACTAGTGCCGGTTTGAATTTCCTGCAGTTTTCACTGTCAAAACGAGTTGGAGCTAGTACCTCCCCCTATATATGTATGGAATGGAGTTTGCAACTGAAAAGAAACTTTGTGTTCCCAACAAGCTAGATGAAGGACGGCTTTCACACACACTTATCTCTCAGAACTGAGCAAGTGGAGAGACTTTCGTTCATCTAGCACCAAGGGAACGGGTTGCAGGAGACACTTTTTCTCTGCTTTCTCAGTCTGTTTCCTAGTGCCGGTTTGAAGTTCCTGCAGTTTTCACTGTCAAACCTTGTTGGAGCTAGTACCTCCCCATATATATGTATGGAATGGAGTTTGCAACTGAAAAGAAACTTTGTGTTCCCAACAAGCTAGTTGAAGGACGGCTTTCACACACACTTATCTCTCAGAACTGAGCAAGTGGAGAGACGTTCGTTCATCTAGCACCAAGGGAACGGGTTGCAGGATACACTTTTTCTATGCTTTCTCAGTCTGTTTCCTAGTGCCGGTTTGAAGTTCCTGCAGTTTTCACTGTAAAACCGAGTTGGAGCTAGTACCTCCAAATATATATGTATGGAATGGAGTTTGCAACTGAAAAGAAACTTTGTGTTCCCAACTAGAATGGTTAAGGACGGCTTTCACTCACAATTATCTCTCAGAACTGAGCAAGTGGAGAGACGTTCGTTCATCTAGCACCAAGGGAACGGGTTGCAGGAGACACTTTTTCTCTGCTTTCTCAGTCTGTTTCCTAGTGCCGGTTTGAAGTTCCTGCAATTTTCACTGTCAAACCGAGTTTGAGCTAGTACCTCCCCATATATATGTATGGAATGGAGTTTGCATCTGAAAAGAAACTTTGTGTTCCCAACAAGCTATGTGAAGGACGGCTTTCACACACACTTATCTCTCAGAACTGAGCAAGTGGAGAGACTTTCGTTCATCTAGCACCAAGGGAACGGGTTGCAGGAGACACTTTTTCTCTGCTTTCTCAGCCTGTTTCCTAGTGCCGGTTTGAAGTTCCTGCAGTTTTCACTGTAAAACCGAGTTGGAGCTAGTAGCTCCCCATATATATGTATGGAATGGAGTTTGCTACTGAAAAGAAACTTTGTGTTCCCAACAAGCTAGTTGAAGGACGGCTTTCACACACACTTATCTCTCAGAACTGAGCAAGTGGAGAGACGTTCGTTCATCTAGCACCAAGGGAACGGTTGGCAGGAGACACTTTTTCTCTACTTTCTCAGTCGGTTTCCTAGTGCCGGTTTGAAGTTCCTGCAGTTTTCACTGTAAAACCGAGTTGGAGCTTCTACCTCCAAATATATATGTATGGAATGGAGTTTGCAACTGAAAAGAAACTTTGTGTTCCCAACAAGCTAGGTGAAGGACGGCTTTCACACACACTTATCTCCCAGAACAGAGCAAGTGGAGAGACGTTCGTTCATCTAGCACCAAGGGAACGGGTTGCAGGAGACACTTTTTCTCTGCTTTCTCATTCTGTTTCCTAGTGCCGGTTTGAAGTTCCTGCAATTTTCACTGTAAAACCGAGTTGGAGCTTCTACCTCCCCATATATATGTATGGAATGGAGTTTGCTACTGAAAAGAAACTTTGTGTTCCCAACAATCTAGGTGAAGGACGGCTTTCACACACAATTATCTCTCAGAACTGAGCAAGTGGAGAGACGTTCGTTCATCTAGCACCAAGGGAACGGGTTGCAGGAGACACTTTTTCTCTGCTTTCTCAGTCTGTTTCCTAGTGCCGGTTGGAAGTTCCTGCAGTTTTCACTGTCAAATCGAGTTAGAGCTAGTACCTCCCCATATATATGTATGGAATGGAGTTTGCAACTGAAAAGAAACTTTGTGTTCCCAACAAGCTATGTGAAGGACGGCTTTCACACACACTTATCTCACAGAACTGAGCAAGTGGAGAGACGTTCGTTCATATAGCACCAAGGGAACGGGTTGCAGGAGAAACTTTTTCTCTGCTTTCTCAGTCTGTTTCCTACTGCCGGTTTGAAGTTCCTGCAGTTTTCACTGTAAAACCGAGTTGGAGCTTCTACCTACCCATATATATGTATGGAATGGAGTTTTCAACTGAAAAGAAACTATGTGTTCCCAACAAGCTAGGTGAAGGACGGCTTTCACACGCACTTATCTCTCAGAACTGAGCAAGTGGAGAGACGTTCGTTCATCTAGCACCAAGGGAACGGGTTGCAGGAGACACTTTTTTTCTGCTTTCTCAGTTTTTTTCCTAGTGCCGGTTTGAAGTTCCTGCAGTTTTCACTGTCAAAAAGATTTGGAGCTAGTACCTTTCCCATATATATGTATGGAATGGAGTTTGCTACTGAAAAGAAACTTTGTGTTCCCAAAAAGCTAGGTGAAGGACGGCTTTCACACACACTTATCTTTCAGAACTGAGCAAGTGGAGAGACGTTAGTTCATCTAGCACCAAGGGAACGGGTTACAGGAGACACTTTTTCTCTGCTTTCTCAGTCTGTTTCCTAGTGCCGGTTTGAAGTTCCTGCAGTTTTCACTGTTAAACCGATTTGGAGCTTCTACCTCCCCATATATATGTATGGAATGGAGTTTCCAACTGAAAAGAAACTTTGTGTTCCCAACAATCTATGTGAAGGACGGCTTTCACACACAATTATTTCTCAGAACTGAGCAAGTGAAGAGACGTTCTTTCATATAGCACAAAGGGAACGGGTTGCAGGAGACACTTTTTCTCTGCATTCTCAGTCTGATTCCTAGTGCCGGTATGAAGTTCCTGAAGTTTTCATTGTAAAACCGAGTTGGAGCTTGTACCTCCCCATATATATGTATGGAATGAAGTTTGCAACTGAAAAGAAACTTTGTGTTCCCAACAAGCTAGGTGAAGGACGGCTTTCACACACAGTTATCTCTCAGAAATGAGCAAGTTGTGAGACGTTCGTTCATCTAGCACCAAGGGAACGGGTTGCAGGAGACACTTTTTCTCTGCTTTCTCAGTCTGTTTCCTAGTGCCGGTTTGAAGTTCCTGCAGTTTTCACTGTAAAACCGATTTGGAGCTTATACCTCCCCATATATATGTATGGAATGGAGTTTGCAACTGAAAAGAAACTTTGTGTTCCCAACAAGCTAGGTGAAGGACGGCTTTCACACGCACTTATCTCTCAGAACAGAGCAAGTGGAGAGACGTTCGTTCATCTAGCACCAAGGGAAAGGTTTGCAGGAAAAACTTTTTCTCTGCTTTCTCAGTCTGTTTCCTAGAGCCGGTTTGAAGTTCCTGCAGTTTTCACTGTAAAACCGAGTTGGAGCTAGTACCTCCCAATATATATGTATGGAATGGAGTTTGCAACTGAAAAGAAACTTTGTTATCCTAACTAGCTAGGTGAAGGACGGCTTTCACACACACTTATCTCTCAGAACTGAGCAAGTGGAGAGACGTTCGTTCATCTAGCACCAAGGGAACGGGTTGCAGGAGAAAATTTTTCTCTGCTTTCTCAGTCTGTTTCCTACTGCCGGTTTGAAGTTCCTGCAGTTTTCACTGTAAAACCGAGTTGGAGCATCTACCTACCCATATATATGTATGGAATGGAGTTTTCAACTGAAAAGAAACTATGTGTTCCCAACAAGCTAGGTGAAGTACGGCTTTCACACGCACTTATCTCTCAGAACTGAGCAAGTGGAGAGACGTTCGTTCATCTAGCACCAAGGGAACAGGTTGCAGGAGACAATTTTTGTCAGCTTTCTCAATCTGTTTCCTAGTGCCGGTTTGAAGTTCCTGCAGTTTTCACTCAAAAGGAGTTGGAGCTAGTAACTCCCAATATATATATATATGGAATGGTGTTTGCAACTGAAAAGAAACTTTGTGTTCCCAACAAGCTAGGTGAAGGACGGCTTTCACACGCACTTATCTCTCAGAACTGAGCAAGTGGAGAGACGTTCGTTCATCTAGCACCAAGGGAACGGGTTGCAGGAGACACTTTTTCTCTGCTTTCTCAGTCTGTTTCCTAGTGCCGGTTTGAATTTCCTGCAGTTTTCACTGTCAAAACGAGTTGGAGCTAGTACCTCCCCCTATATATGTATGGAATGGAGTTTGCAACTGAAAAGAAACTTTGTGTTCCCAACTAGCTAGGTGAAGGACGGCTTTCACACACACTTATCTCTCAGAACTGAGCAAGTGGACAGACGTTCGTTCATCTAGCACCAAGGGAACGGGTTGCAGGAGACACTTTTTCTCTGCTTTCTCAGTCTGTTTCCTAGTGCCGGTTTGAAGTTCCTGCAGTTTTCACTGTCAAACCGAGTTGGAGCTAGTACCTCCCCATATATATGTATGGAATGGAGTTTGCAACTGAAAAGAAACTTTGTGTTCCCAACAAGCTAGGTGAAGGACGGCTTTCACACACACTTATCTCTCAGAACTGAGCAAGTGGAGAGACGTTCGTTCATCTAGCACCAAGGGAACGGGTTGCAGGATACACTTTTTCTCTGCTTTCTCAGTCTGTTTCCTAGTGCCGGTTTGAAGTTCCTGCAGTTTTCACTGTAAAACCGAGTTGGAGCTAGTACCTCCAAATATATATGTATGGAATGGAGTTTGCAACTGAAAAGAAACTTTGTGTTCCCAACTAGCTAGGTGAAGGACGGCTTTCACACACACTTATCTCTCAGAACTGAGCAATTGGAGAGACGTTCGTTCATCTAGCACCAAGGGAACGGTTTGCAGGAGACACTTTTTCTCTGCTTTCTCAGTCTGTTTCCTAGTGCCGGTTTGAAGTTCCTGCAGTTTTCACTGTCAAACCGAGTTTGAGCTAGTACGTCCCCATATATATGTATGGAATGGAGTTTGCAACTGAAAAGAAACTTTGTGTTCCCAACAAGCTATGTGAAGGACGGCTTTCACACACACTTATCTCTCAGAACTGAGCAAGTGGAGAGACTTTCTTTCATCTAGCACCAAGGGAACGGGTTGCAGGAGACACTTTTTCTCTGCTTTCTCAGCCTGTTTCCTAGTGCCGGTTTGAAGTTCCTGCAGTTTTCACTGTCAAACCGAGTTGGAGCTAGTAGCTCCCCATATATATGTATGGAATGGAGTTTGCAACTGAAAAGAAACTTTGTGTTCCCAACAAGTTAGTTGAAGGACGGCTTTCACACACACTTATCTCTCAGAACTGAGCAAGTGGAGGGACGTTCGTTCATCTAGCACCAAGGGAACTGGTGGCAGGAGACCCTTTTTCTCTGCTTTCTCAGTCTGTTTCCTAGTGCCGGTTTGAAGTTCCTGCAGTTTTCACTGTAAAACCGAGTTGGAGCTTCTACCTCCCCATATATATGTATGGAATGGAGTTTGCAACTGAAAAGAAACTTTGTGTTCCCAACAAGCTAGGTGAAGGACGGCTTTCACACACACTTATCTCCCAGAACAGAGCAAGTGGAGAGACGTTCGTTCATCTAGCACCAAGGGAACGGGTTGCAGGAGACACTTTTTCTCTGCTTTCTCAGTCTGTTTCCTAGTGCCGGTTTGAAGTTCCTGCAATTTTCACTGTAAAACCGAGTTGGAGCTTCTACCTCCCCATATATATGTATGGAATGGAGTTTGCTACTGAAAAGAAACTTTGTGTTCCCAACAATCTAGGTGAAGGACGGCTTTCACACACAATTATCTCTCAGAACTGAGCAAGTGGAGAGACGTTCGTTCATCTAGCACCAAGGGAACGGGTTGCAGGAGACACTTTTTCTCTGCTTTCTCAGTCTTTTTCCTAGTGCCGGTTTGAAGTTCCTGCAGTTTTCACTGTCAAAAAGATTTGGAGCTAGTACCTTCCCCATATATATGTATGGAATGGAGTTTGCTACTGAAAAGAAACTTTGTGTTCCCAACAAGCTAGGTGAAGGACGGCTTTCACACACACTTATCTCTCAGAACTGAGCAAGTGGAGAGACGTTCGTTCATCTAGCACCAAGGGAACGGGTTACAGGAGACACTTTTTCTCGGCTTTCTCAGTCTGTTTCCTAGTGCCGGTTTGAAGTTCCTGCAGTTTTCACTGTAAAACCGATTTGGAGCTAGTACCTCCCCATATATATGTATGGAATGGAGTTTGCAACTGAAAAGAAACTTTGTGTTCCCAACAATCTAGGTGAAGGACGGCTTTCACACACAATTATTTCTCAGAACTGAGCAAGTGAAGAGACGTTCTTTCATATAGCACCAAGGGAATGGGTTGCAGGAGACACTTTTTCTCTGCATTCTCAGTCTGATTCCTAGTGCCGGTATGAAGTTCCTGAAGTTTTCATTGTAAAACCGAGTTGGAGCTTGTACCTCCCCATATATATGTATGGAATGGAGTTTGCAACTGAAAAGAAACTTTGTGTTCCCAACAAGCTAGGTGAAGGACGGCTTTCACACACAGTTATCTCTCAGAAATGAGCAAGTTGTGAGACGTTCGTTCATCTAGCACCAAGGGAACGGGTTGCAGGAGACACTTTTTCTCTGCTTTCTCAGTCTGTTTCCTAGTGCCGGTTTGAAGTTCCTGCAGTTTTCATTGTAAAACCGAGTTGGAGCTTCTACCTCCCCATATATATGTATGGAATGGAGTTTGCAACTGAAAAGAAACTTTGTGTTCCCAACAAGCTAGGTGAAGGACGGCTTTCACACGCACTTATCTCTCAGAACAGAGCAAGTGGAGAGACGTTCGTTCATCTAGCACCAAGGGAAAGGGTTGCAGGAGAAACTTTTTCTCTGCTTTCTCAGTCTGTTTCCTACTGCCGGTTTGAAGTTCCTGCAGTTTTCACTGTAAAACCGAGTTAGAGCTTCTACCTCCCCATATATATGTATGGAATGGAGTTTGCAACTGAAAAGGAACTTTGTATTCCCAACAAGCTTGGTGAAAGACGGCTTTCACACACATTTATCTCTCAGAACTGAGCAAGTGGAGAGACGTTCGTTCATCTAGCACCAAGGGAACGGGTTGCAGGAGACACTTTTTCTCTGCATTCTCAGTATGTTTCCTACTGCCGGTTTGAAGTTTCTGCTGTTTTCACTGTAAAACCGAGTTGGGGCTTCTACCTCCCCATATATATGTATGGAATGGAGTTTGCAACTGAAAAGAAACTTTGTGTTCCCAACAAGCTTGGTGAAAGACGGCTTTCACACACATTTATCTCTCAGAACTGAGCAAGTGGAGAGACGTTCGTTCATCTAGCACCAATGGAACGGGTTGCAGGAGACACTTTTTCTCTGCTTTCTCAGTCTGTTTCCTAGTGCCGGTTTGAAGTTCCTGCAGTTTTCACTGTCAAAGTGTTGGAGCTAGTACCTCCCCATATATATGTATGGAATGGAGTTTGCAACTGAAAAGGATCTTTGTGTACCCAACAAGCTTGGTGAAGGACGTTTTTCACACACTCTTATCTCTCAGAACTGAGCAAGTGGAGAGACGTTCGTTCATCTAGCACCAAGGGAACGGGTTGCAGGAGACACTTTTTCTCTGCTTTCTCAGTCTGTTTCCTAGTGCCGGTTTGAAGTTCCTGCAGTTTTCACTGTAAAACCGAGTAGGAGCTAGTACCTCCCCATATATATGTATGGAATGGAGTTTGCAACTGAAAAGAAACTTTGTGTTCCCAAAAAGCTAGGTGAAGTACGGCTTTCACACGCACTTATCTCTCAGAAATGAGCAAGTGGAGAGACGTTCGTTCATCTAGCACCAAGGGAACGGGTTGCAGGAGAGACATTTTCTCTGCTTTCTCAGTCTGTTTCCTAGTGCCGGTTTGAAGTTCCTGCAGTTTTCACTGTAAAACCGAGTTGGAGCTTGTACCTCCCCATATATATGTATGGAATGGAGTTTGCAACTGAAAAGAAACTTTGTGTTCCCAACAATCTAGGTGAAGAACGGCTTTCACACACAATTATCTCTCAGAACTGAGCAAGTGGAGAGACGTTCGTTCATCTAGCACCAAGGGAACGGGTTGCAGGAGACACTTTTTCTCAGCTTTCTCAGTCTGTTTCCTAGTGCCGGTTTGAATTTCCTGCAGTTTTCACTGTGAAAAAGAGTTGGAGCTAGTACCTCCCCATATATATGTATGGAATGGAGTTTGCATCTGAAAAGAAACTTTGTGTTCCCAACAAGCTAGGTGAAGGACGGCTTTCACACACACTTATCTCTCAGAACTGAGCAAGTGGAGAGACGTTCGTTCATCTAGCACCAAGGGAACGGGTTGCAGGAGACACTTTTTCTCTGCTTTCTCAGTCTGTTTCCTAGTGCCGGTTTGAAGTTCCTGCAGTTTTCACTCTCAAACCGAGTTGGAGCTTCTACCGCCCCATATATATTCATGGAATGGAGTTTGCAACTGAAAAGAAACTTTGTGTTCCCAACAAGCTAGGTGAAGGACGGCTTTCACACACACTTATCTCTCAGAACAGAGCAAGTGGAGAGACTTTCGTTCATCTAGCACCAAGGGAAAGGGTTGCAGGAGACACTTTTTCTCTGCTTTCTCAGTCTGTTTCCTAGTGCCGGTTTGAAGTTCCTGCAGTTTTCACTGTCAAACCGAGTTGGAGCAAGTACCTCCCCATATATATGTATGGAATGGAGTTTGCAACTGAAAAGAAACTTTGTGTTCCCAACAAGCTAGGTGAAGGACGGCTTTCACACACACTTATCTCTCAGAACTGAGCAAGTGGAGAGACTTTCGTTCATCTAGCACCAAGGGAACGGGTTGCATGAGACAATTTTTCTCTGCTTTCTCAGTCTGTTTCCTAGTGCCGGTTTGAAGTTCCTGCAGTTTTCACTGTAAAACCGAGTTGGAGCTTCTACCTCCAAATATATATGTATGGAATGGAGTTTGCAACTGAAAAGAAACTTTGTGTTCCCAACAAGCTAGGTGAAGGACGGCTTTCACACACACTTATCTCTCAGAACTCAGCAAGTGGAGAGACTTTCGTTCATCTAGCACCAATGGAACGGGTTGCAGGAGACACTTTTTCTCTGCTTTCTCAGCCTGTTTCCTAGTGCCGGTTTGAAGTTCCTGCAGTTTTCACTGTCAAACCGAGTTGGAGCAAGTACCTCCCCATATATATGTATGGAATGGAGTTTGCAACTGAAAAGAAACTTTGTGTTCCCAACAAGCTAGTTGAAGGACGGCTTTCACACACACTTATCTCTCAGAACTGAGCAAGTGGAGAGACGTTCGTTCATCTAGCACCAAGGGAACTGGTGGCAGGAGACACTTTTTCTCTGCTTTCTCAGTCTGTTTCCTAGTGCCGGTTTGAAGTTCCTGCAGTTTTCAGTGTAAAACCGAGTTGGAGCTTCTACCTCCCCATATATATGTATGGAATGGAGTTTGCAACTGAAAAGAAACTTTGTGTTCCCAACAAGCTAGGTGAAGGACGGCTTTCACACACACTTATCTCCCAGAACAGAGCAAGTGGAGAGACGTTCGTTCATCTAGCACCAAGGGAACGGGTTGCAGGAGACCCTTTTTCTCTGCTTTCTCAGTCTGTTTCCTAGTGCCGGTTTGAAGTTCCTGCAATTTTCACTGTAAAACCGAGTTGGAGCTTCTACCTCCCCATATATATGTATGGAATGGAGTTTGCTACTGAAAAGAAACTTTGTGTTCCCAACAATCTAGGTGAAGGACGGCTTTCACACACAATTATCTCTCAGAACTGAGCAAGTGGAGAGACGTTCGTTCATCTAGCACCAAGGGAACGGGTTGCAGGAGACACTTTTTCTCTGCTTTCTCAGTCTTTTTCCTAGTGCCGGTTTGAAGTTCCTGCAGTTTTCACTGTCAAAAAGATTTGGAGCTAGTACCTTCCCCATATATATGTATGGAATGGAGTTTGCAACTGAAAAGAAACTTTGTGTTCCCAACAAGCTAGGTGAAGGACGGCTTTCACACACACTTATCTCTCAGAACTGAGCAAGTGGAGAGACGTTCGTTCATCTAGCACCAAGGGAACGGGTTACAGGAGACACTTTTTCTCGGCTTTCTCAGTCTGTTTCCTAGTGCCGGTTTGAAGTTCCTGCAGTTTTCACTGTAAAACCGATTTGGAGCTAGTACCTCCCCATATATATGTATGGAATGGAGTTTGCAACTGAAAAGAAACTTTGTGTTCCCAACAATCTAGGTGAAGGACGGCTTTCACACACAATTATTTCTCAGAACTGAGCAAGTGAAGAGACGTTCTTTCATATAGCACCAAGGGAATGGGTTGCAGGAGACACTTTTTCTCTGCATTCTCAGTCTGATTCCTAGTGCCGGTATGAAGTTCCTGAAGTTTTCATTGTAAAACCGAGTTGGAGCTTGTACCTCCCCATATATATGTATGGAATGGAGTTTGCAACTTAAAAGAAACTTTGTGTTCCCAACAAGCTAGGTGAAGGACGGCTTTCACACACAGTTATCTCTCAGAAATGAGCAAGTTGTGAGACGTTCGTTCATCTAGCACCAAGGGAACGGGTTGCAGGAGACACTTTTTCTCTCCTTTCTCAGTCTGTTTCCTAGTGCCGGTTTGAAGTTCCTGCAGTTTTCATTATAAAACCGAGTTGGAGCTTCTACCTCCCCATATATATGTATGGAATGGAGTTTGCAACTGAAAAGAAACTTTGTGTTCCCAACAAGCTAGGTGAAGGACGGCTTTCACACGCACTTATCTCTCAGAACAGAGCAAGTGGAGAGACGTTCGTTCATCTAGCACCAAGGGAAAGGGTTGCAGGAGAAACTTTTTCTCTGCTTTCTCAGTCTGTTTCCTACTTCCGGTTTGAAGTTCCTGCAGTTTTCACTGTAAAACCGAGTTAGAGCTTCTACCTCCCCATATATATGTATGGAATGGAGTTTGCAACTGAAAAGGAACTTTGTGTTCCCAACAAGCTTGGTGAAAGCGGCTTTCACACACATTTATCTCTCAGAACTGAGCAAGTGGAGAGACGTTCGTTCATCTAGCACCAATGGAACGGGTTGCAGGAGACACTTTTTCTCTGCTTTCTCAGTCTGTTTCCTAGTGCCGGTTTGAAGTTCCTGCAGTTTTCACTGTCAAAGTGTTGGAGCTAGTACCTCCCCATATATATGTATGGAATGGAGTTTGCAACTGAAAAGGATCTTTGTGTACCCAACAAGCTTGGTGAAGGACGGCTTTCACACACTCTTATCTCTCAGAACTGAGCAAGTGGAGAGACGTTCGTTCATCTAGCACCAAGGGAACGGGTTGCAGGAGACACTTTTTCTCTGCTTTCTCAGTCTGTTTCCTAGTGCCGGTTTGAAGTTCCTGCAGTTTTCACTGTAAAACCGAGTAGGAGCTAGTACCTCCCCATATATATGTATGGAATGGAGTTTGCAACTGAAAAGAAACTTTGTGTTCCCAAAAAGCTAGGTGAAGTACGGCTTTCACACGCACTTATCTCTCAGAAATGAGCAAGTGGAGAGACGTTCGTTCATCTAGCACCAAGGGAACGGGTTGCAGGAGACACATTTTCTCTGCTTTCTCAGTCTGTTTCCTAGTGCCGGTTTGAAGTTCCTGCAGTTTTCACTGTAAAACCGAGTTGGAGCTTGTACCTCCCCATATATATGTATGGAATGGAGTTTGCAACTGAAAAGAAACTTTGTGTTCCCAACAATCTAGGTGAAGGACGGCTTTCACACACAATTATCTCTCAGAACTGAGCAAGTTGAGAGACGTTCGTTCATCTAGCACCAAGGGAACGGGTTGCAGGAGACACTTTTTCTCTGCTTTCTCAGTCTGTTTCCTAGTGCCGGTTTGAATTTCCTGCAGTTTTCACTGTGAAAAAGAGTTGGAGCTAGTACCTCCCCATATATATGTATGGAATGGAGTTTGCATCTGAAAAGAAACTTTGTGTTCCCAACAAGCTAGGTGAAGGACGGCTTTCACACACACTTATCTCTCAGAACTGAGCAAGTGGAGAGACGTTCGTTCATCTAGAACCAAGGGAACGGGTTGCAGGAGACACTTTTTCTCTGCTTTCTCAGTCTGTTTCCTAGTGCCGGTTTGAAGTTCCTGCAGTTTTCACTCTCAAACCGAGTTGGAGCTTCTACCGCCCCATATATATTCATGGAATGGAGTTTGCAACTGAAAAGAAACTTTGTGTTCCCAACAAGCTAGGTGAAGGACGGCTTTCACACACACTTATCTCTCAGAACAGAGCAAGTGGAGAGACTTTCGTTCATCTAGCACCAAGGGAACGGGTTGCAGGAGACACTTTTTCTCTGCTTTCTCAGTCTGTTTCCTAGTGCCGGTTTGAAGTTCCTGCAGTTTTCCCTGTCAAACCGAGTTGGAGCTAGTACCTCCCCATATATATGTATGGAATGGAGTTTGCAACTGAAAAGAAACTTTGTGTTCCCAACAAGCTAGGTGAAGGACGGCTTTCACACACACTTATCTCTCAGAACTGAGCAAGTGGAGAGACTTTCGTTCATCTAGCACCAAGGGAACGGGTTGCAGGAGACAATTTTTCTCTGCTTTCTCAGTCTGTTTCCTAGTGCCGGTTTGAAGTTCCTGCAGTTTTCACTGTAAAACCGAGTTGGAGCTTCTACCTCCAAATATATATGTATGGAATGGAGTTTGCAACTGAAAAGAAACTTTGTGTTCCCAACAAGCTAGGTGAAGGACGGCTTTCACACACACTTATCTCTCAGAACTGAGCAAGTGGAGAGACTTTCGTTCATCTAGCACCAAGGGAACGGGTTGCAGGAGACACTTTTTCTCTGCTTTCTCAGCCTGTTTCCTAGTGCCGGTTTGAAGTTCCTACAGTTTTCACTGTCAAACCGAGTTGGAGCTAGAAGCTCCCCATATATATGTATGGAATGGAGTTTGCAACTGAAAAGAAACTTTGTGTTCCCAACAAGCTAGTTGAAGGACGGCTTTCACACACACTTATCTCTCAGAACTGAGCAAGTGGAGAGACGTTCGTTCATCTAGCACCAAGGGAACTGGTGGCAGGAGACACTTTTTCTCTGCTTTCTCAGTCTGTTTCCTAGTGCCGGTTTGAAGTTCCTGCAGTTTTCCTTGTAAAACCGAGTTGGAGCTTCTACCTCCCCATATATATGTATGGAATGGAGTTTGCAACTGAAAAGAAACTTTGTGTTCCCAACAAGCTAGGTGAAGGACGGCTTTCACACACACTTATCTCCCAGAACAGAGCAAGTGGAGAGACGTTCGTTCATCTAGCACCAAGGGAACGGGTTGCAGGAGACACTTTTTCTCTGCTTTCTCAGTCTGTTTCCTAGTGCCGGTTTGAAGTTCCTGCAATTTTCACTGTAAAACCGAGTTGGAGCTTCTACCTCCCCATATATATGTATGGAATGGAGTTTGCTACTGAAAAGAAACTTTGTGTTCCCAACAATCTATGTGAAGGACGGCTTTCACACACAATTATCTCTCAGAACTGAGCAAGTGGAGAGACGTTCGTTCATCTAGCACCAAGGGAACGGGTTGCAGGAGACACTTTTTCTCTGCTTTCTCAGTCTTTTTCCTAGTGCCGGTTTGAAGTTCCTGCAGTTTTCACTGTCAAAAAGATTTGGAGCTAGTACCTTCCCCATATATATGTATGGAATGGAGTTTGCTACTGAAAAGAAACTTTGTGTTCCCAACAAGCTAGGTGAAGGACGGCTTTCACACACACTTATCTCTCAGAACTGAGCAAGTGGAGAGACGTTCGTTCATCTAGCACTAAGGGAACGGGTTACAGGAGACACTTTTTCTCGGCTTTCTCAGTCTGTTTCCTAGTGCCGGTTTGAAGTTCCTGCAGTTTTCACTGTAAAACCGATTTGGAGCTAGTACCTCCCCATATATATGTATGGAATGGAGATTGCAACTGAAAAGAAACTTTGTGTTCCCAACAATCTAGGTGAAGGACGGCTTTCACACACAATTATTTCTCAGAACTGAGCAAGTGAAGAGACGTTCTTTCATATAGCACCAAGGGAATGGGTTGCAGGAGACACTTTTTCTCTGCATTCTCAGTCTGATTCCTAGTGCCGGTATGAAGTTCCTGAAGTTTTCATTGTAAAACCGAGTTGGAGCTTGTACCTCCCCATATATATGTATGGAATGGAGTTTGCAACTGAAAAGAAACTTTGTGTTCCCAACAAGCTAGGTGAAGGATGGCTTTCACACACAGTTATCTCTCAGAAATGAGCAAGTTGTGAGACGTTCGTTCATCTAGCACCAAGGGAACGGGTTGCAGGAGACACTTTTTCTCTCCTTTCTCAGTCTGTTTCCTAGTGCCGGTTTGAAGTTCCTGCAGTTTTCATTGTAAAACCGAGTTGGAGCTTCTGCCTCCCCATATATATGTATGGAATGGAGTTTGCAACTGAAAAGAAACTTTGTGTTCCCAACAAGCTAGGTGAAGGACGGCTTTCACACGCACTTATCTCTCAGAACAGAGCAAGTGGAGAGACGTTCGTTCATCTAGCACCAAGGGAAAGGGTTGCAGGAGAAACTTTTTCTCTGCTTTCTCAGTCTGTTTCCTACTTCCGGTTTGAAGTTCCTGCAGTTTTCACTGTAAAACCGAGTTAGAGCTTCTACCTCCCCATATATATGTATGGAATGGAGTTTGCAACTGAAAAGGAACTTTGTGTTCCCAACAAGCTTGGTGAAAGCGGCTTTCACACACATTTATCTCTCAGAACTGAGCAAGTGGAGAGACGTTCGTTCATCTAGCACCAAGGGAACGGGTTGCAGGAGACACTTTTTCTCTGCTTTCTCAGTCTGTTTCCTACTGCCTGTTTGAAGTTTCTGCTGTTTTCACTGTAAAACCGAGTTGGGGCTTCTACCTCCCCATATATATGTATGGAATGGAGTTTGCAACTGAAAAGAAACTTTGTGTTCCCAACAAGCTTGGTGAAAGACGGCTTTCACACACATTTATCTCTCAGAACTGAGCAAGTGGAGAGACGTTCGTTCATCTAGCACCAATGGAACGGGTTGCAGGAGACAATTTTTCTCTGCTTTCTCAGTCTGTTTCCTAGTGCCGGTTTGAAGTTCCTGCAGTTTTCACTGTCAAAGTTTTGGAGCTAGTACCTCCCCATATATATGTATGGAATGGAGTTTGCAACTGAAAAGGATCTTTGTGTACCCAACAAGCTTGGTGAAGGACGGCTTTCACACACTCTTATCTCTCAGAACTGAGCAAGTGGAGAGACGTTCGTTCATCTAGCACCAAGGGAACGGGTTGCAGGAGACACTTTTTCTCTGCTTTCTCAGTCTGTTTCCTAGTGCCGGTTTGAAGTTCCTGCAGTTTTCACTGTAAAACCGAGTAGGAGCTAGTACCTCCCCATATATATGTATGGAATGGAGTTTGCAACTGAAAAGAAACTTTGTGTTCCCAAAAAGCTAGGTGAAGGACGGCTTTCACACGCACTTATCTCTCAGAAATGAGCAAGTGGAGAGACGTTCGTTCATCTAGCACCAAGGGAACGGGTTGCAGGAGACACATTTTCTCTGCTTTCTCAGTCTGTTTCCTAGTTCCAGTTTGAAGTTCCTGCAGTTTTCACTGTAAAACCGAGTTGGAGCTTGTACCTCCCCATATATATGTATGGAATGGAGTTTGCAACTGAAAAGAAACTTTGTGTTCCCAACAATCTAGGTGAAGGACGGCTTTCACACACAATTATCTCTCAGAACTGAGCAAGTGGAGAGACGTTCGTTCATCTAGCACCAAGGGAACGGGTTGCAGGAGACACTTTTTCTCTGCTTTCTCAGTCTGTTTCCTAGTGCCGGTTTGAATTTCCTGCAGTTTTCACTGTGAAAAAAAGTTGGAGCTAGTACCTCCCCATATATATGTATGGAATGGAGTTTGCATCTGAAAAGAAACTTTGTGTTCCCAACAAGCTAGGTGAAGGACGGCTTTCACACACACTTATCTCTCAGAACTGAGCAAGTGGAGAGACGTTCGTTCATCTAGCACCAAGGGAACGGGTTGCAGGAGACACTTTTTCTCTGCTTTCTCAGTCTGTTTCCTAGTGCCGGTTTGAAGTTCCTGCAGTTTTCACTGTCAAACCGAATTGGAGCTTCTACCGCCCCATATATATTCATGGAATGGAGTTTGCAACTGAAAAGAAACTTTGTGTTCCCAACAAGCTAGGTGAAGGACGGCTTTCACACACACTTATCTCTCAGAACAGAGCAAGTGGAGAGACTTTCGTTCATCTAGCACCAAGGGAACGGGTTGCAGGAGACACTTTTTCTCTGCTTTCTCAGTCTGTTTCCTAGTGCCGGTTTGAAGTTCCTGCAGTTTTCACTGTCAAACCGAGTTGGAGCTAGTACCTCCCCATATATATGTATGGAATGGAGTTTGCAACTGAAAAGAAACTTTGTGTTCCCAACAAGCTAGGTGAAGGACGGCTTTCACACACACTTATCTCTCAGAACTGAGCAAGTGGAGAGACGTTCGTTCATCTAGCACCAAGGGAACGGGTTGCAGGAGACAATTTTTCTCTGCTTTCTCAGTCTGTTTCCTAGTGCCGGTTTGAAGTTCCTGCAGTTTTCACTGTAAAACCGAGTTGGAGCTTCTACCTCCAAATATATATGTATGGAATGGAGTTTGCAACTGAAAAGAAACTTTGTGTTCCCAACAAGCTAGGTGAAGGACGGCTTTCACACACACTTATCCCTCAGAACTGAGCAAGTGGAGAGACGTTCGTTCACCTAGCACCAAGGGAACGGGTTGCAGGAGACACTTTTTCTCTGCTTTCTCAGTCTGTTTCCTAGTGCCGGTTTGATGTTCCTGCAGTTTTCACTGTCAAACCGAGTTGGAGCTAGTAAATCCCTATATATATATGTAAGGAATGGAGTTTGCAACTGAAAAGAAACTTTGTGTTCCCAACAAGCTATGTGAAGGACGGCTTTCACACACACTTATCTCTCAGAACTGAGCAAGTGGAGAGACGTTCGTTCATCTAGCACCAAGGGAACGGGTTGCAGGAGACACTTTTTCTCTGCTTTCTCAGTCTGTTTCCTAGTGCCGGTTTGAAGTTCCTGCAGTTTTCACTGTCAAACCGAGTTGGAGCTTCTACCTCCCCATATATATGTATGGAATGGAGTTTGCAACTGAAAAGAAACTTTGTGTTCCCAACAAGCTAGGTGAAGGACGGCTTTCACACACACTTATCTCTCAGAACTGAGCAAGTGGAGAGACTTTCGTTCATCTAGCACCAAGGGAACGGGTTGCAGGAGACAATTTTTCTCTGCTTTCTCAGTCTGTTTCCTAGTGCCGGTTTGATGTTCCTGCAGTTTTCACTGTAAAACCGAGTTGGAGCTTCTACCTCCAAATATATATGTATGGAATGGAGTTTGCAACTGAAAAGAAACTTTGTGTTCCCAACAAGCTAGGTGAAGGACGGCTTTCACACACACTTATCCCTCAGAACTGAGCAAGTGGAGAGACGTTCGTTCACCTAGCACCAAGGGAACGGGTTGCAGGAGACACTTTTTCTCTGCTTTCTCAGTCTGTTTCCTAGTGCCGGTTTGATGTTCCTGCAGTTTTCACTGTAAAACCGAGTTGGAGCTTGTACCTCCCCATATATATGTATGGAATGGAGTTTGCAACTGAAAAGAAACTTTGTGTTCCCAACAAGCTAGGTGAAGGACGGCTTTCACACACACTTATCTCTCAGAACAGAGGAAGTGGAGAGACGTTCGTTCATCAGCACCAAGGGAACGGGTTGCAGGAGACACATTTTCTCTGCTTTCTCAGTCTGTTTCCTAGTGCCGGTTTGAAGTTCCTGCAGTTTTCACTGTAAAACCGAGTTGGAGCTTGTACCTACAAATATATATGTATGGAATGGAGTTTGCAACTGAAAAGAAACTTTGTGTTCCCAACAAGCTAGGTGAAGGACGGCTTTCACACACACTTATCACTCAGAACTGAGCAAGTGGAGAGACGTTCGTTCATCTAGCACCAAGGGAACGGGTTGCAGGAGATACTTTTTCTCTGCTTTCTCAGTCTGTTTCCTAGTGCCGGTTTGAAGTTCCTGCAGTTTTCACTGTCAAACCGAGTTGGAGCTTCTACCTCCCCATATATATGTATGGAATGGAGTTTGCAACTGAAAAGAAACTTTGTGTTCCCAACAAGCTAGGTGAAGGACGGCTTTCACACACACTTATCTCTCAGTACTGAGCAAGTGGAGAGACGTTCGTTCATCTAGCACCAAGGGAACGTGTTGCAGGAGACACTTTTTCTCTGCTTTCTCAGTCTGTTTCCTAGTGCCGGTTTGATGTTCCTGCAGTTTTCACTGTCAAACCGAGTTGGAGCTAGTACCTCCTTATATATATATGTACGGAATGGAGTTTGCAACTGAAAAGAAACTTTGTGTTCCCAACAAGCTAGGTGAAGGACGGCTTTCACACACACTTAACTCTCAGAACTGAGCAAGTGGAGAGACTTTCGTTCATCTAGCACCAAGGGAACGGGTTGCAGGAGACACTTTTTGTCAGTTTTCTCAATCTGTTTCCTAGTGCCGGTTTGAAGTTCCTGCAGTTTTCACTGTAAAACCGAGTGGGAGCTTGTACCTCCCGATATATATGTATGGAATGGAGTTTGCAACTGAAAAGGAACTTTGTGTTCCCAACAAGCTAGGTGAAGGACGGCTTTCACACACACTTATCTCTCAGAACTGAGCAAGTGGAGAGACGTTCGTTCATCTAGCACCAAGGGAACGGGTTGCAGGAGACACTTTTTCTTTGCTTTCTCAGTCTGTTTCCTAGTGCCGGTTTGAAGTTCCTGCAGTTTTCACTGTCAAACCCAGTTGGAGCTAGTACCTCCCCATATATATGTATGGAATGGAGTTTGCAACTGAAAAGAAACTTTGTGTTCCCAACAAGCTAGGTGAAGGACGGCATTCACACACACTTTTCTCTCAGAACTGAGCAAGTGGAGAGACGATCGTTCATCTAGCACCAAGGGAACGGGTTGCAGGAGACACTTTTTCTCTGCTTTCTCAGTCTGTTTCCTAGTGCCGGTTTGATGTTCCTGCAGTTTTCACTGTCAAACCGAGTTGGAGCTAGTACCTCCTTATATATATATGTACGGAATGGAGTTTGCAACTGAAAAGAAACTTTGTGTTCCCAACAAGCTAGGTGAAGGACGGCTTTCACACACACTTATCTCTCAGAACAGAGCAAGTGGAGAGACGTTCGTTCATCTAGCACCAAGTGAACGGGTTGCAGGAGACACTTTTTCTTTGCTTTCTCAGTATGTTTCCTAGTGCCGGTTTGAAGTTCCTGCAGTTTTCACTGTCAAACCCTTTTGGAGCTAGTACCTCCCCATATATATGTATGGAATGGAGTTTGCAACTGAAAAGAAACTTTGTGTTCCCAACAAGCTAGGTGAAGGACGGCTTTCACACACACTTTTCTCTCAGAACTGAGCAAGTGGAGAGACGATCGTTCATCTAGCACCAAGGGAACGGGTTGCAGGAGACACTTTTTCTCTGCTTTCTCAGTCTGTTTCCTAGTGCCGGTTTGAAGTTCCTGCAGTTTTCACTGTAAAACCGAGTTGGAGCTTCTACCTCCCCATATATATGTATGGAATGGAGTTTGCAACTGAAAAGAAACTTTGTGTTCCCAACAAGCTAGGTGAAGGACGGCTTCACAAACACTTATCTCTCAGAACAGAGCAAGTGGAGAGACGTTCGTTCATCTAGCACCAAGGGAAAGGGTTGCAGGAGACACTTTTTCTCTGCTTTCTCAGTCTGTTTCCTAGTGCCGGTATGAAGTTCCTGCAGTTTTCACTGTAAAACCGAGTTGGAGCTTGTACCTACAAATATATATGTATGGAATGGAGTTTGCAACTGAAAAGAAACTTTGTGTTCCCAACAAGCTAGGTGAAGGACGGCTTTCACACACACTTATCTCTCAGAACTGAGCAAGTGGAGAGACGTTCGTTCATCTAGCACCAAGGGAACGGGTTGCAGGAGACACTTTTTCTCTGCTTTCTCAGTCTGTTTCCTAGTGCCGGTTTGAAGTTCCTTCAGTTTTCACTGTCAAATCGAGTTGGAGCTTCTACCTCCCCATATATATGTATGGAATGGATTTTGCAACAGAAAAGAAACTTTGTGTTCCCAACAAGCTAGGTGAAGGACGGCTTTCACACACACTTATCTCTCAGAACAGAGCAAGTGGAGAGAAGTTCGTTCATCTAGCACCAAGGGAACGGGTTGCAGGAGACACTTTTTCTCTGCTTTCTCAGTCTGTTTCCTAGTGCCGGTTTGAAGTTCCTGCAGTTTTCACTGTAAAACCGAGTTGGAGCTAGTACCTCCCCATATATATGTATGGAATGGAGTTTGCAACTGAAAAGAAACTTTGTGTTCCCAACAAGCTAGGTGAAGGACGGCTTTCACACACACTTATCTCTCAGAAATGAGCAAGTGGAGAGACGTTCGTTCATCTAGCACCAAGGGAACGGGTTGCAGGAGCCACTTTTTCTCTGCTTTCTCAGTCTGTTTCCTAGTGCCGCTTTGAAGTTCCTGCAGTTTTCACTGTAAAACCGAGTTGGAGCTTCTACCTCCCCATATATATGTATGGAATGGAGTTTGCAACTGAAAAGAAACTTCGTGTTCCCAACAAGCTAGGTGAAGGACGGCTTTCACACACACTTATCTCTCAGAACTGAGCAAGTGGAGAGACGTTCGTTCATCTAGCACCAAGGGAACGGGTTGCAGGAGACACTTTTTCTTTGCTTTCTCAGTCTGTTTCCTAGTGCCGGTTTGAAGTTCCTGCAGTTTTCACTGTCAAACCCAGTTGGAGCTAGTACCTCCCCATATATATGTATGGAATGGAGTTTGCAACTGAAAAGAAACTTTGTGTTCCCAACAAGCTAGGTGAAGGACGGCATTCACACACACTTTTCTCTCAGAACTGAGCAAGTGGAGAGACGATCGTTCATCTAGCACCAAGGGAACGGGTTGCAGGAGACACTTTTTCTCTGCTTTCTCAGTCTGTTTCCTAGTGCCGGTTTGATGTTCCTGCAGTTTTCACTGTCAAACCGAGTTGGAGCTAGTACCTCCTTATATATATATGTACGGAATGGAGTTTGCAACTGAAAAGAAACTTTGTGTTCCCAACAAGCTAGGTGAAGGACGGCTTTCACACACACTTATCTCTCAGAACAGAGCAAGTGGAGAGACGTTCGTTCATCTAGCACCAAGTGAACGGGTTGCAGGAGACACTTTTTCTTTGCTTTCTCAGTATGTTTCCTAGTGCCGGTTTGAAGTTCCTGCAGTTTTCACTGTCAAACCCTTTTGGAGCTAGTACCTCCCCATATATATGTATGGAATGGAGTTTGCAACTGAAAAGAAACTTTGTGTTCCCAACAAGCTAGGTGAAGGACGGCTTTCACACACACTTTTCTCTCAGAACTGAGCAAGTGGAGAGACGATCGTTCATCTAGCACCAAGGGAACGGGTTGCAGGAGACACTTTTTCTCTGCTTTCTCAGTCTGTTTCCTAGTGCCGGTTTGAAGTTCCTGCAGTTTTCACTGTAAAACCGAGTTGGAGCTTCTACCTCCCCATATATATGTATGGAATGGAGTTTGCAACTGAAAAGAAACTTTGTGTTCCCAACAAGCTAGGTGAAGGACGGCTTCACAAACACTTATCTCTCAGAACAGAGCAAGTGGAGAGACGTTCGTTCATCTAGCACCAAGGGAAAGGGTTGCAGGAGACACTTTTTCTCTGCTTTCTCAGTCTGTTTCCTAGTGCCGGTATGAAGTTCCTGCAGTTTTCACTGTAAAACCGAGTTGGAGCTTGTACCTACAAATATATATGTATGGAATGGAGTTTGCAACTGAAAAGAAACTTTGTGTTCCCAACAAGCTAGGTGAAGGACGGCTTTCACACACACTTATCTCTCAGAACTGAGCAAGTGGAGAGACGTTCGTTCATCTAGCACCAAGGGAACGGGTTGCAGGAGACACTTTTTCTCTGCTTTCTCAGTCTGTTTCCTAGTGCCGGTTTGAAGTTCCTTCAGTTTTCACTGTCAAATCGAGTTGGAGCTTCTACCTCCCCATATATATGTATGGAATGGATTTTGCAACAGAAAAGAAACTTTGTGTTCCCAACAAGCTAGGTGAAGGACGGCTTTCACACACACTTATCTCTCAGAACAGAGCAAGTGGAGAGAAGTTCGTTCATCTAGCACCAAGGGAACGGGTTGCAGGAGACACTTTTTCTCTGCTTTCTCAGTCTGTTTCCTAGTGCCGGTTTGAAGTTCCTGCAGTTTTCACTGTAAAACCGAGTTGGAGCTAGTACCACCCCATATATATGTATGGAATGGAGTTTGCAACTGAAAAGAAACTTTGTGTTCCCAACAAGCTAGGTGAAGGACGGCTTTCACACACACTTATCTCTCAGAAATGAGCAAGTGGAGAGACGTTCGTTCATCTAGCACCAAGGGAACGGGTTGCAGGAGCCACTTTTTCTCTGCTTTCTCAGTCTGTTTCCTAGTGCCGCTTTGAAGTTCCTGCAGTTTTCACTGTAAAACCGAGTTGGAGCTTCTACCTCCCCATATATATGTATGGAATGGAGTTTGCAACTGAAAAGAAACTTCGTGTTCCCAACAAGCTAGGTGAAGGACGGCTTTCACACACACTTATCTCTCAGAACTGAGCAAGTGGAGAGACGTTCGTTCATCTAGCACCAAGGGAACGGGTTGCAGGAGACACTTTTTCTTTGCTTTCTCAGTCTGTTTCCTAGTGCCGGTTTGAAGTTCCTGCAGTTTTCACTGTCAAACCCAGTTGGAGCTAGTACCTCCCCATATATATGTATGGAATGGAGTTTGCAACTGAAAAGAAACTTTGTGTTCCCAACAAGCTAGGTGAAGGACGGCATTCACACACACTTTTCTCTCAGAACTGAGCAAGTGGAGAGACGATCGTTCATCTAGCACCAAGGGAACGGGTTGCAGGAGACACTTTTTCTCTGCTTTCTCAGTCTGTTTCCTAGTGCCGGTTTGATGTTCCTGCAGTTTTCACTGTCAAACCGAGTTGGAGCTAGTACCTCCTTATATATATATGTACGGAATGGAGTTTGCAACTGAAAAGAAACTTTGTGTTCCCAACAAGCTAGGTGAAGGACGGCTTTCACACACACTTATCTCTCAGAACAGAGCAAGTGGAGAGACGTTCGTTCATCTAGCACCAAGTGAACGGGTTGCAGGAGACACTTTTTCTTTGCTTTCTCAGTATGTTTCCTAGTGCCGGTTTGAAGTTCCTGCAGTTTTCACTGTCAAACCCTTTTGGAGCTAGTACCTCCCCATATATATGTATGGAATGGAGTTTGCAACTGAAAAGAAACTTTGTGTTCCCAACAAGCTAGGTGAAGGACGGCTTTCACACACACTTTTCTCTCAGAACTGAGCAAGTGGAGAGACGATCGTTCATCTAGCACCAAGGGAACGGGTTGCAGGAGACACTTTTTCTCTGCTTTCTCAGTCTGTTTCCTAGTGCCGGTTTGAAGTTCCTGCAGTTTTCACTGTAAAACCGAGTTGGAGCTTCTACCTCCCCATATATATGTATGGAATGGAGTTTGCAACTGAAAAGAAACTTTGTGTTCCCAACAAGCTAGGTGAAGGACGGCTTCACAAACACTTATCTCTCAGAACAGAGCAAGTGGAGAGACGTTCGTTCATCTAGCACCAAGGGAAAGGGTTGCAGGAGACACTTTTTCTCTGCTTTCTCAGTCTGTTTCCTAGTGCCGGTATGAAGTTCCTGCAGTTTTCACTGTAAAACCGATTTGGAGCTAGTACCTCCCCATATATATGTATGGAATGGAGTTTGCAACTGAAAAGAAACTTTGTGTTCCCAACAAGCTAGGTGAAGGACGGCTTTCACACACACTTATCTCTCAGAACTGAGCAAGTGGAGAGACGTTCGTTCATCTAGCACCAAGGGAACGGGTTGCAGGAGACACTTTTTCTCTGCTTTCTCAGTCTGTTTCCTAGTGCCGGTTTGAAGTTCCTTCAGTTTTCACTGTCAAATCGAGTTGGAGCTTCTACCTCCCCATATATATGTATGGAATGGATTTTGCAACAGAAAAGAAACTTTGTGTTCCCAACAAGCTAGGTGAAGGACGGCTTTCACACACACTTATCTCTCAGAACAGAGCAAGTGGAGAGAAGTTCGTTCATCTAGCACCAAGGGAACGGGTTGCAGGAGACACTTTTTCTCTGCTTTCTCAGTCTGTTTCCTAGTGCCGGTTTGAAGTTCCTGCAGTTTTCACTGTAAAACCGAGTTGGAGCTAGTACCTCCCCATATATATGTATGGAATGGAGTTTGCAACTGAAAAGAAACTTTGTGTTCCCAACAAGCTAGGTGAAGGACGGCTTTCACACACACTTATCTCTCAGAAATGAGCAAGTGGAGAGACGTTCGTTCATCTAGCACCAAGGGAACGGGTTGCAGGAGCCACTTTTTCTCTGCTTTCTCAGTCTGTTTCCTAGTGCCGCTTTGAAGTTCCTGCAGTTTTCACTGTAAAACCGAGTTGGAGCTTCTACCTCCCCATATATATGTATGGAATGGAGTTTGCAACTGAAAAGAAACTTCGTGTTCCCAACAAGCTAGGTGAAGGACGGCTTTCACACACACTTATCTCTCAGAACTGAGCAAGTGGAGAGACGTTCGTTCATCTAGCACCAAGGGAACGGGTTGCAGGAGACACTTTTTCTCTGCTTTCTCAGTCTGTTTCCTAGTGCCGGTTTGAAGTTCCTGCAGTTTTCACTGTCAAACCGAGTTGGAGCTTCTACCTCCCCATATATATGTATGGAATGGAGTTTGCAACTGAAAAGAAACTTTGTGTTCCCAACAAGCTAGGTGAAGGACGGCTTTCACACACACTTATCTCTCAGAACTGAGCAAGTGGAGAGACGTTCGTTCATCTAGCACCATTGGAACGGGTTGCAGGAGACACTTTTTCTCTGTTTTCTCAGTCTGTTTCCTAGTGCCGGTTTGATGTTCCTGCAGTTTTCACTGTCAAACCGAGTTGGAGCTAGTACCTCCTTATATATATATGTACGGAATGGAGTTTGCAACTGAAAAGAAACTTTGTGTTCCCAACAAGGTAGGTGAAGGACGGCTTTCACACACACTTATCTCTCAGAACTGAGCAAGTGGTGAGACGTTCGTTCATCTAGCAACAACGGAACGGGTTGCAGGAGACACTTTTTGTCAGCTTTCTCAATCTGTTTCCTAGTGCCGGTTTGAAGTTCCTGCAGTTTTCACTGTAAAACCGAGTGGGAGCTTGTACCTCCCGATATATATGTACGGAATGGAGTTTGCAACTGAAAAGAAACTTTGTGTTCCCAACAAGCTAGGTGAAGGACGGCTTTCACACACACTTATCTCTCAGAACTGAGCAAGTGGAGAGACGTTCGTTCATCTAGCACCAACGGAACGGGTTGCAGGAGATACTTTTTCTCTGCTTTCTCAGTCTGTTTCCTAGTGCCGGTTTGAAGTTCCTGCAGTTTTCACTGTAAAACCGTGTTGGAGATTCTACCTCCCCATATATATGTATGGAATGGAGTTTGTAACTGAAAAGAATCTTTGTGTTCCCAACAAGCTAGGTGAAGGACGGCTTTCACACACATTTATCTCTCAGAACAGAGCAAGTGGAGAGACGTTCGGTCATCTAGCACCAAGGGAACGGGTTGCAGGAGACACTTTTTCTTTGCTTTCTCAGTCTGTTTCCTAGTGCCGGTTTGAAGTTCCTGCAGTTTTCACTGTCAAACACAGTTGGAGCTAATACCTCCCCATATATATGTATGGAATGGAGTTTGCAACTGAAAAGAAACTTTGTGTTCCCAACAAGCTAGGTGAAGGACGGCTTTCACACACACTTTTCTCTCAGAACTGAGCAAGTGGAGAGACGTTCGTTCATCTAGCACCAAGGGAACGGGTTGCAGGAGACACTTTTTCTCTGCTTTCTCAGTCTGTTTCCTAGTGCCGGTTTGAAGTTCCTGCAGTTTTCACTGTAAAACCGATTTGGAGCTTCTACCTCCCCATATATATGTATGGAATGGAGTTTGCAACTGAAAAGAAACTTTGTGTTCCCAACAAGCTAGGTGAAGGACGGCTTTCACACACACTTATCTCTCAGAACTGAGCAAGTGGAGAGACGTTCGTTCATCTAGCACCAAGTTAACGGGTTGCAGGAGACACTTTTTCTCTGCTTTCTCAGTCTGTTTCCTAGTGCCGGTTTGAAGTTCCTGCAGTTTTCACTGTAAAACCGAGTTGGAGCTTCTACCTCCCCATATATATGTATGGAATGGAGTTTGCAACTGAAAAGAAACTTTGTGTTCCCAACAAGCTATGTGAAGGACGGCTTTCACATACACTAATCTCTCAGAACTGAGCAAGTGGAGAGACGTTCGTTCATCTAGCACCAAGGGAACGTGTTGCAGGAGACAATTTTGTCAGCTTTCTCAATCAGTTTCCTAGTGCCGGTTTGAAGTTCCTGCAGTTTTCACTGTCAAACCGAGTTGGAGCTAGTACCTCCCCATATATATGTATGGAATGGAGTTTGCAACTGGAAAGAAACTTTGTGTTCCCAACAAGCTAGGTGAAGGACGGCTTTCACACACACTTATTTCTCAGAACTGAGCAAGTGAAGAGACGTTCTTTCATCTAGCACCAAGGGAACGGGTTGCAGGAGACACTATTTCTCTGCATTCTCAGTCTGATTCCTAGTGCCGGTATGAAGTTCCTGCAGTTTTCATTGTAAAACCGAGTTGGAGCTTGTACCTCCCCATATATATGTATGGAATGGAGTTTGCAACTGAAAAGAAACTTTGTGTTCCCAACAAGCTAGGTGAAGGACGGCTTTCACACACACTTATCTCTCAGAACTGAGCAAATGGAGAGACGTTCGTTCATCTAGCACCAAGGGAACGGGTTGCAGGAGACACTTTTTCTCTGCTTTCTCAGTCTGTTTCCTAGTGCCGGTTTGAAGTTCCTGCAGTTTTCACTGTAAAACCGATTTGGAGCTTCTACCTCCCCATATATATGTATGGAATGGAGTTTGCAACTGAAAAGAAACTTTGTGTTCCCAACAAGCTAGGTGAAGGACGGCTTTCACACACACTTATCTCTCAGAACTGAGCAAGTGGAGAGACGTTCGTTCATCTAGCACCAAGTTAACGGGTTGCAGGAGACACTTTTTCTCTGCTTTCTCAGTCTGTTTCCTAGTGCCGGTTTGAAGTTCCTGCAGTTTTCACTGTAAAACCGAGTTGGAGCTTCTACCTCCCCATATATATGTATGGAATGGAGTTTGCAACTGAAAAGAAACTTTGTGTTCCCAACAAGCTAGGTGAAGGACGGCTTTCACACACACTAATCTCTCAGAATTGAGCAATTGGAGAGACGTTCGTTCATCTAGCACCAAGTTAACGGGTTACAGGAGACACTTTTTCTCTGCTTTCTCAGTCTGTTTCCTAGTGCCGGTTTGATGTTCCTGCAGTTTTCACTGTCAAACCGAGTTGGAGCTAGTACCTCCCTATATATATATGTACGGAATGGAGTTTGCAACAGAAAAGAAACTTTGTGTTCCCAACAAGCTAGGTGAGGACGGTTTTCACACACACTTATCTCTCAGAACTGAGCAAGTGGAGAGACTTTCGTTCATCTAGCACCAAGGGAACGGGTTGCAGGAGACACTTTTTCTCTGCTTTCTCAGTCTGTTTCCTAGTGCCGGTTTGAAGTTCCTGCAGTTTTCACTGTCAAACCGTGTTGGAGCTAGTACCTCCCCATATATATGTATGGAATGGAGTTTGCAACTGAAAAGAAACTTTGTGTTCCCAACAAGCTAGGTGTAGGACGGCTTTCACATACACTTATCTCTCAGAACTGAGCAAGTGGAGAGACGTTCGTTTATCTAGCACCAAGGGAACGTGTTGCAGGAGACAATTTTGTCAGCTTTCTCAATCTGTTTCCTAGTGCCGGTTTGAAGTTCCTGCAGTTTTCACTGTCAAACCGAGTTGGAGCTAGTACCTCCCCATATATATGTATGGAATGGAGTTTGCAACTGGAAAGAACTTTGTGTTCCCAACAAGCTAGGTGAAGGACGGCTTTCACACACACTTATTTCTCAGAACTGAGCAAGTGAAGAGACGTTCTTTCATCTAGCACAAAGGGAACGGGTTGCAGGAGACACTATTTCTCTGCATTCTCAGTCTGATTCCTAGTGCCGGTATGAAGTTCCTGCAGTTTTCATTGTAATACCGAGTTGGAGCTTGTACCTCCCCATATATATGTATGGAATGGGGTTTGCAACTGAAAAGAAACTTTGTGTTCAAAACAAGCTAGGTGAAGGACGGCTTTCACACACACTTATCTCTCAGAACTGAGCAAGTGGAGAGACGTACGTTCATCTAGCACCAAGGGAACGGGTTGCAGGAGACACTTTTTCTCTGCTTTCTCAGTCTGTTTCCTAGTGCCGGTTTGAAGTTCCTGCAATTTTCACTGTAAAACCGAGTTGGAGCTTCTACTTCCCCATATATATGTATGGAATGGAGTTTGCTACTGAAAAGAAACTTTGTGTTCCCAACAATCTAGGTGAAGGACGGCTTTCACACACAATTATCTCTCAGAACTGAGCAAGTGGAGAGACGTTCGTTCATCTAGCACCAAGGGAACGGGTTGCAGGAGACACTTTTTTTCTGCTTTCTCAGTCTTTTTCCTAGTGCCGGTTTGAAGTTCCTGCAGTTTTCACTGTCAAAAAGATTTGGAGATAGTACCTTCCCCATATATATGTATGGAATGGAGTTTGCTACTGAAAAGAAACTTTGTGTTCCCAACAAGCTAGGTGAAGGACGGCTTTCACACACACTTATCTTTCAGAACTGAGCAAGTGGAGAGACGTTAGTTCATCTAGCACCAAGGGAACGGGTTACAGGAGACACTTTTTCTCTGCTTTCTCAGTCTGTTTCCTAGTGCCGGTTTGAAGTTCCTGCAGTTTTCACTGTCAAACCGATTTGGAGCTTCTACCACCCCATATATATGTATGGAATGGAGTTTCCAACTGAAAAGAAACTTTGTGTTCCCAACAATCTATGTGAAGGACGGCTTTCACACACAATTATTTCTCAGAACTGAGCAAGTGAAGAGACGTTCTTTCATATAGCACAAAGGGAACGGGTTGCAGGAGACACTTTTTCTCTGCATTCTCAGTCTGATTCCTAGTGCCGGTATGAAGTTCCTGAAGTTTTCATTGTAAAACCGAGTTGGAGCTTGTACCTCCCCATATATATGTATGGAATGAAGTTTGCAACTGAAAAGAAACTTTGTGTTCCCAACAAGCTAGGTGAAGGACGGCTTTCACACACAGTTATCTCTCAGAAATGAGCAAGTTGTGAGACGTTCGTTCATCTAGCACCAAGGGAACGGGTTGCAGGAGACACTTTTTCTCTGCTTTCTCAGTCTGTTTCCTAGTGCCGGTTTGAAGTTCCTGCAGTTTTCACTGTAAAACCGAGTTGGAGCTTCTACCTCCCCATATATATGTATGGAATGGAGTTTGCAACTGAAAAGAAACTTTGTGTTCCCAACAAGCTAGGTGAAGGACGGCTTTCACACGCACTTATCTCTCAGAACAGAGCAAGTGGAGAGACGTTCGTTCATCTAGCACCAAGGGAAAGGTTTGCAGGAAAAACTTTTTCTCTGCTTTCTCAGTCTGTTTCCTAGAGCCGGTTTGAAGTTCCTGCAGTTTTCACTGTAAAACCGAGTTGGAGCTAGTACCTCCCAATATATATGTATGGAATGGAGTTTGCAACTGAAAAGAAACTTTGTTATCCTAACTAGCTAGGTGAAGGACGGCTTTCACACACACTTATCTCTCAGAACTGAGCAAGTGGAGAGACGTTCGTTCATCTAGCACCAAGGGAACGGGTTGCAGGAGAAACTTTTTCTCTGCTTTCTCAGTCTGTTTCCTAGTGCCGGTTTGAAGTTCCTGCAGTTTTCACTGTAAAACCGATTTGGAGCATCTACCTACCCATATATATGTATGGAATGGAGTTTTCAACTGAAAAGAAACTATGTGTTCCCAACAAGCTAGGTGAAGGACGGCTTTCACACGCACTTATCTCTCAGAACTGAGCAAGTGGAGAGACGTTCGTTCATCTAGCACCAAGGGAACAAGTTGCAGGAGAGACTTTTTGTCAGCTTTCTCAATCTGTTTCCTAGTGCCGGTTTGAAGTTCCTGCAGTTTTCACTCAAAAGGAGTTGGAGCTAGTACCTCCCAATATATATATATATGGAATGGTGTTTGCAACTGAAAAGAAACTTTGTGTTCCCAACAAGCTAGGTGAAGGACGGCTTTCACACACACTTATCTCTCAGAACTGAGCAAGTGGAGAGACTTTCGTTCATCTAGCACCAAGGGAACGGGTTGCAGGAGACAATTATTCTCTGCTTTCTCAGTCTGTTTCCTAGTGCCGGTTTGAAGTTCCTGCAGTTTTCACTGTCAAACCGAGTTGGAGCTAGTAGCTCCCCATATATATGTATGGAATGGAGTTTGCAACTGAAAAGAAACTTTGTGTTCCCAACAAGCTAGGTGAAGGACGGCTTTCACACACACTTATCTCTCAGAACTGAGCAAGTGGAGAGACTTTCGTTCATCTAGCACCAAGGGAACGGGTTGCAGGAGACAATTTTTCTCTGCTTTCTCAGTCTGTTTCCTAGTGCCGGTTTGAAGTTCCTGCAGTTTTCACTGTAAAACCGAGTTGGAGCTTCTACCTCCCCATATATATGTATGGAATGGAGTTTGCAACTGAAAAGAAACTTTGTGTTCCCAACAAGCTAGGTGAAGGACGGCTTTCACACACACTTATCCCTCAGAACTGAGCAAGTGGAGAGACGTTCGTTCACCTAGCACCAAGGGAACGGGTTGCAGGAGACACTTTTTCTCTGCTTTCTCAGTCTGTTTCCTAGTGCCGGTTTGATGTTCCTGCAGTTTTCACTGTCAAACCGAGTTGGAGCTAGTAAATCCCTATATATATATGTAAGGAATGGAGTTTGCAACTGAAAAGAAACTTTGTGTTCCCAACAAGCTATGTGAAGGACGGCTTTCACACACACTTATCTCTCAGAACTGAGCAAGTGGAGAGACGTTCGTTCATCTAGCACCAAGGGAACGGGTTGCAGGAGACACTTTTTGTCAGCTTTCTCAATCTGTTTCCTAGTGCCGGTTTGAAGTTCCTGCAGTTTTCACTGTAAACCGAGTTGGAGCTTGTACCTCCCCATATATATGTATGGAATGGAGTTTGCAACTGAAAAGAAACTTTGTGTTCCTAACAAGCTAGGTGAAGGACGGCTTTCACACACACTTATCTCTCAGAACTGAGCAAGTGGAGAGACTTTCGTTCATCTAGCACCAAGGGAACGGGTTGCAGGAGACACTTTTTCTCTGCTTTCTCAGTCTGTTTCCTAGTGCCGGTTTGAAGTTCCTGCAGTTTTCACTGTCAAACCGAGTTGGAGCTTCTACCTCCCCATATATATGTATGGAATGGAGTTTGCAACTGAAAAGAAACTTTGTGTTCCCAACAAGCTAGGTGAAGGACGGCTTTCACACACACTTATCTCTCAGAAATGAGCAAGTGGAGAGACTTTCGTTCATCTAGCACCAAGGGAACGGGTTGCAGGAGACAATTTTTCTCTGCTTTCTCAGTCTGTTTCCTAGTGCCGGTTTGAAGTTCCTGCAGTTTTCACTGTAAAACCGAGTTGGAGCTTCTACCTCCAAATATATATTTATGGAATGGAGTTTGCAAGTGAAAAGAAACTTTGTGTTCCCAACAAGCTAGGTGAAGGACGGCTTTCACACACACTTATCCCTCAGAACTGAGCAAGTGGAGAGACGTTCGTTCACCTAGCACCAAGGGAACGGGTTGCAGGAGACACTTTTTCTCTGCTTTCTCAGTCTGTTTCCTAGTGCCGGTTTGATGTTCCTGCAGTTTTCACTGTAAAACCGAGTTGGAGCTTGTACCTCCCCATATATATGTATGGAATGGAGTTTGCAACTGAAAAGAAACTTTGTGTTCCCAACAAGCTAGGTGAAGGACGGCTTTCACACACACTTATCTCTCAGAACAGAGGAAGTGGAGAGACGTTCGTTCATCTAGCACCAAGGGAACGGGTTGCAGGAGACACATTTTCTCTGCTTTCTCAGTCTGTTTCCTAGTGCCGGTTTGAAGTTCCTGCAGTTTTCACTGTAAAACCGAGTTGGAGCTTGTACCTACAAATATATATGTATGGAATGGAGTTTGCAACTGAAAAGAAACTTTGTGTTCCCAACAAGCTAGGTGAAGGACGGCTTTCACACACACTTATCACTCAGAACTGAGCAAGTGGAGAGACGTTCGTTCATCTAGCACCAAGGGAACGGGTTGCAGGAGACACTTTTTCTCTGCTTTCTCAGTCTGTTTCCTAGTGCCGGTTTGAAGTTCCTGCAGTTTTCACTGTCAAACCGAGTTGGAGCTTCTACCTCCCCATATATATGTATGGAATGGAGTTTGCAACTGAAAAGAAACTTTGTGTTCCCAACAAGCTAGGTGAAGGACGGCTTTCACACACACTTATCTCTCAGTACTGAGCAAGTGGAGAGACGTTCGTTCATCTAGCACCAAGGGAACGTGTTGCAGGAGACACTTTTTCTCTGCTTTCTCAGTCTGTTTCCTAGTGCCGGTTTGATGTTCCTGCAGTTTTCACTGTCAAACCGAGTTGGAGCTAGTACCTCCTTATATATATATGTACGGAATGGAGTTTGCAACTGAAAAGAAACTTTGTGTTCCCAACAAGCTAGGTGAAGGACGGCTTTCACACACACTTAACTCTCAGAACTGAGCAAGTGGAGAGACGTTCGTTCATCTAGCACCAAGGGAACGGGTTGCAGGAGACACTTTTTGTCAGTTTTCTCAATCTGTTTCCTAGTGCCGGTTTGAAGTTCCTGCAGTTTTCACTGTAAAACCGAGTGGGAGCTTGTACCTCCCGATATATATGTATGGAATGGAGTTTGCAACTGAAAAGAAACTTTGTGTTCCCAACAAGCTAGGTGAAGGACGGCTTTCACACACACTTATCTCTCAGAACTGAGCAAGTGGAGAGACGTTCGTTCATCTAGCACCAAGGGAACGGGTTGCAGGAGACACTTTTTCTTTGCTTTCTCAGTCTGTTTCCTACTGCCGGTTTGAAGTTCCTGCAGTTTTCACTGTCAAACCCAGTTGGAGCTAGTACCTCCCCATATATATGTATGGAATGGAGTTTGCAACTGAAAAGAAACTTTGTGTTCCCAACAAGCTAGGTGAAGGACGGCATTCACACACACTTTTCTCTCAGAACTGAGCAAGTGGAGAGACGATCGTTCATCTAGCACCAAGGGAACGGGTTGCAGGAGACACTTTTTCTCTGCTTTCTCAGTCTGTTTCCTAGTGCCGGTTTGATGTTCCTGCAGTTTTCACTGTCAAACCGAGTTGGAGCTAGTACCTCCTTATATATATATGTACGGAATGGAGTTTGCAACTGAAAAGAAACTTTGTGTTCCCAACAAGCTAGGTGAAGGACGGCTTTCACACACACTTATCTCTCAGAACAGAGCAAGTGGAGAGACGTTCGTTCATCTAGCACCAAGTGAACGGGTTGCAGGAGACACTTTTTCTTTGCTTTCTCAGTCTGTTTCCTAGTGCCGGTTTGAAGTTCCTGCAGTTTTCACTGTCAAACCCTTTTGGAGCTAGTACCTCCCCATATATATGTATGGAATGGAGTTTGCAACTGAAAAGAAACTTTGTGTTCCCAACAAGCTAGGTGAAGGACGGCTTTCACACACACTTTTCTCTCAGAACTGAGCAAGTGGAGAGACGATCGTTCATCTAGCACCAAGGGAACGGGTTGCAGGAGACACTTTTTCTCTGCTTTCTCAGTCTGTTTCCTAGTGCCGGTTTGAAGTTCCTGCAGTTTTCACTGTAAAACCGAGTTGGAGCTTCTACCTCCCCATATATATGTATGGAATGGAGTTTGCAACTGAAAAGAAACTTTGTGTTCCCAACAAGCTAGGTGAAGGACGGCTTCACAAACACTTATCTCTCAGAACAGAGCAAGTGGAGAGACGTTCGTTCATCTAGCACCAAGGGAAAGGGTTGCAGGAGACACTTTTTCTCTGCTTTCTCAGTCTGTTTCCTAGTGCCGGTATGAAGTTCCTGCAGTTTTCACTGTAAAACCGAGTTGGAGCTTGTACCTACAAATATATATGTATGGAATGGAGTTTGCAACTGAAAAGAAACTTTGTGTTCCCAACAAGCTAGGTGAAGGACGGCTTTCACACACACTTATCTCTCAGAACTGAGCAAGTGGAGAGACGTTCGTTCATCTAGCACCAAGGGAACGGGTTGCAGGAGACACTTTTTCTCTTCTTTCTCAGTCTGTTTCCTAGTGCCGGTTTGAAGTTCCTTCAGTTTTCACTGTCAAATCGAGTTGGAGCTTCTACCTCCCCATATATATGTATGGAATGGATTTTGCAACAGAAAAGAAACTTTGTGTTCCCAACAAGCTAGGTGAAGGACGGCTTTCACACACAATTATCTCTCAGAACAGAGCAAGTGGAGAGAAGTTCGTTCATCTAGCACCAAGGGAACGGGTTGCAGGAGACACTTTTTCTCTGCTTTCTCAGACTGTTTCCTAGTGCCGGTTTGAAGTTCCTGCAGTTTTCACTGTAAAACCGAGTTGGAGCTAGTACCTCCCCATATATATGTATGGAATGGAGTTTGCAACTGAAAAGAAACTTTGTGTTCCCAACAAGCTAGGTGAAGGACGGCTTTCACACACACTTATCTCTCAGAACTGAGCAAGTGGAGAGACGTTCGTTCATCTAGCACCAAGGGAACGGGTTGCAGGAGCCAATTTTTCTCTGCTTTCTCAGTCTGTTTCCTAGTGCAGCTTTGAAGTTCCTGCAGTTTTCACTGTAAAACCGAGTTGGAGCTTCTACCTCCCCATATATATGTATGGAATGGAGTTTGCAACTGAAAAGAAACTTCGTGTTCCCAACAAGCTAGGTGAAGGACGGCTTTCACACACACTTATCTCTCAGAACTGAGCAAGTGGAGAGACTTTCGTTCATCTAGCACCAAGGGAACGGGTTGCAGGAGACACTTTTTCTCTGCTTTCTCAGTCTGTTTCCTAGTGCCGGTTTGAAGTTCCTGCAGTTTTCACTGTCAAACCGAGTTGGAGCTTCTACCTCCCCATATATATGTATGGAATGGAGTTTGCAACTGAAAAGAAACTTTGTGTTCCCAACAAGCTAGGTGAAGGACGGCTTTCACACACACTTATCTCTCAGAACTGAGCAAGTGGAGAGACGTTCGTTCATCTAGCACCATTGGAACGGGTTGCAGGAGACACTTTTTGTCAGCTTTCTCAATCTGTTTCCTAGTGCCGGTTTGAAGTTCCTGCAGTTTTCACTGTAAAACCGAGTGGGAGCTTGTACCTCCCGATATATATGTATGGAATGGAGTTTGCAACTGAAAAGAAACTTTGTGTTCCCAACAAGCTAGGTGAAGGACGGCTTTCACACACACTTATCTCTCAGAACTGAGCAAGTGGAGAGACGTTCGTTCATCTAGCACCAACGGAACGGGTTGCAGGAGATACTTTTTCTCTGCTTTCTCAGTCTGTTTCCTAGTGCCGGTTTGAAGTTCCTGCAGTTTTCACTGTAAAACCGTGTTGGAGATTCTACCTCCCCATATATATGTATGGAATGGAGTTTGTAACTGAAAAGAATCTTTGTGTTCCCAACAAGCTAGGTGAAGGACGGCTTTCACACACATTTATCTCTCAGAACAGAGCAAGTGGAGAGACGTTCGTTCATCTAGCACCAAGGGAACGGGTTGCAGGAGCCAATTTTTCTCTGCTTTCTCAGTCTGTTTCCTAGTGCAGCTTTGAAGTTCCTGCAGTTTTCACTGTAAAACCGAGTTGGAGCTTCTACCTCCCCATATATATGTATGGAATGGAGTTTGCAACTGAAAAGAAACTTCGTGTTCCCAACAAGCTAGGTGAAGGACGGCTTTCACACACACTTATCTCTCAGAACTGAGCAAGTGGAGAGACGTTCGTTCATCTAGCACCAAGGGAACGGGTTGCAGGAGACACTTTTTCTCTGCTTTCTCAGTCTGTTTCCTAGTGCCGGTTTGAAGTTCCTGCAGTTTTCACTGTCAAACCGAGTTGGAGCTTCTACCTCCCCATATATATGTATGGAATGGAGTTTGCAACTGAAAAGAAACTTTGTGTTCCCAACAAGCTAGGTGAAGGACGGCTTTCACACACACTTATCTCTCAGAACTGAGCAAGTGGAGAGACGTTCGTTCATCTAGCACCATTGGAACGGGTTGCAGGAGACACTTTTTCTCTGTTTTCTCAGTCTGTTTCCTAGTGCCGGTTTGATGTTCCTGCAGTTTTCACTGTCAAACCGAGTTGGAGCTAGTACCTCCTTATATATATATGTACGGAATGGAGTTTGCAACTGAAAAGAAACTTTGTGTTCCCAACAAGGTAGGTGAAGGACGGCTTTCACACACACTTATCTCTCAGAACTGAGCAAGTGGTGAGACGTTCGTTCATCTAGCAACAACGGAACGGGTTGCAGGAGACACTTTTTGTCAGCTTTCTCAATCTGTTTCCTAGTGCCGGTTTGAAGTTCCTGCAGTTTTCACTGTAAAACCGAGTGGGAGCTTGTACCTCCCGATATATATGTATGGAATGGAGTTTGCAACTGAAAAGAAACTTTGTGTTCCCAACAAGCTAGGTGAAGGACGGCTTTCACACACACTTATCTCTCAGAACTGAGCAAGTGGAGAGACGTTCGTTCATCTAGCACCAACGGAACGGGTTGCAGGAGATACTTTTTCTCTGCTTTCTCAGTCTGTTTCCTAGTGCCGGTTTGAAGTTCCTGCAGTTTTCACTGTAAAACCGTGTTGGAGATTCTACCTCCCCATATATATGTATGGAATGGAGTTTGTAACTGAAAAGAATCTTTGTGTTCCCAACAAGCTAGGTGAAGGACGGCTTTCACACACATTTATCTCTCAGAACAGAGCAAGTGGAGAGACGTTCGTTCATCTAGCACCAAGGGAACGGGTTGCAGGAGACACTTTTTCTTTGCTTTCTCAGTCTGTTTCCTAGTGCCGGTTTGAAGTTCCTGCAGTTTACACTGTCAAACACAGTTGGAGCTAATACCTCCCCATATATATGTATGGAATGGAGTTTGCAACTGAAAAGAAACTTTGTGTTCCCAACAAGCTAGGTGAAGGACGGCTTTCACACACACTTATCTCTCAGAACTGAGCAAGTGGAGAGACGTTCGTTCATCTAGCACCAAGTTAACGGGTTGCAGGAGACACTTTTTCTCTGCTTTCTCAGTCTGTTTCCTAGTGCCGGTTTGAAGTTCCTGCAGTTTTCACTGTAAAACCGATTTGGAGCTTCTACCTCCCCATATATATGTATGGAATGGAGTTTGCAACTGAAAAGAAACTTTGTGTTCCCAACAAGCTAGGTGAAGGACGGCTTTCACACACACTTATCTCTCAGAACTGAGCAAGTGGAGAGACGTTCGTTCATCTAGCACCAAGTTAACGGGTTGCAGGAGACACTTTTTCTCTGCTTTCTCAGTCTGTTTCCTAGTGCCGGTTTGAAGTTCCTGCAGTTTTCACTGTAAAACCGAGTTGGAGCTTCTACCTCCCCATATATATGTATGGAATGGAGTTTGCAACTGAAAAGAAACTTTGTGTTCCCAACAAGCTATGTGAAGGACGGCTTTCACATACACTAATCTCTCAGAACTGAGCAAGTGGAGAGACGTTCGTTCATCTAGCACCAAGGGAACGTGTTGCAGGAGACAATTTTGTCAGCATTCTCAATCAGTTTCCTAGTGCCGGTTTGAAGTTCCTGCAGTTTTCACTGTCAAACCGAGTTGGAGCTAGTACCTCCCCATATATATGTATGGAATGGAGTTTGCAACTGGAAAGAAACTTTGTGTTCCCAACAAGCTAGGTGAAGGACGGCTTTCACACACACTTATTTCTCAGAACTGAGCAAGTGAAGAGACGTTCTTTCATCTAGCACCAAGGGAACGGGTTGCAGGAGACATTATTTCTCTGCATTCTCAGTCTGATTCCTAGTGCCGGTATGAAGTTCCTGCAGTTTTCATTGTAAAACCGAGTTGGAGCTTGTACCTCCCCATATATATGTATGGAATGGAGTTTGCAACTGAAAAGAAACTTTGTGTTCCCAACAAGCTAGGTGAAGGACGGCTTTCACACACACTTATCTCTCAGAACTGAGCAAGTGGAGAGACGTACGTTCAACTAGCACCAAGGGAACGGGTTGCAGGAGACACTTTTTCTCTGCTTTCTCAGTCTGTTTCCTAGTGCCGGTTTGAAGTTCCTGCAGTTTTCACTGTAAAACCGATTTGGAGCTTCTACCTCCCCATATATATGTATGGAATGGAGTTTGCAACTGAAAAGAAACTTTGTGTTCCCAACAAGCTAGGTGAAGGACGGCTTTCACACACACTTATCTCTCAGAACTGAGCAAGTGGAGAGACGTTCGTTCATCTAGCACCAAGTTAACGGGTTGCAGGAGACACTTTTTCTCTGCTTTCTCAGTCTGTTTCCTAGTGCCGGTTTGAAGTTCCTGCAGTTTTCACTGTAAAACCGAGTTGGAGCTTCTACCTCCCCATATATATGTATGGAATAGAGTTTGCAACTGAAAAGAAACTTTGTGTTCCCAACAAGCTAGGTGAAGGACGGCTTTCACACACACTAATCTCTCAGAATTGAGCAATTGGAGAGACGTTCGTTCATCTAGCACCAAGTTAACGGGTTGCAGGAGACACTTTTTCTCTGCTTTCTCAGTCTGTTTCCTAGTGCCGGTTTGATGTTCCTGCAGTTTTCACTGTCAAACCGAGTTGGAGCTAGTACCTCCCTATATATATATGTACGGAATGGAGTTTGCAACAGAAAAGAAACTTTGTGTTCCCAACAAGCTAGGTGAGGACGGTTTTCACACACACTTATCTCTCAGAACTGAGCAAGTGGAGAGACTTTCGTTCATCTAGCACCAAGGGAACGGGTTGCAGGAGACACTTTTTCTCTGCTTTCTCAGTCTGTTTCCTAGTGCCGGTTTGAAGTTCCTGCAGTTTTCACTGTCAAACCGTGTTGGAGCTAGTACCTCCCCATATATATGTATGGAATGGAGTTTGCAACTGAAAAGAAACTTTGTGTTCCCAACAAGCTAGGTGAAGGACGGCTTTCACATACAATTATCTCTCAGAACTGAGCAAGTGGAGAGACGTTCGTTCATCTAGCACCAAGGGAACGTGTTGCAGGAGACAATTTTGTCAGCTTTCTCAATCTGTTTCCTAGTGCCGGTTTGAAGTTCCTGCAGTTTTCACTGTCAAACCGAGTTGGAGCTAGTACCTCCCCATATATATGTATGGAATGGAGTTTGCAACTGGAAAGAAACTTTGTGTTCCCAACAAGCTAGGTGAAGGACGGCTTTCACACACACATATTTCTCAGAACTGAGCAAGTGAAGAGACGTTCTTTCATCTAGCACCAAGGGAACGGGTTGCAGGAGACACTATTTCTCTGCATTCTCAGTCTGATTCCTAGTGCCGGTATGAAGTTCCTGCAGTTTTCATTGTAATACCGAGTTGGAGCTTGTACCTCCCCATATATATGTATGGAATGGGGTTTGCAACTGAAAAGAAATTTTGTGTTCAAAACAAGCTAGGTGAAGGATGGCTTTCACACACACTTATCTCTCAGAACTGAGCAAGTGGAGAGACGTACGTTCATCTAGCACCAAGGGAACGGGTTGCAGGAGACACTTTTTCTCTGCTTTCTCAGTCTGTTTCCTAGTGCCGGTTTGAAGTTCCTGCAATTTTCACTGTAAAACCGAGTTGGAGCTTCTACTTCCCCATATATATGTATGGAATGGAGTTTGCTACTGAAAAGAAACTTTGTGTTCCCAACAATCTAGGTGAAGGACGGCTTTCACACACAATTATCTCTCAGAACTGAGCAAGTGGAGAGACGTTCGTTCATCTAGCACCAAGGGAACGGGTTGCAGGAGACACTTTTTTTCTGCTTTCTCAGTCTTTTTCCTAGTGCCGGTTTGAAGTTCCTGCAGTTTTCACTGTCAAAAAGATTTGGAGCTAGTACCTTCCCCAAATATATGTATGGAATGGAGTTTGCTACTGAAAAGAAACTTTGTGTTCCCAACAAGCTAGGTGAAGGACGGCTTTCACACACACTTATCTTTCAGAACTGAGCAAGTGGAGAGACGTTAGTTCATCTAGCACCAAGGGAACGGGTTACAGGAGACACTTTTTCTCTGCTTTCTCAGTCTGTTTCCTAGTGCCGGTTTGAAGTTCCTGCAGTTTTCACTGTCAAACCGATTTGGAGCTTCTACCACCCCATATATATGTATGGAATGGAGTTTCCAACTGAAAAGAAACTTTGTGTTCCCAACAAACTATGTGAAGGACGGCTTTCACACACAATTATTTCTCAGAACTGAGCAAGTGAAGAGACGTTCTTTCATATAGCACAAAGAGAACGGGTTGCAGGAGACACTTTTTCTCTGCATTCTCAGTCTGATTCCTAGTGCCGGTATGAAGTTCCTGAAGTTTTCATTGTAAAACCGAGTTGGAGCTTGTACCTCCCCATATATATGTATGGAATGAAGTTTGCAACTGAAAAGAAACTTTGTGTTCCCAACAAGCTAGGTGAAGGACGGTTTTCACACACAGTTATCTCTCAGAAATGAGCAAGTTGTGAGACGTTCGTTCATCTAGCACCAAGGGAACGGGTTGCAGGAGACACTTTTTCTCTGCTTTCTCAGTCTGTTTCCTAGTGCCGGTTTGAAGTTCCTGCAGTTTTCACTGTAAAACCGAGTTGGAGCTTCTACCTCCCCATATATATGTATGGAATGGAGTTTGCAACTGAAAAGAAACTTTGTGTTCCCAACAAGCTAGGTGAAGGACGGCTTTCACACGCACTTATCTCTCAGAACAGAGCAAGTGGAGAGACGTTCGTTCATCTAGCACCAAGGGAAAGGTTTGCAGGAAAAACTTTTTCTCTGCTTTCTCAGTCTGTTTCCTAGAGCCGGTTTGAAGTTCCTGCAGTTTTCACTGTAAAACCGAGTTGGAGCTAGTACCTCCCAATATATATGTATGGAATGGAGTTTGCAACTGAAAAGAAACTTTGTTATCCTAACTAGCTAGGTGAAGGACGGCTTTCACACACACTTATCTCTCAGAACTGAGCAAGTGGAGAGACGTTCGTTCATCTAGCACCAAGGGAACGGGTTGCAGGAGAAACTTTTTCTCTGCTTTCTCAGTCTGTTTCCTACTGCCGGTTTGAAGTTCCTGCAGTTTTCACTGTAAAACCGATTTGGAGCATCTACCTACCCATATATATGTATGGAATGGAGTTTTCAACTGAAAAGAAACTATGTGTTCCCAACAAGCTAGGTGAAGGACGGCTTTCACACGCACTTATCTCTCAGAACTGAGCAAGTGGAGAGACGTTCGTTCATCTAGCACCAAGGGAACAGGTTGCAGGAGACACTTTTTGTCAGCTTTCTCAATCTGTTTCCTAGTGCCGGTTTGAAGTTCCTGCAGTTTTCACTCAAAAGGAGTTGGAGCTAGTACCTCCCAATATATATATATATGGAATGGTGTTTGCAAATGAAAAGAAACTTTGTGTTCCCAACAAGCTAGGTGAAGGACGGCTTTCACACGCACTTATCTCTCAGAACTGAGCAAGTGGAGAGACGTTCGTTCATCTAGCACCAAGGGAACGGGTTGCAGGAGACACTTTTTCTCTGCTTTCTCAGTCTGTTTCCTAGTGCCGGTTTGAATTTCCTGCAGTTTTCACTGTCTAAACGAGTTGGAGCTAGTACCTCCCCCTATATATGTATGGAATGGAGTTTGCAACTGAAAAGAAACTTTGTGTTCCCAACAAGCTAGGTGAAGGACGGCTTTCACACACACTTATCTCTCAGAACTTAGCAAGTGGAGAGACGTTCGTTCATCTAGCACCAAGGGAACGGGTTGCAGGAGACCCTTTTTCTCTGCTTTCTCAGTCTGTTTCCTAGTGCCGGTTTGAAGTTCCTGCAGTTTTCACTGTCAAACCGAGTTGGAGCTAGTACCTCCCCATATATATGTATGGAATGGAGTTTGCAACTGAAAAGAATCTTTGTGTTCCCAACAAGCTAGGTGAAGGACGGCTTTCACACACACTTATCTCTCAGAACTGAGCAAGTGGAGAGACGTTCGTTCATCTAGCACCAAGGGAACGGGTTGAAGGAGACACTTTTTCTCTGCTTTCTCAGTCTGTTTCCTAGTGCCGGTTTGAAGTTCCTGCAGTTTTCACTGTCAAACCGAGTTTGAGCTAGTACCTCCCCATATATATGTATGGAATGGAGTTTGCAACTGAAAAGAAACTTTGTGTTCCCAACAAGCTATGTGAAGGACGGCTTTCACACACACTTATCTCTCAGAACTGAGCAAGTGGAGAGACTTTCTTTCATCTAGCACCAAGGGAACGGGTTGCAGGAGACACTTTTTCTCTGCTTTCTCAGCCTGTTTCCTAGTGCCGGTTTGAAGATCCTGCAGTTTTCACTGTCAAACCGAGTTGGAGCTAGTAGCTCCCCATATATATGTATGGAATGGAGTTTGCAACTGAAAAGAAACTTTGTGTTCCCAACAAGCTAGTTGAAGGACGGCTTTCACACACACTTATCTCTCAGAACTGAGCAAGTGGAGAGACGTTCGTTCATCTAGAACCAAGGGAACTGGTGGCAGGAGACACTTTTTCTCTGCTTTCTCAGTCTGTTTCCTAGTGCCGGTTTGAAGTTCCTGCAATTTTCACTGTAAAACCGAGTTGGAGCTTCTACTTCCCCATATATATGTATGGAATGGAGTTTGCTACTGAAAAGAAACTTTGTGTTCCCAACAATCTAGGTGAAGGACGGCTTTCACACACAATTATCTCTCAGAACTGAGCAAGTGGAGAGACGTTCGTTCATCTAGCACCAAGGGAACGGGTTGCAGGAGACACTTTTTTTCTGCTTTCTCAGTCTTTTTCCTAGTGCCGGTTTGAAGTTCCTGCAGTTTTCACTGTCAAAAAGATTTGGAGCTAGTACCTTCCCCATATATATGTATGGAATGGAGTTTGCTACTGAAAAGAAACTTTGTGTTCCCAACAAGCTAGGTGAAGGACGGCTTTCACACACACTTATCTTTCAGAACTGAGCAAGTGGAGAGACGTTAGTTCATCTAGCACCAAGGGAACGGGTTACAGGAGACACTTTTTCTCTGCTTTCTCAGTCTGTTTCCTAGTGCCGGTTTGAAGTTCCTGCAGTTTTCACTGTCAAACCGATTTGGAGCTTCTACCACCCCATATATATGTATGGAATGGAGTTTCCAACTGAAAAGAAACTTTGTGTTCCCAACAATCTATGTGAAGGACGGCTTTCACACACAATTATTTCTCAGAACTGAGCAAGTGAAGAGACGTTCTTTCATATAGCACAAAGGGAACGGGTTGCAGGAGACACTTTTTCTCTGCATTCTCAGTCTGATTCCTAGTGCCGGTATGAAGTTCCTGAAGTTTTCATTGTAAAACCGAGTTGGAGCTTGTACCTCCCCATATATATGTATGGAATGAAGTTTGCAACTGAAAAGAAACTTTGTGTTCCCAACAAGCTAGGTGAAGGACGGTTTTCACACACAGTTATCTCTCAGAAATGAGCAAGTTGTGAGACGTTCGTTCATCTAGCACCAAGGGAACGGGTTGCAGGAGACACTTTTTCTCTGCTTTCTCAGTCTGTTTCCTAGTGCCGGTTTGAAGTTCCTGCAGTTTTCACTGTAAAACCGAGTTGGAGCTTCTACCTCCCCATATATATGTATGGAATGGAGTTTGCAACTGAAAAGAAACTTTGTGTTCCCAACAAGCTAGGTGAAGGACGGCTTTCACACGCACTTATCTCTCAGAACAGAGCAAGTGGAGAGACGTTCGTTCATCTAGCACCAAGGGAAAGGTTTGCAGGAAAAACTTTTTCTCTGCTTTCTCAGTCTGTTTCCTAGAGCCGGTTTGAAGTTCCTGCAGTTTTCACTGTAAAACCGAGTTGGAGCTAGTACCTCCCAATATATATGTATGGAATGGAGTTTGCAACTGAAAAGAAACTTTGTTATCCTAACTAGCTAGGTGAAGGACGGCTTTCACACACACTTATCTCTCAGAACTGAGCAAGTGGAGAGACGTTCGTTCATCTAGCACCAAGGGAACTGGTTGCAGGAGAAACTTTTTCTCTGCTTTCTCAGTCTGTTTCCTACTGCCGGTTTGAAGTTCCTGCAGTTTTCACTGTAAAACCGATTTGGAGCATCTACCTACCCATATATATTTATGGAATGGAGTTTTCAACTGAAAAGAAACTATGTGTTCCCAACAAGCTAGGTGAAGGACGGCTTTCACACGCACTTATCTTTCAGAACTGAGCAAGTGGAGAGACGTTCGTTCATCTAGCACCAAGGGAACAGGTTGCAGGAGACACTTTTTGTCAGCTTTCTCAATCTGTTTCCTAGTGCCGGTTTGAAGTTCCTGCAGTTTTCACTCAAAAGGAGTTGGAGCTAGTACCTCCCAATATATATATATATGGAATGGTGTTTGCAATTGAAAAGAAACTTTGTGTTCCCAACAAGCTAGGTGAAGGACGGCTTTCACACGCACTTATCTCTCAGAACTGAGCAAGTGGAGAGACGTTCGTTCATCTAGCACCAAGGGAACGGGTTGCAGGAGACACTTTTTCTCTGCTTTCTCAGTCTGTTTCCTAGTGCCGGTTTGAATTTCCTGCAGTTTTCACTGTCTAAACGAGTTGGAGCTAGTACCTCCCCCTATATATGTATGGAATGGAGTTTGCAACTGAAAAGAAACTTTGTGTTCCCAACAAGCTAGGTGAAGGACGGCTTTCACACACACTTATCTCTCAGAACTTAGCAAGTGGAGAGACGTTCGTTCATCTAGCACCAAGGGAACGGGTTGCAGGAGACACTTTTTCTCTGCTTTCTCAGTCTGTTTCCTAGTGCCGGTTTGAAGTTCCTGCAGTTTTCACTGTCAAACCGAGTTGGAGCTAGTACCTCCCCATATATATGTATGGAATGGAGTTTGCAACTGAAAAGAATCTTTGTGTTCCCAACAAGCTAGGTGAAGGACGGCTTTCACACACACTTATCTCTCAGAACTGAGCAAGTGGAGAGACGTTCGTTCATCTAGCACCAAGGGAACGGGTTGAAGGAGACACTTTTTCTCTGCTTTCTCAGTCTGTTTCCTAGTGCCGGTTTGAAGTTCCTGCAGTTTTCACTGTCAAACCGAGTTTGAGCTAGTACCTCCCCATATATATGTATGGAATGGAGTTTGCAACTGAAAAGAAACTTTGTGTTCCCAACAAGCTATGTGAAGGACGGCTTTCACACACACTTATCTCTCAGAACTGAGCAAGTGGAGAGACTTTCTTTCATCTAGCACCAAGGGAACGGGTTGCAGGAGACACTTTTTCTCTGCTTTCTCAGCCTGTTTCCTAGTGCCGGTTTGAAGTTCCTGCAGTTTTCACTGTCAAACCGAGTTGGAGCTAGTAGCTCCCCATATATATGTATGGAATGGAGTTTGCAACTGAAAAGAAACTTTGTGTTCCCAACAAGCTAGTTGAAGGACGGCTTTCACACACACTTATCTCTCAGAACTGAGCAAGTGGAGAGACGTTCGTTCATCTAGAACCAATGGAACTGGTGGCAGGAGACACTTTTTCTCTGCTTTCTCAGTCTGTTTCCTAGTGCCGGTTTGAAGTTTCTGCAGTTTTCACTGTAAAACCGAGTTGGAGCTTCTACCTCCCCATATATATGTATGGAATGGAGTTTGCAACTGAAAAGAAACTTTGTGTTCCCAACAAGCTAGGTGAAGGACGGCTTTCACACACACTTTTCTCCCAGAACAGAGCAAGTGGAGAGACGTTCGTTCATCTAGCACCAAGGGAACGGGTTGCAGGAGACACTTTTTCTCTGCTTTCTCAGTCTGTTTCCTAGTGCCGGTTTGAAGTTCCTGCAATTTTCACTGTAAAACCGAGTTGGAGCTTCTACCTCCCCATATATATGTATGGAATGGAGTTTGCTACTGAAAAGAAACTTTGTGTTCCCAACAATCTAGGTGAAGGACGGCTTTCACACACAATTATCTCTCAGAACTGAGCAAGTGGAGAGACGTTCGTTCATCTAGCACCAAGGGAACGGGTTGCAGGAGACACTTTTTCTCTGCTTTCTCAGTCTTTTTCCTAGTGCCGGTTTGAAGTTCCTGCAGTTTTCACTGTCAAAATGATTTGGAGCTAGTACCTTCCCCATATATATGTATGGAATGGAGTTTGCTACTGAAAAGAAACTTTGTGTTCCCAACAAGCTAGGTGAAGACGGCTTTCACACACACTTATCTCTCAGAACTGAGCAAGTGGAGAGACGTTCGTTCATCTAGCACCAAGGGAACGGGTTACAGGAGACACTTTTTCTCTGCTTTCTCAGTCTGTTTCCTAGTCCCGGTTTGAAGTTCCTGCAGTTTTCACTGTCAAACCGAGTTGGAGCTTCTACCTCCCCATATATATGTATGGAATGGAGTTTGCAACTGAAAAGAAACTTTGTGTTCCCAACAATCTAGGTGAAGGACGGCTTTCACACACAATTATTTCTCAGAACTGAGCAAGTGAAGAGACGTTCTTTCATATAGCACAAAGGGAACGGGTTGCAGGAGACACTTTTTCTCTGCATTCTCATTCTGATTCCTAGTGCCGGTATGAAGTTCCTGAAGTTTTCATTGTAAAACCGAGTTGAAGCTTGTACCTCCCCATATATATGTATGGAATGGAGTTTGCAACTGAAAAGAAACTTTGTGTTCCCAACAAGCTAGGTGAAGGACGGCTTTCACACACAGTTATCTCTCAGAAATGAGCAAGTTGTGAGACGTTCGTTCATCTAGCACCAAGGGAACGGGTTGCAGGAGACACTTTTTCTCTGCTTTCTCAGTCTGTTTCCTAGTGCCGGTTTGAAGTTCCTGCAGTTTTCATTGTAAAACCGAGTTGGAGCTTCTACCTCCCCATATATATGTATGGAATGGTGTTTGCAACTGAAAAGAAACTTTGTGTTCCCAACAAGCTAGGTGAAGTACGGCTTTCACACGCACTTATCTCTCAGAAATGAGCAAGTGGAGAGACTTTCGTTCATCTAGCACCAAGGGAACGGGTTGCAGGAGACACATTTTCTCTGATTTCTCAGTCTGTTTCCTAGTGCCGGTTTGAAGTTCCTGCAGTTTTCACTGTAAAACCGAGTTGGAGCTTGTACCTCCCCATATATATGTATGGAATGGAGTTTGCAACTGAAAAGAAACTTTGTGTTCCCAACAATCTAGGTGAAGGACGGCTTTCACACACAATTATCTCTCAGAACTGAGCAAGTGGAGAGACGTTCGTTCATCTAGCACCAAGGGAACGGGTTGCAGGAGACACTTTTTCTCTGCTTTCTCAGTCTGTTTCCTAGTGCCGGTTTGAATTTCCTGCAGTTTTCACTGTGAAAAAGAGTTGGAGCTAGTACCTCCCCATATATATGTATGGAATGGAGTTTGCATCTGAAAAGAAACTTTGTGTTCCCAACAAGCTAGGTGAAGGACGGCTTTCACACACACTTATCTCTCAGAACTGAGCAAGTGGAGAGACGTTCGTTCATCTAGCACCAAGGGAACGGGTTGCAGGAGACACTTTTTCTCTGCTTTCTCAGTCTGTTTCCTAGTGCCGGTTTGAAGTTCCTGCAGTTTTCACTGTCAAACCGAGTTGGAGCTTCTACCGCCCCATATATATTCATGGAATGGAGTTTGCAACTGAAAAGAAACTTTGTGTTCCCAAAAAGCTAGGTGAAGTAAGGCTTTCACACGCACTTATCTCTCAGAAATGAGCAAGTGGAGAGACGTTCGTTCATCTAGCACCAAGGGAACGGGTTGCAGGAGACACATTTTCTCTGCTTTCTCAGTCTGTTTCCTAGTGCCGGTTTGAAGTTCCTGCAGTTTTCACTGTAAAACCGAGTTGGAGCTTGTACCTCCCCATATATATGTATGGAATGGAGTTTGCAACTGAAAAGAAACTTTGTGTTCCCAACAATCTAGGTGAAGGACGGCTTTCACACACAATTATCTCTCAGAACTGAGCAAGTGGAGAGACGTTCGTTCATCTAGCACCAAGGGAACGGGTTGCAGGAGACACTTTTTCTCTGCTTTCTCAGTCTGTTTCCTACTGCCGGTTTGAATTTCCTGCAGTTTTCACTGTGAAAAAGAGTTGGAGCTAGTACCTCCCCATATATATGTATGGAATGGAGTTTGCATCTGAAAAGAAACTTTGTGTTCCCAACAAGCTAGGTGAAGGACGGCTTTCACACACACTTATCTCTCAGAACTGAGCAAGTGGAGAGACGTTCGTTCATCTAGTACCAAGGGAACGGGTTGCAGGAGACACTTTTTCTCTGCTTTCTCAGTCTGTTTCCTAGTGCCGGTTTGAAGTTCCTGCAGTTTTCACTGTCAAACCGAGTTGGAGCTTCTACAGCCCCATATATATTCATGGAATGGAGTTTGCAACTGAAAAGAAACTTTGTGTTCCCAACAAGCTAGGTGAAGGACGGCTTTCACACACACTTATCTCTCAGAACAATGCAAGTGGAGAGACTTTCGTTCATCTAGCACCAAGGGAACGGGTTGCAGGAGACACTTTTTCTCTGCTTTCTCAGTCTGTTTCCTAGTGCCGGTTTGAAGTTCCTGCAGTTTTCACTGTCAAACCGAGTTGGAGCTAGTACCTCCCCATATATATGTATGGAATGGAGTTTGCAACTGAAAAGAAACTTTGTTATCCTAACTAGCTAGGTGAAGGACGGCTTTCACACACACTTATCTCTCAGAACTGAGCAAGTGGAGAGACGTTCGTTCATCTAGCACCAAGGGAACGGGTTGCAGGAGAAACTTTTTCTCTGCTTTCTCAGTCTGTTTCCTACTGCCGGTTTGAAGTTCCTGCAGTTTTCACTGTAAAACCGATTTGGAGCATCTACCTACCCATATATATGTATGGAATGGAGTTTTCAACTGAAAAGAAACTATGTGTTCCCAACAAGCTAGGTGAAGGACGGCTTTCACACGCACTTATCTCTCAGAACTGAGCAAGTGGAGAGACGTTCGTTCATCTAGCACCAAGGGAACAGGTTGCAGGAGACACTTTTTGTCAGCTTTCTCAATCTGTTTCCTAGTGCCGGTTTGAAGTTCCTGCAGTTTTCACTCAAAAGGAGTTGGAGCTAGTACCTCCCAATATATATATATATGGAATGGTGTTTGCAACTGAAAAGAAACTTTGTGTTCCCAACAAGCTAGGTGAAGGACGGCTTTCACACGCACTTATCTCTCAGAACTGAGCAAGTGGAGAGACGTTCGTTCATCTAGCACCAAGGGAACGGGTTGCAGGAGACACTTTTTCTCTGCTTTCTCAGTCTGTTTCCTAGTGCCGGTTTGAATTTCCTGCAGTTTTCACTGTCTAAACGAGTTGGAGCTAGTACCTCCCCCTATATATGTATGGAATGGAGTTTGCAACTGAAAAGAAACTTTGTGTTCCCAACAAGCTAGGTGAAGGACGGCTTTCACACACACTTATCTCTCAGAACTTAGCAAGTGGAGAGACGTTCGTTCATCTAGCACCAAGGGAACGGGTTGCAGGAGACACTTTTTCTCTGCTTTCTCAGTCTGTTTCCTAGTGCCGGTTTGAAGTTCCTGCAGTTTTCACTGTCAAACCGAGTTGGAGCTAGTACCTCCCCATATATATGTATGGAATGGAGTTTGCAACTGAAAAGAATCTTTGTGTTCCCAACAAGCTAGGTGAAGGACGGCTTTCACACACACTTATCTCTCAGAACTGAGCAAGTGGAGAGACGTTCGTTCATCTAGCACCAAGGGAACGGGTTGAAGGAGACACTTTTTCTCTGCTTTCTCAGTCTGTTTCCTAGTGCCGGTTTGAATTTCCTGCAGTTTTCACTGTCAAACCGAGTTTGAGCTAGTACCTCCCCATATATATGTATGGAATGGAGTTTGCAACTGAAAAGAAACTTTGTGTTCCCAACAAGCTATGTGAAGGACGGCTTTCACACACACTTATCTCTCAGAACTGAGCAAGTGGAGAGACTTTCTTTCATCTAGCACCAAGGGAACGGGTTGCAGGAGACACTTTTTCTCTGCTTTCTCAGCCTGTTTCCTAGTGCCGGTTTGAAGTTCCTGCAGTTTTCACTGTCAAACCGAGTTGGAGCTAGTAGCTCCCCATATATATGTATGGAATGGAGTTTGCAACTGAAAAGAAACTTTGTGTTCCCAACAAGCTAGTTGAAGGACGGCTTTCACACACACTTATCTCTCAGAACTGAGCAAGTGGAGAGACGTTCGTTCATCTAGAACCAAGGGAACTGGTGGCAGGAGACACTTTTTCTCTGCTTTCTCAGTCTGTTTCCTAGTGCCGGTTTGAAGTTCCTGCAATTTTCACTGTAAAACCGAGTTGGAGCTTCTACTTCCCCATATATATGTATGGAATGGAGTTTGCTACTGAAAAGAAACTTTGTGTTCCCAACAATCTAGGTGAAGGACGGCTTTCACACACAATTATCTCTCAGAACTGAGCAAGTGGAGAGACGTTCGTTCATCTAGCACCAAGGGAACGGGTTGCAGGAGACACTTTTTTTCTGCTTTCTCATTCTTTTTCCTAGTGCCGGTTTGAAGTTCCTGCAGTTTTCACTGTCAAAAAGATTTGGAGCTAGTACCTTCCCCATATATATGTATGGAATGGAGTTTGCTACTGAAAAGAAACTTTGTGTTCCCAACAAGCTAGGTGAAGGACGGCTTTCACACACACTTATCTTTCAGAACTGAGCAAGTGGAGAGACGTTAGTTCATCTAGCACCAAGGGAACGGGTTACAGGAGAAACTTTTTCTCTGCTTTCTCAGTCTGTTTCCTAGTGCCGGTTTGAAGTTCCTGCAGTTTTCACTGTCAAACCGATTTGGAGCTTCTACCACCCCATATATATGTATGGAATGGAGTTTCCAACTGAAAAGAAACTTTGTGTTCCCAACAATCTATGTGAAGGACGGCTTTCACACACAATTATTTCTCAGAACTGAGCAAGTGAAGAGACGTTCTTTCATATAGCACAAAGGGAACGGGTTGCAGGAGACACTTTTTCTCTGCATTCTCAGTCTGATTCCTAGTGCCGGTATGAAGTTCCTGAAGTTTTCATTGTAAAACCGAGTTGGAGCTTGTACCTCCCCATATATATGTATGGAATGAAGTTTGCAACTGAAAAGAAACTTTGTGTTCCCAACAAGCTAGGTGAAGGACGGTTTTCACACACAGTTATCTCTCAGAAATGAGCAAGTTGTGAGACGTTCGTTCATCTAGCACCAAGGGAACGGGTTGCAGGAGACACTTTTTCTCTGCTTTCTCAGTCTGTTTCCTAGTGCCGGTTTGAAGTTCCTGCAGTTTTCACTGTAAAACCGAGTTGGAGCTTCTACCTCCCCATATATATGTATGGAATGGAGTTTGCAACTGAAAAGAAACTTTGTGTTCCCAACAAGCTAGGTGAAGGACGGCTTTCACACGCACTTATCTCTCAGAACAGAGCAAGTGGAGAGACGTTCGTTCATCTAGCACCAAGGGAAAGGTTTGCAGGAAAAACTTTTTCTCTGCTTTCTCAGTCTGTTTCCTAGAGCCGGTTTGAAGTTCCTGCAGTTTTCACTGTAAAACCGAGTTGGAGCTAGTACCTCCCAATATATATGTATGGAATGGAGTTTGCAACTGAAAAGAAACTTTGTTATCCTAACTAGCTAGGTGAAGGACGGCTTTCACACACACTTATCTCTCAGAACTGAGCAAGTGGAGAGACGTTCGTTCATCTAGCACCAAGGGAACGGGTTGCAGGAGAAACTTTTTCTCTGCTTTCTCAGTCTGTTTCCTACTGCCGGTTTGAAGTTCCTGCAGTTTTCACTGTAAAACCGATTTGGAGCATCTACCTACCCATATATATTTATGGAATGGAGTTTTCAACTGAAAAGAAACTATGTGTTCCCAACAAGCTAGGTGAAGGACGGCTTTCACACGCACTTATCTCTCAGAACTGAGCAAGTGGAGAGACGTTCGTTCATCTAGCACCAAGGGAACAGGTTGCAGGAGACACTTTTTGTCAGCTTTCTCAATCTGTTTCCTAGTGCCGGTTTGAAGTTCCTGCAGTTTTCACTCAAAAGGAGTTGGAGCTAGTACCTCCCAATATATATATATATGGAATGGTGTTTGCAACTGAAAAGAAACTTTGTGTTCCCAACAAGCTAGGTGAAGGACGGCTTTCACACGCACTTATCTCTCAGAACTGAGCAAGTGGAGAGACGTTCGTTCATCTAGCACCAAGGGAACGGGTTGCAGGAGACACTTTTTCTCTGCTTTCTCAGTCTGTTTCCTAGTGCCGGTTTGAATTTCCTGCAGTTTTCACTGTCTAAACGAGTTGGAGCTAGTACCTCCCCCTATATATGTATGGAATGGAGTTTGCAACTGAAAAGAAACTTTGTGTTCCCAACAAGCTAGGTGAAGGACGGCTTTCACACACACTTATCTCTCAGAACTTAGCAAGTGGAGAGACGTTCGTTCATCTAGCACCAAGGGAACGGGTTGCAGGAGACACTTTTTCTCTGCTTTCTCAGTCTGTTTCCTAGTGCCGGTTTGAAGTTCCTGCAGTTTTCACTGTCAAACCGAGTTGGAGCTAGTACCTCCCCATATATATGTATGGAATGGAGTTTGCAACTGAAAAGAATCTTTGTGTTCCCAACAAGCTAGGTGAAGGACGGCTTTCACACACACTTATCTCTCAGAACTGAGCAAGTGGAGAGACGTTCGTTCATCTAGCACCAAGGGAACGGGTTGAAGGAGACACTTTTTCTCTGCTTTCTCAGTCTGTTTCCTAGTGCCGGTTTGAAGTTCCTGCAGTTTTCACTGTCAAACCGAGTTTGAGCTAGTACCTCCCCATATATATGTATGGAATGGAGTTTGCAACTGAAAAGAAACTTTGTGTTCCCAACAAGCTATGTGAAGGACGGCTTTCACACACACTTATCTCTCAGAACTGAGCAAGTGGAGAGACTTTCTTTCATCTAGCACCAAGGGAACGGGTTGCAGGAGACACTTTTTCTCTGCTTTCTCAGCCTGTTTCCTAGTGCCGGTTTGAAGTTCCTGCAGTTTTCACTGTCAAACCGAGTTGGAGCTAGTAGCTCCCCATATATATGTATGGAATGGAGTTTGCAACTGAAAAGAAACTTTGTGTTCCCAACAAGCTAGTTGAAGGACGGCTTTCACACACACTTATCTCTCAGAACTGAGCAAGTGGAGAGACGTTCGTTCATCTAGAACCAAGGGAACTGGTGGCAGGAGACACTTTTTCTCTGCTTTCTCAGTCTGTTTCCTAGTGCCGGTTTGAAGTTTCTGCAGTTTTCACTGTAAAACCGAGTTGGAGCTTCTACCTCCCCATATATATGTATGGAATGGAGTTTGCAACTGAAAAGAAACTTTGTGTTCCCAACAAGCTAGGTGAAGGACGGCTTTCACACACACTTTTCTCCCAGAACAGAGCAAGTGGAGAGACGTTCGTTCATCTAGCACCAAGGGAACGGGTTGCAGGAGACACTTTTTCTCTGCTTTCTCAGTCTGTTTCCTAGTGCCGGTTTGAAGTTCCTGCAATTTTCACTGTAAAACCGAGTTGGAGCTTCTACCTCCCCATATATATGTATGGAATGGAGTTTGCTACTGAAAAGAAACTTTGTGTTCCCAACAATCTAGGTGAAGGACGGCTTTCACACACAATTATCTCTCAGAACTGAGCAAGTGGAGAGACGTTCGTTCATCTAGCACCAAGGGAACGGGTTGCAGGAGACACTTTTTCTCTGCTTTCTCAGTCTTTTTCCTAGTGCCGGTTTGAAGTTCCTGCAGTTTTCACTGTCAAAATGATTTGGAGCTAGTACCTTCCCCATATATATGTATGGAATGGAGTTTGCTACTGAAAAGAAACTTTGTGTTCCCAACAAGCTAGGTGAAGACGGCTTTCACACACACTTATCTCTCAGAACTGAGCAAGTGGAGAGACGTTCGTTCATCTAGCACCAAGGGAACGGGTTACAGGAGACACTTTTTCTCTGCTTTCTCAGTCTGTTTCCTAGTCCCGGTTTGAAGTTCCTGCAGTTTTCACTGTCAAACCGAGTTGGAGCTTCTACCTCCCCATATATATGTATGGAATGGAGTTTGCAACTGAAAAGAAACTTTGTGTTCCCAACAATCTAGGTGAAGGACGGCTTTCACACACAATTATTTCTCAGAACTGAGCAAGTGAAGAGACGTTCTTTCATATAGCACAAAGGGAACGGGTTGCAGGAGACACTTTTTCTCTGCATTCTCATTCTGATTCCTAGTGCCGGTATGAAGTTCCTGAAGTTTTCATTGTAAAACCGAGTTGAAGCTTGTACCTCCCCATATATATGTATGGAATGGAGTTTGCAACTGAAAAGAAACTTTGTGTTCCCAACAAGCTAGGTGAAGGACGGCTTTCACACACAGTTATCTCTCAGAAATGAGCAAGTTGTGAGACGTTCGTTCATCTAGCACCAAGGGAACGGGTTGCAGGAGACACTTTTTCTCTGCTTTCTCAGTCTGTTTCCTAGTGCCGGTTTGAAGTTCCTGCAGTTTTCATTGTAAAACCGAGTTGGAGCTTCTACCTCCCCATATATATGTATGGAATGGTGTTTGCAACTGAAAAGAAACTTTGTGTTCCCAACAAGCTAGGTGAAGTACGGCTTTCACACGCACTTATCTCTCAGAAATGAGCAAGTGGAGAGACGTTCGTTCATCTAGCACCAAGGGAACGGGTTGCAGGAGACACATTTTCTCTGATTTCTCAGTCTGTTTCCTAGTGCCGGTTTGAAGTTCCTGCAGTTTTCACTGTAAAACCGAGTTGGAGTTTGTACCTCCCCATATATATGTATGGAATGGAGTTTGCAACTGAAAAGAAACTTTGTGTTCCCAACAATCTAGGTGAAGGACGGCTTTCACACACAATTATCTCTCAGAACTGAGCAAGTGGAGAGACGTTCGTTCATCTAGCACCAAGGGAACGGGTTGCAGGAGACACTTTTTCTCTGCTTTCTCAGTCTGTTTCCTAGTGCCGGTTTGAATTTCCTGCAGTTTTCACTGTGAAAAAGAGTTGGAGCTAGTACCTCCCCATATATATGTATGGAATGGAGTTTGCATCTGAAAAGAAACTTTGTGTTCCCAACAAGCTAGGTGAAGGACGGCTTTCACACACACTTATCTCTCAGAACTGAGCAAGTGGAGAGACGTTCGTTCATCTAGCACCAAGGGAACGGGTTGCAGGAGACACTTTTTCTCTGCTTTCTCAGTCTGTTTCCTAGTGCCGGTTTGAAGTTCCTGCAGTTTTCACTGTCAAACCGAGTTGGAGCTTCTACCGCCCCATATATATTCATGGAATGGAGTTTGCAACTGAAAAGAAACTTTGTGTTCCCAAAAAGCTAGGTGAAGTAAGGCTTTCACACGCACTTATCTCTCAGAAATGAGCAAGTGGAGAGACGTTCGTTCATCTAGCACCAAGGGAACGGGTTGCAGGAGACACATTTTCTCTGCTTTCTCAGTCTGTTTCCTAGTGCCGGTTTGAAGTTCCTGCAGTTTTCACTGTAAAACCGAGTTGGAGCTTGTACCTCCCCATATATATGTATGGAATGGAGTTTGCAACTGAAAAGAAACTTTGTGTTCCCAACAATCTAGGTGAAGGACGGCTTTCACACACAATTATCTCTCAGAACTGAGCAAGTGGAGAGACGTTCGTTCATCTAGCACCAAGGGAACGGGTTGCAGGAGACACTTTTTCTCTGCTTTCTCAGTCTGTTTCCTACTGCCGGTTTGAATTTCCTGCAGTTTTCACTGTGAAAAAGAGTTGGAGCTAGTACCTCCCCATATATATGTATGGAATGGAGTTTGCATCTGAAAAGAAACTTTGTGTTCCCAACAAGCTAGGTGAAGGACGGCTTTCACACACACTTATCTCTCAGAACTGAGCAAGTGGAGAGACGTTCGTTCATCTAGCACCAAGGGAACGGGTTGCAGGAGACACTTTTTCTCTGCTTTCTCAGTCTGTTTCCTAGTGCCGGTTTGAAGTTCCTGCAGTTTTCACTGTCAAACCGAGTTGGAGCTTCTACAGCCCCATATATATTCATGGAATGGAGTTTGCAACTGAAAAGAAACTTTGTGTTCCCAACAAGCTAGGTGAAGGACGGCTTTCACACACACTTATCTCTCAGAACAGAGCAAGTGGAGAGACTTTCGTTCATCTAGCACCAAGGGAACGGGTTGCAGGAGACACTTTTTCTCTGCTTTCTCAGTCTGTTTCCTAGTGCCGGTTTGAAGTTCCTGCAGTTTTCACTGTCAAACCGAGTTGGAGCTAGTACCTCCCCATATATATGTATGGAATGGAGTTTGCAACTGAAAAGAAACTTTGTGTTCCCAACAAGCTAGGTGAAGGACGGCTTTCACACACACTTATCTCTCAGAACTGAGCAAGTGGAGAGACTTTCGTTCATCTAGCACCAAGGGAACGGGTTGCAGGAGACAATTTTTCTCTGCTTTCTCAGTCTGTTTCCTAGTGCCGGTTTGAAGTTCCTGCAGTTTTCACTGTAAAACCGAGTTGGAGCTTCTACCTCCAAATATATATGTATGGAATGGAGTTTGCAACTGAAAAGAAACTTTGTGTTCCCAACAAGCTAGGTGAAGGACGGCTTTCACACACACTTATCTCTCAGAACTGAGCAAGTGGAGAGACGTTCGTTCACCTAGCACCAAGGGAACGGGTTGCAGGAGACACTTTTTCTCTGCTTTCTCAGTCTGTTTCCTAGTGCCGGTTTGATGTTCCTGCAGTTTTCACTGTCAAACCGAGTTGGAGCTAGTACATCCTTATATATATATGTAAGGAATGGAGTTTGCAACTGAAAAGAAACTTTGTGTTCCCAACAAGCTATGTGAAGGACGGCTTTCACACACACTTATCTCTCAGAACTGAGCAAGTGGAGAGACGTTCGTTCATCTAGCACCAAGGGAACGGGTTGCAGGAGCCACTTTTTCTCTGCTTTCTCAGTCTGTTTCCTAGTGCCGGTTTGAAGTTCCTGCAGTTTTCACTGTCAAACCGAGTTGGAGCTAGTACCTCCCCATATATATGTATGGAATGGAGTTTGCAACTGAAAAGAAACTTTGTGTTCCCAACAAGCTAGGTGAAGGACGGCTTTCACACACACTTATCTCTCAGAACTGAGCAAGTGGAGAGACTTTCGTTCATCTAGCACCAAGGGAACGGGTTGCAGGAGACAATTTTTCTCTGCTTTCTCAGTCTGTTTCCTAGTGCCGGTTTGAAGTTCCTGCAGTTTTCACTGTAAAACCGAGTTGGAGCTTCTACCTCCAAATATATATGTATGGAATGGAGTTTGCAACTGAAAAGAAACTTTGTGTTCCCAACAAGCTAGGTGAAGGACGGCTTTCACACACACTTATCCCTCAGAACTGAGCAAGTGGAGAGACATTCGTTCACCTAGCACCAAGGGAACGGGTTGCAGGAGACACTTTTTCTCTGCTTTCTCAGTCTGTTTCCTAGTGCCGGTTTGATGTTCCTGCAGTTTTCACTGTCAAACCGAGTTGGAGCTAGTACATCCCTATATATATATGTAAGGAATGGAGTTTGCAACTGAAAAGAAACTTTGTGTTCCCAACAAGCTATGTGAAGGACGGCTTTCACACACACTTATCTCTCAGAACTGAGCAAGTGGAGAGACGTTCGTTCATCTAGCACCAAGGGAACGGGTTGCAGGAGACACTTTTTGTCAGCTTTCTCAATCTGTTTCCTAGTGCCGGTTTGAAGTTCCTGCAGTTTTCACTGTAAACCGAGTTGGAGCTTGTACCTCCCCTTATATATGTATGGAATGGAGTTTGCAACTGAAAAGAAACTTTGTGTTCCCAACAAGCTAGGTGAAGAAAGGCTTTCACACACACTTATCTCTCAGAACTGAGCAAGTGGAGAGACGTTCGTTCATCTAGCACCAAGGGAACGGGTTGCAGGAGATACTTTTTCTCTGCTTTCTCAGTCTGTTTCCTAGCGCCGGTTTGAAGTTCCTGCAGTTTTCACTGTAAAACCGAGTTGGAGCTTCTACCTCCCCATATATATGTATGGAATGGAGTTTGCAACTGAAAAGAATCTTTGTGTTCCCAACAAGCTAGGTGAAGGACGGCTTTCACACACACTTATCTCTCAGAACAGAGCAAGTGGAGAGACTTTCGTTCATCTAGCACCAAGGGAACGGGTTGCAGGAGACACTTTTTCTCTGCTTTCTCAGTCTGTTTCCTAGTGCCGGTTTGAAGTTCCTGCAGTTTTCACTGTCAAACACAGTTGGAGCTAGTGCCTCCCCATATATATGTATGGAATGGAGTTTGCAACTGAAAAGAAACTTTGTGTTCCCAACAAGCTAGGTGAAGGACGGCTTTCACACACACTTATCTCTCAGAACTGAGCAAGTGGAGAGACTTTCGTTCATCTAGCACCAAGGGAACGGGTTGCAGGAGACACTTTTTCTCTGCTTTCTCAGTCTGTTTCCTAGTGCCGGTTTGAAGTTCCTGCAGTTTTCACTGTAAAACCGAGTTGGAGCTTCTACCTCCCCATATATATGTATGGAATGGAGTTTGCAACTGAAAAGAAACTTTGTGTTCCCAACAAGCTAGTTGAAGGACGGCTTTCACACACACTTATCTCTCAGAACTGAGCAAGTGGAGAGACGTTCGTTCATCTAGCACCAAGGGAACGGGTTGCAGGAGACACTTTTTCTCTGCTTTCTCAGTCTGTTTCCTAGTGCCGGTTTGAAGTTCCTGCAGTTTTCACTGTAAAACCGAGTTGGAGCTTGTACCTCCCCATATATATGTATGGAATGGAGTTTGCAACTGAAAAGAAACTTTGTGTTCCCAACAAGCTAGGTGAAGGACGGCTTTCACACACACTTATCTCTCAGAACAGAGGAAGTGGAGAGACGTTCGTTCATCTAGCACCAAGGGAACGGGTTGCAGGAGCCACTTTTTCTCTGCTTTCTCAGTCTGTTTCCTAGTGCCGGTTTGAAGTTCCTGCAGTTTTCACTGTAAAACCGAGTTGGAGCTTGTACCTACAAATATATATGTATGGAATGGAGTTTGCAACTGAAAAGAAACTTTGTGTTCCCAACAAGCTAGGTGAAGGACGGCTTTCACACACACTTATCACTCAGAACTGAGCAAGTGGAGAGACGTTCGTTCATCTAGCACCAAGGGAACGGGTTGCAGGAGACACTTTTTCTCTGCTTTCTCAGTCTGTTTCCTAGTGCCGGTTTGAAGTTCCTGCAGTTTTCACTGTCAAACCGAGTTGGAGCTTCTACCTCCCCATATATATGTATGGAATGGAGTTTGCAACTGAAAAGAAACTTTGTGTTCCCAACAAGCTAGGTGAAGGACGGCTTTCACACACACTTATCTCTCAGTACTGAGCAAGTGGAGAGACGTTCGTTCATCTAGCACCAAGGGAACGGGTTGCAGGAGACACTTTTTCTCTGCTTTCTCAGTCTGTTTCCTAGTGCCGGTTTGATGTTCCTGCAGTTTTCACTGTCAAACCGAGTTGGAGCTAGTACCTCCTTATATATATATGTACGGAATGGAGTTTGCAACTGAAAAGAAACTTTGTGTTCCCAACAAGCTAGGTGAAGGACGGCTTTCACACACACTTATCTCTCAGAACTGAGCAAGTGGAGAGACGTTCGTTCATCTAGCACCAAGGGAACGGGTTGCAGGAGACACTTTTTGTCAGTTTTCTCAATATGTTTCCTAGTGCCGGTTTGAAGTTCCTGCAGTTTTCACTGTAAAACCGAGTGGGAGCTTGTACCTCCCGATATATATGTATGGAATGGAGTTTGCAACTGAAAAGAAACTTTGTGTTCCCAACAAGCTAGGTGAAGGACGGCTTTCACACACACTTATCTCTCAGAACTGAGCAAGTGGAGAGACTTTCGTTCATCTAGCACCAAGGGAACGGGTTGCAGGAGACACTTTTTCTTTGCTTTCTCAGTCTGTTTCCTAGTGCCGGTTTGAAGTTCCTGCAGTTTTCACTGTCAAACCCAGTTGGAGCTAGTACCTCCTTATATATATATGTATGGAATGGAGTTTGAAACTGAAAAGAAACTTTGTGTTCCCAACAAGCTAGGTGAAGGACGGCTTTCACACACACTTATCTCTCAGAACAGAGCAAGTGGAGAGACGTTCGTTCATCTAGCACCAAGTGAACGGTTTGCAGGAGAAACTTTTTCTTTGCTTTCTCAGTCTGTTTCCTAGTGCCGGTTTGAAGTTCCTGCAGTTTTCACTGTCAAACCCTGTTGGAGCTAGTACCTCCCCATATATATGTATGGAATGGAGTTTGCAACTGAAAAGAAACTTTGTGTTCCCAACAAGCTAGGTGAAGGACGGCTTTCACACACACTTTTCTCTCAGAACTGAGCAAGTGGAGAGACGATCGTTCATCTAGCACCAAGGGAACGGGTTGCAGGAGACACTTTTTCTCTGCTTTCTCAGTCTGTTTCCTAGTGCCGGTTTGAAGTTCCTGCAGTTTTCACTGTAAAACCGAGTTGGAGCTTCTACCTCCCCATATATATGTATGGAATGGAGTTTGCAACTGAAAAGAAACTTTGTGTTCCCAACAAGCTAGGTGAAGGACGGCTTTCACACACACTTATCTCTCAGAACTGAGCAAGTGGAGAGACGTTCGTTCATCTAGCACCAACGGAACGGGTTGCAGGAGATACTTTTTCTCTGCTTTCTCAGTCTGTTTCCTAGTGCCGGTTTGAAGTTCCTGCAGTTTTCACTGTAAAACCGAGTTGGAGCTTCTACCTCCCCATATATATGTATGGAATGGAGTTTGTAACTGAAAAGAATCTTTGTGTTCCCAACAAGCTAGGTGAAGGACGGCTTTCACACACATTTATCTCTCAAACAGAGCAAGTGGAGAGACGTTCGTTCATCTAGCACCAAGGGAACGGGTTGCAGGAGACACTTTTTCTTTGCTTTCTCAGTCTGTTTCCTAGTGCCGGTTTGAAGTTCCTGCAGTTTTCACTGTCAAACACAGTTGGATCTAATACCTCCCCATATATATGTATGGAATGGAGTTTGCAACTGAAAAGAAACTTTGTGTTCCCAACAAGCTAGGTGAAGGACGGCTTTCACACACACTTTTCTCTCAGAACTGAGCAAGTGGAGAGACGTTCGTTCATCTAGCACCAAGGGAACGGGTTGCAGGAGACACTTTTTCTCTGCTTTCTCAGTCTGTTTCCTAGTGCCGGTTTGAAGTTCCTGCAGTTTTCACTGTAAAACCGAGTTGGAGCTTCTACCTCCCCATATATATGTATGGAATGGAGTTTGCAACTGAAAAGAAACTTTGTGTTCCCAACAAGCTAGGTGAAGGACGGCTTCAAAAACACTTATCTCTCAGAACAGAGCAAGTGGAGAGACGTTCGTTCATCTAGCACCAAGGGAACGTGTTGCAGGAGACACTTTTTCTCTGCTTTCTCATTCTGTTTCCTAGTGCCGGTTTGAAGTTCCTGCAGTTTTCACTGTAAAACCGAGTTGGAGCTTGTACCTACAAATATATATGTATGGAATGGAGTTTGCAACTGAAAAGAAACTTTGTGTTCCCAACAAGCTAGGTGAAGGACGGCTTTCACACACATTTATCTCTCAGAACTGAGCAAGTGGAGAGACGTTCGTTCATCTAGCACCAAGGGAACGGGTTGCAGGAGACACTTTTTCTCTGCTTTCTCAGTCTGTTACCTAGTGCCGGTTTGAATTTCCTGCCGTTTTCACTGTCAAACCGTGTTGGAGCTAGTACCTCCCCATATATATGTATGGAATGGAGTTTGCAACTGAAAAGAAACTTTGTGTTCCCAACAAGCTAGGTGAAGGACGGCTTTCACACACACTTATCTCTCAGAACTGAGCAAGTGGAGAGACGTTCGTTCATCTAGCACCAAGGGAACGTGTTGCAGGAGACAATTTTTTCAGCTTTCTCAATCTGTTTCCTAGTGCCGGTTTGAAGTTCCTGCAGTTTTCACTGTCAAACCGAGTTGGAGCTAGTACCTCCCCATATATATGTATGGAATGGAGTTTGCAACTGGAAAGAAACTTTGTGTTCCCAACAAGCTAGGTGAAGGACGGCTTTCACACACACTTATTTCTCAGAACTGAGCAAGTGAAGAGACGTTCGTTCATCTAGCACCAAGGGAACGGGTTGCAGGAGACACTTTTTGTCAGCTTTCTCATTCTGTTTCCTAGTGCCGGTTTGAAGTTCCTGCAGTTTTCACTGTAAACCGAGTTGGAGCTTGTACCTCCCCTTATATATGTATGGAATGGAGTTTGCAACTGAAAAGAAACTTTGTGTTCCCAACAAGCTAGTTGAAGAAAGGCTTTCACACACACTTATCTCTCAGAACTGAGCAAGTGGAGAGACGTTCGTTCATCTAGCACCAAGGGAACGGGTTGCAGGAGATACTTTTTCTCTGCTTTCTCAGTCTGTTTCCTAGCGCCGGTTTGAAGTTCCTGCAGTTTTCACTGTAAAACCGAGTTGGAGCTTCTACCTCCCCATATATATGTATGGAATGGAGTTTGCAACTGAAAAGAATCTTTGTGTTCCCAACAAGCTAGGTGAAGGACGGCTTTCACACACACTTATCTCTCAGAACAGAGCAAGTGGAGAGACTTTCGTTCATCTAGCACCAAGGGAACGGGTTGCAGGAGACACTTTTTCTCTGCTTTCTCAGTCTGTTTCCTAGTGCCGGTTTGAAGATCCTGCAGTTTTCACTGTCAAACACAGTTGGAGCTAGTGCCTCCCCATGTATATGTATGGAATGGAGTTTGCAACTGAAAAGAAACTTTGTGTTCCCAACAAGCTAGGTGAAGGACGGCTTTCACACACACTTATCTCTCAGAACTGAGCAAGTGGAGAGACTTTCGTTCATCTAGCACCAAGGGAACGGGTTGCAGGAGACACTTTTTCTCTGCATTCTCAGTCTGTTTCCTAGTGCCGGTTTGAAGTTCCTGCAGTTTTCACTGTAAAACCGAGTTGGAGCTTCTACCTCCCCATATATATGTATGGAATGGAGTTTGCAACTGAAAAGAAACTTTGTGTTCCCAACAAGTTAAGTGAAGGACGGCTTTCACACACACTTATCTCTCAGAACTGAGCAAGTGGAGAGACGTTCGTTCATCTAGCACCAAGGGAACGGGTTGCAGGAGACACTTTTTCTCTGCTTTCTCAGTCTGTTTCCTAGTGCCGGTTTGAAGTTCCTGCAGTTTTCACTGTAAAACCGAGTTGGAGCTTGTACCTCCCCATATATATGTATGGAATGGAGTTTGCAACTGAAAAGAAACTTTGTGTTCCCAACAAGCTAGGTGAAGGACGGCTTTCACACACACTTATCTCTCAGAACAGAGGAAGTGGAGAGACGTTCGTTCATCTAGCACCAAGGGAACGGGTTGCAGGAGACACTTTTTCTCTGCTTTCTCAGTCTGTTTCCTAGTGCCGGTTTGAAGTTCCTGCAGTTTTCACTGTAAAACCGAGTTGGAGCTTGTACCTACAAATATATATGTATGGAATGGAGTTTGCAACTGAAAAGAAACTTTGTGTTCCCAACAAGCTAGGTGAAGGACGGCTTTCACACACACTTATCACTCAGAACTGAGCAAGTGGAGAGACGTTCGTTCATCTAGCACCAAGGGAACGGGTTGCAGGAGACACTTTTTCTCTGCTTTCTCAGTCTGTTTCCTAGTGCCGGTTTGAAGTTCCTGCAGTTTTCACTGTCAAACCGAGTTGGAGCTTCTACCTCCCCATATATATGTATGGAATGGAGTTTGCAACTGAAAAGAAACTTTGTGTTCCCAACAAGCTAGGTGAAGGACGGCTTTCACACACACTTATCTCTCAGTACTGAGCAAGTGGAGAGACGTTCGTTCATCTAGCACCAAGGGAACGGGTTGCAGGAGACACTTTTTCTCTGCATTCTCAGTCTGTTTCCTAGTGCCGGTTTGATGTTCCTGCAGTTTTCACTGTCAAACCGAGTTGGAGCTAGTACCTCCTTATATATATATGTACGGAATGGAGTTTGCAACTGAAAAGAAACTTTGTGTTCCCAACAAGCTAGGTGAAGGACGGCTTTCACACACACTTATCTCTCAGAACTGAGCAAGTGGAGAGACGTTCGTTCTTCTAGCACCAAGGGAACGGGTTGCAGGAGACACTTTTTGTCAGTTTTCTCAATCTGTTTCCTAGTGCCGGTTTGAAGTTCCTGCAGTTTTCACTGTAAAACCGAGTGGGAGCTTGTACCTCCCGATATATATGTATGGAATGGAGTTTGCAACTGAAAAGAAACTTTGTGTTCCCAACAAGCTAGGTGAAGGACGGCTTTCACACACACTTATCTCTCAGAACTGAGCAAGTGGAGAGACGTTCGTTCATCTAGCACCAAGGGAACGGGTTGCAGGAGACACTTTTTCTTTGCTTTCTCAGTCTGTTTCCTAGTGCCGGTTTGAAGTTCCTGCAGTTTTCACTGTCAAACCCAGATGGAGCTAGTACCTCCCCATATATATGTATGGAATGGAGTTTGCAACTGAAAAGAAACTTTGTGTTCCCAACAAGCTAGGTGAAGGACGGCTTTCACACACACTTTTCTCTCAGAACTGAGCAAGTGGAGAGACGATCGTTCATCTAGCACCAAGGGAACGGGTTGCAGGAGACACTTTTTCTCTGCTTTCTCAGTCTGTTTCCTAGTGCCGGTTTGATGTTCCTGCAGTTTTCACTGTCAAACCGAGTTGGAGCTAGTACCTCCTTATATATATATGTACGGAATGGAGTTTGAAACTGAAAAGAAACTTTGTGTTCCCAACAAGCTAGGTGAAGGACGGCTTTCACACACACTTATCTCTCAGAACAGAGCAAGTGGAGAGACGTTCGTTCATCTAGCACCAAGTGAACGGTTTGCAGGAGACACTTTTTCTTTGCTTTCTCAGTCTGTTTCCTAGTGCCGGTTTGAAGTTCCTGCAGTTTTCACTGTCAAACCCTGTTGGAGCTAGTACCTCCCCATATATATGTATGGAATGGAGTTTGCAACTGAAAAGAAACTTTGTGTTCCCAACAAGGTAGGTGAAGGACGGCTTTCACACACACTTTTCTCTCAGAACTGAGCAAGTGGAGAGACGATCGTTCATCTAGCACCAAGGGAACGGGTTGCAGGAGACACTTTTTCTCTGCTTTCTCAGTCTGTTTCCTAGTGCCGGTTTGAAGTTCCTGCAGTTTTCACTGTAAAACCGAGTTGGAGCTTCTACCTCCCCATATATATGTATGGAATGGAGTTTGCAACTGAAAAGAAACTTTGTGTTCCCAACAAGCTATGTGAAGGACGGCTTTCAGACACACTTATCTCTCAGAACTGAGCAAGTGGAGAGACGTTCGTTCATCTAGCACCATGGGAACGGGTTGCAGGAGACACTTTTTCTCTGTTTTCTCAGTCTGTTTCCTAGTGCCGGTTTGATGTTCCTGCAGTTTTCACTGTCAAACCGAGTTGGAGCTAGTACCTCCTTATATATATATGTACGGAATGGAGTTTGCAACTGAAAAGAAACTATGTGTTCCCAACAAGGTAGGTGAAGGACGGCTTTCACACACACTTATCTCTCAGAACTGAGCAAGTGGAGAGACGTTCGTTCATCTAGCACCAAGGGAACGGGTTGCAGGAGACACTTTTTGTCAGCTTTCTCAATCTGTTTCCTAGTGCCGGTTTGAAGTTCCTGCAGTTTTCACTGTAAATCCGAGTGGGAGCTTGTACCTCCCGATATATATGTATGGAATGGAGTTTGCAACTGAAAAGAAACTTTGTGTTCCCAACAAGCTAGGTGAAGGACGGCTTTCACACACAATTATCTCTCAGAACTGAGCAAGTGGAGAGACGTTCGTTCATCTAGCACCAACGGAACGGGTTGCAGGAGATACTTTTTCTCTGCTTTCTCAGTCTGTTTCCTAGTGCCGGTTTGAAGTTCCTGCAGTTTTCACTGTAAAACCGAGTTGGAGCTTCTACCTCCCCATATATATGTATGGAATGGAGTTTGTAACTGAAAAGAATCTTTGTGTTCCCAACAAGCTAGGTGAAGGACGGCTTTCACACACATTTATCTCTCAAACAGAGCAAGTGGAGAGACGTTCGTTCATCTAGCACCAAGGGAACGGGTTGCAGGAGACACTTTTTCTTTGCTTTCTCAGTCTGTTTCCTAGTGCCGGTTTGAAGTTCCTGCAGTTTTCACTGTCAAACACAGTTGGATCTAATACCTCCCCATATATATGTATGGAATGGAGTTTGCAACTTAAAAGAAACTTTGTGTTCCCAACAAGCTAGGTGAAGGACGGCTTTCACACACACTTTTCTCTCAGAACTGAGCAAGTGGAGAGACGTTCGTTCATCTAGCACCAAGGGAACGGGTTGCAGGAGACACTTTTTCTCTGCTTTCTCAGTCTGTTTCCTAGTGCCGGTTTGAAGTTCCTGCAGTTTTCACTGTAAAACCGAGTTGGAGCTTCTACCTCCCCATATATATGTATGGAATGGAGTTTGCAACTGAAAAGAAACTTTGTGTTCCCAACAAGCTAGGTGAAGGACGGCTTCAAAAACACTTATCTCTCAGAACAGAGCAAGTGGAGAGACGTTCGTTCATCTAGCACCAAGGGAACGTGTTGCAGGAGACACTTTTTCTCTGCTTTCTCATTCTGTTTCCTAGTGCCGGTTTGAAGTTCCTGCAGTTTTCACTGTAAAACCGAGTTGGAGCTTGTACCTACAAATATATATGTATGGAATGGAGTTTGCAACTGAAAAGAAACTTTGTGTTCCCAACAAGCTAGGTGAAGGACGGCTTTCACACACATTTATCTCTCAGAACTGAGCAAGTGGAGAGACGTTCGTTCATCTAGCACCAAGGGAACGGGTTGCAGGAGACACTTTTTCTCTGCTTTCTCAGTCTGTTTCCTAGTGCCGGTTTGAATTTCCTGCAGTTTTCACTGTCAAACCGTGTTGGAGCTAGTACCTCCCCATATATATGTATGGAATGGAGTTTGCAACTGAAAAGAAACTTTGTGTTCCCAACAAGCTAGGTGAAGGTCGGCTTTCACACACACTTATCTCTCAGAACTGAGCAAGTGGAGAGACGTTCGTTCATCTAGCACCAAGGGAACGTGTTGCAGGAGACAATTTTTTCAGCTTTCTCAATCTGTTTCCTAGTGCCGGTTTGAAGTTCCTGCAGTTTTCACTGTCAAACCGAGTTGGAGCTAGTACCTCCCCATATATATGTATGGAATGGAGTTTGCAACTGGAAAGAAACTTTGTGTTCCCAACAAGCTAGGTGAAGGACGGCTTTCACACACACTTATTTCTCAGAACTGAGCAAGTGAAGAGACGTTCTTTCATCTAGCACCAAGGGAACGGGTTGCAGGAGACACTATTTCTCTGCATTCTCAGTCTGATTCCTAGTGCCGGTATGAAGTTCCTGCAGTTTTCATTGTAGAACCAAGTTGGAGCTTGTACCTCCCCATATATATGTATGGAATGGAGTTTGCAACTGAAAAGAAACTTTGTGTTCCCAACAAGCTAGGTGAAGGACGGCTTTCAAACACACTTATCTCTCAGAACTGAGCAAGTGGAGAGACGTTCGTTCATCTAGCACCAAGTTAACGGGTTGCAGGAGACACTTTTTCTCTGCTTTCTCAGTCTGTTTCCTAGTGCCGGTTTGATGTTCCTGCAGTTTTCACTGTCAAACCGAGTTGGAGCTAGTACCTCCCTATATATATATGTACGGAATGGAGTTTGCAACAGAAAAGAAACTTTGTGTTCCCAACAAGCTAGGTGAGGACGGTTTTCACACACACTTATCTCTCAGAACTGAGCAAGTGGAGAGACGTTCGTTCATCTAGCACCAAGGGAACGGGTTGCAGGAGACACATTTTCTCTGCTTTCTCAGTCTGTTTCCTAGTGCCGGTTTGAAGTTCCTGCAGTTTTCACTGTCAAACCGTGTTGGAGCTAGTACCTCCCCATATATATGTATGGAATGGAGTTTGCAACTGAAAAGAAACTTTGTGTTCCCAACAAGCTAGGTGAAGGACGGCTTTCACATACACTTATCTCTCAGAACTGAGCAAGTGGAGAGACGTTCGTTCATCTAGCACCAAGGGAACGTGTTGCAGGAGACAATTTTGTCAGCTTTCTCAATCTGTTTCCTAGTGCCGGTTTGAAGTTCCTGCAGTTTTCACTGTCAAAACGAGTTGGAGCTAGTACCTCCCCATATATATGTATGGAATGGAGTTTGCAACTGGAAAGAAACTTTGTGTTCCCAACAAGCTAGGTGAAGGACGGCTTTCACACACACTTATTTCTCAGAACTGAGCAAGTGAAGAGACGTTCTTTCATCTAGCACCAAGGGAACGGGTTGCAGGAGACACTATTTCTCTGCATTCTCTGTCTGTTTCCTAGTGCCGGTTTGAAGTTCCTGCAGTTTTCACTGTAAAACCGAGTTGGAGCTTCTACCTCCCCATATATATGTATGGAATGGAGTTTGCAACTGAAAAGAAACTTTGTGTTCCCAACAAGCTAAGTGAAGTACGGCTTTCACACACACTTATCTCTCAGAACTGAGCAAGTGGAGAGACGATCGTTCATCTAGCACCAAGTTAACGGGTTGCAGGAGACAGTTTTTCTCTGCTTTCTCAGTCTGTTTCCTAGTGCCGGTTTGAAGTTCCTGCAGTTTTCACTGTAAAATCGAGTTGGAGCTTCTACCTCCCCATATATATGTATGGAATGGAGTTTGCAACTGAAAAGAAACTTTGTGTTCCCAACAAGCTAGGTGAAGGACGGCTTTCACACACACTTACCTCTCAGAACTGAGCAAGTGGAGAGACGTTCGTTCATCTAGCACCAAGGGAACGGGTTGCAGGAGACACTTTTTCTCTGCTTTCTCAGTCTGTTTCCTAGTGCCGGTTTGAAGTTCCTGCAGTTTTCACTGTAAAACCGAGTTGGAGCTTCTACCTCCCCATATATATGTATGGAATGGAGTTTGTAACTGAAAAGAATCTTTGTGTTCCCAACAAGCTAGGTGAAGGACGGCTTTCACACACATTTATCTCTCAGAACAGAGCAAGTGGAGACACGTTCGTTCATCTAGCACCAAGGGAACGGGTTGCAGGAGACACTTTATGTTTGCTTTCTCAGTCTGTTTCCTAGTGCCGGTTTGAAGTTCCTGCAGTTTTCACTGTCAAACACAGTTGGAGCTAATACCTCCCCATATATATGTATGGAATGGAGTTTGCAACTGAAAAGAAACTTTGTGTTCCCAACAAGCTAGGTGAAGGACGGCTTTCACACACACTTATCTCTCAGAACTGAGCAAGTGGAGAGACGTTCGTTCATCTAGCACCAAGGGAACGGGTTGCAGGAGACACTTTTTCTCTGCTTTCTCAGTCTGTTTCCTAGTGCCGGTTTGAAGTTCCTGCAGTTTTCACTGTAAAATCGAGTTGGAGCTTCTACCTCCCCATATATATGTATGGAATGGAGTTTGCAACTGAAAAGAAACTTTGTGTTCCCAACAAGCTAGGTGAAGGACGGCTTCAAAAACACATATCTCTCAGAACAGAGCAAGTGGAGAGACGTTCGTTCATCTAGCACCAAGGGAACGTGTTGCAGGAGACACTTTTTCTCTGCTTTCTCAGTCTGTTTCCTAGTGCCGGTTTGAAGTTCCTGCAGTTTTCACTGTAAAACCGAGTTGGAGCTAGTACCTCCCCATATATATGTATGGAATGGAGTTTGCAACTGAAAAGAAACTTTGTGTTCCCAACAAGCTAGGTGAAGGACGGCTTTCACACACACTTATCTCTCAGAACTGAGCAAGTGGAGAGACGTTCGTTCATCTAGCACCAAGGGAACGGGTTGCAGGAGACACTTTTTCTCTGCTTTCTCAGTCTGTTTCCTAGTGCCGGTTTGAAGTTCCTGCAGTTTTCACTGTAAAACCGAGTTGGAGCTAGTACCTCCCCATATATATGTATGGAATGGAGTTTGCAACTGAAAAGAAACTTTGTGTTCCCAACAAGCTAGGTGAAGGACGGCTTTCACACACACTTATCTCTCAGAACTGAGCAAGTGGAGAGACGTTCGTTCATCTAGCACCAAGGGAACGTGTTGCAGGAGACAATTTTTTCAGCTTTCTCAATCTGTTTCCTAGTGCCGGTTTGAAGTTCCTGCAGTTTTCACTGTCAAACCGAGTTGGAGCTAGTACCTCCCCATATATATGTATGGAATGGAGTTTGCAACTGGAAAGAAACTTTGTGTTCCCAACAAGCTAGGTGAAGGACGGCTTTCACACACACTTATTTCTCAGAACTGAGCAAGTGAAGAGACGTTCTTTCATCTAGCACCAAGGGAACGGGTTGCAGGAGACACTATTTCTCTGCATTCTCAGTCTGATTCCTAGTGCCGGTGTGAAGTTCCTGCAGTTTTCATTGTAAAACCGAGTTGGAGCTTGTACCTCCCCATATATATGTATGGAATGGAGTTTGCAACTGAAAAGAAACTTTGTGTTCCCAACAAGCTAGGTGAAGGACGGCTTTCACACACACTTATCTCTCAGAACTGAGCAAGTGGAGAGACGTACGTTCATCTAGCACCAAGGGAACGGGTTGCAGGAGACACTTTTTCTCTGCTTTCTCAGTCTGTTTCCTAGTGCCGGTTTGAAGTTCCTGCAGTTTTCACTGTAAAACCGATTTGGAGCTTCTACCTCCCCATATATATGTATGGAATGGAGTTTGCAACTGAAAAGAAACTTTGTGTTCCCAACAAGCTAGGTGAAGGACGGCTTTCACACACACTTATCTCTCAGAACTGAGCAAGTGGAGAGACGTTCGTTCATCTAGCACCAAGTTAACGGGTTGCAGGAGACACTTTTTCTCTGCTTTCTCAGTCTGTTTCCTAGTGCCGGTTTGAAGTTCCTGCAGTTTTCACTGTAAAACAGAGTTGGAGCTTCTACCTCCCCATATATATGTATGGAATGGAGTTTGCAACTGAAAAGAAACTTTGTGTTCCCAACAAGCTAGGTGAAGGACGGCTTTCTCACACACTAATCTCTCAGAATTGAGCAATTGGAGAGACGTTCGTTCATCTAGCACCAAGGGAACGGTTTGCAGGAGACACTTTTTCTCTGCTTTCTCAGTCTGTTTCCTAGTGCCGGTTTGATGTTCCTGCAGTTTTCACTGTCAAACCGAGTTGGAGCTAGTACCTCCCTATATATATATGTACGGAATGGAGTTTGCAACAGAAAAGAAACTTTTTGTTCCCAACAAGCTAGGTGAAGGACGGTTTTCACACACACATATCTCTCAGAACTGAGCAAGTGGAGAGACTTTCGTTCATCTAGCACCAAGGTAACGGGTTGCAGGAGACACTTTTTCTCTGCTTTCTCAGTCTGTTTCCTAGTGCCGGTTTGAAGTTCCTGCAGTTTTCACTGTCAAACCGTGTTGGAGCTAGTACCTCCCCATATATATGTATGGAATGGAGTTTGCAACTGAAAAGAAACTTTGTGTTCCCAACAAGCTTGGTGAAGGACGGCTTTCACATACACTTATCTCTCAGAACTGAGCAAGTGGAGAGACGTTCGTTCATCTAGCACCAAGGGAACGTGTTGCAGGAGAAAATTTTGTCAGCTTTCTCAATCTGTTTCCTAGTGCCGGTTTGAAGTTCCTGCAGTTTTCACTGTCAAACCGAGTTGGAGCTAGTACCTCCCCATATATATGTATGGAATGGAGTTTGCAACTGGAAAGAAACTTTGTGTTCCCAACAAGCTAGGTGAAGGACGGCTTTCACACACACTTATCTCTCAGAACTGAGCAAGTGGAGAGACGATCGTTCATCTAGCACCAAGGGAACGGGTTGCAGGAGACACTTTTTCTCTGCTTTCTCAGTCTGTTTCCTAGTGCCGGTTTGAAGTTCCTGCAGTTTTCACTGTCAAACCGGGTTGGAGCTTCTACCTCCCCATATATATGTATGGAATGGAGTTTGCAACTGAAAAGAAACTTTGTGTTCCCAACAAGCTAGGTGAAGGACGGCTTTCACACACACTTATCTCTCAGAACTGAGCAAGTGGAGAGACGTTCGTTCATCTAGCACCAAGGGAACGGTTTGCAGGAGACAATTTTTCTCTGCTTTCTCAGTCTGTTTCCTAGTGCCGGTTTGAAGTTCCTGCAGTTTTCACTGTAAAACCGAGTTGGAGCTTCTACCTCCAAATATATATGTATGGAATGGAGTTTGCAACTGAAAAGAAACTTTGTGTTCCCAACAAGCTATGTGAAGGACGGCTTTCACACACACTTATCTCTCAGAATTGAGCAAGTGGAGAGACGTTCGTTCATCTAGCACCAAGGGAACGGGTTGCAGGAGACATTATTTCTCTGCATTCTCAGTCTGATTCCTAGTGCCGGTATGAAGTTCCTGCAGTTTTCATTGTAAAACCGAGTTGGAGCTTGTACCTCCCCATATATATGTATGGAATGGAGTTTGCAACTGAAAAGAAACTTTGTGTTCCCAACAAGCTAGGTGAAGGACGGCTTTCACACACACTTATCTCTCAGAACTGAGCAAGTGGAGAGACGTTCGTTCATCTAGCACCAAGGAACGGGTTGCAGGAGACACTTTTTCTCTGCTTTCTCAGTCTGTTTCCTAGTGCCGGTTTGAAGTTCCTGCAGTTTTCACTGTAAAACCGAGTTGGAGCTTCTACCTCCCCATATATATGTATGGAATGGAGTTTGCAACTGAAAAGAAACTTTGTGTTCCCAACAAGCTAGGTGAAGGACGGCTTTCACACACACTTATCTCTCAGAAATGAGCAGGTGGAGAGACGTTCGTTCATCTAGCACCAAGGGAACGGGTTGCAGGAGAAACTTTTTCTCTGCTTTCTCAGTCTGTTTCCTAGTGCCGGTTTGAAGTTCCTGCAGGTTTCACTGTCAAAACGAGTTGGAGCTTCTACCTCCCCATATATATGTATGGAATGGGGTTTGCAACTGAAAAGGAACTTTGTGTTCCCAACAAGATAGGTGAAGGACGGCTTTCACACACACTTATCTCTCAGAACTGAGCAAGTGGAGAGACGTTCGTTCATCTAGCACCAAGTTAACGGGTTGCAGGAGACACTTTTTCTCTGCTTTCTCAGTCTGTTTCCTAGTGCCGGTTTGAAGTTCCTGCAGTTTTCACTGTAAAACCGAGTTGGAGCTTGTACCTCCCCATATATATGTATGGAATGGAGTTTGCAACTGAAAAGAAACTTTGTGTTCCCAACAAGCTAGGTGAAGGACGGCTTTCACACACACTTATCTCTCAGAACTGAGCAAGTGGAGAGACGTTCGTTCATCTAGCACCAAGGGAACGGGTTGCAGGAGACACTTTTTCTCTGCTTTCTCAGTCTGTTTCCTAGTGCCGGTTTGAAGTTCCTGCAGTTTTCACTGTCAAACCGAGTTGCAGCTTCTACCTCCCCATATATATGTATGGAATGGAGTTTGCAACTGAAAAGAAACTTTGTGTTCCCAACAAGCTAGGTGAAGGACGGCTTTCACACACAATTATCTCTCAGAAATGAGCAAGTGGAGAGACGTTCGTTCATCTAGCACCAAGGGAACGGGTTGCAGGAGACACTTTTTCTCTGCTTTCTCAGTCTGTTTCCTAGTGCCGGTTTGAAGTTCCTGCAGTTTTCACTGTAAAACCGAGTTGGAGCTTCTACCTCCAAATATATATGTATGGAATGGAGTTTGCAACTGAAAAGAAACTTTGTGTTCCCAACAAGCTAGGTGAAGGACGGCTTTCACACACATTTATCTCTCAGAATTGAGCAAGTGGAGAGACGTTCGTTCATCTAGCACCAAGGGAACGGGTTGCAGGAGACACTATTTCTCTGCATTCTCAGTCTGATTCCTAGTGCCGGTATGAAGTTTCTGCAGTTTTCATTGTAATACCGAGTTGGAGCTTGTACCTCCCCATATATATGTATGGAATGGAGTTTGCAACTGAAAAGAAACTTTGTGTTCCCAACAAGCTAGGTGAAGGACGGCTTTCACACACACTTACCTCTCAGAAATGAGCAGGTGGAGAGACGTTCGTTCATCTAGCACCAAGGGAACGGGTTGCAGGAGAAACTTTTTCTCTGCTTTCTCAGTCTGTTTCCTAGTGCCGGTTTGAAGTTCCTGCAGTTTTCACTGTCAAACCGAGTTGGAGCTTCTACCTCCCCATATATATGTATGGAATGGAGTTTGCAACTGAAAAGGAACTTTGTGTTCCCAACAAGCTAGGTGAAGGACGGCTTTCACACGCAATTATCTCTCAGAACTGAGCAAGTGGAGAGACGTTCGTTCATCTAGCACCAAGGGAACGGGTTGCAGGAGACACTTTTTCTCTGCTTTCTCAGTCTGTCTCCTACTGCCGGTTTGATGTATCTGCTGTTTTCACTGTAAAACCGAGTTGGGGCTTCAACCTCCCCATATATATGTATGGAATGGAGTTTGCAACTGAAAAGAAACTTTGTGTTCCCAACAAGCTTGGTGAAAGACGGCTTTCACACACACTTATCTCTCAGAACTTAGCAAGTGGAGAGACGTTCGTTCATCTAGCACCAAGGGAACGGGTTGCAGGAGACACTTTTTCTCTGCTTTCTCAGTCTGTTTCGTAGTGCCGGTTGGAAGTTCCTGCAGTTTTCACTGTAAAAAAGAGTTGGAGCTTCTACCTCCCCATATATATGTATGGAATGGAGTTTGCAACTGAAAAGAAACTTTGTGTTCCCAACAATCTAGGTGAAGGACGGCTTTCACACACAATTATCTCTCAGAACTGAGCAAGTGGAGAGACGATCGCTCATCTAGCACCAAAGGGAACGGGTTGCAGGAGACAATTTTTCTCTGCTTTCTCAGTCTGTTTCCTAGTGCCGGTTTGAAGTTCCTGCAGTTTTCACTGTCAAAAAGATTTGGAGCTTGTACCTCCGCATATATATGTATGGAAAGGAGTTTGCATCTGAAAAGAAACTTTGTGTTCCCAACAAGCTAGTTGAAGAACGGCTTTCACACACACTTATCTCTCAGAACAGAGCAAGTGGAGAGACGTTCGTTCATCTAGCACCAAGGGAACGGGTTGCAGGAAAAACTTTTTCTCTGCTTTCTCAGTCTGTTTCCTAGTGCCGGTTTGAAGTTCCTGCAGTTTTCACTGTAAAACCGAGTTGGAGTTTCTACCTCCCCATATATATGTATGGAATGGAGTTTGCAACTGAAAAGGAACTTTGTGTTCCCCACAAGCTAGGTGAAGGACGGCTTTCACACGCACTTATCTCTCAGAACTGAGCAAGTGGAGAGACGTTCGTTCATCTAGCACCAAGGGAACGGGTTGCAGGAGACACTTTTTCTCTGCTTTCTCAGTCTGTTTCCTACTGCCGGTTTGAAGTTCCTGCAGTTTTCACTGTAAAACCGAGTTGGAGCTTCTACCTCCCCATATATATGTATGGAATGGAGTTTGCAACTGAAAAGAAACTTTGTGTTCCCAACAAGCTAGGTGAAGGACGGCTTTCACACACACTTATCTCTCAGAACTGAGCAAGTGGAGAGACGATCGTTCATCTAGCACCAAGTTAACGGGTTGCAGGAGACACTTTTTCTCTGCTTTCTCAGTCTGTTTCCTATTGCCGGTTTGAAGTTCCTGCAGTTTTCACTGTAAAACCGAGTTGGAGCTTCTACCTCCCCATATATATGTATGGAATGGAGTTTGCAACTGAAAAGGAACTTTGTGTTCCCAACAAGCTAGGTGAAGGACGGCTTTCACACACACTTATCTCTCAGAACTGAGCAAGTGGAGAGACGTTCGTTCATCTAGCACCAAGGGAACGGGTTGCAGGAGACACTTTTTCTCTGCTTTCTCAGTCTGTTTCATACTGCCGGTTTGAAGTATCTGCTGTTTTCACTGTAAAACCGAGTTGGGGCTTCTACCTCCCCATATATATGTATGGAATGGAGTTTGCAACTGAAAAGAAACTTTGTGTTCCCAACAAGCTAGGTGAAGGACGGCTTTCACACACAATTATCTCTCAGAACTGAGCAAGTGGAGAGACGTTCGTTCATCTAGCACCAAGGGAACGGGTTGCAGGAGACACTTTTTCTCTGCTTTCTCAGTCTGTTTCCTAGTGCCGGTTTGAAGTTCCTGCAGTTTTCACTGTAAAACAGAGTTGGAGCTTCTACCTCCCCATATATATGTATGGAATGGAGTTTGCAACTGAAAAGAAACTTTGTGTTCCCAACAAGCTAGGTGAAGGACGGCTTTCACACACACTTACCTCTCAGAAATGAGCAGGTGGAGAGACGTTCGTTCATCTAGCACCAAGGGAACGGGTTGCAGGAGAAACTTTTTCTCTGCTTTCTCAGTCTGTTTCCTAGTGCCGGTTTGAAGTTCCTGCAGTTTTCACTGTCAAACCGAGTTGGAGCTTCTACCTCCCCATATATATGTATGGAATGGAGTTTGCAACTGAAAAGGAACTTTGTGTTCCCAACAAGCTAGGTGAAGGACGGCTTTCACACGCAATTATCTCTCAGAACTGAGCAAGTGGAGAGACGTTCGTTCATCTAGCACCAAGGGAACGGGTTGCAGGAGACACTTTTTCTCTGCTTTCTCAGTCTGTCTCCTACTGCCGGTTTGATGTATCTGCTGTTTTCACTGTAAAACCGAGTTGGGGCTTCAACCTCCCCATATATATGTATGGAATGGAGTTTGCAACTGAAAAGAAACTTTGTGTTCCCAACAAGCTTGGTGAAAGACGGCTTTCACACACACTTATCTCTCAGAACTTAGCAAGTGGAGAGACGTTCGTTCATCTAGCACCAAGGGAACGGGTTGCAGGAGACACTTTTTCTCTGCTTTCTCAGTCTGTTTCGTAGTGCCGGTTGGAAGTTCCTGCAGTTTTCACTGTAAAAAAGAGTTGGAGCTTCTACCTCCCCATATATATGTATGGAATGGAGTTTGCAACTGAAAAGAAACTTTGTGTTCCCAACAATCTAGGTGAAGGACGGCTTTCACACACAATTATCTCTCAGAACTGAGCAAGTGGAGAGACGATCGCTCATCTAGCACCAAAGGGAACGGGTTGCAGGAGACAATTTTTCTCTGCTTTCTCAGTCTGTTTCCTAGTGCCGGTTTGAAGTTCCTGCAGTTTTCACTGTCAAAAAGAGTTGGAGCTGGTACCTCCGCATATATATGTATGGAATGGAGTTTGCATCTGAAAAGAAACTTTGTGTTCCCAACAAGCTAGTTGAAGAACGGCTTTCACACACACTTATCTCTCAGAACAGAGCAAGTGGAGAGACGTTCGTTCATCTAGCACCAAGGGAACGGGTTGCAGGAGAAACTTTTTCTCTGCTTTCTCAGTCTGTTTCCTAGTGCCGGTTTGAAGTTCCTGCAGTTTTCACTGTAAAACCGAGTTGGAGTTTCTACCTCCCCATATATATGTATGGAATGGAGTTTGCAACTGAAAAGGAACTTTGTGTTCCCCACAAGCTATGTGAAGGACGGCTTTCACACGCACTTATCTCTCAGAACTGAGCAAGTGGAGAGACGTTCGTTCATCTAGCACCAAGGGAACGGGTTGCAGGAGACACTTTTTCTCTGCTTTCTCAGTCTGTTTCCTACTGCCGGTTTGAAGTTCCTGCAGTTTTCACTGTAAAACCGAGTTGGAGCTTCTACCTCCCCATATATATGTATGGAATGGAGTTTGCAACTGAAAAGAAACTTTGTGTTCCCAACAAGCTAGGTGAAGGACGGCTTTCACACACACTTATCTCTCAGAACTGAGCAAGTGGAGAGACGATCGTTCATCTAGCACCAAGTTAACGGGTTGCAGGAGACACTTTTTCTCTGCTTTCTCAGTCTGTTTCCTAGTGCCGGTTTGAAGTTCCTGCAGTTTTCACTGTAAAACCGAGTTGGAGCTTCTACCTCCCCATATATATGTATGGAATGGAGTTTGCAACTGAAAAGGAACTTTGTGTTCCCAACAAGCTAGGTGAAGGACGGCTTTCACACACACTTATCTCTCAGAACTGAGCAAGTGGAGAGACGTTCGTTCATCTAGCACCAAGGGAACGGGTTGCAGGAGACACTTTTTCTCTGCTTTCTCAGTCTGTTTCATACTGCCGGTTTGAAGTATCTGCTGTTTTCACTGTAAAACCGAGTTGGGGCTTCTACCTCCCCATATATATGTATGGAATGGAGTTTGCAACTGAAAAGAAACTTTGTGTTCCCAACAAGCTAGGTGAAGGACGGCTTTCACACACAATTATCTCTCAGAACTGAGCAAGTGGAGAGACGTTCGTTCATCTAGCACCAAGGGAACGGGTTGCAGGAGACAATTTATCTCTGCTTTCTCAGTCTGTTTCCTAGTGCCGGTTTGAAGTTCCTGCAGTTTTCACTGTAAAACCGAGTTGGAGCTTCTACCTCCAAATATATATGTATGGAATGGAGTTTGCAACTGAAAAGAAACTTTGTGTTCCCAACAAGCTAGGTGAAGGACGGCTTTCACACACACTTATCTCTCAGAACTGAGCAAGTGGAGAGACGTTCGTTCATCTAGCACCAAGGGAACGGGTTGCAGGAGACACTTTTTCTCTGCTTTCTCAGTCTGTCTCCTACTGCCGGTTTGATGTATCTGCTGTTTTCACTGTAAAACCGAGTTGGGGCTTCAACCTCCCCATATATATGTATGGAATGGAGTTTGCAACTGAAAAGAAACTTTGTGTTCCCAACAAGCTTGGTGAAAGACGGCTTTCACACACACTTATCTCTCAGAACTTAGCAAGTGGAGAGACGTTCGTTCATCTAGCACCAAGGGAACGGGTTGCAGGAGACACTTTTTCTCTGCTTTCTCAGTCTGTTTCGTAGTGCCGGTTGGAAGTTCCTGCAGTTTTCACTGTAAAAAAGAGTTGGAGCTTCTACCTCCCCATATATATGTATGGAATGGAGTTTGCAACTGAAAAGAAACTTTGTGTTCCCAACAATCTAGGTGAAGGACGGCTTTCACACACAATTATCTCTCAGAACTGAGCAAGTGGAGAGACGATCGCTCATCTAGCACCAAAGGGAACGGGTTGCAGGAGACAATTTTTCTCTGCTTTCTCAGTCTGTTTCCTAGTGCCGGTTTGAAGTTCCTGCAGTTTTCACTGTCAAAAAGAGTTGGAGCTGGTACCTCCGCATATATATGTATGGAATGGAGTTTGCATCTGAAAAGAAACTTTGTGTTCCCAACAAGCTAGTTGAAGAACGGCTTTCACACACACTTATCTCTCAGAACAGAGCAAGTGGAGAGACGTTCGTTCATCTAGCACCAAGGGAACGGGTTGCAAGAGACACTATTTCTCGGCATTCTCAGTCTGATTCCTAGTGCCGGTATGAAGTTCCTGCAGTTTTCATTGTAAAACCGAGTTGGAGCTTGTACCTCCCCATATATATGTATGGAATGGAGTTTGCAACTGAAAAGAAACTTTGTGTTCCCAACAAGCTAGGTGAAAGACGGCTTTCACACACACTTATCTCTCAGAACTGAGCAAGTGGAGAGACGTTCGTTCATCTAGCACCAAGGGAACGGGTTGCAGGAGACACTTTTTCTCTGCTTTCTCAGTCTGTCTCCTACTGCCGGTTTGATGTATCTGCTGTTTTCACTGTAAAACCGAGTTGGGGCTTCAACCTCCCCATATATATGTATGGAATGGAGTTTGCAACTGAAAAGAAACTTTGTGTTCCCAACAAGCTTGGTGAAAGACGGCTTTCACACACACTTATCTCTCAGAACTTAGCAAGTGGAGAGACGTTCGTTCATCTAGCACCAAGGGAACGGGTTGCAGGAGACACTTTTTCTCTGCTTTCTCAGTCTGTTTCGTAGTGCCGGTTGGAAGTTCCTGCAGTTTTCACTGTAAAAAAGAGTTGGAGCTTCTACCTCCCCATATATATGTATGGAATGGAGTTTGCAACTGAAAAGAAACTTTGTGTTCCCAACAATCTAGGTGAAGGACGGCTTTCACACACAATTATCTCTCAGAACTGAGCAAGTGGAGAGACGATCGCTCATCTAGCACCAAAGGGAACGGGTTGCAGGAGACAATTTTTCTCTGCTTTCTCAGTCTGTTTCCTAGTGCCGGTTTGAAGTTCCTGCAGTTTTCACTGTCAAAAAGAGTTGGAGCTGGTACCTCCGCATATATATGTATGGAATGGAGTTTGCATCTGAAAAGAAACTTTGTGTTCCCAACAAGCTAGTTGAAGAACGGCTTTCACACACACTTATCTCTCAGAACAGAGCAAGTGAAGAGACGTTCGTTCATCTAGCACCAAGGGAACGGGTTGCAGGAGAAACTTTTTCTCTGCTTTCTCAGTCTGTTTCCTAGTGCCGGTTTGAAGTTCCTGCAGTTTTCACTGTAAAACCGAGTTGGAGTTTCTACCTCCCCATATATATGTATGGAATGGAGTTTGCAACTGAAAAGGAACTTTGTGTTCCCCACAAGCTAATTGAAGGACGGCTTTCACACGCACTTATCTCTCAGAACTGAGCAAGTGGAGAGACGTTCGTTCATCTAGCACCAAGGGAACGGGTTGCAGGAGACACTTTTTCTCTGCTTTCTCAGTCTGTTTCCTACTGCCGGTTTGAAGTTCCTGCAGTTTTCACTGTAAAACCGAGTTGGAGCTTCTACCTCCCCATATATATGTATGGAATGGAGTTTGCAACTGAAAAGAAACTTTGTGTTCCCAACAAGCTAGGTGAAGGACGGCTTTCACACACACTTATCTCTCAGAACTGAGCAAGTGGAGAGACGATCGTTCATCTAGCACCAAGTTAACGGGTTGCAGGAGACACTTTTTCTCTGCTTTCTCAGTCTGTTTCCTAGTGCCGGTTTGAAGTTCCTGCAGTTTTCACTGTAAAACCGAGTTGGAGCTTCTACCTCCCCATATATATGTATGGAATGGAGTTTGCAACTGAAAAGGAACTTTGTGTTCCCAACAAGCTAGGTGAAGGACGGCTTTCACACACACTTATCTCTCAGAACTGAGCAAGTGGAGAGACGTTCGTTCATCTAGCACCATGTTAACGGGTTGCAGGAGACACTTTTTCTCTGCTTTCTCAGTCTGTTTCCTAGTGCCGGTTTGAAGTTCCTGCTGTTTTCACTGTAAAACCGAGTTGGAGCTTGTACTTCCCATATATATGTATGGAATGGAGTTTGCAACTGAAAAGAAACTTTGTGTTCCCAACAAGCTAGGTGAAGGACGGCTTTCACACACACTTATCTCTCAGAACTGAGCAAGTGGAGAGACGTTCGTTCATCTAGAATCAAGGGAAAGGGTTGCAGGAGACACTTTTTCTCTGCTTTCTCAGTCTGTTTCCTAGTGCCGGTTTGAAGTTCCTGCAGTTTTCACTGTCAAACCGAGTTGCAGCTTCTACCTCCCCATATATATGTATGGAATGGAGTTTGCAACTGAAAAGAAACTTTGTGTTCCCAACAAGCTAGGTGAAGGACGGCTTTCACACACAATTATCTCTCAGAACTGAGCAAGTGGAGAGACGTTCGTTCATCTAGCACCAAGGGAACGGGTTGCAGGAGACAATTTTTCTCTGCTTTCTCAGTCTGTTTCCTAGTGCCGGTTTGAAGTTCCTGCAGTTTTCACTGTAAAACCGAGTTGGAGCTTCTACCTCCAAATATATATGTATGGAATGGAGTTTGCAACTGAAAAGAAACTTTGTGTTCCCAACAAGCTAGGTGAAGGACGGCTTTCACACACACTTATCTCTCAGAATTGAGCAAGTGGAGAGACGTTCGTTCATCTAGCACCAAGGGAACGGGTTGCAGGAGACACTATTTCTCTGCATTCTCAGTCTGATTCCTAGTGCCGGTATGAAGTTCCTGCAGTTTTCATTGTAAAACCGAGTTGGAGCTTCTACCTCCCCATATATATGTATGGAATGGAGTTTGCAACTGAAAAGAAACTTTGTGTTCCCAACAAGCTAGGTGAAGGACGGCTTTCACACACACTTATCTCTCAGAACTGAGCAAGTGGAGAGACGTTCGTTCATCTAGCACCAAGGGAACGGGTTGCAGGAGACACTTTTTCTCTGCTTTCTCAGTCTGTTTCCTAGTGCCGGTTTGAAGTTCCTGCAGTTTTCACTGTAAAACAGAGTTGGAGCTTCTACCTCCCCATATATATGTATGGAATGGAGTTTGCAACTGAAAAGAAACTTTGTGTTCCCAACAAGCTAGGTGAAGGACGGCTTTCACACACACTTACCTCTCAGAAATGAGCAGGTGGAGAGACGTTCGTTCATCTAGCACCAAGGGAACGGGTTGCAGGAGAAACTTTTTCTCTGCTTTCTCAGTCTGTTTCCTAGTGCCGGTTTGAAGTTCCTGCAGTTTTCACTGTCAAACCGAGTTGGAGCTTCTACCTCCCCATATATATGTATGGAATGGAGTTTGCAACTGAAAAGGAACTTTGTGTTCCCAACAAGCTAGGTGAAGGACGGCTTTCACACGCAATTATCTCTCAGAACTGAGCAAGTGGAGAGACGTTCGTTCATCTAGCACCAAGGGAACGGGTTGCAGGAGACACTTTTTCTCTGCTTTCTCAGTCTGTCTCCTACTGCCGGTTTGATGTATCTGCTGTTTTCACTGTAAAACAGAGTTGGGGCTTCTACCTCCCCATATATATGTATGGAATGGAGTTTGCAACTGAAAAGAAACTTTGTGTTCCCAACAAGCTTGGTGAAAGACTGCTTTCACACACACTTATCTCTCAGAACTTAGCAAGTGGAGAGACGTTCGTTCATCTAGCACCAAGGGAACGGGTTGCAGGAGACACTTTTTCTCTGCTTTCTCAGTCTGTTTCCTAGTGCCGGTTGGAAGTTCCTGCAGTTTTCACTGTAAAAAATAGTTGGAGCTTGTACCTCCCCTTATATATGTATGGAATGGAGTTTGCAACTTAAAAGAAACTTTGTGTTCCCAACAATCTAGGTGAAGGACGGCTTTCACACACAATTATCTCTCAGAACTGAGCAAGTGGAGAGACGATCGCTCATCTAGCACCAAGGGAACGGGTTGCAGGAGACAATTTTTCTCTGCTTTCTCAGTCTGTTTCCTAGTGCCGGTTTGAAGTTCCTGCAGTTTTCACTGTCAAAAAGAGTTGGAGCTGGAACCTCCGCATATATATGTATGGAATGGAGTTTGCATCTGAAAAGAAACTTTGTGTTCCCAACAAGCTAGTTGAAGGACGGCTTTCACACACACTTATCTCTCAGAACAGAGCAAGTGGAGAGACGTTCGTTCATCTAGCACCAAGGGAACGGGTTGCAGGAGAAACTTTTTCTCTGCTTTCTCAGTCTGTTTCCTAGTGCCGGTTTGAAGTTCCTGCAGTTTTCACTGTAAAACCGAGTTGGAGCTTCTACCTCCCCATATATATGTATGGAATGGAGTTTGCAACTGAAAAGGAACTTTGTGTTCCCCACAAACTAGGTGAAGGACGGCTTTCACACGCACTTATCTCTCAGAACTGAGCAAGTGGAGAGACGTTCGTTCATCTAGCACCGAGGGAACGGGTTGCAGGAGACACTTTTTCTCTGCTTTCTCACTCTGTTTCCTACTGCCGGTTTGAAGTTCCTGCAGTTTTCACTGTAAAACTGAGTTGGAGCTTCTACCTCCCCATATATATGTATGGAATGGAGTTTGCAACTGAAAAGAAACTTTTTGTTCCCAACAAGCTTGGTGAAGGATGGCTTTCACACACAATTATCTCTCAGAACAGAGCAAGTGGAGAGACGTACGTTCATCTAGCACCATGGGAACGGATTGCAGGAGAAAATTTTTCTCTGCTTTCTCAGTCTGTTTCCTAGTGCCGGTTTGAAGTTCCTGCAGTTTTCAATGTAAAACCGAGTTGGAGCTTCTACCTCCCCATATATATGTATGGAATGGAGTTTGCAACTGAAAAGGAACTTTGTGTTCCCAACAAGCTAGCTGAAGGACGGCTTTCACACGCAATTATCTCTCAGAACTGAGCAAGTGGAGAGACGTTCGTTCATCTAGCACCAAGGGAACGGGTTGCAGGAGACACTTTTTCTCTGCATTCTCAGTCTGTTTCCTACTGCCGGTTTGAAGTATCTGCTGTTTTCACTGTAAAATCGAGTTGGGGCTTCTACCTAACCATATATATGTATGGAATGGAGTTTGCAACTGAAAAGAAACTTTGTGTTCCCAACAAGCTTGGTGAAAGACGGCTTTCACACACACTTATCTCTCAGAACTTAGCAAGTGGAGAGACGTTCGTTCATCTAGCACCAAGGGAACGGCTTGCAGGAGACACTTTTTCTCTGCTTTCTCAGTCTGTTTCCTAGTGCCGGTTTGAAGTTCCTGCAGTTTTCACTGTAAAACCGAGTTGGCGCTTCTACCTCCCCATATATATGTATGGAATGGAGTTTGCAACTGAAAAGAAACTTTGTGTTCCCAACAATCTAGGTGAAGGACGGCTTTCACACACAATTATCTCTCAGAACTGAGCAAGTGGAGAGACGATCGCTCATCTAGCACCAAGGGAACGGGTTGCAGGAGAAAATTTTTCTCTGCTTTCTCAGTCTGTTTCCTAGTGCCGGTTTGAAGTTCCTGCAGTTTTCACTGTCAAAAAGAGTTGGAGCTGGAACCTCCGCATATATATGTATGGAATGGAGTTTGCATCTGAAAAGAAACTTTGTGTTCCCAACAAGATAGGTGAAGGACGGCTTTCACACACACTTATCTCTCAGAACAGAGCAAGTGGAGACACGTTCGTTCATCTAGCACCAAGGGAACGGGTTGCAGGAGAAACTTTTTGTCTGCTTTCTCAGTCTGTTTCCTAGTGCCGGTTTGAAGTTCCTGCAGTTTTCACTGTAAAACCGAGTTGGAGCTTCTACCTCCCCATATATATGTATGGAATGGAGTTTGCAACTGAAAAGGAACTTTGTGTTCCCCACAAGCTAGGTGAAGGACGGCTTTCAAACGCACTTATCTCTCAGAACTGAGCAAGTGGAGAGACGTTCGTTCATCTAGCACCAAGGGTACGGGTTGCAGGAGACACTTTTTCTCTGCTTTCTCAGTCTGTTTCCTACTGCCGGTTTGAAGTTCCTGCAGTTTTCACTGTAAAACCGAGTTGGAGCTTCTAACTCCCCATATATATATATATGGAATGGAGTTTGCAACTGAAAAGGAACTTTGTGTTCCCAACAAGCTAGGTGAAGGACGGCTTTCACACACAATTATCTCTCAGAACTGAGCAAGTGGAGAGACGTTCGTTCATCTAGCACCAAGGTATCGGGTTGCAGGAGACACTTTTTCTCTGCTTTCTCAGTCTGTTTCCTACTGCCGGTTTGAAGTTCCTGCAGTTTTCACTGTAAAACCGAGTTGGGGCTTCTACCTCCCCATATATATGTATGGAATGGAGTTTGCAACTGAAAAGAAACTTTGTGTTCCCATCAAGCTTGTTGAAGGGCGGCTTTCACACACACTTATCTCTCAGAACTGAGCAAGTGGAGAGACGTTCGTTCATCTAGCACCAAGGGAACGGGTTGCAGGAGACACTTTTTCTCAGCTTTCTCAGTCTGTTTCCTAGTGCTGGTTTGAAGTTCCTGCAGTTTTCACTGTAAAACCGAGTAGGAGCTAGTACCTCCCCATATATACGTATGGAATGGAGTTTGCAACAGAAAAGAAAATTAGTGTTCCCAAAAAGCTAGGTGAAGGACGGCTTTCACACGCACTTATCTCTCAGAACTGAGCAAGTGGAGAGACGTTCGTTCATCTAGCACCAAGGGAACGGGTTGCAGGAGACACATTTTCTCTGCTTTCTCACTAAGTTTCCTACTGCCGGTTTGAAGTTCCTGCAGTTTTCACTGTCAAACCGAGTTGGAGCTTCTACCTTCCCATATATATGTATGGAATGGAGTTTGCAACTGAAAAAAACTTTGTGTTCCCAACAATCTAGGTGAAGGACGGCTTTCACACACAATTATCTCTCAGAACTGAGCAAGTGGAGAGACGTTCGTTCATCTAGCACCAAGGGTACGGGTTGCAGGATACACTTTTTCTCTGCTTTCTCAGTCTGTTTCCTAGTGCCGATTTGAAGTTCCTGCAGTTTTCACTGTCAAAAAGTGTTGGAGCTAGTACCTCCCCATATATATGTATGGAATGTAGTTTGCATCTGAAAAGAAATTTTGTGTTCCCAACAAGCTAGGTGAAGGACGGCTTTCACACACACTTATCTCTCAGAACTGAGCAAGTGGAGAGACGTTCGTTCATCTAGCACCAAGGGAACGGGTTGCAGGAGACACTTTTTCTCTGCTTTCTCAGTCTGTTTCCTAGTGCCGGTTTGAAGTTCCTGCAGTTTTCACTGTAAAACCGAGTTGGAGCTTCTACTGCCCCATATATATGTATGGAATGGAGTTTGCAACTGAAAAGAAACTTTGTGTTCCCAACAAGCTAGGTGAAGGACGGCTTTCACACACACTTATCTCTCAGAACAGAGCAAGTGGAGAGACGTTCGTTCATCTAGCACCAAGGGAACGGGTTGCAGGAGAAACTTTTTCTCTGCTTTCTCAGTCTGTATCCTAGTGCCGGTTTGAAGTTCCTGCAGTTTTCACTGTCAAACCGAGTTGGAGCTAGTACCTCCCCATATATGTGTATGGAATGGAGTTTGCAACTGAAAAGAAACTTTGTGTTCCCAACAAGCTAGGTGAAGGACGGCTTTCACACACACTTATCTCTCAGAACTGAGCAAGTGGAGAGACTTTCGTTCATCTAGCACCAAGGGAACGGGTTTGCAGGAGACACTTTTTCTCTGCTTTCTCAGTCTGTTTCCTAGTGCCGGTTTGAAGTTCCTGCAGTTTTCACTGTCAAACCGAGTTGGAGCTAGTACCTCCCTATATATATAAGTATGGAATGAAGTTTGCAACTGAAAATAAACTTTGTGTTCCCAACAAGATAGGTGAAGGAAGGCATTCACACACACTTATCTCTCAGAACTGAGCAAGTGGAGAGACGTTCGTTCATCTAGCACCAAGGGAACGGGTTGCAGGAGACACTTTTTCTCTGCTTTCTCAGTCTGTTTCCTAGTGCCGGTTTGAAGTTCCTGCAGTTTTCACTGTAAAACCGAGTTGGAGCTTGTACCTCCCCATATATATGTATGGAATGGAGTTTGCAACTGAAAAGAAACTTTGTGTTCCCAACAAGCTAGGTGAAGGACGGCTTTCACACTCACTTATCTCTCAGAACTGAGCAAGTGGAGAGACGTTCGTTCATCTAGCACCAAGGGAACGGGTTGCAGGAGACACTTTTTCTCTGCTTTCTCAGGCTGTTTCCTAGTGCCGGTTTGAAGTTCCTTCAGTTTTCACTGTAAAACTGAGTTGGAGCTTGTACCTCCCCATATATATGTATGGAATGGAGTTTGCAACTGAAAAGAAACTTTGTGTTCCCAACAAGCTAGGTGAAGGACGGCTTTCACACACACTTATCTCTCAGAACTGAGAAAGTGGAGAGACGTTCGTTCATCTAGCACCAAGGGAACGGGTTGCAGGAGATACTTTTTCTCTGCTTTCTCAGTCTGTTTCCTAGTGCCGGTATGAAGTTCCTGCAGTTTTCACTGTCAAACACAGTTGGAGCTAGTACCTCCCCATATATATGTATGGAATTGAGTTTGCAACTGAAAAGAAACTTTGTGTTCCCAACAAGCTAGGTGAAGGACGGCTTTCACACACACTTATCTCTCAGAACTGAGCAAGTGGAGAGATGTTCGTTCATCTAGCACCAAGGGAATGGGTTGCAGGAGACACTTTTTCTCTGCTTTCTCAGTCTGTTTCCTAGTGCCGGTTTGAAGTTCCTGCAGTTTTCACTGTAAAATCGAGTTGGAGCTTCTACCTCCCCATATATATGTATGGAATGGAGTTTGCAACTGAAAAGTAACTTTGTGTTCCCAAGAATCTATGTGAAGGACGGCTTTCACACACACTTAACTCTCTGAACAGAGCAAGTGGAGAGAATTTCGTTCATCTAGCACCAAGGGAACGGGTTGCAGGAGACACTTTTTCTCTGTTTTCTCAGTCTGTTTCCTAGTGCCGGTTTGAAGTTCCTGCAGTTTTCACTGTAAAACCGAGTTGGAGCTTGTTCCTCCCCATATATATGTATGGAATGGAGTTTGCAACTGAAAAGAAACTTTGTGTTCCAAACAAGCTAGGTGAAGGATGGCTTTCACACACACTTATCTCTCAGAACTGAGCAAGTGGAGAGACGTTCGTTCATCTAGCACCAAGGAAACGGGTTGCAGGAGACACTTTTTCTCTGCTTTCTCAGTCTGTTTCCTAGTGCCGGTTTGAAGTTCCTGCAATTTTCACTTTAAAATCGAGTTGGAGCTTCTACCTCCCCATATATATGTATGGAATGGAGTTTGCAACTGAAAAGAAACTTTGTGTTCCCAACAAGCTAGGTGAAGGACGGCTTTCACACACACTTATCTCTCAGAACAGAGCAAGTGGTGAGACGTTCGTTCATCTAGCACCAAGGGAACGGGTTGCAGGAGACACTTTTTCTCTGCTTTCTTAGTCTGTTTCCTAGTGCCGGTTTGAAGTTCCTGCAGTTTTCACTGTAAAACCGAGTTGGAGCTTGTACCTACAAATATATATGTATGGAATGGAGTTTGCAAGTGAAAAGAAACTTTGTGTTCCCAACAAGCTAGGTGAAGGACGGCTTTCACACACACTTATCTCTCAGAACTGAGCAAGTGGAGAGACGTTCGTTCATCTAGCACCAAGGGAACGGGTTGCAGGAGACACTTTTTCTCTGCTTTCTCAGTCTGTTTCCTAGTGCCGGTTTGATGTTCCTGCAGTTTTCACTGTCAAACCGAGTTGGAGCTAGTACCTCCCCATATATATGTATGGAATGGAGTTTGCAACTGAAAAGAATCTTTGTGTTCCCAACAAGCTAGGTGAAGGACGGCTTTCACACACACTTATCTCTCAGAACTGAGCAAGTGGAGAGACGTTCGTTCATCTAGCACCAAGGGAACGGGTTGCAGGAGACACTTTTTCTCTGCTTTCTCAGTCTGTTTCCTAGTGCCGGTTTGAAGTTCCTGCAGTTTTCACTGTCAAACAGAGATGGAGCTAGTACCTCGCTATATATATATGTACGGAATGGAGTTTGCAACTGAAAAGGAACTTTGTGTTCCCAAGAAGCTAGGTGAAGGACGGCTTTCACACACACTTATCTCTCAGAACTGAGCAAGTGGAGAGACGTTCGTTCATCTAGCACCAAGGGAACGGGTTGCAGGAGATACTTTTTCTCTGCTTTCTCAGTCTGTTTCCTAGTGCCGGTTTGATGTTCCTGCAGTTTTCACTGTCAAACCGAGTTGGAGCTAGTACCTCCCCATATATATGTATGGAATGGAGTTTGCAACTGAAAAGAATCTTTGTGTTCCCAACAAGCTAGGTGAAGGACGGCTTTCACACACACTTATCTCTCAGAACTGAGCAAGTGGAGAGACGTTCGTTCATCTAGCACCAAGGGAACGGGTTGCAGGAGACACTTTTTCTCTGCTTTCTCAGTCTGTTTCCCAGTGCCGGTTTGAAGTTCCTGCAGTTTTCACTGTCAAACCGAGTTGGAGCTAGTACCTCCATATATATATATGTACGGAATGGAGTTTGAAACTGAAAAGAAAATTTGTGTTCCCAACAAGCTAGGTGAAGGACGGCTTTCATACTCACTTATCTCTCAGAACTGAGCAAGTGGAGAGACGTTCGTTCATCTAGCACCAAGGGAACGGGTTGCAGGAGACACTTTTTCTCTGCTTTCTCAGTCTGTTTCCTAGTGCCGGTTTGAAGTTCCTGCAGTTTTCACTGTCAAACCGAGTTGGAGCTAGTACCTCCCCTTATATATGTATGGAATGGAGTTTGCAACTGAAAAGAAACTTTGTGTTCCCAACAATCTAGGTGAAGGACGGCTTTCACACACACTTATCTCTCAGAACTGAGCAAGTGGAGAGACGTTCGTTCATCTAGCACCAAGGGAACGGGTTGCAGGAGACACTTTTTCTCTGCTTTCTCAGTCTGTTTCATAGTGCCGGTTTGAAGTTCCTTCAGTTTTCACTGTCAAACCGAGTTGGAACTTCTACCTCCCCATATATATGTATGGAATGGAGTTTGCAACTGAAAGAAACTTTGTGTTCCCAACAAGCTAGGTGAAGGACGGCTTTCACACACACTTATCTCTCAGAACAGAGCAAGTGGAGAGACTTTCGTTCATCTAGCACCAAGGGAACGGGTTGCAGGTGACACTTTTTTTCTGCTTTCTCTGTCTGTTTCCTAGTGCCAGTTTGAAGTTCCTGCAGTTTTCACTGTCAAACCGAGTTGGAGCTAGTACCTCCCCATTTATATGTATGGAATGGAGTTTGCAACTGAAAAGAAAATTTGTGTTCCCAACAATCTAGGTGAAGGACGGCTTCACACACACTTATCTCTCAGAACTGAGCAAGTGGAGAGACGTTCGTTCATCTAGCACCAAGGGAACGGGTTGCAGGAGACACTTTTTCTCTGCTTTCTCAGTCTGTTTCCTAGTGCCGGTTTGAAGTTCCTGCAGTTTTCACTGTAAAACCGAGTTGGAGCTTCTACCTCCAAATATATATGTATGGAATGGAGTTTGCAACTGAAAAGAAACTTTGTGTTCCCAACAAGCTAGGTGAAGTACGGCTTTCACACACACTTATCTCTCAGAACTGAGCAAGTGGAGAGACGTTCGTTCATCTAGCACCAAGGGAACGGGTGGCAGGAGACACTTTTTCTCTGCTTTCTCAGTCTGTTTCCTAGTGCCTGTTTGATGTTCCTGCAGTTTTCACTGTCAAACCGAGTTGGAGCTAGTACCTCCCTCTATATATATGTACGGAATGGCGTTTGCAACTGAAAAAAACTTTGTGTTCCCAACAAGCTAGGTGAAGGACGGCTTTCACACACACTTATCTCTCACAACTGAGCAAGTGGAGAGACGTTCGTTCATCTAGCACCAAGGGAACGGGTTGCAGGAGACACTTTTTCTCTGCTTTCTCAGTCTGTTTCCTAGTGCCGGTTTGAAGTTCCTGCAGTTTTCACTGTCAAACCGAGTTGGAGCTTGTACCTCCCCATATATATGTATGGAATGGAGTTTGCAACTGAAAAGAAACTTTGTGTTCCCAACAAGCTAGGTGAAGGACGGCTTTCACACACATTATCTCTCAGAACTGAGAAAGTGGAGAGACGTTCGTTCATCTAGCACCAAGGGAACGGGTTGCAGGAGACACTTTTTCTCTGCTTTCTCAGTCTGTTTCCTAGTGCCGGTTTGAAGTTCCTGCAGTTTTCACTGTCAAACAGAGTTGGAGCTTCTACCTCCCCATATATATGTATGGAAAGGAGTTTGCAACTGAAAAGAAACTTTGTGTTCCCAACAAGCTAGGTGAAGGACGGCTTTCACACACACTTATCTCTCAGAACTGAGCAAGTGGAGAGACGTTCGTTCATCTAGCACCAAGGGAACGGGTTGCAGGAGACACTTTTTCTCTGCTTTCTCATTATGATCCCAGTGCCGGTTTGAAGTTCCTGCAGTTTTCACTGTCAAAACGAGTTGGAGCTTCTACCTCCCCATATATATGTATGGAATGGAGTTTGCAACTGAAAAGAAACTTTGTGTTCCCAACAAGCTAGGTGAAGGACGGCTTTCACACACACTTATCTCTCAGAAAAGAACAAGTGGAGAGACTTTCGTTCATCTAGCACCAAGGGAACGGGTTGCAGGAGACACTTTTTCTCTGCTTCTCAGTCTGTTTCCTAGTGCCAGTTTGAAGTTCCTGCAGTTTTCACTGACAAACCGATTTGGAGCTAGTACCTCCCCATATATATGTATGGAATGGAGTTTGCAAATGAAAAGAAAATTTGTGTTCCCAACAATCTAGGTGAAGGACGGCTTTCACACACACTTATCTCTCAGAACTGAGCACGTGGAGAGACGTTCGTTCATCTAGCACCAAGAGAACGGGTTGCAGGAGGCACTTTTTCTCTACTTTCTCAGTCTGTTTCCTAGTGCCGGTTTGAAGATCCTGCAGTTTTCACAGTAAAACCGAGTTGGAGCTTCTACCTCCAAATATATATGTATGGAATGGAGTTTGCAACTGAAAAGAAACTTTGTGTTCCCAACAAGCTATGTGAAGGACGGCTTTCACACACACTTATCTCTCAGAACAGAGCAAGTGGAGAGACGTTCGTTCATCTAGCACCAAAGGAACGTGTTGCAGGAGACACTTTTTCTCTGCTTTCTCAGTCTGTTTCCTAGTGCCGGTTTGAAGTTCCTGCAGTTTTCACTGTCAAACCGAGTTGGAGCTAGTACCTCCCCATATATATGTATGGAATGGAGTTTGCAACTGAAAAAAAACTTTGTGTTCCCAACAAGCTATGTGAAGCTCGGCTTTCACACACACTTATCTCTCAGAACTGAGCAAGTGAAGAGACGTTCGTTCATCTAGCACCAATGGAACGGGTTGCAGGAGACACTTTTTCTCTTCTTTCTCAGTATGTTTCCTAGTGCCGGTTTGAAGTTCCTGCAGTTTTCACTGTAAAACCGAGTTGAAGCTTCTACCTCCCCATATATATGTATGGAATGGAGTTTGCAACTGAAAAGAAACTTTGTGTTCCCAACAAGCTAGGTGAAGGACGGCTTTCAAACACACTTATCTCTCAGAACAGAGCAATTGGAGAGACGTTCGTTCATCTAGCACCAAGGGAAAGGTTTGCAGGAGACACTTTTTCTCTGCTTTCTCACTCTGTTTCCTATTGCCGGTTTGAAGTTCCTGCAGTTTTCACTGTCAAACCGAGTTGGAGCTAGTACCTCCCCATATATATGTATGGAATGGAGTTTGCAACTGAAAAGAAACTTTGTGTTCCCAACAAGCTAGTTGAAGGACGGCTTTCACACACAATTATCTCTCAGAACTGAGCAAGTGGAGAGACGTTCGTTCATCTAGCACCAAGGGAACGGGTTGCAGGTGACAATTTTTCTCTGCTTTCTCAGTCTGTTTCCTAGTGCCGGTTTGAAGTTCCTGCAGTTTTCACTGTAAAACCGAGTTGGAGCTTCTACCACCCCATATATATGTATGGAATGGAGTTTGCAACTGAAAAGATACTTTGTGTTCCCAACAAGCTAGTTGAAGGACGGCTTTCACACACACTTATCTCTCAGAACTGAGCAAGTGGAGAGACGTTCGTTCATCTAGCACCAAGGGAACGGGTTGCAGGAGACACTTTTTCTCTGCTTTCTCAGTCTGTTTCCTAGTGCCGGTTTGAAGTTCCTGCAGTTTTCACTGTCAAACCGAGTTGGAGCTAGTACCTCCCCATATATATGTATGGAATGGAGTTTGCAACTGAAAAGAAACTTTGTGTTCCCAACAATCTAGGTGAAGGACGGCTTTCACACACACTTATCTCTCAGAACTGAGCAAGTGGAGAGACGTTCGTTCATCTAGCACCAAGGGAACGGTTTGCAGGAGACACTTTTTCTCTGCTTTCTCAGTCTGTTTCATAGTGCCGGTTTGAAGTTCCTTCAGTTTTCACTGTCAAACCGAGTTGGAACTTCTACCTCCCCATATATATGTATGGAATGGAGTTTGCAACTGAAAAGAAACTTTGTGTTCCCAACAAGCTAGGTGAAGGACGGCTTTCACACACACTTATCTCTCAGAACTGAGCACGTGGAGAGACGTTCGTTCATCTAGCACCAAGGGAACGGGTTGCAGGAGACACTTTTTCTCTGCTTTCTCAGTCTGTTTCCTAGTGCCGGTTTGAAGTTCCTGCAGTTTTCACTGTCAAACAGAGTTGGAGCTAGTACCTCCCCATATATATGTATGGAATGGAGTTTGCAACTGAAAAGAAACTTTGTGTTCCCAACAATCTAGGTGAAGGACGGCTTTCACACACACTTATCTCTCAGAACTGAGCAAGTGGAGAGACGTTCGTTCATCTAGCACCAAGGGAACGGGTTGCAGGAGACACTTTTTCTCTGCTTTCTCAGTCTGTTTCATAGTGCCGGTTTGAAGTTCCTTCAGTTTTCACTGTCAAACCGAGTTGGAACTTCTACCTCCCCATATATATGTATGGAATGGAGTTTGCAACTGAAAGAAACTTTGTGTTCCCAACAAGCTAGTTGAAGGACGGCTTTCACACACACTTATCTCTCAGAACTGAGCAAGTGGAGAGACGTTCGTTCATCTAGCACCAAGGGAACGTGTTGCAGGAGACACTTTTTCTCTGCTTTCTCAGTCTGTTTCATAGTGCCGGTTTGAAGTTCCTGCAGTTTTCACTGTAAAACCGAGTTGGAGCTTCTACCACCCCATATATATGTATGGAATGGAGTTTGCAACTGAAAAGAAACTTTGTGTTCCCAACAAGCTAGTTGAAGGACGGCTTTCACACACACTTATCTCTCAGAACTGAGCAAGTGGAGAGACGTTCGTTCATCTAGCACCAAGGGAACGGGTTGCAGGAGACACTTTTTCTCTGCTTTCTCAGTCTGTTTCCTAGTGCCGGTTTGAAGTTCCTGCAGTTTTCACTGTCAAACCGAGTTGGAGCTAGTACCTCCCCATATATATGTATGGAATGGAGTTTGCAACTGAAAAGAAACTTTGTGTTCCCAACAATCTAGGTGAAGGACGGCTTTCACACACACTTATCTCTCAGAACTGAGCAAGTGGAGAGACGTTCGTTCATCTAGCACCAAGGGAACGGTTTGCAGGAGACACTTTTTCTCTGCTTTCTCAGTCTGTTTCATAGTGCCGGTTTGAAGTTCCTTCAGTTTTCACTGTCAAACCGAGTTGGAACTTCTACCTCCCCATATATATGTATGGAATGGAGTTTGCAACTGAAAAGAAACTTTGTGTTCCCAACAAGCTAGGTGAAGGACGGCTTTCACACACACTTATCTCTCAGAACTGAGCACGTGGAGAGACGTTCGTTCATCTAGCACCAAGGGAACGGGTTGCAGGAGACACTTTTTCTCTGCTTTCTCAGTCTGTTTCCTAGTGCCGGTTTGAAGTTCCTGCAGTTTTCACTGTCAAACAGAGTTGGAGCTAGTACCTCCCCATATATATGTATGGAATGGAGTTTGCAACTGAAAAGAAACTTTGTGTTCCCAACAATCTAGGTGAAGGACGGCTTTCACACACACTTATCTCTCAGAACTGAGCAAGTGGAGAGACGTTCGTTCATCTAGCACCAAGGGAACGGGTTGCAGGAGACACTTTTTCTCTGCTTTCTCAGTCTGTTTCATAGTGCCGGATTGAAGTTCCTTCAGTTTTCACTGTCAAACCGAGTTGGAACTTCTACCTCCCCATATATATGTATGGAATGGAGTTTGCAACTGAAAGAAACTTTGTGTTCCCAACAAGCTAGGTGAAGGACGGCTTTCACACACACTTATCTCTCAGAACTGAGCACGTGGAGAGACGTTCGTTCATCTAGCACCAAGGGAACGGGTTGCAGGAGACACTTTTTCTCTGCTTTCTCAGTCTGTTTCCTAGTGCCGGTTTGAAGTTCCTGCAGTTTTCACTGTCAAACCGAGTTGGAGCTAGTACCTCCCCATATATATGTATGGAATGGAGTTTGCAACTGAAAAGAAACTTTGTGTTCCCAACAATCTAGGTGAAGGACGGCTTTCACACACACTTATCTCTCAGAACTGAGCAAGTGGAGAGACGTTCGTTCATCTAGCACCAAGGGAACGGGTTGCAGGAGACACTTTTTCTCTGCTTTCTCAGTCTGTTTCATAGTGCCGGTTTGAAGTTCCTTCAGTTTTCACTGTCAAACCGAGTTGGAACTTCTACCTCCCCATATATATGTATGGAATGGAGTTTGCAACTGAAAGAAACTTTGTGTTCCCAACAAGCTAGGTGAAGGACGGCTTTCACACACACTTATCTCTCAGAACTGAGCACGTGGAGAGACGTTCGTTCATCTAGCACCAAGGGAACGGGTTGCAGGAGACACTTTTTCTCTGCTTTCTCAGTCTGTTTCCTAGTGCCGGTTTGAAGTTCCTGCAGTTTTCACTGTCAAACCGAGTTGGAGCTAGTACCTCCCCATATATATGTATGGAATGGAGTTTGCAACTGAAAAGAAACTTTGTGTTCCCAACAATCTAGGTGAAGGACGGCTTTCACACACACTTATCTCTCAGAACTGAGCAAGTGGAGAGACGTTCGTTCATCTAGCACCAAGGGAACGGGTTGTAGGAGACACTTTTTCTCTGCTTTCTCAGTCTGTTTCATAGTGCCGGTTTGAAGTTCCTTCAGTTTTCACTGTCAAACCGAGTTGGAACTTCTACCTCCCCATATATATGTATGGAATGGAGTTTGCAACTGAAAGAAACTTTGTGTTCCCAACTAGCTATGTGAAGGACGGCTTTCACACACACTTATCTCTCAGAACAGAGCAAGTGGAGAGACGTTCGTTCATCTAGCACCAAAGGAACGTGTTGCAGGAGACACTTTTTCTCTGCTTTCTCAGTCTGTTTCCTAGTGCCGGTTTGAAGTTCCTGCAGTTTTCACTGTCAAACCGAGTTGGAGCTAGTACCTCCCCATATATATGTATGGAATGGAGTTTGCAACTGAAAAGAAACTTTGTGTTCCCAACAAGCTATGTGAAGCTCGGCTTTCACACACACTTATCTCTCAGATCTGAGCAAGTGAAGAGACGTTCGTTCATCTAGCACCAAGGGAACGGGTTGCAGGAGACACTTTTTCTCTGCTTTCTCAGTATATTTCCTAGTGCCGGTTTGAAGTTCCTGCAGTTTTCACTGTAAAACCGAGTTGAAGCTTCTACCTCCCCATATATATGTATGGAATGGAGTTTGCAACTGAAAAGAAACTTTGTGTTCCCAACAAGCTAGGTGAAGGACGGCTTTCAAACACACTTATCTCTCAGAACAGAGCAATTGGAGAGACGTTCGTTCATCTAGCACCAAGGGAACGGTTTGCAGGAGACACTTTTTCTCTGCTTTCTCACTCTGTTTCCTATTGCCGGTTTGAAGTTCCTGCAGTTTTCACTGTCAAACCGAGTTGGAGCTAGTACCTCCCCATATATATGTATATAATGGAGTTTGCAACTGAAAAGAAACTTTGTGTTCCCAACAAGCTAGTTGAAGGACGGCTTTCACACACAATTATCTCTCAGAACTGAGCAAGTGGAGAGACGTTCGTTCATCTAGCACCAAGGGAACGGGTTGCAGGTGACACTTTTTCTCTGCTTTCTCAGTCTGTTTCCTAGTGCCGGTTTGAAGTTCCTGCAGTTTTCACTGTAAAACCGAGTTGGAGCTTCTACCACCCCATATATATGTATGGAATGGAGTTTGCAACTGAAAAGAAACTTTGTGTTCCCAACAAGCTAGTTGAAGGACGGCTTTCACACACACTTATCTCTCAGAACTGAGCAAGTGGAGAGACGTTCGTTCATCTAGCACCAAGGGAACGGGTTGCAGGAGACACTTTTTCTCTGCTTTCTCAGTCTGTTTCCTAGTGCCGGTTTGAAGTTCCTGCAGTTTTCACTGTCAAACCGAGTTGGAGCTAGTACCTCCCCATATATATGTATGGAATGGAGTTTGCAACTGAAAAGAAACTTTGTGTTCCCAACAATCTAGGTGAAGGACGGCTTTCACACACACTTATCTCTCAGAACTGAGCAAGTGGAGAGACGTTCGTTCATCTAGCACCAAGGGAACGGGTTGCAGGAGACACTTTTTCTCTGCTTTCTCAGTATGTTTCCTAGTGCCGGTTTGAAGTTCCTGCAGTTTTCACTGTAAAACCGAGTTGAAGCTTCTACCTCCCCATATATATGTATGGAATGGAGTTTGCAACTGAAAAGAAACTTTGTGTTCCCAACAAGCTAGGTGAAGGACGGCTTTCAAACACACTTATCTCTCAGAACAGAGCAATTGGAGAGACGTTCGTTCATCTAGCACCAATGGAACGGGTTGCAGGAGACACTTTTTCTCTGCTTTCTCACTCTGTTTCCTATTGCCGGTTTGAAGTTCCTGCAGTTTTCATTGTCAAACCGAGTTGGAGCTAGTACCTCCCCATATATATGTATGGAATGGAGTTTGCAACTGAAAAGAAACTTTGTGTTCCCAACAAGCTAGTTGAAGGACGGCTTTCACACACAATTATCTCTCAGAACTGAGCAAGTGGAGAGACGTTCGTTCATCTAGCACCAAGGGAACGGGTTGCAGGTGACACTTTTTCTCTGCTTTCTCAGTCTGTTTCCTAGTGCCGGTTTGAAGTTCCTGCAGTTTTCACTGTAAAACCGAGTTGGAGCTTCTACCACCCCATATATATGTATGGAATGGAGTTTGCAACTGAAAAGAAACTTTGTGTTCCCAACAAGCTAGTTGAAGGACGGCTTTCACACACACTTATCTCTCAGAACTGAGCAAGTGGAGAGACGTTCGTTCATCTAGCACAAGGGAACGGGTTGCAGGAGACACTTTTTCTCTGCTTTCTCAGTCTGTTTCCTAGTGCCGGTTTGAAGTTCCTGCAGTTTTCACTGTAAAACCGAGTTGGAGCTTCTACCACCCCATATATATGTATGGAATGGAGTTTGCAACTGAAAAGAAACTTTGTGTTCCCAACAAGCTAGTTGAAGGACGGCTTTCACACACACTTATCTCTCAGAACTGAGCAAGTGGAGAGACGTTCGTTCATCTAGCACCAAGGGAACGGGTTGCAGGTGACACTTTTTCTCTGCTTTCTCAGTCTGTTTCCTAGTGCCGGTTTGAAGTTCCTGCAGTTTTCACTGTAAAACCGAGTTGGAGCTTCTACCTCCAAATATATATTTATGGAATGGAGTTTGCAACTGAAAAGAAACTTTGTGTTCCCAACAAGCTATGTGAAGGACGGCTTTCACACACACTTATCTCTCAGAACAGAGCAAGTGGAGAGGCGTTCGTTCATCTAGCACCAATGGAACGGGTTGCAGGAGACACTTTTTCTCTGCTTTCTCAGTATGTTTCCTAGTGCCGGTTTGAAGTTCCTGCAGTTTTCACTGTAAAACCTAGTTGAAGCTTCTACCTCCCCATATATATGTATGGAATGGAGTTTGCAACTGAAAAGAAACTTTGTGTTCCCAACAAGCTAGGTGAAGGACGGCTTTCACACACACTTATCTCTCAGAACAGAGCAAGTGGAGAGACGTTCGTTCATCTAGCACCAAGGGAACGGTTTGCAGGAGACACTTTTTCTCTGCTTTCTCACTCTGTTTCCTATTGCCGGTTTGAAGTTCCTGCAGTTTTCACTGTCAAACCGAGTTGGAGCTAGTACCTCCCCATATATATGTATGGAATGGAGTTTGCAACTGAAAAGAAACTTTGTGTTCCCAACAAGCTAGGTGAAGAACGGCTTTCACACACACTTATCTCTCAGAACTGAGCAAGTGGAGAGACGTTCGTTCATCTAGCACCAAGGGAACGGGTTGCAGGAGACACTTTTTCTCTGCTTTCTCAGTCTGTTTCCTAGTGCCGGTTTGAAGTTCCTGCAGTTTTCACTGTCAAACCGAGTTGGAGCTAGTACCTCCCTATATATATATGTACGGAATGGAGTTTGCAACTGAAAAGAAACTTTGTGTTCCCAACAAGCTATGTGAAGGACGGCTTTCACACACACTTATCTCTCAGAACAGAGCAAGTGGAGAGACTTTCGTTCATCTATCACCAAAGGAACGTGTAGCAGGAGACACTTTTTCTCTGCTTTCTCAGTCTGTTTCCTAGTGCCGGTTTGAAGTTCCTGCAGTTTTCACTGTCAAACCGATTTGGAGCTAGTACCTCCCCATATATATGTATGGAATGGAGTTTGCAACTGAAAAGAAACTTTGTGTTCCCAACAAGCTAGGTGAAGCTCGGCTTTCACACACACTTATCTCTCAGATCTGAGCAAGTGGAGAGACGTTCGTTCATCTAGCACCAAGGGAACGGTTTGCAGGAGACACTTTTTCTCTGCTTTCTCAGTCTGTTTCCTAGTGCCGGTTTGAAGTTCCTGCAGTTTTCACTGTCAAACCGAGTTGGAGCTAGTACCTCCCTATATATATATGTACGGAATGGAGTTTGCAACTGAAAAGAAACTTTGTGTTCCCAACAAGGTAGGTGAAGTACGGCTTTCACACACACTTATCTCTCAGAACTGAGCAAGTGGAGAGACGTTCGTTCATCTAGCACCAAGGGAACGGGTTGCAGGAGACACTTTTTCTCTGCTTTCTCAGTCTGTTTCCTAGTGCCGGTTTGAAGTTCCTGCAGTTTTCACTGTCAAACCGAGTTGGAGCTAGTACCTCCCCATATATATGTATAGAATGGAGTTTGCAACTGAAAAGAAACTTTGTGTTCCCAACAAGCTAGTTGAAGGACGGCTTTCACACACACTTATCTCTCAGAACTGAGCAAGTGGAGAGACGTTCGTTCATCTAGCACCAAGGGAACGGGTTGCAGGAGACACTTTTTCTCTGCTTTCTCAGTCTGTTTCCTAGTGCCGGTTTGAAGTTCTTGCAGTTTTCACTGTAAAACCGAGTTGGAGCTTCTACCTCCCCATATATATGTATGGAATGGAGTTTGCAACTGAAAAGAAACTTTGTGTTCCCAACAAGCTAGGTGAAGGACGGCTTTCACACACACTTATCTCTCAGAACTGAGCAAGTGGAGAGACGTTCGTTCATCTAGCACCAAGGGAACGGGTTGCAGGAGACACTTTTTCTCTGCTTTCTCAGTCTGTTTCCAAGTGCCGGTTTGAAGTTCCTGCAGTTTTCACTGTAAAACCGAGTCGGAGCTTCTACCTCCAAATATATATGTATGGAATGGAGTTTGCAACTGAAAAGAAACTTTGTGTTCCCAACAAGCTAGGTGAAGGACGGCTTTCACACACACTTATCTCTCAGAACAGAGCAAGTGGAGAGACGTTCGTTCATCTAGCACCAAGGGAACGGTTTGCAGGAGACACTTTTTCTCTGCTTTCTCAGTCTGTTTCCTAGTGCCGGTTTGAAGTTCCTGCAATTTTCACTGTCAAACCGAGTTGGAGCTAGTACCTCCCCATATATATGTATGGATTGATGTTTGCAACTGAAAAGTAACTTTGTGTTCCCAACAAGCTAGGTGAAGGACGGCTTTCACACACACTTATCTCTCAGAACTGAGCAAGTGGAGAGACGTTCGTTCATCTAGCACCAAGGGAACGGGTTGCAGGAGACACTTATTCTCTGCTTTCTCAGTATGGTTCCTAGTGCCGGTTTTAAGTTCCTGCAGTTTTCACTGTAAAACCGATTTGGAGCTAGTACCTCCCAATATATATGTATGGAATGAAGTTTGCAACTGAAAAGAAACTTTGTGTTCCCAACAAGCTAGGTGAAGGACGGCTTTCACACACACTTATCTCTCAGAACAGAGCAAGTGGAGAGACGTTCGTTCATCTAGCACCAAAGGAACGGGTTGCAGGAGACACTTTTTCTCTGCTTTCTCAGTCTGTTTCCTAGTGCCGGTTTGAAGTTCCTGCAGTTTTCACTGTCAAACCGAGTTGGAGCTAGTACCTCCCCATATATATGTATGGAATGGAGTTTGCAACTGAAAAGAAACTTTGTGTTCCCAACAAGCTAGGTGAAGGACGGCTTTCACACACACTTATCACTCAGAACTGAGCAAGTGGAGAGACGTTCGTTCATCTAGCACCAAGGGAACGGTTTGCAGGAGACACATTTTCTCTGCTTTCTCAGTCTGTTTCCTAGTGCCGGTTTGAAGTTCCTGCAGTTTTCACTGTCAAACCGAGTTGGAGCTAGTACCTCCCTTTATATATATGTACGGAATGGAGTTTGCAATTGAAAAGAAACTTTGTGTTTCCAACAGGCTAGGTGAAGGACGGCTTTCACACACACTTATCTCTCAGAACTGAGCAAGTGGAGAGACGTTCGTTCATCTAGCACCAATGGAACGGGTTGCAGGAGATACTATTTCTCTGTTTTCTCAGTCTGTATCCTAGTGCCGGTTTGAAGTTCCTGCAGTTTTCACTGTCAAACCGAGTTGGAGCTAGTTCCTCCCCATATATATGTATGGAATGGAGTTTGCAACTGAATAGAAACTTTGTGTTCCCAACAAGCTAGGTGAAGGACGGCTTACACACACACATATCTCTCAGAACTGAGCAAGTGGAGAGACGTCCGTTCATGTAGCACCAAGGGAACGGGTTGCAGGAGGCACTTTTTCTCTGCTTTCTCAGTCTGTTTCCTAGTGTCGGTTTGAAGTTCCTGCAGTTTTCACTGTAAAACCGAGTTGAAGCTTCTACCTCCCCATATATATGTATGGAATGGAGTTTGCATCTGAAAAGAAACTTTGTGTTCCCAACAAGCTAGGTGAAGGACGGCTTTCACACACACTTATCTCTCAGAACAGAGCAAGTGGAGAGACGTTCGTTCATCTAGCACCAAGGGAACGGTTTGCAGGAGACACTTTTTTTCTGCTTTCTCAGTCTGTTTCCTATTGCCGGTTTGAAGTTCCTGCAGTTTTCACTGTCAAACCGAGTTGGAGCTAGTACCTCCCTATATATATATGTACGGAATGGAGTTTGCAACTGAAAAGAAACTTTGTGTTCCCAACAAGCTATGTGAAGGACGGCTTTCACACACACTTATCTCTCAGAACAGAGCAAGTGCAGAGACTTTCGTTCATCTAGCACCAAAGGAACGTGTTGCAGGGGACACTTTTTCTCTGCTTTCTCAGTCTGTTTCCTAGTACCGGTTTGAAGTTCCTGCAGTTTTCACTGTCAAACTGAGTTGGAGCTAGTACCTCCCCATATATATGTATGGAATGGAGTTTGCAACTGAAAAGAAACTTTGTGTTCCCAACAAGCTAGGTGAAGCTCGGCTTTCACACACACTTATCTCTCAGATCTGAGCAAGTGGAGAGACGTTCGTTCATCTAGCACCAAGGGAACGGGTTGCAGGAGACACTTTTTCTCTCCATTCTCAGTATGTTTCCTAGTGCCGGTTTGAAGTTCCTGCCGTTTTCACTGTAAAACCGAGTTGAAGCTTCTACCTCCCCATATATATGTATGGAATGGAGTTTGCAACTGAAAAGAAACTTTGTGTTCCCAACAAGCTAGGTGAAGGACGGCTTTCACACACATTTATCTCTCAGAACAGAGCAAGTGGAGAGACGTTCGTTCATTAGCACCAAGGGAACGGTTTGCAGGAGACACTTTTTCTCTGCTTTCTCAGTCTGTTTCCTATTGCCGGTTTGAAGTTCCTGCAGTTTTCACTGTCAAACCGAGTTGGAGCTAGTACCTCCCCATATATATGTATGGAATGGAGTTTGCAACTGAAAAGAAACTTTGTGTTCCCAACAAGCTAGGTGAAGGACGGCTTTCACACACACTTATCTCTCAGAACTGAGCAAGTGGAGAGACGTTCGTTCATCTAGCACCAAGGGAACGGGTTGCAGGAGACACTTTTTCTCTGCTTTCTCAGTCTGTTTCCTAGTGCCGGTTTGAAGTTCCTGCAGTTTTCACTGTCAAACCGAGTTGGAGCTAGTACCTCCTTTATATATATGTACGGAATGGAGTTTGCAACTGAAAAGAATCTTTGTGTTTCCAACAGGCTAGGTGAAGCACGGCTTTCACACACAATTATCTCTCAGAACTGAGCAAGTGGAGAGACGTTCGTTCATCTAGCACCAAGGGAACGGGTTGCAGGAGACACTTTTTCTCTGCTTTCTCAGTCTGTTTCCTAGTGCCGGTTTGAAGTTCCTGCAGTTTTCACTGTCAAACCGAGTTGGAGCTAGTTCCTCCCCATATATATGTATGGAATGGAGTTTGCAACTGAATAGAAACTTTGTGTTCCCAACAAGCTAGGTGAAGGACGGCTTTCACACACACTTATCTCTCAGAACTGAGCAAGTGGAGAGACGTTCGTTCATCTAGCACCAAGGGAACGGCTTGCAGGATGCACTTTTTCTCTGTTTTCTCAGTCTGTTTCCTAGTGCCGGTTTGAAGTTCCTGCAGTTTTCACTGTCAAACCTAGTTGGAGCTTCTACCTCCCCATATATATGTATGGAATGGAGTTTGCAACTGAAAAGAAACTTTGTGTTCCCAACAAGCTATTTGAAGGACGGCTTTCACACACACTTATCTCTCAGAACTGAGCAAGTGGAGAGACGTTCGTTCATCTAGCACCAAGGGAACGGGTTGCAGGAGACACTTTTTCTCTGCTTTCTCAGTCTGTTTCCTAGTGCCAGTTTGAAGTTCCTGCAGTTTTCACTGTAAAACCGAGTTGGAGCTAGTACCTCCCCATATATATGTATGGAATGGTGTTTGCAACTGAAAAGAAACTTTGTGTTCCCAACAAGCTAGGTGAAGGACGGCTTTCACACACATTTATCTCTCAGAACAGAGCAAGTGGAGAGACGTTCGTTCATCTAGCTCCAAGGGAACGGGTTGCAGGATACACTTTTTCTCTGCTTTCTCAGTCTGTTTCCTAGTGCCAGTTTGAAGTTCCTGCAGTTTTCACTGTCAAACCGAGTTGGAGCTAGAACCTCCCCATATACATGTATGGAATGAAGTTTGCAACTGAAAAGAAAATTTGTGTTCCCAACAAGCTAGGTGAAGGACGGCTTTCACACACACTTATCTCTCAGAACTGAGCAAGTGGAGAGACGTTCGTTCATCTAGCACCAAGGGAACGGGTTGCAGGAGACACTTTTTCTATGCTTTCTCAGTCTGTTTCCAAGTGCCGGTTTGAAGTTCCTGCAGTTTTCACTGTAAAATCGAGTTGGAGCTTCTACCTCCAAATATATATGTATGGAATGGAGTTTTCAACTGAAAAGATACTTTGTGTTCCCAACTAGCTAGGTGAAGGACGGCTTTCACACACACTTATCTCTCAGAACTGAGCAAGTGGAGAGACGTTCGTTCATCTAGCACCAAGGGAACGGGTTGCAGGAGAAACTTTTTCTCTGCTTTCTCAGTCTGTTTACTAGTGCCGGTTTGAAATTCCTGCAGTTTTCACTGTCAAACCGAGTTGGAGCTAGTACCTCCCCATATATATGTATGGAATGGAGTTTGCAACTTGAAAAGAAACTTTGTGTTCAAAACAAGCTAGGTGAAGGACGGCTTTCACACACACTTATCTCTCAGAACTGAGCAAGTGGAGAGACGTTCGTTCATCTAGCACCAAGGGAACGGGTTGCAGGAGACACATTTTCTCTGCTTTCTCAGTGTGTTTCCTAGTGCATTTTTGAAGTTCCTGCAGTTTTCACTATAAAACCGAGTTGGAGCTTCTACCTCCCCATATATATGCATGGAATGGAGTTAGCAACTGAAAAGAAACTTTGTGTTCCCAACAAGCTAGGTGAAAGACGGCTTTCACACACACTTATCTCTCAGAACAGAGCAAGTGGAGAGACTTTCGTTCATCTAGCACCAAGGGAACGGGTTGCAGGAGACACTATTTCTCTGCATTCTCAGTCTGTTTCCTAGTGCCGGTTTGAAGTTCCTGCAGGTTTCACTGTGAAACCGAGTTGGAGCTACTTCCTCCCCATATATATGTATGAAATGGAGTTTGCAACTGAAAAAAACTTTGTGTTCCCAACAAGCTAGTTGAAGGACGGCTTTCACACACACTTATCTCTCAGAACTGAGCAAGTGGAGAGACGTTCGTTCATCTAGCACCAAGGGAACGGGTTGCAGGAGACACTTTTTCTCTGATTTCTCAGTCTGTTTCCTAGTGCCAGTTTGAAGTTCCTGCAGTTTTCACTGTCAAACCGAGTTGGAGCTAGAACCTCCCCATATACATGTATGGAATGGAGTTTGCAACTGAAAAGAAACTTTGTGTTCCCAACAAGCTAGGTGAAGGACGGCTTTCACACACACTTATCTCTCAGAACTGAGCAAGTGGAGAGACGTTCGTTCATCTAGCACCAAGGGAACGGGTTGCAGGAGACACTTTTTCTCTGCTTTCTCAGTCTGTTTCCTAGTGCCTTTTTGAAGTTCCTGCAGTTTTCACTATAAAAATGTTTTGGAGCTTCTACCTCCCCATATATATGTATGGAATGGAGTTTGCAACTGAAAAGAAACTTTGTGTTCCCAAAAAGCTAGGTGAAGGACGGCTTTCACAAACACTTATCTCTCAGAACTGAGCAAGTGGAGAGACGTTCGTTCATCTAGCACCAAGGGAACGGGTTGCAGGAAACACTTTTTCTCTGCTTTCTCAGTCTGTTTCCTAGTGCCGGTTTGAAGTTCCTGCAGTTTTCACTGTAAAAACGAGTTGGAGCTAGTACCTCCCCATATATATGTATGGAATGGAGTTTGCAACTGAAAAGAAACTTTGTGTTCCCAACAAGCTAGGTGAAGGACGGCTTTCACACACACTTATCTCTCAGAACTGAGCAAGTGTAGAGACGTTCGTTCATCTAGCACCAAGGGAACGGGTTGCAGGAGACACTTTTTCTCTGCTTTCTCAGTCTGTTTCCTAGTGCCGGTTTGAAGTTCCTGCAGTTTTCATTGTAAAACCGAGTTGGAGCTAGTACCTCCCCATATATATGTATGGAATGGAGTTTGCAACTGAAAAGAAACTTTGTGTTCCCAACAAGCTAGGTGAAGGACGGCTTTCACACACACTTATCTCTCAGAACTGAGCAAGTGGAGAGACGTTCGTTAATCTAGCACCAAGGGAACGGGTTGCAGGATACACTTTTTCTCTGCATTCTCAGTCTGTTTCCTAGTGCCGGTTTGAAGTTCCTGCAGTTTTCACTGTAAAACCGAGTTGGAGCTTGTACCTCCCCATATATATGTATGGAATGGAGTTTGCAACTGAAAAGAAACTTTGTGTTCCCAACAAGCTAGGTGAAGGACGGCTTTCACACACACTTATCTCTCAGAACTGAGCAAGTGGAGAGACGTTCGTTCATCTAGCACCAAGGGAACGGGATGCAGGAGACACTTTTTCTCTGCTTTCTCAGTCTGTTTCCCAGTGCCGCTTTGAAGTTCCTGCAGTTTTCACTGTAAAACCGTGTTGGAGCTTCTACCTCCCCAAATATATGTATGGAATGGAGTTTGCAACTGAAAAGAAACTTTGTGTTCCCAACAAGCTAGGTGAAGGACGGCTTTCACACACACTTATCTCTCAGAACAGAGCAAGTGGAGAGACGTTCGTTTATCTAGCACCAAGGGAACGGGTTGCAGGAGACACTATTTCTCTGCTTTCTCAGTCTGTTTCCTAGTGCCGGTTTGAAGTTCCTGCAGTTTTCACTGTAAAACCGAGTTGGAGCTAGTACCTCCCTATATATATGTATGGAATGGAGTTTGCAACTGAAAAGAAACTTTGTGTTCCCAACAAGCTAGGTGAAGGACGGCTTTCACACACACTTATCTCTCAGAACTGAGCAAGTGGAGAGACGTTCGTTCAACTAGCACCAAGGGAACGGGTTGCAGGAGACACTTTTTCTCTGCTTTCTCAGTCTGTTTCCTAGTGTCGGTTTGAAGTTCCTGCAGTTTTCACTGTAAAACCGAGTTGGAGCTAGTACCTCCCCATATATATGTATGGAATGGAGTTTGCAACTGAAAAGAAACTTTGTGTTCCCAACAAGCTAGTTGAAGGACGGCTTTCACACACACTTATCTCTCAGAAATGAGCAAGTGTAGAGACGTTCGTTCATCTAGCACCAAGGGAACGGGTTGCAGGAGACACTTTTTCTCTGCTTTCTCAGTCTGTTTCCTAGTGCCGGTTTGAAGTTCCTGCAGTTTTCATTGTAAAACCGAGTTGGAGCTAGTACCTCCCCATATATATGTATGGAATGGAGTTTGCAACTGAAAAGAAACTTTGTGTTCCCAACAAGCTAGGTGAAGGACGGCTTTCACACACACTTATCTCTCAGAACTGAGCAAGTGGAGAGACGTTCGTTCATCTAGCACCAAGGGAACGGGTTGCAGGAAACACTTTTTCTCTGCATTCTCAGTCTGTTTCCTAGTGCCGGTTTGAAGTTCCTGCAGTTTTCACTGTAAAACCGAGTTGGAGCTAGTACCTCCCCATATATATGTATGGAATGGAGTTTGCAACTGAAAAGAAACTTTGTGTTCCCAACAAGCTAGGTGAAGGACGGCTTTCACACACACTTATCTCTCAGAACTGAGCAAGTGGAGAGACGTTCGTTCATCTAGCACCAAGGGAACGGGATGCAGGAGACACTTTTTCTCTGCTTTCTCAGTCTGTTTCCCAGTGCCGCTTTGAAGTTCCTGCAGTTTTCACTGTAAAACCGTGTTGGAGCTTCTACCTCCCCAAATATATGTATGGAATGGAGTTTGCAACTGAAAAGAAACTTTGTGTTCCCAACAAGCTAGGTGAAGGACGGCTTTCACACACACTTATCTCTCAGAACAGAGCAAGTGGAGAGACGTTCGTTTATCTAGCACCAAGGGAACGGGTTGCAGGAGACACTATTTCTCTGCTTTCTCAGTCTGTTTCCTAGTGCCGGTTTGAAGTTCCTGCAGTTTTCACTGTAAAACCGAGTTGGAGCTAGTACCTCCCTATATATATGTATGGAATGGAGTTTGCAACTGAAAAGTAACTTTGTGTTCCCAACAAGCTAGGTGAAGGACGGCTTTCACACACACTTATCTCTCAGAACTGAGCAAGTGGAGAGACGTTCGTTCATCTACCACCAAGGGAACGGGTTGCAGGAGACACTTTTTCTCTGCTTTCTCAGTCTGTTTCCTAGTGTCGGTTTGAAGTTCCTGCAGTTTTCACTGTAAAACCGAGTTGGAGCTAGTACCTCCCCATATATATGTATGGAATGGAGTTTGCAACTGAAAAGAAACTTTGTGTTCCCAACAAGCTAGGTGAAGGACGGCTTTCACACACACTTATCTCTCAGAAATGAGCAAGTGTAGAGACGTTCGTTCATATAGCACCAAGGGAACGGGTTGCAGGAGACACTTTTTCTCTGATTTCTCAGTCTGTTTCCTAGTGCCGGTTTGAAGTTCCTGCAGTTTTCACTGTCAAACCGAGTTGGAGCTAGTACCTCCCCATATATATGTATGGAATGGAGTTTGCAACTGAAAAGAAACTTTGTGTTCCCAACAAGCTAAGTGTAGGACGGCTTTCACACACACTTATCTCTCAGAACTGAGCAAGTGGAGAGACGTTCTTTCATCTAGCACCAAGGGAACGGGTTGCAGGAGAAACTTTTTCTCTGCTTTCTCAGTCTGTTTCTTAGTGCCGGTTTGAAGTTCCTGCAGTTTTCACTATCAAACCGAGTTGGAGCTAGCACCTCCCAATATATAAGTATGGAATGGAGTTTGCAACTGAAAAGAAACTTTGTGTTCCCAACAAGCTAGGTGAAGGACGGCTTTCACACACACTTATCTCTCAGAACTGAGCAAGTGGAGAGACGTTCGTTCATCTAGCACCAAGGGAACGGGTTGCAGGAGACACTTTTTCTCTGCTTTCTCAGTCTGTTTCCCAGTGCCGATTTGAAGTTCCTGCAGTTTTCCCTGTAAAACCGAGTTGGAGCTAGTACCTCCCCATATATATGTATGGAATGGAGTTTGCAACTGAAAAGAAACTTTGTGTTCTCAACAAGCTAGGTGAAGGACGGCTTTCACACACACTTATCTCTCAGAACTGAGCAAGTGGAGAGACGTTCGTTCATCTAGCACCAAGGGAACGGGTTGCAGGAGAAACTTTTTCTCTGCATTCTCAGTCTGTTTCCTAGTGCCGGTTTGAAGTTCCTGCAGTTTTCACTGTAAAACCGAGTTGGAGCTAGTACCTCCCCATATATATGTATGGAATGGAGTTTGCAACTGAAAAGAAACTTTGTGTTCCCAACAAGCTAGGTGAAGGACGGCTTTCACACACACTTATCTCTCAGAACTGAGCAAGTGGAGAGACGTTCGTTCATCTAGCACCAAGGGAACGGGTTGCAGGAGACACTTTTTCTCTGCTTTCTCAGTCTGTTTCCTAGTGCCGGTTTGAAGATCCTGCAGTTTTCACTGTTAAACCGAGTTGGAGCTAGTACCTCCCCATATATATGTATGGAATGGAGTTTGCAACTGAAAAGAAACTTTGTGTTCCCAACAATCTAGGTGAAGGACGGCTTTCACAAACACTTATCTCTCAGAACTGAGCAAGTGGAGAGACGTTCGTTCATCTATCACCAAGTGAACGGGTTGCAGGGGACACTTTTTCTCTGCATTCTCAGTCTGTTTCCCAGTGCCGCTTTGAAGTTCCTGCAGTTTTCACTGTAAAACCGAGTTGGAGCTTCTACCTCCCCATATATATGTATGGAATGGAGTTTGCAACTGAAAAGAAACTTTGTGTTCCCATCAAGCTAGGTGAAGGACGGCTTTCACACACACTTATCTCTCAGAACAGAGCAAGTGGAGAGACGTTCGTTCATCTAGCACCAAGGGAACGGGTTGCAGGAGACACTTTTTCTCTGCTTTCTCAGTCTGTTTCCTAGTGCCGGTTTGAAGTTCCTTCAGTTTTCACTGTAAAACCGAGTTGGAGCTAGTACCTCCCCATATATATGTATGGAATGGAGTTTGCAACTGAAAAGAAACTTTGTGTTCCCAACAAGCTAGGTGAAGGACGGCTTTCACACACACTTATCTCTCAGAACTGAGCAAGTGGAGAGACGTTCGTTCATCTAGCACCAAGGGAACGGGTTGCAGGAGACACTTTTTCTCTGCTTTCTCAGTCTGTTTCCCAGTGCCGCTTTGAAGTTCCTGCAGTTTTCACTGTAAAACCGAGTTGGAGCTTCTACCTCCCCAAATATATGTATGGAATGGAGTTTGCAACTGAAAAGAAACTTTGTGTTCCCAACAAGCTAGGTGAAGGACGGCTTTCACACACAATTATCTCTCAGAACTGAGCAAGTGGAGAGACGTTAGTTCATCTAACACCAAGGGAACGGGTTGCAGGAGACACTTGTTCTCTGCATTCTCAGTCTGTTTCCTAGTGCCGGTTTGAAGTTCCTGCAGATTTCACTGTAAAACCGAGTTGGAGCTAGTACCTCCCTATATATATGTATGGAATGGAGTTTGCAACTGAAAAGAAACTTTGTGTTCCCAACAAGCTAGGTGAAGGACGGCTTTCACACACACTTATCTCTCAGAACTTAGCAAGTGGAGAGACGTTCGTTCATCTAGCACCAAGGGAACGGGTTGCAGGAGACACTTTTTCTCTGCTTTCTCAGTCTGTTTCCTAGTGCCGGTTTGAAGTTCCTGCATTTTTCACTGTAAAACCGAGTTGGAGCTTCTACCTCCCCATATATATGTATGGAATGGAGATGGCAACTGAAAAGAAACTCTGTGTTCCCAACAAGCTAGGTGAAGGACGGCATTCACACACACTTATCTCTCAGAACAGAGCAATTGGAGAGACGTTCGTTCATCTAGCACCAAGGGAACGGGTTGCAGGAGACACTTTTTCTCTGCTTTCTCAGTCTGTTTCCTAGTGCCAGTTTGAAGTTCCTGCAGTTTTCACTGTCAAACCGAGTTGGAGCTAGTACCTCCCTATATATATATGTATGGTATGGAGACTGCAACTGAAAAGTAACTTTGTGTTCCCAACAAGCTAGGTGAAGGACGGCTTTCACACACACTTATCTCTCAGAACAGAGCAAGTGGAGAGACGTTCGTTCATCTAGCACCAAGGGAACGGGTTGCAGGAGACACTTTTTCTCTGCTTTCTCAGTCTGTTTCCTAGTGCCGGTTTGAAGTTCCTTCAGTTTTCACTGTAAAACCGAGTTGGAGCTAGTACCTCCCCATATATATGTATGGAATGGAGTTTGCAACTGAAAAGAAACTTTGTGTTCCCAACAAGCTAGGTGAAGGACGGCTTTCACACACACTTATCTCTCAGAACTGAGCAAGTGGAGAGACGTTCGTTCATCTAGCACCAAGGGAACGGGTTGCAGGAGACACTTTTTCTCTGCTTTCTCAGTCTGTTTCCCAGTGCCGCTTTGAAGTTCCTGCAGTTTTCCCTGTAAAACCGAGTTGGAGCTAGAACCTCCCCATATATATGTATGGAATGGAGTTTGCAACTGAAAAGAAACTTTGTGTTCCCAACAAGCTAGGTGAAGGACGGCTTTCACACACACTTATCTCTCAGAACTGAGCAAGTGGAGAGACGTTCGTTCATCTAGCACCAAGGGAACGGGTTGCAGGAGACATTTTTTCTCTGCTTTCTCAGTCTGTTTCCCAGTGCCGCTTTGAAGTTCCTGCAGTTTTCACTGTAAAACCGAGTTGGAGCTTCTACCTCCCCAAATATATGTATGGAATGGAGTTTGCAACTGAAAAGAAACTTTGTGTTCCCAACAAGCTAGGTGAAGGACGGCTTTCACACACACATATCTCTCAGAACAGAGCAAGTGGAGAGACGTTCGTTAATATAGCACCAAGGGAACGGGTTGCAGGAGACACTATTTCTCTGCATTCTCAGTCTGTTTCCTAGTGCCGGTTTGAAGTTCCTGCACTTTTCACTGTAAAACCGAGTTGGAGCTAGTACCTCCCTATATATATGTATGGAATGGAGTTTGCAACTGAAAAGAAACTTTGTGTTCCCAACAAGCTAGGTGAAGGACGGCTTTCACACACACTTATCTCTCAGAACTGAGCAAGTGGAGAGACGTTCGTTCATCTAGCACCAAGGGATCGGGTTGCAGGAGACACTTTTTCTCTGCTTTCTCAGTCTGTTTCCTAGTGCCGGTTTGAAGTTCCTGCATTTTTCACTGTAAAACCTAGTTGGAGCTTCTACCTCCCCATATATATGTATGGAATGGAGATGGCAACTGAAAAGAAACTCTGTGTTCCCAACAAGCTAGGTGAAGTACGGCATTCACACACACTTATCTCTCAGAACAGAGCAAGTGGAGAGACGTTCGTTCATCTAGCACCAAGGGAACGGGTTGCAGGAGACACTTTTTCTCTGCTTTCTCAGTCTGTTTCCTAGTGCCGGTTTGAAGTTCCTGCAGATTTCACTGTCAACCCGAGTTGGAGCTAGTACCTCCCTATATATATATGTATGGTATGGAGACTGCAACTGAAAAGAAACTTTGTGTTCCCAACAAGCTAGGTGAAGGACGGCTTTCACACACAATTATCTCTCAGAACAGAGCAAGTGGAGAGACGTTCGTTCATCTAGCACCAAGGGAACGGGTTGCAGGAGACACTTTTTCTCTGCTTTCTCAGTCTGTTTCCTAGTGCCGGTTTGAAGTTCCTGCAGTTTTCACTGTAATACCGAGTTGGAGCTAGTACCTCCCCATATATATGTATGGAATGGAGTTTGCAACTGAAAAGAAACTTTGTGTTCCCAACAAGCTAGGTGAAGGAAGGCTTTCACACACACTTATCTCTCAGAACTGAGCAAGTGGAGAGACGTTCGTTCATCTAGCACCAAAGGAACGGGTTGCAGGAGACACTTTTTCTCTGCTTTCTCAGTCTGTTTCCCAGTGCCGCTTTGAAGTTCCTGCAGTTTTCACTGTAAAACCGAGTTGGAGCTTCTACCTCCCCAAATATATGTATGGAATGGAGTTTGCAACTGAAAAGAAACTTTGTGTTCCCAACAAGCTAGGTGAAGGACGGCTTTCACACACACTTATCTCTCAGAACAGAGCAAGTGGAGAGACGTTCGTTAATATAGCACCAAGGGAACGGGTTGCAGGAGAAACTTTTTCTCTGCATTCTCATTCTGTTTCCTAGTGCCGGTTTGAAGTTCCTGCAATTTTCACTGTAAAACCGAGTTGGAGCTAGTACCTCCCTATATATATGTATCGAATGGAGTTTGCAACTGAAAAGAAACTTTGTGTTCCCAACAAGCTAGGTGAAGGACGGCTTTCACACACACTTATCTCTCAGAACTTAGAAAGTGGAGAGACGTTCGTTCATCTAGCACCAAGGGAACGGGTTGCAGGAGACACTTTTTCTCTGCTTTCTCAGTCTGTTTCCCAGTGCCGCTTTGAAGTTCCTGCAGTTTTCACTGTAAAACCGAGTTGGAGCTTCTACCTCCCCAAATATATGTATGGAATGGAGTTTGCAACTGAAAAGAAACTTTGTGTTCCCAACAAGCTAGGTGAAGGACGGCTTTCACACACACTTATCTCTCAGAACAGAGCAAGTGGAGAGACGTTCGTTAATATAGCACCAAGGGAACGGGTTGCAGGAGACACTATTTCTCTGCATTCTCAGTCTGTTTCCTAGTGCCGGTTTGAAGTTCCTGCAGTTTTCACTGTAAAACCGAGTTGGAGCTAGTACCTCAATATATATATGTATGGAATGGAGTTTGCAACTGAAAAGAAACTTTGTGTTCCCAACAAGCTAGGTGAAGGACGGCTTTCACACACACTTATCTCTCAGAACTTAGCAAGTGGAGAGACGTTCGTTCATCTAGCACCACGGGAACGGGTTGCAGGAGACAATTTTTCTCTGCTTTCTCAGTCTGTTTCCTAGTGCCGGTGTGAAGTTCCTGCATTTTTCACTGTAAAACCGAGTTGGAGCTTCTACCTCCCCATATATATGTATGGAATGGAGATGGCAACTGAAAAGAAACTCTGTGTTCCCAACAAGCTAGGTGAAGGACGGCATTCACACACACTTATCTCTCAGAACAGAGCAAGTGGAGAGACGTTCGTTCATCTAGCACCAAGGGAACGTTTTGCAGGAGACACTTTTTCTCTGCTTTCTCAGTCTGTTTACTAGTGCCGGTTTGAAGTTCCTGCAGTTTTCACTGTCAACCCGAGTTGGAGCTAGTACATCCCTATATATATATGTATGGTATGGAGACTGCAACTGAAAAGGAACTATGTGTTCCCAACAAGCTAGGTGAAGGACGGCTTTCACACACACTTATCTCTCAGAACAGAGCAAGTGGAGAGACGTTCGTTCATCTAGCACCAAGGGAACGGGTTGCAGGAGACAATTTTTCTCTGCTTTCTCAGTCTGTTTCCTAGTGCCGGTTTGAAGTTCCTTCAGTTTTCACTGTAAAACCGAGTTGGAGCTAGTACCTCCCCATATATATGTATGGAATGGAGTTTGCAACTGAAAAGAAACTTTGTGTTCCCAACAAGCTAGGTGAAGGACGGCTTTCACACACACTTATTTCTCAGAACTGAGCAAGTGGAGAGACGTTCGTTCATCTAGCACCAAGGGAACGGGTTGCAGGAGACACTTTTTCTCTGCTTTCTCAGTCTGTTTCCCAGTGCCGCTTTGAAGTTCCTGCTGTTTTCACTGTAAAACCGAGTTGGAGCTTCTACCTCCCCAAATATATGTATGGAATGGAGTTTGCAACTGAAAAGAAACTTTGTGTTCCCAACAAGCTAGGTGAAGGACGGCTTTCACACACACTTTTCTCTCAGAACAGAGCAAGTGGAGAGACGTTCGTTAATATAGCACCAAGGGAACGGGTTGCAGGAGACACTATTTCTCTGCATTCTCAGTCTGTTTCCTAGTGCCGGTTTGAAGTTCCTGCAGTTTTCACTGTAAAACCGATTTGGAGCTAGTACCTCCCTATATATATGTATGGAATGGAGTTTGCAACTGAAAAGAAACTTTGTGTTCCCAACAAGCTAGGTGAAGGACGGCTTTCACACACACTTATCTCTCAGAACTTAGCAAGTGGAGAGACGTTCGTTCATCTAGCACCAAGGGAACGGGTTGCAGGAGACACTTTTTCTCTGCTTTCTCAGTCTGTTTCCTAGTGCCGGTTTGAAGTTCCTGCATTTTTCACTGTAAAACCGAGTTGGAGCTTCTACCTCCCCATATATATGTATGGAATGGAGATGGCAACTGAAAAGAAACTCTGTGTTCCCAACAAGCTAGGTGAAGGACGGCATTCACACACACTTATCTCTCAGAACAGAGCAAGTGGAGAGACGTTCGTTCATCTAGCACCAAGGGAACGGGTTGCAGGAGACACTTTTTCTCTGCTTTCTCAGTCTGTTTCCTAGTGCCGGTTTGAAGTTCCTGCAGTTTTCACTGTCAACCCGAGTTGGAGCTAGTACCTCCCTATATTTATATGTATGGTATGGAGACTGCAACTGAAAAGAAACTTTGTGTTCCCAACAAGCTAGGTGAAGGACGGCTTTCACACACACTTATGTCTCAGAACTGAGCAAGTGGAGAGACGTTCGTTCATCTAGCACCAAGGGAACGGGTTGCAGGGGACACTTTTTCTCTGCTTTCTCAGTCTGTTTCCTAGTGCCGGTTTGAAGTTCCTGCAGTTTTCACTGTCAAACCGAGTTGGAGCTAGTACCTCCCTATATATATATGTATGGAATGGAGTTTGCAACTGAAAAGAAACTTTGTGTTCCCAACAAGCTAGGTGAAGGACGGCTTTCACACACACTTATGTCTCAGAACTGAGCAAGTGGAGAGACGTTCGTTCATCTAGCACCAAGGGAACGGGTTGCAGGAGACACTTTTTCTCTGCTTTCTCAGTCTGTTTCCTAGTGCCGGTTTGAAGTACCTGCAGTTTTCACTGTCAAACAGAGTTGGAGCTAGTACCTCCCTATATATATATGTATGGAATGGAGTTTGCAACTGAAAAGAAACTATGTGTTCCCAACAAGCTAGGTGAAGTACGGCTTTCACACACACTTATCTCTCAGAACAGAGCAAGTGGAGAGACTTTCGTTCATCTAGCACCAAGGGAACGGGTTGCAGGAGACACTTTTTCTCTGCTTTCTCAGTCTGTTTCTTAGTGCCGGTTTGAATTTCCTGCAGTTTTCACTGTAAAACCGAGTTGGAGTTTCTACCCCCAAAATTATATGTATGGAATGGAGTTTGCAACTGAAAAGATACTTTGTGTTCCCTACTAGCTAGGTGAAGGACGTCTTTCACACACACTTATCTCTCAGAACAGAGCAAGTGGAGAGACGTTCGTTCATCTAGCACCAAGGGAACGGGTTGCAGGAGACACTTATTCTCTGCTTTCTCAGTCTGTTTCCTAGTGCCGGTTTGAAATTCCAGCAGTTATCACTGTCAAACCGAGTTGGAGCTAGTACCTCCCCATATATATATATGGAATGGGGTTTGCAACTAAAAAGAAACTTTGTGTTCCCAACAAGCTAGGTGAAGGACGGCTTTCACACACACTTATCTCTCAGAACTGAGCAAGTGGAGAGACGTTCGTTCATCTAGCACCAAGGGAACGGGTTGCAGGAGACACTTTTTCTCTGCTTTCTCAGTCTGTTTCCTAGTGCCGGTTTGAAGTTCCTGCAGTTTTCACTGTAAAACCGAGTTGGAGCTTCTACCTCCCCATACATATGTATGGAATGGAGTTTGCAACTTAAAAGAAACTTTGTGTTCCCAACAAGCTAGGTGAAGGACGGCTTTCACACACACTTATCTCTCAGAACTGAGCATGTGGAGAGACGTTCGTTCATCTAGCACCAAGGGAACGAGTTGCAGGAGACACTTTTTCTCTGCTTTCTCAGTATGTTTCCTAGTGCCGGTTTGAAGTTCCTGCAGTTTTCACTGTAAAACCGAGTTGGAGCTTATACCTCCCCATATATATGTATGGAATGGAGTTTGCAACTGAAAAGAAACTTTGTGTTCCCAACAGGCTATGTGAAGGACGGCTTTCACACACACTTATCTCTCAGAACAGAGCAAGTGGAGAGACTTTCGTTCATCTAGCACCAAGGGAACGGGTTGCAGGAGAAACTTTTTCTCTGCTTTCTCAGTCTGTTTCCTAGTGCCGGTTTGAAGTTCCTGCAGTTTTCACTGTAAAACCGAGTTGGAGCTAGTACCTCCCCATATATATGTATGGAATGGAGTTTGCAACTGAAAAGAAACTTTGTGTTCTCAAAAAGCTAGGTGAAGGACGGGTTTCACAAACACTTATCTCTCAGAACTGAGCAAGTGGAGAGACGTTCGTTCATCTAGCACCAAGGGAACGGGTTGCAGGAAACACTTTTTCTCTGCTTTCTCAGTCTGTTTCCTAGTGCCGGTTTGAAGTTCCTGCAGTTTTCACTGTAAAACCGTGTTGGAGCTAGTACCTCCCCATATATATGTATGGAATGGAGTTTGCAACTGAAAAGAAACTTTGTGTTCCCAACAAGCTAGGTGAAGGACGGCTTTCACACACACTTATCTCTCAGAACTGAGCAAGTGTAGAGACGTTCGTTCATCTAGCACCAAGGGAACGGGTTGCAGGAGACACTTTTTCTCTGCTTTCTCAGTCTGTTTCCTAGTGCCGGTTTGAAGTTCCTGCAGTTTTCACTGTCAAACCGAGTTGGATCTAGTACCTCCCCATATATATGTATGGAATGGAATTTGCAACTGAAAAGAAACTTTGTGTTCCCAACAAGCTAGGTGAAGGACGGCTTTCACACACACTTATCTCTCAGAACTGAGCAAGTGGAGAGACGTTCGTTCATCTAGCACCAAGGGAACGGGTGGCAGGAGACACTTTTTCTCTGCTTTCTCAGTCTGTTTCCCAGTGCCGCTTTGAAGTTCCTGCAGTTTTCACTGTAAAACCGAGTTGGAGCTTCTACCTCCCCATATATATGTATGGAATGGAGTTTGCAACTTAAAAGAAACTTTGTGTTCCCAACAAGCTAGGTGAAGGACGGCTTTCACACACACTTATCTCTCAGAACTGAGCAAGTGGAGAGACGTTCGTTCATCTAGCACCAAGGGAACGGGTTGCAGGAGAAACTTTTTCTCTGCTTTCTCAGTCTGTTTCCTAGTACCGGTTTGAAGTTCCTGCAGTTTTCACTGTAAAACCGTGTTGGAGCTTCTACCTAACCATATATATGTATGGAATGGAGTTTGCAACTGAAAAGAAACTTTGTGTTCCCAACAAGCTAGTTGAAGGCGGCTTTCACACACACATATCTCTCAGAACTGAGCAAGTGGAGAGACGTTCGTTCATCTAGCACCAAGGGAACGGGTTTCAGGAGACACTTTTTCTCTGCTTTCTCAGTCTGTTTCCTAGTGCCGGTTTGAAGTTCCTGCAGTTTTCACTGTAAAACCGAGTTGGAGCTTGTACCTCCCTATATATATATATGGAATGGAGTTTGCAACTGAAAAGAAACTTTGTGTTCCCAACAAGCTAGGTGAAGGACGGCTTTCACACACACTTATCTCTCAGAACTGAGCAAGTGGAGAGACGTTCGTTCATCTAGCACCAAGGGAACGGGTTGCAGGAGACACTTTTTCTCTGTTTTCTCAGTCTGTTTCCTAGTGCCGGTTTGAAGTTCCTGCAGTTTTCACTGTAAAACCGAGTTGGAGCTTCTACCTCCCCATATATATGTATGGAATGGAGTTTGCAACTGAAAAGAAACTTTGTGTTCCCAACAAGCTAGGTGAAGGACGGCATTCACACACACTTATCTCTCAGAACAGAGCAAGTGGAGAGACGTTCGTTCATCTAGCACCAAGGGAACGGGTTGCAGGAGACACTTTTTCTCTGCTTCCTCAGTCTGTTTCCTAGTGCCGGCTTGAAGTTCCTGCAGTTTTCACTGTCAAACCGAGTTGGAGCGAGTACCTCCCTATATATATATGTATGGTATGGAGACTGCAACTGAAAAGAAACTTTGTGTTCCCAACAAGCTAGGTGAAGGACGGCTTTCACACACACTTATGTCTCAGAACTGAGCAAGTGGAGAGACGTTCGTTCATCTAGCACCAAGGGCACGGGTTGCAGGAGACACTTTTTCTCTGCTTTCTCAGTCTGTTTCCTAGTGTCGGTTTGAAGTTCCTGCAGTTTTCACTGTCAAACCGAGTTGGAGCTAGTACCTCCCCATATATATGTATGGAATGGAGTTTGCAACTGAAAAGAAACTTTGTGTTCCCAACAAGCTAGGTGAAGGACGGCTTTCACACACACTTATCTCTCAGAACAGAGCAAGTGGAGAGACGTTCGTTCATCTAGCACCAAGGGAACGGGTTGCAGGAGACACTTTTTCTCTGCTTTCTCAGTCTGTTTCCTAGTGCCGGTTTGAAGTTCCTGCAGTTTTCACTGTCAAACCGAGTTGGAGCTAGTACCTCCCCATATATATGTATTGAATGGAGTTTGCAACTGAAAAGAATCTTTGTGTTCCCAACAAGCTAGGTGAAGTACGGCTTTCACACACACTTATCTCTCAGAACTGCGCAAGTGGAGAGACGTTCGTTCATCTAGCACCAAGGGAACGGGTTGCAGGAGACACTTTTTCTCTGCTTTCTCAGTCTGTTTCCTAGTACCGGTTTGAAGTTCCTGCAGTTTTCACTGTAAAACCGTGATGGAGCTTCTACCTCACCATATATATGTATGGAATGGAGTTTGCAACTGAAAAGAAACTTTGTGTTCCCAACAAGCTAGGTAAATGACGGCTTTCACACACACTTATCTCTCAGAACTGAGCAAGTGGAGAGACGTTCGTTCATCTAGCACCAAGGGAACGGGTTTCAGGAGACACTTTTTCTCTGCTTTCTCACTCTGTTTCCTAGTGCCGGTTTGAAGTTCCTGCAGTTTTCACTGTCAAACCGAGTTCTAGCTAGTACCTCCCCACATATATGTATGGAATGGAGTTTGCATCTGAAAAGAAACTTTGTGTTCCCAACAAGCTAGGTGAAGGACGGCTTTCACACACACTTATCTCTCAGAACTGAGCAAGTGGAGAGACGTTCGTTCATCTAGCACCAAGGGAACGGGTTGCAGGAGACACTTTTTCTCTGCTTTCTCAGTCTGTTTCCTAGTGCCGGTTTGAAGTTCCTGCAGTTTTCACTGTCAAACCGAGTTGGAGTTTCTACCTCCCCATATATATGTATGGAATGGAGATTGCAACTGAAAAGAAACTTTGTGTTCCCAACAAGCTAGGTGAAGGACGGCTTTCACACACACTTATCTCTCAGAACTGAGCAAGTGGAGAGACGTTCGTTCATCTAGCACCAAGGGAACGGGTTGCAGGAGACACTTTTTCTCTGCTTCCTCAGTCTGTTTCCTAGTGCCGGTTTGAAGTTCCTGCAGTTTTCACTGTAAAACCGAGTTGGAGCTAGTACCTCCCCATATATATGTATGGAATGGAGTTTGCAAGTGAAAAGAAACTTTGTGTTCCCAACAAGCTAGGTGAAGGACGGCTTTCACACACACTTATCTCTCAGAACTGAGCAAATGGAGAGACGTTCGTTCATCCAGCTCCAAGGGAACGGGTTGCAGGAGACACTTTTTCTCTGCTTTCTCAGTCTGTTTCCTAGTGCCGTTTTGAAGATCCTGCAGTTTTCACTGTAAAACTGAGTTGGAGCTAGAACCTCCCTATATATATGTATGGAATGGAGTTGGCAACTGAAAAGAAACTTTGTGTTCCCAACAAGCTAGGTGAAGGACGACTTTCACACACACTTATCTCTCAGAGCAGAGCAAGTGGAGAGACGTTCGTTCATCTAGCACCAAGGGAACGGGTTGCAGGAGACAATTTTTCTCTGCTTCCTCAGTCTGTTTCCTAGTGCCGGTTTGAAGTTCCTGCAGTTTTCACGGTAAAATCGAGTTGGAGCTAGTACCTCCCCATATATATGTATGGAATGGAGTTTGCAACTGAAAAGAAACTTTGTGTTCCCAAAAAGCTAGGTGAAGGACGGGTTTCACAAACACTTATCTCTCAGAACTGAGCTAGTGGAGAGGCGTTCGTTCATCTAGCACCAAGGGAACGGGTTGCAGGAAACACTTTTTCTCTGCTTTCTCAGTCTGTTTCCTAGTGCCGGTTTGAAGTTCCTGCAGTTTTCACTGTAAAACCGAGTTGGAGCTAGTACCTCCCCATATATATGTATGGAATGGAGTTTGCAACTGAAAAGAAACTTTGTGTTCCCAACAAGCTAGGTGAAGGACGCCTTTCACACACACTTATCTCTCAGAACTGAGCAAGTGGAGAGACGTTCGTTCATCTAGCACCAAGGGAACGGGTTGCAGGAGACACTTTCTCTCTGCTTTCTCAGTCTGTTTCCTAGTGCCGGTTTGAAGTTCCTGCAGTTTTCACTGTAAAACCGAGTTGGAGCTAGTACCTCCCCATATATATGTATGGAATGGAGTTTGCAACTGAAAAGAAATTTTGTGTTCCCAACAAGCTAAGTGAAGGACGGCTTTCACACACACTTATCTCTCAGAACTGAGCAAGTGGAGAGACGTTCGTTCATCTAGCACCAAGGGAACGGGTTGCAGGAGACACTTTTTCTCTGCTTTCTCAGTCTGTTTCCTAGTGCCGGTTTGAAGTTCCTGCAGTTTTCACTGTCAAAACGATTTGGAGCTAGTACCTCCCCATATATATGTATGGAATGGAGTTTGCAACTGAAAAGAAACTTTGTGTTCCCAACAAGCTAGGTGAAGGACGGCTTTCACACACACTTATCTCTCAGAACTGAGCAAGTGGAGAGACGTTCGTTCATCTAGCACCAAGGGAACGGGTTGCAGGAGACACTTTTTCTCCGCTTTCTCAGTCTGTTTCCCAGTGCCGCTTTGAAGATCCTGCAGTTTTCACTGTAAAACCGTGTTGGAGCTTCTACCTCCCCATATATATGTATGGAATGGAGTTTGCAACTGAAAAGAAACTTTCTGTTCCCAACAAGCTAGGTGAAGGACGACTTTCACACACACTTATCTCTCAGAACAGAGCAAGTGGAGAGACGTTCGTTCATCTAGCACCAAGGGAACGGGTTGCAGGAGAAACTTTTTCTCTGCTTTCTCAGTCTGTTTCCTAGTGCCGGTTTGAAGTTCCTGCAGTTTTCACTGTAAAACCGAGTTGGAGTTAGTACCTCCCCATATATATGTATGGAATGGAGTTTGCAACTTAAAAGAAACTTTGTGTTCCCAACAAGATAGGTGAAGGACGGCTTTCACACACACTTATCTCTCAGAACAGAGCAAGTGGAGAGACTTTCGTTCATCTAGCACCAAGGGAACGGGTTGCAGGAGAAACTTTTTCTCTGCTTTCTCAGTATGTTTCCTAGTGCCGGTTTGAAGTTCCTGCAGTTTTCACTGTAAAACCGAGTTGGAGCTAGTACCTCCCCATATATATGTATGGAATGGAGTTTGCAACTTAAAAGAAACTTTGTGTTCCCAACATGCTAGGTGAAGGACGGCTTTCACACACACTTATCTCTCAGAACTGAGCAAGTGGAGAGACGTTCGTTCATCTAGCACCAAGGGAACGGGTTGCAGGAGACACTTTTTCTCTGCATTCTCAGTCTGTTTCCTAGTGCCGGTTTGAATTTCCTGCAGTTTTCACTGTCAAACCGAGTTGGAGCTAATACCTCCCTATATATATATGTATGGTATGGAGTCTGCAACTGAAAAGAAACTTTGTGTTCCCAACAAGCTAGGTGAAGGACGGCTTTCACACACACTTATGTCTCAGAACTGAGCAAGTGGAGAGACGTTCGTTCTTCTAGCACCAAGGGAACGGTTTGCAGGAGAAACTTTTTCTCTGCTTTCTCAGTATGTTTCCTAGTGCCGGTTTGATATTCCTGCAGTTTTCACTGTAAAACCGAGTTGGAGCTAGTACCTCCACATATATATGTATGGAATGGAGTTTGCAACTGAAAAGAAACTTTGTGTTCCCAACAAGCTAGGTGAAGGACGGCTTTCACACACACTTATCTCTCAGAACAGAGCAAGTGGAGAGACGTTCGTTCATCTAGCACCAAGGGAACGGGTTGCAGGAGACACTTTTTCTCTGCTTTCTCAGTTTGTTTCCTAGTGCCGGTTTGAAGTTCCTGCAGTTTTCACTGTAAAACCGAGTTGGAGCTAGTACCTCCCCATATATATGTATGGAATGGAGTTTGCAACTTAAAAGAAACTTTGTGTTCCCAACATGCTAGGTGAAGACGGCTTTCACACACACTTATCTCTCAGAACTGAGCAAGTGGAGAGACGTTCGTTCATCTAGCACCAAGGGAACGGGTTGCAGGAGACATTTTTCTCTGCATTCTCAGTCTGTTTCCTAGTGCCGGTTTGAATTTCCTGCAGTTTTCACTGTCAAACCGAGTTGGAGCTAGTACCTCCCTATATATATATGTATGGTATGGAGTCTGCAACTGAAAAGAAACTTTGTGTTCCCAACAAGCTAGGTGAAGGACGGCTTTCACACACACTTATATCTCAGAACTGAGCAAGTGGAGAGACGTTCGTTCATCTAGCACCAAGGGAACGGGTTGCACGAGAAACTTTTTCTCTGCTTTCTCAGTATGTTTCCTAGTGCCGGTTTGATATTCCTGCAGTTTTCACTGTAAAACCGTGTTGGAGCTAGTACCTCCACATATATATGTATGGAATGGAGTTTGCAACTGAAAAGAAACTTTGTGTTCCCAACAAGCTAGGTGAAGGACGGCTTTCACACACACTTATCTCTCAGAACTGAGCAAGTGGAGAGACGTTCGTTCATCTAGCACCAAGGGAACGGGTTGCAGGAGACACTATTTCTCTGCTTTCTCAGTCTGTTTCCTAGTGCCGGTTTGAAGTTCCTGCAGTTTTCACAGTCAAACCGGGTTGGAGCTAGTACCTCCCCATATATATGTATGGAATGCAGTTTGCAACTGAAAAGAAACTTTGTGTTCCCAACAAGCTAGGTGAAGGACGGCTTTCACACACACTTGTCTCTCAGAACTGAGCAAGTGGAGAGACGTTCGTTCATCTAGCACCAAGGGAACGGGTTGCAGGAGACACTTTTTCTCTGCTTTCTCAGTCTGTTTCCCAGTGCCGCTTTGAAGTTCCTGCAGTTTTCACTGTAAAACAGAGTTGGAGCTTCTACCTCCCCATATATATGTATGGAATGGAGTTTGCAACTGAAAAGAAACTTTGTGTTCCCAACAAGCTAGGTGAAGGACGGCTTTCACACACACTTATCTCTCAGAACTGAGCAAGTGGAGAGACGTTCGTTAATCTAGCACCAATGGAACGGGTTGCAGGAGACACTATTTCTGTGCTTTCTCAGTCTGTTTCCTAGTGCCGGTTTGAAGTTCCTGCAGTTTTCACTGTAAAAACGACTTGGAGCTTGTACCTCCCTATATATATGTATGGAATGGAGTTTGCAACTGAAAAGAAACTTTGTGTTCCCAACAAGCTAGGTGAAGGACGGCTTTCACACACACTTATCTCTCAGAACTGAGCAAGTGGAGAGACGTTCGTTCATCTAGCACCAAGGGAACGGGTTGCAGGAGACACTTTTTCTCTGTTTTCTCAGTCTGTTTCCTAGTGCCGGTTTGAAGTTCCTGCAGTTTTCACTGTAAAACCGAGTTGGAGCTTCTAACTCCCCATATATATGTATGGTATGGAGATGGCAACTGAAAAGAAACTTTGTGTTCCCAACAAGCTAGGTGAAGGACGGCATTCACACACACTTATCTCTGTGAACAGAGCAAGTGGAGAGACGTTCGTTCATCTAGCACCAAGGGAACGGGTTGCAGGAGACACTTTTTCTCTGCTTCTTCAGTCTGTTTCCTAGTGCCGGCTTGAAGTTCCTGCAGTTTTCACTGTCAAACCGAGTTGGAGCTAGTACCTCCCTATATATATATGTATGGTATGGAGACTGCAACTGAAAAGAAACTTTGTGTTCCCAACAAGCTAGGTGAAGGACGGCTTTCACACACACTTATGTCTCAGAACTGAGCAAGTGGAGAGACGTTCGTTCATCTAGCACCAAGGGAACGGGTTGCAGGAGACACTTTTTCTCTGCTTTCTCAGTCTGTTTCCTAGTGCCGGTTTGAAGTTCCTGCAGTTTTCACTGTAAAACCGAGTTGGAGCTAGTAACTCCCCATATATATGTATGGAACGGAGTTTGCAACTGAAAAGAAACTTTGTGTTCCCAACAAGCTAGGTGAAGGACGGCTTTCACACACACTTATCTCACAGAACTGAGCAAGTGGAGAGACGTTCGTTCATCTAGCACCAAGGGAACGGGTTGCAGGAGACACTTTTTCTCTGCTTTCTCAGTCTGTTTCCTAGTGCCGGTTTGAATTTCCTGCAGTTTTCACTGTCAAACAGAGTTGGAGCTAGTACCTCCCTATATATATATGTATGGAATGGAGTTTGCAACTGAAAAGAAACTTTGTGTTCCCAAAAAGCTAGGTGAAGGACGGCTTTCACACACACTTATCTCTCAGAACTGAGCAAGTGGAGAGACGTTCGTTCATCTAGCACCAAGGGAACAGGTTGCAGGAGACACATTTTCTCTGCTTTCTCAGTCTGTTTCCTAGTGCCGGTTTGAAGATCCTGCAGTTTTCACTGTAAAACAGTGTTGGAGCTAATACCTCCCCATATATATGTATGGAATAGAGTTTGCAACTGAAAAGAAACTTTCTGTTCCCAACAAGCTAGGTGAAGGACGGCTTTCACACACACTTATCTCTCAGAACTGAGCAAGTGGAGAGACGTTCGTTCATCTAGCACCAAGGGAACGGGTTGCAGGAGACAATTTTTCTCTGCTTCCTCAGTCTGTTTCCTAGTGCCGGTTTGAAGTTCCTGCAGTTTTCACTTTAATACCGAGTTGGAGCTAGTACCTCCCCATATATATGTATGGAATGGAGTTTGCAACTGAAAAGAAACTTTGTGTTCCCAACAAGCTAGGTGAAGGACGGCTTTCACACACACTTATCTCTCAGAACAGAGCAAGTGGAGAGACGTTCGTTCATCTAGCACCAAGGGAACGGGTTGCAGGAGACACTTTTTCTCTGCTTTCTCAGTCTGTTTCCTAGTGCCGGTTTGAAGATCCTGCAGTTTTCACTGTAAAACGGAGTTGGAGCTAGAACCTCCCTATATATATGTATGGAATGGAGTTTGCAACTGAAAAGAAACTTTGTGTTCCCAACAAGCTAGGTGAAGGACGGCTTTCACACACACTTATCTCACAGAACTGAGCAAGTGGAGAGACGTTCGTTCATCTAGCACCAAGGGAACGGGTTGCAGGAGACACTTTTTCTCTGCTTTCTCAGTCTGTTTCCTAGTGCCGGTTTGAATTTCCTGCAGTTTTCACTGTCAAACAGAGTTGGAGCTAGTACCTCCCTATATATATATGTATGGAATGGAGTTTGCAACTGAAAAGAAACTTTGTGTTCCCAAAAAGCTAGGTGAAGGACGGCTTTCACACACACTTATCTCTCAGAACTGAGCAAGTGGAGAGACGTTCGTTCATCTAGCACCAAGGGAACGGGTTGCAGGAGACAATTTTTCTCTGCTTCCTCAGTCTGTTTCCTAGTGCCGGTTTGAAGTTCCTGCAGTTTTCACTGTAATACCGAGTTGGAGCTAGTACCTCCCCATATATATGTATGGAATGGAGTTTGCAAGTGAAAAGAAACTTTGTGTTCCCAACAAGCTAGGTGAAGGACGGCTTTCACACACACTTATCTCTCAGAACTGAGCAAATGGCGAGACGTTCGTTCATCTAGCTCCAAGGGAACGGGTTGCAGGAGACACTTTTTCTCTGCTTTCTCAGTCTGTTTCCTAGTGCCGGTGTGAAGATCCTGCAGTTTTCACTGTAAAACTGAGTTGGAGCTAGAACCTCCCTATATATATGTATGGAATGGAGTTGGCAACTGAAAAGAAACTTTGTGTTCCCAACAAGCTAGGTGAAGGACGGCTTTCACACACACTTATCTCTCAGAACTGAGCAAGTGGAGAGACGTTCGTTCATCTAGCACCAAGGGAACGGGTTGCAGGAGACACTTTTTCTCTGCTTTCTCAGTCTGTTTCCTAGTGCCGGTTTGAATTTCCTGCAGTTTTCACTGTCAAACCGAGTTGGAGCTAGTACCTCCCTATATATATATGTATGGTATGGAGTCTGCAACTGAAAAGAAACTTTGTGTTCCCAACAAGCTAGGTGAAGGACGGCTTTCACACACACTTATGTCTCAGAACTGAGCAAGTGGAGAGACGTTCGTTCATCTAGCACCAAGGGAACGGGTTGCAGGAGAAACTTTTTCTCTGCTTTCTCAGTATGTTTCCTAGTGCCGGTTTGATATTCCTGCAGTTTTCACTGTAAAACCGAGTTGGAGCTAGTACCTCCACATATATATGTATGGAATGGAGTTTGCAACTGAAAAGAAACTTTGTGTTCCCAACAAGCTAGGTGAAGGACGGCTTTCACACACACTTATCTCTCAGAACTGAGCAAGTGGAGAGACGTTCGTTCATCTAGCACCAAGGGAACGGGTTGCAGGAGACACTTTTTCTCTGCTTTCTCAGTCTGTTTCCTAGTGCCGGTTTGAAGTTCCTGCAGTTTTCACTGTCAAACCGGGTTGGAGCTAGTACCTACCCATATATATGTATGGAATGGAGTTTGCAACTGAAAAGAAACTTTGTGTTCCCAACAAGCTAGGTGAAGGACGGCTTTCACACACACTTATCTCTCAGAACTGAGCAAGTGGAGAGACGTTCGTTCATCTAGCACCAAGGGAACGGGTTGCAGGAGACACTTTTTCTCTGCTTTCTCAGTCTGTTTCCCAGTGCCGCTTTGAAGTTCCTGCAGTTTTCACTGTAAAACCGAGTTGGAGCTTCTACCTCCCCATATATATGTATGGAATGGAGTTTGCAACTGAAAAGAAACTTTGGTTCCCAACAAGCTAGGTGAAGGACGGCTTTCACACACACTTATCTCTCAGAACAGAGCAAGTGGATAGACGTTCGTTAATCTAGCACCAATGGAACGGGTTGCAGGAGACACTATTTCTCTGCTTTCTCAGTCTGTTTCCTAGTGCCGGTTTGAAGTTCCTGCAGTTTTCACTGTAAAACCGAGTTGGAGCTTCTAACTCCCCATATATATGTATGGAATGGAGATGGCAACTGAAAAGAAACTTTGTGTTCCCAACAAGCTAGGTGAAGGACGGCATTCACACACACATATCTCTCAGAAATGAGCAAGTGGAGAGACGTTCGTTCATCTAGCACCAAGGGAACGGGTTGCAGGAGACACTTTTTCTCGGCTTTCTCAGTCTGTTTCCTAGTGCCGGTTTGAATTTCCTGCAGTTTTCATTGTCAAACCGAGTTGGAGCTAGTACCTCCCTATATATATATGTATGGTATGGAGTCTGCAACTTAAAAGGAACTTTGTGTTCCCAACAAGCTAGGTGAAGGACGGCTTTCACACACACTTATGTCTCAGAACTGAGCAAGTGGAGAGACGTTCGTTCATCTAGCACCAAGGGAACGGGTTGCAGGAGAAACTTTTTCTCTGCTTTCTCAGTCTGTTTCCTAGTGCCGGTTTGATATTCCTGCAGTTTTCACTGTAAAAACGTGTTGGAGCTAGTACCTCCACATATATATGTATGGAATGGAGTTTGCAACTGAAAAGAAACTTTGTGTTCCCAACAAGCTAGGTGAAGGACGGCTTTCACACACACTTATCTCTCAGAACTGAGCAAGTGGAGAGACGTTCGTTCATCTAGCACCAAGGGAACGGGTTGCAGGAGACACTTTTTCTCTGCTTTCTCAGTCTGTTTCCCAGTGCCGCTTTGAAGTTCCTGCAGTTTTCACTGTAAAACCGAGTTGGAGTTTCTACCTCCCCATATATATGTATGGAATGGAGTTTGCAACTGAAAAGAAACTTTGTGTTCCCAACAAGCTAGGTGAAGGACGGCTTTCACACACACTTATCTCTCAGAACTGAGCAAGTGGAGAGACGTTCGTTCATCTAGCACCAAGGGAACGGGTTGCAGGAGACACTTTTTCTCTGCTTTCTCAGTCTGTTTCCTAGTGCCGGTTTGAAGTTCCTGCAGTTTTCACTGTAAAACCGAGTTGGAGCTTCTAACTCCCCATATATATGTATGGAATGGAGATGGCAACTGAAAAGAAACTTTGTGTTCCCAACAAGCTAGGTGAAGGACGGCATTCACACACACTTATCTCTCAGAACAGAGCAAGTGGAGAGACGTTCGTTCATCTAGCACCAAGGGAACGGGTTGCAGGAGACACTTTTTCTCTGCTTCCTCAGTCTGTTTCCTAGTGCCGGTTTGAAGTTCCTGCAGTTTTCACTGTAAAACCGTGTTGGAGCTTCTACCTCACCATATATATGTATGGAATGGAGTTTGCAACTGAAAAGAAACTTTGTGTTCCCAACAAGCTAGGTGAAGGACGGCTTTCACACACAGGTATCTCTCAGAACTGAGCAAGTGGAGAGACGTTCGTTCATCTAGCACCAAGGGAACGGGTTTCAGGAGACACTTTTTCTCTGCTTTCTCAGTCTGTTTCCTAGTGCCGGTTTGAAGTTCCTGCAGTTTTCACTGTCAAACCGAGTTCTAGCTAGTACCTCCCCACATATATGTATGGAATGGAGTTTGCAACTGAAAAGAAACTTTGTGTTCCCAACAAGCTAGGTGAAGGACGGCTTTCACACACACTTATCTCTCAGAACTGAGCAAGTGGAGAGACGTTCGTTCATCTAGCACCAAGGGAACGGGTTGCAGGAGACACTTTTTCTCTGCTTTCTCAGTCTGTTTCCTAGTGCCGGTTTGAAGTTCCTGCAGTTTACACTGTCAAAGCGAGTTGGAGCTAGTACCTCCCTATATATATATGTATGGAATGGAGTTTGCAACTGAAAAGAAACTTTCTGTTCCCAAAAAGCTAGGTGAAGGACGGCTTTCACACACTCTTATCTCTCAGAACTGAGCAAGTGGAGTGACGTTCGTTCATCTAGCACCAAGGGAACAGGTTGCAGGAGACACATTTTCTCTGCTTTCTCAGTCTGTTTCCTAGTGCCGGTTTGAAGATCCTGCAGTTTTCACTGTAAAACAGAGTTGGAGCTAGAACCTCCCCATATATATGTATGGAATGGAGTTTGCAACTGAAAAGAAACTTTCTGTTCCCAACAAGCTAGGTGAAGGACGGCTTTCACACACACTTATCTCTCAGAACTGAGCAAGTGGAGAGACGTTCGTTCATCTAGCACCAAGGGAACGGGTTGCAGGAGACACTTTTTCTCTGCTTTCTCAGTCTGTTTCCTAGTGCCGGTTTGAAGTTCCTGCAGTTTTCACTGTCAAACCGAGTTCTAGCTAGTACCTCCCCACATATATGTATGGAATGGAGTTTGCAACTGAAAAGAAACTTTGTGTTCCCAACAAGCTAGGTGAAGGACGGCTTTCACACACACTTATCTCTCAGAACTGAGCAAGTGGAGAGACGTTCGTTCATCTAGCACCAAGGGAACGGGTTGCAGGAGACACTTTTTCTCTGCTTTCTCAGTCTGTTTCCTAGTGCCGGTTTGAAGTTCCTGCAGTTTACACTGTCAAACCGAGGTGGAGTTTCTACCTCCCCATATATATGTATGGAATGGAGTTTGCAGCTGAAAAGAAACTTTGTGTTCCCAACAAGCTTTGTGAAGGACGGCTTTCACACACACTTATTTCACAGAACTGAGCAAGTGGAGAGACGTTCGTTCATCTAGCACCAAGGGAACGGGTTGCAGGAGGCACTTTTTCTCTGCTTCCTCAGTCTGTTTCCCAGTGCCGGTTTGAAGTTCCTGCAGTTTTCACTGTCAAACAGCGTTGGAGCTAATACCTCCCCATATATATGTATGGAATGGAGTTTGCAACTGAAAAGAAACTTTGTGTCCCCAACAAGCTATGTGAAGGACGGCTTTCACACACACTTATCTCTCAGAACTGAGCAAGTGGAGAGACGTTCGTTCATCTAGCACCAAGGGAACGGGTTGCAGGAGACACTTTTTCTCTGCTTTCTCAGTCTGTTTCCTAGTGCCGGTTTGAAGTTCCTGCAGTTTACACTGTCAAACCGAGTTGGAGCTAGTACCTCCCTATATATATATGTATGGAATGGAGTTTGCAACTGAAAAGAAACTTTGTGTTCCGAAAAAGCTAGGTGAAGGACGGCTTTCACACACACTTATCTCTCAGAACTGAGCAAGTGGAGTGACGTTCGTTCATCTAGCACCAAGGGAACAGGTTGCAGGAGACACATTTTCTCTGCTTTCTCAGTTTGTTTCCTAGTGCCGGTTTGAAGATCCTGCAGTTTTCACTGTAAAACCGAGTTGGAGCTAGAACCTCCCCATATATATGTATGGAATGGAGTTTGCAACTGAAAAGAAACTTTCTGTTCCCAACAAGCTAGGTGAAGGACGGCTTTCACACACACTTATCTCTCAGAACTGAGCAAGTGGAGAGACGTTCGTTCATCTAGCACCAAGGGAACGGGTTGCAGGAGACAATTTTTCTCTGCTTCCTCAGTCTGTTTCCTAGTGCCGGTTTGAATTTCCTGCAGTTTTCACTGTAAAACCGAGTTGGAGCTAGTACCTCCCCATATATATGTATGGAATGGAGTTTGCAACTGAAAAGAAACTTTGTGTTCCCAACAAGCTAGGTGAAGGACGGCTTTCACACACACTTATCTCTCAGAACTGAGCAAATGGAGAGACGTTCGTTCATCTAGCTCCAAGGGAACGGGTTGCAGGAGACACTTTTTCTCTGCTTTCTCAGTCTGTTTCCTAGTGCCGGTTTGAAGTTCCTGCAGTTTTCACTGTAAAACCGAGTTGGAGCTAGTACCTCCCCATATATATGTATGGAATGTAGTTTGCAACTGAAAAGAAACTTTGTGTTCCCAACAAGCTAGGTGAAGGACGGCTTTCACACACACTTATCCCTCAGAACTGAGCAAGTGGAGAGACGTTCGTTCATCTAGCACGAAGGGAACGGGTTGCAGGAGAAACTTTTTCTCTGCTTTCTCAGTCTGTTTCCTAGTGCCGGTTTGAAGTTCCTGCAGTTTTCACTGTCAAACCGAGTTGGAGCTAGTACCTCCCCATATATATGTATGGAATGGAGTTTGCAACTGAAAAGAAACTTTGTGTTCCCAACAAGCTAGGTGAACGACGGCTTTCACACACACTTATCTCCCAGAACTGAGCAAGTGGAGAGACGTTCGTTCATCTAGCACCAAGGGAACGGGTTGCAGGAGACACTTTTTCTCTGCTTTCTCAGTCTGTTTCCCAGTGCCGCTTTGAAGATCCTGCAGTTTTCACTGTAAAACCGAGTTGGAGCTTCTACCTCCCCATATATATGTATGGAATGGAGTTTGCAACTGAAAAGAAACTTTGTGTTCCCAACAAGCTAGGTGAAGGACGGCTTTCACACACACTTATCTCTCAGAACAGAGCAAGTGGAGAGACGTTCGTTCATCTAGCACCAAGGGAACGGGTTGCAGGAGACACTTTTTCTCTGCTTTCTCAGTCTGTTTCCTAGTGCCGGTTTGAAGTTCCTGCAGTTTTCACTGTAAAACCGAGTTGGAGCTAGTACCTCCCCATATATATGTATGGATTGGAGTTTGCAACTTAAAAGAAACTTTGTGTTCCCAACATGCTAGGTGAAGGACGGCTTTCACACACACTTATCTCTCAGAACTGAGCAAGTGGAGAGACGTTCGTTCATCTAGCACCAACGGAACGGGTTGCAGGAGACACTTTTTCTCTGCTTTCTCAGTCTGTTTCCTAGTGCCGGTTTAAAGTTCCTGCAGTTTTCACTGTAAAACAGAGTTGGAGCTTCTACCTCCCCATATATATGTATGGAATGGAGTCTGCAACTGAAAAGAAACTTTGTGTTCCCAACAAGCTAGGTTAAGGACGGCTTTCACACACAATTATCTCTCAGAACAGAGCAAGTGGAGAGACGTTCGTTCATCTAGCACCAAGGGAACGGGTTGCAGGAGACACTTTTTCTCTGCTTTATCAGTCTGTTTCCTAGTGCCGTTTTGAATTTCCTGCAGTTTTCACTGGCAAACCGAGTTGGAGCTAGTACCTCCCTATATATATATGTATGGTATGGAGTCTGCAACTGAAAAGAAACTTTCTGTTCCCAACAAGCTAGGTGAAGGACGGCTTTCACACACACTTATGTCTCAGAACTGAGCAAGTGGAGAGACGTTCGTTCATCTAGCACCAAGGGAACGGGTTGCAGGAGAAACTTTTTCTCTGCTTTCTCAGTCTGTTTCCTAGTGCCGGTTTGAAGTTCCTGCAGTTTTCACTGTCAAACCGAGTTGGAGCTAGTACCTCCCCATATATATGTATGGAATGGAGTTTGCAACTGAAAAGAAACTTTGTGTTCCCAACAAGCTAGGTGAACGACGGCTTTCACACACACTTATCTCTCAGAACTGAGCAAGTGGAGAGACGTTCGTTCATCTAGCACCAAGGGAACGGGTTGCAGGAGACACTTTTTCTCTGCTTTCTCAGTCTGTTTCCCAGTGCCGCTTTGAAGATCCTGCAGTTTTCACTGTAAAACCGAGTTGGAGCTTCTACCTCCCCATATATATGTATGGAATGGAGTTTGCAACTGAAAAGAAACTTTGTGTTCCCAACAAGCTAGGTGAAGGACGGCTTTCACACACACTTATCTCTCAGAACAGAGCAAGTGGAGAGACGTTCGTTCATCTAGCACCAAGGGAACGGGTTGCAGGAGACACTTTTTCTCAGCTTTCTCAGTCTGTTTCCTAGTGCCGGTTTGAAGTTCCTGCAGTTTTCACTGTAAAACCGAGTTGGAGCTAGTACCTCCCCATATATATGTATGGATTGGAGTTTGCAACTTAAAAGAAACTTTGTGTTCCCAACATGCTAGGTGAAGGACGGCTTTCACACACACTTATCTCTCAGAACTGAGCAAGTGGAGAGACGTTCGTTCATCTAGCACCAATGGAACGGGTTGCAGGAGACACTTTTTCTCTGCTTTCTCAGTCTGTTTCCTAGTGCCGGTTTAAAGTTCCTGCAGTTTTCACTGTAAATCAGAGTTGGAGCTTCTACCTCCCCATATATATGTATGGAATGGAGTCTGCAACTGAAAAGAAACTTTGTGTTCCCAACAAGCTAGGTGAAGGACGGCTTTCACACACAATTATCTCTCAGAACAGAGTAAGTGGAGAGACGTTCGTTCATCTAGCACCAAGGGAACGGGTTGCAGGAGACACTTTTTCTCTGCTTTCTCAGTCTGTTTCCTAGTGCCGGTTTGAAGTTCCTGCAGTTTTCACTGTAAAACCGAGTTGGAGCTAGTACCTCCCCATATATATGTATGGATTGGAGTTTGCAACTTAAAAGAAACTTTGTGTTCCCAACATGCTAGGTGAAGGACGGCTTTCACACACACTTATCTCTCAGAACTGAGCAAGTGGAGAGACGTTCGTTCATCTAGCACCAACGGAACGGGTTGCAGGAGACACTTTTTCTCTGCTTTCTCAGTCTGTTTCCTAGTGCCGGTTTAAAGTTCCTGCAGTTTTCACTGTAAAACAGAGTTGGAGCTTCTACCTCCCCATATATATGTATGGAATGGAGTCTGCAACTGAAAAGAAACTTTGTGTTCCCAACAAGCTAGGTTAAGGACGGCTTTCACACACAATTATCTCTCAGAACAGAGCAAGTGGAGAGACGTTCGTTCATCTAGCACCAAGGGAACGGGTTGCAGGAGACACTTTTTCTCTGCTTTATCAGTCTGTTTCCTAGTGCCGTTTTGAATTTCCTGCAGTTTTCACTGGCAAACCGAGTTGGAGCTAGTACCTCCCTATATATATATGTATGGTATGGAGTCTGCAACTGAAAAGAAACTTTCTTTTCCCAACAAGCTAGGTGAAGGACGGCTTTCACACACACTTATGTCTCAGAACTGAGCAAGTGGAGAGACGTTCGTTCATCTAGCACCAAGGGAACGGGTTGCAGGAGAAACTTTTTCTCTGCTTTCTCAGTCTGTTTCCTAGTGCCGGTTTGAAGTTCCTGCAGTTTTCACTGTCAAACCGAGTTGGAGCTAGTACCTCCCCATATATATGTATGGAATGGAGTTTGCAACTGAAAAGAAACTTTGTGTTCCCAACAAGCTAGGTGAACGACGGCTTTCACACACACTTATCTCTCAGAACTGAGCAAGTGGAGAGACGTTCGTTCATCTAGCACCAAGGGAACGGGTTGCAGGAGACACTTTTTCTCTGCTTTCTCAGTCTGTTTCCCAGTGCCGCTTTGAAGATCCTGCAGTTTTCACTGTAAAACCGAGTTGGAGCTTCTACCTCCCCATATATATGTATGGAATGGAGTCTGCAACTGAAAAGAAACTTTGTGTTCCCAACAAGCTAGGTGAAGGACGGCTTTCACACACAATTATCTCTCAGAACAGAGTAAGTGGAGAGACGTTCGTTCATCTAGCACCAAGGGAACGGGTTGCAGGAGACACTTTTTCTCTGCTTTATCAGTCTGTTTCCTAGTGCCGTTTTGAATTTCCTGCAGTTTTCACTGTCAAACCGAGTTGGAGCTAGTACCTCCCTATATATATATGTATGGTATGGAGTCTGCAACTGAAAAGAATCTTTCTGTTCCCAACAAGCTAGGTGAAGGACGGCTTTCACACACACTTATGTCTCAGAACTGAGCAAGTGGAGAGACGTTCGTTCATCTAGCACCAAGGGAACGGGTTGCAGGAGAAACTTTTTCTCTGCTTTCTCAGTCTGTTTCCTAGTGCCGGTTTGAAGTTCCTGTAGTTTTCACTGTCAAACCGGGTTGGAGCTACTACCTCCCCATATATATGTATGGAATGGAGTTTGCAACTGAAAAGAAACTTTGTGTTCCCAACAAGCTATGTGAAGGACGGCTTTCACACACACTTATCTCTCAGAACTGAGCAAGTGGAGAGACGTTCGTTCATCTAGCACCAAGGGAACGGGTTGCAGGAGACACTTTTTCTCTGCTTTCTCAGTCTGTTTCCCAGTGCCGCTTTGAAGTTCCTGCAGTTTTCACTGTAAAACCGAGTTGGAGCTTCTACCTCCCCATATATATGTATTGAATGGAGTTTGCAACTGAAAAGAAACTTTGTGTTCCCAAAAAGCTAGGTGAAGGACGGCTTTCACACACACTTATCTCTCAGAACAGAGCAAGTGGAGAGACGTTCGTTAATCTAGCACCAATGGAACGGGTTGCAGGAGACACTATTTCTCTGCTTTCTCAGTGTGTTTCCTAGTGCCGGTTTGAAGTTCCTGCAGTTTTCACAGTAAAACCGAGTTGGAGCTTGTACCTCCCTATATATATGTATGGAATGGAGTTTGCAGCTGAAAAGAAACTTTGTGTTCCCAACAAGCTAGGTGAAGGACGGCTTTCACACACACTTATGTCTCAGAACTGAGCAAGTGGAGAGACGTTCGTTCATCTAGCACCAAGGGAACGGGTTGCAGGAGACACTTTTTCTCTGCTTTCTCAGTCTGTTTCCTAGTGCCGGTTTGAATTTCCTGCAGTTTTCACTGTCAAAACGAGTTGGAGCTAGTACCTCCCCATATATATGTATGGAATGGAGTTTGCAACTGAAAAGAAACTTTGTGTTCCCAACAAGCTAGGTGAAGGACGGCTTTCACACACACTTATCTCTCAGAACAGAGCAAGTGGAGAGACGTTCGTTCATCTAGCACCAAGGGAACGGGTTGCAGGAGACACTTTTTCTCTGCTTTCTCAGTCTGTTTCCTAGTGCCGGTATGAAGTTCCTGCAGTTTTCACTGTCAAAACGAGTTGGAGCTAGTACCTCCCCATATATATGTATGGAATGGAGTTTGCAACTGAAAAGAATCTTTGTGTTCCCAACAAGCTAGGTGAAGTACGGCTTTCACACACACTTATCTCTCAGAACTGAGCAAGTGGAGAGACGTTCGTTCATCTAGCACCAAGGGAACGGGTTGCAGGAGACACTTTTTCTCTGCTTTCTCAGTCTGTTTCCTAGTGCCGGTTTGAAGTTCCTGCAGTTTTCACTGTCAAACCGAGTTCTAGCTAGTACCTCCCCACATATATGTATGGAATGGAGTTTGCAACTGAAAAGAAACTTTGTGTTCCCAACAAGCTAGGTGAAGGACGGCTTTCACACACACTTATCTCTCAGAACTGAGCAAGTGGAGAGACGTTCGTTCATCTAGCACCAAGGGAACGGGTTGCAGGAGACACTTTTTCTCTGCTTCCTCAGTCTGTTTCCTAGTGCCGGTTTGAAGTTCCTGCAGTTTTCACTGTCAAACAGAGTTGGAGCTAATACCTCCCCATATATATGTATGGAATGAAGTTTGCAACTGAAAAGAAACTTTGTGTTCCCAACAAGCTAGGTGAAGGACGGCTTTCACACACACTTATCTCTCAGAACTGAGCAAGTGGAGAGACGTTCGTTCATCTAGCACCAAGGGAACGGGTTGCAGGAGACACTTTTTCTCTGTTTTCTCAGTCTGTTTCCTAGTGCCGGTTTGAAGTTCCTGCAGTTTTCACTGTCAAACCGAGATGGAGCTAGTACCTCCTTATATATATATGTATGGAATTGAGTTTGCAACTGAAAAGAAACTTTGTGTTCCCAAAAATCTAGGTGAAGGACGGCTTTCACACACACTTATCTCTCAGAACTGAGCAAGTGGAGAGACGTTCTTTCATCTAGCACCAAGGTAACAGGTTGCAGGAGACACATTTTCTCTGCTTTCTCAGTCTGTTTCCTAGTGCCGGTTTGAAGATCCTGCAGTTTTCACTGTAAAACCGATTTGGAGCTAGAACCTCCCCATATATATGTATGGAATGGAGTTTGCAACTGAAAAGAAACTTTCTGTTCCCAACAAGCTAGGTGAAGGACGGCTTTCACACACACTTATCTCTCAGAACTGAGCAAGTGGAGAGACGTTCGTTCATCTAGCACCAAGGGAACGGGTTGCAGGAGACAATTTTTCTCTGCTTTCTCAGTCTGTTTCCCAGTGCCGCTTTGAAGTTCCTGCAGTTTTCACTGTAAAACCGAGTTGGAGCTAGTACCTCCCCATATATATGTATGGAATGGAGTTTGCAAGTGAAAAGAAACTTTGTGTTCCCAACAAGCTAGGTGAAGGACGGCTTTAACACACACTTATCTCTCAGAACTGAGCAAATGGAGAGACGTTCGTTCATCTAGCTCCAAGGGAACGGGTTGCAGGAGACACTTTTTCTCTGCTTTCTCAGTCTGTTTCCTAGTGCCGGTTTGAAGATCCTGCAGTTTTCACTGTAAAACTGAGTTGGAGCTAGAACCTCCCTATATATATGTATGGAATGGTGTTGGCAACTGAAAAGAAACTTTGTGTTCCCAACAAGCTAGGTGAAGGACGGCTTTCACACACACTTATCTCTCAGAACAGAGCAAGTGGAGAGACGTTCGTTCATCTAGCACCAAGGGAACGGGTTACAGGAGACAATTTTTCTCTGCTTCCTCAGTCTGTTTCCTAGTGCCGGTTTGAAGTTCCTGCAGTTTTCACTGTCAAACCGAGTTGGAGCTAGTACCTCCCCATATATATGTATGGAATGGTGTTTGCAACTGAAAAGAAACTTTGTGTTCCCAACAAGCTAGGTGAAGGACGGCTTTCACACACACTTATCTCTCAGAACTGAGCAAGTGGAGAGACGTTCGTTCATCTAGCACCAAGGGAACGGGTTGCAGGAGACACTTTTTCTCTGCTTTCTCAGTCTGTTTCCTAGTGCCGGTTTGAAGTTCCTGCAGTTTTCACTGTCAAACCGAGTTGGAGCTAGTACCTCCCCATATATATGTATGGAATGGGGTTTGCAACTGAAAAGAAACTTTGTGTTCCCAACAAGCTAGGTGAAGGACGGCTTTCACACACACTTATCTCTCTGAACTGAGCAAGTGGAGAGACGTTCGTTCATCTAGCACCAAGGGAACGGGTTGCAGGAGACACTTTTTCTTTGCTTTCTCAGTCTGTTTCCCAGTGCCGCTTTGAAGATCCTGCAGTTTTCACTGTAAAACCGAGTTGGAGCTTCTACATCCCCATATATATGTATGGAATGGAGTTTGCAACTGAAAAGAAACTTTGTGTTCCCAACAAGCTAGGTGAAGGACGGCTTTCACACACACATATCTCTCAGAACAGAGCAAGTGGAGAGACGTTCGTTCATCTAGCACCAAGGGAACGGGTTGCAGGAGACACTTTTTCTCTGCTTTCTCAGTCTGTTTCCTAGTGCCGGTTTGAAGTTCCTGCAGTTTTCACTGTAAAACCGAGTTGGAGCTAGTACCTCCCCGTATATATGTATGGATTGGAGTTTGCAACTTAAAAGAAACTTTGTGTTCCCAACATGCTAGGTGAAGGACGGCTTTCACACACACTTTTCTCTCAGAACTGAGCAAGTGGAGAGACGTTCGTTCATCTAGCACCAATGGAACGGGTTGCAGGAGACACTTTTTCTCTGCTTTCTCAGTCTGTTTCCTAGTGCCGTTTTGAAGTTCCTGCAGTTTTCACTGTAAAACCGAGTTGGAGTTTCTACCTCCCCATATATATGTATGGAATGGAGTTTGCAACTGAAAAGAAACTTTGTGTTCCCAACAAGCTAGGTGAAGGACGGCTTTCACACACAATTATCTCTCAGAACAGAGCAAGTGGAGAGACGTTCGTTCATCTAGCACCAAGGGAACGGGTTGCAGGAGACACTTTTTCTCGGCTTTCTCAGTCTGTTTCCTAGTGCCGGTTTGAATTTCCTGCAGTTTTCACTGTCAAACAGAGTTGGAGCTAGTACCTCCCTATATATATATGTATGGTATGGAGTCTGCAACTGAAAAGAAACTTTGTGTTCCCAACAAGCTAGGTGAAGGACGGCTTTCACACACACTTATGACTCAGAACTGAGCAAGTGGAGAGACGTTCGTTCATCTAGCACCAAGGGAACGGGTTGCAGGAGAAACTTTTTCTCTGCTTTCTCAGTATTTTTCCTAGTGCCGGTTTGATGTTCCTGCAGTTTTCACTGTAAAACCGAGTTGGAGCTAGTACCTCCACATATATATGTATGGAATGGAGTTTGCAACTGAAAAGAAACTTTGTGTTCCCAACAATCTAGGTGAAGGACGGCTTTCACACACACTTATGTCTCAGAACTGAGCAAGTGGAGAGACGTTCGTTCATCTAGCACCAAGGGAACGGGTTGCAGGAGACACTTTTTCTCTGCTTTCTCAGTCTGTTTCCTAGTGCCGGTTTGAAGTTCCTGCAGTTTTCACTGTCAAACCGAGTTGGAGCTAGTACCTCCCCATATATATATATGGAATGGAGTTTGCAACTGAAAAGAAACTTTGTGTTCCCAACAAGCTAGGTGAAGGACGGCTTTCACACACACTTATCTCTCAGAACTGAGCAAGTGGAGAGACGTTCGTTCATCTAGCACCAAGGGAACGGGTTGCAGGAGACACTTTTTCTCTGCTTTCTCAGTCTGTTTCCCAGTGCCGCTTTGAAGTTCCTGCAGTTTTCACTGTCAAACAGAGTTGGAGCTAGTACCTCCCTATATATATATGTATGGTATGGAGTCTGCAACTGAAAAGAAACTTTGTGTTCCCAACAAGCTAGGTGAAGGACGGCTTTCACACACACTTATGACTCAGAACTGAGCAAGTGGAGAGACGTTCGTTCATCTAGCACCAAGGGAACGGGTTGCAGGAGAAACTTTTTCTCTGCTTTCTCAGTATGTTTCCTAGTGCCGGTTTGATGTTCCTGCAGTTTTCACTGTAAAACCGAGTTGGAGCTAGTACCTCCACATATATATGTATGGAATGGAGTTTGCAACTGAAAAGAAACTTTGTGTTCCCAACAATCTAGGTGAAGGACGGCTTTCACACACACTTATGTCTCAGAACTGAGCAAGTGGAGAGACGTTCGTTCATCTAGCACCAAGGGAACGGGTTGCAGGAGACACTATTTCTCTGCTTTCTCAGTCTGTTTCCTAGTGCCGGTTTGAAGTTCCTGCAGTTTTCACTGTCAAACCGAGTTGGAGCTAGTACCTCCCCATATATATATATGGAATGGAGTTTGCAACTGAAAAGAAACTTTGTGTTCCCAACAAGCTAGGTGAAGGACGGCTTTCACACACACTTATCTCTCAGAACTGAGCAAGTGGAGAGACGTTCGTTCATCTAGCACCAAGGGAACGGGTTGCAGGAGACACTTTTTCTCTGCTTTCTCAGTCTGTTTCCCAGTGCCGCTTTGAAGTTCCTGCAGTTTTCACTGTAAAACCGAGTTGGAGCTTCTACCTCCCCATATATATGTATGGAATGGAGTTTGCAACTGAAAAGAAACTTTGTGTTCCCAACAAGCTAGATGAAGGACGGCTTTCACACACACTTATCTCTCAGAACAGAGCAAGTGGAGAGACGTTCGTTCATCTAGCACCAATGGAACGGGTTGCAGGAGACACTATTTCTCTGCTTTCTCAGTCTGTTTCCTAGTGCCGGTTTGAAGTTCCTGCAGTTTTCACTGTAAAACCGATTTGGAGCTTGTACCTCCCTATATATATGTATGGAATGGAGTTTGCAACTGAAAAGAAACTTTGTGTTCCCAACAAGCTAGGTGAAGGACGGCTTTCACACACACTTATCTCTCAGAACTGAGCAAATGGAGAGACGTTCGTTCATCTAGCTCCAAGGGAACGGGTTGCAGGAGACACTTTTTCTCTGCTTTCTCAGTCTGTTTCCTAGTGCCGGTTTGAAGTTCCTGCAGTTTTCACTGTCAAACCGAGTTGGAGCTAGTACCTCCCCATATATATGTATGGAATGGTGTTTGCAACTGAAAAGAAACTTTGTGTTCCCAACAAGCTAGGTGAAGGACGGCTTTCACACACACTTATCTCTCAGAACTGAGCAAGTGGAGAGACGTTCGTTCATCTAGCACCAAGGGAACGGGTTGCAGGAGACACTTTTTCTCTGCTTTCTCAGTCTGTTTCCTAGTGCCGGTTTGAAGTTCCTGCAGTTTTCACTGTCAAACCGAGTTGGAGCTAGTACCTCCCCATATATATGTATGGAATGGGGTTTGCAACTGAAAAGAAACTTTGTGTTCCCAACAAGCTAGGTGAAGGACGGCTTTCACACACACTTATCTCTCTGAACTGAGCAAGTGGAGAGACGTTCGTTCATCTAGCACCAAGGGAACGGGTTGCAGGAGACACTTTTTCTTTGCTTTCTCAGTCTGTTTCCCAGTGCCGCTTTGAAGATCCTGCAGTTTTCACTGTAAAACCGAGTTGGAGCTTCTACATCCCCATATATATGTATGGAATGGAGTTTGCAACTGAAAAGAAACTTTGTGTTCCCAACAAGCTAGGTGAAGGACGGCTTTCACACACACATATCTCTCAGAACAGAGCAAGTGGAGAGACGTTCGTTCATCTAGCACCAAGGGAACGGGTTGCAGGAGACACTTTTTCTCTGCTTTCTCAGTCTGTTTCCTAGTGCCGGTTTGAAGTTCCTGCAGTTTTCACTGTAAAACCGAGTTGGAGCTAGTACCTCCCCGTATATATGTATGGATTGGAGTTTGCAACTTAAAAGAAACTTTGTGTTCCCAACATGCTAGGTGAAGGACGGCTTTCACACACACTTTTCTCTCAGAACTGAGCAAGTGGAGAGACGTTCGTTCATCTAGCACCAATGGAACGGGTTGCAGGAGACACTTTTTCTCTGCTTTCTCAGTCTGTTTCCTAGTGCCGTTTTGAAGTTCCTGCAGTTTTCACTGTAAAACCGAGTTGGAGTTTCTACCTCCCCATATATATGTATGGAATGGAGTTTGCAACTGAAAAGAAACTTTGTGTTCCCAACAAGCTAGGTGAAGGACGGCTTTCACACACAATTATCTCTCAGAACAGAGCAAGTGGAGAGACGTTCGTTCATCTAACACCAAGGGAACGGGTTGCAGGAGACACTTTTTCTCGGCTTTCTCAGTCTGTTTCCTAGTGCCGGTTTGAATTTCCTGCAGTTTTCACTGTCAAACAGAGTTGGAGCTAGTACCTCCCTATATATATATGTATGGTATGGAGTCTGCAACTGAAAAGAAACTTTGTGTTCCCAACAAGCTAGGTGAAGGACGGCTTTCACACACACTTATGACTCAGAACTGAGCAAGTGGAGAGACGTTCGTTCATCTAGCACCAAGGGAACGGGTTGCAGGAGAAACTTTTTCTCTGCTTTCTCAGTATTTTTCCTAGTGCCGGTTTGATGTTCCTGCAGTTTTCACTGTAAAACCGAGTTGGAGCTAGTACCTCCACATATATATGTATGGAATGGAGTTTGCAACTGAAAAGAAACTTTGTGTTCCCAACAATCTAGGTGAAGGACGGCTTTCACACACAATTATCTCTCAGAACAGAGCAAGTGGAGAGACGTTCGTTCATCTAACACCAAGGGAACGGGTTGCAGGAGACACTTTTTCTCGGCTTTCTCAGTCTGTTTCCTAGTGCCGGTTTGAATTTCCTGCAGTTTTCACTGTCAAACCGAGTTGGAGCTAGTACCTCCCCATATATATGTATGGAATGGTGTTTGCAACTGAAAAGAAACTTTGTGTTCCCAACAAGCTAGGTGAAGGACGGCTTTCACACACACTTATCTCTCAGAACTGAGCAAGTGGAGAGACGTTCGTTCATCTAGCACCAAGGGAACGGGTTGCAGGAGACACTTTTTCTCTGCTTTCTCAGTCTGTTTCCTAGTGCCGGTTTGAAGTTCCTGCAGTTTTCACTGTCAAACCGAGTTGGAGCTAGTACCTCCCCATATATATGTATGGAATGGGGTTTGCAACTGAAAAGAAACTTTGTGTTCCCAACAAGCTAGGTGAAGGACGGCTTTCACACACACTTATCTCTCTGAACTGAGCAAGTGGAGAGACGTTCGTTCATCTAGCACCAAGGGAACGGGTTGCAGGAGACACTTTTTCTTTGCTTTCTCAGTCTGTTTCCCAGTGCCGCTTTGAAGATCCTGCAGTTTTCACTGTAAAACCGAGTTGGAGCTTCTACATCCCCATATATATGTATGGAATGGAGTTTGCAACTGAAAAGAAACTTTGTGTTCCCAACAAGCTAGGTGAAGGACGGCTTTCACACACACATATCTCTCAGAACAGAGCAAGTGGAGAGACGTTCGTTCATCTAGCACCAAGGGAACGGGTTGCAGGAGACACTTTTTCTCTGCTTTCTCAGTCTGTTTCCTAGTGCCGGTTTGAAGTTCCTGCAGTTTTCACTGTAAAACCGAGTTGGAGCTAGTACCTCCCCGTATATATGTATGGATTGGAGTTTGCAACTTAAAAGAAACTTTGTGTTCCCAACATGCTAGGTGAAGGACGGCTTTCACACACACTTTTCTCTCAGAACTGAGCAAGTGGAGAGACGTTCGTTCATCTAGCACCAATGGAACGGGTTGCAGGAGACACTTTTTCTCTGCTTTCTCAGTCTGTTTCCTAGTGCCGTTTTGAAGTTCCTGCAGTTTTCACTGTAAAACCGAGTTGGAGTTTCTACCTCCCCATATATATGTATGGAATGGAGTTTGCAACTGAAAAGAAACTTTGTGTTCCCAACAAGCTAGGTGAAGGACGGCTTTCACACACAATTATCTCTCAGAACAGAGCAAGTGGAGAGACGTTCGTTCATCTAACACCAAGGGAACGGGTTGCAGGAGACACTTTTTCTCGGCTTTCTCAGTCTGTTTCCTAGTGCCGGTTTGAATTTCCTGCAGTTTTCACTGTCAAACAGAGTTGGAGCTAGTACCTCCCTATATATATATGTATGGTATGGAGTCTGCAACTGAAAAGAAACTTTGTGTTCCCAACAAGCTAGGTGAAGGACGGCTTTCACACACACTTATGACTCAGAACTGAGCAAGTGGAGAGACGTTCGTTCATCTAGCACCAAGGGAACGGGTTGCAGGAGAAACTTTTTCTCTGCTTTCTCAGTATTTTTCCTAGTGCCGGTTTGATGTTCCTGCAGTTTTCACTGTAAAACCGAGTTGGAGCTAGTACCTCCACATATATATGTATGGAATGGAGTTTGCAACTGAAAAGAAACTTTGTGTTCCCAACAATCTAGGTGAAGGACGGCTTTCACACACACTTATGTCTCAGAACTGAGCAAGTGGAGAGACGTTCGTTCATCTAGCACCAAGGGAACGGGTTGCAGGAGACACTTTTACTCTGCTTTCTCAGTCTGTTTCCTAGTGCCGGTTTGAAGTTCCTGCAGTTTTCACTGTCAAACCGTGTTGGAGCTAGTACCTCCCCATATATATATATGGAATGGAGTTTGCAACTGAAAAGAAACTTTGTGTTCCCAACAAGCTAGGTGAAGGACGGCTTTCACACACACTTATCTCTCAGAACTGAGCAAGTGGAGAGACGTTCGTTCATCTAGCACCAAGGGAACGGGTTGCAGGAGACACTTTTTCTCTGCTTTCTCAGTCTGTTTCCCAGTGCCGCTTTGAAGTTCCTGCAGTTTTCACTGTCAAACAGAGTTGGAGCTAGTACCTCCCTATATATATATGTATGGTATGGAGTCTGCAACTGAAAAGAAACTTTGTGTTCCCAACAAGCTAGGTGAAGGACGGCTTTCACACACACTTATGACTCAGAACTGAGCAAGTGGAGAGACGTTCGTTCATCTAGCACCAAGGGAACGGGTTGCAGGAGAAACTTTTTCTCTGCTTTCTCAGTATGTTTCCTAGTGCCGGTTTGATGTTCCTGCAGTTTTCACTGTAAAACCGAGTTGGAGCTAGTACCTCCACATATATATGTATGGAATGGAGTTTGCAACTGAAAAGAAACTTTGTGTTCCCAACAATCTAGGTGAAGGACGGCTTTCACACACACTTATGTCTCAGAACTGAGCAAGTGGAGAGACGTTCGTTCATCTAGCACCAAGGGAACGGGTTGCAGGAGACACTATTTCTCTGCTTTCTCAGTCTGTTTCCTAGTGCCGGTTTGAAGTTCCTGCAGTTTTCACTGTCAAACCGAGTTGGAGCTAGTACCTCCCCATATATATATATGGAATGGAGTTTGCAACTGAAAAGAAACTTTGTGTTCCCAACAAGCTAGGTGAAGGACGGCTTTCACACACACTTATCTCTCAGAACTGAGCAAGTGGAGAGACGTTCGTTCATCTAGCACCAAGGGAACGGGTTGCAGGAGACACTTTTTCTCTGCTTTCTCAGTCTGTTTCCCAGTGCCGCTTTGAAGTTCCTGCAGTTTTCACTGTAAAACCGAGTTGGAGCTTCTACCTCCCCATATATATGTATGGAATGGAGTTTGCAACTGAAAAGAAACTTTGTGTTCCCAACAAGCTAGGTGAAGGACGGCTTTCACACACACTTATCTCTCAGAACAGAGCAAGTGGAGAGACGTTCGTTCATCTAGCACCAATGGAACGGGTTGCAGGAGACACTATTTCTCTGCTTTCTCAGTCTGTTTCCTAGTGCCGGTTTGAAGTTCCTGCAGTTTTCACTGTAAAACCGATTTGGAGCTTGTACCTCCCTATATATATGTATGGAATGGAGTTTGCAACTGAAAAGAAACTTTGTGTTCCCAACAAGCTAGGTGAAGGACGGCTTTCACACACACTTATCTCTCAGAACTGAGCAAATGGAGAGACGTTCGTTCATCTAGCTCCAAGGGAACGGGTTGCAGGAGACACTTTTTCTCTGCTTTCTCAGTCTGTTTCCTAGTGCCGGTTTGAAGATCCTGCAGTTTTCACTGTAAATCTGAGTTGGAGCTAGAACCTCCCCATATATATGTATGGAATGGAGTTGGCAACTGAAAAGAAACTTTGTGTTCCCAACAAGCTAGGTGAAGGACGGCTTTCACACACACTTATCTCTCAGAACAGAGCAAGTGGATAGACGTTCGTTCATCTAGCACCAAGGGAACGGGTTGCAGGAGACACTTTTTCTCGGCTTCCTCAGACTGTTTCCTAGTGCCGGTTTGAAGTTCCTGCAGTTTTCACTGTAAAACAGAGTTGGAGCTAGTACCTCCCCATATATATGTATGGATTGGAGTTTGCAACTGAAAAGAAACTTTTTGTTCCCAACAAGCTAGGTGAAGGACGGCTTTCACACACACTTATGTCTCAGAACTGAGCAAGTGGAGAGACGTTCGTTCATCTAGCACCAATGGAACGGGTTGCAGGAGACACTTTTTCTCTGCTTTCTCAGTCTGTTTCCTAGTGCCGGTTTGAATTTCCTGCAGTTTTCACTGTCAAACCGAGTTGGAGCTAGTACCTCCCTATATATATATGTATGGTATGGAGTCTGCAACTGAAAAGAAACTTTGTGTTCCCAACAAACTAGGTGAAGGACGGCTTTCACACACACTTATGTCTCAGAACTGAGCAAGTGGAGAGACGTTCGTTCATCTAGCACCAAAGGAACGGGTTGCAGGAGAAACTTTTTCTCTGCTTTCTCAGTATGTTTCTTAGTGCCGGTTTGATGTTCCTGCAGTTTTCACTGTAAAACCGAGTTGGAGCTAGTACCTCCACATATATATGTATGGAATGGAGTTTGCAACTGAAAAGAAACTTTGTGTTCCCAACAAGCTATGTGAAGGACGGCTTTCACACACACTTATGTCTCAGAACTGAGCAAGTGGAGAGACGTTCGTTCATCTAGCACCAAGGGAACGGGTTGCAGGAGACACTTTTTCTCTGCTTTCTCAGTCTGTTTCCTAGTGCCGGTTTGAAGTTCCTGCAGTTTTCACTGTAAAACCGAGTTGGAGCTAGAACCTCCCCATATATATGTATGGAATGGAGTTTGCAACTTAAAAGAAACTTTGTGTTCCCAACAAGCTAGGTGAAGGACGGCTTTCACACACACTTATCTCTCAGAACTGAGCAAGTGGAGAGACGTTCGTTCATCTAGCACCAAGGGAACGTGTTGCAGGAGACACTTTTTCTCTGCTTTCTCAGTCTGTTTCCGACTGCCGCTTTGAAGTTCCTGCAGTTTTCACTGTAAAACCGAGTTGGAGCTTCTACCTCCCCATATATATGTATGGAATGGAGTTTGCAACTGAAAAGAAACTTTGTGTTCCCAACAAGCTAGGTGAAGGACGGCTTTCACACACACTTATCTCTCAGAACAGAGCAAGTGGAGAGACGTTCGTTAATCTAGCACCAATGGAACGGGTTGCAGGAGACACTATTTCTCTGCTTTCTCAGTCTGTTTCCTAGTGCCGGTTTGAAGTTCCTGCAGTTTTCACTGTAAAACCGATTTGGAGCTTGTACCTCCCTATATATATGTATGGAATGGAGTTTGCAACCGAAAAGAAACTTTGTGTTCCCAACAAGCTAGGTGAAGGACGGCTTTCACACACACTTATCTCTCAGAACTGAGCAAATGGAGAGACGTTCGTTCATCTAGCTCCAAGGGAACGGGTTGCAGGAGACACTTTTTCTCTGCTTTCTCAGTCTGTTTCCTAGTGCCGGTTTGAAGATCCTGCAGTTTTCACTGTAAAACTGAGTTGGAGCTAGAACCTCCCCATATATATGTATGGAATGGAGTTGGCAACTGAAAAGAAACTTTGTGTTCCCAACAAGCTAGGTGAAGGACGGCTTTCACACACACTTATCTCTCAGAACAGAGCAAGTGGATAGACGTTCGTTCATCTCGCACCAAGGGAACGGGTTGCAGGAGACAATTTTTCTCTGCTTCCTCAGTCTGTTTCCTAGTGCCGGTTTGAAGTTCCTGCAGTTTTCACTGTAAAACAGAGTTGGAGCTAGTACCTCCCCATATATATGTATGGATTGGAGTTTGCAACTGAAAAGAAACTTTGTGTTCCCAACAAGCTAGGTGAAGGACGGCTTTCACACACAATTATGTCTCAGAACTGAGCAAGTGGAGAGACGTTCGTTCATCTAGCACCAAGGGAACGGGTTGCAGGAGACACTTTTTCTCTGCTTTCTCAGTCTGTTTCCTAGTGCCGGTTTGAAATTCCTGCAGTTTTCACTGTCAAACCGAGTTGGAACTTGTACCTCCTCATATATATGTATGGAATGGAGTTTGCAACTGAAAAGAAACTTTGTGTTCCCAACAAGCTAGGTGAAGGACGGCTTTCACACACACTTATCTCTCAGAACTGAGCAAGTGGAGAGACGTTCGTTCATCTAGCACCAAGGGAACGGGTTGCAGGAGACACTTTTTCTCTGCTTTCTCAGTCTGTTTCCTAGTGCCGGTTTGAAGTTCCTGCAGTTTTCACTGTCAAACCGAGTTGGAGTTTCTACCTCCCCATATATATGTATGGAATGGAGTTTGCAACTGAAAAGAAACTTTGTGTTCCCAACAAGCTATGTGAAGGACGGCTTTCACACACACTTATCTCTCAGAACTGAGCAAGTGGAGAGACGTTCGTTCATCTAACACCAAGGGAACGGGTTGCAGGAGACACTTTTTCTCTGCTTCCTCAGTCTGTTTCCTAGTGCCGGTTTGAAGTTCCTGCAGTTTTCACTGTCAAACAGAGTTGGAGCTAATACCTCCCCATATATATGTATGGAATGAAGTTTGCAACTAAAAAGAAACTTTGTGTTCCCAACAAGCTAGGTGAAGGACGGCTTTCACACACACTTATCTCTCAGAACTGTGCATGTGGAGAGACGTTCGTTCATCTAGCACCAAGGGAACGGGTTGCAGGAGACACTTTTTCTCTGCTTTCTCAGTCTGTTTCCTAGTGCCGGTTTGAAGTTCCTGCAGTTTTCACTGTCAAACCGAGTTGGAGCTAGTACCTCCCTATATATATATTTATGGTATGGAGTCTGCAACTGAAAAGAAACTTTGTGTTCCCAACAAGCTAGTTGAAGGACGGCTTTCACACACACTTATGACTCAGAACTGAGCAAGTGGAGAGACGTTCGTTCATCTAGCACCAAGGGAACGGGTTGCAGGAGAAACTTTTTCTCTGCTTTCTCAGTATGTTTCCTAGTGCCGGTTTGATGTTCCTGCAGTTTTCACTGTAAAACCGAGTTGGAGCTAGTACCTCCACATATATATGTATGGAATGGAGTTTGCAACTGAAAAGAATCTTTGTGTTCCCAACAAGCTAGGTGAAGGACGGCTTTCACACACACTTATCTCTCAGAACTGAGCAAGTGGAGAGACGTTCGTTCATCTAGCACCAAGGGAACGGGTTGCAGGAGACACTTTTTCTCTGCTTTCTCATTCTGTTTCCCAGTGCCGCTTTGAAGTTCCTGCAGTTTTCACTGTAAAACCGAGTTGGAGCTTCACCTCACCATATATATGTATGGAATGGAGTTTGCAACTGAAAAGAAACTTTGTGTTCCCAACAAGCTAGGTGAAGGACGGCTTTCACACACACTTATCTCTCAGAACAGAGCAAGTGGAGAGACGTTCGTTAATCTAGCACCAATGGAACGGGTTGCAGGAGACACTATTTCTCTGCTTTCTCAGTCTGTTTCCTAGTGCCGGGTTGAAGTTCCTGCAGTTTTCACTGTAAAACCGATTTGGAGCTTGTACCTCCCTATATATATGTATGGAATGGAGTTTGCAACTGAAAAGAAACTTTGTGTTCCCAACAAGCTAGGTGAAGGACGGCTTTCACACACACTTATCTCTCAGAACTGAGCAAATGGAGAGACGTTCGTTCATCTAGCTCCAAGGGAACGGGTTGCAGGAGACACTTTTTCTCTGCTTTCTCAGTCTGTTTCCTAGTGCCGGTTTGAAGATCCTGCAGTTTTCACTGTAAAACTGAGTTGGAGTTAGAACCTCCCCATATATATGTATGGAATGGAGTTGGCAACTGAAAAGAAACTTTGTGTTCCCAACAAGCTAGGTCAAGGACGGCTTTCACACACAATTATCTCTCAGAACAGAGCAAGTGGATAGACGTTCGTTCATCTAGCACCAAGGGAACGGGTTGCAGGAGACAATTTTTCTCTGCTTCCTCAGTCTGTTTCCTAGTGCCGGTTTGAAGTTCCTGCAGTTTTCACTGTAAAACCGAGTTGGAGCTAGTACCTCCCCATATATATGTATGGATTGGAGTTTGCAACTGAAAAGAAACTTTGTGTTCCCAACAAGCTAGGTGAAGGACGGCTTTCACACACACTTATGTCTCAGAACTGAGCAAGTGGAGAGAAGTTCGTTCATCTAGCACCAATGGAACGGGTTGCAGGAGACACTTTTTCTCTGCTTTCTCAGTCTGTTTCCTAGTGCCGGTTTGAATTTCCTACAGTTTTCACTGTCAAACCGAGTTGGAGCTAGTACCTCCCTATATATATATGTATGGTATGGAGTCTGCAACTGAAAAGAAACTTTGTGTTCCCAACAAGCTAGGTGAAGGACGGCTTTCACACACACTTATGTCTCAGAACAGAGCAAGTGGAGAGACATTCGTTCATCTAGCACCAAAGGAACGGGTTGCAGGAGAAACTTTTTCTCTGCTTTCTCAGTATGTTTCCTAGTGCCGGTTTGATGTTCCTGCAGTTTTCACTGTAAAACCGAGTTGGAGCTAGTACCTCCACATATATATGTATGGAATGGAGTTTGCAACTGAAAAGAAACTTTGTGTTCCCAACAAGCTATGTGAAGGTCGGCTTTCACACACACTTATGTCTCAGAACTGAGCAAGTGGAGAGACGTTCGTTCATCTAGCACCAAGGGAACGGGTTGCAGGAGACACTTTTTCTCTGCTTTCTCAGTCTGTTTCCTAGTGCCGGTTTGAAGTTCCTGCAGTTTTCACTGTAAAACCGAGTTGGAGCTAGTACCTCCCAATATATATGTATGGAATGGAGTTTGCAACTTAAAAGAAACTTTGTGTTCCCAACAAGCTAGTTGAAGGACGGCTTTCACACACACTTATCTCTCATAACTGAGCAAGTGGAGAGACGTTCGTTCATCTTGCACCAAGGGAACGGGTTGCAGGAGACACTTTTTCTCTGCTTTCTCAGTCTGTTTCCCAGTGCCGCTTTGAAGTTCCTGCAGTTTTCACTGTAAAACCGAGTTGGAGCTTCTACCTCCCCATATATATGTATGGAATGGAGTTTGCAACTGAAAAGAAACTTTGTGTTCCCAACAAGCTAGGTGAAGGACGGCTTTCACACACACTTATCTCTCAGAACAGAGCAAGTGGAGAGACGTTCGTTAATCTAGCACCAATGGAACGGGTTGCAGGAGACACTATTTCTCTGCTTTCTCAGTCTGTTTCCTAGTGCCGGTTTGAAGTTCCTGCAGTTTTCACTGTAAAACCGATTTGGAGCTTGTACCTCCCTATATATATGTATGGAATGGAGTTTGCAACTGAAAAGAAACTTTGTGTTCCCAACAAGCTAGGTGAAGGACGGCTTTCACACACACTTATCTCTCAGAACTGAGCAAATGGAGAGACATTCGTTCATATAGCTCCAAGGGAACGGGTTGCAGGAGACACTTTTTCTCTGCTTTCTCAGTCTGTTTCCTAGTGCCGGTTTGAAGATCCTGCAGTTTTCACTGTAAAACTGAGTTGGAGCTAGAACCTCCCCATATATATGTATGGAATGGATTTGGCAACTGAAAAGAAACTTTGTGTTCCCAACAAGCTAGGTGAAGGACGGCTTTCACACACAATTATCTCTCAGAACAGAGCAAGTGGATAGACGTTCGTTCATCTAGCACCAAGGGAACGGGTTGCAGGAGACAATTTTTCTCTGCTTCCTCAGTGTGTTTCCTAGTGCCGGTTTGAATTTCCTTCAGTTTTCACTGTAAAACCGAGTTGGAGCTAGTACCTCCCCATATATATGTATGGATTGGAGTTTGCAACTGAAAAGAAACTTTGTGTTCCCAACAAGCTAGGTGAAGGACGGCTTTCACACACACTTATGTCTCAGAACTGAGCAAGTGGAGAGACGTTCGTTCATCTAGCACCAATGGAACGGGTTGCAGGAGACACTTTTTCTCTGCTTTCTCAGTCTGTTTCCTAGTGCCGGTTTGAATTTCCTGCAGTTTTCACTGTCAAACCGAGTTGGAGCTAGTACCTCCCTATATATATATGTATGGTATGGAGTCTGCAACTGAAAAGAAACTTTGTGTTCCCAACAAGCTAGGTGAAGGACGGCTTTCACACACACTTATGTCTCAGAACAGAGCAAGTGGAGAGACATTCGTTCATCTAGCACCAAAGGAACGGGTTGCAGGAGAAACTTTTTCTCTGCTTTCTCAGTATGTTTCCTAGTGCCGGTTTGATGTTCCTGCAGTTTTCACTGTAAAACCGAGTTGGAGCTAGTACCTCCACATATATATGTATGGAATGGAGTTTGCAACAGAAAAGAAACTTTGTGTTCCCAACAAGCTATGTGAAGGTCGGCTTTCACACACACTTATGTCTCAGAACTGAGCAAGTGGAGAGACGTTCGTTCATCTAGCACCAAGGAAACGGGTTGCAGGAGACACTTTTTCTCTGCTTTCTCAGTCTGTTTCCTAGTGCCGGTTTGAAGTTCCTGCAGTTTTCACTGTAAAACCGAGTTGGAGCTAGTACCTCCCCATATATATGTATGGAATGGAGTTTGCAACTTAAAAGAAACTTTGTGTTCCCAACAAGCTAGGTGAAGGACGGCTTTCACACACACTTATCTCTCAGAACTGAGCAAGTGGAGAGACGTTCGTTCATCTTGCACCAAGGGAACGGGTTGCAGGAGACACTTTTTCTCTGCTTTCTCAGTCTGTTTCCCAGTGCCGCTTTGAAGTTCCGGCAGTTTTCACTGTAAAACCGAGTTGGAGCTTCTACCTCCCCATATATATGTATGGAATGGAGTTTGCAACTGAAAAGAAACTTTGTGTTCCCAACAAGCTAGGTGAAGTACGGCTTTCACACACACTTATCTCTCAGAACAGAGCAAGTGGAGAGACGTTCGTTAATCTAGCACCAATGGAACGGGTTGCAGGAGACACTATTTCTCTGCTTTCTCAGTCTGTTTCCTAGTGCCGGTTTGAAGTTCCTGCAGTTTTCACTGTAAAACCGATTTGGAGCTTGTACCTCCCTATATATATGTATGGAATGGAGTTTGCAACTTAAAAGAAACTTTGTGTTCCCAACAAGCTAGGTGAAGGACGGCTTTCACACACACTTATCTCTCAGAACTGAGCAAATGGAGAGACGTTCGTTCATATAGCTCCAAGGGAACGGGTTGCAGGAGACACTTTTTCTCTGCTTTCTCAGTCTGTTTCCTAGTGCCGGTTTGAAGATCCTGCAGTTTTCACTGTAAAACTGAGTTGGAGCTAGAACCTCCCCATATATATGTATGGAATGGAGTTGGCAACTGAAAAGAAACTTTGTGTTCCCAACAAGCTAGGTGAAGGACGGCTTTCACACACACTTATCTCTCAGAACAGAGCAAGTGGATAGACGTTCGTTCATCTAGCACCAAGGGAACGGGTTGCAGGAGACAATTTTTCTCTGCTTCCTCAGTCTGTTTCCTAGTGCCGGTTTGAATTTCCTGCAGTTTTCACTGTAAAACCGAGTTGGAGCTAGTACCTCCCCATATATATGTATGGATTGGAGTTTGCAACTGAAAAGAATCTTTGTGTTCCAAACAAGCTATGTGAAGGACGGCTTTCACACACACTTATGTCTCAGAACTGAGCAAGTGGAGAGACGTTCGTTCATCTAGCACCAAGGGAACGGGTTGCAGGAGACACTTTTTCTCTGCTTTCTCAGTCGGTTTCCTAGTGCCGGTTTGAAATTCCTGCAGTTTTCACTGTCAAACCGATTTGGAACTTGTACCTCCCCATATATATGTATGGAATGGAGTTTGCAACTGAAAAGAAACTTTGTGTTCCCAACAAGCTAGGTGAAGGACGGCTTTCACACACACTTATCTCTCAGAACTGAGCAAGTGGAGAGACGTTCGTTCATCTAGCACCAAGGGAACGGGTTGCAGGAGACACTTTTTCTCTGCTTTCTCAGTCTGTTTCCCAGTGCCGCTTTGAAGATCCTGCAGTTTTCACTGTAAAACCGAGTTGGAGCTTCTACCTCCCCATATATATGTATGGAATGGAGTTTGCAACTGAAAAGAAACTTTGTGTTCCCAACAAGCTAGGTGAAGGACGGCTTTCACACACACTTATCTCTCAGAACAGAGCAAGTGGAGAGACGTTCGTTCATCTAGCACCAAGGGATCGGGTTGCAGGAGACACTTTTTCTCTGCTTTCTCAGTCTGTTTCCTAGTGCCGGTTTGAAGTTCCTGCAGTTTTCACTGTAAAACCGAGTTGGAGCTAGTACCTCCCCATATATATGTATGGAATGGAGTTTGCAACTTAAAAGAAACTTTGTGTTCCCAACATGCTAGGTGAAGGACGGCTTTCACACACACTTATCTCTCAGAAGTGAGCAAGTGGAGAGACGTTCGTTCATCTAGCACCAAGTGAACGGGTTGCAGGAGACACTTTTTCTCTGCTTTCTCAGTCTGTTTCCTAGTGCCGGTTTGAAGTTCCTGCAGTTTTCACTGTAAAACCGAGTTGGAGCTTCTACCTCCCCATATATATGTATGGAATGGAGTTTGCAACTGGAAAGAAACTTTGTGTTCCCAACAAGCTAGGTGAAGGACGGCTTTCACACACAATTATCTCTCAGAACAGAGCAAGTGGAGAGACGTTCGTTCATCTAGCACCAAGGGAACGGGTTGCAGGAGACACTTTTTCTCTGCTTTCTCAGTCTGTTTCCTAGTGCCGGTTTGAATTTCCTGCAGTTTTCACTGTCAAACCGAGTTGGAGCTAGTACCTCCCTATATATATATGTATGGTATGGAGTCTGCAACTGAAAAGAAACTTTGTGTTCCCAACAAGCTAGGTGAAGGACGGCTTTCACACACACTTATGTCTCAGAACTGAGCAAGTGGAGAGACGTTCGTTCATCTAGCACCAAGGGAACGGGTTGCAGGAGAAACATTTTCTCTGCTTTCTCAGTATGTTTCCTAGTGCCGGTTTGATGTTCCTGCAGTTTTCACTGTAAAACCGAGTTGGAGCTAGTACCACCACATATATATGTATGGAAAGGAGTTTGCAACTGAAAAGAAACTTTGTGTTCCCAACAAGCTAGGTGAAGTACGGCTTTCACACACACTTATCTTTCAGAACTGAGCAAATGGAGAGACGTTCGTTCATCTAGCTCCAAGGGAACGGGTTGCAGGAGACACTTTTTCTCTGCTTTCTCAGTCTGTTTCCTAGTGCCGGTTTGAAGATCCTGCAGTTTTCACTGTAAAACTGAGTTGGAGTTAGAACCTCCCCATATATATGTATGGAATGGAGTTGGCAACTGAAAAGAAACTTTGTGTTCCCAACAAGCTAGGTGAAGGACGGCTTTCACACACATTTTTCTCTCAGAACAGAGTAAGTGGAGAGACGTTCGTTCATCTAGCACCAAGGGAACGGGTTGCAGGAGACAATTTTTCTCTGCTTCCTCAGTCTGTTTCCTAGTGCCGGTTTGAAGTTCCTACAGTTTTCACTGTCAAACCGACTTGGAGCTAGTACCTCCCCATATATATGTATGGAATGGAGTTTGCCACTGAAAAGAAACTTTGTGTTCCAACAAGCTAGGTGAAGGACGGCTTTCACACACACTTATCTCTCAGAACTGAGCAAGTGGAGAGACGTTCGTTCATCTAGCACCAAGGGAACGGGTTGCAGGAGACACTTTTTCTCTGCTTTCCAGTCTGTTTCCCAGTGCCACTTTGAAGATCCTGCAGTTTTCACTGTAAAACCGAGTTGGAGCTTCTACCTCCCCATATATATGTATGGAATGGTGTTTGCAACTGAAAAGAAACTTTGTGTTCCCAAAAAGCTAGGTGAAGGACGGCTTTCACACACACTTATCTCTCAGAACAGAGCAAGTGGAGAGACGTTCGTTCATCTAGCACCAAGGGAACGGGTTGCAGGAGACACTATTTCTCTGCTTTCTCAGTCTGTTTCCTAGTGCCGGTTTGAAGTTCCTGCAGTTTTCACTGTAAAACCGAGTTGGAGCTAGTACCTCCCCATATATATGTATGGAATGGAGTTTGCAACTTAAAAGAAACTTTGTGTTCCCAACATGCTAGGTGAAGGACGGCTTTCACACACACTTATCTCTCAGAACTGAGCAAGTGGAGAGACGTTCGTTCATCTAGCACCAATGGAACGGGTTGCAGGAGACACTATTTCTCTGCTTTCTCAGTCTGTTTCCTAGTGCCGGTTTGAAGTTCCTGCAGTTTTCACTGTAAAACCGAGTTGGAGCTTGTACCTCCCTATATATATGTATGGAATGGAGTTTGCAACTGAAAAGAAACTTTGTGTTCCCAACAAGCTAGGTGAAGGACGGCTTTCACACACACTTATCTCTCAGAACAGAGCAAGTGGAGAGACGTTCGTTCATCTAGCACCAAGGGAACGGGTGGCAGGAGACACTTTTTCTCTACTTTCTCAGTCTGTTTCCTAGTGCCGGTTTGAATTTCCTGCAGTTTTCACTGTCAAACCGTGTTGGAGCTAGTACCTCCCTATATATATATGTATGGTATGGAGTCTGCAACTGAAAAGAAACTTTGTGTTCCCAACAAGCAATTTGAAGGACGGCTTTCACACACACTTATGTCTCAGAACTGAGCATGTGGAGAGACGTTCGTTCATCTAGCACCAAGGGAACGGGTTGCAGGAGAAACTTTTTCTCTGCTTTCTCAGTATGTTTCCTAGTTCCGGTTTGATGTTCCTGCAGTTTTCACTGTAAAACCGAGTTGGAGCTAGTACCTCCACATATATATGTATGGAATGGAGTTTGCAACTGAAAAGAAACTTTGTGTTCCCAACAAGCTAGGTGAAGGACGGCTTTCACACACACTTATGTCTCAGAACTGAGCAAGTGGAGAGACGTTCGTTCATCTAGCACCAAGGGAACGGGTTGCAGGAGACACTTTTTCTCTGCTTTCTCATTCTGTTTCCTAGTGCCGGTTTGAAGTTCCTGCAGTTTTCACTGTCAAACCGAGTTGGAGTTAGTACCTCCCCATATATATGTATGGAACGGAGTTTGCAACTGAAAAGAAACTTTGTGTTCCCAACAAGCTAGGTGAAGGACGGCTTTCACACACAATTATCTCTCAGAACTGAGCAAGTGGAGAGACGTTCGTTCATCTAGCACCAAGGGAACGGGTTGCAGGAGACACTTTTTCTCTGCATTCTCAGTCTGTTTCCCAGTGCCGCTTTGAAGTTCCTGCAGTTCTCAATGTAAAACCGAGTTGGAGCTTCTACCTTCCCTTATATATGTATGGAATGGAGTTTGCAACTGAAAAGAAACTTTGTGTTCCCAACAAGCTAGGTGAAGGACAGCTTTCACACACACTGATCTCTCAGAACTGAGCAAGTGGAGAGACGTTCGTTAATCTATCACCAATGGAACGGGTTGCAGGAGACACTATTTCTCTGCTTTCTCAGTCTGTTTCCTAGTGCCGGTTTGAAGTTCCTGCAGTTTTCACTGTAAAACCGATTTGGAGCTTGTACCTCCCTATATATATGTATGGAATGGAGTTGGCAACTGAAAAGAAACTTTGTGTTCCCAACAAGCTAGGTGAAGGACGGCTTTCACACACACTTATCTCTCAGAACTGAGCAAGTGGAGAGACGTTCGTTCATCTAGCAATAAGGGAACGGGTTGCAGGAGACACTTTTTCTCTGTTTTCTCAGTCTGTTTCCTAGTGCCGGTTTGAAGTTCCTGCAGTTTTCACTGTAAAACCGTGTTGGAGATTCTGACTCCCCATATATATGTATGGAATGGAGTTTGCAACTGAAAAGAAAGTTTGTGTTCCCAACATGCTAGGTGAAGGACGGCTTTCACACACACTTATCTCTCAGAACTGAGCAAGTGGAGAGACGTTCGTTCATCTAGCACCAATGGAACGGGTTGCAGGAGACACTTTTTCTCTGCTTTCTCAGTCTGTTTCCTAGTGCCGGTTTGAAGTTCCTGCAGTTTTCACTGTAAAACCGAGTTGGAGCTTGTACCTCCCTATATATATGTATGGAATGGAGTTTGCAACTGAAAAGAAACTTTGTGTTCCCAACAAGCTAGGTGAAGGACGGCTTTCACACACAATTATCTCTCAGAACAGAGCAAGTGGAGAGACGTTCGTTCATCTAGCACCAAGGGAACGGGTGGCAGGAGACACTTTTTCTCTACTTTCTCAGTCTGTTTCCTAGTGCCGGTTTGAATTTCCTGCAGTTTTCAGTGTCAAACCGTGTTGGAGCTAGTACCTCCCTATATATATATGTATGGTATGGAGTCTGCAACTGAAAAGAAACTTTGTGTTCCCAACAAGCTAGGTGAAGTACGGCTTTCACACACACTTATGTCTCAGAACTGAGCATGTGGAGAGACGTTCGTTCATCTAGCACCAAGGGAACGGGTTGCAGGAGAAACTTTTTCTCTGCTTTCTCAGTATGTTTCCTAGTTCCGGTTTGATGTTCCTGCAGTTTTCACTGTAAAACCGAGTTGGAGCTAGTACCTCCACATATATATGTATGGAATGGAGTTTGCAACTGAAAAGAAACTTTGTGTTCCCAACAAGCTAGGTGAAGGACGGCTTTCACACACACTTATGTCTCAGAACTGAGCAAGTGGAGAGACGTTCGTTCATCTAGCACCAAGGGAACGGGTTGCAGGGGACACTTTTTCTCTGCTTTCTCATTCTGTTTCCTAGTGCCGGTTTGAAGTTCCTGCAGTTTTCACTGTCAAACCGATTTGGAGTTAGTACCTCCCCATATATATGTATGGAATGGAGTTTGCAACTGAAAAGAAACTATGTGTTCCCAACAAGCTAGGTGAAGGACGGCTTTCACACACACTTATCTCTCAGAACTGAGCAAGTGGAGAGACGTTCGTTCATCTAGCACCAAGGGAACGGGTTGCAGGAGACACTTTTTCTCTGCATTCTCAGTCTGTTTCCCAGTGCCGCTTTGAAGTTCCTGCAGTTCTCAATGTAAAACCGAGTTGGAGCTTCTACCTCCCCTTATATATGTATGGAATGGAGTTTGCAACTGAAAAGAAACTTTGTGTTCCCAACAAGCTAGGTGAAGGACAGCTTTCACACACACTGATCTCTCAGAACTGAGCAAGTGGAGAGACGTTCGTTCATCTAGCACCAAGGGAACGGGTTGCAGGAGACACTTTTTCTCTGCTTTCTCAGTCTGTTTCCTAGTGCCGGTTTGAAGTTCCTGCAGTTTTCACTGTAAAACCGATTTGGAGCTTGTACCTCCCTATATATATGTATGGAATGGAGTTTGCAACTGAAAAGAAACTTTGTGTTCCCAACAAGCTAGGTGAAGGACGGCTTTCACACACACTTATGTCTCAGAACTGAGCAAGTGGAGAGACGTTCGTTCATCTAGCAATAAGGGAACGGGTTGCAGGAGACACTTTTTCTCTGTTTTCTCAGTCTGTTTCCTAGTGCCGGTATGAAGTTCCTGCAGTTTTCACTGTAAAACCGTGTTGGAGATTCTAACTCCCCATATATATGTATGGAATGGAGATGGCAACTGAAAAGAAACTTTGTGTTCCCAACAAGCTAGGTGAAGGACGGCATTCACACACACTAATCTCTCAGAACAGAGCAAGTGGAGAGACGTTCGTTCATCTAGCACCAAGGGAACGGGTTGCAGGAGACACTTTTTCTCTGCTTCCTCAGTCTGTTTCCTAGTGCCGGTTTGAAGTTCCTGCAGTTTTCACTGTCAAACCGAGTTGGAGCTAGTACCTCCCCATATATATATGTATGGTATGGAGACTGCAACTGAAAAGAAACTTTGTGTTCCCAACAAGCTAGGTGAAGGACGGCTTTCACACACATTTATCTCTCAGAACTGAGCAAGTGGAGAGACGTTCGTTCATCTAGCACCAAGGGAACGGGTTGCAGGAGACACTTTTTCTCTGCTTTCTCAGTCTGTTTCCTAGTGCCGGTTTGAAGCTCCTGCAGTTTTCACTGTCAAACCGAGTTGGAGCTAGTACCTCCCTATATATATATGTATGGAATGGAGTTTGCAACTGAAAAGAAACTTTGTGTTCCCAACAAGCTAGGTGAAGGACGGCTTTCACACACACTTATCTCTCAGAACAGAGCAAGTATAGAGACGTTCGTTCATCTAGCACCAAGGGAACGGGTTGCAGGAGACACTTTTTCTCTGCTTTCTCAGTCTGTTTCCTAGTGCCGGTTTGAAGTTCCTGCAGTTTTCACTGTCAATCCGAGTTGGAGCTAGTACCTCCCCATATATATGTATGGAATGGAGTTTGCAAATGAAAAGAATCTTTGTGTTCCCAACAAGCTATGTGAAGTACGGCTTTCACACACACTTATCTCTCAGAACTGAGCAAGTTCAGAGTCGTTCGTTCATCTAGCACCAAGGGAACGGGTTGCAGGAGACACTTTTTCTCTGCTTTCTCAGACTTTTTCCTAGTGCCGGTTTGAAGTTCCTGCAGTTTTCACTGTAAAAGCGAGTTGGAGCTTCTACCTCACCATATATATGTATGGAATGGAGTTTGCAACTGAAAAGAAACTTTGTGTTCCCAACAAGCTTGGTGAAGGACGGCTTTCACACACAGGTATCTCTCAGAACTGAGCAAGTGGAGAGACGTTCGTTCATCTAGCACCAAGGGAACGGGTTTCAGGAGACACTTTTTCTCTGCTTTCTCAGTCTGTTTCCTAGTGCCGGTTTGAAGTTCCTGCAGTTTTCACTGTCAAACCGAGTTGGAGCTAGTACCTCCTCACATATATGTATGGAATGGAGTTTGCAACTGAAAAGAAACTTTGTGTTCCCAACAAGCTAGGTGAAGGACGGCTTTCACACACACTTATCTCTCAGAACTGAGCAAGTGGAGAGACGTTCGTTCATCTAGCACCAAGGCAACGGGTTGCAGGAGACACTTATTCTCTGCTTTCTCAGTCTGTTTCCTAGTGCCGGTTTGAAGTTCCTGCAGTTTTCACTGTAAAACAGAGTTGGAGCTTCTACCTCCCCATATATATGTATGGAATGGAGTTTGCAACTGAAAAGAAACTTTGTGTTCCCAACAAGCTAGGTGAAGGACGGCTTTCACACACACTTATCTCTCAGAACTGAGCAAGTGGAGAGACGTTCGTTCATCTAGCACCAAGGGAACGGGTTGCAGGAGACACTTTTTCTCTGCTTTCTCAGTCTGTTTCCTAGTGCCGGTTTGAAGTTCCTGCAGTTTTCACTGTCAAACCGAGTTGGAGTTAGTACCTCCCCATATATATGTATGGAATGGAGTTTGCAACTGAAAAGAAACTTTGTGTTCCCAACAAGCTAGGTGAAGGACGGCTTTCACACACACTTATCTCTCAGAACTGAGCAAGTGGAGAGACGTTCGTTCATCTAGCACCAAGGGAACGGGTTGCAGGAGACACTTTTTCTCTGCATTCTCAGTCTGTTTCCCAGTGCCGCTTTGAAGTTCCTGCAGTTCTCAATGTAAAACCGAGTTGGAGCTTCTACCTCCCCTTATATATGTATGGAATGGAGTTTGCAACTGAAAAGAAACTTTGTGTTCCCAACAAGCTAGGTGAAGGACAGCTTTCACACACACTGATCTCTCAGAACTGAGCAAGTGGAGAGACGTTCGTTAATCTAGCACCAATGGAACGGGTTGCAGGAGACACTATTTCTCTGCTTTCTCAGTCTGTTTCCTAGTGCCGGTTTGAAGTTCCTGCAGTTTTCACTGTAAAACCGATTTGGAGCTTGTACCTCCCTATATATATGTATGGAATGGAGATGGCAACTGAAAAGAAACTTTGTGTTCCCAACAAGCTAGGTGAAGGACGGCTTTCACACACACTTATCTCTCAGAACTGAGCAAGTGGAGAGACGTTCGTTCATCTAGCACCAATGGAACGGGTTGCAGGAGACACTTTTTCTCTGCTTTCTCAGTCTGTTTCCTAGTGCCGGTTTGAAGATCCTGGAGTTTTCACTGTAAAACCGATTTGGAGCTTGTACCTCCCTATATATATGTATGGAATGGAGTTTGCAACTGAAAAGAAACTTTGTGTTCCCAACAAGCTAGGTGAAGGACGGCTTTCACACACACTTATGTCTCAGAACTGAGCAAGTGGAGAGACGTTCGTTCATCTAGCAATAAGGGAACGGGTTGCAGGAGACACTTTTTCTCTGTTTTCTCAGTCTGTTTCCTAGTGCCGGTTTGAAGTTCCTGCAGTTTTCACTGTAAAACCGTGTTGGAGATTCTAACTCCCCATATATATGTATGGAATGGAGATGGCAACTGAAAAGAAACTTTGTGTTCCCAACAAGCTAGGTGAAGGACGGCATTCACACACACTAATCTCTCAGAACAGAGCAAGTGGAGAGACGTTCGTTCATCTAGCACCAAGGGAACGGGTTGCAGGAGACACTTTTTCTCTGCTTCCTCAGTCTGTTTCCTAGTGCCGGTTTGAAGTTCCTGCAGTTTTCACTGTCAAACCGAGTTGGAGCTAGTACCTCCCCATATATATATGTATGGTATGGAGACTGCAACTGAAAAGAAACTTTGTGTTCCCAACAAGCTAGGTGAAGGACGGCTTTCACACACATTTATCTCTCAGAACTGAGCAAGTGGAGAGACGTTCGTTCATCTAGCACCAAGGGAACGGGTTGCAGGAGACACTTTTTCTCTGCTTTCTCAGTCTGTTTCCTAGTGCCGGATTGAAGTTCCTGCAGTTTTCCCTGTCAAACCGAGTTGGAGCTAGTACCTCCCTATATATATATGTATGGAATGGAGTTTGCAACTGAAAAGAAACTTTGTGTTCCCAACAAGCTAGGTGAAGGATGGCTTTCACACACACTTATCTCTCAGAACAGAGCAAGTATAGAGACGTTCGTTCATCTAGCACCAAGGGAACGGGTTGCAGGAGACACTTTTTCTCTGCTTTCTCAGTCTGTTTCCTAGTGCCGGTTTGAAGTTCCTGCTGTTTTCACTGTCAATCCGAGTTGGAGCTAGTACCTCCCCATATATATGTATGGAATGGAGTTTGCAAATGAAAAGAATCTTTGTGTTCCCAACAAGCTATGTGAAGTACGGCTTTCACACACACTTATCTCTCAGAACTGAGCAAGTTCAGAGTCGTTCGTTCATCTAGCACCAAGGGAACGGGTTGCAGGAGACACTTTTTCTCTGCTTTCTCAGAATTTTTCCTAGTGCCGGTTTGAAATTCCTGCAGTTTTCACTGTAAAAGCGAGTTGGAGCTTCTACCTCACCATATATATGTATGGAATGGAGTATGCAACTGAAAAGAAACTTTGTGTTCCCAACAAGCTTGGTGAAGGACGGCTTTCACACACAGGTATCTCTCAGAACTGAGCAAGTGGAGAGACGTTCGTTCATCTAGCACCAAGGGAACGGGTTTCAGGAGACACTTTTTCTCTGCTTTCTCAGTCTGTTTCCTAGTGCCGGTTTGAAGTTCCTGCAGTTTTCACTGTCAAACCGAGTTGGAGCTAGTACCTCCCCACATATATGTATGGAATGGAGTTTGCAACTGAAAAGAAACTTTGTGTTCCCAACAAGCTAGGTGAAGGACGGCTTTCACACACACTTATCTCTCAGAACTGAGCAAGTGGAGAGACGTTCGTTCATCTAGCACCAAGGGAACGGGTTTCAGGAGACACTTTTTCTCTGCTTTCTCAGTCTGTTTCCTAGTGCCGGTTTGAAGTTCCTGCAGTTTTCACTGTCAAACCGAGTTGGAGCTTCTACCTCCCCATATATATGTATGGAATGGAGTTTGCAACTGAAAAGAAACTTTGTGTTCCCAACAAGCTAGGTGAAGGACGGCTTTCACACACACTTATCTCTCAGAACTGAGCAAGTGGAGAGATGTTCGTTCATCTAGCACCAAGGGAACGGGTTGCAGGAGACACTTTTTCTCTGCTTTCTCAGTCTGTTTCCTAGTGCCGGTTTGAAGTTCCTGCAGTTTTCACTGTCAAACCGAGTTGGAGCTAGTACCTCCCTATATATATATGTATGGAATGGAGTTTGCAACTGAAAAGAAACTTTGTGTTCCCAACAAGCTAGGTGAAGGACGGCTTTCACACACAATTATCTCTCAGAACTGAGCAAGTGGAGAGACGTTCGTTCATCTAGCACCAATTGAACAGGTTGCAGGAGACACATTTTCTCTGCTTTCTCAGTCTGTTTCCTAGTGCCGGTTTGAAGATCCTGCAGTTTTCACTGTAAAACCGAGTTGGATCTAGAACCTCCCCATATATATGTATGGAATGGAGTTTGCAACTGAAAAGAAACTTTCTGTTCCCAACAAGCTAGGTGAAGGACGGCTTTCACACACACTTATCTCTCAGAACTGAGCAAGTGGAGAGACGTTCGTTCATCTAGCACCAAGGGAACGGGTGGCAGGAGACACAATTTCTCTGCTTCCTCAGTCTGTTTCCTAGTGCCGGTTTGAAGTTCCTGCAGTTTTCACTGTCAAACCGAGTTGGAGCTAGTACCTCCCTATATATATATGTATGGAATGGAGTTTGCAACTGAAAAGAAACTTTGTGTTCCCAACAAGCTAGGTGAAGGACGGCTTTCACACACACTTATCTCTCAGAACAGAGCAAGTATAGAGACGTTCGTTCATCTAGCACTAAGGGAACGGGTTGCAGGAGACACTTTTTCTCTGCTTTCTCAGTCTGTTTCCTAGTGCCGGTTTGAAGTTCCTGCAGTTTTCACTCTCAATCCGAGTTGGAGCTAGTACCTCCCCATATATATGTATGGAATGGAGTTTGCAACTGAAAAGAATCTTTGTGTTCCCAACAAGCTAGGTGAAGTACGGCTTTCACACACACTTATCTCTCAGAACTGAGCAAGTTCAGAGACGTTCGTTCATCTAGCACCAAGGGAACGGGTTGCAGGAGACACTTTTTCTCTGCTTTCTCAGTCTGTTTCCTAGTGCCGGTTTGAAGTTCCTGCAGTTTTCACTGTAAAACCAAGTTGGAGCTTCTAACTCACCATATATATGTATGGAATGGAGTATGCAACTGAAAAGAAACTTTGTGTTCCCAACAAGCTTGGTGAAGGACGGCTTTCACACACAGGTATCTCTCAGAACTGAGCAAGTGGAGAGACGTTCGTTCATCTAGCACCAAGGGAACGGGTTTCAGGAGACACTTTTTCTCTGCTTTCTCAGTCTGTTTCCTAGTGCCGGTTTGAAGTTCCTGCAGTTTTCACTGTCAAACCGAGTTGGAGCTAGTACCTCCCCACATATATGTATGGAATGGAGTTTGCAACTGAAAAGAAACTTTGTGTTCCCAACAAGCTAGGTGAAGGACGGCTTTCACACACACTTATCTCTCAGAACTGAGCAAGTGGAGAGACGTTCGTTCATCTAGCACCAAGGGAACGGGTTTCAGGAGACACTTTTTCTCTGCTTTCTCAGTCTGTTTCCTAGTGCCGGTTTGAAGTTCCTGCAGTTTTCACTGTCAAACCGAGTTGGAGCTTCTACCTCCCCATATATATGTATGGAATGGAGTTTGCAACTGAAAAGAAACTTTGTGTTCCCAACAAGCTAGGTGAAGGACGGCTTTCACACACACTTATCTCTCAGAACTGAGCAAGTGGAGAGATGTTCGTTCATCTAGCACCAAGGGAACGGGTTGCAGGAGACACTTTTTCTCTGCTTTCTCAGTCTGTTTCCTAGTGCCGGTTTGAAGTTCCTGCAGTTTTCACTGTCAAACCGAGTTGGAGCTAGTACCTCCCTATATATATATGTATGGAATGGAGTTTGCAACTGAAAAGAAACTTTGTGTTCCCAACAAGCTAGGTGAAGGACGGCTTTCACACACAATTATCTCTCAGAACTGAGCAAGTGGAGAGACGTTCGTTCATCTAGCACCAATTGAACAGGTTGCAGGAGACACATTTTCTCTGCTTTCTCAGTCTGTTTCCTAGTGCCGGTTTGAAGATCCTGCAGTTTTCACTGTAAAACCGAGTTGGATCTAGAACCTCCCCATATATATGTATGGAATGGAGTTTGCAACTGAAAAGAAACTTTCTGTTCCCAACAAGCTAGGTGAAGGACGGCTTTCACACACACTTATCTCTCAGAACTGAGCAAGTGGAGAGACGTTCGTTCATCTAGCACCAAGGGAACGGGTGGCAGGAGACACAATTTCTCTGCTTCCTCAGTCTGTTTCCTAGTGCCGGTTTGAAGTTCCTGCAGTTTTCACTGTCAAACCGAGTTGGAGCTAGTACCTCCCTATATATATATGTATGGAATGGAGTTTGCAACTGAAAAGAAACTTTGTGTTCCCAACAAGCTAGGTGAAGGACGGCTTTCACACACCCTTATCTCTCAGAACAGAGCAAGTATAGAGACGTTCGTTCATCTAGCACTAAGGGAACGGGTTGCAGGAGACACTTTTTCTCTGCTTTCTCAGTCTGTTTCCTAGTGCCGGTTTGAAGTTCCTGCAGTTTTCACTCTCAATCCGAGTTGGAGCTAGTACCTCCCCATATATATGTATGGAATGGAGTTTGCAACTGAAAAGAATCTTTGTGTTCCCAACAAGCTAGGTGAAGTACGGCTTTCACACACACTTATCTCTCAGAACTGAGCAAGTTCAGAGACGTTCGTTCATCTAGCACCAAGGGAACGGGTTGCAGGAGACACTTTTTCTCTGCTTTCTCAGTCTGTTTCCTAGTGCCGGTTTGAAGTTCCTGCAGTTTTCACTGTAAAACCAAGTTGGAGCTTCTAACTCACCATATATATGTATGGAATGGAGTATGCAACTGAAAATAAACTTTGTGTTCCCAACAAGCTAGGTGAAGGACGGCTTTCTCACACAGGTATCTCTCAGAACTGAGCAAGTGGAGAGACGTTCGTTCATCTAGCACCAATGGAACGGGTTTCAGGAGACACTTTTTCTCTGCTTTCTCAGTCTGTTTCCTAGTGCCGGTTTGAAGTTCCTGCATTTTTCACTGTCAAACCGAGTTGGAGCTAGTACCTCCCCACATATATGTATGGAATGGAGTTTGCAACTGAAAAGAATCTTTGTGTTCCCAACAAGCTAGGTGAAGTACGGCTTTCACACACACTTATCTCTCAGAACTGAGCAAGTGGATAGACGTTCGTTCATCTTGCACCAAGGGAACGGGTTGCAGGAGACACTTTTTCTCTGCTTTCTCAGTCTGTTTCCTAGTGCCGGTTTGAAGTTCCTGCAGTTTTCACTGTAAAACCAAGTTGGAGCTTCTAACTCACCATATATATGTATGGAATGGAGTATGCAACTGAAAAGAAACTTTGTGTTCCCAACAAGCTAGGTGAAGGACGGCTTTCTCACACAGGTATCTCTCAGAACTGAGCAAGTGGAGAGACGTTCGTTCATCTAGCACCAATGGAACGGGTTTCAGGAGACACTTTTTCTCTGCTTTCTCAGTCTGTTTCCTAGTGCCGGTTTGAAGTTCCTGCATTTTTCACTGTCAAACCGAGTTGGAGCTAGTACCTCCCCACATATATGTATGGAATGGAGTTTGCAACTGAAAAGAAACTTTGTGTTCCCAACAAGCTAGGTGAAGGACGGCTTTCACACACACTTATTTCTCAGAACTGAGCAAGTGGAGAGACGTTCGTTCATCTAGCACCAAGGGAACGGGTGGCAGGAGACACATTTTCTCTGCTTTCTCAGTCTGTTTCCTAGTGCCGGTTTGAAGTTCCTGCAGTTTTCACTGTCAAACAGAGTTGGAGCTAGTACCTCCCCATATATATGTATGGAATGGAGTTTGCAACTGAAAAGAAACTTTGTGTTCCCAACAAGCTAGGTGAAGGACGGCTTTCACACACACTTATCTCTCAGAACTGAGCAAGTGGAGAGATGTTCGTTCATCTAGCACCAAGGGAACGGGTTGCAGCAGACACTTTTTCTCTGCTTTCTCAGTCTGTTTCCTAGTGCCGGTTTGAAGTTCCTGCAGTTTTCACTGTCAAACCGAGTTGGAGCTAGTACCTCCATATATATATATGTATGGAATGGAGTTTGCAACTGAAAAGAAACTTTGTGTTCCCAACAAGCTAGGTGAAGGACGGCTTTCACACACAATTATCTCTCAGAACTGAGCAAGTGGAGAGACGTTCGTTCATCTAGCACCAAGGGAACAGGTTGCAGGAGACACATTTTCTCTGCTTTCTCAGTCTGTTTCCTAGTGCCGGTTTGAAGATCCTGCAGTTTTCACTGTAAAACCGAGTTGGATCTAGAACCTCCCCATATATATGTATGGAATGGAGTTTGCAACTGAAAAGAAACTTTCTGTTCCCAACAAGCTAGGTGAAGGACGGCTTTCACACACACTTATCTCTCAGAACTGAGCAAGTGGAGAGACGTTCGTTCATCTAGCACCAAGGGAACGGGTGGCAGGAGACACATTTTCTCTGCTTCCTCAGTCTGTTTCCCAGTGCCGGTTTGAAGTTCCTGCAGTTTTCACTGTCAAACCGAGTTGGAGCTAGTACCTCCCTATATATATATGTATGGAATGGAGTTTGCAACTGAAAAGAAACTTTGTGTTCCCAACAAGCTAGGTGAAGGACGGCTTTCACACACACTTATCTCTCAGAACAGAGCAAGTATAGAGACGTTCGTTCATCTAGCACCAAGGGAACGGGTTGCAGGAGACACTTTTTCTCTGCTTTCTCAGTCTGTTTCCTAGTGCCTGTTTGAAGTTCCTGCAGTTTTCACTGTCAATCCGAGTTGGAGCTAGTACCTCCCCATATATATGTATGGAATGGTGTTTGCAACTGAAAAGAATCTTTGTGTTCCCAACAAGCTAGGTGAAGGACGGCTTTCACACACACTTATCTCTCAGAACTGAGCAAGTTCAGAGACGTTCGTTCATCTAGCACCAAGGGAACGGGTTGCAGGAGACACTTTTTCTCTACTTTCTCAGAATTTTTCCTAGTGCCGGTTTGAAGTTCCTGCAGTTTTCACTGTAAAACCGAGTTGGAGCTTCTACCTCACCATATATATGTATGGAATGGAGTTTGCAACTGAAAAGAAACTTTGTGTTCCCAACAAGCTAGGTGAAGGACGGCTTTCACACACAGGTATCTCTCAGAACTGAGCAAGTGGAGAGACGTTCGTTCATCTAGCACCAAGGGAACGGGTTTCAGGAGACACTTTTTCTCTGCTTTCTCAGTCTGTTTCCTAGTGCCGGTTTGAAGTTCCTGCAGTTTTCACTGTCAAATCGAGTTGGAGCTAGTACCTCCCCACATATATGTATGGAATGGAGTTTGCAACTGAAAAGAAACTTTGTGTTCCCAACAAGCTAGGTGAAGGACGGCTTTCACACACACTTATCTCTCAGAACTGAGCAAGTGGAGAGACGTTCGTTCATCTAGCACCAAGGGAACGGGATGCAGGAGACACTTATTCTCTGCTTTCTCAGTCTGTTTCCTAGTGCCGGTTTGAAGTTCCTGCAGTTTTCACTGTAAAACAGAGTTGGAGCTTCTACCTCCCCATATATATGTATGGAATGGAGTTTGCAACTGAAAAGAAACTTTGTGTTCCCAACAAGCTAGGTGAAGGACGGCTTTCACACACACTTATCTCTCAGAACTGAGCAAGTGGAGAGACGTTCGTTCATCTAGCACCAAGGGAACGGGTTGCAGGAGACACTTTTTCTCTGCTTTCTCAGTCTGTTTCCTAGTGCCGGTTTGAAGTTCCTGCAGTTTTCACTGTAAAAACAAGTTGGAGCTTCTACCTCACCATATATATGTATGGAATGGAGTATGCAACTGAAAAGAAACTTTGTGTTCCCAACAAGCTAGGTGAAGGACGGCTTTCTCACACAGGTATCTCTCAGAACTGAGCAAGTGGAGAGACGTTCGTTCATCTAGCACCAAGGGAACGGGTTTCAGGAGACACTTTTTCTCTGCTTTCTCAGTCTGTTTCCTAGTGCCGGTTTGAAGTTCCTGCAGTTTTCACTGTCAAACCGAGTTGGAGCTAGTACCTCCCCACATATATGTATGGAATGGAGTTTGCAACTGAAAAGAAACTTTGTGTTCCCAACAAGCTAGGTGAAGGACGGCTTTCACACACACTTATCTCTCAGAACTGAGCAAGTGGAGAGACGTTCGTTCATCTAGCACCAAGGGAACGGGTTTCAGGAGACACTTTTTCTCTGCTTTCTCAGTCTGTTTCCTAGTGCCGGTTTGAAGTTCCTGCAGTTTTCACTGTCAAACCGAGTTGGAGCTTCTACCTCCTCATATATATGTATGGAATGCAGTTTGCAACTGAAAAGAAACTTTGTGTTCCCAACAAGCTATGTGAAGGACGGCTTTCACACACACTTATCTCTCAGAACTGAGCAAGTGGAGAGACGTTCGTTCATCTAGCACCAAGGGAACGGGTGGCAGGAGACGCATTTTCTCTGCTTTCACAGTCTGTTTCCTAGTGCCGGTTTGAAGTTCCTGCAGTTTTCACTGTAAAACCGAGTTGGAGCTAGAACCTACCCATATATATGTATGGAATGGAGTTTGCAACTGAAAAGAAACTTTGTGTTCCCAACAAGCTAGGTGAAGGACGGCTTTCACACACACTTATCTCTCAGAACTGAGCAAGTGGAGAGATGTTCGTTCATCTAGCACCAAGGGAACGGGTTGCAGGAGACACTTTTTCTCTGCTTTCTCAGTCTGTTTCCTAGTGCCGGTTTGAAGTTCCTGCAGTTTTCACTGTCAAACCGAGTTGGAGCTAGTACCTCCCTATATATATATGTATGGAATGGAGTTTGCAACTGAAAAGAAACTTTGTGTTCCCAACAAGCTAGGTGAAGGACGGCTTTCACACACAATTATCTCTCAGAACTGAGCAAGTGGAGAGACGTTCGTTCATCTAGCACCAAGGGAACAGGTTGCAGGAGACACATTTTCTCTGCTTTCTCAGTCTGTTTCCTAGTGCCGGTTTGAAGATCCTGCAGTTTTCACTGTAAAACCGAGTTGGATCTAGAACCTCCCCATATATATGTATGGAATGGAGTTTGCAACTGAAAAGAAACTTTCTGTTCCCAACAAGCTAGGTGAAGGACGGCTTTCACACACACTTATCTCTCAGAACTGAGCAAGTGGAGAGACGTTCGTTCATCTAGCACCAAGGGAACGGGTTGCAGGAGAAAATTTTTCTCTGCTACCTCAGTCTGTTTCCTAGTGCCGGTTTGAATTTCCTGCAGTTTTCACTGTAAAACCGAGTTGGAGCTAGTACCTCCCCATATATATGTATGGAATGGAGTTTGCAAGTGAAAAGAAACTTTGTGTTCCCAACAAGCTAGGTGAAAGGCGGCTTTCACACACACTTATCTCTCAGAACTGAGCAAATGGTGAGACGTTCGTTCATCTAGCTCCAAGGGAACGGGTTGCAGGAGACACTTTTTCTCTGCTTTCTCAGTCTGTTTCCTAGTGCCAGTTTGAAGATCCTGCAGTTTTAACTGTAAAACCGAGTTGGAGCTAGAACCTCCCCATATATATGTATGGAATGGAGTTGGCAACTGAAAAGAAACTTTGTGTTCCCAACAAGCTTGGTGAAGGACGGCTTTCACACACACTTATCTCTCAGAACAGAGTAAGTGGAGAGACGTTCGTTCATCTAGCACCAACGGAACGGGTTGCAGGAGACAATTTTTCTCTGCTTCCTCAGTCTGTTTCCTAGTGCCGGTTTGAAGTTCCTGCAGTTTTCACTGTAAAACCGAGTTGGAGCTTGTACCTCCCCATATATATGTATGGAATGGTGTTTGCAACTGAAAAGAAACTTTGTGTTCCCAACAAGCTAGGTGAAGGACGGCTTTCACACACACTTATCTCTCAGAACTGAGCAAGTGGAGAGACGTTCGTTCATCTAGCACCAAGGGAACGGGTTGCTGGTGACACTATTTCTCTGCTTTCTCAGTCTGTTTCCTAGTGCCGGTTTGAAGATCCTGCAGTTTTCACTGTAAAACCGAGTTGGAGCTAGAACCTCCCCATATATATGTATGGAATGGAGTTTGCAACTGAAAAGAAACTTTGTGTTCCCAACAATCTAGGTGAAGGACGACTTTAACACACACTTATCTCTCAGAACTGAGCAAGTGGAGAGACGTTCGTTCATCTAGCACCAAGGGAACGGGTTGCAGGAGACACATTTTCTCTGCTTTCTCAGTCTGTTTCCTAGTGCCAGTTTGAAGTTCCTGCAGTTTTCACTGTCAAACCGAGTTGGAGCTAGTACCTCCCCATATATATGTATGGAATGGAGTTTGCAACTGAAAAGAATCTTTGTGTTCCCAACAAGCTAGGTGAAGGACGGCTTTCACACACACTTATCTCTCAGAACTGAGCAAGTGGAGAGACGTTCGTTCATCTAGCACCAAGGGAACGGGTTGCAGGAGACACTTTTTCTCTGCTTTCTCAGTCTGTTTCCTAGTGCCGGTTTGAAGTTCCTGCAGTTTTCACTGTCAAACCGAGTTGGAGCTTGTACCTCCCCATATATATGTATGGAATGGAGTTTGCAATTGAAAAGAAACTTTGTGTTCCCAACAAGCTAGGTGAAGGACGGCTTTCACACACACTTATCTCTCGAAACTGAGCAAGGGGAGGGACGTTCATTCATCTAGCACCAAGGGAACGGGTTGCAGGAGACACTTTTTCTCTGCTTTCTCAGTCTGTTTCCTAGTGCCGGTTTGAAGTTCCTGCAGTTTTCACTGTAAAATCGAGTTGGAGCTTCTACCTCCCCATATATATGTATGGAATGGAGTTTGCAACTTAAAAGAAACTTTGTGTTCCCAACAAGATAGGTGAAGGACCGCTTTCACACACACTTATCTCTCAGAACTGAGCAAGTGGAGAGACGTTCGTTCATCTAGCACCAAGGGAACGGGTTGCAGGAGACACTTTTTCTCTGCTATCTCAGTCTGTTTCCTAGTGCCGGTTTGAAGTTCCTGCAGTTTTCACTGTAAAACCGATTTGGAGCTAGTACCTGCCCATATATATGTATGGAATGGAGTTTGCAACTGAAAAGAAACTTTGTGTTCCCAACAAGCTAGGTGAAGTACGGCTTTCACACACACTTATCTCTAGGAACTGAGCAAGTGGAGAGACGTTCGTTCATCTAGCACCAAGGGAACGGGTTGCAGGAGACACTTTTTCTCTGCTTTCTCAGTCTGTTTCCTACTGCCGGTTTGAAGTTCCTGCAGTTTTAACTGTCAAACCGTGTTGGAGCTTGTACCTCCCCATATATATGTATGGAATGGAGTTTGCAACTGAAAAGAAACTTTGTGTTCCCAACAAGCTAGGTGAAGGACGGCTTTCACACACACTTATCTCTAAGAACTGAGCAAGTGGAGAGACGTTCGTTCATCTAGCACCAAGGGAACGGGTTGCAGGGGACACTTTTTCTCTGCTTTCTCAGTCTGTTTCCTACTGCCGGTTTGAAGTTCCTGCAGTTTTCACTGTAAAACCGAGTTGGAGCTAGTACCTCCCCATATATATGTATGGAATGGAATTTGCAACTGAAAAGAAACTTTGTGTTCCCAACAAGTTAGGTGAAGGACGGCTTTCACACACACATATCTCTCAGAACAGAGCAAGTGGAGAGACGTTCGTTCATCTAGCACCAAGGGAACGGGTTGCAGAAGACACTTTTTCTCTGCTTTCTCAGTCTGTTTCCTAGTGCCAGTTTGAAGTTCCTGCAATTTTTACTGTCAAACAGAGTTGTAGCTAGTACCTCCCCATATATATGTATGGAATGGAGTTTGCAACTGAAAAGAAAATTTGTGTTCCCAACAAGCTAGGTGAAGGACGGCTTTCACACACACTTATCTCTCAGAACTGAGCAAGTGGAGAGACGTTCGTTCATCTAGCACCAAAGGAACGGGTTGCAGGGGACACTTTTTCTCTGCTTTCTCAGTCTGTTTCCTAGTGCCGGTTTGAAGTTCCTGCAGTTTACACTGTCAACCGGAGTTGGAGCTTCTACCTCCAAATATATATGTATGGAATGGTGTTTGCAACTGAAAAGAAACTTTCTGTTCCCAACAAGCTAGGTGAAGGACGGCTTTCACACACACTTATCTCTCAGAACTGAGCAAGTGGAGAGACGTTCGTTCATCTAGCACCAAGGGAACGGGTTGCAGGAGAAAATTTTTCTCTGCTTCCTCAGTCTGTTTCCTAGTGCCGGTTTGAATTTCCTGCAGTTTTCACTGTAAAACCGAGTTGGAGCTAGTACCTCCCCATATATATGTATGGAATGGAGTTTGCAAGTGAAAAGAAACTTTGTGTTCCCAACAAGCTAGGTGAAAGACGGCTTTCACACACACTTATCTCTCAGAACTGAGCAAATGGAGAGACGTTCGTTCATCTAGCTCCAAGGGAACGGGTTGCAGGAGACACTTTTTCTCTGCTTTCTCAGTCTGTTTCCTAGTGCCGGTTTGAAGATCCTGCAGTTTTAACTGTAAAACCGAGTTGGAGCTAGAACCTCCCCATATATATGTATGGAATGGAGTTGGCAACTGAAAAGAAACTTGGTGTTCCCAACAAGCTTGGTGAAGGACGGCTTTCACACACACTTATCTCTCAGAACAGAGTAAGTGGAGAGACGTTCGTTCATCTAGCACCAAGGGAACGGGTTGCAGGAGACAATTTTTCTCTGCTTCCTCAGTCTGTTTCCTAGTGCCGGTTTGAAGTTCCTGCAGTTTTCACTGTAAAACCGAGTTGGAGCTTGTACCTCCCCATATATATGTATGGAATGGAGTTTGCAACTGAAAAGAAACTTTGTGTTCCCAACAAGCTAGGTGAAGGGCGGCTTTCACACACACTTATCTCTCAGAACTGAGCAAGTGGAGAGACGTTCGTTCATCTAGCACCAATGGAACGGGTTGCTGGTGACACTATTTCTCTGCTTTCTCAGTCTGTTTCCTAGTGCCGGTTTGAAGATCCTGCAGTTTTCACTGTAAAACCGAGTTGGAGCTAGAACCTCCCCATATATATGTATGGAATGGAGTTTGCAACTGAAAAGAAACTTTGTGTTCCCAACAATCTAGGTGAAGGACGACTTTCACACACACTTATCTCTCAGAACTGAGCAAGTGGAGAGACGTTCGTTCATCTAGCACCAAGGGAACGGGTTGCAGGGGACACATTTTCTCTGCTTTCTCAGTCTGTTTCCTAGTGCCGGTTTGAAGTTCCTGCAGTTTACACTGTCAACCGGAGTTGGAGCTTCTACCTCCAAATATATATGTATGGAATGGTGTTTGCAACTGAAAAGAAACTTTGTGTTCCCAACAAGCTATGTGAAGGACGGCTTTCACACACACTTATCTCTCAGAACAGAGCAAGTGAAGAGACGTTCGTTCATCTAGCACCAAGGGAACGGGTTGCAGGAGACACTTTTTCTCTGCATTCTCAGTCTGTTTCCTAGTGCCGGTTTGAAGTTCCTGCAGTTTTCACTGTAAAACCGTGTTGGAGCTAGTACCTCCCCATATATATGTATGGAATGGCGTTTGCAACTGAAAAGAAACTTTGTGTTCACAACAAGCTATGTGAAGGACGGCTTTCACACACACTAATCTCTCAGAACTGAGCAAGTGGAGAGACGTTCCTTCATCTAGCACCAAGGGAACGGGTTGCAGGAGACACTTTTTCTGTGCTTTCTCAGTATGTTTCCTTGTGCCGGTTGTAAGTTCCTGCAGTTTTCACTGTAAAACCGAGTTGGAGCTTCTACCTCCCCATATATATGTATGGAATGGAGTTTGCAACTGAAAAGAAACTTTGTGTTCCCAACAAGCTAGTTGAAGGAAGGCTTTCACACACACTTATCTCTCAGAACAGAGCAAGTGGAGAGACGTTCGTTCATCTAGCACCAAGGGAACGGGTTGCAGGAGACACTTATTCTCTGCTTTCTCAGTCTGTTTCCTAGTGCCAGTTTGAAGTTCCTGCAGTTTTCACGGTCAAACAGATTTGGAGCTAGTACTTCCCCATATATATGTATGGAATGGAGTTTGCAACTGAAAAGAAACTTTGTGTTCCCAACAAGCTAGGAGAAGGACGGCTTTCACACACACTTATCTCTCAGAACTGAGCAAGTGGAGAGACGTTCGTTCATCTAGCACCAAGGGAACGGGTTGCAGGAGACACTAATACTCTGCTTTCTCAGTCTGTTTTCTAGTGCCGGTTTGAAGTTCCTGCAGTTTTCACTGTAAAACCGAGTTGGAGCTTCTAACTCCAAATATATATGTATGGAATTGAGTTTGCAACTGAAAAGAAACTTTGTGTTCCCAACAAGCAAGGTGAAGGACGGCTTTCACACACACATATTTCTCAGAACTGAGCAAGTGTAGAGACGTTCGTTCATCTAGCACCAAGGGAACGGGTTGCAGGAGACACTTTTTCTCTGCTTTCTCAGTCTGTTTCCTAGTGCCGGTTTGAAGTTCCTGCAGTTTTCCCTGTCAAACCGAGTTGGAGATAGTACCTCCCCATATATATGTATGGAATGGAGTTTGCAACTGAAAAGAAACTTTGTGTTCCCAACAAGTTAGGTGAAGGACGGCTTTCACACACACTTATCTCTCAGAACTGAGCAAGTGGAGAGACGTTCGTTCATCTAGCACCAATGGAACGGGTTGCAGGAGACACTTTTTCTCTGCTTTCTCAGTCTGTTTCCTAGTGCCGGTTTGATGCTCCTGCAGTTTTCACTGTAAAACGGAGTTGGAGCTTGTACATCCCCATATATAAGTATGGAATGGAGTTCGCAACTGAAAAGAAACTTTGTGTTCCCAACAAGCTAGGTGAAGGACGGCTTTCACACACACTTATCTCTCAGAACTGAGCAAGTGGAGAGACATTCGTTCATCTAGCACCAAGGGAACGGGTTGCAGGAGACACTATTTCTCTGCATTTTCAGTCTGTTTCCTAGTGCCGGTTTGAAGTTCCTGCAGTTTTAACTGTAAAACCGAGTTGGAGCTTGTACCTCCCATATATAGGTATGGAATGGAGTTTGCAACTGAAAAGAAACTTTGTGTTCCCAACAAGCTAGGTGAAGGGCGGCTTTCACACACACTTATCTCTCAGAACTGAGCAAGAGGAGAGACGTTCGTTCATCTAGCACCAAGGGAACGGGTTGCAGGAGACACTTTTTCTCTGCTTCCTCAGTCTGTTTCCTAGTGCCGGTTTGAAGTTCCTGCAGTTTTCACTGTAAAACCGATTTGGAGCTTCTACCTCCCCATATATATGTATGGAATGGAGTTTGCAATTGAAAAGAAACTTTGTGTTCCCAACAAGCTAGGTGAAGGACGGCTTTCACACACACTTATCTCTCGGAACTGAGCAAGTGGAGAGACGTTCGTTCATCTAGCACCAAGGGAACGGGTTGCAGGAGACACTTTTTCTCTGCTTTCTCAGTCTCTTTCCTAGTGCCGGTTTGAAGTTCCTATAGTTTTCACTGTCAAACCGTGTTGGAGCTTGTACCTCCGCATATATATGTATGGAATGGAGTTTGCAACTGAAAAGAAACTTTGTGTTCCCAACAAGCTAGGTGAAGGACGGCTTTCACACACACTTATCTCTAAGAACTGAGCAAGTGGAGAGACGTTCGTTCATCTAGCACCAAGGGAACGGGTTGCAGGGGACACTTTTTCTCTGCTTTCTCAGTCTGTTTCCTAGTGCCGGTTTGAAGTTCTGCAGTTTTCACTGTAAAACCGAGTTGGAGCTAGTACCTCCCCATATATATGTATGGAATGGAATTTGCAACTGAAAAGAAACTTTGTGTTCCCAACAAGTTATTTTAAAGACGGCTTTCACACACACTTATCTCTCAGAACAGAGCAAGTGGAGAGACGTTCGTTCATCTAGCACCAAGGGAACGGATTGCAGAAGACACTTTTTCTCTGCTTTCTCAGTCTGTTTCCTAGTGCCAGTTTGAAGTTCCTGCAATTTTTACTGTCAAACCGAGTTGGAGCTAGTACCTCCCCATATATATGTATGGAATGGAGTTTGCAACTGAAAAGAAAATTTGTGTTCCCAACAAGCTAGGTGAAGGACGGCTTTCACACACACTTATCTCTCAGAACTGAGCAAGTGGAGAGACGTTCGTTCATCTAGCACCAAGGGAACGGGTTGCAGGGGACACATTTTCTCTGCTTTCTCAGTCTGTTTCCTAGTGCCGGTTTGAAGTTCCTGCAGTTTACACTGTCAACCGGAGTTGGAGCTTCTACCTCCAAATATATATGTATGGAATGGTGTTTGCAACTGAAAAGAAACTTTGTGTTCCCAACAAGCTAGGTGAAGGACGGCTTTCACACACACTTATCTCTCAGAACAGAGCAAGTGAAGAGAAGTTCGTTCATCTAGCACCAAGGGAACGGGTTGCAGGAGACACTTTTTCTGTGCTTTCTCAGTATGTTTCCTTGTGCCGGTTGTAAGTTCCTGCAGTTTTCACTGTAAAACCGAGTTGGAGCTTCTACCTCCCCATATATATGTATGGAATGGAGTTTGCAACTGAAAAGAAACTTTGTGTTCCCAACAAGCTAGTTGAAGGAAGGCTTTCACACACACTTATCTCTCAGAACAGAGCAAGTGGAGAGACGTTCGTTCATCTAGCACCAAGGGAACGGGTTGCAGGAGACACTTATTCTCTGCTTTCTCAGTCTGTTTCCTAGTGCCAGTTTGAAGTTCCTGCAGTTTTCACGGTCAAACAGATTTGGAGCTAGTACTTCCCCATATATATGTATGGAATGGAGTTTGCAACTGAAAAGAAACTTTGTGTTCCCAACAAGCTAGGAGAAGGACGGCTTTCACACACACTTATCTCTCAGAACTGAGCAAGTGGAGAGACGTTCGTTCATCTAGCACCAAGGGAACGGGTTGCAGGAGACACTATTACTCTGCTTTCTCAGTCTGTTTTCTAGTGCCGGTTTGAAGTTCCTGCAGTTTTCACTGTAAAACCGAGTTGGAGCTTCTAACTCCAAATATATATGTATGGAATTGAGTTTGCAACTGAAAAGAAACTTTGTGTTCCCAACAAGTTAGGTGAAGGACGGCTTTCACACACACTTATCTCTCAGAACTGAGCAAGTGGAGAGACGTTCGTTCATCTAGCACCAATGGAACGGGTTGCAGGAGACACTTTTTCTCTGCTTTCTCAGTCTGTTTCCTAGTGCCGGTTTGAAGCTCCTGCAGTTTTCACTGTAAAACGGAGTTGGAGCTTGTACATCCCCATATATAAGTATGGAATGGAGTTTGCAACTGAAAAGAAACTTTGTGTTCCCAACAAGCTAGGTGAAGGACGGCTTTCACACACACTTATCTCTCAGAACTGAGCAAGTGGAGAGACGTTCGTTCATCTAGCACCAAGGGAACGGGATGCAGGAGACAATTTTTCTCTGCTTCCTCAGTCTGTTTCCTAGTGCCGGTTTGAAGTTCCTGCAGTTTTCACTGTAAAACCGATTTGGAGCTTCTACCTCCCCATATATATGTATGGAATGGAGTTTGCAATTGAAAAGAAACTTTGTGTTCCCAACAAGCTAGGTGAAGGACGGCTTTCACACACACTTATCTCTCGGAACTGAGCAAGTGGAGAGACGTTCGTTCATCTAGCACCAAGGGAACGGGTTGCAGGAGACACTTTTTCTCTGCTTTCTCAGTCTCTTTCCTAGTGCCGGTTTGAAGTTCCTGCAGTTTTCACTGTCAAACCGTGTTGGAACTTGTACCTCCCCATATATATGTATGGAATGGAGTTTGCAACTGAAAAGAAACTTTGTGTTCCCAACAAGCTAGGTGAAGGACGGCTTTCACACACACTTATCTCTAAGAACTGAGCAAGTGGAGAGACGTTCGTTCATCTAGCACCAAGGGAACGGGTTGCAGGGGACACTTTTTCTCTGCTTTCTCAGCCTGTTTCCTAGTGCCGGTTTGAAGTTCTGCAGTTTTCACTGTAAAACCGAGTTGGAGCTAGTACCTCCCCATATATATGTATGGAATGGAATTTGCAACTGAAAAGAAACTTTGTGTTCCCAACAAGTTAGGTTAAAGACGGCTTTCACACACACTTATCTCTCAGAACAGAGCAAGTGGAGAGACGTTCGTTCATCTAGCACCAAGGGAACGGATTGCAGAAGACACTTTTTCTCTGCTTTCTCAGTCTGTTTCCTAGTGCCAGTTTGAAGTTCCTGCAATTTTTACTGTCAAACCGAGTTGGAGCTAGTACCTCCCCATATATATGTATGGAATGGAGTTTGCAACTGAAAAGAAAATTTGTGTTCCCAACAAGCTAGGTGAAGGACGGCTTTCACACACACTTATCTCTCAGAACTGAGCAAGTGGAGAGACGTTCGTTCATCTAGCACCAAGGGAACGGGTTGCAGGGGACACATTTTCTCTGCTTTCTCAGTCTGTTTCCTAGTGCCGGTTTGAAGTTCCTGCAGTTTACACTGTCAACCGGAGTTGGAGCTTCTACCTCCAAATATATATGTATGGGATGGAGTTTGCAACTGAAAAGAAACTTTGTGTTCCCAACAAGCTAGGTGAAGGACGGCTTTCACACACACTTATCTCTCAGAACAGAGCAAGTGAAGAGAAGTTCGTTCATCTAGCACCAAGGGAACGGGTTGCAGGAGACACTTTTTCTCTGCATTCTCAGTCTGTTTCCTAGTGCCGGTTTGAAGTTCCTGCAGTTTTCACTGTAAAACCGAGTTGGAGCTAGTACCTCCCCATATATATGTATGGAATGGCGTTTGCAACTGAAAAGAAACTTTGTGTTCACAACAAGCTAGGTGAAGGACGGCTTTCACACACACTAATTTCTCAGAACTGAGCAAGTGGAGAGACGTTCCTTCATCTAGCACCAAGGGAACGGGTTGCAGGAGACACTTTTTCTGTGCTTTCTCAGTATGTTTCCTTGTGCCGGTTGTAAGTTCCTGCAGTTTTCACTGTAAAACCGAGTTGGAGCTTCTACCTCCCCATATATATGTATGGAATGGAGTTTGCAACTGAAAAGAAACTTTGTGTTCCCAACAAGCTAGTTGAAGGAAGGCTTTCACACACACTTATCTCTCAGAACAGAGCAAGAGGAGAGACGTTCGTTCATCTAGCACCAAGGGAACGGGTTGCAGGAGACACTTATTCTCTGCTTTCTCAGTCTGTTTCCTAGTGCCAGTTTGAAGTTCCTGCAGTTTTCACGGTCAAACAGATTTGGAGCTAGTACTTCCCCATATATATGTATGGAATGGAGTTTGCAACTGAAAAGAAACTTTGTGTTCCCAACAAGCTTGGAGAAGGACGGCTTTCACACACACTTATCTCTCAGAACTGAGCAAGTGGAGAGACGTTCGTTCATCTAGCACCAAGGGAACGGGTTGCAGGAGACACTATTACTCTGCTTTCTCAGTCTGTTTTCTAGTGCCGGTTTGAAGTTCCTGCAGTTTTCACTGTAAAACCGAGTTGGAGCTTCTAACTCCAAATATATATGTATGGAATTGAGTTTGCAACTGAAAAGAAACTTTGTGTTCCCAACAAGTTAGGTGAAGGACGGCTTTCACACACACTTATCTCTCAGAACTGAGCAAGTGGAGAGACGTTCGTTCATCTAGCACCAATGGAACGGGTTGCAGGAGACACTTTTTCTCTGCTTTCTCAGTCTGTTTCCTAGTGCCGGTTTGAAGCTCCTGCAGTTTTCACTGTAAAACGGAGTTGGAGCTTGTACATCCCCATATATAAGTATGGAATGGAGTTTGCAACTGAAAAGAAACTTTGTGTTCCCAACAAGCTAGGTGAAGGACGGCTTTCACAACCACTTATCTCTCAGAACTGAGCAAGTGGAGAGACGTTCGTTCATCTAGCACCAAGGGAACGGGTTGCAGGAGACACTATTTCTCTGCATTCTCAGTCTGTTTCATAGTGCCGGTTTGAAGTTCCTGCAGTTTTAACTGTAAAACCGAGTTGGAGCTTGTACCTCCCCATATATAGGTATGGAATGGAGTTTGCAACTGAAAAGAAAATTTGTGTTCCCAACAAGCTAGGTGAAGGGCGGCTTTCACACCACTTATCTCTCAGAACTGAGCAAGAGGAGAGACGTTCGTTCATCTAGCACCAAGGGAACGGGTTGCAGGAGACACTTTTTCTCTGCTTCCTCAGTCTGTTTCCTAGTGCCGGTTTGAAGTTCCTGCAGTTTTCACTGTAAAACCGATTTGGAGCTTCTACCTCCCCATATATATGTATGGAATGGAGTTTGCAATTGAAAAGAAACTTTGTGTTCCCAACAAGCTAGGTGAAGGACGGCTTTCACACACACTTATCTCTCAGAACAGAGCAAGTGGAGAAACGTTCGTTCATCTAGCACCAAGGGAACGGGTTGCAGGAGACACTTTTTCTCTGCTTTCTCAGTCTGTTTCCTAGTGCCGGTTTGAAGTTCCTGCAGTTTTCACTGTAAAACCGATTTGGAGCTTCTACCTCCCCATATATATGTATGGAATGGAGTTTGCAACTGAAAAGAAACTTTGTGTTCCCAACAAGCTAGGTGAAGGACGGCTTTCACACACACTTATCTCTCAGAACAGAGCAAGTGGAGAGACGTTCGTTCATCTAGCACCAAGGGAACGGGTTGCAGGAGACACTTATTCTCTGCTTTCTCAGTCTGTTTCCTAGTGCCAGTTTGAAGTTCCTGCAATTTTTACTGTCAAACCGAGTTGGAGCTAGTACCTCCCCATATATATGTATGGAATGGAGTTTGCAACTGAAAAGAAAATTTGTGTTCCCAACAAGCTAGGTGAAGGACGGCTTTCACACACACTTATCTCTCAGAACTGAGCAAGTGGAGAGACGTTCGTTCATCTAGCACCAAGGGAACGGGTTGCAGGGGACACATTTTCTCTGCTTTCTCAGTCTGTTTCCTAGTGCCGGTTTGAAGTTCCTGCAGTTTACACTGTCAACCGGAGTTGTAGCTTCTACCTCCAAATATATATGTATGGAATGGTGTTTGCAACTGAAAAGAAACTTTGTGTTCCCAACAAGCTAGGTGAAGGACGGCTTTCACACACACTTATCTCTCAGAACAGAGCAAGTGAAGAGAAGTTCGTTCATCTAGCACCAAGGGAACGGGTTGCAGGAGACACTTTTTCTCTGCATTCTCAGTCTGTTTCCTAGTGCCGGTTTGAAGTTCCTGCAGTTTTCACTGTAAAACCGATTTGGAGCTTCTACCTCCCCATATATATGTATGGAATGGAGTTTGCAACTGAAAAGAAACTTTGTGTTCCCAACAAGCTAGGTGAAGGACGGCTTTCACACACACTTATCTCTCAGAACAGAGCAAGTGGAGAGACGTTCGTTCATCTAGCACCAAGGGAACGGGTTGCAGGAGACACTTATTCTCTGCTTTCTCAGTCTGTTACCTAGTGCCAGTTTGAAGTTCCTGCAGTTTTCACGGTCAAACAGAGTTGGAGCAAGTATCTCCCCATATATATGTATGGAATGGAGTTTGCAAATGAAAAGAAACTTTGTGTTCCCAACAAGCTAGGTGAAGGACGGCTTTCACACACACTTATCTCTCAGAACTGAGCAAGTGGAGAGACGTTCGTTCATCTAGCACCAAGGGAACGGGTTGCAGGAGACACTTTTACTCTGCTTTCTCAGTCTATTTTCTAGTTCCGGTTTGAAGTTCCTGCAGTTTTCACTGTAAAACCGAGTTGGAGCTTCTACCTCCAAATATATATGTATGGAATGGAGTTTGCAACTGAAAAGAAACTTTGTGTTCCCAACAAGCTAGGTGAAGGACGGCTTTCACACACACATATTTCTCAGAACTGAGCAAGTGGAGAGACGTTCGTTCATCTAGCACCAAGGGAACGGGTTGCAGGAGACACTTTTTCTCTGCTTTCTCAGTCTGTTTCCTAGTGCCGGTTAGAAGTTCCTGCAGTTTTAACTGTAAAAACGAGTTGGAGCTTGTTCCTCCCCATATATAGGTATGGAATGGAGTTTGCAACTGAAAAGAAACTTTGTGTTCCCAACAAGCTAGGTGAAGGACGGCTTTCACACACACTAACCTCTCAGAACTGAGCAGGTGGAGAGACGTTCCTTCATCTAGCACCAAGGGAACGGGTTGCAGGAGACACTTTTTCTGTGCTTTCTCAGTATGTTTCCTTGTGCCGGTTGTAAGTTCCTGCAGTTTTCACTGTAAAATCGAGTTGGAGCTTCTACCTCCCCATATATATGTATGGAATGGAGTTTGCAACTGAAAAGAAACTTTGTGTTCCCAACAAGCTAGTTGAAGGAAGGCTTTCACACACACTTATCTCTCAGAACAGAGCAATTGGAGAGACGTTCGTTCATCTAGCACCAAGGGAACGGGTTGCAGGAGAAACTTTTTCTCTGCTTTCTCCGTCTGTTACCTAGTGCAGGTGTGAAGTTCCTGCAGTTTTCACTGTAAAACCGAGTTGGAGCTTGTACCTCCCCATATATATGTATGGAATGGAGTTTGCAACTGAAAAGAAACTTTGTGTTCCCAACAAGCTATGTGAAGGACGGCTTTCACACACACTTTTCTCTCAGAACTGAGCAAGTTGAGAGACGTTCGTTCATCTAGCACCAAGGGAACGGGTTGCAGGAGGCACTTTTTCTCTGCTTTCTCAGTCTGTTTCCTAGTGCCGGTTTGAAGCTCCTGCAGTTTTCACTGTAAAACGGAGTTGGAGCTTGTACATCCCCATATATAAGTATGGAATGGAGTTTGCAACTGAAAAGAAACTTTGTGTTCCCAACAAGCTAGGTGAAGGACGGCTTTCACACACACTTATCTCTCAGAACTGAGCAAGTGGAGAGACGTTCGTTCATCTAGCACCAAGGGAACGGGATGCAGGAGACAATTTTTCTCTGCTTCCTCAGTCTGTTTCCTAGTGCCGGTTTGAAGTTCCTGCAGTTTTCACTGTAAAACCGATTTGGAGCTTCTACCTCCCCATATATATGTATGGAATGGAGTTTGCAATTGAAAAGAAACTTTGTGTTCCCAACAAGATAGGTGAAGGACGGCTTTCACACACACTTATCTCTCGGAACTGAGCAAGTGGAGAGACGTTCGTTCATCTAGCACCAAGGGAACGGGTTGCAGGAGACACTTTTTCTCTGCTTTCTCAGTCTCTTTCCTAGTGCCGGTTTGAAGTTCCTGCAGTTTTCACTGTCAAACCGTGTTGGAGCTTGTACCTCCCCATATATATGTATGGAATGGAGTTTGCAACTGAAAAGAAACTTTGTGTTCCCAACAAGCTAGGTGAAGGACGGCTTTCACACACACTTATCTCTAAGAACTGAGCAAGTGGAGAGACGTTCGTTTATCTAGCACCAAGGGAACGGGTTGCAGGGGACACTTTTTCTCTGCTTTCTCAGTCTGTTTCCTAGTGCCGGTTTGAAGTTCCTGCAGTTTTCACTGTAAAACCGAGTTGGAGCTAGTACCTCCCCATATATATGTATGGAATGGAATTTGCAACTGAAAAGAAACTTTGTGTTCCCAACAAGTTAGGTTAAAGACGGCTTTCACACACACTTATCTCTCAGAACAGAGCAAGTGGAGAGACGTTGGTTCATCTAGCACCAAGGGAACGGATTGCAGAAGACACTTTTTCTCTGCTTTCTCAGTCTGTTTCCTAGTGCCAGTTTGAAGTTCCTGCAATTTTTACTGTCAAACCGAGTTGGAGCTAGTACCTCCCCATATATATGTATGGAATGGAGTTTGCAACTGAAAAGAAAATTTGTGTTCCCAACAAGCTAGGTGAAGGACGGCTTTCACACACACTTATCTCTCAGAACTGAGCAAGTGGAGAGACGTTCGTTCATCTAGCACCAAGGGAACGGGTTGCAGGGGACACATTTTCTCTGCTTTCTCAGTCTGTTTCCTAGTGCCGGTTTGAAGTTCCTGCAGTTTACACTGTCAACCGGAGTTGGAGCTTCTACCTCCAAATATATATGTATGGAATGGTGTTTGCAACTGAAAAGAAACTTTGTGTTCCCAACAAGCTAGGAGAAGGACGGCTTTCACACACACTTATCTCTCAGAACTGAGCAAGTGGAGAGACGTTCGTTCATCTAGCACCAAGGGAACGGGTTGCAGGAGACACTATTACTCTGCTTTCTCAGTCTGTTTTCTAGTGCCGGTTTGAAGTTCCTGCAGTTTTCACTGTAAAACCGAGTTGGAGCTTCTAACTCCAAATATATATGTATGGAATTGAGTTTGCAACTGAAAAGAAACTTTGTGTTCCCAACAAGTTAGGTGAAGGACGGCTTTCACACACACTTATCTCTCAGAACTGAGCAAGAGGAGAGACGTTCGTTCATCTAGCACCAAGGGAACGGGTTGCAGGAGACACTTTTTCTCTGCTTCCTCAGTCTGTTTCCTAGTGCCGGTTTGAAGTTCCTGCAGTTTTCACTGTAAAACCGATTTGGAGATTCTACCTCCCCATATATATGTATGGAATGGAGTTTGCAATTGAAAAGAAACTTTGTGTTCCCAACAAGCTAGGTGAAGGACGGCTTTCAAACACACTTATCTCTCAGAACAGAGCAAGTGGAGAGACGTTCGTTCATCTAGCACCAAGGGAACGGGATGCAGGAGACACTTTTTCTCTGCTTTCTCAGTCTGTTTCCTAGTGCCGGTTTGAAGTTCCTGCAGTTTTCACTGTAAAACCGATTTGGAGCTTCTACCTCCCCATATATATGTATGGAATGGAGTTTGCAACTGAAAAGAAACTTTGTGTTCCCAACAAGCTAGGTGAAGGACGGCTTTCACACACACTTATCTCTCAGAACAGAGCAAGTGGAGAGACGTTCGTTCATCTAGCACCAAGGGAACGGGTTGCAGGAGACACTTATTCTCTGCTTTCTCAGTCTGTTACCTAGTGCCAGTTTGAAGTTCCTGCAGTTTTCACGGTCAAACAGAGTTGGAGCAAGTATCTCCCCATATATATGTATGGAATGGAGTTTGCAAATAAAAAGAAACTTTGTGTTCCCAACAATCTAGGTGAAGGACGGCTTTCACACACACTTATCTCTCAGAACTGAGCAAGTGGAGAGACGTTCGTTCATCTAGCACCAAGGGAACGGGTTGCAGTAGACACTTTTACTCTGCTTTCTCAGTCTGTTTTCTAGTTCCGGTTTGAAGTTCCTGCAGTTTTCACTGTAAAACCGAGTTGGAGCTTCTACCTCCAAATATATATGTATGGAATGGAGTTTGCAACTGAAAAGAAACTTTGTGTTCCCAACAAGCTAGGTGAAGGACGGCTTTCACACACAAATATTTCTCAGAACTGAGCAAGTGGAGAGACGTTCGTTCATCTAGCACCAAGGGAACGGGTTGCAGGAGACACTTTTTCTCTGCTTTCTCAGTCTGTTTCCTAGTGCCGGTTAGAAGTTCCTGCAGTTTTAACTGTAAAACCGAGTTGGAGCTTGTTCCTCCCCATATATAGGTATGGAATGGAGTTTGCAACTGAAAAGAAACTTTGTGTTCCCAACAAGCTAGGTGAAGGACGGCTTTCACACACACTTATCTCTCCGAACTGAGCAAGTGGAGAGACGTTCGTTCATCTAGCACCAAGGGAACGGGATGCAGGAGACAATTTTTCTCGGCTTCCTCAGTCTGTTTCCTAGTGCCGGTTTGAAGTTCCTGCAGTTTTCACTGTAAAACCGATTTGGAGCTTCTACCTCCCCATATATATGTATGGAATGGAGTTTGCAATTGAAAAGAAACTTTGTGTTCCCAACAAGCTAGGTGAAGGACGGCTTTCACACACACTTATCTCTCGGAACTGAGCAAGTGGAGAGACGTTCGTTCATCTAGCACCAAGGGAACGGGTTGCAGGAGACACTTTTTCTCTGCTTTCTCAGTCTCTTTCCTAGTGCCGGTTTGAAGTTCCTGCAGTTTTCACTGTCAAACCGTGTTGGAGCTTGTACCTCCCCATATATATGTATGGAATGGAGTTTGCAACTGAAAAGAAACTTTGTGTTCCCAACAAGCTAGGTGAAGGACGGCTTTCACACACACTTATCTCTAAGAACTGAGCAAGTGGAGAGACGTTCGTTCATCTAGCACCAAGGGAACGGGTTGCAGGGGACACTTTTTCTCTGCTTTCTCAGTCTGTTTCCTAGTGCCGGTTTGAAGTTCTGCAGTTTTCACTGTAAAACTGAGTTGGAGCTAGTACCTCCCCATATATATGTATGGAATGGAATTTGCAACTGAAAAGAAACTTTGTGTTCCCAACAAGTTAGGTTAAAGACGGCTTTCACACACACTTATCTCTCAGAACAGAGCAAGTGGAGAGACGTTCGTTCATCTAGCACCAAGGGAACGGATTGCAGAAGACACTTTTTCTCTGCTTTCTCAGTCTGTTTCCTAGTGCCAGTTTGAAGTTCCTGCAATTTTTACTGTCAAACCGAGTTGGAGCTAGTACCTCCCCATATATATGTATGGAATGGAGTTTGCAACTGAAAAGAAAATTTGTGTTCCCAACAAGCTAGGTGAAGGACGGCTTTCACACACACTTATCTCTCAGAACTGAGCAAGTGGAGAGACGTTCGTTCATCTAGCACCAAGGGAACGGGTTGCAGGGGACACATTTTCTCTGCTTTCTCAGTCTGTTTCCTAGTGCCGGTTTGAAGTTCCTGCAGTTTACACTGTCAACCGGAGTTGGAGCTTCTACCTCCAAATATATATGTATGGAATGGTGTTTGCAACTGAAAAGAAACTTTGTGTTCCCAACAAGCTAGGTGAAGGACGGCTTTCACACACACTTATCTCTCAGAACAGAGCAAGTGAAGAGAAGTTCGTTCATCTAGCACCAAGGGAACGGGTTGCAGGAGACACTTTTTCTCTGCATTCTCAGTCTGTTTCCTAGTGCCGGTTTGAAGTTCCTGCAGTTTTCACTGTAAAACCGAGTTGGAGCTAGTACCTCCCCATATATATGTATGGAATGGCGTTTGCAACTGAAAAGAAACTTTGTGTTCACAACAAGCTAGGTGAAGGACGGCTTTCACACACACTAATTTCTCAGAACTGAGCAAGTGGAGAGACGTTCCTTCATCTAGCACCAAGGGAACGGGTTGCAGGAGACACTTTTTCTGTGCTTTCTCAGTATGTTTCCTTGTGCCGGTTGTAAGTTCCCGCAGTTTTCACTGTAAAACCGAGTTGGAGCTTCTACCTCCCCATATATATGTATGGAATGGAGTTTGCAACTGAAAAGAAACTTTGTGTTCCCAACAAGCTAGTTGAAGGAAGGCTTTCACACACACTTATCTCTCAGAACAGAGCAAGTGGAGAGACGTTCGTTCATCTAGCACCAAGGGAACGGGTTGCAGGAGACACTTATTCTCTGCTTTCTCAGTCTGTTTCCTAGTGCCAGTTTGAAGTTCCTGCAGTTTTCACGGTCAAACAGATTTGGAGCTAGTACTTCCCCATATATATGTATGGAATGGAGTTTGCAACTGAAAAGAAACTTTGTGTTCCCAACAAGCTAGGAGAAGGACGGCTTTCACACACACTTATCTCTCAGAACTGAGCAAGTGGAGAGACGTTCGTTCATCTAGCACCAAGGGAACGGGTTGCAGGAGACACTATTACTCTGCTTTCTCAGTCTGTTTTCTAGTGCCGGTTTGAAGTTCCTGCAGTTTTCACTGTAAAACCGAGTTGGAGCTTCTAACTCCAAATATATATGTATGGAATGGAGTTTGCAACTGAAAAGAAACTTTGTGTTCCCAACAAGTTAGGTGAAGGACGGCTTTCACACACACTTATCTCTCAGAACTGAGCAAGTGGAGAGACGTTCGTTCATCTAGCACCAATGGAACGGGTTGCAGGAGACACTTTTTCTCTGCTTTCTCAGTCTTTTTCCTAGTGCCGGTTTGAAGCTCCTGCAGTTTTCACTGTAAAACGGAGTTGGAGCTTGTACATCCCCATATATAAGTATGGAATGGAGTTTGCAACTGAAAAGAAACTTTGTGTTCCCAACAAGCTAGGTGAAGGACGGCATTCACACACACTTAACTCTCAGAACTGAGCAAGTGGAGAGACGTTCGTTCATCTAGCACCAAGGGAACGGGTTGCAGGAGACACTATTTCTCTGCATTCTCAGTCTGTTTCATAGTGCCGGTTTGAAGTTCCTGCAGTTTTAACTGTAAAACCGAGTTGGAGCTTGTACCTCCCCATATATAGGTATGGAATGGAGTTTGCAACTGAAAAGAAACTTTGTGTTCCCAACAAGCTAGGTGAAGGGCGGCTTTCACACCACTTATCTCTCAGAACTGAGCAAGAGGAGAGACGTTCGTTCATCTAGCACCAAGGGAACGGGTTGCAGGAGACACTTTTTCTCTGCTTCCTCAGTCTGTTTCCTAGTGCCGGTTTGAAGTTCCTGCAGTTTTCACTGTAAAACCGATTTGGAGCTTCTACCTCCCCATATATATGTATGGAATGGAGTTTGCAATTGAAAAGAAACTTTGTGTTCCCAACAAGCTAGGTGAAGGACGGCTTTCACACACACATATCTCTCGGAACTGAGCAAGTGGAGAGACGTTCGTTCATCTAGCACCAAGGGAACGGGTTGCAGGAGACACTTTTTCTCTGCTTTCTCAGTCTCTTTCCTAGTGCCGGTTTGAAGTTCCTGCAGTTTTCACTGTCAAACCGTGTTGGAGCTTGTACCTCCCCATATATATGTATGGAATGGAGTTTGCAACTGAAAAGAAACTTTGTGTTCCCAACAAGCTAGGTGAAGGACGGCTTTCACACACACTTATCTCTCAGAACTGAGCAAGTGGAGAGACGTTCGTTCATCTAGCACCAAGGGAACGGGTTGCAGGGGACACTTTTTCTCTGCTTTCTCAGTCTGTTTCCTAGTGCCGGTTTGAAGTTCTGCAGTTTTCACTGTAAAACTGAGTTGGAGCTAGTACCTCCCCATATATATGTATGGAATGGAATTTGCAACTGAAAAGAAACTTTGTGTTCCCAACAAGTTAGGTTAAAGACGGCTTTCACACACACTTATCTCTCAGAACAGAGCAAGTGGAGAGACGTTCGTTCATCTAGCACCAAGGGAACGGATTGCAGAAGACACTTTTTCTCTGCTTTCTCAGTCTGTTTCCTAGTGCCAGTTTGAAGTTCCTGCAATTTTTACTGTCAAACCGAGTTGGAGCTAGTACCTCCCCATATATATGTATGGAATGGAGTTTGCAACTGAAAAGAAAATTTGTGTTCCCAACAAGCTAGGTGAAGGACGGCTTTCACACACACTTATCTCTCAGAACTGAGCAAGTGGAGAGACGTTCGTTCATCTAGCACCAAGGGAACGGGTTGCAGGGGACACATTTTCTCTGCTTTCTCAGTCTGTTTCCTAGTGCCGGTTTGAAGTTCCTGCAGTTTACACTGTCAACCGGAGTTGGAGCTTCTACCTCCAAATATATATGTATGGAATGGTGTTTGCAACTGAAAAGAAACTTTGTGTTCCCAACAAGCTAGGTGAAGGACGGCTTTCACACACACTTATCTCTCAGAACAGAGCAAGTGAAGAGAAGTTCGTTCATCTAGCACCAAGGGAACGGGTTGCAGGAGACACTTTTTCTCTGCATTCTCAGTCTGTTTCCTAGTGCCGGTTTGAAGTTCCTGCAGTTTTCACTGTAAAACCGAGTTGGAGCTAGTACCTCCCCATATATATGTATGGAATGGCGTTTGCAACTGAAAAGAAACTTTGTGTTCACAACAAGCTAGGTGAAGGACGGCTTTCACACACACTAATTTCTCAGAACTGAGCAAGTGGAGAGACGTTCCTTCATCTAGCACCAAGGGAACGGGTTGCAGGAGACACTTTTTCTGTGCTTTCTCAGTATGTTTCCTTGTGCCGGTTGTAAGTTCCTGCAGTTTTCACTGTAAAACCGAGTTGGAGCTTCTACCTCCCCATATATATGTATGGAATGGAGTTTGCAACTGAAAAGAAACTTTGTGTTCCCAACAAGCTAGTTGAAGGAAGGCTTTCACACACACTTATCTCTCAGAACAGAGCAAGTGGAGAGACGTTCGTTCATCTAGCACCAAGGGAACGGGTTGCAGGAGACACTTATTCTCTGCTTTCTCAGTCTGTTTCCTAGTGCCAGTTTGAAGTTCCTGCAGTTTTCACGGTCAAACAGATTTGGAGCTAGTACTTCCCCATATATATGTATGGAATGGAGTTTGCAACTGAAAAGAAACTTTGTGTTCCCAACAAGCTAGGAGAAGGACGGCTTTCACACACACTTATCTCTCAGAACTGAGCAAGTGGAGAGACGTTCGTTCATCTAGCACCAAGGGAACGGGTTGCAGGAGACACTATTACTCTGCTTTCTCAGTCTGTTTTCTAGTGCCGGTTTGAAGTTCCTGCAGTTTTCACTGTAAAACCGAGTTGGAGCTTCTAACTCCAAATATATATGTATGGAATGGAGTTTGCAACTGAAAAGAAACTTTGTGTTCCCAACAAGTTAGGTGAAGGACGGCTTTCACACACACTTATCTCTCAGAACTGAGCAAGTGGAGAGACGTTCGTTCATCTAGCACCAAGGGAACGGGTTGCAGGAGACACTTTTTCTCTGCTTTCTCAGTCTTTTTCCTAGTGCCGGTTTGAAGCTCCTGCAGTTTTCACTGTAAAACGGAGTTGGAGCTTGTACATCCCCATATATAAGTATGGAATGGAGTTTGCAACTGAAAAGAAACTTTGTGTTCCCAACAAGCTAGGTGAAGGACGGCTTTCACACACACTTATCTCTCAGAACTGAGCAAGTGGAGAGACGTTCGTTCATCTAGCACCAAGGGAACGGGTTGCAGGAGACACTATTTCTCTGCATTCTCAGTCTGTTTCATAGTGCCGGTTTGAAGTTCCTGCAGTTTTAACTGTAAAACCGAGTTGGAGCTTGTACCTCCCCATATATAGGTATGGAATGGAGTTTGCAACTGAAAAGAAACTTTGTGTTCCCAACAAGCTAGGTGAAGGGCGGCTTTCACACCACTTATCTCTCAGAACTGAGCAAGAGGAGAGACGTTCGTTCATCTAGCACCAAGGGAACGGGTAGCAGGAGACACTTTTTCTCTGCTTCCTCAGTCTGTTTCCTAGTGCCGGTTTGAAGTTCCTGCAGTTTTCACTGTAAAACCGATTTGGAGCTTCTACCTCCCCATATATATGTATGGAATGGAGTTTGCAATTGAAAAGAAACTTTGTGTTCCCAACAAGCTAGGTGAAGGACGGCTTTCACACACACTTATCTCTCAGAACAGAGCAAGTGGAGAGACGTTCGTTCATCTAGCACCAAGGGAACGGGTTGCAGGAGACACTTTTTCTCTGCTTTCTCAGTCTGTTTCCTAGTGCCGGTTTGAAGTTCCTGCAGTTTTCACTGTAAAACCGATTTGGAGTTTCTACCTCCCCATATATATGTATGGAATGGAGTTTGCAACTGAAAAGAAACTTTGTGTTCCCAACAAGCTAGGTGAAGGACGGCTTTCACACACACTTATCTCTCAGAACAGAGCAAGTGGAGAGACGTTCGTTCATCTAGCACCAAGGGAACGGGTTGCAGGAGACACTTATTCTCTGCTTTCTCAGTCTGTTACCTAGTGCCAGTTTGAAGTTCCTGCAGTTTTCACGGTCAAACAGAGTTGGAGCAAGTATCTCCCCATATATATGTATGGAATGGAGTTTGCAAATGAAAAGAAACTTTGTGTTCCCAACAAGCTAGGTGAAGGACGGCTTTCACACACACTTATCTCTCAGAACTGAGCAAGTGGAGAGACGTTCGTTCATCTAGCACCAAGGGAACGGGTTGCAGGAGACACTTTTACTCTGCTTTCTCAGTCTATTTTCTAGTTCCGGTTTGAAGTTCCTGCAGTTTTCACTGTAAAACCGAGTTGGAGCTTCTACCTCCAAATATATATGTATGGAATGGAGTTTGCAACTGAAAAGAAACTTTGTGTTCCCAACAAGCTAGGTGAAGGACGGCTTTCACACACACATATTTCTCAGAACTGAGCAAGTGGAGAGACGTTCGTTCATCTAGCACCAAGGGAACGGGTTGCAGGAGACACTTTTTCTCTGCTTTCTCAGTCTGTTTCCTAGTGCCGGTTAGAAGTTCCTGCAGTTTTAACTGTAAAACCGAGTTGGAGCTTGTTCCTCCCCATATATAGGTATGGAATGGAGTTTGCAACTGAAAAGAAACTTTGTGTTCCCAACAAGCTAGGTGAAGGACGGCTTTCACACACACTAATCTCTCAGAACTGAGCAAGTGGAGAGACGTTCCTTCATCTAGCACCAAGGGAACGGGTTGCAGGAGACACTTTTTCTGTGCTTTCTCAGTATGTTTCCTTGTGCCGGTTGTAAGTTCCTGCAGTTTTCACTGTAAAATCGAGTTGGAGCTTCTACCTCCCCATATATATGTATGGAATGGAGTTTGCAACTGAAAAGAAACTTTGTGTTCCCAACAAGCTAGTTGAAGGAAGGCTTTCACACACACTTATCTCTCAGAACAGAGCAAGTGGAGAGACGTTCGTTCATCTAGCACCAAGGGAACGGGTTGCAGGAGAAACTTTTTCTCTGCTTTCTCCGTCTGTTACCTAGTGCCGGTTTGAAGTTCCTGCAGTTTTCACTGTAAAACCGAGTTGGAGCTAGTACCTCCCCATATATATGTATGGAATGGAGTTTGCAACTGAAAAGAAACTTTGTGTTCCCAATAAGCTATGTGAAGGACGGCTTTCACACACACTTATCTCTCAGAACTGAGCAAGTTGAGAGACGTTCGTTCATCTAGCACCAAGGGAACGGGTTGCAGGAGACACTTTTTCTCTGCTTTCTCAGTCTGTTTCCTAGTGCCGGTTTGAAGCTCCTGCAGTTTTCACTGTAAAACGGAGTTGGAGCTTGTACATCCCCATATATAAGTATGGAATGGAGTTTGCAACTGAAAAGAAACTTTGTGTTCCCAACAAGCTAGGTGAAGGACGGCTTTCACACACACTTATCTCTCAGAACTGAGCAAGTGGAGAGACGTTCGTTCATCTAGCACCAAGGGAACGGGATGCAGGAGACAATTTTTCTCTGCTTCCTCAGTCTGTTTCCTAGTGCCGGTTTGAAGTTCCTGCAGTTTTCACTGTAAAACCGATTTGGAGCTTCTACCTCCCCATATATATGTATGGAATGGAGTTTGCAATTGAAAAGAAACTTTGTGTTCCCAACAAGATAGGTGAAGGACGGCTTTCACACACACTTATCTCTCGGAACTGAGCAAGTGGAGAGACGTTCGTTCATCTAGCACCAAGGGAACGGGTTGCAGGAGACACTTTTTCTCTGCTTTCTCAGTCTCTTTCCTAGTGCCGGTTTGAAGTTCCTGCAGTTTTCACTGTCAAACCGTGTTGGAGCTTGTACCTCCCCATATATATGTATGGAATGGAGTTTGCAACTGAAAAGAAACTTTGTGTTCCCAACAAGCTAGGTGAAGGACGGCTTTCACACACACTTATCTCTAAGAACTGAGCAAGTGGAGAGACGTTCGTTCATCTAGCACCAAGGGAACGGGTTACAGGGGACACTTTTTCTCTGCTTTCTCAGTCTGTTTCCTAGTGCCGGTTTGAAGTTCCTGCAGTTTTCACTGTAAAACCGAGTTGGAGCTAGTACCTCCCCATATATATGTATGGAATGGAATTTGCAACTGAAAAGAAACTTTGTGTTCCCAACAAGTTAGGTTAAAGACGGCTTTCACACACACTTATCTCTCAGAACAGAGCAAGTGGAGAGACGTTCGTTCATCTAGCACCAAGGGAACGGATTGCAGAAAACACTTTTTCTCTGCTTTCTCAGTCTGTTTCCTAGTGCCAGTTTGAAGTTCCTGCAATTTTTACTGTCAAACCGTGTTGGAGCTAGTACCTCCCCATATATATGTATGGAATGGAGTTTGCAACTGAAAAGAAACTTTGTGTTCCCAACAAGCTAGGAGAAGGACGGCTTTCACACACACTTATCTCTCAGAACTGAGCAAGTGGAGAGACGTTCGTTCATCTAGCAAAAAGGGAACGGGTTGCAGGAGACACTATTACTCTACTTTCTCAGTCTGTTTTCTAGTGCCGGTTTGAAGTTCCTGCAGTTTTCACTGTAAAAACGAGTTGGAGCTTCTAACTCCAAATATATATGTATGGAATTGAGTTTGCAACTGAAAAGAAACTTTGTGTTCCCAACAAGTTAGGTGAAGGACGGCTTTCACACACACTTATCTCTCAGAACTGAGCAAGTGGAGAGACGTTCGTTCATCTAGCACCAATGGAACGGGTTGCAGGAGACACTTTTTCTCTGCTTTCTCAGTCTGTTTCCTAGTGCCGGTTTGAAGCTCCTGCAGTTTTCACTGTAAAACGGAGTTGGAGCTTGTACATCCCCATATATAAGTATGGAATGGAGTTTGCAAGTGAAAAGAAACTTTGTGTTCCCAACAAGCTAGGTGAAGGACGGCTTTCACACACACTTATCTCTCAGAACTGAGCAAGTGGAGAGACGTTCGTTCATCTAGCACCAAGGGAACGGGTTGCAGGAGACACTATTTCTCTGCATTCTCAGTCTGTTTCATAGTGCCGGTTTGAAGTTCCTGCAGTTTTAACTGTAAAACCGAGTTGGAGCTTGTACCTCCCCATATATAGGTATGGAATGGAGTTTGCAACTGAAAAGAAACTTTGTGTTCCCAACAAGCTAGGTGAAGGGCGGCTTTCACACCACTTATCTCTCAGAACTGAGCAAGAGGAGAGACGTTCGTTCATCTAGCACCAAGGGAACGGGTTGCAGGAGACACTTTTTCTCTGCTTCCTCAGTCTGTTTCCTAGTGCCGGTTTGAAGTTCCTGCAGTTTTCACTGTAAAACCGATTTGGAGCTTCTACCTCCCCATATATATGTATGGAATGGAGTTTGCAATTGAAAAGAAACTTTGTGTTCCCAACAAGCTAGGTGAAGGACGGCTTTCACACACACTTATCTCTCAGAACAGAGCAAGTGGAGAGACGTTCGTTCATCTAGCACCAAGGGAACGGGTTGCAGGAGACACTTTTTCTCTGCTTTCTCAGTCTGTTTCCTAGTGCCGGTTTGAAGTTCCTGCAGTTTTCACTGTAAAACCGATTTGGAGCTTCTACCTCCCCATATATATGTATGGAATGGAGTTTGCAACTGAAAAGAAACTTTGTGTTCCCAACAAGCTAGGTGAAGGACGGCTTTCACACACACTTATCTCTCAGAACAGAGCAAGTGGAGAGACGTTCGTTCATCTAGCACCAAGGGAACGGGTTGCAGGAGACACTTATTCTCTGCTTTCTCAGTCTGTTACCTAGTGCCAGTTTGAAGTTCCTGCAGTTTTCACGGTCAAACAGATTTGGAGCAAGTATCTCCCCATATATATGTATGGAATGGAGTTTGCAAATGAAAAGAAACTTTGTGTTCCCAACAAGCTAGGTGAAGGACGGCTTTCACACACACTTATCTCTCAGAACTGAGCAAGTGGAGAGACGTTCGTTCATCTAGCACCAAGGGAACGGGTTGCAGGAGAAACTTTTACTCTGCTTTCTCAGTCTGTTTTCTAGTTCCGGTTTGAAGTTCCTGCAGTTTTCACTGTAAAACCGAGTTGGAGCTTCTACCTCCAAATATATATGTATGGAATGGAGTTTGCAACTGAAAAGAAACTTTGTGTTCCCAACAAGCTAGGTGAAGGACGGCTTTCACACACACATATTTCTCAGAACTGAGCAAGTGGAGAGACGTTCGTTCATCTAGCACCAAGGGAACGGGTTGCAGGAGACACTTTTTCTCTGCTTTCTCAGTCTGTTTCCTAGTGCCGGTTAGAAGTTCCTGCAGTTTTAACTGTAAAACCGAGTTGGAGCTTGTTCCTCCCCATATATAGGTATGGAATGGAGTTTGCAACTGAAAAGAAACTTTGTGTTCCCAACAAGCTAGGTGAAGGACGGCTTTCACACACACTAATCTCTCAGAACTGAGCAAGTGGAGAGACGTTCCTTCATCTAGCACCAAGGGAACGGGTTGCAGGAGACACTTTTTCTGTGCTTTCTCAGTATGTTTCCTTGTGCCGGTTGTAAGTTCCTGCAGTTTTCACTGTAAAACCGAGTTGGAGCTTCTACCTCCCCATATATATGTATGGAATGGAGTTTGCAACTGAAAAGAAACTTTGTGTTCCCAACAAGCTAGTTGAAGGAAGGCTTTCACACACACTTATGTCTCAGAACTGAGCATGTGGAGAGACGTTCGTTCATCTAGCACCAAGGGAACGGGTTGCAGGAGAAACTTTTTCTCTGCTTTCTCCGTCTGTTACCTAGTGCCGGTGTGAAGTTCCTGCAGTTTTCACTGTAAAACCGAGTTGGAGCTAGTACCTCCCCATATATATGTATGGAATGGAGTTTGCAACTGAAAAGAAACTTTGGGTTCCCAACAAGCTATGTGAAGGACGGCTTTCACACACACTTATCTCTCAGAACTGAGCAAGTTGAGAGACGTTCGTTCATCTAGCACCAAGGGAACGGGTTGCAGGAGACACTTTTTCTCTGCTTTCTCAGTCTGTTTCCTAGTGCCGGTTTGAAGTTCCTGCAGTTTTCACTTTAAAACCGAATTGGAGCTTCTACCTCCCCATATATATGTATGAAATGGAGTTTGCAACTGAAAAGAAACTTTGTGTTCCCAACATGCTAGGTGAAGGACGGCTTTCACACACACTTATCTCTCAGAACAGAGCAAGTGGAGAGACGTTCGTTCATCTAGAACCAAGGGAACGGTTTGCAGGAGACACTTATTCTCTGCTTTCTCAGTCTGTTTCCTAGTGCCAATTTGAAGTTCCTGCAGTTTTCACGGTCAAACAGATTTGGAGCTAGTACTTCCCCATATATATGTATGGAATGGAGTTTGCAACTGAAAAGAAACTTTGTGTTCCCAACAAGCTAGGAGAAGGACGGCTTTCACACACACTTATCTCTCAGAACTGAGCAAGTGGAGAGACTTTCGTTCATCTAGCACCAAGGGAACGGGTTGCAGGAGACACTATTACTCTGCTTTCTCAGTCTGTTTTCTAGTGCCGGTTTGAAGTTCCTGCAGTTTTCACTGTAAAACCGAGTTGGAGATTCTAACTCCAAATATATATGTATGGAATTGAGTTTGCAACTGAAAAGAAACTTTGTGTTCCCAACAAGCAAGGTGAAGGACGGCTTTCACACACACATATTTCTCAGAACTGAGCAAGTGTAGAGACGTTCGTTCATCTAGCACCAAGGGAACGGGTTGCAGGAGACACTTTTTCTCTGCTTTCTCAGTCTGTTTCCTAGTGCCGGTTAGAAGTTCCTGCAGTTTTCACTGTAAAAACAAGTTGAATCTAGTACCTCCCCATATATATGTATGGAATGGAGTTTGCAACTGAAAAGAAACTTTGTGTTCACAACAAGCTAGGTGAAGGAAGGCTTTCACACACACTTATCTCTCAGAACTGAGCAAGTGGAGAGACGTTCGTTCATCTAGCACCAAGGGAACGGGTTGCAGGAGACACTTTTTCTCTGCTTTCTCAGTCTGTTTCCTAGTGCCGGTTTGAAGTTCCTGCAGTTTTCACTGTAAAACCGATTTGGAGCTTCTACCTCCCCATATATATGTATGGAATGGAGTTTGCAACTGAAAAGAAACTTTGTGTTCCCAACAAGCTAGGTGAAGGACGGCTTTCACACACACTTATCTCTCAGAACAGAGCAAGTGGAGAGACGTTCGTTCATCTAGCACCAAGGGAACGGGTTGCAGGAGACACTTATTCTCTGCTTTCTCAGTCTGTTACCTAGTGCCAGTTTGAAGTTCCTGCAGTTTTCACGGTCAAACAGAGTTGGAGCAAGTATCTCCCCATATATATGTATGGAATGGAGTTTGCAAATGAAAAGAAACTTTGTGTTCCCAACAAGCTAGGTGAAGGACGGCTTTCACACACACTTATCTCTCAGAACTGAGCAAGTGGAGAGACGTTCGTTCATCTAGCACCAAGGGAACGGGTTGCAGGAGACACTTTTACTCTGCTTTCTCAGTCTGTTTTCTAGTTCCGGTTTGAAGTTCCTGCAGTTTTCACTGTAAAACCGAGTTGGAGCTTCTACCTCCAAATATATATGTATGGAATGGAGTTTGCAACTGAAAAGAAACTTTGTGTTCCCAACAAGCTAGGTGAAGGACGGCTTTCACACACACATATTTCTCAGAACTGAGCAAGTGGAGAGACGTTCGTTCATCTAGCACCAAGGGAACGGGTTGCAGGAGACACTTTTTCTCTGCTTTCTCAGTCTGTTTCCTAGTGCCGGTTAGAAGTTCCTGCAGTTTTAACTGTAAAACCGCGTTGGAGCTTGTTCCTCCCCATATATAGGTATGGAATGGAGTTTGCAACTGAAAAGAAACTTTGTGTTCCCAACAAGCTAGGTGAAGGACGGCTTTCACACACACTAATCTCTCAGAACTGAGCAAGTGGAGAGACGTTCCTTCATCTAGCACCAAGGGAACGGGTTGCAGGAGACACTTTTTCTGTGCTTTCTCAGTATGTTTCCTTGTGCCGGTTGTAAGTTCCTGCAGTTTTCACTGTAAAACCGAGTTGGAGCTTCTACCTCCCCATATATATGTATGGAATGGAGTTTGCAACTGAAAAGAAACTTTGTGTTCCCAACAAGCTAGTTGAAGGAAGGCTTTCACACACACTTATGTCTCAGAACTGAGCATGTGGAGAGACGTTCGTTCATCTAGCACCAAGGGAACGGGTTGCAGGAGAAACTATTTCTCTGCTTTCTCCGTCTGTTACCTAGTGCCGGTGTGAAGTTCCTGCAGTTTTCACTGTAAAACCGAGTTGGAGCTAGTACCTCCCCATATATATGTATGGAATGGAGTTTGCAACTGAAAAGAAACTATGTGTTCCCAACAAGCTATGTGAAGGACGGCTTTCACACACACTTATCTCTCAGAACTGAGCAAGTTGAGAGACGTTCGTTCATCTAGCACCAAGGGAACAGGTTGCAGGAGACACTTTTTCTCTGCATTCTCAGTCTGTTTCCTAGTGCCGGTTTGAAGTTCCTGCAGTTTTCACTTTAAAACCGAATTGGAGCTTCTACCTCCCCATATATATGTATGAAATGGAGTTTGCAACTGAAAAGAAACTTTGTGTTCCCAACATGCTAGGTGAAGGACGGCTTTCACACACACTTATCTCTCAGAACAGAGCAAGTGTAGAGACGTTCGTTCATCTAGAACCAAGGGAACGGTTTGCAGGAGACACTTATTCTCTGCTTTCTCAGTCTGTTTCCTAGTGCCAATTTGAAGTTCCTGCAGTTTTCACGGTCAAACAGATTTGGAGCTAGTACTTCCCCATATATATGTATGGAATGGAGTTTGCAACTGAAAAGAAACTTTGTGTTCCCAACAAGCTAGGAGAAGGACGGCTTTCACACACACTTATCTCTCAGAACTGAGCAAGTGGAGAGACGTTCGTTCATCTAGCACCAAGGGAACGGGTTGCAGGAGACACTATTACTCTGCTTTCTCAGTCTGTTTTCTAGTGCCGGTTTGAAGTTCCTGCAGTTTTCACTGTAAAACCGAGTTGGAGATTCTAACTCCAAATATATATGTATGGAATTGAGTTTGCAACTGAAAAGAAACTTTGTGTTCCCAACAAGCAAGGTGAAGGACGGCTTTCACACACACATATTTCTCAGAACTGAGCAAGTGTAGAGACGTTCGTTCATCTAGCACCAAGGGAACGGGTTGCAGGAGACACTTTTTCTCTGCTTTCTCAGTCTGTTTCCTAGTGCCGGTTAGAAGTTCCTGCAGTTTTCACTGTAAAAACAAGTTGAATCTAGAACCTCCCCATATATATGTATGGAATGGAGTTTGCAACTGAAAAGAAACTTTGTGTTCACAACAAGCTAGGTGAAGGAAGGCTTTCACACACACTTATCTCTCAGAACAGAGCAAGTGGAGAGACGTTCGTTCATCTAGCACCAAGGGAACGGGTTGCAGGAGACACTGTTTCTCTGCTTTCTCAGTCTGTTTCCTAGTGCCGGTTTGAAGTTCCTGCAGTTTTCACTGTCAAACCGAGTTGGAGCTAGTACCTACCCATATATATGTATGGAATGGAGTTTGCAACTGAATAGAAACTTTGTGTTCCCAACAAGCTAGTTAAAGGACGGCTGTCACACAAACTTATCTCTCAGAACAGAGCAAGTGGAGAGACGTTCGTTCATCTAGCACCAAGGGAACGGGTTGCAGGAGACACTTTTTCTCTGCTTTCTCAGTCTGTTTCCTAGTGCCGGTTTGAAGTTCCTGCAGTTTTCCCTGTCAAACCGAGTTGGAGCTAGTACCTCCCCATATATAAGTATGGAATGGAGTTTGCAACTGAAAAGAAACTTTGTGATCCCAACAAGTTAGGTGAAGGACGGCTTTCACACACACTTATCTCTCAGAACTGAGCAAGTGGAGAGACGTTCGTTCATCTAGCACCAATGGAACGGGTTGCAGGAGACACTTTTCTCTGCTTTCTCAGTCTGTTTCCTAGTGCCGGTTTGAAGCTCCTGCAGTTTTCACTGTAAAACGGAGTTGGAGCTTGTACATCCCCATATATAAGTATGGAATGGAGTTTGCAACTGAAAAGAAACTTTGTGTTCCCAACAAGCAAGGTGAAGGACGGCGTTCACACACACATATCTCTCAGAACTGAGCAAGTGGAGAGACGTTCGTTCATCTAGCACCAAGGGAACGGGTTGCAGGAGACACTATTTCTCTGCATTCTCAGTCTGTTTCCTAGTGCCGGTTTGAAGTTCCTGCAGTTTTAACTGTAAAACCGAGTTGGAGCTTGTACCTCCCCATATATAGGTATGGAATGGAGTTTGCAACTGAAAAGAAACTTTGTGTTCCCAACAAGCTATGTGAAGGGCGGCTTTCACACACACTTATCTCTCAGAACTGAGCAAGAGGAGAGACGTTCGTTCATCTAGCACCAAGGGAACGGGATGCAGGAGACACTTTTTCTCTGCTTCCTCAGTCTGTTTCTAGTGCCGGTTTGAAGTTCCTGCAGTTTTCACTGTAAAACCTATTTGGAGCTTCTACCTCCCCATATATATGTATGGAATGGAGTTTGCAATTGAAAAGAAACTTTGTGTTCCCAACAAGCTAGGTGAAGGACGGCTTTCACACACACTTATCTCTCAGAACAGAGCAAGTGGAGAGACGTTCGTTCATCTAGCACCAAGGGAACGGGTTGCAGGAGACACTTTTTCTCTGCTATCTCAGTCTGTTTCCTAGTGCCGGTTTGAAGTTCCTGCAGTTTTCACTGTAAAACCGATTTGGAGCTAGTACCTGCCCATATATATGTATGGAATGGAGTTTGCAACTGAAAAGAACTTTGTGTTCCCAACAAGCTAGGTGAAGTACGGCTTTCACACACACTTATCTCTCGGAACTGAGCAAGTGGAGAGACGTTCGTTCATCTAGCACCAAGGGAACGGGTTGCAGGAGACACTTTTTCTCTGCTTTCTCAGTCTCTTTCCTAGTGCCGGTTTGAAGTTCCTGCAGTTTTCACTGTCAAACCGAGTTGGAGCTTGTACCTCCCCATATATATGTATGGAATGGAGTTTGCAACTGAAAAGAAACTTTGTGTTCCCAACAAGCTAGGTGAAGGACGGCTTTCACACACACATATCTCTAAGAACTGAGCAAGTGGAGAGACGTTCGTTCATCTAGCACCAAGGGAACGGGTTGCAGGGGACACTTTTTCTCTGCTTTCTCAGTCTGTTTCCTAGTGCCGGTTTGAAGTTCCTGCAGTTTTCACTGTAAAACCGAGTTGGAGCTAGTACCTCCCCATATATATGTATGGAATGGAATTTTCAACTGAAAAGAAACTTTGTGTTCCCAACAAGTTAGGTGAAGGACGGCTTTCACACACACTTATCTCTCAGAACAGAGCAAGTGGAGAGACGTTCGTTCATCTAGCACCAAGGGAACGGGTTGCAGAAGACACTTTTTCTCTGCTTTCTCAGTCTGTTTCCTAGTGCCTGTTTCAAGTTCCTGCAATTTTTACTGTCAAACCGAGTTGGAGCTAGTACCTCCCCATATATATGTATGGAATGGAGTTTGCAACTGAAAAGAAAATTTGTGTTCCCAACAAGCTAGGTGAAGGACGGCTTTCACACACACTTATCTCTCAGAACTGAGCAAGTGGAGAGACGTTCATTCATCTAGCACCAAGGGAACGGGTTGCAGGGGACACATTTTCTCTGCATTCTCAGTCTGTTTCCTAGTGCCGGTTTGAAGTTCCTGCAGTTTACACTGTCAACCGGAGTTGGAGCTTCTACCTCCAAATATATATGTATGGAATGGTGTTTGCAACTGAAAAGAAACTTTGTGTTCCCAACAAGCTAAGTGAAGGACGGCTTTCACACACACTTATCTCTCAGAACAGAGCAAGTGAAGAGACGTTCGTTCATCTAGCACCAAGGGAACGGGTTGCAGGAGACACTTTTTCTCTGCATTCTCAGTCTGTTTCCTAGTGCCGGTTTGAAGTTCCTGCAGTTTTCACTGTAAAACCGAGTTGGAGCTAGTACCTCCCCATATATATGTATGGAATGGCGTTTGCAACTGAAAAGAAACTTTGTGTTCACAACAAGCTATGTGAAGGACGGCTTTCACACACACTAATCTCTCAGAACTGAGCAAGTGGAGAGACGTTCCTTCATCTAGCACCAAGGGAACGGGTTGCAGGAGACACTTTTTCTGTGCTTTCTCAGTATGTTTCCTTGTGCCGGTTGTAAGTTCCTGCAGTTTTCACTGTAAAACCGAGTTGGAGCTTCTACCTCCCCATATATATGTATGGAATGGAGTTTGCAACTGAAAAGAAACTTTGTGTTCCCAACAAGCTAGTTGAAGGAAGGCTTTCACACACACTTATCTCTCAGAACAGAGCAAGTGGAGAGACGTTCGTTCATCTAGCACCAAGGGAACGGGTTGCAGGGGACACTTATTCTCTGCTTTCTCAGTCTGTTTCCTAGTGCCAGTTTGAAGTTCCTGCAGTTTTCACGGTCAAACAGATTTGGAGCTAGTACTTCCCCATATATATGTATGGAATGGAGTTTGCAACTGAAAAGAAACTTTGTGTTCCCAACAAGCTAGGAGAAGGACGGCTTTCACACACACTTATCTCTCAGAACTGAGCAAGTGGAGAGACGTTCGTTCATCTAGCACCAAGGGAACGGGTTGCAGGAGACACTATTACTCTGCTTTCTCAGTCTGTTTTCTAGTGCCGGGTTGAAGTTCCTGCAGTTTTCACTGTAAAACCGAGTTGGAGCTTCTAACTCCAAATATATATGTATGGAATTGAGTTTGCAACTGAAAAGAAACTTTGTGTTCCCAACAAGCAAGGTGAAGGACGGCTTTCACAGACACATATTTCTCAGAACTGAGCAAGTGTAGAGACGTTCATTCATCTAGCACCAAGGGAACGGGTTGCAGGAGACACTTTTTCTCTGCTTTCTCAGTCTGTTTCCTAGTGCCGGTTTGAAGTTCCTGCAGTTTTCACTGTAAAAACAATTTGGATCTAGTACCTCCCCATATATATGTATGGAATGGAGTTTGCAACTGAAAAGAAACTTTGTGTTCACAACAAGCTAGGTGAAGGACCGGTTTCACACACACTTATCTCTCAGAATAGAGCAATTGGAGAGACGTTCGTTCATCTAGCACCAAGGGAACGGGTTGCAGGAGACACTGTTTCTCTGCTTTCTCAGTCTGTTTCCTAGTGCCGGTTTGAAGTTCCTGCAGTTTTCACTGTCAAACCGAGTTGGAGCTAGTACCTCCCCATATATATGTATGGAATGGAGTTTGCAACTGAATAGAAACTTTGTGTTCCCAACAAGCTAGTTAAAGGACGGCTGTCACACACACTTATCTCTCAGAACAGAGCAAGTGGAGAGACGTTCGTTCATCTAGCACCAAGGGAACGGGTTGCAGGAGACACTTTTTCTCTGCTTTCTCAGTCTGTTTCCTAGTGCCGGTTTGAAGTTCCTGCAGTTTTCCCTGTCAAACCGAGTTGGAGATAGTACCTCCCCATATATATGTATGGAATGGAGTTTGCAACTGAAAAGAAACTTTGTGTTCCCAACAAGCTAGGTGAAGGACGGCTTTCACACACACTTATCTCTCAGAACTGAGCAAGTGGAGAGACGTTCGTTCATCTAGCACCAAGGGAACGGGTTGCAGGAGACACTTTTTCTCTGCTTCCTCAGTCTGTTTCCTAGTGCCGGTTTGAAGTTCCTGCAGTTTTCACTGTAAAACAGATTTGGAGCTTCTACCTCCCCATATATATGTATGGAATGGAGTTTGCAATTGAAAAGAAACTTTGTGTTCCCAACAAGCTAGGCGAAGGACGGCTTTCACACACACTTATCTCTCGGAACTGAGCAAGTGGAGAGACGTTCGTTCATCTAGCACCAAGGGAACGGGTTGCAGGAGACACTTTTTCTCTGCTTTCTCAGTCTGTTTCCTAGTGCCGGTTTGAAGTTCCTGCAGTTTTCACTGTCAAACCGAGTTGGAGCTTGTACCTCCCCATATATATGTATGGAATGGAGTTTGCAACTGAAAAGAAACTTTGTGTTCCCAACAAGCTAGGTGAAGGACGGCTTTCACACACACTTATCTCTAAGAACTGAGCAAGTGGAGAGACGTTCGTTCATCTAGCACCAAGGGAACGGGTTGCAGGGGACACTTTTTCTCTGCTTTCTCAGTCTGTTTCCTAGTGCCGGTTTGAAGTTCCTGCAGTTTTCACTGTAAAACCGAGTTGGAGCTAGTACCTCCCCATATATATGTATGGAATGGAATTTGCAACTGAAAAGAAACTTTGTGTTCCCAACAAGTTAGGTGAAGGACGGCTTTCACACACACATATCTCTCAGAACAGAGCAAGTGGAGAGACGTTCGTTCATCTAGCACCAAGGGAACGGGTTGCAGAAGACACTATTTCTCTGCTTTCTCAGTCTGTTTCCTAGTGCCAGTTTGAAGTTCCTGCAATTTTTACTGTCAAACAGAGTTGGAGCTAGTACCTCCCCATATATATGTATGGAATGGAGTTTGCAAGTGAAAAGAAAATTTGTGTTCCCAACAAGCTAGGTGAAGGACGGCTTTCACACACACTTATCTCTCAGAACTGAGCAAGTGGAGAGACGTTCGTTCATCTAGCACCAAGGGAACGGGTTGCAGGGGACACATTTTCTCTGCTTTCTCAGTCTGTTTCCTAGTGCCGGTTTGAAGTTCCTGCAGTTTACACTGTCAACCGGAGTTGGAGCTTCTACCTCCAAATATATATGTATGGAATGGTGTTTGCAACTGAAAAGAAACTTGTGTTCCCAACAAGCTAGGTGAAGGACGGCTTTCACACACACTTATCTCTCAGAACAGAGCAAGTGAAGAGACGTTCGTTCATCTAGCACCAAGGGAACGGGTTACAGGAGACACTTTTTCTGTGATTTCTCAGTATGTTTCCTTGTGCCGGTTGTATGTTCCTGCAGTTTTCACTGTAAAACCGAGTTGGAGCTTCTACCTCCCCATATATATGTATGGAATGGAGTTTGCAACTGAAAAGAAACTTTGTGTTCCCAACAAGCTAGTTGAAGGAAGGCTTTCACACACACTTATCTCTCAGAACAGAGCAAGTGGAGAGACGTTCGTTCATCTAGCACCAAGGGAACGGGTTGCAGGAGACACTTATTCTCTGCTTTCTCAGTCTGTTTCCTAGTGCCAGTTTGAAGTTCCTGCAGTTTTCACGGTCAAACAGATTTGGAGCTAGTACTTCCCCATATATATGTTTGGAATGGAGTTTGCAACTGAAAAGAAACTTTGTGTTCCCAACAAGCTAGGAGAAGGACGGCTTTCACACACACTTATCTCTCAGAACTGAGCAAGTGGAGAGACGTTCGTTCATCTAGCACCAAGGGAACGGGTTGCAGGAGACACTATTACTATGCTTTCTCAGTCTGTTTTCTAGTGCCGGTTTGAAGTTCCTGCAGTTTTCACTGTAAAACCGAGTTGGAGCTTCTAACTCCAAATATATATGTATGGAATTGAGTTTGCAACTGAAAAGAAACTTTGTGTTCCCAACAAGCTAGGTGAAGGACGGCTTTCACACACACATATTTCTCAGAACTGAGCAAGTGTAGAGACGTTCGTTCATCTAGCACCAAGGGAACGGGTTGCAGGAGACACTTTTTCTCTGCTTTCTCAGTCTGTTTCCTAGTGCCGGTTAGAAGTTCCTGCAGTTTTCACTGTAAAAACAATTTGGATCTAGTACCTCCCCATATATATGTATGGAATGGAGTTTGCAACTGAAAAGAAACTTTGTGTTCACAACAAGCTAGGTGAAGGACGGCTTTCACACACACTTATCTCTCAGAATAGAGCAAGTGGAGAGACGTTCGTTCATCTAGCACCAAGGGAACGGGTTGCAGGAGACACTGTTTCTCTGCTTTCTCAGTCTGTTTCCTAGTGCCGGTTTGAAGTTCCTGCAGTTTTCACTGTCAAACCGAGTTGGAGCTAGTACCTCCCCATATATATGTATGGAATGGAGTTTGCAACTGAATAGAAACTTTGTGTTCCCAACAAGCTAGTTAAAGGACGGCTGTCACACACAATTATCTCTCAGAACAGAGCAAGTGGAGAGACGTTCGTTCATCTAGCACCAATGGAACGGGTGGCAGGGACACTTTTTCTCTGCTTTCTCAGTCTGTTTCCTAGTGCCGGTTTGAAGTTCCTGCAGTTTTCCCTGTCAAACCGAGTTGGAGATAGTACCTCCCCATATATATTTATGGAATGGAGTTTGCAACTGAAAAGAAACTTTGTGTTCCCAACAAGTTAGGTGAAGGACGGCTTTCACACACACTTATCTCTCAGAACTGAGCAAGTGGAGAGACGTTCGTTCATCTAGCACCAATGGAACGGGTTGCAGGAGACACTTTTTCTCTGCTTTCTCAGTCTGTTTCCTAGTGCCGGTTTGAAGCTCCTGCAGTTTTCACTGTAAAACGGAGTTGGAGCTTGTACATCCCCATATATAAGTATGGAATGGAGTTTGCAACTGAAAAGAAACTTTGTGTTCCCAACAAGCTAGGTGAAGGACGGCTTTCACACACACTTATCTCTCAGAACTGAGCAAGTGGAGAGACGTTCGTTCATCTAGCACCAAGGGAACGGGTTGCAGGAGACACTATTACCTTGCTTTCTCAGTCTGTTTTCTAGTGCCGGTTTGAAGTTCCTGCAGTTTTCAATGTAAAACCGAGTTGGAGCTTCTAACTCCAAATATATATGTATGGAATTGAGTTTGCAACTGAAAAGAAACTTTGTGTTCCCAACAAGCTAGGTGAAGGACGGCTTTCACACACACATATTTCTCAGAACTGAGCAAGTGTAGAGACGTTCGTTCATCTAGCACCAAGGGAACGTCTTGCAGGAGACACTTTTTCTCTGCTTTCTCAGTCTGTTTCCTAGTGCCGATTAGAAGTTCCTGCAGTTTTCACTGTAAAAACAATTTGGATCTAGTACCTCCCCATATATATGTATGGAATGGAGTTTGCAACTGAAAAGAAACTTTGTGTTCACAACAAGCTAGGTGAAGGACGGCTTTCACACACACTTATCTCTCAGAATAGAGCAAGTGGAGAGACGTTCCTTCATCTAGCACCAAGGGAACTGGTTGCAGGGACACTTTTTCTCTGCTTTCTCAGTCTGTTTCCTAGTGCCGGTTTGAAGTTCCTGCAGTTTTCCCTGTCAAACCGAGTTGGAGATAGTACCTCCCCATATATATGTATGGAATGGAGTTTGCAACTGAAAAGAAACTTTGTGTTCCCAACAAGTTAGGTGAAGGACGGCTTTCACACACACTTATCTCTCAGAACTGAGCAAGTGGAGAGACGTTCGTTCATCTAGCACCAAGGGAACGGGTTGCAGGAGACACTTTTTCTCTGCTTTCTCAGTCTGTTTCCTAGTGCCGGTTTGAAGTTCCTGCAGTTTTCACTGTCAAACCGAGTTGGAGCTTGTACCTCCCCATATATATGTATGGAATGGAGTTTGCAACTGAAAAGAAACTTTGTGTTCCCAACAAGCTAGGTGAAGGACGGCTTTCACACACACTTATCTCTAAGAACTGAGCAAGTGGAGAGACGTTCGTTCATCTAGCACCAAGGGAACGGGTTGCAGGGGACACTTTTTCTCTGCTTTCTCAGTCTGTTTCCTAGTGCCGGTTTGAAGTTCCTGCAGTTTTCACTGTAAAACCGAGTTGGAGCTAGTACCTCCCCATATATATGTATGGAATGGAATTTGCAACTGAAAAGAAACTTTGTGTTCCCAACAAGTTAGGTGAAGGACGGCTTTCACACACACATATCTCTCAGAACAGAGCAAGTGGAGAGACGTTCGTTCATCTAGCACCAAGGGAACGGGTTGCAGAAGACACTATTTCTCTGCTTTCTCAGTCTGTTTCCTAGTGCCAGTTTGAAGTTCCTGCAATTTTTACTGTCAAACAGAGTTGGAGCTAGTACCTCCCCATATATATGTATGGAATGGAGTTTGCAAGTGAAAAGAAAATTTGTGTTCCCAACAAGCTAGGTGAAGGACGGCTTTCACACACACTTATCTCTCAGAACTGAGCAAGTGGAGAGACGTTCGTTCATCTAGCACCAAGGGAACGGGTTGCAGGGGACACATTTTCTCTGCTTTCTCAGTCTGTTTCCTAGTGCCGGTTTGAAGTTCCTGCAGTTTACACTGTCAACCGGAGTTGGAGCTTCTACCTCCAAATATATATGTATGGAATGGTGTTTGCAACTGAAAAGAAACTTGTGTTCCCAACAAGCTAGGTGAAGGACGGCTTTCACACACACTTATCTCTCAGAACAGAGCAAGTGAAGAGACGTTCGTTCATCTAGCACCAAGGGAACGGGTTACAGGAGACACTTTTTCTGTGATTTCTCAGTATGTTTCCTTGTGCCGGTTGTATGTTCCTGCAGTTTTCACTGTAAAACCGAGTTGGAGCTTCTACCTCCCCATATATATGTATGGAATGGAGTTTGCAACTGAAAAGAAACTTTGTGTTCCCAACAAGCAAGTTGAAGGAAGGCTTTCACACACACTTATCTCTCAGAACAGAGCAAGTGGAGAGACGTTCGTTCATCTAGCACCAAGGGAACGGGTTGCAGGAGACACTTATTCTCTGCTTTCTCAGTCTGTTTCCTAGTGCCAGTTTGAAGTTCCTGCAGTTTTCACGGTCAAACAGATTTGGAGCTAGTACTTCCCCATATATATGTTTGGAATGGAGTTTGCAACTGAAAAGAAACTTTGTGTTCCCAACAAGCTAGGAGAAGGACGGCTTTCACACACACTTATCTCTCAGAACTGAGCAAGTGGAGAGACGTTCGTTCATCTAGCACCAAGGGAACGGGTTGCAGGAGACACTATTACTATGCTTTCTCAGTCTGTTTTCTAGTGCCGGTTTGAAGTTCCTGCAGTTTTCACTGTAAAACCGAGTTGGAGCTTCTAACTCCAAATATATATGTATGGAATTGAGTTTGCAACTGAAAAGAAACTTTGTGTTCCCAACAAGCTAGGTGAAGGACGGCTTTCACACACACATATTTCTCAGAACTGAGCAAGTGTAGAGACGTTCGTTCATCTAGCACCAAGGGAACGGGTTGCAGGAGACACTTTTTCTCTGCTTTCTCAGTCTGTTTCCTAGTGCCGGTTAGAAGTTCCTGCAGTTTTCACTGTAAAAACAATTTGGATCTAGTACCTCCCCATATATATGTATGGAATGGAGTTTGCAACTGAAAAGAAACTTTGTGTTCACAACAAGCTAGGTGAAGGACGGCTTTCACACACACTTATCTCTCAGAATAGAGCAAGTGGAGAGACGTTCGTTCATCTAGCACCAAGGGAACGGGTTGCAGGAGACACTGTTTCTCTGCTTTCTCAGTCTGTTTCCTAGTGCCGGTTTGAAGTTCCTGCAGTTTTCACTGTCAAACCGAGTTGGAGCTAGTACCTCCCCATATATATGTATGGAATGGAGTTTGCAACTGAATAGAAACTTTGTGTTCCCAACAAGCTAGTTAAAGGACGGCTGTCACACACAATTATCTCTCAGAACAGAGCAAGTGGAGAGACGTTCGTTCATCTAGCACCAAGGGAACGGGTGGCAGGGACACTTTTTCTCTGCTTTCTCAGTCTGTTTCCTAGTGCCGGTTTGAAGTTCCTGCAGTTTTCCCTGTCAAACCGAGTTGGAGATAGTACCTCCCCATATATATTTATGGAATGGAGTTTGCAACTGAAAAGAAACTTTGTGTTCCCAACAAGTTAGGTGAAGGACGGCTTTCACACACACTTATCTCTCAGAACTGAGCAAGTGGAGAGACGTTCGTTCATCTAGCACCAATGGAACGGGTTGCAGGAGACACTTTTTCTCTGCTTTCTCAGTCTGTTTCCTAGTGCCGGTTTGAAGCTCCTGCAGTTTTCACTGTAAAACGGAGTTGGAGCTTGTACATCCCCATATATAAGTATGGAATGGAGTTTGCAACTGAAAAGAAACTTTGTGTTCCCAACAAGCTAGGTGAAGGACGGCTTTCACACACACTTATCTCTCAGAACTGAGCAAGTGGAGAGACGTTCGTTCATCTAGCACCAAGGGAACGGGTTGCAGGAGACACTATTACCTTGCTTTCTCAGTCTGTTTTCTAGTGCCGGTTTGAAGTTCCTGCAGTTTTCAATGTAAAACCGAGTTGGAGCTTCTAACTCCAAATATATATGTATGGAATTGAGTTTGCAACTGAAAAGAAACTTTGTGTTCCCAACAAGCTAGGTGAAGGACGGCTTTCACACACACATATTTCTCAGAACTGAGCAAGTGTAGAGACGTTCGTTCATCTAGCACCAAGGGAACGTCTTGCAGGAGACACTTTTTCTCTGCTTTCTCAGTCTGTTTCCTAGTGCCGATTAGAAGTTCCTGCAGTTTTCACTGTAAAAACAATTTGGATCTAGTACCTCCCCATATATATGTATGGAATGGAGTTTGCAACTGAAAAGAAACTTTGTGTTCACAACAAGCTAGGTGAAGGACGGCTTTCACACACACTTATCTCTCAGAATAGAGCAAGTGGAGAGACGTTCCTTCATCTAGCACCAAGGGAACTGGTTGCAGGGACACTTTTTCTCTGCTTTCTCAGTCTGTTTCCTAGTGCCGGTTTGAAGTTCCTGCAGTTTTCCCTGTCAAACCGAGTTGGAGATAGTACCTCCCCATATATATGTATGGAATGGAGTTTGCAACTGAAAAGAAACTTTGTGTTCCCAACAAGTTAGGTGAAGGACGGCTTTCACACACACTTATCTCTCAGAACTGAGCAAGTGGAGAGACGTTCGTTCATCTAGCACCAATGGAACGGGTTGCAGGAGACACTTTTTCTCTGCTTTCTCAGTCTGTTTCCTAGTGCCGGTTTGAAGCTCCTGCAGTTTTCACTGTAAAACGGAGTTGGAGCTTTTACATCCCCATATATAAGTATGGAAAGGAGTTTGCAACTGAAAAGAAACTTTGTGTTCCCAACAAGCTAGGTGAAGGACGGCTTTCACACACACTTATCTCTCAGAACTGAGCAAGTGGAGAGACGTTCGTTCATCTAGCACCAAGGGAACGGGTTGCAGGAGACACTATTTCTCTGCATTCTCAGTCTGTTTCCTAGTGCCGGTTTGAAGTTCCTGCAGTTTTAACTGTAAAACCGAGTTGGAGCTTGTACCTCCCCATATATAGGTATGGAATGGAGTTTGCAACTGAAAAGAAACTTTGTGTTCCCAACAAGCTAGGTGAAGGGCGGCTTTCACACACACTTATCTCTCAGAACTGAGCAAGAGGAGAGACGTTCGTTCATCTAGCACCAAGGGAACGGGTTGCAGGAGACACTTTTTCTCTGCTTCCTCAGTCTGTTTCCTAGTGCCGGTTTGAAGTTCCTGCAGTTTTCACTGTAAAACCGATTTGGAGCTTCTACCTCCCCATATATATGTATGGAATGGAGTTTGCAATTGAAAAGAAACTTTGTGTTCCCAACAAGCTAGGTGAAGGACGGCTTTCACACACACATCTCTCAGAACAGAGCAAGTGGAGAGACGTTCGTTCATCTAGCACCAAGGGAACGGGTTGCAGGAGACACTTTTTCTCTGCTTTCTCAGTCTGTTTCCTAGTGCCGGTTTGAAGTTACTGCAGTTTTCACTGTAAAACCGATTTGGAGCTTCTACCTCCCCATATATATGTATGGAATGGAGTTTGCAACTGAAAAGAAACTTTGTGTTCCCAACAAGCTAGGTGAAGGACGGCTTTCACACACACTTATCTCTCAGAACAGAGCAAGTGGAGAGACGTTCGTTCATCTAGCACCAAGGGAACGGGTTGCAGGAGACACTTTTTCTCTGCTTTCTCAGTCTGTTACCTAGTGCCAGTTTGAAGTTCCTGCAGTTTTCACGGTCAAACAGAGTTGGAGCAAGTATCTCCCCATATATATGTATGGAATGGAGTTTGCAACTGAAAAGAAACTTTGTGTTCCCAACAAGCTAGGTGAAGGACGGCTTTCACACACACTTATCTCTCAGAACTGAGCAAGTGGAGAGACGTTCGTTCATCTAGCACCAAGGGAACGGGTTGCAGGAGACACTTTTACTCTGCTTTCTCAGTCTGTTTTCTAGTTCCGGTTTGAAGTTCCTGCAGTTTTCACTGTAAAACCGAGTTGGAGCTTCTACCTCCAAATATATATGTATGGAATGGAGTTTGCAACTGAAAAGAAACTTTGTGTTCCCAACAAGCTAGGTGAAGGACGGCTTTCACACACACTTATCTCTCAGAACTGAGCAAGTGGAGAGACGTTCGTTCATCTAGCACCAAGGGAACGGGTTGCAGGAGACACTATTTCTCTGCATTCTCAGTCTGTTTCCTAGTGCCGGTTTGAAGTTCCTGCAGTTTTAACTGTAAAACCGTGTTGGAGCTTGTACCTCCCCATATATACGTATGGAATGGAGTTTGCAACTGAAAAGAAACTTTGTGTTCCCAACAAGTTAGGTGAAGGACGGCTTTCACACACACTTATCTCTCAGAACTGAGCAAGAGGAGAGACGTTCGTTCATCTAGCACCAAGGGAACGGGTTGCAGGAGACACTTTTTCTCTGCTTCCTCAGTCTGTTTCCTAGTGCCGGTTTGAAGTTCCTGCAGTTTTCACTGTAAAACCGATTTGGAGCTTCTACCTCCCCATATATATGTATGGAATGGAGTTTGCAATTGAAAAGAAACTTTGTGTTCCCAACAAGCTAGGTGAAGGACGGCTTTCACACACACTTATCTCTCAGAACAGAGCAAGTGGAGAGACGTTCGTTCATCTAGCACCAAGGGAACGGGTTGCAGGAGACACTTTTTCTCTGCTTTCTCAGTCTGTTTCCTAGTGCCGGTTTGAAGTTCCTGCAGTTTTCACTGTAAAACCGATTTGGAGCTTCTACCTCCCCATATATATGTATGGAATGGAGTTTGCAACTGAAAAGGAACTTTGTGTTCCCAACAAGCTAGGTGAAGGACGGCTTTCACACACACTTATCTCTCAGAACAGAGCAAGTGGAGAGACTTTCGTTCATCTAGCACCAAGGGAACGGGTTGCAGGAGACACTTATTATCTGCTTTCTCAGTCTGTTACCTAGTGCCAGTTTGAAGTTCCTGCAGTTTTCACGGTCAAACAGAGTTGGAGCAAGTATCTCCCCATATATATGTATGGAATGGAGTTTGCAACTGAAAAGAAACTTTGTGTTCCCAACAAGCTAGGTGAAGGACGGCTTTCACACACACTTATCTCTCAGAACTGAGCAAGTGGAGAGACGTTCGTTCATCTAGCACCAAGGGAACGGGTTGCAGGGGACACTTTTACTCTGCTTTCTCAGTCTGTTTTCTAGTTCCGGTTTGAAGTTCCTGCAGTTTTCACTGTAAAACCGAGTTGGAGCTTCTACCTCCAAATATATATGTATGGAATGGAGTTTGCAACTGAAAAGAAACTTTGTGTTCCCAACAAGCTAGTTGAACACGGCTTTCACACACACATATTTCTCAGAACTGAGCAAGTGGAGAGACGTTCGTTCATCTAGCACCAATGGAACGGGTTGCAGGAGACACTTTTTCTCTGCTTTCTCAGTCTGTTTCCTAGTGCCGGTTAGAAGTTCCTGCAGTTTTAACTATAAAACCGAGTTGGAGCTTGTACCTCCGCATATATAGGTATGGAATGGAGTTTGCAACTGAAAAGAAACTTTGTGTTCCCAACAAGCTAGTTGAAGGAAGGCTTTCACACACACTTATCTCTCAGAACTGAGCAAGTGGAGAGACGTTCGTTCATCTAGCACCAAGGGAACGGGTTGCAGGAGACACTATTTCTCTGCATTCTCAGTCTGTTTCCTAGTGCCGGTTTGAAGTTCCTGCAGTTTTAACTGTAAAACCGAGTTGGAGCTTGTACCTCCCCATATATAGGTATGGAATGGAGTTTGCAACTGAAAAGAAACTTTGTGTTCCCAACAAGCTAGGTGAAGGGCGGCTTTCACACACACTTATCTCTCAGAACTGAGCAAGAGGAGAGACGTTCGTTCATCTAGCACCAAGGGAACGGGTTGCAGGAGACACTTTTTCTCTGCTTCCTCAGTCTGTTTCCTAGTGCCGGTTTGAATTTCCTGCAGTTTTCACTGTAAAACCGATTTGGAGCTTCTACCTCCCCATATATATGTATGGAATGGAGTTTGCAATTGAAAAGAAACTTTGTGTTCCCAACAAGCTAGGTGAAGGACGGCTTTCACACACACTTATCTCTCAGAACAGAGCAAGTGGAGAGACGTTCGTTCATCTAGCACCAAGGGAACGGGTTGCAGGAGACACTTTTTCTCTGCTTTCTCAGTCTGTTTCCTAGTGCCGGTTTGAAGTTACTGCAGTTTTCACTGTAAAACCGATTTGGAGCTTCTACCTCCCCATATATATGTATGGAATGGAGTTTGCAACTGAAAAGAAACTTTGTGTTCCCAACAAGCTAGGTGAAGGACGGCTTTCACACACACTTATCTCTCAGAACAGAGCAAGTGGAGAGACGTTCGTTCATCTAGCACCAAGGGAACGGGTTGCAGGAGACACTTTTTCTCTGCTTTCTCAGTCTGTTACCTAGTGCCAGTTTGAAGTTCCTGCAGTTTTCACGGTCAAACAGAGTTGGAGCAAGTATCTCCCCATATATATGTATGGAATGGAGTTTGCAACTGAAAAGAAACTTTGTGTTCCCAACAAGCTAGGTGAAGGACGGCTTTCACACACACTTATCTCTCAGAACTGAGCAAGTGGAGAGACGTTCGTTCATCTAGCACCAAGGGAACGGGTTGCAGGAGACACTTTTACTCTGCTTTCTCAGTCTGTTTTCTAGTTCCGGTTTGAAGTTCCTGCAGTTTTCACTGTAAAACCGAGTTGGAGCTTCTACCTCCAAATATATATGTATGGAATGGAGTTTGCAACTGAAAAGAAACTTTGTGTTCCCAACAAGCTAGGTGAAGGACGGCTTTCACACACACTTATCTCTCAGAACTGAGCAAGTGGAGAGACGTTCGTTCATCTAGCACCAAGGGAACGGGTTGCAGGAGACACTATTTCTCTGCATTCTCAGTCTGTTTCCTAGTGCCGGTTTGAAGTTCCTGCAGTTTTAACTGTAAAACCGTGTTGGAGCTTGTACCTCCCCATATATACGTATGGAATGGAGTTTGCAACTGAAAAGAAACTTTGTGTTCCCAACAAGTTAGGTGAAGGACGGCTTTCACACACACTTATCTCTCAGAACTGAGCAAGAGGAGAGACGTTCGTTCATCTAGCACCAAGGGAACGGGTTGCAGGAGACACTTTTTCTCTGCTTCCTCAGTCTGTTTCCTAGTGCCGGTTTGAAGTTCCTGCAGTTTTCACTGTAAAACCGATTTGGAGCTTCTACCTCCCCATATATATGTATGGAATGGTGTTTGCAATTGAAAAGAAACTTTGTGTTCCCAACAAGCTAGGTGAAGGACGGCTTTCACACACACTTATCTCTCAGAACAGAGCAAGTGGAGAGACGTTCGTTCATCTAGCACCAAGGGAACGGGTTGCAGGAGACACTTTTTCTCTGCTTTCTCAGTCTGTTTCCTAGTGCCGGTTTGAAGTTCCTGCAGTTTTCACTGTAAAACCGATTTGGAGCTTCTACCTCCCCATATATATGTATGGAATGGAGTTTGCAACTGAAAAGGAACTTTGTGTTCCCAACAAGCTAGGTGAAGGACGGCTTTCACACACACTTATCTCTCAGAACAGAGCAAGTGGAGAGACTTTCGTTCATCTAGCACCAAGGGAACGGGTTGCAGGAGACACTTATTCTCTGCTTTCTCAGACTGTTACCTAGTGCCAGTTTGAAGTTCCTGCAGTTTTCACGGTCAAACAGAGTTGGAGCAAGTATCTCCCCATATATATGTATGGAATGGAGTTTGCAACTGAAAAGAAACTTTGTGTTCCCAACAAGCTAGGTGAAGGACGGCTTTCACACACACTTATCTCTCAGAACTGAGCAAGTGGAGAGACGTTCGTTCATCTAGCACCAAGGGAACGGGTTGCAGGGGACACTTTTACTCTGCTTTCTCAGTCTGTTTTCTAGTTCCGGTTTGAAGTTCCTGCAGTTTTCACTGTAAAACCGAGTTGGAGCTTCTACCTCCAAATATATATGTATGGAATGGAGTTTGCAACTGAAAAGAAACTTTGTGTTCCCAACAAGCTAGGTGAAGGACGGCTTTCACACACACATATTTCTCAGAACTGAGCAAGTGGAGAGACGTTCGTTCATCTAGCACCAATGGAACGGGTTGCAGGAGACACTTTTTCTCTGATTTCTCAGTCTGTTTCCTAGTGCCGGTTAGAAGTTCCTGCAGTTTTAACTATAAAACCGAGTTGGAGCTTGTACCTCCCCATATATAGGTATGGAATGGAGTTTGCAACTGAAAAGAAACTTTGTGTTCCCAACAACCTAGTTGAAGGAAGGCTTTCACACACACTTATCTCTCAGAACAGAGCAAGTGGAGAGACGTTCGTTCATCTAGCACCAAGGGAACGGGTTGCAGGAGAAACATTTTCTCTGCTTTCTCCGTCTGTTACCTAGTGCCGGTGTGAAGTTCCTGCAGTTTTCACTGTAAAACCGAGTTGGAGCTAGTACCTCCCCATATATATGTATGGAATGGAGTTTGCAACTGAAAAGAAACTTTGTGTTCCCAACAAGCTATGTGAAGGACGGCTTTCACACACACTTATCTCTCAGAACTGAGCAAGTTGAGAGACGTTCGTTCATCTAGCACCAAGGGAACGGGTTGCAGGAGACACTTTTTCTCTGCTTTCTCAGTCTGTTTCCTAGTGCCGGTTTGAAGTTCCTGCAGTTTTCACTATAAAACCGAATTGGAGCTTCTACCTCCCCATATATATGTATGGAATGGAGTTTGCAACTGAAAAGAAACTTTGTGTTCCCAACATGCTAGGTGAAGGACGGCTTTCACACACACTTATCTCTCAGAACAGAGCAAGTGGAGAGACGTTCGTTCATCTAGCACCAAGGGAACGGTTTGCAGGAGACACTTATTCTCTGCTTTCTCAGTCTGTTTCCTATTGCCAGTTTGAAGTTCCTGCAGTTTTCACGGTCAAACATTTGGAGCTAGTACTTCCCCATATATATGTATGGAATGGAGTTTGCAACTGAAAAGAAAATTTGTGTTCCCAACAAGCTAGGAGAAGGACGGCTTTCACACACACTTATCTCTCAGAACTGAGCAAGTGGAGAGACGTTCGTTCATCTAGCACCAAGGGAACGGGTTGCAGGAGACACTATTACTCTGCTTTCTCAGTCTGTTTTCTAGTGCCGGTTTGAAGTTCCTGCAGTTTTCACTGTAAAACCGAGTTGGAGATTCTAACTCCAAATATATATGTATGGAATTGAGTTTGCAACTGAAAAGAAACTTTGTGTTCCCAACAAGCTAGGTGAAGGACGGCTTTCACACACACATATTTCTCAGAACTGAGCAAGTGTAGAGACGTTCGTTCATCTAGCACCAAGGGAACGGGTTGCAGGAGACACTTTTTCTCTGCTTTCTCAGTCTGTTTCCTAGTGCCGGTTAGAAGTTCCTGCAGTTTTCACTGTAAAAACAAGTTGGATCTAGTACCTCCCCATATATATGTATGGAATGGAGTTTGCAACTGAAAAGAAACTTTGTGTTCACAACAAGCTAGGTGAAGGACGGCTTTCACACACACTTATCTCTCAGAACAGAGCAAGTGGAGAGACGTTCGTTCATCTAGCACCAAGGGAACGGGTTGCAGGAGACACTGTTTCTCTGCTTTCTCAGTCTGTTTCCTAGTGCCGGTTTGAAGTTCCTGCAGTTTTCACTGTCAAACCGAGTTGGAGCTAGTACCTCCCCATATATATGTATGGAATGGAGTTTGCAACTGAATAGAAACTTTGTGTTCCCAACAAGCTAGTTAAAGGACGGCTGTCACACACACTTATCTCTCAGAACAGAGCAAGTGGAGAGACGTTCGTTCATCTAGCACCAAGGGAACGGGTTGCAGGAGACACTTTTTCTCTGCTTTCTCAGTCTGTTTCCTAGTGCCGGTTTGAAGTTCCTGCAGTTTTCCCTGTCAAACCGAGTTGGAGCTAGTACCTCCCCATATATATGTATGGAATGGAGTTTGCAACTGAAAAGAAACTTTGTGTTCCCAACAAGTTAGGTGAAGAACGGCTTTCACACACACTTATCTCTCAGAACAGAGCAAGTGGAGAGACGTTCGTTCATCTAGCACCAATGGAACGGGTTGCAGGAGACACTTTTTCTCTGCTTTCTCAGTCTGTTTCCTAGTGCCGGTTTGAAGCTCCTGCAGTTTTCACTGTAAAACGGAGTTGGAGCTTGTACATCCCCATATATAAGTATGGAATGGAGTTTGCAACTGAAAAGAAACTTTGTGTTCCCAACAAGCTAGGTGAAGTACGGCTTTCACACACACTTATCTCTCAGAACTGAGCAAGTGGAGAGACGTTCGTTCATCTAGCACCAAGTGAACGGGTTGCAGCAGACACTATTTCTCTGCATTCTCAGTCTGTTTCCTAGTGCCGGTTTGAAGTTCCTGCAGTTTTAACTGTAAAACCGAGTTGGAGCTTGTACCTCCCCATATATATGTATGGAATGGAGTTTGCAACTGAAAAGAAACTTTGTGTTCCCAACAAGCTATGTGAAGGGCGGCTTTCACACACACTTATCTCTCAGAACTGAGCAAGAGGAGAGACGTTCGTTCATCTAGCACCAAGGGAACGGGTTGCAGGAGACACTTTTTCTCTGCTTCCTCAGTCTGTTTCCTAGTGCCGGTTTGAAGTTCCTGCAGTTTTCACTGTAAAACCGATTTGGAGCTTCTACCTCCCCATATATATGTATGGAATGGAGTTTGCAACTGAAAAGAAACTTTGTGTTCCCAACAAGCTAGGTGAAGGACGGCTTTCACACACACTTATCTCTCAGAACAGAGCAAGTGGAGAGACTTTCGTTCATCTAGCACCAAGGGAACGGGTTGCAGGAGACACTTATTCTCTGCTTTCTCAGTCTGTTACCTAGTGCCAGTTTGAAGTTCCTGCAGTTTTCACGGTCAAACAGAGTTGGAGCAAGTATCTCCCCATATATATGTATGGAATGGAGTTTGCAACTGAAAAGAAACTTTGTGTTCCCAACAAGCTAGGTGAAGGACGGCTTTAACACACACTTATCTCTCAGAACTGAGCAAGTGGAGAGACGTTCGTTCATCTAGCACCAAGGGAACGGGTTGCAGGAGACACTTTTACTCTGCTTTCTCAGTCTGTTTTCTAGTTCCGGTTTGAATTTCCTGCAGTTTTCACTGTAAAACCGAGTTGGAGCTTCTACCTCCAAATATATATGTATGGAATGGAGTTTGCAACTGAAAATAAACTTTGTGTTCCCAACAAGCTAGGTGAAGGACGGCTTTCACACACACATATTTCTCAGAACTGAGCAAGTGGAGAGACGTTCGTTCATCTAGCACCAAGGGAAAGGGTTGCAGGAGACACTTTTTCTCTGCTTTCTCAGTCTGTTTCCTAGTGCCGGTTTGAAGTTCCTGCAGTTTTAACTGTAAAACCGAGTTGGAGCTTGTACCTCCCCATATATAGGTATGGAATGGAGTTTGCAACTGAAAAGAAACTTTGTGTTCCCAACAAGCTAGGTGAAGGGCGGCTTTCACACACACTTATCTCTCAGAACTGAGCAAGAGGAGAGACGTTCGTTCATCTAGCACCAAGGGAACGGGTTGCAGGAGACACTTTTTCTCTGCTTCCTCAGTCTGTTTCCTAGTGCCGGTTTGATGTTCCTGCAGTTTTCACTGTAAAACCGATTTGGAGCTTCTAACTCCCCATATATATGTATGGAATGGAGTTTGCAACTGAAAAGAAACTTTGTGTTCCCAACAAGCTAGGTGAAGGACGGCTTTCACACACACTTATCTCTCAGAACAGAGCAAGTGGAGAGACGTTCGTTCATCTAGCACCAAGGGAACGGGTTGCAGGAGACACTTATTCTCTGCTTTCTCAGTCTGTTTCCTAGTGCCGATTTGAAGTTCCTGCAGTTTTCACTGTAAAACCGATTTGGAGCTTCTACCTCCCCATATATATGTATGGAATGGAGTTTGCAACTGAAAAGAAACTTTGTGTTCCCAACAAGCTAGGTGAAGGACGGCTTTCACACACACTTATCTCTCAGAACAGAGCAAGTGGAGAGACGTTCGTTCATCTAGCACCAAGGGAACGGTTTGCAGGAGACACTTTTTCTCTGCTTTCTCAGTCTGTTTCCTAGTGCCAGTTTGAAGTTCCTGCAGTTTTCACGGTCAAACAGAGTTGGAGCAAGTATCTCCCCATATATATGTATGGAATGGAGTTTGCAACTGAAAAGAAACTTTGTGTTCCCAACAAGCTAGGTGAAGGACGGCTTTCACACACACTTATCTCTCAGAACTGAGCAAGTGGAGAGACGTTCGTTCATCTAGCACCAAGGGAACGGGTTGCAGGAGACACTTTTACTCTGCTTTCTCATTCTGTTTTCTAGTTCCGGTTTGAAGTTCCTGCAGTTTTCACTGTAAAACCGAGTTGGAGCTTCTACCTCCAAATATATATGTATGGAATGGAGTTTGCAACTGAAAAGAAACTTTGTGTTCCCAACAAGCTAGGTGAAGGACGGCTTTCACACACACATATTTTTCAGAACTGAGCAAGTGGAGAGACGTTCGTTCATCTAGCACCAAGGGAACGGTTTGCAGGAGACACTTTTTCTCTGCTTTCTCAGTCTGTTTCCTAGTGCCGGTTAGAAGTTCCTGCAGTTTTCACTGTAAAAACAAGTTGGATCTAGTACCTCCCCATATATATGTATGGAATGGAGTTTGCAACTCAAAAGAAACTTTATGTTCACAACAAGCTAATTGATGGATGGCTTTCACACACACTTATCTCTCAGAACTGAGCAAGTGGAGAGACGTTCGTTCATCTAGCACCAAGGGAACGGGTTGCAGGAGACACTTTTTCTCTGCTTTCTCAGTCTGTTTCCTAGTGCCGGTTTGAAGTTCCTGCAGTTTTCACTGTCAAACCGAGTTGGAGCTAGTACCTCCCCATATATATGTATGGAATGGAGTTTGCAACTGAATAGAAACTTTGTGTTCCCAACAAGCTAGGTAAAGGACGGCTTTCACACACACTTATCTCTCAGAACTGAGCAAGTGGAGAGACGTTCGTTCATCTAGCACCAAGGGAACGGGTTGCAGGAGACACTTTTTCTCTGCTTTCTCAGTCTGTTTCCTAGTGCCGGTTTGAAGTTCCTGCAGTTTTAACTGTAAAACCGAGTTGGAGCTAGTACCTCCCCATATATATGTATGGAATGGAGTTTGCAACTGAAAAGAAACTTTGTGTTCCCAACAAGCTAGGTGAAGGACGGCTTTCACACACACATATTTCTCAGAACTGAGCAAGTGGAGAGACGTTCGTTCATCTAGCACCAAGGGAACGGTTTGCAGGAGACACTTTTTCTCTGCTTTCTCAGTCTGTTTCCTAGTGCCGGTTAGAAGTTCCTGCAGTTTTCACTGTAAAAACAAGTTGGATCTAGTACCTCCCCATATATATGTATGGAATGGAGTTTGCAACTGAAAAGAAACTTTATGTTCACAACAAGCTAATTGATGGATGGCTTTCACACACACTTATCTCTCAGAACTGAGCAAGTGGAGAGACGTTCGTTCATCTAGCACCAAGGGAACGGGTTGCAGGAGACACTTTTTCTCTGCTTTCTCAGTCTGTTTCCTAGTGCCGGTTTGAAGTTCCTGCAGTTTTCACTGTCAAACCGAGTTGGAGCTAGTACCTCCCCATATATATGTATGGAATGGAGTTTGCAACTGAATAGAAACTTTGTGTTCCCAACAAGCTAGGTAAAGGACGGCTTTCACACACACTTATCTCTCAGAACTGAGCAAGTGGAGAGACGTTCGTTCATCTAGCACCAAGGGAACGGGTTGCAGGAGACACTTTTTCTCTGCTTTCTCAGTCTGTTTCCTAGTGCCGGTTTGAAGTTCCTGCAGTTTTAACTGTAAAACCGAGTTGGAGCTAGTACCTCCCCATATATATGTATGGAATGGAGTTTGCAACTGAAAAGAAACTTTGTGTTCCCAACAAGCTAGGTGAAGGACGGCTTTCACACACACTTATCTCTCAGAACTGAGCAAGTGGAGAGACGTTCGTTCATCTAGCACCAATGGAACGGGTTGCAGGAGACACTTTTTCTCTGCTTTCTCAGTCTGTTTCCTAGTGCCGGTTTGAAGCTCCTGCAGTTTTCACTGTAAAACGGAGTTGGAGCTTGTACATCCCCATATATAAGTATGGAATGGAGTTTGCAACTGAAAAGAAACTTTGTGTTCCCAACAAGCTAGGTGAAGGACGGCTTTCACACACACTTATCTCTCAGAACTGAGCAAGTGGAGAGACGTTCGTTCATCTAGCACCAAGTGAACGGGTTGCAGGAGACACTATTTCTCTGCATTCTCATTCTGTTTCCTAGTGCCGGTTTGAAGTTCCTGCAGTTTTAACTGTAAAACCGAGTTGGAGCTTGTACCTCCCCATATATAGGTATGGAATGGAGTTTGCAACTGAAAAGAAACTTTGTGTTCCCAACAAGCTATGTGAAGGGCGGCTTTCACACACACTTATCTCTCAGAACTGAGCAAGAGGAGAGACGTTCGTTCATCTAGCACCAAGGGAACGGGTTGCAGGAGACACTTATTCTCTGCTTTCTCAGTCTGTTTCCTAGTGCCGGTTTGAAGTTCCTGCAGTTTTCACTGTAAAAAAAATTTGGATCTAGTACCTCCCCATACATATGTATGGAATGGAGTTTGCAACTGAAAAGAAACTTTGTGTTCACAGCAAGCTAGGTGAAGGACGGCTTTCACACACACTTATCTCTCAGAACTGAGCAAGTGGAGAGACGTTCGTTCATCTAGCACCAAGGGAACGGGTTGCAGGAGACACTTTTTCTCTGCTTTCTCTGTCTGTTTCCTAGTGCCTGTTTGAAGTTCCTGCAGTTTTCCCTGTCAAACCGAGTTGGAGCTAGTACCTCCCCATATATATGTATGGAATGGAGTTTGCAACTGAAAAGAAACTTTGTGTTCCCAACAAGCTAGGTGAAGGACGGCTTTCACACACACTTATCTCTCAGAACAGAGCAAGTGGAGAGACGTTCGTTCATCTAGCACCAAGGGAACGGGTTGCAGGAGACACTTTTTCTCTGTTTTCTCAGTCTGTTTCCTAGTGCCGGTTTGAAGTTCTTGCAGTTTTCACAGTCAAACCGAGTTGGAGCTAGTACCTCCCCATATATATGTATGGAATGGAGTTTGCAACTGAATAGAAACTTTGTGTTCCCAACAAGCTAGGTAAAGGACGGCTTTCACACACACTTATCTCTCAGAACAGAGCAAGTGGAGAGACGTTCGTTCATCTAGCACCAAGGGAACGGGTTGCAGGAGACACTTTTTCTCTGCTTTCTCAGTCTGTTTCCTAGTGCCGGTTTGAAGTTCCTGCAGTTTTCCCTGTCAAACAGAGTTGGAGCTAGTACCTCCCCATATATATGTATGGAATGGAGTTTGCAACTGAAAAGAAACTTTGTGTTCCCAACAAGCTAGGTGAAGGACGGCTTTCACACACACTTATCTCTCAGAACTGAGCAAGTGGAGAGACGTTCGTTCATCTAGCACCAATGGAACGGGTTGCAGGAGACACTTTTTCTCTGCTTTCTCAGTCTGTTTCCTAGTGCCGGTTTGAAGCTCCTGCAGTTTTCACTGTAAAACGGAGTTGGAGCTTGTACATCCCCATATATAAGTATGGAATGGAGTTTGCAACTGAAAAGAAACTTTGTGTTCCCAACAAGCTAGGTGAAGTACGGCTTTCACACACACTTATCTCTCAGAACTGAGCAAGTGGAGAGACGTTCGTTCATCTAGCACCAAGTGAACGGGTTGCAGCAGACACTATTTCTCTGCATTCTCAGTCTGTTTCCTAGTGCCGGTTTGAAGTTCCTGCAGTTTTAACTGTAAAACCGAGTTGGAGCTTGTACCTCCCCATATATATGTATGGAATGGAGTTTGCAACTGAAAAGAAACTTTGTGTTCCCAACAAGCTATGTGAAGGGCGGCTTTCACACACACTTATCTCTCAGAACTGAGCAAGAGGAGAGACGTTCGTTCATCTAGCACCAAGGGAACGGGTTGCAGGAGACACTTTTTCTCTGCTTCCTCAGTCTGTTTCCTAGTGCCGGTTTGAAGTTCCTGCAGTTTTCACTGTAAAACCGATTTGGAGCTTCTACCTCCCCATATATATGTATGGAATGGAGTTTGCAACTGAAAAGAAACTTTGTGTTCCCAACAAGCTAGGTGAAGGACGGCTTTCACACACACTTATCTCTCAGAACAGAGCAAGTGGAGAGACTTTCGTTCATCTAGCACCAAGGGAACGGGTTGCAGGAGACACTTATTCTCTGCTTTCTCAGTCTGTTACCTAGTGCCAGTTTGAAGTTCCTGCAGTTTTCACGGTCAAACAGAGTTGGAGCAAGTATCTCCCCATATATATGTATGGAATGGAGTTTGCAACTGAAAAGAAACTTTGTGTTCCCAACAAGCTATGTGAAGGACGGCTTTAACACACACTTATCTCTCAGAACTGAGCAAGTGGAGAGACGTTCGTTCATCTAGCACCAAGGGAACGGGTTGCAGGAGACACTTTTACTCTGCTTTCTCAGTCTGTTTTCTAGTTCCGGTTTGAAGTTCCTGCAGTTTTCACTGTAAAACCGAGTTGGAGCTTCTACCTCCAAATATATATGTATGGAATGGAGTTTGCAACTGAAAAGAAACTTTGTGTTCCCAACAAGCTAGGTGAAGGACGGCTTTCACACACACATATTTCTCAGAACTGAGCAAGTGGAGAGACGTTCGTTCATCTAGCACCAAGGGAAAGGGTTGCAGGAGACACTTTTTCTCTGCTTTCTCAGTCTGTTTCCTAGTGCCGGTTTGAAGTTCCTGCAGTTTTAACTGTAAAACCGAGTTGGAGCTTGTACCTCCCCATATATAGGTATGGAATGGAGTTTGCAACTGAAAAGAAACTTTGTGTTCCCAACAAGCTAGGTGAAGGGCGGCTTTCACACACACTTATCTCTCAGAACTGAGCAAGAGGAGAGACGTTCGTTCATCTAGCACCAAGGGAACGGGTTGCAGGAGACACTTTTTCTCTGCTTCCTCAGTCTGTTTCCTAGTGCCGGTTTGAAGTTCCTGCAGTTTTCACTGTAAAACCGATTTGGAGCTTCTAACTCCCCATATATATGTATGGAATGGAGTTTGCAACTGAAAAGAAACTTTGTGTTCCCAAGAAGCTAGGTGAAGGACGGCTTTCACACACACTTATCTCTCAGAACAGAGCAAGTGGAGAGACGTTCGTTCATCTAGCACCAAGGGAACGGGTTGCAGGAGACACTTTTTCTCTGCTTTCTCAGTCTGTTTCCTAGTGCCGATTTGAAGTTCCTGCAGTTTTCACTGTAAAACCGATTTGGAGCTTCTACCTCCCCATATATATGTATGGAATGGAGTTTGCAACTGAAAAGAAACTTTGTGTTCCCAACAAGCTAGGTGAAGGACGGCTTTCACACACACTTATCTCTCAGAACAGAGCAAGTGGAGAGACGTTCGTTCATCTAGCACCAAGGGAACGGTTTGCAGGAGACACTTTTTCTCTGCTTTCTCAGTCTGTTTCCTAGTGCCAGTTTGAAGTTCCTGCAGTTTTCACGGTCAAACAGAGTTGGAGCAAGTATCTCCCCATATATATGTATGGAATGGAGTTTGCAACTGAAAAGAAACTTTGTGTTCCCAACAAGCTAGGTGAAGGACGGCTTTCACACACACTTATCTCTCAGAACTGAGCAAGTGGAGAGACGTTCGTTCATCTAGCACCAAGGGAACGGGTTGCAGGAGACACTTTTACTCTGCTTTCTCATTCTGTTTTCTAGTTCCGGTTTGAAGTTCCTGCAGTTTTCACTGTAAAACCGAGTTGGAGCTTCTACCTCCAAATATATATGTATGGAATGGAGTTTGCAACTGAAAAGAAACTTTGTGTTCCCAACAAGCTAGGTGAAGGACGGCTTTCACACACACATATTTTTCAGAACTGAGCAAGTGGAGAGACGTTCGTTCATCTAGCACCAAGGGAACGGTTTGCAGGAGACACTTTTTCTCTGCTTTCTCAGTCTGTTTCCTAGTGCCGGTTAGAAGTTCCTGCAGTTTTCACTGTAAAAACAAGTTGGATCTAGTACCTCCCCATATATATGTATGGAATGGAGTTTGCAACTGAAAAGAAACTTTATGTTCACAACAAGCTAATTGATGGATGGCTTTCACACACACTTATCTCTCAGAACTGAGCAAGTGGAGAGACGTTCGTTCATCTAGCACCAAGGGAACGGGTTGCAGGAGACACTTTTTCTCTGCTTTCTCAGTCTGTTTCCTAGTGCCGGTTTGAAGTTCCTGCAGTTTTCACTGTCAAACCGAGTTGGAGCTAGTACCTCCCCATATATATGTATGGAATGGAGTTTGCAACTGAATAGAAACTTTGTGTTCCCAACAAGCTAGGTAAAGGACGGCTTTCACACACACTTATCTCTCAGAACTGAGCAAGTGGAGAGACGTTCGTTCATCTAGCACCAAGGGAACGGGTTGCAGGAGACCCTTTTTCTCTGCTTTCTCAGTCTGTTTCCTAGTGCCGGTTTGAAGTTCCTGCAGTTTTAACTGTAAAACCGAGTTGGAGCTAGTACCTCCCCATATATATGTATGGAATGGAGTTTGCAACTGAAAAGAAACTTTGTGTTCCCAACAAGCTAGGTGAAGTACGGCTTTCACACACACATATTTCTCAGAACTGAGCAAGTGGAGAGACGTTCGTTCATCTAGCACCAAGGGAACGGTTTGCAGGAGACACTTTTTCTCTGCTTTCTCAGTCTGTTTCCTAGTGCCGGTTAGAAGTTCCTGCAGTTTTCACTGTAAAAACAAGTTGGATCTAGTACCTCCCCATATATATGTATGGAATGGAGTTTGCAACTGAAAAGAAACTTTATGTTCACAACAAGCTAATTGATGGATGGCTTTCACACACACTTATCTCTCAGAACTGAGCAAGTGGAGAGACGTTCGTTCATCTAGCACCAAGGGAACGGGTTGCAGGAGACACTTTTTCTCTGCTTTCTCAGTCTGTTTCCTAGTGCCGGTTTGAAGTTCCTGCAGTTTTCACTGTCAAACCGAGTTGGAGCTAGTACCTCCCCATATATATGTATGGAATGGAGTTTGCAACTGAATAGAAACTTTGTGTTCCCAACAAGCTAGGTAAAGGACGGCTTTCACACACACATATCTCTCAGAACTGAGCAAGTGGAGAGACGTTCGTTCATCTAGCACCAAGGGAACGGGTTGCAGGAGACCCTTTTTCTCTGCTTTCTCAGTCTGTTTCCTAGTGCCGGTTTGAAGTTCCTGCAGTTTTAACTGTAAAACCGAGTTGGAGCTAGTACCTCCCCATATATATGTATGGAATGGAGTTTGCAACTGAAAAAAAACTTTGTGTTCCCAACAAGCTAGGTGAAGGACGGCTTTCACACACACTTATCTCTCAGAACTGAGCAAGTGGAGAGACGTTCGTTCATCTAGCACCAATGGAACGGGTTGCAGGAGACACTTTTTCTCTGCTTTCTCAGTCTGTTTCCTAGTGCCGGTTTGAAGCTCCTGCAGTTTTCACTGTAAAACGGAGTTGGAGCTTGTACATCCCCATATATAAGTATGGAATGGAGTTTGCAACTGAAAAGAAACTTTGTGTTCCCAACAAGCTAGGTGAAGGACGGCTTTCACACACACTTATCTCTCAGAACTGAGCAAGTGGAGAGACGTTCGTTCATCTAGCACCAAGTGAACGGGTTGCAGGAGACACTATTTCTCTGCATTCTCATTCTGTTTCCTAGTGCCGGTTTGAAGTTCCTGCAGTTTTAACTGTAAAACCGAGTTGGAGCTTGTACCTCCCCATATATAGGTATGGAATGGAGTTTGCAACTGAAAAGAAACTTTGTGTTCCCAACAAGCTATGTGAAGGGCGGCTTTCACACACACTTATCTCTCAGAACTGAGCAAGAGGAGAGACGTTCGTTCATCTAGCACCAAGGGAACGGGTTGCAGGAGACACTTATTCTCTGCTTTCTCAGTCTGTTTCCTAGTGCCGGTATGAAGTTCCTGCAGTTTTCACTGTAAAAAAAATTTGGATCTAGTACCTCCCCATACATATGTATGGAATGGAGTTTGCAACTGAAAAGAAACTTTGTGTTCACAGCAAGCTAGGTGAAGGACGGCTTTCACACACACTTATCTCTCAGAACTGAGCAAGTGGAGAGACGTTCGTTCATCTAGCACCAAGGGAACGGGTTGCAGGAGACACTTTTTCTCTGCTTTCTCAGTCTGTTTCCTAGTGCCTGTTTGAAGTTCCTGCAGTTTTCCCTGTCAAACCGAGTTGGAGCTAGTACCTCCCCATATATATGTATGGAATGGAGTTTGCAACTGAATAGAAACTTTGTGTTCCCAACAAGCTAGGTAAAGGACGGCTTTCACACACACTTATCTCTCAGAACTGAACAAGTGGAGAGACGTTCGTTCATCTAGCACCAAGGGACCGGGTTTCAGGAGACACTTTTTCTCTGCTTTCTCAGTCTGTTTCCTAGTGCCGGTTTGAAGTTCCTGCAGTTTTCCCTGTCAAACCGAGTTGGAGCTAGTACCTCCCCATATATATGTATGGAATGGAGTTTGCAACTGACAAGAAACTTTGTGTTCCCAACAAGCTAGGTGAAGGACGGCTTTCACACACACTTATCTCTCAGAACTGAGCAAGTGGAGAGACGTTAGTTCATCTAGCACCAATGGAACGGGTTGCAGGAGACACTTTTTCTCTGCTTTCTCAGTCTGTTTCCTAGTGCCGGTTTGAAGCTCCTGCAGTTTTCACTGTAAAACCGAGTTGGAGCTTGTACATCCCCATATATATGTATGGAATGGAGTTTGCAACTGAAAAGAAACTTTGTGTTCCCAACAAGCTAGGTGAAGGACGGCTTTCACACACACTTATCTCTCAGAACAGAGCAAGTGGAGAGACGTTCGTTCATCTAGCACCAAGGGAACGGGTTGCAGGAGACACTTTTTCTCTGTTTTCTCAGTCTGTTTCCTAGTGCCGGTTTGAAGTTCTTGCAGTTTTCACAGTCAAACCGAGTTGGAGCTAGTACCTCCCCATATATATGTATGGAATGGAGTTTGCAACTGAATAGAAACTTTGTGTTCCCAACAAGCTAGGTAAAGGACGGCTTTCACACACACTTATCTCTCAGAACAGAGCAAGTGGAGAGACGTTCGTTCATCTAGCACCAAGGGAACGGGTTGCAGGAGACACTTTTTCTCTGCTTTCTCAGTCTGTTTCCTAGTGCCGGTTTGAAGTTCCTGCAGTTTTCACTGTCAAACAGAGTTGGAGCTAGTACCTCCCCATATATATGTATGGAATGGAGTTTGCAACTGAAAAGAAACTTTGTGTTCCCAACAAGCTAGGTGAAGGACGGCTTTCACACACACTTATCTCTCAGAACTGAGCAAGTGGAGAGACGTTCGTTCATCTAGCACCAATGGAACGGGTTGCAGGAGACACTTTTTCTCTGCTTTCTCAGTCTGTTTCCTAGTGCCGGTTTGAAGCTCCTGCAGTTTTCACTGTAAAACCGAGTTGGAGCTTGTACATCCCCATATATATGTATGGAATGGAGTTTGCAACTGAAAAGAAACTTTGTGTTCCCAACAAGCTAGGTGAAGGACGGCTTTCACACACACTTATCTCTCAGAACTGAGCAAGTGGAGAGACGTTAGTTCATCTAGCACCAATGGAACGGGTTGCAGGAGACACTTTTTCTCTGCTTTCTCAGTCTGTTTCCTAGTGCCGGTTTGAAGCTCCTGCAGTTTTCACTGTAAAACCGAGTTGGAGCTTGTACATCCCCATATATATGTATGGAATGGAGTTTGCAACTGCAAAGAAACTTTGTGTTCCCAACAAGCTAGGTGAAGGACGGCTTTCACACACACTTATCTCTCAGAACAGAGCAAGTGGAGAGACGTTCGTTCATCTAGCACCAAGGGAACGGGTTGCAGGAGACACTTTTTCTCTGTTTTCTCAGTCTGTTTCCTAGTGCCGGTTTGAAGTTCTTGCAGTTTTCACAGTCAAACCGAGTTGGAGCTAGTACCTCCCCATATATATGTATGGAATGGAGTTTGCAACTGAATAGAAACTTTGTGTTCCCAACAAGCTAGGTAAAGGACGGCTTTCACACACACTTATCTCTCAGAACAGAGCAAGTGGAGAGACGTTCGTTCATCTAGCACCAAGGGAACGGGTTGCAGGAGACACTTTTTCTCTGCTTTCTCAGTCTGTTTCCTAGTGCCGGTTTGAAGTTCCTGCAGTTTTCACTGTCAAACAGAGTTGGAGCTAGTACCTCCCCATATATATGTATGGAATGGAGTTTGCAACTGAAAAGAAACTTTGTGTTCCCAACAAGCTAGGTGAAGGACGGCTTTCACACACACTTATCTCTCAGAACTGAGCAAGTGGAGAGACGTTCGTTCATCTAGCACCAATGGAACGGGTTGCAGGAGACACTTTTTCTCTGCTTTCTCAGTCTGTTTCCTAGTGCCGGTTTGAAGCTCCTGCAGTTTTCACTGTAAAACCGAGTTGGAGCTTGTACATCCCCATATATATGTATGGAATGGAGTTTGCAACTGAAAAGAAACTTTGTGTTCCCAACAAGCTAGGTGAAGGACGGCTTTCACATACACTTATCTCTCAGAACTGAGCAAGTGGAGAGACGTTCGTTCATCTAGCACCAAGGGAACGGGTTTCAGGAGACACTATTTCTCTGCTTTCTCAGTCTGTTTCCTAGTGCCGGTTTGAAGTTCCTGCAGTTTTCACTGTAAAACCGAGTTGGAGCTTGTACCTCCCCATATATATGTATGGAATGGAGTTTGCAACTGAAAAGAAACTTTGTGTTCCCAACAAGCTAGGTGAAGGACGGCTTTCACACACACTTATCTCTCAGAACTGAGCAAGTGGAGAGACGTTCGTTCATCTAGCACCAAGGGAACGGGTTGCAGGAGACACTTTTCTCTGCTTTCTCAGTCTGTTTCCTAGTGCCGGTTTAAAGTTCCTGCAGTTTTAACTGTAAAACCGAGTTGGAGCTTGTACCTCCCATATATATGTATGGAATGGAGTTTGCAACTGAAAAGAAACTTTGTGTTCCCAACAAGCTAGGTGAAGGATGGCTTTCACAGACACTTATCCCTCAGAACTGAGCAAGTGGAGAGACGTTCGTTCATCTAGCACCAAGGGAACGGGTTGCAGGAGACACTTTTTCTCTGCTTTCTCAGTCTGTTTCCTAGTGCCGGTTTGAAGTTCCTGCAGTTTTCACTGTCAAAACGTGTTGGAGCTTGTACCTACCCATATATATGTATGGAATGGAATTTGCAACTGAAAAGAAATTTTCTGTTCCCAACAAGCTAGTTGAAGGACGGCTTTCACACACAATTATCTCTCAGAACTGAGCAAGTGGAGAGACGTTCGTTCATCTAGCACCAAGGGAACGGTTTGCAAGAGACACTTTTCTCTGCTTTCTCAGTATGTTTCCTAGTGCCAGTTTGAAGTTCCTGCAGTTTTCACTGTAAAACCGAGTTGGAGCTTCTACCTCCCCATATATATGTATGGAATGGAGTTTGCAACTGAAAAGAAACTTTGTGTTCCCAACAAGCTAGGTGAAGGACGGCTTTCACACACACTTATCTCTCAGAACAGAGCAAGTGGAGAGACGTTCGTTCATCTAGCACCAAGGGAACGGGTTGCAGGGGACACTTTTTCTCTGCTTTCTCAGTCTGTTTCCTAATGCCAGTTTGAAATTCCTGCAGTTTTCACTGTCAAACCGAGTTGTAGCTTGTACCTCCCCATATATATGTATGGAATGGAGTTTGCAACTGAAAAGAAACTTTGTGTTCCCAACAAGCTAGGTGAAGGACGGCTTTCACACACACTTTTCTCTCAGAACTGAGCAAGTGGAGAGACGTTCGTTCATCTAGCACCAAGGGAACGGGTTTCAGGAGACACTATTTCTCTGCTTTCTCAGTCTGTTTCCTAGTGCCGGTTTGAAGTTCCTGCAGTTTTCACTGTAAAACCGAGTTGGAGCTTGTACCTCCCCATATATATGTATGGAATGGAGTTTGCAACTGAAAAGAAACTTTGTGTTCCCAACAAGCTAGGTGAAGGACGGCTTTCACACACACTTATCTCTCAGAACTGAGCAAGTGGAGAGACGTTCGTTCATCTAGCACCAATGGAACGGGTTGCAGGAGACACTTTTTCTCTGCTTTCTCAGTCTGTTTCCTAGTGCCGGTTTGAAGCTCCTGCAGTTTTCACTGTAAAACCGAGTTGGAGCTTGTACATCCCCATATATATGTATGGAATGGAGTTTGCAACTGAAAAGAAACTTTGTGTTCCCAACAAGCTAGGTGAAGGACGGCTTTCACACACACTTATCTCTCAGAACTGAGCAAGTGGAGAGACGTTCGTTCATCTAGCACCAAGGGAACGGGTTGCAGGAGACACTATTTCTCTGCTTTCTCAGTCTGTTTCCTAGTGCCGGTTTGAAGTTCCTGCAGTTTTCACTGTAAAACCGAGTTGGAGCTTGTACCTCCCCATATATATGTATGGAATGGAGTTTGCAACTGAAAAGAAACTTTGTGTTCCCAACAAGCTAGGTGAAGGACGGCTTTCACACACACTTATCTCTCAGAACTTAGCAAGTGGAGAGACGTTCGTTCATCTAGCACCAAGGGAACGGTTTGCAAGAGACACTTTTCTCTGCTTTCTCAGTATGTTTCCTAGTGCCGGTTTAAAGTTCCTGCAGTTTTAACTGTAAAACCGAGTTGGAGCTTGTACCTCCCATATATATGTATGGAATGGAGTTTGCAACTGAAAAGAAACTTTGTGTTCCCAACAAGCTAGGTGAAGGATGGCTTTCACAGACACTTATCCCTCAGAACTGAGCAAGTGGAGAGACGTTCGTTCATCTAGCACCAAGGGAACGGGTTGCAGGAGACACTTTTTCTCTGCTTTCTCAGTCTGTTTCCTAGTGCCGGTTTGAAGTTCCTGCAGTTTTCACTGTCAAAACGTGTTGGAGCTTGTACCTACCCATATATATGTATGGAATGGAATTTGCAACTGAAAAGAAATTTTCTGTTCCCAACAAGCTAGTTGAAGGACGGCTTTCACACACAATTATCTCTCAGAACTGAGCAAGTGGAGAGACGTTCGTTCATCTAGCACCAAGGGAACGGTTTGCAAGAGACACTTTTCTCTGCTTTCTCAGTATGTTTCCTAGTGCCAGTTTGAAGTTCCTGCAGTTTTCACTGTAAAACCGAGTTGGAGCTTCTACCTCCCCATATATATGTATGGAATGGAGTTTGCAACTGAAAAGAAACTTTGTGTTCCCAACAAGCTAGGTGAAGGACGGCTTTCACACACACTTATCTCTCAGAACAGAGCAAGTGGAGAGACGTTCGTTCATCTAGCACCAAGGGAACGGGTTGCAGGGGACACTTTTTCTCTGCTTTCTCAGTCTGTTTCCTAATGCCAGTTTGAAATTCCTGCAGTTTTCACTGTCAAACCGAGTTGTAGCTTGTACCTCCCCATATATATGTATGGAATGGAGTTTGCAACTGAAAAGAAACTTTGTGTTCCCAACAAGCTAGGTGAAGGACGGCTTTCACACACACTTATCTCTCAGAACTGAGCAAGTGGAGAGACGTTCGTTCATCTAGCACCAAGGGAACGGGTTGCAGGAGACACTTTTCTCTGCTTTCTCAGTATGTTTCCTAGTGCCGGTTTAAAGTTCCTGCAGTTTTAACTGTAAAACCGAGTTGGAGCTTGTACCTCCCATATATATGTATGGAATGGAGTTTGCAACTGAAAAGAAACTTTGTGTTCCCAACAAGCTAGGTGAAGGATGGCTTTCACAGACACTTATCCCTCAGAACTGAGCAAGTGGAGAGACGTTCGTTCATCTAGCACCAAGGGAACGGGTTGCAGGAGACACTTTTTCTCTGCTTTCTCAGTCTGTTTCCTAGTGCCGGTTTGAAGTTCCTGCAGTTTTCACTGTCAAAACGTGTTGGAGCTTGTACCTACCCATATATATGTATGGAATGGAATTTGCAACTGAAAAGAAATTTTCTGTTCCCAACAAGCTAGTTGAAGGACGGCTTTCACACACAATTATCTCTCAGAACTGAGCAAGTGGAGAGACGTTCGTTCATCTAGCACCAAGGGAACGGTTTGCAAGAGACACTTTTCTCTGCTTTCTCAGTATGTTTCCTAGTGCCAGTTTGAAGTTCCTGCAGTTTTCACTGTAAAACCGAGTTGGAGCTTCTACCTCCCCATATATATGTATGGAATGGAGTTTGCAACTGAAAAGAAACTTTGTGTTCCCAACAAGCTAGGTGAAGGACGGCTTTCACACACACTTATCTCTCAGAACAGAGCAAGTGGAGAGACGTTCGTTCATCTAGCACCAAGGGAACGGGTTGCAGGGGACACTTTTTCTCTGCTTTCTCAGTCTGTTTCCTAATGCCAGTTTGAAATTCCTGCAGTTTTCACTGTCAAACCGAGTTGTAGCTTGTACCTCCCCATATATATGTATGGAATGGAGTTTGCAACTGAAAAGAAACTTTGTGTTCCCAACAAGCTAGGTGAAGGACGGCTTTCACACACACTTTTCTCTCAGAACTGAGCAAGTGGAGAGACGTTCGTTCATCTAGCACCAAGGGAACGGGTTTCAGGAGACACTATTTCTCTGCTTTCTCAGTCTGTTTCCTAGTGCCGGTTTGAAGTTCCTGCAGTTTTCACTGTAAAACCGAGTTGGAGCTTGTACCTCCCCATATATATGTATGGAATGGAGTTTGCAACTGAAAAGAAACTTTGTGTTCCCAACAAGCTAGGTGAAGGACGGCTTTCACACACACTTATCTCTCAGAACTGAGCAAGTGGAGAGACGTTCGTTCATCTAGCACCAAGGGAACGGGTTGCAGGAGACACTTTTCTCTGCTTTCTCAGTCTGTTTCCTAGTGCCGGTTTGAAGTTCCTGCAGTTTTCACTGTAAAACCGAGTTGGAGCTTGTACCTCCCCATATATATGTATGGAATGGAGTTTGCAACTGAAAAGAAACTTTGTGTTCCCAACAAGCTAGGTGAAGGACGGCTTTCACACACACTTATCTCTCAGAACTGAGCAAGTGGAGAGACGTTCGTTCATCTAGCACCAAGGGAACGGGTTGCAGGAGACACTTTTTCTCTGCTTTCTCAGTCTGTTTCCTAGTGCCGGTTTGAATTTCCTGCAGTTTTCACTGTCAAACCGAGTTGGAGCTAGTACCTCCCCATATATATGTATGGAATGGAGTTTGCAACTGAAAAGAAACTTTGTGTTCCCAACAAGCTAGGTGAAGGATGGCTTTCACAGACACTTATCCCTCAGAACTGAGCAAGTGGAGAGACGTTCGTTCATCTAGCACCAAGGGAACGGGTTGCAGGAGACACTTTTTCTCTGCTTTCTCAGTCTGTTTCCTAGTGCCGGTTTGAAGTTCCTGCAGTTTTCACTGTCAAAACGTGTTGGAGCTTGTACCTACCCATATATATGTATGGAATGGAATTTGCAACTGAAAAGAAATTTTCTGTTCCCAACAAGCTAGTTGAAGGACGGCTTTCACACACAATTATCTCTCAGAACTGAGCAAGTGGAGAGACGTTCGTTCATGTAGCACCAAGGGAACGGTTTGCAAGAGACACTTTTCTCTGCTTTCTCAGTATGTTTCCTAGTGCCAGTTTGAAGTTCCTGCAGTTTTCACTGTAAAACCGAGTTGGAGCTTCTACCTCCCCATATATATGTATGGAATGGAGTTTGCAACTGAAAAGAAACTTTGTGTTCCCAACAAGCTAGGTGAAGGACGGCTTTCACACACACTTATCTCTCAGAACAGAGCAAGTGGAGAGACGTTCGTTCATCTAGCACCAAGGGAACGGGTTGCAGGGGACACTTTTTCTCTGCTTTCTCAGTCTGTTTCCTAATGCCAGTTTGAAATTCCTGCAGTTTTCACTGTCAAACCGAGTTGTAGCTTGTACCTCCCCATATATATGTATGGAATGGAGTTTGCAACTGAAAAGAAACTTTGTGTTCCCAACAAGCTAGGTGAAGGACGGCTTTCACACACACTTTTCTCTCAGAACTGAGCAAGTGGAGAGACGTTCGTTCATCTAGCACCAAGGGAACGGGTTGCAGGGGACACTTTTTCTCTGCTTTCTCAGTCTGTTTCCTAGTGCCGGATTGAAGTTCCTGCAGTTTTCACTGTAAAACCTTGTTGGAGCTTCTACCTCCAAATAAATATGTATGGAATGGAGTTAGCAACTGAAAAGAAACTTTGTGTTCCCAACAAGCTAGGTGAAGGACGGCTTTCACACACACTTATCTCTCAGAACAGAGCAAGTGGAGAGACGTTCGTTCATCTAGCACCAAGGGAACGGGTTGCAGGAGACACTTTTCTCTGCTTTCTCAGTCTGTTTCCTAGTGCCGGTTTAAAGTTCCTGCAGTTTTAACTGTAAAACCGAGTTGGAGCTTCTACCTCCAAATATATATGTATGGAATGGAGTTTGCAACTGAAAAGAAACTTTGTGTTCCCAACAAGCTAGGTGAAGGACGGCTTTCACACACACATATTTTTCAGAACTGAGCAAGTGGAGAGACGTTCGTTCATCTAGCACCAAGGGAACGGTTTGCAGGAGACACTTTTTCTCTGCTTTCTCAGTCTGTTTCCTAGTGCCGGTTAGAAGTTCCTGCAGTTTTCACTGTAAAAACAAGTTGGATCTAGTACCTCCCCATATATATGTATGGAATGGAGTTTGCAACTCAAAAGAAACTTTATGTTCACAACAAGCTAATTGATGGATGGCTTTCACACACACTTATCTCTCAGAACTGAGCAAGTGGAGAGACGTTCGTTCATCTAGCACCAAGGGAACGGGTTGCAGGAGACACTTTTTCTCTGCTTTCTCAGTCTGTTTCCTAGTGCCGGTTTGAAGTTCCTGCAGTTTTAACTGTAAAACCGAGTTGGAGCTAGTACCTCCCCATATATATGTATGGAATGGAGTTTGCAACTGAAAAGAAACTTTGTGTTCCCAACAAGCTAGGTGAAGGACGGCTTTCACACACACATATTTCTCAGAACTGAGCAAGTGGAGAGACGTTCGTTCATCTAGCACCAAGGGAACGGTTTGCAGGAGACACTTTTTCTCTGCTTTCTCAGTCTGTTTCCTAGTGCCGGTTAGAAGTTCCTGCAGTTTTCACTGTAAAAACAAGTTGGATCTAGTACCTCCCCATATATATGTATGGAATGGAGTTTGCAACTGAAAAGAAACTTTATGTTCACAACAAGCTAATTGATGGATGGCTTTCACACACACTTATCTCTCAGAACTGAGCAAGTGGAGAGACGTTCGTTCATCTAGCACCAAGGGAACGGGTTGCAGGAGACACTTTTTCTCTGCTTTCTCAGTCTGTTTCCTAGTGCCGGTTTGAATTTCCTGCAGTTTTCACTGTCAAACCGAGTTGGAGCTAGTACCTCCCCATATATATGTATGGAATGGAGTTTGCAACTGAATAGAAACTTTGTGTTCCCAACAAGCTAGGTAAAGGACGGCTTTCACACACACTTATCTCTCAGAACTGAGCAAGTGGAGAGACGTTCGTTCATCTAGCACCAAGGGAACGGGTTGCAGGAGACACTTTTTCTCTGCTTTCTCAGTCTGTTTCCTAGTGCCGGTTTGAAGTTCCTGCAGTTTTAACTGTAAAACTTAGTTGGAGCTAGTACCTCCCCATATATATGTATGGAATGGAGTTTGCAACTGAAAAGAAACTTTGTGTTCCCAACAAGCTAGGTGAAGGACGGCTTTCACACACACTTATCTCTCAGAACTGAGCAAGTGGAGAGACGTTCGTTCATCTAGCACCAATGGAACGGGTTGCAGGAGACACTTTTTCTCTGCTTTCTCAGTCTGTTTCCTAGTGCCGGTTTGAAGCTCCTGCAGTTTTCACTGTAAAACGGAGTTGGAGGTTGTACATCCCCATATATAAGTATGGAATGGAGTTTGCAACTGAAAAGAAACTTTGTGTTCCCAACAAGCTAGGTGAAGGACGGCTTTCACACACACTTATCTCTCAGAACTGAGCAAGTGGAGAGACGTTCGTTCATCTAGCACCAAGTGAACGGGTTGCAGGAGACACTATTTCTCTGCATTCTCATTCTGTTTCCTAGTGCCGGTTTGAAGTTCCTGCAGTTTTAACTGTAAAACCGAGTTGGAGCTTGTACCTCCCCATATATAGGTATGGAATGGAGTTTGCAACTGAAAAGAAACTTTGTGTTCCCAACAAGCTATGTGAAGGGCGGCTTTCACACACACTTATCTCTCAGAACTGAGCAAGAGGAGAGACGTTCGTTCATCTAGCACCAAGGGAACGGGTTGCAGGAGACACTTATTCTCTGCTTTCTCAGTCTGTTTCCTAGTGCCGGTTTGAAGTTCCTGCAGTTTTCACTGTAAAAAAAATTTGGATCTAGTACCTCCCCATACATATGTATGGAATGGAGTTTGCAACTGAAAAGAAACTTTGTGTTCACAGCAAGCTAGGTGAAGGACGGCTTTCACACACACTTATCTCTCAGAACTGAGCAAGTGGAGAGACGTTCGTTCATCTAGCACCAAGGGAACGGTTTGCAGGAGACACTTTTTCTCTGCTTTCTCAGTCTGTTTCCTAGTGCCTGTTTGAAGTTCCTGCAGTTTTCCCTGTCAAACCGAGTTGGAGCTAGTACCTCCCCATATATATGTATGGAATGGAGTTTGCAACTGAATAGAAACTTTGTGTTCCCAACAAGCTAGGTAAAGGACGGCTTTCACACACACTTATCTCTCAGAACTGAACAAGTGGAGAGACGTTCGTTCATCTAGCACCAAGGGACCGGGTTTCAGGAGACACTTTTTCTCTGCTTTCTCAGTCTATTTCCTAGTGCCGGTTTGAAGTTCCTGCAGTTTTCCCTGTCAAACCGAGTTGGAGCTAGTACCTCCCCATATATATGTATGGAATGGAGTTTGCAACTGAAAAGAAACTTTGTGTTCCCAACAAGCTAGGTGAAGGACGGCTTTCACACACACTTATCTCTCAGAACTGAGCAAGTGGAGAGACGTTAGTTCATCTAGCACCAATGGAACGGGTTGCAGGAGACACTTTTTCTCTGCTTTCTCAGTCTGTTTCCTAGTGCCGGTTTGAAGCTCCTGCAGTTTTCACTGTAAAACCGAGTTGGAGCTTGTACATCCCCATATATATGTATGGAATGGAGTTTGCAACTGAAAAGAAACTTTGTGTTCCCAACAAGCTAGGTGAAGGACGGCTTTCACACACACTTATCTCTCAGAACAGAGCAAGTGGAGAGACGTTCGTTCATCTAGCACCAAGGGAACGGGTTGCAGGAGACACTTTTTCTCTGTTTTCTCAGTCTGTTTCCTAGTGCCGGTTTGAAGTTCTTGCAGTTTTCACAGTCAAACCGAGTTGGAGCTAGTACCTCCCCATATATATGTATGGAATGGAGTTTGCAACTGAATAGAAACTTTGTGTTCCCAACAAGCTAGGTAAAGGACGGCTTTCACACACACTTATCTCTCAGAACAGAGCAAGTGGAGAGACGTTCGTTCATCTAGCACCAAGGGAACGGGTTGCAGGAGACACTTTTTCTCTGCTTTCTCAGTCTGTTTCCTAGTGCCGGTTTGAAGTTCCTGCAGTTTTCCCTGTCAAACAGAGTTGGAGCTAGTACCTCCCCATATATATGTATGGAATGGAGTTTGCAACTGAAAAGAAACTTTGTGTTCCCAACAAGCTAGGTGAAGGACGGCTTTCACACACACTTATCTCTCAGAACTGAGCAAGTGGAGAGACGTTCGTTCATCTAGCACCAATGGAACGGGTTGCAGGAGACACTTTTTCTCTGCTTTCTCAGTCTGTTTCCTAGTGCCGGTTTGAAGCTCCTGCAGTTTTCACTGTAAAACCGAGTTGGAGCTTGTACATCCCCATATATATGTATGGAATGGAGTTTGCAACTGAAAAGAAACTTTGTGTTCCCAACAAGCTAGGTGAAGGACGGCTTTCACACACACTTATCTCTCAGAACTGAGCAAGTGGAGAGACGTTCGTTCATCTAGCACCAAGGGAACGGGTTTCAGGAGACACTTTTTCTCTGCTTTCTCAGTCTGTTTCCTAGTGCCGGTTTGAAGTTCCTGCAGTTTTCACTGTAAAACCGAGTTGGAGCTTGTACCTCCCCATATATATGTATGGAATGGAGTTTGCAACTGAAAAGAAACTTTGTGTTCCCAACAAGCTAGGTGAAGGACGGCTTTCACACACACTTATCTCTCAGAACTGAGCAAGTGGAGAGACGTTCGTTCATCTAGCACCAAGGGAACGGGTTGCAGGAGACACTTTTCTCTGCTTTCTCAGTCTGTTTCCTAGTGCCGGTTTAAAGTTCCTGCAGTTTTAACTGTAAAACCGAGTTGGAGCTTGTACCTCCCATATATATGTATGGAATGGAGTTTGCAACTGAAAAGAAACTTTGTGTTCCCAACAAGCTAGGTGAAGGACGGCTTTCACACACACTTATCTCTCAGAACTGAGCAAGTGGAGAGACGTTCGTTCATCTAGCACCAAGGGAACGGGTTGCAGGAGACACTTTTTCTCTGCTTTCTCAGTCTGTTTCCTAGTGCCGGTTTGAATTTCCTGCAGTTTTCACTGTCAAACCGAGTTGGAGCTAGTACCTCCCCATATATATGTATGGAATGGAGTTTGCAACTGAAAAGAAACTTTGTGTTCCCAACAAGCTAGGTGAAGGATGGCTTTCACAGACACTTATCCCTCAGAACTGAGCAAGTGGAGAGACGTTCGTTCATCTAGCACCAAGGGAACGGGTTGCAGGAGACACTTTTTCTCTGCTTTCTCAGTCTGTTTCCTAGTGCCGGTTTGAAGTTCCTGCAGTTTTCACTGTCAAAACGTGTTGGAGCTTGTACCTACCCATATATATGTATGGAATGGAATTTGCAACTGAAAAGAAATTTTCTGTTCCCAACAAGCTAGTTGAAGGACGGCTTTCACACACAATTATCTCTCAGAACTGAGCAAGTGGAGAGACGTTCGTTCATCTAGCACCAAGGGAACGGTTTGCAAGAGACACTTTTCTCTGCTTTCTCAGTATGTTTCCTAGTGCCAGTTTGAAGTTCCTGCAGTTTTCACTGTAAAACCGAGTTGGAGCTTCTACCTCCCCATATATATGTATGGAATGGAGTTTGCAACTGAAAAGAAACTTTGTGTTCCCAACAAGCTAGGTGAAGGACGGCTTTCACACACACTTATCTCTCAGAACAGAGCAAGTGGAGAGACGTTCGTTCATCTAGCACCAAGGGAACGGGTTGCAGGGGACACTTTTTCTCTGCTTTCTCAGTCTGTTTCCTAATGCCAGTTTGAAATTCCTGCAGTTTTCACTGTCAAACCGAGTTGTAGCTTGTACCTCCCCATATATATGTATGGAATGGAGTTTGCAACTGAAAAGAAACTTTGTGTTCCCAACAAGCTAGGTGAAGGACGGCTTTCACACACACTTTTCTCTCAGAACTGAGCAAGTGGAGAGACGTTCGTTCATCTAGCACCAAGGGAACGGGTTGCAGGGGACACTTTTTCTCTGCTTTCTCAGTCTGTTTCCTAGTGCCGGATTGAAGTTCCTGCAGTTTTCACTGTAAAACCTTGTTGGAGCTTCTACCTCCAAATAAATATGTATGGAATGGAGTTAGCAACTGAAAAGAAACTTTGTGTTCCCAACAAGCTAGGTGAAGGACGGCTTTCACACACACTTATCTCTCAGAACAGAGCAAGTGGAGAGACGTTCGTTCATCTAGCACCAAGGGAACGGGTTGCAGGAGTCACTTTTTCTCTGCATTCTCAGTCTGTTCCCTAGTGCCGGTTTGAAGTTCCTGCAGTTTTCACTGTAAAACCGAGTTGGAGCTTGTACCTCCCCTTATATATGTATGGAATGGGGTTTGCAACTGAAAAGAAACTTTGTGTTCCCAACAAGCTAGGTGAAGGACGGCTTTCACACACACTTATCTCTCAGAACTGAGCAAGTGGAGAGACGTTCGTTCATCTAGCACCAATGGAACGGGTTGCAGGAGACACTTTTTCTCTGCTTTCTCAGTCTGTTTCCTAGCGCCGGTTTGAAGTTCTTGCAGTTTTCACCGTCAAACCGAGTTGGAGCTTGTACATCCCCATATATATGTATGGAATGGAGTTTGCAACTGAAAAGAAACTTTGTGTTCCCAACAAGCTAGGTGAAGGACGGCTTTCAAACACACTTATCTCTCAGAACTGAGCAAGTGGAGAGACGTTCGTTCATCTAGCACCAAGGGAACGGGTTGGAGGAGACACTTTTTCTCTGCTTTCTCAGTCTGTTTCCTAGTGCCGGTTTGAAGTTCTTGCAGTTTTCACTGTCAAACCGAGTTGGAGCTAGTACCTCCCCATATATATGTATGGAATGGAGTTTGCAACTGAATAGAAACTTTGTGTTCCCAACAAGCTAGGTAAAGGACGGCTTTCACACACACTTATCTCTCAGAACAGAGCAAGTGGAGAGACGTTCGTTCATCTAGCACCAAGGGAACGGGTTGCAGGAGACACATTTTCTCTGCTTTCTCAGTCTGTTTCCTAGTGCCGGTTTGAAGTTCCTGCAGTTTTCCCTGTCAAACCGAGTTGGAGCTAGTACCTCCCCATATATATGTATGGAATGGAGTTTGCAACTGAAAAGAAACTTTGTGTTCCCAACAAGCTAGGTGAAGGACGGCTTTCACACACACTTATCTCTCAGAACAGAGCAAGTGGAGAGACGTTCGTTCATCTAGCACCAAGGGAACGGGTTGCAGGAGACACTTTTTCTCTGCTTTCTCAGTCTGTTTCCTAGTGCCGGTTTGAAGCTCCTGCAGTTTTCACTGTAAAATCGAGTTGGAGCTTGTACATCCCCATATATATGTATGGAATGGAGTTTGCAACTGAAAAGAAACTTTGTGTTCCCAACAAGCTAGGTGAAGGACGGCTTTCACACACACTTATCTCTCAGAACTGAGCAAGTGGAGAGACGTTCGTTCATCTAGCACCAAGGGAACGGGTTGCAGGAGACACTATTTCTCTGCTTTCTCAGTCTGTTTCCTAGTGCCGGTTTGAAGTTCCTGCAGTTTTCACTGTAAAACCGATTTGGAGCTTCTACCTCCCCATATATATGTATGGAATGGAGTTTGCAACTGAAAAGAAACTTTGTGTTCCCAACAAGCTAGGTGAAGGACGGCTTTCACACACACTTATCTCTCAGAACAGAGCAAGTGGAGAGACGTTCATTCATCTAGCACCAAGGGAACGGGTTGCAGGAGACACTTTTACTCTGCTTTCTCAGTCTGTTTTCTAGTTCCGGTTTGAAGTTCCTGCAGTTTTCACTGTAAAACAGAGTTGGAGCTTCTACCTCCAAATATATATGTATGGAATGGAGTTGGCAACTGAAAAGAAACTTTGTGTTCCCATCAAGCTAGGTGAAGGACGGCTTTCACACACACATATTTCTCAGAACTGAGCAAGTGGAGAGACGTTCGTTCATCTAGCACCAAGGGAACGGGTTGCAGGAGACACTTTTTCTCTGCTTTCTCAGTCTGTTTCCTAGTGCCGGTTTGAAGTTCCTGCAGCTTTCACTGTAAAAAAAATTTGGATCTAGTACCTCCCCATACATATGTATGGAATGGAGTTTGCAACTGAAAAGAAACTTTGTGTTCACAGCAAGCTAGGTGAGGGACGGCTTTCACACACACATATCTCTCAGAACTGAGCAAGTGGAGAGACGTTCGTTCATCTAGCACCAAGGGAACGGGTTGCAGGGGACACTTTTTCTCTGCTTTCTCAGTCTGTTTCCTAGTGCCTGTTTGAAGTTCCTGCAGTTTTCCCTGTCAAACCGAGTTGGAGCTAGTACCTCCCCATATATATGTATTGAATGGAGTTTGCAACTGAATAGAAACTTTGTGTTCCCAACAAGCTAGGTAAAGGACGGCTTTCACACACACTTATCTCTCAGAACTGAGCAAGTGGAGAGACGTTCGTTCATCTAGCACCAAGGGACCGGGTTTCAGGAGACACTTTTTCTCTGCTTTCTCAGTCTGTTTCCTAGTGCCGGTTTGAAGTTCCTGCAGTTTTCCCTGTCAAACCGAGTTGGAGCTAGTACCTCCCCATATATATGTATGGAATGGAGTTTGCAACTGACAAGAAACTTTGTGTTCCCAACAAGCTAGGTGAAGGACGGCTTTCACACACACTTATCTCTCAGAACTGAGCAAGTGGAGAGACGTTCGTTCATCTAGCACCAATGGAACGGGTTGCAGGAGACACTTTTTCTCTGCTTTCTCAGTCTGTTTCCTAGTGCCGGTTTGAAGCTCCTGCAGTTTTCACTGTAAAACCGAGTTGGAGCTTGTACATCCCCATATATATGTATGGAATGGAGTTTGCAACTGAAAAGAAACTTTGTGTTCCCAACAAGCTAGGTGAAGGACGGCTTTCACACACACTTATCTCTCAGAACTGAGCAAGTGGAGAGACGTTCGTTCATCTAGCACCAAGGGAACGGGTTGCAGGAGACACTTTTTCTCTGCTTTCTCAGTCTGTTTCCTAGTGCCGGTTTGAAGTTCTTGCAGTTTTCACAGTCAAACCGAGTTGGAGCTAGTACCTCCCCATATATATGTATGGAATGGAGTTTGCAACTGAATAGAAACTTTGTGTTCCCAACAAGCTAGGTAAAGGACGGCTTTCACACACACTTATCTCTCAGAACAGAGCAAGTGGAGAGACGTTCGTTCACCTAGCACCAAGGGAACGGGTTGCAGGAGACACTTTTTCTCTGATTTCTCAGTCTGTTTCCTAGTGCCGGTTTGAAGTTCCTGCAGTTTTCCCTGTCAAACTGAGTTGGAGCTAGTACCTCCCCATATATATGTATGGAATGGAGTTTGCAACTGAAAAGAAACTTTGTGTTCCCAACAAGCTAGGTGAAGGACGGCTTTCACACACACTTATCTCTCAGAACTGAGCAAGTGGAGAGACGTTCGTTCATCTAGCACCAATGGAACGGGTTGCAGGAGACACTTTTTCTCTGCTTTCTCAGTCTGTTTCCTAGTGCCGGTTTGAAGCTCCTGCAGTTTTCACTGTAAAACCGAGTTGGAGCTTGTACATCCCCATATATATGTATGGAATGGAGTTTGCAACTGAAAAGAAACTTTGTGTTCCCAACAAGCTATGTGAAGGACGGCTTTCACACACACTTATCTCTCAGAACTGAGCAAGTGGAGAGACGTTCGTTCATCTAGCACCAAGGGAACGGGTTGCAGGAGACACTATTTCTCTGCTTTCTCAGTCTGTTTCCTAGTGCCGGTTTAAAGTTCCTGCAGTTTTAACTGTAAAACCGAGTTGGAGCTTGTACCTCCCATATATATGTATGGAATGGAGTTTGCAACTGAAAAGAAACTTTGTGTTCCCAACAAGCTAGGTGAAGGACGGCTTTCACACACACTTATCTCTCAGAACTGAGCAAGTGGAGAGACGTTCGTTCATCTAGCACCAAGGGAACGGGTTGCAGGAGACACTTTTTCTCTGCTTTCTCAGTCTGTTTCCTAGTGCCGGTTTGAATTTCCTGCAGTTTTCACTGTCAAACCGAGTTGGAGCTAGTACCTCCCCATATATATGTATGGAATGGAGTTTGCAACTGAAAAGAAATTTTCTGTTCCCAACAAGCTAGTTGAAGGACGGCTTTCACACACAATTATCTCTCAGAACTGAGCAAGTGGAGAGACGTTCGTTCATCTAGCACCAAGGGAACGGTTTGCAAGAGACACTTTTCTCTGCTTTCTCAGTATGTTTCCTAGTGCCAGTTTGAAGTTCCTGCAGTTTTCACTGTAAAACATAGTTGGAGCTTCTACCTCCCCATATATATGTATGGATGGAGTTTGCAACTGAAAAGAAACTTTGTGTTCCCAACAAGCTAGGTGAAGGACGGCTTTCACACACACTTATCTCTCAGAACAGAGCAAGTGGAGAGACGTTCGTTCATCTAGCACCAAGGGAACGGGTTGCAGGGGACACTTTTTCTCTGCTTTCTCAGTCTGTTTCCTAGTGCCAGTTTGAAATTCCTGCAGTTTTCACTGTCAAACCGAGTTGTAGCTTGTACCTCCCCATATATATGTATGGAATGGAGTTTGCAACTGAAAAGAAACTTTGTGTTCCCAACAAGCTAGGTGAAGGACGGCTTTCACACACACTTTTCTCTCAGAACTGAGCAAGTGGAGAGACGTTCGTTCATCTAGCACCAAGGGAACGGGTTGCAGGGGACACTTTTTCCCTGCTTTCTCAGTCTGTTTCCTAGTGCCGGTTTGAAGTTCCTGCAGTTTTCACTGTAAAACCTTGTTGGAGCTTCTACCTCCAAATAAATATGTATGGAATGGAGTTAGCAACTGAAAAGAAACTTTGTGTTCCCAACAAGCTAGGTGAAGGACGGCTTTCACACACACTTATCTCTCAGAACAGAGCAAGTGGAGAGACGTTCGTTCATCTAGCACCAAGGGAACGGGTTGCAGGAGACACTGTTTCTCTGCATTCTCAGTCTGTTTCCTAGTGCCGGTTTGAAGTTCCTGCAGTTTTCACTGTAAAACCGAGTTGGAGCTTGTACCTCCCCTTATATATGTATGGAATGGAGTTTGCAACTGAAAAGAAACTTTGTGTTCCCAACAAGCTAGGTGAAGGACGGCTTTCACACACACTTATCTCTCAGAACTGAGCAAGTGGAGAGACGTTCGTTCATCTAGCACCAATGGAACGGGTTGCAGGAGACACTTTTTCTCTGCTTTCTCAGTCTGTTTCCTAGTGCCGGTTTGAAGCTCCTGCAGTTTTCACTGTAAAACCGTGTTGGAGCTTGTACATCCCCATATATATGTATGGAATGGAGTTTGCAACTGAAAAGAAACTTTGTGTTCCCAACAAGCTAGGTGAAGGACGGCTTTCAAACACACTTATCTCTCAGAACTGAACAAGTGGAGAGACGTTCGTTCATCTAGCACCAAGGGAACGGGTTGGAGGAGACACTTTTTCTCTGCTTTCTCAGTCTGTTTCCTAGTGCCGGTTTGAAGTTCTTGCAGTTTTCACTGTCAAACCGAGTTGGATCTAGTACCTCCCCATATATATGTATGGAATGGAGTTTGCAACTGAATAGAAACTTTGTGTTCCCAACAAGCTAGGTAAAGGACGGCTTTCACACACACTTATCTCTCAGAACAGAGCAAGTGGAGAGACGTTCGTTCATCTAGCACCAAGGGAACGGGTTGCAGGAGACACATTTTCTCTGCTTTCTCAGTCTGTTTCCTAGTGCCGGTTTGAAGTTCCTGCAGTTTTCCCTGTCAAACCGAGTTGGAGCTAGTACCTCCCCATATATATGTATGGAATGGAGTTTGCAACTGAAAAGAAACTTTGTGTTCCCAACAAGCTAGGTGAAGGACGGCTTTCACACACACTTATCTCTCAGAACTGAGCAAGTGGAGAGACGTTCGTTCATCTAGCACCAAGGGAACGGGTTTCAGGAGACACTTTTTCTCTGCTTTCTCAGTCAGTTTCCTAGTGCCGGTTTGAAGTTCCTGCAGTTTTCACTGTAAAACCGAGTTGGAGCTTGTACCTCCCCATATATATGTATGGAATGGAGTTTGCAACTGAAAAGAAGCTTTGTGTTCCCAACAAGCTAGGTGAAGGACGGCTTTCACACACACTTATCTCTCAGAACTGAGCAAGTGGAGAGACGTTCGTTCATCTAGCACCAAGGGAACGGGTTGCAGGAGACACTATTTCTCTGCTTTCTCAGTCTGTTTCCTAGTGCCGGTTTAAAGTTCCTGCAGTTTTAACTGTAAAACCGAGTTGGAGCTTGTACCTCCCATATATATGTATGGAATGGAGTTTGCAACTGAAAAGAAACTTTGTGTTCCCAACAAGCTAGGTGAAGGACGGCTTTCACACACACTTATCTCTCAGAACTGAGCAAGTGGAGAGACGTTCGTTCATCTAGCACCAAGGGAACGGGTTGCAGGAGACACTTTTTCTCTGCTTTCTCAGTCTGTTTCCTAGTGCCGGTTTGAATTTCCTGCAGTTTTCACTGTCAAACCGAGTTGGAGCTAGTACCTCCCCATATATATGTATGGAATGGAGTTTGCAACTGAAAAGAAACTTTGTGTTCCCAACAAGCTAGGTGAAGGACGGCATTCACACACACATATCCCTCAGAACTGAGCAAGTGGAGAGACGTTCGTTCATCTAGCACAAAGGGAACATGTTGCAGGAGACACTTTTTCTCTGCTTTCTCAGTCTGTTTCCTAGTGCCGGTTTGAAGTTCCTGCAGTTTTCACTGTAAAACCGAGTTGGAGCTTGTACCTCCCCATATATATGTATGGAATGGAGTTTGCAACTGAAAAGAAACTTTGTGTTCCCAACAAGCTTGGTGAAGGACGGCTTTCACACACACTTATCTCTCAGAACTGAGCAAGTGGAGAGACGTTCGTTCATCTAGCACCAAGGGAACGGGTTGCAGGAGACACTATTTCTCTGCTTTCTCAGTCTGTTTCCTAGTGCCGGTTTAAAGTTCCTGCAGTTTTAACTGTAAAACCGAGTTGGAGCTTGTACCTCCCATATATATGTATGGAATGGAGTTTGCAACTGAAAAGAAACTTTGTGTTCCCAACAAGCTAGGTGAAGGACGGCTTTCACACACACTTATCTCTCAGAATTGAGCAAGTGGAGAGACGTTCGTTCATCTAGCACCAAGGGAACGGGTTGCAGGAGACACTTTTTCTCTGCTTTCTCAGTCTGTTTCCTAGTGCCGGTTTGAATTTCCTGCAGTTTTCACTGTCAAACCGAGTTGGAGCTAGTACCTCCCCATATATATGTATGGAATGGATTTTGCAACTGAAAAGAAACTTTGTGTTCCCAACAAGCTAGGTGAAGGACGGCTTTCACACACACATATCCCTCAGAACTGAGCAAGTGGAGAGACGTTCGTTCATCTAGCACCAAGGGAACGGGTTGCAGGAGACACTTTTTCTCTGCTTTCTCAGTCTGTTTCCTAGTGCCGGTTTGAAGTTCCTGCAGTTTTCACTGTCAAAACGTGTTGGAGCTTGTACCTACCCATATATATGTATGGAATGGAATTTGCAACTGAAAAGAAATTTTCTGTTCCCAACAAGCTAGGTGAAGGACGGCTTTCACACACAATTATCTCTCAGAACTGAGCAAGTGGAGAGACGTTCGTTCATCTAGCACCAAGGGAACGGTTTGCAGGAGACACTTTTCTCTGCTTTCTCAGTCTGTTTCCTAGTGCCAGTTTGAAGTTCCTGCAGTTTTCACTGTAAAACCGAGTTGGAGCTTCTACCTCCCCATATATATGTATGGAATGGAGTTTGCAACTGAAAAGAAACTTTGTGTTCCCAACAAGCTAGGTGAAGGACGGCTTTCACACACACTTATCTCTCAGAACAGAGCAAGTGGAGAGACGTTCGTTCATCTAGCACCAAGGGAACGGGTTGCAGGGGACACTTTTTCTCTGCTTTCTCAGTCTGTTTCCTAGTGCCAGTTTGAAATTCCTGCAGTTTTCACTGTCAAACCGAGTTGTAGCTTGTACCTCCCCATATATATGTATGGAATGGAGTTTGCAACTGAAAAGAAGCTTTGTGTTCCCAACAAGCTAGGTGAAGGACGGCTTTCACACACACTTATCTCTCAGAACTGAGCAAGTGGAGAGACGTTCGTTCATCTAGCACCAAGGGAACGGGTTGCCGGGGACACTTTTTCTCTGCTTTCTCAGTCTGTTTCCTAGTGCCGGTTTGAAGTTCCTGCAGTTTTCACTGTAAAACCTTGTTGGAGCTTCTACCTCCAAATAAATATGTATGGAATGGAGTTTGCAACTGAAAAGAAACTTTGTGTTCCCAACAAGCTAGGTGAAGGATGGCTTTCACACACACTTATCTCTCAGAACAGAGCAAGTGGAGAGACGTTCGTTCATCTAGCACCAATGGAACGGGTTGCAGGAGACACTTTTTCTCTGCATTCTCAGTCTGTTTTCTAGTGCCGGTTTGAAGTTCCTGCAGTTTTCACTGTAAAACCGAGTTGGAGCTTGTACCTCCCCTTATATATGTATGGAATGGAGTTTGCAACTGAAAAGAAACTTTGTGTTCCCAACAAGCTAGGTGAAGGACGGCTTTCACACACACTTATCTCTCAGAACTGAGCAAGTGGAGAGACGTTCGTTCATCTAGCACCAAGGGAACGGGTTGCAGGAGACACTTTTTCTCTGCTTTCTCAGTCTGTTTCCTAGTGCCGGTATGAAGTTCCTGCAGTTTTCACTGTCAAACCGTGTTGGAGCTTCTACCTCCCCATATATATGTATGGAATGGAGTTTGCAACTGAAAAGAAACTTTGTGTTCCCAACAAGCTAGGTGAAGGACGGCTTTCACACACACTTATCTCTCAGAACTGAGCAAGTGGAGAGACTTTCGTTCATCTAGCACCAAGGGAACGGGTTGCAGGAGACACTTTTTCTCTGCTTTCTCAGTCTGTTTCCTAGTGCCGGTTTGAAGTTCCTGCAGTTTTCACTGTCAAACCGAGTTGGAGCTAGTACCTACCCATATATATGTATGGAATGGAGTTTGCAACTGAAAAGAAACTTTGTGTTCCCAACAATCTAGGTGAAGGACGGCTTTCACACACACTTATCTCTCAGAACTGAGCAAGTGGAGAGACGTTCGTTCATCTAGCACCAAGGGAACGGGTTGCAGGAGACACTTTTTCTCTGCTTTCTCAGTTTGTTTCCTAGTGCCGGTTTGAAGTTCCTGCAGTTTTCACTGTCAAAACGTGTTGGAGCTTATACCTCCCAATATATATGTATGGAATGGAGTTTGCAACTGAAAAGAATCTTTCTGTTCCCAACAAGCTAGGTGAAGGACGGCTTTCACACACACTTATCTCTCAGAACTGAGCAAGTGGAGAGACGTTCGTTCATCTAGCACCAAGGGAACGGGTTGCAGGAGACACTTTTCTCTGCTTTCTCAGTCTGTTTCCTAGTGCCAGTTTGAAGTTCCTGCAGTTTTCACTGTAAAACCGAGTTGGAGCTTCTACCTCCAAATATATATGTATGGAATTGAGTTTGCAACTGAAAAGAAACTTTGTGTTCCCAACAAGCTAGGTGAAGGACGGCTTTCACACACAATTATCTCTCAGAACAGAGCAAGTGGAGAGATGTTCGTTCATCTAGCACCAAGGGAACGGTTTGCAGGAGACACTATTTCTCTGCTTTCTCAGTCTTTTTCCTAGTGCCGGTTTGAAGTTCCTGCAGTTTTCACTGTAAAACCGAGTTGGAGCTTGTACCTCCCCATATATATGTATGGAATGGAGTTTGCAACTGAAAAGAAACTTTGTGTTCCCAACAAGCTAGGTGAAGGACGGCTTTCACACACACTTATCTCTCAGAACTGAGCAAATGGAGAGACGTTCGTTCATCTAGCACCAAGGGAACGGGTTGCAGGAGACAATTTTTCTCTGCTTTCTCAGTCTGTTTCCTAGTGCCGGTTTGAAGTTCCTGCAGTTTTCACTGTAAAACAGAGTTCTAGCTTCAACCTCCCCATATATATGTATGGAATGGAGTTTGCAACTGAAAAGAAACTTTGTGTTCCCAACAAGCTAGGTGAAGGACGGCTTTCACACACACTTATCTCTCAGAACAGAGCAAGTGGAGAGACGTTCGTTCATCTAGCACCAAGGGAACGGGTTGCAGGGGACACTTTTTCTCAGCTTTCTCAGTCTGTTTCCTAGTGCCGGTTTGAAGTTCCTGCAGTTTTCACTGTAAAACCGAGTTGGAGCTAGTACCTACCCATATATATGTATGGAATTGGGTTTGCAACTGAAAAGAAACTTTGTGTTCCCAACAAGCTAGGTGAAGTACGGCTTTCACACCCACTTATTTCTCAGAACTGAGCAAGAGGAGAGACGTTCGTTCATCTAGCACCAAGGGAACGCGTTGCAGGAGACACTTTTTCTCTGCTTTCTCAGTCTGTTTCCTAGTGCCGGTTTGAAGTTCCTAGAGTTTTCACTGTAAAACCGAGTTGGAGCTTCTACCTCCCCATATATATGTATGGAATGGTGTTTGCAACTGAAAAGAAACTTTGTGTTCCCAACAAGCTAGGTGAAGACGGCTTTCACACACACTTATCTCTCAGAACAGAGCAAGTGGAGAGAAGTTCGTTCATCTAGCACCAAGGGAACGGGTTGCAGGGGACACATTTTCTCTGCTTTCTCAGTCTGTTTCCTAGTGCCAGTTTGAAGTTCCTGCAGTTTTCACTGTCAAACCGAGTTGGAGCTATTACCTCCCCATATATATGTATGGAATGGAGTTTGCAACTGAAAAGATAATTTGTGTTCCCAACAAGCTAGGTGAAGGACGGCTTTCACACACACTTATCTCTCAGAACTGAGCAAGTGGAGAGACGTTCGTTCATCTAGCACCAAGGGAACGGGTTGCAGGAGACACTTTTTCTCTGCTTTCTCAGTCTGTTTCCTAGTGCCGGTTTGAAGTTCCTGCAGTTTTCACTGTCAAACCGAGTTGGAGCTAGTACCTCCCCATATATATGTATGGAATGGAGTTTGCAACTGAATAGAAACTTTGTGTTCCCAACAAGCTAGGTAAAGGACGGCTTTCACACACACTTATCTCTCAGAACTGAGCAAGTGGAGAGACGTTCGTTCATCTAGCACCAAGGGAACGGGTTGCAGGAGACACTTTTTCTCTGCTTTCTCAGTCTGTTTCCTAGTGCCGGTTTGAAGTTCCTGCAGTTTTAACTGTAAAACCGAGTTGGAGCTAGTACCTCCCCATATATATGTATGGAATGGAGTTTGCAACTGAAAAGAAACTTTGTGTTCCCAACAAGCTAGGTGAAGGACGGCTTTCACACACACATATTTCTCAGAACTGAGCAAGTGGAGAGACGTTCGTTCATCTAGCACCAAGGGAACGGTTTGCAGGAGACACTTTTTCTCTGCTTTCTCAGTCTGTTTCCTAGTGCCGGTTAGAAGTTCCTGCAGTTTTCACTGTAAAAACAAGTTGGATCTAGTACCTCCCCATATATATGTATGGAATGGAGTTTGCAACTGAAAAGAAACTTTATGTTCACAACAAGCTAATTGATGGATGGCTTTCACACACACTTATCTCTCAGAACTGAGCAAGTGGAGAGACGTTCGTTCATCTAGCACCAAGGGAACGGGTTGCAGGAGACACTTTTTCTCTGCTTTCTCAGTCTGTTTCCTAGTGCCGGTTTGAAGTTCCTGCAGTTTTCACTGTCAAACCGAGTTGGAGCTAGTACCTCCCCATATATATGTATGGAATGGAGTTTGCAACTGAATAGAAACTTTGTGTTCCCAACAAGCTAGGTAAAGGACGGCTTTCACACACACATATCTCTCAGAACTGAGCAAGTGGAGAGACGTTCGTTCATCTAGCACCAAGGGAACGGGTTGCAGGAGACACTTTTTCTCTGCTTTCTCAGTCTGTTTCCTAGTGCCGGTTTGAAGTTCCTGCAGTTTTAACTGTAAAACCGAGTTGGAGCTAGTACCTCCCCATATATATGTATGGAATGGAGTTTGCAACTGAAAAGAAACTTTGTGTTCCCAACAAGCTAGGTGAAGGACGGCTTTCACACACACTTATCTCTCAGAACTGAGCAAGTGGAGAGACGTTCGTTCATCTAGCACCAATGGAACGGGTTGCAGGAGACACTTTTTCTCTGCTTTCTCAGTCTGTTTCCTAGTGCCGGTTTGAAGCTCCTGCAGTTTTCACTGTAAAACGGAGTTGGAGCTTGTACATCCCCATATATAAGTATGGAATGGAGTTTGCAACTGAAAAGAAACTTTGTGTTCCCAACAAGCTAGGTGAAGGACGGCTTTCACACACACTTATCTCTCAGAACTGAGCAAGTGGAGAGACGTTCGTTCATCTAGCACCAAGTGAACGGGTTGCAGGAGACACTATTTCTCTGCATTCTCATTCTGTTTCCTAGTGCCGGTTTGAAGTTCCTGCAGTTTTAACTGTAAAACCGAGTTGGAGCTTGTACCTCCCCATATATAGGTATGGAATGGAGTTTGCAACTGAAAAGAAACTTTGTGTTCCCAACAAGCTATGTGAAGGGCGGCTTTCACACACACTTATCTCTCAGAACTGAGCAAGAGGAGAGACGTTCGTTCATCTAGCACCAAGGGAACGGGTTGCAGGAGACACTTATTCTCTGCTTTCTCAGTCTGTTTCCTAGTGCCGGTTTGAAGTTCCTGCAGTTTTCACTTTAAAAAAAATTTGGATCTAGTACCTCCCCATACATATGTATGGAATGGAGTTTGCAACTGAAAAGAAAATTTGTGTTCACAGCAAGCTAGGTGAAGGACGGCTTTCACACACACTTATCTCTCAGAACTGAGCAAGTGGAGAGACGTTCGTTCATCTAGCACCAAGGGAACGGGTTGCAGGAGACACTTTTTCTCTGCTTTCTCAGTCTGTTTCCTAGTGCCTGTTTGAAGTTCCTGCAGTTTTCCCTGTCAAACCGAGTTGGAGCTAGTACCTCCCCATATATATGTATGGAATGGAGTTTGCAACTGAATAGAAACTTTGTGTTCCCAACAAGCTAGGTAAAGGACGGCTTTCACACACACTTATCTCTCAGAACTGAGCAAGTGGAGAGACGTTCGTTCATCTAGCACCAAGGGACCGGGTTTCAGGAGACACTTTTTCTCTGCTTTCTCAGTCTGTTTCCTAGTGCCGGTTTGAAGTTCCTGCAGTTTTCCCTGTCAAACCGAGTTGGAGCTAGTACCTCCCCATATATATGTATGGAATGGAGTTTGCAACTGACAAGAAACTTTGTGTTCCCAACAAGCTAGGTGAAGGACGGCTTTCACACACACTTATCTCTCAGAACTGAGCAAGTGGAGAGACGTTAGTTCATCTAGCACCAATGGAACGGGTTGCAGGAGACACTTTTTCTCTGCTTTCTCAGTCTGTTTCCTAGTGCCGGTTTGAAGCTCCTGCAGTTTTCACTGTAAAACCGAGTTGGAGCTTGTACATCCCCATATATATGTATGGAATGGAGTTTGCAACTGAAAAGAAACTTTGTGTTCCCAACAAGCTAGGTGAAGGACGGCTTTCACACACACTTATCTCTCAGAACAGAGCAAGTGGAGAGACGTTCGTTCATCTAGCACCAAGGGAACGGGTTGCAGGAGACACTTTTTCTCTGTTTTCTCAGTCTGTTTCCTAGTGCCGGTTTGAAGTTCTTGCAGTTTTCACAGTCAAACCGAGTTGGAGCTAGTACCTCCCCATATATATGTATGGAATGGAGTTTGCAACTGAATAGAAACTTTGTGTTCCCAACAAGCTAGGTAAAGGACGGCTTTCACACACACTTATCTCTCAGAACAGAGCAAGTGGAGAGACGTTCGTTCATCTAGCACCAAGGGAACGGGTTGCAGGAGACACTTTTTCTCTGCTTTCTCAGTCTGTTTCCTAGTGCCGGTTTGAAGTTCCTGCAGTTTTAACTGTAAAACCGTGTTGGAGCTAGTACCTCCCCATATATATGTATGGAATGGAGTTTGCAACTGAAAAGAAACTTTGTGTTCCCAACAAGCTATGTGAAGGACGGCTTTCACACACACATATTTCTCAGAACTGAGCAAGTGGAGAGACGTTCGTTCATCTAGCACCAAGGGAACGGTTTGCAGGAGACACTTTTTCTCTGCTTTCTCAGTCTGTTTCCTAGTGCCGGTTAGAAGTTCCTGCAGTTTTCACTGTAAAAACAAGTTGGATCTAGTACCTCCCCATATATATGTATGGAATGGAGTTTGCAACTGAAAAGAAACTTTATGTTCACAACAAGCTAATTGATGGATGGCTTTCACACACACTTATCTCTCAGAACTGAGCAAGTGGAGAGACGTTCGTTCATCTAGCACCAAGGGAACGGGTTGCAGGAGACACTTTTTCTCTGCTTTCTCAGTCTGTTTCCTAGTGCCGGTTTGAAGTTCCTGCAGTTTTCACTGTCAAACCGAGTTGGAGCTAGTACCTCCCCATATATATGTATGGAATGGAGTTTGCAACTGAATAGAAACTTTGTGTTCCCAACAAGCTAGGTAAAGGACGGCTTTCACACACACATATCTCTCAGAACTGAGCAAGTGGAGAGACGTTCGTTCATCTAGCACCAAGGGAACGGGTTGCAGGAGACACTTTTTCTCTGCTTTCTCAGTCTGTTTCCTAGTGCCGGTTTGAAGTTCCTGCAGTTTTAACTGTAAAACCGAGTTGGAGCTAGTACCTCCCCATATATATGTATGGAATGGAGTTTGCAACTGAAAAGAAACTTTGTGTTCCCAACAAGCTAGGTGAAGGACGGCTTTCACACACACTTATCTCTCAGAACTGAGCAAGTGGAGAGACGTTCGTTCATCTAGCACCAATGGAACGGGTTGCAGGAGACACTTTTTCTCTGCTTTCTCAGTCTGTTTCCTAGTGCCGGTTTGAAGCTCCTGCAGTTTTCACTGTAAAACGGAGTTGGAGCTTGTACATCCCCATATATAAGTATGGAATGGAGTTTGCAACTGAAAAGAAACTTTGTGTTCCCAACAAGCTAGGTGAAGGACGGCTTTCACACACACTTATCTCTCAGAACTGAGCAAGTGGAGAGACGTTCGTTCATCTAGCACCAAGTGAACGGGTTGCAGGAGACACTATTTCTCTGCATTCTCATTCTGTTTCCTAGTGCCGGTTTGAAGTTCCTGCAGTTTTAACTGTAAAACCGAGTTGGAGCTTGTACCTCCCCATATATAGGTATGGAATGGAGTTTGCAACTGAAAAGAAACTTTGTGTTCCCAACAAGCTATGTGAAGGGCGGCTTTCACACACACTTATCTCTCAGAACTGAGCAAGAGGAGAGACGTTCGTTCATCTAGCACCAAGGGAACGGGTTGCAGGAGACACTTATTCTCTGCTTTCTCAGTCTGTTTCCTAGTGCCGGTTTGAAGTTCCTGCAGTTTTCACTGTAAAAAAAATTTGGATCTAGTACCTCCCCATACATATGTATGGAATGGAGTTTGCAACTGAAAAGAAACTTTGTGTTCACAGCAAGCTAGGTGAAGGACGGCTTTCACACACACTTATCTCTCAGAACTGAGCAAGTGGAGAGACGTTCGTTCATCTAGCACCAAGGGAACGGGTTGCAGGAGACACTTTTTCTCTGCTTTCTCAGTCTGTTTCCTAGTGCCTGTTTGAAGTTCCTGCAGTTTTCCCTGTCAAACCGAGTTGGAGCTAGTACCTCCCCATATATATGTATGGAATGGAGTTTGCAACTGAATAGAAACTTTGTGTTCCCAACAAGCTAGGTAAAGGACGGCTTTCACACACACTTATCTCTCAGAACTGAACAAGTGGAGAGACGTTCGTTCATCTAGCACCAAGGGACCGGGTTTCAGGAGACACTTTTTCTCTGCTTTCTCAGTCTGTTTCCTAGTGCCGGTTTGAAGTTCCTGCAGTTTTCCCTGTCAAACCGAGTTGGAGCTAGTACCTCCCCATATATATGTATGGAATGGAGTTTGCAACTGACAAGAAACTTTGTGTTCCCAACAAGCTAGGTGAAGGACGGCTTTCACACACACTTATCTCTCAGAACTGAGCAAGTGGAGAGACGTTAGTTCATCTAGCACCAATGGAACGGGTTGCAGGAGACACTTTTTCTCTGCTTTCTCAGTCTGTTTCCTAGTGCCGGTTTGAAGCTCCTGCAGTTTTCACTGTAAAACCGAGTTGGAGCTTGTACATCCCCATATATATGTATGGAATGGAGTTTGCAACTGAAAAGAAACTTTGTGTTCCCAACAAGCTAGGTGAAGGACGGCTTTCACACACACTTATCTCTCAGAACAGAGCAAGTGGAGAGACGTTCTTTCATCTAGCACCAAGGGAACTGGTTGCAGGAGACACTTTTTCTCTGTTTTCTCAGTCTGTTTCCTAGTGCCGGTTTGAAGTTCTTGCAGTTTTCACAGTCAAACCGAGTTGGAGCTAGTACCTCCCCATATATATGTATGGAATGGAGTTTGCAACTGAATAGAAACTTTGTGTTCCCAACAAGCTAGGTAAAGGACGGCTTTCACACACACTTATCTCTCAGAACAGAGCAAGTGGAGAGACTTTCGTTCATCTAGCACCAAGGGAACGGGTTGCAGGAGACACTTTTTCTCTGCTTTCTCAGTCTGTTTCCTAGTGCCGGTTTGAAGTTCCTGCAGTTTTCCCTGTCAAACAGAGTTGGAGCTAGTACCTCCCCATATATATGTATGGAATGGAGTTTGCAACTGAAAAGAAACTTTGTGTTCCCAACAAGCTAGGTGAAGGACGGCTTTCACACACACTTATCTCTCAGAACTGAGCAAGTGGAGAGACGTTCGTTCATCTAGCACCAATGGAACGGGTTGCAGGAGACACTTTTTCTCTGCTTTCTCAGTCTGTTTCCTAGTGCCGGTTTGAAGCTCCTGCAGTTTTCACTGTAAAACCGAGTTGGAGCTTGTACATCCCCATATATATGTATGGAATGGAGTTTGCAACTGAAAAGAAACTTTGTGTTCCCAACAAGCTAGGTGAAGGACGGCTTTCACACACACTTATCTCTCAGAACTGAGTAAGTGGAGAGACGTTCGTTCATCTAGCACCAAGGGAACGGGTTTCAGGAGACACTATTTCTCTGCTTTCTCAGTCTGTTTCCTAGTGCCGGTTTGAAGTTCCTGCAGTTTTCACTGTAAAACCGAGTTGGAGCTTGTACCTCCCCATATATATGTATGGAATGGAGTTTGCAACTGAAAAGAAACTTTGTGTTCCCAACAAGCTAGGTGAAGGACGGCTTTCACACACACTTATCTCTCAGAACTGAGCAAGTGGAGAGACGTTCGTTCATCTAGCACCAAGGGAACGGGTTGCAGGAGTCACTTTTCTCTGCTTTCTCAGTCTGTTTCCTAGTGCCGGTTTAAAGTTCCTGCAGTTTTAACTGTAAAACCGAGTTGGAGCTTGTACCTCCCATATATATGTATGGAATGGAATTTGCAACTGAAAAGAAACTTTGTGTTCCCAACAAGCTAGGTGAAGGATGGCTTTCACAGACACTTATCCCTCAGAACTGAGCAAGTGGAGAGACGTTCGTTCATCTAGCACCAAGGGAACGTGTTGCAGGAGACACTTTTTCTCTGCTTTCTCAGTCTGTTTCCTAGTGCCGGTTTGAAGTTCCTGCAGTTTTCACTGTCAAAACGTGTTGGAGCTTGTACCTACCCATATATATGTATGGAATGGAATTTGCAACTGAAAAGAAATTTTCTGTTCCCAACAAGCTAGTTGAAGGACGGCTTTCACACACAATTATCTCTCAGAACTGAGCAAGTGGAGAGACGTTCGTTCATCTAGCACCAAGGGAACGGTTTGCAAGAGACACTTTTCTCTGCTTTCTCAGTATGTTTCCTAGTGCCAGTTTGAAGTTCCTGCAGTTTTCACTGTAAAACCGAGTTGGAGCTTCTACCTCCCCATATATATGTATGGAATGGAGTTTGCAACTGAAAAGAAACTTTGTGTTCCCAACAAGCTAGGTGAAGGACGGCTTTCACACACACTTATCTCTCAGAACAGAGCAAGTGGAGAGACGTTCGTTCATCTAGCACCAAGGGAACGGGTTGCAGGGGACACTTTTTCTCTGCTTTCTCAGTCTGTTTCCTAATGCCAGTTTGAAATTCCTGCAGTTTTCACTGTCAAACCGAGTTGTAGCTTGTACCTCCCCATATATATGTATGGAATGGAGTTTGCAACTGAAAAGAAACTTTGTGTTCCCAACAAGCTAGGTGAAGGACGGCTTTCACACACACTTTTCTCTCAGAACTGAGCAAGTGGAGAGACGTTCGTTCATCTAGCACCAAGGGAACGGGTTTCAGGAGACACTATTTCTCTGCTTTCTCAGTCTGTTTCCTAGTGCCGGTTTGAAGTTCCTGCAGTTTTCACTGTAAAACCGAGTTGGAGCTTGTACCTCCCCATATATATGTATGGAATGGAGTTTGCAACTGAAAAGAAACTTTGTGTTCCCAACAAGCTAGGTGAAGGACGGCTTTCACACACACTTATCTCTCAGAACTGAGCAAGTGGAGAGACGTTCGTTCATCTAGCACCAAGGGAACGGGTTGCAGGAGACACTTTTCTCTGCTTTCTCAGTCTGTTTCCTAGTGCCGGTTTAAAGTTCCTGCAGTTTTAACTGTAAAACCGAGTTGGAGCTTGTACCTCCCATATATATGTATGGAATGGAGTTTGCAACTGAAAAGAAACTTTGTGTTCCCAACAAGCTAGGTGAAGGACGGCTTTCACACACACTTTTCTCTCAGAACTGAGCAAGTGGAGAGACGTTCGTTCATCTAGCACCAAGGGAACGGGTTGCAGGAGACACTTTTTCTCTGCTTTCTCAGTCTGTTTCCTAGTGCCGGTTTGAATTTCCTGCAGTTTTCACTGTCAAACCGAGTTGGAGCTAGTACCTCCCCATATATATGTATGGAATGGAGTTTGCAACTGAAAAGAAACTTTGTGTTCCCAACAAGCTAGGTGAAGGATGGCTTTCACAGACACTTATCCCTCAGTACTGAGCAAGTGGAGAGACGTTCGTTCATCTAGCACCAAGGGAACGGGTTGCAGGAGACACTTTTTCTCTGCTTTCTCAGTCTGTTTCCTAGTGCCGGTTTGAAGTTCCTGCAGTTTTCACTGTCAAAACGTGTTGGAGCTTGTACCTACCCATATATATGTATGGAATGGAATTTGCAACTGAAAAGAAATTTTCTGTTCCCAACAAGCTAGTTGAAGGACGGCTTTCACACACAATTATCTCTCAGAACTGAGCAAGTGGAGAGACGTTCGTTCATCTAGCACCAAGGGAACGGTTTGCAAGAGACACTTTTCTCTGCTTTCTCAGTATGTTTCCTAGTGCCAGTTTGAAGTTCCTGCAGTTTTCACTGTAAAACCGAGTTGGAGCTTCTACCTCCCCATATATATGTATGGAATGGAGTTTGCAACTGAAAAGAAACTTTGTGTTCCCAACAAGCTAGGTGAAGGACGGCTTTCACACACACTTATCTCTCAGAACAGAGCAAGTGGAGAGACGTTCGTTCATCTAGCACCAAGGGAACGGGTTGCAGGGGACACTTTTTCTCTGCTTTCTCAGTCTGTTTCCTAATGCCAGTTTGAAATTCCTGCAGTTTTCACTGTCAAACCGAGTTGTAGCTTGTACCTCCCCATATATATGTATGGAATGGAGTTTGCAACTGAAAAGAAACTTTGTGTTCCCAACAAGCTAGGTGAAGGACGGCTTTCACACACACTTTTCTCTCAGAACTGAGCAAGTGGAGAGACGTTCGTTCATCTAGCACCAAGGGAACGGGTTGCAGGGGACACTTTTTCTCTGCTTTCTCAGTCTGTTTCCTAGTGCCGGATTGAAGTTCCTGCAGTTTTCACTGTAAAACCTTGTTGGAGCTTCTACCTCCAAATAAATATGTATGGAATGGAGTTAGCAACTGAAAAGAAACTTTGTGTTCCCAACAAGCTAGGTGAAGTACGGCTTTCACACACACTTATCTCTCAGAACACAGCAAGTGGAGAGACGTTCGTTCATCTAGCACCAAGGGAACGGGTTGCAGGAGACACTTTTCTCTGCTTTCTCAGTCTGTTTCCTAGTGCCGGTTTAAAGTTCCTGCAGTTTTAACTGTAAAACCGAGTTGGAGCTTCTACCTCCAAATATATATGTATGGAATGGAGTTTGCAACTGAAAAGAAACTTTGTGTTCCCAACAAGCTAGGTGAAGGACGGCTTTCACACACACATATTTTTCAGAACTGAGCAAGTGGAGAGACGTTCGTTCATTTGGCACCAAGGGAACGGTTTGCAGGAGACACTTTTTCTCTGCTTTCTCAGTCTGTTTCCTAGTGCCGGTTAGAAGTTCCTGCAGTTTTCACTGTAAAAACAAGTTGGATCTAGTACCTCCCCATATATATGTATGGAATGGAGTTTGCAACTGAAAAGAAACTTTATGTTCACAACAAGCTAATTGATGGATGGCTTTCACACACACTTATCTCTCAGAACTGAGCAAGTGGAGAGACGTTCGTTCATCTAGCACCAAGGGAACGGGTTGCAGGAGACACTTTTTCTCTGCTTTCTCAGTCTGTTTCCTAGTGCCGGTTTGAAGTTCCTGCAGTTTTCACTGTCAAACCGAGTTGGAGCTAGTACCTCCCCATATATATGTATGGAATGGAGTTTGCAACTGAATAGAAACTTTGTGTTCCCAACAAGCTAGGTAAAGGACGGCTTTCACACACACATATCTCTCAGAACTGAGCAAGTGGAGAGACGTTCGTTCATCTAGCACCAAGGGAACGGGTTGCAGGAGACACTTTTTCTCTGCTTTCTCAGTCTGTTTCCTAGTGCCGGTTTGAAGTTCCTGCAGTTTTAACTGTAAAACCGAGTTGGAGCTAGTACCTCCCCATATATATGTATGGAATGGAGTTTGCAACTGAAAAGAAACTTTGTGTTCCCAACAAGCTAGGTGAAGGACGGCTTTCACACACACTTATCTCTCAGAACTGAGCAAGTGGAGAGACGTTCGTTCATCTAGCACCAATGGAACGGGTTGCAGGAGACACTTTTTCTCTGCTTTCTCAGTCTGTTTCCTAGTGCCGGTTTGAAGCTCCTGCAGTTTTCACTGTAAAACGGAGTTGGAGCTTGTACATCCCCATATATAAGTATGGAATGGAGTTTGCAACTGAAAAGAAACTTTGTGTTCCCAACAAGCTAGGTGAAGGACGGCTTTCACACACACTTATCTCTCAGAACTGAGCAAGTGGAGAGACGTTCGTTCATCTAGCACCAAGTGAACGGGTTGCAGGAGACACTATTTCTCTGCATTCTCATTCTGTTTCCTAGTGCCGGTTTGAAGTTCCTGCAGTTTTAACTGTAAAACCGAGTTGGAGCTTGTACCTCCCCATATATAGGTATGGAATGGAGTTTGCAACTGAAAAGAAACTTTGTGTTCCCAACAAGCTATGTGAAGGGCGGCTTTCACACACACTTATCTCTCAGAACTGAGCAAGAGGAGAGACGTTCGTTCATCTAGCACCAAGGGAACGGGTTGCAGGAGACACTTATTCTCTGCTTTCTCAGTCTGTTTCCTAGTGCCGGTTTGAAGTTCCTGCAGTTTTCACTGTAAAAAAAATTTGGATCTAGTACCTCCCCATACATATGTATGGAATGGAGTTTGCAACTGAAAAGAAACTTTGTGTTCACAGCAAGCTAGGTGAAGGACGGCTTTCACACACACTTATCTCTCAGAACTGAGCAAGTGGAGAGACGTTCGTTCATCTAGCACCAAGGGAACGGGTTGCAGGAGACACTTTTTCTCTGCTTTCTCAGTCTGTTTCCTAGTGCCTGTTTGAAGTTCCTGCAGTTTTCCCTGTCAAACCGAGTTGGAGCTAGTACCTCCCCATATATATGTATGGAATGGAGTTTGCAACTGAATAGAAACTTTGTGTTCCCAACAAGCTAGGTAAAGGACGGCTTTCACACACACTTATCTCTCAGAACTGAACAAGTGGAGAGACGTTCGTTCATCTAGCACCAAGGGACCGGGTTTCAGGAGACACTTTTTCTCTGCTTTCTCAGTCTGTTTCCTAGTGCCGGTTTGAAGTTCCTGCAGTTTTCCCTGTCAAACCGAGTTGGAGCTAGTACCTCCCCATATATATGTATGGAATGGAGTTTGCAACTGACAAGAAACTTTGTGTTCCCAACAAGCTAGGTGAAGGACGGCTTTCACACACACTTATCTCTCAGAACTGAGCAAGTGGAGAGACGTTAGTTCATCTAGCACCAATGGAACGGGTTGCAGGAGACACTTTTTCTCTGCTTTCTCAGTCTGTTTCCTAGTGCCGGTTTGAAGCTCCTGCAGTTTTCACTGTAAAACCGAGTTGGAGCTTGTACATCCCCATATATATGTATGGAATGGAGTTTGCAACTGAAAAGAAACTTTGTGTTCCCAACAAGCTAGGTGAAGGACGGCTTTCACACACACTTATCTCTCAGAACAGAGCAAGTGGAGAGACGTTCTTTCATCTAGCACCAAGGGAACTGGTTGCAGGAGACACTTTTTCTCTGTTTTCTCAGTCTGTTTCCTAGTGCCGGTTTGAAGTTCTTGCAGTTTTCACAGTCAAACCGAGTTGGAGCTAGTACCTCCCCATATATATGTATGGAATGGAGTTTGCAACTGAATAGAAACTTTGTGTTCCCAACAAGCTAGGTAAAGGACGGCTTTCACACACACTTATCTCTCAGAACAGAGCAAGTGGAGAGACGTTCGTTCATCTAGCACCAAGGGAACGGGTTGCAGGAGACACTTTTTCTCTGCTTTCTCAGTCTGTTTCCTAGTGCCGGTTTGAAGTTCCTGCAGTTTTCCCTGTCAAACAGAGTTGGAGCTAGTACCTCCCCATATATATGTATGGAATGGAGTTTGCAACTGAAAAGAAACTTTGTGTTCCCAACAAGCTAGGTGAAGGACGGCTTTCACACACACTTATCTCTCAGAACTGAGCAAGTGGAGAGACGTTCGTTCATCTAGCACCAATGGAACGGGTTGCAGGAGACACTTTTTCTCTGCTTTCTCAGTCTGTTTCCTAGTGCCGGTTTGAAGCTCCTGCAGTTTTCACTGTAAAACCGAGTTGGAGCTTGTACCTCCCCATATATATGTATGGAATGGAGTTTGCAACTGAAAAGAAACTTTGTGTTCCCAACAAGCTAGGTGAAGGACGGCTTTCACACACACTTATCTCTCAGAACTGAGCAAGTGGAGAGACGTTCGTTCATCTAGCACCAAGGGAACGGGTTGCAGGAGTCACTTTTCTCTGCTTTCTCAGTCTGTTTCCTAGTGCCGGTTTAAAGTTCCTGCAGTTTTAACTGTAAAACCGAGTTGGAGCTTGTACCTCCCATATATATGTATGGAATGGAATTTGCAACTGAAAAGAAACTTTGTGTTCCCAACAAGCTAGGTGAAGGATGGCTTTCACAGACACTTATCCCTCAGAACTGAGCAAGTGGAGAGACGTTCGTTCATCTAGCACCAAGGGAACGTGTTGCAGGAGACACTTTTTCTCTGCTTTCTCAGTCTGTTTCCTAGTGCCGGTTTGAAGTTCCTGCAGTTTTCACTGTCAAAACGTGTTGGAGCTTGTACCTACCCATATATATGTATGGAATGGAATTTGCAACTGAAAAGAAATTTTCTGTTCCCAACAAGCTAGTTGAAGGACGGCTTTCACACACAATTATCTCTCAGAACTGAGCAAGTGGAGAGACGTTCGTTCATCTAGCACCAAGGGAACGGTTTGCAAGAGACACTTTTCTCTGCTTTCTCAGTATGTTTCCTAGTGCCAGTTTGAAGTTCCTGCAGTTTTCACTGTAAAACCGAGTTGGAGCTTCTACCTCCCCATATATATGTATGGAATGGAGTTTGCAACTGAAAAGAAACTTTGTGTTCCCAACAAGCTAGGTGAAGGACGGCTTTCACACACACTTATCTCTCAGAACAGAGCAAGTGGAGAGACGTTCGTTCATCTAGCACCAAGGGAACGGGTTGCAGGGGACACTTTTTCTCTGCTTTCTCAGTCTGTTTCCTAATGCCAGTTTGAAATTCCTGCAGTTTTCACTGTCAAACCGAGTTGTAGCTTGTACCTCCCCATATATATGTATGGAATGGAGTTTGCAACTGAAAAGAAACTTTGTGTTCCCAACAAGCTAGGTGAAGGACGGCTTTCACACACACTTTTCTCTCAGAACTGAGCAAGTGGAGAGACGTTCGTTCATCTAGCACCAAGGGAACGGGTTTCAGGAGACACTATTTCTCTGCTTTCTCAGTCTGTTTCCTAGTGCCGGTTTGAAGTTCCTGCAGTTTTCACTGTAAAACCGAGTTGGAGCTTGTACCTCCCCATATATATGTATGGAATGGAGTTTGCAACTGAAAAGAAACTTTGTGTTCCCAACAAGCTAGGTGAAGGACGGCTTTCACACACACTTATCTCTCAGAACTGAGCAAGTGGAGAGACGTTCGTTCATCTAGCACCAAGGGAACGGGTTGCAGGAGACACTTTTCTCTGCTTTCTCAGTCTGTTTCCTAGTGCCGGTTTAAAGTTCCTGCAGTTTTAACTGTAAAACCGAGTTGGAGCTTGTACCTCCCATATATATGTATGGAATGGAGTTTGCAACTGAAAAGAAACTTTGTGTTCCCAACAAGCTAGGTGAAGGACGGCTTTCACACACACTTTTCTCTCAGAACTGAGCAAGTGGAGAGACGTTCGTTCATCTAGCACCAAGGGAACGGGTTGCAGGAGACACTTTTTCTCTGCTTTCTCAGTCTGTTTCCTAGTGCCGGTTTGAATTTCCTGCAGTTTTCACTGTCAAACCGAGTTGGAGCTAGTACCTCCCCATATATATGTATGGAATGGAGTTTGCAACTGAAAAGAAACTTTGTGTTCCCAACAAGCTAGGTGAAGGATGGCTTTCACAGACACTTATCCCTCAGTACTGAGCAAGTGGAGAGACGTTCGTTCATCTAGCACCAAGGGAACGGGTTGCAGGAGACACTTTTTCTCTGCTTTCTCAGTCTGTTTCCTAGTGCCGGTTTGAAGTTCCTGCAGTTTTCACTGTCAAAACGTGTTGGAGCTTGTACCTACCCATATATATGTATGGAATGGAATTTGCAACTGAAAAGAAATTTTCTGTTCCCAACAAGCTAGTTGAAGGACGGCTTTCACACACAATTATCTCTCAGAACTGAGCAAGTGGAGAGACGTTCGTTCATCTAGCACCAAGGGAACGGTTTGCAAGAGACACTTTTCTCTGCTTTCTCAGTATGTTTCCTAGTGCCAGTTTGAAGTTCCTGCAGTTTTCACTGTAAAACCGAGTTGGAGCTTCTACCTCCCCATATATATGTATGGAATGGAGTTTGCAACTGAAAAGAAACTTTGTGTTCCCAACAAGCTAGGTGAAGGACGGCTTTCACACACACTTATCTCTCAGAACAGAGCAAGTGGAGAGACGTTCGTTCATCTAGCACCAAGGGAACGGGTTGCAGGGGACACTTTTTCTCTGCTTTCTCAGTCTGTTTCCTAATGCCAGTTTGAAATTCCTGCAGTTTTCACTGTCAAACCGAGTTGTAGCTTGTACCTCCCCATATATATGTATGGAATGGAGTTTGCAACTGAAAAGAAACTTTGTGTTCCCAACAAGCTAGGTGAAGGACGGCTTTCACACACACTTTTCTCTCAGAACTGAGCAAGTGGAGAGACGTTCGTTCATCTAGCACCAAGGGAACGGGTTGCAGGGGACACTTTTTCTCTGCTTTCTCAGTCTGTTTCCTAGTGCCGGATTGAAGTTCCTGCAGTTTTCACTGTAAAACCTTGTTGGAGCTTCTACCTCCAAATAAATATGTATGGAATGGAGTTAGCAACTGAAAAGAAACTTTGTGTTCCCAACAAGCTAGGTGAAGTACGGCTTTCACACACACTTATCTCTCAGAACACAGCAAGTGGAGAGACGTTCGTTCATCTAGCACCAAGGGAACGGGTTGCAGGAGACACATTTCTCTGCTTTCTCAGTCTGTTTCCTAGTGCCGGTTTAAAGTTCCTGCAGTTTTAACTGTAAAACCGAGTTGGAGCTTCTACCTCCAAATATATATGTATGGAATGGAGTTTGCAACTGAAAAGAAACTTTGTGTTCCCAACAAGCTAGGTGAAGGACGGCTTTCACACACACATATTTTTCAGAACTGAGCAAGTGGAGAGACGTTCGTTCATTTGGCACCAAGGGAACGGTTTGCAGGAGACACTTTTTCTCTGCTTTCTCAGTCTGTTTCCTAGTGCCGGTTAGAAGTTCCTGCAGTTTTCACTGTAAAAACAAGTTGGATCTAGTACCTCCCCATATATATGTATGGAATGGAGTTTGCAACTCAAAAGAAACTTTATGTTCACAACAAGCTAATTGATGGATGGCTTTCACACACACTTATCTCTCAGAACTGAGCAAGTGGAGAGACGTTCGTTCATCTAGCACCAATGGAACGGGTTGCAGGAGACACTTTTTCTCTGCTTTCTCAGTCTGTTTCCTAGGGCCGGTTTGAAGTTCCTGCAGTTTTCACTGTCAAACCGAGTTGGAGCTAGTACCTCCCCATATATATGTATGGAATGGAGTTTGCAACTGAATAGAAACTTTGTGTTCCCAACAAGCTAGGTAAAGGACGGCTTTCACACACACTTATCTCTCAGAACTGAGCAAGTGGAGAGACGTTCGTTCATCTAGCACCAAGGGAACGGGTTGCAGGAGACACTTTTTCTCTGCTTTCTCAGTCTGTTTCCTAGTGCCGGTTTGAAGTTCCTGCAGTTTTAACTGTAAAACCGAGTTGGAGCTAGTACCTCCCCATATATATGTATGGAATGGAGTTTGCAACTGAAAAGAAACTTTGTGTTCCCAACAAGCTAGGTGAAGGACGGCTTTCACACACACATATTTCTCAGAACTGAGCAAGTGGAGAGACGTTCGTTCATCTAGCACCAAGGGAACGGTTTGCAGGAGACACTTTTTCTCTGCTTTCTCAGTCTGTTTCCTAGTGCCGGTTAGAAGTTCCTGCAGTTTTCACTGTAAAAACAAGTTGGATCTAGTACCTCCCCATATATATGTATGGAATGGAGTTTGCAACTGAAAAGAAACTTTATGTTCACAACAAGCTAATTGATGGATGGCTTTCACACACACTTATCTCTCAGAACTGAGCAAGTGGAGAGACGTTCGTTCATCTAGCACCAAGGGAACGGGTTGCAGGAGACACTTTTTCTCTGCTTTCTCAGTCTGTTTCCTAGTGCCGGTTTGAATTTCCTGCAGTTTTCACTGTCAAACCGAGTTGGAGCTAGTACCTCCCCATATATATGTATGGAATGGAGTTTGCAACTGAATAGAAACTTTGTGTTCCCAACAAGCTAGGTAAAGGACGGCTTTCACACACACTTATCTCTCAGAACTGAGCAAGTGGAGAGACGTTCGTTCATCTAGCACCAAGGGAACGGGTTGCAGGAGACACTTTTTCTCTGCTTTCTCAGTCTGTTTCCTAGTGCCGGTTTGAAGTTCCTGCAGTTTTAACTGTAAAACCGAGTTGGAGCTAGTACCTCCCCATATATATGTATGGAATGGAGTTTGCAACTGAAAAGAAACTTTGTGTTCCCAACAAGCTAGGTGAAGGACGGCTTTCACACACACTTATCTCTCAGAACTGAGCAAGTGGAGAGACGTTCGTTCATCTAGCACCAATGGAACGGGTTGCAGGAGACACTTTTTCTCTGCTTTCTCAGTCTGTTTCCTAGTGCCGGTTTGAAGCTCCTGCAGTTTTCACTGTAAAACGGAGTTGGAGCTTGTACATCCCCATATATAAGTATGGAATGGAGTTTGCAACTGAAAAGAAACTTTGTGTTCCCAACAAGCTAGGTGAAGGACGGCTTTCACACACACTTATCTCTCAGAACTGAGCAAGTGGAGAGACGTTCGTTCATCTAGCACCAAGTGAGCGGGTTGCAGGAGACACTATTTCTCTGCATTCTCATTCTGTTTCCTAGTGCCGGTTTGAAGTTCCTGCAGTTTTAACTGTAAAACCGAGTTGGAGCTTGTACCTCCCCATATATAGGTATGGAATGGAGTTTGCAACTGAAAAGAAACTTTGTGTTCCCAACAAGCTATGTGAAGGGCGGCTTTCACACACACTTATCTCTCAGAACTGAGCAAGAGGAGAGACGTTCGTTCATCTAGCACCAAGGGAACGGGTTGCAGGAGACACTTATTCTCTGCTTTCTCAGTCTGTTTCCTAGTGCCGGTTTGAAGTTCCTGCAGTTTTCACTGTAAAAAAAATTTGGATCTAGTACCTCCCCATACATATGTATGGAATGGAGTTTGCAACTGAAAAGAAACTTTGTGTTCACAGCAAGCTAGGTGAAGGACGGCTTTCACACACACTTATCTCTCAGAACTGAGCAAGTGGAGAGACGTTCGTTCATCTAGCACCAAGGGAACGGGTTGCAGGAGACACTTTTTCTCTGCTTTCTCAGTCTGTTTCCTAGTGCCTGTTTGAAGTTCCTGCAGTTTTCCCTGTCAAACCGAGTTGGAGCTAGTACCTCCCCATATATATGTATGGAATGGAATTTGCAACTGAATAGAAACTTTGTGTTCCCAACAAGCTAGGTAAAGGACGGCTTTCACACACACTTATCTCTCAGAACTGAACAAGTGGAGAGACGTTCGTTCATCTAGCACCAAGGGACCGGGTTTCAGGAGACACTTTTTCTCTGCTTTCTCAGTCTGTTTCCTAGTGCCGGTTTGAAGTTCCTGCAGTTTTCCCTGTCAAACCGAGTTGGAGCTAGTACCTCCCCATATATATGTATGGAATGGAGTTTGCAACTGACAAGAAACTTTGTGTTCCCAACAAGCTAGGTGAAGGACGGCTTTCACACACACTTATCTCTCAGAACTGAGCAAGTGGAGAGACGTTAGTTCATCTAGCACCAATGGAACGGGTTGCAGGAGACACTTTTTCTCTGCTTTCTCAGTCTGTTTCCTAGTGCCGGTTTGAAGCTCCTGCAGTTTTCACTGTAAAACCGAGTTGGAGCTTGTACATCCCCATATATATGTATGGAATGGAGTTTGCAACTGAAAAGAAACTTTGTGTTCCCAACAAGCTAGGTGAAGGACGGCTTTCACACACACTTATCTCTCAGAACAGAGCAAGTGGAGAGACGTTCGTTCATCTAGCACCAAGGGAACGGGTTGCAGGAGACACTTTTTCTCTGCTTTCTCAGTCTGTTTCCTAGTGCCGGTTTGAAGTTCTTGCAGTTTTCACAGTCAAACCGAGTTGGAGCTAGTACCTCCCCATATATATGTATGGAATGGAGTTTGCAACTGAATAGAAACTTTGTGTTCCCAACAAGCTAGGTAAAGGACGGCTTTCACACACACTTATCTCTCAGAACAGAGCAAGTGGAGAGACGTTCGTTCATCTAGCACCAAGGGAACGGGTTGCAGGAGACACTTTTTCTCTGCTTTCTCAGTCTGTTTCCTAGTGCCGGTTTGAAGTTCCTGCAGTTTTCCCTGTCAAACAGAGTTGGAGCTAGTACCTCCCCATATATATGTATGGAATGGAGTTTGCAACTGAAAAGAAACTTTGTGTTCCCAACAAGCTAGGTGAAGGACGGCTTTCACACACACTTATCTCTCAGAACTGAGCAAGTGGAGAGACGTTCGTTCATCTAGCACCAATGGAACGGGTTGCAGGAGACACTTTTTCTCTGCTTTCTCAGTCTGTTTCCTAGTGCCGGTTTGAAGCTCCTGCAGTTTTCACTGTAAAACCGAGTTGGAGCTTGTACATCCCCATATATATGTATGGAATGGAGTTTGCAACTGAAAAGAAACTTTGTGTTCCCAACAAGCTAGGTGAAGGACGGCTTTCACACACACTTATCTCTCAGAACTGAGCAAGTGGAGAGACGTTCGTTCATCTAGCACCAAGGGAACGGGTTTCAGGAGACACTTTTTCTCTGCTTTCTCAGTCTGTTTCCTAGTGCCGGTTTGAAGTTCCTGCAGTTTTCACTGTAAAACCGAGTTGGAGCTTGTACCTCCCCATATATATGTATGGAATGGAGTTTGCAACTGAAAAGAAACTTTGTGTTCCCAACAAGCTAGGTGAAGGACGGCTTTCACACACACTTATCTCTCAGAACTGAGCAAGTGGAGAGACGTTCGTTCATCTAGCACCAAGGGAACGGGTTGCAGGAGACACTTTTCTCTGCTTTCTCAGTCTGTTTCCTAGTGCCGGTTTAAAGTTCCTGCAGTTTTAACTGTAAAACCGAGTTGGAGCTTGTACCTCCCATATATATGTATGGAATGGAGTTTGCAACTGAAAAGAAACTTTGTGTTCCCAACAAGCTAGGTGAAGGACGGCTTTCACACACACTTATCTCTCAGAACTGAGCAAGTGGAGAGACGTTCGTTCATCTAGCACCAAGGGAACGGGTTGCAGGAGACACTTTTTCTCTGCTTTCTCAGTCTGTTTCCTAGTGCCGGTTTGAATTTCCTGCAGTTTTCACTGTCAAACCGAGTTGGAGCTAGTACCTCCCCATATATATGTATGGAATGGAGTTTGCAACTGAAAAGAAACTTTGTGTTCCCAACAAGCTAGGTGAAGGATGGCTTTCACAGACACTTATCCCTCAGAACTGAGCAAGTGGAGAGACGTTCGTTCATCTAGCACCAAGGGAACGGGTTGCAGGAGACACTTTTTCTCTGCTTTCTCAGTCTGTTTCCTAGTGCCGGTTTGAAGTTCCTGCAGTTTTCACTGTCAAAACGTGTTGGAGCTTGTACCTACCCATATATATGTATGGAATGGAATTTGCAACTGAAAAGAAATTTTCTGTTCCCAACAAGCTAGTTGAAGGACGGCTTTCACACACAATTATCTCTCAGAACTGAGCAAGTGGAGAGACGTTCGTTCATCTAGCACCAAGGGAACGGATTGCAAGAGACACTTTTCTCTGCTTTCTCAGTATGTTTCCTAGTGCCAGTTTGAAGTTCCTGCAGTTTTCACTGTAAAACCGAGTTGGAGCTTCTACCTCCCCATATATATGTATGGAATGGAGTTTGCAACTGAAAAGAAACTTTGTGTTCCCAACAAGCTAGGTGAAGGACGGCTTTCACACACACTTATCTCTCAGAACAGAGCAAGTGGAGAGACGTTCGTTCATCTAGCACCAAGGGAACGGGTTGCAGGGGACACTTTTTCTCTGCTTTCTCAGTCTGTTTCCTAATGCCAGTTTGAAATTCCTGCAGTTTTCACTGTCAAACCGAGTTGTAGCTTGTACCTCCCCATATATATGTATGGAATGGAGTTTGCAACTGAAAAGAAACTTTGTGTTCCCAACAAGCTAGGTGAAGGACGGCTTTCACACACACTTTTCTCTCAGAACTGAGCAAGTGGAGAGACGTTCGTTCATCTAGCACCAAGGGAACGGGTTGCAGGGGACACTTTTTCTCTGCTTTCTCAGTCTGTTTCCTAGTGCCGGATTGAAGTTCCTGCAGTTTTCACTGTAAAACCTTGTTGGAGCTTCTACCTCCAAATAAATATGTATGGAATGGAGTTAGCAACTGAAAAGAAACTTTGTGTTCCCAACAAGCTAGGTGAAGGACGGCTTTCACACACACTTATCTCTCAGAACAGAGCAAGTGGAGAGACGTTCGTTCATCTAGCACCAAGGGAACGGGTTGCAGGAGTCACTTTTTCTCTGCATTCTCAGTCTGTTCCCTAGTGCCGGTTTGAAGTTCCTGCAGTTTTCACTGTAAAACCGAGTTGGAGCTTGTACCTCCCCTTATATATGTATGGAATGGGGTTTGCAACTGAAAAGAAACTTTGTGTTCCCAACAAGCTAGGTGAAGGACGGCTTTCACACACACTTATCTCTCAGAACTGAGCAAGTGGAGAGACGTTCGTTCATCTAGCACCAATGGAACGGGTTGCAGGAGACACTTTTTCTCTGCTTTCTCAGTCTGTTTCCTAGCGCCGGTTTGAAGTTCTTGCAGTTTTCACCGTCAAACCGAGTTGGAGCTTGTACATCCCCATATATATGTATGGAATGGAGTTTGCAACTGAAAAGAAACTTTGTGTTCCCAACAAGCTAGGTGAAGGACGGCTTTCAAACACACTTATCTCTCAGAACTGAGCAAGTGGAGAGACGTTCGTTCATCTAGCACCAAGGGAACGGGTTGGAGGAGACACTTTTTCTCTGCTTTCTCAGTCTGTTTCCTAGTGCCGGTTTGAAGTTCTTGCAGTTTTCACTGTCAAACCGAGTTGGAGCTAGTACCTCCCCATATATATGTATGGAATGGAGTTTGCAACTGAATAGAAACTTTGTGTTCCCAACAAGCTAGGTAAAGGACGGCTTTCACACACACTTATCTCTCAGAACAGAGCAAGTGGAGAGACGTTCGTTCATCTAGCACCAAGGGAACGGGTTGCAGGAGACACATTTTCTCTGCTTTCTCAGTCTGTTTCCTAGTGCCGGTTTGAAGTTCCTGCAGTTTTCCCTGTCAAACCGAGTTAGAGCTAGTACCTCCCCATATATATGTATGGAATGGAGTTTGCAACTGAAAAGAAACTTTGTGTTCCCAACAAGCTAGGTGAAGGACGGCTTTCACACACACTTATCTCTCAGAACAGAGCAAGTGGAGAGACGTTCGTTCATCTAGCACCAAGGGAACGGGTTGCAGGAGACACTTTTTCTCTGCTTTCTCAGTCTGTTTCCTAGTGCCGGTTTGAAGCTCCTGCAGTTTTCACTGTAAAACCGAGTTGGAGCTTGTACATCCCCATATATATGTATGGAATGGAGTTTGCAACTGAAAAGAAACTTTGTGTTCCCAACAAGCTAGGTGAAGGACGGCTTTCACACACACTTATCTCTCAGAACTGAGCAAGTGGAGAGACGTTCGTTCATCTAGCACCAAGGGAACGGGTTGCAGGAGACACTATTTCTCTGCTTTCTCAGTCTGTTTCCTAGTGCCGGTTTGAAGTTCCTGCAGTTTTCACTGTAAAACCGAGTTGGAGCTTGTACCTCCCCATATATATGTATGGAATGGAGTTTGCAACTGAAAAGAAACTTTGTGTTCCCAACAAGCTAGGTGAAGGACGGCTTTCACACACACTTATCTCTCAGAACAGAGCAAGTGGAGAGACGTTCATTCATCTAGCACCAAGGGAACGGGTTGCAGGAGACACTTTTACTCTGCTTTCTCAGTCTGTTTTCTAGTTCCGGTTTGAAGTTCCTGCAGTTTTCACTGTAAAACAGAGTTGGAGCTTCTACCTCCAAATATATATGTATGGAATGGAGTTGGCAACTGAAAAGAAACTTTGTGTTCCCATCAAGCTAGGTGAAGGACGGCTTTCACACACACATATTTCTCAGAACTGAGCAAGTGGAGAGACGTTCGTTCATCTAGCACCAAGGGAACGGGTTGCAGGAGACACTTTTTCTCTGCTTTCTCAGTCTGTTTCCTAGTGCCGGTTTGAAGTTCCTGCAGCTTTCACTGTAAAAAAAATTTGGATCTAGTACCTCCCCATACATATGTATGGAATGGAGTTTGCAACTGAAAAGAAACTTTGTGTTCACAGCAAGCTAGGTGAAGGACGGCTTTCACACACACATATCTCTCAGAACTGAGCAAGTGGAGAGACGTTCGTTCATCTAGCACCAAGGGAACGGGTTGCAGGAGACACTTTTTCTCTGCTTTCTCAGTCTGTTTCCTAGTGCCTGTTTGAAGTTCCTGCAGTTTTCCCTGTCAAACCGAGTTGGAGCTAGTACCTCCCCATATATATGTATGGAATGGAGTTTGCAACTGAATAGAAACTTTGTGTTCCCAACAAGCTAGGTAAAGGACGGCTTTCACACACACTTATCTCTCAGAACTGAGCAAGTGGAGAGACGTTCGTTCATCTAGCACCAAGGGACCGGGTTTCAGGAGACACTTTTTCTCTGCTTTCTCAGTCTGTTTCCTAGTGCCGGTTTGAAGTTCCTGCAGTTTTCCCTGTCAAACCGAGTTGGAGCTAGTACCTCCCCATATATATGTATGGAATGGAGTTTGCAACTGACAAGAAACTTTGTGTTCCCAACAAGCTAGGTGAAGGACGGCTTTCACACACACTTATCTCTCAGAACTGAGCAAGTGGAGAGACGTTCGTTCATCTAGCACCAATGGAACGGGTTGCAGGAGACACTTTTTCTCTGCTTTCTCAGTCTGTTTCCTAGTGCCGGTTTGAAGCTCCTGCAGTTTTCACTGTAAAACCGAGTTGGAGCTTGTACATCCCCATATATATGTATGGAATGGAGTTTGCAACTGAAAAGAAACTTTGTGTTCCCAACAAGCTAGGTGAAGGACGGCTTTCACACACACTTATCTCTCAGAACTGAGCAAGTGGAGAGACGTTCGTTCATCTAGCACCAAGGGAACGGGTTGCAGGAGACACTTTTTCTCTGCTTTCTCAGTCTGTTTCCTAGTGCCGGTTTGAAGTTCTTGCAGTTTTCACAGTCAAACCGAGTTGGAGCTAGTACCTCCCCATATATATGTATGGAATGGAGTTTGCAACTGAATAGAAACTTTGTGTTCCCAACAAGCTAGGTAAAGGGCTTCTTTCACACACACTTATCTCTCAGAACAGAGCAAGTGGAGAGACGTTCGTTCACCTAGCACCAAGGGAACGGGTTGCAGGAGACACTTTTTCTCTGCTTTCTCAGTCTGTTTCCTAGTGCCGGTTTGAAGTTCCTGCAGTTTTCCCTGTCAAACTGAGTTGGAGCTAGTACCTCCCCATATATATGTATGGAATGGAGTTTGCAACTGAAAAGAAACTTTGTGTTCCCAACAAGCTAGGTGAAGGACGGCTTTCACACACACTTATCTCTCAGAACTGAGCAAGTGGAGAGACGTTCGTTCATCTAGCACCAATGGAACGGGTTGCAGGAGACACTTTTTCTCTGCTTTCTCAGTCTGTTTCCTAGTGCCGGTTTGAAGCTCCTGCAGTTTTCACTGTAAAACCGAGTTGGAGCTTGTACATCCCCATATATATGTATGGAATGGAGTTTGCAACTGAAAAGAAACTTTGTGTTCCAAACAAGCTAGGTGAAGGACGGCTTTCACACACACTTATCTCTCAGAACTGAGCAAGTGGAGAGACGTTCGTTCATCTAGCACCAAGGGAACGGGTTTCAGGAGACACTTTTTCTCTGCTTTCTCAGTCTGTTTCCTAGTGCCGGTTTGAAGTTCCTGCAGTTTTAACTGTAAAACCGAGTTGGAGCTTGTACCTCCCCATATATATGTATGGAATGGAGTTTGCAACTGAAAAGAAACTTTGTGTTCCCAACAAGCTAGGTGAAGGACGGCTTTCACACACACTTATCTCTCAGAACTGAGCAAGTGGAGAGACGTTCGTTCATCTAGCACCAAGGGAACGGGTTGCAGGAGACACTATTTCTCTGCTTTCTCAGTCTGTTTCCTAGTGCCGGTTTAAAGTTCCTGCAGTTTTAACTGTAAAACCGAGTTGGAGCTTGTACCTCCCATATATATGTATGGAATGGAGTTTGCAACTGAAAAGAAACTTTGTGTTCCCAACAAGCTAGGTGAAGGACGGCTTTCACACACACTTATCTCTCAGAAATGAGCAAGTGGAGAGACGTTCGTTCATCTAGCACCAAGGGAACGGGTTGCAGGAGACACTATTTCTCTGCTTTCTCAGTCTGTTTCCTAGTGCCGGTTTGAATTTCCTGCAGTTTTCACTGTCAAACCGAGTTGGAGCTAGTACCTCCCCATATATATGTATGGAATGGAGTTTGCAACTGAAAAGAAATTTTCTGTTCCCAACAAGCTAGTTGAAGGACGGCTTTCACACACAATTATCTCTCAGAACTGAGCAAGTGGAGAGACGTTCGTTCATCTAGCACCAAGGGAACGGTTTGCAAGAGACAATTTTCTCTGCTTTCTCAGTATGTTTCCTAGTGCCAGTTTGAAGTTCCTGCAGTTTTCACTGTAAAACATAGTTGGAGCTTCTACCTCCCCATATATATGTATGGATGGAGTTTGCAACTGAAAAGAAACTTTGTGTTCCCAACAAGCTAGGTGAAGGACGGCTTTCACACACACTTATCTCTCAGAACAGAGCAAGTGGAGAGACGTTCGTTCATCTAGCACCAAGGGAACGGGTTGCAGGGGACACTTTTTCTCTGCTTTCTCAGTCTGTTTCCTAGTGCCAGTTTGAAATTCCTGCAGTTTTCACTGTCAAACCGAGTTGTAGCTTGTACCTCCCCATATATATGTATGGAATGGAGTTTGCAACTGAAAAGAAACTTTGTGTTCCCAACAAGCTAGGTGAAGGACGGCTTTCACACACACTTTTCTCTCAGAACTGAGGAAGTGGAGAGACGTTCGTTCATCTAGCACCAAGGGAACGGGTTGCAGGGGACACTTTTTCTCTGCTTTCTCAGTCTGTTTCCTAGTGCCGGTTTGAAGTTCCTGCAGTTTTCACTGTAAAACCTTGTTGGAGCTTCTACCTCCAAATAAATATGTATGGAATGGAGTTAGCAACTGAAAAGAAACTTTGTGTTCCCAACAAGCTAGGTGAAGGACGGCTTTCACACACACTTATCTCTCAGAACAGAGCAAGTGGAGAGACGTTCGTTCATCTAGCACCAAGGGAACGGGTTGCAGGAGACACTGTTTCTCTGCATTCTCAGTCTGTTTCCTAGTGCCGGTTTGAAGTTCCTGCAGTTTTCACTGTAAAACCGAGTTGGAGCTTGTACCTCCCCTTATATATGTATGGAATGGAGTTTGCAACTTAAAAGAAACTTTGTGTTCCCAACAAGCTAGGTGAAGGACGGCTTTCACACACACTTATCTCTCAGAACTGAGCAAGTGGAGAGACGTTCGTTCATCTAGCACCAATGGAACGGGTTGCAGGAGACACTTTTTCTCTGCTTTCTCAGTCTGTTTCCTAGTGCCGGTTTGAAGCTCCTGCAGTTTTCACTGTAAAACCGTGTTGGAGCTTGTACATCCCCATATATATGTATGGAATGGAGTTTGCAACTGAAAAGAAACTTTGTGTTCCCAACAAGCTAGGTGAAGGACGGCTTTCAAACACACTTATCTCTCAGAACTGAACAAGTGGAGAGACGTTCGTTCATCTAGCACCAAGGGAACGGGTTGGAGGAGACACTTTTTCTCTGCTTTCTCAGTCTGTTTCCTAGTGCCGGTTTGAAGTTCTTGCAGTTTTCACTGTCAAACCGAGTTGGAGCTAGTACCTCCCCATATATATGTATGGAATGGAGTTTGCAACTGAATAGAAACTTTGTGTTCCCAACAAGCTAGGTAAAGGACGGCTTTCACACACACTTATCTCTCAGAACAGAGCAAGTGGAGAGACGTTCGTTCATCTAGCACCAAGGGAACGGGTTGCAGGAGACACATTTTCTCTGCTTTCTCAGTCTGTTTCCTAGTGCCGGTTTGAAGTTCCTGCAGTTTTCCCTGTCAAACCGAGTTGGAGCTAGTACCTCCCCATATATATGTATGGAATGGAGTTTGCAACTGAAAAGAAGCTTTGTGTTCCCAACAAGCTAGGTGAAGGACGGCTTTCACACACACTTATCTCTCAGAACTGAGCAAGTGGAGAGACGTTCGTTCATCTAGCACCAAGGGAACGGGTTGCAGGAGACACTATTTCTCTGCTTTCTCAGTCTGTTTCCTAGTGCCGGTTTAAAGTTCCTGCAGTTTTAACTGTAAAACCGAGTTGGAGCTTGTACCTCCCATATATATGTATGGAATGGAGTTTGCAACTGAAAAGAAACTTTGTGTTCCCAACAAGCTAGGTGAAGGACGGCTTTCACACACACTTATCTCTCAGAACAGAGCAAGTGGAGAGACGTTCGTTCATCTAGCACCAAGGGAACGGGTTGCAGGAGACACTTTTTCTCTGCTTTCTCAGTCTGTTTCCTAGTGCCGGTTTGAATTTCCTGCAGTTTTCACTGTCAAACCGAGTTGGAGCTTGTACCTCCCCATATATATGTATGGAATGGAGTTTGCAACTGAAAAGAAACTTTGTGTTCCCAACAAGCTAGGTGAAGGACGGCATTCACACACACATATCCCTCAGAACTGAGCAAGTGGAGAGACGTTCGTTCATCTAGCACAAAGGGAACATGTTGCAGGAGACACTTTTTCTCTGCTTTCTCAGTCTGTTTCCTAGTGCCGGTTTGAAGTTCCTGCAGTTTTCACTGTAAAACCGAGTTGGAGCTTGTACCTCCCCATATATATGTATGGAATGGAGTTTGCAACTGAAAAGAAACTTTGTGTTCCCAACAAGCTTGGTGAAGGACGGCTTTCACACACACTTATCTCTCAGAACTGAGCAAGTGGAGAGACGTTCGTTCATCTAGCACCAAGGGAACGGGTTGCAGGAGACACTATTTCTCTGCTTTCTCAGTCTGTTTCCTAGTGCCGGTTTAAAGTTCCTGCAGTTTTAACTGTAAAACCGAGTTGGAGCTTGTACCTCCCATATATATGTATGGAATGGAGTTTGCAACTGAAAAGAAACTTTGTGTTCCCAACAAGCTAGGTGAAGGACGGCTTTCACACACACTTATCTCTCAGAATTGAGCAAGTGGAGAGACGTTCGTTCATCTAGCACCAAGGGAACGGGTTGCAGGAGACACTTTTTCTCTGCTTTCTCAGTCTGTTTCCTAGTGCCGGTTTGAATTTCCTGCAGTTTTCACTGTCAAACCGAGTTGGAGCTAGTACCTCCCCATATATATGTATGGAATGGATTTTGCAACTGAAAAGAAACTTTGTGTTCCCAACAAGCTAGGTGAAGGACGGCTTTCACACACACATATCCCTCAGAACTGAGCAAGTGGAGAGACGTTCGTTCATCTAGCACCAAGGGAACGGGTTGCAGGAGACACTTTTTCTCTGCTTTCTCAGTCTGTTTCCTAGTGCCGGTTTGAAGTTCCTGCAGTTTTCACTGTCAAAACGTGTTGGAGCTTGTACCTACCCATATATATGTATGGAATGGAATTTGCAACTGAAAAGAAATTTTCTGTTCCCAACAAGCTAGGTGAAGGACGGCTTTCACACACAATTAACTCTCAGAACTGAGCAAGTGGAGAGACGTTCGTTCATCTAGCACCAAGGGAACGGTTTGCAGGAGACACTTTTCTCTGCTTTCTCAGTCTGTTTCCTAGTGCCAGTTTGAAGTTCCTGCAGTTTTCACTGTAAAACCGAGTTGGAGCTTCTACCTCCCCATATATATGTATGGAATGGAGTTTGCAACTGAAAAGAAACTTTGTGTTCCCAACAAGCTAGGTGAAGGACGGCTTTCACACACACTTATCTCTCAGAACAGAGCAAGTGGAGAGACGTTCATTCATCTAGCACCAAGGGAACGGGTTGCAGGGGACACTTTTTCTCTGCTTTCTCAGTCTGTTTCCTAGTGCCAGTTTGAAATTCCTGCAGTTTTCACTGTCAAACCGAGTTGTAGCTTGTACCTCCCCATATATATGTATGGAATGGAGTTTGCAACTGAAAAGAAACTTTGTGTTCCCAACAAGCTAGGTGAAGGACGGCTTTCACACACACTTATCTCTCAGAACTGAGCAAGTGGAGAGACGTTCGTTCATCTAGCACCAAGGGAACGGGTTGCCGGGGACACTTTTTCTCTGCTTTCTCAGTCTGTTTCCTAGTGCCGGTTTGAAGTTCCTGCAGTTTTCACTGTAAAACCTTGTTGGAGCTTCTACCTCCAAATAAATATGTATGGAATGGAGTTTGCAACTGAAAAGAAACTTTGTGTTCCCAACAAGCTAGGTGAAGGATGGCTTTCACACACACTTATCTCTCAGAACAGAGCAAGTGGAGAGACGTTCGTTCATCTAGCACCAAGGGAACGGGTTGCAGGAGACACTTTTTCTCTGCATTCTCAGTCTGTTTTCTAGTGCCGGTTTGAAGTTCCTGCAGTTTTCACTGTAAAACCGAGTTGGAGCTTGTACCTCCCCTTATATATGTATGGAATGGAGTTTGCAACTGAAAAGAAACTTTGTGTTCCCAACAAGCTAGGTGAAGGACGGCTTTCACACACACTTATCTCTCAGAACTGAGCAAGTGGAGAGACGTTCGTTCATCTAGCACCAAGGGAACGGGTTGCAGGAGACACTTTTTCTCTGCTTTCTCAGTCTGTTTCCTAGTGCCGGTATGAAGTTCCTGCAGTTTTCACTGTCAAACCGTGTTGGAGCTTCTACCTCCCCATATATATGTATGGAATGGAGTTTGCAACTGAAAAGAAACTTTGTGTTCCCAACAAGCTAGGTGAAGGACGGCTTTCACACACACTTATCTCTCAGAACTGAGCAAGTGGAGAGACTTTCGTTCATCTAGCACCAAGGGAACGGGTTGCAGGAGACACTTTTTCTCTGCTTTCTCAGTCTGTTTCCTAGTGCCGGTTTGAAGTTCCTGCAGTTTTCACTGTCAAACCGAGTTGGAGCTAGTACCTACCCATATATATGTATGGAATGGAGTTTGCAACTGAAAAGAAACTTTGTGTTCCCAACAATCTAGGTGAAGGACGGCTTTCACACACACTTATCTCTCAGAACTGAGCAAGTGGAGAGACGTTCGTTCATCTAGCACCAAGGGAACGGGTTGCAGGAGACACTTTTTCTCTGCTTTCTCAGTCTGTTTCCTAGTGCCGGTTTGAAGTTCCTGCAGTTTTCACTGTCAAAACGTGTTGGAGCTAATACCTCCCAATATATATGTATGGAATGGAGTTTGCAACTGAAAAGAATCTTTCTGTTCCCAACAAGCTAGGTGAAGGACGGCTTTCACACACACTTATCTCTCAGAACTGAGCAAGTGGAGAGACGTTCGTTCATCTAGCACCAAGGGAACGGGTTGCAGGAGACACTTTTCTCTGCTTTCTCAGTCTGTTTCCTAGTGCCAGTTTGAAGTTCCTGCAGTTTTCACTGTAAAACCGAGTTGGAGCTTCTACCTCCAAATATATATGTATGGAATTGAGTTTGCAACTGAAAAGAAACTTTGTGTTCCCAACAAGCTAGTTGAAGGACGGCTTTCACACACAATTATCTCTCAGAACAGAGCAAGTGGAGAGACGTTCGTTCATCTAGCACCAAGGGAACGGTTTGCAGGAGACACTATTTCTCTGCTTTCTCAGTCTTTTTCCTAGTGCCGGTTTGAAGTTCCTGCAGTTTTCACTGTAAAACCGAGTTGGAGCTTGTACCTCCCCATATATATGTATGGAATGGAGTTTGCAACTGAAAAGAAACTTTGTGTTCCCAACAAGCTAGGTGAAGGACGGCTTTCACACACACTTATCTCTCAGAACTGAGCAAATGGAGAGACGTTCGTTCATCTAGCACCAAGGGAACGGGTTGCAGGAGACAATTTTTCTCTGCTTTCTCAGTCTGTTTCCTAGTGCCGGTTTGAAGTTCCTGCAGTTTTCACTGTAAAACAGAGTTCTAGCTTCAACCTCCCCATATATATGTATGGAATGGAGTTTGCAACTGAAAAGAAACTTTGTGTTCCCAACAAGCTAGGTGAAGGACGGCTTTCACACACACTTATCTCTCAGAACAGAGCAAGTGGAGAGACGTTCGTTCATCTAGCACCAAGGGAACGGGTTGCAGGAGACACTTTTTCTCAGCTTTCTCAGTCTGTTTCCTAGTGCCGGTTTGAAGTTCCTGCAGTTTTCACTGTAAAACCGAGTTGGAGCTAGTACCTACCCATATATATGTATGGAATTGAGTTTGCAACTGAAAAGAAACTTTGTGTTCCCAACAAGCTAGGTGAAGTACGGCTTTCACACCCACTTATCTCTCAGAACTGAGCAAGAGGAGAGACGTTCGTTCATCTAGCACCAAGGGAACGCGTTGCAGGAAACACTTTTTCTCTGCTTTCTCAGTCTGTTTCCTAGTGCCGGTTTGAAGTTCCTACAGTTTTCACTGTAAAACCGAGTTGGAGCTTCTACCTCCCCATATATATGTATGGAATGGTGTTTGCAACTGAAAAGAAACTTTGTGTTCCCAACAAGCTAGGTGAAGACGGCTTTCACACACACTTATCTCTCAGAACAGAGCAAGTGGAGAGAAGTTCGTTCATCTAGCACCAAGGGAACGGGTTGCAGGGGACACATTTTCTCTGCTTTCTCAGTCTGTTTCCTAGTGCCAGTTTGAAGTTCCTGCAGTTTTCACTGTCAAACCGAGTTGGAGCTATTACCTCCCCATATATATGTATGGAATGGAGTTTGCAACTGAAAAGATAATTTGTGTTCCCAACAAGCTAGGTGAAGGACGGCTTTCACACACACTTATCTCTCAGAACTGAGCAAGTGGAGAGACGTTCGTTCATCTAGCACCAAGGGAACGGGTTGCAGGAGACACTTTTTCTCTGCTTTCTCAGTCTGTTTCCTAGTGCCGGTTTGAAGTTCCTGCAGTTTTCACTGTAAAACCGAGTTGGAGCTTCTACCTCCCCATATATAAGTATGGAATGGAGTTTGCAACTGAAAAGAAACTTTGTGTTCCCAACAAGCTAGGTGAAGGACGGCTTTCACACGCACTTATCTCTCAGAACAGAGCAAGTGGAGAGACGTTCGTTCATTTAGCACCAAAGGAACGGTTTGCAGGAGACACTTTTTCTCTGCTTTCTCAGTCTGTTTCCTAGTGCCGGTTTGATGTTCCTGCAGTTTTCACTGTCAAAACGAGTTGGAGCTAGTACCTCCCCATATATATATGTATGGAATGGAGTTTGCAACTGAAAAGAAACTTTGTGTTCCCAACAAGCTAGGTGAAGGACGGCTTTCACACACAGGTATCTCTCAGAACTGAGCAAGTGGAGAGACGTTCGTTCATCTAGCACCAAAGGAACGGGTTTCAGGAGACACTTTTTCTCTGCTTTCTCAGTCTGTTTCCTAGTGCCGGTTTGAAGTTCCTGCAGTTTTCACTGTAAAAACGAGTTGGAGCTTCTACCTCCCCATATATATGTATGGAATGGGGTTTGCAACTGAAAAGAAACTTTGTGTTCCCAACAAGCTAGGTGAAGGACGGCTTTCACACACACTTATCTCTCAGAACAGAGCAAGTGGAGAGACGTTCGTTCATCTAGCACCAACGGAACGGTTTGCAGGAGACACTTTTTCTCTGCTTTCTCAGTCCGTTTCCTAGTGCCGGTTTGAAGTTCATTCAGTTTTCACTGTAAAATCGAGTTGGAGCTAGTACCTCCCCATATATATGTATGGAATTGAGTTTGCAACTGAAAAGAACCTTTGTGTTCCCAACAAGCTATCTGAAGGACGGCTTTCACACACACTTATCTCTCAGAACTGAGCAAGTGGAGAGACGTTCGTTCATCTAGCACAAAGGGAACATGTTGCAGGGGACACTAATTCTCTGCTTTCTCAGTCTGTTTCCTAGTGCCGGTTTGAAGTTCCTGCAGTTTTCACTGTCAAACCGACTTGGAGCTAGTACTTCCCCATATATATGTATGGAATGGAGTTGGCAACTGAAAAGAAACTTTGTGTTCCCAACAAGCTAGGTGAAGGACGGCTTTCACACACACTTATCTCTCAGAACTGAGCAAGTGGAGAGACGTTCGTTCATCTAGCACCAATGGAACGGGTTGCAGGAGACACTTTTTCTCTGCTTTCTCAGTCTATTTCCTAGTGCCGGTTTGAAGTTCCTGCAGTTTTCTCTGTAAAAACGAGTTGGAGCTAGTACCTCCCCATATATATGTATGGAATGGAGTTTGCAACTGAAAAGAAACTTTGTGTTTACAACAAGCTAGGTGAAGGACGGCTTTCACACACAGGTATTTCTCAGAACTGAGCAAGTGGAGAGACGTTCGTTCATCTAGCACCAAGGGAACGGGTTTCAGGAGACACTTTTTTTCTGCTTTCTCAGTCTGTTTCCTAGTGCCGGTTTGAAGCTCCTGCAGTTTTCACTGTCAAACCGAGTTGGAGCTAGTACCTCCCCATATATATGTATGGAATGGAGTTTGCAACTGAAAAGAAACTTTGTGTTCCCAACAAGCTAGGTGAAGGACGGCTTTCACACACAATTATCTCTGAGATCTGAGCAAGTGGAGAGACGTTCGTTCATCTAGCACCAAGGGAACGGGTTGCAGGAGACACTTTTTCTCTGCTTTCTCAGTCTGTTTCCTAGTGCCGGTTTGAAGTTCCTGCAGTTTTCACTGTAAAACCGAGTTGGAGCTTCTACCTCCCCATATATATGTATGGAATGGGGTTTGCAACTGAAAAGAAACTTTGTGTTCCCAACAAGCTAGGTGAAGGACGGCATTCACACACACTTATCTCTCAGAACAGAGCAAGTGGAGAGACGTTCGTTCATCTAGCACCAAGGGAACGGTTTGCAGGAGACACTTTTTCTCTGCTTTATCAGTCCGTTTCCTAGTGCCGGTTTGAAGTTCATTCTGTTTTCACTGTAAAATCGTGTTGGAGCTATTACCTCCCCATATATATGTATGGAATGGAGTTTGCAACTGAAAAGAACCTTTGTGTTCCCAACAAGCTATCTGAAAGACGGCTTTCACACACACTTATCTCTCAGAACTGAGCAAGTGGAGAGACGTTCGTTCATCTAGCACAAAGGGAACGGGTTGCAGGAGAAACTTTTTCTCTGTTTCTCAGTCTGTTTCCTAGTGCTGGTTTGAAGATCCTGCAGTTTTCACTGTAAAACCGAGTTGGAGCTGAAACCTCCCCATATATATGTATGGAATGCAGTTTGCAACTGAACAGAAAATTTGTGTTCCCAACAAGCTAGGTGAAGGGCGGCTTTCACACACACTTATCTCTCAGAACAGAGCAAGTGGAGAGACGTTCGTTCATCTAGCACCAAGGGAACGGGTTGCAGGAGACACTTTTTCTCTGCTTCCTCAGTCTGTTTCCTAGTGCCGGTTTGAAGTTCCTACAGTTTTCTCTGTAAAACCGAGTTGGAGCTTGTACCTCCCCATATATATGTATGGAATGGATTTGGCAACTGAAAAGAAACTTTGTGTTCCCAACAAGATAGGTGAAGGACGGCTTTCACACACACTTATCTCTCAGAACAGAGCAAGTGGAGAGACGTTCGTTCATCTAGCACCAAGGGAACGGGTTGCAGGAGACACTTTTTCTCTGCTTTCTCAGTCTGTTTCCTAGTGCCAGTTTGAAGTTCCTGCATTTTTCACTGTCAAACCGAGTTGGAGCTAGTACCTCCCCATATATATGTATGGAATGGAGTTTGCAACTGAAAAGAAACTTTGTGTTCCCAACAAGCTATCTGAAGGACGGCTTTCACACACACTTATCTCTCAGAACTGAGCAAGTAGAGAGACGTTCGTTCATCTAGCACAAAGGGAACGGGTTGCAGGGGACACTTTTTCTCTGCTTTCTCAGTCTGTTTCCTAGTGCCGGTTTGAAGTTCCTGCAGTTTTCACTGTCAAAGCGACTTGGAGCTAGTACTTCCCCATATATATGTATGGAATGGAGTTTGCAACTGAAAAGAAACTCTGTGTTCCCAACAAGCTAGGTGAAGGACGACTTTCACACACACTTATCCCTCAGAACTGAGCAAGTGGAGAGACGTTCGTTCATTTAGCACCAAGGGAACGGGTTGCAGGAGACACTATTTCTCTGCTTCCTCAGTCTGTTTCCAAGTGCCGGTTTGAAGTTCCTGCAGTTTTCTCTGTAAAACCGAGTTGGAGCTTGTACCTCCCCATATATATGTATGGAATGGAGTTTGCAACTGAAAAGAATCTTTGTGTTCCCAACAAGCTAGGTGAAGGACGGCTTTCACACACTCTTATCTCACAGAACTGAGCAAGTGGAGAGACGTTCGTTCATCTAGCACCGAGGGAACGGTTTGCAGGAGACACTTTTTCTCTGCTTTCTCAGTCTGTTTCCTAGTGCCGGTTTGAAGTTCCTTCAGTTTTCACTGTAAAACCGAGTTGGAGCTAGTACCTCCCCATATATATGTATGGAATGGAGTTTGCAACTGAAAAGAAACTTTGTGTTCCCAACAAGCTAGGTGAAGGACGGCTTTCACACACACTTATCTCTCAGAACAGAGCAAGTGGAGAGACGTTCGTTCATCTAGCACCAAGGGAACGGGTTGCAGGAGACAATTTTTCTCTGCTTTCTCAGTCTGTTTCCTAGTGCCGGTTTGAAGTTCCTTCAGTTTTCACTGTAAAACCGAGTTGGAGCTAGTACCTCCCCATATATATGTATGGAATGGAGTTTGCAACTGAAAAGAAACTTTGTGTTCCCAACAAGCTAGGTGAAGGACGGCTTTCACACACACTTATCTCTCAGAACTGAGCAAGTGGAGAGACGTTCGTTCATCTAGCACCAAGGGAACGGGTTGCAGGAGAAACTTTTTCTCTGTTTCTCAGTCTGTTTCCTAGTGCTGGTTTGAAGATCCTGCAGTTTTCACTGTAAAACCGAGTTGGAGCTGAAACCTCCCCATATATATGTATGGAATGGAGTTTGCAACTGAACAGAAACTTTGTGTTCCCAACAAGCTAGGTGAAGGGCGGCTTTCACACACACTTATCTCTCAGAACAGAGCAAGTGGAGAGACGTTCGTTCATCTAGCACCAAGGGAACGGGTTGCAGGAGACACTTTTTCTCTGCTTCCTCAGTCTGTTTAATAGTGCCGGTTTGAAGTTCCTACAGTTTTCTCTGTAAAACCGAGTTGGAGCTTGTACCTCCCCATATATATGTATGGAATGGATTTGGCAACTGAAAAGAAACTTTGTGTTCCCAACAAGATAGGTGAAGGACGGCTTTCACACACACTTATCTCTCAGAACAGAGCAAGTGGAGAGACGTTCGTTCATCTAGCACCAAGGGAACGGGTTGCAGGAGACACTTTTTCTCTGCTTTCTCAGTCTGTTTCCTAGTGCCAGTTTGAAGTTCCTGCATTTTTCACTGTCAAACCGAGTTGGAGCTAGTACCTCCCCATATATATGTATGGAATGGAGTTTGCAACTGAAAAGAAACTTTGTGTTCCCAACAAGCTATCTGAAGGACGGCTTTCAAACACACTTATCTCTCAGAACTGAGCAAGTAGAGAGACGTTCGTTCATCTAGCACAAAGGGAACGGGTTGCAGGGGACACTTTTTCTCTGCTTTCTCAGTCTGTTTCCTAGTGCCGGTTTGAAGTTCCTGCAGTTTTCACTGTCAAACCGACTTGGAGCTAGTACTTCCCCATATATATGTATGGAATGGAGTTTGCAACTGAAAAGAAACTCTGTGTTCCCAACCAGCTAGGTGAAGGACGACTTTCACACACACTTATCCCTCAGAACTGAGCAAGTGGAGAGACGTTCGTTCATTTAGCACCAAGGGAACGGGTTGCAGGAGACACTATTTCTCTGCTTCCTCAGTCTGTTTCCAAGTGCCGGTATGAAGTTCCTGCAGTTTTCTCTGTAAAACCGAGTTGGAGCTTGTACCTCCCCATATATATGTATGGAATGGAGTTTGCAACTGAAAAGAATCTTTGTGTTCCCAACAAGCTAGGTGAAGGACGGCTTTCACACACACTTATCTCACAGAACTGAGCAAGTGGAGAGACGTTCGTTCATCTAGCACCGAGGGAACGGTTTGCAGGAGACACTTTTTCTCTGCTTTCTCAGTCTGTTTCCTAGTGCCGGTTTGAAGTTCCTTCAGTTTTCACTGTAAAACCGAGTTGGAGCTAGTACCTCCCCATATATATGTATGGAATGGAGTTTGCAACTGAAAAGAAACTTTGTGTTCCCAACAAGCTAGGTGAAGGACGGCTTTCACACACACTTATCTCTCAGAACAGAGCAAGTGGAGAGACGTTCGTTCATCTAGCACCAAGGGAACGGGTTGCAGGAGAAAATTTTTCTCTGCTTTCTCAGTCTGTTTCCTAGTGCCGGTTTGAAGTTCCTTCAGTTTTCACTGTAAAACCGAGTTGGAGCTAGTACCTCCCCATATATATGTATGGAATGGAGTTTGCAACTGAAAAGAACCTTTGTGTTCCCAACAAGCTATCTGAAGGACGGCTTTCACACACACTTATCTCTCAGAACTGAGCAAGTGGAGAGACGTTCGTTCATCTAGCACAAAGGGAACATGTTGCAGGGGACACTAATTCTCTGCTTTCTCAGTCTGTTTCCTAGTGCCGGTTTGAAGTTCCTGCAGTTTTCACTGTCAAACCGACTTGGAGCTAGTACTTCCCCATATATATGTATGGAATGGAGTTGGCAACTGAAAAGAAACTTTGTGTTCCCAACAAGCTAGGTGAAGGACGGCTTTCACACACACTTATCTCTCAGAACTGAGCAAGTGGAGAGACGTTCGTTCATCTAGCACCAATGGAACGGGTTGCAGGAGACACTTTTTCTCTGCTTTCTCAGTCTATTTCCTAGTGCCGGTTTGAAGTTCCTGCAGTTTTCTCTGTAAAAACGAGTTGGAGCTAGTACCTCCCCATATATATGTATGGAATGGAGTTTGCAACTGAAAAGAAACTTTGTGTTTACAACAAGCTAGGTGAAGGACGGCTTTCACACACAGGTATTTCTCAGAACTGAGCAAGTGGAGAGACGTTCGTTCATCTAGCACCAAGGGAACGGGTTTCAGGAGACACTTTTTTTCTGCTTTCTCAGTCTGTTTCCTAGTGCCGGTTTGAAGCTCCTGCAGTTTTCACTGTCAAACCGAGTTGGAGCTAGTACCTCCCCATATATATGTATGGAATGGAGTTTGCAACTGAAAAGAAACTTTGTGTTCCCAACAAGCTAGGTGAAGGACGGCTTTCACACACAATTATCTCTGAGATCTGAGCAAGTGGAGAGACGTTCGTTCATCTAGCACCAAGGGAACGGGTTGCAGGAGACACTTTTTCTCTGCTTTCTCAGTCTGTTTCCTAGTGCCGGTTTGAAGTTCCTGCAGTTTTCACTGTAAAACCGAGTTGGAGCTTCTACCTCCCCATATATATGTATGGAATGGGGTTTGCAACTGAAAAGAAACTTTGTGTTCCCAACAAGCTAGGTGAAGGACGGCATTCACACACACTTATCTCTCAGAACAGAGCAAGTGGAGAGACGTTCGTTCATCTAGCACCAAGGGAACGGTTTGCAGGAGACACTTTTTCTCTGCTTTATCAGTCCGTTTCCTAGTGCCGGTTTGAAGTTCATTCTGTTTTCACTGTAAAATCGTGTTGGAGCTATTACCTCCCCATATATATGTATGGAATGGAGTTTGCAACTGAAAAGAACCTTTGTGTTCCCAACAAGCTATCTGAAAGACGGCTTTCACACACACTTATCTCTCAGAACTGAGCAAGTGGAGAGACGTTCGTTCATCTAGCACAAAGGGAACGGGTTGCAGGAGAAACTTTTTCTCTGTTTCTCAGTCTGTTTCCTAGTGCTGGTTTGAAGATCCTGCAGTTTTCACTGTAAAACCGAGTTGGAGCTGAAACCTCCCCATATATATGTATGGAATGCAGTTTGCAACTGAACAGAAAATTTGTGTTCCCAACAAGCTAGGTGAAGGGCGGCTTTCACACACACTTATCTCTCAGAACAGAGCAAGTGGAGAGACGTTCGTTCATCTAGCACCAAGGGAACGGGTTGCAGGAGACACTTTTTCTCTGCTTCCTCAGTCTGTTTCCTAGTGCCGGTTTGAAGTTCCTACAGTTTTCTCTGTAAAACCGAGTTGGAGCTTGTACCTCCCCATATATATGTATGGAATGGATTTGGCAACTGAAAAGAAACTTTGTGTTCCCAACAAGATAGGTGAAGGACGGCTTTCACACACACTTATCTCTCAGAACAGAGCAAGTGGAGAGACGTTCGTTCATCTAGCACCAAGGGAACGGGTTGCAGGAGACACTTTTTCTCTGCTTTCTCAGTCTGTTTCCTAGTGCCAGTTTGAAGTTCCTGCATTTTTCACTGTCAAACCGAGTTGGAGCTAGTACCTCCCCATATATATGTATGGAATGGAGTTTGCAACTGAAAAGAAACTTTGTGTTCCCAACAAGCTATCTGAAGGACGGCTTTCACACACACTTATCTCTCAGAACTGAGCAAGTAGAGAGACGTTCGTTCATCTAGCACAAAGGGAACGGGTTGCAGGGGACACTTTTTCTCTGCTTTCTCAGTCTGTTTCCTAGTGCCGGTTTGAAGTTCCTGCAGTTTTCACTGTCAAAGCGACTTGGAGCTAGTACTTCCCCATATATATGTATGGAATGGAGTTTGCAACTGAAAAGAAACTCTGTGTTCCCAACAAGCTAGGTGAAGGACGACTTTCACACACACTTATCCCTCAGAACTGAGCAAGTGGAGAGACGTTCGTTCATTTAGCACCAAGGGAACGGGTTGCAGGAGACACTATTTCTCTGCTTCCTCAGTCTGTTTCCAAGTGCCGGTTTGAAGTTCCTGCAGTTTTCTCTGTAAAACCGAGTTGGAGCTTGTACCTCCCCATATATATGTATGGAATGGAGTTTGCAACTGAAAAGAATCTTTGTGTTCCCAACAAGCTAGGTGAAGGACGGCTTTCACACACTCTTATCTCACAGAACTGAGCAAGTGGAGAGACGTTCGTTCATCTAGCACCGAGGGAACGGTTTGCAGGAGACACTTTTTCTCTGCTTTCTCAGTCTGTTTCCTAGTGCCGGTTTGAAGTTCCTTCAGTTTTCACTGTAAAACCGAGTTGGAGCTAGTACCTCCCCATATATATGTATGGAATGGAGTTTGCAACTGAAAAGAAACTTTGTGTTCCCAACAAGCTAGGTGAAGGACGGCTTTCACACACACTTATCTCTCAGAACAGAGCAAGTGGAGAGACGTTCGTTCATCTAGCACCAAGGGAACGGGTTGCAGGAGACAATTTTTCTCTGCTTTCTCAGTCTGTTTCCTAGTGCCGGTTTGAAGTTCCTTCAGTTTTCACTGTAAAACCGAGTTGGAGCTAGTACCTCCCCATATATATGTATGGAATGGAGTTTGCAACTGAAAAGAAACTTTGTGTTCCCAACAAGCTAGGTGAAGGACGGCTTTCACACACACTTATCTCTCAGAACTGAGCAAGTGGAGAGACGTTCGTTCATCTAGCACCAAGGGAACGGGTTGCAGGAGAAACTTTTTCTCTGTTTCTCAGTCTGTTTCCTAGTGCTGGTTTGAAGATCCTGCAGTTTTCACTGTAAAACCGAGTTGGAGCTGAAACCTCCCCATATATATGTATGGAATGGAGTTTGCAACTGAACAGAAACTTTGTGTTCCCAACAAGCTAGGTGAAGGGCGGCTTTCACACACACTTATCTCTCAGAACAGAGCAAGTGGAGAGACGTTCGTTCATCTAGCACCAAGGGAACGGGTTGCAGGAGACACTTTTTCTCTGCTTCCTCAGTCTGTTTAATAGTGCCGGTTTGAAGTTCCTACAGTTTTCTCTGTAAAACCGAGTTGGAGCTTGTACCTCCCCATATATATGTATGGAATGGATTTGGCAACTGAAAAGAAACTTTGTGTTCCCAACAAGATAGGTGAAGGACGGCTTTCACACACACTTATCTCTCAGAACAGAGCAAGTGGAGAGACGTTCGTTCATCTAGCACCAAGGGAACGGGTTGCAGGAGACACTTTTTCTCTGCTTTCTCAGTCTGTTTCCTAGTGCCAGTTTGAAGTTCCTGCATTTTTCACTGTCAAACCGAGTTGGAGCTAGTACCTCCCCATATATATGTATGGAATGGAGTTTGCAACTGAAAAGAAACTTTGTGTTCCCAACAAGCTATCTGAAGGACGGCTTTCAAACACACTTATCTCTCAGAACTGAGCAAGTAGAGAGACGTTCGTTCATCTAGCACAAAGGGAACGGGTTGCAGGGGACACTTTTTCTCTGCTTTCTCAGTCTGTTTCCTAGTGCCGGTTTGAAGTTCCTGCAGTTTTCACTGTCAAACCGACTTGGAGCTAGTACTTCCCCATATATATGTATGGAATGGAGTTTGCAACTGAAAAGAAACTCTGTGTTCCCAACCAGCTAGGTGAAGGACGACTTTCACACACACTTATCCCTCAGAACTGAGCAAGTGGAGAGACGTTCGTTCATTTAGCACCAAGGGAACGGGTTGCAGGAGACACTATTTCTCTGCTTCCTCAGTCTGTTTCCAAGTGCCGGTATGAAGTTCCTGCAGTTTTCTCTGTAAAACCGAGTTGGAGCTTGTACCTCCCCATATATATGTATGGAATGGAGTTTGCAACTGAAAAGAATCTTTGTGTTCCCAACAAGCTAGGTGAAGGACGGCTTTCACACACACTTATCTCACAGAACTGAGCAAGTGGAGAGACGTTCGTTCATCTAGCACCGAGGGAACGGTTTGCAGGAGACACTTTTTCTCTGCTTTCTCAGTCTGTTTCCTAGTGCCGGTTTGAAGTTCCTTCAGTTTTCACTGTAAAACCGAGTTGGAGCTAGTACCTCCCCATATATATGTATGGAATGGAGTTTGCAACTGAAAAGAAACTTTGTGTTCCCAACAAGCTAGGTGAAGGACGGCTTTCACACACACTTATCTCTCAGAACAGAGCAAGTGGAGAGACGTTCGTTCATCTAGCACCAAGGGAACGGGTTGCAGGAGAAAATTTTTCTCTGCTTTCTCAGTCTGTTTCCTAGTGCCGGTTTGAAGTTCCTTCAGTTTTCACTGTAAAACCGAGTTGGAGCTAGTACCTCCCCATATATATGTATGGAATGGAGTTTGCAACTGAAAAGAAACTTTGTGTTCCCAACAAGCTAGGTGAAGGACGGCTTTCACACACACTTATCTCTCAGAACTGAGCAAATGGAGAGACGTTCGTTCATCTAGCTCCAAGGGAACGGGTTGCAGGAGATACTTTTTCTCTGCTTTCTCAGTCTGTTTCCTAGTGCTGGTTTGAAGATCCTGCAGTTTTCACTGTAAAACCGAGTTGGAGCTAGAACCTCCCCATATATATGTATGCAATGGAGTTGGCAACTGAAAAGAAACTTTGTGTTCCCAACAAGCTAGGTGAAGGACGGCTTTCACACACACTTATCTCTCAGAACAGAGCAAGTGGAGAGACTTTCGTTCATCTAGCACCAAGGGAACGGGTTCCAGGAGACACTTTTTCTCTGCTTTCTCAGTCTGTTTCCTAGTGCCAGTTTGAAGTTCCTGCAGTTTTCACTGTCAAACCGAGTTGGAGCTAGTACCTCCCCATATATATGTATGGAATGGAGTTTGCAACTGAAAAGAAACTTTGTGTTCCCAACAAGCTATCTGAAGGACGGCTTTCACACACAATTATCTCTCAGAACTGAGCAAGTGGAGAGACGTTCGTTCATCTAGCACAAAGGGAACGGGTTGCAGGGGACACTTTTTCTCTGCTTTCTCAGTCTGTTTCCTAGTGCCGGTTTGAAGTTCCTGCAGTTTTCACTGTCAAACCGACTTGGAGCTAGTACTTCCCCATATATATGTATGGAATGGAGTTTGCAACTGAAAAGAAACTTTGTGTTCCCAACAAGCTAGGTGAAGTTCGACTTTCACACACACTTATCTCTCAGAACTGAGCAAGTGGAGAGACGTTCGTTCATCTAGCACCAAGGGAACGGGTTGCAGGAGAAACTTTTTCTCTGTTTCTCAGTCTGTTTCCTAATGCTGGTTTGAAGATCCTGCAGTTTTCACTGTAAAACCGAGTTGGAGCTAAAACCTCCCCATATATATGTATGGAATTGAGTTTGCAACTGAAAAGAAACTTTGTGTTCCCAACAAGCTAGGTGAAGGGCGGCTTTCACACACACTTATCTCTCAGAACAGAGCAAGTGGAGAGACGTTCGTTCATCTAGCACCAAGGGAACGGGTTGCAGGAGACACTTTTTCTCTGCTTCCTCAGTCTGTTTCCTAGTGCCGGTTTGAAGTTCCTACAGTTTTCTCTGTAAAACCGAGTTGGAGCTTGTACCTCCCCATATATATGTATGGAATGGATTTGGCAACTGAAAAGAAACTTTGTGTTCCCAACAAGATAGGTGAAGGACGGCTTTCACACACACTTATCTCTCAGAACAGAGCAAGTGGAGAGACGTTCGTTCATCTAGCACCAAGGGAACGGGTTGCAGGAGACACTTTTTCTCTGCTTTCTCAGTCTGTTTCCTAGTGCCAGTTTGAAGTTCCTGCATTTTTCACTGTCAAACCGAGTTGGAGCTAGTACCTCCCCATATATATGTATGGAATGGAGTTTGCAACTGAAAAGAAACTTTGTGTTCCCAACAAGCTATCTGAAGGACGGCTTTCACACACACTTATCTCTCAGAACTGAGCAAGTAGAGAGACGTTCGTTCATCTAGCACAAAGGGAACGGGTTGCAGGGGACACTTTTTCTCTGCTTTCTCAGTCTGTTTCCTAGTGCCGGTTTGAAGTTCCTGCAGTTTTCACTGTCAAACCGACTTGGAGCTAGTACTTCCCCATATATATATATGGAATGGAGTTTGCAACTGAAAAGAAACTGTGTGTTCCCAACAAGCTAGGTGAAGGACGGCTTTCACACACACTTATCCCTCAGAACTGAGCAAGTGGAGAGACGTTCGTTCATTTAGCACCAAGGGAACGGGTTGCAGGAGACACGTTTTCTCTGCTTCCTCAGTCTGTTTCCAAGTGCCGGTTTGAAGTTCCTGCAGTTTTCTCTGTAAAACCGAGTTGGAGCTTGTACCTCCCCATATATATGTATGGAATGGAGTTTGCAACTGAAAAGAATCTTTGTGTTCCCAACAAGCTAGGTGAAGGACGGCTTTCACACACACTTATCTCTCAGAACTGAGCAAGTGGAGAGACGTTCGTTCATCTAGCACCGAGGGAACGGTTTGCAGGAGACACTTTTTCTCTGCTTTCTCAGTCTGTTTCCTAGTGCCGGTTTGAAGTTCCTTCAGTTTTCACTGTAAAACCGAGTTGGAGCTAGTACCTCCCCATATATATGTATGGAATGGAGTTTGCAACTGAAAAGAAACTTTGTGTTCCCAACAAGCTAGGTGAAGGACGGCTTTCACACACACTTATCTCTCAGAACTGAGCAAATGGAGAGACGTTCGTTCATCTAGCACCAAGGGAACGGGTTGCAGGAGAAACTTTTTCTCTGTTTCTCAGTCTGTTTCCTAGTGCTGGTTTGAAGATCCTGCAGTTTTCACTGTAAAACCGAGTTGGAGCTAAAACCTCCCCATATATATGTATGGAATGGAGTTTGCAACTGAAAAGAAACTTTGTGTTCCCAACAAGCTAGGTGAAGGGCGGCTTTCACACACACTTATCTCTCAGAACAGAGCAAGTGGAGAGACGTTCGTTCATCTAGCACCAAGGGAACGGGTTGCAGGAGACACTTTTTCTCTGCTTCCTCAGTCTGTTTCCTAGTGCCGGTTTGAAGTTCCTACAGTTTTCTCTGTAAAACCGAGTTGGAGCTTGTACCTCCCCATATATATGTATGGAATGGATTTGGCAACTGAAAAGAAACTTTGTGTTCCCAACAAGGTAGGTGAAGGACGGCTTTCACACACACTTATCTCTCAGAACAGAGCAAGTGGAGAGACGTTCGTTCATCTAGCACCAAGTGAACGGGTTGCAGGAGACACTTTTTCTCTGCTTTCTCAGTCTGTTTCCTAGTGCCAGTTTGAAGTTCCTGCATTTTTCACTGTCAAACCGAGTTGGAGCTAGTACCTCCCCATATATATGTATGGAATGGAGTTTGCAACTGAAAAGAAACTTTGTGTTCCCAACAAGCTATCTGAAGGACGGCTTTCACACACACTTATCTCTCAGAACTGAGCAAGTAGAGAGACGTTCGTTCATCTAGCACAAAGGGAACGGGTTGCAGGGGACACTTTTTCTCTGCTTTCTCAGTCTGTTTCCTAGTGCCGGTTTGAAGTTCCTGCAGTTTTCACTGTCAAACCGACTTGGAGCTAGTACTTCCCCATATATATGTATGGAATGGAGTTTGCAACTGAAAAGAAACTTTGTGTTCCCAACAAGCTAGGTGAAGGACGACTTTCACACACACTTATCCTTCAGAACTGAGCAAGTGGAGAGACGTTCGTTCATTTAGCACCAAGGGAACGGGTTGCAGGAGACACTTTTTCTCTGCTTCCTCAGTCTGTTTCCAAGTGCCGGTTTGAAGTTCCTGCAGTTTTCTCTGTAAAACCGAGTTGGAGCTTGTACCTCCCCATATATATGTATGGAATGGAGTTTTCAACTGAAAAGAATCTTTGTGTTCCCAACAAGCTAGGTGAAGGACGGCTTTCACACACACTTATCTCACAGAACTGAGCAAGTGGAGAGACGTTCGTTCATCTAGCACCGAGGGAACGGTTTGCAGGAGACACTTTTTCTCTGCTTTCTCAGTCTGTTTCCTAGTGCCGGTTTGAAGTTCCTTCAGTTTTCACTGTAAAACCGAGTTGGAGATAGTACCTCCCCATATATATGTATGGAATGGAGTTTGCAACTGAAAAGAAACTTTGTGTTCCCAACAAGCTAGGTGAAGGACGGCTTTCACACACACTTATCTCTCAGAACAGAGCAAGTGGAGAGACGTTCGTTCATCTAGCACCAAGGGAACGGGTTGCAGGAGACAATTTTTCTCTGCTTTCTCAGTCTGTTTCCTAGTGCCGGTTTGAAGTTCCTTCAGTTTTCACTGTAAAACCGAGTTGGAGCTAGTACCTCCCCATATATATGTATGGAATGGAGTTTGCAACTGAAAAGAAACTTTGTGTTCCCAACAAGCTAGGTGAAGGACGGCTTTCACTCACACTTATCTCTCAGAACTGAGCAAATGGAGAGACGTTCGTTCATCTAGCTCCAAGGGAACGGGTTGCAGGAGACACTTTTTCTCTGCTTTCTCAGTCTGTTTCCTAGTGCTGGTTTTAAGATCCTGCAGTTTTCACTGTAAAACCGAGTTGGAGCTAGAACATCCCCATATATATGTATGCAATGGAGTTGGCAACTGAAAAGAAACTTTGTGTTCCCAACAAGCTAGGTGAAGGACGGCTTTCACACACACTTATCTCTGAGAACAGAGCAAGTGGAGAGACTTTCGTTCATCTAGCACCAAGGGAACGGGTTCCAGGAGACACTTTTTCTCTGCTTTCTCAGTCTGTTTCCTAGTGCCAGTTTGAAGTTCCTGCAGTTTTCACTGTCAAACCGAGTTGGAGCTAGTACCTCCCCATATATATGTATGGAATGGAGTTTGCAACTGAAAAGAAACTTTGTGTTCCCAACAATCTATCTGAAGGACGGCTTTCACACACAATTATCTCTCAGAACTGAGCAAGTGGAGAGACGTTCGTTCAGCTAGCACAAAGAAAACGGGTTGCAGGGGACACTTTTTCTCTGCTTTCTCAGTCTGTTTCCTAGTGCCGGTTTGAAGTTCCTGCAGTTTTCACTGTCAAACCGACTTGGAGCTAGTACTTCCCCATATATATGTATGGAATGGAGTTTGCAACTGAAAAGAAACTTTGTGTTCCCAACAAGCTAGGTGAAGGACGGCTTTCACACACACTTATCTCTCAGAACAGAGCAAGTGGAGAGACGTTCGTTCATCTAGCACCAAGGGAACGGGTTGCAGGAGACAATTTTTCTCTGCTTTCTCAGTCTGTTTCCTAGTGCCGGTTTGAAGTTCCTGCAGTTTTCACTGTAAAACCGAGTTGGAGCTAGTACCTCCCCATATATATGTATGGAATGGAGTTTGCAACTGAAAAGAAACTTTGTGTTCCCAACAAGCTAGGTGAAGGACGGCTTTCACACACACTTATCTCTCAGAACTGAGCAAATGGAGAGATGTTCGTTCATCTAGCTCCAAGGGAACGGGTTGCAGGAGACACTTTTTCTCTGCTTTCTCAGTCTGTTTCCTAGTGCTGGTTTGAAGATCCTGCAGTTTTCACTGTAAAACCGAGTTGGAGCTAGAACCTCCCCATATATATGTATGCAATGGAGTTGGCAACTGAAAAGAAACTTTGTGTTCCCAACAAGCTAGGTGAAGGACGGCTTTCACACACACTTATCTCTCAGAACAGAGCAAGTGGAGAGACTTTCGTTCATCTAGCACCAAGGGAACGGGTTCCAGGAGACACTTCTTCTCTGCTTTCTCAGTCTGTTTCCTAGTGCCAGTTTGAAGTTCCTGCAGTTTTCACTGTCAAACCGAGTTGGAGCTAGTACCTCCCCATATATATGTATGGAATGGAGTTTGCAACTGAAAAGAAACTTTGTGTTCCCAACAAGCTATCTGAAGGACGGCTTTCACACACAATTATCTCTCAGAATTGAGCAAGTGGAGAGACGTTCGTTCATCTAGCACAAAGGGAACGGGTTGCAGGGGACACTTTTTCTCTGCTTTCTCAGTCTGTTTCCTAGTGCCGGTTTGAAGTTCCTGCAGTTTTCACTGTCAAACCGACTTGGAGCTAGTACTTCCCCATATATATGTATGGAATGGAGTTTGCAACTGAAAAGAAACTTTGTGTTCCCAACAAGCTAGGTGAAGGACGACTTTCACACACACTTATCCCTCAGAACTGAGCAAGTGGAGAGACGTTCGTTCATTTAGCACCAAGGGAACGGGTTGCAGGAGACACTTTTTCCCTGCTTCCTCAGTCTGTTTCCTAGTGCCGGTTTGAAGTTCCTGCAGTTTTCTTTGTAAAACCGAGTTGGAGCTTGTACCTCCCCATATATATGTATGGAATGGAGTTTGCAACTGAAAAGAATCTTTGTGTTCCCAACAAGCTAGGTGAAGGACGGCTTTCACACACACTTATCTCACAGAACTGAGCAAGTGGAGAGACGTTCGTTCATCTAGCACCAAGGGAACGGGTTGCAGGAGACACATTTTCTCTGCTTTCTCAGTCTGTTTCCTAGTGCCGGTTTGAAGTTCCTTCAGTTTTCACTGTAAAACCGAGTTGGAGCTAGTACCTCCCCATATATATGTATGGAATGGAGTTTGCAACTGAAAAGAAACTTTGTGTTCCCAACAAGCTAGGTGAAGGACGGCTTTCACACACACTTATCTCTCAGAACAGAGCAAGTGGAGAGACGTTCGTTCATCTAGCACCAAGGGAACGGGTTGCAGGAGACAATTATTCTCTGCTTTCTCAGTCTGTTTCCTAGTGCCGGTTTGAAGTTCCTTCAGTTTTCACTGTAAAACCGAGTTGGAGCTAGTACCTCCCCATATATATGTATGGAATGGAGTTTGCAACTGAAAAGAAACTTTGTGTTCCCAACAAGCTAGGTGAAGGACGGCTTTCACACACACTTAACTCTCAGAACTGAGCAAATGGAGAGACGTTCGTTCATCTAGCTCCAAGGGAACGGGGTGCAGGAGACACTTTTTCTCTGCTTTCTCAGTCTGTTTCCTAGTGCCGGTTTGAAGATCCTGCAGTTTTCACTGTAAAACTGAGTTGGAGCTTGACCCTCCCCATATATATGTATGGAATGGAGTTTGCAACTGAAAAGAAACTTTGTGTTCCCAACAAGCTAGGTGAAGGACGGCTTTCACACACACTTATCTCTCAGAACTGAGCAAGTGGAGAGACGTTCGTTCATCTAGCACCAAGGGAACGGGTTGCAGGAGAAACTTATTCTCTGTTTCTCAGTCTGTTTCATAGTGCCGGTTTGAAGATCCTGCAGTTTTCACTGTAAAACCGAGTTGGAGCTAGAACCTCCCCATATATATGTATGGAATGGAGTTGGCAACTGAAAAGAAACTTTGTGTTCCCAACAAGCTAGTTGAAGGACGGCTTTCACACACACTTATCTCTCAAAACAGAGCAAGTGGAGAGACGTTCGTTCATTTAGCACCAAGGGAACGGGTTGCAGGAGACACTTTTTCTCTGCTTTCTCAGTCTGTTTCCTAGTGCCAGTTTGAAGTTCCTGCAGTTTTCACTGTCAAACCGGGTTGGAGCTAGTACCTCCCCATATATATGTATGGAATGGTGTTTGCAACTGAAAAGAAACTTTGTGTTCCCAACAAGCTAGGTGAAGCACGGCTTTCACACACACTTATCTCTCAGAACTGAGCAAGTGGAGAGACTTTCGTTCATCTAGCACCAAGGGAACGGTTTGCAGGTGACACTTTTTCTCTGCTTTCTCAGTCTGTTTCCTAGTGCCGGTTTGAAGATCCTGCAGTTTTCACTGTAAAGCCGAGTTGGAGCTAGAACCTCCCCATATATATGTATGGAATGGAGTTTGCAACTGAAAGAATCTTTGTGTTCCCAACAAGCTAGGTGAAGGACGACTTTAACACACACTTATCTCTCAGAACTGAGCAAGTGGAGAGACGTTCGTTCATCTAGCACCAAGGGAACGGGTTGCAGGAGTCACTTTTTCTCTGCTTTCTCAGTCTGTTTCCTAGTGCAAGTTTGAAGTTCCTGCAGTTTTCACTGTCAAACCGAGTTGGAGATAGTACCTCCCCATATATATGTATGGAATGGAGTGTGCAAATGAAAAGAATCTTTGTGTTCCCAACAAGCTAGGTGAAGGACGGCTTTCACACACACTTATCTCTCAGAACTGAGCAAGTGGAGAGACGTTCGTTCATCTAGCACCAAGGGAACGGGTTGCAGGAGACACTTTTTCTCTGGTTTCTCATTCTGTTTCCTAGTGCACGTTTGAAGTTCCTGCAATTTTTACTGTCAAACCGAGTTGGAGCTAGTACCTCCCCATATATATGTAAGGAATGGAGTTTGCAAATGAAAAGAAAATTTGTGTTCCCAACAAGCTAGGTGAAGGACGGCTTTCACACACACTTATCTCTCAGAACTGAGCAAGTGGAGAGACGTTCGTTCATCTAGCACCAAGGGAACGGGTTGCAGGAGACACTTTTTCTCTGCTTTCTCAGTCTGTTTCCTAGTGCCGGTTTGAAGTTCCTGCAGTTTTCACTGTAAAACCGAGTTGGAGCTTCTACCTCCATATATATATGTATGGAATGGAGTTTGCAACTGAAAAGAAACTTTGTGTTCCCAACAAGCTAGGTGAAGGACGGCTTTCACACACACTTATCTCTCAGAACAGAGCAAGTGAAGAGACGTTCGTTCATCTAGCACAAAGGGAACGGGTTACAGGAGACACTTATTCTCTGCTTTCTCAGTCTGTTTCCTAGTGCCGGTTTGAAGTTCCTGCAGTTCTCATGTAAAACCGAGTTGGAGCTAGTACCTCCCCATATATATGTATGGAATGGAGTTTGCAAATGAAAAGAAACTTTGTGTTCACAACAAGCTAGGTGAAGGACGGCTTTCACACACACTTTTCTCTCAGAACTGAGCAAGTGGAGAGACGTTCGTTCATCTAGCACCAAGGGAACGGGTTGCAGGAGACACTTTTTCTGTGCTTTCTCACTATGTTTCCTTGTGCCGGTTGTAAGTTCCTGCAGTTTTCACTGTAAAACCGAGTTGGAGCTTCTACCTCCCCATATATATGTATGGAATGGTGTTTGCAACTGAAAAGAAACTTTGTGTTCCCAACAAGCTAGTTGAAGGAAGGCTTTCACACACACTTAACTCTCAGAACAGAGCAAGTGGAGAGACGTTCGTTCATCTAGCACTAAGGGAACGGGCTGCAGGAGACACTTTTACTCTGCTTTCTCCGTCTTTTTCCTAGTGCCGGTGTGAAGTTCCTGCAGTTTTCACTGTAAAACCGAGTTGGAGCTAGTACCTCCCCATATATATGTATGGAATGGAGTTTGCAACTGAAAAGAAACTTTGTGTTCCCAACAAGTTATGTGAAGGACGGCTTTCACACACACTTATCTCTCAGAACTGAGCAAGTGGAGAGACGTTCGTTCATCTAGCACCAAGGGAACGGGTTGCAGGAGACACTTTTTCTCTGTTTCTCAGTCTGTTTCCTAGGGCCGGTTTGAAGTTCCTGCAGTTTTCACTGTAAAACCGATTTGGAGCTTCTACCTCCCCATATATATGTATGGAATGGAGTTTGCAACTGAAAAGAAACTTTGTGTTCCCAACAAGCTAGGTGAAGGACGGCTTTCACACACACTTATCTCTCAGAACTGAGCAAGTGGAGAGACGTTCGTTCATCTAGCACCAAGGGAACGGGTTGCAGGAGACAATTTTTCTCTGCTTTCTCAGTCTGTTTCCTAGTGCCGGTTAGAAGTTCCTGCAGTTTTCATGGTAAAACCGAGTTGGAGCTTGTACCTCCCCATATATATGTATGGAATGGAATTTGCAACTGAAAAGAAACTTTGTGTTCCCAACAAGCTAGGTGAAGGACGGCTTTCACACACACGTATCTCCCAGAACTGAGCAAGTGGAGAGACTTTCGTTCATCTAGCACCAAGGGAACGGGTTGCAGGAGACACTTTTTCTCTGCATTCTCAGTCTGTTTCCTAGTGCCGGTTTGAAGTTCCTGCAGTTTTCAGTGTAAAACCGAGTTGGAGCTTCTACCTCCCCATATATATGTATGGAATGGAGTTAGCAACTGAAAAGAAACTTTGTGTTCCCAACAATCTAGGTGAAGTACGGCTTTCACACACACTTATCTCTCAGAACTGAGCAAGTGGAGAGACGTTCGTTCATCTAGCACCAAGGGAACGGGTTGCAGGAGACACTTTTTCTCTGCTTTCTCAGTCTGTTTCCTAGTGCCGGTTTGAAGTTCCTGCAGTTTTCACTGTCAAACCGAGTTGGAGCTAGTACCTCCCCATATATATGTATGGAATGGAATTTGCAACTGAAAAGAAACTTTGTGTTCCCAACAAGCTATCTGAAGGACGGCTTTCACACACAATTATCTCTCAGAACTGAGCAAGTGGAGAGACGTTCGTTCATCTAGCACAAAGGGAACGGGTTGCAGGGGACACTTTTTCTCTGCTTTCTCAGTCTGTTTCCTAGTGCCGGTTTGAAGTTTCTGCAGTTTTCACTGTCAAACCGACTTGAAGCTAGTACTTCCCCATATATATGTATGGAATGGAGTTTGCAACTGAAAAGAAACTTTGTGTTCCCAACAAGCTAGGTGAAGGACGACTTTCACACACACTTATCCCTCAGAACTGAGCAAGTGGAGAGACGTTCGTTCATTTAGCACCAAGGGAACGGGTTGCAGGAGACACATTTTCTCTGCTTCCTCAGTCTGTTTCCTAGTTCCGGTTTGAAGTTCCTGCAGTTTTCTCTGTAAAACCGAGTTGGAGCTAGTACCTCCCCATATATATGTAAGAAATGGAGTTTGCAACTGAAAAGAAAATTTGTGTTCCCAAAAAGCTAGGTGAAGGACGGCTTTCACACACACTTATATCTCAGAACTGAGCAAGTGGAGAGACGTTCGTTCATCTAGCACCAAGGGAACGGGTTGCAGGGGACACTTTTTCTCTGCTTTCTCAGTCTGTTCCCTAGTGACAGTTTGAAGTTCCTGCAGTTTTCACTGTCAAACCGAGTTGGAGCTAGTACCTCCCCATATATATGTATGGAATGGAGTTTGCAACTGAAAAGAAACTTTGTGTTCCCAACAAGCTAGGTGAAGGACGGCTTTCACACACACTTATCTCTCAGAACTGAGCAAGTGCAGAGACTTTCGTTCATCTAGCACCAAGGGAACGGGTTGCAGGTGACAGTTTTTCTCTGCTTTCTCAGTCTGTTTCCTAGTGCCGGTTTGAAGATCCTGCAGTTTTCACTGTAAAACCGAGTTGGAGCTAGAACCTCCCCATATATTTGTATGAAATGGAGTTTGCAACTGAAAAGAAACTTTGTGTTCGCAACAAGCTAGGTGAAGGACGACTTTAACACACACTTATCTCTCAGAACTGAGCAAGTGGTGAGACGTTCGTTCATCTAGCACCAAGGGAACGGGTTGCAGGAGACACTTTTTCTCTGCTTTCTCAGTCTGTTTCCTAGTGCAAGTTTGAAGTTCCTGCAGTTTTCACTGTCAAAACGAGTTGGAGCTTGTACCTCCCCATATAAATATATGGAATGGAGTTTGCAACTGAAAAGAATCTTTGTGTTCCCAACAAGCTAGGTGAAGGACGGCTTTCACACACACTTATCTCTCAGAACTGAGCAAGTGGGGAGACGTTCGTTCATCTAGCACCAAGGGAACGGGTTGCAGGAGACACATTTTCTCTGCTTTCTCAGTCTGTTTCCTAGTGCCAGTTTGAAGTTCCTGCAATTTTTACTGTCAAACCGAGTTGGAGCTAGTACCTCCCCATATATATGTATGGAATGGAGTTTGCAACTGAAAAGAAAATTTGTGTTCCCAACAAGCTAGGTGAAGGACGGCTTTCACACACACTTATCTCTCAGAACTGAGCAAGTGGAGAGACGTTCGTTCATCTAGCACCATGGGAACGGGTTGCAGGAGACACTTTTTCTCTGCTTTCTCAGTCTGTTTCCTAGTGCCGGTTTGAAGTTCCTGCAGTTTTCACTGTAAAACTGAGTTGGAGCTTCTACCTCCATATATATATGTATGGAATGGAGTTTGCAACTGAAAAGAAACTTTGTGTTCCCAACAAGCTAGGTGAAGGACGGCTTTCACACACACTTATCTCTCAGAACAGAGCAAGTGAAGAGACGTTCGTTCATCTAGCACAAAGGGAACGGGTTGCAGGAGACAGTTATTCTCTGCTTTCTCAGTCTGTTTCCTAGTGCCCGTTTGAAGTTCCTGCAGTTTTCATGTAAAACCGAGTTGGAGCTAGTACCTCCCCATATATATGTATGGAATGGAGTTTGCAAATGAAAAGAAACTTTGTGTTCACAACAAGCTAAGTGAAGGACGGCTTTCACACACACTTTTCTCTCAGAACTGAGCAAGTGGAGAGACGTTCGTTCATCTAGCACCAAGGGAACCGGTTGCAGGAGACACTTTTTCTGTGCTTTCTCAGTATGTTTCCTTGTGCCGGTTGTAAGTTCCTGCAGTTTTCACTGTAAAACCGAGTTGGAGCTTCTACCTCCCCATATATATGTATGGAATGGAGTTTGCAACTGAAAAGAAACTTTGTGTTCCCAACAAGCTAGTTGAAGGACGGCTTTCACACACACTTATCTCTCAGAACAGAGCAAGTGGAGAGACGTTCGTTCATCTAGCACCAAGGGAACGGGCTGCAGGAGACACTTTTTCTCTGCTTTCGCCGTCTGTTTCCTAGTGCCGGTGTGAAGTTCCTGCAGTTTTCACTGTCAAAAAGGGTTGGAGCTAGTACCTCCCCATATATATGTATGGAATGGAGTTTGCAACTGAAAAGAAACTTTGTGTTCCCAACAATTTATGTGAAGGACGGCTTTCACACACACTTATCTCTCAGAACTGAGCAAGTGGAGAGACGTTCGTTCATCTAGCACCAAGGGAACGGGTTGCAGGAGACACTTTTTCTCTGTTTCTCAGTCTGTTTCCTAGTGCCGGTTTGAAGTTCCTGCAGTTTTCAATGTTAAACCGATTTGGAGCTTCTACCTCCCCATATATATGTATGGAATGGAGTTTGCAACTGAAAAGAAACTTTGTGTTCCCAACAAGCTAGGTGAAGGATGGCTTTCACACACACTTATCTCTCAGAACTGAGCAAGTGGAGAGACGTTCGTTCATCTAGCACCAAGGGAACGGGTTGCAGGAGACAATTTTTCTCTGCTTTCTCAGTCTGTTTCCTAGTGCCGGTTAGAAGTTCCTGCAGTTTTCACTGTAAAACCGAGTTGGAGCTTGTACCTCCCCATATATATGTATGGAATGGAATTTGCAACTGAAAAGAAACTTTGTGTTCCCAACAACCTAGGTGAAGGACGGCTTTCACACACACGTATCTCTCAGAACTGAGCAAGTGGAGAGACTTTCGTTCATCTAGCACCAAGGGAACGGGTTGCAGGAGACACTTTTTCTCTGCTTTCTCAGTCTGTTTCCTAGTGGCGGTTTGAAGTTCCTGCAGTTTTCAGTGTAAAAACGAGTTGGAGCTTCTACCTCCCCATATATATGTATGGAATGGAGTTAGCAACTGAAAAGAAACTTTGTGTTCCCAACAATCTAGGTGAAGTACGGTTTCACACACACTTATCTCTCAGAACTGAGCAAGTGGAGAGACGTTCGTTCATCTAGCACCAAGGGAACGGGTTGCAGGAGACACTTTTTCTCTGCTTTCTCAGTCTGTTTCCTAGTGCCGGTTTGAAGTTCCTGCAGTTTTCACTGTCAAACCGAGTTGGAGCTAGTACCTCCCCATATATATGTATGGAATGGAGTTTGCAACTGAAAAGAAACTTTGTGTTCCCAACAAGCTATCTGAAGGACGGCTTTCACACACAATTATCTCTCAGAACTGACCAAGTGGAGAGACGTTCGTTCATCTAGCACAAAGTGAACGGGTTGCAGGGGACACTTTTTCTCTGCTTTCTCAGTCTGTTTCCTAGTGCCGGTTTGAAGTTCCTGCAGTTTTCACTGTCAAACCGACTTGGAGCTAGTACTTCCCCATATATATGTATGGAATGGAGTTTGCAACTGAAAAGAAACTTTGTGTTCCCAACAAGCTAGGTGAAGGACGACTTTCACACACACTTATCCCTCAGAACTGAGCAAGTGGAGAGACGTTCGTTCATTTAGCACCAAGGGAACGGGTTGCAGGAGACACTTTTTCTCTGCTTCCTCAGTCTGTTTCCTAGTGCCGGTTTGAAGTTCCTGTAGTTTTCTCTGTAAAACTGAGTTGGAGCTTGTACCTCCCCATATATATGTATGGAATGGAGTTTGCAACTGAAAAGAATCTTTGTGTTCCCAACAAGCTAGGTGAAGGACGGCTTTCACACACACTTATGTCACAGAACTGAGCAAGTGGAGAGACGTTCGTTCATCTAGCACCAAGGGAACGGGTTGCAGGAGACACTTTTTCACTGCTTTCTCAGTCTGTTTCCTAGTGCCGGTTTGAAGTTCCTTCAGTTTTCACTGTAAAACCGAGTTGGAGCTAGTACCTCCCCATATATATGTATGGAATGGAGTTTGCAACTGAAAAGAAACTTTGTGTTCCCAACAAGCTAGGTGAAGAACGGCTTTCACACACACTTATCTCTCAGAACAGAGCAAGTGGAGAGACTTTCGTTCATCTAGCACCAAGGGAACGGGTTGCAGGAGACAATTTTTCTCTGCTTTCTCAGTCTGTTTCCTAGTGCCGGTTTGAAGTTCCTGCAGTTTTCACTGTAAAACCGAGTTGGAGCTAGTGCCTCCCCATATATATGTATGGAATGGAGTTTGCAACTGAAAAGAAACTTTGTGTTCCCAACAAGCTAGGTGAAGGACGGCTTTCACACACACTTATCTCTCAGAACTGAGCAAATGGAGAGACGTTCGTTCATCTAGCTCCAAGGGAACGGGTTGCAGGAGACACTTTTTCTCTGCTTTCTCAGTCTGTTTCCTAGTGCCGGTTTGAAGATCCTACAGTTTTCACTGTAAACTGAGTTGGAGCTAGAACCTCCCCATATATATGTATGGAATGGAGTTTGCAACTGAAAAGAAACTTTGTGTTCCCAACAAGCTAGGTGAAGGACGGCTTTCACACACACGTATCTCTCAGAACTGAGCAAGTGGAGAGACTTTCGTTCATCTAGCACCAAGGGAACGGGTTGCAGGAGAAACTATTTCTCTGTTTCTCAGTCTGTTTCCTAGTGCCGGTTTGAAGTTCCTGCAGTTTTCACTCTAAAACCGATTTGGAGCTAGAACCTCCCCATATATATGTATGGAATGGTGTTTGCAACTGAAAAGAAACTTTGTGTTCCCAACAAGCTATTTGAAGGACGGCTTTCACACACACTTATCTCTCAGAACTGAGCAAGTGGAGAGACTTTCGTTCATCTAGCACCAAGGGAACGGTTTGCAGGTGACACTTTTTCTCTGCTTTCTCAGTCTGTTTCCTAGTGCCGGTTTGAAGATCCTGCAGTTTTCACTGTAAAGCCGAGTTGGAGCTAGAAACTCCCCATATATATGTATGGAATGGAGTTTGCAACTGAAAAGAATCTTTGTGTTCCCAACAAGCTAGGTGAAGGACGACTTTAACACACACTTATCTCTCAGAACTGAGCAAGTGGAGAGACGTTCGTTCATCTAGCACCAAGGGAACGGGTTGCAGGAGTCACTTTTTCTCTGCTTTCTCAGTCTGTTTCCTAGTGCAAGTTTGAAGTTCCTGCAGTTTTCACTGTCAAACCGAGTTGGAGATAGTACCTCCCCATATATATGTATGGAATGGAGTGTGCAACTGAAAAGAATCTTTGTGTTCCCAACAAGCTAGGTGAAGGACGGCTTTCACACACACTTATCTCTCAGAACTTAGCAAGTGGAGAGATGTTCGTTCATCTAGCACCAAGGGAACGGGTTGCAGGAGACACTTTTTCTCTGGTTTCTCAGTCTGTTTCCTAGTGCCCGTTTGAAGTTCCTGCAATTTTTACTGTCAAACCGAGTTGGAGCTAGTACCTCCCCATATATATGTAAGGAATGGAGTTTGCAACTGAAAAGAAAATTTGTGTTCCCAACAAGCTAGGTGAAGGACGGCTTTCACACACACTTATATCTCAGAACTGAGCAAGTGGAGAGACGTTCGTTCATCTAGCACCAAGGGAACGGGTTGCAGGAGACACTTTTTCTCTGCTTTCTCAGTCTGTTCCCTAGAGCCAGTTTGAAGTTCCTGCAGTTTTCACTGTCAAACCGAGTTGGAGCTAGTACCTCCCCATATATATGTATGGAATGGAGTTTGCAACTGAAAAGAAACTTTGTGTTCCCAACAAGCTAGGTGAAGGACGGCTTTCACACACACTTATCTCTCAGAACTGAGCAAGTGCAGAGACTTTCGTTCATCTAGCACCAAGGGAACGGGTTGCAGGTGACAATTTTTCTCTGCTTTCTCAGTCTGTTTCCTAGTGCCGGTTTGAAAATCCTGCAGTTTTCACTGTCAAACCGAGTTAGAGCTAGAAGCTCCCCATATATATGTATGGAATGGAGTTTGCAACTGAAAAGAAACTTTGTGTTCCCAACAAGCTAGGTGAAGGACGACTTTAACACACACTTATCTCTCAGAACTGAGCAAGTGGAGAGACGTTCGTTCATCTAGCACCAAAGGAACGGGTTGCAGGAGACACTTTTTCTCTGCTTTCTCAGTCTGTTTCCTAGTGCAAGTTTGAAGTTCCTGCAGTTTTCACTGTCAAACCGAGTTGGAGCTAGTACCTCCCCATATATATGTATGGAATGGAGTTTGCAACTGAAAAGAAACTTTGTGTTCCCAACAAGCTAGGTGAAGGAAGGCTTTCACACACACTTATCTCTCGGAACTGAGCAAGTGGAGAGACTTTCGTTCATCTAGCACCAAGGGAACGGGTTGCAGGTGACACTTTTTCTCTGCTTTCTCAGTCTGTTTCCTAGTGCCGGTTTGAAGATCCTGCAGTTTTCACTGTAAAACAGAGTTGGAGCTAGAAACTCCCCATATATATGTATGGAATGGAGTTTGCAACTGAAAAGAAACTTTGTGTTCCCAACAAGCTAGGTGAAGGACGACTTTAACACACACTTATCTCTCAGAAATGAGCAAGTGGAGAGACGTTCGTTCATCTAGCACCAAGGGAACGGGTTGCAGGAGACACTTTTTCTCTGCTTTCTCAGTCTGTTTCCTAGTGCAAGTTTGAAGTTCCTGCAGTTTTCACTGTCAAACCGATTTGGAGCTTGTACCTCCCCATATAAATGTATGGAATGGAGTTTGCAACTGAAAAGAATCTTTGTGTTCCCAACAAGCTAGGTGAAGGACGGCTTTCACACACACTTATCTCTCAGAACTGAGCAAGTGGAGAGACGTTCGTTCATCTAGCACCAAGGGAACGGGTTGCAGGAGACACTTTTTCTCTGCTTTCTCAGTCTGTTTCCTAGTGCCAGTTTGAAGTTCATGCAATTTTTACTGTCAAACCGAGTTGGAGCTAGTACCTCCCCATATATATGTATGGAATGGAGTTTGCAACTGAAAAGAAAATTTGTGTTCCCAACAAGCTAAGTGAAGGACGGCTTTCACACACACTTATCTCTCAGAACTGAGCAAGTGGAGAGACGTTCGTTCATCTAGCACCAAGGGAACGGGTTGCAGGAGACACTTTTTCTCTGATTCCTCAGTCTGTTTCCTAGTGCCGGTTTGAAGTTCCTGCAGTTTTCACTGTAAAACTGAGTTGGAGCTTCTACCTCCATATATATATGTATGGAATGGAGTTTGCAACTGAAAAGAAACTTTGTGTTCCCAACAAGCTAGGTGAAGGACGGCTTTCACACACACTTATCTCTCAGAACAGAGCAAGTGGAGAGACGTTCGTTCATCTAGCACCAAGGGAACGGGTTGCAGGAGACACTTATTCTCTGCTTTCTCAGTCTGTTTCCTAGTGCCGGTTTGAAGTTCCTGCAGTTTTCACTGTAAAACCGAGTTGGAGCTAGTACCTCCCCATATATATGTATGGAATGGGGTTTGCAAATGAAAAGAAACTTTGTGTTCACAACAAGCTAGGTGAAGGACGGCTTTCACACACACTTTTCTCTCAGAACTGAGCAAGTGGAGAGACGTTTGTTCATCTAGCACCAAGGGAACGTGTTGCAGGAGACACTTAATCTGTGCTTTCTCAGTATGTTTCCTTGTGCCGGTTGTAAGTTCCTGCAGTTTTCACTGTAAAACCGAGTTGGAGCTTCTACCTCCCCATATATATGTATGGAATGGAGTTTGCAACTGAAAAGAAACTTTGTGTTCCCAACAAGCTAGTTGAAGGAAGGCTTTCACACACACTTATCTCTCAGAACAGAGCAAGTGGAGAGACGTTCGTTCATCTAGCACCAAGGGAACGGGCTGCAGGAGACACTTTTTCTCTGCTTTCTCTGTCTGTTTCCTAGTGCCGGTGTGAAGTTCCTGCAGTTTTCACTGTAAAACCGAGTTGGAGCTAGTACCTCCCCATATATATGTATGGATTGGAGTTTGCAACTGAAAAGAAACTTTGTGTTCCCAACAAGTTATGTGAAGGACGGCTTTCACACACACTTATCTCTCAGAACTGAGCAAGTGGAGAGACGTTCGTTCATCTAGCACCAAGGGAACGGTTTGCAGGAGACACTTTTTCTCTGCTTTCTCAGTCTGTTTCCTAGTGCCGGTTTGAAGTTCCTGCAGTTTTCACTGTAAAACCGATTTGGAGCTTCTACCTCCCCATATATATGTATGGAATGGAGTTTGCAACTGAAAAGAAATTTTGTGTTCCCAACAAGCTAGGTGAAGGACGGCTTTCACACACACTTATCTCTCAGAAATGAGCAAGTGGAGAGACGTTCGTTCATCTAGCACCAAGGGAACGGGTTGCAGGAGACAATTTCTCTCTGCTTTCTCAGTCTGTTTCCTAGTGCCGGTTAGAAGTTCCTGCAGTTTTCACTGTAAAACCGAGTTGGAGCTTGTACCTCCCCATATATATGTATGGAATGGAGTTTGCAACTGAAAAGAAACTTTGTGTTCCCAACAAGCTAGGTGAAGGACGGCTTTCACACACACGTATCTCTCAGAACTGAGCAAGTGGAGAGACTTTCGTTCATCTAGCACCAAGGGAACGGGTTGCAGGAGACACATTTTCTCTGCTTTCTCAGTCTGTTTCCTAGTGCCGGTTTGAAGTTCCTGCAGTTTTCAGTGTAAAATCGAGTTGGAGCTTCTACCTCCCCATATATATGTATGGAATGGAGTTTGCAACTGAAAAGAAACTTTGTGTTCCCAACAATCTAGATGAAGTACGGCTTTCACACACACTTATCTCTCAGAACTGAGCAAGTGGAGAGACGTTCGTTCATCTAGCACCAAGGGAACGGGCTGCAGGAGACACTTTTTCTCTGCTTTCTCTGTCTGTTTCCTAGTGCCGGTGTGAAGTTCCTGCAGTTTTCACTGTAAAACCGAGTTGGAGCTAGTACCTCCCCATATATATGTATGGATTGGAGTTTGCAACTGAAAAGAAACTTTGTGTTCCCAACAAGTTATGTGAAGGACGGCTTTCACACACACTTATCTCTCAGAACTGAGCAAGTGGAGAGACGTTCGTTCATCTAGCACCAAGGGAACGGTTTGCAGGAGACACTTTTTCTCTGCTTTCTCAGTCTGTTTCCTAGTGCCGGTTTGAAGTTCCTGCAGTTTTCACTGTAAAACCGATTTGGAGCTTCTACCTCCCCATATATATGTATGGAATGGAGTTTGCAACTGAAAAGAAACTTTGTGTTCCCAACAAGCTAGGTGAAGGACGGCTTTCACACACACTTATCTCTCAGAAATGAGCAAGTGGAGAGACGTTCGTTCATCTAGCACCAAGGGAACGGGTTGCAGGAGACAATTTCTCTCTGCTTTCTCAGTCTGTTTCCTAGTGCCGGTTAGAAGTTCCTGCAGTTTTCACTGTAAAACCGAGTTGGAGCTTGTACCTCCCCATATATTTGTATGGAATGGAGTTTGCAACTGAAAAGAAACTTTGTGTTCCCAACAAGCTAGGTGAAGGACGGCTTTCACACACACGTATCTCTCAGAACTGAGCAAGTGGAGAGACTTTCGTTCATCTAGCACCAAGGGAACGGGTTGCAGGAGACACATTTTCTCTGCTTTCTCAGTCTGTTTCCTAGTGCCGGTTTGAAGTTCCTGCAGTTTTCACTGTAAAACCGAGTTGGAGCTTCTACCTCCCCATATATATGTATGGAATGGAGTTTGCAACTGAAAAGAAACTTTGTGTTCCCAACAAGCTAGGTGAAGGACGGCTTTCACACACACTTATCTCTCAGAACTGAGCAAGTGGAGAGACGTTCGTTCATCTAGCACCAAGGGAACGGGTTGCAGGAGACACTTTTTCTCTGCTTTCTCAGTCTGTTTCTTAGTGCCAGTTTGAAGTTCCTGCAGTTTTCACTGTCAAACAGAGTTGGAGATAGTACCTCCCCTTATATATGTATGGAATGGAGTTTGCAACTGAAAAGAAACTTTGTGTTCCCAACAAGACAGGTGAAGGACGGCTTTCACACACAATTATCTCTCAGAACTGAGCAAGTGGAGAGACGTTCGTTCATCTAGCACCAAGGGAACGGGTTGCAGAAGACACTTTTACTCTGCTTTCTCAGTCTGTTTCCTAGTGCCGGTTTGAAGTTCCTGCAGTTTTCACTGTAAAATCGAGGTGGAGCTTCTACCTCCAAATATATATGTATGGAATGGAGTTGGCAACTGAAAAGAAACTTTGTGTTCCCAACAAGCTAGGTGAAGCACGGCTTTCACACACACATATCTCTCAGAACTGAGCAAGTGGAGAGACGTTCGTTCATCTAGCACCAAGGGATCGGGTTGCAGGAGACACTTTTTCTCTGCTTTCTAAGTCCGTTTCCTAGTGCCGGTTAGAAGTTCCTGCAGTTTTCACTGTAAAACCGAGTTGGATCTAGTACCTCCCCATATATATGTATGGAATGGAGTTTGCAACTGAAAAGAAACTTTGTGTTCACAACAAGCTAGGTGAAGGACGGCTTTCACACACACTTATCTCTCAGAACTGAGCAAGTGGAGAGACGTTCGTTCATCTAGCACCAAGGGAACGGGTTGCAGGGGACACTTTTTCTCTGCTTTCTCAGTCTGTTTCCTAGTGCCGGTTTGAAGTTCCTGCAGTTTTCCCTGTCAAACCGTGTTGGAGCTAGTACCTCCCCATATATATGTATGGAATGGAGTTTTCAACTGAAAAGAAACTTTGTGTTCCCAACAAGCTAGGTGAAGGACGGCTTTCACACACACTTATCTCTCAGAACTGAGCAAGTGGAGAGACGTTCGTTCATCTAGCACCAAGGGAACGGGTTGCAGGAGACACTTTTTCTCTGCTTTCTCAGTCTGTTTCCTAGTGCCGGTTTGAAGCTCCTGCAGTTTTCACTGTAAAACCGATTTGGAGCTAGTACATACCCATATATATGTATGGAATGGAGTTTGCAACTGAAAAGAAACTTTGTGTTCCCAACAAGCTAGGTGAAGGACGGCTTTCACACACACTTATCTCGTAGAACAGAGCAAGTGGAGAGACGTTCGTTCATCTAGCACCAAGGGACCAGGTTGCAGGGGACACTTTTTCTCTGCTTTCTCAGTCTGTTTCCTAGTGCCAGTTTGAAGTTCCTGCAGTTTTCACTGTCAAACCGAGTTGTAGCTTGTACCTCCCCATATATATGTATGGAATGGAATTTGCAACTGAAAACAAACTTTGTGTTCCCAAGAAGCTAGGTGAAGGACGGCTTTCACACACACTTATCTCTCAGAACTGAGCAAGTGGAGAGACGTTCGTTCATCTAGCACCAAGGGAACGGGTTGCAGGAGACACTTTTTCTCTGCATTCTCAGTCTATTTCCTAGTGCCGGTTTGAAGTTCCTGCAGTTTTCACTGTAAAATCGTGTTGGAGCTTCTACCTCCAAATATATATGTATGGAATGGAGTTTGCAACTGAAAAGAAACTTTGTGTTCCCAACAAGCTAGTTGAAGGACGGCTTTCACACACACTTATCTCTCAGAACAGAGCAAGTGGAGAGACGTTCGTTCATCTAGCACCAAGGTAACGGGTTGCAGGAGACACTTTTTCTCTGTATTCTCAGTCTGTTTCCTAGTGCCGGTTTGAAGTTCCTGCAGTTTTCACTGTAAAACCGAGTTGGAGCTTGTACCTCCCCATATATATGTATGGAATGGAGTTTGCAACTGAAAAGAAACTTTGTGTTCCCAACAAGCTAGGGGAAGGACGGCTTTCACACACACTTATCTCTCAGAACTGAGCAAGTGGATAGACGTTCGTTCATCTAGCACCAAGGGAACGGGTTGCAGGAGAAATTTTTCTCTGCTTTCTCAGTCTGTTTCCTAGTGCCGGTTTGAAGTTCCTGCAGTTTTCACTGTAAAACCGAATTCTAGCTTCAACCTCCCCATATATATGTATGGAATGGAGTTTGCAACTGAAAAGAAACTTTGTGTTCCCAACAAGCTAGGTGAAGGACGGCTTTCACACACACTTATCTCTCAGAACTGAGCAAGTGGAGAGACGTTCGTTCATCTAGCACCAAGGGAACGGGTTGCAGGAGACACTTTTTCTCTGCTTTCTTAGTCTGTTTCCTAGTGCCGGTTTGAAGTTCCTGCAGTTTTCACTGTAAAACCGAGTTGGAGCTTCTACCTCCCCATATATATATATGGAATGGAGTTTGCAACTGAAAAGAAACTTTGTGTTCCCAACAAGCTAGGTGAAGGACGGCTTTCACACACACTTATCTCTCAGAACAGAGCAAGTGGAGAGACGTTCGTTCATCTAGCACCAAGGGAACGGGTTGCAGGAGACACTTTTTCTCTGCTTTCTCAGTCTGTTTCCTAGTGCCAGTTTGAAGTTCCTGCAGTTTTCACTGTCAAACAGAGTTGGAGCTAGTACCTCCCCATATATATGTATGGAATGGAGTTTGCAACTGAAAAGAAACTTTGTGTTCCCAACAAGCTAGTTGAAGGACGGCTTTCACACACACTTATCTCTCAGAACTGAGCTAGTGGAGAGACGTTCGTTCATCTAGCACCAAGGGAACAGGTTGAAGGAGACACTTTTACTCTGCTTTCTCAGTCTGTTTCCTAGTGCCGGTTTGAAGTTCCTGCAGTTTTCACTGTAAAACCGAGGTGGAGCTTCTACCTCCAAATATATATGTATGGAATGGAGTTTGCAACTGAAAAGAAACTTTGTGTTCCCAACAAGCTAGGTGTAGCACGGCTTTCACACACACATATCTCTCAGAACTGAGCAAGTGGAGAGACGTTTGTTCATCTAGCACAAAAGGAAAGGGTTGCAGGAGACACCTTTTCTCTACTTTCTCAGTCTGTTTCCTAGTGCCGGATTGAAGCTCCTGCAGTTTTCACTGTCAAACCGAGTTGGAGCTAGTACCTCCCCATATATATGTATGGAATGGAGTTTGCAACTGAATAGAAACTTTGTGTTCCCAACAAGCTAGGTAAAGGACGGCTTTCACACACACTTATCTCTCAGAGCAGAGCAAGTGGAGAGACGTTCGTTCATCTAGCACAAAGGGAACAGGTTGCAGGAGACACTTATTCTCTGCTTTCTCAGTTTGTTTCCTAGTGCCGGTTTGAAGTTCCTGCAGTTTTCCCTGTCAAACCGAGTTGGAGCTAGTACCTCCCCATATATACGTATGGAATGGAGTTTGCAACTGAAAAGAAACTTTGTGTTCCCAACAAGCTAGGTGAAGGACGGCTTTCACACACAATTATCTCTCAGAACTGAGCAAGTGGAGAGACGTTCGTACATCTAGCACCAAAGGAACGGGTTGCAGGAGACACTTTTTCTCTGCTTTCTCAGTCTGTTTCCTAGTGCAGGTTGGAAGCTCCTGCAGTTTTCACTGTAAAACCGAGTTGGAGCTAGTACATACCCATATATATGTATGGAATGGAGTTTGCGACTGAAAAGAAACTTTGTGTTCCCAACAAGCTAGCTGAAGGACGGCTTTCACACACACTTTTCTCTCAGAACTGAGCAAGTGGAGAGACGTTCGTTCATCTAGCACCAAGGGAACGGGTTGCAGGAGACACTTATTCTCTGCTTTCTCAGTCTGTTTCCTAGTGCCGGTTTGAAGTTCCTGCAGTTTTCACTGTCAAACCGAGTTGGAGCTAGTACCTCCCCATATATATGTATGGAATGGAGTTTGCAACTGAAAAGAAACTTTGTGTTCCCAACAAGCTAGGTGAAGGACGGCTTTCACACACACTTATCTCTCAGAACTGAGCAAGTGGAGAGACGTTCGTTCATCTAGCACCAAGGGAACAGGTTGCAGGAGACACTTTTTCTCTGCTTTCTCAGTCTGTTCCCTAGTGCCGGGTTGAAGTTCCTGCAGTTTTCACTGTCAAACCGTGTTGGAGCTAGTACCTCCCCATATATATGTATGGAATGGAGTTTGCAACTGAAAAGAAACTTTGTGTTCCCAACAAGCTAGGTGAAGTACGGCTTTCACACACAATTATCTCTCAGAACAGAGCAAGTGGAGAGACGTTCGTTCATCTAGCACCAAGGGAACGGGTTGCAGGAGACACTTATTCTCTGCTTTCTCAGTCTGTTTCCTAGTGCCGGTTTGAAGTTCCTGCAGTTTTCCCTGTCAAACCGAGTTGGAGCTAGTACCTCCCCATATATATGTATGGAATGGAGTTTGCAACTGAAAAGAAACTTTGTGTTCCCAACAAGCTATGTGAAGGACGGCTTTCACACACACTTATCTCTCAGAACTGAGCAAGTGGAGAGACGTTCGTTCATCTAGCACCAAAGGAACGGGTTGCAGGAGACACTTTTTCTCTGCTTTCTCAGTCTGTTTCCTAGTGCAGGTTTGAAGCTCCTGCAGTTTTCACTGTAAAACCGAGTTGGAGCTAGTACATACCCATATATATGTATGGAATGGAGTTTGCAACTGAAAAGAAACTTTGTGTTCCCAACAAGCTAGGTGAAGGACGGCTTTCACACACACTTTTCTCTCAGAACTGAGCAAGTGGAGAGACGTTCGTTCATCTAGCACCAAGGGAACGGGCTGCAGGAGACACTTTTTCTCTGCTTTCTCAGTCTGTTTCCTAGTGCCGGTTTGAAGTTCCTGCAATTTTCACTGTAAAACCGAGTTGGAGCTTCTACCTCCAAATATATATGTATGGAATGGAGTTTGCAACTGAAAAGAAACTTTGTGTTCCCAACAAGCTAGTTGAAGCACGGCTTTCACACACACATATCTCTCAGAACTGAGCAAGTGGAGAGACGTTCGTTCATCTAGCACCAAGGGAAAGGGTTGCAGGAGACACTTTTCCTCTGCTTTCTCACTCCGATTCCTAGTGCCGGTTAGAAGTTCCTGCAGTTTTCACTGTAAAACCGAGTTGGATCTAGTACCTCCCCATATATATGTATGGAATGGAGTTTGCAACTGAAAAGAAACTTTGTGTTCACAACAAGCTAGGTGAAGGACGGCTTTCACACACACTTATCTCTCAGAACTGAGCAAGTGGAGAGACGTTCGTTCATCTAGCACCAAGGGAACGGGTTGCAGGGACACTATTTCTCTGCTTTCTCAGTCTATTTCCTAGTGCCGGTTTGAAGTTCCTGCAGTTTTCACTGTCAAACCGATTTGGAGCTAGTACCTCCCCATATATATGTATGGAATGGAGTTTGCAACTGAATAGAAACTTTGTGTTCCCAACAAGCTAGGTAAAGGACGGCTTTCACACACACTTATCTCTCAGAACAGAGCAAGTGGAAAGACGTTCGTTCATCTAGCACCAAGGGAACGGGTTGCAGGAGACACTTATTCTCTGCTTTCTCAGTCTGTTTCCTAGTGCCGGTTTGAAGTTCCTGCAGTTTTCACTGTCAAACCGAGTTGGAGCTAGTACCTCCCCATATATATGTATGGAATGGAGTTTGCAACTGAAAAGAAACTTTGTGTTCCCAATAAGCTAGGTGAAGGACGGCTTTCACACACACTTATCTCTCAGAACTGAGCAAGTGGAGAGACGTTCGTTCATCTAGCACCAAAGGAACGGGTTGCAGGAGACACTTTTACTCTGCGTTCTCAGTCTGTTTCCTAGTGCCGGTTTGAAGCTCCTGCAGTTTTCACTGTAAAACCGAGTTGGAGCTAGTACATACCCATATATATGTATGGAATGGAGTTTGCAACTGAAAAGAAACTTTGTGTTCCCAACAAGCTAGGTGAAGGACGGCTTTCACACACACTTTTCTCTCAGAACTGAGCAAGTGGAGAGACGTTCGTTCATCTAGCACCAAGGGAACGGGCTGCAGGAGACACTTTTTCTCTGCTTTCTCAGTCTGTTTCCTAGTGCCGGTTTGAAGTTCCTGCAGTTTTCACTGTAAAACCGAGTTGGAGCTTGTACCTCCCCATATATATGTATGCAATGGAGTTTGCAACTGAAAAGAAACTTTGTGTTCCCAACAAGCTAGGTGAAGGACGGCTTTCACACACACATATCTCTCAGAACTGAGCAAGTGGAGAGACGTTCGTTCATCTAGCACCAAGGGAACGGTTTGCAGGAGACACTATTTCTCTGCTTTCTCTGTCTGTTTCCTAGTGCCGGTTTCAAGTTCCTGCAGTTTTCACTGTAAAACCGAGTTGGAGCTTGTACTTCCCCATATATATGTATGGAATGGAGTTTGCAACTGAAAAGAAACTTTGTGTTCCCAACAAGCTAGTTGAAGGACGGCTTTCACACACACTTATCTCTCAGAACTGAGCAAGTGGAAAGACGTTCGTTCATCTAGCACCAAGGGAACAGGTTGCAGGAGACACTTTTTCTCTGCTTTCTCAGTCTGTTTCCTAGTGCCGGGTTGAAGTTCCTCCAGTTTTCACTGTCAAACCGTGTTGGAGCTAGTACCTCCCCATATATATGTATGGAATGGAGTTTGCAACTGAAAAGAAACTTTGTGTTCCCAACAAGCTAGGTGAAGGACGGCTTTCACACACACTTATCTCTCAGAACAGAGCAAGTGGAGAGACGTTCGTTCATCTAGCACCAAGGGAACGGGTTGCAGGAGTCACATTTTCTCTGCATTCTCAGTCTGTTTCCTAGTGCCGGTTAGAAGTTCCTGCAGTTTTCACTGTAAAACCGAGTTGGAGCTTGTACCTCCCCATATATATGTATGGAATGGAGTTTGCAACTGAAAAGAAACTTTGTGTTCCCAACAAGCTAACTGAAGGACGGCTTTCACACACACTTATCTCTCAGAACTGAGCAAGTGGAGAGACGATCGTTCATCTAGAACCAAGGGAACGGTTTGCAGGAGACATTTTTCTCTGCTTTCTCAGTCTGTTTCCTAGTGCCGGTTTGAAGTTCCTGCAATTTTCACTATAAAACCGAATTCTAGCTTCAACCTCCCCATATATATGTATGGAATGGAGTTTGCAACTGAAAAGAAACTTTGTGTTCCCAACAAGCTAGGTGAAGGACGGCTTTCACACACACTTATCTCTCAGAACTGAGCAAGTGGAGAGACGTTCGTTCATCTAGCACCAAGGGAACGGGTTTCAGGAGACACTTTTTCTCTGCTTTCACAGTCTGTTTCCTAGTGCCGGTTTGAAGTTCCTGCAGTTTTCACTGTAAAACCGAGTTTGAGCTTGTACCTCCCCATATATATGTATGGATTGGAGTTTGCAACTGAAAAGAAACTTTGTGTTCCCAACAAGTTAGGTGAAGGACGGCTTTCACACACACTTATCACTCAGAACTGAGCAAGAGGAGAGACGTTCGTTCATCTAGCACCAAGGAAACGGGTTGCAGGAGACACTTTTTCTCTGCTTTCTCAGTCTGTTTCCTAGTGCCGGTTTGAAGTTCCTGCAGTTTTCACTGTCAAAACGTGTTGTAGATTATACCTCCCAATATATATGTATGGAATGGAGTTTGCAACTGAAAAGAATCTTTCTGTTCCCAAAAAGCTAGGTGAAGGACGGCTTTCACACACAATTATCTCTCAGAACTGAGCAAGTGGAGAGACGTTCGTTCATCTAGCACCAAGGGAACGGGTTGCAGGAGACACTTTTTCTCTGCTTTCTCAGTCTGTTTCCTAGTGCCGGTTTGAAGTTCCTGCAGTTTTCACTGTCAAACCGAGTTGGAGCTAGTACCTCCCCATATATATGTATGGAATGGAGTTTGCAACTGAAAAGAATCTTTCTGTTCCCAAAAAGCTAGGTGAAGGACGGCTTTCACACACACTTATCTCTCAGAACAGAGCAAGTGGAGAGACGTTCGTTCATCTAGCACCAAGGGAACGGGTTGCAGGAGACACTTTTTCTCTGCTATCTCAGTCTTTTTCCTAGTGCCAGTTTGAAGTTCCTGCAGTTTTCCCTGTCAAACCGTGTTGGAGCTAGTACCTCCCCATATATATGTATGGAATGGAGTTTGCAACTGAAAAGAATCTTTGTGTTCCCAACAAGCTAGGTGAAGGACGGCTTTCACACACAATTATCTCTCAGAACTGAGCAAGTGGAGAGACGTTCGTTCATCTAGCACCAATGGAACGGGTTGCAGGAGACACTTTTTCTCTGCTTTCTCAGTCTGTTTCCTAGTGCCGGTTTGAAGCTCCTGCAGTTTTCACTGTAAAACCGAGTTGGAGCTAGTACATCCCCATATATATGTATGGAATGGAGTTTGCAACTGAAAAGAAACTTTGTGTTCCCAACAAGCTAGGTGAAGTACGGCTTTCACACACACTTATCTCTCAGAACTGAGCAAGTGAAGAGACGTTCGTTCATCTAGCACCAAGGGAACGGGTTGCAGGAGACACTTTTTCTCTGCTTTCTCAGTCTGTTTCCTAGTGCCGGTTTGAAGTTCCTGCAGTTTTCACTGTCAAACCGAGTTGGAGCTAGTACCTCCCCATATATATGTATGGAATGGAGTTTGCAACTGAAAAGAAACTTTGTGTTCCCAACAAGCTATTTGAAGGACGGCTTTCACACACACTTATCTCTCAGAACTGAGCAAGTGGAGAGACGTTCGTTCATCTAGCACCAAGGGAACGGGTTGCAGGAGGCACTATTTCTCTGCTTTCTCAGTCTGTTTCCTAGTGCAGGTTTGAAGTTCCTGCAGTTTTCACTGTAAAACCGAGTTGGAGCTTGTACCTTCCCATATATATGTATGGAATGGAGTTTGCAACTGAAAAGAAACTTTGTGTTCCCAACAAGCTAGGTGAAGGACGGCTTTCACACACACTTATCTCTCAGAACTGAGCAAGTGGAGAGACGTTCGTTCATCTAGCACCAAGGGAACGGGTTGCAGGAGACACTTTTTCTCTGCTTTCTCAGTATGTTTCCTAGTGCCAGTTTGAAGTTCCTGCAGTTTTCACTGTCAAACCGAGTTGGAGCTAGTACCTCCCCATATATATGTATGGAATGGAGTTTGCAACTGAAAAGAAACTTTGTGTTCCCAACAAGCAATTTGAAGGACGGCTTTCACACACACTTATCTCTCAGAACTGAGCAAGTGGAGAGACGTTCGTTCATCTAGCACCAAGGGAACGGGTTGCAGGAGACACTTTTTCTCTGCTTTCTCAGTCTGTTTCCTAGTGCCGGTTTGAAGTTCCTGCAGTTTTCACTGTCAAACCGAGTTGGAGCTAGTACCTCCCCATATATATGTATGGAATGGAGTTTGCAACTGAATAGAAACTTTGTGTTCCCAACAAGCTAGGTAAAGTACGGCTTTCACACACACTTATCTCTCAGAACAGAGCAAGTGGAGAGACGTTCGTTCATCTAGCACCAAGGGAACGGGTTGCAGGAGAAATTTTTCTCTGCTTTCTCAGTCTGTTTCCTAGTGCCGGTTTGAAGTTCCTGCAGTTTTCACTGTAAAATCGTGTTGGAGCTTCTACCTCCAAATATATATGTATGGAATGGAGTTTGCAACTGAAAAGAAACTTTGTGTTCCCAACAAGCTAGTTGAAGGACGGCATTCACACACACTTATCTCTCAGAACAGAGCAAGTGGAGAGACGTTCGTTCATCTAGCACCAAGGGAACGGGTTGCAGGAGACACTTTTTCTCTGCATTCTCAGTCTGTTTCCTAGTGCCGGTTTGAAGTTCCTGCAGTTTTCACTGTAAAACCGAGTTGGAGCTTGTACCTCCCCATATATATGTATGGAATGGAGTTTGCAACTGAAAAGTAACTTTGTGTTCCCAACAAGCTAAGTGAAGGACGGCTTTCACACACACTTATCTCTCAGAACTGAGCAAGTGGAGAGACGTTCGTTCATCTAGCACCAAGGGAACGGGTTGCAGGAGACACTTTTTCTCTGCTTTCTCAGTCTGTTTCCTAGTGCCGGTTTGAAGTTCCTGCAGTTTTCACTGTCAAACCGAGTTGGAGCTAGTACCTCCCCATATATATGTATGGAATGGAGTTTGCAACTGAATAGAAACTTTGTGTTCCCAACAAGCTAGGTAAAGTACGGCTTTCACACACACTTATCTCTCAGAACAGAGCAAGTGGAGAGACGTTCGTTCATCTAGCACCAAGGGAACGGGTTGCAGGAGACACTTTTTCTCTGCTATCTCAGTCTTTTTCCTAGTGCCGGTTTGAAGTTCCTGCAGTTTTCCCTGTCAAACCGAGTTGGAGCTAGTACCTCCCCATATATATGTATGGAATGGAGTTTGCAACTGAAAAGAATCTTTGTGTTCCCAACAAGCTAGGTGAAGGACGGCTTTCACACACAATTATCTCTCAGAACTGAGCAAATGGAGAGACGTTCGTTCATCTAGCACCAATGGAACGGGTTGCAGGAGACACTTTTTCTCTGCTTTCTCAGTCTGTTTCCTAGTGCCGGTTTGAAGCTCCTGCAGTTTTCACTGTAAAACCGAGTTGGAGCTAGTACATCCCCATATATATGTATGGAATGGAGTTTGCAACTGAAAAGAAACTTTGTGTTCCCAACAAGCTAGGTGAAGGACGGCTTTCACACACACTTATCTCTCAGAACTGAGCAAGTGAAGAGACGTTCGTTCATCTAGCACCAAGGGAACGGGTTGCAGGAGACACTTTTTCTCTGCTTTCTCAGTCTGTTTCCTAGTGCCGGTTTGAAGTTCCTGCAGTTTTCACTGTCAAACCGAGTTGGAGCTAGTACCTCCCCAAATATATGTATGGAATGGAGTTTGCAACTGAAAAGAAACTTTGTTTTCCCAACAAGCTATTTGAAGGTTGGCTTTCACACACACTTATCTCTCAGAACTGAGCAAGTGGAGAGACGTTCGTTCACGTAGCACCAAGGGAACGGGTTGCAGGAGGCACTATTTCTCTGCTTTCTCAGTCTGTTTCCTAGTGCCGGTTTGAAGTTCCTGCAGTTTTCACTGTAAAACCGAGTTGGAGCTTGTAACTTCCCATATATATGTATGGAATGGAGTTTGCAACTGAAAAGAAACTTTGTGTTCCCAACAAGCTAGGTGAAGGACGGCTTTCACACACACATATCTCTCAGAACTGAGCAAGTGGAGAGACGTTCGTTCATCTAGCACCAAGGGAACGGGTTGCAGGAGACAATTTTTCTCTGCTTTCTCAGTCTGTTTCCTAGTGCCAGTTTGAAGTTCCTGCAGTTTTCACTGTCAAACCGTGTTGGAGCTTGTACCTCCCCATATATATGTATGGAATGGAGTTTGCAACTGAAAAGAAACTTTGTGTTCCCAACAAGCTGGGTGAAGGACGGCTTTCACACACACTTATCTCTCAGAACTGAGCAAGTGGAGAGACGTTCGTTCATCTAGCACCAAGGGAACGGGTTGAAGGGACACTTTTTCTCTGCTTTCTCAGTCTGTTTCCTAGTGCCGGTTTGAAGTTCCTGCAGTTTTCACTGTAAAACCGAGTTGGAGCTTGTACCTCCAAATATATATGTATGGAATGGAGTTTGCAACTGAAAAGAAACTTTGTGTTCCCAACAAGCTAGTTGAAGGACGGCATTCACACACACTTATCTCTCAGAACAGAGCAAGTGGAGAGACGTTCGTTCATCTAGCACCAAGGGAACGGGTTGCAGGAGACACTTTTTCTCTGCATTCTCAGTCTGTTTCCTAGTGCCGGTTTGAAGTTCCTGCAGTTTTCACTGTAAAACCGAGTTGGAGCTTGTACCTCCCCATATATATGTATGGAATGGAGTTTGCAACTGAAAAGTAACTTTGTGTTCCCAACAAGCTAAGTGAAGGACGGCTTTCACACACACATATCTCTCAGAACTGAGCAAGTGGAGAGACGTTCGTTCATCTAGCACCAAGGGAACGGGTTGCAGGAGACACTTTTTCTCTGCTTTCTCAGTCTGTTTCCTAGTGCCGGTTTGAAGTTCCTGCAGTTTTCACTGTCAAACCGAGTTGGAGCTAGTACCTCCCCATATATATGTATGGAATGGAGTTTGCAACTGAATAGAAACTTTGTGTTCCCAACAAGCTAGGTAAAGTACGGCTTTCACACACACTTATCTCTCAGAACAGAGCAAGTGGAGAGACGTTCGTTCATCTAGCACCAAGGGAACGGGTTGCAGGAGACACTTTTTCTCTGCTATCTCAGTCTTTTTCCTAGTGCCGGTTTGAAGTTCCTGCAGTTTTCCCTGTCAAACCGAGTTGGAGCTAGTACCTTCCCATATATATGTATGGAATGGAGTTTGCAACTGAAAAGAATCTTTGTGTTCCCAACAAGCTAGGTGAAGGACGGCTTTCACACACAATTATCTCTCAGAACTGAGCAAGTGGAGAGACGTTCGTTCATCTAGCACCAATGGAACGGGTTGCAGGAGACACTTTTTCTCTGCTTTCTCAGTCTGTTTCCTAGTGCCAGTTTGAAGTTCCTGCAGTTTTCACTGTCAAACCGTGTTGGAGCTTGTACCTCCCCATATATATGTATGGAATGGAGTTTGCAACTGAAAAGAAACTTTGTGTTCCCAACAAGCTAGGTGAAGGACGGCTTTCACACACACTTATCTCTCAGAACTGAGCAAGGGGAGAGACGTTCGTTCATCTAGCACCAAGGGAACGGGTTGAAGGGACACTTTTTCTCTGCTTTCTCAGTCTGTTTCCTAGTGCCGGTTTGAAGTTCCTGCAGTTTTCACTGTAAAACCGAGTTGGAGCTTGTACCACCAAATATATATGTATGGAATGGAGTTTGCAACTGAAAAGAAACTTTGTGTTCCCAACAAGCTAGTTGAAGGACGGCATTCACACACACTTATCTCTCAGAACAGAGCAAGTGGAGAGACGTTCGTTCATCTAGCACCAAGGGAACGGGTTGCAGGAGACACTTTTTCTCTGCATTCTCAGTCTGTTTCCTAGTGCCGGTTTGAAGTTCCTGCAGTTTTCACTGTAAAACCGAGTTGGAGCTTGTACCTCCCCATATATATGTATGGAATGGAGTTTGCAACTGAAAAGTAACTTTGTGTTCCCAACAAGCTAAGTGAAGGACGGCTTTCACACACACTTATCTCTCAGAACTGAGCAAGTGGAGAGACGTTCGTTCATCTAGCACCAAGGGAACGGGTTGCAGGAGACACTTTTTCTCTGCTTTCTCAGTCTGTTTCCTAGTGCCGGTTTGAAGTTCCTGCAGTTTTCACTGTCAAACCGAGTTGGAGCTAGTACCTCCCCATATATATGTATGGAATGGAGTTTGCAACTGAATAGAAACTTTGTGTTCCCAACAAGCTAGGTAAAGTACGGCTTTCACACACACTTATCTCTCAGAACAGAGCAAGTGGAGAGACGTTCGTTCATCTAGCACCAAGGGAACGGGTTGCAGGAGACACTTTTTCTCTGCTATCTCAGTCTTTTTCCTAGTGCCGGTTTGAAGTTCCTGCAGTTTTCCCTGTCAAACCGAGTTGGAGCTAGTACCTTCCCATATATATGTATGGAATGGAGTTTGCAACTGAAAAGAATCTTTGTGTTCCCAACAAGCTAGGTGAAGGACGGCTTTCACACACAATTATCTCTCAGAACTGAGCAAGTGGAGAGACGTTCGTTCATCTAGCACCAATGGAACGGGTTGCAGGAGACACTTTTTCTCTGCTTTCTCAGTCTGTTTCCTAGTGCCGGTTTGAAGCTCCTGCAGTTTTCACTGTAAAACCGAGTTGGAGCTAGTACATCCCCATATATATGTATGGAATGGAGTTTGCAACTGAAAAGAAACTTTGTGTTCCCAACAAGCTAGGTGAAGGATGGCTTTCACACACACTTATCTCTCAGAACTGAGCAAGTGGAGAGACGTTCGTTCATCTAGCACCAAGGGAACGGGTTGCAGGAGACACTTTTTCTCTGCTTTCTCAGTCTGTTTCCTAGTGCCAGTTTGAAGTTCCTGCAGTTTTCACTGTCAAACCGAGTTGGAGCTAGTACCTCCCCATATATATGTATGGAATGGCGTTTGCAACTGAAAAGAAACTTTGTGTTCCCAACAAGCTAGGTGAAGGACGGCTTTCACACACACTTATCTCTCAGAACTGAGCAAGTGGAGAGACGTTCGTTCATCTAGCACCAAGGGAACGGGTTGCAGGAGACACTTTTTCTCTGCTTTCTCAGTCTGTTTCCTAGTGCCGGTTTGAAGTTCCTTCAGTTTTCACTGTCAAACCGAGTTGGAGCTAGTACCTCCCCATATATATGTATGGAATGGAGTTTGCAACTGAAAAGAAACTTTGTGTTCCCAACAAGCTATTTGAAGGACGGCTTTCACACACACTTATCTCTCAGAACTGAGCAAGTGGAGAGACGTTCGTTCATCTAGCACCAAGGGAACGGGTTGCAGGAGACACTTTTTCTCTGCTTTCTCAGTCTGTTTCCTAGTGCCGGTTTGAAGTTCCTGCAGTTTTCACTGTCAAACCGAGTTGGAGCTTGTACCTCCCCATATATATGTATGGAATGGAATTTGCAACTGAATAGAAACTTTGTGTTCCCAACAAGCTAGGTAAAGTACGGCTTTCACACACACTTATCTCTCAGAACAGAGCAAGTGGATAGACGTTCGTTCATCTAGCACCAAGGGAACGGGTTGCAGGAGACACTTTTTCTCTGCTTTCTCAGTCTTTTTCCTAGTGCCGGTTTGAAGTTCCTGCAGTTTTCCCTGTCAAACCGAGTTGGAGCTAGTAACTCCCCATATATATGTATGGAATGGAGTTTGCAACTGAAAAGAATCTTTGTGTTCCCAACAAGCTAGGTGAAGGACGGCTTTCACACACAATTATCTCTCAGAACTGAGCAAGTGGAGAGACGTTCGTTCATCTAGCACCAAGGGAACGGGTTGCAGGAGACACTTTTTCTCTGCTTTCTCAGTCTGTTTCCTAGTGCCGGTTTGAAGTTCCTTCAGTTTTCACTGTAAAACCGAGTTTGAGCTTGTACCTCCCCATATATATGTATGGATTGGAGTTTGCAACTGAAAAGAAACTTTGTGTTCCCAACAAGTTAGGTGAAGGACGGCTTTCACACACACTTATCACTCAGAACTGAGCAAGAGGAGAGACGTTCGTTCATCTAGCACCAAGGGAACGGGTTGCAGGAGACACTTTTTCTCTGCTTTCTCAGTCTGTTTCCTAGTGCCGGTTTGAAGTTCCTGCAGTTTTCACTGTCAAACCGTGTTGGAGCTTCTACCTCCCCATATATATGTATGGAATGGAGTTTGCAACTGAAAAGAAACTTTGTGTTCCCAACAAGCTATTTGAAGGTTGGCTTTCACACACACTTATCTCTCAGAACTGAGCAAGTGGAGAGACGTTCGTTCATCTAGCACCAAGGAAACGGGTTGCAGGAGACACTTTTTCTCTGCTTTCTCAGTCTGTTTCCTAGTGCCGGTTTGATGTTCCTGCAGTTTTCACTGTCAAAACGTGTTGGAGCTTATACCTCCCAATATATATGTATGGAATGGAGTTTGCAACTGAAAAGAATCTTTCTGTTCCCAAAAAGCTAGGTGAAGGACGGCTTTCACACACACTTATCTCTCAGAACTGAGCAAGTGGAGAGACGTTCGTTCATCTAGCACCAAGGGAACGGGTTGCAGGAGACACTTTTTCTCTGCTTTCTCAGTCTGTTTCCTAGTGCCGGTTTGAAGTTCCTGCAGTTTTCACTGTCAAACCGATTTGGAGCTAGTACCTCCCCATATATATGTATGGAATGGAGTTTGCAACTGAAAAGAAACTTTGTGTTCCCAACAAGCTATTTGAAGGACGGCTTTCACACACACTTATCTCTCAGAACTGAGCAAGTGGAGAGACGTTCGTTCATCTAGCACCAAGGGAACGGGTTGAAGGAGACACTTTTTCTCTGCTTTCTCAGTCTGTTTCCTAGTGCCGGTTTGAAGTTCCTGCAGTTTTCACTGTCAAACCGAGTTGGAGCTAGTACATCCCCATATATATGTATGGAATGGAGTTTGCAACTGAAAAGAAACTTTGTGTTCCCAACAAGCTAGGTGAAGGACGGCTTTCACACACACTTATCTCTCAGAACTGAGCAAGTGGAGAGACGTTCGTTCATCTAGCACCAAGGGAACGGGTTGCAGGAGACACTTTTTCTCTGCTTTCTCAGTCTGTTTCCTAGTGCCGGTTTGAAGTTCCTGCAGTTTTCACTGTCAAACCGAGTTGGAGCTTGTACCTCCCCATATATATGTATGGAATGGAGTTTGCAACTGAATAGAAACTTTGTGTTCCCAACAAGCTAGGTAAAGTACGGCTTTCACACACACTTATCTCTCAGAACAGAGCAAGTGGAGAGACGTTCGTTCATCTAGCACCAAGGGAACGGGTTGCAGGAGACACTTTTTCTCTGCTATCTCAGTCTTTTTCCTAGTGCCGGTTTGAAGTTCCTGCAGTTTTCCCTGTCAAACCGAGTTGGAGCTAGTACCTCCCCATATATATGTATGGAATGGAGTTTGCAACTGAAAAGAATCTTTGTGTTCCCAACAAGCTAGGTGAAGGACGGCTTTCACACACAATTATCTCTCAGAACTGAGCAAGTGGAGAGAAGTTCGTTCATCTAGCACCAATGGAACGGGTTGCAGGAGACACTTTTTCTCTGCTTTCTCAGTCTGTTTCCTAGTGCCGGTTTGAAGCTCCTGCAGTTTTCACTGTAAAACCGAGTTGGAGCTAGTACATCCCCATATATATGTATGGAATGGAGTTTGCAACTGAAAAGAAACTTTGTGTTCCCAACAAGCTAGGTGAAGGACGGCTTTCACACACACTTATCTCTCAGAACTGAGCAAGTGAAGAGACGTTCGTTCATCTAGAACCAAGGGAACGGGTTGCTGGAGACACTTTTTCTCTGCTTTCTCAGTCTGTTTCCTAGTGCCGGTTTGAAGTTCCTGCAGTTTTCACTGTCAAACCAAGTTGGAGCTAGTACCTACCCATATATATGTATGGAATGGAGTTTGCACCTGAAAAGAAACTTTGTGTTCCCAACAAGCTATTTGAAGGACGGCTTTCACACACACTTATCTCTCAGAACTGAGCAAGTGGAGAGACGTTCGTTCATCTAGCACCAAGGGAACGGGTTGCAGGAGGCACTATTTCTCTGCTTTCTCAGTCTGTTTCCTAGTGCCGGTTTGAAGTTCCTGCAGTTTTCACTGTAAAACCGAGTTGGAGCTTGTACCTTCCCATATATATGTATGGAATGGAGTTTGCAACTGAAAAGAAACTTTGTGTTCCCAACAAGCTAGGTGAAGGACGGCTTTCACACACACTTATCTCTCAGAACTGAGCAAGTGGAGAGACGTTCGTTCATCTAGCACCAAGGGAACGGGTTGCAGGAGACACTTTTTCTCTGCTTTCTCAGTCTGTTTCCTAGTGCCAGTTTGAAGTTCCTGCAGTTTTCACTGTCAAACCGAGTTGGAGCTAGTACCTCCCCATATATATGTATGGAATGGCGTTTGCAACTGAAAAGAAACTTTGTGTTCCCAACAAGCTAGGTGAAGGACGGCTTTCACACACACTTATCTCTCAGAACTGAGCAAGTGGAGAGACGTTCGTTCATCTAGCACCAAGGGAACGGGTTGCAGGAGACACTTTTTCTCTGCATTCTCAGTCTGTTTCCTAGTGCCGGTTTGAAGTTCCTGCAGTTTTCACTGTCAAACCGAGTTGGAGCTAGTACCTCCCCATATATATGTATGGAATGGAGTTTGCAACTGAAAAGAAACTTTGTGTTCCCAACAAGCTATTTGAAGGACGGCTTTCACACACACTTATCTCTCAGAACTGAGCAAGTGGAGAGACGTTCGTTCATCTAGCACCAAGGGAACGGGTTGAAGGAGACACTTTTTCTCTGCTTTCTCAGTCTGTTTCCTAGTGCCGGTTTGAAGTTCCTGCAGTTTTCACTGTCAAACCGAGTTGGAGCTTGTACCTCCCCATATATATGTATGGAATGGAGTTTGCAACTGAATAGAAACTTTGTGTTCCCAACAAGCTAGGTAAAGTACGGCTTTCACACACACTTATCTCTCAGAACAGAGCAAGTGGATAGACGTTCGTTCATCTAGCACCAAGGGAACGGGTTGCAGGAGACACTTTTTCTCTGCTTTCTCAGTCTTTTTCCTAGTGCCGGTTTGAAGTTCCTGCAGTTTTCCCTGTCAAACCGAGTTGGAGCTAGTACCTCCCCATATATATGTATGGAATGGAGTTTGCAACTGAAAAGAATCTTTGTGTTCCCAACAAGCTAGGTGAAGGACGGCTTTCACACACAATTATCTCTCAGAACTGAGCAAGTGGAGAGACGTTCGTTCATCTAGCACCAAGGGAACGGGTTGCAGGAGACACTTTTTCTCTGCTTTCTCAGTCTGTTTCCTAGTGCCGGTTTGAAGTTCCTGCAGTTTTCACTGTCAAACCGTGTTGGAGCTAGTACCTCCCCATATATATGTATGGAATGGAGTTTGCAACTGAAAAGAAACTTTGTGTTCCCAACAAGCTATTTGAAGGACGGCTTTCACACACACTTATCTCTCAGAACTGAGCAAGTGGAGAGACGTTCGTTCATCTAGCACCAAGGGAACGGGTTGCAGGAGGCACTATTTCTCTGCTTTCTCAGTCTGTTTCCTAGTGCCGGTTTGAAGTTCCTGCAGTTTTCACTGTAAAACCGAGTTGGAGCTTGTACCTTCCCATATATATGTATGGAATGGAGTTTGCAACTGAAAAGAAACTTTGTGTTCCCAACAAGCTAGGTGAAGGACGGCTTTCACACACACTTATCTCTCAGAACTGAGCAAGTGGAGAGACGTTCGTTCATCTAGCACCAAGGGAACGGGTTGCAGGAAACACATTTTCTCTGCTTTCTCAGTCTGTTTCCTAGTGTCGGTTTGAAGTTCCTGCAGTTTTCACTGTAAAATCGTGTTGGAGCTTCTACCTCCAAATATATATGTATGGAATGGAGTTTGCAACTGAAAAGAAACTTTGTGTTCCCAACAAGCTAGTTGAAGGACGGCATTCACACACACTTATCTCTCAGAACAGAGCAAGTGGAGAGACGTTCGTTCATCTAGCACCAAGGGAACGGTTTGCAGGAGACACTTTTTCTCTGCATTCTCAGTCTGTTTCCTAGTGCCGGTTTGAAGTTCCTGCAGTTTTCACTGTAAAACCTAGTTGGAGCTTGTACCTCCCCATATATATGTATGGAATGGATTTTGCAACTGAAAAGAAACTTTGTGTTCCCAACAAGCTAGGTGAAGGACGGCTTTCACACACACTTATCTCTCAGAACTGAGCAAGTGGAGAGACGTTCGTTCATCTAGAAACAAGGGAACGGGTTGCAGGAGACATTTTTCTCTGCTTTCTCAGTCTGTTTCTTAGTGCCGGTTTGAAGTTCCTGCAGTTTTCACTGTAAAACCGAATTCTAGCTTCAACCTACCCATATATATGTATGGAATGGAGTTTGCAACTGAAAAGAAACTTTGTGTTCCCAACAAGCTAGGTGAAGGACGGCTTTCACACACACTTATCTCTCAGAACTGAGCAAGTGGAGAGACGTTCGTTCATCTAGCACCAAGGGAACGGGTTGCAGGAGACACTTTTTCTCTGCTTTCTCAGTCTGTTTCCTAGTGCCGGTTTGAAGTTCCTTCAGTTTTCACTGTCAAACCGAGTTGGAGCTAGTACCTCCCCATATATATGTATGGAATGGAGTTTGCAACTGAAAAGAAACTTTGTGTTCCCAACAAGCTATTTGAAGGACGGCTTTCACACACACTTATCTCTCAGAACTGAGCAAGTGGAGAGACGTTCGTTCATCTAGCACCAAGGGAACGGGTTGCAGGAGACACTTTTTCTCTGCTTTCTCAGTCTGTTTCCTAGTGCCGGTTTGAAGTTCCTGCAGTTTTCACTGTCAAACCGAGTTGGAGCTTGTACCTCCCCATATATATGTATGGAATGGAATTTGCAACTGAATAGAAACTTTGTGTTCCCAACAAGCTAGGTAAAGTACGGCTTTCACACACACTTATCTCTCAGAACAGAGCAAGTGGATAGACGTTCGTTCATCTAGCACCAAGGGAACGGGTTGCAGGAGACACTTTTTCTCTGCTTTCTCAGTCTTTTTCCTAGTGCCGGTTTGAAGTTCCTGCAGTTTTCCCTGTCAAACCGAGTTGGAGCTAGTAACTCCCCATATATATGTATGGAATGGAGTTTGCAACTGAAAAGAATCTTTGTGTTCCCAACAAGCTAGGTGAAGGACGGCTTTCACACACAATTATCTCTCAGAACTGAGCAAGTGGAGAGACGTTCGTTCATCTAGCACCAAGGGAACGGGTTGCAGGAGACACTTTTTCTCTGCTTTCTCAGTCTGTTTCCTAGTGCCGGTTTGAAGTTCCTTCAGTTTTCACTGTAAAACCGAGTTTGAGCTTGTACCTCCCCATATATATGTATGGATTGGAGTTTGCAACTGAAAAGAAACTTTGTGTTCCCAACAAGTTAGGTGAAGGACGGCTTTCACACACACTTATCACTCAGAACTGAGCAAGAGGAGAGACGTTCGTTCATCTAGCACCAAGGGAACGGGTTGCAGGAGACACTTTTTCTCTGCTTTCTCAGTCTGTTTCCTAGTGCCGGTTTGAAGTTCCTGCAGTTTTCACTGTCAAACCGTGTTGGAGCTTCTACCTCCCCATATATATGTATGGAATGGAGTTTGCAACTGAAAAGAAACTTTGTGTTCCCAACAAGCTATTTGAAGGTTGGCTTTCACACACACTTATCTCTCAGAACTGAGCAAGTGGAGAGACGTTCGTTCATCTAGCACCAAGGAAACGGGTTGCAGGAGACACTTTTTCTCTGCTTTCTCAGTCTGTTTCCTAGTGCCGGTTTGATGTTCCTGCAGTTTTCACTGTCAAAACGTGTTGGAGCTTATACCTCCCAATATATATGTATGGAATGGAGTTTGCAACTGAAAAGAATCTTTCTGTTCCCAAAAAGCTAGGTGAAGGACGGCTTTCACACACACTTATCTCTCAGAACTGAGCAAGTGGAGAGACGTTCGTTCATCTAGCACCAAGGGAACGGGTTGCAGGAGACACTTTTTCTCTGCTTTCTCAGTCTGTTTCCTAGTGCCGGTTTGAAGTTCCTGCAGTTTTCACTGTCAAACCGATTTGGAGCTAGTACCTCCCCATATATATGTATGGAATGGAGTTTGCAACTGAAAAGAAACTTTGTGTTCCCAACAAGCTATTTGAAGGACGGCTTTCACACACACTTATCTCTCAGAACTGAGCAAGTGGAGAGACGTTCGTTCATCTAGCACCAAGGGAACGGGTTGAAGGAGACACTTTTTCTCTGCTTTCTCAGTCTGTTTCCTAGTGCCGGTTTGAAGTTCCTGCAGTTTTCACTGTCAAACCGAGTTGGAGCTAGTACATCCCCATATATATGTATGGAATGGAGTTTGCAACTGAAAAGAAACTTTGTGTTCCCAACAAGCTAGGTGAAGGACGGCTTTCACACACACTTATCTCTCAGAACTGAGCAAGTGGAGAGACGTTCGTTCATCTAGCACCAAGGGAACGGGTTGCAGGAGACACTTTTTCTCTGCTTTCTCAGTCTGTTTCCTAGTGCCGGTTTGAAGTTCCTGCAGTTTTCACTGTCAAACCGAGTTGGAGCTTGTACCTCCCCATATATATGTATGGAATGGAGTTTGCAACTGAATAGAAACTTTGTGTTCCCAACAAGCTAGGTAAAGTACGGCTTTCACACACACTTATCTCTCAGAACAGAGCAAGTGGAGAGACGTTCGTTCATCTAGCACCAAGGGAACGGGTTGCAGGAGACACTTTTTCTCTGCTATCTCAGTCTTTTTCCTAGTGCCGGTTTGAAGTTCCTGCAGTTTTCCCTGTCAAACCGAGTTGGAGCTAGTACCTCCCCATATATATGTATGGAATGGAGTTTGCAACTGAAAAGAATCTTTGTGTTCCCAACAAGCTAGGTGAAGGACGGCTTTCACACACAATTATCTCTCAGAACTGAGCAAGTGGAGAGAAGTTCGTTCATCTAGCACCAATGGAACGGGTTGCAGGAGACACTTTTTCTCTGCTTTCTCAGTCTGTTTCCTAGTGCCGGTTTGAAGCTCCTGCAGTTTTCACTGTAAAACCGAGTTGGAGCTAGTACATCCCCATATATATGTATGGAATGGAGTTTGCAACTGAAAAGAAACTTTGTGTTCCCAACAAGCTAGGTGAAGGACGGCTTTCACACACACTTATCTCTCAGAACTGAGCAAGTGAAGAGACGTTCGTTCATCTAGAACCAAGGGAACGGGTTGCTGGAGACACTTTTTCTCTGCTTTCTCAGTCTGTTTCCTAGTGCCGGTTTGAAGTTCCTGCAGTTTTCACTGTCAAACCAAGTTGGAGCTAGTACCTACCCATATATATGTATGGAATGGAGTTTGCACCTGAAAAGAAACTTTGTGTTCCCAACAAGCTATTTGAAGGACGGCTTTCACACACACTTATCTCTCAGAACTGAGCAAGTGGAGAGACGTTCGTTCATCTAGCACCAAGGGAACGGGTTGCAGGAGGCACTATTTCTCTGCTTTCTCAGTCTGTTTCCTAGTGCCGGTTTGAAGTTCCTGCAGTTTTCACTGTAAAACCGAGTTGGAGCTTGTACCTTCCCATATATATGTATGGAATGGAGTTTGCAACTGAAAAGAAACTTTGTGTTCCCAACAAGCTAGGTGAAGGACGGCTTTCACACACACTTATCTCTCAGAACTGAGCAAGTGGAGAGACGTTCGTTCATCTAGCACCAAGGGAACGGGTTGCAGGAGACACTTTTTCTCTGCTTTCTCAGTCTGTTTCCTAGTGCCAGTTTGAAGTTCCTGCAGTTTTCACTGTCAAACCGAGTTGGAGCTAGTACCTCCCCATATATATGTATGGAATGGCGTTTGCAACTGAAAAGAAACTTTGTGTTCCCAACAAGCTAGGTGAAGGACGGCTTTCACACACACTTATCTCTCAGAACTGAGCAAGTGGAGAGACGTTCGTTCATCTAGCACCAAGGGAACGGGTTGCAGGAGACACTTTTTCTCTGCATTCTCAGTCTGTTTCCTAGTGCCGGTTTGAAGTTCCTGCAGTTTTCACTGTCAAACCGAGTTGGAGCTAGTACCTCCCCATATATATGTATGGAATGGAGTTTGCAACTGAAAAGAAACTTTGTGTTCCCAACAAGCTATTTGAAGGACGGCTTTCACACACACTTATCTCTCAGAACTGAGCAAGTGGAGAGACGTTCGTTCATCTAGCACCAAGGGAACGGGTTGAAGGAGACACTTTTTCTCTGCTTTCTCAGTCTGTTTCCTAGTGCCGGTTTGAAGTTCCTGCAGTTTTCACTGTCAAACCGAGTTGGAGCTTGTACCTCCCCATATATATGTATGGAATGGAGTTTGCAACTGAATAGAAACTTTGTGTTCCCAACAAGCTAGGTAAAGTACGGCTTTCACACACACTTATCTCTCAGAACAGAGCAAGTGGATAGACGTTCGTTCATCTAGCACCAAGGGAACGGGTTGCAGGAGACACTTTTTCTCTGCTTTCTCAGTCTTTTTCCTAGTGCCGGTTTGAAGTTCCTGCAGTTTTCCCTGTCAAACCGAGTTGGAGCTAGTACCTCCCCATATATATGTATGGAATGGAGTTTGCAACTGAAAAGAATCTTTGTGTTCCCAACAAGCTAGGTGAAGGACGGCTTTCACACACAATTATCTCTCAGAACTGAGCAAGTGGAGAGACGTTCGTTCATCTAGCACCAAGGGAACGGGTTGCAGGAGACACTTTTTCTCTGCTTTCTCAGTCTGTTTCCTAGTGCCGGTTTGAAGTTCCTGCAGTTTTCACTGTCAAACCGTGTTGGAGCTAGTACCTCCCCATATATATGTATGGAATGGAGTTTGCAACTGAAAAGAAACTTTGTGTTCCCAACAAGCTATTTGAAGGACGGCTTTCACACACACTTATCTCTCAGAACTGAGCAAGTGGAGAGACGTTCGTTCATCTAGCACCAAGGGAACGGGTTGCAGGAGGCACTATTTCTCTGCTTTCTCAGTCTGTTTCCTAGTGCCGGTTTGAAGTTCCTGCAGTTTTCACTGTAAAACCGAGTTGGAGCTTGTACCTTCCCATATATATGTATGGAATGGAGTTTGCAACTGAAAAGAAACTTTGTGTTCCCAACAAGCTAGGTGAAGGACGGCTTTCACACACACTTATCTCTCAGAACTGAGCAAGTGGAGAGACGTTCGTTCATCTAGCACCAAGGGAACGGGTTGCAGGAAACACATTTTCTCTGCTTTCTCAGTCTGTTTCCTAGTGTCGGTTTGAAGTTCCTGCAGTTTTCACTGTAAAATCGTGTTGGAGCTTCTACCTCCAAATATATATGTATGGAATGGAGTTTGCAACTGAAAAGAAACTTTGTGTTCCCAACAAGCTAGTTGAAGGACGGCATTCACACACACTTATCTCTCAGAACAGAGCAAGTGGAGAGACGTTCGTTCATCTAGCACCAAGGGAACGGTTTGCAGGAGACACTTTTTCTCTGCATTCTCAGTCTGTTTCCTAGTGCCGGTTTGAAGTTCCTGCAGTTTTCACTGTAAAACCTAGTTGGAGCTTGTACCTCCCCATATATATGTATGGAATGGATTTTGCAACTGAAAAGAAACTTTGTGTTCCCAACAAGCTAGGTGAAGGACGGCTTTCACACACACTTATCTCTCAGAACTGAGCAAGTGGAGAGACGTTCGTTCATCTAGAAACAAGGGAACGGGTTGCAGGAGACATTTTTCTCTGCTTTCTCAGTCTGTTTCTTAGTGCCGGTTTGAAGTTCCTGCAGTTTTCACTGTAAAACCGAATTCTAGCTTCAACCTACCCATATATATGTATGGAATGGAGTTTGCAACTGAAAAGAAACTTTGTGTTCCCAACAAGCTAGGTGAAGGACGGCTTTCACACACACTTATCTCTCAGAACTGAGCAAGTGGAGAGACTTTCGTTCATCTAGCACCAAGGGAACGGGTTGCAGGAGACACTTTTTCTCTGCTTTCTCAGTCTGTTTCCTAGTGCCGGTTTGAAGTTCCTGCAGTTTTCACTGTAAAACCGAGTTGGAGCTTGTACCTCCCCATATATATGTATGGATTGGAGTTTGCAACTGAAAAGAAACTTTGTGTTCCCAACAAGTTAGGTGAAGGACGGCTTTCACACACACTTATCACTCAGAACTGAGCAAGAGGAGAGACGTTCGTTCATCTAGCACCAAGGGAACGGGTTGCAGGAGACACTTTTTCTCTGCTTTCTCAGTCTGTTTCCTAGTGCCGGTTTGAAGTTCCTGCAGTTTTCACTGTCAAACCGTGTTGGAGCTTCTACCTCCCCATATATATGTATGGAATGGAGTTTGCAACTGAAAAGAAACTTTGTGTTCCCAACAAGCTAGGTGAAGGACGGCTTTCACACACACTTATCTCTCAGAACTGAGCAAGTGGAGAGACGTTCGTTCATCTAGCACCAAGGGAAAGGGTTGCAGGAGACACTTTTTCTCTGCTTTCTCGGTCTGTTTCCTAGTGCCGGTATGAAGTTCCTGCAGTTTTCACTGTCAAACCGAGTTGGAGCTAGTACCTACCCATATATATGTATGGAATGGAGTTTGCAACTGAAAAGAAACTTTGTGTTCCCAACAAGTTAGGTGAAGGACGGCTTTCACACACACTTATCACTCAGAACTGAGCAAGAGGAGAGACGTTCGTTCATCTAGCACCAAGGGAACGGGTTGCAGGAGACACTTTTTCTCTGCTTTCTCAGTCTGTTTCCTAGTGCCGGTTTGAAGTTCCTGCAGTTTTCACTGTCAAACCGTGTTGGAGCTTCTACCTCCCCATATATATGTATGGAATGGAGTTTGCAACTGAAAAGAAACTTTGTGTTCCCAACAAGCTAGTTGAAGTACGGCATTCACACACACTTATCTCTCAGAACAGAGTAAGTGGAGAGACGTTCGTTCATCTAGCACCAAGGGAACGGGTTGCAGGAGACACTTTTTCTCTGCATTCTCAGTCTGTTTCCTAGTGCCGGTTTGAAGTTCCTGCAGTTTTCACTGTAAAACCTAGTTGGAGCTTGTACCTCCCCATATATATGTATGGAATGGATTTTGCAACTGAAAAGAAACTTTGTGTTCCCAACAAGCTAGGTGAAGGACGGCTTTCACACACACTTATCTCTCAGAACTGAGCAAGTGGAGAGACGTTCGTTCATCTAGCACCAAGGGAACGGGTTGCAGGAGACACTTTTTCTCTGCATTCTCAGTCTGTTTCCTAGTGCCGGTTTGAAGTTCCTGCAGTTTTCACTGTAAAACCTAGTTGGAGCTTGTACCTCCCCATATATATGTATGGAATGGATTTTGCAACTGAAAAGAAACTTTGTGTTCCCAACAAGCTAGGTGAAGGACGGCTTTCACACACACTTATCTCTCAGAACTGAGCAAGTGGAGAGACGTTCGTTCATCTAGAACCAAGGGAACGGGTTGCAGGAGACATTTTTCTCTGCTTTCTCAGTCTGTTTCTTAGTGCCGGTTTGAAGTTCCTGCAGTTTTCACTGTAAAACCGAATTCTAGCTTCAACCTACCCATATATATGTATGGAATGGAGTTTGCAACTGAAAAGAAACTTTGTGTTCCCAACAAGCTAGGTGAAGGACGGCTTTCACACACACTTATCTCTCAGAACTGAGCAAGTGGAGAGACTTTCGTTCATCTAGCACCAAGGGAACGGGTTGCAGGAGACACTTTTTCTCTGCTTTCTCAGTCTGTTTCCTAGTGCCGGTTTGAAGTTCCTGCAGTTTTCACTGTAAAACCGAGTTGGAGCTTGTACCTCCCCATATATATGTATGGATTGGAGTTTGCAACTGAAAAGAAACTTTGTGTTCCCAACAAGTTAGGTGAAGGACGGCTTTCACACACAATTATCACTCAGAACTGAGCAAGAGGAGAGACGTTCGTTCATCTAGCACCAAGGGAACGGGTTGCAGGAGACACTTTTTCTCTGCTTTCTCAGTCTGTTTCCTAGTGCCGGTTTGAAGTTCCTGCAGTTTTCACTGTCAAACCGTGTTGGAGCTTCTACCTCCCCATATATATGTATGGAATGGAGTTTGCAACTGAAAAGAAACTTTGTGTTCCCAACAAGCTAGGTGAAGGACGGCTTTCACACACACTTATCTCTCAGAACTGAGCAAGTGGAGAGACGTTCGTTCATCTAGCACCAAGGGAACGGGTTGCAGGAGACACTTTTTCTCTGCTTTCTCGGTCTGTTTCCTAGTGCCGGTATGAAGTTCCTGCAGTTTTCACTGTCAAACCGAGTTGGAGCTAGTACCTACCCATATATATGTATGGAATGGAGTTTGCAACTGAAAAGAAACTTTGTGTTCCCAACAAGTTAGGTGAAGGACGGCTTTCACACACACTTATCACTCAGAACTGAGCAAGAGGAGAGACGTTCGTTCATCTAGCACCAAGGGAACGGGTTGCAGGAGACACTTTTTCTCTGCTTTCTCAGTCTGTTTCCTAGTGCCGGTTTGAAGTTCCTGCAGTTTTCACTGTCAAACCGTGTTGGAGCTTCTACCTCCCCATATATATGTATGGAATGGAGTTTGCAACTGAAAAGAAACTTTGTGTTCCCAACAAGCTAGTTGAAGTACGGCATTCACACACACTTATCTCTCAGAACAGAGCAAGTGGAGAGACGTTCGTTCATCTAGCACCAAGGGAAAGGGTTGCAGGGGTCACTTTTTCTCTGCTTTCTCAGTCTGTTTCCTAGTGCCGGTTTGAAGTTCCTGCAGTTTTCACTGTAAAATCGTGTTGGAGCTTCTACCTCCAAATATATATGTATGGAATGGAGTTTGCAACTGAAAAGAAACTTTGTGTTCCCAACAAGCTAGTTGAAGGACGGCATTCACACACACTTATCTCTCAGAACAGAGCAAGTGGAGAGACGTTCGTTCATCTAGCACCAAGGGAACGGGTTGCAGGAGACACTTTTTCTCTGCATTCTCAGTCTGTTTCCTAGTGCCGGTTTGAAGTTCCTGCAGTTTTCACTGTAAAACCTAGTTGGAGCTTGTACCTCCCCATATATATGTATGGAATGGATTTTGCAACTGAAAAGAAACTTTGTGTTCCCAACAAGCTAGGTGAAGGACGGCTTTCACACACACTTATCTCTCAGAACTGAGCAAGTGGAGAGACGTTCGTTCATCTAGAACCAAGGGAACGGGTTGCAGGAGACATTTTTCTCTGCTTTCTCAGTCTGTTTCTTAGTGCCGGTTTGAAGTTCCTGCAGTTTTCACTGTAAAACCGAATTCTAGCTTCAACCTACCCATATATATGTATGGAATGGAGTTTGCAACTGAAAAGAAACTTTGTGTTCCCAACAAGCTAGGTGAAGGACGGCTTTCACACACACTTATCTCTCAGAACTGAGCAAGTGGAGAGACTTTCGTTCATCTAGCACCAAGGGAACGGGTTGCAGGAGACACTTTTTCTCTGCTTTCTCAGTCTGTTTCCTAGTGCCGGTTTGAAGTTCCTGCAGTTTTCACTGTAAAACCGAGTTGGAGCTTGTACCTCCCCATATATATGTATGGATTGGAGTTTGCAACTGAAAAGAAACTTTGTGTTCCCAACAAGTTATGTGAAGGACGGCTTTCACACACACTTATCACTCAGAACTGAGCAAGAGGAGAGACGTTCGTTCATCTAGCACCAAGGGAACGGGTTGCAGGAGACACTTTTTCTCTGCTTTCTCAGTCTGTTTCCTAGTGCCGGTTTGAAGTTCCTGCAGTTTTCACTGTCAAACCGTGTTGGAGCTTCTACCTCCCCATATATATGTATGGAATGGAGTTTGCAACTGAAAAGAAACTTTGTGTTCCCAACAAGCTAGGTGAAGGACGGCTTTCACACACACTTATCTCTCAGAACTGAGCAAGTGGAGAGACGTTCGTTCATCTAGCACCAAGGGAACGGGTTGCAGGAGACACTTTTTCTCTGCTTTCTCGGTCTGTTTCCTAGTGCCGGTATGAAGTTCCTGCAGTTTTCACTGTCAAACCGAGTTGGAGCTAGTACCTACCCATATATATGTATGGAATGGAGTTTGCAACTGAAAAGAAACTTTGTGTTCCCAACAAGCTAGGTGAAGGACGGCTTCCACACACACTTATCTCTCAGAACTGAGCAAGTGGAGAGACGTTCGTTCATCTAGCACCAAGGGAACGGGTTGCAGGAGACACTTTTTCTCTGCTTTCTCAGTCTGTTTCCTAGTGCCGGTTTGAAGTTCCTGCAGTTTTCACTGTCAAACCGAGTTGGAGCTCATACCTCCCCATATATATGTATGGTATGGAGTTTGCAACTGAAAAGAAACTTTGTGTTCCCAACAAGCTATTTGAAGGACGGCTTTCACACACACTTATCTCTCAGAACTGAGCAAGTGGAGAGACGTTCGTTCATCTAGCACCAAGGGAACGGGTTGCAGGAGGCACTATTTCTCTGCTTTCTCAGTCTGTTTCCTAGTGCCGGTTTGAAGTTCCTGCAGTTTTCACTGTAAAACCGAGTTGGAGCTTGTACCTTCCCATATATATGTATGGAATGGAGTTTGCAACTGAAAAGAAACTTTGTGTTCCCAACAAGCTAGGTGAAGGACGGCTTTCACACACACTTATCTCTCAGAACTGAGCAAGTGGAGAGACGTTCGTTCATCTAGCACCAAGGGAACGGGTTGCAGGAGACACTTTTTCTCTGCTTTCTCAGTCTGTTTCCTAGTGCCACTTTGAAGTTCCTGCAGTTTTCACTGTCAAACCGAGTTGGAGCTAGTACCTCCCCATATATATGTATGGAATGGAGTTTGCAACTGAAAAGAAACTTTGTGTTCCCAACAAGCTAGGTGAAGGACGGCTTTCACACACACTTATCTCTCAGAACAGAGCAAGTGGAGAGACGTTCGTTCATCTAGCACCAAGGGAACGGGTTGCAGGGGACACTTTTTCTCTGCTTTCTCAGTCTGTTTCTTAGTGCCGGTTTGAAGTTCCTGCAGTTTTCACTGTAAAACCGAATTCTAGCTTCAACCTCCCCATATATATGTATGGAATGGAGTTTGCAACTGAAAAGAAACTTTGTGTTCCCAACAAGCTAGGTGAAGGACGGCTTTCACACACACTTATCTCTCAGAACTGAGCAAGTGGAGAGACGTTCGTTCATCTAGCACCAAGGGAACGGTTTGCTGGAGACACTTTTTCTCTGCTTTCTCAGTCTGTTTCCTAGTGCCGGTTTGAAGTTCCTGCAGTTTTCACTGTAAAACCGAGTTTGAGCTTGTACCTCCCCATATATATGTATGGATTGGAGTTTGCAACTGAAAAGAAACTTTGTGTTCCCAACAAGTTAGGTGAAGGACGGCTTTCACACACACTTATCACTCAGAACTGAGCAAGAGGAGAGACGTTCGTTCATCTAGCACCAAGGGAACGGGTTGCAGGAGACACTTTTTCTCTGCTTTCTCAGTCTGTTTCCTAGTGCCGGTTTGAAGTTCCTGCAGTTTTCACTGTCAAACCGTGTTGGAGCTTCTACCTCCCCATATATATGTATGGAATGGAGTTTGCAACTGAAAAGAAACTTTGTGTTCCCAACAAGCTAGTTGAAGTACGGCATTCACACACACTTATCTCTCAGAACAGAGCAAGTGGAGAGACGTTCGTTCATCTAGCACCAAGGGAACGGGTTGCAGGAGACACTTTTTCTCTGCATTCTCAGTCTGTTTCCTAGTGCCGGTTTGAAGTTCCTGCAGTTTTCACTGTAAAACCTAGTTGGAGCTTGTACCTCCCCATATATATGTATGGAATGGATTTTGCAACTGAAAAGAAACTTTGTGTTCCCAACAAGCTAGGTGAAGGACGGCTTTCACACACACTTATCTCTCAGAACTGAGCAAGTGGAGAGACGTTCGTTCATCTAGAACCAAGGGAACGGGTTGCAGGAGACATTTTTCTCTGCTTTCTCAGTCTGTTTCTTAGTGCCGGTTTGAAGTTCCTGCAGTTTTCACTGTAAAACCGAATTCTAGCTTCAACCTACCCATATATATGTATGGAATGGAGTTTGCAACTGAAAAGAAACTTTGTGTTCCCAACAAGCTAGGTGAAGACGGCTTTCACACACACTTATCTCTCAGAACTGAGCAAGTGGAGAGACGTTCGTTCATCTAGCACCAAGGGAACGGGTTGCAGGAGACACTTTTTCTCTGCTTTCTCAGTCTGTTTCCTAGTGCCGGTTTGAAGTTCCTGCAGTTTTCACTGTAAAACCGAGTTGGAGCTTGTACCTCCCCATATATATGTATGGATTGGAGTTTGCAACTGAAAAGAAACTTTGTGTTCCCAACAAGTTAGGTGAAGGACGGCTTTCACACACACTTATCACTCAGAACTGAGCAAGAGGAGAGACGTTCGTTCATCTAGCACCAAGGGAACGGGTTGCAGGAGACACTCTTTCTCTGCTTTCTCAGTCTGTTTCCTAGTGCCGGTTTGAAGTTCCTGCAGTTTTCACTGTCAAACCGTGTTGGAGCTTCTACCTCCCCATATATATGTATGGAATGGAGTTTGCAACTGAAAAGAAACTTTGTGTTCCCAACAAGCTAGGTGAAGGACGGCTTTCACACACACTTATCTCTCAGAACTGAGCAAGTGGAGAGACGTTCGTTCATCTAGCACCAAGGGAACGGGTTGCAGGAGACACTTTTTCTCTGCTTTCTCAGTCTGTTTCCTAGTGCCGGTTTGAAGTTCCTGCAGTTTTCACTGTCAAACCGAGTTGGAGCTAGTACCTACCCATATATATGTATGGAATGGAGTTTGCAACTGAAAAGAAACTTTGTGTTCCCAACAAGCTAGGTGAAGGACGGCTTTCACACACACTTATCTCTCAGAACTGAGCAAGTGGAGAGACGTTCGTTCATCTAGCACCAAGGGAACGGGTTGCAGGAGACACTTTTTCTCTGCTTTCTCAGTCTGTTTCCTAGTGCCGGTTTGAAGTTCCTGCAGTTTTCACTGTCAAACCGAGTTGGAGCTAGTACCTCCCCATATATATGTATGGAATGGAGTTTGCAACTGAAAAGAAACTTTGTGTTCCCAACAAGCTATTTGAAGGACGGCTTTCACACACACTTATCTCTCAGAACTGAGCAAGTGGAGAGACGTTCGTTCATCTAGCACCAAGGGAACGGGTTGCAGGAGGCACTATTTCTCTGCTTTCTCAGTCTGTTTCCTAGTGCCGGTTTGAAGTTCCTGCAGTTTTCACTGTAAAACCGAGTTGGAGCTTGTACCTTCCCATATATATGTATGGAATGGAGTTTGCAACTGAAAAGAAACTTTGTGTTCCCAACAAGCTAGGTGAAGGACGGCTTTCACACACACTTATCTCTCAGAACTGAGCAAGTGGAGAGACGTTCGTTCATCTAGCACCAAGGGAACGGGTTGCAGGAGACACTTTTTCTCTGCTTTCTCAGTCTGTTTCCTAGTGCCACTTTGAAGTTCCTGCAGTTTTCACTGTCAAACCGAGTTGGAGCTAGTACCTCCCCATATATATGTATGGAATGGAGTTTGCAACTGAAAAGAAACTTTGTGTTCCCAACAAGCTAGGTGAAGGACGGCTTTCACACACACTTATCTCTCAGAACAGAGCAAGTGGAGAGACGTTCGTTCATCTAGCACCAAGGGAACGGGTTGCAGGGGACACTTTTTCTCTGCTTTCTCAGTCTGTTTCCTAGTGCCGGTTTGAAGTTCCTGCAGTTTTCACTGTAAAATCGTGTTGGAGCTTCTACCTCCAAATATATATGTATGGAATGGAGTTTGCAACTGAAAAGAAACTTTGTGTTCCCAACAAGCTAGTTGAAGTACGGCATTCACACACAATTATCTCTCAGAACAGAGCAAGTGGAGAGACGTTCGTTCATCTAGCACCAAGGGAACGGGTTGCAGGAGACACTTTTTCTCTGCATTCTCAGTCTGTTTCCTAGTGCCGGTTTGAAGTTCCTGCAGTTTTCACTGTAAAACCGAGTTGGAGCTTGTACCTCCCCATATATATGTATGGAATGGATTTTGCAACTGAAAAGAAACTTTGTGTTCCCAACATGCTAGGTGTAGGACGGCTTTCACACACACTTATCTCTCAGAACTGAGCAAGTGGAGAGACGTTCGTTCATCTAGAACCAAGGGAACGGGTTACAGGAGACATTTTTCTCTGCTTTCTCAGTCTGTTTCTTAGTGCCGGTTTGAAGTTCCTGCAGTTTTCACTGTAAAACCGAATTCTAGCTTCAACCTCCCCATATATATGTATGGAATGGAGTTTGCAACTGAAAAGAAACTTTGTGTTCCCAACAAGCTAGGTGAAGGACGGCTTTCACACACACTTATCTCTCAGAACTGAGCAAGTGGAGAGACGTTCGTTCATCTAGCACCAAGGGAACGGGTTGCTGGAGACACTTTTTCTCTGCTTTCTCAGTCTGTTTCCTAGTGCCGGTTTGAAGTTTCTGCGGTTTTCACTGTAAAACCGAGTTTGATCTTGTACCTCCCCATATATATGTATGGATTGGAGTTTGCAACTGAAAAGAAACTTTGTGTTCCCAACAAGTTAGGTGAAGGACGGCTTTCACACACACTTATCACTCAGAACTGAGCAAGAGGAGAGACGTTCGTTCATCTAGCACCAAGGGAACGGGTTGCAGGAGACACTTTTTCTCTGCTTTCTCAGTCTGTTTCCTAGTGCCGGTTTGAAGTTCCTGCAGTTTTCACTGTCAAACCGTGTTGGAGCTTCTACCTCCCCATATATATGTATGGAATGGAGTTTGCAACTGAAAAGAAACTTTGTGTTCCCAACAAGCTAGGTGAAGGACGGCTTTCACACACACTTATCTCTCAGAACTGAGCAAGTGGAGAGACGTTCGTTCATCTAGCACCAAGGGAACGGGTTGCAGGAGACACTTTTTCTCTGCTTTCTCAGTCTGTTTCCTAGTGCCGGTTTGAAGTTCCTGCAGTTTTCACTGTCAAACCGAGTTGGAGCTAGTACCTACCCATATATATGTATGGAATGGAGTTTGCAACTGAAAAGAAACTTTGTGTTCCCAACAAGCTAGGTGAAGGACGGCTTTCACACACACTTATCTCTCAGAACTGAGCAAGTGGAGAGACGTTCGTTCATCTAGCACCAAGGGAACGGGTTGCAGGAGACACTTTTTCTCTGCTTTCTCAGTCTGTTTCCTAGTGCCGGTTTGAAGTTCCTGCAGTTTTCACTGTCAAAACGTGTTGGAGCTTATACCTCCCAATATATATGTATGGAATGGAGTTTGCAACTGAAAAGAATCTTTCTGTTCCCAAAAAGCTAGGTGAAGGACGGCTTTCACACACACTTATCTCTCAGAACTGAGCAAGTGGAGAGACGTTCGTTCATCTAGCACCAAGGGAACGGGTTGCAGGAGACACTTTTTCTCTGCTTTCTCAGTCTGTTTCCTAGTGCCGGTTTGAAGTTCCTGCAGTTTTCACTGTCAAACCGAGTTGGAGCTAGTACCTCCCCAAATATATGTATGGAATGGAGTTTGCAACTGAATAGAAACTTTGTGTTCCCAACAAGCTAGGTAAAGAACGACTTTCACACACACTTATCTCTCAGAACAGAGCAAGTGGAGAGACGTTCGTTCATCTAGCACCAAGGGAACGGGTTGCAGGAGACACTTTTTCTCTGCTATCTCAGTCTTTTTCCTAGTGCCGGTTTGAAGTTCCTGCAGTTTTCCCTGTCAAAACGAGTTGGAGCTAGTACCTCCCCATATATATGTATGGAATGGAGTTTGCAACTGAAAAGAAACTTTGTGTTCCCAACAAGCTAGGTGAAGTACGGCTTTCACACACAATTATCTCTCAGAACTGAGCAAGTGGAGAGACGTTCGTTCATCTAGCACCAATGGAACGGGTTGCAGGAGACACTTTTTCTCTGCTTTCTCAGTCTGTTTCCAGTGCCGGTTTGAAGCTCCTGCAGTTTTCACTGTAAAACCGAGTTGGAGCTAGTACATCCCCATATATATGTATGGAATGGAGTTTGCAACTGAAAAGAAACTTTGTGTTCCCAACAAGCTAGGTGAAGGACGGCTTTCACACACAGTTATCTCTCAGAACTGAGCAAGTGGAGAGACGTTCGTTCATCTAGCACCAAGGGAACGGGTTGCAGGAGACACTTTTTCTCTGCTTTCTCAGTCTGTTTCCTAGTGCCGGTTTGAAGTTCCTGCAGTTTTCACTGTCAAACCGATTTGGAGCTAGTACCTCCCCATATATATGTATGGAATGGAGTTTGCAACTGAAAAGAAACTTTGTGTTCCCAACAAGCTAGTTGAAGGACGGCTTTCACACACACTTATCTCTCAGTACTGAGCAAGTGGAGAGACGTTCGTTCATCTAGCACCAAGGGAACGGGTTGCAGGAGGCACTATTTCTCTGCTTTCTCAGTCTGTTTCCTAGTGCCGGTTTGAAGTTCCTGCAGTTTTCACTGTAAAACCGAGTTGGAGCTTGTACCTTCCCATATATATGTATGGAATGGAGTTTGCAACTGAAAAGAAACTTTGTGTTCCCAACAAGCTAGGTGAAGGACGGCTTTCACACACACTTATCTCTCAGAACTGAGCAAGTGGAGAGACGTTCGTTCATCTAGCACAAAGGGAACGGGTTGCAGGAGACACTTTTTCTCTGCTTTCTCAGTCTGTTTCCTAGTGCCGGTTTGAAGTTCCTGCAGTTTTCACTGTCAAACCGAGTTGGAGCTAGTACCTCCCCATATATATGTATGGAATGGAGTTTGCAACTGAAAAGAAACTTTGTGTTCCCAACAAGCTAGGTGAAGGATGGCTTTCACACACACTTATCTCTCAGAACAGAGCAAGTGGAGAGACGTTCGTTCATCTATCACCAAGGGAACGGGTTGCAGGGGACACTTATTCTCTGCTTTCTCAGTCTGTTTCCTAGTGCCAGTTTGAAGTTCCTGCAGTTTTCACTGTCAAACCGAGTTGGAGCTAGTACCTACCCATATATATGTATGGAATGGAGTTTGCAACTGAAAAGAAACTTTGTGTTCCCAACAAGCTAGGTGAAGGACGGCTTTCACACACACTTATCTCTCAGAACTGAGCAAGTGGAGAGACGTTCGTTCATCTAGCACCAAGGGAACGAGTTGCAGGAGACACTTTTTCTCTGCTTTCTCAGTCTGTTTCCTAGTGCCGGTTTGAAGTTCCTGCAGTTTTCACTGTCAAAACGTGTTGGAGCTTATACCTCCCAATATATATGTATGGAATGGAGTTTGCAACTGAAAAGAATCTTTCTGTTCCCAAAAAGCTAGGTGAAGGACGGCTTTCACACACACTTATCTCTCAGAACTGAGCAAGTGGAGAGACGTTCGTTCATCTAGCACCAAGGGAACGGGTTGCAGGAGACACTTTTTCTCTGCTTTCTCAGTCTGTTTCCTAGTGCCGGTTTGAAGTTCCTGCAGTTTTCACTGTCAAACCGAGTTGGAGCTAGTACCTCCCCATATATATGTATGGAATGGAGTTTGCAACTGAATAGAAACTTTGTGTTCCCAAAAAGCTAGGTAAAGTACGGCTTTCACACACACTTATCTCTCAGAACAGAGCACGTGGGGAGACGTTCGTTCATCTAGCACCAAGGGAACGGGTTGCAGGTGACACTTTTTCTCTGCTATCTCAGTCTTTTTCCTAGTGCCGGTTTGAAGTTCCTGCAGTTTTCCCTGTCAAACCGAGTTGGAGCTAGTACCTCCCCATATATATGTATGGAATGGAGTTTGCAACTGAAAAGAAACTTTGTGTTCCCAACAAGCTAGGTGAAGGACGGCTTTCACACACAATTATCTCTCAGAACTGAGCAAGTGGAGAGACGTTCGTTCATCTAGCACCAATGGAACGGGTTGCAGGAGACACTTTTTCTCTGCTTTCTCAGTCTGTTTCCTAGTGCCGGTTTGAAGCTCCTGCAGTTTTCACTGTAAAACCGAGTTGGAGCTAGTACATCCCCATATATATGTATGGAATGGAGTTTGCAACTGAAAGGAAACTTTGTGTTCCCAACAAGCTAGATGAAGGACGGCTTTCACACACACTTATCTCTCAGAACTGAGCAAGTGGAGAGACGTTCGTTCATCTAGCACCAAGGGAACGGGTTGCAGGAGACACTTTTTCTCTGCTTTCTCAGTCTGTTTCCTAGTGCCGGTTTGAAGTTCCTGCAGTTTTCACTGTCAAACCGAGTTGGAGCTAGTACCTACCCATATATATGTATGGAATGGAGTTTGCAACTGAAAAGAAACTTTGTGTTCCCAACAAGCTAGGTGAAGGACGGCTTTCACACACACTTATCTCTCAGAACTGAGCAAGTGGAGAGACGTTCGTTCATCTAGCACGAAGGGAACGGGTTGCAGGAGAAACTTTTTCTCTGCTTTCTCAGTCTGTTTCCTAGTGCCGGTTTGAAGTTCCTGCAGTTTTCACTGTCAAAACGTTTTGGAGCTTATACCTCCCAATATATATGTATGGAATGGAGTTTGCAACTGAAAAGAATCTTTCTGTTCCCAAAAAGCTAGGTGAAGGACGGCTTTCACACACACTTATCTCTCAGAACTTAGCAAGTGGAGAGACGTTCGTTCATCTAGCACCAAGGGAACGGGTTGCAGGAGACACTTTTTCTCTGCTTTCTCAGTCTGTTTCCTAGTGCCGGTTTGAAGTTCCTGCAGTTTTCACTGTCAAACCGAGTTGGAGCTTGTACTTCCCCATATATATGTATGGAATGGAGTTTGCAACTGAATAGAAACTTTGTGTTCCCAACAAGCTAGGTAAAGTACGGCTTTCACACACACTTATCTCTCAGAACAGAGCAAGTGGAGAGACGTTCGTTCATCTAGCACCAAGGGAACGGGTTGCAGGAGACTCTTTTTCTCTGCTATCTCAGTCTTTTTCCTAGTGCCGGTTTGAAGTTCCTGCAGTTTTCCCTGTCAAACCGAGTTGGAGCTAGTACCTCCCCATATATATGTATGGAATGGAGTTTGCAACTGAAAAGAAACTTTGTGTTCCCAACAATCTAGGTGAAGGACGGCTTTCACACACACTTATCTCTCAGAACAGAGCAAGTGGAGAGACGTTCGTTCATCTAGCACCAAGGGAACGGGTTGCAGGGGACACTTTTTCTCTGCTTTCTCAGTCTGTTTCCTAGTGCCAGTTTGAAGTTCCTGCAGTTTTCACTGTCAAACCGAGTTGGAGCTAGTACCTACCCATATATATGTATGGAATGGAGTTTGCAACTGAAAAGAAACTTTGTGTTCCCAACAAGCTAGGTGAAGGACGGCTTTCACACACACTTATCTCTCAGAACAGAGCAAGTGGTGAGACGTTCGTTCATCTAGCACCAAGGGAACGGGTTGCAGGAGACACTTTTTCTCTGCTTTCTCAGTCTGTTTCCTAGTGCCGGTTTGAAGTTCCTGCAGTTTTCACTGTCAAAACGTGTTGGAGCTTATACCTCCCAATATATATGTATGGAATGGAGTTTGCAACTGAAAAGAATCTTTCTGTTCCCAAAAAGCTTGGTGAAGGACGGCTTTCACACACACTTATCTCTCAGAACTGAGCAAGTGGAGAGACGTTCGTTCATCTAGCACCAAGGGAACGGGTTGCAGGAGACTCTTTTTCTCTGCTTTCTCAGTCTGTTTCCTAGTGCCGCTTTGAAGTTCCTGCAGTTTTCACTGTCAAACCGAGTTGGAGCTAGTACCTCCCCATATATATGTATGGAATGGAGTTTGCAACTGAATAGAAACTTTGTGTTCCCAACAAGCTAGGTAAAGTACGGCTTTCACACACACTTATCTCTCAGAACAGAGCAAGTGGAGAGACGTTCGTTCATCTAGCACCAAGGGAACGGGTTGCAGGAGACACTTTTTCTCTGCTATCTCAGTCTTTTTCCTAGTGCCGGTTTGAAGTTCCTGCAGTTTTCCCTGTCAAACCGAGTTGGAGCTAGTACCTACCCATATATATGTATGGAATGGAGTTTGCAACTGAAAAGAAACTTTGTGTTCCCAACAAGCTAGGTGAAGGACGGCTTTCACACACACTTATCTCTCAGAACTGAGCAAGTGGAGAGACGTTCGTTCATCTAGCACCAAGGGAACGGGTTGCAGGAGACACTTTTTCTCTGTTTCTCAGTCTGTTTCCTAGTGCCGGTTTGAAGTTCCTGCAGTTTTCACTGTCAAACCGACTTGGAGCTAGTACTTCCCCATATATATGTATGGAATGGAGTTTGCAACTGAAAAGAAACTTTGTGTTCCCAACAAGCTAGGTGAAGGACGGCTTTCACACACACTTATCTCTCAGAACTGAGCAAGTGGAGAGACGTTCGTTCATCTAGCACCAAGGGAACGGGTTGCAGGAGACACTTTTTCTCTGCTTTCTCAGTCTGTTTCCTAGTGCCGGTTTGAAGTTCCTGCAGTTTTCACTGTCAAACCGAGTTGGAGCTAGAACCTCCCCATATATATGTATGGAATGGAGTTTGCAACTGAAAAGAAACTTTGTGTTCCCAACAAGCTAGGTAAAGTACGGCTTTCACACACATTTATCTCTCAGAACAGAGCAAGTGGAGAGACGTTCGTTCATCTAGCACCAAGGGAACGGGTTGCAGGAGACACTTTTTCTCTGCTATCTCAGTCTTTTTCCTAGTGCCGGTTTGAAGTTCCTGCAGTTTTCCCTGTCAAACCGAGTTGGAGCTAGTACCTCCCCATATATATGTATGGAATGTAGTTTGCAACTGAAAAGAAACTTTGTGTCCCCAACAAGCTAGGTGAAGGACGGCTTTCACACACAATTATCTCTCAGAACTGAGCAAGTGGAGAGACGTTCGTTCATCTAGCACCAATGGAACGGGTTGCAGGAGACACTTTTTCTCTGCTTTCTCAGTCTGTTTCCTAGTGCCGGTTTGAAGCTCCTGCAGTTTTCACTGTAAAACCGAGCTGGAGCTAGTACATCCCCATATATATGTATGGAATGGAGTTTGCAACTGAAAAGAAACTTTGTGTTCCCAACAAGCTAGGTGAAGGACGGCTTTCACACACACTTATCTCTCAGAACTGAGCAAGTGGAGAGACGTTCGTTCATCTAGCACCAAGTGAACGGGTTGCAGGAGACACTTTTTCTCTGCTTTCTCAGTCTGTTTCCTAGTGCCGGTTTGAAGTTCCTGCAGTTTTCACTGTCAAACCGAGATGGAGCTAGTACCTCCCCATATATATGTATGGAATGGAGTTTGCAACTGAAAAGAAACTTTGTGTTCCCAACAAGCTATTTGAAGGACGGCTTTCACACACACTTATCTCTCAGAACTGAGCAAGTGGAGAGACTTTCGTTCATCTAGCACCAAGGGAACGGGTTGCAGGAGGCACTATTTCTCTGCTTTCTCAGTATGTTTCCTAGTGCCGGTTTGAAGTTCCTGCAGTTTTCACTGTAAAACCGAGTTGGAGCTTGTACCTTCCCATATATATGTATGGAATGGAGTTTGCAACTGAAAAGAAACTTTGTGTTCCCAACAAGCTAGGTGAAGGACGGCATTCACACACACTTATCTCTCAGAACTGAGCAAGTGGAGAGACGTTCGTTCATCTAGCACCAAGGGAACGGGTTGCAGGAGACACTTTTTCTCTGCTTTCTCAGTCTGTTTCCTAGTGCCGGTTTGAAGTTCCTGCAATTTTCACTGTCAAACCGAGTTGGAGCTAGTACCTCCCCATATATATGTATGGAATGGAGTTTGCAACTGAAAAGAAACTTTGTGTTCCCAACAAGCTAGGTGAAGGACGGCTTTCACACACACTTATCTCTCAGAACAGAGCAAGTGGAGAGACGTTCGTTCATCTAGCACCAAGGGAACGGGTTGCAGGGGACACTTTTTCTCTGCTTTCTCAGTCTGTTTCCTAGTGCCAGTTTGAAGTTCCTGCAGTTTTCACTGTCAAAACGTGTTGTAGCTTGTACCTCCCCATATATATGTATGGAATGGAGTTTGCAACTGAAAACAAACTTTGTGTTCCCAACAAGCAAGGTGAAGGACGGCTTTCACACACACTTATCTCTCAGAACTGAGCAAGTGGAGAGACGTTCGTTCATCTAGCACCAAGGGAACGGGTTGCAGGAGACACTTTTCCTCTGCATTCTCAGTCAGTTTCCTAGTGCCGGTTTGAAGTTCCTGCAGTTTTCACTGTAAAATCGTGTTGGAGCTTCTACCTCCAAATATATATGTATGGAATGGAGTTTGCAACTGAAAAGATACTTTGTGTTCCCAACAAGCTAGGTGAAGTACGGCTTTCACACACACTTATCTCTCAGAACAAAGCAAGTGGAGAGACGTTCGTTCATCTAGCACCAAAGGAACGGGTTGCAGGAGACACTTTTTCTCTGCATTCTCAGTCTGTTTCCTAGTGCCGGTTTGAAGTTCCTGCAGTTTTCACTGTAAAAGCGTGTTGGAGCTTGTACCTCCCCATATATATGTATGGAATGGAGTTTGGAACTGAAAAGAATCTTTCTGTTCCCAAAAAGCTAGGTGAAGGACGGCTTTCACACACACTTATCTCTCAGAACTTAGCAAGTGGAGAGACGTTCGTTCATCAAGCACCAAGGGAACGGGTTGCAGGAGACACTTTTTCTCTGCTTTCTCAGTCTGTTTCCTAGTGCCGGTTTGAAAATCCTGCAGTTTTCACTGTCAAACCGAGTTGAAGCTTCTACCTCCCCATATATATGTATGGAATGGAGTTTGCAACTGAAAAGAAACTTTGTGTTCCCAACAAGCTAGGTGAAGGACGGCTTTCACACACACTTATCTCTCAGAACTGAGCAAGTGGAGAGACGTTCGTTCATCTAGCACCAAGGGAACGGGTTGCAGGAGACACTTTTTCTCTGCTTTCTCAGTCTGTTTCCTAGTGCCGGTTTGAAGTTCCTGCAGTTTTCACTGTAAAACCGTGTTGGAGCTTGTACCTCCCCATATATATGTATGGAATGGTGTTTGCAACTGAAAAGAATCTTTCTGTTCCCAAAAAGCTAGGTGAAGGACGGCTTTCACACACACTTATCTCTCAGAACTTAGCAAGTGGAGAGACGTTCGTTCATCTAGCACCAAGGGAACGGGTTGCAGGAGACACTTTTTCTCTGCTTTCTCAGTTTGTTTCCTAGTGCCGGTTTGAAGATCCTGCAGTTTTCACTGTAAAACCGAGTTGAAGCTTCTACCTCCCCATATATATGTATGGAATGGAGTTTGCAACTGAAAAGAAACTTTGTGTTCCCAACAAGCTAGTTGAAGGACGGCTTTCACACACACTTATCTCTCAGAACTGAGCAAGTGGAGAGACGTTCGTTCATCTAGCACCAAGGGAACGGGTTGCAGGAGACACTTTTTCTCTGCTTTCTCAGTCTGTTTCCTAGTGCCGGTTTGAAGTTCCTGCAGTTTTCACTGTAAAACCGTGTTGGAGCTTCTACCTCCAAATATATATGTATGGAATGGAGTTTGCAACTGAAAAGAAACTTTGTGTTCCCAACAAGCTAGTTGAAGGACGGCTTTCACACACAATTATCTCTCAGAACAGAGCAAGTGGAGTGACGTTCATTCATCTAGCACCAAGGGAACGGGTTGCAGGAGACACTATTTCTCTGCTTTCTCAGTCTGTTTCCTAGTGCCGGTTTGAAGTTCCTGCAGTTTTCACTGTAAAACCGATTTGGAGCTTGTACCTCCCCATATATATGTATGGAATGGAGTTTGCAACTGAAAAGAAACTTTGTGTTCCCAACATGCTATGTGTAGGACGGCTTTCACACACACTTATCTCTCAGAACTGAGCAAGTGGAGAGACGTTCGTTCATCTAGCACCAAGGGAACGGGTTGCAGGAGACACTATTTCTCTTCTTTCTCAGTCTGTTTCCTAGTGCCGGTTTGAAGTTCCTGCAGTTTTCACTGTAAAACCGAGTTCTAGCTTCAACCTCCCCATATATATGTATGGAATGGAGTTTGCAACTGAAAAGAAACTTTGTGTTCCCAACAAGCTAGGTGAAGGACGGCTTTCACACACACTTATCTCTCAGAACAGAGCAAGTGGAGAGACGTTCGTTCATCTAGCACCAAGGGAACGCGTTGCAGGAGACACTTTTTCTCTGCTTTCTCAGTCTGTTTCCTAGTGCCGGTTTGAAGTTCCTGCAGTTTTCACTGTCAAACCGAGTTGGAGCTTCTACCTCCCCATATATATGTATGGAATGGAGTTTGCAACTGAAAAGAATCTTTGTGTTCCCAACAAGCTAGGTGAAGATGGCTTTCACACACACTTATCTCTCAGAACAGAGCAAGTGGAGAGACGTTCGTTCATCTAGCACCAAGGGAACGGGTTGCAGGGGACACAATTTCTCTGCTTTCTCAGTCTGTTTCCTAGTGCCAGTTTGAAGTTCCTGCAGTTTTCACTGTCAAACCGAGTTGGAGCTTTTACCTCCCCATATATATGTATGGAATGGAGTTTGCAACTGAAAAGAAAATTTGTGTTCCCAACAAGCTAGTTGAAGGACGGCTTTCACACACACTTATCTCTCAGAACTGAGCAAGTGGAGAGACGTTCGTTCATCTAGCACCAAGGGAACGGGTTGCAGGAGACACTTTTTCTCTGCTTTCTCAGTCTGTTTCCTAGTGCCGGTTTGAAGTTCCTGCAGTTTTCACTGTAAAACCGAGTTGGAGCTTGTACCTTCCCATATATATGTATGGAATGGAGTTTGCAACTGAAAAGAAACTTTGTGTTCCCAACAAGCTAGGTGAAGGACGGCTTTCACACACACTTATCTCTCAGAACTGAGCAAGTGGAGAGACGTTCGTTCATCTAGCACCAAGGGAACGGGTTGCAGGAGACACTTTTTCTCTGCTTTCTCAGTCTGTTTCCTAGTGCCGGTTTGAAGTTCCTGCAGTTTTCACTGTCAAACCGAGTTGGAGCTAGTACCTCCCCATATATATGTATGGAATGGAGTTTGCAACTGAAAAGAAACTTTGTTTTCCCAACAAGCTAGGTGAAGGACGGCTTTCACACACACTTATCTCTCAGAACAGAGCAAGTGGAGAGACGTTCGTTCATCTAGCACCAAGGGAACGGGTTGCAGGGGACACTTTTTCTCTGCTTTCTCAGTCTGTTTCCTAGTGCCAGTTTGAAGTTCCTGCAGTTTTCACTGTCAAAACGAGTTGTAGATTGTACCTCCCCATATATATGTATGGAATGGAGTTTGCAACTGAAAACAAACTTTGTGTTCCCAACAAGCTAGGTGAAGGACGGCTTTCACACACACCTATCTCTCAGAAGTGAGCAAGTGGAGAGACTTTCGTTCATCTAGCACCAAGGGAACGGGTTGCAGGAGACACTTTTCCTCTGCATTCTCAGTCTGTTTCCTAGTGCCGGTTTGAAGTTCCTGCAGTTTTCACTGTAAAATCGTGTTGGAGCTTCTACCTCCAAATATATATGTATGGAATGGAGTTTGCAACTGAAAAGATACTTTGTGTTCCCAACAACCTAGGTGAAGGACGGCTTTCACACACACTTATCTCTCAGAACAAAGCAAGTGGAGAGACGTTCGTTCACCTAGCACCAAGGGAACGGGTTGCAGGAGACACTTTTTCTCTGCATTCTCAGTCTGTTTCCTAGTGCCGGTTTGAAGTTCCTTCAGTTTTCACTGTAAAACCGTGTTGGAGCTTGTACCTCCCCATATATATGTATGGAATGGAGTTTGCAACTGAAAAGAATCTTTCTGTTCAAAAAGGCTAGGTGAAGGACGGCTTTCACACACACTTATCTCTCAGAACTGAGCAAGTGGAGAGACGTTCGTTCATCTAGCACCAAGGGAACGGGTTGCAGGAGACACTTTTTCTCTGCTTTCTCAGTTTGTTTCCTAGTGCCGGTTTGAAGTTCCTGCAGTTTTCACTGTAAAACCGTGTTGGAGCTTGTACCTCCCCATATATATGTATGGAATGGTGTTTGCAACTGAAAAGAATCTTTCTGTTCCCAAAAAGCTAGGTGAAGGACGGCTTTCACACACACTTATCTCTCAGAACTTAGCAAGTGGAGAGACGTTCGTTCATCTAGCACCAAGGGAACGGGTTGCAGGAGACACTTTTTCTATGCTTTCTCAGTTTGTTTCCTAGTGCCGGTTTGAAGATCCTGCAGTTTTCACTGTAAAACCGAGTTGAAGCTTCTACCTCCCCATATATATGTATGGAATGGAGTTTGCAACTGAAAAGAAACTTTGTGTTCCCAACAAGCTAGGTGAAGGACGGCTTTCACACACACTTATCTCTCAGAACTGAGCAAGTGGAGAGACGTTCGTTCATCTAGCACCAAGGGAACGGGTTGCAGGGGACACTTTTTCTCTGCTTTCTCAGTCTGTTTCCTAGTGCCAGTTTGAAGTTCCTGCAGTTTTCACTGTCAAAACGAGTTGTAGCTTGTACCTCCCCATATATATGTATGGAATGGAGTTTGCAACTGAAAACAAACTTTGTGTTCCCAACAAGCTAGGTGAAGGACGGCTTTCACACACACCTATCTCTCAGAACTGAGCAAGTGGAGAGACTTTCGTTCATCTAGCACCAAGGGAACGGGTTGCAGGAGACACTTTTCCTCTGCTTTCTCAGTCTGTTTCCTAGTGCCAGTTTGAAGTTCCTGCAGTTTTCACTGTCAAAACGAGTTGTAGCTTGTACCTCCCCATATATATGTATGGAATGGAGTTTGCAACTGAAAACAAACTTTGTGTTCCCAACAAGCTAGGTGAAGGACGGCTTTCACACACACCTATCTCTCAGAACTGAGCAAGTGGAGAGACTTTCGTTCACCTAGCACCAAGGGAACGGGTTGCAGGAGACACTTTTTCTCTGCATTCTCAGTCTGTTTCCTAGTGCCGGTTTGAAGTTCCTTCAGTTTTCACTGTAAAACCGTGTTGGAGCTTGTACCTCCCCATATATATGTATGGAATGGAGTTTGCAACTGAAAAGAATCTTTCTGTTCAAAAAGGCTAGGTGAAGGACGGCTTTCACACACACTTATCTCTCAGAACTGAGCAAGTGGAGAGACGTTCGTTCATCTAGCACCAAGGGAACGGGTTGCAGGAGACACTTTTTCTCTGCTTTCTCAGTTTGTTTCCTAGTGCCGGTTTGAAGTTCCTGCAGTTTTCACTGTAAAACCGTGTTGGAGCTTGTACCTCCCCATATATATGTATGGAATGGTGTTTGCAACTGAAAAGAATCTTTCTGTTCCCAAAAAGCTAGGTGAAGGACGGCTTTCACACACACTTATCTCTCAGAACTTAGCAAGTGGAGAGACGTTCGTTCATCTAGCACCAAGGGAACGGGTTGCAGGAGACACTTTTTCTATGCTTTCTCAGTTTGTTTCCTAGTGCCGGTTTGAAGATCCTGCAGTTTTCACTGTAAAACCGAGTTGAAGCTTCTACCTCCCCATATATATGTATGGAATGGAGTTTGCAACTGAAAAGAAACTTTGTGTTCCCAACAAGCTAGGTGAAGGACGGCTTTCACACACACTTATCTCTCAGAACTGAGCAAGTGGAGAGACGTTCGTTCATCTAGCACCAAGGGAACGGGTTGCAGGAGACACTTTTTCTCTGCTTTCTCAGTCTGTTTCCTAGTGCCGGTTTGAAGTTCCTGCAGTTTTCACTGTAAAACCGTGTTGGAGCTTCTACCTCCAAATATATATGTATGGAATGGAGTTTGCAACTGAAAAGAAACTTTGTGTTCCCAACAAGCTAGGTGAAGGACGGCTTTCACACACAATTATCTCTCAGAACAGAGCAAGTGGAGTGAAGTTCATTCATCTAGCACCAAGGGAACGGGTTGCAGGAGACACTATTTCTCTGCTTTCTCAGTCTGTTTCCTAGTGCCGGTTTGAAGTTCCTGCAGTTTTCACTGTAAAACCGATTTGGAGCTTGTACCTCCCCATATATATGTATGGAATGGAGTTTGCAACTGAAAAGAAACTTTGTGTTCCCAACATGCTAGGTGTAGGACGGCTTTCACACACACTTATCTCTCAGAACTGAGCAAGTGGAGAGACGTTCGTTCATCTAGCACCAAGGGAACGGGTTGCAGGAGACACTTTTTCTCTTCTTTCTCAGTCTGTTTCCTAGTGCCGGTTTGAAGTTCCTGCAGTTTTCACTGTAAAACCGAGTTCTAGCTTCCACCTCCCCATATATATGTATGGAATGGAGTTTGCAACTGAAAAGAAACTTTGTGTTCCCAACAAGCTAGGTGAAGGACGGCTTTCACACACACTTATCTCTCAGAACAGAGCAAGTGGAGAGACGTTCGTTCATCTAGCACCAAGGGAACGCGTTGCAGGAGACACTTTTTCTCTGCTTTCTCAGTCTGTTTCCTAGTGCCGGTTTAAAGTTCCTGCAGTTTTCACTGTAAAACCGAGTTGGAGCTTCTACCTCCCCATATATATGTATGGTTGGAGTTTGCAACTGAAAAGAAACTTTGTGTTCCCAACAAGCTAGGTGAAGATGGCTTTCACACACACTTATCTCTCAGAACAGAGCAAGTGGAGAGACGTTCGTTCATCTAGCACCAAGGGAACGGGTTGCAGGGTACACAATTTCTCTGCTTTCTCAGTCTGTTTCCTAGTGCCAGTTTGAAGTTCCTGCAGTTTTCACTGTCAAACCGAGTTGGAGCTTTTACCTCCCCATATATATGTATGGAATGGAGTTTGCAACTGAAAAGAAAATTTGTGTTCCCAACAAGCTAGGTGTAGGACGGCTTTCACACACACTTATCTCTCAGAACTGAGCAAGTGGAGAGACGTTCGTTCATCTAGCACCAAGGGAACGGGTTGCAGGAGACACTTTTTCTCTGCTTTCTCAGTCTGTTTCCTAGTGCCGGTTTGAAGTTCCTGCAGTTTTCACTGTAAAACCGATTTGGAGCTTCTACCTCCCCATATATATGTATGGAATGGAGTTTGCAACTGAAAAGAAACTTTGTGTTCCCAACAAGCTAGGTGAAGTACGGCTTTCACACACACTTATCTCTCAGAACAGAGCAAGTGGAGAGACGTTCGTTCATCTAGCACCAAGGGAACGGTTTGCAGGAGACACTTTTTCTCTGCTTTCTCAGTCTGTTTCCTAGTGCCGGTTTGAAGTTCCTGCAGTTTTCACTGTCAAAACGAGTTGGAGCTAGTACCTCCCCATATATATGTATGGAATGGAGTTTGCAACTGAAAAGAAACTTTGTGTTCCCAACAAGCTTGGTGAAGGACGGCTTTCACACACAGGTATCTCTCAGGACTGAGCAAGTGGAGAGACGTTCGTTCATCTAGCACCAAGGGAACGGGTTGCAGGAGACACTATTTCTCTGATTTCTCAGTCTGTTTCCTAGTGCCGGTTTGAATTTCCTGCAGTTTTCACTGTCAAACCGAGTTGGAGCTAGTACCTCCCCATATATATGTATGGAATGGAGTTTGCAACTGAAAAGAAACTTTGTTTTCCCAACAAGCTAGGTGAAGGGCGGCTTTCACACACACATATCTCTCAGAACTGAGCAATTGGAGAGACGTTCGTTCATCTAGCACCAAGGGAACGGGTTGCAGGATACACTTTTTCTCTGCTTTCTCAGTCTGTTTCCTAGTGCCGGTTTGAAGTTCCTGCAGTTTTCACTGTAAAACCGAGTTGGAGCTTCTACCTCCCCATATATATGTATGGAATGGGGTTTGCAACTGAAAAGAAACTTTGTATTCCCAACAAGCTAGGTGAAGGACGGCTTTCACACACACTTATCTCTCAGAACAGAGCAAGTGGAGAGACGTTCGTTCATCTAGCACCATGGGAACGGTTTGCAGGAGACACTTTTTCTCTGCTTTCTCAGTCCGTTTCCTAGTGCCGGTTTGAAGTTCATTCAGTTTTCACTGTAAAATCGAGTTGGAGCTAGTACCTCCCCATATATATGTATTGAATGGAGTTTGCAACTGAAAGGAACCTTTGTGTTCCCAAAAAGCTTTCTGAAGGACGGCTTTCACACACACTTATCTCTCAGAACTGAGCAAGTGGAGAGACTTTCGTTCATCTAGCACCAAGGGAACGGGTTTCAGGAGACACTTTTTCTCTGCTTTCTCAGTCTGTTTACTAGTGCCGGTTTGAAGTTCCTGCAGTTTTCACTGTCAAACCGAGTTGTAGCTAGTACCTCCCCATATATATGTATGGAATGGAGTTTGCAACTGAAAAGAAACTTTGTGTTCCCAACAAGTTATCTGAAGGACGGCTTTCACACACACTTATCTCTCAGAACTGAGCAAGTGGAGAGACGTTCGTTCATCTAGCACCAAGGGAACGGGTTGCAGGGGACACTTTTTCTCTGCTTTCTCAGTCTGTTTCCTAGTGCCGGTTTGAAGTTCCTGCAGTTTTCACTGTCAAACTGACTTGGAGCTAGTACTTCCCAATATATATGTATGGAATGGAGTTTGCAACTGAAAAGAAACTTTGTGTTCCCAACAAGCTAGGTGAAGGACGGCTTTCACACACACTTATCTCTCAGAATTGAGCAAGTGGAGAGACGTTCGTTCATCTAGCACCAAGGGAACGGTTTGCAGGAGACACTTTTTCTCTGCTTTCTCAGTCTGTTTCCTAGTGCCGTTTTGAAGTTCCTGCAGTTTTCACTGTCAAAACGAGTTGGAGCTAGTACCTCCCCATATATATGTATGGAATGGAGTTTGCAACTGAAAAGAAACTTTGTGTTCCCAACAAGCTAGGTGAAGGACGGCTTTCACACACAGGTATCTCTCAGAACTGAGCAAGTGGAGAGACTTTCGTTCATCTAGCACCAAGGGAACGGGTTTCAGGAGACACTTTTTCTCTGCTTTCTCAGTCTGTTTACTAGTGCCGGTTTGAAGTTCCTGCAGTTTTCACTGTCAAACCGAGTTGTAGCTAGTACCTCCCCATATATATGTATGGAATGGAGTTTGCAACTGAAAAGAAACTTTGTGTTCCCAACAAGTTATCTGAAGGACGGCTTTCACACACACTTATCTCTCAGAACTGAGCAAGTGGAGAGACGTTCGTTCATCTAGCACCAAGGGAACGGGTTGCAGGAGACACTTTTTCTCTGCTTTCTCAGTCTGTTTCCTAGTGCCGGTTTGAAGTTCCTGCAGTTTTCACTGTCAAACCGAGTTGGAGCTAGTACCTCCCCATATATATGTATGGAATGGAGTTTTCTACTGAAAAGAAACTTTGTGTTCCCAACAAGCTATGTGAAGGACGGCTTTCACACACACTTATCTCTCAGAACTGAGCAAGTGGAGAGACGTTCGTTCATCTAGCACCAAGTGAACGGGTTGCAAGAGACACTTTTTCTCTGTTTTCTCAGTCTGTTTCCTAGTGCCGGTTTGAAGTCCCTGCAGTTTTCACTGTCAAACCGACTTGGAGCTAGTACCTCCCCATATATATGTATTAAATGGAGTTTGCAACTAAAAAGAAATTTTGTGTTCCCAACAAGCTAGGTGAAGGACGGCTTTCACACACACTTATCTCTCAGAACTGAGCAAGTGGAGAGACGTTCGTTCATCTAGCACCAAGGGAACGGGTTGCAGGAGACACTTTTTCTCTGCTTTCTCAGTCTGTTTCCTAGTCCCGGTTTGAAGTTCCTGCAGTTTTCACTGTCAAACCGAGTTGGAGCTAGTACCTCCCCATATATATGTATGGAATGCAGTTTGCAACTGAAAAGAAAATTTGTGTTCCCAACAAGCTATTTGAAGGACGGCTTTCACTCACACTTATCTCTCAGAACTGAGCAAGTGGAGAGACGTTCGTTCATCTAGCACCAAGGGAACGGGTTGCAGGAGACACTATTTCTCTGCTTTCTCAGACTGTTTCCTAGTGCCGGTTTGAAGTTCCTGCAGTTTTCACTGTAAAACCGAGTTGGAGCTTCTACCTCCCCATATATATGTATGGAATGGAGTTTGCAACTGAAAAGAAACTTTGTGTTCCCAACAAGCTAGGTGAAGGACGGCTTTCACACACACTTATCTCTCAGAACTGAGCAATTGGAGAGATGTTCGTTCATCTAGCACCAAGGGAACGGGTTTCAGGAGACACTTTTTCTCTGCATTCTCAGTCTGTTTCCTAGTGCCGGTTTGAAATTCCTGCAGTTTTCACTGTCAAACCGAGTTGGAGCTAGTACCTCCCATATATATGTTTGGAATGGAGTTTGCAACTTAAAAGAAACTTTGTGTTCCCAACAAGCTAGGTGAAGGACGGCTTTCACACACACTTATCTCTCAGAACTGAGCAAGTGGAGAGACGTTCGTTCATCTAGCACCAAGGAACGGGTTGCAGGAGACACTTTTTCTCTGCTTTCTCAGTCTGTTTCCTAGTGCCGGTTTGAAGTTCCTGCAGTTTTCACTGTCAAACTGAGTTGGGGCTAGTACCTCCCCATATATATGTATGGAATGGAGTTTGCAACTGAAAAGAACTTTGTGTTCCCAACAAGCTATGTGAAGTACGGCTTTCACACACACTTATCTCTCAGAACTGAGCAAGTGGAGAGACGTTCGTTCATCTAGCACCAAGGGAACGGTTTGCAGGAGACACTTTTTCTCTGCTTTCTCAGTCCGTTTCCTAGTGCCGGTTTGAAGTTCATTCAGTTTTCACTGTAAAATCGAGTTGGAGCTAGTACCTCCCCATATATATGTATTGAATGGAGTTTGCAACTGAAAAGAACCTTTGTGTTCCCAAAAAGCTTTCTGAAGGACGGCTTTCACACACACTTATCTCTCAGAACTGAGCAAGTGGAGAGACGTTCGTTCATCTAGCACAAAGGGAACGGGTTGCAGGGGACACTTTTTCTCTGCTTTCTCAGTCTGTTTCCTAGTGCCGGTTTGAAGTTCCTGCAGTTTTCACTGTCAAACTGACTTGGAGCTAGTACTTCCCCATATATATGTATGGAATGGAGTTTGCAACTGAAAAGAAACTTTGTGTTCCCAACAAGCTAGGTGAAGGACGGCTTTCACACACACTTATCTCTTAGAACTGAGCAAGTGGAGAGACGTTCGTTCATCTAGCACCAAGGGAACGGTTTGCAGGAGACACTTTTTCTCTGCTTTCTCAGTCTGTTTCCTAGTGCCGTTTTGAAGTTCCTGCAGTTTTCACTGTCAAAACGAGTTGGAGCTAGTACCTCCCCATATATATGTATGGAATGGAGTTTGCAACTGAAAAGAAACTTTGTGTTCCCAACAAGCTAGGTGAAGGACGGCTTTCACACACAGGTATCTCTCAGAACTGAGCAAGTGGAGAGACTTTCGTTCATCTAGCACCAAGGGAACGGGTTTCAGGAGACACTTTTTCTCTGCTTTCTCAGTCTGTTTACTAGTGCCGGTTTGAAGTTCCTGCAGTTTTCACTGTCAAACCGAGTTGTAGCTAGTACCTCCCCATATATATGTATGGAATGGAGTTTGCAACTGAAAAGAAACTTTGTGTTCCCAACAAGTTATCTGAAGGACGGCTTTCACACACACTTATCTCTCAGAACTGAGCAAGTGGAGAGACGTTCGTTCATCTAGCACCAAGGGAACGGGTTGCAGGAGACACTTTTTCTCTGCTTTCTCAGTCTGTTTCCTAGTGCCGGTTTGAAGTTCCTGCAGTTTTCACTGTCAAACCGAGTTGGAGCTAGTACCTCCCCATATATATGTATGGAATGGAGTTTTCTACTGAAAAGAAACTTTGTGTTCCCAACAAGCTATGTGAAGGACGGCTTTCACACACACTTATCTCTCAGAACTGAGCAAGTGGAGAGACGTTCGTTCATCTAGCACCAAGTGAACGGGTTGCAAGAGACACTTTTTCTCTGTTTTCTCAGTCTGTTTCCTAGTGCCGGTTTGAAGTCCCTGCAGTTTTCACTGTCAAACCGACTTGGAGCTAGTACCTCCCCATATATATGTATTAAATGGAGTTTGCAACTAAAAAGAAATTTTGTGTTCCCAACAAGCTAGGTGAAGGACGGCTTTCACACACACTTATCTCTCAGAACTGAGCAAGTGGAGAGACGTTCGTTCATCTAGCACCAAGGGAACGGGTTGCAGGAGACACTTTTTCTCTGCTTTCTCAGTCTGTTTCCTAGTCCCGGTTTGAAGTTCCTGCAGTTTTCACTGTCAAACCGAGTTGGAGCTAGTACCTCCCCATATATATGTATGGAATGCAGTTTGCAACTGAAAAGAAAATTTGTGTTCCCAACAAGCTATTTGAAGGACGGCTTTCACTCACACTTATCTCTCAGAACTGAGCAAGTGGAGAGACGTTCGTTCATCTAGCACCAAGGGAACGGGTTGCAGGAGACACTATTTCTCTGCTTTCTCAGACTGTTTCCTAGTGCCGGTTTGAAGTTCCTGCAGTTTTCACTGTAAAACCGAGTTGGAGCTTCTACCTCCCCATATATATGTATGGAATGGAGTTTGCAACTGAAAAGAAACTTTGTGTTCCCAACAAGCTAGGTGAAGGACGGCTTTCACACACACTTATCTCTCAGAACTGAGCAATTGGAGAGATGTTCGTTCATCTAGCACCAAGGGAACGGGTTTCAGGAGACACTTTTTCTCTGCATTCTCAGTCTGTTTCCTAGTGCCGGTTTGAAATTCCTGCAGTTTTCACTGTCAAACCGAGTTGGAGCTAGTACCTCCCATATATATGTTTGGAATGGAGTTTGCAACTTAAAAGAAACTTTGTGTTCCCAACAAGCTAGGTGAAGGACGGCTTTCACACACACTTATCTCTCAGAACTGAGCAAGTGGAGAGACGTTCGTTCATCTAGCACCAAGGAACGGGTTGCAGGAGACACTTTTTCTCTGCTTTCTCAGTCTGTTTCCTAGTGCCGGTTTGAAGTTCCTGCAGTTTTCACTGTCAAACTGAGTTGGGGCTAGTACCTCCCCATATATATGTATGGAATGGAGTTTGCAACTGAAAAGAACTTTGTGTTCCCAACAAGCTATGTGAAGTACGGCTTTCACACACACTTATCTCTCAGAACTGAGCAAGTGGAGAGACGTTCGTTCATCTAGCACCAAGGGAACGGGTTGCAGGAGACACTTTTTCTCTGCTTCCTCAGTCTGTTTCCTAGTGCCGGTTTGAAGTTCCTGCAGTTTTCTCTGTAAAAACGAGTTGGAGCTTGTACCTCCCCATATATATGTATGGAATGGAGTTTGCAACTGAAAAGAATCTTTGTGTTCCCAACAAGCTAGGTGAAGGACGGCTTTCACACACACTTATCTCACAGAACTGAGCAAGTGGAGAGACGTTCGTTCATCTAGCACCAAGGGAACGGGTTGCAGGAGACACATTTTCTCTGCTTTCTCTGTCTGTTTCCTAGTGCCGGTTTGAAGTTCCTGCAGTTTTCACTGTAAAACCGAGTTGGAGCTTCTACCTCCCCATATATATGTATGGAATGGAGTTTGCAACTGAAAAGAAACTTTGTGTTCCCAACAAGCTAGGTGAAGGACGGCTTTCACACACACTTATCTCTCAGAACAGAGCAAGTGGAGAGACGTTCGTTCATCTAGCACCAAGGGAACGGGTTGCAGGAGACACTTTTTCTCTGCTTTCTCAGTCTGTTTCCTAGTGCCAGTTTGACGTTCCTTCAGTTTTCACTGTAAAACAGAGTTGGAGCTAGTACCTCCCCATATATATGTATGGAATGGAGTTTTCAACTGAAAAGAAACTTTGTGTTCCCAAAAGCAAGTTGAAGGACGGCTTTCACACACACTTATCTCCCAGAACTGAGCAAGTGGAGAGACGTTCGTTCATCTAGCACCAAGGGAACGGGTTGCAGGAGACACTTTTTCTCTGCTTTCTCAGTCTGTTTCCTAGTGCCGGTTTGAAATCCCTGCAGTTTTCACTGTCAAACCGACTTGGAGCTAGTACCTCCCCATATATATGTATTAAATGGAGTTTGCAACTGAAAAGAAACTTTGTGTTCCCAACAAGCTAGGTGAAGGACGGCTTTCACACACACTTATCTCTCAGAAATGAGCAAGTGGAGAGACGTTCGTTCATCTAGCACCAAGGGAACGGGTTGCAGGAGACACTTTTTCTCTGCTTTCTCAGTCTGTTTCCTAGTGCCGGTTTGAAGTTCCTGCAGTTTTCACTGTCAAACCGAGTTGGAGCTAGTACCTCCCCATATATAAGTATGGAATGGAGTTTGCAACTGAAAAGAAAATTTGTGTTCCCAACAAGCTAGTTGAAGGACGGCTTTCACACACACCTATCTCTCAGAACTGAGCAAGTGGAGAGACGTTCGTTCATCTAGCACCAAGGGAACGGGTTGCAGGAGACACTATTTCTCTGCTTTCTCAGACTGTTTCCTAGTGCCGTTTTGAAGTTCCTGCAGTTTTCACTGTCAAACCGAGTTGGAGCTAGTACCTCCCCATATATATGTATGGAATGGAGTTTGCAACTGAAAAGAAAATTTGTGTTCCCAACAAGCTAAGTGAAGGACAGCTTTCACACACACTTATCTCTCAGAACTGAGCAAGTTGAGAGACGTTCGTTCATCTAGCACCAAGGAAACGGGTTGCAGGAGACACTTTTTCTCTGCTTTCTCAGTCTGTTTCCTAGTGCCGGTTTGAAGTTCCTGCAGTTTTCACTGTAAATCCGTGTTGGAGCTTCTACCTCCCCATATATATGTATGGAATGGAGTTTGCAACTGAAAAGAAACTTTGTGTTCCCAACAAGCTAGTTGAAGGACGGCTTTCACACACACTTATCTCTCAGAACAGAGCAAGTGGAGAGACGTTCGTTCATCTAGCACCAAGGGAACGGGTTGCAGGAGCCACTTTTTCACTGCTTTCTCAGTCTGTTTCCTAGTGCCGGTTTGAAGTTCCTGCAGTTTTCACTGTCAAACCGAGTTGGAGCTAGTACCTTCCCTATATATATGTATGGAATGGAGTTTGCAACTGAAAAGAAACTTGTTGTTCCCAACTAGCTAGGTGAAGGACGGCTTTCACACACACTTATCTCTCAGAACTGAGCAAGTGGATAGACGTTCGTTCATCTAGCACCAAGGGAACGGGTTGCAGGAGACACTTTTTCTCTGCTTCCTCAGTCTGTTTCCTAGTGCCGGTTTGAAGTTCCTGCAGTTTTCTCTGTAAAACCGAGTTGGAGCTTGTACCTCCCCATATATATGTATGGAATGGAGTTTGCAACTGAAAAGAATCTTTGTGTTCCCAACAAGCTAGGTGAAGGACGGCTTTCACACACAATTATCTCACAGAACTGAGCAAGTGGAGAGACGTTCGTTCATCTAGCACCAAGCGAACGGGTTGCAGGAGACACTTTTTCTCTGATTTCTCAGTCTGTTTCCTAGTGCCGGTTTGAAGTACCTGCAGTTTTCACTGTAAAACAGAGTTGGAGCTTCTACCTCCCCATATATATGTATGGAATGGAGTTTGCAACTGAAAAGAAACTTTGTGTTCCCAACAAGCTAGTTGAAGGACGGCTTTCACACACACTTATCTCTCAGAACAGAGCAAGTGGAGAGACGTTCGTTCATCTAGCACCAAGGGAACGGGTTGCAGGAGACACTTTTTCTCTGCTTTCTCAGTCTGTTTCCTAGTGCCGTTTTGAAGTTCCTGCAGTTTTCACTGTCAAACCGACTTGGAGCTAGTACCTCCCCATATATATGTATGGAATGGAGTTTGCAACTGAAAAGTAAATTTGTGTTCCCAACAAGCTAGGTGAAGGACGGCTTTCACACACACTTATCTCTCAGAACAGAGCAAGTGGAGAGACGTTCGTTCATCTAGCACCAAGGGAACGGGTTGCAGGACACACTTTTTCTCTGCTTTCTCAGTCTGTTTCCTAGTGCCGGTTTGAAGTTCCTGCAGTTTTCACTGTAAATCCGAGTTGGAGCTTCTACCTCCCCATATACATGTATGGAATGGAGTTTGCAACTGAAAAGAAACTTTGTGTTCCCAACAAGCTAGGTGAAGGACGGCTTTCACACACACTTATCTCTCAGAACAGAGCAAGTGGAGAGACGTTCGTTCATCTAGCACCAAGGGAACGGGTTGCAGGAGCCACTTTTTCACTGCTTTCTCAGTCTGTTTCCTAGTGCCGGTTTGAAGTTCCTGCAGTTTTCACTGTCAAACCGAGTTGGAGCTAGTACCTTCCCTATATATATGTATGGAATGGAGTTTGCAACTGAAAAGAAACTTTGTGTTCCCAACAAGCTAGGTGAAGGACGGCTTTCATACACACTTATCTCTCAGAACTGAGCAAGTGGAGAGACGTTCGTTCATCTAGCACCAAGGGAACGGGTTGCAGGAGACACTTTTTCTCTGCTTCCTCAGTCTGTTTCCTAGTGCCGGTTTGAAGTTCCTGCAGTTTTCTCTGTAAAACCGAGTTGGAGCTTGTACCTCCCCATATATATGTATGGAATGGAGTTTGCAACTGAAAAGAATCTTTGTGTTCCCAACAAGCTAGGTGAAGGACGGCTTTCACACACACTTATCTCACAGAACTGAGCAAGTGGAGAGACGTTCGTTCATCTAGCACCAAGGGAACGGGTTGCAGGAGACACATTTTCTCTGCTTTCTCAGTCTGTTTCCTAGTGCCGGTTTGAAGTTCCTTCAGTTTTCACTGTAAAACCGAGTTGGAGCTAGTACCTCCCCATATATATGTATGGAATGGAGTTTGCAACTGAAAAGAAACTTTGTGTTCCCAAAAGCAAGTTGAAGGATGGCTTTAACACACACTTATCTCTCAGAACTGAGCAAGTGGAGAGACGTTCGTTCATCTAGCACCAAGGGAACCGGTTGCAGGAGACACTTTTTCTCTGCTTTCTCTGTCTGTTTCCTAGTGCCGGTATGAAGTCCCTGCAGTTTTCACTGTCAAACCGAGTTGGAGCTAGTACCTTCCCATATATATGTATTAAATGGAGTTTGCAACTGAAAAGAAACTTTGTGTTCCCAACAAGCTAGGTGAAGGACGGCTTTCACACACACTTATCTCTCAGAACTGAGCAATTGGAGAGACGTTCGTTCATCTAGCACCAAGGGAACGGGTTGCAGGAGACAATTTTTCTCTGCTTTCTCAGTCTGTTTCCTAGTGCCGGTTTGAAGTTCCTGCAGTTCTCACTGTAAAACCGAGTTGGAGCTTCTACCTCCCCATATATATGTATGGAATGGAGTTTGCAACTGAAAAGAAACTTTGTGTTCCCAACAAGCTAGGTGAAGGACGGCTTTCACACACACTTATCTCTCAGAACAGAGCAAGTGGAGAGACGTTCGTTCATCTAGCACCAAGGGAGCGGGTTGCAGGAGTCACTTTTTCTCTGCTTTCTCAGTCTGTTTCCTAGTGCCGGTTTGAAGTTCCTTCAGTTTTCACTGTAAAACCGAGTTGGAGCTAGTACCTCCCCATATATATGTATGGAATGGAGTTTGCAACTGAAAAGAATCTTTGTTTTCCCAACAAGCTAGGTGAAGGACGGCTTTCACACACACTTATCTCACAGAACTGAGCAAGTGGAGAGACGTTCGTTCATCTAGCACCAAGGGAACGGGTTGCAGGAGACACTTTTTCTCTGATTTCTCAGTCTGTTTCCTAGTGCCGGTTTGAAGTTCCTGAAGTTTTCACTGTAAAATCGATTTGGAGCTTGTACCTCCCCATATATATGTATGGAATGGAGTTTGCAACTGAAAAGAAACTTTGTGTTCCCAACAAGCTAGTTGAAGGACGGCTTTCACACACACTTATCTCTCAGAACAGAGCAAGTGGACAGACGTTCGTTCATCTAGCACCAAGGGAACGGGTTGCAGGAGACACATTTTCTCTGCATTCTCAGTCTGTTTCCTAGTGCCGGTTTGAAGTTCCTTCAGTTTTCACTGTAAAACCGAGTTGGAGCTAGTACCTCCCCATATATATGTATGGAATGGAGTTTGCATCTGAAAAGAAACTTTGTGTTCCCAAAAGCAAGTTGAAGGATGGCTTTAACACACACTTATCTCTCAGAACAGAGCAAGTGGAGAGACGTTCGTTCATCTAGCACCAAGGGAACCGGTTGCAGGAGACACTTTTTCTCTGCTTTCTCTGTCTGTTTCCTAGTGCCGGTATGAAGTCCCTGCAGTTTTCACTGTCAAACCGACTTGGAGCTAGTACCTCCCCATATATATGTATTAAATGGAGTTTGCAACTGAAAAGAAACTTTGTGTTCCCAACAAGCTAGGTGAAGGACGGCTTTCACACACACTTATCTCTCAGAACTGAGCAAGTGGAGAGACGTTCGTTCATCTAGCACCAAGGGAACGGGTTGCAGGAGACACTTTTTCTCTGCTTTCTCAGTCTGTTTCCTAGTGCCGGTTTGAAGTTCCTGCAGTTTTCACTGTAAAACCGAGTTGGAGCTTCTACCTCCCCATATATATGTATGGAATGGAGTTTGCAACTGAAAAGAAACTTTGTGTTCCCAACAAGCTAGGTGAAGTACGGCTTTCACACACACTTATCTCTCAGAACAGAGCAAGTGGAGAGACGTTCGTTCATCTAGCACCAAGGGAGCGGGTTGCAGGAGTCACTTTTTCTCTGCTTTCTCAGTCTGTTTCCTAGTGCCGGTTTGAAGTTCCTTCAGTTTTCACTGTAAAACCGAGTTGGAGCTAGTACCTCCCCATATATATGTATGGAATGGAGTTTGCAACTGAAAAGAAACTTTGTGTTCCCAAAAGCAAGTTGAAGGACGGCTTTCACACACACTTATCTCTCAGAACTGAGCAAGTGGAGAGACGTTCGTTCATCTAGCACCAAGGGAACGGGTTGCAGGAGACACTTTTTCTCTGCTTTCTCAGTCTGTTTCCTAGTGCCGGTTTGAAGTCCCTGCAGTTTTCACTGTCAAACCGAGTTGGAGCTAGTACCTCCCCATATATATGTATTAAATGGAGTTTGCAACTGAAAAGAAACTTTGTGTTCCCAACAAGCTAGGTGAAGGACGGCTTTCACACACACTTTTCTCTCAGAACTGAGCAAGTGGAGAGACGTTCGTTCATCTAGCACCAAGGGAACGGGTTGCAGGAGACACTTTTTCTCTGCTTTCTCAGTCTGTTTCCTAGTGCCGGTTTGAAGTTCCTGCAGTTTTCACTGTCAAACCGAGTTAGAGCTAGTACCTCCCCATATATATGTATGGAATGGAGTTTGCAACTGAAAAGAAAATTTGTGTTCCCAACAAGCTAGTTGAAGGACGGCTTTCACACACAATTATCTCTCAGAACTGAGCAAGTGGAGAGACGTTCGTTCATCTAGCACCAAGGGAACGGGTTGCAGGAGACACTATTTCTCTGCTTTCTAAGACTGTTTCCTAGTGCCGGTTTGAAGTTCCTGCAATTTTCACTGTAAAACCGAGTTGGAGCTTCTACCTCCCCATATATATGTATGGAATGGAGTTTGCAACTGAAAAGAAACTTTGTGTTCCCAACAAGCTAGGTGAAGTACGGCTTTCACACACACTTATCACTCAGAACAGAGCAAGTGGAGAGACGTTCGTTCATCTAACACCAAGGGAACGGGTTGCAGGAGACACTTTTTCTCTGCTTTCTCAGTCTGTTTCCTAGTGCCGTATTGAAGTTCCTGCAGTTTTCACTGTCAAACCGAGTTGGAGCTAGTACCTCCCCATATATATGTATGGAATGGAGTTTGCAACTGAAAAGAAACTTTGTGTTCCCAACAAGCTAGGTGAAGGACGGATTTCACACACACTTATCTCTCAGAACTGAGCAAGTGGAGAGACGTTCGTTCATCTAGCACCAAGGGAACGGGTTGCAGGAGACACATTTTCTCTGCTTTCTCAGTCTGTTTCCTAGTGCCGGTTTGAAGTTCCTGCAGTTTTCACTGTAAATCCGAGTTGGAGCTTCTACCTCCCCATATATATGTATGGAATGGAGTTTGCAACTGAAAAGAAACTTTGTGTTCCCAACAAGCTAGGTGAAGGACGGCTTTCACACACACTTATCTCTCAGAACAGAGCAAGTGGAGAGACGTTCGTTCATCTAGCACCAAGGAAACGGGTTGCAGGAGACACTTTTTCTCTGCTTTCTCAGGCTGTTTCCTAGTGCCGGTTTGAAGTTCCTGCAGTTTTCACTGTAAAACCGCGTTGGAGCTTCTACCTCCCCATATATATGTATGTAATGGAGTTTGCAACTGAAAAGAAACTTTGTGTTCCCAACAAGCTAGGTGAAGGACGGCTTTCACACACACTTATCTCTCAGAACAGAGCAAGTGGAGAGACGTTCGTTCATCTAGCACCAAGGGAGCGGGTTGCAGGAGTCACTTTTTCTCTGCTTTCTCAGTCTGTTTCCTAGTGCCGGTTTGAAGTTCCTTCAGTTTTCACTGTAAAACCGAGTTGGAGCTAGTACCTCCCCATATATATGTATGGAATGGAGTTTGCAACTGAAAAGAAACTTTGTGTTCCCAAAAGCAAGTTGAAGGACGGCTTTCACACACACTTATCTCTCAGAACTGAGCAAGTGGAGAGACGTTCGTTCATCTAGCACCAAGGGAACGGGTTGCAGGAGACACTTTTTCTCTGCTTTCTCAGTCTGTTTCCTAGTGCCGGTTTGAAGTCCCTGCAGTTTTCACTGTCAAACCGAGTTGGAGCTAGTACCTCCCCATATATATGTATTAAATGGAGTTTGCAACTGAAAAGAAACTTTGTGTTCCCAACAAGCTAGGTGAAGGACGGCTTTCACACACACTTTTCTCTCAGAACTGAGCAAGTGGAGAGACGTTCGTTCATCTAGCACCAAGGGAACGGGTTGCAGGAGACACTTTTTCTCTGCTTTCTCAGTCTGTTTCCTAGTGCCGGTTTGAAGTTCCTGCAGTTTTCACTGTCAAACCGAGTTGGAGCTAGTACCTCCCCATATATATGTATGGAATGGTGTTTGCAACTGAAAAGAAAATTTGTGTTCCCAACAAGCTAGTTGAAGGACGGCTTTCACACACACATATCTCTCAGAATTGAGCAAGTGGAGAGACGTTCGTTCATCTAGCACCAAGGGAACGGGTTGCAGGAGACACTATTTCTCTGCTTTCTAAGACTGTTTCCTAGTGCCGGTTTGAAGTTCCTGCAATTTTCACTGTAAAACCGAGTTGGAGCTTCTACCTCCCCATATATATGTATGGAATGGAGTTTGCAACTGAAAAGAAACTTTGTGTTCCCAACAAGCTAGGTGAAGTACGGCTTTCACACACACTTATCTCTCAGAACAGAGCAAGTGGAGAGACGTTCGTTCATCTAGCACCAAGGGAACGGGTTGCAGGAGACACTTTTTCTCTGCTTTCTCAGTCTGTTTCCTAGTGCCGTATTGAAGTTCCTGCAGTTTTCACTGTAAAACAGAGTTGGAGCTTCTACCTCCCCATATATATGTAAGGAATGGAGTTTGCAACTGAAAAGAAACTATGTGTTCCCAACAAGCTAGGTGAAGGACGGCTTTCACACACACTTATCTCTCAGAACTGAGCAAGTGGAGAGACGTTCGTTCATTTAGCACCAAATGAACGGGTTGCAGGAGACACTTTTTCTCTGCTTTCTCAGTCTGTATCCTAGTGCCGGTTTGAAGTTCCTGCAGTTTTCACTGTCAAACAGAGTTGGAGCTTCTACCTCCCCATATATATGTATGGAATGGAGTTTGCAACTCAAAAGAAACTTTGTGTTCCCAACAAGCTAAGTGAAGGTCTGCTTTCACACACACTTATCTCTCAGAAGTGAGCAAGTGGAGAGACGTTCGTTCATCTAGCACCAAGGGAACGGGTTGCAGGAGACACTTTTTCTCTGCTTTCTCAGACTATTTCCTAGTGCCGGTTTGATGTTCCTGCAGTTTTCACTGTAAAATCGAGTTGGAGCTAGTACCTCCCCATATATATGTATGGAATGGAGTTTGCAACTGAAAAGAAACTTTGTGTTCCCAACAAGCTAGTTGAAGAACGGCTTTCACACACATTTATCTCTCGGAACTGAGCAAGTGGAGAGACGTTCGTTCATCTAGCACCTAGGAAACGGGTTGCAGGAGACACTTTTTCTCTGCTTTCTCAGTCTGTTTCCTAGTGCCGGTTTGAAGTTCCTGCAGTTTTCACTGTAAAACAGAGTTGGAGCTTCTACCTCCCCATATATATGTAAGGAATGGAGTTTGCAACGAAAAGAAACTTTGTGTTCCCAACAAGCTATGTGAAGGAAGGCTTTCACACACACTTATCTCTCAGAACTGAGCAAGTGGAGAGACGTTCGTTCATCTAGCACCAAGGGAACGCGTTGCAGGAGACACTTTTTCTCTGCTTTCTCAGTCTGTTTCCTAGTGCCGGTTTGAAGTTCCTGCAGTTTTCACTGTAAAACCGAGTTCGAGGTTTTACCTCCCCATATGTATGTATGGAATGGAGTTTGCAACTGAAAAGAAACTTTGTGTTCCCAACAAGCTAGGTGAAGGACGGCTTTCACACACACTTATCTCTCAGAACTGAGCAAGTGGAGAGACGTTCGTTCATCTAGCACCAAGGGAACGGGTTGCAGGAGTCACTTTTTCTCTGCTTTCTCAGTCTGTTTCCTAGTGCCGGTTTGAAGTTCCTGCAGTTTTAACTGTAAAACCGAGTTAGAGCTTCTACCTCCCCATATATATGTATGGAATGGAGTTTGCAACTGAAAAGAATCTTTGTGTTCCCAACAAGCTAGGTGAAAGACGGCTTTCACACACACTTATCTCACAGGACTGAGCAAGTGGATAGACGTTCGTTCATCTAGCACCAAGGGAACGGGTTGCAGGAGACACTTTTTCTCTGATTTCTCAGTCTGTTTGCTAGTGCCAGTTTGAAGTTCCTGCAGTTTTCACTGTCAAACCGAGTTGGAGCTAGTACCTCCCCATATATATGTATGGAATGGAGTTTGCAACTGAAAAGAATCTGTGTTGCCAACAAGCTAGTTGAAGGACGGCTTTCACACACATATATCTCTCAGAACTGAGCAAGTGGAGAGACGTTCGTTCATCTAGCTCCAAGGGAACGGGTTGCAGGAGACACTTTTTCTCTGCTTTCTCAGTCTGTTTCCTAGTGCCGGTTTGAAGTTCCTGCAGTTTTCACTGTCAAACCGAGTTGGAGCTAGTACCTCCCCATATATATGTATGGAATGGAGTTTGCAACTGAAAAGAAACTTTGTGTTCCCAACAAGCTAGTTGAAGGACGGCTTTCACACACACATATCTCTCAGAGCTGAGCAAGTGGAGAGACATTCGTTCATCTAGCACCAAGGGAACGGGTTGCAGGAGACACTTTTTCTCTGCTTTCTCAGTCTGTTTTCTAGTGCCATTTTGAAGTTCCTGCAGTTTTCACTGTCAAACCGATTTGGAGCTTCTACCTCCAAATATATATATATGGAATGGAGTTTGCAACTGAAAAGAAACTTTGTGTTCCCAACAAGCTTGGTGAAGGACGGCTTTCACACACATTTATCTCTCAGAAGAGAGCAAGTGGAGAGACGTTCGTTCATCTAGCACCAAGGGAACGGGTTGCAGGAGACACTTTTTCTCTGCTTTCTCAGTCTGTTTCCTAGTGCCGGTTTGAAGTTCCTGCAGTTTTCACTGTCAAACCGAGTTGGAGCTAGTACCTCCCCATATATATGTATGGAATGGGGTTTGCAACTGAAAAGAAACTTTGTGTTCCCAACAAGCTAGGTGAAGGAAATTTTCACACACACTTATCCCTCAGAACTGAGCAAGTGGAGAGACGTTCGTTCATTTAGCACCAAATGATCGGGTTGCAGGAGAAACTTTTTCTCTGCTTTCTCAGTCTGTATCCTAGTGCCGGTATGAAGTTCCTGCAGTTTTCACTGTCAAAAAGAGTTGGAGCTTTTACCTCCCCATATATATTTATGGAATGGAGTTTGAAACTGAAAAGAAACTTTGTGTTCCCAACAAGCTAAGTGAAGGTCTGCTTTCACACACACTTATCTCTCAGTAGTGAGCAAGTGGAGAGACGTTCATTCATCTAGCACCAAGGGAACGGGTTGCAGGGGACACTTTTTCTCTGCTTTCTCAGTCTTTTTCCTAGTGCCGGTTTGAAGTTCCTGCAGTTTTCACTGTAAAACCGAGTTGGAGCTTTTACCTCCCCATATGTATGTATGGAATGGAGTTTGCAACTGAAAAGAAACTTTGTGTTCCCAACAAGCTAGGTGAAGGACGGCTTTCACACACACTTATCTCTCAGAACTGTGCAAGTGTAGAGACGTTCGTTCATCTAGCACCAAGGGAACGGGTTGCAGGAGACACTTTTTCTCTGCTTTCTCAGTCTGATTCCTAGTGCCGGTTTGAAGTTCCTGCAGTTTTCACTGTAAAACCGAGTTAGAGCTTCTACCTCCCCATATATATGTATGGAATGGAGTTTGCAACTGAAAAGAAACTTTGTGTTCCCAACAAGCTAGGTGAAAGACGGCTTTCAAACACACTTATCTCACAGAACTGAGCAAGTGGAGAGACGTTCGTTAATCTAGCACCAAGGGAACAGTTTGCAGGAGACACTTTTTCTCTGCTTTGTCAGTCTGTTCCCTAGTGCCGGTTTGAAGTTCCTGCAGTTTTCACTGTCAAACCGAGTTGGAGCTAGTACCTCCCCATATATATGTATGGAATGGAGTTTGCAACTGAAAAGAATCTTTGTGTTCCCAACAAGCTAGTTGAAGGACGGCTTTCACACACATTTATCTCTCAGAACTGAGCAAGTGGAGAGACGTTCGTTCATCTAGCACCAAGGGAACGGGTTGCAGGTGACACTATTTCTCTGCTTCCTCAGTCTGTTTCCTAGTGCCGGTTTGAAGTTCCTGCAGTTTTCACAGTAAAACCGAGTTGGAGCTAGTACCTCCCCATATATATGTATGGAATGGAGTTTGTAACTGAAAAGAAACTTTGTGTTCCCAACAAGCTAGGTGAAGGACGGCTTTCACACACACTTATCTCTCAGAACTGAGCAAGTGGAGAGACTTTCATTCATCTAGCACCAAGGGAACGGGTTGCAGGGGACACTTTTTCTCTGCTTTCTCAGTCTTTTTCCTAGTGCCGGTTTGAAGTTCCTGCAGTTTTCACTGTCAAACCGAGTTTGAGCTAGTACCTCCCCATATATATGTATGGAATGGAGTTTGCAACTGAAAAGAATCTTTGTGTTCCCAACAAGCTAGGTGAAGGACGGCTTTCACACACACTTATCTCTCAGAACTGAGCAAGTGGAGAGACGTTCGTTCATCTAGCACCAAGGGAACGGGTTGCAGGAGACACATTTTCTCTCCTTTCTCAGTCTGTTTCCTAGTGCCGGTTTGAAGTTCCTGCAGTTTTCACTGTCAAACCGAGTTGGAGCTTGTACCTCCCCATATATATGTATGGAATGGAGTTTGCAACTGAAAAGAATCTTTGTGTTCCCAACAAGCTAGGTGAAGGACGGCTTTCACACACACTTATCTCTCAGAACTGAGCAAGTGGAGAGACGTTCGTTCATCTAGCACCAAGGGAACGGGTTGCAGGAGACACATTTTCTCTCCTTTCTCAGTCTGTTTCCTAGTGCCGGTTTGAAGTTCCTGCAGTTTTCACTGTCAAACCGAGTTGGAGCTTGTACCTCCCCATATATATGTATGGAATGGAGTTTGCAACTGAAAAGAAACTTTGTGTTCCCAACAAGCTAGGTGAAGGTCGTCTTTCACACACACTTATCTCTCAGAACTGAGCAAGTGGAGAGACGTTCGTTCATCTAGCACCAAGGGAACGGGTTGCAGGAGACACATTTTCTCTGCTTTCTCAGTCTGTTTCCTAGTGCCGGTTTGAAGTTCCTGCAGTTTTCACTGTCAAACCGAGTTGGAGCTTGTACCTCCCCATATATATGTATGGAATGGAGTTTGCAACTGAAAAGAAACTTTGTGTTCCCAACAAGCTAGGTGAAGGTCGTCTTTCACACACACTTATCTCTCAGAACTGAGCAAGTGGAGAGACGTTCGTTCATCTAGCACCAAGGGAACGGGATGCAGGAGACACTTTTTCTCTGCTTTCTCAGTCTGTTTCCTAGTGCCGGTTTGAAGTTCCTGCAGTTTTCACTGTCAAACAGAGTTGGAGCTAGTACCTCCCCATATATATGTATGGAATGGAGTTTGCAACTGTAAAGAAACTTTGTGTTCCCAACAAGCTAGGTGAAGGACGGCTTTCACACACACTTATCTCTCAGAACTGAGCAAGTGGAGAGACGTTCGTTCATCTAGAACCAAGGGAACGGGTTGCAGGAGACACTTTTTCTCTGATTTCTCAGTCTGTTTCCTAGTGCCGGTTTGACGTTCCTGCAGTTTTCACTGTCAAACCGATTTGGAGCTAGTACCTCCCCATATATATGTATGGAATGGAGTTTGCAACTGAAAAGAAACTTTGTGTTCCCAACAAGCTAGGTGAAGGACGGCTTTCACACACACTTATCTCTCAGAACTGAGCAATTGGAGAGACGTTCGTTCATCTAGCACCAAGGGAACGGGTTGCAGGAGACACCTTTTCTCTGCTTTCTCAGTCTGTATCCTAGTTTCGGTTTGAAGTTCCTGCAGTTTTCACTGTAAAACCAAGTTGGAGCTTGTACCTCCCCATATATATGTATGGAATGGAGTTTGCAACTGAAAAGAAACTTTGTGTTCCCAACAAGCTAAGTGAAGGACGGCTTTCACACACACTTATCTCTCAGAACTGAGCAAGTGGAGAGACTTTCGTTCATCTAGCACCAAGGGAACGGGTTGCAGGAGACACTTTTTCTCTGCTTTCTCAGTCTGTTTCCTAGTGCCGGTTTGAAGTTCCTGCAGTTTTCACAGTAAAACCCAGTTGGAGCTAGTACCTCCCCATATATATGTATGGAATGGAGTTTGCAACTGAAAAGAAACTTTGTGTTCCCAAAAAGCTAGGTAAAGGACGGCTTTCACACGCACTTTTCTCTCAGAACTGAGCAAGTGGAGAGACTTTCGTTCATCTAGCACCAAGGGAACGGGTTGCAGGAGACACTTTTTCTCTGCTTTCTCAGTCTGTTTCCTAGTGCCAGTTTGAAGTTCCAGCAGTTTTCACTGTCAAACCGATTTGGAGCTTGTACCTCCCCATATATATGTATGGAATGGAGTTTGCAACTGAAAAGAAACTTTGTGTTCCCAACAAGTTAGTTGAAGGACGGCTTTCACACATACTTATCTCTCAGAACTGAGCAAGAGGAGAGACGTTCGTTCATCTAGCACCAAGGGAACGGGTTGCAGGACACACTTTTTCTCTGTTCCTCAGTCTGTTTCCTAGTGCCGGTTTGAAGTTCCTGCAGTTTTCACTGTAAAACCGAGTTGGAGCTTGTACCTCCCCATATATATGTATGGAATGGGGTTTGCAACTGAAAAGAAACTTTGTGTTCCCAACAAGCTAGGTGAAGGACGGCTTTCACACACACTTATCTCTCAGAACTGAGCAAGTGGAGAGACGTTCGTTCATCTAGCACCAAGGGAACGGGTTGCAGGAGACACTTTTTCTCTGCTTTCTCAGTCTGTTTCCTAGTGCCGGTTTGAAGTTCCTGCAGTTTTCACTGTCAAACCGAGTTTGAGCTAGTACCTCCCCATATATATGTATGGAATGGAGTTTGCAACTGAAAAGAATCTTTGTGTTCCCAACAAGCTAGGTGAAGGACGGCTTTCACACACACTTATCTCTCAGAACTGAGCAAGTGGAGAGACGTTCGTTCATCTAGCACCAAGGGAACGGGTTGCAGGAGACACTTTTTCTCTGCTTTCTCAGTCTGTTTCCTAGTGCCGGTTTGAAGTTCCTGCAGTTTTCACTGTCAAACCGAGTTGGAGCTAGTACCTCCCCATATATATGTATGGAATGGAGTTTGCAACTGAAAAGAAACTTTGTGTTCCCAACAAGCTAGGTGAAGGACGTCTTTCACACACACTTATCTCTCAGAACTGAGCAAGTGGAGAGACGTTCGTTCATCTAGCACCAAGGAAACGGGTTGGAGGAGACACATTTTCTCTGCTTTCTCAGTCTGTTTCCTAGTGCCGGTTTGAAGTTCCTGCAGTTTTCACTGTCAAACAGAGTTGGAGCTAGTACCTCCCCATATATATGTATGGAATGGAGTTTGCAACTGTAAAGAAACTTTGTGTTCCCAACAAGCTAGGTGAAGGACGGCTTTCACACACACTTATCTCTCAGAACTGAGCAAGTGGAGAGACGTTCGTTCATCTAGAACCAAGGGAACGGGTTGCAGGAGACACTTTTTCTCTGCTTTCTCAGTCTGTTTCCTAGTGCCGGTTTGACGTTCCTGCAGTTTTCACTGTCAAACCGATTTGGAGCTAGTACCTCCCCATATATATGTATGGAATGGAGTTTGCAACTGAAAAGAAACTTTGTGTTCCCAACAAGCTAGGTGAAGGACGGCTTTCACACACACTTATCTCTCAGAACTGAGCAAGTGGAGAAACGTTCGTTCATCTAGCACCAAGGGAACGGGTTGCAGGAGACACCTTTTCTCTGCTTTCTCAGTCTGTATCCTAGTTTCGGTTTGAAGTTCCTGCAGTTTTCACTGTAAAACCAAGTTGGAGCTTGTACCTCCCCATATATATGTATGGAATGGAGTTTGCAACTGAAAAGAAACTTTGTGTTCCCAACAAGCTAGGTGAAGGACGGCTTTCACACACACTTATCTCTCAGAACTGAGCAAGTGGAGAGACTTTCGTTCATCTAGCACCAAGGGAACGGGTTGCAGGAGACACTTTTTCTCTGCTTTCTCAGTCTGTTTCCTAGTGCCGGTTTGAAGTTCCTGCAGTTTTCACAGTAAAACCCAGTTGGAGCTAGTACCTCCCCATATATATGTATGGAATGGAGTTTGCTACTGAAAAGAAACTTTGTGTTCCCAAAAAGCTAGGTAAAGAACGGCTTTCACACGCACTTTTCTCTCAGAACTGAGCAAGTGGAGAGACTTTCGTTCATCTAGCACCAAGGGAACGGGTTGCAGGAGACACTTTTTCTCTGCTTTCTCAGTCTGTTTCCTAGTGCCAGTTTGAAGTTCCAGCAGTTTTCACTGTCAAACCGATTTGGAGCTTGTACCTCCCCATATATATGTATGGAATGGAGTTTGCAACTGAAAAGAAACTTTGTGTTCCCAACAAGCTAGTTGAAGGACGGCTTTCACACATACTTATCTCTCAGAACTGAGCAAGTGGAGAGACGTTCGTTCATCTAGCACCAGGGGAACGGGTTGCAGGACACACTTTTTCTCTGTTCCTCAGTCTGTTTCCTAGTGCCGGTTTGAAGTTCCTGCAGTTTTCACTGTAAAAAAGTGTTGGAGCTTGTACCTCCCCATATATATGTATGGAATGGGGTTTGCAACTGAAAAGAAACTTTGTGTTCCCAACAACTAGGTGAAGGACGGCTTTCACACACACTTATCTCTCAGAACTGAGCAAGTGGAGAGACGTTCGTTCATCTAGCACCAAGGGAACGGGTTGCAGGAGACACTTTTTCTCTGCTTTCTCAGTCTGTTTCCTAGTGCCGGTTTGAAGTTCCTGCAGTTTTCACTGTCAAACCGAGTTGGAGCTTTTACCTCCCCATATGTATGTATGGAATGGAGTTAGCAACTGAAAAGAAACTTTGTGTTCCCAACAAGCTAGGTGAAGGACGGCTTTCACACACACTTATCTCACAGAACTGAGCAAGTGGAGAGACGTTCGTTCATCTAGCACCAAGGGAACGGGTTGCAGGAGACACTTTTTCTCTGCTTTCTCAGTCTGTTTCCTAGTGCCGGTTTGAAGTTCCTGCAGTTTTCACTGTCAAACCGAGTTGGAGCTTGTACCTCCCCATATATATGTATGGTATGGAGTTTGCAACTGAAAAGAAACTTTCTGTTCCCAACAAGCTAGGTGAAGGACGTCTTTCACACACACTTATCTCTCAGAACTGAGCAAGTGGAGAGACGTTCGTTCATCTAGCACCAAGGAAACGGTTTGGAGGAGACACATTTTCTCTGCTTTCTCAGTCTGTTTCCTAGTGCCAGTTTGAAGTTCCTGCAGTTTTCACTGTCAAACAGAGTTGGAGCTAGTACCTCCCCATATATATGTATGGAATGGGGTTTGCAACTATAAGAAACTTTGTGTTCCCAACAAGCTAGGTGAAGGTCGGCTTTCACACACACTTATCTCTCAGAACTGAGCAAGTGGAGAGACGTTCGTTCATCTAGCACCAAGGGAACGGGTTGCAGGGGACACTTTTACTCTGCTTCCTCAGTCTGTTTCCTAGTGCCGGTTTGAAGTTCCTACAGATTACAATGTAAAACCGAGTTGGAGCTTGTACCTCCTCATATATATGTATGGAATGGAGTTTGCAACTGAAAATAAACTTTGTGTTCCCAACAAGTTAAGTGAAGGACGGCTTTCACTCACACTTATCTCTCAGAACTGAGCAAGTGGAGAGACGTTCGTTCATCTAGAACCAAGGGAACGGGTTGCAGGAGACACTTTTTCTCTGCTTTCTCAGTCTGTTTCCTAGTGCCGGTTTGACGTTCCTGCAGTTTTCACTGTCAAACCGATTTGGAGCTAGTACCTCCCCATATATATGTATGGAATGGAGTTTGCAACTGAAAAGATACTTTGTGTTCCCAACAAGCTAGGTGAAGGACGGCTTTCACACACACTTATCTCTCAGAACTGAGCAAGTGGAGAAACGTTCGTTCATCTAGCACCAAGGGAACGGGTTGCAGGAGACACCTTTTCTCTGCTTTCTCAGTCTGTATCCTAGTTTCGGTTTGAAGTTCCTGCAGTTTTCACTGTAAAACCAAGTTGGAGCTTGTACCTCCCCATATATATGTATGGAATGGAGTTTGCAACTGAAAAGAAACTTTGTGTTCCCAACAAGCTAGTTGAAGGACGGCTTTCACACACACTTATCTCTCAGAACTGAGCAAGTGGAGAGACTTTCGTTCATCTAGCACCAAGGGAACGGGTTGCAGGAGACACTTTTTCTCTGCTTTCTCAGTCTGTTTCCTAGTGCCGGTTTGAAGTTCCTGCAGTTTTCACAGTAAAACCCAGTTGGAGCTAGTACCTCCCCATATATATGTATGGAATGGAGTTTGCAACTGAAAAGAAACTTTGTGTTCCCAAAAAGCTAGGTAAAGGACGGCTTTCACACGCACTTTTCTCGCAGAACTGAGCAAGTGGAGAGACTTTCGTTCATCTAGCACCAAGGGAACGGGTTGCAGGAGACACTTTTTCTCTGCTTTCTCAGTCTGTTTCCTAGTGCCAGTTTGAAGTTCCAGCAGTTTTCACTGTCAAACCGATTTGGAGCTTGTACCTCCCCATATATATGTATGGAATGGAGTTTGCAACTGAAAAGAAACTTTGTGTTCCCAACAAGCTAGTTGAAGGACGGCTTTCACACATACTTATCTCTCAGAACTGAGCAAGTGGAGAGACGTTCGTTCATCTAGCACCAGGGGAACGGGTTGCAGGACACACTTTTTCTCTGTTCCTCAGTCTGTTTCCTAGTGCCGGTTTGAAGTTCCTGCAGTTTTCACTGTAAAAAAGTGTTGGAGCTTGTACCTCCCCATATATATGTATGGAATGGGGTTTGCAACTGAAAAGAAACATTGTGTTCCCAACAACTAGGTGAAGGACGGCTTTCACACACACTTATCTCTCAGAACTGAGCAAGTGGAGAGACGTTCGTTCATCTAGCACCAAGGGAACGGGTTGCAGGAGACACTTTTTCTCTGCTTTCTCAGTCTGTTTCCTAGTGCCGGTTTGAAGTTCCTGCAGTTTTCACTGTCAAACCGAGTTGGAGCTTTTACCTCCCCATATGTATGTATGGAATGGAGTTAGCAACTGAAAAGAAACTTTGTGTTCCCAACAAGCTAGGTGAAGGACGGCTTTCACACACACTTATCTCACAGAACTGAGCAAGTGGAGAGACGTTCGTTCATCTAGCACCAAGGGAACGGGTTGCAGGAGACACTTTTTCTCTGCTTTCTCAGTCTGTTTCCTAGTGCCGTTTTGAAGTTCCTGCAGTTTTCACTGTCAAACCGAGTTGGAGCTTGTACCTCCCCATATATATGTATGGTATGGAGTTTGCAACTGAAAAGAAACTTTCTGTTCCCAACAAGCTAGGTGAAGGACGTCTTTCACACACACTTATCTCTCAGAACTGAGCAAGTGGAGAGACGTTCGTTCATCTAGCACCAAGGAAACGGTTTGGAGGGACACATTTTCTCTGCTTTCTCAGTCTGTTTCCTAGTGCCAGTTTGAAGTTCCTGCAGTTTTCACTGTCAAACAGAGTTGGAGCTAGTACCTCCCCATATATATGTATGGAATGGGGTTTGCAACTATAAGAAACTTTGTGTTCCCAACAAGCTAGGTGAAGGTCGGCTTTCACACACACTTATCTCTCAGAACTGAGCAAGTGGAGAGACGTTCGTTCATCTAGCACCAAGGGAACGGGTTGCAGGGGACACTTTTACTCTGCTTCCTCAGTCTGTTTCCTAGTGCCGGTTTGAAGTTCCTACAGATTACAATGTAAAACCGAGTTGGAGCTTGTACCTCCTCATATATATGTATGGAATGGAGTTTGCAACTGAAAATAAACTTTGTGTTCCCAACAAGTTAAGTGAAGGACGGCTTTCACTCACAATTATCTCTCAGAACTGAGCAAGTGGAGAGACGTTCGTTCATCTAGCACCAAGGGAACGGGTTGCAGGAGACACTTTTTCTCTGCTTTCTCAGTCTGTTTCCTAGTGCGGGTTTGAAGTTCCTGCAGTTTTCACTGTCAAACCGAGTTGGAGCTTGTACCTCCCCATATATATGTATGGAATGGAGTTTGCAACTGAAAAGAAACTTTGTGTTCCCAACAAGCTAGGCGAAGGACGGCTTTCACACACACTTATCTCTCAGAACTGAGCAAGTGGAGAAACTTTCGTTCATCTAGCACCAAGGGAACGGGTTGCAGGAGACACCTTTTCTCTGCTTTCTCAGTCTGTATCCTAGTTTCGGTTTGAAGTTCCTGCAGTTTTCACTGTAAAACCAAGTTGGAGCTTGTACCTCCCCATATATATGTATGGAATGGAGTTTGCAACTGAAAAGAAACTTTGTGTTCCCAACAAGCTAGGTGAAGGACGGCTTTCACACACACTTATCTCTCAGAACTGAGCAAGTGGAGAGACTTTCGTTCATCTAGCACCAAGGGAACGGGTTGCAGGAGACACTTTTTCTCTGCTTTCTCAGTCTGTTTCCTAGTGCCGGTTTGAAGTTCCTGCAGTTTTCACAGTAAAACCCAGTTGGAGCTAGTACCTCCCCATATATATGTATGGAGTGGAGTTTGCAACTGAAAAGAAACTTTGTGTTCCCAAAAAGCTAGGTAAAGGACGGCTTTCACACGCACTTTTCTCTCAGAACTGAGCAAGTGGAGAGACTTTCGTTCATCTAGCACCAAGGGAACGGGTTGCAGGAGACACTTTTTCTCTGCTTTCTCAGTCTGTTTCCTAGTGCCAGTTTGAAGTTCCAGCAGTTTTCACTGTCAAACCGATTTGGAGCTTGTACCTCCCCATATATATGTATGGAATGGAGTTTGCAACTGAAAAGAAACTTTGTGTTCCCAACAAGCTAGTTGAAGGACGGCTTTCACACATACTTATCTCTCAGAACTGAGCAAGTGGAGAGACGTTCGTTCATCTAGCACCAAGGGAACGGGTTGCAGGACACACTTTTTCTCTGTTCCTCAGTCTGTTTCCTAGTGCCGGTTTGAAGTTCCTGCAGTTTTCACTGTAAAAAAGTGTTGGAGCTTGTACCTCCCCATATATATGTATGGAATGGGGTTTGCAACTGAAAAGAAACTTTGTGTTCCCAACAACTAGGTGAAGGACGGCTTTCACACACACTTATCTCTCAGAACTGAGCAAGTGGAGAGACGTTCGTTCATCTAGCACCAAGGGAACGGGTTGCAGGAGACACTTTTTCTCTGCTTTCTCAGTCTGTTTCCTAGTGCCGGTTTGAAGTTCCTGCAGTTTTCACTGTCAAACCGAGTTGGAGCTTTTACCTCCCCATATGTATGTATGGAATGGAGTTAGCAACTGAAAAGAAACTTTGTGTTCCCAACAAGCTAGGTGAAGGACGGCTTTCACACACACTTATCTCACAGAACTGAGCAAGTGGAGAGACGTTCGTTCATCTAGCACCAAGGGAACGGGTTGCAGGAGACACTTTTTCTCTGCTTTCTCAGTCTGTTTCCTAGTGCCGGTTTGAAGTTCCTGCAGTTTTCACTGTCAAACCGAGTTGGAGCTTGTACCTCCCCATATATATGTATGGTATGGAGTTTGCAACTGAAAAGAAACTTTCTGTTCCCAACAAGCTAGGTGAAGGACGTCTTTCACACACACTTATCTCTCAGAACTGAGCAAGTGGAGAGACGTTCGTTCATCTAGCACCAAGGAAACGGTTTGGAGGAGACACATTTTCTCTGCTTTCTCAGTCTGTTTCCTAGTGCCAGTTTGAAGTTCCTGCAGTTTTCACTGTCAAACAGAGTTGGAGCTAGTACCTCCCCATATATATGTATGGAATGGGGTTTGCAACTATAAGAAACTTTGTGTTCCCAACAAGCTAGGTGAAGGTCGGCTTTCACACACACTTATCTCTCAGAACTGAGCAAGTGGAGAGACGTTCGTTCATCTAGCACCAAGGGAACGGGTTGCAGGGGACACTTTTACTCTGCTTCCTCAGTCTGTTTCCTAGTGCCGGTTTGATGTTCCTACAGATTACAATGTAAAACCGAGTTGGAGCTTGTACCTCCTCATATATATGTATGGAATGGAGTTTGCAACTGAAAATAAACTTTGTGTTCCCAACAAGTTAAGTGAAGGACGGCTTTCTCTCACACTTATCTCTCAGAACTGAGCAAGTGGAGAGACGTTCGTTCATCTAGCACCAAGGGAACGGGTTGCAGGAGACACTTTTTCTCTGCTTTCTCAGTCTGTTTCCTAGTGCGGGTTTGAAGTTCCTGCAGTTTTCACAGTAAAACCGAGTTGGAGCTTGTACCTCCCCATATATATGTATGGAATGGAGTTTGCAACTGAAAAGAAACTTTGTGTTCCCAACAAGCTAGGCGAAGGACGGCTTACACACACACTTATCTCTCAGAAATGAGCAAGTGGAGAGACGTTCGTTCATCTAGCACCAAGGGAACGGGTTGCAGGAGACACTTTTTCTCTGCCTTCTCAGTCTGTTTCCTAGTGCCAGTTTGAAGTTCCTGCAGTTTTCACTGTCAAACCGAGTTGGAGCTAGTACCTCCCCATATATATGTATGGAATGGAGTTTGCAACTGAAAAGAAACTTTGTGTTCCCAACAAGTTAGGTGAAGGACGTCTTTCACACACACTTATCTCTCAGAACTGAGCAAGTGGAGAGACGTTCGTTCATCTAGCACCAAGGGAACGGGTTGCAGAAGACACTTTTTCTCTGCTTTCTCAGTCTGTTTCCTAGTGACGGTTTGAAGTTCCTGCAGTTTTCACTGTCAAACCGAGTTGGAGCTTGTACCTCCCCATATATATGTATGGAATGGAGTTTGCAACTGAAAAGAAACTTTGTGTTCCCAACAAGCTAGGTGAAGGACGGCTTTCACACACACTAATCTCTCAGAACTGAGCAAGTGGAGAGACGTTCGTTCATCTAGCACCAAGGGAACGGGTTGCAGGAGACACCTTTTCTCTGCTTTCTCAGTCTGTTTCCTAGTTTCGGTTTGAAGTTCCTGCAGTTTTCACTGTAAAACCAAGTTGGAGCTTGTACCTCCCCATATATATGTATGGAATGGAGTTTGCAACTGAAAAGAAACTTTGTCTTCCCAACAAGCTATGTGAAGGACGGCTTTCACACACACTTATCTCTCAGAACTGAGCAAGTGGAGAGACTTTCGTTCATCTAGCACCAAGGGAACGGGTTGCAGGAGACACTTTTTCTCTGCTTTCTCAGTCTGTTTCCTAGTGCCGGTTTGAAGTTCTTGCAGTTTTCACTGTCAAACCGAGTTGGAGCTAGTACCTCCCCATATATATGTATGGAATGGAGTTTGCAACTGAAAAGAAACTTTGTGTTCCCAAAAAGCTAGGTAAAGGACGGCTTTCACACGCACTTTTCTCTCAGAACTGAGCAAGTGGAGAGACGTTCGTTCATCTAGCACCAAGGGAACGGGTTGCAGGAGACACTTTTTCTCTGCTTTCTCAGTCTGTTTCCTAGTGCCGGTTTGAAGTTCCTGCAGTTTTCACTGTCAAACCGAGTTGGAGCTTTTACCTCCCCATATGTATGTATGGAATGGAGTTTGCAACTGAAAAGAAACTTTGTGTTCCCAACAAGCTAGGTGAAGGACGGCTTTCACACACACTTATCTCACAGAACTGAGCAAGAGGAGAGACGTTCGTTCATCTAGCACCAAGGGAACGGGTTGCAGGAGACACTTTTTCTCTGCTTTCTCAGTCTGTTTCCTAGTGCCGTTTTGAAGTTCCTGCAGTTTTCACTGTCAAACCGAGTTGGAGCTAGTACCTCAGCATATATATGTATGGAATGGAGTTTGCAACTAAAAAGAATCTTTGTGTTCCCAACAAGCTAGGTGAAGGACGGCTTTCACACACACTTATCTCTCAGAACTGAACAAGTGGAGAGACGTTCGTTCATCTAGCACCAAGGGAACGGGTTGCAGGAGACACTTTTTCTCTGCTTTCTCAGTCTGTTTCCTAGTGCCGGTTTGAAGTTCCTGCAGTTTTCACTGTCAAACCGAGTTGGAGCTAGTACCTCCCCATATATATGTATGGTATGGAGTTTGCAACTGAAAAGAAACTTTCTGTTCCCAACAAGCTAGGTGAAGGACGTCTTTCACACACACTTATCTCTCAGAACTGAGCAAGTGGAGAGACGTTCGTTCATCTAGCACCAAGGAAACGGTTTGGAGGAGACACTTTTTCTCTGCTTTCTCAGTCTGTTTCCTAGTGCCGGTTTGAAGTTCCTACAGATTACAATGTAAAACCGAGTTGGAGCTTGTACCTCCTCATATATATGTATGGAATGGAGTTTGCAACTGAAAATAAACTTTGTGTTCCCAACAAGTTAAGTGAAGGACGGCTTTCACTCACACTTATCTCTCAGAACTGAGCAAGTGGAGAGACGTTCGTTCATCTAGCACCAAGGGAACGGGTTGCAGGAGACACTTTTTCTCTGCTTTCTCAGTCTGTTTCCTAGTGCGGGTTTGAAGTTCCTGCAGTTTTCACTGTCAAACCGAGTTGGAGCTTGTACCTCCCCTTATATATGTATGGAATGGAGTTTGAAACTGAAAAGAAACTTTGTGTTCCCAACAAGCTAGGCGAAGGACGGCTTTCACACACACTTATCTCTCAGAAATGAGCAAGTGTCGAGACGTTCGTTCATCTAGCACCAAGGGAACGGGTTGCAGGAGACACTTTTTCTCTGCTTTCTCAGTCTGTTTCCTAGTGCCAGTTTGAAGTTCCAGCAGTTTTCACTGCCAAACCGAGTTGGAGCTAGTACCTCCCCATATATATGTATGGAATGGAGTTTGCAACTGAAAAGAAACTTTGTGTTCCCAACAAGCGAGTTGAAGGACGGCTTTCACACATACTTATCTCTCAGAACTGAGCAAGTGGAGAGACGTTCGTTCATCTAGCACCAAGGGAACGGGTTGCAGGACACACTTTTCCTCTGCTTCCTCAGTCTGTTTCCTAGTGCCGGTTTGAAGTTCCTGCAGTTTTCACTGTAAAACCGAGTTGGAGCTTGTACTTCCCCATATATATGTATGGAATGGGGTTTGCAACTGAAAAGAAACTTTGTGTTCCCAACAAGCTAGGTGAAGGACGGCTTTCACACACACTTATCTCTCAGAACTGAGCAAGTGGAGAGACGTTCGTTCATCTAGCACCAAGGGAACGGGTTGCATTAGACACTTTTTCTCTGCTTTCTCAGTCTGTTTCCTAGTGCCGGTTTGAAGTTCCTGCAGTTTTCACTGTCAAACCGAGTTGGAGCTTTTACCTCCCCATATGTATGTATGGAATGGAGTTTGCAACTGAAAAGAAACTTTGTGTTCCCAACAAGCTAGGTGAAGGACGGCTTTCACACCCACTTATCTCTCAGAACTGAGCAAGTGGAGAGACGTTCGTTCATCTAGCACCAAGGGAACGGGTTGCAGGAGACACAATTTCTCTGCTTTCTCAGTCTGTTTCCTAGTGCCGGCTTGAAGTTCCTGCAGTTTTCACTGTAAAACCGAGTTGGAGCTAGTACCTCCCCATATATATGTATGGAATGGAGTTTGCAACTGAAAAGAAACTTTGTGTTCCCAACAAGCTAGTTGAAGTACGGCTTTCACACACACTTATCTCTAAGAACTGAGCAAGTGGAGAGACGTTCGTTCATCTAGCACCAAGGGAACGGGTTGCAGGAGACACTTTTTCTCTGCTTTCTCAGTCTGTTTCCTAGTGCCGGCTTGAAGTTCCTGCAGTTTTCACTGTAAAACCGAGTTGGAGCTAGTACCTCCCCATATATATGTATGGAATGGAGTTGGCAACTGAAAAGAAACTTTGTGTTCCCAACAAGCTAGGTGAAGGACGGCTTTCACACAAACTTATCTCTCAGAACTGAGCAAGTGGAGAGACGTTCATTCATCTAGCACCAAGGGAACGGGTTGCAAGAGACACTTTTTCTCTGCTTTCTCAGTCTGTTTCCTAGTGCCGGTTTGAAGTTCCTGCAGTTTTCACTGTAAAACCGAGTTGGAGCTAGTACCTCCCCATATATATGTATGGAATGGAGTTTGCAACTGAAAAGAAGCTTTGTGTTCCCAACAAGCTAGGTGAAGGACGGCTTTCACACACACTTATCTCTCAGAACTGAGCAAGTAGAGAGACGTTCGTTCATCTAGCACCAAGAAATCGGGTTGCAGGAGACACTTTTTCTCTGCTTTCTCAGTCTGTTTCCTAGTGCCGGTTTGAAGTTCCTGCATTTTCCACTGTCAAACCGAGTTGGAGCTTGTACCTCCCCATATATATGTATGGAATGGAGTTTGCAACTGAAAAGAAACTTTGTGTTCCCAACAAGCTAGGTGAAGGACGGCTTTCACACGCACTTATCTCTCAGAACTGAGCAAGTGGAGAGACGTTCGTTCATCTATCACCAAGGGAACGGGTTGCAGGAGACACTTTTTCTCTGCTTTCTCAGTCTGTTTCCTAGTGCCGGTTTGAAGTTCCTGCAGTTTTCACTGTCAAACCGAGTTGGAGCTTGTACCTCCCCATATATATGTATGGAATGGAGTTTGCAACTGAAAAGAAACTTTGTGTTCCCAACAAGCTAGGTGAAGGACGGCTTTCACACACACATATCTCTCAGAACAGAGCAAGTGGAGAGACGTTCGTTCATCTAGCACCAAGGGAACGGGTTGCATGTGATACATTTTCTCTGCTTTCTCAGTCTGTTTCCTACTGCCGGTTTGAAGTTCCTGCAGTTTTCACTGTAAAACCGAGTTGGAGCTAGTACCACCCCATATATATGTATGGAATGGAGTTGGCAACTGAAAAGAAACTTTGTGTTCCCAACAAGCGAGGTGAAGGACGGCTTTCACACAAACTATTCTCTCAGAACTGAGCAAGTGGAGAGACGTTCATTCATCTAGCACCAAGGGAACGGGTTGCAAGAGACACTTTTTCTCTGCTTTCTCAGTCTGTTTCCTAGTGCCGGTTTGAACTTCCTGCAGTTTTCACTGTAAAACCGAGTTGGAGCTAGTACCTCCCCATATATATGTATGGAATGCAGTTTGCAACTGAAAAGAAACTTTGTGTTCCCAACAAGCTAGGTGAAGGACGGCTTTCACACACACTTATCTCTCAGAACTGAGCAAGTGGAGAGACGTTCGTTCATCTAGCACCAAGAAATCGGGTTGCAGGAGACACATTTTCTCTGCTTTCTCAGTCTGTTTCCTAGTGCCGGTTTGAAGTTCCTGCAGTTTTCACTGTAAAACCGAGTTGGAGCTAGTACCTCCCCATATATATGTATGGAATGGAGTTTGCAACTGAAAAGAAACTTTGTGTTCCCAACAAGCTAGGTGAAGGACGGCTTTCACACACACTTACCACTCAGAACTGAGCAACTGGAGAGACGTTCGTTCATCTAGCACCAAGGGAACGGGTTGCAGGAGACACTTTTTCTCTGTTCCTCAGTCTGTTTCCTAGTGCCGGTTTGAAGTTCCTGCAGTTTTCACTGTCAAAGCGAGTTGGAGAATGTACCTCCCCATATATATGTATGGAATGGAGTTTGCAACTGAAAAGAAACTTTGTGTTCCCAACAAGCTAGGTGAAGGACGGCTTTCACACACACTTATCTCTCAGAACTGAGCAAGTGGAGAGACGTTCGTTCATCTAGCACCAAGGGAACGGGTTGCAGGAGACACTTTTTCTCTGCTTTCTCAGTCTGTTTCCTAGTGCCGGTTTGAAGTTCCTGCAGTTTTCACTGTCAAACCGAGTTGGAGCTTGTACCTCCCCATATATATGTATGGAATGGAGTTTGCAACTGAAAAGAAACTTTGTGTTCCCAACAAGCTAGGTGAAGGACGGCTTTCACACACACTTATCTCTCAGAACTGAGCAAGTGGAGAGACGTTCGTTCATCTAGCACCAAGAAATCGGGTTGCAGGAGACACATTTTCTCTGCTTTCTCAGTCTGTTTCCTAGTGCCGGTTTGAAGTTCCTGCAGTTTTCACTGTAAAACCGAGTTGGAGCTAGTACCTCCCCATATATATGTATGGAATGGAGTTTGCAACTGAAAAGAAACTTTGTGTTCCCAACAAGCTAGGTGAAGGACGGCTTTCACACACACTTACCACTCAGAACTGAGCAACTGGAGAGACGTTCGTTCATCTAGCACCAAGGGAACGGGTTGCAGGAGACACTTTTTCTCTGTTCCTCAGTCTGTTTCCTAGTGCCGGTTTGAAGTTCCTGCAGTTTTCACTGTCAAAGCGAGTTGGAGAATGTACCTCCCCATATATATGTATGGAATGGAGTTTGCAACTGAAAAGAAACTTTGTGTTCCCAACAAGCTAGGTGAAGGACGGCTTTCACACACACTTATCTCTCAGAACTGAGCAAGTGGAGAGACGTTCGTTCATCTAGCACCAAGGGAACGGGTTGCAGGAGACACTTTTTCTCTGCTTTCTCAGTCTGTTTCCTAGTGCCGGTTTGAAGTTCCTGCAGTTTTCACTGTCAAACCGAGTTGGAGCTTGTACCTCCCCATATATATGTATGGAATGGAGTTTGCAACTGAAAAGAAACTTTGTGTTCCCAACAAGCTAGGTGAAGGACGGCTTTCACACACACTTATCTCTCAGAACTGAGCAAGTGGAGAGACGTTCGTTCATCTAGCACCAAGGGAACGGGTTGCAGGAGACACTTTTTCTCTGCTTTCTCAGTCTGTTTCCTAGTGCCGGTTTGAAGTTCCTGAAGTTTTCACTGTAAAACCGAGTTGGAGCTTCTACCTCCCCATATATATGTATGGAATGGAGTTTGCAACTGAAAAGAAACTTTGTGTTCCCAACAAGCTATGTGAAGGACGGCTTTCACACACACTTATCTCTCAGAACTGAGCAAGTGGAGAGACGTTCGTTCATCTAGCACCAAGGGAACGGGTTGCAGGAGACACTTTTTCTCTGCTTTCTCAGTCTGTTTCATAGTGCCGGTTTGAAGTTCCTGCAGTTTTCACTGTCAAAACGAGTTGGAGCTAGTACCTCCCCATATATATGTATGGAATGGAGTTTGCAACTGAAAAGAAACTTTGTGTTCCCAACAAGCTAGGTGAAGGACGGCTTTCACACACACTTATCTCTCAGAACTGAGCAAGTGGAGAGATGTTCGTTCATCTAGCACCAAGGGAACGGGTTGCAGGAGACACTATTTCTCTGCTTTCTCAGTCTGTTTCCTAGTGTCGGTTTGAAGTTCCTGCAGTTTTCACTGTCAAACCGAGTTGGAGTTTCTACCTCCCCATATATATGTATGGAATGGAGTTTGCAACTGAAAAGAAACTTTGTGTTCCCAACAACCTATGTGAATGACGGCTTTCACACACACTTATCTCTCAGAACTGAGCAAGTGGAGAGACATTCGTTCATCTAGCACCAAGGGAACGGGTTGCAGGAGACACTTTTTCTCTGCTTTCCCACTCTTTTTCCTTGTGCCGGTTTGAAGTTCCTGCAGTTTTCACTGTCAAACCGTGTTGGAGATAGTACCTCCCCATATATATGTATGGAATGGAGTTTGCAACTGAAAAGAAACTTTGTGTTCCCAACAAGCTAGGTGAAGGACGGCTTTCACACACACCTATCTCTCAGAACTTAGCAAGTGGAGAGACGTTCGTTCATATAGCACCAAGGGAACGGGTGGCAAGAGACACTTTTTCTCTGCTTTCTCAGTCTGTTTCCTAGTGCCGGTTTGAAGTTCCTGCAGTTATCACTGTCAAATCGTGTTGGAGCTTCTACCTCCCCATATATATGTATGGAATGGAGTTTGCAACTGAAAAGAAACTTTGTGTTCCCAACAAGCTAGGTGAAGGAAGGCTTTCACACACACTTATCTCTCAGAACTGAGCAAGTGGAGAGACGTTCGTTCATCTAGCACCAAGGGAACGGGTTGCAGGAGACACTTTTTCTCTGCTTTCTCAGTCTGTTTCCTAGTGCCGGTTTGAAGTTCCTGCAGTTTTCACTGTAAAACCGAGTTGGAGCTAGTACCTCCCCATATATATGTATGGAATGGAGTTTGCAACTGAAAAGAAACTTTGTGTTCCCAACAAGCTAGGTGAAGGACGGCTTTCACACACACTTACCACTCATAACTGAGCAACTGGAGAGACGTTCGTTCATCTAGCACCAAGGGAACGGGTTGCAGGAGACACTTTTTCTCTGTTCCTCAGTCTGTTTCCTAGTGCCGGTTTGAAGTTCCTGCAGTTTTCACTGTCAAAGCGAGTTGGAGAATGTACCTCCCCATTTATATGTATGGAATGGAGTTTGCAACTGAAAAGAAACTTTGTGTTCCCAACAAGCTAGGTGAAGGACGGCTTTCACACACACTTATCTCTCAGAACTGAGCAAGTGGAGAGACGTTCGTTCATCTAGCACCAAGGGAACGGGTTGCAGGAGACACTTTTTCTCTGCTTTCTCAGTCTGTTTCCTAGTGCCGGTTTGAAGTTCCTGCAGTTTTCACTGTCAAACCGAGTTGGAGCTTGTACCTCCCCATATATATGTATGGAATGGAGTTTGCAACTGAAAAGAAACTTTGTGTTCCCAACAAGCTAGGTGAAGGACGGCTTTCACACACACTTATCTCTCAGAACTGAGCAAGTGGAGAGACGTTCGTTCATCTAGCACCAAGGGAACGGGTTGCAGGAGACACTTTTTCTCTGCTTTCTCAGTCTGTTTCCTAGTGCCGGTTTGAAGTTCCTGCAGTTTTCACTGTAAAACCGAGTTGGAGCTTCTACCTCCCCATATATATGTATGGAATGGAGTTTGCAACTGAAAAGAAACTTTGTGTTCCCAATAAGCTATGTGAAGGACGGCTTTCACACACACTTATCTCTCAGAACTGAGCAAGTGGAGAGACGTTCGTTCATCTAGCACCAAGGGAACGGGTTGCAGGAGACACTTTTTCTCTGCTATCTCAGTCTGTTTCATAGTGCCGGTTTGAAGTTCCTGCAGTTTTCACTGTCAAAACGAGTTGGAGCTAGTACCTCCCCATATATATGTATGGAATGGAGTTTGCAACTGAAAAGAAACTTTGTGTTCCCAACAAGCTAGGTGAAGGACGGCTTTCACACACACTTATCTCTCAGAACTGAGCAAGTGGAGAGACGTTCGTTCATCTAGCACCAAGGGAACGGGTTGCAGGAGACACTATTTTTCTGCTTTCTCAGTCTGTTTCCTAGTGCCGGTTTGAAGTTCCTGCAGTTTTCACTGTCAAACCGAGTTGGAGTTTCTACCTCCCCATATATATGTATGGAATGGAGTTTGCAACTGAAAAGAAACTTTGTGTTCCCAACAACCTATGTGAATGACGGCTTTCACACACACTTATCTCTCAGAACTGAGCAAGTGGAGAGACATTCGTTCATCTAGCACCAAGGGAACGGGTTGCAGGAGACACTTTTTCTCTGCTTTCCCAGTCTTTTTCCTTGTGCCGGTTTGAAGTTCCTGCAGTTTTCACTGTCAAACCGTGTTGGAGCTAGTACCTCCCCATATATATGTATGGAATGGAGTTTGCAACTGAAAAGAAACTTTGTGTTCCCAACAAGCTAGGTGAAGGACGGCTTTCACACACACTTATCCCTCAGAACTGAGCAAGTGGAGAGACGTTCGTTCATCTAGCACCAAGGGAACGGTTTGCAGGAGACACTTTTTCTCTGCTTCCTCAGTCTGTTTCCTAGTGCCAGTTTGAAGTTCCTACAGATTACAATGTAAAACCGAGTTGGAGCTTGTACCTCCTCATATATATGTATGGAATGGAGTTTGCAACTGAAAATAAACTTTGTGTTCCCAACAAGTTAAGTGAAGGACGGCTTTCACTCACACTTATCTCTCAGAACTGAGCAAGTGGAGAGACGTTCGTTCATCTAGCACCAAGGGAACGGGTTGCAGGAGACACTTTTTCTCTGCTTTCTCAGTCTGTTTCCTAGTGCGGGTTTGAAGTTCCTGCAGTTTTCACTGTCAAACCGAGTTGGAGCTTGTACCTCCCCATATATATGTATGGAATGGAGTTTGCAACTGAAAAGAAACTTTGTGTTCCCAACAAGCTAGGCGAAGGACGGCTTTCACACACACTTATCTCTCAGAAATGAGCAAGTGGAGAGACGTTCGTTCATCTAGCACCAAGGGAACGGGTTGCAGGAGACACTTTTTCTCTGCTTTCTCATTCTTTTTCCTAGTGCCGGTTTGAAGTTCCTGCAGTTTTCACTGTCAAACCGAGTTGGAGCTAGTACCTCCCCATATATATGTATGGAATGGAGTTTGCAACTGAAAAGAAACTTTGTGTTCCCAACAAGTTAGGTGAAGGACGTCTTTCACACACACTTATCACTCAGAACTGAGCAAGTGGAGAGACGTTCGTTCATCTAGCACCAAGGGAACGGGTTGCAGAAGACACTTTTTCTCTGCTTTCTCAGTCTGTTTCCTAGTGCCGGTTTGAAGTTCCTGCAGTTTTCACTGTCAAACCGAGTTGGAGCTTGTACCTCCCCATATATATGTATGGAATGGAGTTTGCAACTGAAAAGAAACTTTGTGTTCCCAACAAGCTAGGTGAAGGACGGCTTTCACACACACTAATCTCTCAGAACTGAGCAAGTGGAGAGACGTTCGTTCATCTAGCACCAAGGGAACGGGTTGCAGGAGACACCTTTTCTCTGCTTTCTCAGTCTGTTTCCTAGTTTCGGTTTGAAGTTCCTGCAGTTTTCACTGTAAAACCAAGTTGGAGCTTGTACCTCCCCATATATATGTATGGAATGGAGTTTGCAACTGAAAAGAAACTTTGTCTTCCCAACAAGCTAGGTGAAGGACGGCTTTCACACACACTTATCTCTCAGAACTGAGCAAGTGGAGAGACTTTCGTTCATCTAGCACCAAGGGAACGGGTTGCAGGAGACACTTTTTCTCTGCTTTCTCAGTCTGTTTCCTAGTGCCGGTTTGAAGTTCTTGCAGTTTTCACTGTAAAACCCAGTTGGACCTAGTACCTCCCCATATATATGTATGGAATGGAGTTTGCAACTGAAAAGAAACTTTGTGTTCCCAAAAAGCTAGGTAAAGGATGGCTTTCACACGCACTTTTCTCTCAGAACTGAGCAAGTGGAGAGACGTTCCTTCATCTAGCACCAAGGGAACGGGTTGCAGGAAACACTTTTTCTCTGCTTTCTCAGTCTGTTTCCTAGTGCCAGTTTGAAGTTCCAGCAGTTTTCACTGTCAAACCGAGTTGGAGCTAGTAACTCCCCATATATATGTATGGAATGGAGTTTGCAACTGAAAAGAAACTTTGTGTTCCCAACAAGCTAGTTGAAGGACGGCTTTCACACATACTTATCTCTCAGAACTGAGCAAGTGGAGAGACGTTCGTTCATCTAGCACCAAGGGAACGGGTTGCAGGACACACTTTTTCTCTGCTTCCTCAGTCTGTTTCCTAGTGCCGGTTTGAAGTTCCTGCAGTTTTCACTGTAAAACCGAGTTGGAGCTTGTACCTCCCCATATATATGTATGGAATGGGGTTTGCAACTGAAAAGAAACTTTGTGTTCCCAACAAGCTAGGTGAAGGACGGCTTTCACACACACTTATCTCTCAGAACTGAGCAAGTGGAGAGACGTTCGTTCATCTAGCACCAAGGGAACGGGTTGCAGGAGACACTTTTTCTCTGCTTTCTCAGTCTGTTTCCTAGTGCCGGTTTGAAGTTCCTGCAGTTTTCACTGTCAAACAGTGTTGGAGCTTTTACCTCCCCATATGTATGTATGGAATGGAGTTTGCAACTGAAAAGAAACTTTGTGTTCCCAACAAGCTAGGTGAAGGACGGCTTTCACACACACTTATCTCACAGAACTGAGCAAGTGGAGAGACGTTCGTTCATCTAGCACCAAGGGAACGGGTTGCAGGAGACACTTTTTCTCTGCTTTCTCAGTCTGTTTCCTAGTGCCGTTTTGAAGTTCCTGCAGTTTTCACTGTCAAACCGAGTTGGAGCTAGTACCTCAGCATATATATGTATGGAATGGAGTTTGCAACTGAAAAGAATCTTTGTGTTCCCAACAAGCTAGGTGAAGGACGGCTTTCACACACACTTATCTCTCAGAACTGAACAAGTGGAGAGACGTTCGTTCATCTAGCACCAAGGGAACGGGTTGCAGGAGACACTTTTTCTCTGCTTTCTCAGTCTGTTTCCTAGTGCCGGTTTGAAGTTCCTGCAGTTTTCACTGTCAAACCGAGTTGGAGCTAGTACCTCCCCATATGTATGTATGGTATGGAGTTTGCAACTGAAAAGAAACTTTCTGTTCCCAACAAGCTAGGTGAAGGACGTCTTTCACACACACTTATCTCTCAGAACTGAGCAAGTGGAGAGACGTTCGTTCATCTAGCACCAAGGAAACGGTTTGGAGGAGACACTTTTTCTCTGCTTCCTCAGTCTGTTTCCTAGTGCCGGTTTGAAGTTCCTGCAGTTTTCACTGTAAAACCGAGTTGGAGCTTGTACTTCCCCATATATATGTATGGAATGGGGTTTGCAACTGAAAAGAAACTTTGTGCTCCCAACAAGCTAGGTGAAGGACGGCTTTCACACACACTTATCTCTCAGAACTGAGCAAGTGGAGAGACGTTCGTTCATCTAGCACCAAGGGAACGGGTTGCATTAGACACTTTTTCTCTGCTTTCTCAGTCTGTTTCCTAGTGCCGGTTTGAAGTTCCTGCAGTTTTCACTGTCAAACCGAGTTGGAGCTTTTACCTCCCCATATGTATGTATGGAATGGAGTTTGCAACTGAAAAGAAACTTTGTGTTCCCAACAAGCTAGGTGAAGGACGGCTTTCACACCCACTTATCTCTCAGAACTGAGCAAGTGGAGAGACGTTCGTTCATCTAGCACCAAGGGAACGGGTTGCAGGAGACACAATTTCTCTGCTTTCTCAGTCTGTTTCCTACTGCCGTTTTGATGTTCCTGCAGTTTACACTGTAAAACCGAGTTGGAGCTAGTTCCTCCCCATATATATGTATGGATTGGAGTTTGCAACTGAAAAGAAACTTTGTGTTCCCAACAAGCTAGTTGAAGTACGGCTTTCACACACACTTATCTCTAAGAACTGAGCAAGTGGAGAGACGTTCGTTCATCTAGCACCAAGGGAACGGGTTGCAGGAGACACTTTTTCTCTGCTTTCTCAGTCTGTTTCCTAGTGCCGTCTTGAAGTTCCTGCAGTTTTCACTGTAAAACCGAGTTGGAGCTAGTACCTCCCCATATATATGTATGGAATGGAGTTGGCAACTGAAAAGAAACTTTGTGTTCCCAACAAGCTAGGTGAAGGACGGCTTTCACACAAACTTATCTCTCAGAACTGAGCAAGTGGAGAGACGTTCATTCATCTAGCACCAAGGGAACGGGTTGCAAGAGACACTTTTTCTCTGCTTTCTCAGTCTGTTTCCTAGTGCCGGTTTGAAGTTCCTGCAGTTTTCACTGTAAAACCGAGTTGGAGCTAGTACCTCCCCATATATATGTATGGAATGGAGTTTGCAACTGAAAAGAAGCTTTGTGTTCCCAACAAGCTAGGTGAAGGACGGCTTTCACACACACTTATCTCTCAGAACTGAGCAAGTAGAGAGACGTTCGTTCATCTAGCACCAAGAAATCGGGTTGCAGGAGACACTTTTTCTCTGCTTTCTCAGTCTGTTTCCTAGTGCCGGTTTGAAGTTCCTGCATTTTCCACTGTCAAACCGAGTTGGAGCTTGTACCTCCCCATATATATGTATGGAATGGAGTTTGCAACTGAAAAGAAACTTTGTGTTCCCAACAAGCTAGGTGAAGGACGGCTTTCACACACACTTATCTCTCAGAACTGAGCAAGTGGAGAGACGTTCGTTCATCTATCACCAAGGGAACGGGTTGCAGGAGACACTTTTTCTCTGCTTTCTCAGTCTGTTTCCTAGTGCCGGTTTGAAGTTCCTGCAGTTTTCACTGTCAAACCGAGTTGGAGCTTGTACCTCCCCATATATATGTATGGAATGGAGTTTGCAACTGAAAAGAAACTTTGTGTTCCTAACAAGCTAGGTGAAGGAAGGCTTTCACACACACATATCTCTCAGAACAGAGCAAGTGGAGAGACGTTCTTTCATCTAGCACCAAGGGAACGGGTTGCATGTGATACATTTTCTCTGCTTTCTCAGTCTGTTTCCTAGTGCCGGTTTGAAGTTCCTGCAGTTTTCACTGTAAAACCGAGTTGGAGCTTCAACCTCCCCATATATATGTAAGGAATGGAGTTTGCAACTGAAAAGAAACTTTGTGTTCCCAACTAGCTAGGTGAAGGACGGCTTTCACACCCACTTATCTCTCAGAACTGAGCAAGTGGAGAGACGTTCGTTCATCTAGCACCAAGGGAACGGGTTGCAGGAGACACTTTTTCTCTGCTTTCTCAGTCTGTTTCCTAGTGCCGTTTTGAAGTTCCTGCAGTTTTCACTGTAAAACCGAGTTGGAGCTAGTTCCTCCCCATATATATGTATGGAATGGAGTTTGCCAGTGAAAAGAAACTTTGTGTTCCCAACAAGCTAGTTGAAGGACGGCTTTCACACACACTTATCTCTCAGAACTGAGCAAGTGGAGAGACGTTCGTTCATCTAGCACCAAGGGAACGGGTTGCAGGAGACACTTTTTCTCTGCTTTCTCAGTCTGTTTCCTAGTGCCGGCTTGAAGTTCCTGCAGTTTTCACTGTAAAACCGAGTTGGAGCTAGTACCACCCCATATATATGTATGGAATGGAGTTGGCAACTGAAAAGAAACTTTGTGTTCCCAACAAGCTAGGTGAAGGACGGCTTTCACACAAACTATTCTCTCAGAACTGAGCAAGTGGAGAGACGTTCATTCATCTAGCACCAAGGGAACGGGTTGCAAGAGACACTTTTTCTCTGGTTTCTCAGTCTGTTTCCTAGTGCCGGTTTGAACTTCCTGCAGTTTTCACTGTAAAACCGAGTTGGAGCTAGTACCTCCCCATATATATGTATGGAATGGAGTTTGCAACTGAAAAGAAACTTTGTGTTCCCAACAAGCTAGGTGAAGGACGGCTTTCACACACACTTATCTCTCAGAAATGAGCAAGTGGAGAGACGTTCGTTCATCTAGCACCAAGAAATCGGGTTGCAGGAGACACATTTTCTCTGCTTTCTCAGTCTGTTTCCTAGTGCCGGTTTGAAGTTCCTGCAGTTTTCACTGTAAAACCGAGTTGGAGATAGTACCTCCCCATATATATGTATGGAATGGAGTTTGCAACTGAAAAGAAACTTTGTGTTCCCAACAAGCTAGGTGAAGGACGGCTTTCACACACACTTACCACTCAGAACTGAGCAACTGGAGAGACGTTCGTTCATCTAGCACCAAGGGAACGGGTTGCAGGAGACACTTTTTCTCTGTTCCTCATCTGTTTCCTAGTGCCGGTTTGAAGTTCCTGCAGTTTTCACTGTCAAAGCGAGTTAGAGAATGTACCTCCCCATATATATGTATGGAATGGAGTTTGCAACTGAAAAGAAACTTTGTGTTCCCAACAAGCTAGGTGAAGGACGGCTTTCACACACACTTATCTCTCAGAACTGAGCAAGTGGAGAGACGTTCGCTCATCTAGCACCAAGGGAACGGGTTGCAGGAGACACTTTTCCTCTGCTTTCTCAGTCTGTTTCCTAGTGCCGGTTTGAAGTTCCTGCAGTTTTCACTGTCAAACCGAGTTGGAGCTTGTACCTCCCCATATATATGTATGGAATGGAGTTTGCAACTGAAAAGAAACTTTGTGTTCCCAACAAGCTAGGTGAAGGACGGCTTTCACACACACTTATCTCTCAGAACTGAGCAAGTGGAGAGACGTTCGTTCATCTAGCACCAAGGGAACGGGTTGCAGGAGACACTTTTTCTCTGCTTTCTCAGTCTGTTTCCTAGTGCCGGTTTGAAGTTCCTGAAGTTTTCACTGTAAAACCGAGTTGGAGCTTCTACCTCCCCATATATATGTAAGGAATGGAGTTTGCAACTGAAAAGAAACTTTGTGTTCCCAACAAGCTATGTGAAGGACGGCTTTCACACACACTTATCTCTCAGAACTGAGCAAGTGGAGAGACGTTCGTTCATCTAGCACCAAGGGAACGGGTTGCAGGAGACACTTTTTCTCTGCTTTCTCAGTCTGTTTCCTAGTGCCGGTTTGAAGTTCCTGCAGTTTTCACTGTCAAAACGAGTTGGAGCTAGTACCTCCCCATATATATGTATGGAATGGAGTTTGCAACTGAAAAGAAACTTTGTGTTCCCAACAAGCTAGGTGAAGGACGGCTTTCACACACACTTATCTCTCAGAACTGAGCAAGTGGAGAGACGTTCGTTCATCTAGCACCAAGGGAACGGGTTGCAGGAGACACTATTTCTCTGCTTTCTCAGTCTGTTTCCTAGTGCCGGTTTGAAGTTCCTGCAGTTTTCACTGTCAAACCGAGTTGGAGTTTCTACCTCCCCATATATATGTATGGAATGGAGTTTGCAACTGAAAAGAAACTTTGTGTTCCCAACAACCTATGTGAATGACGGCTTTCACACACACTTATCTCTCAGAACTGAGCAAGTGGAGAGACATTCGTTCATCTAGCACCAAGGGAACGGGTTGCAGGAGACACTTTTTCTCTGCTTTCCCAGTCTTTTTCCTTGTGCCGGTTTGAAGTTCCTGCAGTTTTCACTGTCAAACCGTGTTGGAGCTAGTACCTCCCCATATATATGTATGGAATGGAGTTTGCAACTGAAAAGAAACTTTGTGTTCCCAACAAGCTAGGTGAAGGACGGCTTTCACACACACCTATCTCTCAGAACTTAGCAAGTGGAGAGACGTTCGTTCATATAGCACCAAGGGAACTGGTGGCAAGAGACACTTTTTCTCTGCTTTCTCAGTCTGTTTCCTAGTGCCGGTTTGAAGTTCCTGCAGTTTTCACTGTCAAATCGTGTTGGAGCTTCTACCTCCCCATATATATGTATGGAATGGAGTTTGCAACTGAAAAGAAACTTTGTGTTCCCAACAAGCTAGGTGAAGGAAGGCTTTCACACACACTTATCTCTCAGAACTGAGCAAGTGGAGAGACGTTCGTTCATCTAGCACCAAGGGAACGGTTTGCAGGAGACACTTTTTCTCTGCTTTCTCAGTCTGTTTCCTAGTGCCGGTTTGAAGTTCCTGCAGTTTTCACTGTAAAACCGAGTTGGAGCTAGTAGTTCCCCATATATATGTATGGAATGGAGTTTGCAACTGAAAAGAAACTTTGTGTTCCCAACAAGCTAGGAGAAGGACGGCTTTCACACACACATATCTCTCAGAACAGAGCAAGTGGAGAGACGATCGTTCTTCTAGCACCATGGGAACGGGTTGCAGGAGACACTTTTTCTCTGCTTCCTCAGTTGTTTCCTAGTGCCGGTTTGAAGTTCCTGCAGTTTTCACTGTCAAACCGAGTTGGAGCTAGTACCTCCCCATATATATGTATGGAATGGAGTTTGCAACTGAAAAGAAACTTTGTGTTCCCAACAAGCTAGGTGAAGGACGGCTTTCACACACACTTATCTCTCAGAACTGAGCAAGTGGAGAGACGTTCGTTCATATAGCACCAAGGGAACGGGTGGCAAGAGACACTTTTTCTCTGCTTTCTCAGTCTGTTTCCTAGTGCCGGTTTGAAGTTCCTGCAGTTTTCACTGTAAAACCGAGTTGGAGCTAGTACTTCCCCATATATATGTATGGAATGGAGTTTGCAACTGAAAAGAAACTTTGTGTTCCCAACAAGCTAGGTGAAGGACGGCTTTCACACACACATATCTCTCAGAACAGAGCAAGTGGAGAGACGATCGTTCTTCTAGCACCATGGGAACGGGTTGCAGGAGACACTTTTTCTCTGCTTCCTCAGTTGTTTCCTAGTGCCGGTTTGAAGTTCCTGCAGTTTTCACTGTCAAACCGAGTTGGAGCTAGTACCTCCCCATATATATGTATGGAATGGAGTTTGCAACTGAAAAGAAACTTTGTGTTCCCAACAAGCTAGGTGAAGGACGGCTTTCACACACACATATCCCTCAGAACTGAGCAAGTGGAGAGACGTTCGTTCATCTAGCACCAAGGGAACGGTTTGCAGGAGACACTTTTTCTCTGCTTCCTCAGTCTGTTTCCTAGTGCCGGTTTGAAGTTCCTGCAGTTTTCACTGTAAAACCGAATTGGAGCTTGTACCTCCCCATATATATTTATGGAATGGAGTTTGCAACTGAAAAGAAACTTTGTGTTCCCAACAAGCTATGTGAAGGACGGCTTTCACACGCACTTATCTCTCAGAACTGAGCAAGTGGAGAGACGTTCGTTCATCTAGCACCAAGGGAACGGGTTGCAGGAGACACTTTTTCTCTGCTTTCTCATTCTGTTTCCTAGTGCCGGTTTGAAGTTCCTGCAGTTTTCACTGTCAAACCGAGTTGGAGCTAGTACCTCCCCATATATATGTATGGAATGGAGTTTGCAACTGAAAAGAAACTTTGTGTTCCCAACAAGCTAGGTGAAGGACGGCTTTCACACACACTTATCTCTCAGAACTGAGCAAGTGGAGAGACGTTCGTTCATCTAGCACCAAGGGAACGGGTTGCAGGAGACACTATTTCTCTGCTTTCTCAGTCTGTTTCCTAGTGCCGGTTTGAAGTTCCTGCAGTTTTCACTGTAAAATCGTGTTGGAGCTAGTACCTCCCCATATATATGTATGGAATGGAGTTTGCAACAGAAAAGAAACTTTGTGTTCCCAACAAGCTAGGTGAAGGAAGGCTTTCACACACACTTATCTCTCAGAACTGAGCAAGTGGAGAGACGTTCGTTCATCTAGCACCAAGGGAACGGGTTGCAGGAGACACTTTTTCTCTGCTTTCTCAGTCTGTTTCCTAGTGCCGGTTTGAAGTTCCTGCAGTTTTCACTGTAAAACCGTGTTGGAGCTAGTACTTCCCCATATATATGTATGGAATGGAGTTTGCAACTGAAAAGAAACTTTGTGTTCCCAACAAGCTAGGTGAAGGCGGCTTTCACACACACTTATCTCTCAGAACTGAGCAAGTGGAGAGACGTTCGTTCATCTAGCACCAAGGGAACGGGTTGCAGGAGGCACTTTTTCTCTGCTTTCTCAGTCTGTTTCCTAGTGCCGGTTTGAAGTTCCTGCAGTTTTCACTGTCAAACCGAGTTGGAGCTAGGACCTCCCCATATATATGTATGGAATGGAGTTTGCAACTGAAAAGAAACTTTGTGTTCCCAACAAGCTAGGTGAAGGACGGCTTTCACACACACATATCTCTCAGAACAGAGCAAGTGGAGAGACGATCGTTCTTCTAGCACCATGGGAACGGGTTGCAGGAGACACTTTTTCTCTGCTTCCTCAGTTGTTTCCTAGTGCCGGTTTGAAGTTCCTGCAGTTTTCACTGTCAAACCGAGTTGGAGCTAGTACCTCCCCATATATATGTATGGAATGGAGTTTGCAACTGAAAAGAAACTTTGTGTTCCCAACAAGCTAGGTGAAGGACGGCTTTCACACACACTTATCCCTCAGAACTGAGCAAGTGGAGAGACGTTCGTTCATCTAGCACCAAGGGAACGGTTTGCAGGAGACACTTTTTCTCTGCTTCCTCAGTCTGTTTCCTAGTGCCGGTTTGAAGTTCCTGCAGTTTTCACTGTAAAACCGAGTTGGAGCTTGTACCTCCCCATATATATTTATGGAATGGAGTTTGCAACTGAAAAGAAACTTTGTGTTCCCAACAAGCTATGTGAAGGACGGCTTTCACACGCACTTATCTCTCAGAACTGAGCAAGTGGAGAGACGTTCGTTCATCTAGCACCAAGGGAACGGGTTGCAGGAGACACTTTTTCTCTGCTTTCTCATTCTGTTTCCTAGTGCCGGTTTGAAGTTCCTGCAGTTTTCACTGTCAAACCGAGTTGGAGCTAGTACCTCCCCATATATATGTATGGAATGGAGTTTGCAACTGAAAAGAAACTTTGTGTTCCCAACAAGCTAGGTGAAGGACGGCTTTCACACACACTTATCTCTCAGAACTGAGCAAGTGGAGAGACGTTCGTTCATCTAGCACCAAGGGAACGGGTTGCAGGAGACACTATTTCTCTGCTTTCTCAGTCTGTTTCCTAGTGCCGGTTTGAAGTTCCTGCAGTTTTCACTGTCAAACCGAGTTGGAGCTTCTACCTCCCCATATATATGTATGGAATGGAGTTTGCAACTGAAAAGAAACTTTGTGTTCCCAACAAGCTAGGTGAAAGACGGCTTTCACACACACTTATCTCTCAGAACTGAGCAAGTGGAGAGACGTTCGTTCATCTAGCACCAAGGGAACGGGTTGCAGGAGACACATTTTCTCTGCTTTCTCAGTCTGTTTCCTTGTGCCTGTTTGAAGTTCCTGCAGTTTTCACTGTCAAACCGTGTTGGAGCTAGTACCTCCCCATATATATGTATGGAATGGAGTTTGCAACTGAAAAGAAACTTTGTGTTCCCAACAAGCTAGGTGAAGGACGGCTTTCACACACACCTATCTCTCAGAACTTAGCAAGTGGAGAGACGTTCGTTCATATAGCACCAAGGGAACGGGTGGCAAGAGACACTTTTTCTCTGCTTTCTCAGTCTGTTTCCTAGTGCCGGTTTGAAGTTCCTGCAGTTTTCACTGTAAAATCGTGTTGGAGCTAGTACCTCCCCATATATATGTATGGAATGGAGTTTGCAACAGAAAAGAAACTTTGTGTTCCCAACAAGCTAGGTGAAGGGCGGCTTTCACACACACTTATCTCTCAGAACTGAGCAAGTGGAGAGACGTTCGTTCATCTAGCACCAAGGGAACGGGTTGCAGGAGACACTTTTTCTCTGCTTTCTCAGTCTGTTTCCTAGTGCCGGTTTGAAGTTCCTGCAGTTTTCACTGTAAAACCGTGTTGGAGCTAGTACTTCCCCATATATATGTATGGAATGGAGTTTGCAACTGAAAAGAAACTTTGTGTTCCCAACAAGCTAGGTGAAGGCGGCTTTCACACACACTTATCTCTCAGAACTGAGCAAGTGGAGAGACGTTCGTTCATCTAGCACCAAGGGAACGGGTTGCAGGAGGCACTTTTTCTCTGCTTTCTCAGTCTGTTTCCTAGTGCCGGTTTGAAGTTCCTGCAGTTTTCACTGTCAAACCGAGTTGGAGCTAGGACCTCCCCATATATATGTATGGAATGGAGTTTGCAACTGAAAAGAAACTTTGTGTTCCCAACAAGCTAGGTGAAGGACGGCTTTCACACACACATATCTCTCAGAACAGAGCAAGTGGAGAGACGATCGTTCTTCTAGCACCATGGGAACGGGTTGCAGGAGACACTTTTTCTCTGCTTCCTCAGTTGTTTCCTAGTGCCGGTTTGAATTTCCTGCAGTTTTCACTGTCAAACCGAGTTGGAGCTAGTACCTCCCCATATATATGTATGGAATGGAGTTTGCAACTGAAAAGAAACTTTGTGTTCCCAACAAGCTAGGTGAAGGACGGCTTTCACACACACTTATCCCTCAGAACTGAGCAAGTGGAGAGACGTTCGTTCATCTAGCACCAAGGGAACGGTTTGCAGGAGACACTTTTTCTCTGCTTCCTCAGTCTGTTTCCTAGTGCCGGTTTGAAGTTCCTGCAGTTTTCACTGTAAAACCGAGTTGGAGCTTGTACCTCCCCATATATATTTATGGAATGGAGTTTGCAACTGAAAAGAAACTTTGTGTTCCCAACAAGCTATGTGAAGGACGGCTTTCACACGCACTTATCTCTCAGAACTGAGCAAGTGGAGAGACGTTCGTTCATCTAGCACCAAGGGAACGGGTTGCAGGAGACACTTTTTCTCTGCTTTCTCATTCTGTTTCCTAGTGCCGGTTTGAAGTTCCTGCAGTTTTCACTGTCAAACCGAGTTGGAGCTAGTACCTCCCCATATATATGTATGGAATGGAGTTTGCAACTGAAAAGAAACTTTGTGTTCCCAACAAGCTAGGTGAAGGACGGCTTTCACACACACTTATCTCTCAGAACTGAGCAAGTGGAGAGACGTTCGTTCATCTAGCACCAAGGGAACGGGTTGCAGGAGACACTATTTCTCTGCTTTCTCAGTCTGTTTCCTAGTGCCGGTTTGAAGTTCCTGCAGTTTTCACTGTCAAACCGAGTTGGAGCTTCTACCTCCCCATATATATGTATGGAATGGAGTTTGCAACTGAAAAGAAACTTTGTGTTCCCAACAAGCTAGGTGAAAGACGGCTTTTACACACACTTATCTCTCAGAACTGAGCAAGTGGAGAGACGTTCGTTCATCTAGCACCAAGGGAACGGGTTGCAGGAGACACATTTTCTCTGCTTTCCCAGTCTGTTTCCTTGTGCCTGTTTGAAGTTCCTGCAGTTTTCACTGTCAAACAGTGTTGGAGCTAGTACCTCCCCATATATATGTATGGAATGGAGTTTGCAACTGAAAAGAAACTTTGTGTTCCCAACAAGCTAGGTGAAGGACGGCTTTCACACACACCTATCTCTCAGAACTTAGCAAGTGGAGAGACGTTCGTTCATATAGCACCAAGGGAACGGGTGGCAAGAGACACTTTTTCTCTGCTTTCTCAGTCTGTTTCCTAGTGCCGGTTTGAAGTTCCTGCAGTTTTCACTGTAAAATCGTGTTGGAGCTAGTACCTCCCCATATATATGTATGGAATGGAGTTTGCAACAGAAAAGAAACTTTGTGTTCCCAACAAGCTAGGTGAAGGGCGGCTTTCACACACACTTATCTCTCAGAACTGAGCAAGTGGAGAGACGTTCGTTCATCTAGCACCAAGGGAACGGGTTGCAGGAGACACTTTTTCTCTGCTTTCTCAGTCTGTTTCCTAGTGCCGGTTTGAAGTTCCTGCAGTTTTCACTGTCAAACTGAGTTGGAGCTTCTACCTCCCCATATATATGTATGGAATGGAGTTTGCAACTCAAAAGAAACTTTGTGTTCCCAACAAGCTATGTGAATGACGGCTTTCACACACACTTATCTCTCAGAACTGAGCAAGTGGAGAGACGTTCGTTCATCTAGCACCAAGGGAACGGGTTGCAGGAGACACTTTTTCTCTGCTTTCTCAGTCTGTTTCCTACTGCCGGTTTGAAGTTCCTGCAGTTTTCACTGTCAAACCGAGTTGGAGCTAGTACCTCCCCATATATATGTTTGGAATGGAGTTTGCAACTGAAAAGAAACTTTGTGTTCCCAACAAGCTAGGTGAAGGAAGGCTTTCACACACAGTTATCTCTCAGAACTGAGCAAGTGGAGAGACGTTCGTTCATCTAGCACCAAGGGAACGGGTTGCAGGGGACACTTTTACTCTGCTTTCTCAGTCCGTTTCCTAGTGCCGGTTTGAAGTTCCTGCAGTTTTCACTGTAAAACCGAGTTGGAGCTAGTACCTCCCCATATATATGTATGGAATGGAGTTTGCAACTGAAAAGAAACTTTTGTTCCCAAGAAGCTAGGTGAAGGACGGCTTTCACACACACATATCTCTCAGAATAGAGCAAGTGGAGAGACGATCTTTCTTCTAGCAACATGGGAACGGGTTGCAGGAGACACTTTTTCTCTGCTTTCTCAGTCTGTTTCCTAGTGCCGGTTTGAAGTTCCTGCAGTTTTCACTGTCAAACCGAGTTGGAGCTAGTACCTCCCCATATACATGTATGGAATGGAGTATGCAACTGAAAAGAAACTTTGTGTTCCCAACAAGCTACGTGAAGGACGGCTTTCACACACTCTTATCTCTCAGAACTGAGCAAGTGGAGAGACGTTCGTTCATCTAGCACCAAGGGAACGGGTTGCAGGAGACACTATTTCTCTGCTTTCTCAGTCTGTTTCCTAGTGCCGGTTTGAAGTTCCTGCAGTTTTCACTGTCAAAACGAGTTGGAAATAGTACCTCCCCATATATATGTATGGAATGGAGTTTGCAACTGAAAAGAAACTTTGTGTTCCCAACAAGCTAGTTGAAGGACGGCTTTCACACACACCTATCTCTCAGAACTTAGCAAGTGGAGAGACGTTCGTTCATATAGCACCAAGGGAACGGGTTGCAAGAGACACTTTTTCTCTGCTTTCTCAGTCTGTTTCCTAGTGCCGGTTTGAAGTTCCTGCAGTTTTCACTGTCAAACCGAGTTGGAGCTAGTACCTCCCCATATATATGTATGGAATGGAGTTTGCAACTGAAAAGAAACTTTGTGTTACCAGGAAGCTAGGTGAAGGACGGCTTTCACACACACATATCTCTCAGAACAGAGCAAGTGGAGAGACGATCGTTCTTCTAGCACCAAGGGAACGGGTTGCAGGAGACACTTTTTCTCTGCTTTCTCAGTCTGTTTCCTAGTGCCGGTTTGAAGTTCCTGCAGTTTTCACTGTCAAACCGAGTTGGAGCTTGTACCTCCCCATATATATGTACGGAATGGAGTTTGCAACTGAAAAGAAACTTTGTGTTCCCAACAAGCTTTGTGAAGGACGGCTTTCACACACACTTATCTCTCAGAACTGAGGAAGCGGAGAGACGTTCGTTCATCTAGAACCAAGGGAACGGGTTGCAGGAGACACTTTTTCTCTGCTTTCTCAGTCTGTTTCCTAGTGCCGGTTTGAAGTTCCTGCAGTTTTCACTGTAAAACCGAGTTGGAGCTAGTACCTCCCCATATATATGTATGGAATGGAGTATGCAACTGAAAAGAAACTTTGTGTTCCCAACAAGCTAGGTGAAGGGCGGCTTTCACACACACCTATCTCTCAGAACTTAGCAAGTGGAGAGACGTTCGTTCATATAGAACCAAGGGAACGGGTTGCAAGAGACACTTTTTCTCTGCTTTCTCAGTCTGTTTCCTAGTGCCGGTTTGAAGTTCCTGCAGTTTTCACTGTAAAAACGAGTTGGAGCTAGTACCTCCCCATATATATGTATGGAATGGAGTTTGCAACTGAAAAGTAACTTTGTGTTCCCAACAAGCTAGGTGAAGGACGGCTTTCACACACACCTATCTCTCAGAATTGAGCAAGTGGAGAGACGTTCGTTCATATAGCACCAAGGGAACGGGATGCAAGAGACACTTTTTCTCTGCTTTCTCAGTCTGTTTCCTAGTGCCGGTTTGAAGTTCCTGCAGTTTTCACTGTCAAACCGAGTTGGAGCTAGTACCTCCCCATATATATGTATGGAATGGAGTTTGCAACTGAAAAGAAACTTTGTGTTCCCAACAAGCTAGGTGAAGGACGGCTTTCACACGCACTTATCTCTCAGAACTGAGCAAGTGGAGAGACGTTCGTTCATCTAGCACCAAGGGAACGGGTTGCAGGAGACACTTTTTCTCTGCTTTCTCATTCTTTTTCCTAGTGCCGGTTTGAAGTTCCTGCAGTTTTCACTGTCAAACCGAGTTGGAGCTAGTACCTCCCCATATATATGTATGGAATGGAGTTTGCAACTGAAAAGAAACTTTGTGTTCCCAACAAGCTAGGTGAAGGACGGCTTTCACACACACTTATCTCTCAGAACTGAGCAAGTGGAGAGACGTTCGTTCATCTAGCACCAAGGGAACGGGTTGCAGGAGACACTATTTCTCTGCTTTCTCAGTCTGTTTCCTACTGCCGGTTTGAAGTTCCTGCAGTTTTCACTGTCAAACCGAGTTGGAGCTTCTACCTCCCCATATATATGTATGGAATGGAGTTTGCAACTGAAAAGAAACTTTGTGTTCCCAACAAGCTAGGTGAAAGACGGCTTTCACACACACTTATCTCTCAGAACTGAGCAAGTGGAGAGACGTTCGTTCATCTAGCACCAAGGGAACGGGTTGCAGGAGACACATTTTCTCTGCTTTCCCAGTCTGTTTGCTTGTGCCTGTTTGAAGTTCCTGCAGTTTTGACTGTCAAACCGTGTTGGAGCTAGTACCTCCCCATATATATGTATGGAATGGAGTTTGCAACTGAAAAGAAACTTTGTGTTCCCAAAAAGCTAGGTGAAGGACGGCTTTCACACACACCTATCTCTCAGAACTTAGCAAGTGGAGAGACGTTCGTTCATATAGCACCAAAGGAACGGGTGGCAAGAGACACTTTTTCTCTGCTTTCTCAGTCTGTTTCCTAGTGCCGGTTTGAAGTTCCTGCAGTTTTCACTGTAAAACCGTGTTGGAGCTAGTACTTCCCCATATATATGTATGGAATGGAGTTTGCAACTGAAAAGAAACTTTGTGTTCCCAACAAGCTAAGTGAAGGCGGCTTTCACACACACTTATCTCTCAGAACTGAGCAAGTGGAGAGACGTTCGTTCATCTAGCACCAAGGGAACGGGTTGCAGGAGGCACTTTTTCTCTGCTTTCTCAGTCTGTTTCCTAGTGCCGGTTTGAAGTTCCTGCAGTTTTCACTGTCAAACCGAGTTGGAGCTAGGACCTCCCCATATATATGTATGGAATGGAGTTTGCAACTGAAAAGAAACTTTGTGTTCCCAACAAGCTAGGTGAAGGACGGCTTTCACACACACATATCTCTCAGAACAGAGCAAGTGGAGAGACGATCGTTCTTCTAGCACCATGGGAACGGGTTGCAGGAGACACATTTTCTCTGCTTCCTCAGTTGTTTCCTAGTGCCGGTTTGAAGTTCCTGTAGTTTTCACTGTCAAACCGAGTTGGAGCTAGTACCTCCCCATATATATGTATGGAATGGAGTTTGCAACTGAAAAGAAACTTTGTGTTCCCAACAAGCTAGGTGAAGGACGGCTTTCACACACACTTATCCCTCAGAACTGAGCAAGTGGAGAGACGTTCGTTCATCTAGCACCAAGGGAATGGTTTGCAGGAGACACTTTTTCTCTGCTTCCTCAGTCTGTTTCCTAGTGCCGGTTTGAAGTTCCTGCAGTTTTCACTGTAAAACCGAGTTGGAGCTTGTACCTCCCCATATATATTTATGGAATGGAGTTTGCAACTGAAAAGAAACTTTGTGTTCCCAACAAGCTAGGTGAAGGACGGCTTTCACACGCACTTATCTCTCAGAACTGAGCAAGTGGAGAGACGTTCGTTCATCTAGCACCAAGGGAACGGGTTGCAGGAGACACTTTTTCTCTGCTTTCTCATTCTGTTTCCTAGTGCCGGTTTGAAGTTCCTGCAGTTTTCACTGTCAAACCGAGTTGGAGCTAGTACCTCCCCATATATATGTATGGAATGGAGTTTGCAACTGAAAAGAAACTTTGTGTTCCCAACAAGCTATGTGAAGGACGGCTTTCACACACACTTATCTCTCAGAACTGAGCAAGTGGAGAGACGTTCGTTCATCTAGCACCAAGGGAACGGGTTGCAGGAGACACTATTTCTCTGCTTTCTCAGTCTGTTTCCTAGTGCCGGTTTGAAGTTCCTGCAGTTTTCACTGTCAAACCGAGTTGGAGCTTCTACCTCCCCATATATATGTATGGAATGGAGTTTGCAACTGAAAAGAAACTTTGTGCTCCCAACAAGCTAGGTGAAGGACGGCTTTCACACACACCTATCTCTCAGAACTTAGCAAGTGGAGAGACGTTCGTTCATATAGCACCAAGGGAACGGGTGGCAAGAGACACTTTTTCTCTGCTTTCTCAGTCTGTTTCCTAGTGCCGGTTTGAAGTTCCTGCAGTTTTCACTGTAAAATCGTGTTGGAGCTAGTACCTCCCCATATATATGTATGGAATGGAGTTTGCAACAGAAAAGAAACTTTGTGTTCCCAACAAGCTAGGTGAAGGGCGGCTTTCACACACACTTATCTCTCAGAACTGAGCAAGTGGAGAGACGTTCGTTCATCTAGCACCAAGGGAACGGGTTGCAGGAGACACTTTTTCTCTGCTTTCTCAGTCTGTTTCCTACTGCCGGGTTGAAGTTCCTGCAGTTTTCACTGTCAAACCGAGTTGGAGCTAGTACCTCCCCATATATATGTATGGAATGGAGTTTGCAACTGAAAAGAAACTTTGTGTTCCCAACAAGCTAGGTGAAGGAAGGCTTTCACACACAGTTATCTCTCAGAACTGAGCAAGTGGAGAGACGTTCGTTCATCTAGCACCAAGGGAACGGGTTGCAGGGGACACTTTTACTCTGCTTTCTCAGTCCGTTTCCTAGTGCCGGTTTGAAGTTCCTGCAGTTTTCACTGTAAAACCGAGTTGGAGCTAGTACCTCCCCATATATATATATGGAATGGAGTTTGCAACTGAAAAGAAACTTTTGTTCCCAAGAAGCTAGGTGAAGGACGGCTTTCACACACACATATCTCTCAGAATAGAGCAAGTGGAGAGACGATCTTTCTTCTAGCAACATGGGAACGGGTTGCAGGAGACACTTTTTCTCTGCTTTCTCAGTCTGTTTCCTAGTGCCGGTTTGAAGTTCCTGCAGTTTTCACTGTCAAACCGAGTTGGAGCTAGTACCTCCCCATATATATGTATGGAATGGAGTTTGCAACTGAAAAGAAACTTTGTGTTCCCAACAAGCTATGTGAAGGACGGCTTTCACACACAATTATCTCTCAGAACTGAGCAAGTGGAGAGACGTTCGTTCATCTAGCACCAAGGGAACGGGTTGCAGGAGACACTATTTCTCTGCTTTCTCAGTCTGTTTCCTAGTGCCGGTTTGAAGTTCCTGCAGTTTTCACTGTCAAACCGAGTTGGAGCTTCTACCTCCCCATATATATGTATGGAATGGAGTTTGCAACTGAAAAGAAACTTTGTGTTCCCAACAAGCTAGGTGAAAGACGGCTTTCACACACACTTATCTCTCAGAACTGAGCAAGTGGAGAGACGTTCGTTCATCTAGCACCAAGGGAACGGGTTGCAGGAGACACATTTTCTCTGCTTTCCCAGTCTGTTTGCTTGTGCCTGTTTGAAGTTCCTGCAGTTTTGACTGTCAAACCGTGTTGGAGCTAGTACCTCCCCATATATATGTATGGAATGGAGTTTGCAACTGAAAAGAAACTTTGTGTTCCCAAAAAGCTAGGTGAAGGACGGCTTTCACACACACCTATCTCTCAGAACTTAGCAAGTGGAGAGACGTTCGTTCATATAGCACCAAGGGAACGGGTGGCAAGAGACACTTTTTCTCTGCTTTCTCAGTCTGTTTCCTAGTGCCGGTTTGAAGTTCCTGCAGTTTTCACTGTAAAACCGTGTTGGAGCTAGTACTTCCCCATATATATGTATGGAATGGAGTTTGCAACTGAAAAGAAACTTTGTGTTCCCAACAAGCTAAGTGAAGGCGGCTTTCACACACACTTATCTCTCAGAACTGAGCAAGTGGAGAGACGTTCGTTCATCTAGCACCAAGGGAACGGGTTGCAGGAGGCACTTTTTCTCTGCTTTCTCAGTCTGTTTCCTAGTGCCGGTTTGAAGTTCCTGCAGTTTTCACTGTCAAACCGAGTTGGAGCTAGGACCTCCCCATATATATGTATGGAATGGAGTTTGCAACTGAAAAGAAACTTTGTGTTCCCAACAAGCTAGGTGAAGGACGGCTTTCACACACACATATCTCTCAGAACAGAGCAAGTGGAGAGACGATCGTTCTTCTAGCACCATGGGAACGGGTTGCAGGAGACACATTTTCTCTGCTTCCTCAGTTGTTTCCTAGTGCCGGTTTGAAGTTCCTGTAGTTTTCACTGTCAAACCGAGTTGGAGCTAGTACCTCCCCATATATATGTATGGAATGGAGTTTGCAACTGAAAAGAAACTTTGTGTTCCCAACAAGCTAGGTGAAGGACGGCTTTCACACACACTTATCCCTCAGAACTGAGCAAGTGGAGAGACGTTCGTTCATCTAGCACCAAGGGAACGGGTTGCAGGGGACACTTTTACTCTGCTTTCTCAGTCCGTTTCCTAGTGCCGGTTTCAAGTTCCTGCAGTTTTCACTGTAAAACCGAGTTGGAGCTAGTACCTCCCCATATATATATATGGAATGGAGTTTGCAACTGAAAAGAAACTTTTGTTCCCAAGAAGCTAGGTGAAGGACGGCTTTCACACACACATATCTCTCAGAATAGAGCAAGTGGAGAGACGATCTTTCTTCTAGCAACATGGGAACGGGTTGCAGGAGACACTTTTTCTCTGCTTTCTCAGTCTGTTTCCTAGTGCCGGTTTGAAGTTCCTGCAGTTTTCACTGTCAAACCGAGTTGGAGCTAGTACCTCCCCATATATATGTATGGAATGGAGTTTGCAACTGAAAAGAAACTTTGTGTTCCCAACAAGCTATGTGAAGGACGGCTTTCACACACAATTATCTCTCAGAACTGAGCAAGTGGAGAGACGTTCGTTCATCTAGCACCAAGGGAACGGGTTGCAGGAGACACTATTTCTCTGCTTTCTCAGTCTGTTTCCTAGTGCCGGTTTGAAGTTCCTGCAGTTTTCACTGTCAAACCGAGTTGGAGCTTCTACCTCCCCATATATATGTATGGAATGGAGTTTGCAACTGAAAAGAAACTTTGTGTTCCCAACAAGCTAGGTGAAAGACGGCTTTCACACACACTTATCTCTCAGAACTGAGCAAGTGGAGAGACGTTCGTTCATCTAGCACCAAGGGAACGGGTTGCAGGAGACACATTTTCTCTGCTTTCCCAGTCTGTTTGCTTGTGCCTGTTTGAAGTTCCTGCAGTTTTGACTGTCAAACCGTGTTGGAGCTAGTACCTCCCCATATATATGTATGGAATGGAGTTTGCAACTGAAAAGAAACTTTGTGTTCCCAAAAAGCTAGGTGAAGGACGGCTTTCACACACACCTATCTCTCAGAACTTAGCAAGTGGAGAGACGTTCGTTCATATAGCACCAAGGGAACGGGTGGCAAGAGACACTTTTTCTCTGCTTTCTCAGTCTGTTTCCTAGTGCCGGTTTGAAGTTCCTGCAGTTTTCACTGTAAAACCGTGTTGGAGCTAGTACTTCCCCATATATATGTATGGAATGGAGTTTGCAACTGAAAAGAAACTTTGTGTTCCCAACAAGCTAAGTGAAGGCGGCTTTCACACACACTTATCTCTCAGAACTGAGCAAGTGGAGAGACGTTCGTTCATCTAGCACCAAGGGAACGGGTTGCAGGAGGCACTTTTTCTCTGCTTTCTCAGTCTGTTTCCTAGTGCCGGTTTGAAGTTCCTGCAGTTTTCACTGTCAAACCGAGTTGGAGCTAGGACCTCCCCATATATATGTATGGAATGGAGTTTGCAACTGAAAAGAAACTTTGTGTTCCCAACAAGCTAGGTGAAGGACGGCTTTCACACACACATATCTCTCAGAACAGAGCAAGTGGAGAGACGATCGTTCTTCTAGCACCATGGGAACGGGTTGCAGGAGACACATTTTCTCTGCTTCCTCAGTTGTTTCCTAGTGCCGGTTTGAAGTTCCTGCAGTTTTCACTGTCAAACCGAGTTGGAGCTAGTACCTCCCCATATATATGTATGGAATGGAGTTTGCAACTGAAAAGAAACTTTGTGTTCCCAACAAGCTAGGTGAAGGACGGCTTTCACACACACTTATCCCTCAGAACTGAGCAAGTGGAGAGACGTTCGTTCATCTAGCACCAAGGGAATGGTTTGCAGGAGACACTTTTTCTCTGCTTCCTCAGTCTGTTTCCTAGTGCCGGTTTGAAGTTCCTGCAGTTTTCACTGTAAAACCGAGTTGGAGCTTGTACCTCCCCATATATATTTATGGAATGGAGTTTGCAACTGAAAAGAAACTTTGTGTTCCCAACAAGCTAGGTGAAGGACGGCTTTCACACGCACTTATCTCTCAGAACTGAGCAAGTGGAGAGAAGTTCGTTCATCTAGCACCAAGGGAACGGGTTGCAGGAGACACTTTTTCTCTGCTTTCTCATTCTGTTTCCTAGTGCCGGTTTGAAGTTCCTGCAGTTTTCACTGTCAAACCGAGTTGGAGCTAGTACCTCCCCATATATATGTATGGAATGGAGTTTGCAACTGAAAAGAAACTTTGTGTTCCCAACAAGCTAGGTGAAGGACGGCTTTCACACACACTTATCTCTCAGAACTGAGCAAGTGGAGAGACGTTCGTTCATCTAGCACCAAGGGAACGGGTTGCAGGAGACACTATTTCTCTGCTTTCTCAGTCTGTTTCCTAGTGCCGGTTTGAAGTTCCTGCAGTTTTCACTGTCAAACCGAGTTGGAGCTTCTACCTCCCCATATATATGTATGGAATGGAGTTTGCAACTGAAAAGAAACTTTGTGCTCCCAACAAGCTAGGTGAAGGACGGCTTTCACACACACCTATCTCTCAGAACTTAGCAAGTGGAGAGACGTTCGTTCATATAGCACCAAGGGAACGGGTGGCAAGAGACACTTTTTCTCTGCTTTCTCAGTCTGTTTCCTAGTGCCGGTTTGAAGTTCCTGCAGTTTTCACTGTAAAATCGTGTTGGAGCTAGTACCTCCCCATATATATGTATGGAATGGAGTTTGCAACAGAAAAGAAACTTTGTGTTCCCAACAAGCTAGGTGAAGGGCGGCTTTCACACACACTTATCTCTCAGAACTGAGCAAGTGGAGAGACGTTCGTTCATCTAGCACCAAGGGAACGGGTTGCAGGAGACACTTTTTCTCTGCTTTCTCAGTCTGTTTCCTACTGCCGGTTTGAAGTTCCTGCAGTTTTCACTGTCAAACCGAGTTGGAGCTAGTACCTCCCCATATATATGTATGGAATGGAGTTTGCAACTGAAAAGAAACTTTGTGTTCCCAACAAGCTAGGTGAAGGAAGGCTTTCACACACAGTTATCTCTCAGAACTGAGCAAGTGGAGAGACGTTCGTTCATCTAGCACCAAGGGAACGGGTTGCAGGGGACACTTTTACTCTGCTTTCTCAGTCCGTTTCCTAGTGCCGGTTTGAAGTTCCTGCAGTTTTCACTGTAAAACCGAGTTGGAGCTAGTACCTCCCCATATATATATATGGAATGGAGTTTGCAACTGAAAAGAAACTTTTGTTCCCAAGAAGCTAGGTGAAGGACGGCTTTCACACACACATATCTCTCAGAATAGAGCAAGTGGAGAGACGATCTTTCTTCTAGCAACATGGGAACGGGTTGCAGGAGACACTTTTTCTCTGCTTTCTCAGTCTGTTTCCTAGTGCCGGTTTGAAGTTCCTGCAGTTTTCACTGTCAAACCGAGTTGGAGCTAGTACCTCCCCATATATATGTATGGAATGGAGTTTGCAACTGAAAAGAAACTTTGTGTTCCCAACAAGCTATGTGAAGGACGGCTTTCACACACAATTATCTCTCAGAACTGAGCAAGTGGAGAGACGTTCGTTCATCTAGCACCAAGGGAACGGGTTGCAGGAGACACTTTTTCTCTGCTTTCTCAGTCTGTTTCCTAGTGCCGGTTTGAAGTTCCTGCAGTTTTCACTGTCAAACCGAGTTGGAGCTAGTACCTCCCCATATACATGTATGGAATGGAGTTTGCAACTGAAAAGAAACTTTGTGTTCCCAACAAGCTACGTGAAGGACGGCTTTCACACACTCTTATCTCTCAGAACTGAGCAAGTGGAGAGACGTTCGTTCATCTAGCACCAAGGGAACGGGTTGCAGGAGACACTATTTCTCTGCTTTCTCAGTCTGTTTCCTAGTGCCGGTTTGAAGTTCCTGCAGTTTTCACTGTCAAAACGAGTTGGAAATAGTACCTCCCCATATATATGTATGGAATGGAGTTTGCAACTGAAAAGAAACTTTGTGTTCCCAACAAGCTAGTTGAAGGACGGCTTTCACACACACCTATCTCTCAGAACTTAGCAAGTGGAGAGACGTTCGTTCATATAGCACCAAGGGAACGGGTTGCAAGAGACACTTTTTCTCTGCTTTCTCAGTCTGTTTCCTAGTGCCGGTTTGAAGTTCCTGCAGTTTTCACTGTCAAACCGAGTTGGAGCGAGTACCTCCCCATATATATGTATGGAATGGAGTTTGCAACTGAAAAGTAACTTTGTGTTCCCAACAAGCTAGGTGAAGTACAGCTTTCACACACACCTATCTCTCAGAACTGAGCAAGTGGAGAGACGTTCGTTCATATAGCACCAAGGGAACGGGATGCAAGAGACACTTTTTCTCTGCTTTCTCAGTCTGTTTCCTAGTGCCGGTTTGAAGTTCCTGCAGTTTTCACTGTCAAACCGAGTTGGAGCTAGTACCTCCCAATATATATGTATGGAATGGAGTTTGCAACTGAAAAGAAACTTTGTGTTCCCAACAAGCTAGGTGAAGGACGGCTTTCACACACACTTATCTCTCAGAACTGAGCAAGTGGAGAGACGTTCGTTCATCTAGCACCAAGGGAACGGGTTGCAGGAGACACTATTTCTCGGCATTCTCAGTCTGTTTCCTAGTGCCGGTTTGAAGTTCCTGCAGTTTTCACTGTAAAACCAAGTTGGAGCTTGTACCTCCCCATATATATGTATGGAATGGAGTTTGCAACTGAAAAGAAACTTTGTGTTACCAGGAAGCTAGGTGAAGGACGGCTTTCACACACACATATCTCTCAGAACAGAGCAAGTGGAGAGACGATCGTTCTTCTAGCACCAAGGGAACGGGTTGCAGGAGACACTTTTTCTCTGCTTTCTCAGTCTGTTTCCTAGTGCCGGTTTGAAGTTCCTGCAGTTTTCACTGTCAAACCGAGTTGGAGCTTGTACCTCCCCATATATATGTACGGAATGGAGTTTGCAACTGAAAAGAAACTTTGTGTTCCCAACAAGCTTTGTGAAGGACGGCTTTCACACACACTTATCTCTCAGAACTGAGGAAGCGGAGAGACGTTCGTTCATCTAGAACCAAGGGAACGGGTTGCAGGAGACACTTTTTCTCTGCTTTCTCAGTCTGTTTCCTAGTGCCGGTTTGAAGTTCCTGCAGTTTTCACTGTAAAACCGAGTTGGAGCTAGTACCTCCCCATATATATGTATGGAATGGAGTATGCAACTGAAAAGAAACTTTGTGTTCCCAACAAGCTAGGTGAAGGGCGGCTTTCACACACACCTATCTCTCAGAACTTAGCAAGTGGAGAGACGTTCGTTCATATAGAACCAAGGGAACGGGTTGCAAGAGACACTTTTTCTCTGCTTTCTCAGTCTGTTTCCTAGTGCCGGTTTGAAGTTCCTGCAGTTTTCACTGTAAAAACGAGTTGGAGCTAGTACCTCCCCATATATATGTATGGAATGGAGTTTGCAACTGAAAAGTAACTTTGTGTTCCCAACAAGCTAGGTGAAGGACGGCTTTCACACACACCTATCTCTCAGAATTGAGCAAGTGGAGAGACGTTCGTTCATATAGCACCAAGGGAACGGGATGCAAGAGACACTTTTTCTCTGCTTTCTCAGTCTGTTTCCTAGTGCCGGTTTGAAGTTCCTGCAGTTTTCACTGTCAAACCGAGTTGGAGCTAGTACCTCCCCATATATATGTATGGAATGGAGTTTGCAACTGAAAAGAAACTTTGTGTTCCCAACAAGCTAGGTGAAGGACGGCTTTCACACGCACTTATCTCTCAGAACTGAGCAAGTGGAGAGACGTTCGTTCATCTAGCACCAAGGGAACGGGTTGCAGGAGACACTTTTTCTCTGCTTTCTCATTCTGTTTCCTAGTGCCGGTTTGAAGTTCCTGCAGTTTTCACTGTCAAACCGAGTTGGAGCTAGTACCTCCCCATATATATGTATGGAATGGAGTTTGCAACTGAAAAGAAACTTTGTGTTCCCAACAAGCTAGGTGAAGGACGGCTTTCACACACACTTATCTCTCAGAACTGAGCAAGTGGAGAGACGTTCGTTCATCTAGCACCAAGGGAACGGGTTGCAGGAGACACTATTTCTCTGCTTTCTCAGTCTGTTTCCTAGTGCCGGTTTGAAGTTCCTGCAGTTTTCACTGTCAAACCGAGTTGGAGCTTCTACCTCCCCATATATATGTATGGAATGGAGTTTGCAACTGAAAAGAAACTTTGTGTTCCCAACAAGCTAGGTGAAAGACGGCTTTCACACACACTTATCTCTCAGAACTGAGCAAGTGGAGAGACGTTCGTTCATCTAGCACCAAGGGAACGGGTTGCAGGAGACACATTTTCTCTGCTTTCCCAGTCTGTTTCCTTGTGCCTGTTTGAAGTTCCTGCAGTTTTGACTGTCAAACCGTGTTGGAGCTAGTACCTCCCCATATATATGTATGGAATGGAGTTTGCAACTGAAAAGAAACTTTGTGTTCCCAACAAGCTAGGTGAAGGACGGCTTTCACACACACCTATCTCTCAGAACTTAGCAAGTGGAGAGACGTTCGTTCATATAGCACCAAGGGAACGGGTGGCAAGAGACACTTTTTCTCTGCTTTCTCAGTCTGTTTCCTAGTGCCGGTTTGAAGTTCCTGCAGTTTTCACTGTAAAACCGTGTTGGAGCTAGTACTTCCCCATATATATGTATGGAATGGAGTTTGCAACTGAAAAGAAACTTTGTGTTCCCAACAAGCTAAGTGAAGGCGGCTTTCACACACACTTATCTCTCAGAACTGAGCAAGTGGAGAGACGTTCGTTCATCTAGCACCAAGGGAACGGGTTGCAGGAGGCACTTTTTCTCTGCTTTCTCAGTCTGTTTCCTAGTGCCGGTTTGAAGTTCCTGCAGTTTTCACTGTCAAACCGAGTTGGAGCTAGGACCTCCCCATATATATGTATGGAATGGAGTTTGTAACTGAAAAGAAACTTTGTGTTCCCAACAAGCTAGGTGAAGGACGGCTTTCACACACACATATCTCTCAGAACAGAGCAAGTGGAGAGACGATCGTTCTTCTAGCACCATGGGAACGGGTTGCAGGAGACACTTTTTCTCTGCTTCCTCAGTTGTTTCCTAGTGCCGGTTTGAAGTTCCTGTAGTTTTCACTGTCAAACCGAGTTGGAGCTAGTACCTCCCCATATATATGTATGGAATGGAGTTTGCAACTGAAAAGAAACTTTGTGTTCCCAACAAGCTAGGTGAAGGACGGCTTTCACACACACTTATCCCTCAGAACTGAGCAAGTGGAGAGACGTTCGTTCATCTAGCACCAAGGGAATGGTTTGCAGGAGACACTTTTTCTCTGCTTCCTCAGTCTGTTTCCTAGTGCCGGTTTGAAGTTCCTGCAGTTTTCACTGTAAAACCGAGTTGGAGCTTGTACCTCCCCATATATATTTATGGAATGGAGTTTGCAACTGAAAAGAAACTTTGTGTTCCCAACAAGCTAGGTGAAGGACGGCTTTCACACGCACTTATCTCTCAGAACTGAGCAAGTGGAGAGACGTTCGTTCATCTAGCACCAAGGGAACGGGTTGCAGGAGACACTTTTTCTCTGCTTTCTCATTCTGTTTCCTAGTGCCGGTTTGAAGTTCCTGCAGTTTTCACTGTCAAACCGAGTTGGAGCTAGTACCTCCCCATATATATGTATGGAATGGAGTTTGCAACTGAAAAGAAACTTTGTGTTCCCAACAAGCTAGGTGAAGGACGGCTTTCACACACACTTATCTCTCAGAACTGAGCAAGTGGAGAGACGTTCGTTCATCTAGCACCAAGGGAACGGGTTGCAGGAGACACTATTTCTCTGCATTCTCAGTCTGTTTCCTAGTGCCGGTTTGAAGTTCCTGCAGTTTTCACTGTCAAAACGAGTTGGAGCTTCTACCTCCCCATATATATGTATGGAATGGAGTTTGCAACTGAAAAGAAACTTTGTGTTCCCAACAAGCTAGGTGAAGGACGGCTTTCACACACACCTATCTCTCAGAACTTAGCAAGTGGAGAGACGTTCGTTCATATAGCACCAAGGGAACGGGTGGCAAGAGACACTTTTTCTCTGCTTTCTCAGTCTGTTTCCTAGTGCCGGTTTGAAGTTCCTGCAGTTTTCACTGTAAAATCGTGTTGGAGCTAGTACCTCCCCATATATATGTATGGAATGGAGTTTGCAACAGAAAAGAAACTTTGTGTTCCCAACAAGCTAGGTGAAGGGCGGCTTTCACACACACTTATCTCTCAGAACTGAGCAAGTGGAGAGACGTTCGTTCATCTAGCACCAAGGGAACGGGTTGCAGGAGACACTTTTTCTCTGCTTTCTCAGTCTGTTTCCTAGTGCCGGTTTGAAGTTCCTGCAGTTTTCACTATAAAACCGTGTTGGAGCTAGTACTTCCCCATATATATGTAAGGAATGGAGTTTGCAACTGAAAAGAAACTTTGTGTTCCCAACAAGCTAGGTGAAGGCGGCTTTCACACACACTTATCTCTCAGAACTGAGCAAGTGGAGAGACGTTCGTTCATCTAGCACCAAGGGAAAGGGTTGCAGGAGGCACTTTTTCTCTGCTTTCTCAGTCTGTTTCCTAGTGCCGGTTTGAAGTTCCTGCAGTTTTCACTGTCAAACCGAGTTGGAGATAGGACCTCCCCATATATATGTATGGAATGGAGTTTGCAACTGAAAAGAAACTTTGTGTTCCCAACAAGCTATGTGAAGGACGGCTTTCACACACACTTATCTCTCAGAACTGAGCAAGTGGAGAGACGTTCGTTCATCTAGCACCAAGGGAACGGGTTGCAGGAGACACTATTTCTCTGCTTTCTCAGTCTGTTTCCTAGTGCCGGTTTGAAGTTCCTGCAGTTTTCACTGTCAAACTGAGTTGGAGCTTCTACCTCCCCATATATATGTATGAAATGGAGTTTGCAACTCAAAAGAAACTTTGTGTTCCCAACAAGCTATGTGAATGACGGCTTTCACACACACTTATCTCTCAGAACTGAGCAAGTGGAGAGACGTTCGTTCATCTAGCACCAAGGGAACGGGTTGCAGGAGACACTTTTTCTCTGCTTTCTCAGTCTGTTTCCTACTGCCGGTTTGAAGTTCCTGCAGTTTTCACTGTCAAACCGAGTTGGAGCTAGTATCTCCCCATATATATGTATGGAATGGAGTTTGCAACTGAAAAGAAACTTTGTGTTCCCAACAAGCTAGGTGAAGGAAGGCTTTCACACACACTTATCTCTCAGAACTGAGCAAGTGGAGAGACGTTCGTTCATCTAGCACCAAGGGAACGGGTTGCAGGGGACACTTTTTCTCTGCTTTCTCAGTCCGTTTCCTAGTGCCGGTTTGAAGTTCCTGCAGTTTTCACTGTCAAACCGAGTTGGAGCTAGTACCTCCCCATATATATGTATGGAATGGAGTTTGCAACTGAAAAGAAACTTTGTGTTCCCAACAAGCTATGTGAAGGACGGCTTTCACACACAATTATCTCTCAGAACTGAGCAAGTGGAGAGACGTTCGTTCATCTAGCACCAAGGGAACGGGTTGCAGGAGACACTTTTGCTCTGCTTTCTCAGTCTGTTTCCTAGTGCCGGTTTGAAGTTCCTGCAGTTTTCACTGTCAAACCGAGTTGGAGCTAGTACCTCCCCATATGCATGTATGGAATGGAGTTTGCAACTGAAAAGAAACTTTGTGTTCCCAACAAGCTACGTGAAGGACGGCTTTCACACACTCTTATCTCTCAGAACTGAGCAAGTGGAGAGACGTTCGTTCATCTAGCACCAAGGGAACGGGTTGCAGGAGACACTATTTCTCTGCTTTCTCAGTCTGTTTCCTAGTGCCGGTTTGAAGTTCCTGCAGTTTTCACTGTCAAAACGAGTTGGAAATAGTACCTCCCCATATATATGTATGGAATGGAGTTTGCAACTGAAAAGAAACTTTGTGTTCCCAACAAGCTAGTTGAAGGACGGCTTTCACACACACCTATCTCTCAGAACTTAGCAAGTGGAGAGACGTTCGTTCATATAGCACCAAGGGAACGGGTTGCAGGAGACACTTTTTCTCTGCTTTCTCAGTCTGTTTCCTAGTGCCGGTTTGAAGTTCCTGCAGTTTTCACTGTCAAACCGAGTTGGAGCTTGTACCTCCCCATATATATGTACGGAATGGAGTTTGCAACTGAAAAGAAACTTTGTGTTCCCAACAAGCTTTGTGAAGGACGGCTTTCACACACACTTATCTCTCAGAACTGAGGAAGCGGAGAGACGTTCGTTCATCTAGAACCAAGGGAACGGGTTGCAGGAGACACTTTTTCTCTGCTTTCTCAGTCTGTTTCCTAGTGCCGGTTTGAAGTTCCTGCAGTTTTCACTGTAAAACCGAGTTGGAGCTAGTACCTCCCCATATATATGTATGGAATGGAGTATGCAACTGAAAAGAAACTTTGTGTTCCCAACAAGCTAGGTGAAGGGCGGCTTTCACACACACCTATCTCTCAGAACTTAGCAAGTGGAGAGACGTTCGTTCATATAGAACCAAGGGAACGGGTTGCAAGAGACACTTTTTCTCTGCTTTCTCAGTCTGTTTCCTAGTGCCGGTTTGAAGTTCCTGCAGTTTTCACTGTAAAAACGAGTTGGAGCTAGTACCTCCCCATATATATGTATGGAATGGAGTTTGCAACTGAAAAGTAACTTTGTGTTCCCAACAAGCTAGGTGAAGGACGGCTTTCACACACACCTATCTCTCAGAACTGAGCAAGTGGAGAGACGTTCGTTCATATAGCACCAAGGGAACGGGATGCAAGAGACACTTTTTCTCTGCTTTCTCAGTCTGTTTCCTAGTGCCGGTTTGAAGTTCCTGCAGTTTTCACTGTCAAACCGAGTTGGAGCTAGTACCTCCCCATATATATGTATGGAATGGAGTTTGCAACTGAAAAGAAACTTTGTGTTCCCAACAAGCTAGGTGAAGGACGGCTTTCACACGCACTTATCTCTCAGAACTGAGCAAGTGGAGAGACGTTCGTTCATCTAGCACCAAGGGAACGGGTTGCAGGAGACACTATTTCTCGGCATTCTCAGTCTGTTTCCTAGTGCCGGTTTGAAGTTCCTGCAGTTTTCACTGTAAAACCAAGTTGGAGCTTGTACCTCCCCATATATATGTATGGAATGGAGTTTGCAACTGAAAAGAAACTTTGTGTTACCAGGAAGCTAGGTGAAGGACGGCTTTCACACACACATATCTCTCAGAACAGAGCAAGTGGAGAGACGATCGTTCTTCTAGCACCAAGGGAACGGGTTGCAGGAGACACTTTTTCTCTGCTTTCTCAGTCTGTTTCCTAGTGCCGGTTTGAAGTTCCTGCAGTTTTCACTGTCAAACCGAGTTGGAGCTTGTACCTCCCCATATATATGTACGGAATGGAGTTTGCAACTGAAAAGAAACTTTGTGTTCCCAACAAGCTTTGTGAAGGACGGCTTTCACACACACTTATCTCTCAGAACTGAGGAAGCGGAGAGACGTTCGTTCATCTAGAACCAAGGGAACGGGTTGCAGGAGACACTTTTTCTCTGCTTTCTCAGTCTGTTTCCTAGTGCCGGTTTGAAGTTCCTGCAGTTTTCACTGTAAAACCGAGTTGGAGCTAGTACCTCCCCATATATATGTATGGAATGGAGTATGCAACTGAAAAGAAACTTTGTGTTCCCAACAAGCTAGGTGAAGGGCGGCTTTCACACACACCTATCTCTCAGAACTTAGCAAGTGGATAGACGTTCGTTCATATAGAACCAAGGGAACGGGTTGCAAGAGACACTTTTTCTCTGCTTTCTCAGTCTGTTTCCTAGTGCCGGTTTGAAGTTCCTGCAGTTTTCACTGTAAAAACGAGTTGGAGCTAGTACCTCCCCATATATATGTATGGAATGGAGTTTGCAACTGAAAAGAAACTTTGTGTTCCCAACAAGCTAGGTGAAGGACGGCTTTCACACACACTTATCTCTCAAAACTGAGCAATTGGAGAGACGTTCGTTCATCTAGCACCAAGGGAACGGGTTGCAGGAGATACTTTTTCTCTGCTTTCTCAGTTTGTTTCCTAGTGCCGGTTTGAAGTTCCTGCAGATTTCACTGTAAAACCGAGTTGGAGCTAGTACCTCCCCATATATATGTATGGAATGGAGTTTGCAACTGAAAAGAAACTTTGTGTTCCCAACAAGCTAGGTGAAGGACGGCTTTCACACACACTTATCTCTCAGAACTGAGCAAGTGGAGAGACGTTCGTTCATCTAGCACCATGGGAACGGGTTGCAGGAGACACTTTTTCTCTGCTTTCTCATTCTGTTTCCTAGTGCCGGTTTGAAGTTCCTGCAGTTTTCACTGTAAAACCGAGTTGAAGCTAGTACCTCCCCATATATATGTATGGAATGGAGTTTGCAACTGAAAAGAAACTTTGTGTTCCCAAGAAGCTAGGTGAAGGACGGCTTTCACACACACTTATCTCTCAGAACTGAGCAAGTGGAGAGACGTTCGTTCTTCTAGCACCAAGGGAACGGGTTGCAGGAGACACTTTTTCTCTGCTTTCTCAGTCTGTTTCCTAGTGCCGGTTTGAAGTTCCTGCAGTTTTCACTGTAAAACCGACTTGGAGCTAGAACCTCCCCATATATATGTATGGAATGGAGTTTGTAACTGAAAAGAAACTTTGTGTTCCCAACAAGCTAGGTGAAGGACGGCTTTCACACACACTTATCTCTCAGAACTGAGCAAGTGGAGAGACGTTCGTTCATCTAGCACCAATGGAACGGGTTGCAGGAGACACTTTTTCTCTGCTCTCTCAGTCTGTTTCCTAGTGCCGGTTTGAAGTTCCTGCAGTTTTCACTGTAAAACCGAGTTGGAGCTAGTACCTCCCCATTTATATGTATGGAATGGAGTTTGCAACTGAAAAGAAACTTTGTGTTCCCAACAAGCTAGGTGAAGGACGGCTTTCACACACACCTATCTCTCAGAACTGAGCAAGTGGAGAGACGTTCGTTCATCTAGCACCAAGGGAACGGGTTGCAAGAGACACTTTTTCTCTGCTTTCTCAGTCTGTTTCCTAGTGCCGGTTTGAAGTTTCTGCAGTTTTCACTGTAAAACCGAGTTGGAGCTAGTACCTCCCCATATATATGTATGGAATGGAGTTTGCAACTGAAAAGAAACTTTGTGTTCCCAACAAGCTAGGTGAAGGACGGCTTTCACACACACCTATCTCTCAGAACTGAGCAAGTGGAGAGACGTTCGTTCATCTAGCACCAAGGGAACGGGTTGCAGGAGACACTTTTTCTCTGCTTTCTCAGTCTGTTTCCTAGTGCTGGTTTGAAGTTCCTGCAGTTTTCACTGTCACACCGATTTGGAGTTAGTACCTCCCCATATATATGTATGGAATGGAGTTTGCAACTGAAAAGAAACTTTGTGTTCCCAACAAGCTAAGTGTAGGACGGCTTTCACACACACTTATCTCTCAGAACTGAGCAAGTGGAGAGACGTTCGTTCATCTAGCACCAAGGGAACGGGTTGCATGAGACACTATTTCTCTGCTTTCTCAGTCTGTTTCCTAGTGCCGGTTTGAAGTTCCTGCAGTTTTCACTGTCAAACCGAGTTGGAGCTAGTACCTCCCCATATATATGTATGGAATGGAGTTTGCAACTGAAAAGAAACTTTGTGTTCCCAACAAGCTAAGTGTAGGACGGCTTTCACACACACTTATCTCTCAGAACTGAGCAAGTGGAGAGACGTTCGTTCATCTAGCACCAAGGGAACGGGTTGCAGGAGACCCTTTTTCTCTGCTTTCTCAGTCTGTTTCCTAGTGCCGGTTTGAAGTTCCTGCAGTTTTCACTGTAAAACCGATTTGGAGCTAGTACCTCCCCATATATATGTATGGAATGGAGTTTGCAACTGAAAAGTAACTTTGTGTTCCCAACAAGCTAGGTGAAGGACGGCTTTCACACACACCTATCTCTCAGAACTGAGCAAGTGGAGAGACGTTCGTTCATATAGCACCAAGGGAACGGGATGCAAGAGACACTTTTTCTCTGCTTTCTCAGTCTGTTTCCTAGTGCCGGTTTGAAGTTCCTGCAGTTTTCACTGTCAAACCGAGTTGGAGCTAGTACCTCCCCATATATATGTATGGAATGGAGTTTGCAACTGAAAAGAAACTTTGTGTTCCCAACAAGCTAGGTGAAGGACGGCTTTCACACACACTTATCTCTCAGAACTGAGCAAGTGGAGAGACGTTCGTTCATCTAGCACCAAGGGAACGGGTTGCAGGAGACACTTTTTCTCTGCTTTCTCAGTCTGTTTCCTAGTGCCGGTTTGAAGTTCCTGCAGTTTTCACGGTAAAACCAAGTTGGAGCTTGTACCTCCCCATATATATGTATGGAATGGAGTTTGCAACTGAAAAGAAACTTTGTGTTACCAGGAAGCTAGGTGAAGGACGGCTTTCACACACACATATCTCTCAGAACAGAGCAAGTGGAGAGACGATCGTTCTTCTAGCACCAAGGGAACGGGTTGCAGGAGACACTTTTTCTCTGCTTTCTCAGTCTGTTTCCTAGTGCCGGTTTGAAGTTCCTGCATTTTTCACTGTCAAACCGAGTTGGAGCTTGTACCTCCCCATATATATGTACGGAATGGAGTTTGCAACTGAAAAGAAACTTTGTGTTCCCAACAAGCTTTGTGAAGGACGGCTTTCACACACACTTATCTCTCAGAACTGAGGAAGCGGAGAGACGTTCGTTCATCTAGAACCAAGGGAACGGGTTGCAGGAGAAACTTTTTCTCTGCTTTCTCAGTCTGTTTCCTAGTGCCGGTTTGAAGTTCCTGCAGTTTTCACTGTAAAACCGAGTTGGAGCTAGTACCTCCCCATATATATGTATGGAATGGAGTATGCAACTGAAAAGAAACTTTGTGTTCCCAACAAGCTAGGTGAAGTGCGGCTTTCACACACACATATCTCTCAGAACTTAGCAAGTGGAGAGACGTTCGTTCATATAGAACCAAGGGAACGGGTTGCAAGAGACACTTTTTCTCTGCTTTCTCAGTCTGTTTCCTAGTGCCGGTTTGAAGTTCCTGCAGTTTTCACTGTAAAAACGAGTTGGAGCTAGTACCTCCCCATATATATGTATGGAATGGAGTTTGCAACTGAAAAGAAACTTTGTGTTCCCAACAAGCTAGGTGAAGGACGGCTTTCACACACACTTATCTCTCAAAACTGAGCAATTGGAGAGACGTTCGTTCATCTAGCACCAAGGGAACGGGTTGCAGGAGATACTTTTTCTCTGCTTTCTCAGTCTGTTTCCTAGTGCCGGTTTGAAGTTCCTGCAGATTTCACTGTAAAACCGAGTTGGAGCTAGTACCTCCCCATATATATGTATGGAATGGAGTTTGCAACTGAAAAGAAACTTTGTGTTCCCAACAAGCTAGGTGAAGGACGGCTTTCACACACACTTATCTCTCAGAACTGAGCAAGTGGAGAGACGTTCGTTCATCTAGCACCATGGGAACGGGTTGCAGGAGACACTTTTTCTCTGCTTTCTCATTCTGTTTCCTAGTGCCGGTTTGAAGTTCCTGCAGTTTTCACTGTAAAACCGAGTTGGAGCTAGTACCTCCCCATATATATGTATGGAATGGAGTTTGCAACTGAAAAGAAACTTTGTGTTCCCAAGAAGCTAGGTGAAGGACGGCTTTCACACACACATATCTCTCAGAACAGAGCAAGTGGAGAGACGATCGTTCTTCTAGCACCAAGGGAACGGGTTGCAGGAGACACTTTTTCTCTGCTTTCTCAGTCTGTTTCCTAGTGCCGGTTTGAAGTTCCTGCAGTTTTCACTGTCAAACCGAGTTGGAGCTAGTACCTCCCCATATATATGTATGGAATGGAGTTTGCAACTGAAAAGAAACTTTGTGTTCCCAACAAGCTAGGTGAAGGACGGCTTTCACACACACTTATCTCTCAGAACTGAGCAAGTGGAGAGACGTTCGTTCTTCTAGCACCAAGGGAACGGGTTGCAGGAGACACTTTTTCTCTGCTTTCTCAGTCTGTTTCCTAGTGCCGGTTTGAAGTTCCTGCAGTTTTCACTGTAAAACCGACTTGGAGCTAGTACCTACCCATATATATGTATGGAATGGAGTTTGTAACTGAAAAGAAACTTTATGTTCCCAACAAGCTAGGTGAAGGACGGCTTTCACACACACTTATCTCTCAGAACTGAGCAAGTGGAGAGACGTTCGTTCATCTAGCACCAATGGAACGGGTTGCAGGAGACACTTTTTCTCTGTTTTCTCAGTCTGTTTCCTAGTGCCGGTTTGAAGTTCCTGCAGTTTTCACTGTAAAACCGAGTTGGAGCTAGTACCACCCCATTTATATGTATGGAATGGAGTTTGCAACTGAAAAGAAACTTTGTGTTCCCAACAAGCTAGGTGAAGGACGGCTTTCACACACACCTATCTCTCAGAACTGAGCAAGTGGAGAGACGTTCGTTCATCTAGCACCAAGGGAACGGGTTGCAAGAGACACTTTTTCTCTGCTTTCTCAGTCTGTTTCCTAGTGCCGGTTTGAAGTTTCTGCAGTTTTCACTGTAAAACCGAGTTGGAGCTTGTACCTCCCCATATATATGTATGGAATGGAGTTTGCAACTGAAAAGAAACTTTGTGTTCCCAACAAGCTAGGTGAAGGACGGCTTTCACACACACCTATCTCTCAGAACTGAGCAAGAGGAGAGACGTTCGTTCATCTAGCACCAAGGGAACGGGTTGCAGGAGACACTTTTTCTCTGCTTTCTCAGTCTGTTTCCTAGTGCCGGTTTGAAGTTCCTGCAGTTTTCACTGTCACACCGATTTGGAGCTAGTACCTCCCCATATATATGTATGGAATGGAGTTTGCAACTGAAAAGAAACTTTGTGTTCCCAACAAGCTAAGTGTAGGACGGCTTTCACACACACTTATCTCTCAGAACTGAGCAAGTGGAGAGACGTTCGTTCATCTAGCACCAAGGGAACGGGTTGCATGAGACACTTTTTCTCTGCTTTCTCAGTCTGTTTCCTAGTGCCGGTTTGAAGTTCCTGCAGTTTTCACTGTCAAACCGAGTTGGAGCTAGTACCTCCCCATATATATGTATGGAATGGAGTTTGCAACTGAAAAGAAACTTTGTGTTCCCAACAAGCTAAGTGTAGGACGGCTTTCACACACACTTATCTCTCAGAACTGAGCAAGTGGAGAGACGTTCCTTCATCTAGCACCAAGGGAACGGGTTGCAGGAGACCCTTTTTCTCTGCTTTCTCAGTCTGTTTCCTAGTGCCGGTTTGAAGTTCCTGCAGTTTTCACTGTAAAATCGAGTTGGAGCTTGTACCTCCCCATATATATGTATGGAATGGAGTTTGCAACTGAAAAGAAACTTTGTGTTCCCAACAAGCTAGTTGAAGGACGGCTTTCACACACAATTATCTCTCAGAACTGAGCAAGTGGAGAGACGTTCGTTCATCTAGAACCAAGGGAACGGGTTGCAGGAGACACTTTTTCTCTGCTTTCTCAGTCTGTTCCTAGTGCCGGTTTGAAGTTCCTGCAGTTTTCACTGTAAAAACGAGTTGGAGCTTGTACCTCCCCATATATATGTATGGAATGGAGTTTGCAACTGAAAAGAAACTTTGTGTTCCCAAGAAGCTAGTTGAAGGACGGCTTTCACACACACATATCTCTCAGAACAGAGCAATTGGATAGACGTTCGTTCATTTAGCACCAAGGGAACGGGTTGCAGGAGACACTTTTTCTCGGCTTTCTCAGTCTGTTTCCTAGTGCCGGTTTGAAGTTCCTGCAGTTTTCACTGTAAACACGATTTGGAGCTTCTTCCTCACCATATATATGTATGGAATGGAGTTTGTAACTGAAAAGAAACTTTGTGTTCCCAACAAGCTAGGTGAAGGACGGCTTTCACACACACTTATCTCTCAGAACTGAGCAAGTGGAGAGACGTTCGTTCATCTAGCACCAATGGAACGGGTTGCAGGAGACACTTTTTCTCTGCTTTCTCAGTCTGTTTCCTAGTGCCGGTTGGAAGTTCCTGCAGTTTTCACTGTAAAACCGAGTTGGAGCTTCTACCTCCCCATATATATGTATGGAATGGAGTTTGTAACTGAAAAGAAACTTTGTGTTCCCAACAAGCTAGGTGAAGGACGGCTTTCACACACACTTATCTCTCAGAACTGAGCAAGTGGAGAGACGTTCGTTCATCTAGCACCAAGGGAACGGGTTGCAGGAGACACTTTTTCTCTGCTATCTCAGTCTGTTTCCTAGTGCCGGTTTGAAGTTCCTGCAGTTTTCACTGTCAAACCGAGTTGGAGCTTCTACCTCCCCATATATATGTATGGAATGGAGTTTGCAACTTAAAAGAAACTTTGTGTTCCCAACAAGCTAGGTGAAGGACGGCTTTCACACACACTTATCTCTCAGAACTGAGCAAGTGGAGAGACGTTCGTTCATCTAGCACCAAGGGAACGGGTTGCAGGAGACACTTTTTCTCTGCTTCCTCAGTCTGTTTCCTAGTGCCGGTTTGAAGTTCCTGCATTTTTCACTGTAAAACCGATTTGGAGCTAGTACCTCCCCATATATATGTATGGAATGGAGTTTGCAACTGAAAAGAAACTTTGTGTTCCCAATAAGCTAGGTGAAGGACGGCTTTCACACACACTTATCTCTCAGAACTGAGCAAGTGTAGAGACGTTCGTTCATCTAGCACCAAGGGAACGGTTTGCAGGAGACACTTTTTCTCTGCTTCCTCAGGCTGTTTCCTAGTGCCGGTTTGAAGTTCCTGCAGTTTTCACTTTAAAACCGAGTTGGAGCTAGTAACTCCCCATATATATGTATGGAATGGAGTTTGCAACTGAAAAGAAACTTTGTGTTCCCAACAAGCTAGGTGAAGGACGGCTTTCACACACACTTTTCTCTCAGAACTGAGCAAGTGGAGAGACGTTCCTTCATCTAGCACCGATGGAACGGGTTGCAGGCGACACTTTTCTCTGCTTTCTCAGGCTGTTTCCTAGTGCGGGTTTGATGTTCCTGCAGTTTTGACTGTCAAACAGATTTGGAGCTAGTACCTCCCCATATATATGTATGGAATGGTGTTTGCAACTGAAAAGAAACTTTGTGTTCCCAACAAGCTAGGTGAAGGACGGCTTTCACACACACTTATCTCTCAGAACTGAGCAAGTGGAGAGACGTTTGTTCATCTAGCACCAAAGGAACGGGTTGCTGGAGACACTTTTTCTCTGCTTTCTCAGTCTGTTTCCTAGTGCCGGTTTGAAGTTCCTGCAGTTTTCACTGTAAAACCGAGTTGGAGCTTCTACCTCCCCATATATATGTATGGAATGGAGTTTGCAACTGAAAAGAAACTTTGTGTTCCCAACAAGCTAGGTGAAGTGCGGCTTTCACACACACTTATCTCTCAGAACTGAGCAAGTGGAGAGACGTTCGTTCATCTAGCACCAAGGGAACGGGTTGCAGGAGACACTTTTTCTCTGCTTTCTCAGTCTGTTTCCTAGTGCCGGTTGGAAGTTCCTGCAGTTTTCACTGTAAAAACGAGTTGGAGCTAGTACCTCCCCATATATATGTATGGAATGGAGTTTGCAACTGAAAAGAAACTTTGTGTTCCAAACAAGCTAGTTGAAGGACGGCTTTCACACACACTTATCTCTCAGAACAGAGCAATTGGAGAGACGTTCGTTCATCTAGCACCAAGGGAACGGGTTGCAGGAGACACTTTTTCTCTGCTTTCTCAGGCTGTTTCCTAGTGCCGGTTTGAAGTTCCTGCAGTTTTGACTGTCAAACAGATTTGGAGCTAGTACCTCCCCATATATATGTATGGAATGGAGTTTGCAACTGAAAAGAAACTTTGTGTTCCCAACAAGCTAGGTGAAGAACGGCTTTCTCACACATTTATCTCTCAGAACTGAGCAAGTGGAGAGACGTTCGTTCATCTAGCACCAAGGGAACGGGTTGCAGGAGACACTTATTCTCTGCTTCCTCAGTCTGTTTCCTAGTGCCCGTTTCAAGTTCCTGCAGTTTTCACTGTAAATCCGAGTTGGAGCTTGTACCTCCCCATATATATGTATGGAATGGAGTTTGCAACTGAAAAGAAACTTTGTGTTCCCAATAAGCTAGGTGAAGGACGGCTTTCACACACACTTATCTCTCAGAACTGAGCAAGTGTAGAGACGTTCTTTCATCTAGCACCAAGGGAACGGTTTGCAGGAGACACTTTTTCTCTGCTTCCTCAGTCTGTTTCCTAGTGCCATTTGAAGTTCCTGCAGTTTTCACTTTAAAACCGTGTTGGAGCTAGTAACTCCCCATATATATGTATGGAATGGAGTTTGCAACTGAAAAGAAACTTTGTGTTCCCAACAAGCTAGGTGAAGGACGGCTTTCACACACACTTTTCTCTCAGAACTGAGCAAGTGGAGAGACGTTCCTTCATCTAGCACCAATGGAACGGGTTGCAGGCGACACTTTTCTCTGATTTCTCAGGCTGTTTCCTAGTGCGGGTTTGATGTTCCTGCAGTTTTCACTGTAAAACCGAGTTGGAGCTTCTACCTCCCCATATATATGTATGGAATGGAGTTTGCAACTGAAAAGAAACTTTGTGTTCCCAACAAGCTAGGTGAAGTGCGGCTTTCACACACACTTATCTCTCAGAACTGAGCAAGTGGAGAGACGTTCGTTCATCTAGCACCAAGGGAACGGGTTGCAGGAGACACTTTTTCTCTGCTTTCTCAGTCTGTTTCCTAGTGCCGGTTGGAAGTTCCTGCAGTTTTCACTGTAAAAACGAGTTGGAGCTAGTACCTCCCCATATATATGTATGGAATGGAGTTTGCAACTGAAAAGAAACTTTGTGTTCCAAACAAGCTAGTTGAAGGACGGCTTTCACACACACTTATCTCTCAGAACAGAGCAATTGGAGAGACGTTCGTTCATCTAGCACCAAGGGAACGGGTTGCAGGAGACACTTTTTCTCTGCTTTCTCAGTCTGTTTCCTAGTGCCGGTTTGAAGTTCCTGCAGTTTTGACTGTCAAACAGATTTGGAGCTAGTACCTCCCCATATATATGTATGGAATGGAGTTTGCAACTGAAAAGAAACTTTGTGTTCCCAACAAGCTAGGTGAAGGACGGCTTTCTCAAACATTTATCTCTCAGAACTGAGCAAGTGGAGAGACGTTCGTTCATCTAGCACCAAGGGAACGGGTTGCAGGAGACACTTATTCTCTGCTTCCTCAGTCTGTTTCCTAGTGCCCGTTTCAAGTTCCTGCAGTTTTCACTGTAAAACCGAGTTGGAGCTTGTACCTCCCTATATATATGTATGGAATGGAGTTTGCAACTGAAAAGAAACTTTGTGTTCCCAAGAAGCTAGGTGAAGGACGGCTTTCACACACACTTATCTCTCAGAACTGAGCAAGTGTAGAGACGTTCGTTCATCTAGCACCAAGGGAACGGTTTGCAGGAGACACTTTTTCCCTGCTTCCTCAGTCTGTTTCCTAGTGCCGGTTTGAAGTTCCTGCATTTTTCACTTTAAAACCGAGTTGGAGCTAGTACCTCCCCATATATATGTATGGAATGGAGTTTGCAACTGAAAAGAAATTTTGTGTTCCCAACAAGCTAGGTGAAGGACGGCTTTCACACACACTTATCTCTCAGAACTGAGCAAGTGGAGAGACGTTCGTTCATCTAGCACCAAGGGAACGGGTTGCAGGAGACACTTTTTCTCTGCTTCCTCAGTCTGTTTCCTAGTGCCGGTTTGATGTTCCTGCAGTTTTCACTGTAAAACCGATTTGGAGCTTGTACATCCCCATATATATGTATGGAATGGAGTTTGCAACTGAAAAGAAACTTTGTGTTCCCAAAAAGCTAGGTGAAGGACGGCTTTCACACACACTTATCTCTCAGAACTGAGCAAGTGGAGAGACGTTCGTTCATCTAGCAACAAGGGAACGGGTTGCAGGATACACTTTTCTCTGCTATCTCAGTCTGTTTCCTAGTGCCGGTTTGAAGTTCCTGCAGTTTTCACTGTCAAACCGAGTTGGAGCTTCTACCTCCCCATATATATGTATGGAATGGAGTTTGCAACTGAAAAGAAACTATGTGTTCCCAACAAGCTAGGTGAAGGACGGCTTTCACACACACATATCTCTCAGAACTGAGCAAGTGGAGAGACGTTCGTTCATCTAGCACCAAGGGAACGGGTTGCAGGAGACACGTTTTCTCTGCTTTCTCAGTCTGTTTCCTAGTGCCGGTTTGAAGTTCCTGCAGTTTTCACTGTAAAACCGAGTTGGAGCTTGTACCTCCCCATATATATGTATGGAATGGAGTTTGCAACTTAAAAGATACTTTGTGTTCCCAACAAGCTACGTGAAGGACGGCTTTCACACACACTTATCTCTCAGAACTGAGCAAGTGGAGAGACGTTCGTTCATCTAGCACCAAGGGAACGTGTTGCAGGAGACACTTTTTCTCTGCTTTCTCAGTCTGTTTCCTAGTGCCGGTTTGAAGTTCCTGCAGTTTTCACTGTAAAACAGATTTGGAGCTAGTATCTCCCGCTATATATGTATGGAATGGAGTTTGCAACTGAAAAGAAACTTTGTGTTCCCAACAAGCTAGGTGAAGTACGGCTTTCACACACACTTATCTCTCAGAACTGAGCAAGTGGAGAGACGTTCGTTCATCTAGCACCAAGGGAACGGGTTGCAGGAGACTCTTTTTCTCTACTTCCTCAGTCTGTTTCCTAGTGCCGGTTTGAAGTTCCTGCAGTTTTCACTGTAAAACCGTGTTCGAGCTAGTACCTCACCATATATATGTATGGAATGGAGTTTGCAACTGAAAAGAAACATTGTGTTCCCAACAAGCTAGGTGAAGGACGGCTTTCACACACACTTATCTCTCAGAACTGAGCAAGTGGAGAGACGTTCGTTCATCTAGCACCAAGGGAACGGGTTGCAGGAGACACTTTTTCTCTGCTTTCTCAGGCTGTTTCCTAGTGCCGGTTTGAAGTTCCTGCAGTTTTCACAGTCAAACCGAGTTGGAGCTTGTACCTCCCCATATATATGTATGGAATGGAGTTTGCAACTGAAAAGAAACTTTGTGTTCCCAACAAGCTAGGTGAAGGACGGCTTTCACACACACTTATCTCTCAGAACAGAGCAAGTGGAGAGACGTTCGTTCATCTAGCACCAAGGGAACGGGTTGCAGGAGACACTTTTTCTCTGCTTTCTCAGTCTGTTTCCTAGTGCCGGTTTGAAGTTCCTGCAGTTTTCACTGTAAAACCGAGTTGGAGCTAGTACCTCCCCATATATATGTATGGAATGGAGTTTGCAACTGAAAAGTAACTTTGTGTTCCCAACAAGCTAGGTGAAGGACGGCTTTCACACACACCTATCTCTCAGAACTGAGCAAGTGGAGAGACGTTCGTTCATATAGCACCGAGGGAACGGGATGCAAGAGACACTTTTTCTCTGCTTTCTCAGTCTGTTTCCTAGTGCCGGTTTGAAGTTCCTGCAGTTTTCACTGTCAAACCGAGTTGGAGCTTGTACCTCCCCATATATATGTATGGAATGGAGTTTGCAACTGAAAAGAAACTTTGTGTTCCCAACAAGCTAGGTGAAGGACGGCTTTCACACACACTTATCTCTCAGAACTGAGCAAGTGGAGAGACGTTCGTTCATCTAGCACCAAGGGAACGGGTTGCAGGAGACACTATTTCTCGGCATTCTCAGTCTGTTTCCTAGTGCCGGTTTGAAGTTCCTGCAGTTTTCACTGTAAAACCAAGTTGGAGCTTGTACCTCCCCATATATATGTATGGAATGGAGTTTGCAACTGAAAAGAAACTTTGTGTTATCAGGAAGCTAGGTGAAGGACGGCTTTCACACACACATATCTCTCAGAACAGAGCAAGTGGAGAGACGATCGTTCTTCTAGCACCAAGGGAACGGGTTGCAGGAGACACTTTTTCTCTGCTTTCTCAGTCTGTTTCCTAGTGCCGGTTTGAAGTTCCTGCAGTTTTCACTGTCAAACCGAGTTGGAGCTTGTACCTCCCCATATATATGTACGGAATGGAGTTTGCAACTGAAAAGAAACTTTGTGTTCCCAACAAGGTTTGTGAAGGACGGCTTTCACACACACTTATCTCTCAGAACTGAGGAAGCGGAGAGACGTTCGTTCATCTAGAACCAAGGGAACGGGTTGCAGGAGACACTTTTTCTCTGCATTCTCAGTCTGTTTCCTAGTGCCGGTTTGAAGTTCCTGCAGTTTTCACTGTAAAACCGAGTTGGAGTAGTACCTCCCCATATATATGTATGGAATGGAGTATGCAACTGAAAAGAAACTTTGTGTTCCCAACAAGCTAGGTGAAGGGCGGCTTTCACACACACCTATCTCTCAGAACTTAGCAAGTGGAGAGACGTTCGTTCATATAGAACCAAGGGAACGGGTTGCAAGAGACACTTTTTCTCTGCTTTCTCAGTCTGTTTCCTAGTGCCGGTTTGAAGTTCCTGCAGTTTTCACTGTAAAAACGAGTTGGAGCTAGTACCTCCCCATATATATGTATGGAATGGAGTTTGCAACTGAAAAGAAACTTTGTGTTCCCAACAAGCTAGGTGAAGGACGGCTTTCACACACACTTATCTCTCAAAACTGAGCAATTGGAGAGACGTTCGTTCATCTAGCACCAAGGGAACGGGTTGCAGGAGATACTTTTTCTCTGCTTTCTCAGTCTGTTTCCTAGTGCCGGTTTGAAGTTCCTGCAGATTTCACTGTAAAACCGAGTTGGAGCTAGTACCTCCCCATATATATGTATGGAATGGAGTTTGCAACTGAAAAGAAACTTTGTGTTCCCAACAAGCTAGGTGAAGGACGGCTTTCACACACACTTATCTCTCAGAACTGAGCAAGTGGAGAGACGTTCGTTCATCTAGCACCAAGGGAACGGGTTGCAGGAGACACTTTTTCTCTGCTTTCTCAGGCTGTTTCCTAGTGCCGGTTTGAAGTTCCTGCAGTTTTCACAGTCAAACCGAGTTGGAGCTTGTACCTCCCCATATATATGTATGGAATGGAGTTTGCAACTGAAAAGAAACTTTGTGTTCCCAACAAGCTAGGTGAAGGACGGCTTTCACACACACTTATCTCTCAGAACAGAGCAAGTGGAGAGACGTTCGTTCATCTAGCACCAAGGGAACGGGTTGAAGGAGACACTTTTTCTCTGCTTTCTCAGTCTGTTTCCTAGTGCCGGTTTGAAGTTCCTGCAGTTTTCACTGTAAAACCGAGTTGGAGCTAGTACCTCCCCATATATATGTATGGAATGGAGTTTGCAACTGAAAAGTAACTTTGTGTTCCCAACAAGCTAGGTGAAGGACGGCTTTCACACACACCTATCTCTCAGAACTGAGCAAGTGGAGAGACGTTCGTTCATATAGCACCAAGGGAACGGGATGCAAGAGATACTTTTTCTCTGCTTTCTCAGTCTGTTTCCTAGTGCCGGTTTGAAGTTCCTGCAGTTTTCACTGTCAAACCGAGTTGGAGCTAGTACCTCCCCATATATAAGTATGGAATGGAGTTTGCAACTGAAAAGAAACTTTGTGTTCCCAACAAGCTAGGTGAAGGACGGCTTTCACACACAATTATCTCTCAGAACTGAGCAAGTGGAGAGACGTTCGTTCATCTAGCACCAAGGGAACGGGTTGCAGGAGACACTATTTCTCGGCATTCTCAGTCTGTTTCCTAGTGCCGGTTTGAAGTTCCTGCAGTTTTCACTGTAAAACCAAGTTGGAGCTTGTACCTCCCCATATATATGTATGGAATGGAGTTTGCAACTGAAAAGAAACTTTGTGTTACCAGGAAGCTAGGTGAAGGACGGCTTTCACACACACATATCTCTCAGAACAGAGCAAGTGGAGAGACGATCGTTCTTCTAGCACCAAGGGAACGGGTTGCAGGAGACACTTTTTCTCTGCTTTCTCAGTCTGTTTCCTAGTGCCGGTTTGAAGTTCCTGCAGTTTTCACTGTCAAACCGAGTTGGAGCTTGTACCTCCCCATATATATGTACGGAATGGAGTTTGCAACTGAAAAGAAACTTTGTGTTCCCAACAAGCTTTGTGAAGGACGGCTTTCACACACACTTATCTCTCAGAACTGAGGAAGCGGAGAGACGTTCGTTCATCTAGAACCAAGGGAACGGGTTGCAGGAGACACTTTTTCTCTGCATTCTCAGTCTGTTTCCTAGTGCCGGTTTGAAGTTCCTGCAGTTTTCACTGTAAAACCGAGTTGGAGCTAGTACCTCCCCATATATATGTATGGAATGGAGTATGCAACTGAAAAGAAACTTTGTGTTCCCAACAAGCTAGGTGAAGGGCGGCTTTCACACACACCTATCTCTCAGAACTTAGCAAGTGGAGAGACGTTCGTTCATATAGAACCAAGGGAACGGGTTGCAAGAGACACTTTTTCTCTGCTTTCTCAGTCTGTTTCCTAGTGCCGGTTTGAAGTTCCTGCAGTTTTCACTGTAAAACCGTGTTCGAGCTAGTACCTCACCATATATATGTATGGAATGGAGTTTGCAACTGAAAAGAAACATTGTGTTCCCAACAAGCTAGGTGAAGGTCGGCTTTCACACACACTTATCTCTCAGAACTGAGCAAGTGGAGAGACGTTCGTTCATCTAGCACCAAGGGAACGGGTTGCAGGGGACACTTTTTCTCTGCTTTCTCAGGCTGTTTCCTAGTGCCGGTTTGAAGTTCCTGCAGTTTTCACTGTAAAACCGAGTTGGAGCTAGTACCTCCCCATATATATGTATGGAATGGAGTTTGCAACTGAAAAGTAACTTTGTGTTCCCAACAAGCTAGGTGAAGGGCGGCTTTCACACACACCTATCTCTCAGAACTTAGCAAGTGGAGAGACGTTCGTTCATATAGAACCAAGGGAACGGGTTGCAAGAGACACTTTTTCTCTGCTTTCTCAGTCTGTTTCCTAGTGCCGGTTTGAAGTTCCTGCAGTTTTCACTGTAAAACCGTGTTCGAGCTAGTACCTCACAATATATATGTATGGAATGGAGTTTGCAACTGAAAAGAAACATTGTGTTCCCAACAAGCTAGGTGAAGGTCGGCTTTCACACACACTTATCTCTCAGAACTGAGCAAGTGGAGAGACGTTCGTTCATCTAGAACCAAGGGAACGGGTTGCAGGAGACACTTTTTCTCTGCTTTCTCAGGCTGTTTCCTAGTGCCGGTTTGAAGTTCCTGCAGTTTTCACAGTCAAACCGAGTTGGAGCTTGTACCTCCCCATATATATGTATGGAATGGAGTTTGCAACTGAAAAGAAACTTTGTGTTCCCAACAAGCTAGGTGAAGGACGGCTTTCACACACACTTATCTCTCAGAACAGAGCAAGTGGAGAGACGTTCGTTCATCTAGCACCAAGGGAACGGGTTGCAGGAGACACTTTTTCTCTGCTTTCTCAGTCTGTTTCCTAGTGCCGGTTTGAAGTTCCTGCAGTTTTCACTGTCAAACCGAGTTGGAGCTAGTACCTCCCCATATATATGTATGGAATGGAGTTTGCAACTGAAAAGAAACTTTGTGTTCCCAACAAGCTAGGTGAAGGACGGCTTTCACACACACTTATCTCTCAGAACTGAGCAAGTGGAGAGACGTTCGTTCATCTAGCACCAAGGGAACGGGTTGCAGGAGACACTATTTCTCGGCATTCTCAGTCTGTTTCCTAGTGCCGGTTTGAAGTTCCTGCAGTTTTCACTGTAAAACCAAGTTGGAGCTTGTACCTCCCCATATATATGTATGGAATGGAGTTTGCAACTGAAAAGAAACTTTGTGTTACCAGGAAGCTAGGTGAAGGACGGCTTTCACACACACATATCTCTCAGAACAGAGCAAGTGGAGAGACGATCGTTCTTCTAGCATCAAGGGAACGGGTTGCAGGAGACACTTTTTCTCTGCTTTCTCAGTCTGTTTCCTAGTGCCGGTTTGAAGTTCCTGCAGTTTTCACTGTCAAACCGAGTTGGAGCTTGTACCTCCCCATATATATGTACGGAATGGAGTTTGCAACTGAAAAGAAACTTTGTGTTCCCAACAAGCTTTGTGAAGGACGGCTTTCACACACACTTATCTCTCAGAACTGAGGAAGCGGAGAGACGTTCGTTCATCTAGAACCAAGGGAACGGGTTGCAGGAGACACTTTTTCTCTGCATTCTCAGTCTGTTTCCTAGTGCCGGTTTGAAGTTCCTGCAGTTTTCACTGTAAAACCGAGTTGGAGCTAGTACCTCCCCATATATATGTATGGAATGGAGTATGCAACTGAAAAGAAACTTTGTGTTCCCAACAAGCTAGGTGAAGGGCGGCTTTCACACACACCTATCTCTCAGAACTTAGCAAGTGGAGAGACGTTCGTTCATATAGAACCAAAGGAACGGGTTGTAAGAGACACTTTTTCTCTGCTTTCTCAGTCTGTTTCCTAGTGCCGGTTTGAAGTTCCTGCAGTTTTCACTGTAAAAACGAGTTGGAGCTAGTACCTCCCCATATATATGTATGGAATGGAGTTTGCAACTGAAAAGAAACTTTGTGTTCCCAACAAGCTAGGTGAAGGACGGCTTTCACACACACTTATCTCTCAAAACTGAGCAATTGGAGAGACGTTCGTTCATCTAGCACCAAGGGAACGGGTTGCAGGAGATACTTTTTCTCTGCTTTCTCAGTCTGTTTCCTAGTGCCGGTTTGAAGTTCCTGCAGATTTCACTGTAAAACCGAGTTGGAGCTAGTACCTCCCCATATATATGTATGGAATGGAGTTTGCAACTGAAAAGAAACTTTGTGTTCCCAACAAGCTAGGTGAAGGACGGCTTTCACACACACTTATCTCTCAGAACTGAGCAAGTGGAGAGACGTTCGTTCATCTAGCACCAAGGGAACGTGTTGCAGGAGACACTTTTTCTCTGCTTTCTCAGTCTGTTTCCTAGTGCCGGTTTGAAGTTCCTGCAGTTTTCACTGTAAAACAGATTTGGAGCTAGTATCTCCCGCTATATATGTATGGAATGGAGTTTGCAACTGAAAAGAAACTTTGTGTTCCCAACAAGCTAGGTGAAGGACGGCTTTCACACACACTTATCTCTCAGAACTGAGCAAGTGGAGAGACGTTCGTTCATCTAGCACCAAGGGAACGGGTTGCAGGAGACTCTTTTTCTCTACTTCCTCAGTCTGTTTCCTAGTGCCGGTTTGAAGTTCCTGCAGTTTTCACTGTAAAACCGTGTTCGAGCTAGTACCTCACCATATATATGTATGGAATGGAGTTTGCAACTGAAAAGAAACTTTGTGTTCCCAACAAGCTAGGTGAAGGACGGCTTTCACACACACTTATCTCTCAGAACTGAGCAAGTGGAGAGACGTTCGTTCATCTAGCACCAAGGGAACGGGTTGCAGGAGACACTTATTCTCTGCTTTCTCAGTCTGTTTCCTAGTGCCTGTTTGAAGTTCCTGCAGTTTTCACAGTCAAACCGAGTTGGAGCTTGTACCTCCCCATATATATGTATGGAATGGAGTTTGCAACTGAAAAGAAACTTTGTGTTCCCAACAAGCTAGGTGAAGGACGGCTTTCACACACACTTATCTCTCAGAACAGAGCAAGTGGAGAGACGTTCGTTCATCTAGCACCAAGGGAACGGGTTGCAGGAGACACTTTTTCTCTGCTTTCTCAGTCTGTTTCCTAGTGCCGGTTTGAAGTTCCTGCAGTTTTCACTGTAAAACCGAGTTGGAGCTAGTACCTCCCCATATATATGTATGGAATGGAGTTTGCAACTGAAAAGTAACTTTGTGTTCCCAACAAGCTAGGTGAAAGACGGCTTTCACACACACCTATCTCTCAGAACTGAGCAAGTTGAGAGACGTTCGTTCATATAGCACCAAGGGAACGGGATGCAAGAGACACTTTTTCTCTGCTTTCTCAGTCTGTTTCCTAGTGCCGGTTTGAAGTTCCTGCAGTTTTCACTGTCAAACCGAGTTGGAGCTAGTACCTCCCCATATATATGTATGGAATGGAGTTTGCAACTGAAAAGAAACTTTGTGTTCCCAACAAGCTAGGTGAAGGACGGCTTTCACACACACTTATCTCTCAGAACTGAGCAAGTGGAGAGACGTTCGTTCATCTAGCACCAAGGGAACGGGTTGCAGGAGACACTATTTCTCGGCATTCTCAGTCTGTTTCCTAGTGCCGGTTTGAAGTTCCTGCAGTTTTCACTGTAAAACCAAGTTGGAGCTTGTACCTCCCCATATATATGTATGGAATGGAGTTTGCAACTGAAAAGAAACTTTGTGTTACCAGGAAGCTAGGTGAAGGACGGCTTTCACACACACATATCTCTCAGAACAGAGCAAGTGGAGAGACGATCGTTCTTCTAGCACCAAGGGAACGGGTTGCAGGAGACACTTTTTCTCTGCTTTCTCAGTCTGTTTCCTAGTGCCGGTTTGAAGTTCCTGCAGTTTTCACTGTCAAACCGAGTTGGAGCTTGTACCTCCCCATATATATGTACGGAATGGAGTTTGCAACTGAAAAGAAACTTTGTGTTCCCAACAAGCTTTGTGAAGGACGGCTTTCACACACACTTATCTCTCAGAACTGAGGAAGCGGAGAGACGTTCGTTCATCTAGAACCAAGGGAACGGGTTGCAGGAGACACTTTTTCTCTGCATTCTCAGTCTGTTTCCTAGTGCCGGTTTGAAGTTCCTGCAGTTTTCACTGTAAAACCGAGTTGGAGCTAGTACCTCCCCATATATATGTATGGAATGGAGTATGCAACTGAAAAGAAACTTTGTGTTCCCAACAAGCTAGGTGAAGGGCGGCTTTCACACACACCTATCTCTCAGAACTTAGCAAGTGGAGAGACGTTCGTTCATATAGAACCAAGGGAACGGGTTGCAAGAGACACTTTTTCTCTGCTTTCTCAGTCTGTTTCCTAGTGCCGGTTTGAAGTTCCTGCAGTTTTCACTGTAAAAACGAGTTGGAGCTAGTACCTCCCCATATATATGTATGGAATGGAGTTTGCAACTGAAAAGAAACTTTGTGTTCCCAACAAGCTAGGTGAAGGACGGCTTTCACACACACTTATCTCTCAAAACTGAGCAATTGGAGAGACGTTCGTTCATCTAGCACCAAGGGAACGGGTTGCAGGAGATACTTTTTCTCTGCTTTCTCAGTCTGTTTCCTAGTGCCGGTTTGAAGTTCCTGCAGATTTCACTGTAAAACCGAGTTAGGGCTAGTACCTCCCCATATATATGTATGGAATGGAGTTTGCAACTGAAAAGAAACTTTGTGTTCCCAACAAGCTAGGTGAAGGACGGCTTTCACACACACTTATCTCTCAGAACTGAGCAAGTGGAGAGACGTTCGTTCATCTAGCACCAAGGGAACGGGTTGCAGGAGACACTTTTTCTCTGCTTTCTCAGGCTGTTTCCTAGTGCCGGTTTGAAGTTCCTGCAGTTTTCACAGTCAAACCGAGTTGGAGCTTGTACCTCCCCATATATATGTATGGAATGGAGTTTGCAACTGAAAAGAAACTTTGTGTTCCCAACAAGCTAGGTGAAGGACGGCTTTCACACACACTTATCTCTCAGAACAGAGCAAGTGCAGAGACGTTCGTTCATCTAGCACCAAGGGAACGGGTTGCAGGAGACACTTTTTCTCTGCTTTCTCAGTCTGTTTCCTAGTGCCGGTTTGAAGTTCCTGCAGTTTTCACTGTAAAACCGAGTTGGAGCTAGTACCTCCCCATATATATGTATGGAATGGAGTTTGCAACTGAAAAGTAACTTTGTGTTCCCAACAAGCTAGGTGAAGGACGGCTTTCACACACACCTATCTCTCAGAACTGAGCAAGTGGAGAGACGTTCGTTCATATAGCACCAAGGGAACGGGATGCAAGAGACACTTTTTCTCTGCTTTCTCAGTCTGTTTCCTAGTGCCGGTTTGAAGTTCCTGCAGTTTTCACTGTCAAACCGAGTTGGAGCTAGTACCTCCCCATATATATGTATGGAATGGAGTTTGCAACTGAAAAGAAACTTTGTGTTCCCAACAAGCTAGGTGAAGGACGGCTTTCACACACACTTATCTCTCAGAACTGAGCAAGTGGAGAGACGTTCGTTCATCTAGCACCAAGGGAACGGGTTGCAGGAGACACTATTTCTCGGCATTCTCAGTCTGTTTCCTAGTGCCGGTTTGAAGTTCCTGCAGTTTTCACTGTAAAACCAAGTTGGAGCTTGTACCTCCCCATATATATGTATGGAATGGAGTTTGCAACTGAAAAGAAACTTTGTGTTACCAGGAAGCTAGGTGAAGGACGGCTTTCACACACACATATCTCTCAGAACAGAGCAAGTGGAGAGACGATCGTTCTTCTAGCACCAAGGGAACGGGTTGCAGGAGACACTTTTTCTCTGCTTTCTCAGGCTGTTTCCTAGTGCCGGTTTGAAGTTCCTGCAGTTTTCACTGTCAAACCGAGTTGGAGCTTGTACCTCCCCATATATATGTACGGAATGGAGTTTGCAACTGAAAAGAAACTTTGTGTTCCCAACAAGCTAGGTGAAGGACGGCTTTCACACACACTTATCTCTCAGAACTGAGCAAGTGGAGAGACGTTCGTTCATCTAGCACCAATGGAACGGGTTGCAGGAGACACTTTTTCTCTGCTCTCTCAGTCTGTTTCCTAGTGCCGGTTTGAAGTTCCTGCAGTTTTCACTGTAAAACCGAGTTGGAGCTAGTACCACCCCATTTATATGTATGGAATGGAGTTTGCAACTGAAAAGAAACTTTGTGTTCCCAACAAGCTAGGTGAAGGACGGCTTTCACACACACCTATCTCTCAGAACTGAGCAAGTGGAGAGACGTTCGTTCATCTAGCACCAAGGGAACGGGTTGAAGGAGACACTTTTTCTCTGCTTTCTCAGTCTGTTTCCTAGTGCCGGTTTGAAGTTCCTGCAGTTTTCACTGTCAAACCGAGTTGGAGCTAGTACCTCCCCATATATATGTATGGAATGGAGTTTGCAACTGAAAAGAAACTTTGTGTTCCCAACAAGCTAGGTGAAGGACGGCTTTCACACACACTTATCTCTCAGAACTGAGCAAGTGGAGAGACGTTCGTTCATCTAGCACCAAGGGAACGGGTTGCAGGAGACACTATTTCTCGGCATTCTCAGTCTGTTTCCTAGTGCCGGTTTGAAGTTCCTGCAGTTTTCACTGTAAAACCAAGTTGGAGCTTGTACCTCCCCATATATATGTATGGAATGGAGTTTGCAACTGAAAAGAAACTTTGTGTTACCAGGAAGCTAGGTGAAGGACGGCTTTCACACACACATATCTCTCAGAACAGAGCAAGTGGAGAGACGATCGTTCTTCTAGCACCAAGGGAACGGGTTGCAGGAGACACTTTTTCTCTGCTTTCTCAGGCTGTTTCCTAGTGCCGGTTTGAAGTTCCTGCAGTTTTCACTGTCAAACCGAGTTGGAGCTTGTACCTCCCCATATATATGTACGGAATGGAGTTTGCAACTGAAAAGAAACTTTGTGTTCCCAACAAGCTAGGTGAAGGACGGCTTTCACACACACTTATCTCTCAGAACTGAGCAAGTGGAGAGACGTTCGTTCATCTAGCACCAATGGAACGGGTTGCAGGAGACACTTTTTCTCTGCTCTCTCAGTCTGTTTCCTAGTGCCGGTTTGAAGTTCCTGCAGTTTTCACTGTAAAACCGAGTTGGAGCTAGTACCACCCCATTTATATGTATGGAATGGAGTTTGCAACTGAAAAGAAACTTTGTGTTCCCAACAAGCTAGGTGAAGGACGGCTTTCACACACACCTATCTCTCAGAACTGAGCAAGTGGAGAGACGTTCGTTCATCTAGCACCAAGGGAACGGGTTGAAGGAGACACTTTTTCTCTGCTTTCTCAGTCTGTTTCCTAGTGCCGGTTTGAAGTTTCTGCAGTTTTCACTGTAAAACCGAGTTGGAGCTAGTACCTCCCCATATATATGTATGGAATGGAGTTTGCAACTGAAAAGTAACTTTGTGTTCCCAACAAGCTAGGTGAAGGACGGCTTTCACACACACATATCTCTCAGAACTGAGCAAGTGGAGAGACGTTCGTTCATATAGCACCAAGGGAACGGGATGCAAGAGACACTTTTTCTCTGCTTTCTCAGTCTGTTTCCTAGTGCCGGTTTGAAGTTCCTGCAGTTTTCACTGTCAAACCGAGTTGGAGCTAGTACCTCCCCATATATATGTATGGAATGGAGTTTGCAACTGAAAAGAAACTTTGTGTTCCCAACAAGCTAGGTGAAGGACGGCTTTCACACACACTTATCTCTCAGAACTGAGCAAGTGGAGAGACGTTCGTTCATCTAGCACCAAGGGAACGGGTTGCAGGAGACACTATTTCTCGGCATTCTCAGTCTGTTTCCTAGTGCCGGTTTGAAGTTCCTGCAGTTTTCACTGTAAAACCAAGTTGGAGCTTGTACCTCCCCATATATATGTATGGAATGGAGTTTGCAACTGAAAAGAAACTTTGTGTTACCAGGAAGCTAGGTGAAGGACGGCTTTCACACACACATATCTCTCAGAACAGAGCAAGTGGAGAGACGATCGTTCTTCTAGCACCAAGGGAACGGGTTGCAGGAGACACTTTTTCTCTGCTTTCTCAGTCTGTTTCCTAGTGCCGGTTTGAAGTTCCTGCAGTTTTCACTGTCAAACCGAGTTGGAGCTTGTACCTCCCCATATATATGTACGGAATGGAGTTTGCAACTGAAAAGAAACTTTGTGTTCCCAACAAGCTAGGTGAAGGACGGCTTTCACACACACTTATCTCTCAGAACTGAGCAAGTGGAGAGACGTTCGTTCATCTAGCACCAATGGAACGGGTTGCAGGAGACACTTTTTCTCTGCTCTCTCAGTCTGTTTCCTAGTGCCGGTTTGAAGTTCCTGCAGTTTTCACTGTAAAACCGAGTTGGAGCTAGTACCACCCCATTTATATGTATGGAATGGAGTTTGCAACTGAAAAGAAACTTTGTGTTCCCAACAAGCTAGGTGAAGGACGGCTTTCACACACACCTATCTCTCAGAAGTGAGCAAGTGGAGAGACGTTCGTTCATCTAGCACCAAGGGAACGGGTTGCAAGAGACACTTTTTCTCTGCTTTCTCAGTCTGTTTCCTAGTGCCGGTTTGAAGTTTCTGCAGTTTTCACTGTAAAACCGAGTTGGAGCTAGTACCTCCCCATATATATGTATGGAATGGAGTTTGCAACTGAAAAGAAACTTTGTGTTCCCAACAAGCTAGGTGAAGGACGGCTTTCACACACACCTATCTCTCAGAACTGAGCAAGTGGAGAGACGTTCGTTCATCTAGCACCAAGGGAACGGGTTGCAGGAGACACTTTTTCTCTGCTTTCTCAGTCTGTTTCCTAGTGCCGGTTTGAAGTTCCTGCAGTTTTCACTGTCACACCGATTTGGAGCTAGTACCTCCCCATATATATGTATGGAATGGAGTTTGCAACTGAAAAGAAACTTTGTGTTCCCAACAAGCTAAGTGTAGGACGGCTTTCACACACACTTATCTCTCAGAACTGAGCAAGTGGAGAGACGTTCGTTCATCTAGCACCAAGGGAACGGGTTGCATGAGACACTTTTTCTCTGCTTTCTCAGTCTGTTTCCTAGTGCCGGTTTGAAGTTCCTGCAGTTTTCACTGTCAAACCGAGTTGGAGCTAGTACCTCCCCATATATATGTATGGAATGGAGTTTGCAACTGAAAAGAAACTTTGTGTTCCCAACAAGCTAAGTGTAGGACGGCTTTCACACACACTTATCTCTCAGAACGGAGCAAGTGGAGAGACGTTCGTTCATCTAGCACCAAGGGAACGGGTTGCAGGAGACCCTTTTTCTCTGCTTTCTCAGTCTGTTTCCTAGTGCCGGTTTGAAGTTCCTGCAGTTTTCACTGTAAAATCGAGTTGGAGCTAGTACCTCCCCATATATATGTATGGAATGGAGTTTGCAACTGAAAAGAAACTTTGTGTTCCCAACAAGCTAGTTGAAGGACGGCTTTCACACACAATTATCTCTCAGAACTGAGCAAGTGGAGAGACGTTCGTTCATCTAGAACCAAGGGAACGGGTTGCAGGAGACACTTTTTCTCTGCTTTCTCAGTCTTTTCCTAGTGCCGGTTTGAAGTTCCTGCAGTTTTCACTGTAAAAACGAGTTGGAGCTTGTACCTCCCCATATATATGTATGGAATGGAGTTTGCAACTGAAAAGAAACTTTGTGTTCCCAGGAAGCTAGTTGAAGGACGGCTTTCACACACACATATCTCTCAGAACAGAGCAATTGGATAGACGTTCGTTCATTTAGCACCAAGGGAACGGGTTGCAGGAGACACTTTTTCTCGGCTTTCTCAGTCTGTTTCCTAGTGCCGGTTTGAAGTTCCTGCAGTTTTCACTGTAAACACGATTTGGAGCTTCTACCTCACCATATATATGTATGGAATGGAGTTTGTAACTGAAAAGAAACTTTGTGTTCCCAACAAGCTAGGTGAAGGACGGCTTTCACACACACTTATCTCTCAGAACTGAGCAAGTGGAGAGACGTTCGTTCATCTAGCACCAAGGGAACGGGTTGCAGGAGACACTTTTTCTCTGCTTTCTCAGTCTGTTTCCTAGTGCCGGTTTGAAGTTCCTGCAGTTTTCACTGTAAAACCGAGTTGGAGCTTCTACCTCCCCATATATATGTATGGAATGGAGTTTGTAACTGAAAAGAAACTTTGTGTTCCCAACAAGCTAGGTGAAGGACGGCTTTCACACACACTTATCTCTCAGAACTGAGCAAGTGGAGAGACGTTCGTTCATCTAGCACCAAGGGAACGGGTTGCAGGAGACACTTTTTCTCTGCTATCTCAGTCTGTTTCCTAGTGCCGGTTTGAAGTTCCTGCAGTTTTCACTGTCAAACCGAGTTGGAGCTTCTACCTCCCCATATATATGTATGGAATGGAGTTTGCAACTTAAAAGAAACTTTGTGTTCCCAACAAGCTAGGTGAAGGACGGCTTTCACACACACTTATCTCTCAGAACTGAGCAAGTGGAGAGACGTTCGTTCATCTAGCACCAAGGGAACGGTTTGCAGGAGACACTTTTTCTCTGCTTCCTCAGTCTGTTTCCTAGTGCCGGTTTGAAGTTCCTGCAGTTTTCACTGTAAAACCGAGTTGGAGCTAGTACCTCCCCATATATATGTATGGAATGGAGTTTGCAACTGAAAAGAAACTTTGTGTTCCCAATAAGCTAGGTGAAGGACGGCTTTCACACACACTTATCTCTCAGAACTGAGCAAGTGTAGAGACGTTCGTTCATCTAGCACCAAGGGAACGGTTTGCAGGAGAAACTTTTTCTCTGCTTCCTCAGTCTGTTTCCTAGTGCCGGTTTGAAGTTCCTGCAGTTTTCACTTTAAAACCGAGTTGGAGCTAGTAACTCCCCATATATATGTATGGAATGGAGTTTGCAACTGAAAAGAAACTTTGTGTTCCCAACAAGCTAGGTGAAGGACGGCTTTCACACACACTTTTCTCTCAGAACTGAGCAAGTGGAGAGACGTTCCTTCATCTAGCACCGATGGAACGGGTTGCAGGCGACACTTTTCTCTGCTTTCTCAGGCTGTTTCCTAGTGCGGGTTTGATGTTCCTGCAGTTTTGACTGTCAAACAGATTTGGAGCTAGTACCTCCCCATATATATGTATGGAATGGAGTTTGCAACTGAAAAGAAACTTTGTGTTCCCAACAAGCTAGGTGAAGGACGGCTTTCACACACACTTATCTCTCAGAACTGAGCAAGTGGAGAGACGTTTGTTCATCTAGCACCAAAGGAACGGGTTGCTGGAGACACTTTTTCTCTGCTTTCTCAGTCTGTTTCCTAGTGCCGGTTTGATGTTCCTGCAGTTTTCACTGTAAAACCGAGTTGGAGCTTCTACCTCCCCATATATATGTATGGAATGGAGTTTGCAACTGAAAAGAAACTTTGTGTTCCCAACAAGCTAGGTGAAGTGCGGCTTTCACACACACTTATCTCTCAGAACTGAGCAAGTGGAGAGACTTTCGTTCATCTAGCACCAAGGGAACGGGTTGCAGGAGACACTTTTTCTCTGCTTTCTCAGTCTGTTTCCTAGTGCCGGTTGGAAGTTCCTGCAGTTTTCACTGTAAAAACGAGTTGGAGCTAGTACCTCCCCATATATATGTATGGAATGGAGTTTGCAACTGAAAAGAAACTTTGTGTTCCAAACAAGCTAGTTGAAGGACGGCTTTCACACACACTTATCTCTCAGAACAGAGCAATTGGAGAGACGTTCGTTCATCTAGCACCAAGGGAACGGGTTGCAGGAGACACTTTTTCTCTGCTTTCTCAGGCTGTTTCCTAGTGCCGGTTTGAAGTTCCTGCAGTTTTGACTGTCAAACAGATTTGGAGCTAGTACCTCCCCATATATATGTATGGAATGGAGTTTGCAACTGAAAAGAAACTTTGTGTTCCCAACAAGCTAGGTGAAGAACGGCTTTCTCACACATTTTTCTCTCAGAACTGAGCAAGTGGAGAGACGTTCGTTCATCTAGCACCAAGGGAACGGGTTGCAGGAGACACTTATTCTCTGCTTCCTCAGTCTGTTTCCTAGTGCCCGTTTCAAGTTCCTGCAGTTTTCACTGTAAAACCGAGTTGGAGCTTGTACCTCCCCATATATATGTATGGAATGGAGTTTGCAACTGAAAAGAAACTTTGTGTTCCCAATAAGCTAGGTGAAGGACGGCTTTCACACACACTTATCTCTCAGAACTGAGCAAGTGTAGAGACGTTCTTTCATCTAGCACCAAGGGAACGGTTTGCAGGAGACACTTTTTCTCTGCTTCCTTAGTCTGTTTCCTAGTGCCATTTGAAGTTCCTGCAGTTTTCACTTTAAAACCGTGTTGGAGCTAGTAACTCCCCATATATATGTATGGAATGGAGTTTGCAACTGAAAAGAAACTTTGTGTTCCCAACAAGCTAGGTGAAGGACGGCTTTCACACACACTTTTCTCTCAGAACTGAGCAAGTGGAGAGACGTTCCTTCATCTAGCACCAATGGAACGGGTTGCAGGCGACACTTTTCTCTGCTTTCTCAGGCTGTTTCCTAGTGCGGGTTTGATGTTCCTGCAGTTTTCACTGTAAAACCGAGTTGGAGCTTCTACCTCCCCATATATATGTATGGAATGGAGTTTGCAACTGAAAAGAAACTTTGTGTTCCCAACAAGCTAGGTGAAGTGCGGCTTTCACACACACTTATCTCTCAGAACTGAGCAAGTGGAGAGACGTTCGTTCATCTAGCACCAAGGGAACGGGTTGCAGGAGACACTTTTTCTCTGCTTTCTCATTCTGTTTCCTAGTGCCGGTTGGAAGTTCCTGCAGTTTTCACTGTAAAAACGAGTTGGAGCTAGTACCTCCCCATATATATGTATGGAATGGAGTTTGCAACTGAAAAGAAACTTTGTGTTCCAAACAAGCTAGTTGAAGGACGGCTTTCACACACACTTATCTCTCAGAACAGAGCAATTGGAGAGACGTTCGTTCATCTAGCACCAAGGGAACGGGTTGCAGGAGACACTTTTTCTCTGCTTTCTCAGGCTGTTTCCTAGTGCCGGTTTGAAGTTCCTGCAGTTTTGACTGTCAAACAGATTTGGAGCTAGTACCTCCCCATATATATGTATGGAATGGAGTTTGCAACTGAAAAGAAACTTTGTGTTCCCAACAATCTAGGTGAAGGACGGCTTTCTCACACATTTATCTCTCAGAACTGAGCAAGTGGAGAGACGTTCGTTCATCTAGCACCAAGGGAACGGGTTGCAGGAGACACTTATTCTCTGCTTCCTCAGTCTGTTTCCTAGTGCCCGTTTCAAGTTCCTGCAGTTTTCACTGTAAAACCGAGTTGGAGCTTGTACCTCCCCATATATATGTATGGAATGGAGTTTGCAACTGAAAAGAAACTTTGTGTTCCCAAGAAGCTAGGTGAAGGACGGCTTTCACACACACTTATCTCTCAGAACTGAGCAAGTGTAGAGACGTTCGTTCATCTAGCACCAAGGGAACGGTTTGCAGGAGACACTTTTTCCCTGCTTCCTCAGTCTGTTTCCTAGTGCCGGTTTGAAGTTCCTGCATTTTTCACTTTAAAACCGAGTTGGAGCTAGTACCTCCCCATATATATGTATGGAATGGAGTTTGCAACTGAAAAGAAATTTTGTGTTCCCAACAAGCTAGGTGAAGGACGGCTTTCACACACACTTATCTCTCAGAACTGAGCAAGTGGAGAGACGTTCGTTCATCTAGCACCAAGGGAACGGGTTGCAGGAGACACTTTTTCTCTGCTTCCTCAGTCTGTTTCCTAGTGCTGGTTTGATGTTCCTGCAGTTTTCACTGTAAAACCGATTTGGAGCTTGTACATCCCCATATATATGTATGGAATGGAGTTTGCAACTGAAAAGAAACTTTGTGTTCCCAACAAGCTAGGTGAAGGACGGCTTTCACACACACTTATCTCTCAGAACTGAGCAAGTGGAGAGACGTTCGTTCATCTAGCAACAAGGGAACGGGTTGCAGGATACACTTTTCTCTGCTATCTCAGTCTGTTTCCTAGTGCCGGTTTGAAGTTCCTGCAGTTTTCACTGTCAAACCGAGTTGGAGCTTCTACCTCCCCATATATATGTATGGAACGGAGTTTGCAACTGAAAAGAAACTATGTGTTCCCAACAAGATAGGTGAAGGACGGCTTTCACACACACTTATCTCTCAGAACTGAGCAAGTGGAGAGACGTTCGTTCATCTAGCACCAAGGGAACGGGTTGCAGGAGACACTTTTTCTCTGCTTTCTCAGTCTGTTTCCTAGTGCCGGTTTGAAGTTCCTGCAGTTTTCACTGTAAAACCGAGTTGGAGCTTGTACCTCCCCATATATATGTATGGAATGGAGTTTGCAACTTAAAAGAAACTTTGTGTTCCCAACAAGCTACGTGAAGGACGGCTTTCACACACACTTATCTCTCAGAACTGAGCAAGTGGAGAGACGTTCGTTCATCTAGCACCAAGGGAACGTGTTGCAGGAGACACTTTTTCTCTGCTTTCTCAGTCTGTTTCCTAGTGCCGGTTTGAAGTTCCTGCAGTTTTCACTGTAAAACTGATTTGGAGCTAGTATCTCCCGCTATATATGTATGGAATGGAGTTTGCAACTGAAAAGAAACTTTGTGTTTCCAACAAGCTAGGTGAAGGACGGCTTTCACACACACTTATCTCTCAGAACTGAGCAAGTGGAGAGACGTTCGTTCATCTAGCACCAAGGGAACGGGTTGCAGGAAACTCTTTTTCTCTACTTCCTCAGTCTGTTTCCTAGTGCCGGTATGAAGTTCCTGCAGTTTTCACTGTAAAACCGTGTTCGAGCTAGTACCTCACCATATATATGTATGGAATGGAGTTTGCAACTGAAAAGAAACATTGTGTTCCCAACAAGCTAGGTGAAGGACGGCTTTCACACACACTTATCTCTCAGAACTGAGCAAGTGGAGAGACGTTCGTTCATCTAGCACCAAGGGAACGGGTTGCAGGAGACACTTTTTCTCTGCTTTCTCAGGCTGTTTCCTAGTGCCGGTTTGAAGTTCCTGCAGTTTTCACAGTCAAACCGAGTTGGAGCTTGTACCTCCCCATATATATGTATGGAATGGAGTTTGCAACTGAAAAGAAACTTTGTGTTCCCAACAAGCTAGGTGAAGGACGGCTTTCACACACACTTATCTCTCAGAACTGAGCAAGTGGAGAGACGTTCGTTCATCTAGCACCAAGGGAACGGGTTGCAGGAGACACTTTTTCTCTGCTTTCTCAGTCTGTTTCCTAGTGCCGGTTTGAAGTTCCTGCAGTTTTCACTGTAAAACCGTGTTGGAGCTTCTACCTCCCCATATATATGTATGGAATGGAGTTTGAAACTGAAAAGAAACTTTGTGTTCCCAACAAGCTAGGTGAAGCACGGCTTTCACACACACTTATCTCTCAGAACAGAGCAAGTGGAGAGACGTTCGTTCATCTAGCACCAAGGGAACTGGTTGCAGGAGACACTTTTTCTCTGCTTTCTCAGTCTGTTTACTAGTGCCGGTTTGAAGTTCCTGCAGTTTTCACTGTCAAACGGAGTTGGAGCTAGTACCTCCCCATATATATGTATTAAATGGAGTTTGCAACTGAAAAGAAACTTGGTGTTCCCAACAAGCTAGGTGAAGGATGGCTTTTACACACACTTATCTCTCAGAACTGAGCAAGTGGAGAGACGTTCGTTCATCTAGCACCAAGGGAACGGGTTGCAGGAGACACTTTTTCTCTGCTTTCTCAGTCTGTTTCCTATTGCCGGTTTGAAGTTCCTGCAGTTTTCACTGTAAAACCGAGTTGGAGCTAGTACCTACCCATATATATTTATGGAATGGAGTTTGCAACTGAAAAGAAACTTTGTGTTCCCAAAAAGCTAGGTGAAGGACGGCTTTCACACACACTTATCTCTCAGAACAGAGCAAGTGGAGAGACGTTCGTTCATCTAGCACCAAGGGAACGGGTTTCAGAAGACACTTTTTCTCTGCTTTCTCAGTCTGTTTCCTAGTGCCGGTTTGAAGTTCGTGCAGTTTTCACTGTCAAAACGAGTTGGAGCTAGTACCTCCCCATATATATGTATGGAATGGAGTTTGCAACTGAAAAGAAACTTTGTGTTCCCAACAAGCTAGGTGAAGGACGGCTTTCACACACACTTATCTCTCAGAACTGAGCAAGTGGAGAGACGTTCGTTCATCTAGCACCAAGGGAACGGGTTGCAGGAGACACTTTTTCTCTGCTTTCTCAGTCTGTTTCCTAGTGCCGGTTTGAAGTTCCTGCAGTTTTCACTGTAAAACCGAGTTGGAGCTTCTACCTCCCCATATATATGTATGGAATGGAGTTTGAAACTGAAAAGAAACTTTGTGTTCCCAACAAGCTAGGTGAAGCACGGCTTTCACACACACTTATCTCTCAGAACAGAGCAAGTGGAGAGACGTTCGTTCATCTAGCACCAAGGGAACGGGTTGCAGGAGACACTTTTTCTCTGCTTTCTCAGTCTGTTTCCTAGTGCCGGTTTGAAGTTCCTGCAGTTTTCACTGTCAAACGGAGTTGGAGTTAGTACCTCCCCATATATATGTATGGAATGGAGTTTGCATCTGAAAAGAAACTTTGTGTTCCCAACAAGCTAGGTGAAGGACGGCTTTCACACACACTTATCTCTCAGAACTGAGCAAGTGGAGAGACGTTCGTTCTTCTAGCACCAAAGGAACGGGTTGCAAGAGACACTTTTTCTCTGCTTTCTCAGTGGGTTTCCTAGTGCCGGTTTGAAGTTCCTGCAGTTTTCACTGTAAAACCGAGTTGGAGCTAGTACCTACCCATATATATGTATGGAATGGAGTTTGCAACTGAAAAGAAACTTTGTGTTCCCAACAAGCTAGGTGAAGGACGGCTTTCACACACATTTATCTCTCAGAACTGAGCAAGTGGAGAGACGTTCGTTCATCTAGCACCAAGGGAACGGGTTTCAGGAGACACTTTTTCTCTGCTTTCTCAGTCTGTTTCCTAGTGCCGGTTTGAAGTTCGTGCAGTTTTCACTGTCAAACCGAGTTGGAGCTAGTACCTCCCCATATATATGTATTAAATGGAGTTTGCAACTGAAAAGAAACTTGGTGTTCCCAACAAGCTAGGTGAAGGATGGCTTTTACACACACTTATCTCTCAGAACTGAGCAAGTGGAGAGACGTTCGTTCATCTAGCACCAAGGGAACGGGTTGCAGGAGACACTTTTTCTCTGCTTTCTCAGTCTGTTTCCTAGTGCCGGTTTGAAGTTCCTGCAGTTTTCACTGTAAAACTGATTTGGAGCTAGTATCTCCCGCTATATATGTATGGAATGGAGTTTGCAACTGAAAAGAAACTTTGTGTTTCCAACAAGCTAGGTGAAGGACGGCTTTCACACACACTTATCTCTCAGAACTGAGCAAGTGGAGAGACGTTCGTTCATCTAGCACCAAGGGAACGGGTTGCAGGAAACTCTTTTTCTCTACTTCCTCAGTCTGTTTCCTAGTGCCGGTATGAAGTTCCTGCAGTTTTCACTGTAAAACCGTGTTCGAGCTAGTACCTCACCATATATATGTATGGAATGGAGTTTGCAACTGAAAAGAAACATTGTGTTCCCAACAAGCTAGGTGAAGGACGGCTTTCACACACACTTATCTCTCAGAACTGAGCAAGTGGAGAGACGTTCGTTCATCTAGCACCAAGGGAACGGGTTGCAGGAGACACTTTTTCTCTGCTTTCTCAGGCTGTTTCCTAGTGCCGGTTTGAAGTTCCTGCAGTTTTCACAGTCAAACCGAGTTGGAGCTTGTACCTCCCCATATATATGTATGGAATGGAGTTTGCAACTGAAAAGAAACTTTGTGTTCCCAACAAGCTAGGTGAAGGACGGCTTTCACACACACTTATCTCTCAGAACAGAGCAAGTGGAGAGACGTTCGTTCATCTAGCACCAAGGGAACGGGTTGCAGGAGACACTTTTTCTCTGCTTTCTCAGGCTGTTTCCTAGTGCCGGTTTGAAGTTCCTGCAGTTTTCACAGTCAAACCGAGTTGGAGCTTGTACCTCCCCATATATATGTATGGAATGGGGTTTGCAACTGAAAAGAAACTTTGTGTTCCCAACAAGCTAGGTGAAGGACGGCTTTCACACACACTTATCTCTCAGAACTGAGCAAGTGGAGAGACGTTCGTTCATCTAGCACCAAGGGAACGGGTTGCAGGAGACACTTTTTCTCTGCTTTCTCAGTCTGTTTCCTAGTGCCGGTTTGAAGTTCCTGCAGTTTTCACTGTAAAACCGTGTTGGAGCTTCTACCTCCCCATATATATGTATGGAATGGAGTTTGAAACTGAAAAGAAACTTTGTGTTCCCAACAAGCTAGGTGAAGCACGGATTTCACACACACTTATCTCTCAGAACAGAGCAAGTGGAGAGACGTTCGTTCATCTAGCACCAAGGGAACTGGTTGCAGGAGACACTTTTTCTCTGCTTTCTCAGTCTGTTTACTAGTGCCGGTTTGAAGTTCCTGCAGTTTTCACTGTCAAACGGAGTTGGAGCTAGTACCTCCCCATATATATGTATTAAATGGAGTTTGCAACTGAAAAGAAACTTGGTGTTCCCAACAAGCTAGGTGAAGGATGGCTTTTACACACACTTATCTCTCAGAACTGAGCAAGTGGAGAGACGTTCGTTCATCTAGCACCAAGGGAACGGGTTGCAGGAGACACTTTTTCTCTGCTTTCTCAGTCTGTTTCCTATTGCCGGTTTGAAGTTCCTGCAGTTTTCACTGTAAAACCGAGTTGGAGCTAGTACCTACCCATATATATTTATGGAATGGAGTTTGCAACTGAAAAGAAACTTTGTGTTCCCAAAAAGCTAGGTGAAGGACGGCTTTCACACACACTTATCTCTCAGAACAGAGCAAGTGGAGAGACGTTCGTTCATCTAGCACCAAGGGAACGGGTTTCAGAAGACACTTTTTCTCTGCTTTCTCAGTCTGTTTCCTAGTGCCGGTTTGAAGTTCGTGCAGTTTTCACTGTCAAAACGAGTTGGAGCTAGTACCTCCCCATATATATGTATGGAATGGAGTTTGCAACTGAAAAGAAACTTTGTGTTCCCAACAAGCTAGGTGAAGGACGGCTTTCACACACACTTATCTCTCAGAACTGAGCAAGTGGAGAGACGTTCGTTCATCTAGCACCAAGGGAACGGGTTGCAGGAGACACTTTTTCTCTGCTTTCTCAGTCTGTTTCCTAGTGCCGGTTTGAAGTTCCTGCAGTTTTCACTGTAAAACCGAGTTGGAGCTTCTACCTCCCCATATATATGTATGGAATGGAGTTTGAAACTGAAAAGAAACTTTGTGTTCCCAACAAGCTAGGTGAAGCACGGCTTTCACACACACTTATCTCTCAGAACAGAGCAAGTGGAGAGACGTTCGTTCATCTAGCACCAAGGGAACGGGTTGCAGGAGACACTTTTTCTCTGCTTTCTCAGTCTGTTTCCTAGTGCCGGTTTGAAGTTCCTGCAGTTTTCACTGTCAAACGGAGTTGGAGTTAGTACCTCCCCATATATATGTATGGAATGGAGTTTGCATCTGAAAAGAAACTTTGTGTTCCCAACAAGCTAGGTGAAGGACGGCTTTCACACACACTTATCTCTCAGAACTGAGCAAGTGGAGAGACGTTCGTTCTTCTAGCACCAAAGGAACGGGTTGCAAGAGACACTTTTTCTCTGCTTTCTCAGTGGGTTTCCTAGTGCCGGTTTGAACTTCCTGCAGTTTTCACTGTAAAACCGAGTTGGAGCTAGTACCTACCCATATATATGTATGGAATGGAGTTTGCAACTGAAAAGAAACTTTGTGTTCCCAACAAGCTAGGTGAAGGACGGCTTTCACACACATTTATCTCTCAGAACTGAGCAAGTGGAGAGACGTTCGTTCATCTAGCACCAAGGGAACGGGTTTCAGGAGACACTTTTTCTCTGCTTTCTCAGTCTGTTTCCTAGTGCCGGTTTGAAGTTCGTGCAGTTTTCACTGTCAAACCGAGTTGGAGCTAGTACCTCCCCATATATATGTATTAAATGGAGTTTGCAACTGAAAAGAAACTTGGTGTTCCCAACAAGCTAGGTGAAGGATGGCTTTTACACACACTTATCTCTCAGAACTGAGCAAGTGGAGAGACGTTCGTTCATCTAGCACCAAGGGAACGGGTTGCAGGAGACACTTTTTCTCTGCTTTCTCAGTCTGTTTCCTATTGCCGGTTTGAAGTTCCTGCAGTTTTCACTGTAAAACCGAGTTGGAGCTAGTACCTACCCATATATATTTATGGAATGGAGTTTGCAACTGAAAAGAAACTTTGTGTTCCCAACAAGCTAGGTGAAGGACGGCTTTCACACACACTTATCTCTCAGAACAGAGCAAGTGGAGAGACGTTCGTTCATCTAGCACCAAGGGAACGGGTTGCAGGAGACACTTTTTCTCTGCTTTCTCAGTCTGTTTCCTAGTGCCGGTTTGAAGTTCGTGCAGTTTTCACTGTCAAACCGAGTTGGAGCTAGTACCTCCCCATATATATGTATGGAATGGAGTTTGCAACTGAAAAGAAACTTTGTGTTCCCAACAAGCTAGGTGAAGGACGGCTTTCACACACACTTATCTCTCAGAACTGAGCAAGTGGAGAGACGTTCGTTCATCTAGCACCAAGGGAACGGGTTGCAGGAGACACTTTTTCTCTGCTTTCTCAGTCTGTTTCCTAGTGCCGGTTTGAAGTTCCTGCAGTTTTCACTGTAAAACCGAGTTGGAGCTTCTACCTCCCCATATATATGTATGGATTGGAGTTTGCATCTGAAAAGAAACTTTGTGTTCCCAACAAGCTAGGTGAAGGACGGCTTTCACACACACTTATCTCTCAGAACTGAGCAAGTGGAGAGACGTTCGTTCATCTAGCACCAAGGGAACGGGTTGCAGGAGACACATTTTCTGTGCTTTCTGAGTCTGTTTCCTAGTGCCGGTTTGAAGTTCCTTCAGTTTTCACTGTAAAACCGAGTTGGAGCTAGTACCACCCCATATATATGTATGGATTGGAGTTTGCAACTGAAAAGAAACTTTGTGTTCCCAACAAGCTAGGTGAAGGACGGCTTTCACACACACTTTTCTCTCAAAACTGAGCAAGTGGAGAGACGTTCGTTCATCTAGCACAATGGGAACGGGTTGCAGGAGACACTTTTCTCTGCTTTCTCAGTCTGTTTCCTGGTGCCGGTTTGAAGTTCCTGCAGTTTTCACTGTAAAACCGAGTTGGAGCTAGTACCTCCCCATATATATGTATGGTATGGAGTTTGCAACTGAAAAGAAACTTTGTGTTCCCAACAAGCTAGGTGAAGGACGGCTTTCACACACACTTATCTCTCAGAACTGAGCAAGTGGAGAGACGTTCGTTCATCTAGCACCAAGGGAACGGGTAGCAGGAGACACTTTTTCTCTGCTTTCTCAGTCTGTTTCCTAGTGCCGGTTTGAAGTTCCTGCAGTTTTCACTGTAAAACCGATTTGGAGCTTCTACCTCCCCATATATATGTATGGAATGGAGTTTGAATCTGAAAAGAAACTTTGTGTTCCCAACAAGATAGGTGAAGCACGGCTTTCACACACACTTATCTCTCAGAACAGAGCAAGTGGAGAGACTTTCGTTCATCTAGCACCAAGGGAACGGGTTGCAGGAGACACTTTTTCTCTGCTTTCTCAGTCTGTTTCCTAGTGCCGGTTTGAAGTTCCTGCAGTTTTCACTGTAAAACCGAGTTGGAGCTTCTACCTCCCCATATATATGTATGGAATGGAGTTTGAAACTGAAAAGAAACTTTGTGTTCCCAACAAGCTAGGTGAAGCACGGCTTTCACACACACTTATCTCTCAGAACAGAGCAAGTGGAGAGACGTTCGTTCATCTAGCACCAAGGGAACGGGTTGCAGGAGACACTTTTTCTCTGCTTTCTCAGTCTGTTTCCTAGTGCCGGTTTGAAGTTCCTGCAGTTTTCACTGTCAAACGGAGTTGGAGTTAGTACCTCCCCATATATATGTATGGAATGGAGTTTGCATCTGAAAAGAAACTTTGTGTTCCCAACAAGCTAGGTGAAGGACGGCTTTCACACACACTTATCTCTCAGAACTGAGCAAGTGGAGAGACGTTCGTTCTTCTAGCACCAAAGGAACGGGTTGCAAGAGACACTTTTTCTCTGCTTTCTCAGTGGGTTTCCTAGTGCCGGTTTGAACTTCCTGCAGTTTTCACTGTAAAACCGAGTTGGAGCTAGTACCTACCCATATATATGTATGGAATGGAGTTTGCAACTGAAAAGAAACTTTGTGTTCCCAACAAGCTAGGTGAAGGACGGCTTTCACACACATTTATCTCTCAGAACTGAGCAAGTGGAGAGACGTTCGTTCATCTAGCACCAAGGGAACGGGTTTCAGGAGACACTTTTTCTCTGCTTTCTCAGTCTGTTTCCTAGTGCCGGTTTGAAGTTCGTGCAGTTTTCACTGTCAAACCGAGTTGGAGCTAGTACCTCCCCATATATATGTATTAAATGGAGTTTGCAACTGAAAAGAAACTTGGTGTTCCCAACAAGCTAGGTGAAGGATGGCTTTTACACACACTTATCTCTCAGAACTGAGCAAGTGGAGAGACGTTCGTTCATCTAGCACCAAGGGAACGGGTTGCAGGAGACACTTTTTCTCTGCTTTCTCAGTCTGTTTCCTATTGCCGGTTTGAAGTTCCTGCAGTTTTCACTGTAAAACCGAGTTGGAGCTAGTACCTACCCATATATATTTATGGAATGGAGTTTGCAACTGAAAAGAAACTTTGTGTTCCCAACAAGCTAGGTGAAGGACGGCTTTCACACACACTTATCTCTCAGAACAGAGCAAGTGGAGAGACGTTCGTTCATCTAGCACCAAGGGAACGGGTTGCAGGAGACACTTTTTCTCTGCTTTCTCAGTCTGTTTCCTAGTGCCGGTTTGAAGTTCGTGCAGTTTTCACTGTCAAACCGAGTTGGAGCTAGTACCTCCCCATATATATGTATGGAATGGAGTTTGCAACTGAAAAGAAACTTTGTGTTCCCAACAAGCTAGGTGAAGGACGGCTTTCACACACACTTATCTCTCAGAACTGAGCAAGTGGAGAGACGTTCGTTCATCTAGCACCAAGGGAACGGGTTGCAGGAGACACTTTTTCTCTGCTTTCTCAGTCTGTTTCCTAGTGCCGGTTTGAAGTTCCTGCAGTTTTCACTGTAAAACCGAGTTGGAGCTTCTACCTCCCCATATATATGTATGGATTGGAGTTTGCATCTGAAAAGAAACTTTGTGTTCCCAACAAGCTAGGTGAAGGACGGCTTTCACACACACTTATCTCTCAGAACTGAGCAAGTGGAGAGACGTTCGTTCATCTAGCACCAAGGGAACGGGTTGCAGGAGACACATTTTCTGTGCTTTCTGAGTCTGTTTCCTAGTGCCGGTTTGAAGTTCCTTCAGTTTTCACTGTAAAACCGAGTTGGAGCTAGTACCACCCCATATATATGTATGGATTGGAGTTTGCAACTGAAAAGAAACTTTGTGTTCCCAACAAGCTAGGTGAAGGACGGCTTTCACACACACTTTTCTCTCAAAACTGAGCAAGTGGAGAGACGTTCGTTCATCTAGCACAATGGGAACGGGTTGCAGGAGACACTTTTCTCTGCTTTCTCAGTCTGTTTCCTGGTGCCGGTTTGAAGTTCCTGCAGTTTTCACTGTAAAACCGAGTTGGAGCTAGTACCTCCCCATATATATGTATGGTATGGAGTTTGCAACTGAAAAGAAACTTTGTGTTCCCAACAAGCTAGGTGAAGGACGGCTTTCACACACACTTATCTCTCAGAACTGAGCAAGTGGAGAGACGTTCGTTCATCTAGCACCAAGGGAACGGGTAGCAGGAGACACTTTTTCTCTGCTTTCTCAGTCTGTTTCCTAGTGCCGGTTTGAAGTTCCTGCAGTTTTCACTGTAAAACCGATTTGGAGCTTCTACCTCCCCATATATATGTATGGAATGGAGTTTGAATCTGAAAAGAAACTTTGTGTTCCCAACAAGATAGGTGAAGCACGGCTTTCACACACACTTATCTCTCAGAACAGAGCAAGTGGAGAGACTTTCGTTCATCTAGCACCAAGGGAACGGGTTGCAGGAGACACTTTTTCTCTGCTTTCTCAGTCTTTTTCCTAGTGCCGGTTTGAAGTTCCTGCAGTTTTCACTGTCAAAAAGAGTTGGAGCTAGTACCTCCCCATATATATGTATGGAATGGAGTTTGCATCTGAAAAGAAACTTTGTGTTCCCAACAAGCTAGGTGAAGGACGGCTTTCACACACACTTATCTCTCAGAACTGAGCAAGTGGAGAGACGTTCGTTCATCTAGCACAAAAGGAACGGGTTGCAAGAGACACTTTTTCTCTGCTTTCTCAGTGGGTTTCCTAGTGCCGGTTTGAAGTTCCTGCAGTTTTCACTGTAAAACCGAGTTGGAGCTAGTACCTACCCATATATATGTATGGAATGGAGTTTGCAACTGAAAAGAAACTTTGTGTTCCCAACAAGCTAGGTGAAGGACGGCTTTCACACACACTTATCTCTCAGAACAGAGCAAGTGGAGAGACGTTCGTTCATCTAGCACCAAGGGAACGGGTTGCAGGAGACACTTTTTCTCTGCTTTCTCAGTCTGTTTCCTAGTGCCGGTTTGAAGTTCGTGCAGTTTTCACTGTCAAACCGAGTTGGAGCTAGTACCTCCCCATATATATGTATGGAATGGAGTTTGCAACTGAAAAGAAACTTTGTGTTCCCAACAAGCTAGGTGAAGGACGGCTTTCACACACACTTATCTCTCAGAACTGAGCAAGTGGAGAGACGTTCGTTCATCTAGCACCAAGGGAACGGGTTGCAGGAGACACTTTTTCTCTGCTTTCTCAGTCTGTTTCCTAGTGCCGGTTTGAAGTTCCTGCAGTTTTCACTGTAAAACCGAGTTGGAGCTTCTACCTACCCATATATATGTATGGATTGGAGTTTGCATCTGAAAAGAAACTTTGTGTTCCCAACAAGCTAGGTGAAGGACGGCTTTCACACACACTTATCTCTCAGAACTGAGCAAGTGGAGAGACGTTCGTTCATCTAGCACCAAGGGAACGGGTTGCAGGAGACACATTTTCTGTGCTTTCTGAGTCTGTTTCCTAGTGCCGGTTTGAAGTTCCTGCAGTTTTCACTGTAAAACCGAGTTGGAGCAAGTACCACCCCATATATATGTATGGATTGGAGTTTGCAACTGAAAAGAAACTTTGTGTTCCCAACAAGCTAGGTGAAGGACGGCTTTCACACACACTTTTCTCTCAAAACTGAGCAAGTGGAGAGACGTTCGTTCATCTAGCACAATGGGAACGGGTTGCAGGAGACACTTTTCTCTGCTTTCTCAGTCTGTTTCCTGGTGCCGGTTTGAAGTTCCTGCAGTTTTCACTGTAAAACCGAGTTGGAGCTAGTACCTCCCCATATATATGTATGGTATGGAGTTTGCAACTGAAAAGAAACTTTGTGTTCCCAACAAGCTAGGTGAAGGACGGCTTTCACACACACTTATCTCTCAGAACTGAGCAAGTGGAGAGACGTTCGTTCATCTAGCACCAAGGGAACGGGTAGCAGGAGACACTTTTTCTCTGCTTTCTCAGTCTGTTTCCTAGTGCCGGTTTGAAGTTCCTGCAGTTTTCACTGTAAAACCGATTTGGAGCTTCTACCTCCCCATATATATGTATGGAATGGAGTTTGAATCTGAAAAGAAACTTTGTGTTCCCAACAAGATAGGTGAAGCACGGCTTTCACACACACTTATCTCTCAGAACAGAGCAAGTGGAGAGACTTTCGTTCATCTAGCACCAAGGGAACGGGTTGCAGGAGACACTTTTTCTCTGCTTTCTCAGTCTTTTTCCTAGTGCCGGTTTGAAGTTCCTGCAGTTTTCACTGTCAAAAGGAGTTGGAGCTAGTACCTCCCCATATATATGTATGGAATGGAGTTTGCATCTGAAAAGAAACTTTGTGTTCCCAACAAGCTAGGTGAAGGACGGCTTTCACACACACTTATCTCTCAGAACTGAGCAAGTGGAGAGACGTTCGTTCATCTAGCACAAAAGGAACGGGTTGCAAGAGACACTTTTTCTCTGCTTTCTCAGTGGGTTTCCTAGTGCCGGTTTGAAGTTCCTGCAGTTTTCACTGTAAAACCGAGTTGGAGCTAGTACCTACCCATATATATGTATGGAATGGAGTTTGCAACTGAAAAGAAACTTTGTGTTCCCAACAAGCTAGGTGAAGGACGGCTTTCACACACATTTATCTCTCAGAACTGAGCAAGTGGAGAGACGTTCATTCATCTAGCACCAAGGGAACGGGTTTCAGGAGACACTTTTTCTCTGCTTTCTCAGTCTGTTTCCTAGTGCCGGTTTGAAGTTCGTGCAGTTTTCACTGTAAAACCGATTTGGAGCTTCTACCTCCCCATATATATGTATGGAATGGAGTTTGAAACTGAAAAGAAACTTTGTGTTCCCAACAAGCTAGGTGAAGCACGGCTTTCACACACACTTATCTCTCAGAACAGAGCAAGTGGAGAGACTTTCGTTCATCTAGCACCAAGGGAACGGGTTGCAGGAGACACTTTTTCTCTGCTTTCTCAGTCTTTTTCCTAGTGCCGGTTTGAAGTTCCTGCAGTTTTCACTGTCAAAAGGAGTTGGAGCTAGTACCTCCCCATATATATGTATGGAATGGAGTTTGCATCTGAAAAGAAACTTTGTGTTCCCAACAAGCTAGGTGAAGGACGGCTTTCACACACACTTATCTCTCAGAACTGAGCAAGTGGAGAGACGTTCGTTCATCTAGCACCAAAGGAACGGGTTGCAAGAGACACTTTTTCTCTGCTTTCTCAGTGGGTTTCCTAGTGCCGGTTTGAAGTTCCTGCAGTTTTCACTGTAAAACCGAGTTGGAGCTAGTACCTACCCATATATATGTATGGAATGGAGTTTGCAACTGAAAAGAAACTTTGTGTTCCCAACAAGCTAGGTGAAGGACGGCTTTCACACACACTTATCTCTCAGAACTGAGCAAATGGAGAGACGTTCGTTCATCTAGCACCAAGGGAACGGGTTGCAGGAGACACTTTTTCTCTGCTTTCTCAGTCTGTTTCCTAGTGCCGGTTTGAAGTTCGTGCAGTTTTCACTGTCAAACCGAGTTGGAGCTAGTACCTCCCCATATATATGTATGGAATGGAGTTTGCAACTGAAAAGAAACTTTGTGTTCCCAACAAGCTAGGTGAAGGACGGCTTTCACACACACTTATCTCTCAGAACTGAGCAAGTGGAGAGACGTTCGTTCATCTAGCACCAAGGGAACGTGTTGCAGGAGACACTTTTTCTCTGCTTTCTCAGTCTGTTTCCTAGTGCCGGTTTGAAGTTCCTGCAGTTTTCAGTGTAAAACCGAGTTGGAGCTAGTACCTACCCATATATATGTATGGAATGGAGTTTGCAACTGAAAAGAAACTTTGTGTTCCCAACACGCTAGGTGAAGGACGGCTTTCACACACACTTATCTCTCAGAACTGAGCAAGTGGAGAGACGTTCGTTCATCTAGCACCAAGGGAACGGTTTGCAAGAGACACTTTTTCTCTGCTTCCTCAGTCTGTTTCCTAGTGCCGGTTTGAAGTTCCTGCAGTTTTCACTGTAAAACCGAGTTGGAGCTTGTACCTCCCCATATGTATGTATGGAATGGAGTTTGCAACTGAAAAGAAACTTTGTGTTCCCAACAAGCTAGGTGAAGGACGGCTTTCACTAACACTTATCTCTCAGAACTGAGCAAGTGGAGAGACGTTCGTTCATCTAGCACCAAGGGAACGGGTTGCAGGAGACACTTTTTCTCTGCTTTCTCAGTCTGTTTCCTAGTGCCGGTTTGAAGTTCCTGCAGTTTTCACTGTAAAACCGAGTTGGAGCTTCTACCTCCCCATATATATGTATGGAATGGAGTTTGCAACTGAAAAGAAACTTTGTGTTCCCAACAAGCTAGTTGAAGGACGGCTTTCACACACACTTATCTCTCAGAACAGAGCAAGTGGAGAGACGTTCGTTCATCTAGCACCAAGGGAACGGGTTGCAGGAGACACTTTTTCTCTGCTTTCTCAGTCTGTTTCCTAGTGCCGGTTTGAAGTTCCTGCAGTTTTCACTGTCAAACAGAGTTGGAGCTAGTACCTCCCCCTATATATGTATGGAATGGAGTTTGCAACTGAAAAGAAACTTTGTGTTTCAAACAAGCTAGGTGAACTACGGCGTTCACACACACTTATCTCTCAGAACTGAGCAATTGGAGAGACGTTCGTTCATCTAGCACCAAGGGAACGGGTTGCAGGAGAAACTTTTTCTCTGCTTTCTCAGTCTGTTTCCTAGTGCCGGTTTGAAGTTCCTGCAGTTTTCACTGTCAAACCGAGTTGGAGCTAGTACTTCCCCATATATATGTATGGAAAGTAGTTTGCAACTGAAAAGAAACTTTGTGTTCCCAACAAGCTAGGTGAAGGACGGCTTTCACACACAATTATCTCTCAGAATTGAGCAAGTGGAGAGACGTTCGTTAATCTAGCACAAAGGGAATGGGTTGCAGGGGACACATTTTCTCTGCATTCTCAGTCTGTTTCCTAGTGCCGGTTTGAAGTTCCTGCAGTTTTCACTGTAAAACTGAGTTGGAGCTTGTACCTACCCATATATATGTATGGAATGGAGTTTTCAACTGAAAAGAAATTTTGTGTTCCCAACAAGCTAGGTGAAGGACGGCTTTCACACACACTTATCTCTCAGAACTGAGCATGTGGAGAGACGTTCGTTCATCTAGCACCAAGGGAACTGTTTGCAGGAGACACTTTTTCTCTGCTTTCTCAGTCTGTTTCCTAGTGCCGGTTTGAAGTTCCTGCAGTTTTCACTGTCAAACCGAGTTGGAGCTAGTACCTCCCCATATATATGTATGGAATGGAGTTTGCAACTGAAAAGAAACTTTGTGTTCCCAACAAGCTAGGTGAAGGACGGCTTTCACACATACTTATCTCTCAGAACTGAGCAAGTGGAGAGACGTTCGTTCATCTAGCACCAAGGGAACGGGTTGCAGGAGACACTTTTTCTCTGCTTCCTCAGTATGTTTCCTAGTGCCGGTTAGAAGTTCCTGCAGTTTTCACTGTAAAACCGGGTTTGAGCTTGTACCTCCCCATATATAAGTATGGAATGGAGTTTGCAACTGAAAAGAAACTTTGTGTTCCCAACAAGCTAGGTGAAGGACGGCTTTCACTCACACTTATCTCTCAGAACTGAGCAAGTGGAGAGACGTTCGTTCATCTAGCACAAAGGGAACGGGTTGCAGGAGACACTTTTTCTCTGCTTTCTCAGTCTGTTTCCTAGTGCCGGTTTGAAGTTCCTGCAGTTTTCACTGTCAAACAGGGTTGGAGCCAGTACCTCCCCCTATATATGTATGGAATGGAGTTTGCAACTGAAAAGGAACTTTGTGTTCCCAACAAGCTAGGTGAAGGACGGCTTTCACACACACTTATCTCTCAGAACTGAGCAAGTGGAGAGACGTTCGTTCATCTAGCACCAAGGGAACGGGTTGCAGGAGACACTTTTTCTCTGCTTTCTCAGTCTGTTTCCTAGTGCCGGTTTGAAGTTCCTGCAGTTTTCACTGTAAAACCGAGTTGGAGCTAGTACCTCCACATATATATGTATGGAATGGAGTTTGCAACTGAAAAGAAACTTTGTGTTCCCAACAAGCTAGGTGAAGGACGGCTTTCACACACACTTATCTCTCAGAACTGAGCAAGTGGAGAGACGTTCGTTCATCTAGCACCAAGGGAACGGGTTGCAGGAGACACTTTTTCTCTGCTTCCTCAGTCTGTTTCCTAGTGCCGGTTTGAAGTTCCTGCAGTTTTCACTGTAAAACCGAGTTGGAGATTGTACCTCACCATATATATGTATGGAATGGAGTTTGCAACTGAAAAGAAACTTTGTGTTCCCAACAAGCTAGGTGAAGGACGGCTTTCACTAACACTTATCTCTCAGAACTGAGCAAGTGGAGAGACGTTCGTTCATCTAGCACCAAGGGAACGGGTTGCAGGAGACACTTTTTCTCTGCTTTCTCAGTCTGTTTCCTAGTGCCGGTTTGAAGTTCCTGCAGTTTTCACTGTAAAACCGAGTTGGAGCTTCTACCTCCCCATATATATGTATGGAATGGAGTTTGCAACTGAAAAGAAACTTTGTGTTCCAACAAGCTAGGTGAAGGACGGCTTTCACACAAACTTATCTCTCAGAACAGAGCAAGTGGAGAGACGTTCGTTCATCTAGCACCAAGGGAACGGGTTGCAGGAGACACTTTTTCTCTGCTTTCTCAGTCTGTTTCCTAGTGCCGGTTTGAAGTTCCTGCAGTTTTCACTGTCAAACCGAGTTGGAGCTAGTACTTCCCCATATATATGTATGGAAAGTAGTTTGCAACTGAAAAGAAACTTTGTGTTCCCAACAAGCTAGGTGAAGGACGGCTTTCACACACAATTATCTCTCAGAATTGAGCAAGTGGAGAGACGTTCGTTAATCTAGCACAAAGGGAATGGGTTGCAGGGGACACATTTTCTCTGCATTCTCAGTCTGTTTCCTAGTGCCGGTTTGAAGTTCCTGCAGTTTTCACTGTAAAACTGAGTTGGAGCTTGTACCTACCCATATATATGTATGGAATGGAGTTTTCAACTGAAAAGAAATTTTGTGTTCCCAACAAGCTAGGTGAAGGACGGCTTTCACACACACTTATCTCTCAGAACTGAGCATGTGGAGAGACGTTCGTTCATCTAGCACCAAGGGAACGGGTTGCAGGAGACACTTTTTCTCTGCTTCCTCAGTATGTTTCCTAGTGCCGGTTAGAAGTTCCTGCAGTTTTCACTGTAAAACCGGGTTTGAGCTTGTACCTCCCCATATATAAGTATGGAGTGGAGTTTGCAACTGAAAAGAAACTTTGTGTTCCCAACAAGCTAGGTGAAGGACGGCTTTCACTCACACTTATCTCTCAGAACTGAGCAAGTGGAGAGACGTTCGTTCATCTAGCACAAAGGGAACGGGTTGCAGGAGACACTTTTTCTCTGCTTTCTCAGTCTGTTTCCTAGTGCCGGTTTGAAGTTCCTGCAGTTTTCACTGTCAAACAGGGTTGGAGCCAGTACCTCCCCCTATATATGTATGGAATGGAGTTTGCAACTGAAAAGGAACTTTGTGTTCCCAACAAGCTAGGTGAAGGACGGCTTTCACACACACTTATCTCTCAGAACTGAGCAAGTGGAGAGACGTTCGTTCATCTAGCACCAAGGGAACGGGTTGCAGGAGACACTTTTTCTCTGCTTTCTCAGTCTGTTTCCTAGTGCCGGTTTGAAGTTCCTGCAGTTTTCACTGTAAAACCGAGTTGGAGCTAGTACCTCCACATATATATGTATGGAATGGAGTTTGCAACTGAAAAGAAACTTTGTGTTCCCAACAAGCTAGGTGAAGGACGGCTTTCACACACACTTATCTCTCAGAACTGAGCAAGTGGAGAGACGTTCGTTCATCTAGCACCAAGGGAACGGGTTGCAGGAGACACTTTTTCTCTGCTTCCTCAGTCTGTTTCCTAGTGCCGGTTTGAAGTTCCTGCAGTTTTCACTGTAAAACCGAGTTGGAGATTGTACCTCACCATATATATGTATGGAATGGAGTTTGCAACTGAAAAGAAACTTTGTGTTCCCAACAAGCTAGGTGAAGGACGGCTTTCACTAACACTTATCTCTCAGAACTGAGCAAGTGGAGAGACGTTCGTTCATCTAGCACCAAGGGAACGGGTTGCAGGAGACACTTTTTCTCTGCTTTCTCAGTCTGTTTCCTAGTGCCGGTTTGAAGTTCCTGCAGTTTTCACTGTAAAACCGAGTTGGAGCTTCTACCTCCCCATATATATGTATGGAATGGAGTTTGCAACTGAAAAGAAACTTTGTGTTCCAACAAGCTAGGTGAAGGACGGCTTTCACACAAACTTATCTCTCAGAACAGAGCAAGTGGAGAGACGTTCGTTCATCTAGCACCAAGGGAACGGGTTGCAGGAGACACTTTTTCTCTGCTTTCTCAGTCTGTTTCCTAGTGCCGGTTTGAAGTTCCTGCAGTTTTCACTGTCAAACCGAGTTGGAGCTAGTACTTCCCCATATATATGTATGGAAAGTAGTTTGCAACTGAAAAGAAACTTTGTGTTCCCAACAAGCTAGGTGAAGGACGGCTTTCACACACAATTATCTCTCAGAATTGAGCAAGTGGAGAGACGTTCGTTAATCTAGCACAAAGGGAATGGGTTGCAGGGGACACATTTTCTCTGCATTCTCAGTCTGTTTCCTAGTGCCGGTTAGAAGTTCCTGCAGTTTTCACTGTAAAACCGTGTTTGAGCTTGTACCTCCCCATATATAAGTATGGAGTGGAGTTTGCAACTGAAAAGAAACTTTGTGTTCCCAACAAGCTAGGTGAAGGACGGCTTTCACTCACACTTATCTCTCAGAACTGAGCAAGTGGAGAGACGTTCGTTCATCTAGCACAAAGGGAACGGGTTGCAGGAGACACTTTTTCTCTGCTTTCTCAGTCTGTTTCCTAGTGCCGGTTTGAAGTTCCTGCAGTTTTCACTGTCAAACAGGGTTGGAGCCAGTACCTCCCCCTATATATGTATGAAATGGAGTTTGCAACTGAAAAGGAACTTTGTGTTCCCAACAAGCTAGGTGAAGGACGGCTTTCACACACACTTATCTCTCAGAACTGAGCAAGTGGAGAGACGTTCGTTCATCTAGCACCAAGGGAACGGGTTGCAGGAGACACTTTTTCTCTGCTTTCTCAGTCTGTTTCCTAGTGCCGGTTTGAAGTTCCTGCAGTTTTCACTGTAAAACCGAGTTGGAGCTAGTACCTCCACATATATATGTATGGAATGGAGTTTGCAACTGAAAAGAAACTTTGTGTTCCCAACAAGCTAGGTGAAGGACGGCTTTCACACACACTTATCTCTCAGAACTGAGCAAGTGGAGAGACGTTCGTTCATCTAGCACCAAGGGAACGGGTTGCAGGAGACACTTTTTCTCTGCTTCCTCAGTCTGTTTCCTAGTGCCGGTTTGAAGTTCCTGCAGTTTTCACTGTAAAACCGAGTTGGAGATTGTACCTCACCATATATATGTATGGAATGGAGTTTGCAACTGAAAAGAAACTTTGTGTTCCCAACAAGCTAGGTGAAGGACGGCTTTCACTAACACTTATCTCTCAGAACTGAGCAAGTGGAGAGACGTTCGTTCATCTAGCACCAAGGGAACGGGTTGCAGGAGACACTTTTTCTCTGCTTTCTCAGTCTGTTTCCTAGTGCCGGTTTGAAGTTCCTGCAGTTTTCACTGTAAAACCGAGTTGGAGCTTCTACCTCCCCATATATATGTATGGAATGGAGTTTGCAACTGAAAAGAAACTTTGTGTTCCAACAAGCTAGGTGAAGGACGGCTTTCACACAAACTTATCTCTCAGAACAGAGCAAGTGGAGAGACGTTCGTTCATCTAGCACCAAGGGAACGGGTTGCAGGAGACACTTTTTCTCTGCTTTCTCAGTCTGTTTCCTAGTGCCGCTTTGAAGTTCCTGCAGTTTTCACTGTCAAACCGAGTTGGAGCTAGTACTTCCCCATATATATGTATGGAAAGTAGTTTGCAACTGAAAAGAAACTTTGTGTTCCCAACAAGCTAGGTGAAGGACGGCTTTCACACACAATTATCTCTCAGAATTGAGCAAGTGGAGAGACGTTCGTTAATCTAGCACAAAGGGAATGGGTTGCAGGGGACACATTTTCTCTGCATTCTCAGTCTGTTTCCTAGTGCCGGTTTGAAGTTCCTGCAGTTTTCACTGTAAAACTGAGTTGGAGCTTGTACCTACCCATATATATGTATGGAATGGAGTTTTCAACTGAAAAGAAATTTTGTGTTCCCAACAAGCTAGGTGAAGGACGGCTTTCACACACACTTATCTCTCAGAACTGAGCATGTGGAGAGACGTTCGTTCATCTAGCACCAAGGGAACGGGTTGCAGGAGACACTTTTTCTCTGCTTCCTCAGTATGTTTCCTAGTGCCGGTTAGAAGTTCCTGCAGTTTTCACTGTAAAACCGGGTTTGAGCTTGTACCTCCCCATATATAAGTATGGAGTGGAGTTTGCAACTGAAAAGAAACTTTGTGTTCCCAACAAGCTAGGTGAAGGACGGCTTTCACTCACACTTATCTCTCAGAACTGAGCAAGTGGAGAGACGTTCGTTCATCTAGCACAAAGGGAACGGGTTGCAGGAGACACTTTTTCTCTGCTTTCTCAGTCTATTTCCTAGTGCCGGTTTGAAGTTCCTGCAGTTTTCACTGTCAAACAGGGTTGGAGCCAGTACCTCCCCCTATATATGTATGGAATGGAGTTTGCAACTGAAAAGGAACTTTGTGTTCCCAACAAGCTAGGTGAAGGACGGCTTTCACACACACTTATCTCTCAGAACTGAGCAAGTGGAGAGACGTTCGTTCATCTAGCACCAAGGGAACGGGTTGCAGGAGACACTTTTTCTCTGCTTTCTCAGTCTGTTTCCTAGTGCCGGTTTGAAGTTCCTGCAGTTTTCACTGTAAAACCGAGTTGGAGCTAGTACCTCCACATATATATGTATGGAATGGAGTTTGCAACTGAAAAGAAACTTTGTGTTCCCAACAAGCTAGGTGAAGGACGGCTTTCACACACACTTATCTCTCAGAACTGAGCAAGTGGAGAGACGTTCGTTCATCTAGCACCAAGGGAACGGGTTGCAGGAGACACTTTTTCTCTGCTTCCTCAGTCTGTTTCCTAGTGCCGGTTTGAAGTTCCTGCAGTTTTCACTGTAAAACCGAGTTGGAGATTGTACCTCACCATATATATGTATGGAATGGAGTTTGCAACTGAAAAGAAACTTTGTGTTCCCAACAAGCTAGGTGAAGTACGGCTTTCACTAACACTTATCTCTCAGAACTGAGCAAGTGGAGAGACGTTCGTTCATCTAGCACCAAGGGAACGGGTTGCAGGAGACACTTTTTCTCTGCTTTCTCAGTCTGTTTCCTAGTGCCGGTTTGAAGTTCCTGCAGTTTTCACTGTAAAACCGAGTTGGAGCTTCTACCTCCCCATATATATGTATGGAATGGAGTTTGCAACTGAAAAGAAACTTTGTGTTCCAACAAGCTAGGTGAAGGACGGCTTTCACACAAACTTATCTCTCAGAACAGAGCAAGTGGAGAGACGTTCGTTCATCTAGCACCAAGGGAACGGGTTGCAGGAGACACTTTTCTCTGCTTTCTCAGTCTGTTTCCTAGTGCCGGTTTGAAGTTCCTGCAGTTTTCACTGTCAAACAGAGTTGGAGCTAGTACCTCCCCCTATATATGTATGGAATGGAGTTTGCAACTGAAAAGAAACTTTGTGTTCCCAAGAAGCTAGGTGAACTACGGCGTTCACACACACTTATCTCTCAGAACTGAGCAAGTGGAGAGACGTTCGTTCATCTAGCACCAAGGGAACGGGATGCAGGAGACACTTTTTCTCTGCTTTCTCAGTCTGTTTCCTAGTGCCGGTTTGAAGTACCTGCAGTTTTCACTGTCAAACAGAGTTGGAGCTAGTACCTTCCCATATATATGTATGGAATGGAGTTTGCAACTGAAAAGAAACTTTGTGTTCCCAATAAGCTAGGTGAAGGACGGCTTTCACACACACTTATCTCTCAGAACTGAGCAAGTGGAGAGACGTTCGTTCATCTAGCACCAAGGGAACGGTTTGCAAGAGACACTTTTTCTCTGCATCCTCAGTCTGTTTCCTAGTGCCGGTTTGAAGTTCCTGCAGTTTTCACTGTAAAACCGAGTTGGAGCTAGTACATCCCCATATATATGTATGGAATGGAGTTTGCAACTGAAAAGAAACTTTGTGTTCCCAACAAGCTAGGTGAAGGACGGCTTTCACTAACACTTATCTCTCAGAACTGAGCAAGTGGAGAGACGTTCGTTCATCTAGCACCAAGGGAACGGGTTGCAGGAGACACTTTTTCTCTGCTTTCTCAGTCTGTTTCCTAGTGCCGGTTTGAAGTTCCTGCAGTTTTCACAGTCAAACCGAGTTGGAGCTAGTACTTCCCCATATGTATGTATGGAAAGGAGTTTGCAACTGAAAAGAAACTTTGTGTTCCCAACAAGCTAGGTGAAGGACGGCTTTCACACACACTTATCTCTCAGAATTGAGCAAGTGGAGAGACGTTCGTTAATCTAGCACCAAGGGAACGGGTTGCAGGGGACACTTTTTCTCTGCATTCTCTGTCTGTTTCCTAGTGCCGGTTTGAAGTTCCTGCAGTTTTCACTGTAAAACTGAGTTGGAGCTTGTACCTACCCATATATATGTATGGAATGGAGTTTTCAACTGAAAAGAAATTTTGTGTTCCCAACAAGCTAGGTGAAGGACGGCTTTCACACACACTTATCTCTCAGAACTGAGCATGTGGAGAGACGTTCGTTCATCTAGCACCAAGGGAACGGGTTGCAGGAGACACTTTTCTCTGCTTTCTCAGTCTGTTTCCTAGTGCCGGTTTGAAGTTCCTGCAGTTTTCACTGTCAAACAGAGTTGGAGCTAGTACCTCCCCCTATATATGTATGGAATGGAGTTTGCAACTGAAAAGAAACTTTGTGTTCCCAAGAAGCTAGGTGAACTACGGCGTTCACACACACTTATCTCTCAGAACTGAGCAAGTGGAGAGACGTTCGTTCATCTAGCACCAAGGGAACGGGATGCAGGAGACACTTTTTCTCTGCTTTCTCAGTCTGTTTCCTAGTGCCAGTTTGAAGTACCTGCAGTTTTCACTGTCAAACAGAGTTGGAGCTAGTACCTTCCCATATATATGTATGGAATGGAGTTTGCAACTGAAAAGAAACTTTGTGTTCCCAATAAGCTAGGTGAAGGACGGCTTTCACACACACTTATCTCTCAGAACTGAGCAAGTGGAGAGACGTTCGTTCATCTAGCACCAAGGGAACGGTTTGCAAGAGACACTTTTTCTCTGCTTCCTCAGTCTGTTTCCTAGTGCCGGTTTGAAGTTCCTGCAGTTTTCACTGTAAAACCGAGTTGGAGCTAGTACATCCCCATATATATGTATGGAATGGAGTTTGCAACTGAAAAGAAACTTTGTGTTCCCAACAAGCTAGGTGAAGGACGGCTTTCACTAACACTTATCTCTCAGAACTGAGCAAGTGGAGAGACGTTCGTTCATCTAGCACCAAGGGAACGGGTTGCAGGAGACACTTTTTCTCTGCTTTCTCAGTCTGTTTCCTAGTGCCGGTTTGAAGTTCCTGCAGTTTTCACAGTCAAACCGAGTTGGAGCTAGTACTTCCCCATATGTATATATGGAAAGCAGTTTGCAACTGAAAAGAAACTTTGTGTTCCCAACAAGCTAGGTGAAGGACGGCTTTCACACACACTTATCTCTCAGAATTAAGCAAGTGGAGAGACGTTCGTTAATCTAGCACCAAGGGAACGGGTTGCAGGGGACACTTTTTCTCTGCATTCTCAGTCTGTTTCCTAGTGCCGGTTTGAAGTTCCTGCAGTTTTCACTGTAAAACTGAGTTGGAGCTTGTACCTACCCATATATATGTATGGAATGGAGTTTTCAACTGAAAAGAAATTTTGTGTTCCCAACAAGCTAGGTGAAGGACGGCTTTCACACACACTTATCTCTCAGAACTGAGCATGTGGAGAGACGTTCGTTCATCTAGCACCAAGGGAACGGGTTGCAGGAGACACTTTTTCTCTGCTTTCTGAGTCTGTTTCCTAGTGCCGGTTTGAAGTTCCTGCAGTTTTCACTGTCAAACATAGTTGGAGCTAGTACCTCCCCATATATATGTATGGAATGGAGTTTGCAACTGAAAAGAAACTTTTTGTTCCCAACAAGCTAGGTGAAGGACGGCTTTCACACACACTTATCTCTCAGAACTGAGCAAGTTGAGAGACGTTCGTTCATCTAGCACCAAGGGAACGGGTTGCAGGAGACACTTTTTCTCTGCTTCCTCAGTCTGTTTCCTAGTGCCGGTTTGAATTTCCTGCAGTTTTCACTGTAAAACCGGGTTTGAGCTTGTACCTCCCCATATATAAGTATGGAATGGAGATTGCAACTGAAAAGAAACTTTGTGTTCCCAACAAGCTAGGTGAAGGTCGGCTTTCACTCACACTTATCTCTCAGAACTGAGCAAGTGGAGAGACGTTCGTTCATCTAGCACCAAGGGAACGGGTTGCAGGAGACACTTTTTCTCTGCTTTCTCAGTGTGTTTCCTAGTGCCGGTTTGAAGTTCCTGCAGTTTTCACTGTCAAACAGGGTTGGAGCCAGTACCTCCCCCTATATATGTATGGAATGGAGTTTGCAACTGAAAAGGAACTTTGTGTTCCCAACAAGCTAGGTGAAGGACGGCTTTCACACACAATTATCTCTCAGAACTGAGCAAGTGGAGAGACGTTCGTTCATCTAGCACCAAGGGAACGGGTTGCAGGAGACACTTTTTCTCTGCTTTCCCAGTCTGTTTCCTAGTGCCGGTTTGAAGTTCCTGCAGTTTTCACTGTCAAACCGAGTTGGAGCTAGTACCTCCCCATATAAATGTATGGAATGGAGTTTGCAACTGAAAAGAAACTTTGTGTTCCCAACAAGCTAGGTGAAGGACGGCTTTCACACACACTTATCTCTCAGAACTGAGCAAGTGGAGAGACGTTCGTTCATCTAGCACCAAGGGAACGGGTTGCAGGAGACACTTTTTCTCTGCTTCCTCAGTCTGTTTCCTAGTGCCGGTTTGAAGTTCCTGCAGTTTTCACTGTAAAACCGGGTTTGAGCTTGTACCTCCCCATATATAAGTATGGAATGGAGTTTGCAACTGAAAAGAAACTTTGTGTTCCCAACAAGCTAGGTGAAGGACGGCTTTCACTCACACTTATCTCTCAGAACTGAGCAAGTGGAGAGACGTTCGTTCATCTAGCACCAAGGGACCGGGTTGCAGGAGACACTTTTTCTCTGCTTTCTCAGTCTGTTTCCTAGTGCCGGTTTGAAGTTCCTGCAGTTTTCACTGTCAAACAGGGTTGGAGCCAGTACCTCCCCCTATATATGTATGGAATGGAGTTTGCAACTGAAAAGGAACTTTGTGTTCCCAACAAGCTAGGTGAAGGACGGCTTTCACACACACTTATCTCTCAGAACTGAGCAAGTGGAGAGACGTTCGTTCATCTAGCACCAAGGGAACGGGTTGCAGGAGACACTTTTTCTCTGCTTTCTCAGTCTGTTTCCTAGTGCCGGTTTGAAGTTCCTGCAGTTTTCACAGTAAAACCGAGTTGGAGCTAGTACCTCCACATATATATGTATGGAATGGAGTTTGCAACTGAAAAGAAACTTTGTGTTCCCAACAAGCTAGGTGAAGGACGGCTTTCACACACACTTATCTCTCAGAACTGAGCAAGTGGAGAGACGTTCGTTCATCTAGCACCAAGGGAACGGGTTGCAGGATACACTTTTTCTCTGCTTCCTCAGTCTGTTTCCTAGTGCCGGTTTGAAGTTCCTGCAGTTTTCACTGTAAAACCGAGTTGGAGCTTGTACCTCACCATATATATGTATGGAATGGAGTTTGCAACTGAAAAGAAACTTTGTGTTCCCAACAAGCTAGGTGAAGGACGGCTTTCACTAACACTTATCTCTCAGAACTGAGCAAGTGGAGAGACGTTCGTTCATCTAGCACCAAGGGAACGGGTTGCAGGAGACACTTTTTCTCTGCTTTCTCAGTCTGTTTCCTAGTGCCGGTTTGAAGTTCCTGCAGTTTTCACTGTAAAACCGAGTTGGAGCTAGTACATCCCCATATATATGTATGGAATGGAGTTTGCAACTGAAAAGAAACTTTGTGTTACCAACAAGCTAGTTGAAGGACGGCTTTCACTAACACTTATCTCTCAGAACTGAGCAAGTGGAGAGACGTTCGTTCATCTAGCACCAAGGGAACGGGTTGCAGGAGACACTTTTTCTCTGCTTTCTCAGTCTGTTTCCTAGTGCCGGTTTGAAGTTCCTGCAGTTTTCACTGTAAAACCGAGTTGGAGCTAGTACATCCCCATATATATGTATGGAATGGAGTTTGCAACTGAAAAGAAACTTTGTGTTCCCAACAAGCTAGGTGAAGGACGGCTTTCACTAACACTTATCTCTCAGAACTGAGCAAGTGGAGAGACGTTCGTTCATCTAGCACCAAGGGAACGGGTTGCAGGAGACACTTTTTCTCTGCTTTCTCAGTCTGTTTCCTAGTGCCGGTTTGAAGTTACTGCAGTTTTCACTGTAAAACCGAGTTGGAGCTTCTACCTCCCCCTATATATGTATGGAATGGAGTTTGCAACTGAAAAGAAACTTTGTGTTTCCAACAAGCTAGGTGAACTACGGCGTTCACACACACTTATCTCTCAGAACTGAGCAAGTGGAGAGACGTTCGTTCATCTAGCACCAAGGGAACGGGTTGCAGGAGACACTTTTTCTCTGCTTTCTCAGTCTGTTTCCTAGTGCCGGTTTGAAGTTCCTGCAGTTTTCACAGTCAAACCGAGTTGGAGCTAGTACTTCCCCATATATATGTATGGAAAGGAGTTTGCAACTGAAAAGAAACTTTGTGTTCCCAACAAGCTAGGTGAAGGACGGCTTTCACACACACTTATCTCTCAGAATTGAGCAAGTGGAGAGAAGTTCGTTAATCTAGCACCAAGGGAACGGGTTGCAGGGGACACTTTTTCTCTGCATTCTCAGTCTGTTTCCTAGTGCCGGTTTGAAGTTCCTGCAGTTTTCACTGTAAAACTGAGTTGGAGCTTGTACCTACCCATATATATGTATGGAATGGAGTTTTCAACTGAAAAGAAATTTTGTGTTCCCAACAAGCTAGGTGAAGGACGGCTTTCACACACACTTATCTCTCAGAACTGAGCATGTGGAGAGACGTTCGTTCATCTAGCACCAAGGGAACGGGTTGCAGGAGACACTTTTTCTCTGCATTCTCAGTCTGTTTCCTAGTGCCGGTTTGAAGTTCCTGCAGTTTTCACTGTCAAACCGAGTTGGAGCTGGTACCTCCCCATATATATGTATGGAATGGAGTTTGCAACTGAAAAGAAACTTTGTGTTCCCAACAAGCTAGGTGAAGGACGGCTTTCACACACACTTATCTCTCAGAACTGAGCAAGTGGAGAGACGTTCGTTCATCTAGCACCAAGGGAACGGGTTGCAGGAGACACTTTTTCTCTGCTTCCTCAGTCTGTTTCCTAGTGCCGGTTTGAAGTTCCTGCAGTTTTCACTGTAAAACCGGGTTTGAGCTTGTACCTCCCCATATATAAGTATGGAATGGAGTTTGCAACTGAAAAGAAACTTTGTGTTCCCAACAAGCTAGGTGAAGGACGGCTTTCACTCACACTTATCTCTCAGAACTGAGCAAGTGGAGAGACGTTCGTTCATCTAGCACCAAGGGAACGGGTTGCAGGAGACACTTTTTCTCTGCTTTCTCAGTCTGTTTCCTAGTGCCGGTTTGAAGTTCCTGCAGTTTTCACTGTCAAAAAGGGTTGGAGCCAGTACCTCCCCCTATATATGTATGGAATGGAGTTTGCAACTGAAAAGGAACTTTGTGTTCCCAACAAGCTAGGTGAAGTACGGCTATCACACACAATTATCTCTCAGAACTGAGCAAGTGGAGAGACGTTCGTTCATCTAGCACCAAGGGAACGGGTTGCAGGAGACACTTTTTCTCTGCTTTCTCAGTCTGTTTCCTAGTGCCGGTTTGAAGTTCCTGCAGTTTTCACTGTCAAACCGAGTTGGAGCTAGTACCTCCCCATATATATGTATGGAATGGAGTTTGCAACTGAAAAGAAACTTTGTGTTCCCAACAAGCTAGGTGAAGGACGGCTTTCACACACACTTATCTCTCAGAACTGAGCAAGTGGAGAGACGTTCGTTCATCTAGCACCAAGGGAACGGGTTGCAGGAGACACTTTTTCTCTGCTTTCTCAGTCTGTTTCCTAGTGCCGGTTTGAAGTTCCTGCAGTTTTCACTGTAAAACAGATTTGGAGCTAGTACCTCCACATATATATGTATGGAATGGAGTTTGCAACTGAAAAGAAACTTTGTGTTCCCAACAAGCTAGGTGAAGGACGGCTTTCACACACACTTATCTCTCAGAACTGAGCAAGTGGAGAGACGTTCGTTCATCTAGCACCAAGGGAACGGGTTGCAGGAGACACTTTTTCTCTGCTTCCTCAGTCTGTTTCCTAGTGCCGGTTTGAAGTTCCTGCAGTTTTCACTGTAAAACCGAGTTGGAGCTTGTACCTCACCATATATATGTATGGAATGGAGTTTGCAACTGAAAAGAAACTTTGTGTTCCCAACAAGCTAGGTGAAGTACGGCTTTCACTAACACTTATCTCTCAGAACTGAGCAAGTGGAGAGACGTTCGTTCATCTAGCACCAAGGGAACGGGTTGCAGGAGACACTTTTTCTCTGCTTTCTCAGTCTGTTTCCTAGTGCCGGTTTGAAGTTCCTGCAGTTTTCACTGTCAAACCGAGTTGGAGCTTCTACCTCCCCATATATATGTATGGAATGGAGTTTGCAACTGAAAAGAAACTTTGTGTTCCAACAAGGTAGGTGAAGGACGGCTTTCACACAAACTTATCTCTCAGAACAGAGCAAGTGGAGAGACGTTCGTTCATCTAGCACCAAGGGAACGGGATGCAGGTGACACTTTTCTCTGCTTTCTCAGTCTGTTTCCTAGTGCCGGTTTGAAGTTCCTGCAGTTTTCACTGTCAAACAGAGTTGGAGCTAGTACCTCCCCCTATATATGTATGGAATGGAGTTTGCAACTGAAAAGAAACTTTGTGTTCCCAACAAGCTAGGTGAAGTACGGCGTTCACACACACTTATCTCTCAGAACTGAGCAAGTGGAGAGACGTTCGTTCATCTAGCACCAAGGGAACGGGTTGCAGGAGACACTTTTTCTCTGCTTTCTCAGTCTGTTTCCTAGTGCCGGTTTGAAGTACCTTCAGTTTTCACTGTCAAACAGAGTTGGAGCTAGTACCTTCCCATATATATGTATGGAATGGAGTTTGCAACTGAAAAGAAACTTTGTGTTCCCTACAAGCTAGGTGAAGGACGGGTTTCACACACACTTATCTCTCAGAACTGAGCAAGTGGAGAGACGTTCGTTCATCTAGCACCAAGGGAACGGGTTGCAGGAGACACTTTTTCTCTGCTTTCTCAGTCTGTTTCCTAGTGCCGGTTTGAAGTTCCTGCAGTTTTCACTGTAAAACACAGTTGGAGCTAGTACCTCCCCATATATATGTATGGAATGGCGTTTGCAACTGAAAAGAAACTTTGTGTTCCCAACAAGCTAGGTGAAGGACGGCTTTCACACACACTTATCTCTCAGAACTGAGCAAGTGGAGAGACATTCGTTCATCTAGCACCAAGGGACAGGGTTGCAGGAGACACTTTTTCTCTGCTTTCTCAGTCTGTTTCCTAGTGCCGGTTTGAAGTTCCTGCATTTTTCACTGTCAAACCGAGTTGGAGCTAGTACCTCTCCATATATATGTATGGAATGGAGTTTGCAACTGAAAAGAAACTTTGTGTTCCCAACAAGCAAGATGAAGGACGGCTTTCACACACACTTACCTCTCAGAACTGAGCAAGTGGAGAGACTTTCGTTCATCTAGCACCAAGGGAACGGGTTGCAGGAGACACTTTTTCTCTGCATTCTCAGTCTGTTTCCTAGTGCCGGTTTGAAGTTCCTGCAGTTTTCACTGTCAAACCGAGTTGGAGCTGGTACCTCCCCATATATATGTATGGAATGGAGTTTGCAACTGAAAAGAAACTTTGTGTTCCCAACAAGCTAGGTGAAGGACGGCTTTCACACACACTTATCTCTCAGAACTGAGCAAGTGGAGAGACGTTCGTTCATCTAGCACCAAGGGAACGGGTTGCAGGAGACACTTTTTCTCTGCTTCCTCAGTCTGTTTCCTAGTGCCGGTTTGAAGTTCCTGCAGTTTTCACTGTAAAACCGGGTTTGAGCTTGTACCTCCCCATATATAAGTATGGAATGGAGTTTGCAACTGAAAAGAAACTTTGTGTTCCCAACAAGCTAGGTGAAGGACGGCTTTCACTCACACTTATCTCTCAGAACTGAGCAAGTGGAGAGACGTTCGTTCATCTAGCACCAAGGGAACGGGTTGCAGGAGACACTTTTTCTCTGCTTTCTCAGTCTGTTTCCTAGTGCCGGTTTGAAGTTCCTGCAGTTTTCACTGTCAAAAAGGGTTGGAGCCAGTACCTCCCCCTATATATGTATGGAATGGAGTTTGCAACTGAAAAGGAACTTTGTGTTCCCAACAAGCTAGGTGAAGTACGGCTATCACACACAATTATCTCTCAGAACTGAGCAAGTGGAGAGACGTTCGTTCATCTAGCACCAAGGGAACGGGTTGCAGGAGACACTTTTTCTCTGCTTTCTCAGTCTGTTTCCTAGTGCCGGTTTGAAGTTCCTGCAGTTTTCACTGTCAAACCGAGTTGGAGCTAGTACCTCCCCATATATATGTATGGAATGGAGTTTGCAACTGAAAAGAAACTTTGTGTTCCCAACAAGCTAGGTGAAGGACGGCTTTCACACACACTTATCTCTCAGAACTGAGCAAGTGGAGAGACGTTCGTTCATCTAGCACCAAGGGAACGGGTTGCAGGAGACACTTTTTCTCTGCTTTCTCAGTCTGTTTCCTAGTGCCGGTTTGAAGTTCCTGCAGTTTTCACTGTAAAACAGATTTGGAGCTAGTACCTCCACATATATATGTATGGAATGGAGTTTGCAACTGAAAAGAAACTTTGTGTTCCCAACAAGCTAGGTGAAGGACGGCTTTCACACACACTTATCTCTCAGAACTGAGCAAGTGGAGAGACGTTCGTTCATCTAGCACCAAGGGAACGGGTTGCAGGAGACACTTTTTCTCTGCTTCCTCAGTCTGTTTCCTAGTGCCGGTTTGAAGTTCCTGCAGTTTTCACTGTAAAACCGAGTTGGAGCTTGTACCTCACCATATATATGTATGGAATGGAGTTTGCAACTGAAAAGAAACTTTGTGTTCCCAACAAGCTAGGTGAAGTACGGCTTTCACTAACACTTATCTCTCAGAACTGAGCAAGTGGAGAGACGTTCGTTCATCTAGCACCAAGGGAACGGGTTGCAGGAGACACTTTTTCTCTGCTTTCTCAGTCTGTTTCCTAGTGCCGGTTTGAAGTTCCTGCAGTTTTCACTGTCAAACCGAGTTGGAGCTTCTACCTCCCCATATATATGTATGGAATGGAGTTTGCAACTGAAAAGAAACTTTGTGTTCCAACAAGGTAGGTGAAGGACGGCTTTCACACAAACTTATCTCTCAGAACAGAGCAAGTGGAGAGACGTTCGTTCATCTAGCACCAAGGGAACGGGATGCAGGTGACACTTTTCTCTGCTTTCTCAGTCTGTTTCCTAGTGCCGGTTTGAAGTTCCTGCAGTTTTCACTGTCAAACAGAGTTGGAGCTAGTACCTCCCCCTATATATGTATGGAATGGAGTTTGCAACTGAAAAGAAACTTTGTGTTCCCAACAAGCTAGGTGAAGTACGGCGTTCACACACACTTATCTCTCAGAACTGAGCAAGTGGAGAGACGTTCGTTCATCTAGCACCAAGGGAACGGGTTGCAGGAGACACTTTTTCTCTGCTTTCTCAGTCTGTTTCCTAGTGCCGGTTTGAAGTACCTTCAGTTTTCACTGTCAAACAGAGTTGGAGCTAGTACCTTCCCATATATATGTATGGAATGGAGTTTGCAACTGAAAAGAAACTTTGTGTTCCCTACAAGCTAGGTGAAGGACGGGTTTCACACACACTTATCTCTCAGAACTGAGCAAGTGGAGAGACGTTCGTTCATCTAGCACCAAGGGAACGGGTTGCAGGAGACACTTTTTCTCTGCTTTCTCAGTCTGTTTCCTAGTGCCGGTTTGAAGTTCCTGCAGTTTTCACTGTAAAACACAGTTGGAGCTAGTACCTCCCCATATATATGTATGGAATGGCGTTTGCAACTGAAAAGAAACTTTGTGTTCCCAACAAGCTAGGTGAAGGACGGCTTTCACACACACTTATCTCTCAGAACTGAGCAAGTGGAGAGACATTCGTTCATCTAGCACCAAGGGACAGGGTTGCAGGAGACACTTTTTCTCTGCTTTCTCAGTCTGTTTCCTAGTGCCGGTTTGAAGTTCCTGCATTTTTCACTGTCAAACCGAGTTGGAGCTAGTACCTCTCCATATATATGTATGGAATGGAGTTTGCAACTGAAAAGAAACTTTGTGTTCCCAACAAGCAAGATGAAGGACGGCTTTCACACACACTTACCTCTCAGAACTGAGCAAGTGGAGAGACTTTCGTTCATCTAGCACCAAGGGAACGGGTTGCAGGAGACACTTTTTCTCTGCTTCCTCAGTCTGTTTCCTAGTGCCGGTTTGAAGTTCCTGCAGTTTTCACTGTAAAACCGAGTTGGAGCTTGTACCTCCCCATATATATGTATGGAATGGAGTTTGCAACTGAAAAGAAACTTTGTGTTCCCAACAAGCTAGGTGAAGGGCGGCTTTCACTCACACTTATCTCTCAGAACTGAGCATGTGGAGAGACGTTCGTTCATCTAGCACCAAGGGAACGGGTTGCAGGAGACACTTTTTCTCTGCTTTCTCAGTTTGTTTCCTAGTGCCGGTTTGAAGTTCCTGCAGTTTTCACTGTCAAACCGAGTTGGAGCTTCTACCTCCCCATATATATGTATGGAATGGAGTTTGCAACTGAAAAGAAACTTTGTGTTCCCAACAAGCTAGGTGAAGGACGGCTTTCACACACACTTATCTCTCAGAACTGAGCAAGTGGAGAGTCGTTCGTTCATCTAGCACCAAGGGAACGGGTTGCAGGAGACACTTTTTCTCTGCTTTCTCAGTCTGTTTCCTAGTGCCGGTTTGAAGTACCTGCAGATTTCACTGTAAAACCGAGTTTGAGCTAGAACCTCCCCATATATATGTATGGAATGGAGTTTGCAACTGAAAAGTAACTTTGTGTTCCCAACAAGCTAGGTGAAGGACGGCTTTCACTCACACTTATCTCTCAGAACTGAGCAAGTGGAGAGACGTTCGTTCATCTAGCACCAAGGGAACGGGTTGCAGGAGACACTTTTTCTCTGCTTTCTCATTCTGTTTCCTAGTGCCGGTTTGAAGTTCCTGCAGTTTTCACTGTAAAACAGAGTTGGAGCTAGTACCTACCCATATATATGTATGGAATGGAGTTTGCAACTGAAAAGAAACTTTGTGTTCCCAACAATCTAGGTGAAGGACGGCTTTCACACACACTTATCTCTCAGAACTGAGCAAGTGGAGAGACGTTCGTTCATCTAGCACCAAGGGAACGGGTTGCAGGAGACAATTTTTCTCTGCTTTCTCAGTCTTTTTCCTAGTGCCGGTTTGAAGTTCCTGCAGTTTTCACTGTCAAACCGAGTTGGAGCTTGTACCTCCCCATATATATGTATGGAATGGAGTTTGCAACTGAAAAGAAACTTTGTGTTCCCAACAAGCTAGGTGAAGGACGGCTTTCACACACACTTATCTCTCAGAACTGAGCAAGTGGAGAGACGTTCGTTCATCTAGCACCAAGGGAACGGGTTGCAGGAGACACTTTTTCTCTGCTTCCTCAGTCTGTTTCCTAGTGCCGGTTTGAAGTTCCTGCAGTTTTCACAGTAAAACCGAGTTGGAGCTTGTACCTCACCATATATATGTATGGAATGGAGTTTGCAACTGAAAAGAAACTTTGTGTTCCCAACAAGCTAGGTGAAGGACGGCGTTCACTAACACTTATCTCTCAGAACTGAGCAAGTGGAGAGACGTTCGTTCATCTAGCACCAAGGGAACGGGTTGCAGGAGACACTTTTTCTCTGCTTTCTCAGCCTGTTTCCTAGTGCCGGTTTTAAGTTCCTGCAGTTTTCACTGTAAAACCGATTTGGAGCTTCTACCTCCCCATATATATGTATGGAATGGAGTTTGCAACTGAAAAGAAACTTTGTGTTCCCAACAAGCTAGGTGAAGGACGGCTTTCACACACACTTATCTCTCAGAACAGAGCAAGTGGAGAGACGTTCGTTCATCTAGCACCAAGGGAACGGGTTGCAGGAGACACTTTTTCTCTGCTTTCTCAGTCTGTTTCCTAGTGCCGGTTTGAAGTACCTGCAGTTTTCACTGTCAAACAGATTTGGAGCTAGTACCTTCCCATATATATGTATGGAATGGAGTTTGCAAGTGAAAAGAAACTTTGTGTTCCCAACAAGCTAGGTGAAGGACGGCTTTCACACACACTTATCTCTCAGAACTGAGCAAGTGGAGAGACGTTCGTTCATCTATCACCAAGGGAACGGGTTGCAGGAGACACTTTTTCTCTGCATTCTCAGTCTGTTTCCTAGTGCCGGTTTGAAGTTCCTGCAGTTTTCACTGTAAAACCGGGTTTGAGCTAGTACCTACCCATATATATGTATGGAATGGCGTTTGCAACTGAAAAGAAACTTTGTGTTCCCAACAAGCTAGGTGAAGGGCGACTTTCACACACACTTATCTCTCAGAACTGAACAAGTGGAGAGACGTTCGTTCATCTAGCACCAAAGGAACGGGTTGCAGGAGACACTTTTTCTCTGCTTTCTCAGTCTGTTTCCTAGTGCCGGTTTGAAGTTCCTGCAGTTTACACTGTCAAACAGTGTTGGAGATAGTACCTCCCCCTATATATGTATGGAATGGACTTTGCAACTGAAAAGAAACTTTGTGTTCCCAACAAGCTAGGTGAAGGACGGCTTTCACACACACTTATCTCTCAGAACTGAGCAAGTGGAGAGACGTTCGTTCATCTAGCACCAAGGGAACGGGTTGCAGGGGACACTTTTTCTCTGCTTTCTCAGTCTGTTTCCTAGTGCCGGTTTGAAGTTCCTGCAGTTTTCACTGTAAAACCGATTTGGAGCTTCTACCTCCCCATATATATGTATGGAATGGAGTTTGCAACTGAAAAGAAACTTTGTGTTCCCAACAAGCTAGGTGAAGGACGGCTTTCACACACACTTATCTCTCAGAACAGAGCAAGTGGAGAGACGTTCGTTCATCTAGCACCAAGGGAACAGGTTGCAGGAGACACTTTTTCTCTGCTTTCTCAGTCTGTTTCCTAGTGCCGGTTTGAAGTTCCTGCAGTTTTCACTGTCAAAGAGAGTTGGAGCTAGTACCTCCCCCTAAATATGTATGGAATGGAGTTTGCAACTGAAAAGAAACTTTGTGTTTCCAACAAGCTAGGTGAACTACGGCGTTCACACACAATTATCTCTCAGAACTGAGCAAGTGGAGAGACGTTCGTTCATCTAGTACCAAGGGAACGGGTTGCAGGAGACACTTTTTCTCTGCTTTCTCAGTCTGTTTCCTAGTGCCGGTTTGAAGTTCCTGCAGTTTTCACTGTAAAACTGAGTTGGAGCTTGTACCTACCCATATATATGTATGGAATGGAGTTTTCAACTGAAAAGAAATTTTGTGTTCCCAACAAGCTAGGTGAAGGACGGCTTTCACACACACTTATCTCTCAGAACTGAGCATGTGGAGAGACGTTCGTTCATCTAGCACCAAGGGAACGGGTTGCAGGAGACACTTTTTCTCTGCTTTCTGAGTCTGTTTCCTAGTGCCGGTTTGAAGTTCCTGCAGTTTTCACTGTCAAACAGAGTTGGAGCTAGTACCTCCCCATATATATGTATGGAATGGAGTTTGCAACTGAAAAGAAACTTTGTGTTCCCAACAAGCTAGGTGAAGGACGGCTTTCACACACACTTATCTCTCAGAACTGAGCAAGTGGAGAGACGTTCGTTCATCTAGCACCAAGGGAACGGGTTGCAGGAGACACTTTTTCTCTGCTTCCTCAGTCTGTTTCCTAGTGCCGGTTTGAATTTCCTGCAGTTTTCACTGTAAAACCGGGTTTGAGCTTGTACCTCCCCATAAATAAGTATGGAATGGAGTTTGCAACTGAAAAGAAACTTTGTGTTCCCAACAAGCTAGGTGAAGGTCGGCTTTCACTCACACTTATCTCTCAGAACTGAGCAAGTGGAGAGAAGTTCGTTCATCTAGCACCAAGGGAACGGGTTACAGGAGACACTTTTTCTCTGCTTTCTCAGTCTGTTTCCTAGTGCCGGTTTGAAGTTCCTGCAGTTTTCACTGTCAAACAGGGTTGGAGCCAGTACCTCCCCCTATATATGTATGGAATGGAGTTTGCAACTGAAAAGAAACTTTGTGTTCCCAACAAGCAAGATGAAGGACGGCTTTCACACACACTTACCTCTCAGAACTGAGCAAGTGGAGAGACTTTCGTTCATCTAGCACCAAGGGAACGGGTTGCAGGAGACACTTTTTCTCTGCTTCCTCAGTCTGTTTCCTAGTGCCGGTTTGAAGTTCCTGCAGTTTTCACTGTAAAACCGAGTTGGAGCTTGTACCTCCCCATATATATGTATGGAATGGAGTTTGCAACTGAAAAGAAACTTTGTGTTCCCAACAAGCTAGGTGAAGGGCGGCTTTCACTCACACTTATCTCTCAGAACTGAGCATGTGGAGAGACGTTCGTTCATCTAGCACCAAGGGAACGGGTTGCAGGAGACACTTTTTCTCTGCTTTCTCAGTTTGTTTCCTAGTGCCGGTTTGAAGTTCCTGCAGTTTTCACTGTCAAACCGAGTTGGAGCTTCTACCTCCCCATATATATGTATGGAATGGAGTTTGCAACTGAAAAGAAACTTTGTGTTCCCAACAAGCTAGGTGAAGGACGGCTTTCACACACACTTATCTCTCAGAACTGAGCAAGTGGAGAGTCGTTCGTTCATCTAGCACCAAGGGAACGGGTTGCAGGAGACACTTTTTCTCTGCTTTCTCAGTCTGTTTCCTAGTGCCGGTTTGAAGTACCTGCAGATTTCACTGTAAAACCGAGTTTGAGCTAGAACCTCCCCATATATATGTATGGAATGGAGTTTGCAACTGAAAAGTAACTTTGTGTTCCCAACAAGCTAGGTGAAGGACGGCTTTCACTCACACTTATCTCTCAGAACTGAGCAAGTGGAGAGACGTTCGTTCATCTAGCACCAAGGGAACGGGTTGCAGGAGACACTTTTTCTCTGCTTTCTCATTCTGTTTCCTAGTGCCGGTTTGAAGTTCCTGCAGTTTTCACTGTAAAACAGAGTTGGAGCTAGTACCTACCCATATATATGTATGGAATGGAGTTTGCAACTGAAAAGAAACTTTGTGTTCCCAACAATCTAGGTGAAGGACGGCTTTCACACACACTTATCTCTCAGAACTGAGCAAGTGGAGAGACGTTCGTTCATCTAGCACCAAGGGAACGGGTTGCAGGAGACAATTTTTCTCTGCTTTCTCAGTCTTTTTCCTAGTGCCGGTTTGAAGTTCCTGCAGTTTTCACTGTCAAACCGAGTTGGAGCTTGTACCTCCCCATATATATGTATGGAATGGAGTTTGCAACTGAAAAGAAACTTTGTGTTCCCAACAAGCTAGGTGAAGGACGGCTTTCACACACACTTATCTCTCAGAACTGAGCAAGTGGAGAGACGTTCGTTCATCTAGCACCAAGGGAACGGGTTGCAGGAGACACTTTTTCTCTGCTTCCTCAGTCTGTTTCCTAGTGCCGGTTTGAAGTTCCTGCAGTTTTCACAGTAAAACCGAGTTGGAGCTTGTACCTCACCATATATATGTATGGAATGGAGTTTGCAACTGAAAAGAAACTTTGTGTTCCCAACAAGCTAGGTGAAGGACGGCTTTCACTAACACTTATCTCTCAGAACTGAGCAAGTGGAGAGACGTTCGTTCATCTAGCACCAAGGGAACGGGTTGCAGGAGACACTTTTTCTCTGCTTTCTCAGCCTGTTTCCTAGTGCCGGTTTGAAGTTCCTGCAGTTTTCACTGTAAAACCGATTTGGAGCTTCTACCTCCCCATATATATGTATGGAATGGAGTTTGCAACTGAAAAGAAACTTTGTGTTCCCAACAAGCTAGGTGAAGGACGGCTTTCACACACACTTATCTCTCAGAACAGAGCAAGTGGAGAGACGTTCGTTCATCTAGCACCAAGGGAACGGGTTGCAGGAGACACTTTTTCTCTGCTTTCTCAGTCTGTTTCCTAGTGCCGGTTTGAAGTACCTGCAGTTTTCACTGTCAAACAGATTTGGAGCTAGTACCTTCCCATATATATGTATGGAATGGAGTTTGCAAGTGAAAAGAAACTTTGTGTTCCCAACAAGCTAGGTGAAGGACGGCTTTCACACACACTTATCTCTCAGAACTGAGCAAGTGGAGAGACGTTCGTTCATCTATCACCAAGGGAACGGGTTGCAGGAGACACTTTTTCTCTGCATTCTCAGTCTGTTTCCTAGTGCCGGTTTGAAGTTCCTGCAGTTTTCACTGTAAAACCGGGTTTGAGCTAGTACCTACCCATATATATGTATGGAATGGCGTTTGCAACTGAAAAGAAACTTTGTGTTCCCAACAAGCTAGGTGAAGGGCGACTTTCACACACACTTATCTCTCAGAACTGAACAAGTGGAGAGACGTTCGTTCATCTAGCACCAAAGGAACGGGTTGCAGGAGACACTTTTTCTCTGCTTTCTCAGTCTGTTTCCTAGTGCCGGTTTGAAGTTCCTGCAGTTTTCACTGTCAAACAGTGTTGGAGATAGTACCTCCCCCTATATATGTATGGAATGGACTTTGCAACTGAAAAGAAACTTTGTGTTCCCAACAAGCTAGGTGAAGGACGGCTTTCACACACACTTATCTCTCAGAACTGAGCAAGTGGAGAGACGTTCGTTCATCTAGCACCAAGGGAACGGGTTGCAGGAGACACTTTTTCTTTGCTTTCTCAGTCTGTTTCCTAGTGCCGGTTTGAAGTTCCTGCAGTTTTCACTGTCAAACCGAGTTGGAGCTTGTACCTCCCCATATATATGTATGGAATGGAGTTTGCAACTGAAAAGAAACTTTGTGTTCCCAACAAGCTAGGTGAAGGACGGCTTTCACACACACTTATCTCTCAGAACTGAGCAAGTGGAGAGACGTTCGTTCATCTAGCACCAAGGGAACGGGTTGCAGGGGACACTTTTTCTCTGCTTTCTCAGTCTGTTTCCTAGTGCCGGTTTGAAGTTCCTGCAGTTTTCACTGTAAAACCGATTTGGAGCTTCTACCTCCCCATATATATGTATGGAATGGAGTTTGCAACTGAAAAGAAACTTTGTGTTCCCAACAAGCTAGGTGAAGGACGGCTTTCACACACACTTATCTCTCAGAACAGAGCAAGTGGAGAGACGTTCGTTCATCTAGCACCAAGGGAACGGGTTGCAGGAGACACTTTTTCTCTGCTTTCTCAGTCTGTTTCCTAGTGCCGGTTTGAAGTTCCTGCAGTTTTCACTGTCAAAGAGAGTTGGAGCTAGTACCTCCCCCTAAATATGTATGGAATGGAGTTTGCAACTGAAAAGAAACTTTGTGTTTCCAACAAGCTAGGTGAACTACGGCGTTCACACACAATTATCTCTCAGAACTGAGCAAGTGGAGAGACGTTCGTTCATCTAGTACCAAGGGAACGGGTTGCAGGAGACACTCTTTCTCTGCTTTCTCAGTCTGTTTCCTAGTGCCGGTTTGAAGTTCCTGCAGTTTTCACAGTCAAACCGAGTTGGAGCTAGTACTTCCCCATATGTATGTATGGAAAGGAGTTTGCAACTGAAAAGAAACTTTGTGTTCCCAACAAGCTAGGTGAAGGACGGCTTTCACACACACTTATCTCTCAGAATTGAGAAAGTGGAGAGACGTTCGTTAATCTAGCACCAAGGGAACGGGTTGCAGGGGACACTTTTTCTCTGCATTCTCAGTCTGTTTCCTAGTGCCGGTTTGAAGTTCCTGCAGTTTTCACTGTAAAACTGAGTTGGAGCTTGTACCTACCCATATATATGTATGGAATGGAGTTTTCAACTGAAAAGAAATTTTGTGTTCCCAACAAGCTAGGTGAAGGACGGCTTTCACACACACTTATCTCTCAGAACTGAGCATGTGGAGAGACGTTCGTTCATCTAGCACCAAGGGAACGGGTTGCAGGAGACACTTTTTCTCTGCTTTCTGAGTCTGTTTCCTAGTGCCGGTTTGAAGTTCCTGCAGTTTTCACTGTCAAACAGAGTTGGAGCTAGTACCTCCCCATATATATGTATGGAATGGAGTTTGCAACTGAAAAGAAACTTTGTGTTCCCAACAAGCTAGGTGAAGGACGGCTTTCACACACACTTATCTCTCAGAACTGAGCAAGTGGAGAGACGTTCGTTCATCTAGCACCAAGGGAACGGGTTGCAGGAGACACTTTTTCTCTGCTTCCTCAGTCTGTTTCCTAGTGCCGGTTTGAATTTCCTGCAGTTTTCACTGTAAAACCGGGTTTGAGCTTGTACCTCCCCATATATAAGTATGGAATGGAGTTTGCAACTGAAAAGAAACTTTGTGTTCCCAACAAGCTAGGTGAAGGTCGGCTTTCACTCACACTTATCTCTCAGAACTGAGCAAGTGGAGAGACGTTCGTTCATCTAGCACCAAGGGAACGGGTTGCAGGAGACACTTTTTCTCTGCTTTCTCAGTCTGTTTCCTAGTGCCGGTTTGAAGTACCTGCAGTTTTCACTGTCAAACAGATTTGGAGCTAGTACCTTCCCATATATATGTATGGAATGGAGTTTGCAAGTGAAAAGAAACTTTGTGTTCCCAACAAGCTAGGTGAAGGACGGCTTTCACACACACTTATCTCTCAGAACTGAGCAAGTGGAGAGACGTTCGTTCATCTATCACCAAGGGAACGGGTTGCAGGAGACACTTTTTCTCTGCATTCTCAGTCTGTTTCCTAGTGCCGGTTTGAAGTTCCTGCAGTTTTCACTGTAAAACCGGGTTTGAGCTAGTACCTACCCATATATATGTATGGAATGGCGTTTGCAACTGAAAAGAAACTTTGTGTTCCCAACAAGCTAGGTGAAGGGCGACTTTCACACACACTTATCTCTCAGAACTGAACAAGTGGAGAGACGTTCGTTCATCTAGCACCAAAGGAACGGGTTGCAGGAGACACTTTTTCTCTGCTTTCTCAGTCTGTTTCCTAGTGCCGGTTTGAAGTTCCTGCAGTTTTCACTGTCAAACAGTGTTGGAGATAGTACCTCCCCCTATATATGTATGGAATGGACTTTGCAACTGAAAAGAAACTTTGTGTTCCCAACAAGCTAGGTGAAGGACGGCTTTCACACACACTTATCTCTCAGAACTGAGCAAGTGGAGAGACGTTCGTTCATCTAGCACCAAGGGAACGGGTTGCAGGAGACACTTTTTCTTTGCTTTCTCAGTCTGTTTCCTAGTGCCGGTTTGAAGTTCCTGCAGTTTTCACTGTCAAACCGAGTTGGAGCTTGTACCTCCCCATATATATGTATGGAATGGAGTTTGCAACTGAAAAGAAACTTTGTGTTCCCAACAAGCTAGGTGAAGGACGGCTTTCACACACACTTATCTCTCAGAACTGAGCAAGTGGAGAGACGTTCGTTCATCTAGCACCAAGGGAACGGGTTGCAGGGGACACTTTTTCTCTGCTTTCTCAGTCTGTTTCCTAGTGCCGGTTTGAAGTTCCTGCAGTTTTCACTGTAAAACCGATTTGGAGCTTCTACCTCCCCATATATATGTATGGAATGGAGTTTGCAACTGAAAAGAAACTTTGTGTTCCCAACAAGCTAGGTGAAGGACGGCTTTCACACACACTTATCTCTCAGAACAGAGCAAGTGGAGAGACGTTCGTTCATCTAGCACCAAGGGAACGGGTTGCAGGAGACACTTTTTCTCTGCTTTCTCAGTCTGTTTCCTAGTGCCGGTTTGAAGTTCCTGCAGTTTTCACTGTCAAAGAGAGTTGGAGCTAGTACCTCCCCCTAAATATGTATGGAATGGAGTTTGCAACTGAAAAGAAACTTTGTGTTTCCAACAAGCTAGGTGAACTACGGCGTTCACACACAATTATCTCTCAGAACTGAGCAAGTGGAGAGACGTTCGTTCATCTAGTACCAAGGGAACGGGTTGCAGGAGACACTTTTTCTCTGCTTTCTCAGTCTGTTTCCTAGTGCCGGTTTGAAGTTCCTGCAGTTTTCACAGTCAAACCGAGTTGGAGCTAGTACTTCCCCATATGTATGTATGGAAAGGAGTTTGCAACTGAAAAGAAACTTTGTGTTCCCAACAAGCTAGGTGAAGGACGGCTTTCACACACACTTATCTCTCAGAATTGAGCAAGTGGAGAGACGTTCGTTAATCTAGCACCAAGGGAACGGGTTGCAGGGGACACTTTTTCTCTGCATTCTCAGTCTGTTTCCTAGTGCCGGTTTGAAGTTCATGCAGTTTTCACTGTAAAACTGAGTTGGAGCTTGTACCTACCCATATATATGTATGGAATGGAGTTTTCAACTGAAAAGAAATTTTGTGTTCCCAACAAGCTAGGTGAAGGACGGCTTTCACACACACTTATCTCTCAGAACTGAGCATGTGGAGAGACGTTCGTTCATCTAGCACCAAGGGAACGGGTTGCAGGAGACACTTTTTCTCTGCTTTCTGAGTCTGTTTCCTAGTGCCGGTTTGAAGTTCCTGCAGTTTTCACTGTCAAACAGAGTTGGAGCTAGTACCTCCCCATATATATGTATGGAATGGAGTTTGCAACTGAAAAGAAACTTTGTGTTCCCAACAAGCTAGGTGAAGGACGGCTTTCACACACACTTATCTCTCAGAACTGAGCAAGTGGAGAGACGTTCGTTCATCTAGCACCAAGGGAACGGGTTGCAGGAGACACTTTTTCTCTGCTTCCTCAGTCTGTTTCCTAGTGCCGGTTTGAATTTCCTGCAGTTTTCACTGTAAAACCGGGTTTGAGCTTGTACCTCCCCATATATAAGTATGGAATGGAGTTTGCAACTGAAAAGAAACTTTGTGTTCCCAACAAGCTAGGTGAAGGTCGGCTTTCACTCACACTTATCTCTCAGAACTGAGCAAGTGGAGAGACGTTCGTTCATCTAGCACCAAGGGAACGGGTTACAGGAGACACTTTTTCTCTGCTTTCTCAGTCTGTTTCCTAGTGCCGGTTTGAAGTTCCTGCAGTTTTCACTGTCAAACAGGGTTGGAGCCAGTACCTACCCCTATATATGTATGGAATGGAGTTTGCAACTGAAAAGGAACTTTGTGTTCGCAACAAGCTAGGTGAAGGACGGCTTTCACACACAATTATCTCTCAGAACTGAGCAAGTGGAGAGACGTTCGTTCATCTAGCACCAAGGGAACGGGTTGAAGGAGACACTTTTTCTCTGCTTTCCCAGTCTGTTTCCTAGTGCCGGTTTGAAGTTCCTGCAGTTTTCACTGTCAAACCGAGTTGGAGCTAGTACCTCCCCATATAAATGTATGGAATGGAGTTTGCAACTGAAAAGAAACTTTGTGTTCCCAACAAGCTAGGTGAAGGACGGCTTTCACACACACTTATCTCTCAGAACTGAGCAAGTGGAGAGACGTTCGTTCATCTAGCACCAAGGGAACGGGTTGCAGGAGACACTTTTTCTCTGCTTTCTCAGTCTGTTTCCTAGTGCCGGTTTGAAGTTCCTGCAGTTTTCACTGTAAAACCGGGTTTGAGCTTGTACCTCCCCATATATAAGTATGGAATGGAGTTTGCAACTGAAAAGAAACTTTGTGTTCCCAACAAGCTAGGTGAAGGACGGCTTTGACTCACACTTATCTCTCAGAACTGAGCAAGTGGAGAGACGTTCGTTCATCTAGCACCAAGGGAACGGGTTGCAGGAGACACTTTTTCTCTGCTTTCTCAGTCTGTTTCCTAGTGCCGGTTTGAAGTTCCTGCAGTTTTCACTGTCAAACAGGGTTGGAGCCAGTACCTCCCCCTATATATGTATGGAATGGAGTTTGCAACTGAAAAGGAACTTTGTGTTCCCAACAAGATAGGTGAAGGACGGCTTTCACACACACTTATCTCTCTGAACTGAGCAAGTGGAGAGACGTTCGTTCATCTAGCACCAAGGGAACGGGTTGCAGGAGACACTTTTTCTCTGCTTTCTCAGTCTGTTTCCTAGTGCCGGTTTTAAGTTCCTGCAGTTTTCACTGTAAAACCGAGTTGGAGCTAGTACCTCCACATATATATGTATGGAATGGAGTTTGCAACTGAAAAGAAACTTTGTGTTCCCAACAAGCTAGGTGAAGGACGGCTTTCACACACACTTATCTCTCAGAACTGAGCAAGTGGAGAGACGTTCGTTCATCTAGCACCAAGGGAACGGGTTGCAGGATACACTTTTTCTCTGCTTCCTCAGTCTGTTTCCTAGTGCCGGTTTGAAGTTCCTGCAGTTTTCACTGTAAAACCGAGTTGGAGCTTGTACCTCACCTTATATATGTATGGAATGGAGTTTGCAACTGAAAAGAAACTTTGTATTCCCAACTAGCTTGGTGAAGGACGGCTTTCACTAACACTTATCTCTCAGAACTGAGCAAGTGGAGAGACGTTCGTTCATCTAGCACCAAGGGAACGGGTTGCAGGATACACTTTTTCTCTGCTTCCTCACTCTGTTTCCTAGTGCCGGTTTGAAGTTCCTGCAGTTTTCACTGTAAAACCGTGTTGGAGCTTCTACCTCCCCATAAATATGTATGGAATGGAGTTTGCAACTGAAAAGAAACTTTGTGTTCCAACAAGCTAGGTGAAGGACGGCTTTCACACAAAATTATCTCTCAGAACAGAGCAAGTGGAGAGACGTTCGTTCATCTAGCACCAAGGGAACGGGATGCAGGAGACACTTTTCTCTGCTTTCTCAGTCTGTTTCCTAGTGCCGGTTTGAAGTTCCTGCAGTTTTCACTGTCAAACAGAGTTGGAGCTTGTACCTCCCCCTATATATGTATGGAATGGAGTTTGCAACTGAAAAGAAACTTTGTGTTCCCAAGAAGCTAGGTGAAGTACGGCGTTCACACACACTTATCTCTCAGAACTGAGCAAGTGGAGAGACGTTCGTTCATCTAGCACCAAGGGAACGGGTTGCAGGAGACAGTTTTTCTCTGCTTTCTCAGTCTGTTTCCTAGTGCCGGTTTGAAGTACCTGCAGTTTTCACTGTCAAACAGAGTTGGAGCTAGTACCTTCCCATATATATGTATGGAATGGAGTTTGCAACTGAAAAGAAACTTTGTGTTCCCAATAAGCTAGGTGAAGGACGGCTTTCACACACACTTATCTCTCAGAACTGAGCAAGTGGAGAGACGTTCGTTCATCTAGCACCAAGGGAACGGTTTGCAAGAGACACTTTTTCTCTGCTTCCTCAGTCTGTTTCCTAGTGCCGGTTTGAAGTTCCTGCAGTTTTCACTGTAAAACCGAGTTGGAGCTAGTACATCCCCATATATATGTATGGAATGGAGTTTGCAACTGAAAAGAAACTTTGTGTTCCCAACAAGCTAGTTGAAGGACGGCTTTCACTAACACTTATCTCTCAGAACTGAGCAAGTGGAGAGACGTTCGTTCATCTAGCACCAAGGGAACGGGTTGCAGGAGACACTTTTTCTCTGCTTTCTCAGTCTGTTTCCTAGTGCCGGTTTGAAGTTACTGCAGTTTTCACTGTAAAACCGAGTTGGAGCTTCTACCTCCCCATATATATGTATGGAATGGAGTTTGCAACTGAAAAGAAACTTTGTGTTCCCAACAAGCTAGGTGAAGGACGGCTTTCACACACACTTATCTCTCAGAACAGAGCAAGTGGAGAGACGTTCGTTCATCTAGCACCAAGGGAACGGGTTGCAGGAGACACTTTTTCTCTGCTTTCTCAGTCTGTTTCCTAGTGCCGGTTTGAAGTTCCTGCAGTTTTCACTGTCAAACAGAGTTGGAGCTAGTACCTCCCCCTATATATGTATGGAATGGAGTTTGCAACTGAAAAGAAACTTTGTGTTTCCAACAAGCTAGGTGAACTACGGCGTTCACACACACTTATCTCTCAGAACTGAGCAAGTGGAGAGACGTTCGTTCATCTAGCACCAAGGGAACGGGTTGCAGGAGACACTTTTTCTCTGCTTTCTCAGTCTGTTTCCTAGTGCCGGTTTGAAGTTCCTGCAGTTTTCACAGTCAAACCGAGTTGGAGCTAGTACTTCCCCATATATATGTATGGAAAGGAGTTTGCAACTGAAAAGAAACTTGGTGTTCCCAACAAGCTAGGTGAAGGACGGCTTTCACACACACTTATCTCTCAGAATTGAGCAAGTGGAGAGACGTTCGTTAATCTAGCACCAAGGGAACGGGTTGCAGGGGACACTTTTTCTCTGCATTCTCAGTCTGTTTCCTAGTGCCGGTTTGAAGTTCCTGCAGTTTTCACTGTAAAACTGAGTTGGAGCTTGTACCTCCCCATATATATGTATGGAATGGAGTTTTCAACTGAAAAGAAATTTTGTGTTCCCAACAAGCTAGGTGAAGGACGGCTTTCACACACACTTATCTCTCAGAACTGAGCATGTGGAGAGACGTTCGTTCATCTAGCACCAAGGGAACGGGTTGCAGGAGACACTTTTTCTCTGCTTTCTCAGTCTGTTTCCTAGTGCCGGTTTGAAGTTCCTGCAGTTTTCACTGTAAAACCGAGTTGGAGCTTGTGCCTCCCCATATATATGTATGGAATGGAGTTTGCAACTGAAAAGAAACTTTGTGTTCCCAACAAGCTAGGTGAAGGACGGCTTTCACACACACTTATCTCTCAGAACTGAGCAAGTGGAGAGACGTTCGTTCATCTAGCACCAAGGGAACGGGTTGCAGGAGACACTTTTTCTCTGCTTCCTCAGTCTGTTTCCTAGTGCCGGTTTGAAGTTCCTGCAGTTTTCACTGTAAAACCGGGTTTGAGCTTGTACCTCCCCATATATAAGTATGGAATGGAGTTTGCAACTGAAAAGAAACTTTGTGTTCCCAACAAGCTAGGTGAAGGACGGCTTTCACTCACACTTATCTCTCAGAACTGAGCAAGTGGAGAGACGTTCGTTCATCTAGCACCAAGGGAACGGGTTGCAGGAGACACTTTTTCTCTGCTTTCTCAGTCTGTTTCCTAGTGCCGGTTTGAAGTTCCTGCAGTTTTCACTGTCAAAAAGGGTTGGAGCCAGTACCTCCCCCTATATATGTATGGAATGGAGTTTGCAACTGAAAAGGAACTTTGTGTTCCCAACAAGCTAGGTGAAGTACGGCTATCACACACAATTATCTCTCAGAACTGAGCAAGTGGAGAGACGTTCGTTCATCTAGCACCAAGGGAACGGGTTGCAGGAGACAGTTTTTCTCTGCTTTCTCAGTCTGTTTCCTAGTGCCGGTTTGAAGTACCTGCAGTTTTCACTGTCAAACAGAGTTGGAGCTAGTACCTTCCCATATATATGTATGGAATGGAGTTTGCAACTGAAAAGAAACTTTGTGTTCCCAATAAGCTAGGTGAAGGACGGCTTTCACACACACTTATCTCTCAGAACTGAGCAAGTGGAGAGACGTTCGTTCATCTAGCACCAAGGGAACGGTTTGCAAGAGACACTTTTTCTCTGCTTCCTCAGTCTGTTTCCTAGTGCCGGTTTGAAGTTCCTGCAGTTTTCACTGTAAAACCGAGTTGGAGCTAGTACATCCCCATATATATGTATGGAATGGAGTTTGCAACTGAAAAGAAACTTTGTGTTCCCAACAAGCTAGTTGAAGGACGGCTTTCACTAACACTTATCTCTCAGAACTGAGCAAGTGGAGAGACGTTCGTTCATCTAGCACCAAGGGAACGGGTTGCAGGAGACACTTTTTCTCTGCTTTCTCAGTCTGTTTCCTAGTGCCGGTTTGAAGTTACTGCAGTTTTCACTGTAAAACCGAGTTGGAGCTTCTACCTCCCCATATATATGTATGGAATGGAGTTTGCAACTGAAAAGAAACTTTGTGTTCCCAACAAGCTAGGTGAAGGACGGCTTTCACACACACTTATCTCTCAGAACAGAGCAAGTGGAGAGACGTTCGTTCATCTAGCACCAAGGGAACGGGTTGCAGGAGACACTTTTTCTCTGCTTTCTCAGTCTGTTTCCTAGTGCCGGTTTGAAGTTCCTGCAGTTTTCACTGTCAAACAGAGTTGGAGCTAGTACCTCCCCCTATATATGTATGGAATGGAGTTTGCAACTGAAAAGAAACTTTGTGTTTCCAACAAGCTAGGTGAACTACGGCGTTCACACACACTTATCTCTCAGAACTGAGCAAGTGGAGAGACGTTCGTTCATCTAGCACCAAGGGAACGGGTTGCAGGAGACACTTTTTCTCTGCTTTCTCAGTCTGTTTCCTAGTGCCGGTTTGAAGTTCCTGCAGTTTTCACAGTCAAACCGAGTTGGAGCTAGTACTTCCCCATATATATGTATGGAAAGGAGTTTGCAACTGAAAAGAAACTTGGTGTTCCCAACAAGCTAGGTGAAGGACGGCTTTCACACACACTTATCTCTCAGAATTGAGCAAGTGGAGAGACGTTCGTTAATCTAGCACCAAGGGAACGGGTTGCAGGGGACACTTTTTCTCTGCATTCTCAGTCTGTTTCCTAGTGCCGGTTTGAAGTTCCTGCAGTTTTCACTGTAAAACTGAGTTGGAGCTTGTACCTCCCCATATATATGTATGGAATGGAGTTTTCAACTGAAAAGAAATTTTGTGTTCCCAACAAGCTAGGTGAAGGACGGCTTTCACACACACTTATCTCTCAGAACTGAGCATGTGGAGAGACGTTCGTTCATCTAGCACCAAGGGAACGGGTTGCAGGAGACACTTTTTCTCTGCTTTCTCAGTCTGTTTCCTAGTGCCGGTTTGAAGTTCCTGCAGTTTTCACTGTAAAACCGAGTTGGAGCTTGTGCCTCCCCATATATATGTATGGAATGGAGTTTGCAACTGAAAAGAAACTTTGTGTTCCCAACAAGCTAGGTGAAGGACGGCTTTCACACACACTTATCTCTCAGAACTGAGCAAGTGGAGAGACGTTCGTTCATCTAGCACCAAGGGAACGGGTTGCAGGAGACACTTTTTCTCTGCTTCCTCAGTCTGTTTCCTAGTGCCGGTTTGAAGTTCCTGCAGTTTTCACTGTAAAACCGGGTTTGAGCTTGTACCTCCCCATATATAAGTATGGAATGGAGTTTGCAACTGAAAAGAAACTTTGTGTTCCCAACAAGCTAGGTGAAGGACGGCTTTCACTCACACTTATCTCTCAGAACTGAGCAAGTGGAGAGACGTTCGTTCATCTAGCACCAAGGGAACGGGTTGCAGGAGACACTTTTTCTCTGCTTTCTCAGTCTGTTTCCTAGTGCCGGTTTGAAGTTCCTGCAGTTTTCACTGTCAAAAAGGGTTGGAGCCAGTACCTCCCCCTATATATGTATGGAATGGAGTTTGCAACTGAAAAGGAACTTTGTGTTCCCAACAAGCTAGGTGAAGTACGGCTATCACACACAATTATCTCTCAGAACTGAGCAAGTGGAGAGACGTTCGTTCATCTAGCACCAAGGGAACGGGTTGCAGGAGACACTTTTTCTCTGCTTTCTCAGTCTGTTTCCTAGTGCCGGTTTGAAGTTCCTGCAGTTTTCACTGTCAAAAAGGGTTGGAGCCAGTACCTCCCCCTATATATGTATGGAATGGAGTTTGCAACTGAAAAGGAACTTTGTGTTCCCAACAAGCTAGGTGAAGTACGGCTATCACACACAATTATCTCTCAGAACTGAGCAAGTGGAGAGACGTTCGTTCATCTAGCACCAAGGGAACGGGTTGCAGGAGACACTTTTTCTCTGCTTTCTCAGTCTGTTTCCTAGTGCCGGTTTGAAGTTCCTGCAGTTTTCACTGTAAAACCGAGTTGGAGCTAGTACCTCCACATATATATGTATGGAATGGAGTTTGCAACTGAAAAGAAACTTTGTGTTCCCAACAAGCTAGGTGAAGGACGGCTTTCACACACACTTATCTCTCAGAACTGAGCAAGTGGAGAGACGTTCGTTCATCTAGCACCAAGGGAACGGGTTGCAGGAGACACTTTTTCTCTGCTTCCTCAGTCTGTTTCCTAGTGCCGGTTTGAAGTTCCTGCAGTTTTCACTGTAAAACCGAGTTGGAGCTAGTACATCCCCATATATATGTATGGAATGGAGTTTGCAACTGAAAAGAAACTTTGTGTTCCCAACAAGCTAGGTGAAGGACGGCTTTCACTAACACTTATCTCTCAGAACTCAGCAATTGGAGAGACGTTCGTTCATCTAGCACCAAGGGAACGGGTTGCAGGAGACACTTTTTCTCTGCTTTCTCAGTCTGTTTCCTAGTGCCGGTTTGAAGTTCCTGCAGTTTTCACTGTAAAACCGAGTTGGAGCTTCTACCTCCCCATATATATGTATGGAATGGAGTTTGCAACTGAAAAGAAACTTTGTGTTCCAACAAGGTAGGTGAAGGACGGCTTTCACACAAACTTATCTCTCAGAACAGAGCAAGTGGAGAGACGTTCGTTCATCTGGCACCAAGGGAACGGGATGCAGGTGACACTTTTCTCTGCTTTCTCAGTCTGTTTCCTAGTGCCGGTTTGAAGTTCCTGCAGTTTTCACTGTCAAACCGAGTTGGAGCTAGTACCTCCCCATATATATGTATGGAATGGAGTTTGCAACTGAAAAGAAACTTTGTGTTCCCAACAAGCTAGGTGAAGTACGGCGTTCACACACACTTATCTCTCAGAACTGAGCAAGTGGAGAGACGTTCGTTCATCTAGCACCAAGGGAACGGGTTGCAGGAGACACTTTTTCTCTGCTTTCTCAGTCTGTTTCCTAGTGCCGGTTTGAAGTACCTTCAGTTTTCACTGTCAAACAGAGTTGGAGCTAGTACCTTCCCATATATATGTATGGAATGGAGTTTGCAACTGAAAAGAAACTTTGTGTTCCCAACAAGCTAGGTGAAGGACGGGTTTCACACACACTTATCTCTCAGAACTGAGCAAGTGGAGAGACGTTCGTTCATCTAGCACCAAGGGAACGGGTAGCAGGAGACACTTTTTCTCTGCTTTCTCAGTCTGTTTCCTAGTGCCGGTTTGAAGTTCCTGCAGTTTTCACTGTAAAACAGAGTTGGAGCTAGTACCTCCCCATATATATGTATGGAATGGCGTTTGCAACTGAAAAGAAACTTTGTGTTCCCAACAAGCTAGGTGAAGGACGGCTTTCACACACACTTATCTCTCAGAACTGAGCAAGTGGAGAGACATTCGTTCATCTAGCACCAAGGGACAGGGTTGCAGGAGAAACTTTTTCTCTGCTTTCTCAGTCTGTTTCCTAGTGCCGGTTTGAAGTTCCTGCATTTTTCACTGTCAAACCGAGTTGGAGCTAGTACCTCTCCATATATATGTATGGAATGGAGTTTGCAACTGAAAAGAAACTTTGTGTTCCCAACAAGCAAGATGAAGGACGGCTTTCACACACACTTACCTCTCAGAACTGAGCAAGTGGAGAGACATTCGTTCATCTAGCACCAAGGGAACGGGTTGCAGGAGACAACTTTTCTCTGCTTCCTCAGTCTGTTTCCTAGTGCCGGTTTGAAGTTCCTGCAGTTTTCACTGTAAAACCGTGTTGGAGCTTGTACCTCCCCATATATATGTATGGAATGGAGTTTGCAACTGAAAAGAAACTTTGTGTTCCCAACAAGCTAGGTGAAGGACGGCTTTCACTCACACTTATCTCTCAGAACTGAGCATGTGGAGAGACGTTCGTTCATCTAGCACCAAGGGAACGGGTTGCAGGAGACACTTTTTCTCTGCATTCTCAGTCTGTTTCCTAGTGCCGGTTTGAAGTTCCTGCAGTTTTCACTGTCAAACCGAGTTGGAGCTTCTACCTCCCCATATATATGTATGGAATGGAGTTTGCAACTGAAAAGAAACTTTGTGTTCCCAACAAGCTAGGTGAAGGACGGCTTTCACACACACTTTTCTCTCAGAACTGAGCAAGTGGAGAGTCGTTCGTTCATCTAGCACCAAGGGAACGGGTTGCAGGAGACACTTTTTCTCTGCTTTCTCAGTCTGTTTCCTAGTGCCGTTTTGAAGTACCTGCAGATTTCACTGTAAAACCGAGTTTGAGCTAGAACCTCCCCATATATATGTATGGAATGGAGTTTGCAACTGAAAAGTAACTTTGTGTTCCCAACAAGCTAGGTGAAGGACGGCTTTCACTCACACTTATCTCTCAGAACTGAGCAAGTGGAGAGACGTTCGTTCATCTAGCACCAAGGGAACGGGTTGCAGGAGACACTTTTTCTCTGCTTTCTCATTCTGTTTCCTAGTGCCGGTTTGAAGTTCCTGCAGTTTTCACTGTAAAACAGAGTTGGAGCTAGTACCTACCCATATATATGTATGGAATGGAGTTTGCAACTGAAAAGAAACTTTGTGTTCCCAACAATCTAGATGAAGGACGGCTTTCACACACACTTATCTCTCAGAACTGAGCAAGTGGAGAGACGTTCGTTCATCTAGCACCAAGGGAACGGGTTGCAGGAGACACTTTTTCTCTGCTTTCTCAGTCTTTTTCCTAGTGCCGGTTTGAAGTTCCTGCAGTTTTCACTGTCAAACCGAGTTGGAGCTTGTACCTCCCCATATATATGTATGGAATGGAGTTTGCAACTGAAAAGAAACTTTGTGTTCCCAACAAGCTAGGTGAAGGACGGCTTTCACACACTCTTATCTCTCAGAACAGAGCAAGTGGAGAGACGTTCGTTCATCTAGCACCAAGGGAACGGGTTGCAGGAGACACTTTTTCTCTGCTTTCTCAGTCTGTTTCCTAGTGCCGGTTTGAAGTTCCTGCAGTTTTCACTGTCAAACAGAGTTGGAGCTAGTACCTCCCCCTATATATGTATGGAATGGAGTTTGCAACTGAAAAGAAACTTTGTGTTCCCAACAAGCTAGGTGAAGTACGGCGTTCACACACACTTATATCTCAGAACTGAGCAAGTGGAGAGACGTTCGTTCATCTAGCACCAAGGGAACGGGTTGCAGGAGACACTTTTTCTCTGCTTTCTCAGTCTGTTTCCTAGTGCCGGTTTGAAGTTCCTGCAGTTTTCACTGTAAAACCGAGTTGGAGCTAGTACCTCCCCATATATATGTATGGAATGGAGTTTGCAACTGAAAAGAAACTTTGTGTTCCCAACAAGCTAGGTGAAGGACGGCTTTCACACACACTTATCTCTCAGAACTGAGCAAGTGGAGAGACGTTCGTTCATCTAGCACCAAGGGAACGGGTTGCAGGAGACACTTTTTCTCTGATTCCTCAGTCTGTTTCCTAGTGCCGGTTTGAAGTTCCTGCAGTTTTCACAGTAAAACCGAGTTGGAGCTTGTACCTCACCATATATATGTATGGAATGGAGTTTGCAACTGAAAAGAAACTTTGTGTTCCCAACAAGCTAGGTGAAGGACGGCTTTCACTAACACTTATCTCTCAGAACTGAGCAAGTGGAGAGACGTTCGTTCATCTAGCACCAAGGGAACGGGTTGCAGGAGACACTTTTTCTCTGCTTTCTCAGTCTGTTTCCTAGTGCCGGTTTGAAGTTCCTGCAGTTTTCACTGTAAAAGCGAGTTGGAGCTTCTACCTCCCCATATATATGTATGGAATGGAGTTTGCAACTGAAAAGAAACTTTGTGTTCCCAACAAGCTAGGTGAAGGACGGCTTTCACACACACTTATCTCTCAGAACAGAGCAAGTGGAGAGACCTTCGTTCATCTAGCACCAAGGGAACGGGTTGCAGGAGACACTTTTTCTCTGCTTTCTCAGTCTGTTTCCTAGTGCCGGTTTGAAGTTCCTGCAGTTTTCACAGTCAAACCGAGTTGGAGCTAGTACTTCCCCATATATATGTATGGAAAGGAGTTTGCAACTGAAAAGAAACTTGGTGTTCCCAACAAGCTAGGTGAAGGACGGCTTTCACACACACTTATCTCTCAGAATTGAGCAAGTGGAGAGACGTTCGTTAATCTAGCACCAAGGGAACGGGTTGCAGGGGACACTTTTTCTCTGCATTCTCAGTCTGTTTCCTAGTGCCGGTTTGAAGTTCCTGCAGTTTTCACTGTAAAACTGAGTTGGAGCTTGTACCTCCCCATATATATGTATGGAATGGAGTTTTCAACTGAAAAGAAATTTTGTGTTCCCAACAAGCTAGGTGAAGGACGGCTTTCACACACACTTATCTCTCAGAACTGAGCATGTGGAGAGACGTTCGTTCATCTAGCACCAAGGGAACGGGTTGCAGGAGACACTTTTTCTCTGCTTTCTCAGTCTGTTTCCTAGTGCCGGTTTGAAGTTCCTGCAGTTTTCACTGTAAAACCGAGTTGGAGCTTGTGCCTCCCCATATATATGTATGGAATGGAGTTTGCAACTGAAAAGAAACTTTGTGTTCCCAACAAGCTAGGTGAAGGACGGCTTTCACACACACTTATCTCTCAGAACTGAGCAAGTGGAGAGACGTTCGTTCATCTAGCACCAAGGGAACGGGTTGCAGGAGACACTTTTTCTCTGCTTCCTCAGTCTGTTTCCTAGTGCCGGTTTGAAGTTCCTGCAGTTTTCACTGTAAAACCGGGTTTGAGCTTGTACCTCCCCATATATAAGTATGGAATGGAGTTTGCAACTGAAAAGAAACTTTGTGTTCCCAACAAGCTAGGTGAAGGACGGCTTTCACTCACACTTATCTCTCAGAACTGAGCAAGTGGAGAGACGTTCGTTCATCTAGCACCAAGGGAACGGGTTGCAGGAGACACTTTTTCTCTGCTTTCTCAGTCTGTTTCCTAGTGCCGGTTTGAAGTTCCTGCAGTTTTCACTGTCAAAAAGGGTTGGAGCCAGTACCTCCCCCTATATATGTATGGAATGGAGTTTGCAACTGAAAAGGAACTTTGTGTTCCCAACAAGCTAGGTGAAGTACGGCTATCACACACAATTATCTCTCAGAACTGAGCAAGTGGAGAGACGTTCGTTCATCTAGCACCAAGGGAACGGGTTGCAGGAGACACTTTTTCTCTGCTTTCTCAGTCTGTTTCCTAGTGCCGGTTTGAAGTTCCTGCAGTTTTCACTGTCAAAAAGGGTTGGAGCCAGTACCTCCCCCTATATATGTATGGAATGGAGTTTGCAACTGAAAAGGAACTTTGTGTTCCCAACAAGCTAGGTGAAGTACGGCTATCACACACAATTATCTCTCAGAACTGAGCAAGTGGAGAGACGTTCGTTCATCTAGCACCAAGGGAACGGGTTGCAGGAGACACTTTTTCTCTGCTTTCTCAGTCTGTTTCCTAGTGCCGGTTTGAAGTTCCTGCAGTTTTCACTGTAAAACCGAGTTGGAGCTAGTACCTCCACATATATATGTATGGAATGGAGTTTGCAACTGAAAAGAAACTTTGTGTTCCCAACAAGCTAGGTGAAGGACGGCTTTCACACACACTTATCTCTCAGAACTGAGCAAGTGGAGAGACGTTCGTTCATCTAGCACCAAGGGAACGGGTTGCAGGAGACACTTTTTCTCTGCTTCCTCAGTCTGTTTCCTAGTGCCGGTTTGAAGTTCCTGCAGTTTTCACTGTAAAACCGAGTTGGAGCTAGTACATCCCCATATATATGTATGGAATGGAGTTTGCAACTGAAAAGAAACTTTGTGTTCCCAACAAGCTAGGTGAAGGACGGCTTTCACTAACACTTATCTCTCAGAACTCAGCAATTGGAGAGACGTTCGTTCATCTAGCACCAAGGGAACGGGTTGCAGGAGACACTTTTTCTCTGCTTTCTCAGTCTGTTTCCTAGTGCCGGTTTGAAGTTCCTGCAGTTTTCACTGTAAAACCGAGTTGGAGCTTCTACCTCCCCATATATATGTATGGAATGGAGTTTGCAACTGAAAAGAAACTTTGTGTTCCAACAAGGTAGGTGAAGGACGGCTTTCACACAAACTTATCTCTCAGAACAGAGCAAGTGGAGAGACGTTCGTTCATCTGGCACCAAGGGAACGGGATGCAGGTGACACTTTTCTCTGCTTTCTCAGTCTGTTTCCTAGTGCCGGTTTGAAGTTCCTGCAGTTTTCACTGTCAAACCGAGTTGGAGCTAGTACCTCCCCATATATATGTATGGAATGGAGTTTGCAACTGAAAAGAAACTTTGTGTTCCCAACAAGCTAGGTGAAGTACGGCGTTCACACACACTTATCTCTCAGAACTGAGCAAGTGGAGAGACGTTCGTTCATCTAGCACCAAGGGAACGGGTTGCAGGAGACACTTTTTCTCTGCTTTCTCAGTCTGTTTCCTAGTGCCGGTTTGAAGTACCTTCAGTTTTCACTGTCAAACAGAGTTGGAGCTAGTACCTTCCCATATATATGTATGGAATGGAGTTTGCAACTGAAAAGAAACTTTGTGTTCCCAACAAGCTAGGTGAAGGACGGGTTTCACACACACTTATCTCTCAGAACTGAGCAAGTGGAGAGACGTTCGTTCATCTAGCACCAAGGGAACGGGTAGCAGGAGACACTTTTTCTCTGCTTTCTCAGTCTGTTTCCTAGTGCCGGTTTGAAGTTCCTGCAGTTTTCACTGTAAAACAGAGTTGGAGCTAGTACCTCCCCATATATATGTATGGAATGGCGTTTGCAACTGAAAAGAAACTTTGTGTTCCCAACAAGCTAGGTGAAGGACGGCTTTCACACACACTTATCTCTCAGAACTGAGCAAGTGGAGAGACATTCGTTCATCTAGCACCAAGGGACAGGGTTGCAGGAGAAACTTTTTCTCTGCTTTCTCAGTCTGTTTCCTAGTGCCGGTTTGAAGTTCCTGCATTTTTCACTGTCAAACCGAGTTGGAGCTAGTACCTCTCCATATATATGTATGGAATGGAGTTTGCAACTGAAAAGAAACTTTGTGTTCCCAACAAGCAAGATGAAGGACGGCTTTCACACACACTTACCTCTCAGAACTGAGCAAGTGGAGAGACATTCGTTCATCTAGCACCAAGGGAACGGGTTGCAGGAGACAACTTTTCTCTGCTTCCTCAGTCTGTTTCCTAGTGCCGGTTTGAAGTTCCTGCAGTTTTCACTGTAAAACCGTGTTGGAGCTTGTACCTCCCCATATATATGTATGGAATGGAGTTTGCAACTGAAAAGAAACTTTGTGTTCCCAACAAGCTAGGTGAAGGACGGCTTTCACTCACACTTATCTCTCAGAACTGAGCATGTGGAGAGACGTTCGTTCATCTAGCACCAAGGGAACGGGTTGCAGGAGACACTTTTTCTCTGCATTCTCAGTCTGTTTCCTAGTGCCGGTTTGAAGTTCCTGCAGTTTTCACTGTCAAACCGAGTTGGAGCTTCTACCTCCCCATATATATGTATGGAATGGAGTTTGCAACTGAAAAGAAACTTTGTGTTCCCAACAAGCTAGGTGAAGGACGGCTTTCACACACACTTTTCTCTCAGAACTGAGCAAGTGGAGAGTCGTTCGTTCATCTAGCACCAAGGGAACGGGTTGCAGGAGACACTTTTTCTCTGCTTTCTCAGTCTGTTTCCTAGTGCCGTTTTGAAGTACCTGCAGATTTCACTGTAAAACCGAGTTTGAGCTAGAACCTCCCCATATATATGTATGGAATGGAGTTTGCAACTGAAAAGTAACTTTGTGTTCCCAACAAGCTAGGTGAAGGACGGCTTTCACTCACACTTATCTCTCAGAACTGAGCAAGTGGAGAGACGTTCGTTCATCTAGCACCAAGGGAACGGGTTGCAGGAGACACTTTTTCTCTGCTTTCTCATTCTGTTTCCTAGTGCCGGTTTGAAGTTCCTGCAGTTTTCACTGTAAAACAGAGTTGGAGCTAGTACCTACCCATATATATGTATGGAATGGAGTTTGCAACTGAAAAGAAACTTTGTGTTCCCAACAATCTAGATGAAGGACGGCTTTCACACACACTTATCTCTCAGAACTGAGCAAGTGGAGAGACGTTCGTTCATCTAGCACCAAGGGAACGGGTTGCAGGAGACACTTTTTCTCTGCTTTCTCAGTCTTTTTCCTAGTGCCGGTTTGAAGTTCCTGCAGTTTTCACTGTCAAACCGAGTTGGAGCTTGTACCTCCCCATATATATGTATGGAATGGAGTTTGCAACTGAAAAGAAACTTTGTGTTCCCAACAAGCTAGGTGAAGGACGGCTTTCACACACTCTTATCTCTCAGAACAGAGCAAGTGGAGAGACGTTCGTTCATCTAGCACCAAGGGAACGGGTTGCAGGAGACACTTTTTCTCTGCTTTCTCAGTCTGTTTCCTAGTGCCGGTTTGAAGTTCCTGCAGTTTTCACTGTCAAACAGAGTTGGAGCTAGTACCTCCCCCTATATATGTATGGAATGGAGTTTGCAACTGAAAAGAAACTTTGTGTTCCCAACAAGCTAGGTGAAGTACGGCGTTCACACACACTTATCTCTCAGAACTGAGCAAGTGGAGAGACGTTCGTTCATCTAGCACCAAGGGAACGGGTTGCAGGAGACACTTTTTCTCTGATTCCTCAGTCTGTTTCCTAGTGCCGGTTTGAAGTTCCTGCAGTTTTCACAGTAAAACCGAGTTGGAGCTTGTACCTCACCATATATATGTATGGAATGGAGTTTGCAACTGAAAAGAAACTTTGTGTTCCCAACAAGCTAGGTGAAGGACGGCTTTCACTAACACTTATCTCTCAGAACTGAGCAAGTGGAGAGACGTTCGTTCATCTAGCACCAAGGGAACGGGTTGCAGGAGACACTTTTTCTCTGCTTTCTCAGTCTGTTTCCTAGTGCCGGTTTGAAGTTCCTGCAGTTTTCACTGTAAAAGCGAGTTGGAGCTTCTACCTCCCCATATATATGTATGGAATGGAGTTTGCAACTGAAAAGAAACTTTGTGTTCCCAACAAGCTAGGTGAAGGACGGCTTTCACACACACTTATCTCTCAGAACAGAGCAAGTGGAGAGACCTTCGTTCATCTAGCACCAAGGGAACGGGTTGCAGGAGACACTTTATCTCTGCTTTATCAGTCTGTTTCCTAGTGCCGGTTTGAAGTACCTGCAGTTTTCACTGTCAAACAGATTTGGAGCTAGTACCTTCCCATATATATGTATGGAATGGAATTTGCAACTGAAAAGAAACTTTGTGTTCCCAACAAGCTAGGTGAAGGACGGCTTTCACACACACTTATCTCTCAGAACTGAGCAAGTGGAGAGACGTTCGTTCATCTATCACCAAGGGAACGGGTTGCAGGATACACTTTTTCTCTGCATTCTCAGTCTGTTTCCTAGTGCCGGTTTGAAGTTCCTGCAGTTTTCACTGTAAAACCGGGTTTGAGCTAGTACCTACCCATATATATGTATGGAATGGCGTTTGCAACTGAAAAGAAAATTTGTGTTCCCAACAAGCTAGGTGAAGGACGACTTTCACACACACTTATCTCTCAGAACTGAACAAGTGGAGAGACGTTCGTTCATCTAGCACCAAGGGAACGGGTTGCAGGAGAAAGTTTTATTCTGCTTTCTCAGTCTGTTTCCTAGTGCCGGTTTGAAGTTCCTGCAGTTTTCACTGTAAAACCGAGTTGGAGCTTGTACCTCCCCATATATATGTATGGAATGGAGTTTGCAACTGAAAAGAAACTTTGTGTTCCCAACAAGCTAGGTGAAGGACGGCTTTCACACACACTTATCTCTCAGAACAGAGCAAGTGGAGAGACCTTCGTTCATCTAGCACCAAGGGAACGGGTTGCAGGAGACACTTTTTCTCTGCTTTCTCAGTCTGTTTCCTAGTGCCGGTTTGAAGTTCCTGCAGTTTTCACTGTCAAACAGAGTTGGAGCTAGTACCTACCACTATATATGTATGGAATGGAGTTTGCAACTGAAAAGAAACTTTATGTTCCCAACAAGCTAGGTGAAGGACGGCGTTCACACATACATATCTCTCAGAACTGAGCAAGTGGAGAGACGTTCGTTCATCTAGCAACAAGGGAACGGGTTGCAGGAGACACTTTTTCTCTGCTTTCTCAGCCTGTTTCCTAGTGCCGGTTTGAAGTTCCTGCAGTTTTCACTGTCAAACCGAGTTGGAGCTAGTACCTCCCCATATATATGTATGGAATGGAGTTTGCAACTGAAAAGAAACTTTGTGTTCCCAACAAGCTAGGTGAAGGACGGCTTTCACACACACTTATCTCTCAGAACTGAGCAAGTGGAGAGACTTTTGTTCATCTAGCACCAAGGGAACGGGTTGCAGGAGACACTTTTTCTCTGCTTTCTCAGTCTTTTTCCTAGTGCCGGTTTGAAGTTCGTGCAGTTTTCAATGTAAACCCGAGTTGGAGCTAGTACCTCCCCATATATATGTATGGAATGGAGTTTGCAACTGAAAAGAAACTTTGTGTTCCCAACAAGTTATGTGAAGGACGGCTTTCACACACACATATCTCTCAGAACTGAGCAAGTGGAGGGACGTTCGTTCATGTAGCACCAAGGGAACGGGTTGCAGGAGACACTTTTTCTCTGCTTCCTCATTCTGTTTCCTAGTGCCGGTTTGATGTTCCTGCAGTTTTCACTGTAAAACCGATTTGGAGCTTGTACCTCCCCATATATATGTATGGAATGGAGTTCGCAACTGAAAAGAATCTTTGTGTTCCCAACAAGCTAGGTGAAGGACGGCTTTCACACACACTTATCTCTCAGAACTGAGCAAGTGGAGAGACGTTCGTTCATCTAGCACCAAAGGAACGGGTTGCAGGAGACACTTTTTCTCTGCTTTCTCAGTCTGTTTCCTAGTGCCGGTTTGAAGTTCCTGCAGTTTTCACTGTCAAACAGTGTTGGAGATAGTACCTCCCCCTATATATGTATGGAATGGACTTTGCAACTGAAAAGAAACTTTGTGTTCCCAACAAGCTAGGTGAAGGACGGCTTTCACACACACTTATCTCTCAGAACTGAGCAAGTGGAGAGACGTTCGTTCATCTAGCACCAAGGGAACGGGTTGCAGGAGACACTTTTTCTTTGCTTTCTCAGTCTGTTTCCTAGTGCCGGTTTGAAGTTCCTGCAGTTTTCACTGTCAAACCGAGTTGGAGCTAGTACCTCCCCATATATATGTATGGAATGGAGTTTGCAACTGAAAAGAAAGTTTGTGTTCCCAACAAGCTAGGTGAAGGACGGCTTTCACACACACTTATCTCTCAGAACTGAGCAAGTGGAGAGACGTTCGTTCATCTAGCACCAAGGGAACGGGTTGCAGGAGACACTTTTTCTCTGCTTTCTCAGTCTGTTTCCTAGTGCCGGTTTGAAGTTCCTGCAGTTTTCACTGTCAAACCTATTTGGAGCTAGTACCTCCCCATATATATGTATGGAATGGAGTTTGCAACTGAAAAGAAACTTTGTGTTCCCAACAAGCTAGGTGAAGGACGGCTTTCACACACACTTATCTCTCAGATTTGAGCAAGTGGAGAGACGTTCGTTCATCTAGCACCAAGGGAACGGGTTGCAGGAGACACTTTTCTCTGCTTCCTCAGTCTGTTTCCTAGTGCCGGTTTGAAGTTCCTGCAGTTTTCACAGTAAAACCGTGTTGGAGCTTATACCCCACCATATATATGTATGGAATGGAGTTTGCAACTGAAAAGAAACTTTGTGTTCCCAACAAGCTAGGTGAAGTACGGCTTTCACTAACACTTATCTCTCAGAACTGAGCAAGTGGAGAGACGTTCGTTCATCTAGCACCAAGGGAACGGGTTGCAGGAGACACTTTTTCTCTGCTTTCTCAGTCTGTTTCCTAGTGCCGGTTTGAAGTTCCTGCAGTTTTCACTGTAAAAACGAGTTGGAGCTTCTACCTCCCCATATATATGTATGGAATGGAGTTTGCTACTGAAAAGAAACTTTGTGTTCCCAACAAGCTAGGTGAAGGACGGCTTTCACACACACTTATCTCTCAGAACAGAGCAAGTGGAGAGACGTTCGTTCATCTAGCACCAAGGGAACGGGATGCAGGAGACACTTTTTCTCTGCTTTCTCAGTCTGTTTCCTAGTGCCGGTTTGAAGTTCCTGCAGTTTTCACTGTCAAACAGAGTTGGAGCTAGTACCTCCCTCTATATATGTATGGAATGGAGTTTGCAACTGAAAAGAAACTTTGTGTTCCCAACAAGCTAGGTGAAGTACGGCGTTCACACACACTTATCTCTCAGAACTGAGCAAGTGGAGAGACGTTCGTTCATCTAGCACCAAGGGAACGGGTTGCAGGAGACACTTTTTCTCTGCTTTCTCAGTCTGTTTCCTAGTGCCGGTTTGAAGTACCTGCAGTTTTCACTGTCAAACAGAGTTGGAGTTAGTACCTTCCCATATATATGTATGGAATGGAGTTTGCAACTGAAAAGAAACTTTGTGTTCCCAACAAGCTAGGTGAAGGACGGCTTTCACACACACTTATCTCTCAGAATTCAGCAAGTGGAGAGACGTTCGTTCATCTAGCACCAAGGGAACGGGTTGCAGGAGACACTTTTTCTCTGCTTTCTCAGTCTGTTTCCTAGTGCCGGTTTGAAGTTCCTGCAGTTTTCACTGTAAAAATGAGTTGGAGCTTGTACCTAACCATATATATATATGGAATGGAGTTTGCAACTGAAAAGAAATTTTGTGTTCCCAACAAACTAGGTGAAGGACGGCTTTCACACACACTTATCTCTCAGAACTGAGCAGGTGGAGAGACGTTCGTTCATCTAGCACCAAGGGAACGGGATGCAGGAGACACTTTTTCTCTGCTTTCTCAGTCTGTTTCCTAGTGCCGGTTTGAAGTTCCTGCAGTTTTCACTGTCAAACCGAGTTGGAGCTAGCACCTCCCCATATATATGTATGGAATGGAGTTTGCAACTGAAAAGAAACTTTGTGTTCCCAACAAGCTAGGTGAAGGACGGCTTTCACACACACTTATCTCTCAGAACTGAGCAAGTGGAGAGAGGTTCGTTCATCTAGCACCAAGGGAACGGGTTGCAGGAGACACTTTTTCCCTGCTTCCTCAGTCTGTTTCCTAGTGCCGGTTTGAAGTTCCTGCAGTTTTCACTGTAAAAACGAGTTGGAGCTTGTACCTCCCCATATATATGTATGGAATGGAGTTTGCAACTGAAAAGAAACTTTGTGTTCCCAACAAGCTAGGTGAAGGACGGCTTTCACTCACACTTAACTCTCAGAACTGAGCAAGTGGAGAGACGTTCGTTCATCTAGCACCAAGGGAACGGGTTGCAGGAAACACATTTTCTCTGCTTTCTCAGTCTGTTTCCTAGTGCTGGTTTGAAGTTCCTGCAGTTTTCACTGTAAAACCGAGTTGGAGCTTCTACCTCCCCATATATATGTATGGAATGGAGTTTGCTACTGAAAAGAAACTTTGTGTTCCCAAGAAGCAAGGTGAAGGACGGCTTTCAAACACACTTATCTCTCAGAACAGAGCAAGTGGAGAGACGTTCGTTCATCTAGCACCAAGGGAACGGGTTGCAGGAGACACTTTTTCTCTGCTTTCTCAGTCTGTTTCCTAGTGCCGGTTTGAATTTCCTGCAGTTTTCACTGTCAAAAAGGGTTGGAGCTAGTACCTCCCCCTATATATGTATGGAATGGAGTTTGCAACTGAAAAGAAACTTTGTGTTCCCAACAAGCTAGGTGAAGGACGACGTTCACACACAATTATCTCTCAGAACCTAGCAAGTGGAGAGACGTTCGTTCATCTAGCACCAAGGGAACTGTTTGCAGGAGACACTTTTTCTCTGCTTTCTCAGTCTGTTTCCTAGTGCCGGTTTGAAGTTCCTGCAGTTTTCACTGTCAAACAGTGATGGAGATAGTACCTCCCCCTATATATGTATGGAATGGAGTTTGCAACTGAAAAGAAACTTTGTGTTCCCAACAAGCTAGGTGAAGGACGGCTTTCACACACACTTATCTCTCAGAACTGAGCAAGTGGAGAGACGTTCGTTCATCTAGCACCAAGGGAACGGGTTGCAGGAGACACTTTTTCTTTGCTTTCTCAGTCTGTTTCCTAGTGCCGGTTTGAAGTTCATGCAGTTTTCACTGTCAACCCGAGTTGGAGCTAGTACCTCCCCATATATATGTATGGAATGGAGTTTGCAACTGAAAAGAAACTTTGTGTTCCCAACAAGCTAGGTGAAGGACGGCTTTCACACACACTTATCTCTCAGAACTGAGCAAGTGGAGAGACGTTCGTTCATCTAGCACCAAGGGAACGGGTTGCAGGAGAAACTTTTTCTCTGCTTTCTCAGTCTGTTTCCTAGTGCCGGTTTGAAGTTCCTGCAGTTTTCACTGTCAAACAGAGTTGGAGCTAGTACCTACCCCTATATATGTATGGAATGGAGTTTGCAACTGAAAAGAAACTTTGTGTTCCCAACAAGCTAGGTGAAGGACGGCGTTCACACATACATATCTCTCAGAACTGAGCAAGAGGAGAGACGTTCGTTCATCTAGCACCAAGGGAACGGGTTGCAGGAGACAATTTTTCTCTGCTTTCTCAGTCTGTTTCCTAGTGCCGGTTTGAAGTTCCTGCAGTTTTCACTGTAAAAATGAGTTGGAGCTTGTACCTAACCATATATATATATGGAATGGAGTTTGCAACTGAAAAGAAATTTTGTGTTCCCAACAAGCTAGGTGAAGGACGGCTTTCACACACACTTATCTCTCAGAACTGAGCAAGTGGAGAGACGTTCGTTCATCTAGCACCAAGGGAACGGGTTGCAGGAGACACTTTTTCTCTGCTTTCTCAGTCTGTTTCCTAGTGCCGGTTTGAAGTTCCTGCAGTTTTCACTGTCAAACCGAGTTGGAGCTAGTACCTCCCCATATATATGTATGGAATGGAGTTTGCAACTGAAAAGAAACTTTGTGTTCCCAACAAGCTAGGTGAAGGACGGCTTTCACACACACTTATCTCTCAGAACTGAGCAAGTGGAGAGACGTTCGTTCATCTAGCACCAAGGGAACGGGTTGCAGGAGACACTTTTTCTCTGCTTTCTCAGTCTGTTTCCTAGTGCCGGTTTGAAGTTCCTGCAGTTTTCACTGTCAAACCTATTTGGAGCTAGTACCTCCCCATATATATGTATGGAATGGAGTTTGCAACTGAAAAGAAACTTTGTGTTCCCAACAAGCTAGGTGAAGGACGGCTTTCACACACACTTATCTCTCAGAATTGAGCAAGTGGAGAGACGTTCGTTCATCTAGCACCAAGGGAACGGGTTGCAGGAGACACTTTTTCTCTGCTTCCTCAGTCTGTTTCCTAGTGCCGGTTTGAAGTTCCTGCAGTTTTCACAGTAAAACCGTGTTGGAGCTTATACAACACCATATATATGTATGGAATGGAGTTTGCAACTGAAAAGAAACTTTGTGTTCCCAAAAAGCTAGGTGAAGTACGGCTTTCACTAACACTTATCTCTCAGAACTGAGCAAGTGGAGAGACGTTCGTTCATCTAGCACCAAGGGAACGGGTTGCAGGAGACACTTTTTCTCTGCTTTCTCAGTCTGTTTCCTAGTGCCGGTTTGAAGTTCCTGCAGTTTTCACTGTAAAAACGAGTTGGAGCTTCTACCTCCCCATATATATGTATGGAATGGAGTTTGCTACTGAAAAGAAACTTTGTGTTCCCAACAAGCTAGGTGAAGGACGGCTTTCACACACACTTATCTCTCAGAACAGAGCAAGTGGAGAGACGTTCGTTCATCTAGCACCAAGGGAACGGGTTGCAGGAGACACTATTTCTCTGCTTTCTCAGTCTGTTTCCTAGTGCCGGTTTGAATTTCCTGCAGTTTTCACTGTCAAAAAGGGTTGGAGCTAGTACCTCCCCGTATATATGTATGGAATGGAGTTTGCAACTGAAAAGAAACTTTGTGTTCCCAACAAGCTAGGTGAAGGACGGCGTTCACACACAATTATCTCTCAGAACCTAGCAAGTGGAGAGACGTTCGTTCATCTAGCACCAAGGGAACTGTTTGCAGGAGACACTTTTTCTCTGCTTTCTCAGTCTGTTTCCTAGTGCCGGTTTGAAGTTCCTGCAGTTTTCACTGTAAAACCGAGTTGGAGCTTCTACCTCCCCATATATATGTATGGAATGGAGTTTGCAACTGAAAAGAAACTTTGTGTTCCCAACAAGCTAGGTGAAGGACGGCTTTCACACACACTTATCTCTCAGAACTGAGCAAGTGGAGAGACGTTCGTTCATCTAGCACCAAAGGAACGGGTTGCAGGAGACACTTTTTCTCTGCTTTCTCAGTCTGTTTCCTAGTGCCGGTTTGAAGTTCCTGCAGTTTTCACTGTCAAACAGTGTTGGAGATAGTACCTCCCCCTATATATGTATGGAATGGAGTTTGCAACTGAAAAGAAACTTTGTGTTCCCAACAAGATAGGTGAAGGACGGCTTTCACACACACTTATCTCTCAGAACTGAGCAAGTGGAGAGACGTTCGTTCATCTAGCACCAAGGGAACGGGTTGCAGGAGACACTTTTTCTTTGCTTTCTCAGTCTGTTTCCTAGTGCCGGTTTGAAGTTCATGCAGTTTTCACTGTCAACCCGAGTTGGAGCTAGTACCTCCCCATATATATGTATGGAATGGAGTTTGCAACTGAAAAGAACCTTTGTGTTCCCAACAAGCTAGGTGAAGGACGGCTTTCACACACACTTATCTCTCAGAACTGAGCAAGTGGAGAGACGTTCGTTCATCTAGCACCAAGGGAACGGGTTGCAGGAGACACTTTTTCTCTGCTTTCTCAGTCTGTTTCCTAGTGCCGGTTTGAAGTTCCTGCAGTTTTCACTGTCAAACAGAGTTGGAGCTAGTACCTACCCCTATATATGTATGGAATGGAGTTTGCAACTGAAAAGAAACTTTGTGTTCCCAACAAGCTAGGTGAAGGACGGCGTTCACACATACATATCTCTCAGAACTGAGCAAGTGGAGAGACGTTCGTTCATCTAGCACCAAGGGAACGGGTTGCAGGAGACACTTTTTCTCTGCTTTCTCAGTCTGTTTCCTAGTGCCGGTTTGAAGTTCCTGCAGTTTTCACTGTAAAAATGATTTGGAGCTTGTACTTAACCATATATATATATGGAATGGAGTTTGCAACTGAAAAGAAATTTTGTGTTCCCAACAAACTAGGTGAAGGACGGCTTTCACACACACTTATCTCTCAGAACTGAGCAGGTGAAGAGACGTTCGTTCATCTAGCACCAAGGGAACGGGATGCAGGAGACACTTTTTCTCTGCTTTCTCAGTCTGTTTCCTAGTGCCGGTTTGAAGTTCCTGCAGTTTTCACTGTCAAACCGAGTTGGAGCTAGTACCTCCCCATATATATGTATGGAATGGAGTTTGCAACTGAAAAGAAACTTTGTGTTCCCAACAAGCTAGGTGAAGGACGGCTTTCACACACACTTATCTCTCAGAACTGAGCAAGTGGAGAGACGTTCGTTCATCTAGCACCAAGGGAACGGGTTGCAGGAGACACTTTTTCCCTGCTTCCTCAGTCTGTTTCCTAGTGCCGGTTTGAAGTTCCTGCAGTTTTCACTGTAAAAACGAGTTGGAGCTTCTACCTCCCCATATATATGTATGGAATGGAGTTTGCTACTGAAAAGAAACTTTGTGTTCCCAACAAGCTAGGTGAAGGACGGCTTTCACACACACTTATCTCTCAGAACAGAGCAAGTGGAGAGACGTTCGTTCATCTAGCACCAAGGGAACGGGTTGCAGGAGACACTATTTCTCTGCTTTCTCAGTCTGTTTCCTAGTGCCGGTTTGAATTTCCTGCAGTTTTCACTGTCAAAAAGGGTTGGAGCTAGTACCTCCCCCTATATATGTATGGAATGGAGTTTGCAACTGAAAAGAAACTTTGTGTTCCCAACAAGCTAGGTGAAGGACGGCGTTCACACACAATTATCTCTCAGAACCTAGCAAGTGGAGAGACGTTCGTTCATCTAGCACCAAGGGAACTGTTTGCAGGAGACACTTTTTCTCTGCTTTCTCAGTCTGTTTCCTAGTGCCGGTTTGAAGTTCCTGCAGTTTTCACTGTAAAACCGAGTTGGAGCTTCTACCTCCCCATATATATGTATGGAATGGAGTTTGCAACTGAAAAGAAACTTTGTGTTCCCAACAAGCTAGGTGAAGGACGGCTTTCACACACACTTATCTCTCAGAACTGAGCAAGTGGAGAGACGTTCGTTCATCTAGCACCAAAGGAACGGGTTGCAGGAGACACTTTTTCTCTGCTTTCTCAGTCTGTTTCCTAGTGCCGGTTTGAAGTTCCTGCAGTTTTCACTGTCAAACAGTGTTGGAGATAGTACCTCCCCCTATATATGTATGGAATGGAGTTTGCAACTGAAAAGAAACTTTGTGTTCCCAACAAGATAGGTGAAGGACGGCTTTCACACACACTTATCTCTCAGAACTGAGCAAGTGGAGAGACGTTCGTTCATCTAGCACCAAGGGAACGGGTTGCAGGAGACACTTTTTCTTTGCTTTCTCAGTCTGTTTCCTAGTGCCGGTTTGAAGTTCATGCAGTTTTCACTGTCAACCCGAGTTGGAGCTAGTACCTCCCCATATATATGTATGGAATGGAGTTTGCAACTGAAAAGAACCTTTGTGTTCCCAACAAGCTAGGTGAAGGACGGCTTTCACACACACTTATCTCTCAGAACTGAGCAAGTGGAGAGACGTTCGTTCATCTAGCACCAAGGGAACGGGTTGCAGGAGACACTTTTTCTCTGCTTTCTCAGTCTGTTTCCTAGTGCCGGTTTGAAGTTCCTGCAGTTTTCACTGTCAAACAGAGTTGGAGCTAGTACCTACCCCTATATATGTATGGAATGGAGTTTGCAACTGAAAAGAAACTTTGTGTTCCCAACAAGCTAGGTGAAGGACGGCGTTCACACATACATATCTCTCAGAACTGAGCAAGTGGAGAGACGTTCGTTCATCTAGCACCAAGGGAACGGGTTGCAGGAGACACTTTTTCTCTGCTTTCTCAGTCTGTTTCCTAGTGCCGGTTTGAAGTTCCTGCAGTTTTCACTGTAAAAATGAGTTGGAGCTTGTACTTAACCATATATATATATGGAATGGAGTTTGCAACTGAAAAGAAATTTTGTGTTCCCAACAAACTAGGTGAAGGACGGCTTTCACACACACTTATCTCTCAGAACTGAGCAGGTGAAGAGACGTTCGTTCATCTAGCACCAAGGGAACGGGATGCAGGAGACACTTTTTCTCTGCTTTCTCAGTCTGTTTCCTAGTGCCGGTTTGAAGTTCCTGCAGTTTTCACTGTCAAACCGAGTTGGAGCTAGTACCTCCCCATATATATGTATGGAATGGAGTTTGCAACTGAAAAGAAACTTTGTGTTCCCAACAAGCTAGGTGAAGGACGGCTTTCACACACACTTATCTCTCAGAACTGAGCAAGTGGAGAGACGTTCGTTCATCTAGCACCAAGGGAACGGGTTGCAGGAGACACTTTTTCCCTGCTTCCTCAGTCTGTTTCCTAGTGCCGGTTTGAAGTTCCTGCAGTTTTCACTGTAAAACCGAGTTGGAGCTTGTACCTCCCCATATATATGTATGGAATGGAGTTTGCAACTGAAAAGAAACTTTGTGTTCCCAACAAGCTAGGTGAAGGACGGCTTTCACTCACACTTATCTCTCAGAACTGAGCAAGTGGAGAGACGTTCGTTCATCTAGCACCAAGGGAACGGGTTGCAGGAAAAACTTTTTCTCTGCTTTCTCAGTCTGTTTCCTAGTGCCGGTTTGAAGTTCCTGCAGTTTTCACTCTAAAACCGAGTTGGAGCTTCTACCTCCCCATATATATGTATGGAATGGAGTTTGCAACTGAAAAGAAACTTTGTGTTCCCAAGAAGCTAGGTGAAGGACGGCTTTCAAACACACTTATCTCTCAGAACAGAGCAAGTGGAGAGACGTTCGTTCATCTAGCACCAAGGGAACTGTTTGCAGGAGACACTTTTTCTCTGCTTTCTCAGTCTGTTTCCTAGTGCCGGTTTGAAGTTCCTGCAGTTTTCACTGTAAAACCGAGTTGGAGCTTCTACCTCCCCATATATATGTATGGAATGGAGTTTGCAACTGAAAAGAAACTTTGTGTTCCCAACAAGCTAGGTGAAGGACGGCTTTCACACACACTTATCTCTCAGAACTGAGCAAGTGGAGAGACTTTCGTTCATCTAGCACCAAAGGAACGGGTTGCAGGAGACACTTTTTCTCTGCTTTCTCAGTCTGTTTCCTAGTGCCGGTTTGAAGTTCCTGCAGTTTTCACTGTCAAACAGTGTTGGAGATAGTACCTCCCCCTATATATGTATGGAATGGAGTTTGCAACTGAAAAGAAACTTTGTGTTCCCAACAAGCTAGGTGAAGGACGGCTTTCACACACACTTATCTCTCAGAACTGAGCAAGTGGAGAGACGTTCGTTCATCTAGCACCAAGGGAACGGGTTGCAGGAGACACTTTTTCTCTGCTTCCTCAGTCTGTTTCCTAGTGCCGGTTTGAAGTTCCTGCAGTTTTCACTGTAAAACCGATTTGGAGCTTGTACCTCCCCATATATATGTATGGAATGGAGTTCGCAACTGAAAAGAATCTTTGTGTTCCCAACAAGCTAGGTGAAGGACGGCTTTCACACACACTTATCTCTCAGAACTGAGCAAGTGGAGAGACGTTCGTTCATCTAGCACCAAAGGAACGGGTTGCAGGAGACACTTTTTCTCTGCTTTCTCAGTCTGTTTCCTAGTGCCGGTTTGAAGTTCCTGCAGTTTTCACTGTCAAACAGTGTTGGAGATAGTACCTCCCCCTATATATGTATCGAATGGAGTTTGCAACTGAAAAGAAACTTTGTGTTCCCAACAAGCTAGGTGAAGGACGGCTTTCACACACACTTATCTCTCAGAACTGAGCAAGTGGGGAGACGTTCGTTCATCTAGCACCAAGGGAACTGGTTGCAGGAGACACTTTTTCTTTGCTTTCTCAGTCTGTTTCCTAGTGCCGGTTTGAAGTTCCTGCAGTTTTCACTGTCAAAGCGAGTTGGAGCTAGTACCTCCCCATATATATGTATGGAATGGAGTTTGCAACTGAAAAGAAACTTTGTGTTCCCAATAAGCTAGGTGAAGGACGGCTTTCACACACACTTATCTCTCAGAACTGAGCAAGTGGAGAGACGTTCGTTCATCTAGCACCAAGGGAACGGGTTGCAGGAGACACTTTTTCTCTGCTTTCTGAGTCTGTTTCCTAGTGCCGGTTTGAAGTTCCTGCAGTTTTCACTGTCAAACAGAGTTGGAGCTAGTACCTCCCTCTATATATGTATGGAATGGAGTTTGCAACTGAAAAGAAACTTTGTGTTCCCAACAAGCTAGGTGAAGTACGGCGTTCACACACACTTATCTCTCAGAACTGAGCAAGTGGAGAGACGTTTGTTCATCTAGCACCAAGGGAACGTGTTGCAGGAGACACTTTTTCTCTGCTTTCTCAGTCTGTTTCCTAGTGCCGGTTTGAAGTTCCTGCAGTTTTCACTGTCAAACAGTGTTGGAGATAGTACCTCCCCCTATATATGTATGGAATGGAGTTTGCAACTGAAAAGAAACTTTGTGTTCCCAACAAGCTAGGTGAAGGACGGCTTTCACACACACTTATCTCTCAGAACTGAGCAAGTGGAGAGACGTTCGTTCATCTAGCACCAAGGGAACGGGTTGCAGGAGACACTTTTTCTTTGCTTTCTCAGTCTGTTTCCTAGTGCCGGTTTGAAGTTCCTGCAGTTTTCACTGTCAACCCGAGTTGGAGCTAGTACCTCCCCATATATATGTTTGGAATGGAGTTTGCAACTGAAAAGAAACTTTGTGTTCCCAACAAGCTAGGTGAAGGACGGCTTTCACACACACTTATCTCTCAGAACTGAGCAAGTGGAGAGACGTTCGTTCATCTAGCACCAAGGGAACGGGTTGCAGGAGACACTTTTTCTCTGCTTTCTCAGTCTGTTTCCTAGTGCCGGTTTGAAGTTCCTGCAGTTTTCACTGTCAAACAGTGTTGGAGATAGTACCTCCCCCTATATATGTATGGAATGGAGTTTGCAACTGAAAAGAAACTTTGTGTTCCCAACAAGCTAGGTGAAGGACGGCTTTCACACACAATTATCTCTCAGAACTGAGCAAGTGGAGAGACGTTCGTTCATCTAGCACCAAGGGAACGTGTTGCAGGAGACACTTTTTCTTTGCTTTCTCAGTCTGTTCCTAGTGCCGGTTTGAAGTTCCTGCAGTTTTCACTGTCAACCCGAGTTGGAGCTAGTACCTCCCCATATATATGTATGGAATGGAGTTTGCAACTGAAAAGAAACTTTGTGTTCCCAACAAGCTAGGTGAAGGACGGCTTTCACACACACTTATCTCTCAGAACTGAGCAAGTGGAGAGACGTTCGTTCATCTAGCACCAAGGGAACGGGTTGCAGGAGACACTTTTTCTCTGCTTCCTCAGTCTGTTTCCTAGTGCCGGTTTGAAGTTCCTGCAGTTTTCACAGTAAAACCGTGTTGGAGCTTGTACCTCACCATATATATGTATGGAATGGAGTTTGCAACTGAAAAGAAACTTTGTGTTCCCAACAAGCTAGGTGAAGTACGGCTTTCACTAACACTTATCTCTCAGAACTGAGCAAGTGGAGAGACGTTCGTTCATCTAGCACCAAGGGAACGGGTTGCAGGAGACACTTTTTCTCTGCTTTCTCATTCTGTTTCCTAGTGCCGGTTTGAAGTTCCTGCAGTTTTCACTGTAAAACCGAGTTGGAGCTTCTACCTCCCCATATATATGTATGGAATGGAGTTTGCTACTGAAAAGAAACTTTGTGTTCCCAACAAGCTAGGTGAAGGACGGCTTTCACACACACTTATCTCTCAGAACTGAGCAAGTGGAGAGACGTTCGTTCATCTAGCACCAAGGGAACGGGTTGCAGGAGACACTTTTTCTCTGCTTTCTCAGTCTGTTTCCTAGTGCCGGTTTGAAGTACCTGCAATTTTCACTGTCAAACAGAGTTGGAGGTAGTACCTTCCCATATATATGTATGGAGTGGAGTTTGCAACTGAAAAGAAACTTTGTGTTCCCAACAAGCTAGGTGAAGGACGGCTTTCACACACACTTATCTCTCAGAATTCAGCAAGTGGAGAGACGTTCGTTCATCTAGCACCAAGGGAAAGGGTTGCAGGGGACACTTTTTCTCTGCTTTCTCAGTCTGTTTCCTAGTGCCGGTTTGAAGTTCCTGCAGTTTTCACTGTAAAAATGAGTTGGAGCTTGTACCTAACCATATATATGTTGGAATGGAGTTTGCAACTGAAAAGAAATTTTGTGTTCCCAACAAGCTAGGTGAAGGACGGCTTTCACACACACTTATCTCTCAGAACTGAGCAGGTGGAGAGAGGTTCGTTCATCTAGCACCAAGGGAACGGGATGCAGGAGACACTTTTTCTCTGCTTTCTCAGTCTGTTTCCTAGTGCCGGTTTGAAGTTCCTGCAGTTTTCACTGTCAAACCGAGTTGGAGCTAGTATCTCCCCATATATATGTATGGAATGGAGTTTGCAACTGAAAAGAAACTTTGTGTTCACAACAAGCTAGGTGAAGGACGGCTTTCACACACACTTATCTCTCAGAACTGAGCAAGTGGAGAGACGTTCGTTCATCTAGCACCAAGGGAACGGGTTGCAGGAGACACATTTTCCCTGCTTCCTCAGTCTGTTTCCTAGTGCCGGTTTGAAGTTCCTGCAGTTTTCACGGTAAAACCGAGTTGGAGCTTGTACCTCCCCATATATATGTATGGAATGGAGTTTGCAACTGAAAAGAAACTTTGTGTTCCCAACAAGCTAGGTGAAGGACGGCTTTCACTCACACTTATCTCTCAGAACTGAGCAAGTGGAGAGACGTTCGTTCATCTAGCACCAAGGGAACGGGTTGCAGGAAACACTTTTTCTCTGCTTTCTCAGTCTGTTTCCTAGTGCCGGTTTGAAGTTCCTGCAGTTTTCACTGTAAAACCGAGTTGGAGCTTCTACCTCCCCATATATATGTATGGAATGGAGTTTGCAACTGAAAAGAAACTTTCTGTTCCCAACAAGCTAGGTGAAGGACGGCTTTCACACACAATTATCTCTCAGAACAGAGCAAGTGGAGAGACGTTCGTTCATCTAGCACCAAGGGAACGGGTTGCAGGAGACACTTTTTCTCTGCTTTCTCAGTCTGTTTCCTAGTGCCGGTTTGAATTTCCTGCAGTTTTCACTGTCAAAAAGGGTTGGAGCTAGTACCTCCCCCTATATATGTATGGAATGGAGTTTGCAACTGAAAAGAAACTTTGTGTTCCCAACAAGCTATGTGAAGGACGGCGTTCACACACAATTATCTCTCAGAACCTAGCAAGTGGAGAGACGTTCGTTCATCTAGCACCAAGGGAACTGTTTGCAGGAGACACTTTTTCTCTGCTTTCTCAGTCTGTTTCCTACTGACGGTTTGAAGTTCCTGCAGTTTTCACTGTCAAACCGAGTTGGAGCTAGTACTTCCCCATATATATGTATGGAATGGAGTTTGCAACTGAAAAGAAACTTTGTGTTCCCAACAAGCTAGGTGAAGGACGGCTTTCACACACACATATCTCTCAGAACTGAGCAAGTGGAGAGACGTTCGTTCATCTAGCACCAAGGGAACGGGTTGCAGGAGACACTTTTTCTCTGCTTTCTCAGTCTGTTTCCTAGTGCCGGTTTGAAGTTCCTGCAGTTTTCACTGTAAAACCGAGTTGGAGCTTGTACCTCCCCATATATATGTATGGAATGGAGTTTGCAACTGAAAAGAAACTTTGTGTTCCCAACAATCTAGGTGAAGGACGGCTTTCACTAACACTTATCTCTCAGAACTGAGCAAGTGGAGAGACGTTCGTTCATCTAGCACCAAGGGAACGGGATGCAGGAGACACTTTTTCTCTGCTTTCTCAGTCTGTTTCCTAGTGCCGGTTTGAAGTTCCTGCAGTTTTCACTGTAAAACCGAGTTGGAGCTTCTACCTCCCCATATATATGTATGGAATGGAGTTTGCAACTGAAAAGAAACTTTGTGTTCCCAACAAGCTAGGTGAAGGACGGCTTTCACACACACTTATCTCTCAGAACAGAGCAAGTGGAGAGACGTTCGTTCATCTAGCACCAAGGGAACGGGTTGCAGGAGACACTTTTTCTCTGCTTTCTCAGTCTGTTTCCTAGTGCCGGTTTGAAGTTCCTGCAGTTTTCACTGTCAAACCGATTTGGAGCTAGTACTTCCCCATATATATGTATGGAAAGGAGTTTGCAACTGAAAAGAAACTTTGTGTTCCCAACAAGCTAGGTGAAGGACGGCTTTCACACACACTTATCTCTCAGAATTGAGCAAGTGGAGAGACGTTCGTTAATCTAGCACCAAGGGAACGGGTTGCAGGGGACACTTTTTCTCTGCATTCTCAGTCTGTTTCCTAGTGCCGGTTTGAAGTTCCTGCAGTTTTCACTGTAAAACTGAGTTGGAGCTTGTACCTACCCATATATATGTATGGAATGGAGTTTTCAACTGAAAAGAAATTTTGTGTTCCCAACAAGCTAGGTGAAGGACGGCTTTCACACACACTTATCTCTCAGAACTGAGCATGTGGAGAGACGTTCGTTCATTTAGCACCAAGGGAACGGGTTGCAGGAGACACTTTTCTCTGCTTTCTCAGTCTGTTTCCTAGTGCCGGTTTGAAGTTCCTGCAGTTTTCACTGTCAAACCGAGTTGGAGCTAGTACCTCCCCATATAAATGTATGGAATGGAGTTTGCAACTGAAAAGAAACTTTGTGTTCCCAACAAGCTAGTTGAAGGACGGCTTTCACACACAATTATCTCTCAGAACTGAGCAAGTGGAGAGACGTTCGTTCATCTAGCACCAAGGAACGGGTTGCAGGAGACACATTTTCTCTGCTTCCTCAGTCTGTTTCCTAGTGCCGGTTTGAAGTTCCTGCAGTTTTCACTGTAAAACCGAGTTGGAGCTTGTACCTCCCCATATATAAGTATGGAATGGAGTTTGCAACTGAAAAGAAACTTTGTTTTCCCAACAAGCTAGGTGAAGTTCGGCTTTCACTCACACTTAACTCTCAGAACTGAGCAAGTGGAGAGACGTTCGTTCATCTAGCACCAAGGGAACGGGTTGCAGGAGACACTTTTTCTCTGCTTTCTCAGTCTGTTTCCTAGTGCCGGTTTGAAGTTCCTGCAGTTTTCACTATCAAACAGGTTTGGAGCCAGTACCTCCCCCTATATATGTATGGAATGGAGTTTGCAACTGAAAAGGAACTTTGTGTTCCCAACAAGCTAGGTGAAGGACGGCTTTCACACACTAATATCTCTCAGAACTGAGCAAGTGGAGAGACGTTCGTTCATCTAGCACCAAGGGAACGGGTTGCAGGAGACACTTTTTCTCTGCTTTCTCAGTCTGTTTCCTAGTGCCGGTTTGAAGTTCCTGCAGTTTTCACTGTCAAACCGTGTTGGAGCTAGGACCTCCCCATATATATGTATGGAATGGAGTTTGCAACTGAAAAGAAACTTTGTGTTCCCAACAAGCTAGGTGAAGCACGGCTTTCACACACACTTATCTCTCAGAACTGAGCAAGTGGAGAGACGTTCGTTCATCTAGCACCAAGGGAACTGGTTGCAGGAGACACTTTTTCTCTGCTTTCTCAGTCTGTTTCCTAGTGCCGGTTTGAAGTTCCTGCAGTTTTCACTGTAAAACCGAGTTGGAGCTAGTACCTCCCCATATATATGTATGGAATGGAGTTTGCAACTGGAAAGAAACTTTGTGTTCCCAACAAGCTAGGTGAAGGACGGCTTTCACACAAACTTATCTCTCAGAACAGAGCAAGTGGAGAGACGTTCGTTCATCTAGCACCAAGGGAACGGGATGCAGGAGACACTTTTCTCTGCTTTCTCAGTCTGTTTCCTAGTGCCGGTTAGAAGTTCCTGCAGTTTTCACTGTCAAAAAGAGTTGGAGCTAGTACCTCCCCCTATATATGTTTGGAATGGAGTTTGCAACTGAAAAGAACCTTTGTGTTCCCAACAAGCTAGGTGAAGGACGGCGTTCACACACACTTATCTCTCAGAACTGAGCAAGTGGAGAGACGTTCGTTCATCTAGCACCAAGGGAACGGGTTGCAGAAGACACTTTTTCTCTGCTTTCTCAGTCTGTTTCCTAGTGCCGGGTTGAAGTACCTGTAGTTTTCACTGTCAAACAGAGTTGGAGCTAGTACCTTCCCATATATATGTATGGAATGGAGTTTGCAACTGAAAAGAAACTTTGTGTTCCCAACAAGCTAGGTGAAGGACGGCTTTCACACACACTTATCTCTCAGAATTGAGCAAGTGGAGAGACGTTCGTTCATCTAGCACCAAGGGAACGGGTTGCAGGAGACACTTTTTCTCTGCTTTCTCAGTCTGTTTCCTAGTGCCGGTTTGAAGTTCCTGCAGTTTTCACTGTCAAAAAGAGTTGGAGCTAGTACCTCCCCCTATATATGTTTGGAATGGAGTTTGCAACTGAAAAGAACCTTTGTGTTCCCAACAAGCTAGGTGAAGTACGGCGTTCACACACACTTATCTCTCAGAACTGAGCAAGTGGAGAGACGTTCGTTCATCTAGCACCAAGGGAACGGGTTGCAGAAGACACTTTTTCTCTGCTTTCTCAGTCTGTTTCCTAGTGCCGGGTTGAAGTACCTGTAGTTTTCACTGTCAAACAGAGTTGGAGCTAGTACCTTCCCATATATATGTATGGAATGGAGTTTGCAACTGAAAAGAAACTTTGTGTTCCCAACAAGCTAGGTGAAGGACGGCTTTCACACACACTTATCTCTCAGAATTGAGCAAGTGGAGAGACGTTCGTTCATCTAGCACCAAGGGAACGGGTTGCAGGAGACACTTTTTCTCTGCTTTCTCAGTCTGTTTCCTAGTGCCGGTTTGAAGTTCCTGCAGTTTTCACTGTAAAACAGAGTTGGAGCTAGTACCTCCCCATATATATGTATGGAATGGCGTTTGCAACTGAAAAGAAACTTTGTGTTCCCAACAAGCTAGGTGAAGGACGGCTTTCACACACACTTATCTCTCAGAACTGAGCAAGTGGAGAGACGTTCGTTCATCTAGCACCAAGGGACAGGGTTGCAGGAGACACTTTTTCTCTGCTTTCTCAGTCTGTTTCCTAGTGCCGGTTTGAAGTTCCTGCATTTTTCACTGTCAAACCGAGTTGGAGCTAGTACCTCTCCATATATATGTATGGAATTCAGTTTGCAACTGAAAAGAAACTTTGTGTTCCCAACAAGCAAGGTGAAGGACGGCTTTCACACACACTTACCTCTCAGAACTGAGCAAGTGGAGAGACGTTCGTTCATCTAGCACCAAGGGAACGGGTTGCAGGAGACACTTTTTCTCTGCTTTCTCAGTCTGTTTCCTAGTGCCGGTTTGAAGTTCCTGCAGTTTTCACTGTAAACCCGAGTTGGAGCTTCTACCTCCCCATATATATGTATGGAATGGAGTTTGCAACTGAAAAGAAACTTTGTGTTCCCAACAAGCTAGGTGAAGGACGGCTTTCACACACACTTATCTCTCAGAACAGAGCAAGTGGAGAGACGTTCGTTCATCTAGCACCAAGGGAACGGGTTGCAGGAGACACTTTTTCTCTGCTTTCTCAGTCTGTTTCCTAGTGCCGGTTTGAAGTTCCTGCAGTTTTCACTGTCAAACAGAGTTGGAGCTAGTACCTACCCCTATATATGTATGGAATGGAGTTTGCAACTGAAAAGAATCTTTGTGTTCTCAACAAGCTAGGTGAAGGACGGCGTTCACACACACTTATCTCTCAGAACTGAGCAAGTGGAGAGACGTTCGTTCATCTAGCACCAAGGGAACGGGTTGCAGGAGACACTTTTTCTCTGCTTTCTCAGTCTGTTTCCTAGTGCCGGTTTGAAGTTCCTGCAGTTTTCACTGTCAAACCGAGTTGGAGCTAGTACCTCCCCATATAAATGTATGGAATGGAGTTTTCAACTGAAAAGAAACTTTGTGTTCCCAACAAGCTAGGTGAAGGACGGCTTTCACACACAATTATCTCTCAGAACTGTGCAAGTGGAGAGTCGTTCGTTCATCTAGTACCAAGGGAACGGGTTGCAGGAGACACTTTTTCTCTGCTTTCTCAGTCTGTTACCTAGTGCCGGTTTGAAGTACCTGCAGTATTCACTGTAAAACCGAGTTTGAGCTAGAACCTCCCCATATATATGTATGGAATGGAGTTTGCAACTGAAAAGTAACTTTGTGTTCCCAACAAGCTAGGTGAAGGACGGCTTTCACACACACTTATTTCTCAGAACTGAGCAAGTGGAGAGACGTTCGTTCATCTAGCACCAAGGGAACGGGTTGCAGGAGACACTTTTTCTCTGCTTTCTCAGTCTGTTTCCTAGTGCCGGTTTGAAGTTCCTGCAGTTTTCACTGTAAAACAGAGTTGGAGCTAGTACCTACCCATATATATGTATGGAATGGAGTTTGCAACTGAAAAGAAACTTTGTGTTCCCAACAAGCTAGGTGAAGGACGGCTTTCACACACACTTATCTCTCAGAACTGAGCAAGTGGAGAGACGTTCGTTCATCTAGCAACAAGGGAACGGGTTGCAGGAGACACTTTTTCTCTGCTTCCTCAGTCTGTTTCCTAGTGCCGGTTTGAAGTTCCTGCAGTTTTCACTGTAAAATCGAGTTGGAGCTAGTACCTCCCCATATATATGTATGGAACGGAGTTTGCAACTGAAAAGAAACTATGTGTTCCCAACAAGCTAGGTGAAGGACGGCTTTCACACACACTTATCTCTCAGAACAGAGCAAGTGGAGAGACGTTCGTTCATCTAGCACCAAGGGAACGGGTTGCAGGAGACACATTTTCTCTGCTTTCTCAGTCTGTTTCCTAGTGCCGGTTTGAAGTTCCTGCAGTTTTCACTGTCAAACAGAGTTGGAGCTAGTACCTCCCCATATATATGTATGGAATGGAGTTTGCAACTGAAAAGAAACTTTGTGTTCCCAACAAGCTAGGTGAAGGACGGCTTTCACACACACTTATCTCTCAGAACTGAGCAAGTGGAGAGTCGTTCGTTCATCTAGCACCAAGGGAACGGGTTGCAGGAGACACTTTTTCTCTGCTTCCTCAGTCTGTTTCCTAGTGCCGGTTTGAAGTACCTGCAGATTTCACTGAAAAACCGAGTTTGAGCTAGAACCTCCCCATATATATGTATGGAATGGAGTTTGCAACTGAAAAGTAACTTTGTGTTCCCAACAAGCTAGGTGAAGGACGGCTTTCACACACACTTATCTCTCAGAACTTAGCAAGTGGAGAGACGTTCGTTCATCTAGCACCAAGGGAACGGGTTGCAGGAGACACTTTTTCTCTGCTTTCTCAGTCTGTTTCCTAGTGCCGGTTTGAAGTTCCTGCAGTTTTCACTGTAAAACAGAGTTGGAGCTTGTACCTACCCATATATATGTATGGAATGGAGTTTGCAACTGAAAAGAAACTTTGTGTTCCCAACAAGCTAGGTGAAGGACGGCTTTCACACACACTTATCTCTCAGAACTGAGCAAGTGGAGAGACGTTCGTTCATCTAGCAACAAGGGAACGGGTTGCAGGAGACACTTTTTCTCTGCTTCCTCAGTCTGTTTCCTAGTGCCGGTTTGAATTTCCTGCAGTTTTCACTGTAAAATCGAGTTGGAGCTAGTACCTCCCCATATATATGTATGGAACGGAGTTTGCAACTGAAAAGAAACTTTGTGTTCCCAACAAGCTAGGTGAAGGACGGCTTTCACACACACTTATCTCTCAGAACAGAGCAAGTGGAGAGACGTTCGTTCATCTAGCACCAAGGGAACGGGTTGCAGAAGACACTTTTTCTCTGCTTTCTCAGTCTGTTTCCTAGTGCCGGGTTGAAGTACCTGTAGTTTTCACTGTCAAACAGAGTTGGAGCTAGTACCTTCCCATATATATGTATGGAATGGAGTTTGCAACTGAAAAGAAACTTTGTGTTCCCAACAAGCTAGGTGAAGGACGGCTTTCACACACACTTATCTCTCAGAATTGAGCAAGTGGAGAGACGTTCGTTCATCTAGCACCAAGGGAACGGGTTGCAGGAGACACTTTTTCTCTGCTTTCTCAGTCTGTTTCCTAGTGCCGGTTTGAAGTTCCTGCAGTTTTCACTGTAAAACAGAGTTGGAGCTAGTACCTCCCCATATATATGTATGGAATGGCGTTTGCAACTGAAAAGAAACTTTGTGTTCCCAACAAGCTAGGTGAAGGACGGCTTTCACACACACTTATCTCTCAGAACTGAGCAAGTGGAGAGACGTTCGTTCATCTAGCACCAAGGGACAGGGTTGCAGGAGACACTTTTTCTCTGCTTTCTCAGTCTGTTTCCTAGTGCCGGTTTGAAGTTCCTGCATTTTTCACTGTCAAACCGAGTTGGAGCTAGTACCTCTCCATATATATGTATGGAATTCAGTTTGCAACTGAAAAGAAACTTTGTGTTCCCAACAAGCAAGGTGAAGGACGGCTTTCACACACACTTACCTCTCAGAACTGAGCAAGTGGAGAGACGTTCGTTCATCTAGCACCAAGGGAACGGGTTGCAGGAGACACTTTTTCTCTGCTTTCTCAGTCTGTTTCCTAGTGCCGGTTTGAAGTTCCTGCAGTTTTCACTGTAAACCCGAGTTGGAGCTTCTACCTCCCCATATATATGTATGGAATGGAGTTTGCAACTGAAAAGAAACTTTGTGTTCCCAACAAGCTAGGTGAAGGACGGCTTTCACACACACTTATCTCTCAGAACAGAGCAAGTGGAGAGACGTTCGTTCATCTAGCACCAAGGGAACGGGTTGCAGGAGACACTTTTTCTCTGCTTTCTCAGTCTGTTTCCTAGTGCCGGTTTGAAGTTCCTGCAGTTTTCACTGTCAAACAGAGTTGGAGCTAGTACCTACCCCTATATATGTATGGAATGGAGTTTGCAACTGAAAAGAATCTTTGTGTTCTCAACAAGCTAGGTGAAGGACGGCGTTCACACACACTTATCTCTCAGAACTGAGCAAGTGGAGAGACGTTCGTTCATCTAGCACCAAGGGAACGGGTTGCAGGAGACACTTTTTCTCTGCTTTCTCAGTCTGTTTCCTAGTGCCGGTTTGAAGTTCCTGCAGTTTTCACTGTCAAACCGAGTTGGAGCTAGTACCTCCCCATATAAATGTATGGAATGGAGTTTTCAACTGAAAAGAAACTTTGTGTTCCCAACAAGCTAGGTGAAGGACGGCTTTCACACACAATTATCTCTCAGAACTGTGCAAGTGGAGAGTCGTTCGTTCATCTAGTACCAAGGGAACGGGTTGCAGGAGACACTTTTTCTCTGCTTTCTCAGTCTGTTTCCTAGTGCCGGTTTGAAGTACCTGCAGTATTCACTGTAAAACCGAGTTTGAGCTAGAACCTCCCCATATATATGTATGGAATGGAGTTTGCAACTGAAAAGTAACTTTGTGTTCCCAACAAGCTAGGTGAAGGACGGCTTTCACACACACTTATTTCTCAGAACTGAGCAAGTGGAGAGACGTTCGTTCATCTAGCACCAAGGGAACGGGTTGCAGGAGACACTTTTTCTCTGCTTTCTCAGTCTGTTTCCTAGTGCCGGTTTGAAGTTCCTGCAGTTTTCACTGTAAAACAGAGTTGGAGCTAGTACCTACCCATATATATGTATGGAATGGAGTTTGCAACTGAAAAGAAACTTTGTGTTCCCAACAAGCTAGGTGAAGGACGGCTTTCACACACACTTATCTCTCAGAACTGAGCAAGTGGAGAGACGTTCGTTCATCTAGCAACAAGGGAACGGGTTGCAGGAGACACTTTTTCTCTGCTTCCTCAGTCTGTTTCCTAGTGCCGGTTTGAAGTTCCTGCAGTTTTCACTGTAAAATCGAGTTGGAGCTAGTACCTCCCCATATATATGTATGGAACGGAGTTTGCAACTGAAAAGAAACTATGTGTTCCCAACAAGCTAGGTGAAGGACGGCTTTCACACACACTTATCTCTCAGAACAGAGCAAGTGGAGAGACGTTCGTTCATCTAGCACCAAGGGAACGGGTTGCAGGAGACACATTTTCTCTGCTTTCTCAGTCTGTTTCCTAGTGCCGGTTTGAAGTTCCTGCAGTTTTCACTGTCAAACAGAGTTGGAGCTAGTACCTCCCCATATATATGTATGGAATGGAGTTTGCAACTGAAAAGAAACTTTGTGTTCCCAACAAGCTAGGTGAAGGACGGCTTTCACACACACTTATCTCTCAGAACTGAGCAAGTGGAGAGTCGTTCGTTCATCTAGCACCAAGGGAACGGGTTGCAGGAGACACTTTTTCTCTGCTTCCTCAGTCTGTTTCCTAGTGCCGGTTTGAAGTACCTGCAGATTTCACTGAAAAACCGAGTTTGAGCTAGAACCTCCCCATATATATGTATGGAATGGAGTTTGCAACTGAAAAGTAACTTTGTGTTCCCAACAAGCTAGGTGAAGGACGGCTTTCACACACACTTATCTCTCAGAACTTAGCAAGTGGAGAGACGTTCGTTCATCTAGCACCAAGGGAATGGGTTGCAGGAGACACTTTTTCTCTGCTTTCTCAGTCTGTTTCCTAGTGCCGGTTTGAAGTTCCTGCAGTTTTCACTGTAAAACAGAGTTGGAGCTTGTACCTACCCATATATATGTATGGAATGGAGTTTGCAACTGAAAAGAAACTTTGTGTTCCCAACAAGCTAGGTGAAGGACGGCTTTCACACACACTTATCTCTCAGAACTGAGCAAGTGGAGAGACGTTCGTTCATCTAGCAACAAGGGAACGGGTTGCAGGAGACACTTTTTCTCTGCTTCCTCAGTCTGTTTCCTAGTGCCGGTTTGAATTTCCTGCAGTTTTCACTGTAAAATCGAGTTGGAGCTAGTACCTCCCCATATATATGTATGGAACGGAGTTTGCAACTGAAAAGAAACTTTGTGTTCCCAACAAGCTAGGTGAAGGACGGCTTTCACACACACTTATCTCTCAGAACAGAGCAAGTGGAGAGACGTTCGTTCATCTAGCACCAAGGGAACGGGTTGCAGGAGACACTTTTTCTCTGCTTTCTCAGTCTGTTTCCTAGTGCCGGTTTGAAGTTCCTGCAGTTTTCACTGTAAAACCGAGTTGGAGCTAGTACCTCCCCATATATATGTATGGAATGGAGTTTGCAACTGAAAAGAAACTTTGTGTTCCCAACAAGCTAGGTGAAGGACGGCTTTCACACACACTTATCTCTCAGAACTGAGCAAGTGGAGAGACGTTCGTTCATCTAGCACCAAGGGAACGGGTTGCAGGAGACACTTTTTCTCTGCTTCCTCAGTCTGTTTCCTAGTGCCGGTTTGAAGTTCCTGCAGTTTTCACAGTAAAATCGAGTTGGAGCTTGTACCTCACCATATATATGTATGGAATGGAGTTTGCAACTGAAAAGAAACTTTGTGTTCCCAACAAGCTAGGTGAAGGACGGCTTTCACACACACTTATCTCTCAGAACTGAGCAAGTGGAGAGACGTTCGTTCATCTAGAACCAAGGGAACGGGTTGCAGGAGACACTTTTTCTCTGCTTTCTCAGTCTGTTTCCTAGTGCCGGTTTGAAGTTCCTGCAGTTTTCACTGTAAAACCGAGTTGGAGCTTCTACCTCTCCATATATATGTATGGAATGGAGTTTGCAACTGAAAAGAAACTTTGTGTTCCCAACAAGCTATTTGAAGGACGGCTTTCACACACACTTATCTCTCAGAACAGAGCAAGTGGAGAGACGTTCATTCATCTAGCACCAAGGGAACGGGTTGCAGGAGACACTTTTTCTCTGCTTTCTCAGTCTGTTTCCTAGTGCCGGTTTGAAGTACCTGCAGTTTTCACTGTCAAACAGAGTTGGAGCTAGTACCTTCCCATATATATGTATGGAATGGAGTTTGCAACTGAAAAGAAACTTAGTGTTCCCAACAAGCTAGGTGAAGGACGGCTTTCACACACACTTATCTCTCAGAACTGAGCAAGTGGAGAGACGTTCGTTCATCTAGCACCAAGGGAACGGGTTGCAGGAGACACTTTTTCTCCGCTTTCTCAGTCTGTTTCCTAGTGCCGGTTTGAAGTTCCTGCAGTTTTCACTGTAAAACCGGGTTTGAGCTAGTACCTACCCATATATATGTATGGAATGGCGTTTGCAACTGAAAAGAAACTTTGTGTTCCCAACAAGCTGGGTGAAGGACGGCTTTCACACACACTTATCTCTCAGAACTGAACAAGTGGAGAGACTTTCGTTCATCTAGCACCAAGGGAACGGGTTGCAGGAGAAAGTTTTTCTCTGCTTTCTCAGTCTGTTTCCTAGTGCCGGTTTGAAGTTCCTGCAGTTTTCACTGTAAAACCGAGTTGGAGTTTCTACCTCCCCATATATATGTATGGAATGGAGTTTGCAACTTAAAAGAAACTTTGTGTTCCCAACAAGCTAGGTGAAGGACGGCTTTCACACACACTTATCTCTCAGAACAGAGCAAGTGGAGAGACGTTCGTTCATCTAGCACCAAGGGAACGGGTTGCAGGAGACAATTTTTCTCTGCTTTCTCAGTCTGTTTCCTAGTGCCGGTTTGAAGTTCCTGCAGTTTTCACTGTCAAACAGAGTTGGAGCTAGTACCTACCCCTATATATGTATGGAATGGAGTTTGCAACTGAAAAGAAACTTTGTGTTCCCAACAAGCTAGGTGAAGGACGGCGTTCACACATACATATCTCTCAGAACTGAGCAAGTGGAGAGACGTTCGTTCATCTAGCACCAAGGGAACGGGTTGCAGGAGAAACTTTTTCTCTGCTTTCTCAGTCTGTTTCCTAGTGCCGGTTTGAAGTTCCTGCAGTTTTCACTGTCAAACCGAGTTGGAGCTAGTACCTCCCCATATATATGTATGGAATGGAGTTTGCAACTGAAAAGAAACTTTGTGTTCCCAACAAGCTAGGTGAAGGACGGCTTTCACACACACTTATCTCTCAGAACTGAGCAAGTGGAGAGACGTTCGTTCATCTAGCACCAAGGTAACGGGTTGCAGGAGACACTTTTTCTCTCCTTTCTCAGTCTGTTTCCTAGTGCCGGTTTGAAGTTCGTGCAGTTTTCAATGTAAACCCGAGTTGGAGCTAGTACCTCCCCATATATATGTATGGAATGGAGTTTGCAACTGAAAAGAAACTTTGTGTTCCCAACAAGTTATGTGAAGGACGGCTTTCACACACACATATCTCTCAGAACTGAGCAAGTGGAGGGACGTTCGTTCATCTAGCACCAAGGGAACGGGTTGCAGGAGACACTTTTTCTCTGCTTCCTCAGTCTGTTTCCTAGTGCCGGTTTGAAGTTCCTGCAGTTTTCACTGTAAAACCGATTTGGAGCTTGTACCTCCCCATATATATGTATGGAATGGAGTTCGCAACTGAAAAGAATCTTTGTGTTCCCAACAAGCTAGGTGAAGGACGGCTTTCACACACACTTATCTCTCAGAACTGAGCAAGTGGAGAGACGTTTGTTCATCTAGCACCAAAGGAACGGGTTGCAGGAGACAATTTTTCTCTGCTTTCTCATTCTGTTTCCTAGTGCCGGTTTGAAGTTCCTGCAGTTTTCACTGTCAAACAGTGTTGGAGATAGTACCTCCCCCTATATATGTATGGAATGGAGTTTGCAACTGAAAAGAAACTTTGTGTTCCCAACAAGCTAGGTGAAGGACGGCTTTCACACACACTTATCTCTCAGAACTGAGCAAGTGGAGAGACGGTCGTTTATCTAGCACCAAGGGAACGGGATGCAGGAGACACTTTTTCTCTGCTTTCTCAGTCTGTTTCCTAGTGCCGGTTTGAAGTTCCTGCAGTTTTCACTGTAAAACCGAGTTGGAGCTTCTACCTCCCCATATATATGTATGGAATGGAGTTTGCAACTGAAAAGAAACTTTGTGTTCAGAAACAAGATAGGTGAAGGACGGCTTTCACTCACACTTATTTCTCAGAACAGAGCAAGTGGAGAGACGTTCGTTCATCTAGCACCAAGGGAACGGGTTGCAGGAGACACTTTTTCTCTGCTTTCTCAGTCTGTTTCCTAGTGCCGGTTTGAAGTTCCTGCAGTTTTCACTGTCAAACCGAGTTGGAGCTAGTACCTCCCCATATATAAGTATGGAATGGAGTTTGCAACTGAAAAGAAACTTTGTGTTCCCAACAAGCTATGTGAAGGACGGCTTTCACACACACTTATCTCTCAGAACTGAGCAAGTGGAGAGACGTTCGTTCATCTAGCACCAAGGGAACGGGTTGCAGGAGACACTTTTTCTCTGCTTTCTCAGTCTGTTTCCTAGTGCCGGTTTGAAGTTCCTGCAGTTTTCACTGTAAAACCGAGTTGGAGCTTCTACCTCCCCATATATATGTATGGAATGGAGTTTGCAACTGAAAAAAAACTTTGTGTTCCCAACAAGATAGGTGAAGGACGGCTTTCACACACAATTATCTCTCAGAACAGAGCAAGTGGAGAGACGTTCGTTCATCTAGCACCAAGGGAACGGGTTGCAGGAGACACTATTTCTCTGCTTTCTCAGTCTGTTTCCTAGTGCCGGTTTGAAGTTCATGCAGTTTTCACTGTCAAACAGTGTTGGAGATAGTACCTCCCCCTATATATGTATGGAATGGAGTTTGCAACTGAAAAGAAACTTTGTGTTCCCAACAAGCTAGGTGAAGGACGGCTTTCACACACACTTATCTCTCAGAACTGAGCAAGTGGAGAGACGGTCGTTTATCTAGCACCAAGGGAACGGGATGCAGGAGACACTTTTTCTCTGCTTTCTCAGTCTGTTTCCTAGTGCCGGTTTGAAGTTCCTGCAGTTTTCACTGTAAAACCGAGTTGGAGCTTCTACCTCCCCATATATATGTATGGAATGGAGTTTGCAACTGAAAAGAAACTTTGTGTTCAGAAACAAGATAGGTGAAGGACGGCTTTCACTCACACTTATTTCTCAGAACAGAGCAAGTGGAGAGACGTTCGTTCATCTAGCACCAAGGGAACGGGTTGCAGGAGACACTTTTTCTCTGCTTTCTCAGTCTGTTTCCTAGTGCCGGTTTGAAGTTCCTGCAGTTTTCACTGTCAAACCGAGTTGGAGCTAGTACCTCCCCATATATAAGTATGGAATGGAGTTTGCAACTGAAAAGAAACTTTGTGTTCCCAACAAGCTATGTGAAGGACGGCTTTCACACACACTTATCTCTCAGAACTGAGCAAGTGGAGAGACGTTCGTTCATCTAGCACCAAGGGAACGGGTTGCAGGAGACACTTTTTCTCTGCTTTCTCAGTCTGTTTCCTAGTGCCGGTTTGAAGTTCCTGCAGTTTTCACTGTAAAACCGAGTTGGAGCTTCTACCTCCCCATATATATGTATGGAATGGAGTTTGCAACTGAAAAAAAACTTTGTGTTCCCAACAAGATAGGTGAAGGACGGCTTTCACACACAATTATCTCTCAGAACATAGCAAGTGGAGAGACGTTCGTTCATCTAGCACCAAGGGAACGGGTTGCAGGAGACACTATTTCTCTGCTTTCTCAGTCTGTTTCCTAGTGCCGGTTTGAAGTTCATGCAGTTTTCACTGTCAAACAAGGTTGGAGTTAGTACCTCCCCCTATATATGTATGGAATGGAGTTTGCAACTGAAAAGGAACTTTGTGTTCCCAACAAGCTAGGTGAAGGACGGCTTTCACACACACTTATCTCTCAGAACTGAGCAAGTGGAGAGACGTTCGTTCATCTAGCACCAAGGGAACGGGTTGCAGGAGACACTTTTTCTCTGCTTTCTCAGTCTGTTTCCTAGTGCCGGTTTGAAGTTACTGCAGTTTTCACTGTCAAACAAGGTTGGAGCTAGTACCTCCCCCTATATATGTATGGAATGGAGTTTGCAACTGAAAAGGGACTTTGTGTTCCCAACAAGCTAGGTGAAGGACGGCTTTCACACACACTTATCTCTCAGAACTGAGCAAGTGGAGAGACGTTCGTTCATCTAGCACCAAGGGAACGGGTTGCAGGAGACACTTTTTCTTTGCTTTCTCAGTCTGTTTCCTAGTGCCGGTTTGAAGTTCCTGCAGTTTTCACTGTCAAACCGAGTTGGAGCTAGTACCTCCCCATATATATGTATGGAATGAAGTTTGCAACTGAACAGAAACTTTGTGTTCCCAACAAGCTAGGTGAAGGACGGCTTTCACACACACTTATCTCTCAGAACTGAGCAAGTGGAGAGACGTTCGTTCATCTAGCACCAAGGGAACGGGTTGCAGGAGACACTTTTTCTCTGCTTTCTCAGTCTGTTTCCTAGTGCCGGTTTGAAGTTCCTGCAGTTTTCACTGTAAAACCGAGTTGGAGCTAGTACCTCCCCATATATATGTATGGAATGGAGTTTGCAACTGAAAAGAAACTTTGTGTTCCCAACAAGCTATGTGAAGGACGGCTTTCACACACACTTATCTCTCAGAACAGAGCAAGTGGAGAGACGTTCGTTCATCTAGCACCAAGGGAACGGGATGCAGGAGACACTTTTTCTCTGCTTTCTCAGTCTGTTTCCTAGTGCCGGTTTGAAGTTCCTGCAGTTTTCACTGTCAAACAGAGTTGGAGCTAGTACCTCCCCCTATATATGTATGGAATGGAGTTTGCAACTGAAAAGAAACTTTGTGTTCCCAACAAGCTAGGTGAAGTACGGCGTTCACACACACTTATCTCTCAGAACTGAGCAAGTGGAGAGACGTTCGTTCATCTAGCACCAAGGGAACGGGTTGCAGGAGACACTTTTTCTCTGCTTTCTCAGTCTGTTTCCTAGTGCCGGTTTGAAGTACCTGCAGTTTTCACTGTCAAACAGAGTTGGAGCTAGTACCTTCCCATATATATGTATGGAATGGAGTTTGCAACTGAAAAGAAACTTTGTGTTCCCAACAAGCTAGGTGAAGGACGGCTTTCACACACACTTATCTCTCAGAACAGAGCAAGTGGAGAGACGTTCGTTCATCTAGCACCAAGGGAACGGGTTGCAGGAGACACTTTTTCTCTGCTTTCTCAGTCTGTTTCCTAGTGCCGGTTTGAAGTTCCTGCAGTTTTCACTGTCAAACCGAGTTGGAGCTAGTACCTCCCCCTATATATGTATGGAATGGAATTAACAACTGAAAAGAAACTTTGTGTTCCCAACAAGCTAGGTGAAGGACGGCTTTCACACACACTTATCTCTCAGAACTGAGCAAGTGGAGAGACGTTCGTTCATCTAGCACCAAGGGAACGGGTTGCTGGAGACACTTTTTCTCTGCTTTCTCAGTCTGTTTCCTAGTGACGGTTTGAAGTTCCTGCAGTTTTCACTGTAAATCCGAGTTGGAGCTTCTACCTCCCCATATATATGTATGGAATGGAGTTTGCAACTGAAAAGAAACTTTGTGTTCCCAACAAGCTAGGTGAAGGACGGCTTTCACACACAATTATCTCTCAGAACTGAGCAAGTGGAGAGACGTTCGTTCATCTAGCACCAAGGGAACGGGTTGCAGGAGACACTTTTTCTCTGCTTTCTCAGTCTGTTTCCTAGTGCCGGTTTGAAGTTCCTGCAGTTTTCACTGTAAAACCGAGTTGGAGCTAGTACCTTCCCATATATATGTATGGAATGGAGTTTGCAACTGAAAAGAAACTTTGTGTTCCCAACAAGCTAGGTGAAGTACGGCGTTCACACACACTTATCTCTCAGAACTGAGCAAGTGGAGAGACGTTCGTTCATCTAGCACCAAGGGAACGGGTTGCAGGAGACACTTTTTCTCTGCTTTCTCAGTCTGTTTCCTAGTGCCGGTTTGAAGTTCCTGCAGTTTTCACTGTCAAACAGTGTTGGAGCTAGTACCTCCCCATATATATGTATGGAATGGAGTTTGCAACTGAAAAGAAACTTTGTGTTCCCAACAAGCTAGATGAAGGACGGCTTTCACACACACTTATCTCTCAGAACTGAGCAAGTGGAGAGACGTTCGTTCATCTAGCACCAAGGGAACGGGTTGCAGGAGACACTTTTTCTCTCCTTTCTCAGTCTGTTTCCTAGTGCCGGTTTGAAGTTCCTGCAGTTTTCACTGTCAAACAGAGTTGGAGCTAGTACCTCCCCCTATATATGTATGGAATGGAGTTTGCAACTGAAAAGAAACTTTGTGTTCCCAACAAGCTAGGTGAAGTACGGCGTTCACACACACATATCTCTCAGAACTGAGCAAGTGGAGGGACGTTCGTTCATCTAGCACCAAGGGAACGGGTTGCAGGAGACACTTTTTCTCTGCTTCCTCAGTCTGTTTCCTAGTGCCGGTTTGAAGTTCCTGCAGTTTTCACTGTAAAACCGATTTGGAGCTTGTACCTCCCCATATATATGTATGGAATGGAGTTCGCAACTGAAAAGAATCTTTGTGTTCCCAACAAGCTAGGTGAAGGACGTCTTTCACACACACTTATCTCTCAGAACTGAGCAAGTGGAGAGACGTTCGTTCATCTAGCACCAAAGGAACGGGTTGCAGGAGACACTTTTTCTCTGCTTTCTCAGTCTGTTTCCTAGTGCCGGTTTGAAGTTCCTGCAGTTTTCACTGTCAAACAGTGTTGGAGATAGTACCTCCCCCTATATATGTATGGAATGGAGTTTGCAACTGAAAAGAAACTTTGTGTTCCCAACAAGCTAGGTGAAGGACGGCTTTCACACACACTTATCTCTCAGAACTGAGCAAGTGGAGAGACGTTCGTTTATCTAGCACCAAGGGAACGGGATGCAGGAGACACTTTTTCTCTGCTTTCTCAGTCTGTTTCCTAGTGCCGGTTTGAAGTTCCTGCAGTTTTCACTGTAAAACCGAGTTGGAGCTTCTACCTCCCCATATATATGTATGGAATGGAGTTTGCAACTGAAAAGAAACTTTGTGTTCAGAAACAAGATAGGTGAAGGACGGCTTTCACTCACACTTATTTCTCAGAACAGAGCAAGTGGAGAGACGTTCGTTCATCTAGCACCAAGGGAACGGGTTGCAGGAGACACTTTTTCTCTGCTTTCTCAGTCTGTTTCCTAGTGCCGGTTTGAAGTTCCTGCAGTTTTCACTGTCAAACCGAGTTGGAGCTAGTACCTCCCCATATATAAGTATGGAATGGAGTTTGCAACTGAAAAGAAACTTTGTGTTCCCAACAAGCTATGTGAAGGACGGCTTTCACACACACTTATCTCTCAGAACTGAGCAAGTGGAGAGACGTTCGTTCATCTAGCACCAAGGGAACGGGTTGCAGGAGACACTTTTTCTCTGCTTTCTCAGTCTGTTTCCTAGTGCCGGTTTGAAGTACCTGCAGTTTTCACTGTCAAACAGTGTTGGAGCTAGTACCTCCCCATATATATGTATGGAATGGAGTTTGCAACTGAAAAGAAACTTTGTGTTCCCAACAAGCTAGATGAAGGACGGCTTTCACACACACTTATCTCTCAGAACTGAGCAAGTGGAGAGACGTTCGTTCATCTAGCACCAAGGGAACGGGTTGCAGGAGACACTTTTTCTCTCCTTTCTCAGTCTGTTTCCTAGTGCCGGTTTGAAGTTCCTGCAGTTTTCACTGTCAAACAGAGTTGGAGCTAGTACCTACCCCTATATATGTATGGAATGGAGTTTGCAACTGAAAAGAAACTTTGTGTTCCCAACAAGCTAGGTGAAGTACGGCGTTCACACACACATATCTCTCAGAACTGAGCAAGTGGAGGGACGTTCGTTCATCTAGCACCAAGGGAACGGGTTGCAGGAGACACTTTTTCTCTGCTTCCTCAGTCTGTTTCCTAGTGCCGGTTTGAAGTTCCTGCAGTTTTCACTGTAAAACCGATTTGGAGCTTGTACCTCCCCATATATATGTATGGAATGGAGTTCGCAACTGAAAAGAATCTTTGTGTTCCCAACAAGCTAGGTGAAGGACGTCTTTCACACACACTTATCTCTCAGAACTGAGCAAGTGGAGAGACGTTCGTTCATCTAGCACCAAAGGAACGGGTTGCAGGAGACACTTTTTCTCTGCTTTCTCAGTCTGTTTCCTAGTGCCGGTTTGAAGTTCCTGCAGTTTTCACTGTCAAACAGTGTTGGAGATAGTACCTCCCCCTATATATGTATGGAATGGAGTTTGCAACTGAAAAGAAACTTTGTGTTCCCAACAAGCTAGGTGAAGGACGGCTTTCACACACACTTATCTCTCAGAACTGAGCAAGTGGAGAGACGGTCGTTTATCTAGCACCAAGGGAACGGGATGCAGGAGACACTTTTTCTCTGCTTTCTCAGTCTGTTTCCTAGTGCCGGTTTGAAGTTCCTGCAGTTTTCACTGTAAAACCGAGTTGGAGCTTCTACCTCCCCATATATATGTATGGAATGGAGTTTGCAACTGAAAAGAAACTTTGTGTTCAGAAACAAGATAGGTGAAGGACGGCTTTCACTCACACTTATCTCTCAGAACTGAGCAAGTGGAGAGACGTTCGTTCATCTAGCACCAAGGGAACGGGTTGCAGGAGACACTTTTTCTCTGCTTTCTCAGTCTGTTTCCTAGTGCCGGTTTGAAGTTCCTGCAGTTTTCACTGTCAAACCGAGTTGGAGCTAGTACCTCCCCATATATAAGTATGGAATGGAGTTTGCAACTGAAAAGAAACTTTGTGTTCCCAACAAGCTATGTGAAGGACGGCTTTCACACACACTTATCTCTCAGAACTGAGCAAGTGGAGAGACGTTCGTTCATCTAGCACCAAGGGAACGGGTTTCAGGAGACACTTTTTCTCTGCTTTCTCAGTCTGTTTCCTAGTGCCGGTTTGAAGTTCCTGCAGTTTTCACTGTAAAACCGAGTTGGAGCTTCTACCTCCCCATATATATGTATGGAATGGAGTTTGCAACTGAAAAAAAACTTTGTGTTCCCAACAAGATAGGTGAAGGACGGCTTTCACACACAATTATCTCTCAGAACAGAGCAAGTGGAGAGACGTTCGTTCATCTAGCACCAAGGGAACGGGTTGCAGGAGACACTATTTCTCTGCTTTCTCAGTCTGTTTCCTAGTGCCGGTTTGAAGTTCCTGCAGTTTTCACTGTCAAACAAGGTTGGAGTTAGTACCTCCCCCTATATATGTATGGAATGGAGTTTGCAACTGAAAAGGAACTTTGTGTTCCCAACAAGCTAGGTGAAGGACGGCTTTCACACACACTTATCTCTCAGAACTGAGCAAGTGGAGAGACGTTCGTTCATCTAGCACCAAGGGAACGGGTTGCAGGAGACACTTTTTCTCTGCTTTCTCAGTCTGTTTCCTAGTGCCGGTTTGAAGTTCCTGCAGTTTTCACTGTCAAACAAGGTTGGAGCTAGTACCTCCCCCTATATATGTATGGAATGGAGTTTGCAACTGAAAAGGGACTTTGTGTTCCCAACAAGCTAGGTGAAGGACGGCTTTCACACACACTTATCTCTCAGAACTGAGCAAGTGGAGAGACGTTCGTTCATCTAGCACCAAGGGAACGGGTTGCAGGAGACACTTTTTCTTTGCTTTCTCAGGCTGTTTCCTAGTGCCGGTTTGAAGTTCCTGCACTTTTCACTGTCAAACCGAGTTGGAGCTAGTACCTCCCCATATATATGTATGGAATGAAGTTTGCAACTGAAAAGAAACTTTGTGTTCCCAACAAGCTAGGTGAAGGACGGCTTTCACACACACTTATCTCTCAGAACTGAGCAAGTGGAGAGACGTTCGTTCATCTAGCACCAAGGGAACGGGTTGCAGGAGACACTTTTTCTCTGCATTCTCAGTCTGTTTCCTAGTGCCGGTTTGAAGTTCCTGCAGTTTTCACTGTAAAACCGAGTTGGAGCTAGTACCTCCCCATATATATGTATGGAATGGAGTTTGCAACTGAAAAGAAACTTTGTGTTCCCTACAAGCTATGTGAAGGACGGCTTTCACACACACTTATCTCTCAGAACAGAGCAAGTGGAGAGACGTTCGTTCATCTAGCACCAAGGGAACGGGATGCAGGAGACACTTTTTCTCTGCTTTCTCAGTCTGTTTCCTAGTGCCGGTTTGAAGTTCCTGCAGTTTTCACTGTCAAACAGAGTTGGAGCTAGTACCTCCCCCTATATATGTATGGAATGGAGTTTGCAACTGAAAAGAAACTTTGTGTTCCCAACAAGCTAGGTGAAGTACGGCGTTCACACACACTTATCTCTCAGAACTGAGCAAGTGGAGAGACGTTCGTTCATCTAGCACCAAGGGAACGGGTTGCAGGAGACACTTTTTCTCTGCTTTCTCAGTCTGTTTCCTAGTGCCGGTTTGAAGTACCTGCAGTTTTCACTGTCAAACAGAGTTGGAGCTAGTACCTTCCCATATATATATATGGAATGGAGTTTGCAACTGAAAAGAAACTTTGGGTTCCCAACAAGCTAGGTGAAGGACGGCTTTCACACACACTTATCTCTTAGAACAGAGCAAGTGGAGAGACTTTCGTTCATCTAGCACCAAGGGAACGGGTTGCAGGAGACACTTTTTCTCTGCTTTCTCAGTCTGTTTCCTAGTGCCGGTTTGAAGTTCCTGCAGTTTTCACTGTCAAACCGAGTTGGAGCTAGTACCTCCCCCTATATATGTATGGAATGGAATTTACAACTGAAAAGAAACTTTGTGTTCCCAACAAGCTAGGTGAAGGACGGCTTTCACACACACTTATCTCTCAGAACTGAGCAAGTGGAGAGACGTTCGTTCATCTAGCACCAAGGGAACGGGTTGCTGGAGACACTTTTTCTCTGCTTTCTCAGTCTGTTTCCTAGTGCCGGTTTGAAGTTCCTGCAGTTTTCACTGTAAAACAGAGTTGGAGCTAGTACCTTCCCATATATATGTATGGAATGGAGTTTGCAACTGAAAAGAAACTTTGTGTTCCCAACAAGCTAGGTGAAGTACGGCGTTCACACACACTTATCTCTCAGAACAGAGCAAGTGGAGAGACGTTCGTTCATCTAGCACCAAGGGAACGGGTTGCAGGAGACACTTTTTCTCTGCTTTCTCAGTCTGTTTCCTAGTGCCGGTTTGAAGTACCTGCAGTTTTCACTGTCAAACAGTTTTGGAGCTAGTACCTCCCCATATATATGTATGGAATGGAGTTTGCAACTGAAAAGAAACTTTGTGTTCCCAACAAGCTAGGTGAAGGACGGCTTTCACACACACTTATCTCTCAGAACTGAGCAAGTGGAGAGACGTTCGTTCATCTAGCACCAAGGGAACGGGTTGCAGGAGACACTTTTTCTCTGCTTTCTCAGTCTGTTTCCTAGTGCCGGTTTGAAGTTCCTGCAGTTTTCACTGTCAAACAGAGTTGGAGCTAGTACCTCCCCCTATATATGTATGGAATGGAGTTTGCAACTGAAAAGAAACTTTGTGTTCCCAACAAGCTAGGTGAAGTACGGCGTTCACACACACTTATCTCTCAGAACTGAGCAAGTGGAGAGACGTTCGTTCATCTAGCACCAAGGGAACGGGTTGCAGGAGACACTTTTTCTCTGCTTTCTCAGTCTGTTTCCTAGTGCCGGTTTGAAGTACCTGCAGTTTTCACTGTCAAACAGAGTTGGAGCTAGTACCTTCCCATATATATGTATGGAATGGAGTTTGCAACTGAAAAGAAACTTTGTGTTCCCAACAAGCTAGGTGAAGGACGGCTTTCACACACACTTATCTCTCAGAACTGAGCAAGTGGAGAGACGTTCGTTCATCTAGTACCAAGGGACAGGTTTGCCGGAGACACTTTTTCTCTGTTTCTCAGTCTGTTTCCTAGTGCCGGTTTGAAGTTCCTGCATTTTTCACTGTCAAACCGAGTTGGAGCTAGTACCTCCCCATATATATGTATGGAATGGAGTTTGCAACTGAAAAGAAACTTTGTGTTCCCAACAAGCAAGGTGAAGGACGGCTTTCACACACACTTACCTCTCAGAACTGAGCAATTGGAGAGACGTTCGTTCATCTAGCACCAAGGGAACGGGTTGCAGGAGACACTTTTTCTCTGCTTCCTCAGTCTGTTTCCTAGTGCCGGTTTGAAGTTCCTGCAGTTTTCACTGTAAAACCGAGTTGGAGCTTGTACCTCCCCATATATATGTATGGAATGGAGTTTGCAACTGAAAAGAATCTTTGTGTTCCCAACAAGCTAACTGAAGGACGGCTTTCACACACACTTACCTCTCAGAACTGAGCAAGTGGAGAGACGTTCGTTCATCTAGCACCAAGGGAACGGGTTGCAGGAGACACTTTTTCTCTGCTTCCTCAGTCTGTTTCCTAGTGCCGGTTTGAAGTTCCTGCAGTTTTCACAGTAAAACCGATTTGGAGCTTGTACCTCACCATATATATGTATGGAATGGAGTTTGCAACTGAAAAGAAACTTTGTGTTCCCAACAAGCTAGGTGAAGTACGGCTTTCACTAACACTTATCTCTCAGAACTGAGCAAGTGGAGAGACGTTCGTTCATCTAGCACCAAGGGAACGGGTTGCAGGAGACACTTATTCTCTGCTTTCTCAGTCTGTTTCCTAGTGCCGGTTTGAAGTTCCTGCAGTTTTCACTGTAAAACCGATTTGGAGCTTGTACCTCCCCATATATATGTATGGAATGGAGTTTGCAACTGAAAAGAAACTTTGTGTTCCCAACAAGCTAGGTGAAGGACGGCTTTCACACACACTTATCTCTCAGAATAGAGCAAGTGGAGAGACTTTCGTTCATCTAGCACCAAGGGAAAGGGATGCAGGAGACACTTTTTCTCTGCTTTCTCAGTCTGTTTCCTGGTGCCGGTTTGAAGTTCCTGCAGTTTTCACTGTCAAACAGAGTTGGAGCTAGTAACTACCACTATATATGTATGGAATGGAGTTTGCAACTGAAAAGAAACTTTGTGTTCCCAACAAGCTAGGTGAAGTACGGCGTTCACACACACTTATCTCTCAGAACTGAGCAAGTGGAGAGACGTTCGTTCATCTAGCACCAAGGGAACGGGTTGCAGGAGACACTTTTTCTCTGCTTTCTCAGTCGGTTTCCTAGTGCCGGTTTGAAGTACCTGCAGTTTTCACTGTGAAACAGAGTTGGAGCTAGTACCTTCCCATATATATGTATGGAATGGAGTTTGCAACTGAAAAGAAACTTTGTGTTCCCAACAAGCTAGGTGAAGGACGGCTTTCACACACACTTACCTTTCAGAACTGAGCAAGTGGAGAGACGTTCGTTCATCTAGCAACAAGGGAACGGGTTGCAGGAGACACTTTTTCTCTGCTTTCTCAGTCTGTTTCCTAGTGCCGGTTTGAAGTTCCTGCAGTTTTCACTGTAAAACCGAGTTGGAGCTTCTACCTCCCCATATATATGTATGGAATGGAGTTTGCAACTGGAAAGAAACTATGTGTTCCCAACAAGCTAGGTGAAGGACGGCTTTCACACAAACTTATCTCTCAGAACAGAGCAAGTGGAGAGACGTTCGTTCATCTAGCACCAAGGGAACGGGATGCAGGAGACACTTTTCTCTGCTTTCTCAGTCTGTTTCCTAGTGCCGGTTAGAAGTTCCTGCAGTTTTCACTGTCAAAAAGAGTTGGAGCTAGTACCTCCCCCTATATATGTTTGGAATGGAGTTTGCAACTGAAAAGAACCTTTGTGTTCCCAACAAGCTAGGTGAAGTACGGCGTTCACACACACTTATCTCTCAGAACTGAGCAAGTGGAGAGACGTTCGTTCATCTAGCACCAAGGGAACGGGTTGCAGGAGACACTTTTTCTCTGCTTTCTCAGTCTGTTTCCTAGTGCCGGTTTGAAGTACCTGCAGTTTTCACTGTCAAACAGAGTTGGAGCTAGTACCTCCCCATATATATGTATGGAATGGAGTTTGCAACTGAAAAGAAACTTTGTGTTCCCAACAAGCTAGGTGAAGGACGGCTTTCACACACACTTATCTCTCAGAATTGAGCAAGTGGAGAGACGTTCGTTCATCTAGCACGAAGGGAACGGGTTGCAGGAGACACTTTTTCTCTGTTTTCTCAGTCTGTTTCCTAGTGCCGGTTTGAAGTTCCTGCAGTTTTCACTGTAAAACAGAGTTGGAGCTAGTACCTCCCCATATATATGTATGGAATGGCGTTTGCAACTGAAAAGAAACTTTGTGTTCCCAACAAGCTAGGTGAAGGACGGCTTTCACACACACTTATCTCTCAGAACTGAGCAAGTGGAGAGACGTTCGTTCATCTAGCACCAAGGGACAGGGTTGCAGGAGACACTTTTTCTCTGCTTTCTCAGTCTGTTTCCTAGTGCCGGTTTGAAGTTCCTGCATTTTTCACTGTCAAACCGTGTTGGAGCTAGTACCTCTCCATATATATGTATGGAATGGAGTTTGCAACTGAAAAGAAACTTTGTGTTCCCAACAAGCAAGGTGAAGGACGGCTTTCACACACACTTACCTCTCAGAACTGAGCAAGTGGAGAGACGTTCGTTCATCTAGCACCAAGGGAACGGGTTGCAGGAGACACTTTTTCTCTGCTTTCTCAGTCTGTTTCCTAGTGCCGGTTTGAAGTTCCTGCAGTTTTCACTGTAAACCCGAGTTGGAGCTTCTACCTCCCCATATATATGTATGGAATGGAGTTTGCAACTGAAAAGAAACTTTGTGTTCCCAACAAGCTAGGTGAAGGACGGCTTTCACACACACTTATCTCTCAGAACAGAGCAAGTGGAGAGACGTTCGTTCATCTAGCACCAAGGGAACGGGTTGCAGGAGACACATTTTCTCTGCTTTCTCAGTCTGTTTCCTAGTGCCGGTTTGAAGTTCCTGCAGTTTTCACTGTCAAACAGAGTTGGAGCTAGTACCTACCCCTATATATGTATGGAATGGAGTTTGCAACTGAAAAGAATCTTTGTGTTCTCAACAAGCTAGGTGAAGGACGGCTTTCACACACACTTATCTCTCAGAACTGAGCAAGTGGAGAGACGTTCGTTCATCTAGCACCAAGGGAACGGGTTGCAGGAGACACTTTTTCTCTGCTTTCTCAGTCTGTTTCCTAGTGCCGGTTTGAAGTTCCTGCAGTTTTCACTGTCAAACCGAGTTGGAGCTAGTACCTCCCCATATATATGTATGGAATGGAGTTTGCAACTGAAAAGAAACTTTGTGTTCCCAACAAGCTAGCTGAAGGACGGCTTTCACACACACTTACCTCTCAGAACTGAGCAAGTGGAGAGACGTTCGTTCATCTAGCACCAAGGGAACGGGTTGCAGGAGACACTTTTTCTCTGCTTCCTCAGTCTGTTTCCTAGTGCCGGTTTGAAGTTCCTGCAGTTTTCACTGTCAAACAGATTTGGAGCTAGTACCTCCCCCTATATATGTATGGAATGGAGTTTGCAACTGAAAAGAAACTTTGTGTTCCCAACAAGCTAGGTGAAGTACGGCGTTCACACACACTTATCTCTCAGAACTGAGCAAGTGGAGAGACGTTCGTTCATCTAGCACCAAGGGAACGGGTTGCAGGAGACACTTTTTCTCTGCTTTCTCAGTCTGTTTCCTAGTGCCGGTTTGAAGTACCTGCAGTTTTCACTGTCAAACAGAGTTGGAGCTAGTACCTTCCCATATATATGTATGGAATGGAGTTTGCAACTGAAAAGAAACTTTGTGTTCCCAACAAGCTAGGTGAAGGACGGCTTTCACACACACTTATCTCTCAGAACAGAGCAAGTGGAGAGACGTTCGTTCATCTAGCACCAAGGGAACGGGTTGCAGGAGACACTTTTTCTCTGCTTTCTCAGTCTGTTTCCTAGTGCCGGTTTGAAGTTCCTGCAGTTTTCACTGTCAAACCGAGTTGGAGCTAGTACCTCCCCCTATATATGTATGGAATGGAATTTACAACTGAAAAGAAACTTTGTGTTCCCAACAAGCTAGGTGAAGGACGGCTTTCACACACACTTATCTCTCAGAACTGAGCAAGTGGAGAGACGTTCGTTCATCTAGCACCAAGGGAACGGGTTGCTGGAGACACTTTTTCTCTGCTTTCTCAGTCTGTTTCCTAGTGACGGTTTGAAGTTCCTGCAGTTTTCACTGTAAAACCGAGTTGGAGCTTCTAACTCCCCATATATATGTATGGAATGGAGTTTGCACCTGAAAAGAAACTTTGTGTTCCCAACAAGCTAGGTGAAGTACGGCGTTCACACACACTTATCTCTCAGAACTGAGCAAGTGGAGAGACGTTCGTTCATCTAGCACCAAGGGAACGGGTTGCAGGAGACACTTTTTCTCTGCTTTCTCAGTCTGTTTCCTAGTGCCGGTTTGAAGTTCCTGCAGTTTTCACTGTAAAACAGAGTTGGAGCTAGTACCTTCCCATATATATGTATGGAATGGAGTTTGCAACTGAAAAGAAACTTTGTGTTCCCAACAAGCTAGGTGAAGTACGGCGTTCACACACACTTATCTCTCAGAACAGAGCAAGTGGAGAGACGTTCGTTCATCTAGCACCAATTGAACGGGTTGCAGGAGACACTTTTTCTCTGCTTTCTCAGTCTGTTTCCTAGTGCCGGTTTGAAGTACCTGCAGTTTTCACTGTCAAACAGTGTTGGAGCTAGTACCTCCCCATATATATGTATGGAATGGAGTTTGCAACTGAAAAGAAACTTTGTGTTCCCAACAAGCTAGGTGAAGGACGGCTTTCACACACACTTATCTCTCAGAACTGAGCAAGTGGAGAGACGTTCGTTCATCTAGCACCAAGGGAACGGGTTGCAGGAGACACTTTTTCTCTGCTTTCTCAATCTGTTTCCTAGTGCCGGTTTGAAGTTCCTGCAGTTTTCACTGTCAAACAGAGTTGGAGCTAGTACCTCCCCCTATATATGTATGGAATGGAGTTTGCAACTGAAAAGAAACTTTGTGTTCCCAACAAGCTAGGTGAAGTACGGCGTTCACACACACTTATCTCTCAGAACTGAGCAAGTGGAGAGACGTTCGTTCATCTAGCACCAAGGGAACGGGTTGCAGGAGACACTTTTTCTCTGCTTTCTCAGTCTGTTTCCTAGTGCCGGTTTGAAGTACCTGCAGTTTTCACTGTCAAACAGATTTGGAGCTAGTACCTTCCCATATATATGTATGGAATGGAGTTTGCAACTGAAAAGAAACTTTGTGTTCCCAACAAGCTAGGTGAAGGACGGCTTTCACACACACTTATCTCTCAGAACTGAGCAAGTGGAGAGACGTTCGTTCATCTAGTACCAAGGGACAGGGTTGCCGGAGACACTTTTTCTCTGTTTCTCAGTCTGTTTCCTAGTGCCGGTTTGAAGTTCCTGCATTTTTCACTGTCAAACCGAGTTGGAGCTAGTACCTCCCCATATATATGTATGGAATGGAGTTTGCAACTGAAAAGAAACTTTGTGTTCCCAACAAGCAAGGTGAAGGACGGCTTTCACACACACTTACCTCTCAGAACTGAGCAATTGGAGAGACGTTCGTTCATCTAGCACCAAGGGAACGGGTTGCAGGAGACACTTTTTCTCTGCTTCCTCAGTCTGTTTCCTAGTGCCGGTTTGAAGTTCCTGCAGTTTTCACTGTAAAATCGAGTTGGAGCTTGTACCTCCCCATATATATGTATGGAATGGAGTTTGCAACTGAAAAGAAACTTTGTGTTCCCAACAAGCTAGCTGAAGGACGGCTTTCACACACACTTACCTCTCAGAACTGAGCAAGTGGAGAGACGTTCGTTCATCTAGCACCAAGGGAACGGGTTGCAGGAGACACTTTTTCTCTGCTTCCTCAGTCTGTTTCCTAGTGCCGGTTTGAAGTTCCTGCAGTTTTCACAGTAAAACCGAGTTGGAGCTTGTACCTCACCATATATATGTATGGAATGGAGTTTGCAACTGAAAAGAAACTTTGTGTTCCCAACAAGCTAGGTGAAGTACGGCTTTCACTAACACTTATCTCTCAGAACTGAGCAAGTGGAGAGACGTTCGTTCATCTAGCACCAAGGGAACGGGTTGCAGGAGACACTTATTCTCTGCTTTCTCAGTCTGTTTCCTAGTGCCGGTTTGAAGTTCCTGCAGTTTTCACTGTAAAACCGAGTTGGAGCTTGTACCTCCCCATATATATGTATGGAATGGAGTTTGCAACTGAAAAGAAACTTTGTGTTCCCAACAAGCTAGGTGAAGGACGGCTTTCACACACACTTATCTCTCAGAATAGAGCAAGTGGAGAGACTTTCGTTCATCTAGCACCAAGGGAAAGGGATGCAGGAGACACTTTTTCTCTGCTTTCTCAGTCTGTTTCCTAGTGCCGGTTTGAAGTTCCTGCAGTTTTCACTGTCAAACAGAGTTGGAGCTAGTACCTACCACTATATATGTATGGAATGGAGTTTGCAAATGAAAAGAAACTTTGTGTTCCCAACAAGCTAGGTGAAGTACGGCGTTCACACACACTTATCTCTCAGAACTGAGCAAGTGGAGAGACGTTCGTTCATCTAGCACCAAGGGAACGGGTTGCAGGAGACACTTTTTCTCTGCTTTCTCAGTCGGTTTCCTAGTGCCGGTTTGAAGTACCTGCAGTTTTCACTGTCAAACAGAGTTGGAGCTAGTACCTTCCCATATATATGTATGGAATGGAGTTTGCAACTGAAAAGAAACTTTGTGTTCCCAACAAGCTAGGTGAAGGACGGCTTTCACACACACTTACCTTTCAGAACTGAGCAAGTGGAGAGACGTTCGTTCATCTAGCACCAAGGGAACGGGTTGCAGGAGACACTTTTTCTCTGCTTTCTCAGTCTGTTTCCTAGTGCCGGTTTGAAGTTCCTGCAGTTTTCACTGTAAAACCGAGTTGGAGCTTCTACCTCCCCATATATATGTATGGAATGGAGTTTGCAACTGGAAAGAAACTTTGTGTTCCCAACAAGCTAGGTGAAGGACGGCTTTCACACAAACTTATCTCTCAGAACAGAGCAAGTGGAGAGACGTTCGTTCATCTAGCACCAAGGGAACGGGATGCAGGAGACACTTTTCTCTGCTTTCTCAGTCTGTTTCCTAGTGCCGGTTAGAAGTTCCTGCAGTTTTCACTGTCAAAAAGAGTTGGAGCTAGTACCTCCCCCTATATATGTTTGGAATGGAGTTTGCAACTGAAAAGAACCTTTGTGTTCCCAACAAGCTAGGTGAAGTACGGCGTTCACACACACTTATCTCTCAGAACTGAGCAAGTGGAGAGACGTTCGTTCATCTAGCACCAAGGGAACGGGTTGCAGGAGACACTTTTTCTCTGCTTTCTCAGTCTGTTTCCTAGTGCCGGTTTGAAGTACCTGCAGTTTTCACTGTCAAACAGAGTTGGAGCTAGTACCTCCCCATATATATGTATGGAATGGAGTTTGCAACTGAAAAGAAACTTTGTGTTCCCAACAAGCTAGGTGAAGGACGGCTTTCACACACACTTATCTCTCAGAATTGAGCAAGTGGAGAGACGTTCGTTCATCTAGCACCAAGGGATCGGGTTGCAGGAGACATTTTTCTCTGCTTTCTCAGTCTGTTTCCTAGTGCCGGTTTGAAGTTCCTGCAGTTTTCACTGTAAAACAGAGTTGGAGCTAGTACCTCCCCATATATATGTATGGAATGGCGTTTGCAACTGAAAAGAAACTTTGTGTTCCCAACAAGCTAGGTGAAGGACGGCTTTCACACACACTTATCTCTCAGAACTGAGCAAGTGGAGAGACGTTCGTTCATCTAGCACCAAGGGACAGGGTTGCAGGAGACACTTTTTCTCTGCTTTCTCAGTCTGTTTCCTAGTGCCGGTTTGAAGTTCCTGCATTTTTCACTGTCAAACCGATTTGGAGCTAGTACCACTCCATATATATGTATGGAATGGAGTTTGCAACTGAAAAGAAACTTTGTGTTCCCAACAAGCAAGGTGAAGAACGGCTTTCACACACACTTACCTCTCAGAACTGAGCAAGTGGAGAGACGTTCGTTCATCTAGCACCAAGGGAACGGGTTGCAGGAGACACTTTTTCTCTGCTTTCTCAGTCTGTTTCCTAGTGCCGGTTTGAAGTTCCTGCAGTTTTCACTGTAAACCCGAGTTGGAGCTTCTACCTCCCCATATATATGTATGGAATCGAGTTTGCAACTGAAAAGAAACTTTGTGTTCCCAACAAGCTAGGTGAAGGACGGCTTTCACACACACTTATCTCTCAGAACAGAGCAAGTGGAGAGACGTTCGTTCATCTAGCACCAAGGGAACGGGTTGCAGGAGACACATTTTCTCTGCTTTCTCAGTCTGTTTCCTATTGCCGGTTTGAAGTTCCTGCAGTTTTCACTGTCAAGCAGATTTGGAGCTAGTACCTACCCCTATATATGTATGGAATGGAGTTTGCAACTGAAAAGAATCTTTGTGTTCTCAACAAGCTAGGTGAAGGACGGCGTTCACACACACTTATCTCTCAGAACTGAGCAAGTGGAGAGACGTTCGTTCATCTAGCACCAAGGGAACGGGTTGCAGGAGACACTTTTTCTCTGCTTTCTCAGTCTGTTTCCTAGTGCCGGTTTGAAGTTCCTGCAGTTTTCACTGTCAAACCGAGTTGGAGCTAGTACCTCCCCATATATATGTATGGAATGGAGTTTGCAACTGAAAAGAAACTTTGTGTTCCCAACAAGCTAGGTGAAGGACGGCTTTCACACACAATTATCTCTCAGAACTGTGCAAGTGGAGAGTCGTTCGTTCATCTAGTACCAAGGGAACGGGTTGCAGGAGACACTTTTTCTCTGCTTTCTCAGTCTGTTTCCTAGTGCCGGTTTGAAGTACCTGCAGTATTCACTGTAAAACCGAGTTTGAGCTAGAACCTCCCCATATATATGTATGGAATGGAGTTTGCAACTGAAAAGTAACTTTGTGTTCCCAACAAGCTAGGTGAAGGACGGCTTTCACACACACTTATCTCTCAGAACTGAGCAAGTGGAGAGACGTTCGTTCATCTAGCACCAAGGGAACGGGTTGCAGGAGACACTTTTTCTCTGCTTTCTCAGTCTGTTTCCTAGTGCCGGTTTGAAGTTCCTGCAGTTTTCACTGTAAAACAGAGTTGGAGCTAGTACCTACCCATATATATGTATGGAATGGAGTTTGCAACTGAAAAGAAACTTTGTGTTCCCAACAAGCTAGGTGAAGGACGGCTTTCACACACACTTATCTCTCAGAACTGAGCAAGTGGAGAGACGTTCGTTCATCTAGCAACAAGGGAACGGGTTGCAGGAGACACTTTTTCTCTGCTTCCTCAGTCTGTTTCCTAGTGCCGGTTTGAAGTTCCTGCAGTTTTCACTGTAAAATCGAGTTGGAGCTAGTACCTCCCCATATATATGTATGGAACGGAGTTTGCAACTGAAAAGAAACTATGTGTTCCCAACAAGCTAGGTGAAGGACGGCTTTCACACACACTTATCTCTCAGAACAGAGCAAGTGGAGAGACGTTCGTTCATCTAGCACCAAGGGAACGGGTTGCAGGAGACACTTTTTCTCTGCTTACTCAGTCTGTTTCCTTGTGCCGGTTTGAAGTTCCTGCAGTTTTCACTGTCAAACAGAGTTGGAGCTAGTACCTCCCCATATATATGTATGGAATGGAGTTTGCAACTGAAAAGAAACTTTGTATTCCCAACAAGCTAGGTGAAGGACGGCTTTCACACACACTTATCTCTCAGAACTGAGCAAGTGGAGAGTCGTTCGTTCATCTAGCCCCAAGGGAACGGGTTGCAGAAGACACTTTTTCTCTGCTTCCTCAGTCTGTTTCCTAGTGCCGGTTTGAAGTACCTGCAGATTTCACTGAAAAACCGAGTTTGAGCTAGAACCTCCCCATATATATGTATGGAATGGAGTTTGCAACTGAAAAGTAACTTTGTGTTCCCAACAAGCTAGGTGAAGGACGGCTTTCACACACACTTATCTCTCAGAACTTAGCAAGTGGAGAGACGTTCGTTCATCTAGCACCAAGGGAACGGGTTGCAGGAGACACTTTTTCTCTGCTTTCTCAGTCTGTTTCCTAGTGCCGGTTTGAAGTTCCTGCAGTTTTCACTGTAAAACAGAGTTGGAGCTTGTACCTACCCATATATATGTATGGAATGGAGTTTGCAACTGAAAAGAAACTTTGTGTTCCCAACAAGCTAGGTGAAGGACGGCTTTCACACACACTTATCTCTCAGAACTGAGCAAGTGGAGAGACGTTCGTTCATCTAGCAACAAGGGAACGGGTTGCAGGAGACACTTTTTCTCTGCTTCCTCAGTCTGTTTCCTAGTGCCGGTTTGAAGTTCCTGCAGTTTTCACTGTAAAATCGAGTTGGAGCTAGTACCTCCCCATATATATGTATGGAACGGAGTTTGCAACTGAAAAGAAACTTTGTGTTCCCAACAAGCTAGGTGAAGGACGGCTTTCACACACACTTATCTCTCAGAACAGAGCAAGTGGAGAGACGTTCGTTCATCTAGCACCAAGGGAACGGGTTGCAGGAGACCCTTTTTCTCTGCTTTCTCAGTCTGTTTCCTAGTGCCGGTTTGAAGTTCCTGCAGTTTTCACTGTCAAACAGAGTTGGAGCTACTACCTCCCCCTATATATGTATGGAATGGAGTTTGCAACTGAAAAGAAACTTTGTGTTCCCATCAAGCTAGGTGAAGTACGGCGTTCACACTCACTTATATCTCAGAACTGAGCAAGTGGAGAGACGTTCGTTCATCTAGCACCAAGGGAACGGGTTGCAGGAGACACTTTTTCTCTGCTTTCTCAGTCTGTTTCCTAGTGCCGGTTTGAAGTTCCTGCAGTTTTCACTGTAAAACCGAGTTGGAGCTAGTACCTCCCCATATATATGTATGGAATGGAGTTTGCAACTGAAAAGAAACTTTGTGTTCCCAACAAGCTAGGTGAAGGACGGCTTTCACACACACTTATCTCTCAGAACTGAGCAAGTGGAGAGACGTTCGTTCATCTAGCACCAAGGGAACGGGTTGCAGGAGACACTTTTTCTCTGCTTCCTCAGTCTGTTTCCTAGTGCCGGTTTGAAGTTCCTGCAGTTTTCACAGTAAAACCGAGTTGGAGCTTGTACCTCACCATATATATGTATGGAATGGAGTTTGCAACTGAAAAGAAACTTTGTGTTCCCAACAAGCTAGGTGAAGGACGGCTTTCACACACACTTATCTCTCAGAACTGAGCAAGTGGAGAGACGTTTGTTCATCTAGAACCAAGGGAACGGGTTGCAGGAGACACTTTTTCTCTGCTTTCTCAGTCTGTTTCCTAGTGCCGGTTTGAAGTTCCTGCAGTTTTCACTGTAAAACCGAGTTGGAGCTAGTACCTCCCCATATATATGTATGGAATGGAGTTTGCAACTGAAAAGAAACTTTGTGTTCCCAACAAGCTATTTGAAGGACGGCTTTCACACACACTTATCTCTCAGAACAGAGCAAGTGGAGAGACGTTCATTCATCTAGCACCAAGGGAACGGGTTGCAGGAGACACTTTTTCTCTGCTTTCTCAGTCTGTTTCCTAGTGCCGGTTTGAAGTACCTGCAGTTTTCACTGTCAAACAGAGTTGGAGCTAGTACCTTCCCATATATATGTATGGAATGGAGTTTGCAACTGAAAAGAAACTTAGTGTTCCCAACAAGCTAGGTGAAGGACGGCTTTCACACACACTTATCTCTCAGAACTGAGCAAGTGGAGAGACGTTCGTTCATCTAGCACCAAGGGAACGGGTTGCAGGAGAAACTTTTTCTCTGCTTTCTCAGTCTGTTTCCTAGTGCCGGTTTGAAGTTCCTGCAGTTTTCACTGTAAAACCGGGTTTGAGCTAGTACCTACCCATATATATGTATGGAATGGCGTTTGCAACTGAAAAGAAACTTTGTGTTCCCAACAAGCTGGGTGAAGGACGGCTTTCACACACACTTATCTCTCAGAACTGAACAAGTGGAGAGACTTTCGTTCATCTAGCACCAAGGGAACGGGTTGCAGGAGAAAGTTTTTCTCTGCTTTCTCAGTCTGTTTCCTAGTGCCGGTTTGAAGTTCCTGCAGTTTTCACTGTAAAACCGAGTTGGAGCTTCTACCTCCCCATATATATGTATGGAATGGAGTTTGCAACTGAAAAGAAACTTTGTGTTCCCAACAAGCTAGGTGAAGGACGGCTTTCACACACACTTATCTCTCAGAACAGAGCAAGTGGAGAGACGTTCGTTCATCTAGCACCAAGGGAACGGGTTGCAGGAGACAATTTTTCTCTGCTTTCTCAGTCTGTTTCCTAGTGCCGGTTTGAAGTTCCTGCAGTTTTCACTGTCAAACAGAGTTGGAGCTAGTACCTACCCCTATATATGTATGGAATGGAGTTTGCAACTGAAAAGAAACTTTGTGTTCCCAACAAGCTAGGTGAAGGACGGCGTTCACACATACATATCTCTCAGAACTGAGCAAGTGGAGAGACGTTCGTTCATCTAGCACCAAGGGAACGGGTTGCAGGAGAAACTTTTTCTCTGCTTTCTCAGTCTGTTTCCTAGTGCCGGTTTGAAGTTCCTGCAGTTTTCACTGTCAAACCGAGTTGGAGCTAGTACCTCCCCATATATATGTATGGAATGGAGTTTGCAACTGAAAAGAAACTTTGTGTTCCCAACAAGCTAGGTGAAGGACGGCTTTCACACACACTTATCTCTCAGAACTGAGCAAGTGGAGAGACGTTCGTTCATCTAGCACCAAGGTAACGGGTTGCAGGAGACACTTTTTCTCTCCTTTCTCAGTCTGTTTCCTAGTGCCGGTTTGAAGTTCGTGCAGTTTTCAATGTAAACCCGAGTTGGAGCTAGTACCTCCCCATATATATGTATGGAATGGAGTTTGCAACTGAAAAGAAACTTTGTGTTCCCAACAAGTTATGTGAAGGACGGCTTTCACACACACATATCTCTCAGAACTGAGCAAGTGGAGGGACGTTCGTTCATCTAGCACCAAGGGAACGGGTTGCAGGAGACACTTTTTCTCTGCTTCCTCAGTCTGTTTCCTAGTGCCGGTTTGAAGTTCCTGCAGTTTTCAGTGTAAAACCGATTTGGAGCTTGTACCTCCCCATATATATGTATGGAATGGAGTTCGCAACTGAAAAGAATCTTTGTGTTCCCAACAAGCTAGGTGAAGGACGGCTTTCACACACACTTATCTCTCAGAACTGAGCAAGTGGAGAGACGTTCGTTCATCTAGCACCAAAGGAACGGGTTGCAGGAGACACTTTTTCTCTGCTTTCTCAGTCTGTTTCCTAGTGCCGGTTTGAAGTTCCTGCAGTTTTCACTGTCAAACAGTGTTGGAGATAGTACCTCCCCCTATATATGTATGGAATGGAGTTTGCAACTGAAAAGAAACTTTGTGTTCCCAACAAGCTAGGTGAAGGACGGCTTTCACACACACTTATCTCTCAGAACTGAGCAAGTGGAGAGACGGTCGTTTATCTAGCACCAAGGGAACGGGATGCAGGAGACACTTTTTCTCTGCTTTCTCAGTCTGTTTCCTAGTGCCGGTTTGAAGTTCCTGCAGTTTTCACTGTAAAACCGAGTTGGAGCTTCTACCTCCCCATATATATGTATGGAATGGAGTTTGCAACTGAAAAGAAACTTTGTGTTCAGAAACAAGATAGGTGAAGGACGGCTTTCACTCACACTTATTTCTCAGAACAGAGCAAGTGGAGAGACGTTCGTTCATCTAGCACCAAGGGAACGGGTTGCAGGAGACACTTTTTCTCTGCTTTCTCAGTCTGTTTCCTAGTGCCGGTTTGAAGTTCCTGCAGTTTTCACTGTCAAACCGAGTTGGAGCTAGTACCTCCCCATATATAAGTATGGAATGGAGTTTGCAACTGAAAAGAAACTTTGTGTTCCCAACAAGCTATGTGAAGGACGGCTTTCACACACACTTATCTCTCAGAACTGAGCAAGTGGAGAGACGTTCGTTCATCTAGCACCAAGGGAACGGGTTGCAGGAGACACTTTTTCTCTGCTTTCTCAGTCTGTTTCCTAGTGCCGGTTTGAAGTTCCTGCAGTTTTCACTGTAAAACCGAGTTGGAGCTTCTACCTCCCCATATATATGTATGGAATGGAGTTTGCAACTGAAAAGAAACTTTGTGTTCCCAACAAGATAGGTGAAGGACGGCTTTCACACACAATTATCTCTCAGAACAGAGCAAGTGGAGAGACGTTCGTTCATCTAGCACCAAGGGAACGGGTTGCAGGAGACACTATTTCTCTGCTTTCTCAGTCTGTTTCCTAGTGCCGGTTTGAAGTTCCTGCAGTTTTCACTGTCAAACAAGGTTGGAGTTAGTACCTCCCCCTATATATGTATGGAATGGAGTTTGCAACTGAAAAGGAACTTTGTGTTCCCAACAAGCTAGGTAAAGGACGGCTTTCACACACACTTATCTCTCAGAACTGAGCAAGTGGAGAGACGTTCGTTCATCTAGCACCAAGGGAACGGGTTGCAGGAGACACTTTTTCTTTGCTTTCTCAGTCTGTTTCCTAGTGCCGGTTTGAAGTTCCTGCAGTTTTCACTGTCAAACCGAGTTGGAGCTAGTACCTCCCCATATATATGTATGGAATGAAGTTTGCAACTGAAAAGAAACTTTGTGTTCCCAACAAGCTAGGTGAAGGACGGCTTTCACACACACTTATCTCTCAGAACTGAGCAAGTGGAGAGACGTTCGTTCATCTAGCACCAAGGGAACGGGTTGCAGGAGACACTTTTTCTCTGCTTTCTCAGTCTGTTTCCTAGTGCCGGTTTGAAGTTCCTGCAGTTTTCACTGTAAAACCGAGTTGGAGCTAGTACCTCCCCCTATATATGTATGGAATGGAATTTACAACTGAAAAGAAACTTTGTGTTCCCAACAAGCTAGGTGAAGGACGGCTTTCACACACACTTATCTCTCAGAACTGAGCAAGTGGAGAGACGTTCGTTCATCTAGCACCAAGGGAACGGGTTGCTGGAGACACTTTTTCTCTGCTTTCTCAGTATGTTTCCTAGTGACGGTTTGAAGTTCCTGCAGTTTTCACTGTAAAACCGAGTTGGAGCTTCTACCTCCCCATATATATGTATGGAATGGAGTTTGCAACTGAAAAGAAACTTTGTGTTCCCAACAAGCTAGGTGAAGGACGGCTTTCACACACAATTATCTCTCAGAACTGAGCAAGTGGAGAGACGTTCGTTCATCTAGCACCAAGGGAACGGGTTGCAGGAGACACTTTTTCTCTGCTTTCTCAGTCTGTTTCCTAGTGCCGGTTTGAAGTTCCTGCAGTTTTCACTGTAAAACCGAGTTGGAGCTTCTACCTCCCCATATATATGTATGGAATGGAGTTTGCAACTGAAAAGAAACTTTGTGTTCCCAACAAGCTAGGTGAAGTACGGCGTTCACACACACTTATCTCTCAGAACAGAGCAAGTGGAGAGACGTTCGTTCATCTAGCACCAAGGGAACGGGTTGCAGGAGACACTTTTTCTCTGCTTTCTCAGTCTGTTTCCTAGTGCCGGTTTGAAGTACCTGCAGTTTTCACTGTCAAACAGTGTTGGAGCTAGTACCTCCCCATATATATGTATGGAATGGAGTTTGCAACTGAAAAGAAACTTTGTGTTCCCAACAAGCTAGGTGAAGGACGGCTTTCACACACACTTATCTCTCAGAACTGAGCAAGTGGAGAGACGTTCGTTCATCTAGCACCAAGGGAACGGGTTGCAGGAGACACTTTTTCTCTGCTTTCTCAGTCTGTTTCCTAGTGCCGGTTGGAAGTTCCTGCAGTTTTCACTGTCAAACAGAGTTGGAGCTAGTACCTCCCCCTATATATGTATGGAATGGAGTTTGCAACTGAAAAGAAACTTTGTGTTCCCAACAAGCTAGGTGAAGTACGGCGTTCACACACACTTATCTCTCAGAACTGAGCAAGTGGAGAGACGTTCGTTCATCTAGCACCAAGGGAACGGGTTGCAGGAGACACTTTTTCTCTGCTTTCTCAGTCTGTTTCCTAGTGCCGGTTTGAAGTACCTGCAGTTTTCACTGTCAAACAGAGTTGGAGCTAGTACCTTCCCATATATATGTATGGAATGGAGTTTGCAACTGAAAAGAAACTTTGTGTTCCCAACAAGCTAGGTGAAGGACGGCTTTCACACACACTTATCTCTCAGAACTGAGCAAGTGGAGAGACGTTCGTTCATCTAGTACCAAGGGACAGGGTTGCCGGAGACACTTTTTCTCTGTTTCTCAGTCTGTTTCCTAGTGCCGGTTTGAAGTTCCTGCATTTTTCACTTTCAAACCGAGTTGGAGCTAATACCTCCCCATATATATGTATGGAATGGAGTTTGCAACTGAAAAGAAACTTTGTGTTCCCAACAAGCAAGGTGAAGGACGGCTTTCACACACACTTACCTCTCAGAACTGAGCAATTGGAGAGACGTTCGTTCATCTAGCACCAAGGGAACGGGTTGCAGGAGACACTTTTTCTCTGCTTCCTCAGTCTGTTTCCTAGTGCCGGTTTGAAGTTCCTGCAGTTTTCACTGTAAAACCGAGTTGGAGCTTGTACCTCCCCATATATATGTATGGAATGGAGTTTGCAACTGAAAAGAAACTTTGTGTTCCCAACAAGCTAGCTGAAGGACGGCTTTCACACACACTTACCTCTCAGAACTGAGCAAGTGGAGAGACGTTCGTTCATCTAGCACCAAGGGAACGGGTTGCAGGAGACACTTTTTCTCTGCTTCCTCAGTCTGTTTCCTAGTGCCGGTTTGAAGTTCCTGCAGTTTTCACAGTAAAACCGAGTTGGAGCTTGTACCTCACCATATATATGTATGGAATGGAGTTTGCAAATGAAAAGAAACTTTGTGTTCCCAACAAGCTAGGTGAAGTACGGCTTTCACTAACACTTATCTCTCAGAACTGAGCAAGTGGAGAGACGTTCATTCATCTAGCACCAAGGGAACGGGTTGCAGGAGACACTTATTCTCTGCTTTCTCAGTCTGTTTCCTAGTGCCGGTTTGAAGTTCCTGCAGTTTTCACTGTAAAACCGAGTTGGAGCTTGTACCTCCCCATATATATGTATGGAATGGAGTTTGCAACTGAAAAGAAACTTTGTGTTCCCAACAAGCTAGGTGAAGGACGGCTTTCACACACACTTATCTCTCAGAATAGAGCAAGTGGAGAGACTTTCGTTCATCTAGCACCAAGGGAAAGGGATGCAGGAGACCCTTTTTCTCTGCTTTCTCAGTCTGTTTCCTAGTGCCGGTTTGAAGTTCCTGCAGTTTTCACTGTCAAACAGAGTTGGAGCTAGTACCTACCACTATATATGTATGGAATGGAGTTTGCAACTGAAAAGAAACTTTGTGTTCCCAACAAGCTAGGTGAAGTACGGCGTTCACACACACTTATCTCTCAGAACTGAGCAAGTGGAGAGACGTTCGTTCATCTAGCACCAAGGGAACGGGTTGCAGGAGACACTTTTTCTCTGCTTTCTCAGTCGGTTTCCTAGTGCCGGTTTGAAGTACCTGCAGTTTTCACTGTCAAACAGAGTTGGAGCTAGTACCTTCCCATATATATGTATGGAATGGAGTTTGCAACTGAAAAGAAACTTTGTGTTCCCAACAAGCTAGGTGAAGGACGGCTTTCACACACACTTACCTTTCAGAACTGAGCAAGTGGAGAGACGTTCGTTCATCTAGCAACAAGGGAACGGGTTGCAGGAGACACTTTTTCTCTGCTTTCTCAGTCTGTTTCCTAGTGCCGGTTGGAAGTTCCTGCAGTTTTCACTGTAAAACAGAGTTGGAGCTAGTACCTACCCATATATATGTATGGAATGGCGTTTGCAACTGAAAAGAAACTTTGTGTTCCCAACAAGCTAGGTAAAGGACGGCTTTCACACACACTTATCTCTCAGAACTGAGCAAGTGGAGAGACGTTCGTTCATCTAGTACCAAGGGACAGGGTTGCCGGAGAAACTTTTTCTCTGTTTCTCAGTCTGTTTCCTAGTGCCGGTTTGAAGTTCCTGCATTTTTCACTGTCAAACCGAGTTGGAGCTAGTACCTCCCCATATATATGTATGGAATGGAGTTTGCAACTGAAAAGAAACTTTGTGTTCCCAACAAGCAAGGTGAAGGACGGCTTTCACACACACTTACCTCTCAGAACTGAGCAATTGGAGAGACGTTCGTTCATCTAGCACCAAGGGAACGGGTTGCAGGAGACACTTTTTCTCTGCATCCTCAGTCTGTTTCCTAGTGCCGGTTTGAAGTTCCTGCAGTTTTCACTGTAAAACCGAGTTGGAGCTTGTACCTCCCCATATATATGTATGGAATGGAGTTTGCAACTGAAAAGAAACTTTGTGTTCCCAACAAGCTAGGTGAAGGACGGCTTTCACTCACACTTATCTCTCAGAACTGAGCAAGTGGAGAGACGTTCGTTCATCTAGCACCAAGGGAACGGGTTGCAGGAGACACTTTTTCTCTGCTTTCTCAGTCTGTTTCCTAGTGCCGGTTTGAAGTTCCTGCAGTTTTCACTGTAAAACCGAGTTGGAGCTTCTACCTCCCCATATATATGTATGGAATGGAGTTTGCAACTGAAAAGAAACTTTGTGTTCCCAACAAGCTAGGTGAAGTACGGCGTTCACACACACTTATCTCTCAGAACAGAGCAAGTGGAGAGACGTTCGTTCATCTAGCACCAAGGGAACGGGTTGCAGGAGACACTTTTTCTCTGCTTTCTCAGTCTGTTTCCTAGTGCCGGTTTGAAGTACCTGCAGTTTTCACTGTCAAACAGTGTTGGAGCTAGTACCTCCCCATATATATGTATGGAATGGAGTTTGCAACTGAAAAGAAACTTTGTGTTCCCAACAAGCTAGGTGAAGGACGGCTTTCACACACACTTATCTCTCAGAACTGAGCAAGTGGAGAGACGTTCGTTCATCTAGCACCAAGGGAACGGGTTGCAGGAGACACTTTTTCTCTGCTTTCTCAGTCTGTTTCCTAGTGCCGGTTGGAAGTTCCTGCAGTTTTCACTGTCAAACAGAGTTGGAGCTAGTACCTCCCCCTATATATGTATGGAATGGAGTTTGCAACTGAAAAGAAACTTTGTGTTCCCAACAAGCTAGGTGAAGTACGGCGTTCACACACACTTATCTCTCAGAACTGAGCAAGTGGAGAGACGTTCGTTCATCTAGCACCAAGGGAACGGGTTGCAGGAGACACTTTTTCTCTGCTTTCTCAGTCTGTTTCCTAGTGCCGGTTTGAAGTACCTGCAGTTTTCACTGTCAAACAGAGTTGGAGCTAGTACCTTCCCATATATATGTATGGAATGGAGTTTGCAACTGAAAAGAAACTTTGTGTTCCCAACAAGCTAGGTGAAGGACGGCTTTCACACACACTTATCTCTCAGAACTGAGCAAGTGGAGAGACGTTCGTTCATCTAGTACCAAGGGACAGGGTTGCCGGAGACACTTTTTCTCTGTTTCTCAGTCTGTTTCCTAGTGCCGGTTTGAAGTTCCTGCATTTTTCACTGTCAAACCGAGTTGGAGCTAGTACCTCCCCATATATATGTATGGAATGGAGTTTGCAACTGAAAAGAAACTTTGTGTTCCCAACAAGCAAGGTGAAGGACGGCTTTCACACACACTTACCTCTCAGAACTGAGCAATTGGAGAGACGTTCGTTCATCTAGCACCAAGGGAACGGGTTGCAGGAGACACTTTTTCTCTGCTTCCTCAGTCTGTTTCCTAGTGCCGGTTTGAAGTTCCTGCAGTTTTCACTGTAAAACCGAGTTGGAGCTTGTACCTCCCCATATATATGTATGGAATGGAGTTTGCAACTGAAAAGAAACTTTGTGTTCCCAACAAGCTAGCTGAAGGACGGCTTTCACACACACTTACCTCTCAGAACTGAGCAAGTGGAGAGACGTTCGTTCATCTAGCACCAAGGGAACGGGTTGCAGGAGACACTTTTTCTCTGCTTCCTCAGTCTGTTTCCTAGTGCCGGTTTGAAGTTCCTGCAGTTTTCACAGTAAAACCGAGTTGGAGCTTGTACCTCACCATATATATGTATGGAATGGAGTTTGCAACTGAAAAGAAACTTTGTGTTCCCAACAAGCTAGGTGAAGTACGGCTTTCACTAACACTTATCTCTCAGAACTGAGCAAGTGGAGAGACGTTCATTCATCTAGCACCAAGGGAACGGGTTGCAGGAGACACTTATTCTCTGCTTTCTCAGTCTGTTTCCTAGTGCCGGTTTGAAGTTCCTGCAGTTTTCACTGTAAAACCGAGTTGGAGCTTGTACCTCCCCATATATATGTATGGAATGGAGTTTGCAACTGAAAAGAAACTTTGTGTTCCCAACAAGCTAGGTGAAGGACGGCTTTCACACACACTTATCTCTCAGAATAGAGCAAGTGGAGAGACTTTCGTTCATCTAGCACCAAGGGAAAGGGATGCAGGAGACCCTTTTTCTCTGCTTTCTCAGTCTGTTTCCTAGTGCCGGTTTGAAGTTCCTGCAGTTTTCACTGTCAAACAGAGTTGGAGCTAGTACCTACCACTATATATGTATGGAATGGAGTTTGCAACTGAAAAGAAACTTTGTGTTCCCAACAAGCTAGGTGAAGTACGGCGTTCACACACACTTATCTCTCAGAACTGAGCAAGTGGAGAGACGTTCGTTCATCTAGCACCAAGGGAACGGGTTGCAGGAGACACTTTTTCTCTGCTTTCTCAGTCGGTTTCCTAGTGCCGGTTTGAAGTACCTGCAGTTTTCACTGTCAAACAGAGTTGGAGCTAGTACCTTCCCATATATATGTATGGAAAGGAGTTTGCAACTGAAAAGAAACTTTGTGTTCCCAACAAGCTAGGTGAAGGACGGCTTTCACACACACTTACCTTTCAGAACTGAGCAAGTGGAGAGACGTTCGTTCATCTAGCAACAAGGGAACGGGTTGCAGGAGACACTTTTTCTCTGCTTTCTCAGTCTGTTTCCTAGTGCCGGTTGGAAGTTCCTGCAGTTTTCACTGTAAAACAGAGTTGGAGCTAGTACCTACCCATATATATGTATGGAATGGCGTTTGCAACTGAAAAGAAACTTTGTGTTCCCAACAAGCTAGGTAAAGGACGGCTTTCACACACACTTATCTCTCAGAACTGAGCAAGTGGAGAGACGTTCGTTCATCTAGTACCAAGGGACAGGGTTGCCGGAGAAACTTTTTCTCTGTTTCTCAGTCTGTTTCCTAGTGCCGGTTTGAAGTTCCTGCATTTTTCACTGTCAAACCGAGTTGGAGCTAGTACCTCCCCATATATATGTATGGAATGGAGTTTGCAACTGAAAAGAAACTTTGTGTTCCCAACAAGCAAGGTGAAGGACGGCTTTCACACACACTTACCTCTCAGAACTGAGCAATTGGAGAGACGTTCGTTCATCTAGCACCAAGGGAACGGGTTGCAGGAGACACTTTTTCTCTGCATCCTCAGTCTGTTTCCTAGTGCCGGTTTGAAGTTCCTGCAGTTTTCACTGTAAAACCGAGTTGGAGCTTGTACCTCCCCATATATATGTATGGAATGGAGTTTGCAACTGAAAAGAAACTTTGTGTTCCCAACAAGCTAGGTGAAGGACGGCTTTCACTCACACTTATCTCTCAGAACTGAGCAAGTGGAGAGACGTTCGTTCATCTAGCACCAAGGGAACGGGTTGCAGGAGACACTTTTTCTCTGCTTTCTCAGTCTGTTTCCTAGTGCCGGTTTGAAGTTCCTGCAGTTTTCACTGTAAAACCGAGTTGGAGCTTCTACCTCCCCATATATATGTATGGAATGGAGTTTGCAACTGAAAAGAAACTTTGTGTTCCCAACAAGCTAGGTGAAGTACGGCGTTCACACACACTTATCTCTCAGAACAGAGCAAGTGGAGAGACGTTCGTTCATCTAGCACCAAGGGAACGGGTTGCAGGAGACACTTTTTCTCTGCTTTCTCAGTCTGTTTCCTAGTGCCGGTTTGAAGTACCTGCAGTTTTCACTGTCAAACAGTGTTGGAGCTAGTACCTCCCCATATATATGTATGGAATGGAGTTTGCAACTGAAAAGAAACTTTGTGTTCCCAACAAGCTAGGTGAAGGACGGCTTTCACACACACTTATCTCTCAGAACTGAGCAAGTGGAGAGACGTTCGTTCATCTAGCACCAAGGGAACGGGTTGCAGGAGACACTTTTTCTCTGCTTTCTCAGTCTGTTTCCTAGTGCCGGTTGGAAGTTCCTGCAGTTTTCACTGTCAAACAGAGTTGGAGCTAGTACCTCCCCCTATATATGTATGGAATGGAGTTTGCAACTGAAAAGAAACTTTGTGTTCCCAACAAGCTAGGTGAAGTACGGCGTTCACACACACTTATCTCTCAGAACTGAGCAAGTGGAGAGACGTTCGTTCATCTAGCACCAAGGGAACGGGTTGCAGGAGACACTTTTTCTCTGCTTTCTCAGTCTGTTTCCTAGTGCCGGTTTGAAGTACCTGCAGTTTTCACTGTCAAACAGAGTTGGAGCTAGTACCTTCCCATATATATGTATGGAATGGAGTTTGCAACTGAAAAGAAACTTTGTGTTCCCAACAAGCTAGGTGAAGGACGGCTTTCACACACACTTATCTCTCAGAACTGAGCAAGTGGAGAGACGTTCGTTCATCTAGTACCAAGGGACAGGGTTGCCGGAGACACTTTTTCTCTGTTTCTCAGTCTGTTTCCTAGTGCCGGTTTGAAGTTCCTGCATTTTTCACTGTCAAACCGAGTTGGAGCTAGTACCTCCCCATATATATGTATGGAATGGAGTTTGCAACTGAAAAGAAACTTTGTGTTCCCAACAAGCAAGGTGAAGGACGGCTTTCACACACACTTACCTCTCAGAACTGAGCAATTGGAGAGACGTTCGTTCATCTAGCACCAAGGGAACGGGTTGCAGGAGACACTTTTTCTCTGCTTCCTCAGTCTGTTTCCTAGTGCCGGTTTGAAGTTCCTGCAGTTTTCACTGTAAAACCGAGTTGGAGCTTGTACCTCCCCATATATATGTATGGAATGGAGTTTGCAACTGAAAAGAAACTTTGTGTTCCCAACAAGCTAGCTGAAGGACGGCTTTCACACACACTTACCTCTCAGAACTGAGCAAGTGGAGAGACGTTCGTTCATCTAGCACCAAGGGAACGGGTTGCAGGAGACACTTTTTCTCTGCTTCCTCAGTCTGTTTCCTAGTGCCGGTTTGAAGTTCCTGCAGTTTTCACAGTAAAACCGAGTTGGAGCTTGTACCTCACCATATATATGTATGGAATGGAGTTTGCAAATGAAAAGAAACTTTGTGTTCCCAACAAGCTAGGTGAAGTACGGCTTTCACTAACACTTATCTCTCAGAACTGAGCAAGTGGAGAGACGTTCATTCATCTAGCACCAAGAGAACGGGTTGCAGGAGACACTTATTCTCTGCTTTCTCAGTCTGTTTCCTAGTGCCGGTTTGAAGTTCCTGCAGTTTTCACTGTAAAACCGAGTTGGAGCTTGTACCTCCCCATATATATGTATGGAATGGAGTTTGCAACTGAAAAGAAACTTTGTGTTCCCAACAAGCTAGGTGAAGGACGGCTTTCACTCACACTTATCTCTCAGAACTGAGCAAGTGGAGAGACGTTCGTTCATCTAGCACCAAGGGAACGGGTTGCAGGAGACACTTTTTCTCTGCTTTCTCAGTCTGTTTCCTAGTGCCGGTTTGAAGTTCCTGCAGTTTTCACTGTAAAACCGAGTTGGAGCTTCTACCTCCCCATATATATGTATGGAATGGAGTTTGCAACTGAAAAGAAACTTTGTGTTCCCAACAAGCTAGGTGAAGTACGGCGTTCACACACACTTATCTCTCAGAACAGAGCAAGTGGAGAGACGTTCGTTCATCTAGCACCAAGGGAACGGGTTGCAGGAGACACTTTTTCTCTGCTTTCTCAGTCTGTTTCCTAGTGCCGGTTTGAAGTACCTGCAGTTTTCACTGTCAAACAGTGTTGGAGCTAGTACCTCCCCATATATATGTATGGAATGGAGTTTGCAACTGAAAAGAAACTTTGTGTTCCCAACAAGCTAGGTGAAGGACGGCTTTCACACACACTTATCTCTCAGAACTGAGCAGGTTTAAAGACGTTCGTTCATCTAGCACCAAGGGAACGGGTTGCAGGAGACACTTTTTCTCTGCTTTCTCAGTCTGTTTCCTAGTGCCGGTTGGAAGTTCCTGCAGTTTTCACTGTCAAACAGAGTTGGAGCTAGTACCTCCCCCTATATATGTATGGAATGGAGTTTGCAACTGAAAAGAAACTTTGTGTTCCCAACAAGCTAGGTGAAGTACGGCGTTCACACACACTTATCTCTCAGAACTGAGCAAGTGGAGAGACGTTCGTTCATCTAGCACCAAGGGAACGGGTTGCAGGAGACACTTTTTCTCTGCTTTCTCAGTCTGTTTCCTAGTGCCGGTTTGAAGTACCTGCAGTTTTCACTGTCAAACAGAGTTGGAGCTAGTACCTTCCCATATATATGTATGGAATGGAGTTTGCAACTGAAAAGAAACTTTGTGTTCCCAACAAGCTAGGTGAAGGACGGCTTTCACACACACTTATCTCTCAGAACTGAGCAAGTGGAGAGACGTTCGTTCATCTAGTACCAAGGGACAGGGTTGCCGGAGACACTTTTTCTCTGTTTCTCAGTCTGTTTCCTAGTGCCGGTTTGAAGTTCCTGCATTTTTCACTGTCAAACCGAGTTGGAGCTAGTACCTCCCCATATATATGTATGGAATGGAGTTTGCAACTGAAAAGAAACTTTGTGTTCCCAACAAGCAAGGTGAAGGACGGCTTTCACACACACTTACCTCTCAGAACTGAGCAATTGGAGAGACGTTCGTTCATCTAGCACCAAGGGAACGGGTTGCAGGAGACACTTTTTCTCTGCTTCCTCAGTCTGTTTCCTAGTGCCGGTTTGAAGTTCCTGCAGTTTTCACTGTAAAACCGAGTTGGAGCTTGTACCTCCCCATATATATGTATGGAATGGAGTTTGCAACTGAAAAGAAACTTTGTGTTCCCAACAAGCTAGCTGAAGGACGGCTTTCACACACACTTACCTCTCAGAACTGAGCAAGTGGAGAGACGTTCGTTCATCTAGCACCAAGGGAACGGGTTGCAGGAGACACTTTTTCTCTGCTTCCTCAGTCTGTTTCCTAGTGCCGGTTTGAAGTTCCTGCAGTTTTCACAGTAAAACCGAGTTGGAGCTTGTACCTCACCATATATATGTATGGAATGGAGTTTGCAAATGAAAAGAAACTTTGTGTTCCCAACAAGCTAGGTGAAGTACGGCTTTCACTAACACTTATCTCTCAGAACTGAGCAAGTGGAGAGACGTTCATTCATCTAGCACCAAGAGAACGGGTTGCAGGAGACACTTATTCTCTGCTTTCTCAGTCTGTTTCCTAGTGCCGGTTTGAAGTTCCTGCAGTTTTCACTGTAAAACCGAGTTGGAGCTTGTACCTCCCCATATATATGTATGGAATGGAGTTTGCAACTGAAAAGAAACTTTGTGTTCCCAACAAGCTAGGTGAAGGACGGCTTTCACACACACTTATCTCTCAGAATAGAGCAACTGGAGAGACTTTCGTTCATCTAGCACCAAGGGAAAGGGATGCAGGAGACCCTTTTTCTCTGCTTTCTCAGTCTGTTTCCTAGTGCCGGTTTGAAGTTTATGCAGTTTTCACTGTCAAACAGAGTTGGAGCTAGTACCTACCACTATATATGTATGGAATGGAGTTTGCAACTGAAAAGAAACTTTGTGTTCCCAACAATCTAGGTGAAGTACGGCGTTCACACACACTTATCTCTCAGAACTGAGCAAGTGGAGAGACGTTCGTTCATCTAGCACCAAGGGAACGGGTTGCAGGAGACACTTTTTCTCTGCTTTCTCAGTCGGTTTCCTAGTGCCGGTTTGAAGTACCTGCAGTTTTCACTGTCAAACAGAGTTGGAGCTAGTACCTTCCCATATATATGTATGGAATGGAGTTTGCAACTGAAAAGAAACTTTGTGTTCCCAACAAGCTAGGTGAAGGACGGCTTTCACACACACTTACCTTTCAGAACTGAGCAAGTGGAGAGACGTTCGTTCATCTAGCAACAAGGGAACGGGTTGCAGGAGACACTTTTTCTCTGCTTTCTCAGTCTGTTTCCTAGTGCCGGTTGGAAGTTCCTGCAGTTTTCACTGTAAAACAGAGTTGGAGCTAGTACCTACCCATATATATGTATGGAATGGCGTTTGCAACTGAAAAGAAACTTTGTGTTCCCAACAAGCTAGGTAAAGGACGGCTTTCACACACACTTATCTCTCAGAACTGAGCAAGTGGAGAGACGTTCGTTCATCTAGGACCAAGGGACAGGGTTGCCGGAGAAACTTTTTCTCTGTTTCTCAGTCTGTTTCCTAGTGCCGGTTTGAAGTTCCTGCATTTTTCACTGTCAAACCGAGTTGGAGCTAGTACCTCCCCATATATATGTATGGAATGGAGTTTGCAACTGAAAAGAAACTTTGTGTTCCCAACAAGCAAGGTGAAGGACGGCTTTCACACACACTTACCTCTCAGAACTGAGCAATTGGAGAGACGTTCGTTCATCTAGCACCAAGGGAACGGGTTGCAGGAGACACTTTTTCTCTGCATCCTCAGTCTGTTTCCTAGTGCCGGTTTGAAGTTCCTGCAGTTTTCACTGTAAAACCGAGTTGGAGCTTGTACCTCCCCATATATATGTATGGAATGGAGTTTGCAACTGAAAAGAAACTTTGTGTTCCCAACAAGCTAGGTGAAGGACGGCTTTCACTCACACTTATCTCTCAGAACTGAGCAAGTGGAGAGACGTTTGTTCATCTAGCACCAAGGGAACGGGTTGCAGGAGACACTTTTTCTCTGCTTTCTCAGTCTGTTTCCTAGTGCCGGTTTGAAGTTCCTGCATTTTTCACTGTAAAACCGAGTTGGAGCTTCTACCTCCCCATATATATGTATGGAATGGAGTTTGCAACTGAAAAGAATCTTTGTGTTCCCAACAAACTAGGTGAAGGACGGCTTTCACACACACTTATCTCTCAGAACAGAGCAATTGGAGAGACTTTCGTTCATCTAGCACCAAGGGAACGGGTTGCAGGAGACACATTTTCTCTGCTTTCTCAGTCTGTTTCCTAGTGCCGGTTTGAAGTTCCTGCAGTTTTCACTGTCAAACAGAGTTGGAGCTAGTACCTACCCCTATATATGTATGGAATGGAGTTTGCAACTGAAAAGAATCTTTGTGTTCTCAACAAGCTAGGTGAAGAACGGCGTTCACACACACTTATCTCTCAGAACTGAGCAAGTGTAGAGACGTTCGTTCATCTAGCACCAAGGGAACGGGTTGCAGGAGACACTTTTTCTCTGCTTTCTCAGTCTGTTTCCTAGTGCCGGTTTGAAGTTCCTGCAATTTTCACTGTCAAACCGAGTTGGAGCTAGTACCTCCCCATATATATGTATGGAATGGAGTTTGCAACTGAAAAGAAACTTTGTGTTCCCAACAAGCTAGATGAAGGACGGCTTTCACACACAATTATCTCTCAGAACTGAGCAAGTGGAGAGTCTTTCGTTCATCTAGCACCAAGGGAACGGGTTGCAGGAGACACTTTTTCTCTGCTTTCTCAGTCTGTTTCCAAGTGCCGGTTTGAAGTACCTGCAGATTTCACTGTCAAACCGAGTTTGAGCTAGTACCTCCCCATATATATGTATGGAATGGAGTTTGCAACTGAAAAGTAACTTTGTGTTCCCAACAAGCTAGGTGAAGTACGGCGTTCACACACACTTATCTCTCAGAACTGAGCAAGTGGAGAGACGTTCGTTCATCTAGCACCAAGGGAACGGGTTGCAGGAGACATTTTTTCTCTGCTTTCTCAGTCTGTTTCCTAGTGCCGGTTTGAAGTACCTGCAGTTTTCACTGTCAAACAGAGTTGGAGCTAGTACCTTCCCATATATATGTATGGAATGGAGTTTGCAACTGAAAAGAAACTTTGTGTTCCCAACAAGCTAGGTGAAGGACGGCTTTCACACACACTTATCTCTCAGAACTGAGCAAGTGGAGAGACGTTCGTTCATCTAGCACCAAGGGAACGGGTTGCAGGAGACACTTTTTCTCTGCTTTCTCAGTCTGTTTCCTAGTGCCGGTTTGAAGTTCCTGCAGTTTTCACTGTAAAACAGAGTTGGAGCTAGTACCTACCCACATATATGTATGGAATGGCGTTTGCAACTGAAAAGAAACTTTGTGTTCCCAACAAGCTAGGTGAAGGAAGGCTTTCACACACACTTATCTCTCAGAACTGAGCAAGTGGAGAGACGTTCGTTCATCTAGCACCAAGGGACAGGGTTGCAGGTGACACATTTTCTCTGCTTTCTCAGTCTGTTTCCTAGTGCCGGTTTGAAGTTCCTGCATTTTTCACTGTCAAACCGAGTTGGAGCTAGTACCTCCCCATATATATGTATGGAATGGAGTTTGCAACTGAAAAGAAACTTTGTGTTCCCAACAAGCAAGGTGAAGGACGGCTTTCACACACACTTATCTCTCAGAACTGAGCAAGTGGAGAGACGTTCGTTCATCGAGCACCAAGGGAACGGGTTGCAGGAGACACTTTTTCTCTGCTTCCTCAGTCTGTTTCCTAGTGCCGGTTTGAAGTTCCTGCAGTTTTCACTGTAAAACCGAGTTGGAGCTTGTACCTCCCCATATATATGTATGGAATGGAGTTTGCAACTGAAAAGAAACTTTGTGTTCCCAACAAGCTAGGTGAAGGACGGCTTTCACTCACACTTATCTCTCAGAACTGAGCAAGTGGAGAGACGTTCGTTCATCTAGCACCAAGGGAACGGGTTGCAGGAGACACTTCTTCTCTGCTTTCTCAGTCTGTTTCCTAGTGCCGGTTTGAAGTTCCTGCAGTTTTCACTGTAAAACCGAGTTGGAGCTTCTACCTCCCCATATATATGTATGGAATGGAGTTTGCAACTGAAAAGAAACTTTGTGTTCCCAACAAGCTAGGTGAAGGACGGCTTTCACACACACTTAACTCTCAGAACAGAGCAAGAGGAGAGACGTTCGTTCATCTAGCAACAAGGGAACGGGTTGCAGGAGATATTTTTTCTCTGCTTTCTCAGTCTGTTTCCTAGTGCCGGTTTGAAGTACATTCAGTTTTCACTGTCAAACAGAGTTGGAGCTAGTACCTTCCGATATATATGTATGGAATGGAGTTTGCAAATGAAAAGAAACTTTGTGTTCCCAACAAGCTAGGTGAAGGACGGCTTTCACACACACTTATCTCTCAGAACTGAGCAAGTGGAGAGACGTTCGTTCATCTAGCACCAAGGGAACGGGTTGCAGGGGACACTTTTTCTCTGCTTTCTCAGTCTGTTTCCTAGTGCCGGTTTGAAGTTCCTGCAGTTTTCACTGTAAAACAGATTTGGAGCTAGTACCTACCCATATATATGTATGGAATGGCGTTTGCAACTGAAAAGAAACTTTGTGTTCCCAACAAGCTAGGTGAAGGACTGCTTTCACACACACTTATCTCTCAGAACTGAGCAAGTGGAGAGACGTTCGTTCATCTAGCACCAAGGGACAGGGTTGCTGGAGACACTTTTTCTCTGCTTTCTCAGTCTGTTTCCTAGTGCCGATTTGAAGTTCCTGCATTTTTCACTGTCAAACCGAGTTGGAGCTAGTACCTCCCCATATATATGTATGGAATGGAGTTTGCAACTGAAAAGAAACTTTGTGTTCCCAACAAGCAAGGTGAAGGACGGCTTTCACACACACTTACCTCTCAGAACTGAGCAAGTGGAGAGACGTTCGTTCATCCAGCACCAAGGGAACGGGTTGCAGGAGACACTTTTTCTCTGCTTCCTCAGTCTGTTTCCTAGTGCCGGTTTGAAGTTCCTGCAGTTTTCACTGTAAAATCGAGTTGGAGCTTCTACCTCCCCATATATATGTATGGAATGGAGTTTGCAACTGAAAAGAAACTTTGTGTTCCCAACAAGCTAGGTGAAGGACGGCTTTCACACACACTTATCTCTCAGAACAGAGCAAGTGGAGAGACGTTCGTTCATCTAGCACCAAGGAACGGGTTGCAGGAGACACATTTTCTCTGCTTTCTCAGTCTGTTTCCTAGTGCCGGTTTGAAGTTCCTGCAGTTTTCACTGTCAGAGTTGGAGCTAGTACCTACCCCTATATATGTATGGAATGGAGTTTGCAACTGAAAAGAAACTTTGTGTTCCCAACAAGCTAGATGAAGGACGGCTTTCACACACAATTATCTCTCAGAACTGAGCAAGTGGAGAGTCGTTCGTTCATCTAGCACCAAGGGAACGGGTTGCAGGAGACACTTTTTCTCTGCTTTCTCAGTCTGTTTCCAAGTGCCGGTTTGAAGTACCTGCAGATTTCACTGTCAAACCGAGTTTGAGCTAGTACCTCCCCATATATATGTATGGAATGGAGTTTGCAACTGAAAAGTAACTTTGTGTTCCCAACAAGCTAGGTGAAGTACGGCGTTCACACACACTTATCTCTCAGAACTGAGCAAGTGGAGAGACGTTCGTTCATCTAGCACCAAGGGAACGGGTTGCAGGAGACATTTTTTCTCTGCTTTCTCAGTCTGTTTCCTAGTGCCGGTTTGAAGTACCTGCAGTTTTCACTGTCAAACAGAGTTGGAGCTAGTACCTTCCCATATATATGTATGGAATGGAGTTTGCAACTGAAAAGAAACTTTGTGTTCCCAACAAGCTAGGTGAAGGACGGCTTTCACACACACTTATCTCTCAGAACTGAGCAAGTGGAGAGACGTTCGTTCATCTAGCACCAAGGGAACGGGTTGCAGGAGACACTTTTTCTCTGCTTTCTCAGTCTGTTTCCTAGTGCCGGTTTGAAGTTCCTGCAGTTTTCACTGTAAAACAGAGTTGGAGCTAGTACCTACCCACATATATGTATGGAATGGCGTTTGCAACTGAAAAGAAACTTTGTGTTCCCAACAAGCTAGGTGAAGGAAGGCTTTCACACACACTTATCTCTCAGAACTGAGCAAGTGGAGAGACGTTCGTTCATCTAGCACCAAGGGACAGGGTTGCAGGTGACACTTTTTCTCTGCTTTCTCAGTCTGTTTCCTAGTGCCGGTTTGAAGTTCCTGCATTTTTCACTGTCAAACCGAGTTGGAGCTAGTACCTCCCCATATATATGTATGGAATGGAGTTTGCAACTGAAAAGAAACTTTGTTTTCCCAACAAGCAAGGTGAAGGACGGCTTTCACACACACTTATCTCTCAGAACTGAGCAAGTGGAGAGACGTTCGTTCATCGAGCACCAAGGGAACGGGTTGCAGGAGACACTTTTTCTCTGCTTCCTCAGTCTGTTTCCTAGTGCCGGTTTGAAGTTCCTGCAGTTTTCACTGTAAAACCGAGTTGGAGCTTGTACCTCCCCATATATATGTATGGAATGGAGTTTGCAACTGAAAAGAAACTTTGTGTTCCCAACAAGCTAGGTGAAGGACGGCATTCACTCACACTTATCTCTCAGAACTGAGCAAGTGGAGAGACGTTCGTTCATCTAGCACCAAGGGAACGGGTTGCAGGAGACACTTCTTCTCTGCTTTCTCAGTCTGTTTCCTAGTGCCGGTTTGAAGTTCCTGCAGTTTTCACTGTAAAACCGAGTTGGAGCTTCTACCTCCCCATATATATGTATGGAATGGAGTTTGCAACTGAAAAGAAACTTTGTGTTCCCAACAAGCTAGGTGAAGGACGGCTTTCACACACACTTAACTCTCAGAACAGAGCAAGAGGAGAGACGTTCGTTCATCTAGCAACAAGGGAACGGGTTGCAGGAGATATTTTTTCTCTGCTTTCTCAGTCTGTTTCCTAGTGCCGGTTTGAAGTACATTCAGTTTTCACTGTCAAACAGAGTTGGAGCTAGTACCTTCCGATATATATGTATGGAATGGAGTTTGCAAATGAAAAGAAACTTTGTGTTCCCAACAAGCTAGGTGAAGGACGGCTTTCACACACACTTATCTCTCAGAACTGAGCAAGTGGAGAGAAGTTCGTTCATCTAGCACCAAGGGAACGGGTTGCAGGGGACACTTTTTCTCTGCTTTCTCAGTCTGTTTCCTAGTGCCGGTTTGAAGTTCCTGCAGTTTTCACTGTAAAACAGATTTGGAGCTAGTACCTACCCATATATATGTATGGAATGGCGTTTGCAACTGAAAAGAAACTTTGTGTTCCCAACAAGCTAGGTGAAGGACTGCTTTCACACACACTTATCTCTCAGAACTGAGCAAGTGGAGAGACGTTCGTTCATCTAGCACCAAGGGACAGGGTTGCTGGAGACACTTTTTCTCTGCTTTCTCAGTCTGTTTCCTAGTGCCGATTTGAAGTTCCTGCATTTTTCACTGTCAAACCGAGTTGGAGCTAGTACCTCCCCATATATATGTATGGAATGGAGTTTGCAACTGAAAAGAAACTTTGTGTTCCCAACAAGCAAGGTGAAGGACGGCTTTCACACACACTTACCTCTCAGAACTGAGCAAGTGGAGAGACGTTCGTTCATCCAGCACCAAGGGAACGGGTTGCAGGAGACACTTTTTCTCTGCTTCCTCAGTCTGTTTCCTAGTGCCGGTTTGAAGTTCCTGCAGTTTTCACTGTAAAACCGAGTTGGAGCTTCTACCTCCCCATATATATGTATGGAATGGAGTTTGCAACTGAAAAGAAACTTTGTGTTCCCAACAAGCTAGGTGAAGGACGGCTTTCACACACACTTATCTCTCAGAACAGAGCAAGTGGAGAGACGTTCGTTCATCTAGCACCAAGGAACGGGTTGCAGGAGACACATTTTCTCTGCTTTCTCAGTCTGTTTCCTAGTGCCGGTTTGAAGTTCCTGCAGTTTTCACTGTCAGAGTTGGAGCTAGTACCTACCCCTATATATGTATGGAATGGAGTTTGCAACTGAAAAGAAACTTTGTGTTCTCAACAAGCTAGGTGAAGGACGGCGTTCACACACACTTATCTCTCAGAACTGAGCAAGTGGAGAGACCTTCGTTCATCTAGCACCAAGGGAACGGGTTGCAGGAGACACTTTTTCTCTGCTTTCTCAGTCTGTTTCCTAGTGCCGGTTTGAAGTTCCTGCAGTTTTCACTGTAAAATCGAGTTGGAGCTTGTACCTCCCCATATATATGTATGGAATGGAGTTTGCAACTGAAAAGAAACTTTGTGTTCCCAACAAGCTAGGTGAAGGACGGCTTTCACTCACACTTATCTCTCAGAACTGAGCAAGTGGGGAGACGTTCGTTCATCTAGCACCAAGGGAACGGGTTGCAGGAGACACTTCTTCTCTGCTTTCTCAGTCTGTTTCCTAGTGCCGGTTTGAAGTTCCTGCAGTTTTCACTGTAAAACCGAGTTGGAGCTTCTACCTCCCCATATATATGTATGGAATGGAGTTTGCAACTGAAAAGAAACTTTGTGTTCCCAACAAGCTAGGTGAAGGACGGCTTTCACACACACTTATCTCTCAGAACAGAGCTAGAGGAGAGACGTTCGTTCATCTAGCACCAAGGGAACGGTTTGCAGGAGACACTTTTTCTCTGCTTTCTCAGTCTGTTTCCTAGTGCCGGTTTGAAATTCCTGCAGTTTTAACTGTCAAACAGAGTTGGAGCTAGTAACTCCCCCTATATATGTATGGAATGGAGTTTGCAACTGAAAAGAATCTTTGTGTTCCCAACAAGCTAGGTGAAGTACGGCGTTCACACACACTTATCTCTCAGAACTGAGCAAGTGGAGAGACGTTCGTTCATCTAGCACCAAGGGAACGGGTTGCAGGAGACATTTTTTCTCTGCTTTCTCAGTCTGTTTCCTAATGCCGGTTTGAAGTACCTGCAGTTTTCACGGTCAAACAGAGTTGGAGCTAGTACCTTCCCATATATATGTATGGAATGGAGTTTGCAACTGAAAAGAATCTTTGTGTTCCCAACAAGCTAGGTGAAGGACGGCTTTCACACACACTTATCTCTCAGAACTGAGCAAGTGGAGAGACGTTCGTTCATCTAGCACCAAGGGAACGGGTTGCAGGAGACACTTTTTCTCTGCTTTCTCAGTCTGTTTTCTAGTGCCGGTTTGAAGTTCCTGCAGTTTTCACTGTAAAACAGAGTTGGAGCTAGTACCTACCCATATATATGTATGGAATGGCGTTTGCAACTGAAAAGAAACTTTGTGTTCCCAACAAGCTAGGTGAAGGACGGCTTTCACACACACTTATCTCTCAGAACTGAGCAAGTGGAGAGTCGTTCGTTCATCTAGCACCAAGGGAACGGGTTGCAGGTGACACTTTTTCTCTGCTTTCTCAGTCTGTTTCCTAGTGCCGGTTTGAAGTACCTGCAGATTTCTCTATAAAACCGAGTTTGAGCTAGTACCTCCACATATATATGTATGGAATGGAGTTTGCAACTGAAAAGTAACTTTGTGTTCCCAACAAGCTAGGTGAAGGACGGCTTTCACACACACTTATCTCTCAGAACTGAGCAAGTGGAGAGACGTTCGTTCATCTAGCACCAAGGGAACGGTTGCAGGAGACACTTTTTCTCTGCTTTCTCAGTCTGTTTCCTAGTGCCGGTTTGAAGTTCCTGCAGTTTTCACTGTCAAACCGAGTTGGAGCTAGTACCTCCCCATATATATGTATGGAATGGAGTTTGCAACTGAAAAGAAACTTTGTGTTCCCAACAAGCAAGGTGAAGGACGGTTTTCACACACAATTACCTCTCAGAACTGAGCAAGTGGAGAGAAGTTCGTTCATCTAGCACCAAGGGAACGGGTTGCAGGAGACACTTTTTCTCTGCTTCCTCAGTCTGTTTCCTAGTGCCGGTTTGAAGTTCCTGCAGTTTTCACTGTAAAACCGAGTTGGAGCTTGTACCTCCCCATATATATGTATGGAATGGGGTTTGCAACTGAAAAGAAACTTTGTGTTCCCAACAAGCTAGGTGAAGGACGGCTTTCACTCACACTTATCTCTCAGAACTGAGCAAGTGGTGAGACGTTCGTTCATCTAGCACCAAGGGAACGGTTTGCAGGAGACACTTTTTCTCTGCTTTCTCAGTCTGTTTCCTAGTGCCGGTTTGAAGTTCCTGCAGTTTTCACTGTAAAACCGAGTTGGAGCTTCTACCTCCCCATATATATGTATGGAATGGAGTTTGCAACTGAAAAGAAACTTTGTGTTCCCAACAAGCTAAGTGTAGGACGGCTTTCACACACACTTATCTCTCAGAACAGAGCAAGTGGAGAGACGTTCGTTCATCTAACACCAAGGGAACGGGTTGCAGGAGACACATTTTCTCTGCTTTCTCAGTCTGTTTCCTAGTGCCGGTTTGAAGTACCTGCAGATTTCACTGTGAAACCGAGTTTGAGCTAGTACCTCCCCATATATATGTATGGAATGGAGTTTGCAACTGAAAAGTAACTTTGTGTTCCCAACAAGCTAGGTGAAAGACGGCTTTCACACACACTTATCTCTCAGAACTGAGCAAGTGGAGAGACGTTCGTTCATCTAGCACCAAGGGAACGGGTTGCAGGAGACAGTTTTTCTCTGCTTTCTCAGTCTGTTTCCTAGTGCCGGTTTGAAGTTCCTGCAGTTTTCACTGTCAAACAGAGTTGGAGCTAGTACCTACCCCTATATATGTATGGAATGGAGTTTGCAACTGAAAAGAAACTTTGTGTTCCCAACAAGCTAGGTGAAGGACGGCGTTCACACACACATATCTCTCAGAACTGAGCAAGTGGAGAGACGTTCGTTCATCTAGCACCAAGGGAACGGGTTGCAGGAGACACTTTTTCTCTGCTTTCTCAGTCTGTTTCCTAGTGCCGGTTTGAAGTTCCTGCAGTTTTCACTGTCAAACCGAGTTGGAGCTAGTACCTCCCCATATATATGTATGGAATGGAGTTTGCACCTGAAAAGAAACTTTGTGTTCCCAACAAGCTAGGTGAAGGACGGCTTTCACACACACTTATCTCTCAGAACTGAGCAAGTGGAGAGACGTTCGTTCATCTAGCACCAAGGGAACGGGTTGCAGGAGACACTTTTTCTCTGCTTTCTCAGTCTGTTTCCTAGTGCCGGTTTGAAGTTCGTGCAGTTTTCAATGTAAACCCGAGTTGGAGCTAGTACCTCCCCATATATATGTATGTAATGGAGTTTGCAACTGAAAAGAAACTTTGTGTTCCCAACAAGTTATGTGAAGGACGGCTTTCACACACACTTATCTCTCAGAACTGAGCAAGTGGAGAGACGTTCGTTCATCTAGCACCAAGGGAACGGGTTGCAGGAGACACTATTTCTCTGCTTCCTCAGTCTGTTTCCTAGTGCCGGTTTGAAGTTCCTGCAGTTTTCACTGTAAAACCGATTTGGAGCTTGTACCTCCCCATATATATGTATGGAATTGAGTTCGCAACTGAAAAGAATCTTTGTGTTCCCAACAAGCTAGGTGAAGGACGGCTTTCACACACACTTATCTCTCAGAACTGAGCAAGTGGAGAGACGTTCGTTCATCTAGCACCAAAGGAACGGGTTGCAGGAGACCCTTTTTCTCTGCTTTCTCAGTCTGTTTCCTAGTGCCGGTTTGAAGTTCCTGCAGTTTTCACTGTCAAACAGTGTTGGAGCTAATACCTCCCCCTATATATGTATGGAATGGAGTTGGCAACTGAAAAGAAACTTTGTGTTCCCAACAAGCTAGGTGAAGTACGGCTTTCACACACACTTATCTCTCAGAACTGAGCAAGTGGAGAGACGTTCGTTCATCTAGCACCAAGGGAACGGGTTGCAGGAAACACTTTTTCTCTGCTTTCTCAGTCTGTTTCCTAGTGCCGGTTTGAAGTTCCTGCAGTTTTCACTGTCAACCCGAGTTGGAGCTAGTACCTCCCCATATATATGTATGGAATGGAGTTTGCAACTGAAAAGAAACTTTGTGTTCCCAACAAGCTAGGTGAAGGACGGCTTTCACACACACTTATCTCTCAGAACTGAGCAACTGGAGAGACGTTCGTTCATCTAGCACCAAGGGAACGGGTTGCAGGAGACACTTTTTCTCTGCTTTCTCAGTCTGTTTCCTAGTGCCGGTTTGAAGTTCCTGCAGTTTTCACTGTCAAACCGAGTTGGAGCTAGTACCTCCCCATATATATGTATGGAATGTAGTTTGCAACTGAAAAGAAACTTTGTGTTCCCAACAAGCTAGGTGAAGGACGGCTTTCACACACACTTATCTCTCAGAACTGAGCAAGTGGAGAGACGTCCGTTCATCTAGCACCAAGGGAACGGGTTGCAGGAGACACTTTTTCTCTGATTTCTCAGTCTGTTTCCTAGTGCCGGTTTGAAGTTCCTGCAGTTTTCACTGTCAAACCGAGTTGGAGCTTCTACCTCCCCATATATATGTATGGAATGGAGTTTGCAACTGAAAAGAAACTTTGTGTTCCCAACAAGCTAGGTGAAGGACGGCTTTCACACACACTTATCTCTCAGAACAGAGCAAGTGGAGAGACGTTCGTTCATCTAGCACCAAGGGAACGGATTGCAGGAGACACTTTTTCTCTGCTTTCTCAGACTGTTTCCTAGTGCCGGTTTGAAGATCCTGCAGTTTTCACTGTCAAACCGAGTTGGAGCTAGTACCTCCCCCTATATATGTATGGAATGGAGTTTGCAACTGAAAAGAAACTTTGTGTTCCCAACAAGCTAGGTGAAGGACGGCGTTCACACACACTTATCTCTCAGAACTGAGCAAGTGGAGAGACGTTCGTTCATCTAGCACCAAGGGAACGGGTTGCAGGAGACACTTTTTCTCTGCTTTCTCAGTCTGTTTCCTACTGCCGGTTTGAAGTTCCTGCAGTTTTCACTGTCAAACCGAGTTGGAGCTAGTACCTCCCCATATATATGTATGGAATGGAGTTTGCAAATGAAAAGAAACTTTGTGTTCCCAACAAGCTATGTGAAGGACGGCTTTCACACACACTTATCTCTCAGAACTGAGCAAGTGGAGAGACGTTCGTTCATCTAGCACCAAGGGAACGGGTTGCAGGAGACACTTTTTCTCTGCTTACTCAGTCTGTTTCCTAGTGCCGGTTTGAAGTTCCTGCAGTTTTCACTGTAAAACCGATTTGGAGTTTGTATCTCCCCATATTTATGTATGGAATGGAGTTCGCAACTGAAAAGAAACTTTGTGTTCCCAACAAGCTAGGTGAAAGACGGCTTTCACACACACTTATCTCTCAGAACTGAGCAAGTGGAGAGACGTTCGTTCATCTAGCAACAAGGGAACGGGATGCAGGAGACACTTTTTCTCTGCTTTCTCAGTCTGTTTCCTAGTGCCGGTTTGAAGTTCCTGCAGTTTTCACTGTCAAACAGTGTTGGAGCTAGTATCTCCCCCTATATATGTATGGAATGAAGTTTGCAACTGAAAAGAAACTTTGTGTTCCCAACAAGCTAGGTGAAGGACGGCTTTCACACACACTTATCTCTCAGAACTGAGCAAGTGGAGAGACGTTCGTTCATCTAGCACCAAGGGAAAGGGGTTGCAGGAAACACTTTTTCTCTGTTTCTCAGTCTGTTTCCTAGTGCCGGTTTGAAATTCCTGCAGTTTTCACTGTCAACCCGAGTTGGAGCTAGTACCTCCCCATATATATGTATGGAATGGAGTTGGCAACTGAAAAGAAACTTTGTGTTCCCAACAAGCAATGTGAAGGACGGCTTTCACACACACTTATCTCTCAGAACTGAGCAAGTGGAGAGACGTTCGTTCATCTAGCACCAAGGGAACGGTTTGCAGGAGACACATTTTCTCTGCTTTCTCAGTCTGTTTCCTAGTGCCGGTTTGAAGTTCCTGCAGTTTTCACTGTAAAACTGAGTTGGAGCTTCTACCTCCCCATATATATGTATGGAATGGAGTTTGCAACTGAAAAGAAACTTTGTGTTCCCAACAAGCTTGGTGAAGGACGGCTTTCACTCACACTTATCTCTCAGAACTGAGCAAGTGGAGAGACGTTTGTTCATCTAGCACCAAGGGACCGGGTGGCAGGAGACACTTTTTCTCTGCTTCCTCAGTCTGTTTCCTAGTGCCGGTTTGAAGTTCCTGCAGTTTTCACTGTAAATCCGATTTGGAGCTTGTACCTCCCCATATATATGTATGGAATGGAGTTCGCAACTGAAAAGAAACTTTGTGTTCCCAACAAGCTAGGTGAAGGACGGCTTTCACACACACTTATCTCTCAGAACTGAGCAAGTGGTGAGACGTTCGTTCATCTAGCACCAAGGGAACGGGTTGCAGGAGACACTTTTTCTCTGCTTTCTCAGTCTGTTTCCTAGTGCCGGTTTGAAGTTCCTGCAGTTTTCACTGTCAAACAGTGTTAGAGCTAGTACCTCCCTCTATATATGTATGGAATGGAGTTTGCAACTGAAAAGAAACTTTGTGTTCCCAACAAGCTAGGTGAAGGACGGCTTTCACACACACTTATCTCTCAGAAATGAGCAAGTGGAGAGACGTTCGTTCATCTAGCACCAAGGGAACGGGTTGCAGGGAACACTTTTTCTCTGCTTTCTCAGTCTGTTTCCTAGTGACGGTTTGAAGTTCCTGCAGTTTTCACTGTCAACCCGAGTTGGAGCTAGTACCTCCCCATATATATGTATGGAATGGAGTTTGCAACTGAAAAGAAACTTTGTGTTCCCAACAAGCTAGGTGAAGGACGGCGTTCACACACACTTATCTCTCAGAACTGAGCAAGTGGAGAGACGTTCGTTCATCTAGCACCAAGGGAACGGGTTGCAGGAGACACTTTTTCTCTGCTTTCTCAGTCTGTTTCCTAGTGCCGGTTTGAAGTTCCTGCAGTTTTCACTGTCAAACCGAGTTGGAGCTAGTACCTCCCCATATATATGTATGGAATGGAGTTTGCAAATGAAAAGAAACTTTGTGTTCCCAACAAGCTAGGTGAAGGACGGCTTTCACACACACTTATCTCTCAGAACTGAGCAAGTGGAGAGACGTTCGTTCATCTAGCACCAAGGGAACGGTTTGCAGGAGACACATTTTCTCTGCTTTCTCAGTCTGTTTCCTAGTGCCGGTTTGAAGTTCCTGCAGTTTTCACTGTAAAACCGAGTAGGAGCTTCTACCTACCCATATATATGTATGGAATGGAGTTTGCAACTGAAAAGAAACTTTGTGTTCCCAACAAGCTAGGTGAAGGACGGCTTTCACTCACACTTATCTCTCAGAACTGAGCAAGTGGAGAGACTTTTGTTCATCTAGCGCCAAGGGAACGGGTTGCAGGAGACACTTTTCCTCTGATTTCTCAGTCTGTTTCCTAGTGCCGGTTTGAAGTTCCTGCAGTTTTCACTGTAAAACCGAGTTGGAGCTTGTACCTCCCCATATATATGTATGGAATGGAGTTTGCAACTGAAAAGAAACTTTGTGTTCCCAACAAGCTAGGTGAAGGACGGCTTTCACTCACACTTATCTCTCAGAACTGAGCATGTGGAGAGACGTTCGTTCATCTAGCACCAAGGGAACGGGTTGCAGGAGACACTTTTTCTCTGCTTTCTCAGTCTGTTTCCTAGTGCCGGTTTGAAGTTCCTGCAGTTTTCACTGTAAAACCGGGTAGGAGCTTCTACCTACCCATATATTTGTATGGAATGGAGTTTGCAACTGAAAAGAAACTTTGTGTTCCCAACAATCTAGGTGAAGGACGACTTTCACACACACATATCTCTCAGAACAGAGCAAGTGGAGACACGTTCGTTCATCTAGCACGAAAGGGAACGGGTTGCAGGAGACACTTTTTCTCTGCTTTCTCAGTCTGTTTCCTAGTGCCGGTTTGAAGTTCCTGCAGTTTTCACTGTCAAACAGAGTTGGAGCTAGTACCTCCCCCTATATATGTATGGAATGGAGTTTGCAACTGAAAAGAAACTTTGTGTTCCCAACAAGCTAGGTGAAGGACGGCGTTCACACACACTTATCTCTCAGAACTGAGCAAGTGGAGAGACGTTCGTTCATCTAGCACCAAGGGAACGGGTTGCAGGAGACACTTTTTCTCTGCTTTCTCAGTCTGTTTCCTAGTGCCGGTTTGAAGTTCCTGCAGTTTTCACTGTCAAACCGAGTTGGAGCTAGTACCTCCCCATATATATGTATGGAATTGAGTTTGCAAATGAAAAGAAACTTTGTGTTCCCAACAAGCTAGGTGAAGGACGGCTTTCACACACACTTATCTCTCAGAACTGAGCAAGTGGAGAGACGTTCGTTCATCTAGCACCAAGGGAACGGGTTGCAGGAGACACTTTTTCTCTGCTTTCTCAGTCTGTTTCCTAGTGCCGGTTTGAAGTTCGTGCAGTTTTCAATGTAAACCCGAGTTGGAGCTAGTACCTCCCCATATATATATATGGAATGGAGTTTGCAACTGAAAAGAATCTTTGTGTTCCCAACAAGCTAGGTGAAGGACGGCTTTCACACACACTTATCTCTCAGAACTGAGCAAGTGGAGAGACGTTCGTTCATCTAGCACCAAGGGAACGGGTTGCAGGAGACACTTTTTCTCTGCTTCCTCAGTCTGTTTCCTAGTGCCGGTTTGAAGTTCCTGCAGTTTTCACTGTAAAACCGATTTGGAGCTTGTACCTCCCCATATATATTTATGGAATGGAGTTCGCAACTGAAAAGAAACTTTGTGTTCCCAACAAGCTAGGTGAAGGACGGCTTTCACACACACTTATCTCTCAGAACTGAGCAAGTGGAGAGACGTTCGTTCATCTAGCAACAAGGGAACGGGTTGCAGGAGACACTTTTTCTCTGCTTTCCCAGTCTTTTTCCTAGTGCCGGTTTGAAGTTCCTGCAGTTTTCACTGTCAACCCGAGTTGGAGCTAGTACCTCCCCATATATAAGTATGGAATGGAGTTTGCAACTGAAAAGAAACTTTGTGTTCCCAACAAGCTAGGTGAAGGACGGCTTTCACACACACTTATCTCTCAGAACTGAGCAAGTGGAGAGACGTTCGTTCATCTAGCACCAAGGGAACGGGTTGCAGGAGACACTTTTTCTCTGCTTTCTCAGTCTGTTTCCTAGTGCCGGTTTGAAGTTCCTGCAGTTTTCACTGTAAAACCGAGTTGGAGCTTCTACCTCCCCATATATATGTATGGAATGGAGTTTGCAACTGAAAAGAAACTTTGTGTTCCCAACAAGCTAGGTGAAGGACGGCTTTCACACACACTTATCTCTCAGAACTGAGCAAGTGGAGAGACGTTCGTTCATCTAGCAACAAGGGAACGGGTTGCAGGAGACACTTTTTCTCTGCTTCCTCAGTCTGTTTCCTAGTGCCGGTTTGAAGTTCCTGCAGTTTTCACTGTAAAACCGAGTTGGAGCTAGTACCTCCCCATATATATGTATGGAACGGAGTTTGCAACTGAAAAGAAACTTTGTGTTCCCAACAAGCTAGGTGAAGGACGGCTTTCACACACACTTATCTCTCAGAACAGAGCAAGTGGAGAGACGTTCGTTCATCTAGCACCAAGGGAACGGGTTGCAGGAGACACTTTTTCTCTGCTTTCTCAGTCTGTTCCCTAGTGCCTGTTTGAATTCCTGCAGTTTTCACTGTCAAACAGAGTTGGAGCTAGTACCTCCCCCTATATATGTATGGAATGGAGTTTGCAACTGAAAAGAAACTTTGTGTTCCCAACAAGATAGGTGAAGTACGGCGTTCACACACACTTATCTCTCAGAACTGAGCAAGTGGAGAGACGTTCGTTCATCTAGCACCAAGGGAACGGGTTGCAGGAGACAGTTTTTCTCTGCTTTCTCAGTCTGTTTCCTAGTGCCGGTTTGAAGTTCCTGCAGTTTTCACTGTCAAACAGAGTTGGAGCTAGTACCTTCCCATATATATGTATGGAATGGAGTTTGCAACTGAAAAGAAACTTTGTGTTCCCAACAAGCTAGGTGAAGGACGGCTTTCACACACACTTATCTCTCAGAACTGAGCATGTGGAGAGACGTTCGTTCATCTAGCACCAAGGGAACGGGTTGCATGAGACACTTTTTCTCTGTATCTCAGTCTGTTTCCTAGTGCCGGTTTGAAGTTCCTACAGTTTTCACTGTAAAACACATTTGGAGCTAGTACCTACCCATATATATGTATGGAATGGAGTTTGCTACTGAAAAGTAACTTTGTGTTCCCAACAAGCTAGGTGAAGGACGGCTTTCACACACACTTATCACTCAGAACTTAGCAAGTGGAGAGACGTTCGTTCATCTAGCACCAAGGGAACGGGTTGCAGGAGACACTTTTTCTCTGCATTCTCAGTCTGTTTCCTAGTGCCGTTTTGAAGTTCCTGCAGTTTTCACTGTCAAACAGAGTTGGAGCTAGTACCTCCCCATATATATGTATGGAATGGAGTTTGCAACTGAAAAGAAACTTTGTGTTCCCAACAAGCTAGGTGAAGGACGGCTTTCACACACACTTATCTCTCAGAACTGAGCTAGTGGAGAGACGTTCGTTCATCTAGCAACAAGGGAACGGGTTGCAGGAGACACTTTTTCTCTGCTTCCTCAGTCTGTTTCCTAGTGCCGGTTTGAAGTTCCTGCAGTTTTCACTGTAAAACCGAGTTGGAGCTAGTACCTCCCCATATATATGTATGGAACGGAGTTTGCAACTGAAAAGAAACTTTGTGTTCCCAACAAGCTAGGTGAAGGACGGTTTTCACACACACTTATCTCTCAGAACAGAGCAAGTGGAGAGACGTTCGTTCATCTAGCACCAAGGGAACGGGTTGCAGGAGACACTTTTTCTCTGCTTTCTCAGTCTGTTTCCTAGTGCCGGTTTGAAGTACCTGCAGATTTCACTGTAAAACAGAGTTTGAGCTAGTACCTCCCCATATATATGTATGGAATGGAGTTTGCTACTGAAAAGTAACTTTGTGTTTCCAACAAGCTAGGTGAAGGACGGCTTTCACACACACTTATCTCTCAGAACTGAGCAAGTGGAGAGACGTTCGTTCATCTAGCACCAAGGGAACGGGTTGCAGGAGACACTTTTTCTCTGCATTCTCAGTCTGTTTCCTAGTGCCGTTTTGAAGTTCCTGCAGTTTTTACTGTCAAACAGAGTTGGAGCTAGTACCTCCCCATATATATGTATGGAATGGAGTTTGCAACTGAAAAGAAACTTTGTGTTCCCAACAAGCTAGGTGAAGGACGGCTTTCACACACATTTATCTCTCAGAACTGAGCAAGTGGAGAGACGTTCGTTCATCAAGCACCAAGGGAACGGGTTGCAGGAGACACTTTTTCTCTGCTTTCTCAGTCTGTTTCCTAGTGCCGGTTTGAAGTTCCTGCAGTTTTCACTGTCAAACCGAGTTGGAGCTAGTACCTCCCCATATATATGTATGGAATGGAGTTTGCAACTGAAAAGAAACTTTGTGTTCCCAACAAGCTAGGTGAAGGACGGCTTTCACACACACTTATCTCTCAGAACTGAGCAAGTGGAGAGACGTTCGTTCATCTAGCACCAAGGGAACGGGTTGCAGGAGACACTTTTTCTCTGCTTTCTCAGTCTGTTTCCTAGTGCCGGTTTGAAGTTCCTGAAGTTTTCACTGTCAAACCGAGTTGGAGCTTCTACCTCCCCATATATATGTATGGAATGGAGTTTGCAAATGAAAAGAAACTTTGTGTTCCCAACAAGCTAGGTGAAGGACGGCTTTCACACACACTTATCTCTCAGAACAGAGCAAGTGGAGAGACGTTCGTTCATCTAGCAACAAAGGAACGGGTTGCAGGAGACACTTTTTCTCTGCTTTCCCAGTCTTTTTCCTAGTGCCGGTTTGAAGTTCCTGCAGTTTTCACTGTCAACCCGAGTTGGAGCTAGTACCTCCCCATATATAAGTATGGAACGGAGTTTGCAACTGAAAAGAAACTTTGTGTTCCCAACAAGCTAGGTGAAGGACGGCATTCACACACACTTATCTCTCAGAACTGAGCAAGTGGAGAGACGTTCGTTCATCAAGCACCAAGGGAACGGGTTGCAGGAGACACTTTTTCTCTGCTTTCTCAGTCTGTTTCCTAGTGCCGGTTTGAAGTTCCTGCAGTTTTCACTGTCAAACCGAGTTGGAGCTAGTACCTCCCCATATATATGTATGGAATGGAGTTTGCAACTGAAAAGAAACTTTGTGTTCCCAACAAGCTAGGTGAAGGACGGCTTTCACACACACTTATCTCTCAGAACTGAGCAAGTGGAGAGACGTTCGTTCATCTAGCACCAAGGAAACGGGTTGCAGGAGACACTTTTTCTCTGCTTTCTCAGTCTGTTTCCTAGTGCCGGTTTGAAGTTCCTGAAGTTTTCACTGTCAAACCGAGTTGGAGCTAGTACCTCCCCATATATATGTATGGAATGGAGTTTGCAAATGAAAAGAAACTTTGTGTTCCCAACAAGCTAGGTGAAGGACGGCTTTCACACACACTTATCTCTCAGAACAGAGCAAGTGGAGAGACGTTCGTTCATCTAGCAACAAAGGAACGGGTTGCAGGAGACACTTTTTCTCTGCTTTCCCAGTCTTTTTCCTAGTGCCGGTTTGAAGTTCCTGCAGTTTTCACTGTCAACCCGAGTTGGAGCTAGTACCTCCCCATATATAAGTATGGAACGGAGTTTGCAACTGAAAAGAAACTTTGTGTTCCCAACAAGCTAGGTGAAGGACGGCATTCACACACACTTATCTCTCAGAACTGAGCAAGTGGAGAGACGTTCGTTCATCTAGCACCAAGGGAACGGGTTGCAGGAGACACTTTTTCTCTGCTTTCTCAGTCTGTTTCCTAGTGCCGGTTTGATGTTCCTGCAGTTTTCACTGTAAAACCGAGTTGGAGCTTCTACCTCCCCATATATATGTATGGAATGGAGTTTGCAACTGAAAAGAAACTTTGTGTTCCCAACAAGCTAGGTGAAGGACGGCTTTCACACACACTTATCTCTCAGAACTGAGCAAGTGGAGAGACGTTCGTTCATCTAGCAACAAGGGAACGGGTTGCAGGAGACACTTTTTCTCTGCTTCCTCAGTCTGTTTCCTAGTGCCGGTTTGAAGTTCCTGCAGTTTTCACTGTAAAACCGAGTTGGAGCTAGTACCTCCCCATATATATGTATGGAACGGAGTTTGCAACTGAAAAGAAACTTTGTGTTCCCAACAAGCTAGGTGAAGGACGGCTTTCACACACACTTATCTCTCAGAACAGAGCAAGTGGAGAGACGTTCGTTCATCTAGCACCAAGGGAACGGGTTGCAGGAGACACTTTTTCTCTGCTTTCTCAGTCTGTTTCCTAGTGCCGGTTTGAATTCCTGCAGTTTTCACTGTCAAACAGAGTTGGAACTAGTACCTACCCCTATATATGTATGGAATGGAGTTTGCAACTGAAAAGAAACTTTGTGTTCCCAACAAGCTAGGTGAAGTACGGCGTTCAAACACACTTATCTTTCAGAACTGAGCAAGTGGAGAGACGTTCGTTCATCTAGCACCAAGGGAACGGGTTGCAGGGGATATTTTTTCTCTGCTTTCTCAGTCTGTTTCCTAGTGCCGGTTTGAAGTTCCTGCAGTTTTCACTGTCAAACAGAGTTGGAGCTAGTACCTTCCCATATATATGTATGGAATGGAGTTTGCAACTGAAAAGAAACTTTGTGTTCCCAACAAGCTAGGTGAAGGACGGCTTTCACACACACTTATCTCTCAGAACTGAGCATGTGGAGAGACGTTCGTTCATCTAGCACCAAGGGAACTGGTTGCAGCAGACACTTTTTCTCTGTATCTCAGTCTGTTTCCTAGTGCCGGTTTGAAGTTCCTACAGTTTTCACTGTAAAACACATTTGGAGCTAGTACCTACCCATATATATGTATGGAATGGAGTTTGCTACTGAAAAGTAACTTTGTGTTCCCAACAAGCTAGGTGAAGGACGGCTTTCACACACACTTATCTCTCAGAACTGAGCAAGTGGAGAGACGATCGTTCATCTAGCACCAAGGGAACGGGTTGCAGGAGACACTTTTTCTCTGCATTCTCAGTCTGTTTCCTAGTGCCGTTTTGAAGTTCCTGCAGTTTTCACTGTCAAACAGAGTTGGAGCTAGTACCTCCCCATATATATGTATGGAATGGAGTTTGCAACTGAAAAGAAACTTTGTGTTCCCAACAAGCTAGGTGAAGGACGGCTTTCACACACACTTATCTCTCAGAACTGAGCAAGTGGAGAGACGTTCGTTCATCTAGCACCAAGGGAACGGTTTGCAGGAGACACTTTTTCTCTGCTTCCTCAGTCTGTTTCCTAGTGCCGGTTTGAAGTTCCTGCAGTTTTCACTGTAAAACCGAGTTGGAGCTAGTACCTCCCCATATATATGTATGGAACGGAGTTTGCAACTGAAAAGAAACTTTGTGTTCCCAACAAGCTAGGTGAAGGACGGCTTTCACACACACTTATCTCTCAGAACAGAGCAAGTGGAGAGACGTTCGTTCATCTAGCACCAAGGGAACGGGTTGCAGGAGACACTTTTTCTCTGCTTTCTCAGTCTGTTTCCTAGTGCCGGTTTGAATTCCTGCAGTTTTCACTGTCAAACAGAGTTAGAGCTAGTACCTACCCCTATATATGTATGGAATGGAGTTTGCAACTGAAAAGAAACTTTGTGTTCCCAACAAGTTAGGTGAAGGACGGCGTTCACACACACTTATCTTTCAGAACTGAGCAAGTGGAGAGACGTTCGTTCATCTAGCACCAAGGGAACGGGTTGCAGGAGACATTTTTTCTCTGCTTTCTCAGTCTGTTTCCTAGTGCCGGTTTGAAGTTCCTGCAGTTTTCACTGTCAAACAGAGTTGGAGCTAGTACCTTCCCATATATATGTATGGAATGGAGTTTGCAACTGAAAAGAAACTTTGTGTTCCCAACAAGCTAGGTGAAGGACGGCTTTCACACACACTTATCTCTCAGAACTGAGCATGTGGAGAGACGTTCGTTCATCTAGCACCAAGGGAACTGGTTGCAGGAGACACTTTTTCTCTGTATCTCAGTCTGTTTCCTAGTGCCGGTTTGAAGTTCCTACAGTTTTCACTGTAAAACACATTTGGAGCTAGTACCTACCCATATATATGTATGGAATGGAGTTTGCTACTGAAAAGTAACTTTGTGTTCCCAACAAGCTAGGTGAAGGACGGCTTTCACACACACTTATCTCTCAGAACTGAGCAAGTGGAGAGACGATCGTTCATCTAGCACCAAGGGAACGGGTGGCAGGAGACACTTTTCTCTGCATTCTCAGTCTGTTTCCTAGTGCCGTTTTGAAGTTCCTGCAGTTTTCACTGTCAAACAGAGTTGGAGCTAGTACCTCCCCATATATATGTATGGAATGGAGTTTGCAACTGAAAAGAAACTTTGTGTTCCCAACAAGCTAGGTGAAGGACGGCTTTCACACACACTTATCTCTCAGAACTGAGCAAGTGGAGAGACGTTCGTTCATCTAGCAACAAGGGAACGGGTTGCAGGAGACACTTTTTCTCTGCTTCCTCAGTCTGTTTCCTAGTGCCGGTTTGAAGTTCCTGCAGTTTTCACTGTAAAACCGAGTTGGAGCTAGTACCTCCCCATATATATGTATGGAACGGAGATTGCAACTGAAAAGAAACTTTGTGTTCCCAACAAGCTAGGTGAAGGACGGTTTTCACACACACTTATCTCTCAGAACAGAGCAAGTGGAGAGACGTTCGTTCATCTAGCACCAAGGGAACGGGTTGCAGGAGACACTTTTTCTCTGCTTTCTCAGTCTGTTTCCTAGTGCCGGTTTGAAGTACCTGCAGATTTCACTGTAAAACCGAGTTTGAGATAGTACCTCCCCATATATATGTATGGAATGGAGTTTGCTACTGAAAAGTAACTTTGTGTTCCCAACAAGCTAGGTGAAGGACGGCTTTCACACACACTTATCTCTCAGAACTGAGCAAGTGGAGAGACGTTCGTTCATCTAGCACCAAGGGAACGGGTTGCAGGAGACACTTTTTCTCTGCATTCTCAGTCTGTTTCCTAGTGCCGTTTTGAAGTTCCTGCAGTTTTCACTGTCAAACAGAGTTGGAGCTAGTACCTCCCCATATATATGTATGGAATGGAGTTTGCAACTGAAAAGAAACTTTGTGTTCCCAACAAGCTAGGTGAAGGACGGCTTTCACACACACTTATCTCTCAGAACTGAGCAAGTGGAGAGACGTTCGTTCATCTAGCAACAAGGGAACGGGTTGCAGGAGACACTTTTTCTCTGCTTCCTCAGTCTGTTTCCTAGTGCCGGTTTGAAGTTCCTGCAGTTTTCACTGTAAAACCGAGTTGGAGCTAGTACCTCCCCATATATATGTATGGAATGGAGTTTGCAACTGAAAAGAAACTTTGTGTTCCCAACAAGCTAGGTGAAGGACGGCTTTCACACACACTTATCTCTCAGAACAGAGCAAGTGGAGAGACGTTCGTTCATCTAGCACCAAGGGAACGGGTTGCAGGAGACACTTTTTCTCTTCTTTCTCAGTCTGTTTCCTAGTGCCGGTTTGAAGTTCCTGCAGTTTTCACTGTCAAACAGAGTTGGAGCTAGTACCTCCCCCTATATATGTATGGAATGGAGTTTGCAACTGAAAAGAAACTTTGTGTTCCCAACAAGCTAGGTGAAGGACGGCTTTCACACACACTTATCTCTCAGAACTCAGCAAGTGGAGAGACGTTCGCTCATCTAGCACCAAGGGAACGGGTTGCAGGAGACACTTTTCTCTGCATTCTCAGTCTGTTTCCTAGTGCCGTTTTGAAGTTCCTGCAGTTTTCACTGTCAAACAGAGTTGGAGCTAGTACCTCCCCATATATATGTATGGAATGGAGTTTGCAACTGAAAAGAAACTTTGTGTTCCCAACAAGCTAGGTGAAGGACGGCTTTCACACACACTTATCTCTCAGAACTGAGCAAGTGGAGAGACGTTCGTTCATCTAGCAACAAGGGAACGGGTTGCAGGAGACACTTTTTCTCTGCTTCCTCAGTCTGTTTCCTAGTGCCGCTTTGAAGTTCCTGCAGTTTTCACTGTAAAACCGAGTTGGAGCTAGTACCTCCCCATATATATGTATGGAACGGAGTTTGCAACTGAAAACAAACTTTGTGTTCCCAACAAGCTAGGTGAAGGACGGTTTTCACACACACTTATCTCTCAGAACAGAGCAAGTGGAGAGACGTTCGTTCATCTAGCACCAAGGGAACGGGTTGCAGGAGACACTTTTTCTCTGCTTTCTCAGTCTGTTTCCTAGTGCCGGTTTGAAGTACCTGCAGATTTCACTGTAAAACCGAGTTTGAGCTAGTACCTCCCCATATATATGTATGGAATGGAGTTTGCTACTGAAAAGTAACTTTGTGTTCCCAACAAGCTAGGTGAAGGACGGCTTTCACACACACTTATCTCTCAGAACTGAGCAAGTGGAGAGACGTTCGTTCATCTAGCACCAAGGGAACGGGTTGCAGGAGACACTTTTTCTCTGCATTCTCAGTCTGTTTCCTAGTGCCGTTTTGAAGTTCCTGCAGTTTTCACTGTCAGAGTTGGAGCTAGTACCTCCCCATATATATGTATGGAATGGAGTTTGCAACTGAAAAGAAACTTTGTGTTCCCAACAAGCTAGGTGACGGACGGCTTTCACACACACTTATCTCTCAGAACTGAGCAAGTGGAGAGACGTTCGTTCATCTAGCAACAAGGGAACGGGTTGCAGGAGACACTTTTTCTCTGCTTCCTCAGTCTGTTTCCTAGTGCCGGTTTGAAGTTCCTGCAGTTTTCACTGTCAAACAGAGTTGGAGCTAGTACCTCCCCCTATATATGTATGGAATGGAGTTTGCAACTGAAAAGAAACTTTGTGTTCCCAACAAGCTAGGTGAAGTACGGCGTTCACACACACATATCTCTCAGAACTGAGCAGGTGGAGAGACGTTCGTTCATCTAGCACCAAGGGAACGGGTTGCAGGAGACACTTTTTCTCTGCTTTCTCAGTCTGTTTCCTAGTGCCGGTTTGAAGTTCGTGCAGTTTTCAATGTAAAACGAGTTGGAGCTAGTACCTCCCCATATATATATATGGAATGGAGTTTGCAACTGAAAAGAAACTTTGTGTTCCCAACAAGCTAGGTGAAGGACGGCTTTCACACACACTTATCTCTCAGAACTGAGCAAGTGGAGAGACGTTCGTTCATCTAGCAACAAGGGAACGGGTTGCAGGAGACACTTTTTCTCTGCTTCTTCAGTCTGTTTCCTAGTGCCGGTTTGAAGTTCCTGCAGTTTTCACTGTAAAACCGATTTGGAGCTTGTACCTCCCCATATATATGTATGGAATGGAGTTCGCAACTGAAAAGAAACTTTGTGTTCCCAACCAGCTAGGTGAAGGACGGCTTTCACACACACTTATCTCTCAGAACTGAGCAAGTTGAGAGACGTTCGTTCATCTAGCAACAAGGGAACGGGTTGCAGGAGACACATTTTCTCTGCTTTCTCAGTCTGTTTCCTAGTGCCGGTTTGAAGTTCCTGCAGTTTTCACTGTAAAACCGAGTTGGAGCTAGTACCTCCCCATATATATGTATGGAACGGAGTTTGCAACTGAAAAGAAACTTTGTGTTCCCAACAAGCTAGGTGAAGGACGGCTTTCACACACACTTATCTCTCAGAACAGAGCAAGTGGAGAGACGTTCGTTCATCTAGCACCAAGGGAACGGGTTGCAGGAGACACTTTTTCTCAGCTTTCTCAGTCTGTTTCCTAGTGCCTGTTTGAATTCCTGCAGTTTTCACTGTCAAACAGAGTTGGAGCTAGTACCTACCCCTATATATGTATGGAATGGAGTTTGCAACTGAAAAGAAACTTTGTGTTCCCAACAAGCTAGGTGAAGTACGGCGTTCACACACACTTATCTTTCAGAACTGAGCAAGTGGAGAGACGTTCGTTCATCTAGCACCAAGGGAACGGGTTGCAGGAGACATATTTTCTCTGCTTTCTCAGTCTGTTTCCTAGTGCCGGTTTGAAGTTCCTGCAGTTTTCACTGTCAAACAGAGTTGGAGCTAGTACCTTCCCATATATATGTATGGAATGGAGTTTGCAACTGAAAAGAAACTTTGTGTTCCCAACAAGCTAGGTGAAGGACGGCTTTCACACACACTTATCTCTCAGAACTGAGCATGTGGAGAGACGTTCGTTCATCTAGCACCAAGGGAACTGGTTGCAGGAGACACTTTTTCTCTGTATCTCAGTCTGTTTCCTAGTGCCGGTTTGAAGTTCCTACAGTTTTCACTGTAAAACACATTTGGAGCTAGTACCTACCCATATATATGTATGGAATGGAGTTTGCTACTGAAAAGTAACTTTGTGTTCCCAACAAGCTAGGTGAAGGACGGCTTTCACACACACTTATCTCTCAGAACTGAGCAAGTGGAGAGACGATCGTTCATCTAGCACCAAGGGAACGGGTTGCAGGAGACACTTTTTCTCTGCATTCTCAGTCTGTTTCCTAGTGCCGTTTTGAAGTTCCTGCAGTTTTCACTGTCAAACAGAGTTGGAGCTAGTACCTCCCCATATATATGTATGGAATGGAGTTTGCAACTGAAAAGAAACTTTGTGTTCCCAACAAGCTAGGTGAAGGACGGCTTTCACACACACTTATCTCTCAGAACTGAGCAAGTGGAGAGACGTTCGTTCATCTAGCAACAAGGGAACGGGTTGCAGGAGACACTTTTTCTCTGCTTCCTCAGTCTGTTTCCTAGTGCCGGTTTGAAGTTCCTGCAGTTTTCACTGTAAAACCGAGTTGGAGCTAGTACCTCCCCATATATATGTATGGAACGGAGATTGCAACTGAAAAGAAACTTTGTGTTCCCAACAAGCTAGGTGAAGGACGGTTTTCACACACACTTATCTCTCAGAACAGAGCAAGTGGAGAGACGTTCGTTCATCTAGCACCAAGGGAACGGGTTGCAGGAGACACTTTTTCTCTGCTTTCTCAGTCTGTTTCCTAGTGCCGGTTTGAAGTACCTGCAGATTTCACTGTAAAACCGAGTTTGAGCTAGTACCTCCCCATATATATGTATGGAATGGAGTTTGCTACTGAAAAGTAACTTTGTGTTCCCAACAAGCTAGGTGAAGGACGGCTTTCACACACACTTATCTCTCAGAACTGAGCAAGTGGAGAGACGTTCGTTCATCTAGCACCAAGGGAACGGGTTGCAGGAGACACTTTTTCTCTGCATTCTCAGTCTGTTTCCTAGTGCCGTTTTGAAGTTCCTGCAGTTTTCACTGTCAAACAGAGTTGGAGCTAGTACCTCCCCATATATATGTATGGAATGGAGTTTGCAACTGAAAAGAAACTTTGTGTTCCCAACAAGCTAGGTGAAGGACGGCTTTCACACACACTTATCTCTCAGAACTGAGCAAGTGGAGAGACGTTCGTTCATCTAGCAACAAGGGAACGGGTTGCAGGAGACACTTTTTCTCTGCTTCCTCAGTCTGTTTCCTAGTGCCGGTTTGAAGTTCCTGCAGTTTTCACTGTAAAACCGAGTTGGAGCTAGTACCTCCCCATATATATGTATGGAATGGAGTTTGCAACTGAAAAGAAACTTTGTGTTCCCAACAAGCTAGGTGAAGGACGGCTTTCACACACACTTATCTCTCAGAACAGAGCAAGTGGAGAGACGTTCGTTCATCTAGCACCAAGGGAACGGGTTGCAGGAGACACTTTTTCTCTTCTTTCTCAGTCTGTTTCCTAGTGCCGGTTTGAATTTCCTGCAGTTTTCACTGTCAAACAGAGTTGGAGCTAGTACCTCCCCCTATATATGTATGGAATGGAGTTTGCAACTGAAAAGAAACTTTGTGTTCCCAACAAGCTAGGTGAAGGACGGCTTTCACACACACTTATCTCTCAGAACTGAGCAAGTGGAGAGACGTTCGTTCATCTAGCACCAAGGGAACGGGTTGCAGGAGACACTTTTCTCTGCATTCTCAGTCTGTTTCCTAGTGCCGTTTTGAAGTTCCTGCAGTTTTCACTGTCAAACAGAGTTGGAGCTAGTACCTCCCCATATATATGTATGGAATGGAGTTTGCAACTGAAAAGAAACTTTGTGTTCCCAACAAGCTAGGTGAAGGACGGCTTTCACACACACTTATCTCTCAGAACTGAGCAAGTGGAGAGACGTTCGTTCATCTAGCAACAAGGGAACGGGTTGCAGGAGACACTTTTTCTCTGCTTCCTCAGTCTGTTTCCTAGTGCCGCTTTGATGTTCCTGCAGTTTTCACTGTAAAACCGAGTTGGAGCTAGTACCTCCCCATATATATGTATGGAACGGAGTTTGCAACTGAAAAGAAACTTTGTGTTCCCAACAAGCTAGGTGAAGGACGGTTTTCACACACACTTATCTCTCAGAACAGAGCAAGTGGAGAGACGTTCGTTCATCTAGCACCAAGGGAACGGGTTGCAGGAGACACTTTTTCTCTGCTTTCTCAGTCTGTTTCCTAGTGCCGGTTTGAAGTACCTGCAGATTTCACTGTAAAACCGAGTTTGAGCTAGTACCTCCCCATATATATGTATGGAATGGAGTTTGCTACTGAAAAGTATCTTTGTGTTCCCAACAAGCTAGGTGAAGGACGGCTTTCACACACACTTATCTCTCAGAACTGAGCAAGTGGAGAGACGATCGTTCATCTAGCACCAAGGGAACGGGTTGCAGGAGACACTTTTTCTCTGCATTCTCAGTCTGTTTCCTAGTGCCGGTTTGAAGTTCCTGCAGTTTTCACTGTAAAACCGAGTTGGAGCTAGTACCTCCCCATATATATGTATGGAATGGAGTTTGCAACTGAAAAGAAACTTTTTGTTCCCAACAAGCTAGGTGAAGGACGGCTTTCACACACACTTATCTCTCAGAACAGAGCAAGTGGAGAGACGTTCGTTCATCTAGCACCAAGGGAACGGGTTGCAGGAGACACTTTTTCTCTTCTTTCTCAGTCTGTTTCCTAGTGCCGGTTTGAAGTTCCTGCAGTTTTCACTGTCAAACCGAGTTGGAGCTAGTACCTCCCCCTATATATGTATGGAATGGAGTTTGCAACTGAAAAGAAACTTTGTGTTCCCAACAAGCTAGGTGAAGGACGGCTTTCACACACACTTATCTCTCAGAACTGAGCAAGTGGAGAGACGTTCGTTCATCTAGCACCAAGGGAACGGGTTGCAGGAGACACTTTTCTCTGCATTCTCAGTCTGTTTCCTAGTGCCGTTTTGAAGTTCCTGCATTTTTCACTGTCAAACAGAGTTGGAGCTAGTACCTCCCCATATATATGTATGGAATGGAGTTTGCAACTGAAAAGAAACTTTGTGTTCCCAACAAGCTAGGTGAAGGACGGCTTTCACACACACTTATCTCTCAGAACTGAGCAAGTGGAGAGACGTTCGTTCATCTAGCAACAAGGGAACGGGTTGCAGGAGACACTTTTTCTCTGCTTCCTCAGTCTGTTTCCTAGTGCCGCTTTGATGTTCCTGCAGTTTTCACTGTAAAACCGAGTTGGAGCTAGTACCTCCCCATATATATGTATGGAACGGAGTTTGCAACTGAAAAGAAACTTTGTGTTCCCAACAAGCTAGGTGAAGGACGGTTTTCACACACACTTATCTCTCAGAACAGAGCAAGTGGAGAGACGTTCGTTCATCTAGCACCAAGGGAACGGGTTGCAGGAGACACTTTTTCTCTGCTTTCTCAGTCTGTTTCCTAGTGCCGGTTTGAAGTACCTGCAGATTTCACTGTAAAACCGAGTTTGAGCTAGTACCTCCCCATATATATGTATGGAATGGAGTTTGCTACTGAAAAGTATCTTTGTGTTCCCAACAAGCTAGGTGAAGGACGGCTTTCACACACACTTATCTCTCAGAACTGAGCAAGTGGAGAGACGTTCGTTCATCTAGCACCAAGGGAACGGGTTGCAGGAGACACTTTTTCTCTGCATTCTCAGTCTGTTTCCTAGTGCCGTTTTGAAGTTCCTGCAGTTTTCACTGTCAGAGTTGGAGCTAGTACCTCCCCATATATATGTATGGAATGGAGTTTGCAACTGAAAAGAAACTTTGTGTTCCCAACAAGCTAGGTGACGGACGGCTTTCACACACACTTATCTCTCAGAACTGAGCAAGTGGAGAGACGTTCGTTCATCTAGCAACAAGGGAACGGGTTGCAGGAGACAATTTTTCTCTGCTTCCTCAGTCTGTTTCCTAGTGCCGGTTTGAAGTTCCTGCAGTTTTCACTGTAAAACCGAGTTGGAGCTAGTACCTCCCCATATATATGTATGGAACGGAGTTTGCAACTGAAAAGAATCTTTGTGTTCCCAACAAGCTAGGTGAAGGACGGTTTTCACACACACTTATCTCTCAGAACAGAGCAAGAGGAGAGACGTTCGTTCATCTAGCACCAAGGGAACGGGTTGCAGGAGACACTTTTTCTCTGCTTTCTCAGTCTGTTTCCTAGTGCCGGTTTGAAGTTCCTGCAGTTTTCACTGTCAAACAGAGTTGGAGCTAGTACCTCCCCCTATATATGTATGGAATGGTGTTTGCAACTGAAAAGAAACTTTGTGTTCCCAACAAGCTAGGTGAAGTACGGCGTTCACACACACATATCTCTCAGAACTGAGCAGGTGGAGAGACGTTCGTTCATCTAGCACCAAGGGAACGGGTTGCAGGAGACACTTTTTCTCTGCTTTCTCAGTCTGTTTCCTAGTGCCGGTTTGAAGTTCGTGCAGTTTTCAATGTAAAACGAGTTGGAGCTAGTACCTCCCCATATATATATATGGAATGGAGTTTGCAACTGAAAAGAAACTTTGTGTTCCCAACAAGCTAGGTGAAGGACGGCTTTCACACACATTTATCTCTCAGAACTGAGCAAGTGGAGAGACGTTCGTTCATCTAGCAACAAGGGAACGGGTTGCAGGAGACACTTTTTCTCTGCTTCCTCAGTCTGTTTCCTAGTGCCGGTTTGAAGTTCCTGCAGTTTTCACTGTAAAACCGATTTGGAGCTTGTACCTCCCCATATATATGTATGGAATGGAGTTCGCAACTGAAAAGAAACTTTGTGTTCCCAACCAGCTAGGTGAAGGACGGCTTTCACACACACTTATCTCTCAGAACTGAGCAAGTTGAGAGACGTTCGTTCATCTAGCAACAAGGGAACGGGTTGCAGGAGACACATTTTCTCTGCTTTCTCAGTCTGTTTCCTAGTGCCGGTTTGAAGTTCCTGCAGTTTTCACTGTCAAACAGTGTTGGAGCTAGTACCTACCCCTATATATGTATGGATTGAAGTTTGCAACTGAAAAGAAACTTTGTGTTCCCAACAAGCAAGGTGAAGGACGGCTTTCACACACACTTATCTCTCAGAACTGAGCAAGTGGAGAGACGTTCGTTCATCTAGCACCAAGGGAAAGGCGTTGCAGGAAACACTTATACTCTGCTTTCTCAGTCTGTTTCCTAGTGCCGGTTTGAAGTTCCTGCTGTTTTCACTGTCAACCCGAGTTGGAGCTAGTACCTCCCCATATATAAGTATGGAATGGAGTTTGCAACTGAAAAGAAACTTTGTGTTCCCAACAAGCTAGGTTAAGGACGGCTTTCACACACACTTATCTCTCAGAACTGAGCAAGAGGAGAGACGTTCGTTCATCTAGCACCAAGGGAACGGGTTGCAGGAGACACTTTTTCTCTGCTTCCTCAGTCTGTTTCCTAGTGCCGGTTTGAAGTTCCTGCAGTTTTCACTGTAAAACCGAGTTGGAGCTTCTACCTCCCCATATATATGTATGGAATGGAGTTTGCAACTGAAAAGAAACTTTGTGTTCCCAACAAGCTAGGTGAAGGACGGCTTTCACACACACTTATCTCTCAGAACTGAGCAAGTGGAGAGACGTTCGTTCATCTAGCAACAAGGGAACGGGTTGCAGGAGACACTTTTTCTCTGCTTCCTCAGTCTGTTTCCTAGTGCCGGTTTGAAGTTCCTGCAGTTTTCACTGTAAAACCGAGTTGGAGCTAGTACCTCCCCAAATATATGTATGGAACGGAGTTTGCAACTGAAAAGAAACTCTGTGTTCCCAACAAGCTAGGTGAAGGACGGCTTTCACACACACTTATCTCTCAGAACAGAGCAAGTGGAGAGACGTTCGTTCATCGAGCACCAAGGGAACGGGTTGCAGGAGACACTTTTTCTCTGCTTTCTCAGTCTGTTTCCTAGTGCCGGTTTGAATTCCTGCAGTTTTCACTGTCAAACAGAGTTGGAGCTAGTACCTCCCCCTATATATGTATGGAATGGAGTTTGCAACTGAAAAGAAACTTTGTGTTCCCAACAAGCTAGGTGAAGTACGGCATTCACACACACTTATCTCTCAGAACTGAGCAAGTGGAGAGACGTTCGTTCATCTAGCACCAAGGGAACGGGTTGCAGGAGACATTTTTTCTCTGCTTTCTCAGTCTGTTTCCTAGTGCCGGTTTGAAGTACCTGCAGTTTTCACTGTCAAACAGAGTTAGAGCTAGTACCTTCCCATATATATGTATGGAATGGAGTTTGCAACTGAAAAGAAACTTTGTGTTCCCAAGAAGCTAGGTGAAAGACGGCTTTCACACACACTTATCTCTCAGAACTGAGCATGTGGAGAGACGTTCGTTCATCTAGCAACAAGGGAACGGGTTGCAGGAGACACATTTTCTCTGCTTTCTCAGTCTGTTTCCTAGTGCCGGTTTGAAGTTCCTGCAGTTTTCACTGTCAAACAGTGTTGGAGCTAGTACCTACCCCTATATATGTATGGATTGAAGTTTGCAACTGAAAAGAAACTTTGTGTTCCCAACAAGCAAGGTGAAGGACGGCTTTCACACACACTTATCTCTCAGAAATGAGCAAGTGGAGAGACGTTCGTTCATCTAGCACCAAGGGAAAGGGGTTGCAGGAAACACTTATACTCTGCTTTCTCAGTCTGTTTCCTAGTGCCGGTTTGAAGTTCCTGCTGTTTTCACTGTCAACCCGAGTTGGAGCTAGTACCTCCCCATATATAAGTATGGAATGGAGTTTGCAACTGAAAAGAAACTTTGTGTTCCCAACAAGCTAGGTTAAGGACGGCTTTCACACACACTTATCTCTCAGAACTGAGCAAGAGGAGAGACGTTCGTTCATCTAGCACCAAGGGAACGGGTTGCAGGAGACACTTTTTCTCTGCTTTCTCAGTCTGTTTCCTAGTGCCGGTTTGAAGTTCCTGCAGTTTTCACTGTAAAACCGAGTTGGAGCTTCTACCTCCCCATATATATGTATGGAATGGAGTTTGCAACTGAAAAGAAACTTTGTGTTCCCAACAAGCTAGGTGAAGGACGGCTTTCACACACACTTATCTCTCAGAACTGAGCAAGTGGAGAGACGTTCGTTCATCTAGCAACAAGGGAACGGGTTGCAGGAGACACTTTTTCTCTGCTTCCTCAGTCTGTTTCCTAGTGCCGGTTTGAAGTTCCTGCAGTTTTCACTGTAAAACCGAGTTGGAGCTAGTACCTCCCCAAATATATGTATGGAACGGAGTTTGCAACTGAAAAGAAACTCTGTGTTCCCAACAAGCTAGGTGAAGGACGGCTTTCACACACACTTATCTCTCAGAACAGAGCAAGTGGAGAGACGTTCGTTCATCGAGCACCAAGGGAACGGGTTGCAGGAGACACTTTTTCTCTGCTTTCTCAGTCTGTTTCCTAGTGCCGGTTTGAATTCCTGCAGTTTTCACTGTCAAACAGAGTTGGAGCTAGTACCTCCCCCTATATATGTATGGAATGGAGTTTGCAACTGAAAAGAAACTTTGTGTTCCCAACAAGCTAGGTGAAGTACGGCATTCACACACACTTATCTCTCAGAACTGAGCAAGTGGAGAGACGTTCGTTCATCTAGCACCAAGGGAACGGGTTGCAGGAGACATTTTTTCCCTGCTTTCTCAGTCTGTTTCCTAGTGCAGGTTTGAAGTACCTGCAGTTTTCACTGTCAAACAGAGTTAGAGCTAGTACCTTCCCATATATATGTATGGAATGGAGTTTGCAACTGAAAAGAAACTTTGTGTTCCCAAGAAGCTAGGTGAAAGACGGCTTTCACACACACTTATCTCTCAGAACTGAGCATGTGGAGAGACGTTCGTTCATCTAGCACCAAGGGAACGGGTTGCAGGAGACACTTATTCTCTGTTTCTCAGTCTGTTTCCTAGTGCCGGTTAGAAGTTCCTAAAGTTTTCACTGTAAAACACATTTGGAGCTAGTACCTACCCATATATATGTATGGAATGGCGTTTGCAACTGAAAAGAAACTTTGTGTTCCCAACAAGCTAGGTGAAGGACGGCTTTCAAACACACTTACCTCTCAGAACTGAGCAAGTGGAGAGACGTTCGTTCATCTAGCACCAAGGGAACGGGTTGCAGGAGACACTTTTTCTCTGCTTTCTCAGTCTGTTTCCTAGTGCCGGTTTGAAGTTCCTGCAGTTTTCACTGTCAAACCGAGTTGGAGCTTGTACCTCCCCATATATATGTATGGAATGGAGTTTGCAACTGAAAAGAAACTTTGTGTTCCCAACAAGCAAGTTGAAGGACGGCTTTCACACACACTTACCTCTCAGAACTGAGCAAGTGAAGAGACGTTCGTTCATCTAGCACCAAGGGAACGGGTTGCAGGAGACACTTTTTCTCTGCTTCCTCAGTCTGTTTCCTAGTGCCGGTTTGAAGTTCCTGCAGTTTTCACTGTAAAACCGAGTTGGAGCTTGTACCTCCCCATATATATGTATGGAATGGAGTTTGCAACTGAAAAGAAACTTTGTGTTCCCAACAAGCTAGGTGAAGGACGGCTTTCACTCACACTTATCTCTCAGAACTGAGCAAGTGGAGAGACGTTCGTTCATCTAGCACCAAGGGAACGGGTTGCAGGAGACAATTTTTCTCTGCTTTCTCAGTCTGTTTCCTAGTGCCGGTTTGAAGTTCCTGCAGTTTTCACTGTAAAACCGAGTTGGAGCTTCTACCTCCCCATATATATGTATGGAATGGAGTTTGCAACTGAAAAGAAACTTTGTGTTCCCAACAAGCTAGGTGAAGAACGGCTTTCACACACTATTATCTCTCAGAACAGAGCAAGTGGAGAGACGTTCGTTCATCTAGCGCCAAGGGAACGGGTTGCAGGAGACACATTTTCTCTGCTTTCTCAGTCTGTTTCCTAGTGCCGGTTTGAAGTTCCTGCAGTTTTCACTGTCAAACAGAGTTGGAGCAAGTACCTACCCCTATATATGTATGGAATGGAGTTTGCAACTGAAAAGAAACTTTGTGTTCTCAACAAGCTAGGTGAAGGACGGAGTTCACACACACTTATCTCTCAGAACTGAGCAAGTGGAGTGACGTTCGTTCATCTAGCACCAAGGGAACGGGTTGCAGGAGACACTTTTTCTCTGCTTCCTCAGTCTGTTTCCTAGTGCCGGTTTGAAGTTCCTCCAGTTTTCACTTTCAAACCGATTTGGAGCTACTACCTCCCCATATATATGTGTGGAATGGAGTTTGCAACTGAAAAGAAACTTTGTGTTCCCAACAAGCTAGGTGAAGGACGGCTTTCACACACACTTATCTCTCACAACTGAGCAAGTGGAGAGTCGTTCGTTCATCTAGCACAAAGGGAACGGGTTGCAGGAGACACTTTTTCTCTGCTTTCTCAGTCTGTTTCCTAGTGCCGGTTTGAAGTACCTGCAGATTTCACTGTAAAACCGAGTTTGAGCTAGTACCTCCCCATATATATGTATGGAATGGAGTTTGCAACTGAAAAGAAACTTTGTGTTCCCAACAAGCTAGGTGAAGGACGGCTTTCACACACACTTATCTCTCAGAACTGAGCAAGTGGAGAGACGTTCGTTCATCTAGCACCAAGGGAACGGGTTGAAGGAGACAGTTTTTCTCTGCTTTCTCAGTCTGTTTCCTAGTGCCGGTTTGAAGTTCCTGCAGTTTTCACTGTAAAACAGAGTTGGAGCTTCTACCTCCCCATATATATGTATGGAATGGAGTTTGCAACTGAAAAGAAACTTTGTGTTCACAACAAGCTAGGTGAAGTACGGCTTTCACACACACTTATCTCTCAGAACAGAGCAAGTGGAGACACGTTCGTTCATCTAGCACCAAGGGAACGGGTTGCAGGAGACACTTTTTCTCTGCTTTCTCAGTCTGTTTCCTAGTGCCGGTTTGAAGTTCCTGCAGTTTTCACTGTCAAACCGAGTTGGAGCTAGTACCTCCCCATATATATGTATGGAATGGAGTTTGCAACTGAAAAGAAACTTTGTGTTCCCAACAAGCTAGGTGAAGGACGGCTTTCACACACACTTATCTCTCAGAACTGAGCAAGTGGAGAGACGTTCGTTCATCTAGCACCAAGGGAACGGGTTGCAGGAGACACTTTTTCTCTGCTTTCTCAGTCTGTTTCCTAGTGCCGGTTTGAAGTTCGTGCAGTTTTCAATGTAAAACCGAGTTGGAGCTAGTACCTCCCCATATATATGTATGGAATGGAGTTTGCAACTGAAAAGAAACTTTGTGTTCCCAACAAGTTATGTGAAGAACGGCTTTCACACACACTTATCTCTCAGAACTGAGCAAGTGGAGAGACGTTCGTTCATCTAGCACCAAGGGAACGGGTTGCAGGAGACACTTTTTCTCTGCTTCCTCAGTCTGTTTCCTAGTGCCGGTTTGAAGTTCCTGCAGTTTTCACTGTAAAACCGATTTGGAGCTTGTACCTCCCCATATATATGTATGGAATTGAGTTCGCAACTGAAAAGAATCTTTGTGTTCCCAACAAGCTAGGTGAAGGACGGCTTTCACACACACTTATCTCTCAGAACAGAGCAAGTGGAGAGACGTTCGTTCATCTAGCGCCAAGGGAACGGGTTGCAGGAGACACTTTTTCTCTGCATTCTCAGTCTGTTTCCTAGTGCCGGTTTGAAGTTCCTGCAGTTTTCACTGTCAAACAGAGTTGGAGCTAGTACCTACCCCTATATATATATGGAACGGAGTTTGCAACTGAAAAGAAACTTTGTGTTCCCAACAAGCTAGGTGAAGGACGGTTTTCACACACACTTATCTCTCAGAACAGAGCAAGAGGAGAGACGTTCGTTCATCTAGCACCAAGGGAACGGGTTGCAGGAGACACTTTTTCTCTGCTTTCTCAGTCTGTTTCCTAGTGCCGGTTTGAAGTTCCTGCAGTTTTCACTGTCAAACAGAGTTGGAGCTAGTACCTCCCCCTATATATGTATGGAATGGAGTTTGCAACTGAAAAGAAACTTTGTGTTCCCAACAAGCTAGGTGAAGTACGGCGTTCACACACACATATCTCTCAGAACTGAGCAGGTGGAGAGACGTTCGTTCATCTAGCACCAAGGGAACGGGTTGCAGGAGACACTTTTTCTCTGCTTTCTCAGTCTGTTTCCTAGTGCCGGTTTGAAGTTCGTGCAGTTTTCAATGTAAAACGAGTTGGAGCTAGTACCTCCCCATATATATATATGGAATGGATTTTGCAACTGAAAAGAAACTTTGTGTTCCCAACAAGCTAGGTGAAGGACGGCTTTCACACACACTTATCTCTCAGAACTGAGCAAGTGGAGAGACGTTCGTTCATCTAGCAACAAGGGAACGGGTTGCAGGAGACACTTTTTCTCTGCTTCCTCAGTCTGTTTCCTAGTGCCGGTTTGAAGTTCCTGCAGTTTTCACTGTAAAACCGAGTTGGAGCTAGTACCTCCCCAAATATATGTATGGAACGGAGTTTGCAACTGAAAAGAAACTCTGTGTTCCCAACAAGCTAGGTGAAGGACGGCTTTCACACACACTTATCTCTCAGAACAGAGCAAGTGGAGAGACGTTCGTTCATCGAGCACCAAGGGAACGGGTTGCAGGAGACACTTTTTCTCTGCTTTCTCAGTCTGTTTCCTAGTGCCGGTTTGAATTCCTGCAGTTTTCACTGTCAAACAGAGTTGGAGCTAGTACCTCCCCCTATATATGTATGGAATGGAGTTTGCAACTGAAAAGAAACTTTGTGTTCCCAACAAGCTAGGTGAAGTACGGCGTTCACACACACTTATCTCTCAGAACTGAGCAAGTGGAGAGACGTTCGTTCATCTAGCACCAAGGGAACGGGTTGCAGGAGACATTTTTTCTCTGCTTTCTCAGTCTGTTTCCTAGTGCCGGTTTGAAGTACCTGCAGGTTTCACTGTCAAACAGAGTTAGAGCTAGTACCTTCCCATATATATGTATGGAATGGAGTTTGCAACTGAAAAGAAACTTTGTGTTCCCAAGAAGCTAGGTGAAAGACGGCTTTCACACACACTTATCTCTCAGAACTGAGCATGTGGAGAGACGTTCGTTCATCTAGCACCAAGGGAACGGGTTGCAGGAGACACTTATTCTCTGTTTCTCAGTCTGTTTCCTAGTGCCGGTTAGAAGTTCCTAAAGTTTTCACTGTAAAACACATTTGGAGCTAGTACCTACCCATATATATGTATGGAATGGCGTTTGCAACTGAAAAGAAACTTTGTGTTCCCAACAAGCTAGGTGAAGGACGGCTTTCAAACACACTTACCTCTCAGAACTGAGCAAGTGGAGAGACGTTCGTTCATCTAGCACCAAGGGAACGGGTTGCAGGAGACACTTTTTCTCTGCTTTCTCAGTCTGTTTCCTAGTGCCGGTTTGAAGTTCCTGCAGTTTTCACTGTCAAACCGAGTTGGAGCTAGTACCTCCCCATATATATGTATGGAATGGAGTTTGCAACTGAAAAGAAACTTTGTGTTCCCAACAAGCTAAGTTAAGGACGGCTTTCACACACACTTATCTCTCAGAACTGAGCAAGAGGAGAGACGTTCGTTCATCTAGCACCAAGGGAACGGGTTGCAGGAGACACTTTTTCTCTGCTTTCTCAGTCTGTTTCCTAGTGCTGGTTTGAAGTTCCTGCAGTTTTCACTGTAAAACCGAGTTGGAGCTTCTACCTCCCCATATATATGTATGGAATGGAGTTTGCAACTGAAAAGAAACTTTGTGTTCCCAACAAGCTAGGTGAAGGACGGCTTTCACACACACTTATCTCTCAGAACTGAGCAAGTGGAGAGACGTTCGTTCATCTAGCAACAAGGGAACGGGTTGCAGGAGACACTTTTTCTCTGCTTCCTCAGTCTGTTTCCTAGTGCCGGTTTGAAGTTCCTGCAGTTTTCACTGTAAAACCGAGTTGGAGCTAGTACCTCCCCAAATATATGTATGGAACGGAGTTTGCAACTGAAAAGAAACTCTGTGTTCCCAACAAGCTAGGTGAAGGACGGCTTTCACACACACTTATCTCTCAGAACAGAGCAAGTGGAGAGACGTTCGTTCATCGAGCACCAAGGGAACGGGTTGCAGGAGACACTTTTTCTCTGCTTTCTCAGTCTGTTTCCTAGTGCCGGTTTGAATTCCTGCAGTTTTCACTGTCAAACAGAGTTGGAGCTAGTACCTCCCCCTATATATGTATGGAATGGAGTTTGCAACTGAAAAGAAACTTTGTGTTCCCAACAAGCTAGGTGAAGTACGGCGTTCACACACACTTATCTCTCAGAACTGAGCAAGTGGAGAGACGTTCGTTCATCTAGCACCAAGGGAACGGGTTGCAGGAGACATTTTTTCTCTGCTTTCTCAGTCTGTTTCCTAGTGCCGGTTTGAAGTACCTGCAGGTTTCACTGTCAAACAGAGTTAGAGCTAGTACCTTCCCATATATATGTATGGAATGGAGTTTGCAACTGAAAAGAAACTTTGTGTTCCCAAGAAGCTAGGTGAAAGACGGCTTTCACACACACTTATCTCTCAGAACTGAGCATGTGGAGAGACGTTCGTTCATCTAGCACCAAGGGAACGGGTTGCAGGAGACACTTATTCTCTGTTTCTCAGTCTGTTTCCTAGTGCCGGTTAGAAGTTCCTAAAGTTTTCACTGTAAAACACATTTGGAGCTAGTACCTACCCATATATATGTATGGAATGGCGTTTGCAACTGAAAAGAAACTTTGTGTTCCCAACAAGCTAGGTGAAGGACGGCTTTCAAACACACTTACCTCTCAGAACTGAGCAAGTGGAGAGACGTTCGTTCATCTAGCACCAAGGGAACGGGTTGCAGGAGACACTTTTTCTCTGCTTTCTCAGTCTGTTTCCTAGTGCCGGTTTGAAGTTCCTGCAGTTTTCACTGTCAAACCGAGTTGGAGCTAGTACCTCCCCATATATATGTATGGAATGGAGTTTGCAACTGAAAAGAAACTTTGTGTTCCCAACAAGCAAGTTGAAGGACGGCTTTCACACACACTTACCTCTCAGAACTGAGCAAGTGAAGAGACGTTCGTTCATCTAGCACCAAGGGAACGGGTTGCAGGAGACACTTTTTCTCTGCTTCCTCAGTCTGTTTCCTAGTGCCGGTTTGAAGTTCCTGCAGTTTTCACTGTAAAACCGAGTTGGAGCTTGTACCTCCCCTTATATATGTATGGAATGGAGTTTGCAACTGAAAAGAAACTTTGTGTTCCCAACAAGCTAGGTGAAGGACGGCTTTCACTCACACTTATCTCTCAGAACTGAGCAAGTGGAGAGACGTTCGTTCATCTAGCACCAAGGGAACGGGTTGCAGGAGACAATTTTTCTCTGCTTTCTCAGTCTGTTTCCTAGTGCCGGTTTGAAGTTCCTGCAGTTTTCACTGTAAAACCGAGTTGGAGCTTCTACCTCCCCATATATATGTATGGATTGGAGTTTGCAACTGAAAAGAAACTTTGTGTTCCCAACAAGCTAGGTGAAGAACGGCTTTCACACACTATTATCTCTCAGAACAGAGCAAGTGGAGAGACGTTCGTTCATCTAGCGCCAAGGGAACGGGTTGCAGGAGACACATTTTCTCTGCTTTCTCAGTCTGTTTCCTAGTGCCGGTTTGAAGTTCCTGCAGTTTTCACTGTCAAACAGAGTTGGAGCAAGTACCTACCCCTATATATGTATGGAATGGAGTTTGCAACTGAAAAGAAACTTTGTGTTCTCAACAAGCTAGGTGAAGGACGGAGTTCACACACACTTATCTCTCAGAACTGAGCAAGTGGAGAGACGTTCGTTCATCTAGCACCAAGGGAACGGGTTGCAGGAGACACTTTTTCTCTGCTTCCTCAGTCTGTTTCCTAGTGCCGGTTTGAAGTTCCTCCAGTTTTCACTTTCAAACCGATTTGGAGCTACTACCTCCCCATATATATGTATGGAATGGAGTTTGCAACTGAAAAGAAACTTTGTGTTCCCAACAAGCTAGGTGAAGGACGGCTTTCACACACACTTATCTCTCAGAACTGAGCAAGTGGAGAGTCGTTCGTTCATCTAGCACAAAGGGAACGGGTTGCAGGAGACACTTTTTCTCTGCTTTCTCAGTCTGTTTCCTAGTGCCGGTTTGAAGTACCTGCAGATTTCACTGTAAAACCGAGTTTGAGCTAGTACCTCCCCATATATATGTATGGAATGGAGTTTGCAACTGAAAAGTAACTTTGTGTTCCCAACAAGCTAGGTGAAGGACGGCTTTCACACACACTTATCTCTCAGAACTGAGCAAGTGGAGAGACGTTCGTTCATCTAGCACCAAGGGAACGGGTTGAAGGAGACAGTTTTTCTCTGCTTTCTCAGTCTGTTTCCTAGTGCCGGTTTGAAGTTCCTGCAGTTTTCACTGTAAAACCGAGTTGGAGCTTCTACCTCCCCATATATATGTATGGAATGGAGTTTGCAACTGAAAAGAAACTTTGTGTTCACAACAAGCTAGGTGAAGTACGGCTTTCACACACACTTATCTCTCAGAACAGAGCAAGTGGAGACACGTTCGTTCATCTAGCACCAAGGGAACGGGTTGCAGGAGACACTTTTTCTCTGCTTTCTCAGTCTGTTTCCTAGTGCCGGTTTGAAGTTCCTGCAGTTTTCACTGTCAAACCGAGTTGGAGCTAGTACCTCCCCATATATATGTATGGAATGGAGTTTGCAACTGAAAAGAAACTTTGTGTTCCCAACAAGCTAGGTGAAGGACGGCTTTCACACACACTTATCTCTCAGAACTGAGCAAGTGGAGAGACGTTCGTTCATCTAGCACCAAGGGAACGGGTTGCAGGAGACACTTTTTCTCTGCTTTCTCAGTCTGTTTCCTAGTGCCGGTTTGAAGTTCGTGCAGTTTTCAATGTAAAACCGAGTTGGAGCTAGTACCTCCCCATATATATGTATGGAATGGAGTTTGCAACTGAAAAGAAACTTTGTGTTCCCAACAAGTTATGTGAAGAACGGCTTTCACACACACTTATCTCTCAGAACTGAGCAAGTGGAGAGACGTTCGTTCATCTAGCACCAAGGGAACGGGTTGCAGGAGACACTTTTTCTCTGCTTCCTCAGTCTGTTTCCTAGTGCCGGTTTGAAGTTCCTGCAGTTTTCACTGTAAAACCGATTTGGAGCTTGTACCTCCCCATATATATGTATGGAATTGAGTTCGCAACTGAAAAGAATCTTTGTGTTCCCAACAAGCTAGGTGAAGGACGGCTTTCACACACACTTATCTCTCAGAACTGAGCAAGTGGAGAGACGTTCGTTCATCTAGCACCAAGGGAACGGGTTGCAGGAGACACTTTTTCTCTGCTTTCTCAGTCTGTTTCCTAGTGCCGGTTTGAAGTTCCTGCAGTTTTCACTGTAAAACCGAGTTGGAGCTTCTACCTCCCCATATATATGTATGGATTGGAGTTTGCAACTGAAAAGAAACTTTGTGTTCCCAACAAGCTAGGTGAAGAACGGCTTTCACACACAATTATCTCTCAGAACAGAGCAAGTGGAGAGACGTTCGTTCATCTAGCGCCAAGGGAACGGGTTGCAGGAGACACTTTTTCTCTGCATTCTCAGTCTGTTTCCTAGTGCCGGTTTGAAGTTCCTGCAGTTTTCACTGTCAAACAGAGTTGGAGCTAGTACCTACCCCTATATATGTATGGAATGGAGTTTGCAACTGAAAAGAAACTTTGTGTTCTCAACAAGCTAGGTGAAGGACGGCGTTCACACACACTTATCTCTCAGAACTGAGCAAGTGGAGAGACACTCGTTCATCTAGCACCAAGGGAACGGGTTGCAGGAGACACTTTTTCTCTGCTTCCTCAGTCTGTTTCCTAGTGCCGTTTTGAATTTCCTGCAGTTTTCACTTTCAAACCGATTTGGAGCTACTACCTCCCCATATATATGTATGGAATGGAGTTTGCAACTGAAAAGAAACTTTGTGTTCCCAACAAGCTAGTTGAAGGACGGCTTTCACACACACTTATCTCTCAGAACAGAGCAAGTGGAGACACGTTCGTTCATCTAGCACCAAGGGAACGGGTTGCAGGAGACACTTTTTCTCTGCTTTCTCAGTCTGTTTCCTAGTGCCGGTTTGAAGTTCCTGCTGTTTTCACTGTCAAACAGCGTTGGAGCTAGTACCTACCCCTATATATGTATGGAATGGAGTTTGCAACTGAAAAGAACTTTGTGTTCCCAACAAGCTAGGTGAAGGACGGCGTTCACACACACATATCTCTCAGAACTGAGCAAGTGGAGAGACGTTCGTTCATCTAGCACCAAGGGAACGGGTTGCAGGAGACAGTTTTTCTCTGCTTTCTCAGTCTGTTTCCTAGTGCCGGTTTGAAGTTCCTGCAGTTTTCACTGTCAAACCGAGTTGGAGCTAGTACCTCCCCATATATATGTATGGAATGGAGTTTGCAACTGAAAAGAAACTTTGTGTTCCCAACAAGCTAGGTGAAGGACGGCTTTCACACACACTTATCTCTCAGAACTGAGCAAGTGGAGAGACGTTCGTTCATCTAGCACCAAGGGAACGGGTTGCAGGAGACACTTTTTCTCTGCTTTCTCAGTCTGTTTCCTAGTGCCGGTTTGAAGTTCGTGCAGTTTTCAATGTAAACCCGAGTTGGAGCTAGTACCTCCCCATATATATGTATGGAATGGAGTTTGCAACTGAAAAGAAACTTTGTGTTCCCAACAAGTTATGTGAAGAACGGCTTTAACACACACTTATCTCTCAGAACTGAGCAAGTGGAGAGACGTTCGTTCATCTAGCACCAAGGGAACGGGTTGCAGGAGACACTTTTTCTCTGCTTCCTCAGTCTGTTTCCTAGTGCCGGTTTGAAGTTCCTGCAGTTTTCACTGTAAAACCGATTTGGAGCTTGTACCTCCCCATATATATGTATGGAATTGAGTTCGCAACTGAAAAGAATCTTTGTGTTCCCAACAAGCTAGGTGAAGGACGGCTTTCACACACACTTATCTCTCAGAACTGGGCAAGTGGAGAGACACTCGTTCATCTAGCACCAAGGGAACGGGTTGCAGGAGACACTTTTTCTCTGCTTCCTCAGTCTGTTTCCTAGTGCCGGTTTGAATTTCCTGCAGTTTTCACTTTCAAACCGATTTGGAGCTACTACCTCCCCATATATATTTATGGAATGGAGTTTGCAACTGAAAAGAAACTTTGTGTTCCCAACAAGCTAGGTGAAGGACGGCTTTCACACACACTTATCTCTCAGAACTGAGCAAGTGGAGAGTCGTTCGTTCATCTAGCACAAAGGGAACGGTTTGCAGGAGACACTTTTTCTCTGCTTTCTCAGTCTGTTTCCTAGTGCCGGTTTGAAGTACCTGCAGATTTCACTGTAAAACCGAGTTTGAGCTAGTACCTCCCCATATATATGTATGGAATGGAGTTTGCAACTGAAAAGTAACTTTGTGTTCCCAACAAGCTATGTGAAGGACGGCTTTCACACACACTTATCTCTCAGAACTGAGCAAGTGGAGAGACGTTCGTTCATCTAGCACCAAGGGAACGGGTTGAAGGAGACAGTTTTTCTCTGCTTTCTCAGTCTGTTTCCTAGTGCCGGTTTGAAGTACCTGCAGATTTCACTGTAAAACCGAGTTTGAGCTAGTACCTCCCCATATATATGTATGGAATGGAGTTTGCAACTGAAAAGTAACTTTGTGTTCCCAACAAGCTATGTGAAGGACGGCTTTCACACACACTTATCTCTCAGAACTGAGCAAGTGGAGAGACGTTCGTTCATCTAGCACCAAGGGAACGGGTTGAAGGAGACAGTTTTTCTCTGCTTTCTCAGTCTGTTTCCTAGTGCCGGTTTGAAGTTCCTGCAGTTTTCACTGTAAAACCGAGTTGGAGCTTCTACCTCCCCATATATATGTATGGAATGGAGTTTGCAACTGAAAAGAAACTTTGTGTTCCCAACAAGCTAGTTGAAGGACGGCTTTCACACACACTTATCTCTCAGAACAGAGCAAGTGGAGACACGTTCGTTCATCTAGCACCAAGGGAACGGGTTGCAGGAGACACTTTTTCTCTGCTTTCTCAGTCTGTTTCCTAGTGCCGGTTTGAAGTTCCTGCAGTTTTCACTGTCAAACCGAGTTGGAGCTAGTACGTCCCCATATATATGTATGGAATGGAGTTTGCAACTGAAAAGAAACTTTGTGTTCCCAACAAGCTAGGTGAAGGACGGCTTTCACACACACTTATCTCTCAGAACTGAGCAAGTGGAGAGACGTCCGTTCATCTAGCACCAAGGGAACGGGTTGCAGGAGACACTTTTTCACTGCTTTCTCAGTCTGTTTCCTAGTGCCGGTTTGAAGTTCGTGCAGTTTTCAATGTAAACCCGAGTTGGAGCTAGTACCTCCCCATATATATGTATGGAATGGAGTTTGCAACTGAAAAGAAACTTTGTGTTCCCAACAAGTTATGTGAAGAACGGCTTTAACACACACTTATCTCTCAGAACTGAGCAAGTGGAGAGACGTTCGTTCATCTAGCACCAAGGGAACGGGTTGCAGGAGACACTTTTTCTCTGCTTCCTCAGTCTGTTTCCTAGTGCCGGTTTGAAGTTCCTGCAGTTTTCACTGTAAAACCGATTTGGAGCTTGTACCTCCCCATATATATGTATGGAATTGAGTTCGCAACTGAAAAGAATCTTTGTGTTCCCAACAAGCTAGGTGAAGGACGGCTTTCACACACACTTATCTCTCAGAACTGAGCAAGTGGAGAGACGTTCGTTCATCTAGCACCAAGGGAACGGGTTGCAGGAGACACTTTTTCTCTGCTTTCTCAGTCTGTTTCCTAGTGCCGGTTTGAAGTTCCTGCAGTTTTCACTGTCAAACAGTGTTGGAGCCAATACCTCCCCCTATATATGTATGGAATGGAGTTTGCAACTGAAAAGAAACTTTGTGTTCCCAACAAGCTAGGTGAAGGACGGCTTTCACACACACTTATCTCTCAGAACTGAGCAAGTGGAGAGACGTTCGTTCATCTAGCACCAAGGGAACGGGTTGCAGGAAACACTTTTTCTCTGCTTTCTCAGTCTGTTTCCTAGTGCCGGTTTGAAGTTCCTGCAGTTTTCACTGTCAACCCGATTTGGAGCTAGTACCTCCCCATATATATGTATGGAATGGAGTTTGCAACTGAAAAGAAACTTTGTGTTCCCAACAAGCTAGGTGAAGGACGGCTTTCACACACACTTATCTCTCAGAACTGAGCAAGTGGAGAGACGTTCGTTCATCTAGCACCAAGGGAACGGGTTGCAGGAGACACTTTTTCTCTGCTTTCTCAGTCTGTTTCCTAGTGCCGGTTTGAAGTTCCTGCAATTTTCACTGTAAAACCGAGTTGGAGCTTCTACCTTCCCATATATATGTATGGAATTTAGTTTTCAACTGAAAAGAAACTTTGTGTTCAGAAACAAGCTAGGTGAAGGACGGCTTTCACTCACACTTATCTCTCAGAACAGAGCAAGTGGAGAGACGTTCGTTCATCTAGCACCAAGGGAACGGGTTGCAGGAGACACATTTTCTCTGCTTTCTCAGTCTGTTTCCTAGTGCCGGTTTGAAGTTCCTGCAGTTTTCACTGTCAAACCGAGTTGGAGCTAGTACCTCCCCCTATATATGTATGGAATGGAGTTTGCAACTGAAAAGAAACTTTGTGTTCCCAACAAGCTAGGTGAAGGACGGCTTTCACACACACTTATCTCTCAGAACTGAGCAAGTGGAGAGACGTTCGTTCATCTAGCACCAAGGGAACGGGTTGCAGGAGACACTTTTTCTCTGTTTTCTCAGTCTGTTTCCTAGTGCCTGTTTGAAGTTCCTGCAGTTTTCAATGTAAACCCGAGTTGGAGCTAGTACCTCCCCATATATATGTATGGAATGGAGTTTGCAACTGAAAAGAAACTTTGTGTTCCCAACAAGCTAGGTGAAGGACGGCTTTCACACACACTTATCTCTCAGAACTGAGCAAGTGGAGAGACGTTCGTTCATCTAGCACCAAGGGAACGGGTTGCAGGAGACACTTTTTCTCTGTTTTCTCAGTCTGTTTCCTAGTGCCTGTTTGAAGTTCCTGCAGTTTTCAATGTAAACCCGAGTTGGAGCTAGTACCTCCCCATATATATGTATGGAATGGAGTTTGCAACTGAAAAGAAACTTTGTGTTCCCAACAAGCTAGGTGAAGGACGGCTTTCACACACACTTATCTCTCAGAACTGAGCAAGTGGAGAGACGTTCGTTCATCTAGCACCAAGGGAACGGGTTGCAGGTGACACTTTTCCTCTGATTTCTCAGTCTGTTTCCTAGTGCCGGTTTGAAGTTCCTGCAGTTTTCAATGTAAACCCGAGTTGGAGCTAGTACCTCCCCATATATATGTATGGAATGGAGTTTGCAACTGAAAAGAAACTTTGTGTTCCCAACAAGCTAGGTGAAGGACGGCTTTCACACACACTTATCTCTCAGAACTGAGCAAGTGGAGAGACGTTCGTTCATCTAGCACCAAGGGAACGGGTTGCAGGTGACACTTTTCCTCTGATTTCTCAGTCTGTTTCCTAGTGCCGGTTTGAAGTTCCTGCAGTTTTCACTGTAAAACCGAGTTGGAGCTTGTACCTCCCCATATATATGTATGGAATGGAGTTTGCAACTGAAAAGAAACTTTGTGTTCCCAACAAGCTAGGTGAAGGACGGCTTTCACTCACACTTATCTCTCAGAACTGAGCAAGTGGAGAGACGTTCGTTCATCTAGCACCAGGGGAACGGGTTGCAGGAGACACTTTTTCTCTGCTTTCTCAGTCTGTTTCCTAGTGCCGGTTTGAAGTTCCTGCAGTTTTCACTGTCAAACAGAGGTGGAGCTAGTACCTACCCCTATATATGTATGGAATGGAGTTTGCAACTGAAAAGAAACTTTGTGTTCCCAACAAGCTAGGTGAAGGACGGCGTTCACTCACACTTATCTCTCAGAACTGAGCAAGTGGAGAGACGTTCGTTCATCTAGCACCAAGGGAACGGGTTGCAGGAGACACTTTTTCTCTGCTTTCTCAGTCTGTTTCCTAGTGCCGGTTTGAAGTTCCTGCAGTTTTCACTGTAAAACCGAGTTGGAGCTAGTACCTCCCCATATATATGTATGGAATGGAGTTTGCAAATGAAAAGAAACTTTGTGTTCCCAACAAGCTAGGTGAAGGACGGCTTTCACACACACTTATCTCTCAGAACTGAGCAAGTGGAGAGACGTTCGTTCATCTAGCACCAAGGGAACGGGTTGCAGGAGACACTTTTTCTCTGCTTTCTCAGTCTGTTTCCTAGTGCCGGTTTGAAGTTCGTGCAGTTTTCAATGAAAACCCGAGTTGGAGCTAGTACCTCCCCATATATATGTATGGAATGGAGTTTGCAACTGAAAAGAAACTTTGTGTTCCCAACAAGCTAGGTGAAGGACGGCTTTCACACACACTTATCTCTCAGAACTGAGCAAGTGGAGAGACGTTCGTTCATCTAGCACCAAGGGAACGGGTTGCAGGAGACACTTTTTCTCTGCTTCCTCAGTCTGTTTCCTAGGGCCGGTTTGAAGTTCCTGCAGTTTTCACTGTAAAACCGATTTGGAGCTTGTACCTCCCTATATATATGTATGGAATGGAGTTCGCAACTGAAAAGAAACTTTGTGTTCCCAACAAGCTAGGTGAAGGACGGCTTTCACACACTTATCTCTCAGAACTGAGCAAGTGGAGAGACGTTCGTTCATCTAGCAACAAGGGAACGGGTTGCAGGAGACACTTTTTCTCTGCTTTCTCAGTCTGTTTCCTAGTGCCGGTTTGAAGTTCCTGCAGTTTTCACTGTCAAACAGTGTTGGAGCTAGTACCTCCCCCTATATATGTATGGAATGAAGTTTGCAACTGAAAAGTAACTTTGTGTTCCCAACAAGCTAGGTGAAGGACGGCTTTCACACACACTTATCTCTCAGAACTGAGCAAGTGGAGAGACGTTCGTTCATCTAGCACCAAGGGAAAGGGGTTACAGAAAACACTTTTTCTCTGCTATCTCAGTCTGTTTCCTAGTGCCGGTTTGAAGTTCCTGCAGTTTTCACTGTCAACCCGAGTTGGAGCTAGTACCTCCCCATATATATGTATGGATTGGAGTTGGCAACTGAAAAGAAACTTTGTGTTCCCAACAAGCAAGGTGAAGGACGGCTTTCACACACACTTATCTCTCAGAACTGAGCAAGTGGAGAGACGTTCGTTCATCTAGCACCAAGGGAACGGTTTGCAGGAGACACATTTTCTCTGCTTTCTCAGTCTGTTTCCTAGTGCCGGTTTGAAGTTCCTGCAGTTTTCACTGTAAAACCGAGTTGGAGCTTCTACCTCCACATATATATGTATGGAATGGACTTTGCAACTGAAAAGAAACTTTGTGTTCCCAACAAGCTAGGTGAAGGACGGCTTTCACACACACTTATCTCTCAGAACTGAGCAAGTGGAGAGACGTTCGTTCATCTAGCACCAAGGGAACGGGTTGCAGGAAACACTTTTTCTCTGCTTTCTCAGTCTGTTCCTAGTGCCGGTTTGAAGTTCCTGCAGTTTTCACTGTCAACCCGAGTTGGAGCTAGTACCTCCCCATATATATGTATGGAATGGAGTTTGCAACTGAAAAAAACTTTGTGTTCCCAAAAAGCTAGGTGAAGGACGGCTTTCACACACACTTATCTCTCAGAACTGAGCAAGGGGAGAGACGTTCGTTCATCTAGCACCAAGGGAACGGGTTGCAGGAGACACTTTTTTTCTGCTTTCTCAGTCTGTTTCCTAGTGCCGGATTGAAGTTCCTGCAGTTTTCACTGTAAAACCGAGTTGGAGCTTCTACCTTCCCATATATATGTATGGAATGGGGTTTGAAACTGAAAAGAAACTTTGTGTTCAGAAACAAGCTAGGTGAAGGACGGCTTTCACTCACACATATCTCTCAGAACAGAGCAAGTGGAGAGACGTTCGTTCATCTAGCACCAAGGGAACGGGTTGCAGGAGACACAATTTCTCTGCTTTCTCAGTCTGTTTCCTAGTGCCGGTTTGAAGTTCCTGCAGTTTTCACTGTCAAACCGAGTTGGAGCTAGTACCTCCCCCTATATTTGTATGGAATGGAGTTTGCAACTGAAAAGAAACTTTGTGTTCCCAACAAGCTAGGTGAAGGACGGCTTTCACACACACTTAACTCTCAGAACTGAGCAAGTGGAGAGACGTTCGTTCATCTAGCACCAAGGGAACGGGTTGCAGGAGACACTTTTTCTCTGCTTCCTCAGTCTGTTTCCTAGTGCCGGTTTGAAGTTCCTGCAGTTTTCACTGTAAATCCGATTTGGAGCTTGTACCTCCCCATATATATGTATGGAATGGAGTTCGCAAATGAAAAGAAACTTTGTGTTCCCAACAAGCTAGGTGAAGGACGGCTTTCACACACACTTAACTCTCAGAACTGAGCAAGTGGTGAGACGTTCGTTCATCTAGCACCAAGGGAACGGGTTGCAGGAGACACTTTTTCTCTGCTTTCTCAGTCTGTTTCCTAGTGCCGGTTTGAAGTTCCTGCAGTTTTCACTGTCAAACAGTGTTGGAGCTAGTACCTCCCCCTATATATGTATGGAATGGAGTTTGCAACTGAAAAGAAACTTTGTGTTCCCAACAAGCTAGGTGAAGGACGGCTTTCACACACACTTATCTCTCAGAACTGAGCAAGTGGAGAGACGGTCGTTCATCTAGCACCAAGGGAACGGGTTGCAGGAAACACTTTTTCTCTGCTTTCTCAGTCTGTTTCCGAGTGCCGGTTTGATGTTCCTGCAGTTTTCACTGTCAACCCGAGTTGGAGCTAGTACCTCCCCATATATATGTATGGAATGGAGTTTGCAACTGAAAAGAAACTTTGTGTTCCCAACAAGCTAGGTGAAGGACGGCTTTCACACACACTTATCTCTCAGAACTGAGCAATTGGAGAGACGTTCGTTCATCTAGCACCAAGGGAACGGGTTGCAGGAGACACTTTTTCTCTGCTTTCTCAGTCTGTTTCGTAGTGCCGGTTTGAAGTTCCTGCAGTTTTCACTGTAAAACCGAGTTGGAGCTTGTACCTCCCCATATATATGTATGGAATGGAGTTTGCAACTGAAAAGAAACTTTGTGTTCCCAACAAGCTAGGTGAAGGACGGCTTTCACACACACTTATCTCTCAGAACAGAGCAAGTGGAGAGACGTTCGTTCATCTAGCACCAAGGGAACGGGTTGCAGGAGACACTTTTTCTCTGCTTTCTCAGTCTGTTTCCTAGTGCCGGTTTGAAGATCCTGCAGTTTTCACTGTCAAACCGAGTTGGAGCTAGTACCTCCCCCTATATATGTATGGAATGGAGTTTGCAACTGAAAAGAAACTTTGTGTTCCCAACAAGCTAAATGAAGTACGGCTTTCACACACAATTATCACTCAGAACTGAGCAAGTGGAGAGACGTTTGTTCATCTAGCACCAAGGGAACGGGTTGCAGGAGACACTTTTCCTCTGATTTCTCAGTCTGTTTCCTAGTGCCGGTTTGAAGTTCCTGCAGTTTTCACTGTAAAACCGAGTTGGAGCTTGTACCTCCCCATATATATGTATGGAATGGGGTTTGCAACTGAAAAGAAACTTTGTGTTCCCAACAAGCTAGATGAAGGACCTCTTTCACTCACATTTATCTCTCAGAACTGAACAAGTGGAGAGACGTTCGTTCATCTGGCACCAAGGGAACGGGTTGCAGGAGACACTTTTTCTCTGCTTTCTCAGTCTGTTTCCTATTGCCGGTTTTAAGTTCCTGCAGTTTTCACTGTAAAACCGAGTTGGAGCTTCTACCTCCCCCTATATATGTATGGAATGGAGTTTGCAACTGAAAAGAAACTTTGTGTTCCCAACAAGCTAGGTGAAGGACGACTTTCACACACAATTATCTCTCAGAACTGAGCAAGTGGAGAGACGTTCGTTCATTTAGCACCAAGGGAACGGGTTGCAGCAGACACTTTTTCTCTGCTTTCTCAGTCTGTTTCCTAGTGCCGGTTTGAAGTTCCTGCAGTTTTCACTGTCAAACCTAGTTGGAGATAGTACCTCCCCATATATATGTATGGATTGGAGTTTGCAACTGAAAAGAAACTTTGTGTTCCCAACAAGCTAGGTGAAGTACGGCTTTCAAACACACTTATCTCTCAGAACTGAGCAAGTGGAGAGACGTTCGTTCATCTAGCACCAAGGGAACGGGTTGCAGGAGAAACTTTTTCTCTGCTTTCTCAGTCTGTTTCCTAGTGCCGGTTTGAAGTTCCTGCAGTTTTCACTGTCAAACCGTGTTGGAGCTAGTATCTCCCCATATAAATGTATGGAATGGTGTTTGCAACTGAAAAGAAACTTTGTGTTCCCAACAAGCTAGGTGAAGGACGGCTTTCACACACACATATATCTCAGAACTGAGCAAGTGGAGAGACGTTCGTTCATCTAGCACCAAGGGAACGGGATGCAGGAGACACTTTTTCTCTGCTTTCTCAGTCTGTTTCCTAGTGCCGGTTTGAAGTTCCTGCAGTTTTCACTGTAAATCAGAGTTGGAGCCAGTACCTCCCCATATATATGTATGGAATGGATTTTGCAACTGAAAAGTTGCTTTGTGTTCCCAACAAGCTAGGAGAAGGACGACTTTCACACACAATTATCTCTCAGAACTGAGCAAGTGGAGAGACGTTTGTTCATCTAGCACCTTGGGAACGGGTTGCAGGAGACACATTTTCTCTGCTTTCTCAGTCTGTTTCCTAGTGCCGGTTTGAAGTTCCTGCAGTTTTCACTGTCAAACAGTGTTGGAGCTAGTACCTCCCCCTATATATGTATGGAATGGAGTTTGCAACTGAAAAGAAACTTTGTGTTCCCAACAAGCTAGGTGAAGGACGGCTTTCACACACACTTATCTCTCAGAACTGAGCAAGTGGAGAGACGGTCGTTCATCTAGCACCAAGGGAACGGGTTGCAGGAAACACTTTTTCTCTGCTTTCTCAGTCTTTTTCCGAGTGCCGGTTTGATGTTCCTGCAGTTTTCACTGTCAACCCGAGTTGGAGCTAGTACCTCCCCATATATATGTATGGAATGGAGTTTGCAACTGAAAAGAAACTTTGTGTTCCCAACAAGCTAGGTGAAGGACGGCTTTCACACACACTTATCTCTCAGAACTGAGCAATTGGAGAGACGTTCGTTCATCTAGCACCAAGGGAACGGGTTGCAGGAGACACTTTTTCTCTGCTTTCTCAGTCTGTTTCCTAGTGCCGGTTTGAAGTTCCTGCAGTTTTCACTGTAAAACCGAGTTGGAGCTTGTACCTCCCCATATATATGTATGGAATGGAGTTTGCAACTGAAAAGAAACTTTGTGTTCCCAACAAGCTAGGTGAAGGACGGCTTTCACACACACTTATCTCTCAGAACAGAGCAAGTGGAGAGACGTTCGTTCATCTAGCACCAAGGGAACGGGTTGCAGGAGACACTTTTTCTCTGCTTTCTCAGTCTGTTTCCTAGTGCCGGTTTGAAGATCCTGCAGTTTTCACTGTCAAACCGAGTTGGAGCTAGTACCTCCCCCTATATATGTATGGAATGGAGTTTGCAACTGAAAAGAAACTTTGTGTTCCCAACAAGCTAAATGAAGTACGGCTTTCACACACAATTATCACTCAGAACTGAGCAAGTGGAGAGACGTTTGTTCATCTAGCACAAGGGAACGGGTTGCAGGAGACACTTTTCCTCTGATTTCTCAGTCTGTTTCCTAGTGCCGGTTTGAAGTTCCTGCAGTTTTCACTGTAAAACCGAGTTGGAGCTTGTACCTCCCCATATATATGTATGGAATGGGGTTTGCAACTGAAAAGAAACTTTGTGTTCCCAACAAGCTAGGTGAAGGACCTCTTTCACTCACACTTATCTCTCAGAACTGAGCAAGTGGAGAGACGTTCGTTCATCTGGCACCAAGGGAACGGGTTGCAGGAGACACTTTTTCTCTGCTTTCTCAGTCTGTTTCCTATTGCCGGTTTTAAGTTCCTGCAGTTTTCACTGTAAAACCGAGTTGGAGCTTCTACCTCCCCATATATATGTATGGAATGGAGTTTGCAACTGAAAAGAAACTTTGTGTTCCCAACAAGCTAGGTGAAGGACGACTTTCACACACACATATCTCTCAGAACACAGCAAGTGGAGACACGTTCGTTCATCTAGCACCAAGGGAACGGGTTGCAGGAGACACTTTTTCTCTGCATTCTCAGTCTGTTTCCTAGTGCCGGTTTGAAGTTCCTGCAGTTTTCTCTGTCAAACCGAGTTGGAGCTAGTACCTCCCCATATATATGTATGGAATGGAGTTTGCAACTGAAAAGAAACTTTGTGTTCCCAACAAGCTAGGTGAAGGGCGGCTTTCACACACACTTATCTCTCAGAACTGAGCAAGTGGAGAGACGTTCGTTCATCTAGCACCAAGTGAACGGGTTGCAGGGGACACTTTTTCTCTGCTTTCTCAGTCTGTTTCCTAGTGCCGGTTTGAAGTTCCTGCAGTTTTCACTGTAAATCCGAGTTGGAGCCAGTACCTCCCCATATATATGTAAGGAATGGAGTTTGCAGCTGAAAAGAAACTTTGTGTTCCCTACAAGTTATGTGAAGGACGGCTTTCACACACAATTATCTCTCAGAACTGAGCAAGTGGAGAGACGTTCGTTCATTTAGCACCAAGGGAACGGGTTGCAGCAGACACTTTTTCTCTGCTTTCTCAGTCTGTTTCCTAGTGCCGGTTTGAAGTTCCTGCAGTTTTCACTGTCAAACCTAGTTGGAGATAGTACCTCCCCATATATATGTATGGATTGGAGTTTGCAACTGAAAAGAAACTTTGTGTTCCCAACAAGCTAGGTGAAGTACGGCTTTCAAACACACTTATCTCTCAGAACTGAGCAAGTGGAGAGACGTTCGTTCATCTAGCACCAAGGGAACGGGTTGCAGGAGACACTTTTTCTCTGCTTTCTCAGTCTGTTTCCTAGTGCCGGTTTGAAGTTCCTGCAGTTTTCACTGTCAAACCGTGTTGGAGCTAGTATCTCCCCATATAAATGTATGGAATGTTGTTTGCAACTGAAAAGAAACTTTGTGTTCCCAACAAGCTAGGTGAAGGACGGCTTTCACACACACATATATCTCAGAACTGAGCAAGTGGAGAGACGTTCGTTCATCTAGCACCAAGGGAACGGGATGCAGGAGACACTTTTTCTCTGCTTTCTCAGTCTGTTTCCTAGTGCCGGTTTGAAGTTCCTGCAGTTTTCACTGTAAATCAGAGTTGGAGCCAGTACCTCCCCATATATATGTATGGAATGGATTTTGCAACTGAAAAGTTGCTTTGTGTTCCCAACAAGCTAGGAGAAGGACGGCTTTCACACACACTTATCTCTCAGAACTGAGCAAGTGGAGAGACGTTTGTTCATCTAGCACCTTGGGAACGGGTTGCAGGAGACACTTTTTCTCTGCTTTCTCAGTCTGTTTCCTAGTGCCGGTTTGAAGTTCCTGCAGTTTTCACTGTCAAACAGTGTTGGAGCTAGTACCTCCCCCTATATATGTATGGAATGAAGTTTGCAACTGAAAGAAACTTTGTGTTCCCAACAAGCTAGTTGAAGGACGGCTTTCACACACACTTATCTCTCAGAACTGAGCAAGTGGAGAGACGTTCGTTCATCTAGCACCAAGGGAACGGGTTGCAGGAGACACTTTTTCTCTGCTTTCTCAGTCTGTTTCCTAGTGCCGGTTTGAAGTTCCTGCAGTTTTCACTGTCAACCCGAGTTGGAGCTAGTACCTCCCCATATATATGTATGGAATGGAGTTTGCAACTGAAAAGAAACTTTGTGTTCCCAACAAGCTTGGTGAAGGACGGCTTTCACACACACTTATCTCTCAGAACAGAGCAAGTGGAGAGACGTTCGTTCATCTAGCACCAAGGGAACGGGTTGCAGGAGACACTTTTTCTCTGCTTTCTCAGTCTGTTTCCTAGTGCCTGTTTGAAGTTCCTGCAGTTTTCACTGTCAAACCGAGTTGGAGCTAGTACCTCCCCATATATAAGTATGGAATGGAGTTTGCAACTGAAAAGAAACTTTGTGTTCCCAACAAGCTAGGTGAAGGACGGCTTTCACACACACCTAACTCTCAGAACTGAGCAAGTGGAGAGACGTTCGTTCATCTAGCACCAAGGGAAAGGGTTGCAGGAGACACTTTTCATCTGCTTCCTCAGTCTGTTTCCTAGTGCCGGTTTGAAGTTCCTGCAGTTTTCACTGTAAAACAGATTTGGAGCTTGTACCTCCCCATATATATGTATGGAATGGAGTTCGCAACTGAAAAGAAACTTTGTGTTCCCAACAAGCTAGGTGAAGGACGGCTTTCACACACACTTATCTCTCAGAACTGAGCAAGAGGAGAGACGTTCGTTCATCTAGCACCAAGGGAACGGGTTGCAGGAGACACTTTTTCTCTGCTTTCTCAGTCTGTTTCCTAGTGCCGGTTTGAAGTTCCTGAAGTTTTCACTGTCAAACAGTGTTGGAGCTAGTACCTCCCCCTATATATGTATGGAATGGAGTTTGCAACTGAAAAGAAACTTTGTGTTCCCAACAAGCTAGGTGAAGGACGGCTTTCACACACACTTATCTTTCAGAACTGAGCAAGTGTAGAGACGTTCGTTCATCTAGCACCAAGGGAACGGGTTGCAGGAAAAACTTTTTCTCTGCTTTCTCAATCTGTTTCCTAGTGCCGGTTTGAAGTTCCTGCAGTTTTCACTGTCAACCCGATTTGGAGCTAGTACCTCCCCATATATATGTATGGAATGGAGTTTGCAACTGAAAAGAAACTTTGTGTTCCCAACAAGCTAGGTGAAGGACGGCTTTCACACACACTTATCTCTCAGAACTGAGCAAGTGGACAGACGTTCGTTCATCTAGCACCAAGGGAACGGGTTGCAGGAGACACTTTTTCTCTGCTTTCTCAGTCTGTTTCCTAGTGCCGTTTTGAAGTTCCTGCAGTTTTCACTGTAAAACCGAGTTGGAGCTTCTACCTCCCCATATATATGTATGGAATGGAGTTTGCAACTGAAAAGAAACTTTGTGTTCCCAACAAGCTAGGTGAAGTACGGCTTTCACACACACTTATCTCTCAGAACTGAGCAAGTGGAGAGACGTTCGTTCATCTAGCACCAAGGGAACGAATTGCAGGAGACACTTCTTCTCTGCTTTCTCAGTCTGTTTCCTAGTGCCGGTTTGAAGTTCCTGCAGTTTTCACTGTCAAACCGAGTTGGAGCTAGTACCTCCCCCTATATATGTATGGAATGGAGTTTGCCACTGAAAAGAAACTTTGTGTTCCCAACAAGCTAGGTGAAGTACGGCTTTCACACACCCTTATCTCTCAGAACTGAGCAAGTGGAGAGACGTTTGTTCATCTAGCACCAAGGGAACAGTTTGCAGGAGACACTTTTCCTCTGCTTTCTCAGTCTGTTTCCTAGTGCCGTTTTGAAGTTCCTGCAGTTTTCACTGTAAATCCGAGTTGGAGCTAGTACCTCCCCATATATAAGTATGGAATGGAGTTTGCAACTGAAAAGAAACTTTGTGTTCCCAACAAGCTAGGTGAAGGACGGCTTTCACACACACTTATCTCTCAGAACTGAGCAAGTGGAGAGACGTTCGTTCATCTAGCACCAAGGGAACGGGTTGCAGGAGACACTTTTTCTCTGCTTTCTCAGTCTGTTTCCTAGTGCCGGTTTGAAGTTCCTGCAGTTTTCACTGTCAAACCGAGTTGGAGCTAGTACCTCCCCATATATATGTATGGAATGGAGTTTGCAACTGAAAAGAAACTTTGTGTTCCCAACAAGCTAGGTGAAGGACGGCTTTCACACACACTTATCTCTCAGAACTGAGCAAGTGGAGAGACGTTCGTTCATCTAGCACCAAGGGAACGGGTTTCAGGAGACACTTTTTCTCTGCTTCCTCAGTCTGTTTCCTAGTGCCGGTTTGAATTTCCTGCAGTTTTCACTTTCAAACCGATTTGGAGCTACTACCTCCCCATATATATGTATGGAATGGAGTTTGCAACTGAAAAGAAACTTTGTGTTCCCAACAAGCTAGGTGAAGGACGGCTTTCACACACACTTATCTCTCAGAACTGAGCAAGTGGAGAGTCGTTCGTTCATCTAGCACAAAGGGAACGGGTTGCAGGAGACACTTTTTCTCTGCTTTCTCAGTCTGTTTCCTAGTGCCGGTTTGAAGTACCTGCAGATTTCACTGTAAAACCGAGTTTGAGCTAGTACCTCCCCATATATATGTATGGAATGTAGTTTGCAACTGAAAAGTAACTTTGTGTTCCCAACAAGCTAGGTGAAGGACGGCTTTCACACACACTTATCTCTCAGAACTGAGCAAGTGGAGAGACGTTCGTTCATCTAGCACCAAGGGAACGGGTTGAAGGAGACAGTTTTTCTCTGCTTTCTCAGTCTGTTTCCTAGTGCCGGTTTGAAGTTCCTGCAGTTTTCACTGTAAAATCGAGTTGGAGCTTCTACCTCCCCATATATATGTATGGAATGGAGTTTGCAACTGAAAAGAAACTTTGTGTTCCCAACAAGCTAGGTGAAGGACGGCTTTCACACACACTTATCTCTCAGAACAGAGTAAGTGGAGACACGTTCGTTCATCTAGCACCAAGGGAACGGGTTGCAGGAGACACTTTTTCTCTGCTTTCTCAGTCTGTTTCCTAGTGCCGGTTTGAAGTTCCTGCTGTTTTCACTGTCAAACAGAGTTGGAGCTAGTACCTACCCCTATATATGTATGGAATGGAGTTTGCAACTGAAAAGAAACTTTGTGTTCCCAATAAGTTATGTGAAGAACGGCTTTCACACACACTTATCTCTCAGAACTGAGCAAGTGGAGAGACGTTCGTTCATCTAGCACCAAGGGAACGGGTTGCAGGAGACACTTTTTCTCTGCTTCCTCAGTCTGTTTCCTAGTGCCGGTTTGAAGTTCCTGCAGTTTTCACTGTAAAACCGATTTGGAGCTTGTACCTCCCCATATATATGTATGGAATTGAGTTCGCAACTGAAAAGAATCTTTGTGTTCCCAACAAGCTAGGTGAAGGACGGCTTTCACACACACTTATCTCTCAGAACTGAGCAAGTGGAGAGACGTTCGTTCATCTAGCACCAAAGGAACGGTTTGCAGGAGACACTTTTTCTCTGCTTTCTCAGTCTGTTTCCTAGTGCCGGTTTGAAGTTCCTGCAGTTTTCACTGTCAAACAGTGTTGGAGCCAATACCTCCCCCTATATATGTATGGAATGGAGTTTGCAACTGAAAAGAAACTTTGTGTTCCCAACAAGCTAGGTGAAGGACGGCTTTCACACACACTTATCTCTCAGAACTGAGCAAGTGGAGAGACGTTCGTTCATCTAGCACCAAGGGAACGGGTTGCAGGAAACACTTATTCTCTGCTTTCTCAGTCTGTTTCATAGTGCCGGTTTGAAGTTCCTGCAGTTTTCACTGTCAACCCGATTTGGAGCTAGTACCTCCCCATATATATGTATGGAATGGAGTTTGCAACTGAAAAGAAACTTTGTGTTCCCAACAAGCTAGGTGAAGGACGGCTTTCACACACACTTATCTCTCAGAACTGAGCAATTGGAGAGACGTTCGTTCATCTAGCACCAAGGGAACGGGTTGCAGGAGACACTTTTTCTCTGCTTTCTCAGTCTGTTTCCTAGTGCCGGTTTGAAGTTCCTGCAGTTTTCACTGTAAAACCGAGTTGGAGCTTCTACCTTCCCATATATATGTATGGAATGGAGTTTGCAACTGAAAAGAAATTTGTGTTCAGAAACAAGCTAGGTGAAGGACGGCTTTCACTCACACTTATCTCTCAGAACAGAGCAAGTGGAGAGACGTTCGTTCATCTAGCACCAAGGGAACGGGTTGCAGGAGACACATTTTCTCTGCTTTCTCAGTCTGTTTCCTAGTGCCTGTTTGAAGTTCCTGCAGTTTTCACTGTCAAACCGAGTTGGAGCTAGTACCTCCCAATATATATGTATTGAATGGAGTTTGCAACTGAAAAGAAACTTTGTGTTCCCAACAAGCTAGGTGAAGTACGGCTTTCACACACACTTATCTCTCAGAACTGAGCAAGTGGAGAGACGTTTTTTCATCTAGCACCAAGGGAACGGGTTGCAGGAGACACTTTTCCTCTGCTTTCTCTGTCTGTTTCCTAGTGCCGGTTTGAAGTTCCTGCAGTTTTCACTGTCAAACCGATTTGGAGCTAGTACCTCCCCATATATATGTATGGAATGGAGTTGGCAACTGAAAAGAAACTTTGTGTTCCCAACAAGCTAGGTGAAGGACGGCTTTCACACACACTTATCTCTCAGAACTGAGCAAGTGGAGAGACGTTCGTTCATCTAGCACCAAGGGAACGGGTTGCAGGAGACACTTTTCTCTGCTTTCTCAGTCTGTTTCCTAGTGCCGGTTTGAAGTTCCTGCAGTTTTCACTGTAAAACCGAGTTGGAGCTTCTACCTCCCCATATATATGTATGGAATGGAGTTTGCAACTGAAAAGAAACTTTGTGTTCCCAACAAGCTAGGTGAAGGACGGCTTTCACACACACTTATCTCTCAGAACTGAGCAAGTGGAGAGACGTTCGTTCATCTAGCACCAAGGGAACGGGTTGCAGGAGACACTTTTTCTCTGTTTCCTCAGTCTGTTTCCTAGTGCCTGTTTGAAGTTCCTGCAGTTTTCAATGTAAACCCGAGTTGGAGCTAGTACCTCCCCATATATATGTATGGAATGGAGTTTGCAACTGAAAAGAAACTTTGTGTTCCCAACAAGCTAGGTCAAGGACGGCTTTCACACACACTTATCTCTCAGAACTGAGCAAGTGGAGATACTTTCGTTCATCTAGCACCAAGGGAACGGGTTGCAGGAGACACTTTTGCTCTGCTTCCTCAGTCTGTTTCCTAGTGCCGGTTTGAGGTTCCTGCAGTTTTCACTGTAAATCCGATTTGGAGCTTGTACCTCCCCATATATATGTATGGATTGGAGTTTGCAACTGAAAAGAAACTTTGTGTTCCCAACAAGCTAGGTGAAGGACGGCTTTCACACACACTTATCTCTCAGAACTGAGCAAGTGGTGAGACTTTCGTTCATCTAGCACCAAGGGAACGGGTTGCAGGAGACACTTTTTCTCTGCTTTCTCAGTCTGTTTCCTAGTGCCGGTTTGAAGTTCCTGCAGTTTTCACTGTCAAACAGTGTTTGAGCTAGTACCTCCCCCTATATATGTATGGAATGGAGTTTGCAACTGAAAAGAAACTTTGTGTTCCCAACAATCTAGGTGAAGGACGGCTTTCACACACACTTATCTCTCAGAACTGAGCAAGTGGAGAGACGTTCGTTCATCTAGCACCAAGGGAACGGGTTGCAGGAAACACTTTTTCTCTGCTTTCTCAGTCTGTTTCCTAGTGCCGGTTTGAAGTTCCTGCAGTTTTCACTGTCAAACCGAGTTGGAGCTTCTACCACCCCATATATATGTATGGAATGGAGTTTGCAACTGAAAAGAAACTTTGTGTTCCCAACAAGCTAGGTGAAGGACGGCTTTCACACACACTTATCTCTCAGAAAAAAGCAAGTGAAGAGACGTTCGTTCATCTAGCACCAAGGGAACGGGTTGCAGGTGACACTTTTTCTCTGCTTTCTCAGTCTGTTTCCTAGTGCCGGTTTGAAGATCCTGCAGTTTTCACTGTCAAACCGAGTTGGAGCTAGTACCTCCCCATATATATGTATGGAATGGAGTTTGCAACTGAAAAGAAACTTTGTGTTCCCAACAAGCTAGGTGAAGTACGGCTTTCACACACACTTATCTCTCAGAACTGAGCAAGTGGAGAGACGTTTGTTCATCTAGCACCAAGGGAACGGGTTGCAGGAGACACTTTTCCTCTGATTTCTCAGTCTGTTTCCTAGTGCCGGTTTGAAGTTCCTGCAGTTTTCACTGTAAAACCGAGTTGGAGCTTGTACCTCCCCATATATATGTATGGAATGGAGTTTGCAACTGAAAAGAAACTTTGTGTTCCCAACAAGCTTGTTGAAGGACGGCTTTCACTCACACTTATCTCTCAGAACTGAGCAAGTGGAGAGACGTTCGTTCATCTAGCACCAAGGAAACGGGTTGCAGGAGACACTTTTTCTCTGCTTTCTCAGTCTGTTTCCTAGTGCCGGTTTGAAGTTCCTGCAGTTTTCACTGTAAAACCGAGTTGGAGCTAGAACCTCCCCATATATATGTATGGAATGGAGTTTGCAACTGAAAAGAAACTTTGTGTTCCCAACAAGCTAGGTGAAGGACGACTTTCACACACACTTATCTCTCAGAACAGAGCAAGTGGAGACACGTTCGTTCATCTAGCACCAGGGGAACGGGATGCAGGAGACACTTTTTCTCTGCTTTCTCAGTCTGTTTCCTAGTGCCGGTTTGAAGTTCCTGCAGTTTTCACTGTCAAACCGAGTTGGAGCTAGTACCTCCCCATATATATGTATGGAATGGAGTTTGCAAATGAAAAGAAACTTTGTGTTCCCAACAAGCTAGGTGAAGGATGGCTTTAACACACACTTATCTCTCAGAACTGAGCAAGTGGAGAGACGTTCGTTCATCTAGCACCAAGGGAACGGGTTGCAGGAGACACAATTTCTCTGCTTTCTCAGTCTGTTTCCTAGTGCCTGTTTGAAGTTCCTGCAGTTTTCACTGTCAAACCGAGTTGGAGCTAGTACCTCCCCCTATATATGTATGGAATGGAGTTTGCAACTGAAAAGAAACTTTGTGTTCCCAACAAGCTAGGTGAAGTACGGCTTTCACACACACTTATCTCTCAGAACTGAGCAAGTGGAGAGACGTTTGTTCATCTAGCACCATGGGAACGGGTTGCAGGAGACACTTTTCCTCTGCTTTCTCTGTCTGTTTCCTAGTGCCGGTTTGAAGTTCCTGCAGTTTTCACTGTCAAACCGAGTTGGAGCTAGTACCTCCCCATATATAAGTATGGAATGGAGTTTGCAACTGAAAAGAAACTTTGTGTTCCCAACAAGCTAGGTGAAGGACGGCTTTCACACACACTTATCTCTCAGAACTGAGCAAGTGGAGAGACGTTCGTTCATCTAGCACCAAGGGAACGGGTTGCAGGAGACACTTTTTCTCTGCTTTCTCAGTCTGTTTCCTAGTGCCGGTTTGAAGTTCCTGCAGTTTTCAATGTAAACCCGAGTTGGAGCTAGTACCTCCCCATATATATGATTGGAATGGAGTTTGCAACTGAAAAGAAACTTTGTGTTCCCAACAAGCTAGGTCAAGGACGGCTTTCACACACACTTATCTCTCAGAACTGAGCAAGTGGAGATACTTTCGTTCATCTAGCACCAAGGGAACGGGTTGCAGGAGACACTTTTTCTCTGCTTCCTCAGTCTGTTTCCTAGTGCCGGTTTGAAGTTCCTGCAGTTTTCACTGTAAATCCGATTTGGAGCTTGTATCTCCCCATATATATGTATGGAATGGAGTTTGCAACTGAAAAGATACTTTGTGTTCCCAACAAGCTAGGTGAAGGACGGCTTTCACACACACTTATCTCTCAGAACTGAGCAAGTGGAGAGACGTTCGTTCATCTAGCACCAAGGGAACGGGTTGCAGGAGACCCTTTTTCTCTGCTTTCTCAGTCTGTTTCCTAGTGCCGGTTTGAAGTTCCTGCAGTTTTCACTGTAAAACCGAGTTGGAGCTTGTACCTCCCCATATATATGTATGGAATGGAGTTTGCAACTGAAAAGAAACTTTGTGTTCCCAACAAGATAGGTGAAGGACGGCTTTCACACACACTTATCTCTCAGAACAGAGCAAGTGGAGAGACGTTCGTTCATCTAGCACCAAGGGAACGGGTTGCAGGAGACACTTTTTCTCTTCTTTCTCAGTCTGTTTCCTAGTGCCGGTTTTAAGTTCCTGCAGTTTTCACTGTAAAACCGAGTTGGAGCTTCTACCTCCCCATATATATGTATGGAATGGAGTTTGCAACTGAAAAGAAACTTTGTGTTCCCAACAAGCTAGGTGAAGGACGACTTTCACACACACATATCTCTCAGAACAGAGCAAGTGGAGACACGTTCGTTCATCTAGCACTAAGGGAACGGGTTGCAGGAGACACTTTTTCTCTGCTTTCTCAGTCTGTTTCCTAGTGCCGGTTTGAAGTTACTGCAGTTTTCACTGTCAAACAGAGTTGGAGCTAGTACCTCCCCCTATATATGTATGGAATGGAGTTTGCAACTGAAAGGAAACTTTGTGTTCCCAACAAGCTAGGTGAAGGACGGCGTTCACACACACTTATCTCTCAGAACTGAGCAAGTGGAGAGACGTTCGTTCACCTAGCACCAAGGGAACGGGTTGCAGGAGACACTATTTCTCTGCTTTCTCAGTCTGTTTCCTAGTGCCGGTTTGAAGTTCCTGCAGTTTTCACTGTCAAACCGAGTTGGAGCTAGTACCTCCCCATATATATGTATGGAATTGAGTTTGCAAATGAAAAGAAAATTTGTGTTCCCAACAAGCTAGGTGAAGGACGGCTTTCACACACACTTATCTCTCAGAACTGAGCAAGTGGAGAGACGTTCGTTCATCTAGCACCAAGGGAACGGGTTGCAGGAGACACTTTTTCTCTGCTTTCTCAGTCTGTTTCCTAGTGCCGGTTTGAAGTTCGTGCAGTTTTCAATGTAAACACGAGTTGGAGCTTGTACCTCCCAATATATATGTATGGAATGGAGTTTGCAACTGAAAAGAAACTTTGTGTTCCCAACAAGCTAGGTGAAGTACGGCTTTCACACACACTTATCTCTCAGAACTGAGCAAGTGGAGAGACGTTTTTTCATCTAGCACCAAGGGAACGGGTTGCAGGAGACACTTTTCCTCTGCTTTCTCTGTCTGTTTCCTAGTGCCGGTTTGTAGTTCCTGCAGTTTTCACTGTCAAACCGATTTGGAGCTAGAACCTCCCCATATATATGTATGGAATGGAGTTGGCAACTGAAAAGAAACTTTGTGTTCCCAACAAGCTAGGTGAAGGACGGCTTTCACACACACTTATCTCTCAGAACTGAGCAAGTGGAGAGACGTTCGTTCATCTAGCACCAAGGGAACGGGTTGCAGGAGACACTTTTCTCTGCTTTCTCAGTCTGTTTCCTAGTGCCGGTTTGAAGTTCCTGCAGTTTTCACTGTAAAACCGAGTTTGAGCTTCTACCTCCCCATATATATGTATGGAATGGAGTTTGCAACTGAAAAGAAACTTTGTGTTCCCAACAAGCTAGGTGAAGGACGGCTTTCACACACACTTATCTCTCAGAACTGAGCAAGTGGAGAGACGTTCGTTCATCTAGCACCAAGGGAACGGGTTGCAGGAGACACTTTTTCTCTGTTTTCTCAGTCTGTTTCCTAGTGCCTGTTTGAAGTTCCTGCAGTTTTCAATGTAAACCCGAGTTGGAGCTAGTACCTCCCCATATATATGTATGGAATGGAGTTTGCAACTGAAAAGATACTTTGTGTTCCCAACAAGCTAGGTCAAGGACGGCTTTCACACACACTTATCTCTCAGAACTGAGCAAGTGGAGATACTTTCGTTCATCTAGCACCAAGGGAACGGGTTGCAGGAGACACTTTTTCTCTGCTTCCTCAGTCTGTTTCCTAGTGCCGGTTTGAGGTTCCTGCAGTTTTCACTGTAAATCCGATTTGGAGCTTGTACCTCCCCATATATATGTATGGAATGGAGTTTGCAACTGAAAAGAAACTTTGTGTTCCCAACAAGCTAGGTGAAGGACGGCTTTCACACACACTTATCTCTCAGAACTGAGCAAGTGGTGAGACTTTCGTTCATCTAGCACCAAGGGAAAGGGTTGCAGGAGACACTTTTTCTCTGCTTTCTCAGTCTATTTCCTAGTGCCGGTTTGAAGTTCCTGCAGTTTTCACTGTCAAACAGTGTTTGAGCTAGTACCTCCCCCTATATATGTATGGAATGGAGTTTGCAACTGAAAAGAAACTTTGTGTTCCCAACAATCTAGGTGAAGGACGGCTTTAACACACACTAATCTCTCAGAACTGAGCAAGTGGAGAGACGTTCGTTCATCTAGCACCAAGGGAACGGGTTGCAGGAAACACTTTTTCTCTGCTTTCTCAGTCTGTTTCCTAGTGCCGGTTTGAAGTTCCTGCAGTTTTCACTGTCAAACCGAGTTGGAGCTTCTACCACCCCATATATATGTATGGAATGGAGTTTGCAACTGAAAAGAAACTTTGTGTTCCCAACAAGCTAGGTGAAGGACGGCTTTCACACACGCTTATCTCTCAGAAAAAAGCAAGTGAAGAGACGTTCGTTCATCTAGCACCAAGGGAACGGGTTGCAGGTGACACTTTTTCTCTGCTTTCTCAGTCTGTTTCCTAGTGCCGGTTTGAAGATCCTGCAGTTTTCACTGTCAAACCGAGTTGGAGCTAGTACCTCCCCCTATATATGTATGGAATGGAGTTTGCAACTGAAAAGAAACTTTGTGTTCCCAACAAGCTAGGTGAAGTACGTCTTTCACACACACTTATCTCTCAGAACTGAGCAAGTGGAGAGACGTTTGTTCATCTAGCACCAAGGGAACGGGTTGCAGGAAACACTTTTCCTCTGATTTCTCAGTCTGTTTCCTAGTGCCGGTTTGAAGTTCCTGCAGTTTTCACTGTAAAACAGAGTTGGAGCTTGTACCTCCCCATATATATGTATGGAATGGAGTTTGCAACTGAAAAGAAACTTTGTGTTCCCAACAAGCTTGTTGAAGCACGGCTTTCACTCACACTTATCTCTCAGAACTGAGCAAGTGGAGAGACGTTCGTTCATCTAGCACCAAGGGAACGGGTTGCAGGAGACACTTTTTCTCTGCTTTCTCAGTCTGTTTCCTAGTGCCGGTTTGAAGTTCCTGCAGTTTTCACTGTAAAACCGAGTTGGAGCTAGAACCTCCCCATATATATGTATGGAATGGAGTTTGCAACTGAAAAGAAACTTTGTGTTCCCAACAAGCTAGGTGAAGGACGACTTTCACACACACATATCTCTCAGAACAGAGCAAGTGGAGACACGTTCGTTCATCTAGCACCAGGGGAACGGGTTGCAGGATACACTTTTTCTCTGCTTTCTCAGTCTGTTTCCTAGTGCCGGTTTGAAGTTCCTGCAGTTTTCACTGTCGAACCGAGTTGGAGCTAGTACCTCCCCATATATATGTATGGAATGGAGTTTGCAAATGAAAACAAACTTTGTGTTCCCAACAAGCTAGGTGAAGGATGGCTTTAACACACACTTATCTCTCAGAACTGAGCAAGTGGAGAGACGTTCGTTCATCTAGCACCAAGGGAACGGGTTGCAGGAGACACTTTTTCTCTGCTTTCTCAGTCTGTTTCCTAGTGCCGGTTTGAAGTTCCTGCAGTTTTCACTGTCAAACCGAGTTGGAGCTAGTACCTCCCCATATATATGTATGGAATGGAGTTTGCAACTGAAAAAAACTTTGTGTTCAGAAACAAGCTAGTTGAAGGACGGCTTTCACTCACACTTATCTCTCAGAACAGAGCAAGTGGAGAGACGTTCGTTCATCTAGCACCAAGGGAACGGGTTGCAGGAGACACAATTTCTCTGCTTTCTCAGTCTGTTTCCTAGTGCCTGTTTGAAGTTCCTGCAATTTTCACTGTCAAACCGAGTTGGAGCTAGAACCTCCCCCTATATATGTATGGAATGGAGTTTGCAACTGAAAAGAAACTTTGTGTTCCCAACAAGCTAGGTGAAGTACGGCTTTCACACACACTTATCTCTCAGAACTGAGCAAGTGGAGAGACGTTTGTTCATCTAGCACCATGGGAACGGGTTGCAGGAGACACTTTTCCTCTGCTTTCTCTGTCTGTTTCCTAGTGCCGGTTTGAAGTTCCTGCAGTTTTCACTGTCAAACCGAGTTGGAGCTAGTACCTCCCCATATATAAGTATGGAATGGAGTTTGCAACTGAAAAGAAACTTTGTGTTCCCAACAAGCTAGGTGAAGGACGGCTTTCACACACACTTATCTCTCAGAACTGAGCAAGTGGAGAGACGTTCGTTCATCTAGCACCAAGGGAACGGGTTGCAGGAGACACTTTTTCTCTGCTTTCTCAGTCTGTTTCCTAGTGCCGGTTTGAAGTTCCTGCAGTTTTCAATGTAAACCCGAGTTGGAGCTAGTACCTCCCCATATATATGATTGGAATGGAGTTTGCAACTGAAAAGAAACTTTGTGTTCCCAACAAGCTAGGTCAAGGACGGCTTTCACACACACTTATCTCTCAGAACTGAGCAAGTGGAGATACTTTCGTTCATCTAGCACCAAGGGAACGGGTTGCAGGAGACACTTTTTCTCTGCTTCCTCAGTGTGTTTCCTAGTGCCGGTTTGAAGTTCCTGCAGTTTTCACTGTAAATCCGATTTGGAGCTTGTACCTCCCCATATATATGTACGGAATGGAGTTTGCAACTGAAAAGAAACTTTGTGTTCCCAACAAGCTAGGTGAAGGACGGCTTTCACACACACTTATCTCTCAGAACTGAGCAAGTGGAGAGACGTTCGTTCATCTAGCACCAAGGGAACGGGTTGCAGGAGACCCTTTTTCTCTGCTTTCTCAGTCTGTTTCCAAGTGCCGGTTTGAAGTTCCTGCAGTTTTCACTGTAAAACCGTGTTGGAGCTTGTACCTCCCCATATATATGTATGGAATGGAGTTTGCAACTGAAAAGAAACTTTGTGTTCCCAACAAGATAGGTGAAGGACGGCTTTCAAACACACTTATCTCTCAGAACAGAGCAAGTGGAGAGACGTTCGTTCATCTAGCACCAAGGGAACGGGTTGCAGGAGACACTTTTTCTCTGCTTTCTCAGTCTGTTTCCTAGTGCCGGTTTGAAGATCCTGCAGTTTTCACTGTCAAACCGAGTTGGAGCTAGTACCTCCCCCTATATATGTATGGAATGGAGTTTGCAACTGAAAAGAAACTTTGTGTTCCCAACAAGCTAAATGAAGTACGGCTTTCACACACAATTATCTCTCAGAACTGAGCAAGTGGAGAGACGTTTGTTCATCTAGCACCAAGGGAACGGGTTGCAGGAGACACTTTTCCTCTGATTTCTCAGTCTGTTTCCTAGTGCCGGTTTGAAGTTCCTGCAGTTTTCACTGTAAAACCGAGTTGGAGCTTGTACCTCCCCATATATATGTATGGAATGGAGTTTGCAACTGAAAAGAAACTTTGTGTTCCCAACAAGCTAGGTGAAGGACGGCTTTCACTCACACTTATCTCTCAGAACTGAGCAAGTGGAGAGACGTTCGTTCATCTAGCACCAAGGGAACGGGTTGCAGGAGACACTTTTTCTCTTCTTTCTCAGTCTGTTTCCTAGTGCCGGTTTTAAGTTCCTGCAGTTTTCACTGTAAAACCGAGTTGGAGCTTCTACCTCCCCATATATATGTATGGAATGGAGTTTGCAACTGAAAAGAAACTTTGTGTTCCCAACAAGATAGGTGAAGGACGACTTTCACACACACATATCTCTCAGAACAGAGCAAGTGGAGACACGTTCGTTCATCTAGCACCAAGGGAACGGGTTGCAGGAGACACTTTTTCTCTGCTTTCTCAGTCTGTTTCCTAGTGCCGGTTTGAAGTTCCTGCAGTTTTCACTGTCAAACAGAGTTGGAGCTAGTACCTCCCCCTATATATGTATGGAATGGAGTTTGCAACTGAAAGGAAACTTTGTGTTCCCAACAAGCTAGGTGAAGGACGGCGTTCACACACACTTATCTCTCAGAACTGAGCAAGTGGAGAGACGTTCGTTCATCTAGCACCAAGGGAACGGGTTGCAGGAGACACGTTTTCTCTGCTTTCTCAGTCTGTTTCCTAGTGCCGGTTTGAAGTTCCTGCAGTTTTCACTGTCAAACCGAGTTGGAGCTAGTACCTCCCCATATATATGTATGGAATTGAGTTTGCAAATGAAAAGAAACTTTGTGTTCCCAACAAGCTAGGTGAAGGACGGCTTTCACACACACTTATCTCTCAGAACTGAGCAAGTGGAGAGACGTTCGTTCATCTAGCACCAAGGGAACGGGTTGCAGGAGACACTTTTTCTCTGCTTTCTCAGTCTGTTTCCTAGTGCCGGTTTGAAGTTCGTGCAGTTTTCAATGTGAACACGAGTTGGAGCTTGTACCTCCCAATATATATGTATGGAATGGAGTTTGCAACTGAAAAGAAACTTTGTGTTCCCAACAAGCAAGGTGAAGGACGGCTTTCACACACACTTATCTCTCAGAACTGAGCAAGTGGAGAGACGTTCGTTCATCTAGCACCAAGTGAACGGGTTGCAGGGGACACTTTTTCTCTGCTTTCTCAGTCTGTTTCCTAGTGACGGTTTGAAGTTCCTGCAGTTTTCACTGTAAATCCGAGTTGGAGCCAGTACCTCCCCATATATATGTAAGGAATGGAGTTTGCAGCTGAAAAGAAACTTTGTGTTCCCTACAAGCTAGGTGAAGGACGGCTTTCACACACAATTATCTCTCAGAACTGAGCAAGTGGAGAGACTTTCGTTCATCTAGCACCAAGGGAACGGGTTGCAGCAGACACATTTTCTCTGCTTTATCAGTCTGTTTCCTAGTGCCGGTTTGAAGTTCCTGCAGTTTTCACTGTCAAACCGAGTTGGAGCTAGTACCTCCCCATATATATGTATGGAATGGAGTTTGCAACTGAAAAGAAACTTTGTGTTCCCAACAAGCTAGGTGAAGACCGGCTTTCACACACACTTATCTCTCAGAATTGAGCAAGTGGAGAGACGTTCGTTCATCTAGAACCAAGGGATCGGGTTGCAGGAGACACTTTTTCTCTGCTTTCTCAGTCTGTTTCCTAGTGCCGGTTTGAAGTTCCTGCAGTTTTCTCTGTCAAACCGAGTTGGAGCTAGTACCTCCCCATATATATGTATGGAATGGAGTTTGCAACTGAAAAGAAACTTTGTGTTCCCAACAAGCTAGGTGAAGGACGGCTTTCACACACACTTATCTCTCAGAAATGAGCAAGTGGAGAGACGTTCGTTCATCTGGCACCAAGTGAACGGGTTGCAGGGGACACTTTTTCTCTGCTTTCTCAGTCTGTTTCCTAGAGCCGGTTTGAAGTTCCTGCAGTTTTCACTGTAAATCCGAGTTTGAGCCAGTACCTCCCCATATATATGTAAGGAATGGAGTTTGCAGCTGAAAAGAAACTTTGTGTTCCCTACAAGTTAGGTGAAGGACGGCTTTCACACACAATTATCTCTCAGAACTGAGCAAGTGGAGAGACGTTCGTTCATTTAGCACCAAGGGAACGGGTTGCAGCAGACACTTTTTCTCTGCTTTCTCAGTCTGTTTCCTAGTGCCGGTTTGAAGTTCCTGCAGTTTTCACTGTCAAACCTAGTTGGAGCTAGTACCTCCCCATATATATGTATGGATTGGAGTTTGCAACTGAAAAGAAACTTTGTGTTCCCAACAAGCTAGTTGAAGTACGGCTTTCAAACACACTTATCTCTCAGAACTGAGCAAGTGGAGAGACGTTCGTTCATCTAGCACCAAGGGAACGGGTTGCAGGAGACACTTTTTCTCTGTTTTCTCAGTCTGTTTCCTAGTGCCGGTTTGAAGTTTCTGCAGTTTTCACTGTCAAACCGTGTTGGAGCTAGTACCTCCCCATATAATTGTATGGAATGGTGTTTGCAACTGAAAAGAAACTTTGTGTTCCCAACAAGCTAGGTGAAGGACGGCTTTCACACACACATATATCTCAGAACTGAGCAAGTGGAGAGACTTTCGTTCATCTAGAACCAAGGGAACGGGATGCAGGAGACACTTTTTCTCTGCTTTCTCAGTCTGTTTCCTAGTGCCGGTTTGAAGTTCCTGCAGTTTTCACTGTAAATCAGATTTGGAGCCAGTACCTCCCCATATATATGTATGGAATGGATTTTGCAACTGAAAAGTTGCTTTGTGTTCCCAACAAGCTAGGAGAAGGACGGCTTTCACACACACTTATCTCTCAGAACTGAGCAAGTGGAGAGACGTTTGTTCATCTAACACCTTGGGAACGGGTTGCAGGAGACACTTTTTCTCTGCTTTCTCAGTCTGTTTCCTAGTGCCGGTTTGAAGTTCCTGCAGTTTTCACTGTCAAACAGTGTTGGAGCTAGTACCTCCCCCTATATATGTATGGAATGAAGTTTGCAACTGAAAAGAAACTTTGTGTTCCCAACAAGCTAGTTGAAGGACGGCTTTCACACACACTTATCTCTCAGAACTGAGCAAGAGGATAGACGTTCGATCATCTAGCACCAAGGGAAAGGGGTTACAGAAAACACTTTTTCTCTGCTTTCTCAGTCTGTTTCCTAGTGCCGGTTTGAAGTTCCTGCAGTTTTCACTGTAAAACCGAGTTGGAGCTAGTACCTCCCCATATATATGTATGGAATGGAGTTTGCAACTGAAAAGAAACTTTGTGTTCCCAACAAGCTTGGTGAAGGACGGCTTTCACACACACATATCTCTCAGAACAGAGCAAGTGGAGAGACGTTCGTTCATCTAGCACCAAGGGAACGGGTTGCAGGAGACACTTTTTCTCTGCTTTCTCAGTCTGTTTCCTAGTGCCGGTTTGAAGTTCCTGCAGTTTTCACTGTCAAACCGAGTTGGAGCTAGTACCTCCCCCTATATATGTATGCAATGGAGTTTGCAACTGGAAAGAAACTTTGTGTTCCCAACAAGCTAGGTGAAGTACGGCTTTCACACACACTTATCTCTCAGAAGTGAGCAAGTGGAGAGACGTTTGTTCATCTAGCACCAAGGGATCGGGTTGCAGGAGACACTTTTCCTCTGCTTTCTCAGTCTGTTTCCTAGTGCCGGTTTGAAGTTCCTGCAGTTTTCACTGTCAAACCGAGTTGGAGCTAGTACCTCCCCATATATAATTATGGAATGGAGTTTGCAACTGAAAAGAAACTTTGTGTTCCCAACAAGCTAGGTGAAGGACGGCTTTCACACACACTTAACTCTCAGAACTGAGCAAGTGGAGAGACGTTCGTTCATCTAGCACCAAGGGAACGGGTTGCAGGAGACACTTTTCTTCTGCTTTCTCAGTCTGTTTCCTAGTGCCGGTTTGAAGTTCCTGCAGTTTTCACTGTAAAACAGATTTGGAGCTTGTACCTCCCCATATATATGTATGGAATGGAGTTCGCAACTGAAAAGAAACTTTGTGTTCCCAACAAGCTAGGTGAAGTACGGCTTTCACACACACTTATCTCTCAGAACTGAGCAAGTGGAGAGACGTTCGTTCATCTAGCACCAAGGGAACGGTTTGCAGTGGACACTTTTTCTCTGCTTCCTCAGTCTGTTTCCTAGTGCCGGTTTGAAGTTCCTGCAGTTTTCACTGTAAAACCGAGTTGGAGCTTGTACCTCCCCATATATATGTATTTAATGGAGTTTGCAACTGAAAAGAAACTTTGTGTTCCCAACAAGCTAGGTGAAGGCCGGCTTTCACACACATTTAACTCTCAGAACTGAGCAAGTGGAGAGACGTTCGTTCATCTAGAACCAAGAGAACGGTTTGCAGGAGACACATTTTCTCTGCTTTCTCAGTCTGTTTCCTAGTGCCGGTTTGAAGTTCCTGCAGTTTTCAATGTAAACCCGAGTTGGAGATAGTACCTCCCCATATATATGTATGGAATGGAGTATGCAACTGAAAAGAAACTTTGTGTTCCCAACAAGCTAGGTGAAGGACGGCTTTCACACACACTTATCTCTCAGAACTGAGCAAGTGGAGAGACGTTCGTTCATCTAGCACCAAGGGAACGGGTTGCAGGAGACACTTTTTCTCTGCTTTCTCAGTCTGTTTCCTAGTGCCGGTTTGAAGTTCCTGCAGTTTTCAATGTAAACCCGAGTTGGAGCTAGTACCTCCCCATATATATGTATGGAATGGAGTATGCAACTGAAAAGAAACTTTGTGTTCCCAACAAGCTAGGTGAAGGACGGCTTTCACACACACTTATCTCTCAGAACTGAGCATGTGGAGAGACGTTCGTTCATCTAGCACCAAGGGAACGGGTTGCAGGAGACACTTTTTCTCTGCTTCCTCAGTCTGTTTCCTAGTGCCGGTTTGAAGTTCCTGCAGTTTTCACTGTAAAACCGAGTTGGAGCTAGTACCTCCCCATATATATGTATGGAATGGAGTTTGCAACTGAAAAGAAACTTTGTGTTCCCAACAATCTAGGTGAAGGGCGGCTTTCACACACACTTATCTCTCAGAACTGAGCAAGTGGAGAGACGTTCGTTCATCTAGCACCAAGGGAACGGGTTGCAGGAGACACTTTTTCTCTGCTTTCTCAGTCTGTTTCCAAGTGCCGGTTTGAAGTTCCTGCAGTTTTCACTGTAAAACCGAGTTGGAGCTAGTACCTCCCTATATATATGTATGGAATGGAGTTTGCAACTGAAAAGAAACTTTGTGTTCCCAACAAGCTAGGTGAAGAACGGCTTTCACACACACTTATCTCTCAGAACTGAGCAAGTGGAGAGACGTTCGTTCATCTAGCACCAAGTGAACGGGTTGCAGGAGACACTTTTTCTCTGCTTTCTCAGTCTGTTTCCTAGTGCCGGTTTGAAGTTCCTGCAGTTTTCACTGTAAAACCGAGTTGGAGCTAGTACCTCCCCATATATATGTATGGAATGGAGTTTGCAACTGAAAAGAAACTTTGTGTTCCCAACAAGCTAGGTGAAGGACGGCTTTCACACACACTTATCTCTCAGAACAGAGCAAGTGGAGAGACGTTCGTATATCTAGCACCAAGGGAACGGGTAGCAGGGGACACTTTTTCTCTGCTTTCTCAGTCTTTTAACTAGTGCCGGTTTGAAGTTCCTGCAGTTTTCACTGTAAAACAGAGTTGGAGCTTCTACCTCCCCATATATATGTATGGAATGGAGTTTGCAACTGAAAAGAAACTTTGTGTTCCCAAAAAGCTAGGTGAAGGCCGGCTTTCACACACACTTATCTCTCAGAACTGAGCAAGTGGAGAGACGTTCGTTCATCTAGCACCAAGGGAACGGGTACCAGGAGACACTTTTTCTCTGCTTCCTCAGTCTGTTTCCTAGTGCCGGTTTGAAGTTCCTGCAGTTTTCACTGTGAAACCGAGTTGGAGCTAGTACCTCCCCACATATATGTATGGAATGGAGTTTGCAACTGAAAAGAAACTTTGTGTTCACAACAAGTTAGGTGAAGTACGGCTTTCACACACACTTATCTCTCAGAACTGAGCAAGTGGAGAGACGTTCGTTCATCTAGCACCAAGGGAACGGGTTGCAGTGGACACTTTTTCTCTGCTTCCTCAGTCTGTTTCCTAGTGCCGGTTTGAAGTTCCTGCAGTTTTCACTGTAAAACCGAGTTGGAGCTTGTACCTCCCCATGTATATGTATTTAATGGAGTTTGCAACTGAAAAGAAACTTTGTGTTCCCAACAAGCTAGGTGAAGGACGGCTTTCACACACATTTATCTCTCAGAACTGAGCAAGTGGAGAGACGTTCGTTCATCTAGAACCAAGAGAACGGGTTGCAGGAGACACTTTTTCTCTGCTTTCTCAGTCTGTTTCCTAGTGCCGGTTTGAAGTTCCTGCAGTTTTCAATGTAAACCCGAGTTGGAGCTAGTACCTCCCCATATATATGTATGGAATGGAGTATGCAACTGAAAAGAAACTTTGTGTTCCCAACAAGCTAGGTGAAGGACGGCTTTCACACACACTTATCTCTCAGAACTGAGCAAGTGGAGAGACGTTCGTTCATCTAGCACCAAGGGAACGGGTTGCAGGAGACACATTTTCTCTGCTTTCTCAGTCTGTTTCTTAGTGCCGGTTTGAAGTTCCTGCAGTTTTCAATGTAAACCCGAGTTGGAGCTAGTACCTCCCCATATATATGTATGGAATGGAGTATGCAACTGAAAAGAAACTTTGTGTTCCCAACAAGCTAGGTGAAGGACGGCTTTCACACACACTTATCTCTCAGAAATCAGCAAGTGGAGAGACGTTCGTTCATCTAGCACCAAGGGAACGGGTTGCAAGAGACACTTTTTCTCTGCTTTCTCAGTCTGTTTCCTAGTGCCGGTTTGAAGTTCCTGCAGTTTTCACTGTAAAACCGAGTTGGAGCTAGTACCTCCCCATATATATGTATGGAATGGAGTTTGCAACTGAAAAGAAACTTTGTGTTCCCAACAATCTAGGTGAAGGGCGGCTTTCACACACACTTATCTCTCAGAACTGAGCAAGTGGAGAGACGTTCGTTCATCTAGCACCAAGGGAACGGGTTGCAGGAGACACTTTTTCTCTGCTTTCTCAGTCTGTTTCCAAGTGCCGGTTTGAAGTTCCTGCAGTTTTCACTGTAAAACCGAGTTGGAGCTAGTACCTCCCTATATATATGTATGGAATGGAGTTTGCAACTGAAAAGTAACTTTGTGTTCCCAACAAGCTAGGTGAAGAACGGCTTTCACACACACTTATCTCTCAGAAATCAGCAAGTGGAGAGACGTTCGTTCATCTAGCACCAAGGGAACGGGTTGCAAGAGACACTTTTTCTCTGCTTTCTCAGTCTGTTTCCTAGTGCCGGTTTGAAGTTCCTGCAGTTTTCACTGTAAAACCGAGTTGGAGCTAGTACCTCCCCATATATATGTATGGAATGGAGTTTGCAACTGAAAAGAAACTTTGTGTTCCCAACAATCTAGGTGAAGGGCGGCTTTCACACACACTTATCTCTCAGAACTGAGCAAGTGGAGAGACGTTCGTTCATCTAGCACCAAGGGAACGGGTTGCAGGAGACACTTTTTCTCTGCTTTCTCAGTCTGTTTCCAAGTGCCGGTTTGAAGTTCCTGCAGTTTTCACTGTAAAACCGAGTTGGAGCTAGTACCTCCCTATATATATGTATGGAATGGAGTTTGCAACTGAAAAGTAACTTTGTGTTCCCAACAAGCTAGGTGAAGAACGGCTTTCACACACACTTATCTCTCAGAAATCAGCAAGTGGAGAGACGTTCGTTCATCTAGCACCAAGGGAACGGGTTGCAGGAGACACTATTTCTCTGCTTTCTCAGTCTGTTTCCTAGTGCCGGTTTGAAGTTCCTGCAATTTTCACTGTAAAACCGAGTTGGAGCTTCTACCTCCCCATATATATGTATGGAATGGAGTTTGCAACTGAAAAGAAACTTTGTGTTCCCAACAAGCTAGGTGAAGGACGGCTTTCACACACACTTATCTCTCAGAACTGAGCAAGTGGAGAGACGTTAGTTCATCTAGCACCAAGGGAACGAGTTGCAGGAGACACTTTTTCTCTGCTTTCTCATTCTGTTTCCTAGTGCCGGTTTGAAGTTCCTGCAGTTTTCACTGTAAAACCGAGTTGGAGCTTGTACCTCCCCATATATATGTATGGAATGGAGTTTGCAACTGAAAAGAAACTTTGTGTTCCCAACAAGCTAGGTGAAGGACGGCTTTCACCCACAATTATCTCTCAGAACTGAGCAAGTGGAGAGACGTTCGTTCATCTAGCACCAAGGGAACGGGTTGCAGTGGACACTTTTTCTCTGCTTCCTCAGTCTGTTTCCTAGTGCCGGTTTGAAGTTCCTGCAGTTTTCACTGTAAAACCGAGTTGGAGCTTGTACCTCCCCATGTATATGTATTTAATGGAGTTTGCAACTGAAAAGAAACTTTGTGTTCCCAACAAGCTAGGTGAAGGCCGGCTTTCACACACATTTATCTCTCAGAACTGAGCAAGTGGAGAGACGTTCGTTCATCTAGCACCAAGGGAACGGGTTGCAGGAGACAATTTATCTCTGCTTTCTCAGTCTGTTTCCTAGTGCCGGTTTGAAGTTCCTGCAGTTTTCAATGTAAACCCGAGTTGGAGCTAGTACCTCCCCATATATATGTATGGAATGGAGTATGCAACTGAAAAGAAACTTTGTGTTCCCAACAAGCTAGGTGAAGGACGGCTTTCACACACACTTATCTCTCAGAACTGAGCAAGTGGAGAGACGTTCGTTCATCTAGCACCAAGGGAACGGGTTGCAGGAGACACATTTTCTCTGCTTTCTCAGTCTGTTTCTTAGTGCCGGTTTGAAGTTCCTGCAGTTTTCAATGTAAACTAGAGTTGGAGCTAGTACCTCCCCATATATATGTATGGAATGGAGTATGCAACTGAAAAGAAACTTTGTGTTCCCAACAAGCTAGGTGAAGGACGGCTTTCACACACACTTATCTCTCAAAACTGAGCAAGTGGAGAGACGTTCGTTCATCTAGCACCAAGGGAACGGGTTGCAGGAGACACTTTTTCTCTGCTTCCTCAGTCTGTTTCCTAGTGCCGGTTTGAAGTTCCTGCAGTTTTCACTGTAAAACCGATTTGGAGATTTTACCTCCCCATATATATGTATGGAATGGAGTTCGCAACTGAAAAGAAACTTTGAGTTCCCAACAATCTAGGTGAAGGACGGCTTTCACACACACTTATCTCTCAGAACTGAGCAAGAGGAGAAACGTTCGTTCATCTAGCACCAAGGGAACGGGTTGCAGGAGATACTTTTTCTCTGCTTTCTCAGTCTGTTTCCTAGTGCTGGTTTGAAGCTCATGCAGTTTTCACTGTCAAACAGTGTTGGAGCTAGTACCTCCCCCTATATATGTATGGAATGGAGTTTGCAACTGAAAAGAAACTTTGTGTTCAGAAGAAGCTAGGTGAAGGACGGCTTTCACACACACGTATCTCTCAGAACAGAGCAAGGGGAGAGACGTTCGTTCATCTAGCACCAAGTTAACGGGTTGCAGGAGACACTGTTTCTCTGCTTTCTCAGACTGTTTCCTAGTGCCGGTTTGAAGTTCCTGCAGTTTTCACTGTCAAACCGAGTTGGAGCTAGTACCTCCCCATATATATGTATGGAATGGAGTTTGCAACTGAAAAGAAACTTTGTGTTCCCAACAAGCTAGGTGAAGGACGGCTTTCACACACACTTATCTCTCAGAACTGAGCAAGTGGAGAGACGTTCGTTCATCTAGCACCAAGGGAACGGGTTGCTGGAGACACTTTTCTCTGCTTTCTCAGTCTGTTTCCTAGTGCCGATTTGAAGTTCCTGCAGTTTTCACTCTAAAACCGAGTTGGAGCTTCTACCTCCCCATATATATGTATGGAATGGAGTTTGCAACTGAAAAGAAACTTTGTGTTCCCAACAATCTAGGTGAAGGACGGCTTTCACACACACTTATCTCTCAGAACTGAGCAAGTAGAGAGACGTTCGTTCATCTAGCACCAAGGGAACGGGTTGCAGGAGACACTTTTCTCTGCTTTCTCAGTCTGTTTCCTAGTGCCGGTTTGAAGTTCCTGCAGTTTTCAATGTAAACCCGAGTTGGAGCTCGTACCTCCCCATATATATGTATGGAATGGAGTATGCAACTGAAAAGAAACTTTCTGTTCCCAACAAGCTAGGTGAAGGACGGCTTTCACACACACTTATCTCTCAGAACTGAGCAAGTGGAGAGACGTTCGTTCATCTAGCACCAAGGGAAAGGGTTGCAGGAGACACTTTTTCTCTGCTTCCTCAGTCTGTTTCCTAGTGCCGGTTTGAAGTTCCTGCAATTTTCACTGTAAAACCGAGTTGGAGCTTGTACCTCCCCATATATATGTATGGAATGGAGTTTGCAACTGAAAAGAAACTTTGTGTTCCCAACAAGCTAGGTGAAGGACGGCTTTCACACACACTTATCTCTCAGAACTGAGCAAGAGGAGAAACGTTCGTTCATCTAGCACCAAGGGAACGGGTTGCAGGAGACACTTTTTCTCTGCTTTCTCAGTCTGTTTCCTAGTGCCGGTTTGAATTTCATGCAGTTTTCACTGTCAAACAGTGTTGGAGCTAGTACCTCCCCCTATATATGTATGGAATGGAGTTTGCAACTGAAAAGAAACTTTGTGTTCCCAACAAGCTGGGTGAAGGACGGCTTTCACACACACTTATCTCTCATAAAAGAGCAAGTGGAGAGACGTTCGTTCATCTAGCACCAAGGGAACGGGTTGCAGGAAACACTTTTTCTCTGCTTTCTCAGTCTGTTTCCTAGTGCCGGTTTGAAGTTCCTGCAGTTTTCACTGTCAAACTGAGTTGGAGCTAGTACCTCCCCATATATATGTATGGAATGGAGTTTGCAACTGAAAAGAAACTTTGTGTTCACAACAAGCTAGGTGAAGGACGGCTTTCACACACACTTATGTCTCAGAACTGAGCAAGTGGAGATACGTTCGTTCATCTATCACCAAAGGAACGGGTTGCAGGAGAAACTTTTTCTCTAATTTCTCAGTCAGTTTCCTAGTGCCGGTTTGAAGTTCCTGCAGTTTTCACTGTAAAACCGAGTTGGAGCTTCTACCTCCCCATATATATGTATGGAATGGAGTTTGCAACTGAAAGGAAACTTTGTGTTCCCAACAAGATAGTTGAAGGACGGCTTTCACACACTTATCTCTCAGAACTGAGCAAGGGGAGAGACTTTCGTTCATCTAGCACCAAGGGAACGGGTTGCAGGAGACACTTTTTCTCTGCTTTCTCAGTCTGTTTCCTAGTGCCGGTTTGAAGTTCCTGCAGTTTTCACTGTCAAACCGAGTTGGAGCTAGTACCTCCTCATATATATGTATGGAATGGAGTTTGCAACTGAAAAGAAACTTTGTGTTCCCAACAAGCTGGGTGAAGTACGGCTTTCACACACCCTTATCTCTCAGAACTGAGCAAGTGGAGAGACGTTTGTTCATCTAGCACCAAGGGAACGGTTTGCATGAGACACTTTTCCTCTGCTTTCTCAGTCTGTTTCCTAGTGCCGGTTTGAAGTTCCTGCAGTTTTCACTGTCAAACCGAGTTGGAGCTAGTACCTCCCCATATATAAGTATGGAATGGAGTTTGCAACTGAAAAGAAACTTTGTGTTCCCAACAAGCTATGTGAAGGACGGCTTTCACACACACTTATCTCTCAGAACTGAGCAAGTGGAGAGACGTTCGTTCATCTAGCACCAAGGGAACGGGTTGCAGGAGACACTTTTTCTCTGCTTTCTCAGTCTGTTTCCTAGTGCCGGTTTGAAGTTCCTGCAGTTTTCACTGTCAAACCGAGTTGGAGCTAGTACCTCCCCATATATATGTATGGAATGGTGTTTGCAACTTAAAAGAAACTTTGTGTTCCCAACAAGCTAGGTGAAGGACGGCTTTCACACACACTTATCTCTCAGAACTGAGCAAGTGGAGAGACGTTCGTTCATCTAGCACCAAGGGAACGGGTTGCAGGAGACACTTTTTCTCTGTTTCCTCAGTCTGTTTCCTAGTGCCGGTTATAAGTTCCTGCAGTTTTCACTGTAAAACCGAGTTGGAGCTTGTACCTCCCCATATATATGTATGGAATGGAGTTTGCAACTGAAAAGAAACTTTGTGTTCCCAACAAGCTAGGTGAAGGACGGCTTTCACACACACTTATCTCTCAGAACAGAGCAAGTGGAGAGACGTTCGTACATCTAGCACCAAGGGAACGGGTTGCAGGAGACACTTTTTCTCTGCATTCTCAGTTTGTTTCCTAGTGCCGGTTAGAAGTTCCTGCAGTTTTCACTGTAAAACCGAGTTGGAGCTTCTACCTCCCCTTATATATGTATGGAATGGAGTTTGCAACTGAAAAGAAACTTTGTGTTCCCAAAAAGCTAGGTGAAGGACGGCTTTCACACACACTTATCTCTCAGAAATGAGCAAGTGGAGAGACGTTCGTTCATCTAGCACCAAGGGAACGGGTACCAGGAGACACTTTTTCTCTGCTTCCTCAGACTGTTTCCTAGTGCCGGTTTGAAGTTCCTGCAGTTTTCACTGTAAAACCGAGTTGGAGCTCGTACCTCCCCATATATATGTATGGAATGGAGTTTGCAACTGAAAAGAAACTTTGTGTTCACAACAAGCTAGGTGAAGTACGGCTTTCACACACACTTATCTCTCAGAACTGAGCAAGTGGAGAGACGTTCGTTCATCTAGCACCAAGGGAACGGGTTGCAGGAGACACTTTTTCTCTGCTTTCTCAGTCTGTTTCCTAGTGCCGGTTTGAAGTTCCTGCAGTTTTCAATGTAAACCCGAGTTGGAGCTAGTACCTCCCCATATATATGTATGGAATGGAGTATGCAACTGAAAAGAAACTTTCTGTTCCCAACAAGCTAGGTGAAGGACGGCTTTCACACACACTTATCTCTCAGAACAGAGCAAGTGGAGAGACGTTCGTTCATCTAGCACCAAGGGAACGGGTTGCAGGAAACACTTTTTCTCTGCTTTCTCAGTCTGTTTCCTAGTGCCGGTTTGAAGTTCCTGCAATTTTCACTGTCAACCCGAGTTGGAGCTAGTACCTCCCCATATATATGTATGGAATGGAGTTTGCAACTGAAAAGAAACTTTGTGTTCACAACAAGCTAGGTGAAGGACGGCTTTCACACACACTTATGTCTCAGAACTGAGCAAGTGGAGATACGTTCGTTCATCTATCACCAAAGGAACGGGTTGCAGGAGAAACTTTTTCTCTACTTTCTCAGTCAGTTTCCTATTGCCGGTTTGAAGTTCCTGCAGTTTTCACTGTAAAACCGAGTTGGAGCTTCTACCTCCCCATATATATGTATGGAATGGAGTTTGCAACTGAAAGGAAACTTTGTGTTCCCAACAAGATAGTTGAAGGACGGCTTTCACACACTTATCTCTCAGAACTGAGCAAGTGGAGAGACGTTCGTTCATCTAGCACCAAGGGAACGGGTTGCAGGAGACACTTTTTCTCTGCTTTCTCAGTCTGTTTCCTAGTGCCGGTTTGAAGTTCCTGCAGTTTTCACTGTCAAACCGAGTTGGAGCTAGTACCTCCCCATATATATGTATGGAATGGAGTTTGCAACTGAAAAGAAACTTTGTGTTCCCAACAAGCTGGGTGAAGTACGGCTTTCACACACCCTTATCTCTCAGAACTGAGCAAGTGGAGAGACGTTTGTTCATCTAGCACCAAGGGAACGGTTTGCATGAGACACTTTTCCTCTGCTTTCTCAGTCTGTTTCCTAGTGCCGTTTTGAAGTTCCTGCAGTTTTCACTGTCAAACCGAGTTGGAGCTAGTACCTCCCCATATATAAGTATGGAATGGAGTTTGCAACTGAAAAGAAACTTTGTGTTCCCAACAAGCTATGTGAAGGACGGCTTTCACACACACTTATCTCTCAGAACTGAGCAAGTGGAGAGACGTTCGTTCATCTAGCACCAAGGGAACGGGTTGCAGGAGACACTTTTTCTCTGCTTTCTCAGTCTGTTTCCTAGTGCCGGTTTGAAGTTCCTGCAGTTTTCACTGTCAAACCGAGTTGGAGCTAGTACCTCCCCATATATATGTATGGAATGGTGTTTGCAACTTAAAAGAAACTTTGTGTTCCCAACAAGCTAGGTAAAGGACGGCTTTCACACACACTTATCTCTCAGAACTGAGCAAGTGGAGAGACGTTCGTTCATCTAGCACCAAGGGAACGGGTTGCAGGAGACACTTTTTCTCTGTTTCCTCAGTCTGTTTCCTAGTGCCGGTTATAAGTTCCTGCAGTTTTCACTGTAAAACCGAGTTGGAGCTTGTACCTCCCCATATATATGTATGGAATGGAGTTTGCAACTGAAAAGAAACTTTGTGTTCCCAACAAGCTAGGTGAAGGACGGCTTTCACACACACTTATCTCTCAGAACAGAGCAAGTGGAGAGACGTTCGTACATCTAGCACCAAGGGAACGGGTTGCAGGAGACACTTTTTCTCTGCATTCTCAGTTTGTTTCCTAGTGCCGGTTAGAAGTTCCTGCAGTTTTCACTGTAAAACCGAGTTGGAGCTTCTACCTCCCCTTATATATGTATGGAATGGATTTTGCAACTGAAAAGAAACTTTGTGTTCCCAAAAAGCTAGGTGAAGGACGGCTTTCACACACACTTATCTCTCAGAAATGAGCAAGTGGAGAGACGTTCGTTCATCTAGCACCAAGGGAACGGGTACCAGGAGACACTTTTTCTCTGCTTCCTCAGACTGTTTCCTAGTGCCGGTTTGAAGTTCCTGCAGTTTTCACTGTAAAACCGAGTTGGAGCTCGTACCTCCCCATATATATGTATGGAATGGAGTTTGCAACTGAAAAGAAACTTTGTGTTCACAATAAGCTAGGTGAAATACGGCTTTCACACACACTTATCTCTCAGAACTGAGCAAGTGGAGAGACGTTCGTTCATCTAGCACCAAGGGAACGGGTTGCAGGAGACACTTTTTCTCTGATTTCTCAGTCTGTTTCCTAGTGCCGGTTTGAAGTTCCTGCAGTTTTCAATGTAAACCCGAGTTGGAGCTAGTACCTCCCCATATATATGTATGGAATGGAGTATGCAACTGAAAAGAAACTTTCTGTTCCCAACAAGCTAGGTGAAGGACGGCTTTCACACACACTTATCTCTCAGAACTGAGCAAGTGGAGAGACGTTCGTTCATCTAGCACCAAGGGAACGGGTTGCAGGAGACACTTTTTCTCTGCTTCCTCAGTCTGTTTCCTAGTGCCGGTTTGAAGTTCCTGCAGTTTTCACTGTAAAACCGAGTTGGAGCTTGTACCTCCCCATATATATGTATGGAATGGAGTTTGCAACTGAAAAGAAACTTTGTGTTCCCAACAAGCTAGGTGAAGGACGGCTTTCACACACACTTATCTCTCAGAACTGAGCAAGAGGAGAAACGTTCGTTCATCTAGCACCAAGGGAACGGGTTGCAGGAGACACTTTTTCTCTGCTTTCTCAGTCTGTTTCCTAGTGCCGGTTTGAAGTTCATGCAGTTTTCACTGTCAAACAGTGTTGGAGCTAGTACCTCCCCCTATATATGTATGGAATGGAGTTTGCAACTGAAAAGAAACTTTGTGTTCCCAACAAGCTAGGTGAAGGACGGCTTTCACACACACTTATCTCTCAGAACAGAGCAAGTGGAGAGACGTTCGTTCATCTAGCACCAAGGGAACGGGTTGCAGGAAACACTTTTTCTCTGCTTTCTCAGTCTGTTTCCTAGTGCCGGTTTGAAGTTCCTGCAGTTTTCACTGTCAACCCGAGTTGGAGCTAGTACCTCCCCATATATATGTATGGAATGGAGTTTGCAACTGAAAAGAAACTTTGTGTTCACAACAAGCTAGTTGAAGGACGGCTTTCACACACACTTATGTCTCAGAACTGAGCAAGTGGAGAGACGTTCGTTCATCTAGCACCAAAGGAACGGGTTGCAGGAGAAACTTTTTCTCTACTTTCTCAGTCAGTTTCCTAGTGCCGGTTTGAAGTTCCTGCAGTTTTCACTGTCAAACCGAGTTGGAGCTTCTACCTCCCCATATATATGTATGGAATGGAGTTTGCAACTGAAAGGAAACTTTGTGTTCCCAACAAGATAGGTGAAGGACGGCTTTCACACACTTATCTCTCAGAACTGAGCAAGTGGAGAGACGTTCGTTCATCTAGCACCAAGGGAACGGGTTGCAGGAGACACTTTTTCTCTGCTTTCTCAGTCTGTTTCCTAGTGCCGGTTTGAAGTTCCTGCAGTTTTCACTGTCAAACCGAGTTGGAGCTAGTACCTCCCCATATATATGTATGGAATGGAGTTTGCAACTGAAAAGAAACTTTGTGTTCCCAACAAGCTGGGTGAAGTACGGCTTTCACACACCCTTATCTCTCAGAACTGAGCAAGTGGAGAGACGTTTGTTCATCTAGCACCAAGGGAACGGTTTGCATGAGACACTTTTCCTCTGCTTTCTCAGTCTGTTTCCTAGTGCCGTTTTGAAGTTCCTGCAGTTTTCACTGTCAAACCGAGTTGGAGCTAGTACCTCCCCATATATAAGTATGGAATGGAGTTTGCAACTGAAAAGAAACTTTGTGTTCCCAACAAGCTATGTGAAGGACGGCTTTCACACACACTTATCTCTCAGAACTGAGCAAGTGGAGAGACGTTCGTTCATCTAGCACCAAGGGAACGGTTTGCAGGAGACACTTTTTCTCTGCTTTCTCAGTCTGTTTCCTAGTGCCGGTTTGAAGTTCCTGCAGTTTTCACTGTCAAACCGAGTTGGAGCTAGTACCTTCCCATATATATGTATGGAATGGAGTTTGCAACTTAAAAGAAACTTTGTGTTCCCAACAAGCTAGGTGAAGGACGGCTTTCACACACACTTATCTCTCAGAACTGAGCAAGTGGAGAGACGTTCGTTCATCTAGCACCAAGGGAACGGGTTGCAGCAGACACTTTTTCTCTGTTTCCTCAGTCTGTTTCCTAGTGCCGGTTATAAGTTCCTGCAGTTTTCACTGTAAACCCGAGTTGGAGCTTGTAGCTCCCCATATATATGTATGGAATGGAGTTTGCAACTGAAAAGAAACTTTGTGTTCCCAACAAGCTAGGTGAAGGACGGCTTTCACACACAATTATCTCTCAGAAATGAGCAAGTGGAGAGACGTTCGTTCATCTAGCACCAAGGGAACGGGTTGCAGGAGACACTTTTTCTCTGCTTCCTCAGACTGTTTCCTAGTGCCGGTTTGAAGTTCCTGCAGTTTTCACTGTAAAACCGAGTTGGAGCTCGTAACTCCCCATATATATGTATGGAATGGAGTTTGCAACTGAAAAGAAACTTTGTGTTCACAACAAGCTAGGTGAAGTATGGCTTTCACACACACTTATCTCTCAGAACTGAGCAAGTGGAGAGACGTTCGTTCATCTAGCACAAAGGGAACGGGTTGCAGGAGACACTTTTTCTCTGCATTCTCAGTCTGTTTCCTAGTGCCGTTTTGAAGTTCCTGCAGTTTTCACTGTAAAACCGAGTTGGAGCTTTTACCTCCCCATATATATGTATGGAATGGAGTTTGCAACTGAAAAGAAACTTTGTGTTCCCAACAAGCTAGGTGAAGGACGGCTTTCACACACACTTATCTCTCAGAACTGAGCAAGAGGAGAGACGTTCGTTCATCTAGCACCAAGGGAACGGGTTGCAGGAGACACTTTTTCTCTGCTTTCTCAGTCTGTTTCCTAGTGCCGGTTTGAAGTTCCTGCAGTTTTCACTGTAAAACCGAGTTGGAGCTTGTACCTCCCCATATATATGTATGGAATGGAGTTTGCAACTGAAAAGAAACTTTGTGTTCCCAACAAGCTAGGTGAAGGACGGCTTTCACACACACTTATATCTCAGAACTGAGCAAGTGGAGAGACGTTCGTTCATCTAGCACCAAGGGAACGGGTTGCAGGAGACACTTTTTCTCTGCTTCCTCAGTCTGTTTCCTAATGCCGGTTTGAAGTTCCTGCAGTTTTCACTGTAAAACAGATTTGGAGCTTGTACCTCCCCATATATATGTATGGAATGGAGTTTGCAACTGAAAAGAAACTTTGTGTTCCCAACAAGCTAGGTGAAGGACGGCTTTCACACACACTTATCTCTCAGAACTGAGCAAGAGGAGAAACGTTCGTTCATCTAGCACCAAGGGAACGGGTTGCAGGAGACACTTTTTCTCTGCTTTCTCAGTCTGTTTCCTAGTGCCGGTTTGAATTTCATGCAGTTTTCACTGTCAAACAGTGTTGGAGCTAGTACCTCCCCCTATATATGTATGGAATGGAGTTTGCAACTGAAAAGAAACTTTGTGTTCCCAACAAGCTGGGTGAAGGACGGCTTTCACACACACTTATCTCTCATAACAGAGCAAGTGGAGAGACGTTCGTTCATCTAGCACCAAGGGAACGGGTTGCAGGAAACACTTTTTCTCTGCTTTCTCAGTCTGTTTCCTAGTGCCGGTTTGAAGTTCCTGCAGTTTTCACTGTCAACCCGAGTTGGAGCTAGTACCTCCCCATATATATGTATGGAATGGAGTTTGCAACTGAAAAGAAACTTTGTGTTCACAACAAGCTAGGTGAAGGACGTCTTTCACACACACTTATGTCTCAGAACTGAGCAAGTGGAGATACGTTCGTTCATCTATCACCAAAGGAACGGGTTGCAGGAGAAACTTTTTCTCTACTTTCTCAGTCAGTTTCCTAGTGCCGGTTTGAAGTTCCTGCAGTTTTCACTGTAAAACCGAGTTGGAGCTTCTACCTCCCCATATATATGTATGGAATGGAGTTTGCAACTGAAAGGAAACTTTGTGTTCCCAACAAGATAGTTGAAGGACGGCTTTCACACACTTATCTCTCAGAACTGAGCAAGTGGAGAGACGTTCGTTCATCTAGCACCAAGGGAACGGGTTGCAGGAGACACTTTTTCTCTGCTTTCTCAGTCTGTTTCCTAGTGCCGGTTTGAAGTTCCTGCAGTTTTCACTGTCAAACCGAGTTGGAGCTAGTACCTCCCCATATATATGTATGGAATGGAGTTTGCAACTGAAAAGAAACTTTGTGTTCCCAACAAGCTGGGTGAAGTACGGCTTTCACACACCCTTATCTCTCAGAACTGAGCAAGTGGAGAGACGTTTGTTCATCTAGCACCAAGGGAACGGTTTGCATGAGACACTTTTCCTCTGCTTTCTCAGTCTGTTTCCTAGTGCCGTTTTGAAGTTCCTGCAGTTTTCACTGTCAAACCGAGTTGGAGCTAGTACCTCCCCATATATAAGTATGGAATGGAGTTTGCAACTGAAAAGAAACTTTGTGTTCCCAACAAGCTATGTGAAGGACGGCTTTCACACACACTTATCTCTCAGAACTGAGCAAGTGGAGAGACGTTCGTTCATCTAGCACCAAGGGAACGGGTTGCAGGAGACACTTTTTCTCTGCTTTCTCAGTCTGTTTCCTAGTGCCGGTTTGAAGTACCTGCAGTTTTCACTGTCAAACCGAGTTGGAGCTTGTACCTCCCCATATATATGTATGGAATGGTGTTTGCAACTTAAAAGAAACTTTGTGTTCCCAACAAGCTAGGTGAAGGACGGCTTTCACACACACTTATCTCTCAGAACTGAGCAAGTGGAGAGACGTTCGTTCATCTAGCACCAAGGGAACGGGTTGCAGGAGACACTTTTTCTCTGTTTCCTCAGTCTGTTTCCTAGTGCCGGTTATAAGTTCCTGCAGTTTTCACTGTAAAACCGAGTTGGAGCTTGTACCTCCCCATATATATGTATGGAATGGAGTTTGCAACTGAAAAGAAACTTTGTGTTCCCAACAAGCTAGGTGAAGGACGGCTTTCACACACACTTATCTCTCAGAACAGAGCAAGTGGAGAGACGTTCGTACATCTAGCACCAAGGGAACGGGTTGCAGGAGACACTTTTTCTCTGCATTCTCAGTTTGTTTCCTAGTGCCGGTTAGAAGTTCCTGCAGTTTTCACTGTAAAACCGAGTTGGAGCTTCTACCTCCCCTTATATATGTATGGAATGGAGTTTGCAACTGAAAAGAAACTTTGTGTTCCCAAAAAGCTAGGTGAAGGACGGCTTTCACACACACTTATCTCTCAGAAATGAGCAAGTGGAGAGACGTTCGTTCATCTAGCACCAAGGGAACGGGTACCAGGAGACACTTTTTCTCTGCTTCCTCAGACTGTTTCCTAGTGCCGGTTTGAAGTTCCTGCAGTTTTCACTGTAAAACCGAGTTGGAGCTCGTACCTCCCCATATATATGTATGGAATGGAGTTTGCAACTGAAAAGAAACTTTGTGTTCACAACAAGCTAGGTGAAGTACGGCTTTCACACACACTTATCTCTCAGAACTGAGCAAGTGGAGAGACGTTCGTTCATCTAGCACCAAGGGAACGGGTTGCAGGAGACACTTTTTCTCTGCTTTCTCAGTCTGTTTCCTAGTGCCGGTTTGAAGTTCCTGCAGTTTTCACTGTCAAACCGAGTTGGAGCTAGTACCTCCCCATATATATGTATGGAATGGAGTTTGCAACTGAAAAGAAACTTTGTGTTCCCAACAAGCTGGGTGAAGTACGGCTTTCACACACCCTTATCTCTCAGAACTGAGCAAGTGGAGAGACGTTTGTTCATCTAGCACCAAGGGAACGGTTTGCATGAGACACTTTTCCTCTGCTTTCTCAGTCTGTTTCCTAGTGCCGTTTTGAAGTTCCTGCATTTTTCACTGTCAAACCGAGTTGGAGCTAGTACCTCCCCATATATAAGTATGGAATGGGGTTTGCAACTGAAAAGAAACTTTGTGTTCCCAACAAGCTATGTGAAGGACGGCTTTCACACACACTTATCTCTCAGAACTGAGCAAGTGGAGAGACGTTCGTTCATCTAGCACCAAGGGAACGGGTTGCAGGAGACACTTTTTCTCTGCTTTCTCAGTCTGTTTCCTAGTGCCGGTTTGAAGTACCTGCAGTTTTCACTGTCAAACCGAGTTGGAGCTTGTACCTCCCCATATATATGTATGGAATGTTGTTTGCAACTTAAAAGAAACTTTGTGTTCCCAACAAGCTAGGTGAAGGACGGCTTTCACACACACTTATCTCTCAGAACTGAGCAAGTGGAGAGACGTTCGTTCATCTAGCACCAAGGGAACGGGTTGCAGGAGACACTTTTTCTCTGTTTCCTCAGTCTGTTTCCTAGTGCCGGTTATAAGTTCCTGCAGTTTTCACTGTAAAACCGAGTTGGAGCTTGTACCTCCCCATATATATGTATGGAATGGAGTTTGCAACTGAAAAGAAACTTTGTGTTCCCAACAAGCTAGGTGAAGGACGGCTTTCACACACACTTATCTCTCAGAACAGAGCAAGTGGAGAGACGTTCGTACATCTAGCACCAAGGGAACGGGTTGCAGGAGACACTTTTTCTCTGCATTCTCAGTTTGTTTCCTAGTGCCGGTTAGAAGTTCCTGCAGTTTTCACTGTAAAACCGAGTTGGAGCTTCTACCTCCCCTTATATATGTATGGAATGGAGTTTGCAACTGAAAAGAAACTTTGTGTTCCCAAAAAGCTAGGTGAAGGACGGCTTTCACACACACTTATCTCTCAGAAATGAGCAAGTGGAGAGACGTTCGTTCATCTAGCACCAAGGGAACGGGTACCAGGAGACACTTTTTCTCTGCTTCCTCAGACTGTTTCCTAGTGCCGGTTTGAAGTTCCTGCAGTTTTCACTGTAAAACCGAGTTGGAGCTCGTACCTCCCCATATATATGTATGGAATGGAGTTTGCAACTGAAAAGAAACTTTGTGTTCACAACAAGCTAGGTGAAGTACGGCTTTCACACACACTTATCTCTCAGAACTGAGCAAGTGGAGAGACGTTCGTTCATCTAGCACCAAGGGAACGGGTTGCAGGAGACACTTTTTCTCTGCTTTCTCAGTCTGTTTCCTAGTGCCGGTTTGAAGTTCCTGCAGTTTTCAATGTAAACCCGAGTTGGAGCTAGTACCTCCCCATATATATGTATGGAATGGAGTATGCAACTGAAAAGAAACTTTCTGTTCCCAACAAGCTAGGTGAAGGACGGCTTTCACACACACTTATCTCTCAGAACAGAGCAAGTGGAGAGACGTTCGTTCATCTAGCACCAAGGGAACGGGTTGCAGGAAACACTTTTTCTCTGCTTTCTCAGTCTGTTTCCTAGTGCCGGTTTGAAGTTCCTGCAGTTTTCACTGTCAACCCGAGTTGGAGCTAGTACCTCCCCATATATATGTATGGAATGGAGTTTGCAACTGAAAAGAAACTTTGTGTTCACAACAAGCTTGGTGAAGGACGGCTTTCACACACACTTATGTTTCAGAACTGAGCAAGTGGAGATACGTTCGTTCATCTATCACCAAAAGAACGGGTTGCAGGAGAAACTTTTTCTCTACTTTCTCAGTCAGTTTCCTAGTGCCGGTTTGAAGTTCCTGCAGTTTTCACTGTAAAACCGAGTTGGAGCTTCTACCTCCCCATATATATGTATGGAATGGAGTTTGCAACTGAAAGGAAACTTTGTGTTCCCAACAAGATAGTTGAAGGACGGCTTTCACACACATATCTCTCAGAACTGAGCAAGTGGAGAGACGTTCGTTCATCTAGCACCAAGGGACCGGGTTGCAGGAGACACTTTTTCTCTGCTTTCTCAGTCTGTTTCCTAGTGCCGGTTTGAAGTTCCTGCAGTTTTCACTGTCAAACCGAGTTGGAGCTTGTACCTCCCCATATATATGTATGGAATGGAGTTTGCAACTGAAAAGAAACTTTGTGTTCCCAACAAGCTGGGTGAAGTACGGCTTTCACACACCCTTATCTCACAGAACTGAGCAAGTGGAGAGACGTTTGTTCATCTAGCACCAAGGGAACGGTTTGCATGAGACACTTTTCCTCTGCTTTCTCAGTCTGTTTCCTAGTGCCGTTTTGAAGTTCCTGCAGTTTTCACTGTCAAACCGAGTTGGAGCTAGTACCTCCCCATATATAAGTATGGAATGGAGTTTGCAACTGAAAAGAAACTTTGTGTTCCCAACAAGCTATGTGAAGGACGGCTTTCACACACACTTATCTCTCAGAACTGAGCAAGTGGAGAGACGTTCGTTCATCTAGCACCAAGGGAACGGGTTGCAGGAGACACTTTTTCTCTGCTTTCTCAGTCTGTTTCCTAGTGCCGGTTTGAAGTTCCTGCAGTTTTCACTGTCAAACCGAGTTGGAGCTAGTACCTCCCCATATATATGTATGGAATGGTGTTTGCAACTTAAAAGAAACTTTGTGTTCCCAACAAGCTAGGTGAAGGACGGCTTTCACACACACTTATCTCTCAGAACTGAGCAAGTGGAGAGACGTTCGTTCATCTAGTACCAAGGGAACGGGTTGCAGGAGACACTTTTTCTCTGTTTCCTCAGTCTGTTTCCTAGTGCCGGTTATAAGTTCCTGCAGTTTTCACTGTAAAACCGAGTTGGAGCTTGTACCTCCCCATATATATGTATGGAATGGAGTTTGCAACTGAAAAGAAACTTTGTGTTCCCAACAAGCTAGGTGAAGGACGGCTTTCACACACACTTATCTCTCAGAACAGAGCAAGTGGAGAGACGTTCGTACATCTAGCACCAAGGGAACGGGTTGCAGGAGACACTTTTTCTCTGCATTCTCAGTTTGTTTCCTAGTGCCGGTTAGAAGTTCCTGCAGTTTTCACTGTAAAACCGAGTTGGAGCTTCTACCTCCCCTTATATATGTATGGAATGGAGTTTGCAACTGAAAAGAAACTTTGTGTTCCCAAAAAGCTAGGTGAAGGACGGCTTTCACACACACTTATCTCTCAGAAATGAGCAAGTGGAGAGACGTTCGTTCATCTAGCACCAAGGGAACGGGTACCAGGAGACACTTTTTCTCTGCTTCCTCAGACTGTTTCCTAGTGCCGGTTTGAAGTTCCTGCAGTTTTCACTGTAAAACCGAGTTGGAGCTCGTACCTCCCCATATATATGTATGGAATGGAGTTTGCAACTGAAAAGAAACTTTGTGTTCACAATAAGCTAGGTGAAGTACGGCTTTCACACACACTTATCTCTCAGAACTGAGCAAGTGGAGAGACGTTCGTTCATCTAGCACCAAGGGAACGGGTTGCAGGAGACACTTTTTCTCTGCTTTCTCAGTCTGTTTCCTAGTGCCGGTTTGAAGTTCCTGCAGTTTTCAATGTAAACCCGAGTTGGAGCTAGTACCTCCCCATATATATGTATGGAATGGAGTATGCAACTGAAAAGAAACTTTCTGTTCCCAACAAGCTAGGTGAAGGACGGCTTTCACACACACTTATCTCTCAGAACTGAGCAAGTGGAGAGACGTTCGTTCATCTAGCACCAAGGGAACGGGTTGCAGGAGACACTTTTTCTCTGCTTCCTCAGTCTGTTTCCTAGTGCCGGTTTGAAGTTCCTGCAGTTTTCACTGTAAAACCGAGTTGGAGCTCGTACCTCCCCATATATATGTATGGAATGGAGTTTGCAACTGAAAAGAAACTTTGTGTTCCCAACAAGCTAGGTGAAGGACGGCTTTCACACACACTTATCTCTCAGAACTGAGCAAGAGGAGAAACGTTCGTTCATCTAGCACCAAGGGAACGGGTTGCAGGAGACACTTTTTCTCTGCTTTCTCAGTCTGTTTCCTAGTGCCGGTTTGAAGTTCATGCAGTTTTCACTGTCAAACAGTGTTGGAGGTAGTACCTCCCCCTATATATGTATGGAATGGAGTTTGCAACTGAAAAGAAACTTTGTGTTCCCAACAAGCTAGGTGAAGGACGGCTTTGACACACACTTATCTCTCAGAACAGAGCAAGTGGAGAGACGTTCGTTCATATAGCACCAAGGGAACGGGTTGCAGGAAACACTTTTTCTCTGCTTTCTCAGTCTGTTTCCTAGTGCCGGTTTGAAGTTCCTGCAGTTTTCACTGTCAACCCGAGTTGGAGCTAGTACCTCCCCATATATATGTATGGAATGGATTTTGCAACTGAAAAGAAACTTTGTGTTCACAACAAGCTAGTTGAAGGACGGCTTTCACACACACTTATGTCTCAGAACTGAGCAAGTGGAGAGACGTTCGTTCATCTAGCACCAAAGGAACGGGTTGCAGGAGAAACTTTTTCTCTACTTTCTCAGTCAGTTTCCTAGTGCCGGTTTGAAGTTCCTGCAGTTTTCACTGTCAAACCGAGTTGGAGCTTCTACCTCCCCATATATATGTATGGAATGGAGTTTGCAACTGAAAGGAAACTTTGTGTTCCCAACAAGATAGGTGAAGGACGGCTTTCACACACTTATCTCTCAGAACTGAGCAAGTGGAGAGACGTTCGTTCATCTAGCACCAAGGGAACGGGTTGCAGGAGACACTTTTTCTCTGCTTTCTCAGTCTGTTTCCTAGTGCCGGTTTGAAGTTCCTGCAGTTTTCACTGTCAAACCGAGTTGGAGCTAGTACCTCCCCATATATATGTATGGAATGGAGTTTGCAACTGAAAAGAAACTTTGTGTTCCCAACAAGCTGGGTGAAGTACGGCTTTCACACACCCTTATCTCTCAGAACTGAGCAAGTGGAGAGACGTTTGTTCATCTAGCACCAAGGGAACGGTTTGCATGAGACACTTTTCCTCTGCTTTCTCAGTCTGTTTCCTAGTGCCGTTTTGAAGTTCCTGCAGTTTTCACTGTCAAACCGAGTTGGAGCTAGTACCTCCCCATATATAAGTATGGAATGGAGTTTGCAACTGAAAAGAAACTTTGTGTTCCCAACAAGCTATGTGAAGGACGGCTTTCACACACACTTATCTCTCAGAACTGAGCAAGTGGAGAGACGTTCGTTCATCTAGCACCAAGGGAACGGTTTGCAGGAGACACTTTTTCTCTGCTTTCTCAGTCTGTTTCCTAGTGCCGGTTTGAAGTTCCTGCAGTTTTCACTGTCAAACCGAGTTGGAGCTAGTACCTCCCCATATATATGTATGGAATGGAGTTTGCAACTTAAAAGAAACTTTGTGTTCCCAACAAGCTAGGTGAAGGACGGCTTTCACACACACTTATCTCTCACAACTGAGCAAGTGGAGAGACGTTCGTTCATCTAGCACCAAGGGAACGGGTTGCAGGAGACACTTTTTCTCTGTTTCCTCAGTCTGTTTCCTAGTGCCGGTTATAAGTTCCTGCAGTTTTCACTGTAAAAACGAGTTGGAGCTCGTACCTCCCCATATATATGTATGGAATGGAGTTTGCAACTGAAAAGAAACTTTGTGTTCCCAACAAGCTAGGTGAAGGACGGCTTTCACACACACTTATCTCTCAGAACAGAGCAAGTGGAGAGACGTTCGTACATCTAGCACCAAGGGAACGCTTGCAGGAGACACTTTTTCTCTGCATTCTCAGTTTGTTTCCTAGTGCCGGTTAGAAGTTCCTGCAGTTTTCACTGTAAAACCGAGTTGGAGCTACTACCTCCCCTTATATATGTATGGAATGGAGTTTGCAACTGAAAAGAAACTTTGTGTTCCCAAAAAGCTAGGTGAAGGACGGCTTTCACACACAATTATCTCTCAGAAATGAACAAGTGGAGAGACGTTCGTTCATCTAGCACCAAGGGAACGGGATGCAGGAGACACTTTTTCTCTGCTTCCTCAGACTGTTTCCTAGTGCCGGTTTGAAGTTCCTGCAGTTTTCACTGTAAAACCGAGTTGGAGCTCGTACCTCCCCATATATATGTATGGAATGGAGTTTGCAACTGAAAAGAAACTTTGTGTTCACAACAAGCTAGGTGAAGGACGGCTTTCACACACACTTATATCTCAGAACTGAGCAAGAGGAGAGACGTTCGTTCATCTAGCACCAAGGGAACGGGTTGCAGGAGACACTTTTTCTCTGCTTTCTCAGTCTGTTTCCTAGTGCCGGTTTGAAGTTCCTGCAGTTTTCACTGTAAAACCGAGTTGGAGCTTGTACCTCCCCATATATATGTATGGAATGGAGTTTGCAACTGAAAAGAAACTTTGTGTTCCCAACAAGCTAGGTGAAGGACGGCTTTCACACACACTTATATCTCAGAACTGAGCAAGTGGAGAGACGTTCGTTCATCTAGCACCAAGGGAACGGGTTGCAGGAGACACTTTTTCTCTGCTTCCTCAGTCTGTTTCCTAGTGCCGGTTTGAAGTTCCTGCAGTTTTCACTGTAAAACAGATTTGGAGCTTGTACCTCCCCATATATATGTATTTAATGGAGTTTGCAACTGAAAAGAAACTTTGTGTTCCCAACAAGCTAGGTGAAAGCCGGCTTTCACACACATTTATCTCTCAGAACTGAGCAAGTGGAGAGACGTTCTTTCATCTAGAACCAAGGGAACGGGTTGCAGGAGACACTTTTTCTCTGCTTTCTCAGTCTGTTTCCTAGTGCCGGTTTGAAGTTCCTGCAGTTTTCACTGTAAAACCGAGTTGCAGCTAGTACCTCCCCATATATATGTATGGAATTGAGTTTGCAACTGAAAAGAAACTTTGTGTTCCCAACAAGCAAGGTGAAGGACGGCTTTCACACACACTTTTCTCTCAGAACTGAGCAAGTGGAGAGACGTTCGTTCATGTAGCACCAAGGGAACGGGTTGCAGGAGACACTTTTTCTCTGCTTTCTCAGTCTGTTTCCTAGTGCCGGTTTGAAGTTCCTGCAGTTTTCACTGTAAAACTGAGTTGGAGCCTCTACCTCCAATTATATATGTATGGAATGGAGTTTGCAACTGAAAAGAAACTTTGTGTTCCCAAAAAGCTAGGTGAAGGACGGCTTTCACACACACTAATCTCTCAGAACTGAGCAAGTGGAGAGACGTTCGTTCATCTAGCACCAAGGGAACGGGTACCAGGAGACACTTTTTCTCTGCTTCCTCAGTCTGTTTCCTAGTGCCGGTTTGAAGTTCCTGCAGTTTTCACTGTAAAACCGAGTTGGAGCTAGTACCTCCCCATATATATGTATGGAATGGAGTTTGCAACTGAAAAGAAACTTTGTGTTCACAACAAGCTAGGTGAAGTACGGCTTTCACACACACTTATCTCTCAGAACTGAGCAAGTGGAGAGACGTTCGTTCATCTAGCACCAAGGGAACGGGTTGCAGGAGACACTTTTTCTCTGCTTTCTCAGTCTGTTTCCTAGTGCCGGTTTGAAGTTCCTGCAGTTTTCACTGTCAAACCGTGTTGGAGCTTGTACCTCCCCCTATATATGTATAGAATGGAGTTTGCAACTGAAAAGAAACTTTGTGTTCCCAACAAGCTAGGTGAAGGGCGGCTTTCACACACACTTATCTCTCAGAACTGAGCAAGTGGAGAGACGTTCGTTCATCTAGCACCAAGGGAACGGGTTGCAGGAGACAATTTTTCTCTGCTTTCTCAGTCTGTTTCCTAGTGCCGGTTTGAAGTTCTTGCAGTTTTCACTGTAAAACCGAGTTGGAGCTAGTACCTCCCCATATATATGTATGGAATGGAGTTTGCAACTGAAAAGAAACTTTGTGTTCCCAACAAGCTAGGTGAAGGACGGCTTTCACACACACTTATCTCTCAGAACTGAGCAAGTGGAGAGACGTTCGTTCATCTAGCACCAAGGGAACGGGTTGCAGGAGACACTTTTTCTCTGCTTTCTCAGTCTGTTTCCTAGTGCCGGTTTGAAGTTCCTGCATTTTTCACTGTAAAACCGATTTGGAGTTTGTACCTCCCCATATATATGTATCGAATGGAATTTGCAACTGAAAAGAAATTTGTGTTCCCAACAAGCTAGGTGAAGGACGGCATTCACACACACTTATCTCTCAGAACTGAGCAAGTGGAGAGACGTTCGTTCATCTAGCACCAAGGGAACGGGTTTCAGGAGACACTATTTCTCTGTTTTCTCTGTATGTTTCCTAGTGCCGGTTTGAAGTTCCTTCAGTTTTCAATGTAAAACCGAGTTGGAGCTACTACCTCCCCATATATATGTATGGAATGGAGTTTGCAACTGAAAAGAAACTTTGTGTTCCCAACAAGCAAGTGAAGGACGGCTTTAACACACAATAATCTCTCAGAACTTAGCAAGTGGAGAGACGTTCGTTCATCTAGCACCAATTGAACGGGTTGCAGGAGACACTTTTTCTCTGCTTTCTCAGTATGTTTCCTAGTGCCGGTTTGAAGTTCCTGCAGTTTTCACTGTCAAACCGAGTTGGAGCTAGTACCTCCCCATATATATGTATGGAATGGAGTTTGCAACTGAAAAGAAACTTTGTGTTCCCAACAAGCTAGGTGAAGGACGGCTTTCACACACACTTATCTCTCAGAACTGAGCAAGTGGAGAGACGTTCGTTCATCTAGAACCAATTGAACGGGATGCAGGAGACACTTTATCTCTGCTTTCTCAGTCTGTTTCCTAGTGCCGGTTTGAAGTTCCTGCAGTTTTCACTGTAAAACCGAGTTGGAGCTATTACCTCCCCATATATATGTATGGATAGGAGTTTGCAACTGAAAAGAAACTTTGTGTTCCCAACAAGCTAGGTAAAGGACGGCTTTCACACACACTTATCTCTCAGAACTTAGCAAGTGGAGAGACGTTCGTTCATCTATCACCAAGGGAACGGGTTGCAGGAGACACTTTTTCTCTGCTTTCTCAGTCTGTTTCCTAGTGCCGGTTTGAAGTTCCTGCAGTTTTCACTGTCAAACCGAGTTGGAGCTAGTACCTCCCCATATATATGTATGGAATGGAGTTTGCAACTGAAAAGAAACTTTGTGTTCCCAACAAGCTAGGTGAAGGACGGCTTTCACACACATTTATCTCTCAGAACTGAGCAAGTGGAGAGACGTTCGTTCATCTAGCACCAAGGGAACGGGTTGCAGGAGACACTTTTTCTCTGCTTTCTCAGTCAATTTCCTAGTGCCGGTTTGAAGTTCCTGCAGTTTTCACTGTAAAATCGAGTTGGAGCTAGTACCTCCCCATATATATGTATGGAATGGAGTTTGCAACTGAAAAGAAACTTTGTGTTCCCAACAAGCTAGGTGAAGGACGGCTTTCACACACACTTATCTCTCAGAACTGAGCAAGTGTAGAGACGTTCGTTCATCTAGCACCAAGGGAACGGGTTGCAAGAGACACTTTTTCTCTGCTTTCTCAGTCTGTTTCCTAGTGCCGGTTTGAAGTTCCTGCAGTTTTCACTGTCAAACCGAGTTGGAGGTTGTACCTCCCCATATATATGTATGGAATGGAGTTTGCATCTGAAAAGAAACTTTGTGTTCCCAACAACCTAGGTGAAGGACGGCTTTCACACACACTTATCTCTCAGAACAGAGCAAGTGGAGAGACGTTCGTTCATCTAGCACCAAGTGAACCGGTTGCAGGAGACACTTTTTCTCTGCTTTCTCAGTCTGTTTCCTAGTGCCGGTATGAAGTTCCTGCAGTTTTCACTGTAAAACCGATTTGGAGCTTGTACCTCCCCATATATATGTATGGAATGGAGTTTGCAACTGAAAAGAAACTTTGTGTTCCCAACAAGCTAGGTGAAGGACGGCTTTCACACACACTTATCTCTCAGAACTGAGCAAGTGGAGAGACGTTCGTTCATCTAGCACCAAGGGAACGGGTTGCAGGAGACACTTTTCCTCTGCTTTCTCAGTCTGTTTCCTAGTGCCGGTTTGAAGTTCCTGCAGTTTTCAATGTAAACCCGAGTTGGAGCTAGTACCTCCCCATATATATGTATGGAATGGAGTATGCTACTGAAAAGAAACTTTGTGTTCCCACCAAGCTAGGTGAAGGACGGCTTTCACACACACTTATCTCTCAGAACTGAGCAAGTGGAGAGACGTTCGTTCATCTAGCACCAAGGGAACGGGTTGCAGGAGACACTTATTCTCTGCTTCCTCAGTCTTTTTCCTAGTGCCGGTTTGAAGTTCCTGCAGTTTTCACTGTAAAACCGAGTTGGAGCTTGTACCTCCCCATATATATGTATGGAATGGAGTTTGCAACTGAAAAGAAACTTTGTGTTCCCAACAAGCTAGGTGAAGGACGGCTTTCACACACACTTATCTCTCAGAACTGAGCAAGAGGAGAAACGTTCGTTCATCTAGCACCAAGGGAACGGGTTGCAGGAGACACTTTTTCTCTGCTTTCTCAGTCTGTTTCCTAGTGCCTGTTTGAAGTTCATGCAGTTTTCACTGTCAAACAGTGTTGGAGCTAGTACCTCCCCCTATATATGTATGGAATGGAGTTTGCAACTGAAAAGAAACTTTGTGTTCCCAAAAAGCTAGGTGAAGGACGGCTTTCACACACACTTATCTCTCACAACAGAGCAAGTGGAGAGACGTTCGTTCATCTAGCACCAAGGGAACGGGTTGAAGGAAACACTTTTTCTCTGCTTTCTCAGTCTGTTTCCTAGTGCCGGTTTGAAGTTCCTGCAGTTTTCACTGTCAACCCGATTTGGAGCTAGTACCTCCCCATATATATGTATGGAATGGAGTTTGCAACTGAAAAGAAACTTTGTGTTCACAACAAGCTAGGTGAAGGACGGCTTTCACACACACTTATGTCTCAGAACTGAGCAAGTGGAGAGACGTTCGTTCATCTAGCACCAAAGGAACGGGTTGCAGGAGAAACTTTTTCTCTACTTTCTCAGTCAGTTTCCTAGTGCCGGTTTGAAGTTCCTGCAGTTTTCACTGTAAAACCGTGTTGGAGCTTCTACCTCCCCATATATATGTATGGAATGGAGTTTGCAACTGAAAGGAAACTTTGTGTTCCCAACAAGATAGTTGAAGGACGGCTTTCACACACACTTATCTCTCAGAACTGAGCAAGTGGAGAGACGTTCGTTCATCTAGCACAAAGGGAACGGTTTGCAGGAGACACTTTTTCTCTGCTTTCTCAGTCTGTTTCCTAGTGCCGGTTTGAAGTTCCTGCAGTTTTCACTGTCAAACCGAGTTGGAGCTAGTACCTCCCCATATATATGTATGGAATGGAGTTTGCAACTGAAAAGAAACTTTGTGTTCCCAACAAGCTGGGTGAAGTACGGCTTTCACACACCCTTATCTCTCAGAACTGAGCAAGTGGAGAGACGTGTGTTCATCTAGCACCAAGGGAACGGTTTGCATGAGACACTTTTCCTCTGCTTTCTCAGTCTATTTCCTAGTGCCGTTTTGAAGTTCCTGCAGTTTTCACTGTCAAACCGAGTTGGAGCTAGTACACCCCATATATAAGTATGGAATGGAGTTTGCAACTGAAAAGAAACTTTGTGTTCCCAACAAGCTATGTGAAGGACGGCTTTCACACACACTTATCTCTCAGAACTGAGCAAGTGGAGAGACGTTCGTTCATCTAGCACCAAGGGAACGGGTTGCAGGAGACACTTTTTCTCTGCTTTCTCAGTCTGTTTCCTAGTGCCGGTTTGAAGTTCCTGCAGTTTTCACTGTCAAACCGAGTTGGAGCTAGTACCTCCCCATATATATGTATGGAATGGAGTTTGCAACTTAAAAGAAACTTTGTGTTCCCAACAAGCTAGGTGAAGGACGGCTTTCACACACACTTATCTCTCAGAACTGAGCAAGTGGAGAGACGTTCGTTCATCTAGCACCAAGGGAACGGGTTGCAGGAGACACTTTTTCTCTGTTTCCTCAGTCTGTTTCCTAGTGCCGGTTAGATGTTCCTGCAGTTTTCACTGTAAAACCGAGTTGGAGCTTGTACCTCCCCTTATATATGTATGGAATGGAGTTTGCAACTGAAAAGAAACTTTGTGTTCCCAACAAGCTAGGTGAAGGACGGCTTTCACACACACTTATCTCTCAGAAAAGAGCAAGTGGAGAGACGTTCGTACATCTAGCACCAAGGGAACGGGTTGCAGGAGACACTTTTTCTCTGCATTCTCAGTTTGTTTCCTAGTGCCGGTTAGAAGTTCCTGCAGTTTTCACTGTAAAACCGAGTTGGAGCTTCTACCTCCCCTTATATATGTATGGAATGGAGTTTGCAACTGAAAAGAAACTTTGTGTTCCCAAAAAGCTAGGTGAAGGACGGCTTTCACACACACTTATCTCTCAGAAATGAGCAAGTGGAGAGACGTTCGTTCATCTAGCACCAAGGGAACGGGTACCAGGAGACACTTTTTCTCTGCTTCCTCAGACTGTTTCCTAGTGCCGGTTTGAAGTTCCTGCAGTTTTCACTGTAAAACCGAGTTGGAGCTCGTACCTCCCCATATATATGTATGGAATGGAGTTTGCAACTGAAAAGAAACTTTGTGTTCACAACAAGCTAGGTGAAGTACGGCTTTCACACACACTTATCTCTCAGAACTGAGCAAGTGGAGAGACGTTCGTTCATCTAGCACCAAGGGAACGGGTTGCAGGAGACACTATTTCTCTGCTTTCTCAGTCTGTTTCCTAGTGCCGTTTTGAAGTTCCTGCAGTTTTCACTGTAAAACCGAGTTGGAGCTTCTACCTCCCCATATATATGTATGGAATGGAGTTTGCAACTGAAAAGAAACTTTGTGTTCCCAACAAGCTAGGTGAAGGACGGCTTTCACACACACTTATCTCTCAGAACTGAGCAAGAGGAGAGACGTTCGTTCATCTAGCACCAAGGGAACGGGTTGCAGGAGACACTTTTTCTCTGCTTTCTCAGTCTGTTTCCTAGTGCCGGTTTGAAGTTCCTGCAGTTTTCACTGTAAAACCGAGTTGGAGCTTGTACCTCCCCATATATATGTATGGAATGGAGTTTGCAACTGAAAAGAAACTTTGTGTTCCCAACAAGCTAGGTGAAGGACGGCTTTCACACACACTTATATCTCAGAACTGAGCAAGTGGAGAGACGTTCGTTCATCTAGCACCAAGGGAACGGGTTGCAGGAGACAATTTTTCTCTGCTTCCTCAGTCTGTTTCCTAGTGCCGGTTTGAAGTTCCTGCAGTTTTCACTGTAAAACAGATTTGGAGCTTGTACCTCCCCATATATATGTATTTAATGGAGTTTGCAACTGAAAAGAAACTTTGTGTTCCCAAAAAGCTAGGTGAAGGACGGCTTTCACACACACTTATCTCTCAGAACTGAGCAAGTGGAGAGACGTTCGTTCATCTAGCACCAAGGGAACGGGTACCAGGAGACACTTTTTCTCTGCTTCCTCAGTCTGTTGCCTAGTGCCGGTTTGAAGTTCCTGCAGTTTTCACTGTAAAACCGAGTTGGAGCTAGTACCTCCCTATATATATGTATGGAATGGAGTTTGCAACTGAAAAGAAACTTTGTGTTCACAACAAGCTAGGTGAAGTACGGCTTTCACACACACTTATCTCTCAGAACTGAGCAAGTGGAGAGACGTTCGTTCATCTAGCACCAAGGGAACGGGATGCAGGAGACACTTTTTCTCTGCTTTCTCAGTCTGTTTCCTAGCGCCGGTTTGAAGTTCCTGCAGTTTTCACTGTCAAACCGTGTTGGAGCTTGTACCTCCCCCTATATATGTATGGAATGGAGTTTGCAACTGAAAAGAAACTTTGTGTTCCCAACAAGCTAGGTGAAGGACGGCTTTCACACACACTTATCTCTCAGAACTGAGCAAGTGGAGAGACGTTCGTTCATCTAGCACCAAGGGAACGGGTTGCAGGAGACACTTTTTCTCTGCTTTCTCAGTCTGTTTCCTAGTGCCGGTTTGAATTTCTTGCAGTTTTCACTGTAAAACCGAGTTGGAGCTAGTACCTCCCCATATATATGTATGGAATGGAGTTTGCAACTGAAAAGAAACTTTGTGTTCCCAACAAGCTAGGTGAAGGACGGCTTTCACACACACTTATCTCTCAGAACTGAGCAAGTGGAGAGACGTTCGTTCATCTAGAACCAAGGGAACGGGTTGCAGGAGACACATTTTCTCTGCTTTCTCAGTCTGTTTCCTAGTGCCGGTTTGAAGTTCCTGCAGTTTTCACTGTAAAACCGAGTTGGAGCTAGTACCTCCCCATATATATGTATGGAATGGAGTTTGCAACTGAAAAGAAACTTTGTGTTCCCAACAAGCTAGGTGAAGGACGGCTTTCACACACAATTATCTCTCGGAACTGAGCAAGTGGAGAGACGTTTGTTCATCTAGCACCAAGGGAACGGGTTGCAGGAGACACTATTTCTCTGTTTTCTCTGTATGTTTCCTAGTGCCGGTTTGAAGTTCCTTCAGTTTTCAATGTAAAACCGAGTTGGAGCTACTACCTCCCCATATATATGTATGGAATGGAGTTTGCAACTGAAAAGAAACTTTGTGTTCCCAACAAGCAAGTGAAGGACGGCTTTCACACACAATTATCTCTCAGAACTTAGCAAGTGGAGAGACGTTCGTTCATCTAGCACCAATTGAACGGGTTGCAGGAGACACTTTTTCTCTGCTTTCTCAGTATGTTTCCTAGTGCCGGTTTGAAGTTCCTGCAGTTTTCACTGTCAAACCGAGTTGGAGCTAGTACCTCCCCATATATATGTATGGAATGGAGTTTGCAACTGAAAAGAAACTTTGTGTTCCCAACAAGCTAGGTGAAGGACGGCTTTCACACACACTTATCTCTCAGAACTGAGCAAGTGGAGAGACGTTCGTTCATCTAGCACCAATTGAACGGGTTGCAGGAGACACTTTTTCTCTGCTTTCTCAGTCTGTTTCCTAGTGCCGGTTTGAAGTTCCTGCAGTTTTCACTGTCAAACCGAGTTGGAGCTAGTACCACCCCATATATATGTATGGAATGGAGTTTGCAACTGAAAAGAAACTTTGTGTTCCCAACAAGCTAGGTGAAGGACGGCTTTCACACACACTTATCTCTCAGAACTGAGCAAGTGGAGAGACGTTCGTTCATCTAGCACCAATTGAACGGGTTGCAGGAGACAGTTTATCTCTGCTTTCTCAGTATGTTTCCTAGTGCCGGTTTGAAGTTCCTGCAGTTTTCACTGTAAAATCGAGTTGGAGCTATTACCTCCCCATATATATGTATGGATAGGAGTTTGCAACTGAAAAGAAACTTTGTGTTCCCAACAAGCAAGTGAAGGACGGCTTTCACACACAATTATCTCTCAGAACTTAGCAAGTGGAGAGACGTTCGTTCATCTAGCACCAATTGAACGGGTTGCAGGAGACACTTTTTCTCTGCTTTCTCAGTATGTTTCCTAGTGCCGGTTTGAAGTTCCTGCAGTTTTCACTGTCAAACCGAGTTGGAGCTAGTACCTCCCCATATATATGTATGGAATGGAGTTTGCAACTGAAAAGAAACTTTGTGTTCCCAACAAGCTAGGTGAAGGACGGCTTTCACACACACTTATCTCTCAGAACTGAGCAAGTGGAGAGACGTTCGTTCATCTAGCACCAATTGAACGGGTTGCAGGAGACACTTTTTCTCTGCTTTCTCAGTCTGTTTCCTAGTGCCGGTTTGAAGTTCCTGCAGTTTTCACTGTCAAACCGAGTTGGAGCTAGTACCACCCCATATATATGTATGGAATGGAGTTTGCAACTGAAAAGAAACTTTGTGTTCCCAACAAGCTAGGTGAAGGACGGCTTTCACACACACTTATCTCTCAGAACTGAGCAAGTGGAGAGACGTTCGTTCATCTAGCACCAAGGGAACGGGTTGCAGAAGACACTTTTTCTCTGCTTTCTCAGTCTGTTTCCTAGTGCCGGTTTGAAGTTCCTGCAGTTTTCACTGTCAACCTGATTTGGAGCTAGTACCTCCCCATATATATGTATGGAATGGAGTTTGCAACTGAAAAGAAACTTTGTGTTCCCAACAAGCTAGGTGAAGGACGGCTTTCACACACACTTACCTCTCAGAACTGAGCAAGTGGAGAGACGTTCGTTCATCTAGCACCAAAGGAACGGGTTGCAGGAGAAACTTTTTCTCTACTTTCTCAGTCAGTTTCCTAGTGCCGGTTTGAAGTTCCTGCAGTTTTCACTGTAAAACCGAGTTGGAGCTTCTACCTCCCCATATATATGTATGGAATGGAGTTTGCAACTGAAAGGAAACTTTGTGTTCCCAACAAGATAGTTGAAGGACGGCTTTCACACACACTTATCTCTCAGAACTGAGCAAGTGGAGAGACGTTCGTTCATCTAGCACAAAGGGAACGGTTTGCAGGAGACACTTTTTCTCTGCTTTCTCAGTCTGTTTCCTAGTGCCGGTTTGAAGTTCCTGCAGTTTTCACTGTCAACCCGATTTGGAGCTAGTACCTCCCCATATATATGTATGGAATGGAGTTTGCAACTGAAAAGAAACTTTGTGTTCCCAACAAGCTAGGTGAAGGACGGCTTTCACACACACTTACCTCTCAGAACTGAGCAAGTGGAGAGACGTTCGTTCATCTAGCACCAAAGGAACGGGTTGCAGGAGAAACTTTTTCTCTACTTTCTCAGTCAGTTTCCTAGTGCCGGTTTGAAGTTCCTGCAGTTTTCACTGTAAAACCGAGTTGGAGCTTCTACCTCCCCATATATATGTATGGAATGGAGTTTGCAACTGAAAGGAAACTTTGTGTTCCCAACAAGATAGTTGAAGGACGGCTTTCACACACACTTATCTCTCAGAACTGAGCAAGTGGAGAGACGTTCGTTCATCTAGCCCAAAGGGAACGGTTTGCAGGAGACACTTTTTCTCTGCTTTCTCAGTCTGTTTCCTAGTGCCGGTTTGAAGTTCCTGCAGTTTTCACTGTCAAACCGATTTGGAGCTAGTACCTTCCCATATATATGTATGGAATGGAGTTTGCAACTGAAAAGAAACTTTGTGTTCCCAACAAGCTGGGTGAAGTACGGCTTTCACACACACTTATCTCTCAGAACTGAGCAAGTGGAGAGACGTTTGTTCATCTAGCACCAAGGGAACGGTTTGCATGAGACACTTTTCCTCTGCTTTCTCAGTCTATTTCCTAGTGCCGTTTTGAAGTTCCTGCAGTTTTCACTGTCAAACCGAGTTGGAGCTAGTACACCCCATATATAAGTATGGAATGGAGTTTGCAACTGAAAAGAAACTTTGTGTTCCCAACAAGGTATGTGAAGGACGGCTTTCACACACACTTATCTCTCAGAACTGAGCAAGTGGAGAGACGTTCGTTCATCTAGCACCAAGGGAACGGGTTGCAGGAGACACTTTTTCTCTGCTTTCTCAGTCTGTTTCCTAGTGCCGGTTTGAAGTTCCTGCAGTTTTCACTGTCAAACCGAGTTGGAGCTAGTACCTCCCCATATATATGTATGGAATGGAGTTTGCAACTTAAAAGAAACTTTGTGTTCCCAACAAGCTAGGTGAAGGACGGCTTTCACACACACTTATCTCTCAGAACTGAGCAAGTGGAGAGACGTTCGTTCATCTAGCACCAAGGGAACGGGTTGCAGGAGACACTTTTTCTCTGTTTCCTCAGTCTGTTTCCTAGTGCCGGTTAGAAGTTCCTGCAGTTTTCACTGTAAAACCGAGTTGGAGCTTGTACCTCCCCATATATATGTATGGAATGGAGTTTGCAACTGAAAAGAAACTTTGTGTTCCCAACAAGCTAGGTGAAGGACGGCTTTCACACACACTTATCTCTCAGAACAGAGCAAGTGGAGAGACGTTCGTACATCTAGCACCAAGGGAACGGGTTGCAGGAGACACTTTTTCTCTGCATTCTCAGTTTGTTTCCTAGTGCCGGTTAGAAGTTCCTGCAGTTTTCACTGTAAAACCGAGTTGGAGCTTCTACCTCCCCTTATATATGTATGGAATGGAGTTTGCAACTGAAAAGAAACTTTGTGTTCCCAAAAAGCTAGGTGAAGGACGGCTTTCACACACACTTATCTCTCAGAAATGAGCAAGTGGAGAGACGTTCGTTCATCTAGCACCAAGGGAACGGGTACCAGGAGACACTTTTTCTCTGCTTCCTCAGACTGTTTCCTAGTGCCGGTTTGAAGTTCCTGCAGTTTTCACTGTAAAACCGAGTTGGAGCTCGTACCTCCCCATATATATGTATGGAATGGAGTTTGCAACTGAAAAGAAACTTTGTGTTCACAACAAGCTAGGTCAAGTACGGCTTTCACACACACTTATCTCTCAGAACTGAGCAAGTGGAGAGACGTTCGTTCATCTAGCACCAAGGGAACGGGTTGCAGGAGACACTATTTCTCTGCTTTCTCAGTCTGTTTCCTAGTGCCGTTGTGAAGTTCCTGCAGTTTTCACTGTAAAACCGAGTTGGAGCTTCTACCTCCCCATATATATGTATGGAATGGAGTTTGCAACTGAAAAGAAACTTTGTGTTCCCAACAAGCTAGGTGAAGGACGGCTTTCACACACACTTATCTCTCAGAACTGAGCAAGAGGAGAGACGTTCGTTCATCTAGCACCAAGGGAACGGGTTGCAGGAGACACTTTTTCTCTGCTTTCTCAGTCTGTTTCCTAGTGCCGGTTTGAAGTTCCTGCAGTTTTCACTGTAAAACAGATTTGGAGCTTGTACCTCCCCATATATATGTATTTAATGGAGTTTGCAACTGAAAAGAAACTTTGTGTTCCCAAAAAGCTAGGTGAAGGACGGCTTTCACACACACTTATCTCTCAGAACTGAGCAAGTGGAGAGACGTTCGTTCATCTAGCACCAAGGGAACGGGTACCAGGAGACACTTTTTCTCTGCTTCCTCAGTCTGTTGCCTAGTGCCGGTTTGAAGTTCCTGCAGTTTTCACTGTAAAACCGAGTTGGAGCTAGTACCTCCCCATATATATGTATGGAATGGAGTTTGCAACTGAAAAGAAACTTTGTGTTCACAACAAGCTAGGTGAAGGACGGCTTTCACACACACTTATCTCTCAGAACTGAGCAAGTGGAGAGACGTTCGTTCATCTAGCACCAAGGGAACGGGTTGCAGGAGACACTTTTTCTCTGCTTTCTCAGTCTGTTTCCTAGCGCCGGTTTGAAGTTCCTGCAGTTTTCACTGTCAAACCGTGTTGGAGCTTGTACCTCCCCCTATATATGTATGGAATGGAGTTTGCAACTGAAAAGAAACTTTGTGTTCCCAACAAGCTAGGTGAAGGACGGCTTTCACACACACTTATCTCTCAGAACTGAGCAAGTGGAGAGACGTTCGTTCATCTAGCACCAAGGGAACGGGTTGCAGGAGACACTTTTTCTCTGCTTTCTCAGTCTGTTTCCTAGTGCCGGTTTGAATTTCTTGCAGTTTTCACTGTAAAACCGAGTTGGAGCTAGTACCTCCCCATATATATGTATGGAATGGAGTTTGCAACTGAAAAGAAACTTTGTGTTCCCAACAAGCTAGGTGAAGGACGGCTTTCACACACACTTATCTCTCAGAACTGAGCAAGTGGAGAGACGTTCGTTCATCTAGAACCAAGGGAACGGGTTGCAGGAGACACTTTTTCTCTGCTTTCTCAGTCTGTTTCCTAGTGCCGGTTTGAAGTTCCTGCAGTTTTCACTGTAAAACCGAGTTGGAGCTAGTACCTCCCCATATATATGTATGGAATGGAGTTTGCAACTGAAAAGAAACTTTGTGTTCCCAACAAGCAAGTGAAGGACGGCTTTAACACACAATTATCTCTCAGAACTTAGCAAGTGGAGAGACGTTCGTTCATCTAGCACCAATTGAACGGGTTGCAGGAGACACTTTTTCTCTGCTTTCTCAGTATGTTTCCTAGTGCCGGTTTGAAGTTCCTGCAGTTTTCACTGTCAAACCGAGTTGGAGCTAGTACCTCCCCATATATATGTATGGAATGGAGTTTGCAACTGAAAAGAAACTTTGTGTTCCCAACAAGCTAGGTGAAGGACGGCTTTCACACACACTTATCTCTCAGAACTGAGCAAGTGGAGAGACGTTCGTTCATCTAGCACCAATTGAACGGGTTGCAGGAGACACTTTTTCTCTGCTTTCTCAGTATGTTTCCTAGTGCCGGTTTGAAGTTCCTGCAGTTTTCACTGTCAAACCGAGTTGGAGCTAGTACCACCCCATATATATGTATGGAATGGAGTTTGCAACTGAAAAGAAACTTTGTGTTCCCAACAAGCTAGGTGAAGGACGGCTTTCACACACACTTATCTCTCAGAACTGAGCAAGTGGAGAGACGTTCGTTCATCTAGCACCAATTGAACGGGTTGCAGGAGACACTTTATCTCTGCTTTCTCAGTATGTTTCCTAGTGCCGGTTTGAAGTTCCTGCAGTTTTCACTGTAAAATCGAGTTGGAGCTATTACCTCCCCATATATATGTATGGATAGGAGTTTGCAACTGAAAAGAAACTTTGTGTTCCCAAGAAGCTAGGTGAAGGACGTCTTTCACACACACTTATCTCTCAGAACTGAGCAAGTGGAGAGACGTTCGTTCATCTAGCACCAAGGGAACGGGTTGCAGAAGACACTTTTTCTCTGCTTTCTCAGTCTGTTTCCTAGTGCCGGTTTGAAGTTCCTGCAGTTTTCACTGTCAAACCGAGTTGGAGCTAGTACCTCCCCATATATATGTATGGAATGGAGTTTGCAACTGAAAAGAAACTTTGTGTTCCCAACAAGCTAGGTGAAGGACGGCTTTCACACACATTTATCTCTCAGAACTGAGCAAGTGGAGAGACGTTCGTTCATCTAGCACCAAGGGAACGGGTTGCAGGAGACACTTTTTCTCTGCTTTCTCAGTCAATTTCCTAGTGCCGGTTTGAAGTTCCTGCAGTTTTCACTGTAAAATCGAGTTGGAGCTAGTACCTCCCCATATATATGTATGGAATGGAGTTTGCAACTGAAAAGAAACTTTGTGTTCCCAACAAGCTAGGTGAAGGACGGCTTTCACACACACTTATCTCTCAGAACTGAGCAAGTGGAGAGACGTTCGTTCATCTAGCACCAAGGGAACGGGTTGCAAGAGACACTTTTACTCTGCTTTCTCTGTCTGTTTCCTAGTGCCGGTTTGAAGTTCCTGCAGTTTTCACTGTCAAACCGAGTTGGAGGTTGTACCTCCCCATATATATGTATGGAATGGAGTTTGCATCTGAAAAGAAACTTTGTGTTCCCAACAAGCTAGTTGAAGGACGGCTTTCACACACACTTATCTCTCAGAACTGAGCAAGTGGAGAGACGTTCGTTCATCTAGCACCAAGGGAACGGTTTGCAGGAGACACTTTTTCTCTGCTTTCTCAGTCTGTTTCCTAGTGCCGGTTTGAAATTCCTGCAGTTTTCACTGTAAAACCGAGTTGGAGCTAGTACCTCCCCATATATATGTATGGAATGGAGTTTGAAACTGAAAAGAAACTTTGTGTTCCCAACAAGCTAGGTGAAGAACGGCTTTCACAAACAATTATCTCTCAGAACAGAGCAAGTGGAGAGACGTTCGTTCATCTAGCACCAAGGGAACGGGTTGCAGGAGACACTTTTTCTCTGCTTTCTCAGTCTGTTTCCTAGTGCCGGTTTGAAGTTCCTGCAGTTTTCACTGTAAACCCGAGTTGGAGCTTCTCCCTCCCCATATATATGTATGGAATGGAGTTTGCAACTGAAAAGAAACTTTGTGTTCCCAAAAAGCTAGGTGAAGGACGGCTTTCACACACACTTATCTCTCAGAACTGAGCAAGTGGAGAGACGTTCGTTCATCTAGCACCAAGGGAACGGGTTGCAGGAGACACTTTTTCTCTGCTTTCTCAGTCTGTTTCCTACTGCCGGTTTGAAGTTCCTGCAGTTTTCACTGTAAAACCGAGTTGGAGTTTCTACCTCCAAATATATATGTATGGAATGGAGTTTGCAACTGAAAAGAAACTTTGTGTTCCCAACAAGCTAGGTGAAGGACGGCTTTCACACACACTTATCTCTCAGAACAGAGCAAGTGGAGAGACGTTTGTTCATCTAGCACCAAGGGAACGGGTTGCAGGAGACACTTTTTCTCTGCTTTCTCAGTCTGTTTCCAAGTGCCGGTTTGAAGTTCTTGCAGTTTTCACTGTAAAACCGAGTTGGAGCTAGTACCTCCCCATATATATGTATGGAATGGAGTTTGCAACTGAAAAGAAACTTTGTGTTCCCAACAAGCTAGGTGAAGGACGTCTTTCACACACACTTATCTCTCAGAACTGAGCAAGTGGAGAGACGTTCGTTCATCTAGCACCAAGGGAACGGGTTGCAGAAGACACTTTTTCTCTGCTTTCTCAGTCTGTTTCCTAGTGCCGGTTTGAAGTTCCTGCAGTTTTCACTGTCAAAACGAGTTGGAGCTAGTACCTCCCCATATATATGTATGGAATGGAGTTTGCAACTGAAAAGAAACTTTGTGTTCCCAACAAGCTAGGTGAAGGACGGCTTTCACACACATTTATCTCTCAGAACTGAGCAAGTGGAGAGACGTTCGTTCATCTAGCACCAAGGGAACGGGTTGCAGGAGACACTTTTTCTCTGCTTTCTCAGTCTGTTTCCTAGTGCCGGTTTGAAGTTCCTGCAGTTTTCACTGTAAAATCGAGTTGGAGCTAGTACCTCCCCATATATATGTATGGAATGGAGTTTGCAACTGAAAAGAAACTTTGTGTTCCCAACAAGCTAGGTGAAGGACGGCTTTCACACACACTTATCTCTCAGAACTGAGCAAGTGGAGAGACGTTCGTTCATCTAGCACCAAGGGAACGGGTTGCAGGAGACACTTTTTCCCTGCTTTCTCAGTCTGTTTCCTAGTGCCGGTTTGAAGTTCCTGCAGTTTTCACTGTCAAACCGAGTTGGAGCTTGTACCTCCCCATATATATGTATGGAATGGAGTTTGCATCTGAAAAGAAACTTTGTGTTCCCAACAAGCTAGGTGAAGGACGGCTTTCACACACAATTATCTCTCAGAACAGAGCAAGTGGAGAGACGTTCGTTCATCTAGCACCAAGTGAACGGGTTGCAGGAGACACATTTTCTCTGCTTTCTCAGTCTGTTTCCTAGTGCCGGTTTGAAGTTCCTGCAGTTTTCACTGTAAAACCGATTTGGAGCTTGTACCTCCCCATATATATGTATGGAATGGAGTTTGCAACTGAAAAGAAACTTTGTGTTCCCAACAAGCTAGGTGAAGGACGGCTTTCACACACACTTATCTCTCAGAACTGAGCAAGTGGAGAGACGTTCGTTCATCTAGCACCAAGGGAACGGTTTGCAGGAGACACTTTTTCTCCGCTTTCTCAGTCTGTTTCCTAGTGCCGGTTTGAAGTTCCTGCAGTTTTCCCTGTAAAACCGAGTTGGAGCTAGTACCTCCCCATATATATGTATGGAATGGAGTTTGAAACTGAAAAGAAACTTTGTGTTCCCAACAAGCTAGGTGAAGAACGGCTTTCACACACACTTATCTCTCAGAACAGAGCAAGTGGAGAGACGTTCGTTCATCTAGCACCAAGGGAACGGGTTGCAGGAGACACTTTTTCTCTGCTTTCTCAGTCTGTTTCCTAGTGCCGGTTTGAAGTTCCTGCAGTTTTCACTGTAAAACCGAGTTGGAGCTTCTCCCTCCCCATATATATGTATGGAATGGAGTTTGCAACTGAAAAGAAACTTTGTGTTCCCAAGAAGCTAGTTGAAGGACGGCTTTCACACACACGTATCTCTCAGAACAGAGCAAGGGGAGAGACGTTCGTTCATCTAGCACGAAGGGAACGGGTTGCAGGAGACACTGTTTCTCTGCTTTCTCAGACTGTTTCCTAGTGCCGGTTTGAAGTTCCTGCAGTTTTCACTATCAAACCGAGTTGGAGCTAGTACCTCCACATATGTATGTATGGAATGGAGTTTGCAACTGAAAAGAAACTTTGTGTTCCCAACAAGCAAGGTGAAGGACGGCTTTCACACACACTTATCTCTCAGAACTGAGCAAGTGGAGAGACGTTCGTTCATCTAGCACCAAGGGAACGGGTTGCAGGAGACACTTTTCTCTGCTTTCTCAGTCTGTTTCCTAGTGCCGATATGAAGTTCCTGCAGTTTTCACTGTCAAACCGAGTTGGAGCTTCTACCTCCCCATATATATGTATGGAATGGAGTTTGCAACTGAAAAGAAACTTTGTGTTCCCAACAAGCTAGGTGAAGGACGGCTTTCACACACACTTATCTCTCAGAACTGAGCAAGTGGAGAGACGTTCGTTCATCTAGCACCAAGGGAACGGGTACCAGGAGACACTTTTTCTCTGCTTCCTCAGTCTGTTGCCTAGTGCCGGTTTGAAGTTCCTGCAGTTTTCACTGTAAAACCGAGTTGGAGCTAGTACCTCCCCATATATATGTATGGAATGGAGTTTGCAACTGAAAAGAAACTTTGTGTTCACAACAAGCTAGGTGAAGTACGGCTTTCACACACACTTATCTCTCAGAACTGAGCAAGTGGAGAGACGTTCGTTCATCTAGCACCAAGGGAACGGGTTGCAGGAGACACTTTTTCTCTGCTTTCTCAGTCTGTTTCCTAGCGCCGGTTTGAAGTTCCTGCAGTTTTCACTGTCAAACCGTGTTGGAGCTTGTACCTCCCCCTATATATGTATGGAATGGAGTTTGCAACTGAAAAGAAACTTTGTGTTCCCAACAAGCTAGGTGAAGGACGGCTTTCACACACACTTATCTCTCAGAACTGAGCAAGTGGAGAGACGTTCGTTCATCTAGCACCAAGGGAACGGTTTGCAGGAGACACTTTTTCTCCGCTTTCTCAGTCTGTTTCCTAGTGCCGGTTTGAAGTTCCTGCAGTTTTCCCTGTAAAACCGAGTTGGAGCTAGTACCTCCCCATATATATGTATGGAATGGAGTTTGAAACTGAAAAGAAACTTTGTGTTCCCAACAAGCTAGGTGAAGAACGGCTTTCACACACACTTATCTCTCAGAACAGAGCAAGTGGAGAGACGTTCGTTCATCTAGCACCAAGGGAACGGGTTGCAGGAGACACTTTTTCTCTGCTTTCTCAGTCTGTTTCCTAGTGCCGGTTTGAAGTTCCTGCAGTTTTCACTGTAAAACCGAGTTGGAGCTTCTCCCTCCCCATATATATGTATGGAATGGAGTTTGCAACTGAAAAGAAACTTTGTGTTCCCAAGAAGCTAGTTGAAGGACGGCTTTCACACACACGTATCTCTCAGAACAGAGCAAGGGGAGAGACGTTCGTTCATCTAGCACGAAGGGAACGGGTTGCAGGAGACACTGTTTCTCTGCTTTCTCAGACTGTTTCCTAGTGCCGGTTTGAAGTTCCTGCAGTTTTCACTATCAAACCGAGTTGGAGCTAGTACCTCCACATATGTATGTATGGAATGGAGTTTGCAACTGAAAAGAAACTTTGTGTTCCCAACAAGCTAGGTGAAGGACGGCTTTCACACACACTTATCTCTCAGAACTGAGCAAGTGGAGAGACGTTCGTTCATCTAGCACCAAGGGAACGGGTTGCAGGAGACACTTTTCTCTGCTTTCTCAGTCTGTTTCCTAGTGCCGATATGAAGTTCCTGCAGTTTTCACTGTCAAACCGAGTTGGAGCTTCTACCTCCCCATATATATGTATGGAATGGAGTTTGCAACTGAAAAGAAACTTTGTGTTCCCAACAAGCTAGGTGAAGGACGGCTTTCACACACACTTATCTCTCAGAACTGAGCAAGTGGAGAGACGTTCGTTCATCTAGCACCAAGGGAACGGGTACCAGGAGACACTTTTTCTCTGCTTCCTCAGTCTGTTGCCTAGTGCCGGTTTGAAGTTCCTGCAGTTTTCACTGTAAAACCGAGTTGGAGCTAGTACCTCCCCATATATATGTATGGAATGGAGTTTGCAACTGAAAAGAAACTTTGTGTTCACAACAAGCTAGGTGAAGTACGGCTTTCACACACACTTATCTCTCAGAACTGAGCAAGTGGAGAGACGTTCGTTCATCTAGCACCAAGGGAACGGGTTGCAGGAGACACTTTTTCTCTGCTTTCTCAGTCTGTTTCCTAGCGCCGGTTTGAAGTTCCTGCAGTTTTCACTGTCAAACCGTGTTGGAGCTTGTACCTCCCCCTATATATGTATGGAATGGAGTTTGCAACTGAAAAGAAACTTTGTGTTCCCAACAAGCTAGGTGAAGGACGGCTTTCACACACACTTATCTCTCAGAACTGAGCAAGTGGAGAGACGTTCGTTCATCTAGCACCAAGGGAACGGGTTGCAGGAGACACTTTTTCTCTGCTTTCTCAGTCTGTTTCCTAGTGCCGGTTTGAATTTCTTGCAGTTTTCACTGTAAAACCGAGTTGGAGCTAGTACCTCCCCATATATATGTATGGAATGGAGTTTGCAACTGAAAAGAAACTTTGTGTTCCCAACAAGCTAGGTGAAGGACGGCTTTCACACACACTTATCTCTCAGAACTGAGCAAGTGGAGAGACGTTCGTTCATCTAGAACCAAGGGAACGGGTTGCAGGAGACACTTTTTCTCTGCTTTCTCAGTCTGTTTCCTAGTGCCGGTTTGAAGTTCCTGCAGTTTTCACTGTAAAACCGAGTTGGAGCTAGTACCTCCCCATATATATGTATGGAATGGAGTTTGCAACTGAAAAGAAACTTTGTGTTCCCAACAAGCAAGTGAAGGACGGCTTTAACACACAATTATCTCTCAGAACTTAGCAAGTGGAGAGACGTTCGTTCATCTAGCACCAATTGAACGGGTTGCAGGAGACACTTTTTCTCTGCTTTCTCAGTATGTTTCCTAGTGCCGGTTTGAAGTTCCTGCAGTTTTCACTGTCAAACCGAGTTGGAGCTAGTACCTCCCCATATATATGTATGGAATGGAGTTTGCAACTGAAAAGAAACTTTGTGTTCCCAACAAGCTAGGTGAAGGACGGCTTTCACACACACTTATCTCTCAGAACTGAGCAAGTGGAGAGACGTTCGTTCATCTAGCACCAATTGAACGGGTTGCAGGAGACACTTTTTCTCTGCTTTCTCAGTATGTTTCCTAGTGCCGGTTTGAAGTTCCTGCAGTTTTCACTGTCAAACCGAGTTGGAGCTAGTACCACCCCATATATATGTATGGAATGGAGTTTGCAACTGAAAAGAAACTTTGTGTTCCCAACAAGCTAGGTGAAGGACGGCTTTCACACACACTTATCTCTCAGAACTGAGCAAGTGGAGAGACGTTCGTTCATCTAGCACCAATTGAACGGGTTGCAGGAGACACTTTATCTCTGCTTTCTCAGTATGTTTCCTAGTGCCGGTTTGAAGTTCCTGCAGTTTTCACTGTAAAATCGAGTTGGAGCTATTACCTCCCCATATATATGTATGGATAGGAGTTTGCAACTGAAAAGAAACTTTGTGTTCCCAAGAAGCTAGGTGAAGGACGTCTTTCACACACACTTATCTCTCAGAACTGAGCAAGTGGAGAGACGTTCGTTCATCTAGCACCAAGGGAACGGGTTGCAGAAGACACTTTTTCTCTGCTTTCTCAGTCTGTTTCCTAGTGCCGGTTTGAAGTTCCTGCAGTTTTCACTGTCAAACCGAGTTGGAGCTAGTACCTCCCCATATATATGTATGGAATGGAGTTTGCAACTGAAAAGAAACTTTGTGTTCCCAACAAGCTAGGTGAAGGACGGCTTTCACACACATTTATCTCTCAGAACTGAGCAAGTGGAGAGACGTTCGTTCATCTAGCACCAAGGGAACGGGTTGCAGGAGACACTTTTTCTCTGCTTTCTCAGTCAATTTCCTAGTGCCGGTTTGAAGTTCCTGCAGTTTTCACTGTAAAATCGAGTTGGAGCTAGTACCTCCCCATATATATGTATGGAATGGAGTTTGCAACTGAAAAGAAACTTTGTGTTCCCAACAAGCTAGGTGAAGGACGGCTTTCACACACACTTATCTCTCAGAACTGAGCAAGTGGAGAGACGTTCGTTCATCTAGCACCAAGGGAACGGGTTGCAAGAGACACTTTTACTCTGCTTTCTCTGTCTGTTTCCTAGTGCCGGTTTGAAGTTCCTGCAGTTTTCACTGTCAAACCGAGTTGGAGGTTGTACCTCCCCATATATATGTATGGAATGGAGTTTGCATCTGAAAAGAAACTTTGTGTTCCCAACAAGCTAGGTGAAGGACGGCTTTCACACACACTTATCTCTCAGAACTGAGCAAGTGGAGAGACGTTCGTTCATCTAGCACCAAGGGAACGGTTTGCAGGAGACACTTTTTCTCTGCTTTCTCAGTCTGTTTCCTAGTGCCGGTTTGAAATTCCTGCAGTTTTCACTGTAAAACCGAGTTGGAGCTAGTACCTCCCCATATATATGTATGGAATGGAGTTTGAAACTGAAAAGAAACTTTGTGTTCCCAACAAGCTAGGTGAAGAACGGCTTTCACAAACAATTATCTCTCAGAACAGAGCAAGTGGAGAGACGTTCGTTCATCTAGCACCAAGGGAACGGGTTGCAGGAGACACTTTTTCTCTGCTTTCTCAGTCTGTTTCCTAGTGCCGGTTTGAAGTTCCTGCAGTTTTCACTGTAAACCCGAGTTGGAGCTTCTCCCTCCCCATATATATGTATGGAATGGAGTTTGCAACTGAAAAGAAACTTTGTGTTCCCAAAAAGCTAGGTGAAGGACGGCTTTCACACACACTTATCTCTCAGAACTGAGCAAGTGGAGAGACGTTCGTTCATCTAGCACCAAGGGAACGGGTTGCAGGAGACACTTTTTCTCTGCTTTCTCAGTCTGTTTCCTACTGCCGGGTTGAAGTTCCTGCAGTTTTCACTGTAAAACCGAGTTGGAGTTTCTACCTCCAAATATATATGTATGGAATGGAGTTTGCAACTGAAAAGAAACTTTGTGTTCCCAACAAGCTAGGTGAAGGACGTCTTTCACACACACTTATCTCTCAGAACTGAGCAAGTGGAGAGACGTTCGTTCATCTAGCACCAAGGGAACGGGTTGCAGAAGACACTTTTTCTCTGCTTTCTCAGTCTGTTTCCTAGTGCCGGTTTGAAGTTCCTGCAGTTTTCACTGTCAAACCGAGTTGGAGCTAGTACCTCCCCATATATATGTATGGAATGGAGTTTGCAACTGAAAAGAAACTTTGTGTTCCCAACAAGCTAGGTGAAGGACGGCTTTCACACACATTTATCTCTCAGAACTGAGCAAGTGGAGAGACGTTCGTTCATCTAGCACCAAGGGAACGGGTTGCAGGAGACACTTTTTCTCTGCTTTCTCAGTCTGTTTCCTAGTGCCGGTTTGAAGTTCCTGCAGTTTTCACTGTAAAATCGAGTTGGAGCTAGTACCTCCCCATATATATGTATGGAATGGAGTTTGCAACTGAAAAGAAACTTTGTGTTCCCAACAAGCTAGGTGAAGGACGGCTTTCACACACACTTATCTCTCAGAACTGAGCAAGTGGAGAGACGTTCGTTCATCTAGCACCAAGGGAACGGGTTGCAGGAGACACTTTTTCTCTGCTTTCTCAGTCTGTTTCCTAGTGCCGGTTTGAAGTTCCTGCAGTTTTCACTGTCAAACCGAGTTGGAGCTTGTACCTCCCCATATATATGTATGGAATGGAGTTTGCATCTGAAAAGAAACTTTGTGTTCCCAACAAGCTAGGTGAAGGACGGCTTTCACACACACTTATCTCTCAGAACAGAGCAAGTGGAGAGACGTTCGTTCATCTAGCACCAAGTGAACGGGTTGCAGGAGACACATTTTCTCTGCTTTCTCAGTCTGTTTCCTAGTGCCGGTTTGAAGTTCCTGCAGTTTTCACTGTAAAACCGATTTGGAGCTTGTACCTCCCCATATATATGTATGGAATGGAGTTTGCAACTGAAAAGGATCTTTGTGTTCCCAACAAGCTAGGTGAAGTACGGCTTTCACACACACTTATCTCTCAGAACTGAGCAAGTGGAGAGACGTTCGTTCATCTAGCACCAAGGGAACGGTTTGCAGGAGACACTTTTTCTCCGCTTTCTCAGTCTGTTTCCTAGTGCCGGTTTGAAGTTCCTGCAGTTTTCCCTGTAAAACCGAGTTGGAGCTAGTACCTCCCCATATATATGTATGGAATGGAGTTTGAAACTGAAAAGAAACTTTGTGTTCCCAACAAGCTAGGTGAAGAACGGCTTTCACACACACTTATCTCTCAGAACAGAGCAAGTGGAGAGACGTTCGTTCATCTAGCACCAAGGGAACGGGTTGCAGGAGACACTTTTTCTCTGCTTTCTCAGTCTGTTTCCTAGTGCCGGTTTGAAGTTCCTGCAGTTTTCACTGTAAAACCGAGTTGGAGCTTCTCCCTCCCCATATATATGTATGGAATGGAGTTTGCAACTGAAAAGAAACTTTGTGTTCCCAAAAAGCTAGGTGAAGGACGGCTTTCACACACACTTATCTCTCAGAACTGAGCAAGTGGAGAGACGTTCGTTCATCTAGCACCAAGGGAACGGGTTGCAGGAGACACTTTTCTCTGCTTTCTCAGTCTGTTTCCTTGTGCCGATATGAAGTTCCTGCAGTTTTCACTGTCAAACCGAGTTGGAGCTTCTACCTCCCCATATATATGTATGGAATGGAGTTTGCAACTGAAAAGAAACTTTGTGTTCCCAAGAAGCTAGTTGAAGGACGGCTTTCACACACACGTATCTCTCAGAACAGAGCAAGGGGAGAGACGTTCGTTCATCTAGCACGAAGGGAACGGGTTGCAGGAGACACTGTTTCTCTGCTTTCTCAGACTGTTTCCTAGTGCCGGTTTGAAGTTCCTGCAGTTTTCACTATCAAACCGAGTTGGAGCTAGTACCTCCACATATGTATGTATGGAATGGAGTTTGCAACTGAAAAGAAACTTTGTGTTCCCAACAAGCTAGGTGAAGGACGGCTTTCACACACACTTATCTCTCAGAACTGAGCAAGTGGAGAGACGTTCGTTCATCTAGCACCAAGGGAACGGGTTGCAGGAGACACATTTCTCTGCTTTCTCAGTCTGTTTCCTAGTGCCGATATGAAGTTCCTGCAGTTTTCACTGTCAAACCGAGTTGGAGCTTCTACCTCCCCATATATATGTATGGAATGGAGTTTGCAACTGAAAAGAAACTTTGTGTTCCCAACAAGCTAGGTGAAGGACGGCTTTCACACACACTTATCTCTCAGAACTGAGCAAGTGGAGAGACGTTCGTTCATCTAGCACCAAGGGAACGGGTTGCAGGAGACACTTTTCCTCTGATTTCTCAGTCTGTTTCCTAGTGCCTGTTTGAAGTTCCTGCAGTTTTCACTGTCAAACCGAGTTGGAGCTAGTACCTCCCCCTATATATGTATGGAATGGAGTTTGCAACTGAAAAGAAACTTTGTGTTCCCAACAAGCTAGGTGAAGGACGGTTTTCACACACACTTATCTCTCAGAACTGAGCAAGTGGAGAGACGTTCGTTCATCTAGCACCAAGGGAACGGGTTGCAGGATACACTTTTTCTCTGCTTTCTCAGTATGTTTCCTAGTGCCGGTTTGAAGTTCCTGCAGTTTTCACTGTAAAACCGAGTTGGAGCTTCTACCTCCCCATATATATGTATGGAATGGAGTTTGCAACTGAAAAGAAACTTTGTGTTCCCAACAAGCTAGGTGAAGGACGGCTTTCACACACACTTATCTCTCAGAACTGAGCAAGTGGAGAGACGTTCGTTCATCTAGCATCAAGGGAACTGGTTGCAGGAGACACTTTTTCTCTGCTTTCTCAGTCTGTTTCCTAGTGCCGGTTTGAAGTTCCTGCAGTTTTCACTGTCAAACCGATTTGGAGCTAGTACCTCCCCATATATATGTATGGAATGGAGTTTGCAACTGAAAAGAAACTTTGTGTTCCCAACAAGCTAGGTGAAGGACGGCTTTCACACACACTTATCTCTCAGAACAGAGCAAGTGGAGAGACGTTCGTTCATCTAGCACCAAGGGATCGGGTTGCAGGAGACACTTTTTCTCTGCTTTCTCAGTCTGTTTCCTAGTGCCGGTTTGAAGTTCCTGCAGTTTTCACTGTCAAACCGAGTTGGAGCTAGTACCTCCCCAAATATATGTATGGAATGGAGTTTGCAACTGAAAAGAAACTTTGTGTTCCCAACAAGCTAGGTGAAGGACGGCTTTCACACACACTTATCTCTCAGAACAGAGCAAGTGGAGAGACGTTCGTTCATCTAGCACCAAGGGAACGGGTTGCAGGAGACACTTTTTCTCTGCTTTCTCAGTCTGTTTCCTAGTGCCGGTTTGAAGTTCCTGCAGTTTTCACTGTCAAACCGAGTTGGAGCTAGTACCTCCCCATATATATGTATGGATTGGAGTTTGCAACTGAAAAGAAACTTTGTGTTCCCAACAAGCTAGGTGAAGGACTGCTTTCACACACACTTATCTCTCAGAACTGAGCAAGTGGAGAGACGTTCGTTCATCTAGCACCAAGGGAACGGTTTGCAGGAGACACTATTTCTCTGCTTTCTCAGTGTGTTTCCTAGTGCCGGTTTGAAGTTCCTGCAGTTTTCACTGTAAAACCGAGTTGGAGTTTCTACCTCCAAATATATATGTATGGAATGGAGTTTGCAACTGAAAAGAAACTTTGTGTTCCCAACAAGCTAGTGAAGGACGGCTTTCACACACACTTATCTCTCAGAACAGAGCAAGTGGAGAGACGTTCGTTCATCTAGCAGCAAGGGAACGGGTTGCAGGAGACACTTTTTCTCTGCTTTCTCAGTCTGTTTCCTAGTGCCGGTTTGAAGTTCCTGCAGTTTTCACTGTCAAACCGAGTTGGAGCTAGTACCTATCTATATATATGTATGGAATGGAGTTTGCAACTGAAAAGAATCTTTGTGTTCACAACAAGCTAGGTGAAGGACGGCTTTCACACACACTTATCTCTCAGAACTGAGCAAGTGGAGAGACGTTCGTTCATCTAGCAACAAGGGAACGGGTTGCAGGAGACACTTTTTCTCTGCTTTCTCACTCTGTTTCCTAGTGCCGGTTTGAAGTTCCTGCAGTTTTCACTGTAAAACCGAGTTGGAGCTAGTACCTCCCCATATATATGTATGGAAAGGAGTTTGCAACTGAAAAGAAACTTTGTGTTCCCAACAAGCTAGGTGAAGGACGGCTTTCACACACACTTATCTCTCAGAACTGAGCAAGTGGAGAGACGTTCGTTCATCTAGCACCAATGGAACGGGTTGCAGGAGACACTTTTTCTCTGCTTTCTCAGACTGTTTCCTAGTGCCGGTTTGAAGTTCCTGCAGTTTTCACTGTAAAACCGAGTTGGAGCTAGTACCTCCCCATATATATGTATGGAATGGAGTTTGCAACTGAAAAGAAACTTTGTGTTCCCAAGAAGCTAGGTGAAGGACGGCTTTCACACACACGTATCTCTCAGAACAGAGCAAGGGGAGAGACGTTCGTTCATCTAGCACCAAGGGAACGGGTTGCAGAAGACACTGTTTCTCTGCTTTCTCAGACTGTTTCCCAGTGCCGGTTTGAAGTTCGTGCAGTTTTCACTGTCAAACAGATTTGGAGCTAGTACCTCCCCATATATATGTATGGAATGGAGTTTGCAACTGAAAAGAATCTTTGTGTTCCCAACAAGCTAGTTGAAGGACGGCTTTCACACACACTTATCTCTCAGAACTGAGCAAGTGGAGAGACGTTCGTTCATCTAGCACCAAGGGAACGGGTTTCAGGGGACACTTTTCTCTGCTTTCTCAGTCTGTTTCCTAGTGCCGATTTGAAGTTCCTGCAGTTTTCACTGTAAAACCGAGTTGGAGCTTCTACCTCCCCATATATATGTATGGAATGGAGTTTACAACTGAAAAGAAACTTTGTGTTCCCAACAAGCTATGTGAAGGACGGCTTTCGCACACACTTATCTCTCAGAACTGAGCAAGTGGAGAGACGTTCGTTCATCTAGCACCAAGGAAACGGGTTGCAGGAGACACTTTTTCTCTGCTTTCTCAGTCTGTTTCCTAGTGCCGGTTTGAAGTTCCTGCAGTTTTCACTGTAAAACCGAGATGGAGCTAGAACCTCCCCATATATATGTATGGAATGGAGTTTGCAACTGAAAAGAAACTTTGTGTTCCCAACAAGCTAGGTGAAGTACGGCTTTCACACACACTTATCTCTCAGAACTGAGCAAGTGGAGAGACGTTCGTTCATCTAGCACCAAGGGAACGGGTTGCAGGAGACACTTTTTCTCTGTTTTCTCAGACTGTTTCCTAATGCTGGTTTGAAGTTCCTGCAGTTTTCACTGTAAAACCGAGTTGGAGCTTCTACCTCCCCATATATATGTATGGAATGGAGTTTGCAACTGAAAAGAATCTTTGTGTTCCCAACAAGCAAGGTAAAGGACGGCTTTCACACACACTTATCTCTTAGAAAAGAGCAAGGAGAGAGACGTTCGTTCATCTAGCACCAAGAAATCGGGTTGCAGGAGACACTTTTTCTCTGCTTTCTCAGTCTGTTTCCTAGTGCCGGTTTGAAGTTCCTGCAGTTTTCACTGTCAAACCGAGTTGGAGCTAGTACCTCCCCATATATATGTATCGAATGGAGTTTCCAACTGAAAAGAAACTTTGTGTTCCCAACAAGCTAGGTGAAGGACGGCTTTCACACACACTTATCTCTCAGAACTGAGCAAGTGGAGAGACGTTCGTTCATCTAGCACCAAGGGAACGGGTTGCAGGAGACACTTTTCTCTGCTTTCTCAGTCTGTTTCCTATTGCCGGTTTGAAGTTCCTGCAGTTTTCACTGTCAAACCGTGTTGTAGCTAGTACCTCCCCATATATATGTATGGAATGGAGGTTGCAACTGAAAAGAAACTTTGTGTTCCCAACAAGCTATGTGAAGGACGGCTTTCACACACACTTATCTCTCAGAACTGAGCAAGTGGAGAGACGTTCGTTCATCTAGCACCAAGGGAACGGGTTGCAGGATACACTTTTTCTCTGCTTTCTCAGTAAGTTTCCTAGTGCCGGTTTGAAGTTCCTGCAGTTTTCACTGTAAAACCGAGTTGGAGCTTCTACCTCCCCATATATATGTATGGAATGGAGTTTGCAACTAAAAAGAAACTTTGTGTTCCCAACAAGCTAGGTGAAGGACGGCTTTCACACACACTTATCTCTCAGAACAGAGCAAGTGGAGAGACGTTCGTTCATCTAGCACCAAGGGAACGGGTTGCAGGAGACACTTTTTCTCTGCTTTCTCAGTCTGTTTCCTAGTGCCGGTTTGATGTTCCTGCAGTTTTCACTGTCAAACCGAGTTGGAGCTTCAACCTCCCCATATATATGTATGGAATGGAGTTTGCAACTGAAAAGAAACTTTGTGTTCACAACAAGCTAGGTGAAGGACGGCTTTCACACACACTTATCTCTCAGAACTGAGCAAGTGGAGAGACGTTCGTTCATCTAGCATCAAGGGAACTGGTTGCAGGAGACACTTTTTCTCTGCTTTCTCAGTCTGTTTCCTAGTGCCGGTTTGAAGTTCCTGCAGTTTTCACTGTCAAACAGATTTGGAGCTAGTACCTCCCCATATATATGTATGGAATGGAGTTTGCAACTGAAAAGAAACTTTGTGTTCACAACAAGCTAGGTGAAGGACGGCTTTCACACACACGTATCTCTCAGAACAGAGCAAGTGGAGAGACGTTCGTTCATCAAGCACCAAGGGATCGGGTGGCAGGAGACACTTTTTCTCTGCTTTCACAGTCTGTTTCCTAGTGCCGGTTTGAAGTTCCTGCAGTTTTCACTGTCAAACCGAGTTGGAGCTAGAACCTCCCCAAATATATGTATGGAATGGAGTTTGCAACTGAAAAGAAACTTTGTGTTCCCAACAAGCTAGGTGAAGGACGGCTTTCACACACACTTATCTCTCAGAACTGAGCAAGTGGAGAGACGTTCGTTCATCTAGCACCAAGGGAACGGGTTGCAGGAGACACTTTTTCTCTGCTTTCTCAGTATGTTTCCTAGTGCCGGTTTGAATTTCCTGCAGTTTTCACTGTAAAACCGAGTTGGAGCTTCTACCTCCCCATATATATGTATGGAATGGAGTTTGCAACTGAAAAGAAACTTTGTGTTCCCAACAAGCTAGGTGAAGGACGTCATTCACACACACTTATCTCTCGGAACAGAGCAAGTGGAGAGACGTTCGTTCATCTAGCACCAGGGGAACGGGTTGAAGGAGACACTTTTTCTCTGCTTTCTCAGTCTGTTTCCTAGTGCCGGTTTGAAGTTCCTGCAGTTTTCACTGTAAAACCGAGTTGGAGCTTGTACCTCCCCATATATATGTATGGAATGGAGTTTGCTACTGAAAAGAAACTTTGTGTTCCCAACAAGCTAGGTGAAGTACGTCTTTCACACACACTTATCTCTCAGAACTGAGCAAGTGGAGAGACGTTCGTTCATCTAGCACCAAGGGAACGGGTTGCAGGAGACACTTTATCTCTTCTTTCTCAGTCTGTTTCCAAGTGCAGGTTTAAAGTTCCTGCAGTTTTCACTGTAAAACCGAGTTGGAGCTTCTACCTCCCCATATATATGTATGGAATGGAGTTTGGAACTGAAAAGAAACTTTGTGTTCCCAACAAGCTAGGTGAAGGACGGCTTTCACACACACTTATCTCTCAGAACTGAGCAAGTGGAGAGACGTTCGTTCATCTAGCACCAAGGGAACGGGTTGTAGGAGACACTTTTTCTCTTCTTTCTCAGTCTGTTTCCTAGTGCCGGTTTGAATTTCCTGCAGTTTTCACTGTAAAACCGAGTTGGAGCTTGTACCTCCCCATATATATGTATGGAATGGAGTTTGCAACTGAAAAGAAACTTTGTGTTCCCAACAAGCTAGGTGAAGGACGGCTTTCACACACACTTATCTCTCAGAACAGAGCAAGTGGAGAGACGATCGTTCATCTAGCACCAAGGGAACGGGTTGCAGGAGACACTTTTTCTCTGCTTTCTCAGTCTGTTTCCTAGAGCCGGTTTGAAGTTCCTGCAGTTTTCACTGTCAAACCGAGTTGGAGCTAGTAACTCCCCATATATATGTATGGAATGGAGTTTGCAACTGAAAAGAAACTTTGTTTTCCCAACAAGCTAGGTGAAGGACGGCTTTCACACACACATAACTCTCAGAACTGAGCAAGTGGGTAGACGTTCGTTCATCTAGCAACAAGGGAACGGGTTGCAGTAGACACATTTTCTCTGCTTTCTCAGTATGTTTCCTAGTGCCGGTTTGAAGTTCCTGCAGTTTTCACTGTAAAACAGGGTTGGAGCTAGTACCTCCCCATATATATGTATGGAATGGAGTTTGCAACTGAAAAGAAACTTTGTGTTCCCAACAAGCTAGGTGAAGGACGGCTTTCACACACACTTATCTCTCAGAACAAAGCAAGAGGTGAGACGTTCGTTCATCTAGCACCAAGGGAACGGGTTGCAGGAGATACTTTTCTCTGCTTTCTCAGTCTGTTTCCTAGTGCCGTTTTGAAGTTCCTGCAGTTTTCACTGTAAAACCGTGTTGGAGCTTCTACCTCCCCATATATATGTATGGAATGGAGTTTGCAACTGAAAAGAAACTTTGTGTTCCCAACAAGCTAGGTGAAGGACGGCTTTCACACACACTTATCTCTCAGAACTGAGTAAGTGGAGAGACGTTCGTTCATCTAGCACCAAGGGAACGGGTTGCAGGAGACACTTTTTCTCTGCTTTCTCAGTCTGTTTCCTAGTGCCGGTTTGAAGTTCCTGCAGTTTTCACTGTAAAACCGAGTTGGAGCTAGTACATCCCCATATATATGTATGGAATGGAGTTTGCAACTGAAAAGAAACTTTGTGTTCCCAACAAGCTAGGTGAAGGACGGCTTTCACACACACTTATCTCTCAGAACTGAGCAAGTGGAGAGACGTTCGTTCATCTAGCACCAAGGGAACGGGTTGCAGGAGACACTTTTTCCTGCTTTCTCAGTCTGTTTCCTAATGCCGGTTTGAAGTTCCTGCAGTTTTCACTGTAAAACCGAGTTGGAGCTTCTACCTCCCCATATATATGTATGGAATGGAGTTTGCAACTGAAAAGAAACTTTGTGTTCCCAAGAAGCTAGGTAAAGGACGGCTTTCACACACACTTATCTCTCAGAACAGAGCAAGGTGAGAGACGTTCGTTCATCTAGCACCAAGGGAACGGGTTGAAGGAGACACTTTTCTCTGCTTTCTTAGTCTGTTTCCTAGTGCCGGTTTGAAGTTCCTGCAGTTTTCACTGTCAAACCGAATTGGAGCTAGTACCTCCCCATATATATGTATCGAATGGAGTTTGCAACTGAAAAGAAACTTTGTGTTCCCAACAAGCTAGGTTAAAGACGGCTTTCACACACACTTATCTCTCAGAACTGAGCAAGTGGAGAGACGTTCGTTCATCTAGCACCAAGGGAACGGGTTGCAGGAGACACTTTTTCTCTGCTTTCTCAGTCTGTTTCCTAGTGCCGGTTTGAAGTTCCTGCAGTTTTCACTGTCAAACCGAGTTGGAGCTAGTACCTCCCCATATATATGTATGGAAAGGAGTTTGCAACTGAAAAGAAACTTTGTGTTCACAACAAGCTAGGTGAAGGACGGCTTTCACACACACTTATCTCTCAGAACTGAGCAAGTGGAGAGACGTTCGTTCATCTAGCACCAAGGGAACGGGTTGCAGGAGACACATTTTCTCTGCTTTCTCAGTCTGTTTCCTAGTGCCGGTTTGAAGTTCCTGCAGTTTTCACTGTAAAACCGAGTTGGAGCTTCTACCTCCCCATATATATGTATGGAATGGAGTTTGCAACTGAAAAGAAACTTTGTGTTCCCAACAAGATAGTTGAAGGACGACTTTCACACACACTTATCTCTCAGAACAGATCAAGAGGAGAGACGTTCGTTCATCTAGCACCAAGGGAACGGGTTGCAGGAGACACTTTTTCTCTGCTTTCTCAGTCTGTTTCCTAGTGCCGGTTTGATGTTCCTGCAGTTTTCACTGTCAAACCGAGTTGGAGCTAGTACCTCCCCATATATATGTATGGAATGGAGTTTGCAACTGAAAAGAAACTTTGTGTTCCCAACAAGCTAGGTGAAGGAAGGCTTTCACACACACTTATCTCTCAGAACTGAGCAAGTGGAGAGACGTTCGTTCATCTAGCACCAAGGGAACTGGTTGCAGGAGACACTTTTTCTCTGCTTTCTCAGTCTGTTTCCTAGTGCCGGTTTGAAGTTCCTGCAGTTTTCACTGTCAAACCGAGTTGGAAGTAGTACCTCCCCATATATATGTATGGAATGGAGTTTGCAACTGAAAAGAAACTTTGTGTTCCCAACAAGTTAGGTGAAGGACGGCTTTCACACACACTTATCTCTCAGAACTGAGCAAGTAGAGAGACGTTCTTTCATCTAGCAACAAGGGAAAGGGTTGCAGGAGACACTTTTTCTCTGCTTTCTCAGTCTGTTTCCTAGTGCCTGTTTGAAGTTCCTGCAGTTTTCACTGTCAACCCGAGTTGGAGCTAGTACCTCTCCATATATATGTATGGAATGGAGTTTGCAACTGAAAAGAAACTTTGTGTTCCCAACAAGCTAGGTGAAGGACGGCTTTCACACACACTTATCTCTCAGAACTGAGCAAGTGGAGAGACGTTCGTTCATCTAGCACCAAGGGAACTGGTTGCAGGAGACACTTTTTCTCTGCTTTCTCAGTCTGTTTCCTAGTGCCGGTTTGAAGTTCCTGCAGTTTTCACTGTCAAACCGAGTTGGACGTAGTACCTCCCCATATATATGTATGGAATGGAGTTTGCAACTGAAAAGAAACTTTGTGTTCCCAACAAGTTAGGTGAAGGACGGCTTTCACACACACTTATCTCTCAGAACTGAGCAAGTGGAGAGACGTTCGTTCATCTAGCACCAAGGGAACGGGTTGCAGGAGACACTTTTTCTCTGCTTTCTCAGTCTGTTTCCTAGTGCCGGTTTGAAGTTCCTGCAGTTTTCACTGTCAACCCGAGTTGGAGCTAGTACCTCCCCATATATATGTATGGAAAGGAGTTTGCAACTGAAAAGAAACTTTGTGTTCACAACAAGCTAGGTGAAGGACGGCTTTCACACACACTTATCTCTCAGAACTGAGCAAGTGGAGAGACGTTCGTTCATCTAGCACCAAGGGAACGGGTTGCAGGAGACACTTTTTCTCTGCTTTCTCAGTCTGTTTCCTAGTGCCGGTTTGAAGTTCCTGCAGTTTTCACTGTAAAACCGAGTTGGAGCTTCTACCTCCCCATATATATGTATGGAATGGAGTTTGCAACTGAAAAGAAACTTTGTGTTCCCAACAAGATAGTTGAAGGACGACTTTCACACACACTTATCTCTCAGAACAGATCAAGAGGAGAGACGTTCGTTCATCTAGCACCAAGGGAACGGGTTGCAGGAGACACTTTTTCTCTGCTTTCTCAGTCTGTTTCCTAGTGCCGGTTTGATGTTCCTGCAGTTTTCACTGTCAAACCGAGTTGGAGCTAGTACCTCCCCATATATATGTATGGAATGGAGTTTGCAACTGAAAAGAAACTTTGTGTTCCCAACAAGCTAGGTGAAGGAAGGCTTTCACACACACTTATCTCTCAGAACTGAGCAAGTGGAGAGACGTTCGTTCATCTAGCACCAAGGGAACTGGTTGCAGGAGACACTTTTTCTCTGCTTTCTCAGTCTGTTTCCTAGTGCCGGTTTGAAGTTCCTGCAGTTTTCACTGTCAAACCGAGTTGGAAGTAGTACCTCCCCATATATATGTATGGAATGGAGTTTGCAACTGAAAAGAAACTTTGTGTTCCCAACAAGTTAGGTGAAGGACGGCTTTCACACACACTTATCTCTCAGAACTGAGCAAGTAGAGAGACGTTCTTTCATCTAGCACCAAGGGAACGGGTTGCAGGAGACACTTTTTCTCTGCTTTCTCAGTCTGTTTCCTAGTGCCGGTTTGAAGTTCCTGCAGTTTTCACTGTCAACCCGAGTTGGAGCTAGTACCTCTCCATATATATGTATGGAATGGAGTTTGCAACTGAAAAGAAACTTTGTGTTCCCAACAAGCTAGGTGAAGGACGGCTTTCACACACACTTATCTCTCAGAACTGAGCAAGTGGAGAGACGTTCGTTCATCTAGCACCAAGGGAACTGGTTGTATGAGACACTTTTTCTCTGCTTTCTCAGTCTGTTTCCTAGTGCCGGTTTGAAGTTCCTGCAGTTTTCACTGTCAAACCGAGTTGGACGTAGTACCTCCCCATATATATGTATGGAATGGAGTTTGCAACTGAAAAGAAACTTTGTGTTCCCAACAAGTTAGGTGAAGGACGGCTTTCACACACACTTATCTCTCAGAACTGAGCAAGTGGAGAGACGTTCGTTCATCTAGCACCAAGGGAACGGGTTGCAGGAGACACTTTTTCTCTGCTTTCTCAGTCTGTTTCCTAGTGCCGGTTTGAAGTTCCTGCAGTTTTCACTGTCAACCCGAGTTGGAGCTAGTACCTCCCCATATATATGTATGGAATGGAGTTTGCAACTGAAAAGAAACTTTGTGTTCCCAACAAGCTAGGTGAAGGATGGCTTTCACACACACTTATCTCTCAGAACTGAGCAAGTGGAGAGACGTTCGTTCATCTAGCACCAAGGGAACGGGTTGCAGGAGACACTTTTTCTCTGCTTTCTCAGTCTGTTTCCTAGTGCCGGTTTGAAGTTCCTGCAGTTTTCACTGTCAAACCGAGTTGGAGCTAGTACCTCCCCATATATATGTATGGAATGGAGTTTGCAACTGAAAATAAACTTTGTGTTCCCAACAAGCTAGGTGAAGGACGGCTTTCAAACACACTTATCTCTCAGAACTGAGCAAGTGGAGAGACGTTCGTTCATCTAGCACCAAGGGAACGGGTTGCAGGAGACACTATTTCTCTGCTTTCTCAGTCTGTTTCCTAGTGCCGGTTTGAAGTTCCTGCAGTTTTCACTGTAAAACCGAGTTGGAGCTTGTACCTCCCCATATATATGTATGGAATGGATTTTGCAACTGAAAAGAAATTTGTGTTCCCAACAAGCTAGGTGAAGGACGGCTTTCACACACACATATCTCTCAGAACTGAGCAGGTGGAGAGACGTTCGTTCATCTAGCACCAAGGGAACGGGTTGCAGGAGACACTTTTTCTCTGCTTTCTCAGTCTGTTTCCTAGTGCCGGTTTGAAGTTCCTGCAGTTTTCACTGTAAAACCGAGTTGGAGCTAGTACCTCCCCATATATATGTATGGAATGCAGTTTGCAACTGAAAAGAAACTTTGTGTTCCCAACAATCTAGGTGAAGGACGGCTTTCACACACATTTATTTCTCAGAACTGAGCAAGTGGAGAGACGTTCGTTCATCTAGCACCAAGGGAACGGGTTGCAGGAGACACTTTTTCTCTGCTTTCTCAGTCTGTTTCCTAGTGCCGGTTGGAAGTTCCTGCAGTTTTCACTGTCAAACCGAGTTGGAGCTAGTACCTCCCCATATATATGTATGGAATGGAGTTTGCAACTGAAAAGAAACTTTGTGTTCCCAACAAGCTAGGTGAAGGACGGCTTTCAAACACACTTATCTCTCAGAACTGAGCAAGTGGAGAGACGTTCGTTCATCTAGCACCAAGGGAACGGGTTGCAGGAGACACTATTTCTCTGCTTTCTCAGTCTGTTTCCTAGTGCCGGTTTGAAGTTCCTGCAGTTTTCACTGTAAAACCGAGTTGGAGCTTGTACCCCCCCATATATATGTATGGAATGGATTTTGCAACTGAAAAGAAATTTGTGTTCCCAACAAGCTAGGTGAAGGACGGCTTTCACACACACTTATCTCTCAGAACTGAGCAAGTGGAGAGACGTTCGTTCATCTAGCACCAAGGGAACGGGTTGCAGGAGACACTTTTTCTCTGCTTTCTCAGTCTGTTTCCTAGTGCCGTTTTGAAGTTCCTGCATTTTTCACTGTAAAACCGAGTTGGAGCTTCTACCTCCCCATATATATGTATGGAATGGAGTTTGCAACTGAAAAGAAACTTTGTGTTCCCAACAAGCTAGGTGAAGGACGACATTCACACTCACTTATCTCTCAGAACAGAGCAAGTAGAGAGACGTTCTTTCATCTAGCACCAAGGGAACGGGTTGAAGGAGACACTTTTTCTCTGCTTTCTCAGTCTGTTTCCTAGTGCCGGTTTGAAGTTCCTGCAGTTTTCACTGTAAAACAGAGTTGGAGCTAGTACCTCCCCATATATATGTATTGAATGGAGTTTGCAACTGAAAAGAAACTTTGTGTTCCCAACAAGCTAGGTGAAGGACGGCTTTCACACACACTTATCTTTCAGAACTGAGCAAGTGGAGAGACGTTCGTTCATCTAGCACCAAGGGAACGGGTTGAAGGAGACACTTTTTCTCTTCTTTCTCAGTCTGTTTCTTAGTGCCGGTTTGAAGTTCCTGCAGTTTTCACTGTAAAACCGATTTGGAGCTTCTACCTCCCCATATATATGTATGGAATGGAGTTTGCAACTGAAAAGAAAATTTGTGTTCCCAACAAGCTAGGTGAAGTACGGCTTTCACACACACTTATCTCTCAGAACTGAGCAAGTGGAGAGACGTTCGTTCATCTAGCACGAAGGGAACGGGTTGCTGGAGACACTTTTTCTCTGCTTTCTCAGTCTGTTTCCTAGTGCCGGTTTGAAGTTCCTGCAGTTTTCACTGTAAAACCGAGTTGGAGCTAGTACCTCCCCATATATATGTATGGAATGCAGTTTGCAACTGAAAAGAAACTTTGTGTTCCCAACAATCTAGGTGAAGGACGGCTTTCACACACATTTATTTCTCAGAACTGAGCAAGTGGAGAGACTTTCCTTCATCTAGCACCAAGGGAACGGGTTGCAGGAGACACTTTTTCTCTGCTTTCTCAGTCTGTTTCCTAGTGCCGGTTTGAAGTTCCTGCAGTTTTCACTGTCAAACCGAGTTGGAGCTAGTACCTCCCCATATATATGTATGGAATGGAGTTTGCAACTGAAAAGAAACTTTGTGTTCCCAACAAGCTAGGTGAAGGACGGCTTTCACACACACTTATCTCTCAGAACTGAGCAAGTGGAGAGACGTTCGTTCATCTAGCACCAAGGGAACGGGTTGCAGGAGACACTTTTTCTCTGCTTTCTCAGTCTGTTTCCTAGTGCCGTTTTGAAGTTCCTGCAGTTTTCACTGTAAAACCGAGTTGGAGCTTCTACCTCCCCATATATATGTATGGAATGGAGTTTGCAACTGAAAAGAACTTTGTGTTCCCAACAAGCTAGGTGAAGGACGACATTCACACTCACTTATCTCTCAGAACAGAGCAAGTAGAGAGACGTTCTTTCATCTAGCACCAAGGGAACGGGTTGAAGGAGACACTTTTTCTCTGCTTTCTCAGTCTGTTTCCTAGTGCCGGTTTGAAGTTCCTGCAGTTTTCACTGTAAAACCGAGTTGGAGCTAGTACCTCCCCATATATATGTATGGAATGGAGTTTGCAACTGAAAAGAAACTTTGTGTTCCCAACAAGCTAGGTGAAGGACGGCATTCACACACACTTATCTTTCAGAACTGAGCAAGTGGAGAGACGTTCGTTCATCTAGCACCAAGGGAACGGGTTGCAGGAGACACTTTTTCTCTGCTTTCTCAGTCTGTTTCCTAGTGCTGGTTTGAAGTTCCTGCAGTTTTCACTGTCAAACCGAGTTGGAGCTAGTACCTCCCCATATATATGTATGGAATGGAGTTTGCAACTGAAAAGAAACTTTGTGTTCCCAACAATCTAGGTGAAGGACGGCTTTCACACACATTTATCTCTCAGAACTGAGCAAGTGGAGAGACGTTCGTTCATCTAGCACAAAGGGAACGGGTTGCAGGAGACACTTTTTCTCTGCTTTCTCAGTCGGTTTCCTAGTGCCGGTTTGAAGTTCCTGCAGTTTTCACTGTCAAACCGAGTTGGAGCTAGTACTTCCCCATATATATGTATGGAATGGAGTTTGCAACTGAATAGAAACTTTGTGTTCCCAACAAGCTAGGTGAAGGACGGCTTTCACTCACACTTATCTCTCAGAACTGAGCAAGTGGAGAGACGTTCGTTCATCTAGCACCAAGGGAACGAGTTGCAGGAGACACTTTTTCTCTGCTTTCTCAGTCTGTTTCCTAGTGCCGGTTTGAAGTTCCTGCAGTTTTCACTGTCAAACCGAGTTGGAGCTAGTACCTCCCCATATATATGTATGGAATGGAGTTTGCAACTGAAAAGAAACTTTGTGTTCCCAACAAGATAAGTGAAGGACGGCTTTCACACACACTTATCTCTCAGAACTGAGGAAGTGGAGAGACGTTCGTTCATCTAGCACCAAGTGATCGGTTTGCAGGAGACAATTTTTCTCTGCTTTCTCAGTCTGTTTCCTAGTGCCGGTTTGAAGTTCCTGCAGTTTTCACTGTCAAACAGATTTGGAGCTAGTACCTCCCCATATTTATGTATGGAATGGAGTTTGCAACTGAAAAGAAACTTTCTGTTCCCAACAAGCTAAGTGAAGGACGGCTTTCACACACAATTATCTCTCAGAACTGAGCAAGTGGAGAGACGTTCGTTCATCTAGCACCAAGGGAACGGGTTGCAGGTGACACTTTTTCTCTGTTTTCTCAGCCTCTTTCCTAGTGCCGGTTTGATGTTCCTGCAGTTTTCACTCTAAAACCGAGTTGGAGCTTCTACCTCCCTATATATATGTATGGAATGGAGTTTGCAACTGAAAAGAAACTTTGTGTTCCCAACAAGCTAGGTGAAGGACGGCTTTCACACACACTTATCTCTCAGAACTGAGCAAGTGGAGAGACGTTCGGTCATCTAGCACCAAGGGAACGGGTTGCAGGAGACACTTTTTCTCTGCTTTCTCAGTCTGTTTCCTAGTGCCGGTTTGAAGTTCCTGCATTTTTCACTGTCAAACCGAGTTGGAGCTAGTACTTCCCCATATATATGTATGGAATGGAGTTTGCAAGTGAAAAGAAACTTTGTGTTCCCAACAAGCTAGGTGAAGGACGGCTTTCACACACACTTATCTTTCAGAACTGAGCAAGTGGAGAGACGTTCGTTCATCTAGCACCAAGGGAACGGGTTGCAGGAGACACTTTTTCTCTGCTTTCTCAGTCTGTTTCCTAGTGCCGGTTTGAAGTTCCTGCAGTTTTCACTGTAAAACCGATTTAGAGCTAGTACCTCCCCATATATATGTATGGAATGGAGTTTGCAACTGAAAAGAAACTTTGTGTTCCCAACAAGCTAGGTGAAGGACGGTTTTCACACACACATATCTCTCAGAACTGAGCAAGTGGAGAGACGTTCGTTCATCTAGCACCATGGGATCGGGTTGAAGGAGACACTTTTTCTCTGCTTTCTCATTATGTTTCCTAGTGCCGGTTTGAAGTTCCTGCAGTTTTCACTGTAAAACCGAGTTGGAGCTTCTACCTCCCTATATATATGTATGGAATGGAGTTTGCAACTGAAAAGAAACTTTGTGTTCCCAACAAGCTAGGTGAAGGACGGCTTTCACACACACTTATCTCTCAGAACAGAGCAAGTGGAGAGACGATCGTTCATCTAGCACCAAGGGAACGGGTTGCAGGAGACACTTTTTCTCTGCTTTCTCAGTCTGTTTCCTAGTGCCGTTTTGAAGTTCCTGCAGTTTTCACTGTAAAACCGAGTTGGAGCTACTACCTCCCCATATATATGTATGGAATGGAGTTTGCAACTGAAAAGAAACTTTGTGTTCCCAACAAGCTAGGTGAAGGACGGCTTTCACACACAATTATCTCTCAGAACTGAGCAAGTGGAGAGACGATCGTTCATCTAGCACCAAGGGAACGGGTTGCAGGAGACACTTTTTCTCTGCTTTCTCAGTCTGTTTCCTAGTGCCGGTTTGAAGTTCCTGCAGTTTTCACTGTCAAACCGAGATGGAGCTAGTACCTCCCCATATATATGTATGGAATGGAGTTTGCAACTGAAAAGAAACTTTGTGTTCCCAACAAGCTAGGTGAAGGACGGCTTTCAAACACACTTATCTCTCAGAACTGAGCAAGTGGAGAGACGTTCGTTCATCTAGCACAAAGGGAACGGGTTGCAGGAGACACTTTTTCTCTGCTTTCTCAGTCTGTTTCCTAGTGCCGGTTTGAAGTTCCTGCAGTTTTCACTGTCAAAACGAGTTGGAGCTAGTACTTCCCCATATATATGTATGGAATGGAGTTTGCAACTGAATAGAAACATTGTGTTATCAAAAAGCTAGGTGAAGGACGGCTTTCACACACACTTATCTCTCAGAACTTAGCAAGTGGAGAGACGTTCGTTCTTCTAGCACCAAGGGAACGAGTTGCAGGAGACACTATTTCTCTGCTTTCTCAGTCTGTTTCCTAGTGCCGTTTTGAAGTTCCTGCAGTTTTCACTGTAAAACCGAGTTGGAGCTTCTACCTCCCCATATATATGTATGGAATGGAGTTTGCAACTGAAAAGAAAATTTGTGTTCCCAACAAGCTAGGTGAAGTACGGCTTTCACACACACTTATCTCTCAGAACTGAGCAAGTGGAGAGACGTTCGTTCATCTAGCACCAAGTGATCGTGTTGCAGGAGACACATTTTCTCTGCTTTCTCAGTCTGTTTCCTAGTGCCGGTTTGAATGTCCTGCAGTTTTCACTGTCAAACCGAGTTGGAGCTAGTACCTCCCCATATTTATGTATGGAATGGAGTTTGCAACTGAAAAGAAACTTTGTGTTCCCAACAAGCTAAGTGAAGGACGGCTTTCACACACAATTATCTCTGAGAACTGAGCAAGTGGAGAGACGTTCGTTCATCTAGCACCAAGGGAACGGGTTGCAGGTGAAACTTTTTCTCTGCTTTCTCAGTCTCTTTCCTAGTGCCGGTTTGAAGTTCCTGCAGTTTTCACTGTCAATCCGTGTTGGAGCTAGTACCTCCCCATATATATGTAAGGAATGGAGTTTGCAACTGAAAAGAAACTTTGTGTTCCCAACAAGCTAGGTGAAGGACGGCTTTCACACACACTTATCTCTCAGAACTGAGCAAGTGGAGAGACGTTCGTTCATCTAGCACCAAGGGAACGGGTTGCAGGAGACACTTATTCTCTGCTTTCTCAGACTGTTTCCTAGTGCCGGTTTGAAGTTCCTGCAGTTTTCACTGTCAAACAGAGTTGGAGCTTGTACTTCCCCATATATATGTATGGAATGGAGTTTGCAACTGAAAAGAAACTTTGTGTTCCCAACAAGCTAGGTGAAGGACGGCTTTCACACACACTTATCTTTCAGAACTGAGCATATGGAGAGACATTCTTTCATCTAGCACCAAGGGAACGGGTTGCAGGAGACACTTTTTCTCTGCTTTCTCAGTCTGTTTCCTAGTTCCGGTTTGAAGTTCCTGCAGTTTTCACTGTAAAACCGAGTTGGAGCTAGTACCTCCCCATATATATGTATGGAATGGAGTTTGCAACTGAAAAGAAACTTTGTGTTCCCAACAAGCTAGTTGAAGTACGGTTTTCACACACACATATTTCTCAGAACTGAGCAAGTGGAGAGACGTTCGTTCATCTAGCACCAAGGGAACGGGTTGCAGGAGACACTTTTTCTCTGCTTTCTCAGTATGTTTCCTAGTGCCGGTTTGAAGTTCCTGCAGTTTTCACTCTAAAACCGAGTTGGAGCTTCTACCTCCCTATATATATGTATGGAATGGAGTTTGCAACTGAAAAGAAACTTTGTGTTCCCAACAAGCTAAGTGAAGGACGGCTTTCACACACAATTATCTCTCAGAACTGAGCAAGTGGAGAGACGTTCGTTCATCTAGCACCAAGGGAACGGGTTGCAGGAGACACTTTTTCTCTGCTTTCTCAGTCTGTTTCCTAGTGCCGGTTTGAAGTTCCTGCAGTTTTCACTGTCAAACTGAGATGGAGCTAGTACCTCCCCATATATATGTATGGAATGGAGTTTGCAACTGAAAAGAAACTTTGTGTTCCCAACAAGCTAGGTGAAGGACGGCTTTCACACACACTTATCTCTCAGAACTGAGCAAGTGGAGAGACGTTCGTTCATCTAGCACAAAGGGAACGGGTTGCAGGAGACACTTTTTCTCTGCTTTCTCAGTCTGTTTCCTAGTGCCGGTTTGAAGTTCCTGCAGTTTTCACTGTCAAAACGAGTTGGAGCTAGTACTTCCCCATATATATGTATGGAATGGAGTTTGCAACTGAATAGAAACATTGTGTTATCAAAAAGCTAGGTGAAGGACGGCTTTCACACACACTTATCTCTCAGAACTTAGCAAGTGGAGAGACGTTCGTTCTTCTAGCACCAAGGGAACGAGTTGCAAGAGACACTTTTTCTCTGCTTTCTCAGTCTGTTTCCTAGTGCCGGTTTGAAGTTCCTGCAGTTTTCACTGTAAAACCGAGTTGGAGCTAGTACCTCCCCATATATATGTATGGAATGGAGTTTGCAACTGAAAAGAAACTTTGTGTTCCCAACAAGATAAGTGAAGGACGGTTTTCACACACACTTATCTCTCAGAACTGAGCAAGTGGAGAGACGTTCGTTCATCTAGCACCAAGTGATTGTGTTGCAGGAGACACTTTTTCTCTGCTTTCTCAGTCTGTTTCCTAGTGCCGGTTTGAAGTTCCTGCAGTTTTCACTGTCAAACCGAGTTGGAGCTAGTACCTCCCCATATTTATGTATGGAATGGAGTTTGCAACTGAAAAGAAACTTTGTGTTCCCAACAAGCTAAGTGAAGGACGGCTTTCACACACAATTATCTCTCAGAACTGAGCAAGTGGAGAGACGTTCGTTCATCTAGCACCAAGGGAACGGGTTGCAGGTGAAACTTTTTCTCTGCTTTCTCAGTCTCTTTCCTAGTGCCGGTTTGAAGTTCCTGCAGTTTTCACTGTCAATCCGTGTTGGAGCTAGTACCTCCCCATATATATGTAAGGAATGGAGTTTGCAACTGAAAAGAAACTTTGTGTTCCCAACAAGCTAGGTGAAGGACGGCTTTCACACACACTTATCTTTCAGAACTGAGCATGTGGAGAGACATTCGTTCATCTAGCACCAAGGGAACGGGTTGCAGGAGACACTTTTTCTCTGCTTTCTCAGTCTGTTTCCTAGTGCCGGTTTGAAGTTCCTGCAGTTTTCACTGTAAAACCGAGTTGGAGCTAGTACCTCCCCATATATATGTATGGAATGGAGTTTGCAACTGAAAAGAAACTTTGTGTTCCCAACAAGCTAGTTGAAGGACGGTTTTCACACACACATATTTCTCAGAACTGAGCAAGTGGAGAGACGTTCGTTCATCTAGCACCAAGGGAACGGGTTGCAGGAGACACTTTTTCTCTGCTTTCTCAGTATGTTTCCTAGTGCCGGTTTGAAGTTCCTGCAGTTTTCACTCTAAAACCGAGTTGGAGCTTCTACCTCCCTATATATATGTATGGAATGGAGTTTGCAACTGAAAAGAAACTTTGTGTTCCCAACAAGCTAGGTTAAGGACGGCTTTCACACACACTTATCTCTCAGAACAGAGCAAGTGTAGAGACGTTCGTTCATCTAGCACCAAGGGAACGGGTTGCAGGAGACACTTTTTCTCTGCTTTCTCAGTCTGTTTCCTAGTGCCGGTTTGAAGTTCCTGCAGTTTTCACTGTAAAACCGATTTGGAGCTAGTACCTCCCCATATATATGTATGGAATGGAGTTTGCAACTGAAAAGAAACTTTGTGTTCCCAACCAGCTAGGTGAAGGACGGCTTTCACACACAATTATCTCTCAGAACTGAGCAAGTGGAGAGACCTTCGTTCATCTAGCACCAAGGGAACGGGTTGCAGGAGACACTTTTTCTCTGCTTTCTCAGTCTGTTTCCTAGTGCCGGTTTGATGTTCCTGCAGTTTTCACTGTCAAAACGATTTGGAGCTAGTACCTCCCCAAATATATGTATGGAATGGAGTTTGCAACTGAAAAGAAACTTTGTGTTCCCAACAAGATAAGTGAAGGACGGTTTTCACACACACTTATCTCTCAGAACTGAGCAAGTGGAGAGACGTTCGTTCATCTAGCACCAATGGATCTTGTTGCAGGAGACACTTTTTCTCTGCTTTCTCAGTCTGTTTCCTAGTGCCGGTTTGAAGTTCCTGCAGTTTTCACTGTCAATCCGAGTTGGAGCTAGTACCTCCCCATATATATGTAAGGAATGGAGTTTGCAACTGAAAAGAAACTTTGTGTTCCCAACAAGCTAGTTGAAGGACGGCTTTCACACACACTTATCTCTCAGAACTGAGCAAGTGGAGAGACGTTCGTTCATCTAGCACCAAGGGAACGGGTTGCAGGAGACACTTTTTCTCTGCATTCTCAGTCTGTTTCCTAGTGCCGGTTTGAAGTTCCTGCAGTTTTCACTGTCAAAACGTGTTGGAGCTAGTACCTCCCCATATATATGTATGGAATGGAGTTTGCAACTGAAAAGAAACTTTGTGTTCCCAACAAGCTAGGTGAAGGACGGCTTTCACTCACACTTATCTCTCAGAACTGAGCAAGTGGAGAGACGTTCGTTCATCTAGCACCAAGGGAACGGGTTGAAGGAGACACTATTTCTCTGCTTCATCAGTCTGTTTCCTACTGCCGGTTTCAAGTTCCTGAAGTTTTCACTGTAATAACGAGTTGGAGCTTGTACATCCCCATATATATGTATGGAATGGAGTTTGCAACTGAAAAGAAACTTTGTGTTCCCAACAAGCTAGTTGAAGGACGGTTTTCACACACACATATTTCTCAGAACTGAGCAAGTGGAGAGACGTTCGTTCATCTAGCACCAAGGGAACGAGTTGCAGGAGACACTTTTTCTCTGCTTTCTCAGTATGTTTCCTAGTGCCGGTTTGAAGTTCCTGCAGTTTTCACTCTAAAACCGAGTTGGAGCTTCTACCTCCCTATATATATTTATGGAATGGAGTTTGCAACTGAAAAGAAACTTTGTGTTCCCAACAAGCTAGGTGAAGGACGGCTTTCACACACACTTATCTCTCAGAACTGAGCAAGTGGAGAGCCTTTCGTTCATCTAGCACCAAGGGATCAGGTTGCAGGAGACACCATTTCTCTGCATTCTCAGTCTGTTTCCTAGTGCCGGTTTGAAGTTCCTGCAGTTTTCACTGTCAAACTGTGTTGGAGCTAGTACCTCCCCACATATATGTATGGAATGGAGTTTGCAACTGAAAAGAAACTTTGTGTTCCCAACAAGCTAGGTGAAGGACGGCTTTCACACACACTTATCTCTCAGAACTGAGCAAGTGGAGAGACGTTCGTTCATCTAGCACCAAGGGAACGGGTTGCAGGAGACACTTTTTCTCTGCTTCCTCAGTCTGTTTCCTACTGCCGGTTTGAAGTTCCTGCAGTTTTCACTGTAATACCGAGTTGGAGCTTGTACATCCCCATATATATGTATGGAATGGAGTTTGCAACTGAAAAGAAACTTTGTGTTCCCAACAAGCTAGTTGAAGGACGGTTTTCACACACACATATTTCTCAGAACTGAGCAAGTGGAGAGACGTTCGTTCATCTAGCACCAAGGGAACGGTTTGCAGGAGACACTTTTTCTCTGCTTTCTCAGTATGTTTCCTAGTGCCGGTTTGAAGTTCCTGCAGTTTTCACTCTAAAACCGAGTTGGAGCTTCTACCTCCCTATATATATGTATGGAATGGAGTTTGCAACTGAAAAGAAACTTTGTGTTCCCAACAAGCTAGGTGAAGGACGGCTTTCACACACACTTATCTCTCAGAACAGAGCAAGTGTAGAGACGTTCGTTCATCTAGCACCAAGGGAACGGGTTGCAGGAGACACTTTTTCTCTGCTTTCTCAGTCTGTTTCCTAGTGCCGGTTTGAAGTTCCTGCAGTTTTCACTGTAAAACCGATTTGGAGCTAGTACCTCCCCATATATATGTATGGAATGGAGTTTGCAACTGAAAAGAAACTTTGTGTTCCCAACAAGCTATGTGAAGGACGGCTTTCACACACAATTATCTCTCAGAACAGAGCAAGTGGAGAGACCTTCGTTCATCTAGCACCAAGGGAACGGGTTGCAGGAGACACTTTTTCTCTGCTTTCTCAGTCTGTTTCCTAGTGCCGGTTTGAAGTTCCTGCAGTTTTCACTGTCAAACCGAGTTGGAGCTAGTACCTCCCCAAATATATGTATGGAATGGAGTTTGCAACTGAAAAGAAACTTTGTGTTCCCAACAAGATAATTGAAGGACGGTTTTCACACACACTTATCCCTCAGAACTGAGCAAGTGGAGAGACGTTCGTTCATCTAGCACCAATGGATCTTGTTGCAGGAGACACTTTTTCTCTGCTTTCTCAGTCTGTTTCCTAGTGCCGGTTTGAAGTTCCTGCAGTTTTCACTGTCAAACCGAGTTGGAGCTAGTACCTACCCTTATTTATGTATGGAATGTAGTTTGCAACTGAAAAGAAACTTTGTTTTCCCAACAAGCTAGTTGAAGGACGGCTTTCACACACACTTATCTCTCAGAACTGAGCAAGTGGAGAGACGTTCGTTCATCTAGCACCAAGGGAACGGGTTGCAGGAGACACTTTTTCTCTGCTTTCTCAGTCTGTTTCCTAGTGCCGGTTTGAAGTTCCTGCAGTTTTCACTGTCAATCCGAGTTGGAGCTAGTACCTCCCCATATATATGTAAGGAATGGAGTTTGCAACTGAAAAGAAACTTTGTGTTCCCAACAAGCTAGGTGAAGGAAGGCTTTCACACACACTTATCTCTCAGAACTGAGCAAGTGGAGAGACGTTCGTTCATCTAGCACCAAGGGAACGGGTTGCAGGAGACACTTTTTCTCTGCATTCTCAGTCTGTTTCCTAGTGCCGGTTTGAAGTTCCTGCAGTTTTCACTGTCAAAACGTGTTAGAGCTAGTACCTCCCCATATATATGTATGGAATGGAGTTTGCAACTGAAAAGAAACTTTGTGTTCCCAACAAGCTAGATGAAGGACGGCTTTCACTCACACTTATCTCTCAGAACTGAGCAAGTGGAGAGACGTTCGTTCATCTAGCACAAAGGGAACGGTTTGCAGGAGACACTATTTCTCTGCTTCCTCAGTCTGTTTCCTTCTGCCGGTTTGAAGTTCCTGCAGTTTACTCTGTAAAACCGAGTTGGAGCTTGTACCTCCCCATATATATGTATGGAGTGGAGTTTGCAACTGAAAAGAAACTTTGTGTTCCCAACAAGCTAGGTGAAGGACGGCTTTCACACACACTTATCTCTCAGAACTGAGCAAGTGGAGAGACTTTCGTTCATCTAGCACCAAGGGATCGGGTTGCAGGAGACACCTTTTCTCTTCATTCTCAGTCTGTTTCCTAGTGCCGGTTTGAAGTTCCTGCAGTTTTCACTGTCAAACTGTGTTGGAGCTAGTACCTCCCCACATATATGCATGGAATGGAGTTTGCAACTGAAAAGAAACTTTGTGTTCCCAACAAGCTAGGTGAAGGACGGCTTTCACACACACTTATCTCTCAGAACTGAGCAAGTGGAGAGACGTTCGTTCATCTAGCACCAAGGGAACGGGTTGCAGGAGACACTTTTTCTCTGCTTCCTCAGTCTGTTTTCTACTGCCGGTTTGAAGTTCCTGCAGTTTTCACTGTAATACCGAGTTGGAGCTTGTACATCCCCATATATATGTATGGAATGGAGTTTGCAACTGAAAAGAAACTTTGTGTTCCCAACAAGCTAGGTGAAGGACGGCTTTCACACACACTTATCTCTCAGAAATGAGCAAGTGGAGAGACGTTCGTTCATCTAGCACCAAGGGAACGGGTTGCAGGAGACACTTTTTCTCTGCTTTCTCAGTCTGTTTCCTAGTGCCGGTTTGAAGTTCCTGCAGTTTTCACTGTCAAACCGATTTGGAGCTAGTACCTCCCCATATATATGTATGGAGTGGAGTTTGCAACTGTAAAGAAACTTTGTGTTCCCAACAAGCTAGGTGAAGGACGGCTTTCACACACACTAATCTCTCAGAACTGAGCAAGTGGAGAGACTTTCGTTCATGTAGCACCAAGGGAACGGGTTGCAGGAGACACTTTTTCTCTGCTTTCTCAGTCTGTTTCCTAGTGCCGGTTTGAAGTTCCTGCAGTTTTCACTGTAAAACCGAGTTGGAGCTTCTACCTCCCTATATATATGTATGGAATGGAGTTTGCAACTGAAAAGAAACTTTGTGTTCCCAACAAGCTATGTGAAGGACGGCTTTCACACACAATTATCTCTCAGAACAGAGCAAGTGGAGAGACGTTCGTTCATCCAGCACCAAGGGAACGGGTTGCAGGAGATACTTTTTCTCTGCTTTCTCAGTCTGTTTCCTAGTGCCGGTTTGAAGTTCCTGCAGTTTTCACTGTAAAACCGAGTTGGAGCTTCTACCTCCCCATATATATGTATGGAATGGAGTTTGCAACTGAAAAGAAACTTTGTGTTCCCAACAAGCTAGGTGAAGGACGGCTTTCACACACACTTATCGCTCAGAACAGAGCAAGTGGAGAGACGTTCGTTCATCTAGCACCAAGAGAACGGGTTGGAGGAGAAACTTTTTCTCTGCTTCCTCAGTCTGTTTCCTAGAGCCGGTTTGAAGTTCCTGCAGTTTTCACTGTAAAACCGAGTTGGAGCTTGTACCTCCCCATATATATGTATGGATTGGAGTTTGCAACTGAAAAGAATCTTTGTGTTCCCCACAAGCTATGTGAAGGACGGCTTTCACACACAATTATCTCTCAGAACTGAGCAATTGGAGAGACGTTCGTTCATCTAGCACCAACTGAACGGGTTGCAGGAGACACTATTTCTCTGCTTTCTCAGTCTGTTTCCTAGTGCCGGTTTGAAGTTCCTGCAGTATTCACTGTAAAAGCGAGTTTGAGCTTCTACCTCCCTATATATATGTATGGAATGGAGTTTGCAATAAAAGAAACTTTGTGTTCCCAACAAGCTAGGTGAAGGACGGTTTTCACACACACTTATCTCTCAGAACTGTGCAAGTGGAGAGACGTTCGTTCATCTAGCACCAAGGGAACGGGTTGCAGGAGACACTTTTTCTCCGCATTCTCAGTCTGTTTCCTACTGCCGGTTTGAAGTTCCTACAATTTTCACTGTAAAATCCAGCTGGAGCTAGTAACTCCCCATATATATGTATTGAATGGAGTTGGCAACAGAAAAGAAACTTTGTGTTCCCAACATGCTTGGTGAAGGACGGCTTTCACACACACTTATCTCTCGGAACTGAGCAAGTGGAGAGACGTTCGTTCATCTATCACCAATGGAACGTGTTGCAGGAGACACTTTTTCTCTGATTTCTCAGTCTGTTTCCTAGTGCCGGTTTGAAGTTCCTGCAGTTTTCACTGTCAAACCGATTTGGAGCTAGTACCTCCCCATATATATGTATGGAATGTAGTTTGCAACTGAAAAGAAACTTTGTTTTCACAACAAGCAAGGTGAAGGACGGCTTTCACACACACTTATCTCTCAGAACTGAGCAAGTGGAGAGACGTTCGTTCATCTAGCACCAAGGGAACGGGTTGCAGGAGTCACTTATTCTCTGCTTCTCAGTCTGTTTCCTAGTGCCGGTTTGAAGTTCCTGCAGTTTTCACTGTAAAACCGAGTTGGAGCTAGTACCTCCCCATATATATGTATGGAATGTAGTTTGCAACTGAAAAGAAACTTTGTGTTCCCAACAAGGTAGGTGAAGGACCGCTTTAACACACACTTATCTCTCAGAACTGAGCAAGTGGAGAGACGTTCGTTCATCTAGCACCAAGGGAACGGGTTGCAGGAGACAATTTTTCTCTGCTTCCTCAGTCTGTTTCCTAGTGCCGGTTTGAAGTTCCTGCAGTTTTCACTGTAAAACCGAGTTGGAACTAGTACCTCCCCATATATATGTATGGAATGGAGTTTGCAACTGAAAAGAAACTTTGTGTTCCCAACAAGCTAGGTGAAGGAAGGCTTTCACACACAATAATCTCTCAGAACTGAGCAAGTGGAGAGACGTTCGTTCATCTAGCACCAAGGGAACGGGTTGCAGTAGACACTTTTTCTCTGCTTCTCAGTCTGTTTCCTAGTGCCGGTGTGAAGTTCCTGCAGATTTCCCTGTAAAACCGATTTGGAGCTAGTACCTCCCCATATACATGTATTGAATGGAGTTTGCAACTGAAAAGAAACTTTGTGTTCCTAACAAGCTAGGTGAAGGACGGCTTTCACACACACATATCTCTCAGAACTGAGCAAGTTTAGAGACGTTCGTTCATCTAGCACCAAGGGAACGGGTTGCAGGAGATACTTTTTCTCTGCTTCCTCAGTCTGTTTCCAACTGCCGGTTTGAAGTTCCTGCAGTTTTCACTGTAAAACAGAGTTGGAGCTTGTACCACCCCATATATATGTATGGAGTGGAGTTTGCAACTGAAAAGAAACTTTGTGTTCCCAACAAGCTAGGTGAAGGACGGCTTTCACACACACTTATCTCTCAGAAATGAGCAAGTGGAGAGACGTTCGTTCATGTAGCACCACGGGAACGGGTTGCAGGAGACACTTTTTCTCTGCTTTCTCAGTCTGTTTCCTAGTGCCGGTTTGAAGTTCCTGCAGTTTTCACTGTAAAACCGAGTTGAAGCTTCTAACTCCCTATATATATGTATGGAATGGAGTTTGAAACTGAAAAGAAACTTTGTGTTCCCAACAAGCTATATGAAGGACGGCTTTCACACACAATTATCTCTCAGAACAGAGCAATTGGAGAGACGTTCGTTCATCTAGCACCAAGGGAACGGGTTGCAGGAGATACTTTTTCGCTGCTTTCTCAGTCTGTTTCCTAGTGCCGGTTTAAAGTTCCTGCAGTTTTCACTGTAAAACCGAGTTGGAGCTTCTACCTCCCCATATATATGTATGGAATGGAGTTTGCAACTGAAAAGAAACTTTGTGTTCCCAACAAGCTAGGTGAAGGACGGCTTTCACACACACTTATCTCTCAGAACTGAGCAAGTGGAGAGACGTTCATTCATCTAGCACCAAGGGAACGGGTTGCAGGAGAAACTTATTCTCTGCTTCCTGAGCCTGTTTCCTAGAGCCGGTTTGAAGTTCCTGCAGTTTTCACTGTAAAACCGGGTTGGAGCTTGTACCTCCCCATATATATGTATGGAGTGGAGTTTGCAACTGAAAAGAATCTTTGTGTTCCCAACAAGCTAGGTGAAGGACGGCTTTCACACACACTTATCTCTCAGAACTGTGAAAGCGGAGAGACCTTCGTTCATCTAGAACCAACGGAACGGGTTGCAGGAGACACTTTTTCTCTGCTTTCTCAGTCTGTTTCCTAGTGCCGGTTTGAAGTTCCTGCAGTATTCACTGTAAAAGCGAGTTGGAGCTTCTACCTCCCTATATATATGTATGGAATGGAGTTTGCAACTGAAAAGAAACTTTGTGTTCCCAACAAGCTAGGTGAAGGACGGTTTTCACACACACTTATCTCTCAGAACTGAGCAAGTGGAGAGACGTTCGTTCATCTAGCACCAAGGGATCGGGTTGCAGGAGACACTTTTTCTCTGCTTTCTCAGTCTGTTTCCTAGTGCCGGTTTGAAGTTCCTGCAGTTTTCACTGTAAAACCGATTTGGAGCTAGTACCTCCCCATATATATGTATGGAATGGTGTTTGCAACTGAAAAGAAACTTTTGTTCCCAACAAGCTAGGTGAAGGAAGGCTTTCACACACACTTATCTCTCAGAACTGAGCAAGTGGAGAGACGTTCTTTCATCTAGCACCAATGGAACGGGTTGCAGGAGACACTTCTTCTCTGCTTTCTCAGTCTGTTTCCTAGTGCCGGTTTGAAGTTCCTGCAGTTTTCACTGTAAAACCGATTTGGAGCTAGAACCTCCCCATATATATGTATGGAATGGAGTCTGCAACTGAAAAGAAACTTTGTGTTCCCAACAAGCTAGTTGAAGGACCGCTTTCACACACACTTATCTCTCAGAACTGAGCAAGTGGAGAGACGTTCGTTCATCTAGCACCAAGGGAAAGGGTTGCAGGAGACACATTTTCTCTGCTTTCTCAGTCTGTTTCCAAGTGCCGGTTTGAATTTCCTTCAGTTTTCACTGTAAAACTGAGTTGGAGCTTGTACCTCCCCATATATATGTATGGAATGGAGTTTGCAACTGAAAAGAAACTTTGTGTTCCCAACAAGCTAGGTGAAGGACGGCTTTCACACACACTTATCTATCAGAACTGAGCAAGTGGAGAGACGTTCGTTCATCTAGCACCAAGGGAACGGGTTGCAGGAGACACTTTTTCTCTGATTTCTCAGTCTGTTTCCTAGTGCCGGTTTGAAGTCCCTTCAGTTATCACTGTAAAACCGAGTTGGAGCTAGTACCTCCACATATATATGTATGGAATGGAGTTTGCAAGTGAAAAGAAACTTTGTGTTCCCAACAAGCTAGGTGAAGGACGGCTTTCACACACACTTCTCTCTCAGAACTGAGCAAGTGGAGAGACGTTCGTTCATCTAGCACCAAGGGAACGGGATGCAGGAGACACTGTTTCTCTGCTTTCTCAGGCTGTTTCTAGTGCCGGTTTGAAGTTCCTGCAGTTTTCACTGTTAAACCGAGTTGGAGCTTTTACCTCCCCTTATATATGTATGGAATGGAGTTTGCAACTGAAAAGAAACTTTGTGTTCCCAACAAGCTAGGTGAAGGAAGGCTTTCACACACAATTATCTCTCAGAACTGAGCAAGTGGAGAGACGTTCGTTCATCTAGCACCAAGGGAACGGGTTGCAGGAGACACTTTTTCTCTGCTTTCTCAGTCTGTTTCCTAGTGCCGGTTTGAAGTTCCTGCAGTTTTCACAGTCAAACCGAGTTGGAGCTAGTACCTCCCCATATATATGTAAGGAATGTAGTTTGCAAGTGAAAAGAAACTTTGTGTTCCCAAAAAGCTAGGTGAAGGACGGCATTCACACACACTTATCTCTCAGAAATGAGCAAGTGGAGAGACGTTCGTTCATCTAGCACCAAGGGAACGGGTTGCAGGAGACACTTTTTCTCTGCTTTCTCAGTCTGTTTCCTAGTGCCGGTTTGAAGTTCCTGCAGTTTTCACTGTCAAACCGATTTGGAGCTAGTACCTCCCCATATATATGTATGGAATGGAGTTTGCAACTGAAAAGAAACTTTGTGTTCCCAACAAGCTAGGTGAAGGACGGCTTTCACACACACTTATCTCTCAGAACTGAGCAAGTGGAGAGACGTTCGTTCATCTAGCACCAAGGGAACGGGTTGCAGGAGACACTTTTTCTCTGCTTCCTCAGTCTGTTTCTTAGTGCCGGTTTGAAGTTCCTGCAGTTTTCACTGTAAAACAGAGTTGGAGCTTGTACCACCCCATATATATGTATGGAGTGGAGTTTGCAACTGTAAAGAAACTTTGTGTTCCCAACAAGCTAGGTGAAGGACGGCTTTCACACACACTAATCTCTCAGAACTGAGCAAGTGGAGAGACTTTCGTTCATGTAGCACCAAGGGAACGGGTTGCAGGAGACACTTTTTCTCTGCTTTCTCAGTCTGTTTCCTAGTGCCGGTTTGAAGTTCCTGCAGTTTTCACTGTAAAACCGAGTTGGAGCTTCTACCTCCCTATATATATGTATGGAATGGAGTTTGCAACTGAAAAGAAACTTTGTGTTCCCAACAAGCTATGTGAAGGACGGCTTTCACACACAATTATCTCTCAGAACAGAGCAAGTGGAGAGACGTTCGTTCATCCAGCACCAAGGGAACGGGTTGCAGGAGATACTTTTTCTCTGCTTTCTCAGTCTGTTTCCTAGTGCCGGTTTGAAGTTCCTGCAGTTTTCACTGTAAAACCGAGTTGGAGCTTCTACCTCCCCATATATATGTATGGAATGGAGTTTGCAACTGAAAAGAAACTTTGTGTTCCCAACAAGCTAGGTGAAGGACGGCTTTCACACACACTTATCGCTCAGAACAGAGCAAGTGGAGAGACGTTCGTTCATCTAGCACCAAGGGAACGGGTTGCAGGAGACACTTTTTCTCTGCTTTCTCAGTCTGTTTCCTAGTGCCGGTTTGAAGTCCCTTCAGTTATCACTGTAAAACCGAGTTGGAGCTAGTACCTCCACATATATATGTATGGAATGGAGTTTGCAAGTGAAAAGAAACTTTGTGTTCCCAACAAGCTAGGTGAAGGACGGCTTTCACACACACTTCTCTCTCAGAACTGAGCAAGTGGAGAGACGTTCGTTCATCTAGCACCAAGGGAACGGGATGCAGGAGACACTGTTTCTCTGCTTTCTCAGGCTGTTTCTAGTGCCGGTTTGAAGTTCCTGCAGTTTTCACTGTTAAACCGAGTTGGAGCTTTTACCTCCCCATATATATGTATGGAATGGAGTTTGCAACTGAAAAGAAACTTTGTGTTCCCAACAAGCTAGGTGAAGGAAGGCTTTCACACACAATTATCTCTCAGAACTGAGCAAGTGGAGAGACGTTCGTTCATCTAGCACCAAGGGAACGGGTTGCAGGAGACACTTTTTCTCTGCTTTCTCAGTCTGTTTCCTAGAGCCGGTTTGAAGTTCCTGCAGTTTTCACAGTCAAACCGAGTTGGAGCTAGTACCTCCCCATATATATGTAAGGAATGTAGTTTGCAAGTGAAAAGAAACTTTGTGTTCCCAAAAAGCTAGGTGAAGGACGGCATTCACACACACATATCTCTCAGAAATGAGCAAGTGGAGAGACGTTCGTTCATCTAGCACCAAGGGAACGGGTTGCAGGAGACACTTTTTCTCTGCTTTCTCAGTCTGTTTCCTAGTGCCGGTTTGAAGTTCCTGCAGTTTTCACAGTCAAACCGATTTGGAGATAGTACCTCCCCATATATATGTATGGAATGGAGTTTGCAACTGAAAAGAAACTTTGTGTTCCCAACAAGCTAGGTGAAGGACGGCTTTCACACACACTTATCTCTCAGAACTGAGCAAGTGGAGAGACGTTCGTTCATCTAGCACCAAGGGAACGGGTTGCAGGAGACACTTTTTCTCTGCTTCCTCAGTCTGTTTCTTAGTGCCGGTTTGAAGTTCCTGCAGTTTTCACTGTAAAACAGAGTTGGAGCTTGTACCACCCCATATATATGTATGGAGTGGAGTTTGCAACTGTAAAGAAACTTTGTGTTCCCAACAAGCTAGGTGAAGGACGGCTTTCACACACACTAATCTCTCAGAACTGAGCAAGTGGAGAGACTTTCGTTCATGTAGCACCAAGGGAACGGGTTGCAGGAGACACTTTTTCTCTGCTTTCTCAGTCTGTTTCCTAGTGCCGGTTTGAAGTTCCTGCAGTTTTCACTGTAAAACCGAGTTGGAGCTTCTACCTCCCTATATATATGTATGGAATGGAGTTTGCAACTGAAAAGAAACTTTGTGTTCCCAACAAGCTATGTGAAGGACGGCTTTCACACACAATTATCTCTCAGAACAGAGCAAGTGGAGAGACGTTCGTTCATCCAGCACCAAGGGAACGGGTTGCAGGAGATACTTTTTCTCTGCTTTCTCAGTCTGTTTCCTAGTGCCGGTTTGAAGTTCCTGCAGTTTTCACTGTAAAACCGAGTTGGAGCTTCTACCTCCCCATATATATGTATGGAATGGAGTTTGCAACTGAAAAGAAACTTTGTGTTCCCAACAAGCTAGGTGAAGGACGGCTTTCACACACACTTATCGCTCAGAACAGAGCAAGTGGAGAGACGTTCGTTCATCTAGCACCAAGAGAACGGGTTGGAGGAGAAACTTTTTCTCTGCTTCCTCAGTCTGTTTCCTAGAGCCGGTTTGAAGTTCCTGCAGTTTTCACTGTAAAACCGAGTTGGAGCTTGTACCTCCCCATATATATGTATGGATTGGAGTTTGCAACTGAAAAGAATCTTTGTGTTCCCCACAAGCTATGTGAAGGACGGCTTTCACACACAATTATCTCTCAGAACTGAGCAATTGGAGAGACGTTCGTTCATCTAGCACCAACTGAACGGGTTGCAGGAGACACTATTTCTCTGCTTTCTCAGTCTGTTTCCTAGTGCCGGTTTGAAGTTCCTGCAGTATTCACTGTAAAAGCGAGTTTGAGCTTCTACCTCCCTATATATATGTATGGAATGGAGTTTGCAATAAAAGAAACTTTGTGTTCCCAACAAGCTAGGTGAAGGACGGTTTTCACACACACTTATCTCTCAGAACTGTGCAAGTGGAGAGACGTTCGTTCATCTAGCACCAAGGGAACGGGTTGCAGGAGACACTTTTTCTCCGCATTCTCAGTCTGTTTCCTACTGCCGGTTTGAAGTTCCTACAATTTTCACTGTAAAATCCAGCTGGAGCTAGAAACTCCCCATATATATGTATTGAATGGAGTTGGCAACAGAAAAGAAACTTTGTGTTCCCAACATGCTTGGTGAAGGACGGCTTTCACACACACTTATCTCTCGGAACTGAGCAAGTGGAGAGACGTTCGTTCATCTATCACCAATGGAACGTGTTGCAGGAGACACTTTTTCTCTGATTTCTCAGTCTGTTTCCTAGTGCCGGTTTGAAGTTCCTGCAGTTTTCACTGTCAAACCGATTTGGAGCTAGTACCTCCCCATATATATGTATGGAATGTAGTTTGCAACTGAAAAGAAACTTTGTTTTCACAACAAGCAAGGTGAAGGACGGCTTTCACACACACTTATCTCTCAGAACTGAGCAAGTGGAGAGACGTTCGTTCATCTAGCACCAAGGGAACGGGTTGCAGGAGTCACTTATTCTCTGCTTCTCAGTCTGTTTCCTAGTGCCGGTTTGAAGTTCCTGCAGTTTTCACTGTAAAACCGAGTTGGAGCTAGTACCTCCCCATATATATGTATGGAATGTAGTTTGCAAGTGAAAAGAAACTTTGTGTTCCCAACAAGGTAGGTGAAGGACCGCTTTAACACACACTTATCTCTCAGAACTGAGCAAGTGGAGAGACGTTCGTTCATCTAGCACCAAGGGAACGGGTTGCAGGAGACAATTTTTCTCTGCTTCCTCAGTCTGTTTCCTAGTGCCGGTTTGAAGTTCCTGCAGTTTTCACTGTAAAACCGAGTTGGAACTAGTACCTCCCCATATATATGTATGGAATGGAGTTTGCAACTGAAAAGAAACTTTGTGTTCCCAACAAGCTAGGTGAAGGAAGGCTTTCACACACAATAATCTCTCAGAACTGAGCAAGTGGAGAGACGTTCGTTCATCTAGCACCAAGGGAACGGGTTGCAGTAGACACTTTTTCTCTGCTTCTCAGTCTGTTTCCTAGTGCCGGTGTGAAGTTCCTGCAGATTTCCCTGTAAAACCGATTTGGAGCTAGTACCTCCCCATATACATGTATTGAATGGAGTTTGCAACTGAAAAGAAACTTTGTGTTCCTAACAAGCTAGGTGAAGGACGGCTTTCACACACACATATCTCTCAGAACTGAGCAAGTTTAGAGACGTTCGTTCATCTAGCACCAAGGGAACGGGTTGCAGGAGATACTTTTTCTCTGCTTCCTCAGTCTGTTTCCAACTGCCGGTTTGAAGTTCCTGCAGTTTTCACTGTAAAACAGAGTTGGAGCTTGTACCACCCCATATATATGTATGGAGTGGAGTTTGCAACTGAAAAGAAACTTTGTGTTCCCAACAAGCTAGGTGAAGGACGGCTTTCACACACACTTATCTCTCAGAAATGAGCAAGTGGAGAGACGTTCGTTCATGTAGCACCACGGGAACGGGTTGCAGGAGACACTTTTTCTCTGCTTTCTCAGTCTGTTTCCTAGTGCCGGTTTGAAGTTCCTGCAGTTTTCACTGTAAAACCGATTTGGAGCTAGTACCTCCCCATATATATGTATGGAATGGTGTTTGCAACTGAAAAGAAACTTTTGTTCCCAACAAGCTAGGTGAAGGAAGGCTTTCACACACACTTATCTCTCAGAACAGAGCAATTGGAGAGACGTTCGTTCATCTAGCACCAAGGGAACGGGTTGCAGGAGACACTTCTTCTCTGCTTTCTCAGTCTGTTTCCTAGTGCCGGTTTGAAGTTCCTGCAGTTTTCACTGTAAAGCCGATTTGGAGCTAGAACCTCCCCATATATATGTATGGAATGGAGTCTGCAACTGAAAAGAAACTTTGTGTTCCCAACAAGCTAGTTGAAGGACCGCTTTCACACACACTTATCTCTCAGAACTGAGCAAGTGGAGAGACGTTCGTTCATCTAGCACCAAGGGAAAGGGTTGCAGGAGACACTTTTTCTCTGCTTTCTCAGTCTGTTTCCTAGTGCCGGTTTGAAGTTCCTGCAGTTTTCAGTGTAAAACCGAGTTGGAACTTGTACATCCCCATATATATGTATGGAATGGAGTTTGCAACTGAAAAGAAACTTTGTGTTCCCAACAAGCTAGGTGAAGGAAGGCTTTCACACACACTTATCTCTCAGAACTGAGCAAGTGGAGAGACGTTCGTTCATCTAGCACCAATGGAACGGGTTGCAGGAGACACTTCTTCTCTGCTTTCTCAGTCTGTTTCCTAGTGCCGGTTTGAAGTTCCTGCAGTTTTCACTGTCAAACCGAGTTGGAGCTAGTACCTCCTCATATATATGTATGGAATGTAGTTGGCAACTTAAAAGAAACTTTGTTTCTCAACAAGCTAGGTGAAGGACGGCTTTCACACACACTTATCTCTCGGAACTGAGCAAGTGGAGAGACGTTCGTTCATCTAGCACCAAGGGAACGGGTTGCAGGAGACACTTTTTCTCTGCTTTCTCAGTCTGTTTCCTAGTGCCGGTTTGAAGTTCCTGCAGTTTTCACTGTAAAACCGAGTTGGAGCTAGTACCTCCCCATATATATGTATGGAATGTAGTTTGCAACTGAAAAGAAACTTTGTTTTCTCAACAAGCTTGGTGAAGAACGGCTTTCACACACACTTATCTCTCAGAACTGAGCAAGTGGAGAGACATTCGTTCATCTAGCACCAAGGGAACGGGTTGCAGGAGACACATTTTCTCTGCTTTCTCAGTCTGTTTCCAAGTGCCGGTTTGAAGTCCCTTCAGTTATCACTGTAAAACCGAGTTGGAGCTAGTACCTCCACATATATATGTATGGAATGGAGTTTGCAAGTGAAAAGAAACTTTGTGTTCCCAACAAGCTAGGTGAAGGACGGCTTTCACACACACTTCTCTCTCAGAACTGAGCAAGTGGAGAGACGTTCGTTCATCTAGCACCAAGGGAACGGGATGCAGGAGACACTGTTTCTCTGCTTTCTCAGGCTGTTTCTAGTGCCGGTTTGAAGTTCCTGCAGTTTTCACTGTTAAACCGAGTTGGAGCTTTTACCTCCCCATATATATGTATGGAATGGAGTTTGCAACTGAAAAGAAACTTTGTGTTCCCAACAAGCTAGGTGAAGGAAGGCTTTCACACACAATTATCTCTCAGAACTGAGCAAGTGGAGAGACGTTCGTTCATCTAGCACCAAGGGAACGGGTTGCAGGAGACACTTTTTCTCTGCTTTCTCAGTCTGTTTCCTAGTGCCGGTTTGAAGTTCCTGCAGTTTTCACAGTCAAACCGAGTTGGAGCTAGTACCTCCCCATATATATGTAAGGAATGTAGTTTGCAAGTGAAAAGAAACTTTGTGTTCCCAAAAAGCTAGGTGAAGGACGGCATTCACACACACATATCTCTCAGAACTGAGCAAGTGGAGAGACGTTCGTTCGTCTAGCACCAAGGGAACGGGTTGCAGGAGACAATTTTTCTCTGCTTCCTCAGTCTGTTTCCTAGTGCCGGTTTGAAGTTCCTGCAGTTTTCACTGTAAAATCGAGTTGGAGCTAGTACCTACCCATATATATGTATGGAATGGAGTTTGCAACTGAAAAGAAACTTTGTGTTCCCAACAAGCTAGGTGAAGGACGGCTTTCCCACACAATTATCTCTCGGAACTGAGCAAGTGGAGAGACGTTCGTTCATCTAGCACTAAGGGAACAGGATGCAGGAGACACATTTTCTCTGCTTTCTCAGTCTGTTTCCTAGTGCCGGTTTGAAGTTCCTTCAGTTATCACTGTAAAACCGAGTTGGAGCTAGTACCTCCCCATATATATGTATGGAATGGAGTTTGCAAGTGAAAAGAAACTTTGTGTTCCCAACAAGTTAGGTGAAGTACGGCTTTCACACACACTTCTCTCTCAGAACTGAGCAAGTGGAGAGACGTTCGTTCATCTAGCACCAAGGGAACGGGTTGCAGGAGACACTTTTTCTCTGCTTTCTGAGGCTGTTTCTAGTGCCGGTTTGAAGTTCCTGCAGTTTTCACTGTAAAACCGAGTTGGAGCTTGTACCTCCCCATATATATGTATGGAATGGAGTTTGCAACTGAAAAGAATCTTTGTGTTCCCAACAAGCTAGGTGAAGGACGGCTTTCCCACACAATTATCTCTCGGAACTGAGCAAGTGGAGAGACGTTCGTTCATCTAGCACTAAGGGAACAGGATGCAGGAGACACATTTTCTCTGCTTTCTCAGTCTGTTTCCTAGTGCCGGTTTGAAGTTCCTGCAGTTTTCACTGTAAAACCGATTTGGAGCTCGTACCTCCCCATATATATGTATGGAATGGAGTTTACAACTGAAAAGAAACTTTGTGTTCCCAACACGCTAGGTGAAGGACGGCTTTCACACACAATTATCTCTCAGAACTGAGCAAGTGGAGAGACGTTCGTTCATCTAGCACCAAGGGAACGGGTTGAAGGAGACTCTTTTTCTCTGCTTTCTCAGTCTGTTTCCTAGTGCCTGTTTGAAGTTCCTGCAGTTTTCACTGTAAAACCGATTTGGAGCTAGTACCTCCCCATATATATGTATGGATTGGAGTTTGCAACTGAAAAGAAACTTTGTGTTCCCAACAAGCTAGGTGAAGGACGGCTTTCACACACACTTATCTCTCAGAACTGAGCAAGTGGAGAGACGTTCGTTCATCTAGCACCAAGGGAACGGGTTGCAGGAGACACTTTTTCTCTGTTTCTCAGTCTGTTTCCTAGTGCCGGTTTGAAGTTCCTGCAGTTTTCACTGTAAAACCGAGTTGGAGCTAGTACCTCCCCATATATAGGTATGGAATGGAGTTTGCAACTGAAAAGAAGCTTTGTGTTCCCAACAAGCTAGGTGAAGGACGGCTTTCACACACACTTATCTCTCGGAACTGAGCAAGTGGAGGGACGTTCGTTCATCTAGCACCAAGGGAACGTGTTGCAGGAGACACTTGTTCTCTGCTTTCTCAGTCTGTTTCCTAGTGCCGGTTTGAAGTTCCTGCAATTTTCAATGTAAAACCGATTTGGAGCTAGTACCTCCCCATATATATGTATGGAATGGATTTTGCAACTGAAAAGAAACTTTGTGTTCCCAACAAGCTAGGTGAAGGACGGCTTTCACACACACTTATCTCTCGGAACTGAGCAAGTGGAGGGACATTCGTTCATCTAGCAACAAGGGAACGGGTTGCAGGAGATACTTTTTCTCTGCTTTCTCAGTCTGTTTCCTAGTGCCGGTTTGAAGTTCCTGCAGTTTTCAATGTAAAACCGAGTTGGAGCTGGGACCTCCCCATATATATGTATGGAATGGAGTTTGCAACTGAAAAGAAACTTTGTGTTCCCAACAAGCTAGGTTAAGGACGGCTTTCACACACACTTATCTCTCAGAACTGAGCAAGTGGAGAGACGTTCGTTCATCTAGCACCAATGGAACGGGTTGCAGGAGACCCTTTTTCTCTGCTTTCTCAGTCTGTTTCCTAATACCGGTTTGAACTTCCTGCAGTATTCACTGTAAAACAGAGTTGGAGCTTGTACTTCCCCATATATATGTATGGATTGGAGTTTGCAACTGAAAAGAAACTTTGTGTTCCCAACAAGCTTGGTGAAGGACGGCTTTCACACACACTTATTTCTCAGAACTGAGCAAGTGGAGAGACGTTCGTTCATGTAGTAACAAGGGAACGGTTTGCAGGAGACACTTTTTCTCTGCTTTCTCAGTCTGTTTCCTAGTGCCGGTTTGAATTTCCTTCCGTTTTCACTGTAAAACTGAGTTGGAGCTAGTACCTCCCCATATATAGGTATGGAATGGAGTTTGCAACTGAAAAGAAACTTTGTGTTCCCAACAAGCTAGGTGAAGTACGGCTTTCACACACACTTATCTCTCAGAACTGAGCTAGTGGAGAGACTTTCGTTCATCTAGCACCAATGGAACGGGTTGCAGGAGACACTTATTCTCTGCTTTCTCAGTCTGTTTCCTAGAGCCGGTTTGAAGTTCCTGGCAGTTTTCACTGTAAAACCGAGTTGGAGCTAGTACCTCCCCATATATATGTATGAATTGGTGTTTGCAACTGAAAAGAAACTTTGTTTTCCCAACAAGCAAGGTGAAGGCGGCTTTCACACACACTTATCTCTCAGAACTGAGCAAGTGCAGAGACGTTCGTTCATCTATCACCAAGGGAACGGGTTGCAGGAGAAACTTTACTCTGGTTTCTCAGTCTGTTTCCTGGTGCCGGTTTGAAGTTCCTTCAGTTATCACTGTAAAACCGAGTTGGAGCTAGTACCTCCCCATATATATGTATGGAATGGAGTTTGCAACTGAAAAGAAACTTTGTGTTCCCAACAAGCTAGGTGAAGGACGGCTTTCACACACACTTATCTATGAGAACTGAGCAAGTGGAGAGACTTTCGTTCATCTAGCACCAAGGGAACGGTTTGCAGGAGACACTTTTTCTCTGCTTTCTCATACTGTTTCCTAGATCCGGATTGAAATTCCTGCAGTTTTCACTGTAAAACCGAGTTGGAGCTTGTACCTCCCCATATATATGTATGGATTGGAGTTTGCAACTGAAAAGAAACTTTGTTTTCCCAAAAAGCAAGGTGAAGGACGTCTTTCACACACACTTATCTCTCAGAACTGAGCAAGTGGGGAGACGTTCGTTCATCTAGCACCAAGGGAACGGGTTGCAGGGGACACAATTTCTCTGCTTTCTTAGTCTGTTTCCTAGTGCCGGTTTGAAATTCCTGCAGTTTTCACTGTAAAACCGATTTGGAGGTAGTACCTACCCATATATATGTATGGAATGGTGTTTGCAACTGAAAAGAAGCTTTGTGTTCCCAACAAGCTAGGTGAAGGACGGCTTTCACACACACTTATCTCTCGGAACTGAGCAAGTGGAGGGACATTCGTTCATCTAGCAAAAAGGGAACGGGTTGCAGGAGATACTTTTTCTCTGCTTTCTCAGTCTGTTTCCTAGTGCCGGTTTGAAGTTCCTGCAGTTTTCAATGTAAAACCGAGTTGGAGCTGGTACCTCCCCATATATATGTATGGAATGGAGTTTGCAACTGAAAAGAAACTTTGTTTTCCCAACAAGCAAGGTGAAGGCGGCTTTCACACACACTTATCTCTCAGAACTGAGCAAGTGCAGAGACGTTCGTTCATCTATCACCAAGGGAACGGGTTGCAGGAGAAACTTTACTCTGGTTTCTCAGTATGTTTCCTGGTGCCGGTTTGAAGTTCCTTCAGTTATCACTGTAAAACCGAGTTGGAGCTAGTACCTCCCCATATATATGTATGGAATGGAGTTTGCAACTGAAAAGAAACTTTGTGTTCCCAACAAGCTAGGTGAAGGACGGCTTTCACACACACTTATCTCTCAGAACTGAGCAAGTGGAGAGACTTTCGTTCATCTAGCACCAAGGGAACGGGTTGCAGGAGACACTTTTTCTCTGCTTTCTCATCTGTTTCCTAGATCCGGATTGAAATTCCTGCAGTTTTCACTGTAAAACCGAGTTGGAGCTTGTACCTCCCCATATATATGTATGGATTGGAGTTTGCAACTGAAAAGAATCTTTGTTTTTTCAAAAAGCAAGGTGAAGGAAGTCTTTCACACACACTTATCTATCAGAACTGAGCAAGTGGGGAGACGTTCGTTCATCTAGCACCAAGTGAACTGGTTGGAGGAGACACATTTTCTCTGCTTTCTCAGTCTGTTTCCTAGTGCCGGTATGAAGTTCCTGCAGTTTTCAATGTAAAACCGATTTGGAGCTAGTACCTCCCCATATATATGTATGGAATGGAGTTTGCAACTTAAAAGAAACGTTGTGTTCCCAACAAGCTAGGTGAAGGACGGCTTTCACACACAATTATCTCTCAGAAATGAGCAAGTGGAGAGACGTTCGTTCATCTAGCACCAAGGGAACGGGTTGCAGGAGACACATTTTCTCTGCTTTCTCAGTATGTTTCCTAGTGCCGGTTTGAAGTTCCTGCAGTTTTCACTGTAAAACCGATTTGGAGCTAGTACCTCCCCATATATATGTATGGAATGGAGTTTGCAACTGAAAAGAAACTTTGTGTTCCCAACAAGCTAGGTGAAGGATGGCTTTCACACACACTTATCTCTCAGAACTGAGCAAGTGGAGAGACGTTCGTTCATCTAGCACCAAGGGAACGGGTTGCAGGAGCCACTTGTTCTCTGCTTTCTCAGTCTGTTTCCTAGTGCCGGTTTGAAGTTCCTGCAGTTTTCACTGTAAAACCGAGTTGGAGCTAGTACCTCCCCATATATATGTATGGAATGGAGTTTGCAACTGAAAAGAAGCTTTGTGTTCCCAACAAGCTAGGTGAAGGACGGCTTTCACACACACTTATCTCTCGGAACTGAGCAAGTGGAGGGACGTTCGTTCATCTAGCACCAAGGGAACGGGTTGCAGGAGACACTTGTTCTCTGCATTCTCAGTCTGTTTCCTAGTGCCGGTTTGAAGTTCCTGCAGTTTTCACTGTAAAACAGATTTGAAGCTAGTACCTCCCCATATATATGTATGGAATGGAGTTTGCAACTGAAAAGAAGCTTTGTATTCCCAACAAGCTAGGTGAAGGACGGCTTTCACACACACTTATCTCTCGGAACTGAGCAAGTGGAGGGACGTTCGTTTATCTAGCAACAAGGGAATGGGTTGCAGGAGACACTTTTTCTCTGCTTTCTCAGTCTGTTTCCTAGTGCCTCTTTGAAGTTCCTGCAGTTTTCACTGTCAAACCGAGTTGGAGCTAGTACTTCCCCATATATATGTATGGAATGGAGTTTGCAACTGAAAAGAAACTTTGTGTTCCCAACAAGCTAGGTGAAGGATGGCTTTCACACACACTTATCTCTCAGAACTGAGCAAGTGGAGAGACGTTCGTTCATCTAGCACCAAGGGAACGGGTTGCAGGAGCCACTTGTTCTCTGCTTTCTCAGTCTGTTTCCTAGTGCCGGTTTGAAGTTCCTGCAGTTTTCACTCTAAAACCGATTTGGAGCTAGTACCTCCCCATATATATGTATGGAATGGAGTTTGCAACTGAAAAGAAGCTTTGTGTTCCCAACAAGCTAGGTGAAGGACGGCTTTCACACACACTTATCTCTCGGAACTGAGCAAGTGGAGGGACGTTCGTTCATCTAGCACCAAGGGAAAGGGTTGCAGGAGACACTTTTTCTCTGCTTTCTCAGTCTGTTTCCTAGTGCCGGTTTGAAGTTCCTGCAGTTTTCACTGTCAAACCGAGTTGGAGCTGGTACCTTCCCATATATATGTATGGATTGGAGTTTGCAACTGAAAAGAAACTTTGTGTTCCCAACAAGCTAGTTTAAGGACGGCTTTCACACACACTTATCTCTCAGAAATGAGCAATTGGAGAGACGTTCGTTCATCTAGCACCAAGGGAACGGGTTGCAGGAGACACTTTTCTCTGCTTTCTCAGTCTGTTTCCTAATACCGGTTTGAAGTTCCTGCAGTATTCACTGTAAAACCGAGTTGGAGCTAGTACTTCCCCATATATATGTATGGATTGGAGTTTGCAACTGAAAAGAAACTTTGTGTTCCCAAAAAGCTTGGTGAAGGACGGCTTTCACACACACTTATCTCTCAGAACTGAGCAAGTGGAGAGACGTTCGTTCATCTAGCACCAAGGGAACGGGTTGCAGGAGACACTTTTTCTCTGCTTTCTCTGTCTGTTTCCTAGTGGCGGTTTGAATTTCCTTCAGTTTACACTGTAAAACCGAGTTGGAGCTAGTACCTCCCCATATATATGTATGGAATGGAGCTTGCAACTGAAAAGAAACTTTATGTTCCCAACAAGCTAGGTGAAGGACGGCTTTCACACACACTTATCTCTCAGAACTGAGCAAGTGGAGAGACGTTCGTTCATCTAGCACCAATGGAACGGGTTGCCGGGGACACTTTTCTCTGCTTTCTCAGTCTGTTTCCTAGAGCCGGTTTGAAGTTCCTGGCAGTTTTCACTGTAAAACCGAGTTGGAGCTAGTACCTCCCCATATATATGTATGGATTGGAGTTTGCAACTGAAAAGAAATTTTGTGTTCCCAACAAGCTAGGTGAAGGCGGCTTTCACACACACTTATCTCTCAGAACTGAGCAAGTGCAGAGACGTTCGTTCATCTATCACCAAGGGAACGGTTTGCAGGAGAAACTTTACTCTGGTTTCTCAGTCTGTTTCCTGGTGCCGGTTTGAAGTTCCTTCAGTTATCACTGTAAAACTGAGTTGGAGCTAGTACCTCCCCATATATATGTAAGGAATGGAGTTTGCAACTGAAAAGAAACTTTGTGTTCCCAACAAGCTAGGTGAAGGACGGCTTTCACACACACTTATCTCTCAGAACTGAGCAAGTGGAGAGACGTTCGTTCATCTTGCACCAATGGAACGGGTTGCCGGGGACACTTTTCTCTGCTTTCTCAGTCTGTTTAATAGTGCCGGTTTGAAGTTCCTGCAGTTTTCACTGTAAAACCGAGTTGGAGATAGTACCTCACCATATATATGTAAGGAATGGAGTTTGCAACTGAAAAGAAACTTTGTGTTCCCAAAAAGTTAGTTGAAGGACGGCTTTCACAGACACTTATCTCTCAGAACTCAGCAAGTGGAGAGACGTTCGTTCATCTAGCACCAAGGGAACGGGTTGCAGGAGACACTTTTTCTCTGTTTTCTCTGTCTGTTTCCTAGTGCCGGTTTGAATTTCCTTCAGTTTTCACTGTAAAACCGAGTTGGAGCTAGTACCTCCCCATATATATGTATGGAATGGAGCTTGCAACTGAAAAGAAACTTTGTGTTCCCAACAAGCTAGGTGAAGGACGGCTTTCACACACACTTATCTCTCAGAACTGAGCAAGTGGAGAGACGTTCGTTCATCTAGCACCAAGGGATCGGGTTGCCGGAGACACTTTTTCTCTGCTTTCTCAGTCTGTTTCCTAGAGCCGGTTTGAAATTCCTGGCAGTTTTCACTGTAAAACCGAGTTGGAGCTAGTACCTCCCCATATATATGTATGGATTGGAGTTTGCAACTGAAAAGAAACTTTGTGTTCCCAACAAGCAAGTTGAAGGCGGCTTTCACACACACTTATCCCTCAGAACTGAGCAAGTGCAGAGACGTTCGTTCATCTATCACCAAGGGAACGGGTTGCAGGAGAAACTTTACTCTGGTTTCTCAGTCTGTTTCCTGGTGCCGGTTTGAAGTTCCTTCAGTTATCACTGTAAAACCGAGTTGGAGCTAGTACCTCCCCATATATATGTAAGGATTGGAGTTTGCAACTGAAAAGAAACTTTGTGTTCCCAACAAGCTAGGTGAAGTACGGCTTTCACACACACTTATCTCTCAGAACTGAGCAAGTGGAGAGTCTTTCGTTCATCTAGCACCAAGGGAACGTGTTGCAGGAGACACTTTTTCTCTGCTTTCTCAGTCTGTTTCCTAGTGCCGGTTTGAAGTTCCTTCAGTTTTCACTGTAAAACCGAGTTGGAGCTAGTACCTCCCCATATATATGTATGGAATGTAGTTTGCAACTTAAAAGAAACTTTGTGTTCCCAACAAGCTAGGTGAAGGACGGCTTTCACACACACATATCTCTCGGAACTGAGCAAGTGGAGAGACGTTCGTTCATCTAGCTACAAGTGAACGGTTTGCAGGAGACACTATTTCTCTGCTTTCTCAGTCTGTTTAATAGTGACGGTTTGAAGTTCCTGCAGTTTTCACTGTAAAACCGTGTTGGAGATAGTACCTCCCCATATATATGTAAGGAATGGAGTTTGCAACTGAAAAGAAACTTTGTGTTCCCAACAAGTTAGGTGAAGGACGGCTTTCACAGACACTTAACTCTCAGAACTCAGTAAGTGGAGAGACGTTCGTTCATCTAGCACCAAGGGAACGGGTTGCAGAGACCCTTTTTCTCTGCTTTCTCAGTCTTTTTCCTAGTGCCGGTTTGAAGTTCCTGCAGTTTTCACTGTAAAACCGAGTTGGAGCTTGTACCACACCATATATATGTATGGAATGGAGTTTGCAACTGAAAAGAAACTTTGTGTTCCCAACAAGCTAGGTTAAGGACGGCTTTCACACACACTTATCTCTCAGAACTGAGCAATTGGAGAGACGTTCGTTCATCTAGCAAAAAGGGAACGGGTTGCAGGAGACACTTTTTCTCTGCTTTCTCAGTCTGTTTCCTAATACCGGTTTGAAGTTCCTGCAGTATTCACTGTAAAACCGTGTTGGAGCTTGTACTTCCCCATATATATGTATGGATTGGAGTTTGCAACTGAAAAGAAACTTTGTGTTCCCAACAAGCTTGGTGAAGGACGGCTTTCACACACACTTATCTCTCAGAACTGAGCAAGTGGAGAGACGTTCGTTCATCTAGCACCAAGGGAATGGGTTTCAGGAGACACTTTTTATCTGATTTCTCTGTCTGTTTCCTAGTGCCGGTATGAATTTCCTTCAGTTTTCACTGTAAAACCGAGTTGGAGATAGTACCTCCCCATATATATGTATGGAATGGAGCTTGCAACTGAAAAGAAACTTTGTGTTCCCAACAAGCTAGGTGAAGGACGGCTTTCACACACACTTATCTCTCAGAACTGAGCAAGTGGAGAGACGTTCGTTCATCTAGCACCAAGGGAACGGGTTGCCGGAGACACTTTTTCTCTGCTTTCTCAGTCTGTTTCCTAGAGCCGGTTTGAAGTTCATGGCAGTTTTCACTGTAAAACCGAGTTGGAGCTAGTACCTCCCCATATATATGTATGGATTGGAGTTTGCAACTGAAAAGAAACTTTGTGTTCCCAACAAGCTAGGTGAAGGACGGCTTTCACACACACTTATCTCTCAGAACTGAGCAAGTGGAGAGACGTTCGTTCATCTAGCACCAAGGGAACGTGTTGCAGTAGACAATTTTTCTGTGCTTCCTCAGTCTATTTCCTAGTGCCGGTTTGAAGTTCCTGCAGTTTTCACTGTAAAACCGTGTTGGAGCTAGTACCTCCCATATATATGTATGGAATGGAGTTTGCAACTGAAAAGAAACTTTGTGTTCCCAACAAGCTAGGTGAAGGACGGCTTTCCCACACACTTATCTCTCGGAACTGAGCAAGTGGAGAGACGTTCGTTCATCTAGCACCAAGGGAACGGGATGCAGGAGACACTTTTTCTCTGCTTTCTCAGTCTGTTTCCTAGTGCCGGTTTGAAGTTCCTCCAGTTTTCACTGTAAAACCGAGTTGGAGCTAGTACCTCCCCATATATATGTGTGGAATGTAGTTTGCAACTTAAAAGAAACTTTGTGTTCCCAACAAGCTAGGTGAAGGACGGCTTTCACACACACATATCTCTCGGAACTGAGCAAGTGGAGAGACGTTCGTTCATCTAGCTACAAGTGAACGGTTTGCAGGAGACACTATTTCTCTGCTTTCTCAGTCTGTTTAATAGTGCCGGTTTGAAGTTCCGGCAGTTTTCACTGTAAAACCGAGTTGGAGATAGTACCTCCCCATATATATGTAAGGAATGGAGTTTGCAACTGAAAAGAAACTTTGTGTTCCCAACAAGATAGGTGAAGGACGGCTTTCACACACAATTATCTCTCAGAACTGAGCAAGTGGAGAGACGTTCATTCATCTAGCACCAAGGGAACGGGTTGCAGCAGACACTTGTTCTTTGCTTTCTCAGTCTGTTTCGTAGTGCCGGTTTGAAGTTCCTGCAGTTTTCACTGTCAAACCGTGTTGGAGCTAGTACCTCCCCATATACATGTATGGAATGTAGTTTGCAACTGAAAAGAAACTTTGTGTTCCCAACAATCTAGGTGAAGGACGGCTTTCACACACACTTATCTCTCAGAACTGAGCAAGTGGAGAGACGTTCGTTCATCTAGCACCAAGGGAACGGGTTGCAGGAGACAGTTTTTCTCTGCATTATCAGTCTGTTTCCTAGTGCCGGTTTGAAGTTCCTGCAGTTTTCACTGTAAAACCTAGTTGGAGCTTGTAACTCCCCATATATATGTATGGAATGGAGTTTGCAACTGAAAAGAAACTTTGTGTTCCCAACAAGCTAGGTGAAGGAAGGCTTTCACACACAATTATTTCTCAGAACTGAGCATGTGGAGGGACGTTCGTTCATCTAGCAACAAGGGAACGGATTGCAGGAGACACTTTTTCTCTGCTTTCTCAGTCTGTTTCCTAGTGCCGGTTTGAAGTTCCTGCATTTTTCACAGTAAAACAGAGTTGGAGCTTCTACCTCCTCATATATATGGATGGAGTGAAGTTTGCAAGTGAAAAGAAACTTTGTGTTCCCATCAAGCTAGGTGAAGGACAGCTTTCTCACACAATTATCTCTCAGAACTGAGCAAGTGGAGAGACGTTCGTTCATCTAGCACCAATTGAACGGGTTGCAGGGGACACTTTTTCTCTGCTTTCTCAGTCTGTTTCCAAGTGCCGGTTTGAAGTTCCTGCAGTTTTCACTGTAAAACGGAGTTGGAGCTAGTACCTCCCCATATATATGTATGGAATGGAGTTTGCAACTGAAAAGAAACTTTGTGTTCCAACAAGCTAGGTGAAGGACGGCTTTCACACACACTTATCTCTCAGAACTGAGCAAGTGGAGAGACGTTCGTTCATCTAGCACCAAGGGAACGGGTTGCAGGAGACACTTTTTCTCTGCTTTCTCAGTCTGTTTCCTAATACCGGTTTGAAGTTCCTGCAGTATTCACTGTAAAACGGAGTTGGAGCTAGTAGTTCCCCATATATATGTATGGATTGTAGTTTGCAACGGAAAAGAAACTTTGTGTTCCCAACAAGCTTGGTGAAGTACGGCTTTCACACACACTTATCTCTCAGAACTGAGCAAGTGGAGAGACGTTCGTTCATCTAGCACCAAGGGAACGGGTTGCAAGAGACACTTTTTCTCTTCTTTCTCAGTCTGCTTCCTAGTGCCTGTTTGAAGTTCCTTCAGTTATCACTGTAAAACCGAGTTGGAGCTTGTACCTCCCCATATATATGTATGGAATGGAGTTTGCACCTGAAAAGAAACTTTGTGTTCCCAACAAGCTAGGTGAAGGACGGCTTTCACACACACTTATCTCTCAGAACTGAGCAAGTGGAGAGACTTTCGTTCATCTAGCACCAAGGGAACGGGTTGCAGGAGACACTTTTTCTCTGCTTTCTCAGTCTGTTTCCTAGTGCCGGTTTGAAGTTCCTGCAGTTTTCACTGTAAAACCGAGTTGGAGCTAGTACCTCCCCATATATATGTATGGAATGGAGTTTGCAACTGAAAATAAACTTTGTGTTCCCAACAAGCTAGGTGAAGGACGGCTTTCACACACACTTATCTCTCGGAACTGAGCAAGTGGAGAGACGTTTGTTCATCTAGCAACAAGGAACGGGTTGAAGGAGACACTTTTTCTCAGCTTTCTAATTCTGTTTCCTAGATCCGGTTTGAAATTCCTGCAGTTTTCACTGTAAAACCGAGTTGGAGCTTGTACCTCCCCATATATATGTATGGATTGGAGTTTGCAACTGAAAAGAAACTTTGTTTTCCCAAAAACCAAGGTGAAGGACGGCTTACACACACAATTATCTCTCAGAACTGAGCAAGTGGAGGGACGTTCGTTCATTTAGCACCAAGGGAACGGGTTGCAGGAGACACATTTTCTCTGCTTTCTCAGTCTGTTTCCTAGTGTCGGTATGAAGTTCCTGAAGTTTTCACTGTAAAACCGAGTTGGAGTTAGTACCTCCCCATATATAAGTATGGAATGGAGTTTGCAACTTAAAAGAAGCTTTGTGTTCCCAACAAGCTAGGTGAAGGAAGGCTTTCACACACACATATCTCTCGGAACTGAGCAAGTGGAGAGACGTTCGTTCATCTAGCTCCAAGTGAACGTTTTGCAGGAGACACTTTTCTCTGCATTCTCAGTCTGTTTCCAAGTGCCGGTTTGAAGTTCCTGCAGTTTTCACTGTAAAACCGAGTTGGAGCTAGTACCTCCCCATATATATGTATGGAATGGAGTTTGCAACTGAAAAGAAACTTTGTATTCCCAACAAGTTAGGTGAAGGACTGCTTTCACACACACTTATCTCTCAGAAATCAGCAAGTGGAGAGACGTTCGTTCATCTTGCACCAAGGGAAAGGGTTGCAGGAGACACTTTTTCTCTGCTTTCTCAGTCTGTTTCCTAGTGCCGGTTTGAAGTTCCTGCAGTTTTCACTGTAAATCAGAGTTGGAGCCAGTACCTCCCCATATATATGTAAGGAATGGAGTTTGCAAGTGAAAAGAAACTTTGTGTTCCCAACAAGCTAGTTGAAGGACGGCTTTCACACACACTTATCTCTCAGAACTGAGCAAGTGGAGAGACGTTCGTTCATCCAGCACCAAGGGAACGGGTTGCAGGAGACACTTTTTCTCTGCTTTCTCAGTCTGATTCCTAGTGCCGGTTTGAAGTTCCTGCAGTTTTCACTGTAAAACCGAGTTGGAGCTTGTACCTCCCAATATATATGTATGGAATGGAGTTTGCAACTGAAAAGAAACTTTGTGTTACCAACAAGCTAGGTGAAGGAAGGCTTTCACACACAATTATCTCTCAGAACTGAGCAAGTGGAGAGACGTTCGTTCATCTAGCAATAAGGGAACGGGTTGCAGGAGACACTTTTTCTCTGCTTTCTCAGTCTGTTTCCTAGTGCCGGTTTGAAGTTCCTGCAGTTTTCACTGTAAAACCGATTTGAAGCTAGTACCTCCCCATATATATGTATGGAATGGAGTTTGCAACTGAAAAGAAACTTTGTGTTCCCAACAAGCTAGGTGAAGGACGGCTTTCACACACACTTATCTCTCAGAACTGAGCAAGTGGAGAGACTTTCGTTCATCTAGCACCAAGGGGACGGGTTGCAGGAGACACTTGTTCTCTGCTTTCTCAGTCTGTTTCCGAGTGCCGGTTTGAAGTTCCTGCAGTTTTCAGTGTAAAACCGATTTGGAGCTAGTACCTCCCCATATATATGTATGGAATGGTGTGTGCAACTGAAAAGAAGCTTTGTGTTCCCAACAAGCTTGGTGAAGGACGGCTTTCACACACACTTTTTTCTCGGAACTGAGCAAGTGGAGGGACGTTCGTTCATCTAGCACCAAGGGAACGGGTTGCAGGAGACACTTTTTCTCTGCTTTCTCAGTCTGTTTCCTAGTGCCGGTTTGAAGTTCCTTCAGTTTTCACTGTAAAACCGAGTTGGAGCTGGTACCTCCCCATATATATGTATGGAATGGAGTTTGCAACTGAAAAGAAACTTTGTGTTCCCAACAAGCTAGGTGAAGGACGGCTTTCACACACACATCTCTCCAAGAACTGAGTAAGTGGAGAGACGTTCGTTCATCTAGCACCAAGGGAACGGGTTGCAGGAGACACTTGTTCTCTGCTTTCTCAGTCTGTTTCCTAGGGCCGGTTTGAAGTTCCTGCAGTTTTCACTGTAAAACCGAGTTGGAGCTAGTACCTCACCATATATATGTATGGAATGGAGTTTGCAACTGAAAAGAAACTTTGTGTTCCCAACAAGCTAGGTGAAGGACGGCTTTCCCACACACTTATCTCTCGGAAATGAGCAAGTGGAGAGACGTTCGTTCATCTAGCACCAAGGGAACGGGATGCAGGAGACACTTTTTCTCTGCTTTCTCAGTGTGTTTCCTAGTGCCGGTTTGAAGTTCCTGCAGTTTTCACTGTCAAACCGAGTTGGAGCTTGTACCTCCCCATATATATGTATGGAATGGAGTTTGCAACTGAAAAGAAACTTTGTGTTCCCAACAAGCTAGGTGAAGGAAGGCTTTCACACACAATTATCTCTCAGAACTGAGCAAGTGGAGATACTTTCGTTCATCTAGCACCAAGGGAACGGGTTGCAGGAGACACTTTTTCTCTGCTTTCTCAGTCTGTTTCCTAGTGCCGGTTTGAAGTTCCTGCAGTTTTCACTGTAAAACCGATTTGGAGCTAGTACCTCCCCATATATATGTATGGATTGGAGTTTGCAACTGAAAAGAAACTTTGTGTTCCCAACAAGCTAGGTGAAGGACGGCTTTCACACACACTTATCTCTCAGAACTGAGCAAGTGGAGAGACGTTCGTTCATCTAGCACCAAGGGAACGGGTTGCAGGAGACACTTTTTCTCTGCTTTCTCAGTCTGTTTCCTAGTGCCGGTTTGAAGTTCCTGCAGTTTTCACTGTAAAACCTAGTTGGAGCTAGTACCTCCCCAAATATATGTATGGAATGGAGTTTGCAAGTGAAAAGAATCTTTGTGTTCCCAACAAGCTAGGTGAAGGACGGCTTTCACACACACTTATCTCTCATAACTGAGCAAGTGGAGAGACGTTCGTTCATCTAGCACCAAGGGAACGGGTTGCAGGAGACACTTTTTCTCTGCATTCTCAGTCTGTTTCCTAGTGCCGGTTTGAAGTTCCTGCAGTTTTCACTGTAAAACCGAGTTGGAGCTTGTACCTCCCCATATATATGTATGGAATGGAGTTTGCAACTGAAAAGAAACTTTGTGTTCCCAACAAGCTAGGTGAAGGAAGGCTTTCACACACAATTATCTCTCAGAACTGAGCAAGTGGAGAGACTTTCGTTCATCTAGCACCAAGGGAACGGGTTGCAGGAGACACTTTTTCTCTGCTTTCTCAGTCTGTTTCCTAGAGCCGGTTTGAAGTTCCTGCAGTTTTCACTGTAAAACCTATTTGGAGCTAGGACCTCCCCATATATATGTATGGAATGGAGTTTGCAACTGAAAAGAAACTTTGTGTTCCAAACAAGCTAGGTGAAGGACGGCTTTCACACACACTTATCTCTCAGAACTGAGCAAGTGGAGATACTTTCGTTCATCTAGCACCAAGGGAACGGGTTGCAGGAGACACTTATTCTCTGCTTTCTCAGTCTGTTTCCTAGTGCCGGTTTGAAGTTCCTGCAGTTTTCACTGTAAAACCGATTTGGAGCTAGTACCTCCCCATATATATGTATGGATTGGAGTTTGCAACTGAAAAGAAACTTTGTGTTCCCAACAAGCTAGGTGAAGGACGGCTTTCACACACACTTATCTCTCAGAACTGAGCAAGTGGAGAGACGTTCGTTCATCTAGCACCAAGGGAACGGGTTGCAGGAGACACTTGTTCTTTGCTTTCTCAGTCTGTTTCCTAGTGCCGGTTTGAAGTTCCTGCAGTTTTCACTGTCAAAACGTGTTGGAGCTAGTACCTCCCCATATATATGTATGGAATGTAGTTTGCAACTGAAAAGAAACTTTGTTTTCTCAACAAGCTAGGTGAAGGACGGCTTTCACACACACTTATCTCTGAGAACTGAGCAAGTGGAGAGACGTTCGTTCATCTAGCACCAAGGGAACGGGTTGCAGGAGACACTTTTTCTCTGCTTTCTCAGTCTGTTTCCTAGTGCCGGTTTGAAGTTCCTGCAGTTTTCACTGTAAAACCTAGTTGGAGCTAGTACCTCCCCATATATATGTATGGAATGGAGTTTGCAAGTGAAAAGAATCTTTGTGTTCCCAACAAGCTAGGTGAAGGACGGCTTTCACACACACTTATCTCTCATAACTGAGCAAGTGGAGAGACGTTCGTTCATCTAGCACCAAGGGAACGGGTTGCAGGAGACACTTTTTCTCTGAATTCTCAGTCTGTTTCCTAGTGCCGGTTTGAAGTTCCTGCAGTTTTCACTGTAAAACCGAGTTGGAGCTTGTACCTCCCCATATATATGTATGGAATGGAGTTTGCAACTGAAAAGAACTTTGTGTTCCCAACAAGCTAGGTGAAGGAAGGCTTTCACACACAATTATCTCTCAGAACTGAGCAAGTGGAGAGACTTTCGTTCATCTAGCACCAAGGGAACGGGTTGCAGGAGACACTTTTTCTCTGCTTTCTCAGTCTGTTTCCTAGTGCCGGTTTGAAGTTCCTGCAGTTTTCACTGTAAAACCGATTTGGAGCTTGTACCTCCCCATATATATGTATGGAATTTAGTTTGCAACTGAAAAGAAACTTTGTGTTCCCAACAAGCTAGGTGAAGGACGGCTTTCACACACACCTATCTCTCAGAACTGAGCTAGTGGAGAGACGTTCGTTCATCTAGAACTAAGGAACGGGTTGCAGGAGACAATTGTTCTTTGATTTCTCAGTCTTTTTCCTAGTGCCGGTTTGAAATTCCTGCAGTTTTCATTGTAAAACTGATTTGGAGCTAGTACCTCCCCATATATATGTATGGAATGGAGTTTGCAACTGAAAAGATACTTTGTGTTCCCAACATGCTACGTGAAGGACGGCTTTCACACACACTTAACTCTCGGAACTGAGCAATTGGAGGGACGTTCGTTCATCTAGCAACAAGGGAACGGGTTGCAGGAGACACATTTTCTCTGCTTTCTCAGTCTGTTTCCTAGTGCCGGTTTGAAGTTCCTGCAGTTTTCACTGTAAAACCGAGTTGGAGCTAGTACCTCCCCATATATATGTATGGAATGGTGTTTGCAACTGAAAAGAAACTTTGTGTTCCCAACAAGCTAGGTGAAGGACGGCTTTCACACACACTTATCTCTCAGAACTGAGCAAGTGGAGAGACGTTCGTTCATTTAGCACCAATGGAACGGGATGCAGGAGACACTTTTTCTCTGCTTCCTCAGTCTGTTTTCTAATACCGGTTTGAAGTTCCTGCAGTATTCACTGTAAAACCGAGTTGGAGCTAGTACTTCCCCATATATATGTATGGATTGGAGTTTGCAACTGAAAAGAAACTTTGTGTTCCCAACAAGCTTGGTGAAGGACGGCTTTCACACACACTTATCTCTCAGAACTGAGCAAGTGGAGAGACGTTCGTTCATCTAGCACCAAGGGAACGGGTTGCAGGAGACACTTTTTCTCTGCTTTCTCAGTCTGTTTCCTAGTGCCGGTTTGAAGTTCCTTCAGTTTTCACTGTAAAACCGAGTTGGAGCTACTACCTCCCCATATATATGTATGGAATGGAGTTTGCAACTGAAAAGAAACTTTGTGTTCCCAACAAGCTAGGTTAAGGACGGCTTTCACACACACTTATCTCTCAGAACTGAGCAAGTGGAGAGACGTTCGTTCATCTAGCACCAAGGGATCGGGTTGCAGGAGACACTTTTTCTCTGCTTTCTCAGTCTGTTTCCTAGTGCCGGTTTGAAGTTCCTGCAGTTTTCACTGTAAAACCGATTTGGAGCTAGTACCTCCCCATATATATGTATGGATTGGAGTTTGCAACTGAAAAGAAACTTTGTGTTCCCAACAAGCTATGTGAAGGAAGGCTTTCACACACACTTATCTCTCAGAACTGAGCAAGTGGAGAGACGTTCGTTCATCTAGCACCAAGGGAACGGGTTGCAGGAGACACTTATTCTCTGCTTTCTCAGTCTGTTTCCTAGAGCCGGTTTGAAGTTCCTGGCAGTTTTCACTGTAAGACCGAGTTGGAGCTATTACCTCCCCATATATATGTATGGATTGGGGTTTGCAACTGAAAAGAAACTTTGTTTTCCCAACAAGCAAAGTGAAGGCGGCTTTAACACACACTTATCTCTCAGAACTGACCAAGTGGAGAGACGTTCGTTCATCTAGCACCAAGGGAACGCGTTGCAGGCGACACTTTTTCTCTGGATTCTCAGTCTATTTCCTAGTGCCGGTTTGAAGATCCTGCAGTTTTCACTGTAAGTCCGAGTTGGAGCTAGTACCTCCCCATATATATGTATGGAATGGAGTTTGCAACTGAAAAGAAACTTTGTGTTCCCAACAATCTAGGTGAAGGACGGCTTTCACACACAGTTATTTCTCAGAACTGAGCAAGTGGAGAGACGTTCGTTCATCTAGCACCAAGGGAACGGGTTGCAGGAGACAATTTTTCTCTGCTTTCTCAGTCTGTTTCCTAGTGCCGGTTTGAAGTTCCTGCAGTTTTCACTGTAAAACCGAGTTGGAGCTTGAACCTCCCCATATATATGTATGGAATGGAGTATGCAACTGAAAAGAAACTTTGTGTTCCAACAAGCTAGGTGAAGGACGGCTTTCACACACACTTATCTCTCAGAACTGAGCAAGTGGAGAGACATTCGTTCATCTAGCACCAATGGAACGGGTTGCAGGAGACACTTTTTCTCTGCTTTCTCAGTCTTTTTCCTAATACCGGTTTGAAGTTCCTGCAGTATTCACTGTAAAACCGAGTTGGAGCTAGTACCTCCCCATATATATGTATGGATTGGGGTTTGCAACTGAAAAGAAACTTTGTTTTCCCTACAAGCAAGGTGAAGGACGGCTTTAACACACACTTATCTCTCAGAAATGAGCAAGTGGAGAGACGTTTGTTCATCTAGCACCAAGGGAACGGTTTGCAGGAGACACTTATTCTCTGCTTTCTCAGTCTGTTTCCTAGAGCCAGTTTGAAGTTCCTGGCAGTTTTCACTTTAAAACCGAGTTGGAGCTAGTACCTCCCCATATATATGTATGGATTGGGGTTTGCAACTGAAAAGAAACTTTGTTTTCCCAACAAGCAAAGTGAAGGCGGCTTTAACACACACTTATCTCTCAGAACTGAGCAAGTGGAGAGACGTTCGTTCATCTAGCACCAAGGGAACGCGTTGCAGGAGACACTTTTTCTCTGGATTCTCAGTCTATTTCCTAGTGCCGGTTTGAAGATCCTGCAGTTTTCACTGTAAGACCGAGTTGGAGCTAGTACCTCCCCATATATATGTATGGAATGGAGTTTGCAACTGAAAAGAAACTTTGTGTTCCCAACAAGCTAGGTGAAGGACGGCTTTCACACACACATATCTCTCGGAACTGAGCAAGTGGAGAGACGTTCGTTCATCTAGCACCTAGTGAACGGTTTGCAGGAGACACTTTTTCTCTGAATGCTAAATCTGTTTCCTAGTGCCGGTTTGAAGTTCCTGCAGTTTTCACTCTAAAACCGAGTTGGAGCTAGTACCTCCCCATATATATGTATGGAATTGAGTTTGCAACTGAAAAGAAACCCTGTGTTCCCAACAAGTTTGGTGAAGGACGGATTTCACACACACTTATCTCTCAGAACTCAGCAAGTGGAGAGAGTTTCGTTCATCTATCACCAAGGGAACGTGTTGCAGGGGAAACTTTACTCTGGTTTCTCAGTCTGTTTCCTGGTGCCTGTTTGAACTTCCTGCAGTTTTCTGTGTAAAATCGATTTGGAACTAGTAACACCCCATATATATGTATGGAATGGAGTTTGCAACAGAAAAGAAACTTTGTGTTCCCAACAAGCTAGGTGAAGGACGGCTTTCACACACACTTATCTCTCGGAAATGAGCAAGTGGAGAGACGTTCGTTCATCCAGCACCAAGGGAACGGGTTGCAGGAGACACTTTTTCTCTGCTTTCTCAGTGTGTTTCCAAGTGCCGGTTTGAAGTTCCTGCAGCTTTCACTGTAAAACGGAGTTGGAGCTAGTACTCCCCATATATATGTATGGAATGGAGTATGCAACTGAAAAGAAACTTTGTGTTCCAACAAGCTAGGTGAAGGACGGCTTTCACACACACTTATCTCTCAGAACTGAGCAAGTGGAGAGACATTCGTTCATCTAGCACCAATGGAACGGGTTGCAGGAGACACTTTTTCTCTGCTTTCTCAGTCTTTTTCCTAATACCGGTTTGAAGTTCCTGCAGTATTCACTGTAAAACCGAGTTGGAGCTAGTACCTTCCCATATATATGTATGGATTGGGGATTGCAACTGAAAAGAAACTTTGTTTTCCCAACAAGCAAGGTGAAGGACGGCTTTAACACACACTTATCTCTCAGAACTGAGCAAGTGGAGAGACGTTCGTTCATCTAGCACCAAGGGAACGGGTTGCAGGAGACACTTTTTCTCTGGATTCTCAGTCTATTTCCTAGTGCCGGTTTGAAGATCCTGCAGTTTTCACTGTAATACAGATTTGGAGCTAGTACCTCCCCATATATATGTATGGAATGGAGTTTGCAACTGAAAAAAAACTCTGTGTTCCCAACAAGTTTGTTGAAGGACGGCTTTCACACACACTTATCTCTCAGAACTCAGCAAGTGGAGAGACGTTCGTTCATCTATCACCAAGGGAACGGGTTGCAGGGGAAACTTTCTCTGGTTTCTCAGTCTGTTTCCTGGTGCCTGTTTGAACTTCCTGCAGTTTTCTGTGTAAAATCGATTTGGAACTAGTAACACCCCATATATATGTATGGAATGGAGTTTGCAACAGAAAAGAAACTTTGTGTTCCCAACAAGCTAGGTGAAGGACGGCTTTCACACACACTTATCTCTCGGAAATGAGCAAGTGGAGAGACGTTCGTTCATCTAGCACCAAGGGAACGGGTTGCAGGAGACACTTTTTCTCTGCTTTCTCAGTCTGTTTCCAAGTGCCGGTTTGAAGTTCCTGCAGTTTTCACTGTAAAACGGAGTTGGAGCTAGTACTCCCCATATATATGTATGGAATGGAGTTTGCAACTGAAAAGAAACTTTGTGTTCCCAACAATCTAGGTGAAGGACGGCTTTCACACACACTTATTTCTCAGAACTGAGCAAGTGGAGAGACGTTCGTTCATCTAGCACCAAGGTAACGGGTTGCAGGAGACAATTTTTCTCTGCTTTCTCAGTCTGTTTCCTAGTGCCGGTTTGAAGTTCCTGCAGTTTTCACTGTAAAACCGAGTTGGAGCTTCTACCACCCCATATAAATGTATGGAATGGAGTTTGCAACTGAAAAGAAACTTTGTGTTCACAACAAGCTAGATGAAGGACGGCTTTCACACACACTTATCTCTCGGAACTGAGCAAGTGGAGAGACGTTCGTTCATCTAGCACCAAGGGAACGGGTTGAAGGAGACATTTTTCTCTGATTTCTCAGTCTGTTTCCTAGTGCCGGTTTGATGTTCCTGCAGTTTTCACTGTAAAACCGAGTTGGAGCTTGTACCTCCCCATATATATGTATGGATTGGAGTTTGCAACTGAATAGAAACTTTGTTTTCCCAACAAGCAAGGTGAAGGACGGCTTTCACACACACTTATCTCTCAGAACTGAGCAAGTGGAGAGACGTTCGTTCATCTAGCACCAATGGAACGGGTTTCAGGAGACACTATTTCTCTGCTTTTTCAGTCTGTTTCCTAATACCGGTTTGAAGTTCCTGCAGTATTCACTGTAAAACCGAGTTGGAGCTAGTACTTCCCCAAATATATGTATGGATTGGAGTTTGCAACTGAAAAGAAACTTTGGGTTCCCAACAAGCTTGGTGAAGGACGGCTTTCACACACACTTATCTCTCAGAACTGAGCAAGTGGAGAGACTTTCGTTCATCTAGCACCAAGGGAACGGGTGGCAGGAGACACTTTTTCTCTGCTTTCTCAGTCTGTTTCCTAGTGCCGGTTTGAAGTTCCTGCAGTTTTCACTGTAAAACCGAGTTGGAGCTACTACCTCCCCATATATATGTATGGAATGGAGTTTGCAACTGAAAAGATACTTTGTGTTCCCAACAAGCTTGGTGAAGGACGGCTTTCACACACACTTATCTCTCAGAACTGAGCAAGTGGAGAGACTTTCGTTCATCTAGCACCAAGGGAACGGGTTGCAGGAGACACTTTTTCTCTGCTTTCTAAGTCTGTTTCCTAGTGCCGGTTTGAAGTTCCTGCAGTTTTCACTGTAAAACCGAGTTGGAGCTACTACCTCCCCATATATATGTATGGAATGGAGTTTGCAACTGAAAAGAAACTTTGTGTTCCCAACAAGCTTGGTGAAGGACGGCTTTCACACACACTTTTCTCTCAGAACTGAGCAAGTGGAGAGACGTTCGTTCATCTAGCACCAAGGGAACGGGTTGCAGGAGACATTTTTCTCTGCTTTCTCAGTCTGTTTCCTATTGCCGGTTTGAAGTTCCTTCAGTTATCACTGTAAAACCGAGTTGGAGCTAGTTACTCCCCATATGTATGTATGGAATGGAGTTTGCAACTGAAAAGAAACTTTGTGTTCCCAACAAGCTAGGTGAAGAGCGGCTTTCACACACACTTATCTCTCAGAACTGAGCAAGTGGAGAGACGTTCGTTCATCTAGCCCCAATGGAACGGGTTGCAGGAGACACTTTTTCTCTGCTTTCTCAGTCTGTTTCCTAGTGCCGGTTTGAAGTTCCTTCAGTTTTCACTGTAAAACCGAGTTGGAGCTTGTACCACCCCATATAAATGTATGGAATGGAGTTTGCAACTGAAAAGAAACTTTGTGTTCACAACAAGCTAGGTGAAGGACGGCTTTCACACACACTTATCTCTCAGAACTCAGCAAGTGGAGAGACGTTCATTCATCTAGCACCAAGGGGACGGGTTGCAGGAGACACTTTTTCGCTGCTTTCTCTGTGTGTTTCCTAGTGCATGTTTTGAAGTTCCTGCTGTTTTCACTGTAAAACCGAGTTGGAGCTAGTACCTCCCCGTATATATGTATGGAATGGGGTTTGCAACTGAAAAGAAACTTTGTGTTCCAACAAGATAATTGAACGACGGCTTTCAAACACATATCTCTCAGAACTGAGCAAGTGGAGAGACGTTCGTTCATCTAGCACCATGGGAACGGGTTGCAGGAGACACTTTTTCTCTGCTTTCTCAGTCTGTTTCCAAGTGCCGGTTTGAAGTTCCTGCAGTTTTCACTGTAAAACGGAGTTGGAGCTAGAACCTCCCCATATAAATGTATGGAATGGAGTTTGCAACTGAAAAGAAACTTTGTGTTCCCAACAATCTAGGTGAAGGACGGCTTTCACACACACTTATCTCTCAGAACTGAGCAAGTGGAGAGAAGTTCGTTCATATAGCACCAAGGGAACGGGTTGCAGGACACACTTTTTCTCTGCTTTCTCAGTCTTTTTCCTAGTGCCGGTTTGAAGTTCCTGCAGTTTTCACTGTAAAACCGAGTTGGAGCTAGTACCTCCCCTTATATATGTATGGAATGGAGTTTGCAACTGAAAAGAAACTTTGTGTTCCCAACAAGCTAGGTGAAGGAAGGCTTTCACACACACTTATCTCTCAGAACTGAGCAAGTGGAGAGACGTTCGTTCATCTAGCACCAAGGGAACGGGTTGCAGGAGACACTTTTTCTCTGCTTTCTCAGTCTGTTTCCTAGTGCCGGTTTGAAGTTCCTGCAGTTTTCTCTGTAAAACCGAGTTGGAGCTAGTACCTCCCCATATATTTGTATGGAATGGTGTTTGCAACTGAAAAGAAACTTTGTGTTCCCAACAAGCTAGCTGAATGTCCGCTTTCACACACATTTATCTCTCAGAACTGAGCAAGTGGAGAGACGTTCGTTCATCTAGCAAAAAGGGAACGGGTTGCAGGTGACACTTTTTCTCTGATTTCTCAGACTGTTTCTTAGTGCCGGTTTGAAGTTCCTGCAGTTTTCAGTGTGAAACCGAGTTGGAGTAGTACCTCCCCTTATATATGTATGGAATGGAGTTTGCAACTGAAAACAAACTTTGTGTTCCCAACAAGCTAGGTGAATGACGGCTTTCACACACACTTATCTCTCGGAACTGAGCAAGTGGAGAGACTTTCGTTCATCTATCACCAAGGGAACGGGTTGCAGGGGACACTTTTTCTCTGCTTTCTCAGTCTGTTTCCAAGTGCCGGTTTGAATTTCCTGCAGTTTTCACTGTCAAAAAGAGTTGGAGCTAGTACCTCCCCATATATATGTATGGATTGGAGTTTGCAACTGAAAAGAAAGTTTGTTTTCCCAACAAGCATGGTGAAGAACGGCTTTCACACACACTTATCTCTCAGAACTGAGCAAGTGGAGAGACTTTCGTTCATCTAGCACCAAGGGAACGGGTTGCAGGAGACACTTTTTCTCTGCTTTCTCAGTCTGTTTCCTAGTGCCGGTTTGAAGTTCCTGCATTTTTCACTGTAAAACCGAGTTGGAGCTACTACCTCCCCATATATATGTATGGAATGGAGTTTGCAACTGAAAAGAAACTTTGTGTTCCCAACAAGGTAGGTGAAGGACGGCTTTCACACACACTTATCTCTCAGAACTCAGCAAGTGGAGAGACGTTCATTCATCTAGCACCAAGAGGACGGGTTGCAGGAGACACTTTTTCTCTGATTTCTCAGTCTGTTTCCAAGTGCCGGTTTGAAGTTCCTGCAGTTTTCACTGTAAAACGGAGTTGGAGCTAGAACCTCCCCATATAAATGTATGGAATGAAGTTTGCAACTGAAAAGAAACTTTGTGTTCCCAACAATCTAGGTGAAGGACGGCTTTCACACACACTTATCTCTCAGAACTGAGCAAGTGGAGAGACGTTCGTTCATCTAGCACCAAGGGAACGGGTTGCAGGAGACACTTTTTCTCTGCTTTCTCAGTCTGTTTCCTAGTGCCGGTTTGAAGTTCCTGCAGTTTTCTCTGTAAAACCGAGTTGGAGCTAGTACCTCCCCATATATATGTATGGAATGGTGTTTGCAACTGAAAAGAAACTTTGTGTTCCCAACAAGCTAGCTGAAGTTCCGCTTTCACACACACTTATCTCTCAGAACTGAGCAGTGGAGAGACGTTCGTTCATCTAGCACCAAGGGAACGGGTTGCAGGAGACACTTTTTCTCTGATTTCTCAGACTGTTTCCTAGTGCCGGTTTGAAGTTCCTGCAGTTTTCAGTGTGAAACCGAGTTGGAGTAGTACCTCCCCTTATATATGTATGGAATGGAGTTTGCAACTGAAAAGAAACTTTGTGTTCCCAACAAGCTAGGTGAAGGACGGCTTTCACACACACTTATCTCTCGGAACTGAGCAAGTGGAGAGAATTTCGTTCATCTATCACCAATGGAACGGGTTGCAGGGGACACTTTTTCTCTGCTTTCTCAGTCTGTTTCCTAGTGCCGGTTTGAATTTCCTGCAGTTTTCACTGTCAAACAGAGTTGGAGCTACTACCTCCCCATATATATGTATGGAATGGAGTTTGCAACTGAAAAGAAACTTTGTGTTCTCAACAAGCTAGGTGAAGGATGGCTTTCACACACACTTATCTCTCAGAACTGAGCAAGTGGAGAGACGTTCGTTCATCTAGCACCAAGGGAACGGGTTGCAGGAGACACTTTTTCTCAGCTTTCTCAGTCTCTTTCCTAGTGCCGGTTTGAAGTTCCTGCAGTTTTCATTGTAAAATCGAGTTGGAGCTAGTACCTCCCCATATATATGTATGGAATGGAGTTGGCAAGTGAAAAGAAACTTTGTGTTCCCAACAAGCTAGGTGAAGTACGGCTTTCACACACACTTATCTCTCAGAACTGAGCAAGTGGAGAGACGTTCGTTCATCTAGCACAAAGGGAACGGGTTGCAGGAGACACTTTTTCTCTGCTTCCTCAGTCTGTTTCCTAGTGCCGGTTTGAAGTTCCTGCAGTTTTCACTGTAAAACCGAGTTGGAGCTAGTACCTCCCCATATATATGTATGGAATGGAGTTTGCAACTGAAAAGAAACTTTGTGTTCCCAACAAGATAGGTGAAGGACCGCTTTCACACACACTTATCTCTCAGAACTGAGCAAGTGGAGAGACGTTCGTTCATCTAGCACCAAGGGAACGGGTTGCAGGAGACACTTTTTCTCTGCTATCTCAGTCTTTTTCCTAGTGCCGGTTTGAAGTTCCTGCAGTTTTCACTGACAAACCGAGTTGGAGCTAGTACCTGCCCATATATATGTATGGAATGGAGTTTGCAACTGAAAAGAAACTTTGTGTTCCCAACAAGCTAGGTGAAGGACGGCTTTCACACACACTTATCTCTCGGAACTGAGCAAGTGGAGAGACGTTCGTTCATCTAGCACCAAGGGAACGGGTTGAAGGAGACACTTTTTCTCTGCTTTCTCAGACTGTTTCCTAGTGCCGGTTTGAAGTTCCTGCAGTTTTCACTGTCAAACCGAGTTGGAGCTAGTACCTGCCCATATATATCTATGGAATGGAGTTTGCAACTGAAAAGAAACTTTGTGTTCCCAACAAGCTAGGTGAAGGTAGGCTTTCACACACACTTATCTCTCAGAACTGAGCAAGTGGAGAGACGTTCGTTCATCTAGCACCAAGGGAACGGGTTGCAGGAGACACTTTTTCTCTGCTTTCTCATTCTGTTTCCTAGTGCCGGTTTGAAGTTCCTGCAGTTTTCACTGTAAAACCGTGTTGGAGCTAGTACCTCCCCATATATATGTATGGAATGGAGTTTGCAACTGAAAAGAAACTTTGTGTTCCCAACAAGCTAGGTGAAGGACGGCTTTCACACACACTTCTCTCTCAGAACTGAGCAAGTGCAGAGACGTTCGTTCCACTAGCACCAAGGGAAAGGGTTGCAGGAGACACTTTTTTTCTGCTTTCTCAGTCTGTTTCCTAGTGCCGGTTTGAAGTTCCTGCAGTTTTCACTGTAAAACCGAGTTGGAGCTAGTACCTCCCCATATATATGTATGGAATGGAGTTTGCAACTGAAAAGAAACTTTGTGTTCCCAACAAGCTAGGTGAAGGACGGCTTTCACACACACTTATCTCTCAGAACTGAGCAAGTGGAGAGACGTTCGTTCATCTAGCACAAAGGGAACGTGTTGCAGGAGAAAATTTTTCTGTGCTTCCTCAGTCTGTTTCCTAGTGCCGGTTTGAATTTCCTTCAGTTATCACTGTAAAACCGAGTTTCAGCTAGTACCTCCCCATATATATATATATGGAATGGAGTTTGCAAATGAAAACAAACTTTGTGTTTCCAACAAGCTAGGTGAAGGACGGCTTTCACACACACTTATCTCTCAGAACTGAGCAAGTGGAGAGACGTTCGTTCATCTAGCACCAAGGGAACGGGTTGCAGGAGACACTTTTTCTCTGCTTTCTCAGTCTGTTTCCTAGTGCCGGTTTGAAGTTCCTGCAGTTTTCACTGTCAAAACGAGTTGGAGCTAGTACCTCCCCATATATATGTATGGAATGGAGTTTGCAACTGAAAAGAAACTTTGTGTTCTCAACAAGCTAGGTGAAGGATGGCTTTCACACACACTTATCTCTCAGAACTGAGCAAGTGGAGAGACGTTCGTTCATCTAGCACCAAGGGAACGGGTGGCAGGAGACAGTTTTTCTCAGATTTCTCAGTCTGTTTCCTAGTGCCGGTTTGAAGTTCCTGCAGTTTTCACTGTAAAATCGAGTTGGAGCTAGTACCTCCCCATATATATGTATGGAATGGATTTTGCAACTTAAAAGAAACTTTGTGTTCCCAACAAGCTAGGTGAAGGACGGCTTTCACACACACTTATCTCTCGGAACTGAGCAATTGGAGAGACGTTCGTTCATCTAGCACCTAGTGAACGTTTTGCAGGAGACACTTTTTCTCTGATTTCTCAATCTGTTTCTTAGTGCCGGTTTGAAGTTCCTGCAGTTTTCACTGTAAAACCGAGTTGGAGCTAGTACCTCCCCATATATATGTATGGAATGGGGTTTGCAACTGAAAAGAAACTCTGTGTTCCCAACAAGTTTGGTGAAGGACGGCTTTCACACACAGTTATCTCTCAGAACTCAGCAAGTGGAGAGACGTTCGTTCATCTATCACCAAGGGAACGGGTTGCAGGGGAAACTTTACTCTGGTTTCTCAGTCTGTTTCCTGGTGCCTGTTTGAACTTCCTGCAGTTTTCTGTGTAAAATCGATTTGGAACTAGTAACACCCCAAATACATGTATGGAATGGAGTTTGCAACAGAAAAGAAACTTTGTGTTCCCAACAAGCTAGGTGAAGGACGGCTTTCACACACAATTATCTCTCAGAACTGAGCAAGTGGAGAGACTTTCGTTCATCTAGCACCAAGGGAACGGGTTGCAGGAGACACTTTTTCTCTGGTTTCTCAGTCTGTTTCCAAGTGCCGTTTTGAAGTTCCTGCAGTTTTCACTGTAAAACGGAGTTGGAGCTAGTACTCCCCATATATATGTATGGAATGGAGTTTGCAACTGAAAAGAAACTTTGTGTTCCCAACAATCTAGGTGAAGGACGGCTTTCACACACACTTAGCTCTCAGAACTGAGCAAGTGGAGAGACGTTCGTTCATCTAGCACCAAGGGAACGTGTTGCAGGAGATATTTTTCTCTGCTTTCTCAGTCTGTTTCCTAGTGCCGGTTTGAAGTTCCTTCAGTTATCACTGTAAAACCGAGTTGGAGCTAGTAACTCCCCATATGTATGTATGGAATGGAGTTTGCAACTGAAAAGAAACTTTGTGTTCCCAACAAGATAGGTGAAGGGCGGCTTTCACACACACTTATCTCTCAGAACTGAGCAAGTGGAGAGACGTTCCTTCATCTAGCCCCAAGGGAACGGGTTGCAGGAGACACTTTTTCTCTGCTTTCTCAGTCTGTTTCCTAGTGCCGGTTTGAAGTTCCTTCAGTTTTCACTGTAAAACCGAGTTGGAGCTAGTACCTCCCCATATAAATGTATGGAATGGAGTTAGCACCTGAAAAGAAACTTTGTGTTCACAACAAGCTAGATGAAGGATGGCTTTCACACACACTTATCTCTCGGAACTGAGCAAGTGGAGAGACGTTCGTTCATCTAGCACCAAGGGAACGGGTTGAAGGAGACATTTTTCTCTGCTTTCTCATTCTGTTTCCTAGAGCCGGTTTGAAATTCCTGCAGTTTTCACTGTAAAACCGAGTTGGAGCTTGTACCTCCCCATATATATGTATGGATTGGAGTTTGCAACTGAAAAGAAACTTTGTTTTCCCAACAAGCAAGGTGAAGGACGGCGTTCACACACACTTATCTCTCAGAACTGAGCAAGTGGAGAGACGTTCGTTCATATAGCACCAAGGGAACGGGTTGCAGGAGACACTTTTTCTCTGCTTTCTCAGTCTTTTTCCTAGTGCCGGTTTGAACTTCCTGCAGTTTTCACTGTAAAACCGAGTTGGAGCTAGTACCTCCCCTTATATAAGTATGGAATGGAGTTTGCAACTGAAAAGAAACTTTGTTTTCCCAACAAGCTAGGTGAAGGAAGGCTTTCACACACACTTATCTCTCAGAACTGAGCAAGTGGAGAGACGTTCGTTCATATAGCACCAATGGAACGGGTTGCAGGAGATATTTTTCTCTGCTTTCTCAGTCTGTTTCCTAGTGCCGGTTTGAAGTTCCTTCAGTTATCACTGTAAAACCGAGTTGGAGCTAGTAACTCCCCATATGTATGTATGGAATGGAGTTTGCAACTGAAAAGAAACTTTGTGTTCCCAACAAGCTAGGTGAAGTGCGGCTTTCACACACACTTATCTCTCAGAACTGAGCAAGTGGAGAGACGTTCGTTCATCTAGCCCCAAGGGAACGGGTTGCAGGAGACACTTTTTCTCTGCTTTCTCAGTCTGTTTCCTAGTGCCGGTTTGAAGTTCCTTCAGTTTTCACTGTAAAACCGAGTTGGAGCTAGTACCTCCCCATATAAATGTATGGAATGGAGTTTGCACCTGAAAAGAAACTTTGTGTTCACAACAAGCTAGATGAAGGACGGCTTTCACACACACTTATCTCTCGGAACTGAGCAAGTGGAGAGACTTTCGTTCATCTAGCACCAAGGGAACGGGTTGAAGGAGACATTTTTCTCTGCTTTCTCATTCTGTTTCCTAGAGCCGGTTTGAAATTCCTGCAGTTTTCACTGTAAAACCGAGTTGGAGCTTGTACCTCCCCATATATATGTATGGATTGGAGTTTGCAACTGAAAAGAAACTTTGTTTTCCCAACAAGCAAGGTGAAGGACGGCTTTCACACACACTTATCTCTCAGAACTGAGCAAGTGGAGAGACGTTCGTTCATATAGCACCAAGGGAACGGGATGCAGGAGACACTTTTTCTCTGCTTTCTCAGTCTTTTTCCTAGTGCCGGTTTGAAGTTCCTTCAGTTTTCACTGTAAAACCGAGTTGGAGCTAGTACCTCCCCTTATATATGTATGGAATGGAGTTTGCAACTGAAAAGAAACTTTGTTTTCCCAACAAGCTAGGTGAAGGAAGGCTTTCACACAGACTTATCTCAGAACTGAGCAAGTGGAGAGACGTTCGTTCATCTATCACCAAGGGAACGGGTTGCAGTAGACACTTTTTCTCTGCTTTCTCAGTCTGTTTCCTAGTGCCGGTTTGAAGTTCTTGCAGTTTTCACTGTCAAACAGGGTTGGAGCTAGTACCTCCCCATATATATGTATGGAATGGAGTTTGCAACTGAAAAGAAACTTTGTGTTCTCAACAAGCTAGGTAAAGGATGGCTTTCACACACACTTATCTCTCAGAACTGAGCAAGTGGAGAGACGTTCGTTCATCTAGCACCAAGGGAACGGGTTGCAGGAGACACTTTTTCTCAGCTTTCTCAGTCTGTTTCCTAGTGCCGGTTTGAAGTTCCTGCAGTTTTCACTGTAAAACCGAGTTGGAGCTAGTACCTCCCCATATATATGTATGGAATGGAGTTTGCAAGTGAAAAGAAACTTTGTGTTCCCAACAAGCTAGGTGAAGTACGGCTTTCACACACACTTATCTCTCAGAACTGAGCAAGTGGAGAGACTTTCGTTCATCTAGCACAAAGGGAACGGGTTGCAGGAGACAATTTTTCTCTGGTTCCTCAGTCTGTTTCCTATTGCCGGTTTGTAGTTCCTGCAGTTTTCACTGTAAAACCGAGTTGGAGCTAGTACCTCCCCATATATATGTATGGAATGGAGTTTGCAACTGAAAAGAAACTTTGTGTTCCCAACAATATAGGTGAAGGACCGCTTTCACACACACTTATCTCTCAGAACTGAGCAAGTGGAGAGTCGTTCGTTCATCTAGCACCAAGGGAACGGGTTGCAGGAGACACTTTTTCTCGGCTATCTCAGTCTGTTTCCTAGTGCCGGTTTGAAGTTCCTGCAGTTTTCACTGTCAAACCGAGTTGGAGCTAGTACTCCCCATATATATGTATGGAATGGAGTTTGCAACTGAAAAGAAACTTTGTGTTCCCAAAAATCTAGGTGAAGGACGGCTTTCAACACACACTTATTTCTCAGAACTGAGCAAGTGGAGAGACGTTCGTTCATCTAGCACCAAGGGAACGGGTTGCAGGAGAAAATTTTTCTCTGCTTTCTCAGTCTGTTTCCTAGTGCCGGTTTGAAGTTCCTGCAGTTTTCACTGTAAAACCGAGTTGGAGCTGGTACTTCCCCATATATATGTATGGAATGGAGTATGCAACTGAAAAGAAACTTTGTGTTCCAACAAGCTAGGTGAAGGACGGCTTTCACACACACTTATTTCTCAGAACTGAGCAAGTGGAGAGACATTCGTTCATCTAGCACCAATGGAACGGGTTGCAGGAGACACTTTTTCTCTCTTTTCTAAGTCTGTTTCCTAATATCGGTTTGAAGTTCCTGCAGTATTCACTGTAAAACGAGTTGGAGCTAGTACTTCCCCATATATATGTATGGATTGGAGTTTGCAACTGAAAAGAAACTTTGTGTTCCCAACAAGCTTGGTGAAGGACGGCTTTCACACACACTTAGCTCTCAGAACTGAGCAAGTGGAGAGACGTTCGTTCATCTAGCACCAAGGGAACGTGTTGCAGGAGATATTTTTCTCTGCTTTCTCAGTCTGTTTCCTAGTGCCGGTTTGAAGTTCCTTCAGTTATCACTGTAAAACCGAGTTGGAGCTAGTAACTCCCCATATGTATGTATGGAATGGAGTTTGCAACTGAAAAGAAACTTTGTGTTCCCAACAAGCTAGGTGAAGGGCGGCTTTCACACACACTTATCTCTCAGAACTGAGCAAGTGGAGAGACTTTCCTTCATCTAGCCCCAAGGGAACGGGTTGCAGGAGACACTTTTTCTCTGCTTTCTCAGTCTGTTTCCTAGTGCCGGTTTGAAGTTCCTTCAGTTTTCACTGTAAAACCGAGTTGGAGCTAGTACCTCCCCATATAAATGTATGGAATGGAGTTAGCACCTGAAAAGAAACTTTGTGTTCACAACAAGCTAGATGAAGGACGGCTTTCACACACACTTATCTCTCGGAACTGAGCAAGTGGAGAGACGTTCGTTCATCTAGCACCAAGGGAACGGTTTGAAGGAGACATTTTTCTCTGCTTTCTCATTCTGTTTCCTAGAGCCGGTTTGAAATTCCTGCAGTTTTCACTGTAAAACCGAGTTGGAGCTTGTACCTCCCCATATATATGTATGGATTGGAGTTTGCAACTGAAAAGAAACTTTGTTTTCCCAACAAGCAAGGTGAAGGACGGCTTTCACACACACTTATCTCTCAGAACTGAGCAAGTGGAGAGACGTTCGTTCATATAGCACCAAGGGAACGGGTTGCAGGAGACACTTTTTCTCTGCTTTCTCAGTCTTTTTCCTAGTGCCGGTTTGAACTTCCTGCAGTTTTCACTGTAAAACCGAGTTGGAGCTAGTACCTCCCCTTATATAAGTATGGAATGGAGTTTGCAACTGAAAAGAAACTTTGTTTTCCCAACAAGCTAGGTGAAGGAAGGCTTTCACACACACTTATCTCTCAGAACTGAGCAAGTGGAGAGACGTTCGTTCATCTAGCACCAATGGAACGGGTTGCAGGAGATATTTTTCTCTGCTTTCTCAGTCTGTTTCCTAGTGCCGGTTTGAAGTTCCTTCAGTTATCACTGTAAAACCGAGTTGGAGCTAGTAACTCCCCATATGTATGTATGGAATGGAGTTTGCAACTGAAAAGAAACTTTGTGTTCCCAACAAGCTAGGTGAAGGGCGGCTTTCACACACACTTATCTCTCAGAACTGAGCAAGTGGAGAGACGTTCGTTCATCTAGCCCCAAGGGAACGGGTTGCAGGAGACACTTTTTCTCTGCTTTCTCAGTCTGTTTCCTAGTGCCGGTTTGAAGTTCCTTCAGTTTTCACTGTAAAACAGAGTTGGAGCTAGTACCTCCCCATATAAATGTATGGAATGGAGTTTGCCCCTGAAAAGAAACTTTGTGTTCACAACAAGCTAGATGAAGGACGGCTTTCACACACACTTATCTCTCGGAACTGAGCAAGTGGAGAGACGTTCGTTCATCTAGCACCAAGGGAACGGGTTGAAGGAGACATTTTTCTCTGCTTTCTCATTCTGTTTCCTAGAGCCGGTTTGAAATTCCTGCAGTTTTCACTGTAAAACCGAGTTGGAGCTTGTACCTCCCTATATATATGTATGGATTGGAGTTTGCAACTGAAAAGAAACTTTGTTTTCCCAACAAGCAAGGTGAAGGACGGCTTTCACACACACTTATCTCTCAGAACTGAGCAAGTGGAGAGACGTTCGTTCATATAGCACCAAGGGAACGGGATGCAGGAGACACTTTTTCTCTGCTTTCTCAGTCTTTTTCCTAGTGCCGGTTTGAAGTTCCTTCAGTTTTCACTGTAAAACCGAGTTGGAGCTAGTACCTCCCCTTATATATGTATGGAATGGAGTTTGCAACTGAAAAGAAACTTTGTTTTCCCAACAAGCTAGGTGAAGGAAGGCTTTCACACAGACTTATCTCTCAGAACTGAGCAAGTGGAGAGACGTTCGTTCATCTATCACCAAGGGAACGGGTTGCAGTAGACACTTTTTCTCTGCTTTCTCAGTCTGTTTCCTAGTGCCGGTTTGAAGTTCTTGCAGTTTTCACTGTCAAACAGGGTTGGAGCTAGTACCTCCCCATATATATGTATGGAATGGAGTTTGCAACTGAAAAGAAACTTTGTGTTCTCAACAAGCTAGGTAAAGGATGGCTTTCACACACACTTATCTCTCAGAACTGAGCAAGTGGAGAGACGTTCGTTCATCTAGCACCAAGGGAACGGGTTGCAGGAGACACTTTTTCTCAGCTTTCTCAGTCTGTTTCCTAGTGCCGGTTTGAAGTTCCTGCAGTTTTCACTGTAAAACCGAGTTGGAGCTAGTACCTCCCCATATATATGTATGGAATGGAGTTTGCAAGTGAAAAGAAACTTTGTGTTCCCAACAAGCTAGGTGAAGTACGGCTTTCACACACACTTATCTCTCAGAACTGAGCAAGTGGAGAGACGTTCGTTCATCTAGCACAAAGGGAACGGGTTGCAGGAGACAATTTTTCTCTGGTTCCTCAGTCTGTTTCCTATTGCCGGTTTGTAGTTCCTGCAGTTTTCACTGTAAAACCGAGTTGGAGCTAGTACCTCCCCATATATATGTATGGAATGGAGTTTGCAACTGAAAAGAAACTTTGTGTTCCCAACAAGATAGGTGAAGGACCGCTTTCACACACACTTATCTCTCAGAAGTGAGCAAGTGGAGAGACGTTCGTTCATCTAGCACCAAGGGAACGGGTTGCAGGAGACACTTTTTCTCTGCTATCTCAGTCTGTTTCCTAGTGCCGGTTTGAAGTTCCTGCAGTTTTCACTGTCAAACCGAGTTGGAGCTAGTACTCCCCATATATATGTATGGAATGGAATTTGCAACTGAAAAGAAACTTTGTGTTCCCAACAATCTAGGTGAAGGACGGCTTTCAACACACACTTATTTCTCAGAACTGAGCAAGTGGAGAGACGTTCGTTCATCTAGCCCCAAGGGAACGGGTTGCAGGAGACACTTTTTCTCTGCTTTCTCAGTCTGTTTCCTAGTGCCGGTTTGAAGTTCCTTCAGTTTTCACTGTAAAACCGAGTTGGAGCTAGTACCTCCCCATATAAATGTATGGAATGGAGTTTGCACCTGAAAAGAAACTTTGTGTTCACAACAAGCTAGATGAAGGACGGCTTTCACACACACTTATCTCTCGGAACTGAGCAAGTGGAGAGACGTTCGTTCATCTAGCACCAAGGGAACGGGTTGAAGGAGACATTTTTCTCTGCTTTCTCATTCTGTTTCCTAGAGCCGGTTTGAAATTCCTGCAGTTTTCACTGTAAAACCGAGTTGGAGCTTGTACCTCCCCATATATATGTATGGATTGGAGTTTGCAACTGAAAAGAAACTTTGTTTTCCCAACAAGCAAGGTGAAGGACGGCTTTCACACACACTTATCTCTCAGAACTGAGCAAGTGGAGAGACGTTCGTTCATATAGCACCAAGGGAACGGGATGCAGGAGACAATTTTTCTCTGCTTTCTCAGTCTTTTTCCTAGTGCCGGTTTGAAGTTCCTTCAGTTTTCACTGTAAAACCGAGTTGGAGCTAGTACCTCCCCTTATATATGTATGGAATGGAGTTTGCAACTGAAAAGAAACTTTGTTTTCCCAACAAGCTAGGTGAAGGAAGGCTTTCACACAGACTTATCTCTCAGAACTGAGCAAGGGGAGAGACGTTCGTTCATCTATCACCAAGGGAACGGGTTGCAGTAGACACTTTTTCTCTGCTTTCTCAGTCTGTTTCCTAGTGCCGGTTTGAAGTTCTTGCAGTTTTCACTGTCAAACAAGGTTGGAGCTAGTACCTCCCCATATATATGTATGGAATGGAGTTTGCAACTGAAAAGAAACTTTGTGTTCTCAACAAGCTAGGTAAAGAATGGCTTTCACACACACTTATCTCTCAGAACTGAGCAAGTGGAGAGACGTTCGTTCATCTAGCACCAAGGGAACGGGTTGCAGGAGACACTTTTTCTCAGCTTTCTCAGTCTGTTTCCTAGTGCCGGTTTGAAATTCCTGCAGTTTTCACTGTAAAACCGAGTTGGAGCTTGTACCTCCCCATATATATGTATGGATTGGAGTTTGCAACTGAAAAGAAACTTTGTTTTCCCAACAAGCAAGGTGAAGGACGGCTTTCACACACACTTATCTCTCAGAACTGAGCAAGTGGAGAGACGTTCGTTCATATAGCACCAAGGGAACGGGATGCAGGAGACAATTTTTCTCTGCTTTCTCAGTCTTTTTCCTAGTGCCGGTTTGAAGTTCCTTCAGTTTTCACTGTAAAACCGAGTTGGAGCTAGTACCTCCCCTTATATATGTATGGAATGGAGTTTGCAACTGAAAAGAAACTTTGTTTTCCCAACAAGCTAGGTGAAGGAAGGCTTTCACACAGACTTATCTCTCAGAACTGAGCAAGTGGAGAGACGTTCGTTCATCTATCACCAAGGGAACGGGTTGCAGTAGACACTTTTTCTCTGCTTTCTCAGTCTGTTTCCTAGTGTCGGTTTGAAGTTCTTGCAGTTTTCACTGTCAAACAAGGTTGGAGCTAGTACCTCCCCATATATATGTATGGAATGGAGTTTGCAACTGAAAAGAAACTTTGTGTTCTCAACAAGCTAGGTAAAGAATGGCTTTCACACACACTTATCTCTCAGAACTGAGCAAGTGGAGAGACGTTCGTTCATCTAGCACCAAGGGAACGGGTTGCAGGAGACACTTTTTCTCAGCTTTCTCAGTCTGTTTCCTAGTGCCGGTTTGAAGTTCCTGCAGTTTTCACTGTAAAACCGAGTTGGAGCTAGTACCTCCCCATATATATGTATGGAATGGAGTTTGCAAGTGAAAAGAAACTTTGTGTTCCCAACAAGCTAGGTGAAGTACGGCTTTCACACACACTTATCTCTCAGAACTGAGCAAGTGGAGAGACGTTCGTTCATCTAGCACAAAGGGAACGGGTTGCAGGAGACAATTTTTCTCTGGTTCCTCAGTCTGTTTCCTATTGCCGGTTTGTAGTTCCTGCAGTTTTCACTGTAAAACCGAGTTGGAGCTAGTACCTCCCCATATATATGTATGGAATGGAGTTTGCAACTGAAAAGAAACTTTGTGTTCCCAACAAGATAGGTGAAGGACCGCTTTCACACACACTTATCTCTCAGAACTGAGCAAGTGGAGAGATGTTCGTTCATCTAGCACCAAGGGAACGGGTTGCAGGAGACACTTTTTCTCTGCTATCTCAGTCTGTTTCCTAGTGCCGGTTTGAAGTTCCTGCAGTTTTCACTGTCAAACCGAGTTGGAGCTAGTACCTGCCCATATATATATATGGAATGGAGTTTGCAACTGAAAAGAAACTTTGTGTTCCCAACAAGCTAGGTGAAGGACGGCTTGCACACACACTTATCTCTCGGAACTGAGCAAGTGGAGAGACGTTCGTTCATCTAGCACCAAGGGAACGGGTTGCAGGAGACACTTTTTCTCTGCTATCTCAGTCTGTTTCCTAGTGCCGGTTTGAAGTTCCTGCAGTTTTCACTGTCAAACCGTGTTGGAGCTAGTACCTGCCCATATATATGTATGGAATGGAGTTTGCAACTTAAAAGAAACTTTGTGTTCCCAACAAGCTAGGTGAAGGATGGCTTTCACACACACTTATCTCTCAGAACTGAGCAAGTGGAGAGAAGTTCGTTCATCTAGCAACAAGGGAACGGGTTGCAGGAGAAAATTTTTCTCTGGTTCCTCAGTCTGTTTCCTAGTGCCGGCTTGAATTTCCTGCAGTTTTCACAGTAAAACCGAGTTGGAGCTACTACCTGCCCATATATATGTATGTAATGGAGTTTGCAACTGAAAAGAAACTTCGTGTTCTCAACAAGCTAGATGAAGGATGGCTTTCACACACACTTATCTCTCAGAACTGAGCAAGTGGAGAGACGTTCGTTCATCTAGCACCAAGGGAACGGGTGGCAGGAGACACTTTTTCTCAGATTTCTCAGTCTGTTTCCTAGTGCCGGTTTGAAGTTCCTGCAGTTTTCACTGTAAAATCGAGTTGGAGCTAGTACCTCCCCATATATATGTATGGAATGGAGTTTGCAAGTGAAAAGAAACTTTGTGTTCCCAACAAGCTAGGTGAAGGACGGCTTTCACACACACATATCTCTCGGAACTGAGCAATTGGAGAGACGTTCGTTCATCTAGCACCTAGTGAACGTTTTGCAGGAGACACATTTTCTCTGATTTCTCAATCTGTTTCCTAGTGCCGGTTTGAAGTTCCTGCAGTTTTCACTGTAAAACCGAGTTGGAGCTAGTACCTCCCCATATATATGTATGGAATGGAGTTTGCAACTGAAAAGAAACTCTGTGTTCCCAACAAGTTTGGTGAAGGACGGCTTTCACACACAGTTATCTCTCAGAACTCAGCAAGTGGAGAGACGTTCGTTCATATAGCACCAAGGGAACGGGTTGCAGGGGAAACTTTACTCTGGTTTCTCAGTCTCTTTCCTGGTGCCTGTTTGAACTTCTTGCAGTTTTCTGTGTAAAATCGATTTGGAACTAGTAACACCCCAAATATATGTATGGAATGGAGTTTGCAACTGAAAAGAAACTTTGTGTTCCCAACAAGCTACGTGAAGGACGGCTTTCACACACACTTATCTCTCAGAACTGAGCAAGTGGAGAGACGTTCGTTCATCTAGCACCAAGGGAACGGGTTGCAGGAGACACTTTTTCTCTGCTTTCTCAGTCTGTTTCCAAGTGCCGTTTTGAAGTTCCTGCAGTTTTCACTGTAAAACGGTGTTGGAGCTAGTACTCCCCATATATATGTATGGAATGGAGTTTGCAACTGAAAAGAAACTTTGTGTTCCCAACAATCTAGGTGAAGGACGGCTTTCACACACACTTATTTCTCAGAACTGAGCAAGTGGAGAGACGTTCGTTCATCTAGCACCAAGGGAACGGGTTGCAGGAGACAATTTTTCTCTGCTTTCTCAGTCTGTTTCCTAGTGCCGGTTTGAAGTTCCTGCAGTTTTCACTGTAAAACCGAGTTGGAGCTGGTACTTCCCCATATATATGTATGGAATGGAGTATGCAACTGAAAAGAAACTTTGTGTTCCAACAAGCTAGGTGAAGGACGGCTTTCACACACACTTATTTCTCAGAACTGAGCAAGTGGAGAGACATACGTTCATCTAGCACCAATGGAACGGGTTGCAGGAGACACTTTTTCTCTGCTTTCTCAGTCTGTTTCCTAATATCGGTTTGAAGTTCCTGCAGTATTCACTGTAAAACCGAGTTGGAGCTAGTACTTCCCCATATATATGTATGGATTGGAGTTTGCAACTGAAAAGAAACTTTGTGTTCCCAACAAGCTTGGTGAAGGACGGCTTTCACACACACTTAGCTCTCAGAACTGAGCAAGTGGAGAGACGTTCGTTCATCTAGCACCAAGGGAACGGGTTGCAGGAGATATTTTTCTCTGCTTTCTCAGTCTGTTTCCTAGTGCCGGTTTGAAGTTCCTTCAGTTATCACTGTAAAACCGAGTTGGAGCTAGTAACTCCCCATATGTATGTATGGAATGGAGTTTGCAACTGAAAAGAAACTTTGTGTTCCCAACAAGCTAGGTGAAGGGCGGCTTTCACACACACTTATCTCTCAGAACTGAGCAAGTGGAGAGACTTTCGTTCATCTAGCACAAAGGGAACGTTTGCAGGAGACAATTTTTCTCTGGTTCCTCAGTCTGTTTCCTATTGCCGGTTTGTAGTTCCTGCAGTTTTCACTGTAAAACCGAGTTGGAGCTAGTACCTCCCCATATATATGTATGGAATGGAGTTTGCAACTGAAAAGAAACTTTGTGTTCCCAACAAGATAGGTGAAGGACCGCTTTCACACACACTTATCTCTCAGAACTGAGCAAGTGGAGAGACGTTCGTTCATCTAGCACCAAGGGAACGGGTTGCAGGAGACACTTTTTCTCTGCTATCTCAGTCTGTTTCCTAGTGCCGGTTTGAAGTTCCTGCAGTTTTCACTGTCAAACCGAGTTGGAGCAAGTACCTCCCCATATATATCTATGGAATGGAGTTTGCAACTGAAAAGAAACTTTGTGTTCCCAACAAGCTAGGTGAAGGACGGCTTTCACACACACTTATCTCTCAGAACTGAGCAAGTGGAGAGACGTTCGTTCATCTAGCACCAAGGGAACGTGTTGCAGGAGAAACTTTTTCTCTGCTCCCTCAGTCTGTTTCCTAGTGCCGGTTTGAAGTTCCTTCAGTTATCACTGTAAAACCGAGTTGCAGCTAGTACCTCCCAATATATATGTATGGAATGGAGTTTGCAACTGAAAAGAAACTTTGTGTTCCCAACAAGCTAGGTGAAGGACGGCTTTCACACACACTTATCTCTCAGAACTGAGCAAGTGGAGAGACGTTCGTTCATCTATCACCAAGGGAACGGGTTGCAGGAGACACTTTTTCTCGGCTTTCTCAGTCTGTTTCCTAGTGCCGGTTTGAAGTTCCTGCAGTTTTCACTGTCAAAACGAGTTGGAGCTAGTACCTCCCCATATATATGTATGGAATGGAGTTTGCAACTGAAAAGAAACTTTGTGTTCTCAACAAGATAGGTGAAGGATGGCTTTCACACACACTTATCTCTCAGAACTGAGAAAGTGGAGAGACGTTCGTTCATCTAGCAACAAGGGAACGGGTTGCAGGAGACAATTTTTCTCTGGTTCCTCAGTCTGTTTCCTAGTGCCGGTTTGAATTTCCTGCAGTTTTCACAGTAAAACCGAGTTGGAGCTAGTACCTGCCCATATATATGTATGGAATGGAGTTTGCAACTGAAAAGAAACTTTGTGTTCCCAACAAGCTAGGTGAAGTACAGCGTTCACACACACTTATCTCTCGGAACTGAGCAAGTGGAGAGACGTTCGTTCATCTAACACCAAGGGAACGGGTTGCAGGAGACACTTTTTCTCTGCTTTCTCAGTCTGTTTCCTAGTGCCGGTTTGAAGTTCCTGCAGTTTTCACTGAAAAACCGAGTTGGAGCTAGTACCTCCCCATATATATGTATGGAATGGAGTTTGCAACTGAAAAGAAACTTTGTGTTCCCTACAAGCTAGGTGAAGGACGGCTTTCACACACATTTATCTCTCAGAACTGAGCAAGTGGAGAGACGTTCGTTCATCTAGCACCAAGGGAACGTGTTGCAGGAGACACTTTTTCTCTGCTTCCTCAGTCTGTTTCCTAGTGCCGGTTTGAAGTTCCTTCAGTTATCACTGTAAAACCGAGTTGCAGCTAGTACCTCCCCATATATATGTATGGAATTGAGTTTGCAACTTAAAAGAAACTTTGTGTTCTCAACAAGCTAGGTGAAGGATGGCTTTCACACACACTTATCTCTCAGAACTGAGCAAGTGGAGAGACGTTCGTTCATCTAGCACCAAGTGAACGGGTTGCAGGAGACACTTTTTCTCAGCTTTCTCAGTCTGTTTCCTAGTGCCGGTTTGAAGTTCCTGCAGTTTTCACTGTAAAACCGAGTTAGAGCTAGTACCTCCCCATATATATGTATGGAATGGAGTTTACAAGTGAAAAGAAACTTTGTTTTCCCAACAAGCTAGGTAAAGTACGGCTTTCACACACACTTATCTCTCAGAACTGAGCAAGTGGAGAGACGTTCGTTCATCTAGCACAAAGGGAACGGGTTGCAGGAGACAATTTTTCTCTGGTTCCTCAGTCTGTTTCCTAGTGCCGGTTTGAAGTTCCTGCAGTTTTCACTGTAAAACCGAGTTGGAGCTAGTACCTGCCCATATATATGTATGGAATGGAGTTTGCAACTGAAAAGAAACTTTGTGTTCCCAACAAGCTAGGTGAAGGACGGCTTTCACACACATTTATCTCTCAGAACTGAGCAAGTGGAGAGACGTTCGTTCATTTAGCACCAAGGGAACGGGTTGCAGGAGACACTTTTTCTCTGCTTTCTCAGTCTGTTTCCTAGTGCCGGTTTGAATTTCCTGCAGTTTTCACTGTAAAACCGTGTTGGAGCTAGTATACCCCATATATATGTATGGAATGGAGTTTGCAACTTAAAAGAAACTTTGTGTTCCCAACAAGCTTGGTGAAGAACTGCTTTCACACACACTTATCTCTCAGAACTGAGCAAGGGGAGAGACGTTCGTTCATCTAGCACCAAGGGAACGGGTTGCAGGAGACACTTTTTCTCTGCTTTCTCAGTCTGTTTCCTAGTGCCGGTTTGAAGTTCCTTCAGTTTTCACTGTAAAACCGAGTTGGAGCTAGTACCTCCCCATATATATGTATGGAATGGAGTTTGCAACTGAAAAGAAACTTTGTGTTCCCAACAAGCTAGGTTAAGTACGGCTTATCACACACTTATCTCTCAGAACTGAGCAAGTGGAGAGACGTTCGTTCATCTAGCACCAAGGGAACGTGTTGCAGGAGACAATTTTTCTCTGCTTTCTCAGTCTGTTTCCTAGAGCCGGTTTGAAGTTCCTGGCAGTTTTCACTGTAAAACCGAGTTGGAGCTAGTACCTCCCCATATATATGTATGGATTGGGGTTTGCAACTGAAAAGAAACTTAGTTTTCCCAACAAGCATGGTGAAGGCGGCTTTCACACACACTTATCTCTCAGAACTGAGCAAGTGGAGAGACGTTCGTTCATCTATCACCAAGGGAAATGTTTGCTGGAGACACTTTTTCTCTGGATTCTCAGTCTGTTTCCTAGTGCCGATTTGAAGATCCTGCAGTTTTCACTGTAAAACCGAGTTGGAGCTAGTACCTCCCCATATATATGTATGAAATGGAGTTTGCAACTGAAAAGAAACTTTGTGTTCCCAACAAGCTAGGTGAAGGACGGCTTTCACACACACATATCTCTCGGAACTGAGCAAGTGGAGAGACGTTCGTTCATCTAGCACCTAGTGAACGGATTGCAGGAGACACTTTTTCTCTGCTATCTCAGTCTGTTTCCTAGTGCCGGTTTGAAGTTCCTGCAGTTTTCACTCTAAAACCGAGTTGGAGCTAGTACCTCGCCATATATATGTATGGAATGGAGTTTGCAACTGAAAAGAAACTCTGTGTTCCCAACAAGTTTGGTGAAGGACGGCTTTCACACACACTTATCTCTCAGAACTCAGCAAGTGGAGAGACGTTCGTTCATCTAGCACCAAGGGAACGGATTGCAGGAGACACTTTTTCTCTGCTTTCTCAGTCTGTTTCCTAGTGCCGGTTTTGAAGTTCCTGCAGTTTCACTGTAAAACCGAGTTGGAGCTGGTACCTCCTCATATATATGTATGGAATGGGGTTTGCAACTGAAAAGAAACTTTGTGTTCCCAACAAGATAGTTGAAGTACGGCTTTCACACACACATATCTCTCAGAACTGAGCAAGTGGAGAGACGTTCGTTCATCTATCACCAAGGGAACGTGTTGCAGGGGAAACTTTACTCTGTTTTCTCAGTCTGTTTCCTGGTGTCTGTTTGAACTTCCTGCAGTTTTTGTGTAAAATCGATTTGGAACTAGTAACACCCCATATATATATATAGAATGGAGTTTGCAACAGAAAAGGAACTTTGTGTTCCCAACAAGCTAGGTGAAGGACGGCTTTCACACACAATTATCTCTCGGAAATGAGCAAGTGGAGAGACGTTCGTTCATCTAGCACCAAGGGAACGGGTTGCAGGAGATACTTTTTCTCTGCTTTCTCAGTCTGTTTCCTAGTGCCGGTTTGAAGTTCCTGTAGTTTTCACTGTCAAACCGAGTTGGAGCTAGTACCTCCCCATATATATGGATGGAATCTAGTTTGCAACTGAAAAGAAACTTTGTGTTCCCAACAAGCTAGGTGAAGGACGGCTTTCACACACACTTATCTCTCAGAACTGAGCAAGTGGAGAGACGTTCGTTCATCTAGCACCAAGGGAACGGGTTGCAGGAGACACATTTTCTCTGCTTTCTCAGTCTTTTTCCTAGTGCCGTTTTGAAGTTCCTGCAGTTTTCTGTGTAAAACCGAGTTGGAGCTAGTACCTCCCCATATATATGGATGGAGTGGAGTTTGCAACTGAAAAGAATAATTGTGCTCCCAACAAGCTAGGTGAAGGACGGCTTTCACACACACTTATCTCTCAGAACTGAGCAAGTGGAGAGACGTTCGTTCATCTAGCACCAAGGGAACGGGTTGCAGGAGACACTTTTTCTCTGCTTTCTCAGTCTGTTTCCTAGTGCCGGTTTGAAGTTCCTGCAGTTTTCACTGTCAAACCGAGTTGGAGCTTGTACCTCCCCATATATTTGGATGGGGTGGAGTTTACAACTGAAAAGAAACTTTGTGTTCCCAACAAGCTAGGTGAAGGACGGCTTTCACACAAACTTATCTCTCAGAACTGAGCAGGTGGAGAGACGTTCGTTCATCTAGCACCAAGGGAACGGGTTGCAGGAGACACTTTTTCTCTGCTTTCTCACTCTGTTTCCTAGTGCCAGTTTGAAGTTCCTGCAGTTTTCACTGTCAAACCGAGTTGGAGCTTGTACCTCCCCATATATTTGGATGGAGTGGAGTTTACAACTGAAAAGAAACTTTGTGTTCCCAACAAGCTAGGTGAAGGACGGCTTTCACACAAACTTATCTCTCAGAACTGAGCAGGTGGAGAGACGTTCGTTCATCTAGCACCAAGGGAACGGGTTGCAGGAGACACTTTTTCTCTGCTTCTCAGTCTGTTTCCTAGTGCCGGTTTGATGTTCCTGCAGTTTTCACTGTCAAAACGAGTTGGAGCTAGTACCTCCCCATATATATGGATGGAGAGGAGTTTGCAACTGAAAAGAAACTTTGTGCTCCCAACAAGCTAGTCGAAGGACGGCTTTCACACACACTTATCTCTCAGAACTGAGCAAGTGGAGAGACGTTCGTTCATCTAGCACCAAGGGAACGGGTTGCAGGAGACACTTTTTCACTGCTTTCTCAGTCTGTTTCCTAGTGCCGGTTTGAAGTACCTGCAGTTTTCACTGTCAAACCGAGTTGGAGCTAGTACCTCCCCATATATATGGATGGAGTGGAGTTTGCAACTGAAAAGAAACTTTGTGCTCCCAACAAGCTAGGTGAAGGACGGCTTTCACACACACTTATCTCTCAGAACTGAGCAAGTGGAGAGACGTTCGTTCATCTAGCACCAAGGGAACGGGTTGCAGGAGACACTTTTTCTCTGCTTTCTCAGTCTGTTTCCTAGTGCCGGTTTGAAGTTCCTGCAGTTTTCACTGTAAAACCGAGTTGGAGCTTGTACCTCCCAATATATATGTATGGAATGGAGTTTGCAACTGATAAGAAACTTTTTGTTCCCATCAAGCTAGGTGAAGGACGGCTTTCACACACACTTATCGCTCAGAACTGAGCAGGTGGAGAGACGTTCGTTCATCTAGCACCAAGGGAACGGGTTGCAGGAGACACTATTTCTCTGCTTTCTCAGTCTGTTTCCTAGTGCCGATTTGAAGTTCCTGCAGTTTTCACTGTAAAACCGAGTTGGAGCTAGTACCTCCCCATTTATATGGATGGAGTCGAGTTTGCAACTGAAAAGAAACTTTGTGTTCCCAACAAGCTAGGTGAAGGACGGCTTTCACACACACTTATCTCTCAGAACTGAGCAGGTGGAAAGACGTTCGTTCATCTAGCACCAAGGGAACGGTTTGCAGGAGACACTTTTTCTCTGCTTTCTCAGTCTGTTTCCTAGTGCCGATTTGAAGTTCCTGCAGTTTTCACTGGTCAAACCGAGTTGGAGCTTGTACCTCCCCATATATATGTATGGATTGGAGTTTGCAACTGAAAAGAAACTTTGTGCTCCCAACAAGCTAGGTGAAGGACGGCTTTCACACACACTTATCTCTCAGAACTGAGCAGGTGGAGAGACGTTCGTTCATCTAGTACCAAGGGAACGGGTTGCAGGAGACACTTTTTGTCTGCTTTCTCAGTCTGTTTCCTAGTGCCGGTTTGAAGTTCCTGCAGTTTTCACTGTAAAACCGTTTTGGAGCTAGTACCTACCCATATATATGCATGGAGTTGAGTTTGCAACTGAAAAGAAATTTTGTGTTCCCAACAAGCTAGGTGAAGGACGGCTTTCACACACCCTTATCTCTGAGAACTGAGCAAGTGGAGAGAAGTTCGTTCATCTAGCACCAAGGGAACGGGTTGCAGGAGACACTTTTTCTCTGCTTTCTCAGTCTGTTTCCTAGTGCCGGTTTGAAGTCCCTGCAGGTTTCACTGTCAAACCGAGTTGGAGCTACTACCTCCCAATATATATGGATGGAGTGGATTTTGCAACTGAAAAGAAACTTTGTGTTCCCAACAAGCTAGGTGAAGGACGGCTTTCACACACAATTATCTCTCAGAACTGAGCAAGTGGAGAGACGTTCGTTCATCTAGCACCAAGGAAACGAGTTGCAGGAGACACTATTTCTCTGCTTTCTCAGTCTGTTTCCTAGTGCCGGTTTGAAGTTCCTGCAGTTTTCACTGTCAAACCGAGTTGGAGCTAGTACCTCCCCATATATATGGATGGAATCTAGTTTGCAACTGAAAAGAAACTTTGTGTTCCCAACAAGCTAGGTGAAGGACGGCTTTCACACACACTTATCTCTCAGAACTGAGCAAGTGGAGAGACGTTCGTTCATCTAGCACCAAGGGAACGGGTTGCAGGAGACACATTTTCTCTGCTTTCTCAGTCTTTTTCCTAGTGCCGTTTTGAAGTTCCTGCAGTTTTCTGTGTAAAACAGAGTTGGAGCTAGTACCTCCCCATATATATGGATGGAGTGGAGTTTGCAACTGAAAAGAATAATTGTGCTCCCAACAAGCTAGGTGAAGGACGGCTTTCACACACACTTATCTCTCAGAACTGAGCAAGTGGAGAGACGTTCGTTCATCTAGCACCAAGGGAACGGGTTGCAGGAGACACTTTTTCTCTGCTTTCTCAGTCTGTTTCCTAGTGCCGGTTTAAAGTTCCTGCAGTTTTCACTGTCAAACCGAGTTGGAGCTTGTACCTCCCCATATATTTGGATGGGGTGGAGTTTACAACTGAAAAGAAACTTTGTGTTCCCAACAAGCTAGGTGAAGGACGGCTTTCACACAAACTTATCTCTCAGAACTGAGCAGGTGGAGAGACGTTCGTTCATCTAGCACCAAGGGAACGGGTTGCAGGAGACACTTTTTCTCTGCTTTCTCACTCTGTTTCCTAGTGCCAGTTTGAAGTTCCTGCAGTTTTCACTGTCAAACCGAGTTGGAGCTTGTACCTCCCCATATATTTGGATGGAGTGGAGTTTACAACTGAAAAGAAACTTTGTGTTCCCAACAAGCTAGGTGAAGGACGGCTTTCACACAAACTTATCTCTCAGAACTGAGCAGGTGGAGAGACGTTCGTTCATCTAGCACCAAGGGAACGGGTTGCAGGAGACACTTTTTCTCTGCTTTCTCAGTCTGTTTCCTAGTGCCGGTTTGAAGTTCCTGCAGTTTTCACTGTAAAACCGAGTTGGAGCTTGTACCTACCAATATATATGTATGGAATGGGGTTTGCAACTGAAAAAAAACTTTTTTTTCCCATCAAGCTAGGTGAAGGACGGCTTTCACACACACTTATCTCTCAGAACTGAGCAAGTGGAGAGAAGTTCGTTCATCTAGCACCAAGGGAACGGGTTGCAGGAGACACTTTTTCTCTGCTTTCTCAGTCTGTTTCCTAGTGCCGGTTTGAAGTTCCTGCAATTTTCACTGTAAAACAGAGTTGGAGCTAGTACCTCCCCATTTATATGGATGGAGTCGAGTTTGCAACTGAAAAGAAACTTTGTGTTCCAACAAGCTAGGTGAAGGACGGCTTTCACACACACTTATCTCTCAGAACTGAGCAGGTGGAGAGACGTTCGTTCATCTAGCACCAAGGGAACGGTTTGCAGGAGACACTTTTTCTCTGCTTTCTCAGTCTGTTTCCTAGTGCCGATTTGAAGTTCCTGCAGTTTTCACTGGTCAAACCGAGTTGGAGCTTGTACCTCCCCATATATATGTATGGATTGGAGTTTGCAACTGAAAAGAAACTTTGTGTTCCCAACAAGCTAGGTGAAGGACGGTTTTCACAAACAATTATCTCTCAGAACTGAGCAGGTGGAGAGACGTTCGTTCATCTAGTACCAAGGGAACGGGTAGCAGGAGACACTTTTTCTCTGCTTTCTCAGTCTGTTTCCTAGTGCCGGTTTGAAGTTCCTGCAGTTTTCACTTAAAACCGTGTTGGAGCTAGTACCTCCCCATATATATGCATGGAGTTGAGTTTGCAACTGAAAAGAAATTTTGTGTTCCCAACAAGCTAGGTGAAGGGCGGCTTTCACACACACTTATCTCTCAGAACTGAGCAAGTGGAGAGAAGTTCGTTCATCTAGCACCAAGGGAACGGGTTGCAGGAGACACTTTTTCTCTGCTTTCTCAGTCTGTTTCCTAGTGCCGGTTTGAAGTTCCTGCAGTTTTCACTGTAAAACGGAGTTGGAGCTAGTACCTTCCCATATATATGTATGGAATTGAGTTTGCAACTGAAAAGAAACTTTGTGTTCCCAACAAGGTAGGTGAAGGACGGCTTTCACACACACTTATCTCTCAGAACTAGGCAAGTGGAGAGAATTTCGTTCATCTAGCACCAAGGGAACGGGTTGCAGGAGACACTTTTTCTCTGCTTTCTCAGTCTGTTTCCTAGTGCCGGTTTGAAGTTCCTGCAGTTTTCACTGTAAAACCGAGTTGGAGCTAGTGCCTCCCCATATATATGTATGGAATGGAGTTGGCAACTGAAAAGAAACTTTTTGTTCCCATCAAGCTAGGTGAAGGGCGGCTTTCACACACACTTATCTCTCAGAACTGAGCAAGTGGAGAGAAGTTCGTTCATCTAGCACCAAGGGAACGGGTTGCAGGAGACACTTTTTCTCTGCTTTCTCAGTCTGTTTCCTAGTGCCGGTTTGAAGTTCCTGCAGTTTTCACTGTCAAACCGAGTTGGAGCTAGTACCTCCCCATATATATGGATGGAGTGGAGTTTGCAACTGAAAAGAAACTTTGTGTTCCCAACAAGCTAGGTGAAGGACGGCTTTCACACACACTTATCTCTCAGAACTGAGCAGGTGGAGAGACGTTCGTTCATCTAGCACCAAAGGAACGGTTTGCAGGAGACACTTTTTCTCTGCTTTCTCAGTCTGTTTCCTAGTGCCGGTTTGAAGTTCCTGCAGTTTTCACTGGTCAAACCGAGTTGGAGCTTGTACCTCCCCATATATATGTATGGATTGGGGTTTGCAACTGAAAAGAAACTTTGTGTTCCCAACAAGCTAGGTGAAGGACGGCTTTCACACACACTTAACTCTCAGAACTGAGCAAGTGGAGAGACGTTCGTTCATCTAGCACCAAGGGAACGGGTTGCAGGAGACACTTTTTCTCTGCTTTCTCAGTCTATTTCCTAGTGCCGGTTTGAAGTTCCTGCAGTTTTCAATGTCAAACCGAGTTGGAGCTTGTACCTACCCATATATTTGGATGGAGTGGAGTTTACAACTGAAAAGAAACTTTGTGTCCCCAACAAGCTAGGTGAAGGACGGCTTTCACACAAACTTATCTCTCAGAACTGAGCAGGTGGAGAGACGTTCGTTCATCTAGCACCAAGGGATCGGGTTGCAGGAGACACTTTTTCTCTGCTTTCTCAGTCTGTTTCCTAGTGCCGGTTTGAAGTTCCTGCAGTTTTCACTGTCAAACCGAGTTGCAGCTAGTACCTCCCCATATATATATTGATGGAGTGGAGTTTGCAACTGAAAAGAAACTTTGTGTTCCCAACAAGCTAGGTGAAGGACGGCTTTCACACACAATTATCTCTCAGAACTGAGCAGGTGGAGAGACGTTCGTTCATCTAGCACCAAGGGAACTGGTTGCAGGAGACACTTTTTCTCTGCTTTCTCAGTCTGTTTCCTAGTGCCGGTTTGACGTTCCTGCAGTTTTCACTGTGAAACCGAGTTGAAGCTTGTACCTCCCCATATATATGTATGGATTGGAGTTTGCAACTGAAAAGAAACTTTGTGTTCCCTACAAGCTAGGTGAAGGACGACTTTCACACACGCTTATCTCTCAGAACTGAGCAAGTGGAGAGACGTTCGTTCATCTAGCACCAATGGAACGGGTTGCAAGAGACACTTTTCCTCTGCTTTCTCAGTCTGTTTCCTAGTGCCGGTTTGAAGTTCCTGCAGTTTTCACTGTCAAAATGAGTTGAAGCTTGTACCTCGCCATATATATGTATGGATTGGAGTTTGCAACTGAAAAGAAACTTTGTGTTCACAAAAAGCTAGGTGAAGGACGGCTTTCACACACACTTATCTCTCAGAAGTGAGCAGGTGGAGAGACGTTCGTTCATCTAGCACCAAGGGAACGGGTTGCAGGAGACACATTTTCTCTGCTTTCTCAGTCTGTTTCCTAGTGCCGGTTTGAAGTTCCTGCAGTTTTCACTGTCAAACCGAGTTGAAGCTTGTACCTCCCCATATATATGTATGGATTGAAGTTTGCAACTGAAAAGAACCTTTGTGTTCCTAACAAGCTAGGTGAAGGACGGCTTTCACACACACTTAACTCTCAGAACGGAGCAAGTGGAGAGACGTTCATTCATCTTGCACCAATGTAACGGGTTGCAGGAGACACTTTTTCTCTGCTTTCTCAGTCTGTTTCCTAGTGCCGGTTTGAAGTTCCTGCAGTTTTCACTGTAAAACCGTGTTGGAGCTAGTACCTCCCCATATATATGGATGGAGTGGAGTTTGCAACTGAAAAGAAACTTTGTGTTCCGAACAAACTAGGTGAAGGACGGCTTTCACACACACTTATATCTCAGAACTGAGCAAGTGGAGAGACTTTCGTTCATCTAGCACCAAGGGAACGGTTTGCAGCGGACACATATCTCGGCTTTCCATTCTGTTTCCTAGAGCCGGTTTGAAATTATTGCAGTTTTCACTGTCAAAAAGAGTTGGAGCTAGTACCTCCCCATATATATGGATGGAGTGGAGTTTGCAACTGAAAAAAAACTTTGTGCTCCCAACAAGCTAGGTGAAGGACGGCTTTCACACACACTTATCTCTCAGAACTGAGCAAGTGGAGAGACGTTCGTTCATCTAGCACCAAGGGAACGGGTTGCAGGAGACACTTTTTCTCTGCTTCTCAGTCTGTTTCCTAGTGCCGGTTTGATGTTCCTGCAGTTTTAACTGTCAAACCGAGTTGGAGCTAGTACCTCCCCATATATATGGATGGAGTGGAGTTTGCAACTGAAAAGAAACTTTGTGCTCCCAACAAGCTAGTTGAAGGACGGCTTTCACACACACTTATCTCTCAGAACTGAGCAAGTGGAGAGACGTTCGTTCATCTAGCACCAAGGGAACGGGTTGCAGGAGACACTTTTTCTCTGCTTTCTCAGTCTGTTTCCTAGTGCCGGTTTGAAGTACCTGCAGTTTTCACTGTCAAACCGAGTTGGAGCTAGTACCTCCCCATATATATGGATGGAGTGGAGTTTGCAACTGAAAAGAAACTTTGTGCTCCCAACAAGCTAGGTGAAGGACGGCTTTCACACAAACTTATCTCTCAGAACTGAGCAGGTGGAGAGACGTTCGTTCATCTAGCACCAAGGGAACGGGTTGCAGGAGACACTTTTTCTATGCTTTCTCAGTCTGTTTCCTAGTGCCGGTTTGAAGTTCCTGCAGTTTTCACTGTCAAACCGAGTTGAAGCTTGTACCTCCCCATATATATATATGGATTGGAGTTTGCAACTGAAAAGAACCTTTGTGTTCCCAACAAGCTAGGTGAAGGACGGCTTTCACACACACTTATATCTCAGAACTGAGCAAGTGGAGAGACTTTCGTTCATCTAGCACCAAGGGAACGGGTTGCAGGAGACACTTTTTCTCTGCTTTCTCAGTCTGTTTCCTAGTGCCGGTTTGAAGTTCCTGCAGTTTTCACTGTAAATCCGTGTTGGAGCTAGTACCTCCCCATATATATGGATGGAGTGGAGTTTGCAACTGAAAAGAAACTTTGTGTTCCCAACAAGCTAGGTGAAGGACGGCTTTCACACACACTTATATCTCAGAACTGAGCAAGTGGAGAGACTTTCGTTCATCTAGCACCAAGGGAAAGGGTTGCAGGGGACACTTTTTCTCGGCTTTCCATTCTGTTTCCTAGTGCCGGTTTGAAGTTATTGCAGTTTTCACTGTCAAACCGAGTTGGAGCTTGTACCTCCCCATATATATGGAAGGAGTGGAGTTTGAAACTGAAAAGAAACTTTGTGTTCCCAACAAGCTAGGTGAAGGACGGCTTTCACACACACTTATCTCTCAGAACTAGGCAGGTGGAGAGACGTTCGTTCATCTAGCACCAAGGGAACGGGTTGCAGGAGACACTTTTTCTGTGCTTTCTCAGTCTGTTTCTTAGTGCCGGTTTGAAGTTCCTGCAGTTTTCACTGTCAAACAGAGTTGGAGCTAGTACCTCCCCATATATATGGATGGAGTGGAGTTTGCAACTGAAAAAAAAATTTGTGCTCCCAACAAGCTAGGTGAAGGACGGCTTTCACACACACTTATCTCTCAGAACTGAGCAAGTGGAGAGACGTTCGTTCATCTAGCACCAAGGGAACGGGTTGCAGGAGACACTTTTTCTCTGCTTTCTCAGTCTGTTTCCTAGTGCCGGTTTGAAGTTCCTGCAGTTTTCACTGTCAAACCGAGTTGGAGCTAGTACCTCCCCATATATATGGATGGGGTGGAGTTTGCAACCTAAAAGATACTTTGTGCTCCCAACAAGCTAGTTGAAGGACGGCTTTCACACACACTTATCTCTCAGAATTGAGCAAGTGGAGAGACGTTCGTTCATCTAGCACCAAGGGAAAGGGTTGCAGGAGACACTTTTTCTCTGCTTTCTCAGTCTGTTTCCTAGTGCCGGTTTGAAGTTCCTGCAGTTTTCACTGGTCAAACCGAGTTGGAGCTTGTACCTCCCCATATATATGTATGGATTGGAGTTTGCACCTGAAAAGAAACTTTGTGATCCCAACAAGCTTGGTGAAGGACGGCTTTCACACACACTTATCTCTCAGAACTGAGCAGGTGGAGAGACGTTCGTTCATCTAGTACCAAGGGAACGGGTTGCAGGAGACACTTTTTCTCTGCTTTCTCAGTCTGTTTCCTAGTGCCGGTTTGAAGTTCCTGCACTTTTCACTGTAAAACCGTGTTGGAGCTAGTACCTCCCCATATATATGCATGGAGTTGAGTTTGCAACTGAAAAGAAATTTTGTGTTCCCAACAAGCTAGGTGAAGGACGGCTTTCACACACACTTATCTCTCAGAACTGAGCAAGTGGAGAGAAGTTCGTTCATCTAGCACCAAGGGAACGGGTTGCAGGAGACACTTTTTCTCTGCTTTCTCAGTCTGTTTCCTAGTGCCGGTTTGAAGTTCCTGCAGTTTTCACTGTCAAACCGAGTTGGAGCTAGTACCTCCCCATATATAAGTATGGAATGGATTTTGCAACTGAAAAGAAACTTTGTGTTCCCAACAAGCTAGGTGAAGGACGGCTTTCACACACACTTATCTCTCAGAACTGAGCAAGTGGAGAGACGTTCGTTCATCTAGCACCAAGGGAACGGTTTGCAGGAGACACTTTTTCTCTGCTTTCTCAGTCTGTTTCCTAGTGCCGGTTTGAAGTTCCTGCAGTTTTCACTGTCAAACCGAGTTGGAGCTTGTACCTCCCCATATATATGGATGGAGTGGAGTTTGCAACTGAAAAGAAACTATGTGCTCCCAAAAAGCTAGGTGAAGGACGGCTTTCACACACACTTATCTCTCAGAACTGAGCAAGTGGAGAGACGTTCGTTCATCTAGCACCAAGGGAACGGGTTGCAGGAGACACTTTTTCTCTGCTTTCTCAGTCTGTTTCCTAGTGCCGGTTTGAAGTTCCTGCAGTTTTCACTGTCAAAACGAGTTGGAGCTTGTACCTCCCAATATATATGTATGGAATGGAGTTTGCAACTGAAAAGAAACATTTTGTTCCCATCAAGCTAGGTGAAGGACGGCTTTCACACACACTTATCTCTCAGAACTGAGCAAGTGGAGAGAAGTTCGTTCATCTAGCACCAAGGGAACGGGTTGCAGGAGACACTTTTTCTCTGCTTTCTCAGTCTGTTTCCTAGTGCCGGTTTGAAGTTCCTGCAGTTTTCACTGTAAAACAGAGTTGGAGCTAGTACCTCCCCATTTATATGGATGGAGTCGAGTTTGCAACTGAAAAGAAACTTTGTGTTCCCAACAAGCTAGGTGAAGGACGGCTTTCACACACACTTATCTCTCAGAACTGAGCAGGTGAAAAGACGTTCGTTCATCTAGCACCAAGGGAACGGTTTGCAGGAGACACTTTTTCTCTGCTTTCTCAGTCTGTTTCCTAGTGCCGATTTGAAGTTCCTGCAGTTTTCACTGGTCAAACCGAGTTGGAGCTTGTACCTCCCCATATATATGTATGGATTGGAGTTTGCACCTGAAAAGAAACTTTGTGATCCCAACAAGCTAGGTGAAGGACGGCTTTCACACACACTTATCTCTCAGAACTGAGCAGGTGGAGAGACGTTCGTTCATCTAGTACCAAGGGAACGGGTTGCAGGAGACACTTTTTCTCTGCTTTCTCAGTCTGTTTCCTAGTGCCGGTTTGAAGTTCCTGCACTTTTCACTGTAAAACCGTGTTGGAGCTAGTACCTCCCCATATATATGCATGGAGTTGAGTTTGCAACTGAAAAGAAATTTTGTGTTCCCAACAAGCTAGGTGAAGGACGGCTTTCACACACACTTATCTCTCAGAACTGAGCAAGTGGAGAGAAGTTCGTTCATCTAGCACCAAGGGAACGGGTTGCAGGAGACACTTTTTCTCTGCTTTCTCAGTCTGTTTCCTAGTGCCGGTTTGAAGTTCCTGCAGTTTTCACTGTCAAACCGAGTTGGAGCTAGTACCTCCCCATATATAAGTATGGAATGGAGTTTGCAACTGAAAAGAAACTTTGTGTTCCCAACAAGCTAGGTGAAGGACGGCTTTCACACACACTTATCTCTCAGAACTGAGCAAGTGGAGAGACGTTCGTTCATCTAGCACCAAGGGAACGGTTTGCAGGAGACACTTTTTCTCTGCTTTCTCAGTCTGTTTCCTAGTGCCGGTTTGAAGTTCCTGCAGTTTTCACTGTCAAACCGAGTTGGAGCTTGTACCTCCCCATATATATGGATGGAGTGGAGTTTGCAACTGAAAAGAAACTATGTGCTCCCAAAAAGCTAGGTGAAGGACGGCTTTCACACACACTTATCTCTCAGAACTGAGCAAGTGGAGAGACGTTCGTTCATCTAGCACCAAGGGAACGGGTTGCAGGAGACACTTTTTCTCTGCTTTCTCAGTCTGTTTCCTAGTGCCGGTTTGAAGTTCCTGCAGTTTTCACTGTCAAAACGAGTTGGAGCTTGTACCTCCCAATATATATGTATGGAATGGAGTTTGCAACTGAAAAGAAACATTTTGTTCCCATCAAGCTAGGTGAAGGACGGCTTTCACAAACACTTATCTCTCAGAACTGAGCAAGTGGAGAGAAGTTCGTTCATCTAGCACCAAGGGAACGGGTTGCAGGAGACACTTTTTCTCTGCTTTCTCAGTCTGTTTCCTAGTGCCGGTTTGAAGTTCCTGCAGTTTTCACTGTAAAACAGAGTTGGAGCTAGTACCTCCCCATTTATATGGATGGAGTCGAGTTTGCAACTGAAAAGAAACTTTGTGTTCCCAACAAGCTAGGTGAAGGACGGATTTCACACACACTTATCTCTCAGAACTGAGCAGGTTTAAAGACGTTCGTTCATCTAGCACCAAGGGAACGGGTTGCAGGAGACACTTTTTCTCTGCTTTCTCAGTCTGTTTCCTAGTGCCGATTTGAAGTTCCTGCAGTTTTCACTGGTCAAACCGAGTTGGAGCTTGTACCTCCCCATATATATGTATGGATTGGAGTTTGCAACTGAAAAGAAACTTTGTGATCCCAACAAGCTAGGTGAAGGACGGCTTTCAGACACACTTATCTCTCAGAACTGAGCAGGTGGAGAGACGTTCGTTCATCTAGTACCAAGGGAACGGGTTGCAGGAGACACTTTTTCTCTGCTTTCTCAGTCTGTTTCCTAGTGCCGGTTTGAAGTTCCTGCAGTTTTCACTGTCAAACCGAGTTGGAGCTAGTACCTCCCCATATATATGTATGGAATGGAGTTTGCAACTGAAAAGAAACTTTGTGTTCCCAACAAGCTAGGTGAAGGACGGCTTTCACACACACTTATCTCTCAGAACTGAGCAAGTGGAGAGACGTTCGTTCATCTAGCACCAAGGGAACGGTTTGCAGGAGACACTTTTTCTCTGCTTTCTCAGTCTGTTTCCTAGTGCCGGTTTGAAGTTCCTGCAGTTTTCACTGTAAAACCGTGTTGGAGCTTCTACCTCCAAATATATATGTATGGAATGGAGTTTGCAACTGAAAAGAAACTTTGTGTTCCCAGACAGCTAGGTGAAGGACGGCTTTCACACACACTTATCTCTCAGAACTGAGCAAGTGGAGAGACGTTCGTTCATCTAGCACTAAGGGAACGGGTTGCAGGAGACACTTTTTCTCTGCTTTCTCAGTCTGTTTCCTAGTGCCTGTTTGAAGTTCCTGCAGTATTCACTGTAAAACCGAGTTGGAGCTTCTACCTCCAAATATATATGTATGGAATGGAGTTTGCAACTGAAAAGAAACTTTGTGTTCCCAACAAGCTAGGTGAAGGACGGCTTTCACACACACTTATCTCTCAGAACTGAGCAAGTGGAGAGACGTTCGTTCATCTAGCACCAAGGGAACGGGTTGCAGGAGACACTTTTTCTCTGCTTTCTCAGTCTGTTTCCTAGTGCCGGTTTGAAGTTCCTGCAGTTTTCACTGTAAAAGCGAGTTGGAGCTAGTACCTCCCCATATATATGTATGGAATGGAGTTTGCAACTGAAAAGAAACTTTGTGTTCCCAACAAGCTAGGTGAAGGACGGCTTTCACACACACATATCTCTCAGAACTGAGCAAGTGGAGAGACGTTCATTCATCTAGCACCAAGGGAACGGGTTGCAGGAGACACTTTTTCTCTGCTTTCTCAGTCTGTTTCCTAGTGCCGGTTTGAAGTTCCTGCAGTTTTCACTGTCAAAACGAGTTGGAGCTTGTACCTCCCAATATATATGTATGGAATGGAGTTTGCAACTGAAAAGAAACATTTTGTTCCCATCAAGCTAGGTGAAGGACGGCTTTCACAAACACTTATCTCTCAGAACTGAGCAAGTGGAGAGAAGTTCGTTCATCTAGCACCAAGGGAACGGGTTGCAGGAGACACTTTTTCTCTGCTTTCTCAGTCTGTTTCCTAGTGCCGGTTTGAAGTTCCTGCAGTTTTCACTGTAAAACAGAGTTGGAGCTAGTACCTCCCCATTTATATGGATGGAGTCGAGTTTGCAACTGAAAAGAAACTTTGTGTTCCCAACAAGCTAGTTGAAGGACGGATTTCACACACACTTATCTCTCAGAACTGAGCAGGTTTAAAGACGTTCGTTCATCTAGCACCAAGGGAACGGGTTGCAGGAGACACTTTTTCTCTGCTTTCTCAGTTTGTTTCCTAGTGCCGATTTGAAGTTCCTGCAGTTTTCACTGGTCAAACCGAGTTGGAGCTTGTACCTCCCCATATATATGTATGGATTGGAGTTTGCAACTGAAAAGAAACTTTGTGATCCCAACAAGCTAGGTGAAGGACGGCTTTCAGACACACTTATCTCTCAGAACTGAGCAGGTGGAGAGACGTTCGTTCATCTAGTACCAAGGGAACGGGTTGCAGGAGACACTTTTTCTCTGCTTTCTCAGTCTGTTTCCTAGTGCCGGTTTGAAGTTCCTGCAGTTTTCACTGTCAAACCGAGTTGGAGCTAGTACCTCCCCATATATATGTATGGAATGGAGTTTGCAACTGAAAAGAAACTTTGTGTTCCCAACAAGCTAGGTGAAGGACGGCTTTCACACACACTTATCTCTCAGAACTGAGCAAGTGGAGAGACGTTCGTTCATCTAGCACCAAGGGAACGGTTTGCAGGAGACACTTTTTCTCTGCTTTCTCAGTCTGTTTCCTAGTGCCGGTTTGAAGTTCCTGCAGTTTTCACTGTAAAACCGTGTTGGAGCTTCTACCTCCAAATATATATGTATGGAATGGAGTTTGCAACTGAAAAGAAACTTTGTGTTCCCAACAAGCTAGGTGAAGGACGGCTTTCACACACACTTATCTCTCAGAACTGAGCAAGTGGAGAGACGTTCGTTCATCTAGCACTAAGGGAACGGGTTGCAGGAGACACTTTTTCTCTGCTTTCTCAGTCTGTTTCCTAGTGCCTGTTTGAAGTTCCTGCAGTATTCACTGTAAAACCGAGTTGGAGCTTCTACCTCCAAATATATATGTATGGAATGGAGTTTGCAACTGAAAAGAAACTTTGTGTTCCCAACAAGCTAGGTGAAGGACGGCTTTCACACACACTTATCTCTCAGAACTGAGGAAGTGGAGAGACGTTCGTTCATCTAGCACCAAGGGAACGGGTTGCAGGAGACACTTTTTCTCTGCTTTCTCAGTCTGTTTCCTAGTGCCGGTTTGAAGTTCCTGCAGTTTTCACTGTCAAACCGAGTTGGAGCCTGTACCTCCCCATATATATGTATGGAATGGAGTTTGCATCTGAAAAGAAACTTTGTGTTCCCAACAAGCTAGGTGAAGGACGGCTTTCACACACACATATCTCTCAGAACTGAGCAAGTGGAGAGACGTTCGTTCATCTAGCACCAAGGGAACGGGTTGCAGGAGACACTTTTTCTCTGCTTTCTCAGTCTGTTTCCTAGTGCCGGTTTGAAGTTCCTGCAGTTTTCACTGTAAAACCGAGTTGGAGCTTGTACCACCCCATATATATGTTTGGAATGGAGTTTGCAACTGAAAAGAAACTTTGTGTTCCCAACAAGCTAGGTGAAGGACGGCTTTCACACACACATATCTCTCAGAACTGAGCAAGTGGAGAGACGTTCGTTCATCTAGCACCAAGGGAACGGGTTGCAGGAGACACTTTTTCTCTGTTTTCTCAGTCTGTTTCCTAGTGCCGGTTTGAAGGTCCTGCAGTTTTCACTGTAAAACCGATTTGGAGCTTCTTATTCCAAATATATATGTATGGAATGGAGTTTGCAACTGAAAAGAAACTTTGTGTTCCCAACAAGCTAGGTGAAGGACGGCTTTCACACACACTTATCTCTCAGAACTGAGCAAGTGGAGAGACGTTCGTTCATCTAGCACCAAGGGAACGGGTTGCAGGAGACACTTTTTCTCTGCTTTCTCAGACTGTTTCCTAGTGCCGATTTGAAGTTCCTGCAGTTTTCACTGTAAAACCGAGTTGGAGCTTCTACCTACAAATATATATGTATGGAATGGAGTTTGCAACTGAAAAGAAACTTTGTGTTACCAAAAAGCTAGGTGAAGGACGGCTTTCACACACACTTATTACTCAGAACTGAGCAAGTGGAGAGACTTTCGTTCATCTAGCACCAAGGGAACGGGTTGCAGGAGACACTTTTTCTCTGCTTTCTCAGTCTGTTTCCTGGTGCCGGTTTGAAGTTCCTGCAGTTTTCACTGTAAAACCGAGTTGGAGCTTGTACCTCCCCATATATATGTATGGAATGGAGTTTGCAACTGAAAAGAAACTTTGTGTTCCCAACAAGCTAGGTGAAGGACGGCTTTCACACACACTTATCTCTCAGAACTGAGCAGGTTTAAAGACGTTCGTTCATCTAGCACCAAGGGAACGGGTTGCAGGAGACACTTTTTCTCTGCTTTCTCAGTCTGTTTCCTAGTGCCGATTTGAAGATCCTGCAGTTTTCACTGGTCAAACCGAGTTGGAGCTTGTACCTCCCCATATATATGTATGGATTGGAGTTTGCAACTGAAAAGAAACTTTGTGATCCCAACAAGCTAGGTGAAGGACGGCTTTCAGACACACTTATCTCTCAGAACTGAGCAGGTGGAGAGACGTTCGTTCATCTAGTACCAAGGGAACGGGTTGCAGGAGACACTTTTTCTCTGCTTTCTCAGTCTGTTTCCTAGTGCCGGTTTGAAGTTCCTGCAGTTTTCACTGTCAAACCGAGTTGGAGCTAGTACCTCCCCATATATATGTATGGAATGGAGTTTGCAACTGAAAAGAAACTTTGTGTTCCCAACAAGCTAGGTGAAGGACGGCTTTCACACACACTTATCTCTCAGAACTGAGCAAGTGGAGAGACGTTCGTTCATCTAGCACCAAGGGAACGGTTTGCAGGAGACACTTTTTCTCTGCTTTCTCAGTCTGTTTCCTAGTGCCGGTTTGAAGTTCCTGCAGTTTTCACTGTAAAACCGTGTTGGAGCTTCTACCTCCAAATATATATGTATGGAATGGAGTTTGCAACTGAAAAGAAACTTTGTGTTCCCAGACAGCTAGGTGAAGGACGGCTTTCACACACACTTATCTCTCAGAACTGAGGAAGTGGAGAGACGTTCGTTCATCTAGCACTAAGGGAACGGGTTGCAGGAGACACTTTTTCTCTGCTTTCTCAGTCTGTTTCCTAGTGCCTGTTTGAAGTTCCTGCAGTATTCACTGTAAAACCGAGTTGGAGCTTCTACCTCCAAATATATATGTATGGAATGGAGTTTGCAACTGAAAAGAAACTTTGTGTTCCCAACAAGCTAGGTGAAGGACGGCTTTCACACACACTTATCTCTCAGAACTGAGGAAGTGGAGAGACGTTCGTTCATCTAGCACCAAGGGAACGGGTTGCAGGAGACACTTTTTCTCTGCTTTCTCAGTCTGTTTCCTAGTGCCGGTTTGAAGTTCCTGCAGTTTTCACTGTAAAAGCGAGTTGGAGCTAGTACCTCCCCATATATATGTATGGAATGGAGTTTGCAACTGAAAAGAAACTTTGTGTTCCCAACAAGCTAGGTGAAGGACGGCTTTCACACACACATATCTCTCAGAACTGAGCAAGTGGAGAGACGTTCGTTCATCTAGCACCAAGGGAACGGGTTGCAGGAGACACTTTTTCTCTGCTTTCTCAGTCTGTTTCCTAGTGCCGGTTTGAAGTTCCTGCAGTTTTCACTGTCAAAACGAGTTGGAGCTTGTACCTCCCAATATATATGTATGGAATGGAGTTTGCAACTGAAAAGAAACATTTTGTTCCCATCAAGCTAGGTGAAGGACGGCTTTCACAAACACTTATCTCTCAGAACTGAGCAAGTGGAGAGAAGTTCGTTCATCTAGCACCAAGGGAACGGGTTGCAGGAGACACTTTTTCTCTGCTTTCTCAGTCTGTTTCCTAGTGCCGGTTTGAAGTTCCTGCAGTTTTCACTGTAAAACAGAGTTGGAGCTAGTACCTCCCCATTTATATGGATGGAGTCGAGTTTGCAACTGAAAAGAAACTTTGTGTTCCCAACAAGCTAGTTGAAGGACGGATTTCACACACACTTATCTCTCAGAACTGAGCAGGTTTAAAGACGTTCGTTCATCTAGCACCAAGGGAACGGGTTGCAGGAGACACTTTTTCTCTGCTTTCTCAGTCTGTTTCCTAGTGCCGATTTGAAGTTCCTGCAGTTTTCACTGGTCAAACCGAGTTGGAGCTTGTACCTCCCCATATATATGTATGGATTGGAGTTTGCAACTGAAAAGAAACTTTGTGATCCCAACAAGCTAGGTGAAGGACGGCTTTCAGACACACTTATCTCTCAGAACTGAGCAGGTGGAGAGACGTTCGTTCATCTAGTACCAAGGGAACGGGTTGCAGGAGACACTTTTTCTCTGCTTTCTCAGTCTGTTTCCTAGTGCCGGTTTGAAGTTCCTGCAGTTTTCACTGTCAAACCGAGTTGGAGCTAGTACCTCCCCATATATATGTATGGAATGGAGTTTGCAACTGAAAAGAAACTTTGTGTTCCCAACAAGCTAGGTGAAGGACGGCTTTCACACACACTTATCTCTCAGAACTGAGCAAGTGGAGAGACGTTCGTTCATCTAGCACCAAGGGAACGGTTTGCAGGAGACACTTTTTCTCCGCTTTCTCAGTCTGTTTCCTAGTGCCGGTTTGAAGTTCCTGCAGTTTTCACTGTAAAACCGTGTTGGAGCTTCTACCTCCAAATATATATGTATGGAATGGAGTTTGCAACTGAAAAGAAACTTTGTGTTCCCAGACAGCTAGGTGAAGGACGGCTTTCACACACACTTATCTCTCAGAACTGAGCAAGTGGAGAGACGTTCGTTCATCTAGCACTAAGGGAACGGGTTGCAGGAGACACTTTTTCTCTGCTTTCTCAGTCTGTTTCCTAGTGCCTGTTTGAAGTTCCTGCAGTATTCACTGTAAAACCGAGTTGGAGCTTCTACCTCCAAATATATATGTATGGAATGGAGTTTGCAACTGAAAAGAAACTTTGTGTTCCCAACAAGCTAGGTGAAGGACGGCTTTCACACACACTTATCTCTCAGAACTGAGGAAGTGGAGAGACGTTCGTTCATCTAGCACCAAGGGAACGGGTTGCAGGAGACACTTTTTCTCTGCTTTCTCAGTCTGTTTCCTAGTGCCGGTTTGAAGTTCCTGCAGTTTTCACTGTCAAACCGAGTTGGAGCCTGTACCTCCCCATATATATGTATGGAATGGAGTTTGCATCTGAAAAGAAACTTTGTGTTCCCAACAAGCTAGGTGAAGGACGGCTTTCACACACACATATCTCTCAGAACTGAGCAAGTGGAGAGACGTTCGTTCATCTAGCACCAAGGGAACGGGTTGCAGGAGACACTTTTTCTCTGCTTTCTCAGTCTGTTTCCTAGTGCCGGTTTGAAGTTCCTGCAGTTTTCACTGTAAAACCGAGTTGGAGCTTGTACCACCCCATATATATGTTTGGAATGGAGTTTGCAACTGAAAAGAAACTTTGTGTTCCCAACAAGCTAGGTGAAGGACGGCTTTCACACACACATATCTCTCAGAACTGAGCAAGTGGAGAGACGTTCGTTCATCTAGCACCAAGGGAACGGGTTGCAGGAGACACTTTTTCTCTGCTTTCTCAGTCTGTTTCCTAGTGCCGGTTTGAAGTTCCTGCAGTTTTCACTGTAAAACCGATTTGGAGCTTCTTATTCCAAATATATATGTATGGAATGGAGTTTGCAACTGAAAAGAAACTTTGTGTTCCCAACAAGCTAGGTGAAGGACGGCTTTCACACACACTTATCTCTCAGAACTGAGCAAGTGGAGAGACGTTCGTTCATCTAGCACCAAGGGAACGGGTTGCAGGAGACACTTTTTCTCTGCTTTCTCAGACTGTTTCCTAGTGCCGATTTGAAGTTCCTGCAGTTTTCACTGTAAAACCGAGTTGGAGCTTCTACCTACAAATATATATGTATGGAATGGAGTTTGCAACTGAAAAGAAACTTTGTGTTACCAAAAAGCTAGGTGAAGGACGGCTTTCACACACACTTATTACTCAGAACTGAGCAAGTGGAGAGACTTTCGTTCATCTAGCACCAAGGGAACGGGTTGCAGGAGACACTTTTTCTCTGCTTTCTCAGTCTGTTTCCTGGTGCCGGTTTGAAGTTCCTGCAGTTTTCACTGTAAAACCGAGTTGGAGCTTGTACCTCCCCATATATATGTATGGAATGGAGTTTGCAACTGAAAAGAAACTTTGTGTTCCCAACAAGCTAGGTGAAGGACGGCTTTCACACACACTTATCTCTCAGAACTGAGCAAGTGGAGAGACGTTCGTTCATCTAGCACCAAGGGAACGGGTTGCAGGAGACACTTATTCTCTGCTTTCTCAGTATGTTTCCTAGTGCCGGTTTGAAGTTCCTGCAGTTTTCACTGTAAAACCGAGTTGGAGCTTGTACCTCCCCATATATATGTATGGAATGGAGTTTGCAACTGAAAAGAAACTTTGTGTTAACAACAAGCTAGGTGAAGGACGGCTTTCACACACACTTATCTCTCAGAACTGAGCAAGTGGAGAGACGTTCGTTCATCTAGCACCAAGGGAACGGGTTGCAGGAGACACTATTTCTCTGCTTTCTCAGAATGTTTCCTAGTGCCGGTTTGAAGTTCCTGCAGTTTTCACTGTAAAACCGAGTTGGAGCTTCTACCTCCAAATATATATGTATGGAATGGAATTTGCAACTGAAAAGAAACTTTGTGTTCCCAAAAAGCTAGGTGAAGGACGGCTTTCACACACACTTATCTCTCAGAACTGAGCAAGTGGAGAGACGTTCGTTCATCTAGCACCAAGGGAACGGGTTGCAGGAAACACTTTTTCTCTGCTTTCTCAGTCTGTTTCCTAGTGCCGGTTTGAAGTTCCTGCAGTTTTCACTGTCAAACCGAGTTGGAGCTAGTACCTCCCCATATATATGTATGGAATGGAGTTTGCAACTGAAAAGAAACTTTGTGTTCCCAACAAGCTAGGTGAAGGACGGCTTTCACACACACTTATCTCTCAGAACTGAGCAAGTGGAGAGACGTTCGTTCATCTAGCACCAAGGGAACGGGTTGCAGGAGACACTTTTTCTCTGCTTTCTCAGTCTGTTTCCTTGTGCCGGTTTGAAGTTCCTGCAGTTTTCACTGTAAAACCGAGTTGGAGCTTGTACCACCCCATATATATGTTTGGAATGGAGTTTGCAACTGAAAAGAAACTTTGTGTTCCCAACAAGATAGGTGAAGGACGGCTTTCACACACACATATCTCTCAGAACTGAGCAAGTGGAGAGACGTTCGTTCATCTAGCACCAAGGGAACGGGTTGCAGGAGACACTTTTTCTCTGCTTTCTCAGTCTGTTTCCTAGTGCCGGTTTGAAGTTCCTGCAGTTTTCACTGTAAAACCGAGTTGGAGCTTCTTATTCCAAATATATATGTATGGAATGGAGTTTGCAACTGAAAAGAAACTTTGTGTTCCCAACAAGCTAGGTGAAGGACGGCTTTCACACACACTTATCTCTCAGAACTGAGCAAGTGGAGAGACGTTCGTTCATCTAGCACCAAGGGAACGGGTTGCAGGAGACACTTTTTCTCTGCTTTCTCAGACTGTTTCCTAGTGCCGGTTTGAAGTTCCTGTAGTTTTCACTGTAAAACCGAGTTGGAGCTTCTACCTACAAATATATATGTATGGAATGGAGTTTGCAACTGAAAAGAAACTTTGTGTTACCAAAAAGCTAGGTGAAGGACGGCTTTCACACACACTTATCTCTCAGAACTGAGCAAGTGGAGAGACTTTCGTTCATCTAGCACCAAGGGAACGGGTTGCAGGAGACACTTTTTCTCTGCTTTCTCAGTCTGTTTCCTGGTGCCGGTTTGAAGTTCCTGCAGTTTTCACTGTAAAACCGAGTTGGAGCTTGTACCTCCCCATATATATGTATGGAATGGAGTTTGCAACTGAAAAGAAACTTTGTGTTCCCAACAAGCTAGGTGAAGGACGGCTTTCACACACACTTATCTCTCAGAACTGAGCAAGTGGAGAGACGTTCGTTCATCTAGCACCAAGGGAACGGGTTGCAGGAGACACTTTTTCTCTTCTTTCTCAGTCTGTTTCCTAGTGCCGGTTTGAAGTTCCTGCAGTTTTCACTGTAAAACCGAGTTGGAGCTTGTACCTCCCCATATATATGTATGGAATGGAGTTTGCAACTGAAAAGAAACTTTGTGTTAACAACAAGCTAGGTGAAGGACGGCTTTCACACACACTTATCTCTCAGAACTGAGCAAGTGGAGAGACGTTCGTTCATCTAGCACCAAGGGAACGGGTTGCAGGAGACACTATTTCTCTGCTTTCTCAGAATGTTTCCTAGTGCCGGTTTGAAGTTCCAGCAGTTTTCACTGTAAAACCGAGTTGGAGCTTCTACCTCCAAATATATATGTATGGAATGGAGTTTGCAACTGAAAAGAAACTTTGTGTTCCCAAAAAGCTAGGTGAAGGACGGCTTTCACACACACATATCTCTCAGAACTGAGCAAGTGGAGAGACGTTCGTTCATCTAGCACCAAGGGAACGGGTTGCAGGAGACACTTTTTCTCTGCTTTCTCAGTCTGTTTCCTAGTGCCGGTTTGAAGTTCCTGCAGTTTTCACTGTCAAACCGAGTTGGAGCTAGTACCTCCCCATATATATGTATGGAATGGAGTTTGCAACTTAAAAGAAACTTTGTGTTCCCAACAAGCTAGGTGAAGGACGGCTTTCACACACACTTATCTCTCAGAACTGAGCAAGTGGAGAGACGTTCGTTCATCTAGCACCAAGGGAACGGGTTGCAGGAGACACTTTTTCTCTGCTTTCTCAGTCTGTTTCCTAGTGCCGGTTTGAAGTTCCTGCAGTTTTCACTGTAAAACCGAGTTGGAGCTAGTACCTCCCCATATACATGTATGGAATGGAGTTTGCAACTGAAAAGAAACTTTGTGTTCCCAACAAGCTAGGTGAAGGACGGCTTTCACACACACTTATCTCTCAGAACTGAGCAAGTGGAGAGACGTTCGTTCATCTAGCACCAAGGGAACGGGTTGCAGGAGTCACTTTTTCTCTGCTTTCTCAGTCTGTTTCCTAGTGCCGGTTTGAAGTTCCTGCAGTTTTCACTGTAAAACCGAGTTGGAGCTTGTACCTCCCCATATATATGTATGGAATGGAGTTTGCAACTGAAAAGAAACTTTGTGTTCCCAACAAGATAGGTGAAGGACGGCTTTCACACACACTTATCTCTCAGAACTGAGCAAGTGGAGAGACGTTCGTTCATCTAGCACCAAGGGAACGTTTTGCAGGAGGCACTTTTTCTCTGCTTTCTCAGACTGTTTCCTAGTGCCGGTTTGAAATTCCTGCAGTTTTCACTGTAAAACCGAGTTGGAGCTTCTACCTCCAAATATATATGTATGGAATGGGGTTTGCAACTGAAAAGAAACTTTGTGTTCCCAACAAGCTAGGTGAAGGACGGCTTTCACACACAATTATCTCTCAGAACTGAGCAAGTGGAGAGACGTTCGTTCATCTTGCACCAATGGAACGGGTTGCAGGAGACACATTTTCTCTGCTTTCTCAGTCTGTTTCCTAGTGCCGGTTTGAAGTTCCTGCAGTTTTCACTGTAAAACCGTGTTGGAGCTATTACCTCCCCATATATATGGATGGAGTGGAGTTTGCAACTGAAAAGAAACTCTGTGTTCCCAACAAGCTAGGTGAAGGACGGCTTTCACACACACTTATCTCTCAGAACTGAGCAAGTGGAGAGAATTTCGTTCATCTAGCACCAAGGGAACGGGTTGCAGGAGACACTTTTTCTCTGCTTTCTCAGTCTGTTTCCTAGTGCCGGTTTGAAGTTCCTGCAGTTTTCACTGTAAAACCGAGTTGGAGCTAGTACCTCCCCTTTTATATGGATGGAGTGGAGTTTGCAACTGAAAAGAAACTTTGTGTTCCCAACAAGCTAGGTGAAGGACGGCTTTCACACACACTTATCTCTCAGAACTGAGCAGGTGGAGAGACGTTCGTTCATCTAGCACCAAGGGAACGGTTTGCAGGAGTCACTTTTTCTCTGCTTTCTCAGTCTGTTTCCTAGTGCCGGTTTGAAGTTCCTGCAGTTTTCACTGTCAAAACGAGTTGGAGCTTGTACCTCCCCATATATATGTATGGATTGGAGTTTGCAACTGAAAAGAAACTTTCTGTTCCCAACAAGCTAAGTGAAGGACGGCTTTCACACACACTTATCTCTCAGAACTGAGCAGGTGGATAGACGTTCGTTCATCTAGCACCAATGGAACGGGTTGCAGGAGACACTTTTTCTGTGCTTTCTCAGTCTGTTTCCTAGTGCCGGTTTGAAGTTTCCGCAGTTTTCACTGTAAAACCGTGTTGGAGATAGTACCTACCCATATATATGTATGGAATGGAGTTTGCAACTGAAAAGAAACTTTGTGTTCCCAACAAGCTAGGTGAAGGACGGCTTTCACACACACATATCTCTCAGAACTGAGCAAGTGGAGAGAATTTCGTTCATCTAGCACCAAGGGAACTTTTTCAGGAGACACTTTTTCTCTGCTTTCTCAGTCTGTTTCCTAGTGCCGGTTTGAAGTTCCTGCAGTTTTCACTGTAAAACCGAGTTGGAGCTAGTACCTCCCCTTTTATATGGATGGAGTGGAGTTTGCAACTGAAAAGAAACTTTGTGTTCCCAACAAGCTAGGTGAAGGACGGCTTTCACACACACTTATCTCTCAGAACTGAGCAGGTGGAGAGACGTTCGTTCATCTAGCACCAAGGGAACGGTTTGCAGGAGACACATTTTCTCTGCTTTCTCAGTCTGTTTCCTAGTGCCGGTTTGAAGTTCCTGCAGTTTTCACTGTCAAAACGAGTTGGAGCTTGTACCTCCCCATATATATGTATGGATTGGAGTTTGCAACTGAAAAGAAACTTTGTGTTCCCAACAAGCTAGGTGAAGGACGGCTTTCACACACACTTATCTCTCAGAACTGAGCAGGTGGATAGACGTTCGTTCATCTAGCACCAAGGGAACGGGTTGCAGGAGACGCTATTTCTCTGCTTTCTCAGTCTGTTTCCTAGTGCCGGTTTGAAGTTCCTGCAGTTTTCACTGTAAAACCGTGATGGAGCTGGTACCTCCCCATATATATGCATGGAGTTGAGTTTGCAACAGAAAAGAAATTTTGTGTTCCCAACAAGCTAGTTGAAGGACGGCTTTCAAACACACTTATCTCTCAGAACTTAGCAAGTGGAGAGAAGTTCGTTCATCTAGCACCAAGGGAACGGGTTGCAGGAGACACTTTTTCTCTGCTTTCTCAGTCTGTTTCCTAGTGCCGGTTTGAAGTTCCTGCAGTTTTCACTGTCAAACAGATTTGGAGCTACTACCTCCACATATATATGTATGGATTGGAGTTTGCAACTGAAAAGAAACTTTGTGTTCCCAACAAGCTAGGTGAAAGACGGCTTTCACACACACTTATCTCTCAGAAATGAGCAAGTGGAGAGACGTTCGTTCATCTAGCACCAAGGGAACGGGTTGCAGGGGACACTTTTTCTCTGCTTTCTCAGTCTGTTTCCTAGTGCCGGTTTGAAGTTCCTGCAGTTTTCACTGTCAAACCGAATTGGAGCTAGTACCTCACCATATATATGGATGGAGTGGTGTTTGCAACTGAAAAGAAACTTTGTGTTCCCAACAAGCTAGATGAAGGACGGCTTTCAAACACATTTATCTCAGAACTGAGCAAGCGGAGAGACGTTCGTTCATCTAGCACCAAGGGAACGTGTTGCAGGGGACACTTTTTCTCTGCTTTCCCAGTCTGTTTCCTAGTGCTGGTTTGAAGTTCCTGCATTTTTCACTGTCAAACCGAGTTGGAGATAGTACCTCCCCATATATATGATGGAGAGGAGTTTGCAACTGAAAAGAAACTTTGTGTTCCCAACAAGCTAGGTGAAGGACGGCTTTCACACACACTTATCTCTCAGAACTGAGCAGGTGGAGAGACATTCGTTCATCTAGCACCAATGGAACGGGTTGCAGGAGACACTTTTTCTGTGCTTTCTCATTCTGTTTCCTAGTGCCGGTTTGAAGTTTCCGCAGTTTTCACTGTAAAACCGAGTTGGAGCTAGTACCTACCCATATATATGTATGGAATGGAGTTTGCAACTGAAAAGAAACTTTGTGTTCCCAACAAGCTAGATGAAGGACGGCTTTCACACACACATATCTCTCAGAACTGAGCAAGTGGAGAGACGTTCGTTCATCTTGCACCAAGGGAACGTTTTGCAGGAGACACTTTTTCTCTGCTTTCTCAGTCTGTTTCCTAGTGCCGGTTTGAAGTTCCTGCAGTTTTCACTGTAAAACCGAGTTGGAGCTAGTACCTCCCCATATATATGGATGGAGTGGAGTTTGCAACTGAAAAGAAACTTTGTGTTCCCAACAAGCTAGGTGAGGGACGGCTTTCACACACACTTATCTCTCAGAACTGAGCAAGTAGAGAGACGTTCGTTCATCTAGCACCAAGGGAACTGGTTGCAGGAGTCACTTTTTCTCTGTTTCCACAGTCTGTTTCCTAGTGCCCGTTTGAAGTTCCTGCAGATTTCACTGTAAAACAGTTTGGAGCTAGTACATCCCCATAAATATGTATGGAATGGAGTTGGTAACTGAAAAGAAACTTTGTGTTCAAAACAAGTTAGTTGAAGGATGGCTTTCACACACACTTATCTCTCAGAACTGAGCAAGTGGAGAGACTTTCGTTCATCTAGCACCAAGGGAACGGGTTGCAGGAGACACTATTTCTCTGATTTTTCAGTCTGTTTCCTAGTGCCGGTTTGAAGTTCCTGCAGTTTTCACTGTAAAACCGAGTTGGAGCTAGTACCTCCCCATATATATGTATGGAATGGAGTTTGCAACTGAAAAGAAACATTGTGTTCCCAACAAGCTAGGTGAAGGACGGCTTTCACACACACTTATCTCTCAGAACTGAGCAAGTGGAGAGACATTCGTTCATCTAGCACCAAGGGAACGGAATGCAGGAGACACATTTTCTCTGCTTTCTCAATCAGTTTCCTAGTGCCGGTTTGAAGTTCCTGCACTTTTCACTGTAAAACCGAGTTGGAGCTACTACCTCCCCATATATATGTATGGAATGGAGTTTGCAACTGAAAAGAAACTTTGTGTTCCCAACAATCTAGGTGAAGGACGGCTTTCACACACACGTATCTCTCAGAACTGATCAAGTGGAGAGACGTTCGTTCATCTAGCAATTAGGGAACGGGTTGCAGGAGTCACTATTTCTCTGCTTTCTCAGTCTGTTTCCTAGTGCCGGTTTGAAGTTCCTGCAGTTTTCACTGTAAAACCGTGTTGGAGCTGGTACCTCCTCTTATATATGTATGGAATGGTGTTTGCAACTGAAAAGAAACTTTGTGTTCCCAACAAGTTAGTTGAAGTACGGCTTTCACACACACTTATCTCTCAGAACTGAGCAAGTGGAGAGACGTTCGTTCATCTACCACCAAGGGAACTGGTTGCAGGAGTCACTTTTTCCCTGCTTTCTCAGTCTGTTTCCTAGTGCCGGTTTGAAGTTCCTGCAGTTTTCACTGTAAAACCGTGTTGGAGCTTGTACCTCCCCATATATATGTATGGAATGTAGTTTGCAACTGAAAAGAAACTTTGTGTTCCCATCAAGCTAGGTGAAGGACGGCTTTCACACTCACCTATCTCTCAGAACTGAGCAATTGGAGAGACGTTCGTTCATCTAGCACCAAGGGAACGGGTTGAAGGAGACACTTTTTCTCTGCTTTCTCAGTCTGTTTCCTAGTGCCGGTTTGAAGTTCCTGCAGTTTTCACTGTAAAACCGAGTTGGAGCTAGTACCACCCCATATATATGTATGGAATGGAGTTTGCAACTGAAAAGAAACTTTGTGTTCCCATCAAGCTAGTTGAAGGACGGCTTTCACACACACTTATCTCTCAGAACTGAGCAAGTGGAGAGACGTTCGTTCATCTAGCACCAAGGGAACGGGTTGCAGGGACAATTTTTCTCTGCTTTCTCAGGCTGTTTCCTAGTGCCGGTTTGAAGTTCCTGCAGTTTTCACTGTAAAACCGAGTTGGAGCTAGTACCTCCCCATATATATGTATGGAATGGAGTTTGCAACTGAAAAGAAACTTTGTGTACCCAACAAGCTAGGTGAAGGACGGCTTTCACACACACTTATCTCTCAGAACTGAGCAAGTGGAGAGACGTTCATTCATCTAGCACTAAGTGAACGGGTTGCAGGGGACACTATTTCTCTGCTTTCTCAGTCTGTTTCCTACTGCCGGTTTGAAGTTCCTGCAGTTTTCACTGTAAAACCGAGTTGGAGCTATAACCTCCCCATATATATGTATGGAATGGAGTTTGCATCTGAACAGAAACTTTGTGTTCCCAACAAGCTAGTTGAAGGACGGCTTTCACACACACTTATCTCTCAGAACTGAGCAAGTGGAGAGACGTTCGTTCATCTAGCACCAAGGGAACTGGTTGCAGGCGTCACTTTTTCCCTGATTTCTCAGTCTGTTTCCTATTGCCGGTTTGAAGTTCCTGCAGTTTTCACTGTAAAACCGTGTTGGAGCTTGTACCTACCCATATATATGTATGGAATGGAGTTTGCAACTGAAAAGAAACTTTGTGTTCCCATCAAGCTAGTTGAAGTACGGCTTTCACACTCACTTATCTCTCAGAACTGAGCAAGTGGAGAGACGTTCGTTCATCTAGCACCAAGGGAACGGGTTGCAGGAAACACTTTTTCTCTGCTTTCTCAGTCTGTTTCCTAGTGCCGGTTTGAAGTTCCTGTAGTTTTCACTGTAAAACCGAGTTGGAGCTAGTACCTCCCCATATATATGTATGGAATGGAGTTTGCAAATGAAAAGAAACTTTGTGTTCCCAACAAGCTAGGTGAAGGACGGCTTTCACACACACTTTTCTCTCAGAACTGAGCAAGTGAAGAGACGTTCGTTCATCTAGCACCAAGGGAACGGGTTGCAGGAGACATTTTTCTCTGCTTTCTCAGTCTGTTTCCTAGTTCCGGTTGGAAGTTCCTGCAGTTGTCACTGTAAAACCGAGTTGGAGCTTGTAACTCCCCATATATATATATGGAATGGAGTATGCAACTGAAAGAAACTTTGTGTTCCCAACAAGCTAGGTGAAGGACGGCTTTCACACACACTTATCTCTCAGAACTGAGCAAGTGGAGAGACGTTCGTTCATCTAGCACCAAGGGAACGGGTTGCAGGAGACACTTTTTCTCTCCTTTCTCAGTCTGTTTCCTCTTGCCCGTTTGAAGTTCCTGCAGTTTACACTGTAATAAAGAATTGGAGCTAGTACCTCCCCATATATATGGATGGAATGGAGTTTGCAACTGAAAAGAAACTTTGTGTTCCCAACAAGCTAGGTGAAAGACGGCTTTCACCCACACTTAACTCTCAGAACTGAGCAAGTGGAGAGACGTTCGTTCATCTAGCACCAAGGGAACGGTTTGCAGGAGACACTTTTTCTCTGCTTTATCAGTCTGTTTCCTAGTGCCGGTTTGAAGTTCCTGCAGTTTTCACTGTAAAACCGAGTTGGAGCTAGTACCTCCCCATATATATGTATGGAATGGAGTTTGCAACTGAAAAGAAACTTTGTGTTCCCAACAAGCTAGGTGAAGGACGGCTTTCACACACACTTATCTCTCAGAACTGAGCAAGTGGAGAGACGTTCGTTCATCTAGCACCAAGGGAACGGGTTGCAGGAGACATTTTTCTCTGCTTTCTCAGTCTGTTTCCTAGTTCCGGTTGGAAGTTCCTGCAGTTTTCACTGTAAAACCGAGTTGGAGCTTGTACCTCCCCATATATAAATATGGAATGGAGTTTGCAACTGAAAAGAAACTTTGTGTTCCCAACAAGCTAGGTGAAGGACGGCTTTCACACACACTTATCTCTCAGAACTGAGCAAGTGGAGAGACGTTCGTTCATCTAGCACCAAGGGAACGGGTTGCAGGAGACACTTTTTCTCTGCTTTCTCAGTCTGTTTCCTCTTGCCGGTTTGAAGTTCCTGCAGTTTACACTGTAATAAGGAATTGGAGCTACCACCTCCCCATATATATGGATGGAATGGAGTTTGCAACTGAAAAGAAACTTTGTGTTCCCAAAAAGCTAGGTGAAGGACGGCTTTCACACACGCTTATCTCTCAGAACTGAGCAAGTGGAGAGACGTTCGTTCATCTAGCACCAAGGGAACGGTTTGCAGGAGAAACTTTTTCTCTGCTTTCTCAGTCTGTTTCCTAGTGCCGGTTTGAAGTTCCTGCAGTTTTCACTGTCAAATCGAGTTGGAGCTAGTACCTCCCCATATATATGTATGGAATGGAGTTTGCAACTGAAAAGAAACTTTGTGTTCCCAACAAGCTAGGTGAAGGACGGCTTTCACACACGCTAATCTCTCGGAACTGAGCAATTGGAGAGACGTTCGTTCATCTAGCACCAAGGGAACGGGTTGCAGGAGACACTTTTTCTCTGCTTTCTCAGTCTGTTTCCTCTTGCCGGTTTGAAGTTCCTGCAGTTTACACTGTAATAAGGAATTGGAGCTACCATCTCCCCATATATATGGATGGAATGGAGTTTGCAACTGAAAAGAAACTTTGTGTTCCCAACAAGCTAGGTGAAGGACGGCTTTCACACACACTTATCTCTCAGAACTGAGCAAGTGGAGAGACGTTCGTTCATCTAGCACCAAGGGAACGGGTTGCAGGAGACACTTTTTCTCTGCATTCTCAGTCTGTTTCCTAGTGCTGGTTTGAAGTTCCTTCAGTTTTCACTGTAAAAATGAGTTGGAGCTAGTTCCTCCCCATATATATTTATGCAATGGAGTTTGCAACTGAAAAGAAACTTTGTGTTCCCAACAAGCTAGGTGAAGAACGGCTTTCACACATGCTTATCTCTCAGAACTGAGCAAGTGGAGAGACGTTCGTTCATCTAGCACCAAGGGAAAGGTTTGCAGGAGACACTTTTTCTCTGCTATCTCAGTTTGTTTCCTAGTGCCGGTTTGAAGTTCCTGCAGCTTTCACTGTAAAACCGAGTTGGAGCTAGAACCTCCCAATATATATGTATGGAATGGAGTTTGCAACTGAAAAGAAACTTTGTGTTCCCAACAAGCTACGTGAAGGACGGCTTTCACACACACTTATCTCTCTGAACTGAGCAAGTGGAGAGACGTTCGTTCATCTAGCACCAAGGGAACGGGTTGCAGGAGACATTTTTCTCTGCTTTCTCAGTCTGTTTCCTAGTTCCGGTTGGAAGTTCCTGCAGTTTTCACTGTAAAACCGAGTTGGAGCTTGTACCTCCCCATATATAAATATGGAATGGAGTTTGCAACTGAAAAGAAACTTTGTGTTCCCAACAAGCTAGGTGAAGGACGGCTTTCACACACACTTATCTCTCAGAACTGAGCAAGTGGAGAGACGTTCGTTCATCTAGCACCAAGGGAACGGGTTGCAGGAGACACTTTTTCTCTGCATTCTCAGTTTGTTTCCTAGTGCCGGTTTGAAGTTCCTTCAGTTTTCACTGTAAAACTGAGTTGGAGCTAGTTCCTCCCCATATATATTTATGCAATGGAGTTTGCAACTGAAAAGAAACTTTGTGTTCCCAACAAGCTAGGTGAAGAACGGCTTTCACACATGCTTATCTCTCAGAACTGAGCAAGTGGAGAGACGTTCGTTCATCTAGCACCAAGGGAACGGTTTGCAGGAGACACTTTTTCTCTGCTTTCTCAGTTTGTTTCCTAGTGCCGGTTTGAAATTCCTGCAGCTTTCACTGTAAAACTGAGTTGGAGCTAGAACCTCCCAATATATATGTATGGAATGGAGTTTGCAACTGAAAAGAAACTTTGTGTTCCCAACAAGCTACGTGAAGGACGGCTTTCACAGACACATATCTCTCAGAACTGAGCAAGTGGAGAGACGTTTTGTCATCTAGCAAAAAGGGAACGGGTTGCAGGAGACACTTTTTCTCTGCTTTCTCAGTCTGTTTCCTAGTGCCGGTTTGAAGTTCCTGCAGTTTTCACTGTCAAACCGAGTTGGAGCTAGTACCTCCCCTTATATATGTATGGAATGGAGTTTGCAACTGAAAAGAATCTTTGTGTTCCCAACAAGCTAGGTGAAGGACGGCTTTCACACACACTTATCTCTCAGAACTGAGCAAGTGGAGAGACGTTCGTTCATCTAGCACCAAGGGAACGGGTTGCAGGAGACACTTTTTCTCTGCTTTCTCAGTCTGTTTCCTAGTGCCGGTTTGAAGTTCCTGCAGTTTTCACTGTAAAACCGAGTTGGAGCTTGTACCTCCCCATATATATGTATGGAATGGAGTTTGCAACTGAAAAGAAACTTTGTGTTCCCAAAAAGCTAGGTGAAGGACGGCTTTCACACACGCTTATCTCTCAGAACTTAGCAAGTGGAGAGACGTCCGTTCATCTAGCACCAAGGGAACGGTTTGCAGGAGACACTTTTTCTCTGCTTTCTCAGTCTGTTTCCTAGTGCCGGTTTGAAGTTCCTGCAGTTTTCACTGTCAAATCGAGTTGGAGCTAGTACCTCCCCATATATATGTATGGAATGGAGTTTGCAACTGAAAAGAAACTTTGTGTTCCCAACAAGCTAGGTGAAGGACGGCTTTCACACACGCTAATCTCTCGGAACTGAGCAAGTGGAGAGACGTTCGTTCATCTAGCACCAAGGGAACGGGTTGCAGGAGACACTTTTTCTCTGCTTTCTCAGTCTGTTTCCTAGTGCCGGTTTGAAGTTCCTGCAGTTTTCACTGTAAAACAGAGTTGGAGCTAGTACCTCCCCATATATATGTATGGAGTGGGGTTTGCAACTGAAAAGAAACTTTGTGTTCCCAACAAGCTAGGTGAAGGACGGCTTTAACACACACTTATCTCTCACAACTGAGCAAGTGGAGAGACGTTCGTTCATCTAGCACCAAGGGAACGGTTTGCAGGAGACACTTTTTCTCTGCTTTCTCAGTCTGTTTCCTAGTGCTGGTTTGAAGTTCCTGCAGTTATCACTGTAAAACCTAGTTGGAGCTAGTACCTCCCCATATATATGTATTGAATGGAGTTTGCAACTGAAAAGAAAGTTTTTGTTCCCAACAAGCTAGTTGAAAGATGGCTTTCACACACACTTATCTCTCAGAACTGAGCAAGTGGAGAGACGTTCGTTCATCTAGCACCAAGGGAACGGGTTTCAGGAGACACATTTTCTCTGCTTTCTCAGTCTGTTTCCTATTGCCGGTTTGAATATCCTGCAGTTTTCACTGTGAAACCGAATTGGAGCTTGTACCTCCCCATATATATGTATGGAATGGAGTTTGCAACTGAAAAGAAACTTTGTGTTCCCAACAAGCTAGGTGAAGGACGGCTTTCACACACACTTATCTCTCAGAACTGAGTAAGTGGAGAGACGTTCGTTCATCTAGCACCAAGGGAACGGTTTGCAGGAGACACTTTTTCTGTGTTTTCTCAGTCTGTTTCCTAGTGCCGGTTTGAAGTTCCTGCAGTTTTCACTGTGAAACCGAGTTGGAGCTTGTACCTCCCCATATATATGTATGGAATGGAGTTTGCAACTGAAAAGAAACTTTGTGTTCCCAACAAGCTAGGTGAAGTACGGCTTTAACACACAATTACCTCTCAGAACTGAGCAAGTGGAGAGACGTTCGTTCATCTAGCATCAAGGGAACTGTTTGCAGGAGACACTTTTTCTCTGCTTTCTCAGTCTGTTTCCTAGTGCCGGTTTGAAGTTCTTGCAGTTTTCACTGTGAAAACGAGTTGGAGCTTGTACATCCCCATATATATGTATGGAATGGAGTTTGCAACTGAAAAGAAACTTTGTGTTCCCAACAAGCTAGGTGAAGGACGGCTTTCACACACATTTATCTCTCAGAACTGAGCAAGTGGAGAGACGTTCGTTCATCTAGCACAAAGGGAACGGTTTGCAGGAGACACATTTTCTCTGCTTTCTCAGTCTGTTTCCTAGTGCCGGTTTGAAGTTCCTGCAGTTTTCACTGTGAAACCGAGTTGGAGCTTGTACCTCCCCATATATATGTATGGAATGGAGTTTGCAACTGAAATAAACTTTGTGTTCCCAACAAGTTAGGTGAAAGACGGCTTTCACACACACTTATCTCTGAGAACTGAGCAAGTGGATAGACGTTCGTTCATTTAGCACCAAGGGAACGGGTTGCAGGAGACACTTTTTCTCTGCTTTCTCAGTCTGTTTCCTAGTGCCGGTTGGAAGTTCCTGCAGTTTTCACTGTCAAACCGAGTTGGAGCTTGTACCTCCCCATATATATGTATGGAATGGAGTTTGCAACTGAAAAGAAACTTTGTGTTCCCAAAAAGCTAGCTGAAGAACGGCTTTCACACACACTTATCCCTCAGAACTGAGCAAGTGGAGAGACGTTCGTTCATCTAGAACCAAGGGAACGGGTTGCAGGAGACACTTTTTCTCTGCTTTCTCAGTCTGTTTCCTAGTGCCGGTTTGAAGTTCCTGCAGTTTTCACTGTGAAAACGAGTTGGAGCTTGTACCTCCCCATATATATGTTTGGAATGGAGTTTGCAACTGAAAAGAAACTTTGTGTTCCCAACAAGCTAGGTGAAGGACGGCTTTCACACACACTTATCTCTCAGAACTGAGCAAGTGGGGAGACGTTCGTTCATCTAGCACCAAGGGAACGGGTTGCAGGAGACACATTTTCTCTGCTTTCTCAGTCTGTTTCCTAGTGCCGGTTTGAAGTTCCTGCAGTTTTCACTGTGAAACCGAGTTGGAGCTTGTACCTCCCCATATATATGTATGGAATGGAGTTTGCAACTGAAAAGAAACTTTGTGTTCCCAACAAGTTAGGTGAAGGAAGGCTTTCACACACACTTATCTCTCAGAACTGAGCAAGTGGAGAGACGTTCGTTCATCTAGCACCAAGGGAACGGGTTGCAGGAGACACTTTTTCTCTGCTTTCTCAGTCTGTTTCCTAGTGCCGGTTTGAAGTTCCTGCAGTTTTCACTGTAAAACCGAGTTGGAGCTTGTACCTCCCCATATATATGTATGGAATGGAGTTTGCAACTGAAAAGAAACTTTGTGTTCCGAAAAAGCTTGGTGAAGGACGGCTTTCACACACACTTATCTCTCAGAACTGAGCAAGTGGAGAGACGTTCGTTCATCTAGCACCATGGGAACGGGATGCAGGAGACACATTTTCTCTGATTTCTCAGTCTGTTTCCTAGTGCCGGTTTGAAGTTCCTGCAGTTTTCACTGTCAAACGGAGTTGGAGCTAGTACCTCCCCATATATATGTATGGAATGGAGTTTGCAACTGAAAAGAAACTTTGTGTTCCCAACAAGCTAGGTGAAGGACGGCTTTCACACACACTTATCTCTCGGAACTGAGCAAGTGGAGAGACGTTCGTTCATCTAGCACCAAGGGAACGAGTTGCATGAGACAATTTTTCTCTGCTTTCTCAGACTGTTTCCTTGTGCCCGTTTGAAGTTCCTGCAGTTTTCACTGTAAAACCGAGTTGGAGCTTCTACCTCCCCATATAAATGTATGGAATGGAGTGTGCAACTGAAAAGAAACTTTGTGTTCCCAACAAGCTTGGTGATGGAAGGCTATTACACTCACTTATCTCTCAGAACTTAGCAAGTGGAGAGACGTTCGTTAATCTAGCACCAAGGGAACGGGTAGCAGGAGACACTATTTCTCTGCTTTCTCAGTCTGTTTCCTAGTGCCGTTTTGAAGTTCCTGCAGTTTTCACTGTAAAACCGAGTTGAAGCTAGTACCTCCCATATATATGGATGGAGTGGAGTTTGCAACTGAAAAGAAACTTTGTGTTCCCAACATGATAGGTGAAGGGCGGCTTTCACACACACTTATATCTCAGAACTGAGCAAGTGGAGAGACGTTCGTTCATGTAGCACCAAGGGAACGGGTTGCCGGAGACACTTTTTCTCAGCTTTCTCAGTCTGTTTCCTAGTGCCGGTTTGAAGTTCCTGCAGTTTTCACTGTAAAACCGAGTTGGAGCTAGTACCTCCCCATACATATGTATGGAATGGAGTTTGCAACTGAAAGGAAACTTTGTGTTCCCAACAATCTATGTGAAGGACGGCTTTCACACACATTTTCCTCTCGGAACTGAGCAAGTGGAGAGACGTTCGTTCATCTAGCACCAAGGGAACGGGTTGCAGGATACACTTTTTCTCTGCGTTCTCAGTCTGTTTCCTAGTGCCGGTTTGAAATTCCTGCATTTTTCACTGTAAAACCGAGTTGGAGCTTGTACCTCCCCATATATATGAATGGAATGGAGTTTGCAACTGAAAAGAAACTTTGTGTTCCGAACAAGCTAGGTGAAAAACGGCTTTCACACACAATTATCTCTCAGAACTGAGCAAGTGGAGAGACGTTCGTTCATCTAGCACCAAGGGAACGGGTTGCAGGGGACACTTTTTCTCTGCTTTCTCAGTCTGTTTCCTAGTGCCGTTTTGAAGTTCCTGCAGTTTTCACTGTCAAAACCAGTTGGAGCTAGTACCTCCCAATATATATGTATGGAATGGATTTTGCAACTGAAAAGAAACTTTGTGTTCCCAACAAGCTAGTTGAAGGACGGCTTTCACACACACTTATCTCTCGGAACTGAGCAAGTGGAGAGACGTTCGTTCATCTAGCACCAAGGGAACGGGTTGCAGGAGACACTTTTTCTATGCTTTCTCAGTCTGTTTCCTAGTGCTGGTTAGAAGTTCCTGCAGTGTTCACTGTAAAATCGAGTTGGAGCTTATACCTCAAAATATATATGTATGGAATGGAGTTTGCAACTGAAAAGAAACTTTGTGTTCGCAACAAGCTAGGTGAAGGACGGCTTTCACACACAATTTTCTCTCAGAACTGAGCAATGGAGAGACCTTCGTTCATCTAGCACCACGGGAACGGGTTACAGGAGACACTTTTTCTCTGCTTTCTCAGTCTGTTTCCTAGTGCCGGTTTGAATTTCCTGCAGTTTTAACTGTCAAACCGAGTTGGAGCTAGTACCTCCCCATATATATGTATGGAATGGAGTTTGCAACTGAAAAGAAACTTTGTGTTCCCAACAAGCTAGGTGAAGAGCAGCTTTCACACACACTTATCTCTCAGAACTGAGCAAGTGGAGAGACGTTCGTTCATCTAGAACCAAATGGAATGTGTTGCAGGTGACACTTTTTTTCTGCTTTCTCAGTCTCTTTCCTAGTGCCGGTTTGAAGTTCCTGCAGTTTTCACTGTAAAACCGAGTTGGAGCTAGTACCTCCCCATATATATGTATGGAATGGTGTTTGCAACTGAAAAGAAACTTTGTGTTCCCAACAAGCTAGGTGAAGGAAGGCTTTCACACACACATATCTCTCAGAGCTGAGGAAGTGGAGAGACGTTCATTCATCTAGCACCAAGGGAACGGGTTGCAGGGGACACTTTTTCTCTGCTTTCTCAGTATGTTTCCTAGTGCCGGTTTGAAGTTCCTGCAGTTGTCACTGTCAAACCGAGTTGGAGCTAGTACCTCCCCATATATATGTATGGAATGGAGTTTGCAACTGAAAAGAAACTTTGTGTTCCCAACAAGCAAGTTGAAGGACGGCTTTCACACACACTTATCTCTCAGAACTGAGCAAGTGGAGAGACGTTCTTTCATCTAGCACCAAGTGAACGGGTTGCAGGAGACACTTTTTCTCTGCTTTCTCAGTCTGTTTCCTAGTGCCTCTTTGAAGTTCCTGCAGTTTTCATTGTAAAACCGAGTTGGAGCTAGTACCCACCATATATATGTATGGAATGGAGTTTGCAACTGAAAAGAAACTTTGTGTTCCCAACAAGCTATGTGAAGAACGGCTTTCACACACACTTATCTGTCAGAATTGTGCAAGTGGAGAGACGTTCGTTCATCTAGCTCGAAGGGAACGTGTTGCAGGAGACACTTTTTCTCTGCTTTCTCAGTCTGTTTCCTAGTGCCGGTTTGAATTTCCTACAGTTTTCCCTGTCAAACCGAGTTGGAGCTTCTACCTCCCCATATATATGTATGGAATGGAGTTTGCAACTGAAAAGAAACTTTGTGTTCCCAACAAGCTTGGTGATGGAAGGCTATAACACTCACTAATCTCTCAGAACTGAGCAAGTTGAGAGACTTTCGTTCATCTAGCACCAAGGGAACGGGTTGCAGGAGACACATTTTCTCTGCTTTCTCAGCCTTTTTCCTAGTGCCGTTTTGAAGTTCCTGCAATTTTCACTGTCAAATCGAATTGGAGCTAGTACCTCCCCATATATATGTATGGAATGGAGTTTGTAACTGAAAAGAAACTTTGTGTTCCCAACAAGCTAAGTGAAGGACGGCTTTCACACACACTTATGTCTCAGAACTGAGCAAGTGGAGAGACGTTCGTTCATCTAGCACCAAGGGAACGGGTTGCTGGAGACACTTATTCTCTGCTTTCTCAGTCTGTTTCCTAGTGCCGGTTTGAAGTTCCTGCAGTTTTCACTGTCAAACCGAGTTGGAGCTTGCACCTCCCCATATATATGTATGGAATGGAGTTTGCAACTGAAAAGAAACTTTGTGTTCCCAACAAGCTAGGTGAAGGACAGCTTTCACACACACTTTTCCCTCAGAACTGAGCAAGTGGAGAGACGTTCATTCATCTAGCACCAAGTGAACGGGTTGCAGGAGACACTTTATCTCTGCTTTCTCAGTCTGTTTCCTAGTGCCGGTTTGAAGTTCCTGCAGTTTTCAATGTCAAACCGAGTTGGAGCTATAACCTCCCCATATATATCTATGGAATGGAATTTGCAACTGAAAAGAAACTTTGTGTTCCCAACAAGCTAGGTGAAGGGCGGCTTTCACACACACTTTTCTCTCAGAACTTAGCAAGTGGAGAGACGTTCGTTCATCAAGCACCAAGGGAACGGGTTGCAGGAGACACTTTTTCTCTGCTTTCTCAGTCTGTTTCCTAGTGCCGGTTTGAAGTTCCTGCAGTTTTCACTGTCAAACCTAGTTGGAGCTAGAACCTCCCCATATATATGTATGGAATGGAGTTTGCAACTGAAAAGAAACTTTGTGTTCCCAACAAGCTAGGTGAAGGACGGCTTTCACACACCCTTATCTCTCAGAACTGAGCAAGTGGAGAGACGTTCGTTCATCTAGCACGAATTGAACGGGTTGCAGGAGACACTTTTTCTCTGCTTTCTCAGTCTCTTTCCTAGTGCCGGTTTGAAGTTCCTGCAGTTTTCACTGTGAAACCGAGTTGGAGCTAGTACCTCCCCGTATATATGTATGGAATGGAATTTGCAACTGAAAAGAAACTTTGTGTTCCCAACAAGCTAGGTGAAGGGCGGCTTTCACACACACTTATCTCTCAGAACTGAGGAAGTGGAGAGACGTTCGTTCATCTAGCACCAATGGAACGGGTTGCAGGAGACCCAATTTCTCTGCTTTCTCAGTCTGTTTCCTAGTGCCGGTTTGAAGTTCCTGCAGTTTTCACTGTCAAACCGAGTTGGAGCTAGAACCTCCCCATATATATGTATGGAATGGAGTTTGCACCTGAAAAGAAACTTTGCTTTCCCAACAAGCTAGGTGAAGGACCGCTTTCACACACACTTATCTCTTGGAACTGAGCAAGTGGAGAGACGTTCGTTCATCTAACAGCAAGGGAACGGGTTGCAGGAGACACTTTTTCTCTGCTTTCTCAGTCTGTTTCCTAGTGCCGTTTTGAAGTTCCTGCAGTTTTCACTGTCAAAACCAGTTGGAGCTAGTACCTCCCAATATATATGTATGGAATGGATTTTGCAACTGAAAAGAAACTTTGTGTTCCCAACAAGCTAGTTGAAGGACGGCTTTCACACACACTTATCTCTCGGAACTGAGCAAGTGGAGAGACGTTCGTTCATCTAGAACCAAGGGAACGGGTTGCAGGAGACACTTTTTCTCTGCTTTCTCAGTCTGTTTCCTAGTGCTGGTTAGAAGTTCCTGCAGTGTTCACTGTAAAACCGAGTTGGAGCTTATACCTCAAAATATATAAGTATGGAATGGAGTTTGCAACTGAAAAGAAACTTTGTGTTCCCAACAAGCTAGGTGAAGAACGGCTTTCACACACACAAATCTGTCAGAACTGAGCAAGTGGAGAGACGATCGTTCATCTAGCACCAAGGGAACGGGATGCAGGAGACACTTTTTCTCTGCTTTCTCAGTCTGTTTCCTAGTGCCGGTTTGAAGTTCCTGCAGTTTTCACTGTCAAACAGATTTGGAGCTAGTACCTCCCCATATATATGTATGGAATGGAGTTAGCAACTGAAAAGAAACTTTGTTTTCCCAACAAGCTAGGTGAAGGACGGCTTTCACACACAGTTATCTCTCGGAACTGAGCAAGTGGAGAGACCTTCGTTCATCTAGCACCAAGGGAACGGGTTACAGGAGACACTATTTCTCTGCTTTCTCAGTCTGTTTCCTAGTGCCGGTTTGAATTTCCTGCAGTTTTAACTGTCAAACCGAGTTGGAGCTTGTACCTCCCCATATATATGTATGGAATGGAGTTTGCAACTGAAAAGAAACTTTGTGTTCCCAACAAGCTAGGTGAAGAGCAGCTTTCACACACACTTATCTCTCAGAACTGAGCAAGTGGAGAGACGTTCGTTCATCTAGCACCAAATGGAATGTGTTGCAGGTGACACTTGTTTTCTGCTTTCTCAGTCTCTTTCCTAGTGCCGGTTTGAAGTTCCTGCAGTTTTCACTGTAAAACCGAGTTGGAGCTAGTACCTCCCCATATATATGTATGGAATGGTGTTTGCAACTGAAAAGAAACTTTGTGTTCCCAACAAGCTAGGTGAAGGACGGCTTTCACACACACATATCTCTCAGAACTGAGGAAGTGGAGAGACGTTCATTCATCTAGCACCAAGGGAACGGGTTGCAGGGGACACTTATTCTCTGCTTTCTCAGTATGTTTCCTAGTGCCGGTTTGAAGTTCCTGCAGTTTTCACTGTCAAACCGAGTTGGAGCTAGTACCTCCCCATATATATGTATGGAATGGAGTTTGCAACTGAAAAGAAACTTTGTGTTCCCAACAAGCTAGTTGAAGGACGGCTTTCACACACACTTATCTCTCAGAACTGAGCAAATGGAGAGACGTTCTTTCATCTAGCACCAAGTGAACGGGTTGCAGGAGACACTTTTTCTCTGCTTTCTCAGTCTGTTTCCTAGTGCCGGTTTGAAGTTCCTGCAGTTTTCATTGTAAAACCGAGTTGGAGCTAGTACCCACCATATATATGTATGGAATGGAGTTTGTAACTGAAAAGAAACTTTGTGTTCCCAACAAGATATGTGAAGAACGGCTTTCACACACACTTATCTGTCAGAATTGTGCAAGTGGAGAGACGTTCGTTCATCTAGCACGAAGGGAACGTGTTGCAGGAGACACTTTTTCTCTGCTTTCTCAGTCTGTTTCCTAGTGCCGGTTTGAATTTCCTACAGTTTTCACTGTCAAACCGAGTTGGAGCTTCTACCTCCCCATATATATGTATGGAATGGAGTTTGCAACTGAAAAGAAACTTTGTGTTCCCAACAAGCTTGGTGATGGAAGGCTATAACACTCACTAATCCTCAGAACTGAGCAAGTGGAGAGACTTTCGTTCATCTAGCACCAAGGGAACGGGATGCAGGAGACACATTTTCTCTGCTTTCTCAGCCTTTTTCCTAGTGCCGTTTTGAAGTTCCTGCAATTTTCACTGTCAAATCGACTTGGATCTAGTACCTCCCCATATATATCTATGGAATGGAGTTTGCAAGTGAAAAGAAACTTTGTGTTCCCAACAAGCTAGGTGAAGGACGGCTTTCACACACACTTATCTCTCGGAACTGAGCAAGTGGAGAGACGTTCGTTCATCTAACAGCAAGGGAACGGGTTGCAGGAGACACTTTTTCTCTGCTTTCTCAGTCTGTTTCCTAGTGCCGTTTTGAAGTTCCTGCAGTTTTCACTGTCAAAACCAGTTGGAGCTAGTACCTCCCAATATATATGTATGGAATGGATTTTGCAACTGAAAAGAAACTTTGTGTTCCCAACAAGCTAGTTGAAGGACGGCTTTCACACACACTTATCTCTCGGAACTGAGCAAGTGGAGAGACGTTCGTTCATCTAGAACCAAGGGAACGGGTTGCAGGAGACACTTTTTCTCTGCTTTCTCAGTCTGTTTCCTAGTGCTGGTTAGAAGTTCCTGCAGTGTTCACTGTAAAACCGAGTTGGAGCTTATACCTCAAAATATATATGTATGGAATGGAGTTTGCAACTGAAAAGAAACTTTGTGTTCCCAACAAGCTAGGTGAAGAACGGCTTTCACACACACAAATCTGTCAGAACTGAGCAAGTGGAGAGACGATCGTTCATCTAGCACCAAGGGAACGGGATGCAGGAGACACTTTTTCTCTGCTTTCTCAGTCTGTTTCCTAGTGCCGGTTTGAAGTTCCTGCAGTTTTCACTGTCAAACAGATTTGGAGCTAGTACCTCCCCATATATATGTATGGAATGGAGTTAGCAACTGAAAAGAAACTTTGTTTTCCCAACAAGCTAGGTGAAGGACGGCTTTCACACACAGTTATCTCTCGGAACTGAGCAAGTGGAGAGACCTTCGTTCATCTAGCACCAAGGGAACGGGTTACAGGAGACACTTTTTCTCTGCTTTCTCAGTCTGTTTCCTAGTGCCGGTTTGAATTTCCTGCAGTTTTAACTGTCAAACCGAGTTGGAGCTTGTACCTCCCCATATATATGTATGGAATGGAGTTTGCAACTGAAAAGAAACTTTGTGTTCCCAACAAGCTAGGTGAAGAGCAGCTTTCACACACACTTATCTCTCAGAACTGAGCAAGTGGAGAGACGTTCGTTCATCTAGCACCAAATGGAATGTGTTGCAGGTGACACTTGTTTTCTGCTTTCTCAGTCTCTTTCCTAGTGCCGGTTTGAAGTTCCTGCAGTTTTCACTGTAAAACCGAGTTGGAGCTAGTACCTCCCCATATATATGTATGGAATGGTGTTTGCAACTGAAAAGAAACTTTGTGTTCCCAACAAGCTAGGTGAAGGACGGCTTTCACACACACATATCTCTCAGAACTGAGGAAGTGGAGAGACGTTCATTCATCTAGCACCAAGGGAACGGGTTGCAGGGGACACTTATTCTCTGCTTTCTCAGTATGTTTCCTAGTGCCGGTTTGAAGTTCCTGCAGTTTTCACTGTCAAACCGAGTTGGAGCTAGTACCTCCCCATATATATGTATGGAATGGAGTTTGCAACTGAAAAGAAACTTTGTGTTCCCAACAAGCTAGTTGAAGGACGGCTTTCACACACACTTATCTCTCAGAACTGAGCAAATGGAGAGACGTTCTTTCATCTAGCACCAAGTGAACGGGTTGCAGGAGACACTTTTTCTCTGCTTTCTCAGTCTGTTTCCTAGTGCCGGTTTGAAGTTCCTGCAGTTTTCATTGTAAAACCGAGTTGGAGCTAGTACCCACCATATATAAGTATGGAATGGAGTTTGCAACTGAAAAGAAACTTTGTGTTCCCAACAAGATATGTGAAGAACGGCTTTCACACACACTTATCTGTCAGAATTGTGCAAGTGGAGAGACGTTCGTTCATCTAGCACGAAGGGAACGTGTTGCAGGAGACACTTTTTCTCTGCTTTCTCAGTCTGTTTCCTAGTGCCGGTTTGAATTTCCTACAGTTTTCACTGTCAAACCGAGTTGGAGCTTCTACCTCCCCATATATATGTATGGAATGGAGTTTGCAACTGAAAAGAAACTTTGTGTTCCCAACAAGCTTGGTGATGGAATTCTATAACACTCACTAATCTCTCAGAACTGAGCAAGTGGAGAGACTTTCGTTCATCTAGCACCAAGGGAACGGGATGCAGGAGACACATTTTCTCTGCTTTCTCAGCCTTTTTCCTAGTGCCGTTTTGAAGTTCCTGCAATTTTCACTGTCAAATCGACTTGGAGCTAGTACCTCCCCATATATATCTATGGAATGGAGTTTGTAACTGAAAAGAATCTTTGTGTTCCCAACAAGCTAAGTGAAGGACGGCTTTCACACACACTTATGTCTCAGAACTGAGCAAGTGGAGAGACGTTCGTTCATCTAGCACCAAGGGAACGGTTTGCTGGAGACACTTTTTCTCTGCTTTCTCAGTCTGTTTCCTAGTGCCGGTTTGAAGTTCCTGCAGTTTTCACTGTCAAACCGAGTTGGAGCTTGCACGTCCCCATATATATGTATGGAATGGAGTTTGCAAGTGAAAAGAAACTTTGTGTTCCCAACAAGCTAGGTGAAGGACGGCTTTCACACACACTTTTCCCTCAGAACTGAGCAAGTGGAGAGACGTTCGTTCATCTAGCACCAAGTGAACGGGTTGCAAGAGACACTTTTTCTCTGCTTTCTCAGTCTGTTTCCTAGTGCCGGTTTGAATTTCCTGCAGTTTTCAATGTCAAACCGAGTTGGAGCTATTACCTCCCCATATATATATATGGAATGGAATTTGCAACTGAAAAGAAACTTTGTGTTCCCAACAAGCTAGGTGAAGGGCGGCTTTCACACACACTTTTCTCTCAGAACTGAGCAAGTGGAGAGACGTTCGTTCATCAAGCACCAAGGGAACGGGTTGCAGGAGACACTTTTTCTCTGCTTTCTCAGTCTGTTTCCTAGTGCCGGTTTGAATTTCCTGCAGTTTTCACTGTCAAACCTACTTGGAGCTAGAAACTCCCCATATATATGTATGGAATGGAGTTTGCAACTGAAAAGAAACTTTGTGTTCCCAACAAGCTAGGTGAAGGACGGCTTTCACACACACTTATCTCTCAGAACTGAGCAAGTGGAGAGACGTTCGTTCATCTAGCACGAAGTGAACGGGTTGCAGGAGACACTTTTTCTCTGCTTTCTCAGTCTCTTTCCTAGTGCCGGTTTGTAGTTCCTGCAGTTTTCACTGTCAAACCGAGTTGGAGATAGTACCTCCCCATATATATGTATGGAATGGAATTTGCAACTGAAAAGAAACTTTGTGTTCCCAACAAGCTAGGTGAAGGGCGGCTTTCACACACACTTATCTCTCAGAACTGAGGAAGTGGAGAGACGTTCGTTCATCTAGCACCAATGGAACGGGTTGCAGGAGACACAATTTCTCTGCTTTCTCAGTCTGTTTCCTAGTGCCGGTTTGAAGTTCCTGCAGTTTTCACTGTCAAACCGAGTTGGAGCTAGAACCTCCCCATATATATGTATGGAATGGAGTTTGCACCTGAAAAGAAACTTTGCTTTCCCAACAAGCTAGGTGAAGGACGGCTTTCACACACACTTATATCTCGGAACTGAGCAAGTGGAGAGACGTTCGTTCATTTAACAGCAAGGGAACGGGTTGCAGGAGACACTTTTTCTCTGCTTTCTCAGTCTGTTTCCTAGTGCCGTTTTGAAGTTCCTGCAGTTTTCACTGTCAAAACCAGTTGGAGCTAGTACCTCCCAATATATATGTATGGAATGGATTTTGCAACTGAAAAGAAACTTTGTGTTCCCAACAAGCTAGTTGAAGGACGGCTTTCACACACACTTATCTCTCAGAACTGAGCAAGTGGAGAGACGTTCGTTCATCTAGCACCAAGGGAACGGGTTGCAGGAGACACTTTTTCTCTGCTTTCCCAGTCTGTTTCCTAGTGCTGGTTAGAAGTTCCTGCAGTGTTCACTGTAAAACCGAGTTGGAGCTTATACCTCAAAATATATAAGTATGGAATGGAGTTTGCAACTGAAAAGAAACTTTGTGTTCCCAACAAGCTAGGTGAAGAACGGCTTTCACACACACAAATCTCTCAGAACTGAGCAAGTGGAGAGACAATCGTTCATCTAGCACCAATGTAACGGGATGCAGGAGACACTTTTTCTCTGCTTTCTCAGTCTGTTTCATAGTGCCGGTTTGAAGTTCCTGCAGTTTTCACTGTCAAACCGATTTGGAGCTATTACCTCCCCATATATATGTAAAGAATGGAATTTGCAACTGAAAAGAAACTTTGTGTTCCCAACAAGCTACGTGAAGGGCGGCTTTCCCACACACTTATCTCTCAGAACTGAGCAAGTGGAGAGACGTTCGTTCATCTAGCACCAAGGGAACGGGTTGCAGGAGACACATTTTCTCTGCTTTCTCAGTCTGTTTCCTAGTGCCGGTTAGAAGTTCCTGCAGTTTTCACTGTGAAAACGAGTTGGAGCTTGTACCTCCCCATTTATATGTATGGAATGGAGTTTGCTACTGAAAAGAAACTTTGTGTTCCCAACAAGCTAGTTGAAGGACGGCTTTCACACACAATTATCTCTCAGAACTGAGCAAGTGGAGAGACCTTCGTTCATCTAGCACCGAGGGAACGGGTTGCAGGAGACACTTTTTCTCTGCTTTCTCAGTCTGTTTACTAGTGCCGGTTTGAATTTCCTGCAGTTTTCACTGTCAAACCGATTTGGAGCTAGTACCTACCCATATATATGTATGGAATGGAGTTTGCAACTGAAAAGAAACTTTGTGTTCCCAACAAGCTAGTTGAAGGACGGCTTTCAATCACACTTATCTCTCAGAACTGAGCAAGTGGAGAGACGTTCTTTCATCTAGCACCAAGGGAACGGGTTGCTGGAGACACTTTTTCTCTGCTTTCTCAGTCTGTTTCCTAGTGTCGGTTTGAAGTTCCTGCAGTTTTCACTGTGAAACCGAGTTGGAGCTTGCACGTCCCCATATATATGTATGGAATGGAGTTTGCAAGTGAAAAGAAACTTTGTGTTCCCAACAAGCTAGGTGAAGGACGGCTTTCACACACACTTTTCCCTCAGAACTGAGCAAGTGGAGAGACGTTCGTTCATCTAGCACCAAGTGAACGGGTTGCAGGAGACACTTATTCTCTGCTTTCTCAGTCTGTTTCCTAGTGCCGGTTTGAAGTTCCTACAGTTTTCAATGTCAAACCGAGTTGGAGCTATTACCTCCCCATATATATCTATGGAATGGAATTTGCAACTGAAAAGAAACATTGTGTTCCCAACAAGCTAGGTGAAGGGCGGCTTTCACACACACTTTTCTCTCAGAACTGAGCAAGTGGAGAGACGTTCGTTCATCAAGCACCAAGGGAACGGGTTGCAGGAGACACTTTTTCTCTGCTTTCTCAGTCTGTTTCCTAGTGCCGGTTTGAAGTTCCTGCAGTTTTCACTGTCAAACCTAGTTGGAGCTAGAACCTCCCCATATATATGAATGGAATGGAGTTGGCAACTGAAAAGAAACTTTGTGTTCCCAACAAGCTAGGTGAAGGACGGCTTTCACACACACTTATCTCTCAGAACTGAGCAAGTGGAGAGACGTTCGTTCATCTAGCACCAAGGGAACGGGTTGCAGGAGACACTTTTTCTCTGCTTTCTCAGTCTCTTTCCTAGTGCCGGTTTGAAGTTCCTGCAGTTTTCACTGTCAAAACGAGTTGGAGCTAGTACCTCCCCATATATATGTATGGAATGGAATTTGCAACTGAAAAGAAACTTTGTGTTCCCAACAAGCTAGGTGAAGGGCGGCTTTCACACACACTTATCTCTCAGAACTGAGGAAGTGGAGAGACGTTCGTTCATCTAGCACCAATGGAACGGGTTGCAGGAGACACAATTTCTCTGCTTTCTCAGTCTGTTTCCTAGTGCCGGTTTGAATTTCCTGCAGTTTTCACTGTCAAACCTACTTGGAGCTAGAACCTCCCCATATATATGTATGGAATGGAGTTTGCACCTGAAAAGAAACTTTGCTTTCCCAACAAGCTAGGTGAAAGACGGCTTTCACACACACTTATCTCTCGGAACTGAGCAAGTGGAGAGACGTTCGTTCATCTAACAGCAAGGGAACGGGTTGCAGGAGACACTTTTTCTCTGCTTTCTCAGTCTGTTTCCTAGTGCCGTTTTGAAGTTCCTGCAGTTTTCACTGTCAAAACCAGTTGGAGCTAGTACCTCCCAATATATATGTATGGAATGGATTTTGCAACTGAAAAGAAACTTTGTGTTCCCAACAAGCTAGTTGAAGGACGGCTTTCACACACACTTATCTCTCAGAACTGAGCAAGTGGAGAGACGTTCGTTCATCTAGCACCAAGGGAACGGGTTGCAGGAGACACTTTTTCTCTGCTTTCTCAGTCTGTTTCCTAGTGCTGGTTAGAAGTTCCTGCAGTGTTCACTGTAAAACCGAGTTGGAGCTTATACCTCAAAATATATATGTATGGAATGGAGTTTGCAACTGAAAAGAAACTTTGTGTTCCCAACAAGCTAGGTGAAGAACGGCTTTCACACACACAAATCTATCAGAACTGAGCAAGTGGAGAGACGATCGTTCATCTAGCACCAAGGGAACGGGATGCAGGAGACACTTTTTCTCTGCTTTCTCAGTCTGTTTCATAGTGCCGGTTTGAAGTTCCTGCAGTTTTCACTGTCAAACCGATTTGGAGCTTGTACCTCCCCATATATATGTAAAGAATGGAATTTGCAACTGAAAAGAAACTTTGTGTTCCCAACAAGCTAAGTGAAGGGCGGCTTTCACACACACTTATCTCTCAGAACTGAGCAAGTGGAGAGACGTTCGTTCATCTAGCACAAAGGGAACGGGTTGCAGGAGACACATTTTCTCTGCTTTCTCAGTCTGTTTCTTAGTGCCGGTTAGAAGTTCCTGCTGTTTTCACTGTGAAAACCAGTTGGAGCTTGTACCTCCCCATTTATATGTATGGAATGGAGTTGGCAACTGAAAAGAAACTTTGTGTTCCCAACAAGCTAGGTGAAGGACGGCTTTCACACACAATTATCTCTCAGAACTGAGCAAGTGGAGAGACCTTCGTTCATCTAGCACCGAGGGAACGGGTTGCAGGAGACACTTTTTCTCTGCTTTCTCAGTCTGTTTACTAGTGCCGGTTTGAATTTCCTGCAGTTTTCACTGTCAAACCGAGTTGGAGCTAGTACCTACCCATATATATGTATGGAATGGAGTTTGCAACTGAAAAGAAACTTTGTGTTCCCAACAAGCTAGTTGAAGGACGGCTTTCAATCACACTTATCTCTCAGAACTGAGCAAGTGGAGAGACGTTCTTTCATCTAGCACCAAGTGAACGGGTTGCAGGAAACAATTTTTCTCTGCTTTCTCACTCTGTTTCCTAGTGCCGGTTTGACGTTCCTGCAGTTTTCACTGTAAAACCGAGTTGGAGCTACTACCTCCCCATATATATGTATGGAATGGAGTTTGCAACTGAAAAGAAACTTTGTGTTCCCAACAAGCTAGGTGAAGAGCGGCTTTCACACACACTTATCTCTCAGAACTGAGCAAGTGGAGAGACGTTCGTTCATCTAGCACCAAGGGAACAGTTTGTAGGTGACACTTTTTTTCTGCTTTCTCAGTCTCTTTCCTAGTGCCGGTTTGAAGTTCCTGCAGTTTTCACTGTAAAAACGAGTTGGAGCTAGTACCTCCCCATATATATGTATGGAATGGAGTTTGCAACTGAAAAGGATCTATGTGTTCCCAACAAGCTAGGTGAAGTACGGCTTTCACACACACATATCTCTCAGAACTGAGGAAGTGGAGAGACGTTCGTTCATCTAGAACCAAGGGAACGGGTTGCAGGAGACACTTTTTCTCTGCTTTCTCAGTCTGTTTCCTAGTGCCGGTTTGAAGTTCCTGCAGTTTTCACTGTCAAACCGAGTTGGAGCCTGTACCTCCCCATATATATGTATGGAATGGAGTTTGCAACTGAAAAGAAACTTTGTTTTCCCAACAAGCTAGTTGAAGGACGGCTTTCACACACACTTATCTCTCAGAACTGAGCAAGTGGAGAGACGTTCTTTCATCTAGCACCAAGTGAACGGGTTGCAGGAGACACTTTTTCTCTGCTTTCTCAGTCTTTTTCCTAGTGCCGGTTTGAAGTTCGTGCAGTTTTCACTGTAAAACCGTGTTGGAGCTTGTACCCACCATATATATGTATGGAATGGAGTTTGCAACTGAAAAGAAACTTTGTGTTCCCAACAAGTTATGTGAAGAGCGGCTTTCACACACAATTATCTCTCAGAACTGAGCAAGTGGAGAGACGTTCGTTCATCTAGCACCAAGGGAACGGGTTGCAGGAGACACTTTTTCTCTGCTTTCTCAGTCTGTTTCCTAGTGCCGGTTTGAAGTTCCTGCAGTTTTCACTGTAAAACCGAGTTGGAGCTTGTACCTCCCCATATATATGTATGGAATGGATTTTGCAACTGAGAAAAACTTTGTGTTCCCAACAAGCTAGCTGAAGGACGGCTTTCACACCCAACTATGTCTCAGAACTGAGCAAGTGGAGAGACGGTCGTTCATCTAGCACCAAGGGAACGGATTGCAGGAGACACTTTTTCTCTGCTTTCTCAGTCTGTTTCCTAGTGCCGGTTTGAAGTTCCTGCAGTTTTCACTGTCAATCCGATTTGGAGGTTGTACCTCCCCATATATATGTATGGAATGGAGTTTGCAACTGAAAAGAAACTTTGTGTTCCCAACAAGCTAGGTGAAGGACGGCTTTCACACACACTTATCTCTCAGAACTGAGCAAGTGGAGAGACGTTCGTTCATCTAGCACCAAGGGAACGGTTTGCAGGAGACACTTTTTCTCTGCTTTCTCAGTCTGTTTCCTAGTGCCGGTTTGAAGTTCCTGCAGTTTTCACTGTCAAACCGAGTTGGAGCTTGTACCTCCCCATATATATGTATGGAATGGAGTTTGCAACTGAAAAGAAACTTTGTGTTCCCAACAAGATAGGTGAAGAGCGTCTTTCACACACACTTATCTCTCAGAACTGAGAAAGTGGAGACACGTTCGTTCATCTTGCACCAAGGGAACGGGTTGCAGGAGATACTTTTTCTCTGCTTTCTCAGTCTGTTTCCTAGTGCCGTTTTGAAGTTCCTGCAGTTTTCACTGTAAAACCGAGTTGGAGCTTGTACCTCCCCAGATATATGTATGGAATGGGGTTTGCAACTGAAAAGAAACTTTGTGTTCCCAACAAGCTAGGTGAAGGACGGCTTTCACACACACTTATCTCTCAGAACTGAGCAAGTGGAGAGACTTTCGTTCATCTAGCACCAAGGGAACGGTTTGCAGGAGACACTATTTCTCTGCTTTCTCAGTCTGTTTCCTAGTGCCGGTTTGAAGTTCCTGCAGTTTTCACTGTGAAACCGTGTTGGAGCTTCTACCTCCCCATATATATGTATGGAATGGTGTTAGCAACTGAAAAGAAACTTTGTGTTCCCAACAAGCGTTGTGAAGGACGGCTTTCACACACACTTATCTCTCAATACAGAGCAAGTGGAGAGACGTTCGTTCATCTTGCACCAAGGGAACGGGTTGCAGGAGACACTTTTTCTCTGCTTTCTCAGTCTGTTTCCTAGTGCCGGTTTGAAGTTCCTGCAGTTTTCACTGTAAACCCGAGTTGGAGCTTGTACCTCCCCATATATATGTATGGAATGGATTTTGCAACTGAGAAAAACTTTGTGTTCCCAACAAGCTAGCTGAAGGACGGCTTTCACACCCAACTATCTCTGAGAACTGAGCAAGTGGAGAGACTGTCGTTCATCTAGCACCAAGGGAACGGATTGCAGGAGACACTTTTTCTCTGCTTTCTCAGTCTGTTTCCTAGTGCCGGTTTGAAGTTCCTGCAGTTTTCACTGTCAATCCGAGTTGGAGGTTGTACCTCCCCATATATATGTATGGAATGGAGTTTGCAACTGAAAAGAAACTTTGTGTTCCCAACAAGCTAGGTGAAGGACGGCTTTCACACACACTTATCTCTCAGAACTGAGAAAGTGGAGACACGTTCGTTCATCTTGCACCAAGGGAACGGGTTGCAGGAGATACTTTTTCTCTGCTTTCTCAGTCTGTTTCCTAGTGCCGTTTTGAAGTTCCTGCAGTTTTCACTGTCAAACCGAGTTGGAGCTTGTACCTCCCCATATATATGTATGGAATGGGGTTTGCAACTGAAAAGAAACTTTGTGTTCCCAACAAGCTAGGTGAAGGACGGCTTTCACACACACTTATCTCTCAGAACTGAGCAAGTGGAGAGACGTTCGTTCATCTAGCACCAAGGGAACGGTTTGCAGGAGACACTTTTTCTCTGCTTTCTCAGTCTGTTTCCTAGTGCCGGTTTGAAGTTCCTGCAGTTTTCACTTTCAAACCGTGTTGGAGCTTCTACCTCCCCATATATATGGATGGAATGGAGTTTGCAACTGAAAAGAAACTTTGTGTTCCCAACAAGCTAGGTGAAGGACGGCTTTCACACACACTTATCTCTCAGAAATGAGCAAGTGGATAGACGTTCGTTCATCTAGCACCAAGGGAACGGGCTGCAGGAGACACAATTTCTCTGCTTTCTCAGTCTGTTTCCTAGTGCCGGTTTGAAGTTCCTGCAGTTTTCACTGTGAAACCGAGTTGGAGCTAGTACCTCCCCATATATATGGATGGAGTGGAGTTTGCAACTGAAAAGAAACTTCGTGTTCCCAACAAGCGTTGTGAAGGACGGCTTTCACACACACTTATCTCTCAATACAGAGCAAGTGGAGAGACGTTCGTTCATCTAGCACCAAGGAACGGGTTGCAGGAAACACTTTTTCTCTGCTTTCTCAGTCTGTTTCCTAGTGCCGATTTGAAGTTCCTGCAGTTTTCACTGTAAAACCGAGTTGGAGCTTCTATCTCCCCATGTATATGTATGGAATGGAGTTTGCAACTGAAAAGAAACTATGTGTTCCCAACAAGCTAGGTGAAGGACGGCTTTCACACACACTTATCTCTCAGAACAGAGCAAGTGGAGAGACGTTTGTTCATCTAGCACCAAGGGAACGGGTTGCTGGAGAAAATTTTTCTCTGCTTTCTCAGTCTGGTTCCTAGTGCCGGTTTGATGTTCCTGCAGTTTTCACTGTAAAACCGAGTTGGAGCTTGTACCTCCCCATATATATGTATGGAATGGAGTTTGAAACTTAAAAGAAACTTTGTGTTCCCAACAAGCTAGGTGAAGTACGGCTTTCACACACATTTATCTCTCAGAACTGAGCAAGTGGAGAGACGTTCGTTCATCTAGCACCAAGGGAACGGGTTGCAGGAGACACTTTTTCTCTGCTTTCTCAGTCTGTTTCCTAGTGCCGGTTTGAAGTTCCTGCAGTTTTCACTGTAAAACCGAGTTGGAGCTTGTACCTCCCCATATATATATATGGAATGGAGTTTGCAACTGAAAAGAAACTTTGTGTTCCCAACAAGATAGGTGAAGAGCGGCTTTCACACACACTTATCTCTCAGAACTGAGCAAGTGGAGACACCTTCGTTCATCTTGCACCAAGGGAACGGGTTGCAGGAGATACTTTTTCTCTGCTTTCTCAGTCTGTTTCCTAGTGCCGTTTTGAAGTTCCTGCAGTTTTCACTGTCAAACCGAGTTGGAGCTTGTACCTCCCCATATATATGTATGGAATGGGGTTTGCAACTGAAAAGAAACTTTGTGTTCCCAACAAGCTAGGTGAAGGACGGCTTTCACACACACTTATCTCTCAGAACTGAGCAAGTGGAGAGACGTTCGTTCATCTAGCACCAAGGGAACGGTTTGCAGGAGACACTTTTTCTCTGCTTTCTCAGTCTGTTTCCTAGTGCCGGTATGAAGTTCCTGCAGTTTTCACTGTCAAACCGAGTTGGAGCTAGTACCTCCCCATATATATGTATGGAATGGAGTTTGCAACTGAAAAGAAATTTTGTGTCCCCAACAAGCTAGGTGAAGATCGGCTTTCACACACACTTATCTTTCAGAACTGAGCAAGTGGAGAGACGTTCGTTCATCTAGCACCAATGGAACGGTTTGAAGGAGACACTTTTTCTCTGCTTTCTCAGTGTGTTTCCTAGTGCCCGTTTGAAGTTCCTGCAGTTTTCACTGTAAAACCGAGTTGGAGCTTGTACCTCCCCATATATATGTATGGATTGAAGTTTGCAACTGAAAAGAATCTTTGCGTTCCCAACAACCTAGGTGAAGGACGGCTTTCACACACACTTATCTCTCAGAACTGAGCAAGTGGAGAGACGTTCGTTCATCTAGCACCAAGGGAACGGTTTGCAGGAGACACTTTTTCTCTGCTTTCTCAGTCTGTTTCCTAGTGCCGGTTTGAAGTTCCTGCAGTTTTCACTGTCAAACCGAGTTGGAGCTTGTACCTCCCCATATATATGTATGGAATGGAGTTTGCAACTGAAAAGAAACTTTGTGTTCCCAACAAGATAGGTGAAGAGCGGCTTTCACACACACTTATCTCTCAGAACTGAGAAAGTGGAGACACGTTCGTTCATCTTGCACCAAGGGAACGGGTTGCAGGAGATACTTTTTCTCTGCTTTCTCAGTCTGTTTCCTAGTGCCGTTTTGAAGTTCCTGCAGTTTTCACTGTAAAACCGAGTTGGAGCTTGTACCTCCCCAGATATATGTATGGAATGGGGTTTGCAACTGAAAAGAAACTTTGTGTTCCCAACAAGCTAGGTGAAGGACGGCTTTCACACACACTTATCTCTCAGAACTGAGCAAGTGGAGAGACGTTCGTTCATCTAGCACCAAGGGAACGGTTTGCAGGAGACACTATTTCTCTGCTTTCTCAGTCTGTTTCCTAGTGCCGGTTTGAAGTTCCTGCAGTTTTCACTGTGAAACCGTGTTGGAGCTTCTACCTCCCCATATATATGTATGGAATGGTGTTAGCAACTGAAAAGAAACTTTGTGTTCCCAACAAGCGTTGTGAAGGACGGCTTTCACACACACTTATCTCTCAATACAGAGCAAGTGGAGAGACGTTCGTTCATCTTGCACCAAGGGAACGGGTTGCAGGAGACACTTTTTCTCTGCTTTCTCAGTCTGTTTCCTAGTGCCGGTTTGAAGTTCCTGCAGTTTTCACTGTAAACCCGAGTTGGAGCTTGTACCTCCCCATATATATGTATGGAATGGATTTTGCAACTGAGAAAAACTTTGTGTTCCCAACAAGCTAGCTGAAGGACGGCTTTCACACCCAACTATCTCTGAGAACTGAGCAAGTGGAGAGACTGTCGTTAATCTAGCACCAAGGGAACGGATTGCAGGAGACACTTTTTCTCTGCTTTCTCAGTCTGTTTCCTAGTGCCGGTTTGAAGTTCCTGCAGTTTTCACTGTCAATCCGAGTTGGAGGTTGTACCTCCCCATATATATGTATGGAATGGAGTTTGCAACTGAAAAGAAACTTTGTGTTCCCAACAAGCTAGGTGAAGGACGGCTTTCACACACACTTATCTCTCAGAACTGAGAAAGTGGAGACACGTTCGTTCATCTTGCACCAAGGGAACGGGTTGCAGGAGATACTTTTTCTCTGCTTTCTCAGTCTGTTTCCTAGTGCCGTTTTGAAGTTCCTGCAGTTTTCACTGTCAAACCGAGTTGGAGCTTGTACCTCCCCATATATATGTATGGAATGGGGTTTGCAACTGAAAAGAAACTTTGTGTTCCCAACAAGCTAGGTGAAGGACGGCTTTCACACACACTTATCTCTCAGAACTGAGCAAGTGGAGAGACGTTCGTTCATCTAGCACCAAGGGAACGGTTTGCAGGAGACACTTTTTCTCTGCTTTCTCAGTCTGTTTCCTAGTGCCGGTTTGAAGTTCCTGCAGTTTTCACTTTCAAACCGTGTTGGAGCTTCTACCTCCCCATATATATGGATGGAATGGAGTTTGCAACTGAAAAGAAACTTTGTGTTCCCAACAAGCTAGGTGAAGGACGGCTTTCACACACACTTATCTCTCAGAAATGAGCAAGTGGATAGACGTTTGTTCATCTAGCACCAAGGGAACGGGCTGCAGGAGACACAATTTCTCTGCTTTCTCAGTCTGTTTCCTAGTGCCGGTTTGAAGTTCCTGCAGTTTTCACTGTGAAACCGAGTTGGAGCTAGTACCTCCCCATATATATGGATGGAGTGGAGTTTGCAACTGAAAAGAAACTTCGTGTTCCCAACAAGCGTTGTGAAGGACGGCTTTCACACACACTTATCTCTCAATACAGAGCAAGTGGAGAGACGTTCGTTCATCTAGCACCAAGGAACGGGTTGCAGGAAACACTTTTTCTCTGCTTTCTCAGTCTGTTTCCTAGTGCCGATTTGAAGTTCCTGCAGTTTTCACTGTAAAACCGAGTTGGAGCTTCTATCTCCCCATGTATATGTATGGAATGGAGTTTGCAACTGAAAAGAAACTATGTGTTCCCAACAAGCTAGGTGAAGGACGGCTTTCACACACACTTATCTCTCAGAACAGAGCAAGTGGAGAGACGTTTGTTCATCTAGCACCAAGGGAACGGGTTGCTGGAGAAAATTTTTCTCTGCTTTCTCAGTCTGGTTCCTAGTGCCGGTTTGATGTTCCTGCAGTTTTCACTGTAAAACCGAGTTGGAGCTTGTACCTCCCCATATATATGTATGGAATGGAGTTTGAAACTTAAAAGAAACTTTGTGTTCCCAACAAGCTAGGTGAAGTACGGCTTTCACACACATTTATCTCTCAGAACTGAGCAAGTGGAGAGACGTTCGTTCATCTAGCACCAAGGGAACGGGTTGCAGGAGACACTTTTTCTCTGCTTTCTCAGTCTGTTTCCTAGTGCCGGTTTGAAGTTCCTGCAGTTTTCACTGTAAAACCGAGTTGGAGCTTGTACCTCCCCATATATATATATGGAATGGAGTTTGCAACTGAAAAGAAACTTTGTGTTCCCAACAAGATAGGTGAAGAGCGGCTTTCACACACACTTATCTCTCAGAACTGAGCAAGTGGAGACACCTTCGTTCATCTTGCACCAAGGGAACGGGTTGCAGGAGATACTTTTTCTCTGCTTTCTCAGTCTGTTTCCTAGTGCCGTTTTGAAGTTCCTGCAGTTTTCACTGTCAAACCGAGTTGGAGCTTGTACCTCCCCATATATATGTATGGAATGGGGTTTGCAACTGAAAAGAAACTTTGTGTTCCCAACAAGCTAGGTGAAGGACGGCTTTCACACACACTTATCTCTCAGAACTGAGCAAGTGGAGAGACGTTCGTTCATCTAGCACCAAGGGAACGGTTTGCAGGAGACACTTTTTCTCTGCTTTCTCAGTCTGTTTCCTAGTGCCGGTATGAAGTTCCTGCAGTTTTCACTGTCAAACAGAGTTGGAGCTAGTACCTCCCCATATATATGTATGGAATGGAGTTTGCAACTGAAAAGAAATTTTGTGTCCCCAACAAGCTAGGTGAAGATCGGCTTTCACACACACTTATCTTTCAGAACTGAGCAAGTGGAGAGACGTTCGTTCATCTAGCACCAATGGAACGGTTTGAAGGAGACACTTTTTCTCTGCTTTCTCAGTGTGTTTCCTAGTGCCCGTTTGAAGTTCCTGCAGTTTTCACTGTAAAACCGAGTTGGAGCTTGTACCTCCCCATATATATGTATGGATTGAAGTTTGCAACTGAAAAGAATCTTTGCGTTCCCAACAACCTAGGTGAAGGACGGCTTTCACACACACTTATCTCTCAGAACTGAGCAAGTGGAGAGACGTTCGTTCATCTAGCACCAAGGGAACGGTTTGCAGGAGACACTTTTTCTCTGCTTTCTCAGTCTGTTTCCTAGTGCCGGTTTGAAGTTCCTGCAGTTTTCACTGTAAAACCGAGTTGGAGCTAGTACCTCCCCATATAAGTGTATGGAATGGAATTTGCAACTGAAAAGAGTCTTTGTGTTCCCAACAAGCTAGGTGAAGAGCGGCTTTCACACACAATTACCTCTCAGAATTGAGCAAGTGGAGAGACGTTCGTTAATCTAGCACCAAGGGAACGGGTTGCAGGAGACACTTTTTCTTTGCTTTCTCAGTCTGTTTCCTAGTGCCGGTTTGAAGTTCCTGCAGTTTTCACAGTCAAACCGTGTTGGAGCTAGTACCTCCCCATATATATGTATGGAATGGAGTTTGCAACTGAAAAGAAACTTTGTGTTCCCAACAAGCTAGCTGAAGGACGGCTTTCACACACACTTATCTCTCAGAACTGAGCAAGTGGAGAGACGTTCGTTCATCTAGCACCAAGGGAACGGGTTGCAGGAGACAGTTTTTCTCTGCTTTCTCAGTCTGTTTCCTAGTGCCGGTTTGAAGTTCTGGCAGTTTTCACTGTAAAACAGTGTTGGAGCTTGAACCTCCCCATATATATGTATGGAATGGAGTTTGCAACTGAAAAGAAACTTTGTGTTCCCAACAAGCTAGGTGAAGTACGGCTTTCACACACACTTATCTCTCAGAACTGAGCAAGTGGAGAGACGTTCGTTCATCTAGCACCAAGGGAACAGGTTGCAGGAGAAACTTTTTCTCTGCTTTTGCAGTCTGTTTCCTAGTGCCGGTTTGAAGTCCCTGCAGTTTTCACTGTCAAAAGTAGTTGGAGCTAGTACCTCCCCATATATGTGTATGGAATGGAGTTTGCAACTGAAAAGAAACTTTGTGTTCCCAACAAGCTAGGTGAAGAGCGGCTTTCACACACACTTACCTCTCAGAACTGAGCAAGTGGAGAGACTTTCGTTCATCTAGCACCAAGGGAACGGTTTGCAGGAGACACTTTTTCTCTGCTTTCTCAGTCTGTTTCCTAGTGCCGGTTTGAAGTTCCTGCAGTTTTCACTGTCAAACCGAGTTGGAGCTAGTACCTCCCCATATATATGTATGGAATGGAGTTTGCAACTGAAAAGAAACTATGTGTTCCCAACAAGTTAGGTGAAGGACGTCTTTCACACACACTTAACTCTCAGAACTGAGCAAGTGGAGAGACGTTCGTTCATCTAGCACCAAGGGAACGGGATGCAGGAGACAGTATTTCTCTGCTTTCTCATTCTGTTTCCTAGTGCCGGTTTGAAGTTCCTGCAGTTTTCACTGTAAAACCGAGTTGGAGCTAGTACCTCCCCATATATATGTATGGAATGGAGTTTGCAACTGAAAAGAAACTTTGTGTTCCCAACAAGCTAGTTGAAGGACGGCTTTCACACACACTTATCTCTCGGAACTGAGCAAGTTGAGAGACGTTCGTTCATCTAGCACCAAGTAACGGGTTGCAGGAGACACTTTTTCTCTGTTTCTCAGTCTGTTTCCTAGTGCCGGTTTGAAGTTCCTGCAGTTTTCACTGTAAAACCGAGTTGGAGCTTCTATCTCCCCATATATATGTATGGAATGGAGTTTGCAACTGAAAAGAAACTTTGTGTTCCCAACAAGCTAGGTGAAGGACGGCTTTCACACACACTTAACTCTCAGAACTGAGCTAGTGGAGAGACTTTTGTTCATCTAGCACCAAGGGAACGGATTGCAGGAGAAAATTTTTCTCTGCTTTCTCAGTCTGGTTCCTAGTGCCGGTTTGAAGTTCCTGCAGTTTTCACTGTAAAACCGAGTTGGAGCTAGTACCTCCCCATATATATGTATGGAATGGAGTTTGCAACCTAAAAGGAACTTTGTGTTCCCAACAAGTTAGGTGAAGTACGGCTTTCACACACATTTATCTCTCAGAACTGAGCAAGTGGAGAGACGTTCGTTCATCTAGCACCAAGGGAACGGGTTGCAGGAGACACTTTTTCTCTGCTTTCTCAGTCTGTTTCCTAGAGCCGGTTTGAAGTTCCTGCAGTTTTCACTGTAAAACCGAGTTGGAGCTTGTACCTCCCCATATATATGTATGGAATGTTGTTTGCAACTGAAAAGAAACTTTGTGTTCCCAACAAGCTAGGTGAAGGACGGCTTTCACACACACTTAACTCTCAGAACTGAGCAAGTGGAGAGACGTTCGTTCATCTAGCACCAAGGGAACGGGTTGCAGGAGACACTTTTTCTCTGCTTTCTCAGTCTGTTTCCTAGTGCCGGTTTGATGTTCCTGCAGTTTTCACTGTCAAACAGAGTTGGAGCTAGTACCTCCCCATATATATGTATGGAATGGAGTTTGCAACTGAAAAGAAACTTTGTGTTCCCAACAAGCTAGGTGAAGAACGGCATTCACGCACACTTATCTCTCGGAACAGAGCAAGTGGAGAGACGTTTGTTCATCTAGCTCCAAGGGAACGGGTTGCAGTAGAAAATTTTTCTCTGCTTTCTCAGTCTGGTTCCAAGTGCCGGTTTGAAGTTCCTGCAGTTTACACTGTAAAACCGAGTTGGAGCTTGTACCTCCCCATATATATGTATGGAATGGAGTTTGCAACCTAAAAGAAACTTTGTGTTCCCAACAAGCTAGGTGAAGTACGGCTTTCACACACATTTATCTCTCAGAACTGAGCAAGTGGAGAGACGTTCGTTCACCTATCACCAATGGAACGGGTTGCAGGAGACACTTTTTCTCTGCTTTCTCAGTCTGTTTCCTAGTGCCGGTTTTAAGTTCCTGCAATTTTCACTGTAAAACCGAGTTGGAGCTTGTACCTCCCCATATATATGTATGGAATGGTGTTTGCAACTGAAAAGAAACTTTGTGTTCCCAACAAGCTAGGTGAAGGACGGCTTTCACACACACTTATCTCTCAGAACTGAGCAAGTGGAGAGACGTTCGTTCATCTAGCACCAAGGGAACGGGTTGCAGGAGACACTTTTTCTCTGCTTTCTCAGTCTGTTTCCTAGTGCCGGTTTGAAGTTCCTGCAGTTTTCACTGTCAAACAGAGTTGGAGCTAGTACCTCCCCATATATATGTTTGGAATGGAGTTTGCAACTGAAAAGAAATTTGTGTTCCCAACAAGCTAGGTGAATGACGGCTTTCAGACACACTTATCTCTCAGAACTGAGCAAGTGGAGAGACGTTCGTTCATCTAGCACCAAGGGAACAGGTTGCAGGAGAAACTTTTTCTCTGCTTTTGCAGTCTGTTTCCTAGTGCCGGTTTGAAGTCCCTGCAGTTTTCACTGTCAAAAGTAGTTGGAGCTAGTACCTCCCCATATATGTGTATGGAATGGAGTTTGCAACTGAAAAGAAACTTTGTGTTCCCAACAAGCTAGGTGAAGAGCGGCTTTCACACACACTTACCTCTCAGAACTGAGCAAGTGGAGAGACTTTCGTTCATCTAGCACCAAGGGAACGGTTTGCAGGAGACACTTTTTCTCTGCTTTCTCAGTCTGTTTCCTAGTGCCGGTTTGAAGTTCCTGCAGTTTTCACTGTCAAACCGAGTTGGAGCTAGTACCTCCCCATATATATGTATGGAATGGAGTTTGCAACTGAAAAGAAACTATGTGTTCCCAACAAGTTAGGTGAAGGACGTCTTTCACACACACTTATCTCTCAGAACTGAGCAAGTGGAGAGACGTTCGTTCATCTAGCACCAAGGGAACGGGATGCAGGAGACAGTATTTCTCTGCTTTCTCATTCTGTTTCCTAGTGCCGGTTTGAAGTTCCTGCAGTTTTCACTGTAAAACCGAGTTGGAGCTAGTACCTCCCCATATATATGTATGGAATGGAGTTTGCAACTGAAAAGAAACTTTGTGTTCCCAACAAGCTAGTTGAAGGACGGCTTTCACACACACTTATCTCTCGGAACTGAGCAAGTTGAGAGACGTTCGTTCATCTAGCACCAAGTAACGGGTTGCAGGAGACACTTTTTCTCTGTTTCTCAGTCGGTTTCCTAGTGCCGGTTTGAAGTTCCTGCAGTTTTCACTGTAAAACCGAGTTGGAGCTTCTATCTCCCCATATATATGTATGGAATGGAGTTTGCAACTGAAAAGAAACTTTGTGTTCCCAACAAGCTAGGTGAAGGACGGCTTTCACACACACTTAACTCTCAGAACTGAGCTAGTGGAGAGACTTTTGTTCATCTAGCACCAAGGGAACGGATTGCAGGAGAAAATTTTTCTCTGCTTTCTCAGTCTGGTTCCTAGTGCCGGTTTGAAGTTCCTGCAGTTTTCACTGTAAAACCGAGTTGGAGCTTGTACCTCCCCATATATATGTATGGAATGGAGTTTGCAACCTAAAAGGAACTTTGTGTTCCCAACAAGTTAGGTGAAGTACGGCTTTCACACACATTTATCTCTCAGAACTGAGCAAGTGGAGAGACGTTCGTTCATCTAGCACCAAGGGAACGGGTTGCAGGAGACACTTTTTCTCTGCTTTCTCAGTCTGTTTCCTAGAGCCGGTTTGAAGTTCCTGCAGTTTTCACTGTAAAACCGAGTTGGAGCTAGTACCTCCCCATATATATGTATGGAATGGTGTTGGCAACTGAAAAGAAACTTTGTGTACCCAACAAGCTAGGTGAAGGACGGCTTTCACACACACATATCTCTCAGAACTGAGCAAGTGGAGAGACGTTCGTTCATCTAGCACCAAGGGAACGGGTTGCAGGAGACACTTTTTCTCTGCTTTCTCAGTCTGTTTCCTGGTGCCGGTTTGAAGTTCCTGCAGTTTTCACTGTAAAATAGTTTTGGAGCTTGAACCTCCACATATATATATGTATGGAATGGAGTTTGCAACCTAAAAGAAACTTTGTGTTCCCAACAAGCTAGGTGAAGTACGGCTTTCACACACATTTATCTCTCAGATCTGAGCAAGTGGAGAGACGTTCGTTCACCTATCACCAATGGAACGGGTTGCAGGAGACAATTTTTCTCTGCTTTCTCAGTCTGTTTCCTAGTGCCGGTTTTAAGTTCCTGCAATTTTCACTGTAAAACCGAGTTGGAGCTTGTACCTCCCCATATATATGTATGGAATGGTGTTTGCAACTGAAAAGAAACTTTGTGTTCCCAACAAGCTAGGTGAAGGACGGCTTTCACACACACTTATCTCTCAGAACTGAGCAAGTGGAGAGACGTTCGTTCATCTAGCACCAAGGGAACGGGTTGCAGGAGACACTTTTTCTCTGCTTTCTCAGTCTGTTTCCTAGTGCCGGTTTGAAGTTCCTGCAGTTTTCACTGTCAAACAGAGTTGGAGCTAGTACCTCCCCATATATATGTTTGGAATGGAGTTTGCAACTGAAAAGAAATTTGTGTTCCCAACAAGCTAGGTGAAGTACGGCTTTCACACACACTTATCTCTCAGAACTGAGCAAGTGGAGAGACGTTCGTTCTTCTAGCACCAAGGGAACGGGTTGCAGGAGACACTTTTTCTCTGCTTTCTCATACTGTTTCCTAGTGCCGGTTTGAAGTTCCTGCAGTTGTCACTGTAAAACCGATTTGGAGCTAGAACCTCCCCATATATATGTATGGAATGGAGTTTGCAACTGAAAAGAAACTTTGTGTTCCCAACAAGCTAGGTGAAGGACCGCTTTCACACACACTTATCTCTCAGAACTGAGCAAGTGGAGAGACGTTCGTTCATCTAACACCAAGGGAATGGGTTGCAGGAGACACTTTTTCTCTGCTTTCTCAGACTGTTTCCTAGTGCCGGTTTGAAGTTCCTGCAGTTTTCACTGTAAAATCGAGTTGGAGCTAGTACCTCCCCATATATATGTATGGAATGGAGTTTGCAACTGAAAAGAAACTTTGTGTTCCCAACAAGCTAGGTGAAGGACGGCTTTCACACACACTTATCTCTCAGAACTGAGCAAGTGGAGAGACGTTCGTTCATCTAGCACCAAGGGAACGGGTTGCAGGAGACACTTTTTCTCTGCTTTCTGAGTCTGTTTCCTAGTGCCGGTTTGAAGTTCCTGCAGTTTTCACTGTAAAACCGAGTTGGAGCTAGAACCTCCCCATATATATGTATGGAATGAAGTTTGCAACTGAAAAGAAACTTTGTGTTCCCAACAAGCTAGGTGAAGGACGGCTTTCACACACTCTTATCTCTCAGAACTGAGCAAGTGGAGAGACGTTCGTTCATCTAGCACCAAGGGAACGGGTTGCAGGGGACACTTTTCTGTGCTTTCTCAGTCTGTTTCCTGGTGCCGGTTGGATGTTCCTGCAGTTTTCACTGTAAAACCGAGTTGGAGCTTGAACCTCCCCATATATATGCATGGAATGGAGTTTGCAACTGAAAAGAAACTTTGTGTTCCCAACAAGATAGGTGAAGGACGGCTTTCACACACACTTATCTCTCAGAACTGAGCAAGTGGAGAGACGTTCGTTCATCTAGCACCAAGGGAACGGGTTGCAGGAGACACTTTTTCTCTGCTTTCTCAGTCTGTTTCCTAGTGCCGGTTTGAAGTTCCTGCAGTTTTCACTGTAAAACCGAGTTGGAGCTTGTACCTCCCCGTATATATGCATGGAATGGAGTTTGCAACTGAAAAGAAACTTTGTGTTCCCAACAAGCTAGGTGAAGGACTGCTTTCAAACACACTAATCTCTCAGAACTGAGCAAGTGGAGAGACGTTCTTTCATCTAGCACCAAGGGTTACGGGTTTCAGGAGACACTATTTCTCTGCTTTCTCATACTGTTTCCTAGTGCCGGTTTGAAGTTCCTGCAGTTGTCACTGTAAAACCGATTTGGAGCTAGAACCTCCCCATATATATGTACGGAATGGAGTTTGCAACTGAAAAGAAACTTTGTGTTCCCAACAAGCTAGGTGAAGGACCTCTTTCACACACACTTATCTCTCAGAACTGAGCAAGTGGAGAGACGTTCGTTCATCTAGCACCAAGGGAACGGGTTGCAGGGGACACTTTTCTGTGCTTTCTCAGTCTGTTTCCTGGTGCCGGTTTGAAGTTCCTGCAGTTTTCACTGTAAAACCGAGTTGGAGCTAGTACCTCCCCATATATATGTATAGAATGGAGTTTGAAAATGAAAAGAATCTTTGTGTTCCCTACAAGCTAGGTGAAGGACGGCTTTCACACACACTTATCTCTCAGAATTGAGCAAGTGGAGAGACGTTCGTTCATCTAGCACCAAGGGAACGGGTTGCAGGAGACACTTTTTCTCTGCTTCCTCAGTCTGTTTCCTAGTGCCGGTTTGAAGTTCCTGCAGTTTTCACTGTAAAACCGATTTGGAGCTTGTACCTCCCCATATATATGCATGGAATGGAGTTTGCAACTGAAAAGAAACTTTGTGTTCCCAACAAGCTAGGTGAAGGACGGCTTTCACACACAATTATCTCTCAGAACTGAGCAAGTGGAGAGACGTTCGTTCATCTAGCACCAAGGGAACGGGTTGCAGGAGACACATATTCTCTGCTTTCTCAGTCTGTTTCCTGGTGCCGGTTTGAAGTTCCTGCAGTTTTCACGGTAAAACCGAGTTGGAGCTTGTACCTCCCCATATATATGTATGGAATGGAGTTTGCAACTGAAAAGAAACTTTGTGTTCCCAACAAGCTAGGTGAAGGACGGCTTTCACACACAATTATCTCTCGGAAATGAGCAAGTGGAGAGACGTTCGTTCATCTAGCACCAAGGGAACGGGTTGCAGGGGACACTTTTCTGTGCTTTCTCAGTCTGTTTCCTGGTGCCGGTTTGAAGTTCCTGCAGTTTTCACTGTAAAACCGAGTTGGAGCTAGTACCTCCCCATATATATGTATGGAATGGAGTTTGAAAATGAAAAGAATCTTTGTGTTCCCTACAAGCTAGGTGAAGGACGGCTTTCACACACACTTATCTCTCAGAACTGAGCAAGTGGGGAGACTTTCGTTCATCTAGCACCAAGGGAACGGGTTCCAGGAGACACTTTTTCTCTGCTTTCTCAGTCTGTTTCCTAGTGCCGGTTTGAAGTTCCTGCAGTTTTCACTGTAAAACCGAGTTGGAGCTTGTACCTCCCCATACATATGCATGGAATGGAGTTTGCAACTGAAAAGAAACTTTGTGTTCCCAACAAGCTAGTTGAAGGACTGCTTTCAAACACACTAATACCTCAGAACTGAGCAAGTGGAGAGACGTTCGTTCATCTAGCACAAAGGGTTACGGGTTGCAGGAGACACTTTTTCTCTGCTTTCTCAGACTGTTTCCTTGTGCCGGTTTGAAGTTCCTGCAGTTGTCACTGTAAAACCGATTTGGAGCTAGAACCTCCCCATATATATGTATGGGATGGAGTTTGCAACTGAAAAGAATCTTTGTGTTCCCAACAAGCTAGGTGAAGGACGGCTTTCACACACAATTATCTCTCAGAACTGAGCAAGTGGAGAGACGTTCGTTCATCTAGCACCAAGGGAACGGGTTGCAGGAGACACTTTTTCTCTGCTTTCTCAGTCTGTTTCCTAGTGCCGGTTTGAAGTTCCTGCAGTTTTCACGGTAAAACCGAGTTGGAGCTTGTATCTCCCCATATATATGTATGGAATGGAGTTTGCAACTGAAAAGAAACTTTGTGTTCCCAACAAGCTAGTTGAAGGACGGCTTTCACACACACGTATCTCTCAGAACTGAGCAAGTGGAGAGACGTTCGTTCATCTAGCACCAAGGGAACGGGTTGCAGGAGACACTTTTTCTCTGCTTTCTCAGTCTGTTTCCTAGTGCCGGTTTGAAGTTCCTGCAGTTTTCACGGTAAAACCGAGTTGGAGCTTCTATCTCCCCATATATATGTATGGAATGGAGTTTGCAACTGAAAAGAAACTTTGTGTTCCCAACAAGCTAGGTGAAGGACGGCTTTCACACACACTTATCTCTCAGAACTGAGCAAGTGGAGAGACGTTCGTTCATCTAGCACCAAGGGAACGGGTTGCAGGAGACACTTTTTCTCTGCTTTCTCAGTCTGTTTCCTAGTGCCGGTTTGAAGTTCCTGCTGTTTTCACGGTAAAACCGAGTTGGAGCTTGTACCTCCCCATATATATGTATGGAATGGAGTTTGCAACTGAAAAGAAACTTTATGTTCCCAACAAGCGAGTTGAAGGACGGCTTTCACACACACTTATCTCTCGGAAATGAGCAAGTGGAGAGACGTTCGTTCATCTAGCACCAAGGGAACGGGTTGCAGGAGACACTTTTTCTCTGCTTTCTCAGTCTGTTTCCTAGTGCCGGTTTGAAGTTCCTGCAGTTTTCACTGTAAAACCGAGTTGGAGCTAGTACCTCCCTATATATATGTATGGAATGGAGTTTGCAACTGAAAAGAAACTTTGTGTTCCCAACATGCTAGTTGAAGAGCGGCTTTCACACACTCTTATCTCTCAGAACTGAGCAAGTGGAGAGACGTTCGTTCATCTAGCACCAAGGGAACCGTTTGCAGGGGACACTTTTCTCTGCTTTCTCAGTCTATTTCCTGGTGCCGGTTTGAAGTTCCTGCAGTTTTCACTGTAAAACCGAGTTGGAGCTAGTACCTCCCCATATATATGTATGGAATGGAGTTTGAAAATGAAAAGAATCTTTGTGATCCCTACAAGCTAGGTGAAGGACGGCTTTCACACACACTTATCTCTCAGAACTGAGCAAGTGGAGAGACGTTCGTTCATCTAGCACCAAGGGAACGGGTTCCAGGAGACACTTTTTCTCTGCTTTCTCAGTCTGTTTCCTAGTGCCGGTTTGAAGTTCCTGCAGTTTTCACGGTAAAACCGAGTTGGAGCTTCTATCTCCCCATATATATGTATGGAATGGAGTTTGCAACTGAAAAGAAACTTTGTGTTCCCAACAAGCTAGGTGAAGGACGGCTTTCACACACACTTATCTCTCAGAACTGAGCAAGTGGAGAGACGTTCGTTCATCTAGCACCAAGGGAACGGGTTGCAGGAGACACTTTTTCTCTGCTTTCTCAGTCTGTTTCCTAGTGCCGGTTTGAAGTTCCTGCAGTTTTCACGGTAAAACCGAGTTGGAGCTTGTACCTCCCCATATATATGTATGGAATGGAGTTTGCAACTGAAAAGAAACTTTATGTTCCCAACAAGCGAGTTGAAGGACGGCTTTCACACACACTTATCTCTCGGAAGTGAGCAAGTGGAGAGACGTTCGTTCATCTAGCACCAAGGGAACGGGTTGCAGGAGACACTTTTTCTCTGCTTTCTCAGTCTGTTTCCTAGTGCCGGTTTGAAGTTCCTGCAGTTTTCACTGTAAAACCGAGTTGGAGCTAGTACCTCCCTATATATATGTATGGAATGGAGTTCGCAACTGAAAAGAAACTTTGTGTTCCCAACAAGCTAGGTGAAGAGCGGCTTTCACACACTCTTATCTCTCAGAACTGAGCAAGTGGAGAGACGTTCGTTCATCTAGCACCAAGGGAACCGTTTGCAGGGGACACTTTTCTCTGCTTTCTCAGTCTATTTCCTGGTGCCGGTTTGAAGTTCCTGCAGTTTTCACTGTAAAACCGAGTTGGAGCTAGTACCTCCCCATATATATGTATGGAATGGAGTTTGAAAATGAAAAGAATCTTTGTGATCCCTACAAGCTAGGTGAAGGACGGCTTTCACACACACTTATCTCTCAGAACTGAGCAAGTGGAGAGACGTTCGTTCATCTAGCACCAAGGGAACGGGTTCCAGGAGACACTTTTTCTCTGCTTTCTCAGTCTGTTTCCTAGTGCCGGTTTGAAGTTCCTGCAGTTTTCACTGTAAAACCGAGTTGGAGCTTGTACCTCCCCTTATATATGCATGGAATGGAGTTTGCAACTGAAAAGAAACTTTGTGTTCCCAACAAGCTAGGTGAAGGACTGCTTTCAAACACACTAATTCCTCAGAACTGAGCAAGTGGAGAGACGTTCGTTCATCTAGCACAAAGGGTTACGGGTTGCAGGAGACACTTTTTCTCTGCTTTCTCAGACTGTTTCCTAGTGCCGGTTTGAAGTTCCTGCAGTTGTCACTGTAAAACCGATTTGGAGCTAGAAACTCCCCATATATATGTATGGGATGGAGTTTGCAACTGAAAAGAATCTTTGTGTTCCCAACAAGCTAGGTGAAGGACGGCTTTCACACACACTTATCTCTCAGAACTAAGCAAGTGGAGAGACGTTCGTTCATCTAGCACCAATGGATCGGGTTGCAGGAGACACATATTTTCTGCTTTCTCAGTCTGTTTCCTGGTGCCGGTTTGAAGTTCCTGCAGTTTTCACTGTAAAACCGTTTTGGAGCTTGAACCTCCACATATATATGTATGGAATGGAGTTTGCAACTGAAAAGAAACTTTGTGTTCCCAACAAGCTAGTTGAAGGACGGCTTTCACACACACGTATCTCTCAGAACTGAGCAAGTGGAGAGACGTTCGTTCATCTAGCACCAAGGGAACGGGTTGCAGGAGACACTTTTTCTCTGCTTTCTCAGTCTGTTTCCTAGTGCCGGTTTGAAGTTCCTGCAGTTTTCACTGTAAAACCGAGTTGGAGCTAGTACCTCCCTATATATATGTATGGAATGGAGTTTGCAACTGAAAAGAAACTTTGTGTTCCCAACAAGCTAGGTGAAGAGCGGCTTTCACACACTCTTATCTCTCAGAACTGAGCAAGTGGAGAGACGTTCGTTCATCTAGCACCAAGGGAACCGTTTGCAGGGGACACTTTTCTCTGCTTTCTCAGTCTATTTCCTGGTGCCGGTTTGAAGTTCCTGCAGTTTTCACTGTAAAACCGAGTTGGAGCTAGTACCTCCCCATATATATGTATGGAATGGAGTTTGAAAATGAAAAGAATCTTTGTGATCCCTACAAGCTAGGTGAAGGACGGCTTTCACACACACTTATCTCTCAGAACTGAGCAAGTGGAGAGACGTTCGTTCATCTAGCACCAAGGGAACGGGTTCCAGGAGACACTTTTTCTCTGCTTTCTCAGTCTGTTTCCTAGTGCCGGTTTGAAGTTCCTGCAGTTTTCACTGTAAAACCGAGTTGGAGCTTGTACCTCCCCTTATATATGCATGGAATGGAGTTTGCAACTGAAAAGAAACTTTGTGTTCCCAACAAGCTAGGTGAAGGACTGCTTTCAAACACACTAATTCCTCAGAACTGAGCAAGTGGAGAGACGTTCGTTCATCTAGCACAAAGGGTTACGGGTTGCAGGAGACACTTTTTCTCTGCTTTCTCAGACTGTTTCCTAGTGCCGGTTTGAAGTTCCTGCAGTTGTCACTGTAAAACCGATTTGGAGCTAGAAACTCCCCATATATATGTATGGGATGGAGTTTGCAACTGAAAAGAATCTTTGTGTTCCCAACAAGCTAGGTGAAGGACGGCTTTCACACACACTTATCTCTCAGAACTAAGCAAGTGGAGAGACGTTCGTTCATCTAGCACCAATGGATCGGGTTGCAGGAGACACATATTTTCTGCTTTCTCAGTCTGTTTCCTGGTGCCGGTTTGAAGTTCCTGCAGTTTTCACTGTAAAACCGTTTTGGAGCTTGAACCTCCACATATATATGTATGGAATGGAGTTTGCAACTGAAAAGAAACTTTGTGTTCCCAACAAGCTAGTTGAAGGACGGCTTTCACACACACGTATCTCTCAGAACTGAGCAAGTGGAGAGACGTTCGTTCATCTAGCACCAAGGGAACGGGTTGCAGGAGACACTTTTTCTCTGCTTTCTCAGTCTGTTTCCTAGTGCCGGTTTGTAGTTTCTGCAGTTTTCACGGTAAAACCGAGTTGGAGCTTGTACCTCCCCATATATATGTATGGAATGGAGTTAGCAACTGAAAAGAAACTTTGTGTTCCCAACAAGCGAGTTGAAGGAAGGCTTTCACACACACTTATCTCTCGGAACTGAGAAGTGGAGAGACGTTCGTTCATCTAGCACCAAGGTTACGGGTTGCAGGAGACACTTTTTCTCTGCTTTCTCAGTCTGTTTCCTAGTGCCGGTTTGAAGTTCCTGCAGTTTTCACTGTCAAACTGAGTTGGAGCTTGTACCTCCCCATATATATGTATGGAATGGAGTTTGCAACTGAAAACAAACTTTGTGTTCCCAACAAGCTAGGTGAAGGACTGCTTTCACACACACTTATGTCTCAGAACAGAGCAAGTGGAGAGACGTTCGTTCATCTAGCACCAAGGGAACGGGTTGCAGGAAACACTTATTCTCTGCTTTCTCAGTCTGTTTCCTAGTGCCGGTTTGAAGTTCCTGCAGTTTTCACTGTAACACCGAGTTGGAGCTTCTACCTCCCCATATATATGTATGGATTGGAGTTTGCAACTGAAAAGAAACTTTGTGTTCCCAACAACCTAGGTGAAGGACGGCTTTCACACACACTTATCTCTCAGAACTTAGCAAGTGGAGAGTCGATCGTTCATCTAGCACCAAGGGAACGGGTTGCAGGAGACACTTTTTCTCTGCTTTCTCAGTCTGTTTCCTAGTGCCAGTTTGAAGTTCCTGCAGTTTTCACTGTAAAACAGAATTGGAGCTAGTACCTCCCCATATATATATATGGAATGGAGTTTGCAACTGAAAAGATACTTTGTGTTCCCAACAAGCTAGGTGAAGGACGGCTTTCACACACACTTATCTCTCAGAACTGAGCAAGTGGAGAGACGTTCGTTCATCTAGCACCAAGGGAACGGGTTGCAGGGACACTTTTTCTCTCCTTTCTCAGTCTGTTTCCTAGTGCCGTTTTGAAGTTCCTGCAGTTTTCACTGTAAAACCGAGTTGGAGCTTGTACCTCCACATATATATGTATGGAATGGAGTTTGCAACTGAAAAGAAACTTTGTGTTCCCAACAAGCGAGTTGAAGGAAGGCTTTCATACACACTTATCTCTCGGAACTGAGAAGTGGAGAGACGTTCGTTCATCTAGCACCAAGGGAACGGGTTGCAGGAGACACTTTTTCTCTGCTTTCTCAGTCTGTTTCCTAGTGCCGGTTTGAAGTTCCTGCAGTTTTCACTCTAACACCGAGTTGGAGCTTCTACCTCCCCATTTATATGTATGGATTGGAGTTTGCAACTGAAAAGAAACTTTGTGTTCCCAACAAGCAAGGTGAAGGACGGCTTTCACACACACATATCTCTCAGAACTGAGCAAGTGGAGAGACGTTCGTTCATCTAGCACCAAGGGAACGGGTTGCAGGACACACTTTTTCTCTGCTTTCTCAGTCTGTTTCCTAGTGCCCGTTTGAAGTTCCTGCAGTTTTCACGGTAAAACCGAGTTGGAGCTTGTACCTCCCCATATATATGTATGGAATGGAGATTGCAACTGAAAAGAAACTTTGTGTTCCCAACAAGCGAGTTGAAGGAAGGCTTTCACACACAATTATCTCTCAGAACTTAGCAAGTGGAGAGACGTTCGTTCATCTAGCACCAAGGGAAAGGGTTGCAGGAGACACTTATTCTCTGCTTTCTCAGTCTGTTTCCTAGTGCCGGTTTGAAGTTCCTGCAGTTTTCACTGTAAAACAAAATTGGAGCTAGTACCTCCCCATATATATATATGGAATGGAGTTTGCAACTTAAAAAAAACTTTGTGTTCCCAACAAGCTAGGTGAAGGACGGCTTTCACACACAATTATCTCTCAGAACTGAGCAAGTGGAGAGACGTTCTTTCATCTAGCACCAAGGGAACGGGTTGCAGGAGACACTTTTTCTCTGCTTTCTCAGTCTGTTTCCTAGTGCCGGTTTGAAGTTCCTGCAGTTTTCACGGTAAAACCGAGTTGGAGCTTGTACCTCCCCATATATATGTATGGAATGGAGTTTGCAACTGAAAAGAAACTTTGTGTTCCCAACAAGCGAGTTGAAGGAAGGCTTTCACACACACTTATCTCTCGGAACGGAGAAGTGGAGAGACGTTCGTTCATCTAGCACGAAGGAAACGGGTTGCAGGAGACACTTTTTCTCTGCTTTCTCAGTCTGTTTCCTAGTGCCGGTTTGAAGTTCCTGCAGTTTTCACTGTAAATCCGAGTTGGAGCTTGTACCTCCCCATATATATGCATGGAATGGAGTTTGCAACTGAAAAGAAACTTTGTGTTCCCAACAAGCTAGGTGAAGGACTGCTTTCAAACACACTAATTCCTCAGAACTGAGCAAGTGGAGAGACGTTCGTTCATCTAGCACAAAGGGTTACGGGTTGCAGGAGACACTTTTTCTCTGCTTTCTCAGACTGTTTCCTAGTGCCGGTTTGAAGTTCCTGCAGTTGTCACTGTAAAACCGATTTGGAGCTAGAAACTCCCCATATATATGTATGGGATGGAGTTTGCAACTGAAAAGAAACTTTGTGTTCCCAACAAGCTAGGTGAAGGACGGCTTTCACACACACTTATCTCTCAGAACTGAGCAAGTGGAGAGACGTTCGTTCATCTAGCACCAAGGGTACGGGTTGCAGGAGACACTTTTTCTCTGCTTTCTCAGTCTGTTTCCTAGTGCCGGTTTGAAGTTCCTGCAGTTTTCACTGTCAAACTGAGTTGGAGCTTGTACCTCCCCATATATATGTATGGAATGGAGTTTGCAACTGAAAAGAAACTTTGTGTTCCCAACAAGCTAGGTGAAGGACTGCTTTCACACACACTTATGTCTCAGAACAGAGCAAGTGGAGAGACGTTCGTTCATCTAGCACCAAGGGAACGGGTTGCAGGAGACACTTTTTCTCTGCTTTCTCAGTCTGTTTCCTAGTGCCGGTTTGAAGTTCCTGCAGTTTTCACGGTAAAACCGAGTTGGAGCTTGTACCTCCCCATATATATGTATGGAATGGAGTTTGCAACTGAAAAGAAACTTTGTGTTCCCAACAAGCGAGTTGAAGGAAGGCTTTCACACACACTTATCTCTCGGAACGGAGAAGTGGAGAGACGTTCGTTCATCTAGCACCAAGGAAACGGGTTGCAGGAGACACTTTTTCTCTGCTTTCTCAGTCTGTTTCCTAGTGCCGGTTTGAAGTTCCTGCAGTTTTCACTGTAAATCCGAGTTGGATCTTGTACCTCCCCATATATATGTATGGAATGGAGTTTGCAACTGAAAAGAAACTTTGTGTTCCCAACAAGCTAGGTGAAGAACGGCATTCACACACACTTATCTCTCAGAACTGAGCAAGTGGAGAGATGTTCGTTCATCTAGCACCAGGGGAACGGGTTGCCGGAGACACTTTTTCTCTGATTTCTCAGTCTGTTTCCTAGTGCCGGTTTGAAATTCCTGCTGTTTTCACTGTCAAACTGAGTTGGAGCTTGTACCTCCCCATATATATGTATGGAATGGAGTTTGCAACTGAAAAGAAACTTTGTGTTCCCAACAAGCTAGGTGAAGGACGGCTTTCACACACACTTATCTCTCAGAACAGAGCAAGTGGAGAGACGTTCGTTCATCTAGCACCAAGGGAACGGTTTGCAGGAGACACATATTCTCTGCTTTCTCAGTCTGTTTCCTAGTGCCGGTTTGAAGTTCCTGCAGTTTTCACTGTAAATCCGAGTTGGAGCTTGTACCTCCCCATATATATGTATGGAATGGAGTTTGCAACTGAAAAGAAACTTTGTGTTCCCAACAAGCTAGGTGAAGAACGGCTTTCACACACACATATCTCTCAGAACTGAGCAAGTGGAGAGATGTTCGTTCATCTAGCACCAGGGGAACGGGTTGCAGGAGACACTTTTTCTCTGCTTTCTCAGTCTGTTTCCTAGTGCCGGTTTGAAGTTCCTGCAGTTTTCACTGTCAAACTGAGTTGGAGCTTGTACCTCCCCATATATATGTATGGAATGGAGTTTGCAACTGAAAAGAAACTTTGTGTTCCCAACAAGCTAGGTGAAGGACGGCTTTCACACACACTTATCTCTCAGAACAGAGCAAGTGGAGAGACGTTCGTTCATCTAGCACCAAGGGAACGGGTTGCAGGAGACACATATTCTCTGCTTTCTCAGTCTGTTTCCTGGTGCCGGTTTGAAGTTCCTGCAGTTTTCACTGTAAAACCGTTTTGGAGCTTGAACCTCCACATATATATGTATGGAATGGAGTTTCCAACTGAAAAGAAACTTTGTGTTCCCAACAAGCTAGTTGAAGGACGGCTTTCACACACACTTATCTCTCAGAACTGAGCAAGTGGAGAGACGTTCGTTCATCTAGCACCAAGGGAACGGGTTGCAGGAGACACTTTTTCTCTGCTTTCTCAGTCTGTTTCCTAGTGCCAGTTTGAAGTTCCTGCAGTTTTCACTGTAACACCTTGTTGGAGCTAGTACCTCCCAATATATATGTATGGAATGGAGTTTGCAACTGAAAAGAAACTTTGTGTTCCCAACAAGCTAGGTGAAGGACGGCTTTCACACACACTTATCTCTCAGAACAGAGCAAGTGGAGAGACGTTCGTTCATCTAGCACCAAGGGAACGGGTTGCAGGAGACACTTTTTCTCTGCTTTCTCAGTCTGTTTCCTAGTGCCGGTTTGAAGTTCCTGCAGTTTTCACTGTAACACTGAGTTGGAGCTTCTACCTCTCCATATATATGTATGAATTGGAGTTAGCAACTGAAAAGAAACTTTGTGTTCCCAACAAGCTAGGTGAAGGACGGCTTTCACACACAATTATCTCTCAGAACTTACCAAGTGGAGAGACGTTCGTTCATCTAGCACCAAGGGAACGGGTTGCAGGAGACACTTTTTCTCTGCTTTCTCAGTCTGTTTCCTAGTGCCGGTTTGAAGTTCCTGCAGTTTTCACTGTAAAACAGAATTGGAGCTAGTACCTCCCCATATATATATATGGAATGGAGTTTGCAACTGAAAAGAAACTTTGTGTTCCCAACAAGTTGGTGAAGGACGGCTTTCACACACAATTATCTCTCAGAATTGAGCAAGTGGAGAGACGTTCGTTCATCTAGCAAAAAGGGAACGGGTTGCAGGAGACACATTTTCTCTGCTTTCTCTGTCTGTTTCCTAGTGCCGGTTTGAAGTTCCTGCAGTTTTCACGGTAAAACCGTGTTGGAGCTTGTACCTCCCCATATATATGTATGGAATGGATTTTGCAACAGAAAAGAAACTTTGTGTTCCCAACAAGCTTGGTGAAGGACGGCTTTCACACACACTTATCTCTCAGAACTGAGCAAGTGGAGAGACGTTCGTTCATCTAGCACCAAGGGAACGGGTTGCAGGAGACACTTTTTCTCTGCTTTCTCAGTCTGTTTCCTAGTGCCGGTTTGAAGTTCCTGCAGTTTTCACGGTAAAACCGTGTTGGAGCTTGTACCTCCCCATATATATGTATGGAATGGAGTTTGCAACTGAAAAGAAACTTTTTGTTCCCAACAAGCGAGTTGACGGACGGCTTTCACACACACTTTTCTCTCGGAAATGAGCAACTGGAGAGACGTTCGTTCATCTAGCACCAAGGGAACGGGTTGCAGGAGACACTTTTTCTCTGCTTTCTCAGTCTGTTTCCTAGTGCCGGTTTGAAGTTCCTGCAGTTTTCACTGTAAAACCGAGTTGGAGCTAGTACCTCCCCATATATATGTATGGAATGGAGTTTGCAACTGAAAAGAAACTTTGTGTTCCCAACAAGCTAGGTGAAGAGCGGCTTTCACACACTCTTATCTCTCAGAACTGAGCAAGTGGAGAGACGTTCGTTCATCTAGCACCAAGGGAACGGGTAGCAGGGGACACTTTTCTGTGCTTTCTCAGTCTGTTTCCTAGTGTCGGTTTGAAGTTCCTGCAGTTTTCACTGTAAAACCGAGTTGGAGCTAGTACCTCCCCATATATATGTATGGATTGGAGTTTGAAAATGAAAAGAATCTTTGTGTTCCCTACAAGCTAGGTGAAGGACGGCTTTCACACACACTTATCTCTCAGAACTGAGCAAGTGGAGAGACTTTCGTTCATCTAGCACCAAGGGAACGGGTTGCAGGAGACACTTTTTCTCTGCTTCCTCAGTCTGTTTCCTAGTGCCGGTTTGAAGTTCCTGCAGTTTTCACTGTCAAACCGATTTGGAGCTAGTACCTCCCCATATATATGTATGGAATGGAGTTTGCAACTGAAAAGAATCATTGTGTTCCCAACAACCTAGATGAAGACGGCTTTCACACACACTAATCTCTCAAAACTGAGCAAGTGGAGAGACGTTCGTTCATCTAGCACCAAGGGTACGGGTTGCAGGAGACACTTTTTCTCTGCTTTCTCAGTCTGTTTCCTAGTGCCGGTTTGAAGTTCCTGCAGTTTTCACTGTAAAACAGAATTGGAGCTAGTACCTCCCCATATATATATATGGAATGGAGTTTGCAACTGAAAAGAAACTTTGTGTTCCCTACAAGCTAGGTAAAGGACGGCTTTCACACACACTTATCTCTCAGAACTGAGCAAGTGGAGAGACGTTCGTTCATCTAGCACCAAGGGAACGGGTTGCATGAGACACATTTTCTCTGCTTTCTCAGTCTGTTTCCTAGTGCCGGTTTGAAGTTCCTGCAGTTTTCACGGTAAAACCGAGTTGGAGCTTGTACCTCCCCATATATATGCATGGAATGCAGTTTGCAACTGAAAAGAAACTTTGTGTTCCCAACAAGCTAGGTGAAGGACTGCTTTCAAACACACTAATTTCTCAGAACTGAGCAAGTGGAGAGACGTTCGTTCATCTAGCACAAAGGGTTACGGGTTGCAGGAGACACATTTTCTCTGCTTTCTCAGTCTGTTTCCTAGTGCCGGTTAGAAGTTCCTGCAGTTGTCACTGTAAAACCGATTTGGAGCTAGAACCTCCCCATATTTATGTATGGGATGGAGTTTGCAACTGAAAAGAAACTTTGTGTTCCCAACAAGCTAGGTGAAGGACGGCTTTCACACACACTTATCTCTCAGAAATGAGCAAGTGGAGAGACGTTCGTTCATCTAACACCAAGGGAATGGGTTGCAGGAGACACTTTTTCTCTGCTTTCTCAGTCTGTTTCCTAGTGCCGGTTTGAAGTTCCTGCAGTTTTCACTGTAAAATCGAGTTGGAGCTAGTACCTCCCCATATATACGTATGGAATGGGGTTTGCAACTGAAAAGAAACTTTGTGTTCCCAACAAGCTAGGTGAAGGACGGCTTTCACACACACTTATCTCTCAGAACTAAGCAAGTGGAGAGACGTTCGTTCATCTAGCACCAAGGGAACTGGTTGCAGGAGACACATATTCTCTGCTTTCTCAGTCAGTTTCCTGGTGCCGGTTTGAAGTTCCTGCAGTTTTCACTGTAAAACCGTTTTGGAGCTTGAACCTCCACATATATATGTATGGAATGGAGTTTCCAACTGAAAAGAAACTTTGTGTTCCCAACAAGCTATTTGAAGGACGGCTTTCACACACACGTATCTCTCAGAACTGAGCAAGTGGAGAGACTTTCGTTCATCTAGCACCAAGGGAACGGGTTGCTGGAGACACTTTTTCTCTGCTTCCTCAGTCTGTTTCCTAGTGCCGGTTTGAAGTTCCTGCAGTTTTCACTGTCAAACCGAGTTGGAGCTAGTACCTCTCCATATATATGTATGGAATGGAGTTTGCAACTGAAAAGAAACTTTGTGTTCCCAACAAGCTATTTGAAGGACGGCTTTCACACACACGTATCTCTCAGAACTGAGCAAGTGGAGAGACTTTCGTTCATCTAGCACCAAGGGAACGGGTTGCTGGAGACACTTTTCTCTGCTTCCTCAGTCTGTTTCCTAGTGCCGGTTTGAAGTTCCTGCAGTTTTCACTGTCAAACCGAGTTGGAGCTAGTACCTCCCCATATATATGTATGGAATGGAGTTTGCAACTGAAAAGAATCATTGTGTTCCCAACAACCTAGATGAAGACGGCTTTCACACACACTAATCTCTCAAAACTGAGCAAGTGGAGAGACGTTCGTTCATCTAGCACCAAGGGTACGGGTTGCAGGAGACACTTTTTCTCTGCTTTCTCAGTCTGTTTCCTAGTGCCGGTTTGAAGTTCCTGCAGTTTTCACTGTAAAACAGAATTGGAGCTAGTACCTCCCCATATATATATATGGAATGGAGTTTGCAACTGAAAAGAAACTTTGTGTTCCCTACAAGCTAGGTAAAGGACGGCTTTCACACACACTTATCTCTCAGAACTGAGCAAGTGGAGAGACGTTCGTTCATCTAGCACCAAGGGAACGAGTTGCATGAGACACATTTTCTCTGCTTTCTCAGTCTGTTTCCTAGTGCCGGTTTGAAGTTCCTGCAGTTTTCACGGTAAAACCGAGTTGGAGCTTGTACCTCCCCATATATATGCATGGAATGCAGTTTGCAACTGAAAAGAAACTTTGTGTTCCCAACAAGCTAGGTGAAGGACTGCTTTCAAACACACTAATTTCTCAGAACTGAGCAAGTGGAGAGACGTTCGTTCATCTAGCACAAAGGGTTACGGGTTGCAGGAGACACTTTTTCTCTGCTTTCTCAGTCTGTTTCCTAGTGCCGGTTAGAAGTTCCTGCAGTTGTCACTGTAAAACCGATTTGGAGCTAGAACCTCCCCATATTTATGTATGGGATGGAGTTTGCAACTGAAAAGAAACTTTGTGTTCCCAACAAGCTAGGTGAAGGACGGCTTTCACACACACTTATCTCTCAGAAATGAGCAAGTGGAGAGACGTTCGTTCATCTAACACCAAGGGAATGGGTTGCAGGAGACACTTTTTCTCTGCTTTCTCAGTCTGTTTCCTAGTGCCGGTTTGAAGTTCCTGCAGTTTTCACTGTAAAATCGAGTTGGAGCTAGTACCTCCCCATATATACGTATGGAATGGGGTTTGCAACTGAAAAGAAACTTTGTGTTCCCAACAAGCTAGGTGAAGGACGGCTTTCACACACACTTATCTCTCAGAACTAAGCAAGTGGAGAGACGTTCGTTCATCTAGCACCAAGGGAACTGGTTGCAGGAGACACATATTCTCTGCTTTCTCAGTCAGTTTCCTGGTGCCGGTTTGAAGTTCCTGCAGTTTTCACTGTAAAACCGTTTTGGAGCTTGAACCTCCACATATATATGTATGGAATGGAGTTTCCAACTGAAAAGAAACTTTGTGTTCCCAACAAGCTATTTGAAGGACGGCTTTCACACACACGTATCTCTCAGAACTGAGCAAGTGGAGAGACTTTCGTTCATCTAGCACCAAGGGAACGGGTTGCTGGAGACACTTTTTCTCTGCTTCCTCAGTCTGTTTCCTAGTGCCGGTTTGAAGTTCCTGCAGTTTTCACTGTCAAACCGAGTTGGAGCTAGTACCTCTCCATATATATGTATGGAATGGAGTTTGCAACTGAAAAGAAACTTTGTGTTCCCAACAAGCTATTTGAAGGACGGCTTTCACACACACGTATCTCTCAGAACTGAGCAAGTGGAGAGACTTTCGTTCATCTAGCACCAAGGGAACGGGTTGCTGGAGACACTTTTCTCTGCTTCCTCAGTCTGTTTCCTAGTGCCGGTTTGAAGTTCCTGCAGTTTTCACTGTCAAACCGAGTTGGAGCTAGTACCTCTCCATATATATGTATGGAATGGAGTTTGCAACTGAAAAGAAACTTTGTGTTCCCAACAAGCTAGGTGAAGGCGTCTTTCACACACACATATCTCTCAAAACTGAGCAAGTGGAGAGATGTTCGTTCATCTAGCACCAAGGGAACGGGTTGCAGGAGACACTTTTTCTCTGCTTTCTCAGTCTGTTTCCTAGTGCCGGTTTGAATTTCCTGCAGTTTTCACTGTAAAACAGAATTGGAGCTAGTACCTCCCCATATATATATATGGAATGGAGTTTGCAACTGAAAAGCAACTTTGTGTTCCCAACAAGCTAGGTGAAGGACGGCTTTCACACACACTTATCTCTCAGAACTGAGCAAGTGGAGAGACGTTCGTTCATCTAGCACCAAGGGAACGGGTTGCAGGAGACACTTTTTCTCTGCATTCTCAGTCTGTTTCCTAGTGCCGGTTTGAAGTTCCTGCAGTTTTCACGGTAAAACCGAGTTGGAGCTTGTACCTCCCCATATATATGTATGGAATGGAGTTTGCAACTTAAAAGAAACTTTGTGTTCCCAACAAGCGAGTTGAAGGAAGGCTTTCACACACACTTATCTCTCAGAACTGAGCAAGTGGAGAGACGTTCGTTCATCTAGCACCAAGGGAACGATTTTCAGGAGACACTTTTTCTCTGCTTTCTCAGTTTGTTTCCTAGTGCCGGTTTGAAGTTCCTGCAGTTTTCACTGTAACACCGAGTTGGAGCTTCTACCTCCCCATATATAAGTATGGATTGGAGTTTGCAACTGAAAAGAAACTTTGTGTTCCCAACAACCTAGGTGAAGGACGGCTTTCACACACACTTATCTCTCAGAACTTAGCAAGTGGAGAGACGTTCGTTCATCTAGCACCAAGGGAACGGGTTGTAGGAGACACTTTTTCTCTGCTTTCTCAGTCTGTTTCCTAGTGCCGGTTTGAAGTTCCTGCAGTTTTCACTGTAAAACAGAATTGGAGCTAGTACCTCCCCATATATATATATGGATTGGAGTTTGAAACTGAAAAGATACTTTGTGTTCCCAACAAGCTAGGTGAAGGACGGCTTTCACACACACTTATCTCTCAGAACTGAACAAGTGGAGAGACGTTCGTTCATCTAGCACCAAGGGAACGGGTTGCAGGAGACACTTTTTCTCTGCTTTCTCAGTCTGTTTCCTAGTGCCGGTTTGAAGTTCCTTCAGTTTTCCCTGTAAAACCGAGTTGGAGCTTGTACCTCCACATATATATGTATGGAATGGAGTTTGCAACTGAAAAGACACTTTGTGTTCCCAACAAGCGAGTTGAAGGAAGGCTTTCACACACACTTATCTCTCGGAACTGAGAAGTGGAGAGACGTTCGTTCATCTAGCACCAAGGGAACGGGTTGCAGGAGACACTTTTTCTCTGCTTTCTCAGTCTGTTTCCTAGTGCCGGTTTGAAGTTCCTGCAGTTTTCACTCTAACAACGAGTTGGAGCTTCTACCTCCCCATTTATATGTATGGATTGGAGATTGCAACTGAAAAGAAACTTTGTGTTCCCAACAAGCTATGTGAAGGACGGCTTTCACACACACTTATCTCTCAGAACTTAGCAAGTGGAGAGACGTTCGTTCATCTAGCACCAAGGGAACGGGTTGCAGGAGACACATTTTCTCTGCTTTCTCAGTCTGTTTCCTAGTGCCGGTTTGAAGTTCCTGCAGTTTTCACTGTAAAACAGAATTGGAGCTTGTACCTCCCCATATATATATATGGAATGGAGTTTGCTACTGAAAAGAAACTTTGTGTTCCCAACAAGCTAGGTGAAGGACGGCTTTCACACACACTTAACTCTCAGAACTGAGCAAGTGGAGAGACGTTCGTTCATCTAGCACCAAGGGAACGGGTTGCAGGAGACACTTTTTCTCTGCTTTCTCAGTATGTTTCCTAGTGCCGGTTTGAAGTTCCTGCAGTTTTCACGGTAAAACCGATTTGGAGCTTGTACCTCCCCATATATATGTATGGAATGGAGATTGCAACTGAAAAGAAACTTTGTGTTCCCAACAAGCGAGTTGAAGGAAGGCTTTCACACACACTTATCTCTCGGAACTGAGAAGTGGAGAGACGTTCGTTCATCTAGCACCAAGGGAACGGGTTGCAGGAGACACTATTTCTCTGCTTTCTCAGTCTGTTTCCTAGTGCCGGTTTGAAGTTCCTGCAGTTTTCACTGTAACACCGAGTTGGAGCTTCTACCTCCCCATATATATGTATGGATTGGAGTTTGCAACTGAAAAGAAACTTTGTGTTCCCAACAAGCTAGGTGAAGGACGGCTTTCACACACACTTATCTCTCAGAACTGAGCAAGTGGAGAGACTTTCGTTCATCTAGCACCAAGGGAACGGGTTGCAGGAGACACTTTTTCTATGCTTTCTCAGTCTGTTTCCTAGTGCCGGTTTGAAGTTCCTGCAGTTTTCACGGTAAAACCGGGTTGGAGCTTGTACCTCCCCATATATATGTATGGAATGGAGTTTGCAACTGAAAAGAAACTTTGTGTTCCCAACAAGCGAGTTGAAGGAAGACTTTCACACACACTTATCTCTCGGAACTGAGAAGTGGAGAGAAGTTCGTTCATCTAGCACCAAGGGAACGGGTTGCAGGAGACACTTTTTCTCTGCTTTCTCAGTCTGTTTCCTAGTGCCGGTTTGAAGTTCCTGCAGTTTTCACTGTAAATCCGAGTTGGAGCTTGTACCTCCCCATATATATGTATGGAATGGAGTTTGCAACTGAAAAGAAACTTTGTGTTCCCAACAAGCTAGGTGAAGAACGGCTTTCACACACACTTTTCTCTCAGAAATGAGCAAGTGGGGAGACGTTCGTTCATCTAACACCAGGGGAACGGGTTGCAGGAGACACTTTTTCTCTGATTTCTCAGTCTGTTTCTTAGTGCCGGTTTGAAGTTCCTGCAGTTTTCACAGTCAAACTGAGTTGGAGCTTGTACCTCCCCATATATATGTATGGAATGGAGTTTGCAACTGAAAAGAAACTTTGTGTTCCCAACAAGCTAGGTGAAGGACGGCTTTCACACACAATTATGTCTCAGAACAGAGCAAGTGGAGAGACGTTCGTTCATCTAGCACCAAGGGAACGGGTTGCAGGAGACACTTTTTCTCTGCTTTCTCAGTCTGTTTCCTAGTGCCGGTTTGAAGTTCCTGCAGTTTTCACGGTAAAACAGAATTGGGGCTAGTACCTCCCCATATATATATATGGAATGGAGTTTGCATCTGAAAAAAAACTTTGTGTTCCCAACAAGCTAGGTGAAGGACGGCTTTCACACACACTTATCTCTCAGAACTGAGCAAGTGGAGAGACGTTCGTTCATCTAGCACCAAGGGAACGGGTTGCAGGAGACACTTTTTCTCTGCTTTCTCAGTCTGTTTCCTAGTGCCGGTTTGAAGTTCCTGCAGTTTTCACGGTAAAACCGAGTTGGAGCTTGTACCTCCTCAATATATGTATGGAATGGAGTTTGCAACTGAAAAGAAACTTTGTGTTCCCAACAAGCGAGTTGAAGGAAGGCTTTCACACACACTTATCTCTCGGAACTGAGAAGTGGAGAGACGTTTGTTCATCTAGCACCAAGGGAACGGGTTGCAGGAGAAACTTTTTCTCTGCTTTCTCAGTCTGTTTCCTAGTGCCGGTTTGAAGTTCCTGCAGTTTTCTCTGTAAAACCGAGTTGGAGCTAGTACCTCCCCATATATATGTATGGAATGGAGTTTGCAACTGAAAAGAAACTTTGTGTTCCCAACAAGCTAGGTGAAGGACGGCTTTCACACACAATTAGCTCTCAGAACTGAGCAAGTGGAGAGACGTTCGTTCATCTAGCACCAAGGGAACGGGTTGCAGGAGACATTTTTTCTCTGCTTTCTCAGTTTGTTTCCTAGTGCCGGTTTGAAGTTCCTGCAGTTTTCACTGTAAAACAGAGTTGGAGCTAGTACCTCCCCATATATATGTATGGATTGGAGTTTGCAACTGAAAAGAAACTTTGTGTTCCCAACAAGCTAGGTGAAGGACGGCTTTCACACACACATATCTCTCAGAACTGAGCAAGTGGAGAGACGTTCGTTCATCTAGGACCAAGGGAACTGGTTGCAGGGACACTTTTTCTCTGCTTTCTCAGTCTGTTTCCTATAGCCGGTTTTAAGTTCCTGCAGTTTTCACTGTAAAACAGAGTTGGAGCTAGTACCACCCCATATATTTGTATGGATTGGAGTTTGCAACTGAAAAGAAACTTTGTGTTCCCAACAAGCTAGGTGAAGGACGGCTTTCACACACACATATCTCTCAGAACTGAGCAAGTGGAGAGACGTTCGTTCATCTAGGACCAAGGGAACGGGTTGCAGGAGACACTTTTTCTCTGCTTTCTCAGTCTGTTTCCTATAGCCGGTTTTAAGTTCCTGCAGTTTTCACTGTAAAACCGAGTTGGAGCTAGTAACTCCCCATATATATGTATGGAATGGAGTTTGCAACTCAAAAGAAACTTTGTGTTCCCAACAAGCTAGTTGAAGGACGGCTTTAACACACACACTTATCCCTCAGAAGAGAGCAAGTGGAGAGACGTTCGGTCATCTAGCACCAAGGGAACGGTTTGCAGGAGACACTTTTTCTCTGCTTTCTCAGTCTGTTTCCTAGTGCCGGTTTGAAGTTCCTGCAGTTTTCACTGTAAAACCGAGTTGGAGCTTGTACCACCCCATATATATGTATGGAATGGAGTTTGCAACAAAAAAGAAACTTTGTGTTCCCAACAAGATAGGTGAAGGACGGCTTTCACACACACTTACCTCTCAGAACTGAGCAAGTGGAGAGACGTTCGTTCATCTAGCACCAAGGGAACGGTTTGCAGGAGACACTTTTTCTCCGCTTTCTCATTCTGTTTCCTAGTGCCGGTTTGAAGTTCCTGCAGTTTTCACTGTAAAACCGAGTTGGAGCTTGTACCTCCCCATATATATGTATGGATTGGAGTTTGCAACTTAAAAGAAACTTTGTGTTCCCAACAAGCTAGGTGAAGGACGGCTTTCACACACATTTATCTCTCAGAACTGAACAAGTGGAGAGACGTTCGTTCATCTAGCACCAAGGGAACGGGTTGCAGGAGACACTTTTTCTCTGCATTCTCAGTCTGTTTCCTAGTGCTGGTTTGAAGTTCCTGCAGTTTTCACTGTAAAACCGAGTTTGAGCAAGTACCTCCCCATATATATGTATGGAATGGAATTTGCAACTGAAAAGAAACTTTGTGTTCCCAACAAGCTAGGTTAAGGACGGCTTTCACACACACTTATCTCTCAGAACTGAGCAAGTGGAGAGACGCTCGTTCATCTAGCACCAAGGGAACGGTTTGAAGGAGACAATTTTTCTCTGCTTTCTCAGTCTGTTTCCAAGTGCCGGTTTGAAGTTCCTGCAGTTTTCACTGTAAAACCGAGTTTTAGCTTCTACCTCCCAATATATATGTATGGAATGGAGTTTGCAACTGAAAAGAAACTTTGTGTTCCCAACAAGGTAGGTGAAGGTCGGCTTTCACTCACACTTATCTCTCAGAACTGAGCAAGTGGAGAGACGTTCGTTCATCTAGCACCAAGGGAAAGGTTTGCAGGAGACACTTTTTATCCGCTTTCTCATTCTGTTTCCTAGTGCCGGTTTGAAGTTCCTGCAGTTCTCACTGTAAAACCGAGTTGGAGCTTGTACCTCCCCATATATATGTATGCATTGGAGTTTGCAACTGAAAAGAAACTTTGTGTTCCCAACAAGCTAGGTGAAGTACGGCTATCACACACACTTATCTCTAGAACAGAGCAAGTGGAGATACGTTCGTTCATCTAGCACCAAGGGAACGGGTTGCAGGAGACACTTTTTCTCTGCATTCTCAGTCTGTTTCCTAGTGCTGGTTTGAAGTTCCTGCAGTTTTCACTGTAAAACCGAGTTGGAGCTAGTAACTCCCCATATATATGTATGGAATGGAGTTTGCAACTGAAAAGAAACTTTGTGTTCCCAACAAGCTAGGTGAAGGACGGCTTTCACACACACTTATCTCTCAGAACTGAGCAAGTGGAGAGACGTTCGTTCATCTTGCGCCAAGGGAACGGATTGCAGGAGACACTTTTTCTCTGCTTTCTCAGTCTGTTTCCTAGTGCTGGTTTGAAGTTCCTGCAGTTTTCACTGTAAAACCGAGTTGGAGCTAGTACCTCCCCTTATATATGTATGGAATGGAGTTTGCAACTGAAAAGAAACTTTGTGTTCCCAACAAGCTAGGTGAAGGACGGCTTTCACACACACTTATCTCTCAGAACTGAGCAAGTGCAGAGACGTTCGTTCATCTAGCACCAAGGGAACAGGTTGCAGGAGACACTTTTTCTCTGCTTTCTCAGTATGTTTCCTAGTGCCGGTTTGACGTTCCTGCAGTTTTCACTGTAAAACCGAGTTGGAGCTTGTACCTCCCCATATATATGTATGGAATGGAGTTTGCAACTGAAAAGAAACTTTGTGTTCCCAACAAGCTAGGTGAAGGACGGCTTTCACACACACTTATCTCTCAAAACTGAGCAAGTGGAGAGACGATCGTTCATCTAGCACCAAAGGAACGGTTTGCAGGAGACACTTTTTCTCTGCTTTCTCAGTCTGTTTCCTAGTGCCGGTTTGATGTTCCTGCAGTTTTCACTGTAAAACCGAGTTGGAGCTAGTACATCCCCATATATATGTATGGAATGGAGTTTGCAACTGAAAAGAAACTTTGTGTTCCCAACAAGCTAGGTGAAGGACGGCTTTCACACACACTTATCTCTCAGAACTGAGCAAGTGGAGAGACGTTCGTTCATTTAGCACCAAGGGAATGGGTTGCAGGAGACACTTTTTCTCTGCTTTCTCAGTATGTTTCTTAGTGCCGGTTTGAATTTCCTGCAGTTTTCACTGTAAAATCGAGTTGGAGCTTGTACCTCCCCATATATATGTATGGAATGGAGTTTGCAACTGAAAAGAAACTTTGTGTTCCCAAGAAGCTAGGTGAAGGACGGCTTTCACACACACTTATCTCTCAGAACTGAGCAAGTGGAGAGACTTTCGTTCATCTAGCACCAAGGGAACGGGTTGCAGGAGACACTTTTTCTCTGCTTTCTCAGTCTATTTCCTAGTGCCAGTTTGAAGTTCCTGCAGTTTTCACTATCAAACCGAGTTGGAGCTAGTACCTCCCCATATATATGTATGGATTGGAGTTTGCAACTGAAAAGAAACTTTGTGTTCCCAACAAGCTAGTTGAAGGACGTCTTCACACACACTTATCTCTCAGAACTGAGCAAGTGGAGAGACGTTCGTTCATCTAGCACCAAGGGAACGGGTTGCAGGAAAAACAATTTCTCTGCTTTCTCAGTCTGTTTCCTAGTGCCGGTTTGAAGTTCCTGTAGTTTTCACTGTCAAAACGAGTTGGAGCTAGAACCTCCCCATATATATGTATGGAATGGAGTTTGCAACTGAAAAGAAACTTTGTGTTCCCAACAAGATAGTTGAAGGACGGCTTTCACACACACTTATCTCTCAGAACTGAGCAAGTGGAGAGACGTTCGTTCATCTAGCACCAAGGGAACGGGTTGCAGGAGACACTTTTTCTCTGCTTTCTCAGTCTGTTTCCTAGTGCCGGTTTGAAGTTCCTGCAGTTTTCACTGTAAAACCGAGTTGGAGCTAGTACCTCCCCATATATATGTATGGAATGGAGTTTGCAACTGAAAAGAAACTTTCTGTTCCCAACAAGCTAGTTGAACGACGGCTTTCACACACACTTATCTCTCAGAAGTGAGCAAGTGGAGAGACTTTCGTTCATCTAGCACCAAGGGAACGGGTTGCAGGAGACAATTTTTCTCTGCTTTCTCAGTCTGTTTCCTAGTTCCGGTTTGAAGTTCCTGCAGTTTTCACTGTCAATCCGAGTTGGAGCTAGTACCTCCCCTTATATATGTATGGATTGGTGTTTGCAACTGAAAAGAAACTTTGTGTTCCCAACAAGCTAGGTTAAGGACGGCTTTCACACACACTTATCTCTCAGAACTGAGCAAGTGGAGAGACGTTCGTTCATCTAGCACCAAGGGAACGGGTTGCATGAGACACTTTTTCTCTGCTTTCTCAGTCTGTTTCCTAGTGCCGGTTTGAAGTTCCTGCAGTTTTCACTGTAAAACCGATTTGGAGCTTCGACCTCCCCATATATATGTATGGAATGGAGTTTGCAACTGAAAAGAAACTTTGTGTTCCCAACAAGCTAGGTGAAGGACGGCTTTCACACACACTTATCTCTCAAAACTGAGCAAGTGGAGAGACGATCGTTCATCTAGCACCAAAGGAAAGGTTTGCAGGAGACACTTTTTCTCTGCTTTCTCAGTCTGTTTCCTAGTGCCGGTTTGATGTTCCTGCAGTTTTCACAGTAAAACCGAGTTGGAGCTAGTACATCCCCATATATATGTATGGAATGGAGTTTGCAACTGAAAAGAAACTTTGTGTTCCCAACAAGCTAGGTGAAGGACGGCTTTCACACACACTTATCTCTCAGAACTGAGCAAGTGGAGAGACGTTCGTTCATCTAGCACCAAGGGAATGGGTTGCAGGAGAAACTTTTTCTCTGCTTTCTCAGTATGTTTCCTAGTGCCGGTTTGAAGTTCCTGCAGTTTTCACTGTAAAATCGAGTTGGAGCTTGTACCTCCCCATATATATGTATGGAATGGAATTTGCAACTGAAAAGAAACTTTGTGTTCCCAAGAAGCTAGGTGAAGGACGGCTTTCACACACACTTATCTCTCAGAACTGAGCAAGTGGAGAGACTTTCGTTCATCTAGCTCCAAGGGAACGGGTTGCAGGAAACACTTTTTCTCTGCTTTCTCAGTCTATTTCCTAGTGCCGGTTTGAAGTTCCTGCAGTTTTCACTATCAAACCGAGTTGGAGCTAGTACCTCCCCATATATATGTATGGATTGGAGTTTGCAACTGAAAAGAAACTTTGTGTTCCCAACAAGCTAGTTGAAGGACGTCTTCACACACACTTATCTCTCAGAACTGAGCAAGTGGAGAGACGTTCGTTCATCTAGCACCAAGGGAACGGGTTGCAGGAAAAACAATTTCTCTGCTTTCTCAGTCTGTTTCCTAGTGCCGGTTTGAAGTTCCTGCAGTTTTCACTATCAAACCGAGTTGGAGCTAGTACCTCCCCATATATATGTATGGATTGGAGTTTGCAACTGAAAAGAAACTTTGTGTTCCCAACAAGCTAGTTGAAGGACGTCTTCACACACACTTATCTCTCAGAACTGAGCAAGTGGAGAGACGTTCGTTCATCTAGCACCAAGGGAACGGGTTGCAGGAAAAACAATTTCTCTGCTTTCTCAGTCTGTTTCCTAGTGCCGGTTTGAAGTTCCTGCAGTTTTCACTGTCAAACCGAGTTGGAGCTAGAACCTCCCCATATATATGTATGGAATGGAGTTTGCAACTGAAAAGAAACTTTGTGTTCCCAACAAGATAGGTGAAGGACGGCTTTCACACACACTTATCTCTCAGAACTGAGCAAGTGGAGAGACGTTCGTTCATCTAGCAACAGGGGAACGGGTTGCAGGAGACACGTTTTCTCTGTTTTCTCAGTCTGTTTCCTAGTGCCAGTTTGAAGTTCCTGCAGTTTTCACTGTAAAACCGAGTTGGAGCTAGTACCTCCCCATATATATGTATGGAATGGAGTTTGCAACTGAAAAGAAACTTTCTGTTCCCAACAAGCTAGTTGAACGACGGCTTTCACACACACTTATCTCTCAAAACTGAGCAAGTGGAGAGACTTTCGTTCATCTAGCACTAAAGGAACGGGTTGCATGAGACAATTTTTCTCTGCTTTCTCAGTCTGTTTCCTAGTGCCGGTTTGAAGTTCCTGCAGTTTTCACTGTAAAACCGAGTTGGAGCTTGTACCTACCCATATATATGTATGGAATGGAGTTTGCAACTGAAAAGAAACTTTGTGTTCCCAACAAGCTAGGTGAAGGATGGCTTTCACACACACTTATCTCTCAGAACTGAGCAAGTGGAGAGACGTTCGTTCATCTAGCAACAAGGGAACGGTTTGCAGGAGACACTTTTTCTCTGCTTTCTCAGGCTTTTTCCTAGTGCCGTTTTGAGGTTCCTGCAGTTTTCACTGTAAAACCGTGTTGGAGCTAGTACCTCCCCATATATATGTATGGAATGGAGTTGGGAACTGAAAAGAAACATGCGTTCAAACAAGCTAGGTGAAGGACGGCTTTCACACACACTTATCCCTCAGAACTGAGCAAGTGGAGAGACGTTCGTTCATCTAGCACCAAGGGAACGGGTTGCAGGAGACACTTTTTCTCTGCTTTCTCAGTCTGTTTCCTAGTGCCGGTTTGAAGTTCCTGCAGTTTTCACTGTAAAACCGATTTGGAGTTTCTACCTCCCCATATATATGTATGGAATGGAGTTTGCAACTTAAAAGAATCTTTGTGTTTCCAACAAGCTAGGTGAAAGACGGCTTTCATACACACTTAGGTCTCAGAACTGAGCAAGTGGAGAGACGTTCGTTCATCTAGCACCAAGGGAACGGGCTGCAGGAAACACTATTTCTCTGCTTTCTCAGTCTGTTTCCTAGTGCCGGTTTGAAGTTCCTGCAGTTTTCACTGTAACACCGAGTTGGAGCTAGTACCTCCCCTTATATATGTATGGATTGGTGTTTGCAACTGAAAAGAAACTTTGTGTTCCCAACAAGCTAGGTTAAGGACGGCTTTCACACACACTTATCTCTCAGAACTGAGCAAGTGGAGAGACGTTCGTTCATCTAGCACCAAGGGAACGGGTTGCATGAGACACTTTTTCTCTGCTTTCTCAGTCTGTTTCCTAGTGCCGGTTTGAAGTTCCTGCAGTTTTCACTGTAAAACCGATTTGGAGCTTCGACCTCCCCATATATATGTATGGAATGGAGTTTGCAACTGAAAAGAAACTTTGTGTTCCCAACAAGCTAGGTGAAGGACGGCTTTCACACACACTTATCTCTCAAACCTGAGCAAGTGGAGAGACGATCGTTCATCTAGCACCAAAGGAAAGGTTTGCAGGAGACACTTTTTCTCTGCTTTCTCAGTCTGTTTCCTAGTGCCGGTTTGATGTTCCTGCAGTTTTCACAGTAAAACCGAGTTGGAGCTAGTACATCCCCATATATATGTATGGAATGGAGTTTGCAACTGAAAAGAAACTTTGTGTTCCCAACAAGCTAGGTGAAGGACGGCTTTCACACACACTTATCTCTCAGAACTGAGCAAGTGGAGAGACGTTCGTTCATCTAGCACCAAGGGAATGGGTTGCAGGAGAAACTTTTTCTCTGCTTTCTCAGTATGTTTCCTAGTGCCGGTTTGAAGTTCCTGCAGTTTTCACTGTAAAATCGAGTTGGAGCTTGTACCTCCCCATATATATGTATGGAATGGAGTTTGCAACTGAAAAGAAACTTTGTGTTCCCAAGAAGCTAGGTGAAGGACGGCTTTCACACACACTTATCTCTCAGAACTGAGCAAGTGGAGAGACTTTCGTTCATCTAGCTCCAAGGGAACGGGTTGCAGGAAACACTTTTTCTCTGCTTTCTCAGTCTATTTCCTAGTGCCGGTTTGAAGTTCCTGCAGTTTTCACTATCAAACCGAGTTGGAGCTAGTACCTCCCCATATATATGTATGGATTGGAGTTTGCAACTGAAAAGAAACTTTGTGTTCCCAACAAGCTAGTTGAAGTACGTCTTCACACACACTTATCTCTCAGAACTGAGCAAGTGGAGAGACGTTCGTTCATCTAGCACCAAGGGAACGGGTTGCAGGAAAAACAATTTCTCTGCTTTCTCAGTCTGTTTCCTAGTGCCGGTTTGAAGTTCCTGCAGTTTTCACTGTCAAACCGAGTTGGAGCTAGAACCTCCCCATATATATGTATGGAATGGAGTTTGCAACTGAAAAGAAACTTTGTGTTCCCAACAAGATAGGTGAAGGACGGCTTTCACACACACTTATCTCTCAGAACTGAGCAAGTGGAGAGACGTTCGTTCATCTAGCAACAGGGGAACGGGTTGCAGGAGACACGTTTTCTCTGTTTTCTCAGTCTGTTTCCTAGTGCCAGTTTGAAGTTCCTGCAGTTTTCACTGTAAAACCGAGTTGGAGCTAGTACCTCCCCATATATATGTATGGAATGGAGTTTGCAACTGAAAAGAAACTTTCTGTTCCCAACAAGCTAGTTGAACGACGGCTTTCACACACACTTATCTCTCAAAACTGAGCAAGTGGAGAGACTTTCGTTCATCTAGCACTAAAGGAACGGGTTGCATGAGACAATTTTTCTCTGCTTTCTCAGTCTGTTTCCTAGTGCCGGTTTGAAGTTCCTGCAGTTTTCACTGTAAAACCGAGTTGGAGCTTGTACCTACCCATATATATGTATGGAATGGAGTTTGCAACTGAAAAGAAACTTTGTGTTCCCAACAAGCTAGGTGAAGGATGGCTTTCACACACACTTATCTCTCAGAACTGAGCAAGTGGAGAGACGTTCGTTCATCTAGCAACAAGGGAACGGTTTGCAGGAGACACTTTTTCTCTGCTTTCTCAGGCTTTTTCCTAGTGCCGGTTTGAGGTTCCTGCAGTTTTCACTGTAAAACCGTGTTGGAGCTAGTACCTCCCCATATATATGTATGGAATGGAGTTGGGAACTGAAAAGAAACATGCGTTCAAACAAGCTAGGTGAAGGACGGCTTTCACACACACTTATCCCTCAGAACTGAGCAAGTGGAGAGACGTTCGTTCATCTAGCACCAAGGGAACGGGTTGCAGGAGACACTTTTTCTCTGCTTTCTCAGTCTGTTTCCTAGTGCCGGTTTGAAGTTCCTGCAGTTTTCACTGTAAAACCGATTTGGAGTTTCTACCTCCCCATATATATGTATGGAATGGAGTTTGCAACTTAAAAGAATCTTTGTGTTCCCAACAAGCTAGGTGAAAGACGGCTTTCATACACACTTAGGTCTCAGAACTGAGCAAGTGGAGAGACGTTCGTTCATCTAGCACCAAGGGAACGGGCTGCAGGAAACACTATTTCTCTGCTTTCTCAGTCTGTTTCCTAGTGCCGGTTTGAAGTTCCTGCAGTTTTCACTGTAACACCGAGTTGGAGCTAGAACCTCCCCATATATATGTATGGAATGGAGTTTGCAACTGAAAAGAAACTTTGTGTTCCCAACAAGCTAGGTGAAGGAGGGCTTTCACACACATTTTTCTCTCAGAACTGAGCAAGTGGAGAGACGTTCGTTCATCTAGCACCAAGGGAATGGGTTGCAGGAGACACATTTTCTCTGCTTTCTCAGTCTCTTTCCTAGTGCCGGTTTGAAGTTCCTGAAGTTTTCACTGTAAAACCGAGTTGGAGCTTTTACCTCCCCATATATATGTATGGAATGGAATTTGCAACTTAAAAGAAACTTTATGTTCCCAACAAGCTAGTTGAACGACGGCTTTCACACACACTTATCTCTCAGAACTGAGCAAGTGGAGAGACTTTCGTTCATCTAGCACCAAGGGAACGGGATGCAGGAGCCACTTTTTCTCTGCTTTCTCAGTCTGTTTCCTAGTGCCGGTTTGAAGTTTCTGCAGTTTTCACTGTAAAACCGAGTTGGAGCTTGTACCTACCCATATATATGTATGGAATGGAGTTTGCAACTGAAAAGAAACTTTGTGTTCCCAACAAGCTAGGTGAAGGACGGCTTTCACACACACTTATCTCTCAGAACTGAGCAAGTGGAGAGACGTTCATTCATCTAGCACCAAGGGAACGGGTTGCAGGAGACACATTTTCTCTGCTTTCTCAGTCTGTTTCCTAGTGCCGGTTTGAGGTTCCTGCAGTTTTCACTGTCAAACAGTGTTGGAGCTAGTACTTCCCCATATATATGTATGGAATGGAGTTTGCAATTGAAAAGAAACTTTGTGTTCAAACAAGTTATGTGAAGGACGGCTTTCACACACACTTATCTCTCAGCACTGAGCAAGTGGAGAGACGATCGTTCATCTAGCACCAAGGGAACGGGTTGCAGGAGACACTTTTTCACTGCTTTCTCAGACTGTTTCCTAGTGCCGGTTTGAAGTTCCTGCAGTTTTCACTGTCAAACCGATTTGGAGCTAGTACCTCCCCATATATATGTATGGATTGGAGTTTGAAACTGAAAAGAAACTTTGTGTTCCCAACAATCTAGGTGAAGGACGGCTTTCACACACACTTATCTCTCAGAACTGAGCAAGTGGAGAGACGTTCATTCATCTAGCACCAAGGGAACGGGTTGCGGGAGACACTTTTTCTCTGCTTTCTCAGTCTGTTTCCTAGTGCCGGTTTGAAGTTCCTGCAGTTTTCACTGTAAAATCGAGTTGGAGCTAGTACCTCCCCATATATATATATGGAATGGAGTTTGCAACTGAAAAGAAACTTTGTGTTCCCAAGAAGCTTGGTGAAGGACGGCTTTCACACACACTTATCTCTCAGAACTGAGCAAGTGGAGAAACATTCGTTCATCTAGCACCAAGGGAACGGGTTGCAGGGGACACTTTTTCTCTGCTTTCTCAGTCTGTTTCCTAGTGCCGGTTTGAAGTTCCTGCACATTTCACTGTCAAGCCGAGTTGAAGTTTGTACCTCCCCATATATATGTATGGATTGGAGTTTGCAACTGAAAAGAAACTTTGTGTTCCCAACAAGCTAGTTGAAGGACGGCTTCACACACACTTATCTCTCAGAACTGAGCAAGTGGAGAGATGTTCGTTCATCTAGCACCAAGGGAACGGGTTGCAGGAAACACTATTTCTCTGCTTTCTCAGTCTGTTTCCTAGTGCCGGTTTGAAGTTCCTGCAGTTTTCACTGTAACACCGATTTGGAGCTAGAACCTCCCCATATATATGTATGGAATGGAATTTGCAACTGAAAATAAACTTTGTGTTCCCAACAAGCTAGATGAAGGACGGCTTTCACACACATTTATCTCTCAGAACTGAGCAAGTGGAGAGATGTTCGTTCATCTAGCACCAAGGGAACGTGTTGCATTAGACACATTTTCTCTGCATTCTCAGTCTGTTTCCTAGTGCCGGTTTGAAGTTCCTGCAGTTTTCACTGTAAAACCGAGTTGGAGCTAGTACCTCCCCATATATATGTATGGAATGGAGTTAGCAACTAAAAAGAAACTTTGTGTTCCCAACAATCTAGGTGAAAGACGGCTTTCACACACACTTATCTCTCAGAACTGAGCAAGTGGAGAGACGTTCGTTCATCTAGCACCAAGGGAACGGGTTGCAGGAGACACTTTTTCTCTGCTTTCTCAGTCTGTTTCCTAGTGCCGGTTTGAAGTTCCTGCAATTTTCACTGTAAAACCGAGTTGGATCTAGTACCTCCCCATATATATGTATGGAATGGAGTTTGCAACTGAAAAGAAACTTTCTGTTCCCAACAAGCTAGTTGAACGACGGCTTTCACACACACTTATCTCTCAGAACTGAGCAAGTGGAGAGACGTTCGTTCATCTAGCACCAAGGGAACGGGTTGCAGGAAAAACAATTTCTCTGCTTTCTCAGTCTGTTTCCTAGTGCCGGTTTGAAGTTCCTGCAGTTTTCACTGTCAAACCGAGTTGGAGCTAGAACCTCCCCATATATATGTATGGAATGGAGTTTGCAACTGAAAAGAAACTTTGTGTTCCCAAAAAGATAGGTGAAGGACGGCTTTCACACACACTTATCTCTCAGAACTGAGCAAGTGGAGAGACGTTCGTTCATCTAGCAACAGGGGAACGGGTTGCAGGAGACACGTTTTCTCTGTTTTCTCAGTCTGTTTCCTAGTGCCAGTTTGAAGTTCCTGCAGTTTTCACTGTAAAACCGAGTTGGAGCTAGTACCTCCCCATATATATGTATGGAATGGAGTTTGCAACTGAAAAGAAACTTTCTGTTCCCAACAAGCTAGTTGAACGACGGCTTTCACACACACTTATCTCTCAAAACTGAGCAAGTGGAGAGACTTTCGTTCATCTAGCACTAAAGGAACGGGTTGCATGAGACAATTTTTCTCTGCTTTCTCAGTCTGTTTCCTAGTGCCGGTTTGAAGTTCCTGCAGTTTTCACTGTAAAACCGAGTTGGAGCTTGTACCTACCCATATATATGTATGGAATGGAGTTTGCAACTGAAAAGAAACTTTGTGTTCCCAACAAGCTAGGTGAAGGATGGCTTTCACACACACTTATCTCTCAGAACTGAGCAAGTGGAGAGACGTTCGTTCATCTAGCAACAAGGGAACGGTTTGCAGGAGACACTATTTCTCTGCTTTCTCAGGCTTTTTCCTAGTGCCGGTTTGAGGTTCCTGCAGTTTTCACTGTAAAACCGTGTTGGAGCTAGTACCTCCCCATATATATGTATGGAATGGAGTTGGGAACTGAAAAGAAACATGCGTTCAAACAAGCTAGGTGAAGGACGGCTTTCACACACACTTATCCCTCAGAACTGAGCAAGTGGAGAGACGTTCGTTCATCTAGCACCAAGGGAACGGGTTGCAGGAGACACTTTTTCTCTGCTTTCTCAGTCTGTTTCCTAGTGCCGGTTTGAAGTTCCTGCAGTTTTCACTGTAAAACCGATTTGGAGTTTCTACCTCCCCATATATATGTATGGAATGGAGTTTGCAACTTAAAAGAATCTTTGTGTTCCCAACAAGCTAGGTGAAAGACGGCTTTCATACACACTTAGGTCTCAGAACTGAGCAAGTGGAGAGACGTTCGTTCATCTAGCACCAAGGGAACGGGCTGCAGGAAACACTATTTCTCTGCTTTCTCAGTCTGTTTCCTAGTGCCGGTTTGAAGTTCCTGCAGTTTTCACTGTAACACCGAGTTGGAGCTAGAACCTCCCCATATATATGTATGGAATGGAGTTTGCAACTGAAAAGAAACTTTTTGTTCCCAACAAGCTAGGTGAAGGAGGGCTTTCACACACATTTTTCTCTCAGAACTGAGCAAGTGGAGAGACGTTCGTTCATCTAGCACCAAGGGAATGGGTTGCAGGAGACACATTTTCTCTGCTTTCTCAGTCTCTTTCCTAGTGCCGGTTTGAAGTTCCTGAAGTTTTCACTGTAAAACCGAGTTGGAGCTTTTACCTCCCCATATATATGTATGGAATGGAATTTGCAACTTAAAAGAAACTTTATGTTCCCAACAAGCTAGTTGAACGACGGCTTTCACACACACTTATCTCTCAGAACTGAGCAAGTGGAGAGACTTTCGTTCATCTAGCACCAAGGGAACGGGATGCAGGAGCCACTTTTTCTCTGCTTTCTCAGTCTGTTTCCTAGTGCCGGTTTGAAGTTTCTGCAGTTTTCACTGTAAAACCGAGTTGGAGCTTGTACCTACCCATATATATGTATGGAATGGAGTTTGCAACTGAAAAGAAACTTTGTGTTCCCAACAAGCTAGGTGAAGGACGGCTTTCACACACACTTATCTCTCAGAACTGAGCAAGTGGAGAGACGTTCATTCATCTAGCACCAAGGGAACGGGTTGCAGGAGACACATTTTCTCTGCTTTCTCAGTCTGTTTCCTAGTGCCGGTTTGAGGTTCCTGCAGTTTTCACTGTCAAACAGAGTTGGAGCTAGTACTTCCCCATATATATGTATGGAATGGAGTTTGCAATTGAAAAGAAACTTTGTGTTCAAACAAGTTATGTGAAGGACGGCTTTCACACACACTTATCTCTCAGCACTGAGCAAGTGGAGAGACGATCGTTCATCTAGCACCAAGGGAACGGGTTGCAGGAGACACTTTTTCACTGCTTTCTCAGACTGTTTCCTAGTGCCGGTTTGAAGTTCCTGCAGTTTTCACTGTCAAACCGATTTGGAGCTAGTACCTCCCCATATATATGTATGGATTGGAGTTTGAAACTGAAAAGAAACTTTGTGTTCCCAACAATCTAGGTGAAGGACGGCTTTCACACTCACTTATCTCTCAGAACTGAGCAAGTGGAGAGACGTTCATTCATCTAGCACCAAGGGAACGGGTTGCGGGAGACACTTTTTCTCTGCTTTCTCAGTCTGTTTCCTAGTGCCGGTTTGAAGTTCCTGCAGTTTTCACTGTAAAATCGAGTTGGAGCTAGTACCTCCCCATATATATATATGGAATGGAGTTTGCAACTGAAAAGAAACTTTGTGTTCCCAAGAAGCTTGGTGAAGGACGGCTTTCACACACACTTATCTCTCAGAACTGAGCAAGTGGAGAAACATTCGTTCATCTAGCACCAAGGGAACGGGTTGCAGGGGACACTTTTTCTCTGCTTTCTCAGTCTGTTTCCTAGTGCCGGTTTGAAGTTCCTGCACATTTCACTGTCAAGCCGAGTTGAAGTTTGTACCTCCCCATATATATGTATGGATTGGAGTTTGCAACTGAAAAGAAACTTTGTGTTCCCAACAAGCTAGTTGAAGGACGGCTTCACACACACTTATCTCTCAGAACTGAGCAAGTGGAGAGATGTTCGTTCATCTAGCACCAAGGGAACGGGTTGCAGGAAACACTATTTCTCTGCTTTCTCAGTCTGTTTCCTAGTGCCGGTTTGAAGTTCCTGCAGTTTTCACTGTAACACCGAGTTGGAGCTAGAACCTCCCCATATATATGTATGGAATGGAATTTGCAACTGAAAATAAACTTTGTGTTCCCAACAAGCTAGATGAAGGACGGCTTTCACACACATTTATCTCTCAGAACTGAGCAAGTGGAGAGATGTTCGTTCATCTAGCACCAAGGGAACGTGTTGCATTAGACACATTTTCTCTGCATTCTCAGTCTGTTTCCTAGTGCCGGTTTGAAGTTCCTGCAGTTTTCACTGTAAAACCGAGTTGGAGCTAGTACCTCCCCATATATATGTATGGAATGGAGTTAGCAACTAAAAAGAAACTTTGTGTTCCCAACAAGCTAGGTGAAAGACGGCTTTCACACACACTTATCTCTCAGAACTGAGCAAGTGGAGAGACGTTCGTTCATCTAGCACCAAGGGAACGGGTTGCAGGAGACACTTTTTCTCTGCTTTCTCAGTCTGTTTCCTAGTGCCGGTTTGAAGTTCCTGCAATTTTCACTGTAAAACCGAGTTGGATCTAGTACCTCCCCATATATATGTATGGAATGGAGTTTGCAACTGAAAAGAAACTTTCTGTTCCCAACAAGCTAGTTGAACGACGGCTTTCACACACACTTATCTCTCAGAACTGAGCAAGTGGAGAGACTTTCGTTCATCTAGCACCAAGGGAACGGGTTGCAGGAGACACTTTTTCTCTGCTTTCTCAGTCTGTTTCCTAGTGCCGGTTTGAAGTTCCTGCAGTTTTCACTGTCAAACCGATTTGGAGCTTGTACCTACCCATATATATGTATGGAATGGAGTTTGCAACTGAAAAGAAACTTTATGTTCCAAACAAGCTAGGTGAAGGACGGCGTTCACACAAACTTATCTCTCAGAACTGAGCAAGTGGAGAGACGTTCATTCATCTAGCACAAAGGGAACGGGTTGCAGGAGACACTTTTTCTCTGCTTTCTCAGTCTGTTTCCTAGTGCCGGTTTGAGGTTCCTGCAGTTTTCACTGTAAAACCGAGTTGGAGCTAGTACCTCCCCATATATATGTATGGAATGGAGTTTGCAACTGAAAAGAAACTTTGTGATCAAACAAGCTAGGTGAAGGACGGCGTTCACACAAACTTATCTCTCAGAACTGAGCAAGTGGAGAGACGTTCATTCATCTAGCACCAAGGGAACGGGTTGCAGGAGACACTTTTTCTCTGCTTTCTCAGTTAGTTTCCTAGTGCCTGTTTGAGGTTCCTGCAGTTTTCACCGTCAAACAGAGTTGGAGCTAGTACCTCCTCATATATATGTATGGAATGGAGTTTGCAACAGAAAAGAAACTTTGTGTTCAAACAAGCTAGGTGAAGGACGGCTTTCACACACACTTATCTCTCAGAACTGAGCAAGTGGAGAGACGTTCGTTCATCTAGCACCAAGGGAACGGGTTGCAGGAGACACTTCTTCACTGCTTTCACAGTCTGTTCCCTAGTGCCGGTTTGAAGTTCCTGCAGTTTTCACTGTCAAACAGAGTTGGAGCTAGTACCTCCCCATACATATGTATGGATTGGAGTTTGAAACTGAAAAGAAACTTTGTGTTCCCAACAAGCTAGGTGAAGGACGGCTTTCACACACACATATCTCCCAGAACTGAGCAAGTGGAGAGACGTTCATTCATCTAGCACCAAGGGAACGGGTTGCAGGAGACACATTTTCACTGCTTTCTCAGTCTGTTTCCTAGTGCCGGTTTGAAGTTCCTGCAGTTTTCACTGTAAAACCGATTTGGAGCTAGTAACTCCCCATATATATGTATGGAATGGAGTTTGCAACTGAAAAGAAACTTTGTGTTCAAACAAGCTAGGTGAAGGACGGCTTTCACACACACTTATCTCTCAGAACTGAGCAAGTGGAGAGACGTTCGTTCATCTAGCACCAAGGGAACGGGTTGCGGGAGACACTTTTTCTCTGCTTTCTCAGTCTGTTTCCTAGTGCCTGTTTGAAGTTCCTGCAGTTTTCACTGTAAAATCGAGTTGGAGCTTGTACCTCCCCATATATATATATGGAATGGAGTTTGCAACTGAAAAGAAACTTTGTGTTCCCAACAAGCTAGGTGAAGGACGGCTTTCACACACACTTATCTCTCAGAACTGAGCAAGTGGAGAGACTTTCGTTCATCTAGCAACAAGGGAACGGGTTGCAGGAGACACTTTTTCTCTGCTTTCTCAGTATGTTTCCTAGTGCCGTTTTGAAGTTCCTGCAGTTTTCACTGTAAAATCGAGTTGGAGCTAGTACCTCCCTATATATATATATATGGACTTGAGTTTGCAACTGAAAAGAAAATTTGTGTTCCCAAGAAACTAGGTGAAGAACGGCTTTCACACACACTTATCTCTCAGAACTGAGCAACTGGAGAGACTTTTGTTCATCTAGCACCAAGGGAACAGGTTGCAGGAGACACTTTTTCTCTGCTTTCTCAGTCTGTTTCCTAGTGCCGGTTTGAAGTTCCTGCACATTTCACTGTCAAACCGAGTTGGAGCATGTACCTCCCCATATATATGTATGGAATGGAGTTAGCAACTAAAAAGAAACATTGTGTTCCCAACAAGCTAGGTGAAGGACGGCTTTCACACACAATTATCTCTCAGAACTGAGCAAGTGGAGAGACGTTCGTTCATCTAGCACCAAGGGAACGGGTTGGAGGAGACACTTTTTCTCTGCTTTCTCAGTCTGTTTCCTAGTGCCGGTTTGAAGTTCCTGCAATTTTCAGTGTAAAACCGAGTTGGATCTTGTACCTCCCCATATATATGTATGGAATGGAGTTAGCAACTGAAAAGAAACTTTCTGTTCCCAACAAGCTAGTTGAACGACGGCTTTCACACACACTTATCTCTCAGAACTGAGCAAGTGGAGAGACTTTCGTTCATCTAGCACCAAGGGAACGTTTTGCAGGAGACACTTTTTCTCTGCTTTCTCAGTCTGTTTCCTAGTGCCGGTATGAAGTTCCTGCAGTTTTCACTGTCAAACCGTGTTGGAGCTTGTACCTACCCATATATATGTATGGAATGGGGTTTGCAACTGAAAAGAAACTTTGTGTTCCCAACAAGGTAGGTGAAGGACGGCTTTCACACACACTTATCTCTCAGAACTGAGCAAGTGGAGAGACGTTCATTCATCTAGCACCAAGGGAACGGTTTGCAGGAGACACTTTTTCTCTGCTTTCTCAGTCTGTTTCCTAGTGCCGGTTTGAGGTTCCTGCAGTTTTCACTGTAAAACCGATTTGGAGCTAGTACCTCCCCATATATATGTATGGAATGGAGTTTGCAACTGAAAAGAAACTTTGTGTTCAAACAAGCTAGGTGAAGGACGGCTTTCACACACACTTATCTCTCAGAACTGAGCAAGTGGAGAGACGTTCGTTCATCTAGCACCAAGGGAACGGGTTGCAGGAGACACTTTTCTCTGCATTCTCAGTCTGTTTCCTAGTGCCGGTTTGAAGTTCCTGCAGTTTTCACTGTAAAATCGAGTAGGAGCTAGTACCTCCCCATATATATTTATGGAATGGAGTTTGCAACTGAAAAGAAACTTTGTGTTCCCAAGAAGCTAGGTGAAGGACGGCTTTCACACACACTTATCTCTCAGAACTGAGCAAGTGGAGAGACTTTCGTTCATCTAGCACCAAGGGAACGGGTTGCAGGAGACACTTTTTCACTGCTTTCTCAGTCTGTTTCCTAGTGCCGGTTTGAAGTTCCTGCAGTTTTCACTGTCAAACCGAGTTGGAGCTAGTACCTCCCCATATATTTGTATGGATTGGAGTTTGAAACTGAAAAGAAACTTTGTGTTCCCAACAAGCTAGGTGAAGGACGGCTTTCACACACAATTATCTCTCAGAACTGAGCAAGTGGAGAGACGTTCGTTCATCTAGCACCAAGGGAACGGTTTGCAGGAAACACTATTTCTCTGCTTTCTCAGTCTGTTTCCTAGTGCCGGTTTGTAGTTCCTGCAGTTTTCACTGTAACACCGAGTTGGAGCTTGAACCTTCCCATATATATGTATGGAATGGAGTTTGCAACTGAAAAGAATCTTTGTGTTCCCAACAAGCTAGGTGAAGGACGGCTTTCACACACACTTATCTCTCAGAACTGAGCAAGTAGAGAGACTTTCGTTCATCTAGCACCAAGGGAACGGGTTGCAGGAGACACTTTTTCTCTGCTTTCTCAGTCTTTTTCCTAGTGCCGGTTTGAAGTTCCTGCAGTTTTCACTGTAAAACCGAGTTGGAGCTAGTACCTCCCCATATATATGTATGGAATGGAGTTTGCAACTGAAAAGAAACTTTGTGTTCAAACAAGCTAGGTGAAGGACGGCTTTCACACACACTTATCTCTCAGAACTGAGCAAGTGGAGAGACGTTCGTTCATCTAGCACCAAGGGAACGGGTTGCGGGAGACACTTTTTCTTTGCTTTCTCAGTCTGTTTCCTAGTGCCGGTTTGAAGTTCCTGCAGTTTTCACTGTAAAATCGAGTTGGAGCTAGTACCTCCCCATATATATATATGGAATGGAGTTTGCAACTGAAAAGAAACTTTGTGTTCCCAAGAAGCTTGGTGAAGGACGGCTTTCACACACACTTATCTCTCAGAACTGAGCAAGTGGAGAAACATTCGTTCATCTAGCACCAAGGGAACGGGTTGCAGGGGACACTTTTTCTCTGCTTTCTCAGTCTGTTTCCTAGTGCCGGTTTGAAGTTCCTGCACATTTCACTGTCAAACCGAGTTGAAGTTTGTACCTCCCCATATATATGTATGGATTGGAGTTTGCAACTGAAAAGAAACTTTGTGTTCCCAACAAGCTAGTTGAAGGACGGCTTCACACACACTTATCTCTCAGAACTGAGCAAGTGGAGAGATGTTCGTTCATCTAGCACCAAGGGAACGGGTTGCAGGAAACACTATTTCTCTGCTTTCTCAGTCTGTTTCCTAGTGCCGGTTTGAAGTTCCTGCAGTTTTCACTGTAACACCGAGTTGGAGCTAGAACCTCCCCATATATATGTATGGAATGGAATTTGCAACTGAAAATAAACTTTGTGTTCCCAACAAGCTAGATGAAGGACGGCTTTCACACACATTTATCTCTCAGAACTGAGCAAGTGGAGAGATGTTCGTTCATCTAGCACCAAGGGAACGTGTTGCATTAGACACATTTTCTCTGCATTCTCAGTCTGTTTCCTAGTGCCGGTTTGAAGTTCCTGCAGTTTTCACTGTAAAACCGAGTTGGAGCTAGTACCTCCCCATATATATGTATGGAATGGAGTTAGCAACTAAAAAGAAACTTTGTGTTCCCAACAAGCTAGGTGAAAGACGGCTTTCACACACACTTATCTCTCAGAACTGAGCAAGTGGAGAGACGTTCGTTCATCTAGCACCAAGGGAACGGGTTGCAGGAGACACTTTTTCTCTGCTTTCTCAGTCTGTTTCCTAGTGCCGGTTTGAAGTTCCTGCAATTTTCACTGTAAAACCGAGTTGGATCTAGTACCTCCCCATATATATGTATGGAATGGAGTTTGCAACTGAAAAGAAACTTTCTGTTTTCAACAAGCTAGTTGAACGACGGCTTTCACACACACTTATCTCTCAGAACTGAGCAAGTGGAGAGACTTTCGTTCATCTAGCACCAAGGGAACGGGTTGCAGGAGACACTTTTTCTCTGCTTTCTCAGTCTGTTTCCTAGTGCCGGTTTGAAGTTCCTGCAGTTTTCACTGTCAAACCGATTTGGAGCTTGTACCTACCCATATATATGTATGGAATGGAGTTTGCAACTGAAAAGAAACTTTATATTCCAAACAAGCTAGGTGAAGGACGGCGTTCACACAAACTTATCTCTCAGAACTGAGCAAGTGGAGAGACGTTCATTCATCTAGCACAAAGGGAACGGGTTGCAGGAGACACTTTTTCTCTGCTTTCTCAGTCTGTTTCCTAGTGCCGGTTTGAGGTTCCTGCAGTTTTCACTGTAAAACCGAGTTGGAGCTAGTACCTCCCCATATATATGTATGGAATGGAGTTTGCAACTGAAAAGAAACTTTGTGATCAAACAAGCTAGGTGAAGGACGGCGTTCACACAAACTTATCTCTCAGAACTGAGCAAGTGGAGAGACGTTCATTCATCTAGCACCAAGGGAACGGGTTGCAGGAGACACTTTTTCTCTGCTTTCTCAGTTAGTTTCCTAGTGCCTGTTTGAGGTTCCTGCAGTTTTCACCGTCAAACAGAGTTGGAGCTAGTACCTCCTCATATATATGTATGGAATGGAGTTTGCAACTGAAAAGAAACTTTGTGTTCAAACAAGCTAGGTGAAGGACGGCTTTCACACACACTTATCTCTCAGAACTGAGCAAGTGGAGAGACGTTCGTTCATCTAGCACCAAGGGAACGGGTTGCAGGAGACACTTCTTCACTGCTTTCACAGTCTGTTCCCTAGTGCCGGTTTGAAGTTCCTGCAGTTTTCACTGTCAAACAGAGTTGGAGCTAGTACCTCCCCATACATATGTATGGATTGGAGTTTGAAACTGAAAAGAAACTTTGTGTTCCCAACAAGCTAGGTGAAGGACGGCTTTCACACACACATATCTCCCAGAACTGAGCAAGTGGAGAGACGTTCATTCATCTAGCACCAAGGGAACGGGTTGCAGGAGACACTTTTTCACTGCTTTCTCAGTCTGTTTCCTAGTGCCGGTTTGAAGTTCCTGCAGTTTTCACTGTAAAACCGATTTGGAGCTAGTAACTCCCCATATATATGTATGGAATGGAGTTTGCAACTGAAAAGAAACTTTGTGTTCAAACAAGCTAGGTGAAGGACGGCTTTCACACACACTTATCTCTCAGAACTGAGCAAGTGGAGAGACGTTCGTTCATCTAGCACCAAGGGAACGGGTTGCGGGAGACACTTTTTCTCTGCTTTCTCAGTCTGTTTCCTAGTGCCTGTTTGAAGTTCCTGCAGTTTTCACTGTAAAATCGAGTTGGAGCTTGTACCTCCCCATATATATATATGAAATGGAGTTTGCAACTGAAAAGAAACTTTGTGTTCCCAACAAGCTAGGTGAAGGACGGCTTTCACACACACTTATCTCTCAGAACTGAGCAAGTGGAGAGACTTTCGTTCATCTAGCAACAAGGGAACGGGTTGCAGGAGACACTTTTTCTCTGCTTTCTCAGTATGTTTCCTAGTGCCGTTTTGAAGTTCCTGCAGTTTTCACTGTAAAATCGAGTTGGAGCTAGTACCTCCCTATATATATATATGGACTGGAGTTTGCAACTGAAAAGAAAATTTGTGTTCCCAAGAAGCTAGGTGAAGAACGGCTTTCACACACACTTATCTCTCAGAACTGAGCAACTGGAGAGACTTTTGTTCATCTAGCACCAAGGGAACAGGTTGCAGGAGACACTTTTTCTCTGCTTTCTCAGTCTGTTTCCTAGTGCCGGTTTGAAGTTCCTGCACATTTCACTGTCAAACCGAGTTGGAGCATGTACCTCCCCATATATATGTATGGAATGGAGTTAGCAACTAAAAAGAAACATTGTGTTCCCAACAAGCTAGGTGAAGGACGGCTTTCACACACAATTATCTCTCAGAACTGAGCAAGTGGAGAGACGTTCGTTCATCTAGCACCAAGGGAACGGGTTGGAGGAGACACTTTTTCTCTGCTTTCTCAGTCTGTTTCCTAGTGCCGGTTTGAAGTTCCTGCAATTTTCAGTGTAAAACCGAGTTGGATCTTGTACCTCCCCATATATATGTATGGAATGGAGTTAGCAACTGAAAAGAAACTTTCTGTTCCCAACAAGCTAGTTGAACGACGGCTTTCACACACACTTATCTCTCAGAACTGAGCAAGTGGAGAGACTTTCGTTCATCTAGCACCAAGGGAACGTTTTGCAGGAGACACTTTTTCTCTGCTTTCTCAGTCTGTTTCCTAGTGCCGGTATGAAGTTCCTGCAGTTTTCACTGTCAAACCGTGTTGGAGCTTGTACCTACCCATATATATGTATGGAATGGGGTTTGCAACTGAAAAGAAACTTTGTGTTCCCAACAAGGTAGGTGAAGGACGGCTTTCACACACACTTATCTCTCAGAACTGAGCAAGTGGAGAGACGTTCATTCATCTAGCACCAAGGGAACGGTTTGCAGGAGACACTTTTTCTCTGTTTCTCAGTCTGTTTCCTAGTGCCGGTTTGAGGTTCCTGCAGTTTTCACTGTAAAACCGATTTGGAGCTAGTACCTCCCCATATATATGTATGGAATGGAGTTGGCAACTGAAAAGAAACTTTGTGTTCAAACAAGCTAGGTGAAGGACGGCTTTCACACACACTTATCTCTCAGAACTGAGCAAGTGGAGAGACGTTCGTTCATCTAGCACCAAGGGAACGGGTTGCAGGAGACACTTTTCTCTGCATTCTCAGTCTGTTTCCTAGTGCCGGTTTGAAGTTCCTGCAGTTTTCACTGTAAAATCGAGTAGGAGCTAGTACCTCCCCATATATATTTATGGAATGGAGTTTGCAACTGAAAAGAAACTTTGTGTTCCCAAGAAGCTAGGTGAAGGACGGCTTTCACACACACTTATCTCTCAGAACTGAGCAAGTGGAGAGACTTTCGTTCATCTAGCACCAAGGGAACGGGTTGCAGGAGACACTTTTTCACTGCTTTCTCAGTCTGTTTCCTAGTGCCGGTTTGAAGTTCCTGCAGTTTTCACTGTCAAACCGAGTTGGAGCTAGTACCTCCCCATATATTTGTATGGATTGGAGTTTGAAACTGAAAAGAAACTTTGTGTTCCCAACAAGCTAGGTGAAGGACGGCTTTCACACACAATTATCTCTCAGAACTGAGCAAGTGGAGAGACGTTCGTTCATCTAGCACCAAGGGAACGGTTTGCAGGAAACACTATTTCTCTGCTTTCTCAGTCTGTTTCCTAGTGCCGGTTTGTAGTTCCTGCAGTTTTCACTGTAACACCGAGTTGGAGCTTGAACCTTCCCATATATATGTATGGAATGGAGTTTGCAACTGAAAAGAATCTTTGTGTTCCCAACAAGCTAGGTGAAGGACGGCTTTCACACACACTTATCTCTCAGAACTGAGCAAGTAGAGAGACGTTCGTTCATCTAGCACCAAGGGAACGTGTTGCAGGAGACACTTTTTCTCTGCTTTCTCAGTCTTTTTCCTAGTGCCGGTTTGAAGTTCCTGCAGTTTTCACTGTAAAACCGAGTTGGAGCTAGTACCTCCCCATATATATGTATGGAATGGAGTTTGCAACTGAAAAGAAACTTTGTGTTCAAACAAGCTAGGTGAAGGACGGCTTTCACACACACTTATCTCTCAGAACTGAGCAAGTGGAGAGACGTTCTTTCATCTAGCAACAAGGGAACGGGTTGCAGGAGACCCTTTTTCTCTGCTTTCTCAGTCTGTATCCTAGTGCCGGTTTGAAGTTCCTGCAGTTTTCACTGTAAAATCGAGTTGGAGCTAGTACCTCTCCACATATATGTATGGAATGGAGTTTGCAACTGAAAAGAAACTTTGTGTTCCCAAGGAGCTAGGTGAAGGACAGCTTTCACACACACTTATCTCTCAGAACTGAGAAAGTGGAGAGACTTTCGTTCATCTAGCACCAAGGGAACGGGTTGCAGGAGACACTTTTTCACTGCTTTCTCAGTCTGTTTCCTAGTGCCGGTTTGAAGTTCCTGCAGTTTTCACTGTCAAACCGAGTTGGAGCTAGTACCTCCCCATATATATGTATGGATTGGAGTTTAAAACTGAAAAGAAACTTTGTGTTCCCAACAAGCTAGGTGAAGGACGGCTTTCACACACAATTATCTCTCAGACCTGAGCAAGTGGAGAGACGTTCATTCATATAGCACCAAGGGAACGGTTTGCAGGAGACACTTTTTCTCTGCTTTCTCAGTCTGTTTCCTAGTGCCGTTTTGAGGTTCCTGCAGTTTTCACTGTAAAACCGATTTGGAGCTAGTACCTCCCCATATATATGTATGGAATGGAGTTTGCAACTGAGAACAAACTTTGTGTTCAAACAAGCTAGGTGAAGGACGGCTTTCACACACACTTATCTCTCAGAACTGAGCAAGTAGGGAGACGTTCGTTCATCTAGCACCAAGGGAACGGGTTGCGGGAGACACTATTTCTCTGCTTTCTCAGTCTGTTTCCTAGTGCCGGTTTGAAGTTCCTGCAGTTTTCACTGTAAAATCGAGTTGGAGCTAGTACCTCCCTATATATAAGTATGGACTGGAGTTTGCAACTGAAAAGAAACTTTGTGTTCCCAAGAAGCTAGGTGAAGAACGGCTTTCACACACACTTATCTCTCAGAAATGAGCAACTGGAGAGACTTTCGTTCATCTAGCACCAAGGGAACAGGTTGCAGAAGACACTTTTTGTCTGCTTTCTCAGTCTGTTTCCTAGTGCCGGTTTGAAGTTCCTGCACATTTCACTGTCAAACCGAGTTGGAGCTTGTACCTCCCCATATATATGTATGGATTGGAGTTTGCAACTGAAAAGAAACTTTGTGTTCCCAACAAGCTAGTTGAAGGACGGCTTCACACACACTTATCTCTCAGAACTGAGCAAGTAGAGAGACGTTCGTTCATCTAGCACCAAAGGAACGGGTTGCAGGAGACACTTTTTCTCTGCTTTCTCAGTCTGTTTCCTAGTGCCGGTTTGAAGTTCCTGCAGTTTTCACTGTAAAACCGATTTGGAGCTAGTACCTCCCCATATATATGTATGGAATGGAGTTTGCAACTGAAAAGAAACTTTGTGTTCCCAAAAAGCTAGGTGAAGGACGGCTTTCACACACACTTATCTCTCAGAACTGAGCAAGTGTAGAGACGTTCGTTCATCTAGCATCAAGGGAAAGGGTTGTAGGAGTCACTTTTTCTCTGCTTTCTCAGTCTGTTTCCTAGTGCCGGTTTGAAGTTCCTGCAGTTTTCACTGTAAAACAGAGTTGGAGCTAGTACCTCCCCATATATATGTATGGAATGGAGTTTGCAACTGAAAAGAAACTTTCTGTTCCCAACAAGCTAGTTGAACGACGGCTTTCACACACACTTATCTCTCAGAACTGAGCAAGTGGAGAGACTTTCGTTCATCTAGCACCAACGGAACGGGTTGCAGGAGACACTTTTTCTCTGCTTTCTCAGTCTGTTTCCTAGTGCCGGTTTGAAGTTCCTGCAGTTTTCACTGTAACACCGAGTTGGAGCTTGAACCTTCCCATATATATGTATGGAATGGAGTTTGCAACTGAAAAGAAACTTTGTGTTCCCAACAATCTAGGTGAAGGACGGCTTTCACACACACTTTTCTCTCAGAACTGAGCAAGTGGAGAGACGTTCGTTCATCTAGCACCAAGGGAACGGGTTGCAGGAGACACTTTTTCTCTGCTTTCTCAGTCTGTATCCTAGTGCCGGTTTGAAGTTCCTGCAGTTTTCACTGTAAAATCGAGTTGGAGCTAGTACCTCTCCACATATATGTATGGAATGGAGTTTGCAACTGAAAAGAAACTTTGTGTTCCCAAGAAGCTAGTTGAAGGACAGCTTTCACACACACTTATCTCTCAGAACTGAGCAAGTGGAGAGACTTTCGTTCATCTAGCACCAAGGGAACGGGTTGCAGGAAACACTTTTTCACTGCTTTCTCAGTCTGTTTCCTAGTGCCGGTTTGAAGTTCCTGCAGTTTTCACTGTCAAACCGAGTTGGAGCTAGTACCTCCCTATATATAAGTATGGACTGGAGTTTGCAACTGAAAAGAAACTTTGTGTTCCCAAGAAGCTAGGTGAAGAACGGCTTTCACACACACTTATCTCTCAGAAATGAGCAACTGGAGAGACTTTCGTTCATCTAGCACCAAGGGAACAGGTTGCAGGAGACACTTTTTGTCTGCTTTCTCAGTCTGTTTCCTAGTGCCGGTTTGAAGTTCCTGCACATTTCACTGTCAAACCGAGTTGGAGCTTGTACCTCCCCATATATATGTATGGATTGAAGTTTGCAACTGAAAAGAAACTTTGTGTTCCCAACAAGCTAGTTGAAGGACGGCTTCACACACACTTATCTCTCAGAACTGAGCAAGTGGAGAGACGTTCGTTCATCTAGCACCAAGGGGACGGGTTGCAGGAGACACTTTTTCTCTGCTTTCTCAGTCTGTTTCCTAGTGCCGGTTTGAAGTTCCTGCAGTTTTCACTGTAACACCGAGTTGGAGCTAGAACCTCCCCATATATATGTATGGAATGGAGTTTGCAGCTGAAAAGAAACTTTGTGTTCCCAACAAGCTAGTTGAAGGACGGCTTTCACACACATTTATCTCTCAGAACTGAGCAAGTGGAGAGATGTTCGTTCATCTAGCACCAAGGGAACGTGTTGCAGGAGACACATTTTCTCTGCTTTCTCAGTCTGTTTCCTAGTGCCGGTTTGAAGTTCCTGCAGTTTTCACTGTAAAACCGAGTTGGAGTTAGTACCTCCCCATATATATGTATGGAATGGAGTTAGCAACTAAAAAGAAACTTTGTGTTCCCAACAAGCTAGGTGAAGGACGGCTTTAACACACAATTATCTCTCAGAACTTAGCAAGTGGAGAGACGTTCGTTCATCTAGCACCAAGGGAACGGGTTGCAGGGGACACTTTTTCTCTGCTTTATCAGTCTGTTTCCTAGTGCCGGTATGAAGTTCCTGCAGTTTTCACTGTCAAACCGTGTTGGAGCTTGTACCTACCCATATATATGAATGGAATGGAGTTTGCAACTGAAAAGAAACTTTGTGTTCAAACAAGCTAGGTGAAGGACGGCTTTCACACACACTTATCTCTCAGAAATGAGCAAGTGGAGAGACGTTCGTTCATCTAGCACCAAGGGAACGGGTTGTAGGAGACACTTTTCTCTGCTTTCTCAGTCTGTTTCCTAGTGCCGGTTTGAAGTTCCTGCAGTTTTCACTGTAAAATCGAGTTGGAGCTAGTACCTCCCCATATATATTTATGGATTGGAGTTTGAAACTGAAAAGAAACTTTGTGTTCCCGAGAAGCTAGGTGAAGGACGGCTTTCACACACACTTATCTCTCAGAACTGAGCAAGTGGAGAGACTTTCGTTCATCTAGCACCAAGGGAACGGGTTGCAGGAGACAATTTTTCACTGCTTTCTCAGTCTGTTTCCTAGTGCCGGTTTGAAGTTCCTGCAGTTTTCACTGTCAAACCGAGTTGGAGCTAGTACCTCCCCATATATTTGTATGGATTGGAGTTTGAAACTGAAAAGAAACTTTGTGTTCCCAACAAGCTAAGTGAAGGACGGCTTTCACACACAATTATCTCTCAGAACTGAGCAAGTGGAGAGACGTTCGTTCATCTAGCACCAAGGGAACGGGTTGCAGGAAACACTATTTCTCTGCTTTCTCAGTCTGTTTCCTAGTGCCGGTTTGAAGTTCCTGCAGTTTTCACTGTAACACCGAGTTGGAGCTTGAACCTTCCCATATATATGTATGGAATGGAGTTTGCAACTGAAAAGAAACTTTGTGTTCCCAACAAGCTAGGTGAAGGACGGCTTTCACACACACTTATCTCTCAGAACTGAGCAAGTAGAGAGACGTTCGTTCATCTAGCACCAAAGGAACGGGTTGCAGGAGACACATTTTCTCTGCTTTCTCAGTCTGTTTCCTAGTGCCGGTTTGAAGTTCCTGCAGTTTTCACTGTAAAACCGAGTTGGAGCTAGTACCTCCCCATATATATGTATGGAATGGAGTTTGCAACTGAAAAGAAACTTTGTGTTCCCAAAAAGCTAGGTGAAGGACGGCTTTCACACACACTTATCTCTCAGAACTGAGCAAGTGTAGAGACGTTCGTTCATCTAGCATCAAGGGAAAGGGTTGTAGGAGTCACTCTTTCTCTGCTTTCTCAGACTGTTTCCTAGTGCCGGTTTGAAGTTCCTGCAGTTTTCACTGTAAAACAGAGTTGGAGTTAGTACCTCCCCATATATATGTATGGAATGGAGTTTGCAACTGAAAAGAAACTTTCTGTTCCCAACAAGCTAGTTGAACGACGGCTTTCACACACACTTATCTCTCAGAACTGAGCAAGTGGAGAGACTTTCGTTCATCTAGCACCAAGGGAACGGGTTGCAAGAGACACTTTTTCTCTGCTTTCTCAGTCTGTTTCCTAGTGCCGGTATGAAGTTCCTGCAGTTTTCACTGTCAAACCGTGTTGGAGCTTGTACCTACCCATATATATGTATGGAATGGAGTTTGCAACTGAAAAGTAACTTTGTGTTCCCAACAAGCTAGGTGAAGGACGGCTTTCACACACACTTATCTCTCAGAACTGAGCAAGAGGAGAGACGTTCATTCATCTAGCACCAAGGGAACGTGTTGCAGGAGACACTTTTTCTCTGCTTTCTCAGTCTGTTTCCTAGTGCCGGTTTGAGGTTCCTGCCGTTTTCACTGTAAAACCGAGTTGGAGCTAGTACCTCCCCATATATATGTATGGAAAGGAGTTTGCAACTGAAAAGAAACTTTGTGTTCAAACAAGCTAGGTGAAGGACGGCTTTCACACACACTTATCTCTCAGAACTGAGCAAGTGGAGAGACGTTCGTTCATCTAGCACCAAGGGAACGTGTTGCAGGAGACACTTTTCTCTGCTTTCTCAGACTGTTTCCTAGTGCCGGTTTGAAGTTCCTGCAGTTTTCACTGTAAAATCGAGTTGGAGCTAGTACCTCCCCATATATATTTATGGAATGGAGTTTGCAACTGAAAAGAAACTTTGTGTTCCCAAGAAGCTTGGTGAAGGACGGCTTTCACACACACTTATCTCTCAGAACTGAGCAAGTGGAGAGACTTTCGTTCATCTAGCACCAAGGGAACGGGTTGCAGGAGACACTTTTTCACTGCTTTCTCAGTCTGTTTCCTAGTGCCGGTTTGAAGTTCCTGCAGTTTTCACTGTCAAACCGAGTTGGAGCTAGTACCTCCCCATATATTTGTATGGATTGGAGTTTGAAACTGAAAAGAAACTTTGTGTTCCCAACAAACTAGGTGAAGGACGGCTTTCACACACACTTATCTCTCAGAACTGAGCAAGTGGAGAGACGTTCGTTCATCTAGCACCAAGGGAACGAGTTGCAGGAAACACTATTTCTCTGCTTTCTCAGTCTGTTTCCTAGTGCCGGTTTGAAGTTCCTGCAGTTTTCACTGTAACACCGAGTTGGAGCTTGAACCTTCCCATATATATGTATGGAATGGAGTTTGCAAATGAAAAGAAACTTTGTGTTCCCAACAATATAGGTGAAGGACGGCTTTCACACACACTTTTCTCTCAGAACTGAGCAAGTGGAGAGACGTTCGTTCATCTAGCACCAAGGGAACGGGTTGCAGGAGACACTTTTTCTCTGCTTTCTCAGTCTGTATCCTAGTGCCGGTTTGAAGTTCCTGCAGTTTTCACTGTAAAATCGAGTTGGAGCTAGTACCTCTCCACATATATGTATGGAATGGAATTTGCAACTGAAAAGAAACTTTGTGTTCCCAAGAAGCTAGTTGAAGGACAGCTTTCACACACACTTATCTCTCAGAACTGAGCAAGTGGAGAGACTTTCGTTCATCTAGCACCAAGGGAACGGGTTGCAGGAGACACTTTTTCACTGCTTTCTCAGTCTGTTTCCTAGTGCCGGTTTGAAGTTCCTGCAGTTTTCACTGTCAAACCGAGTTGGAGCTAGTACCTCCCCATATATATGTATGGATTGGAGTTTGAAACTGAAAAGAAACTTTTTGTTCCCAACAAGCTAGGTGAAGGACGGCTTTCACACACACTTATCTCTCAGAACTGAGCAAGTGGAGAGACGTTCATTCATCTAGCACCAAGGGAACGGGTTGCAGGAGACACTTTTTCTCTGCTTTCTCAGTCTGTTTCCTAGTGCCGGTTTGAGGTTCCTGCAGTTTTCACTGTAAAACCGATTTGGAGCTAGTACCTCCCCATATATATGTATGGAATGGAGTTTGCAACTGAAATAAACTTTGTGTTCAAACAAGCTAGGTGAAGGACGGCTTTCACACACACTTATCTCTCAGAACTGAGCAAGTGGAGAGACGTTCGTTCATCTAGCACCAAGGGAACGAGTTGCAGGAAACACTATTTCTCTGCTTTCTCAGTCTGTTTCCTAGTGCCGGTTTGAAGTTCCTGCAGTTTTCACTGTAACACCGAGTTGGAGCTTGAACCTTCCCATATATATGTATGGAATGGAGTTTGCAACTGAAAAGAAACTTTGTGTTCCCAACAATATAGGTGAAGGACGGCTTTCACACACACTTTTCTCTCAGAACTGAGCAAGTGGAGAGACGTTCGTTCATCTAGCACCAAGGGAACGGGTTGCAGGAGACACTTTTTCTCTGCTTTCTCAGTCTGTATCCTAGTGCCGGTTTGAAGTTCCTGCAGTTTTCACTGTAAAATCGAGTTGGAGCTAGTACCTCTCCACATATATGTATGGAATGGAATTTGCAACTGAAAAGAAACTTTGTGTTCCCAAGAAGCTAGTTGAAGGACAGCTTTCACACACACTTATCTCTCAGAACTGAGCAAGTGGAGAGACTTTCGTTCATCTAGCACCAAGGGAACGGGTTGCAGGAGACACTTTTTCACTGCTTTCTCAGTCTGTTTCCTAGTGCCGGTTTGAAGTTCCTGCAGTTTTCACTGTCAAACCGAGTTGGAGCTAGTACCTCCCCATATATATGTATGGATTGGAGTTTGAAACTGAAAAGAAACTTTTTGTTCCCAACAAGCTAGGTGAAGGACGGCTTTCACACACACTTATCTCTCAGAACTGAGCAAGTGGAGAGACGTTCATTCATCTAGCACCAAGGGAACGGGTTGCAGGAGACACTTTTTCTCTGCTTTCTCAGTCTGTTTCCTAGTGCCGGTTTGAGGTTCCTGCAGTTTTCACTGTAAAACCGATTTGGAGCTAGTACCTCCCCATATATATGTATGGAATGGAGTTTGCAACTGAAATAAACTTTGTGTTCAAACAAGCTAGGTGAAGGACGGCTTTCACACACACTTATCTCTCAGAACTGAGCAAGTGGAGAGACGTTCGTTCATCTAGAACCAATGGAACGGGTTGCGGGAGACACTTTTTCTCTGCTTTCTCAGTCTGTTTCCTAGTGCCGGTTTGAAGTTCCTACAGTTTTCACTGTAAAATCGAGTTGGAGCTAGTACCTCCCTATATATATGTATGGACTGGAGTTTGCAACTGAAAAGAAACTTTGTGTTCCCAAGAAGCTAGGTGAAGAACGGCTTTCACACACACGTATCTCTCAGAACTGAGCAACTGGAGAGACTTTCGTTCATCTAGCACCAAGGGAAAAGGTTGCAGGAGACACTTTTTGTCTGCTATCTCAGTCTGTTTCCTAGTGCCGGTTTGAAGTTCCTGCACATTTCACTGTCAAACCGAGTTGGAGCTTGTACCTCCCCATATATATGTATGGATTGGAATTTGCAACTGAAAAGAAACTTTGTGTTCCCAACAAGCTAGTTGAAGGACGGCTTCACACACACTTATCTCTCAGAACTGAGCAAGTGGAGAGACGTTCGTTCATCTAGCACCAAGGGAACGGGTTGCAGGAAACACTATTTCTCTGCTTTCTCAGTCTGTTTCCTAGTGCCGGTTTGAAGTTCCTGCAGTTTTCACTGTAACACCGAGTTGGAGCTAGAACCTCCCCATATATATGTATGGAATGGAGTTTGCAACTGAAAAGAAACTTTGTGTTCCCAACAAGCAAGGTGAAGGACGGCTTTCACACACATTTATCTCTCAGAACTGAGCAAGTGGAGAGATGTTCGTTCATCTAGCACCAAGGGAACTTGTTGCAGGAGACACATTTTCTCTGCTTTCTCAGTCTGTTTCCTAGTGCCGGTTTGAAGTTCATGCAGTTTTCACTGTAAAACCGAGTTGGAGCTAGTACCTCCCCATATATATGTATGGAATGGAGTTAGCAACTAAAAAGAAACTTTGTGTTCCCAACAAGCTAGGTGAAGGACGGCTTTCACACACACTTATCTCTCAGAACTGAGCAAGTGGAGAGACGTTCGTTCATCTAGAACCAAGGGAACGGGTTGCAGGAGACACTTTTTCTCTGCTTTCTCAGTCTGTTTCCTAGTGCCGGTTTGAAGTTCCTGCAATTTTCACTGTAAAACCGAGTTGGATCTAGTACCTCCCCATATATATGTATGGAATGGAGTTTGCAACTGAAAAGAAACTTTCTTTTAACAACAAGCTAGTTGAACGACGGCTTTCACACACACTTATCTCTCAGAACTGAGCAAGTGGAGAGACTTTCGTTCATCTAGCAAAAAGGGAACGGGTTGCAGGAAACACTTTTTCTCTGTTTCTCAGTCTGTTTCCTAGTGCCGGTATGAAGTTCCTGCAGTTTACACTGTCAAACCATGTTGGAACTTGTACCTACCCATATATATGTATGGAATGGAGTTTGCAACTGAAAAAAACTTTGTGTTCCCAACAAGCTAGGTGAAGGACGGCTTTCACACACACTTATCTCTCAGAACTGAGCAAGTGGAGAGACGTTCATTCATCTAGCACCAAGGGAACGGGTTGCAGGAGACACTTTTTCTCTGCTTTCTCAGTCTGTTTCCTAGTGCCGGTTTGAGGTTCCTGCAATTTTCACTGTAAAACCGAGTTGGAGCTAGTACCTCCCCATATATATGTATGGAATGGAGTTTGCAACTGAAAAGAAACTTTGTGTTCAAACAAGCTAGGTGAAGGACGGCTTTCACACACACTTATCTCTCAGAACTGAGCAAGTGGAGAGACGTTCGTTCATCTATCACCAAGGGAACGGGTTGCAGGAGACACTTTTCTCTGCTTTCTCAGTCTGTTTCCTAGTGCCGGTTTGAAGTTCCTGCAGTTTTCACTGTAAAATCGAGTTGGAGCTAGTACCTCCCCATATATATTTATGGAATGGAGTTTGCAACTGAAAAGAAACTTTGTGTTCCCAAGAAGCTAGGTGAAGGACGGCTTTCACACACACTTATCTCTCAGAACTGAGCAAGTGGAGAGACTTTCGTTCATCTAGCACCAAGGGAACGGGTTGCAGGAGACACTTTTTCACTGCTTTCTCAGTCTGTTTCCTAGTGCCGGTTTGAAGTTCCTGCAGTTTTCACTGTCAAACCGAGTTGGAGATAGTACCTCCCCATATATTTGTATGGATTGGAGTTTGAAACTGAAAAGAAACTTTGTGTTACCAACAAGCTAGGTGAAGGACGGCTTTCACACACAATTATCTCTCAGAACTGAGCAAGTGGAGAGACGTTCGTTCATCTAGCACCAAGGGAACGGGTTGCAGGAAACACTATTTCTCTGCTTTCTCAGTCTGTTTCCTAGTGCCGGTTTGAAGTTCCTGCAGTTTTCACTGTAACACCGAGTTGGAGCTTGAACCTTCCCATATATATGTATGGAATGGAGTTTGCAACTGAAAAGAAACTTTGTGTTCCCAACAAGCTAGGTGAAGGACGGCTTTCACACACACTTATCTCTCAGAACTGAGCAAGTAGAGAGACGTTCGTTCATCTAGCACCAAGGGAACGGGTTGCAGGAGACACTTTTTCTCTGCTTTCTCAGTCTGTTTCCTAGTGCCGGTTTGAAGTTCCTGCAGTTTTCACTGTAAAACCGAGTTGGAGCTAGTACCTCCCCATATATATGTATGGAATGGAATTTGCAACTGAAAAGAAACTTTGTGTTCCCAAAAAGCTAGGTGAAGGACGGCTTTCACACACACTTATCTCTCAGAACTGAGCAAGTGTAGAGACGTTCGTTCATCTAGCATCAAGGGAAAGGGTTGTAGGAGTCACTTTTTCTCTGCTTTCTCAGTCTGTTTCCTAGTGCCGGTTTGAAGTTCCTGCAGTTTTCACTGTAAAACAGAGTTGGAGCTAGTACCTCCCCATATATATGTATGGAATGGAGTTTGCAACTGAAAAGAAACTTTGTGTTCAAACAAGCTAGGTGAAGGACGTCTTTCACACACACTTATCTCTCAGAACTGAGCTAGTGGAGAGACGTTCGTTCATCTAGCACCAAGGGAACGGGTTGCAGGAGACCCTTTTTCTCTGCTTTCTCAGTCTGTATCCTACTGCCGGTTTGAAGTTCTTGCAGTTTTCTCTGTAAAATCGAGTTGGAGCTTGTACCTCCCCACATATATGTATGGAATGGAGTTTGCAACTGAAAAGAATCTTTGTGTTCCCAAGAAGCTAGGTGAAGGACAGCTTTCACACACACTTATCTCTCAGAACTGAGCAAGTGGAGAGACTTTCGTTCATCTAGCACCAAGGGAACGGGTTGCAGGAGACACTTTTTCTCTGCTTTCTCAGCCTGTTTCCTAGTGCCGGTTTGAAGTTCCTGCAGTTTTCACTGAAAAACCGAGTTGGAGCTAGTACCTCCCCATATGTCTGTATGGAATGGAGTTTGCAACTTAAAAGAAACTTTGTGTTCCCAACAAGCTAGGTGAAGGACGGCTTTCACACACACTTATCTCTCAGAACTGAGCAAGTGGAGAGACGTTCGTTCATTTAGCACCAAGGGAACTGGTTGCAGGAGACATTTTTTCTCTGCATTCTCAGTCTGTTTCCCAGTGCCGGTTTGAAGTTCCTGCAGTTTTCACTGTAAAACCGAGTTGGAGCTAGTACTTCCCCATATATATTTATGGAATGGAGTTTGCTACTGAAAAGAAACTTTGTGTTCCCATCAAGCTAGGTGAAGGACGGCTTTCACACACAATTATCTCTCAGAACTGAGCAAGTGGTAAGACGTTCCTTCATCTAGCACCAAGGGAACGGGTTGCAGGAGACACTTTTTCTCTGCTTTCTCAGTCTGTTTCCTAGTGCCGGTTTGAAGTTCCTGCAGTTTTCACTGTAAAACCGTGTTGGAGCTAGTACCTCCCCATATATATGTATGGAATGGAGTTAGCAACTGAAAAGAAAATTTGTGTTCCCAAAAAGCAAGGTGAAGGACGGCTTTCACACACACTTATCTCTCAGAACTGAGCAAGTGGAGAGACGTTCGTTCATCTAGCACCAAGGGAACGGGTTGCAGGAGACACTTTTTCTCTGCTTTCTCAGTCTGTTTCCTAGTGCCGGTTTGAAGTTCCTGCAATTTTCACTGTAAAACCGAGTTGGATCTAGTACCTCCCCATATATATTTATGGAATGGAATTTGCAACTGAAAAGAAACTTTATGTTCCCAACAAGCTAGTTGAACGACGGCTTTCACACACACATATCTCTCAGAACTGAGCAAGTGGAGAGACTTTCGTTCATCTAGCACCAAGGGAACGGGTTGCAGGAGACACTTTTTCTCTGCTTTCTCAGTCTGTTTCCTAGTGCCGGTTTGAAGTTTCTGCAGTTTTCACTGTAAAACCGAGTTGGAGCTTGTACCTACCCATATATATGTATGGAATGGAGTTTGCAACTGAAAAGAAACTTTGTGTTCCCAACAAGCTAGGTGAAGGACGGCTTTCACACACACTTATCTCTCAGAACTGAGCAAGTGGAGAGACGTTCATTCATCTAGCACCAAGGGAACGGGTTGCAAGAGACACTTTTTCTCTGCTTTCTCAGTCTGTTTCCTAGTGCCGGTTTGAGGTTCCTGCAGTTTTCACTGTCAAACAGAGTTGGAGCTAGTACCTCCCCATATATATGTATGGAATGGAGTTTGCAACTGAAAAGAAACTTTGTGTTCAAACAAGCTATGTGAAGGACGGCTTTCACACACACTTATCTCTCAGAACTGAGCAAGTGGAGAGACGTTCGTTCATCTAGCACCAAGGGAACGGGTTGCAGTTGACACTTTTTCACTGCTTTCTCAGTCTATTTCCTAGTGCCGGTTTGAAATTCCTGCAGTTTTCACTGTCAAACCGAGTTGTAGCTAGTACCTCCTCATATATATGTATGGATTGGCGTTTGAAACTGAAAAGAAACTTTGTGTTCAAACAAGCTAGGTGAAGGACGGCTTTCACACACACTTATCTCTCAGAACTGAGCAAGTGGAGAGACGTTCGTTCATCTAGCACCAAGGGAACGGGTTGCGGGAGACACTTTTTGTCTGCTTTCTCAGTTTGTTTCCTAGTGCCGGTTTGAAGTTCCTGCAGTTTTCACTGTAAAATCGAGTTGGAGCTAGTACCTCCCCATATATATATATGGAATGGAGTTTGCAACTGAAAAGAAACTTTGTGTTCCCAACGAGCTAGGTGAAGGACGGCTTTCACACACACTTATCTCTCAGAACTGAGCAAGTGGAGAGACTTTCGTTCATCTAGCAACAAGGGAACGGGTTGCAGGAGACACTTTTTCTCTGCTTTCTCAGTCTGTTTCCTAGTGCCGTTTTGAAGTTCCTGCAGTTTTCAATGTAAAATCGAGTTGAAGCTAGTACCTCCGTATATATATGTATGGATTGGAGTTCGCAACTTAAAAGAAACTTTGTGTTCCCAACAAGCTAGTTGAAGGACGGCTTCACACACACTTATCTCTCAGAACTGAGCAAGTGGAGAGACGTTCGTTCATCTAGCACCAAGGGAACGGGTTGCAGGAAATACTATTTCTCTGCTTTCTCAGTCTGTTTCCTAGTGCCGGTTTGAAGTTCCTGCAGTTTTCACTGTAACACAGATTTGGAGCTAGAACCTCCCCATATATATGTATGGAATGGAGTTTGCAACTGAAAAGAAACTTTGTGTTCCCAACAAGCTAAGTGAAGGACGGCTTTCACACACATTTATCTCTCAGAACTGAGCAAGTGGAGAGATGTTCGTTCATCTAGCACCAAGGGAACGTGTTGCAGGAGACACAATTTCTCTGCTTTCTCAGTCTGTTTCCTAGTGCCGGTTTGAAGTTCCTGCAGTTTTCACTGTAAAACCGAGTTGGAGCTAGTACCTCCCCATATATATGTATGGAATGGAGTTTGCAACTGAAAAGAAACTTTGTGTTCAAAAAAGCTAGGTGAAGGACGGCTTTCACACACACTTATCTCTCAGAACTGAGCAAGTGGAGAGACGTTCGTTCATCTAGCACCAAGGGAACAGGTTGCAGGAGACCCTTTTTCTCTGCTTTCTCAGTCTGTATCCTAGTGCCGGTTTCAAGTTCCTGCAGTTTTCACTGTAAAATCGAGTTGGAGCTAGTACCTCCCCACATATATGTATGGAATGGAGTTTGCAACTGAAAAGAAACTTTGTGTTCCCAAGAAGCTAGGTGAAGGACAGCTTTCACACACACTAATCTCTCAGAACTGAGCAATTGGAGAGACTTTCGTTCATCTAGCACCAAGGGAACGGGTTGCAGGAGACACTTTTTCTCTGCTTTCTCAGTCTGTTTCCTAGTGCCGGTATGAAGTTCCTGCAGTTTTCACTGAAAAACCGAGATGGAGCTAGTACCTACCCATATGTCTGTATGGAATGGCGTTTGCAACTGAAAAGAAACTTTGTGTTCCCAACAAGCTAGGTGAAGGACGGCTTTCACACACACTTATCTCTCAGAACTGAGCAAGTGGAGAGACGTTCGTTCATTTAGCACAAGGGGAACGGGTTGCAGGAGACATTTTTTCTCTGCTTTCTCAGTCTGTTTCCTAGTGCCGGTTTGAAGTTCCTGCAGTTTTCACTGTAAAACCGAGTTGGAGCTAGTACTTCCCCATATATATGTATGGAATGGAGTTTGCTACTGAAAAGAAACTTTGTGTTCCCATCAAGCTAGGTGAAAGACGGCTTTCACACACACTTATCTCTCAGAACTGAGCAAGTGGAAAGACGTTCCTTCATCTAGCACCAAGGGAACGGGTTGCAGGAGACACTTTTTCTCTGCTTTCTCAGTCTGTTTCCTAGGGCCGGTTTGAAGTTCCTGCAGTTTTCACTGTAAAACCGAGTTGGAGCTAGTACCTCCCCATATATATGTATGGATTGGAGTTAGCAACTGAAAAGAAACTTTGTGTTCCCAAAAAGCTAGGTGAAGGACGGTTTTCACACACACTTATCTCTCAGAACTGAGCAAGTGGAGAGACGTTCGTTCATCTAGCACCTAGGGAACGGGTTGCAGGAGACACTTTTTCTCTGCTTTCTCAGTCTGTTTCCTAGTGCCGGTTTGACGTTCCTGCAATTTTCACTGTAAAACCGAGTTGGATCTAGTACCCCCCCATATATATTTATGGAATGGAATTTGCAACTGAAAAGAAACTTTATGTTCCCAACAAGCTAGTTGAACGACGGCTTTCACACACACTTATCTCTCAGAACTGAGCAAGTGGAGAGACTTTCGTTCATCTAGCACCAAGGGAACGGGTTGCAGGAGACACTTTTTCTCTGCTTTCTCAGTCTGTTTCCTAGTGCCGGTTTGAAGTTTCTGCAGTTTTCACTGTAAAACCGAGTTGGAGCTAGTACTTCCCCATATATATGTATGGAATGGAGTTTGCTACTGAAAAGAAACTTTGTGTTCCCATCAAGCTAGGTGAAGGACGGCTTTCACACACAATTATCTCTCAGAACTGAGCAAGTGGAGAGACGTTCGTTCATTTAGCACAAAGGGAACGGGTTGCAGGAGACATTTTTTCTCTGCTTTCTCAGTCTGTTTCCTAGTGCCGGTTTGAAGTTCCTGCAGTTTTCACTGTAAAATCGAGTTGGAGCTAGTACTTCCCCATATATATGTATGGAATGGAGTTTGCTACTGAAAAGAAACTTTGTGTTCCCATCAAGCTAGGTGAAGAACGGCTTTCACACACACTTATCTCTCAGAACTGAGCAAGTGGAAAGACGTTCCTTCATCTAGCACCAAGGGAACGGGTTGCAGGAGACACTTTTTCTCTGCTTTCTCAGTCTGTTTCCTAGTGCCGGTTTGAAGTTCCTGCAGTTTTCACTGTAAAACCGATTTGGAGCTAGTACCTCCCCTTATATATGTATGGAATGGAGTTAGCAACTGAAAAGAAACTTTGGTTCCCAAAAAGCTAGGTGAAGGACGGCTTTCACACACACTTATCTCTCAGAACTGAGCAAGTGGAGAGACGTTCGTTCATCTAGCACCTAGGGAACGGGTTGCAGGAGACACTTTTTCTCTGCTTTCTCAGTCTGTTTCCTAGTGCCGGTTTGAAGTTTCTGCAGTTTTCACTGTAAAACCGAGTTGGAGCTTGTACCTCCCCATATATATGTATGGAATGGAGATTGCAACTGAAAAGAAACTTTGTGTTCCCAACAAGCTAGTTGAAGGACGGCTTTCACACACACTTATCTCTCAGAACTGAGCAAGTGGAGAGACGTTCGTTCATCTAGCACCAAGGGAACGGGTTGCGGGAGACACTTTTTCTCTGCTTTCTCAGTTTGTTTCCTAGTGCCGGTTTGAAGTTCCTGCAGTTTTCACTCTAAAATCGAGTTGGAGCTAGTACCTCCCCTTATATATATATGGAATGGAGTTTGCAACTGAAAAGAAACTTTGTGTTCCCAACAAGCTAGGTGAAGGACGGCTTTCACACACACTTATCTCTCAGAACTGAGCAAGTGGAGAGACTTTCGTTCATCTAGCAACAAGGGAACGGGTTGCAGGAGACACTTTTTCTCTGCTTTCTCAGTCTGTTTCCTAGTGCCGTTTTGAAGTTCCTGCAGTTTTCACTGTAAAATCGAGTTGGAGATAGTACCTCCCTATATATATGTATGGATTGGAGTTTGCAACTTAAAAGAAACTTTGTGTTCCCAACAAGCTAGTTGAAGGACGGCTTCACACACACTTATCTCTCAGAACTGAGCAAGTGGAGAGACGTTCGTTCATCTAGCACCAAGGGAACGGGTTGCAGGAAATACTATTTCTCTGCATTCTCAGTCTGTTTCCTAGTGCCGGTTCGAAGTTCCTGCAGTTTTCACAGTAACACCAAGTTGGAGCTAGTACCTCCCCATATATATGTATGGAATGGAGTTAGCAACTAAAAAGAAACTTTGTGTTCCCAACAAGCTAGGTGAAGGACGGCTTTCACACACACTTATCTCTCAGAACTGAGCAAGTGGAGAGACGTTCGTTCATTTAGCACAAAGGGAACGGGTTGCAGGAGACATTTTTTCTCTGCTTTCTCAGTCTGTTTCCTAGTGCCGGTTTGAAGTTCCTGCAGTTTTCACTGTAAAACCGAGTTGGAGCTAGTACTTCCCCATATATATGTATGGAATGGAGTTTGCTACTGAAAAGAAACTTTGTGTTCCCATCAAGCTAGGTGAAGGACGGCTTTCACACACACTTATCTCTCAGAACTGAGCAAGTGGAAAGACGTTCCTTCATCTAGCACCAAGGGAACGGGTTGCAGGAGACACTTTTTCTCTGCTTTCTCAGTCTGTTTCCTAGTGCCGGTTTGAAGTTCCTGCAGTTTTCACTGTAAAACCGATTTGGAGCTAGTACCTCCCCATATATATGTATGGAATGGAGTTAGCAACTGAAAAGAAACTTTGGTTCCCAAAAAGCTAGGTGAAGGACGGCTTTCACACACACTTATCTCTCAGAACTGAGCAAGTGGATAGACGTTCGTTCATCTAGCACCTAGGGAACGGGTTGCAGGAGACACTTTTTCTCTGCTTTCTCAGTCTGTTTCCTAGTGCCGGTTTGAAGTTTCTGCAGTTTTCACTGTAAAACCGAGTTGGAGCTTGTACCTCCCCATATATATGTATGGAATGGAGATTGCAACTGAAAAGAAACTTTGTGTTCCCAACAAGCTAGTTGAAGGACGGCTTTCACACACACTTATCTCTCAGAACTGAGCAAGTGGAGAGACGTTCATTCATCTAGCATCAAGGGAACGTGTTGCAGGAGACACTTTTTCTCTGCTTTCTCAGTCTGTTTCCTAGTGCCGGTTTGAGGTTCCTGCAGTTTTCACTGTCAAACAGAGTTGGAGCTAGTACCTCCCCATATATATGTATGGAATGGAGTTTGCAACTGAAAAGAAACTTTGTGTTCAAATAAGCTATGTGAAGGACGGCTTTCACACACACTTATCTTTCAGAACTGAGCAAGTGGAGAGACGTTCGTTCATCTAGCACCAAGGGAACGGGTTGCGGGAGACACTTTTTCTCTGCTTTCTCAGTTTGTTTCCTAGTGCCGGTTTGAAGTTCCTGCAGTTTTCACTGTAAAATCGAGTTGGAGCTAGTACCTCCCCATATATATATATGGAATGGAGTTTGCAACTAAAAAGAAACTTTGTGTTCCCAACAAGCTAGGTGAAGGACGGCTTTCACACACACTTATCTCTCAGAACTGAGCAAGTGGAGAGACTTTCGTTCATCTAGCAACAAGGGAACGGGTTGCAGGAGACACTTATTCTCTGCTTTCTCAGTCTGTTTCCTAGTGCCGTTTTGAAGTTCCTGCAGTTTTCACTTTAAAATCGAGTTGGAGCTAGTACCTCCCTATATATATGTATGGATTGGAGTTTGCAACTGAAAAGAAACTTTGTGTTCCCAACAAGCTAGTTGAAGGACGGCTTCACACACACTTATCTCTCAGAACTGAGCAAGTGGCGAGACGTTCGTTCATCTAGCACCAAGGGAACGGGTTGCAGGAAATACTATTTCTCTGCATTCTCAGTCTGTTTCCTAGTGCCGGTTCGAAGTTCCTGCAGTTTTCACAGTAACACCAAGTTGGAGCTTGTACCTCCCCATATATATGTATGGAATGGAGTTAGCAACTAAAAAGAAACTTTGTGTTCCCAACAAGCTAGGTGAAGGACGGCTTTCACACACACTTATCTCTCAGAACTGAGCAAGTGGAGAGACGTTCGTTCATTTAGCACAAAGGGAACGGGTTGCAGGAGACATTTTTTCTCTGCTTTCTCAGTCTGTTTCCTAGTGCCGGTTTGAAGTTCCTGCAGTTTTCACTGTAAAACCGAGTTGGAGCTAGTACTTCCCCATATATATGTATGGAATGGAGTTTGCTACTGAAAAGAAACTTTGTGTTCCCATCAAGCTAGGTGAAGGACGGCTTTCACACACACTTATCTCTCAGAACTGAGCAAGTGGAAAGACGTTCCTTCATCTAGCACCAAGGGAACGGGTTGCAGGAGAAACTTTTTCTCTGCTTTCTCAGTCTGTTTCCTAGTGCCGGTTTGAAGTTCCTGCAGTTTTCACTGTAAAACCGATTTGGAGCTAGTACCTCCCCATATATATGTATGGAATGGAGTTAGCAACTGAAAAGAAACTTTGGTTCCCAAAAAGCTAGGTGAAGGACGGCTTTCACACACACTTATCTCTCAGAACTGAGCAAGTGGATAGACGTTCGTTCATCTAGCACCTAGGGAACGGGTTGCAGGAGACACTTTTTCTCTGCTTTCTCAGTCTGTTTCCTAGTGCCGGTTTGAAGTTTCTGCAGTTTTCACTGTAAAACCGAGTTGGAGCTTGTACCTCCCCATATATATGTATGGAATGGAGATTGCAACTGAAAAGAAACTTTGTGTTCCCAACAAGCTAGTTGAAGGACGGCTTTCACACACACTTATCTCTCAGAACTGAGCAAGTGGAGAGACGTTCATTCATCTAGCATCAAGGGAACTTGTTGCAGGAGACACTTTTTCTCTGCTTTCTCAGTCTGTTTCCTAGTGCCGGTTTGAGGTTCCTGCAGTTTTCACTGTCAAACAGAGTTGGAGCTAGTACCTCCCCATATATATGTATGGAATGGAGTTTGCAACTGAAAAGAAACTTTGTGTTCAAATAAGCTATGTGAAGGACGGCTTTCACACACACTTATCTTTCAGAACTGAGCAAGTGGAGAGACGTTCGTTCATCTAGCACCAAGGGAACGGGTTGCGGGAGACACTTTTTCTCTGCTTTCTCAGTTTGTTTCCTAGTGCCGGTTTGAAGTTCCTGCAGTTTTCACTGTAAAATCGAGTTGGAGCTAGTACCTCCCCATATATATATATGGAATGGAGTTTGCAACTAAAAAGAAACTTTGTGTTCCCAACAAGCTAGGTGAAGGACGGCTTTCACACACACTTATCTCTCAGAACTGAGCAAGTGGAGAGACTTTCGTTCATCTAGCAACAAGGGAACGGGTTGCAGGAGACACTTATTCTCTGCTTTCTCAGTCTGTTTCCTAGTGCCGTTTTGAAGTTCCTGCAGTTTTCACTTTAAAATCGAGTTGGAGCTAGTACCTCCCTATATATATGTATGGATTGGAGTTTGCAACTGAAAAGAAACTTTGTGTTCCCAACAAGCTAGTTGAAGGACGGCTTCACACACAATTATCTCTCAGAACTGAGCAAGTGAAGAGACGTTCGTTCATCTAGCACCAAGGGAACGGGTTGCAGGAAATACTATTTCTCTGCATTCTCAGTCTGTTTCCTAGTGCCGGTTCGAAGTTCCTGCAGTTTTCACAGTAACACCAAGTTGGAGCTAGTACCTCCCCATATATATGTATGGAATGGAGTTAGCAACTAAAAAGAAACTTTGTGTTCCCAACAAGCTAGGTGAAGGACGGCTTTCACACACACTTATCTCTCAGAACTGAGCAAGTGGAGAGACGTTCTTTCATCTAGCACCAAGGGAACGGGTTGCAGGAAACACTATTTCTCTGCTTTCTCAGTCTGTTTCCTAGTGCCGGTTTGAATTTCCTGCAATTTTCACTGTAAAACCGAGTTGGATCTAGTACCGCCCCATATATATGTATGGAAAGGAGTTTGCAACTGAAAAGAAACTTTCTGTTCCCAACAAGCTAGTTGAACGACGGCTTTCACACACACTTATCTCTCAGAACTGAGCAAGTGGAGAGACTTTCGTTCATCTAGCACCAAGGGAACGGGTTGCAGGAGACACTTTTTCTCTGCTTTCTCAGTCTGTTTCCTAGTGCCGGTTTGAAGTTCCTGCAGTTTTCACTGTAAAACCGATTTGGAGCTAGTACCTCCCCTTATATATGTATGGAATGGAGTTAGCAACTGAAAAGAAACTTTGGTTCCCAAAAAGCTAGGTGAAGGACGGCTTTCACACACACTTATCTCTCAGAACTGAGCAAGTGGAGAGACGTTCGTTCATCTAGCACCTAGGGAACGGGTTGCAGGAGACACTTTTTCTCTGCTTTCTCAGTCTGTTTCCTAGTGCCGGTTTGAAGTTTCTGCAGTTTTCACTGTAAAACCGAGTTGGAGCTTGTACCTCCCCATATATATGTATGGAATGGAGATTGCAACTGAAAAGAAACTTTGTGTTCCCAACAAGCTAGTTGAAGGACGGCTTTCACACACACTTATCTCTCAGAACTGAGCAAGTGGAGAGACGTTCGTTCATCTAGCACCAAGGGAACGGGTTGCGGGAGACACTTTTTCTCTGCTTTCTCAGTTTGTTTCCTAGTGCCGGTTTGAAGTTCCTGCAGTTTTCACTGTAAAATCGAGTTGGAGCTAGTACCTCCCCTTATATATATATGGAATGGAGTTTGCAACTGAAAAGAAACTTTGTGTTCCAACAAGCTAGGTGAAGGACGGCTTTCACACACACTTATCTCTCAGAACTGAGCAAGTGGAGAGACTTTCGTTCATCTAGCAACAAGGGAACGGGTTGCAGGAGACACTTTTTCTCTGCTTTCTCAGTCTGTTTCCTAGTGCCGTTTTGAAGTTCCTGCAGTTTTCACTGTAAAATCGAGTTGGAGCTAGTACCTCCCTATATATATGTATGGATTGGAGTTTGCAACTTAAAAGAAACTTTGTGTTCCCAACAAGCTAGTTGAAGGACGGCTTCACACACACTTATCTCTCAGAACTGAGCAAGTGGAGAGACGTTCGTTCATCTAGCACCAAGGGAACGGGTTGCAGGAAATACTATTTCTCTGCATTCTCAGTCTGTTTCCTAGTGCCGGTTCGAAGTTCCTGCAGTTTTCACAGTAACCCCAAGTTGGAGCTAGTACCTCCCCATATATATGTATGGAATGGAGTTAGCAACTAAAAAGAAACTTTGTGTTCCCAACAAGCTAGGTGAAGGACGGCTTTCACACACACTTATCTCTCAGAACTGAGCAAGTGGAGAGACGTTCGTTCATTTAGCACAAAGGGAACGGGTTGCAGGAGACATTTTTTCTCTGCTTTCTCAGTCTGTTTCCTAGTGCCGGTTTGAAGTTCCTGCAGTTTTCACTGTAAAACCGAGTTGGAGCTAGTACTTCCCCATATATATGTATGGAATGGAGTTTGCTACTGAAAAGAAACTTTGTGTTCCCATCAAGCTAGGTGAAGGACGGCTTTCACACACACTTATCTCTCAGAACTGAGCAAGTGGAAAGACGTTCCTTCATCTAGCACCAAGGGAACGGGTTGCAGGAGACACTTTTTCTCTGCTTTCTCAGTCTGTTTCCTAGTGCCGGTTTGAAGTTCCTGCAGTTTTCACTGTAAAACCGATTTGGAGCTAGTACCTCCCCATATATATGTATGGAATGGAGTTAGCAACTGAAAAGAAACTTTGGTTCCCAAAAAGCTAGGTGAAGGACGGCTTTCACACACACTTATCTCTCAGAACTGAGCAAGTGGATAGACGTTCGTTCATCTAGCACCTAGGGAACGGGTTGCAGGAGACACTTTTTCTCTGCTTTCTCAGTCTGTTTCCTAGTGCCGGTTTGAAGTTTCTGCAGTTTTCACTGTAAAACCGAGTTGGAGCTTGTACCTCCCCATATATATGTATGGAATGGAGATTGCAACTGAAAAGAAACTTTGTGTTCCCAACAAGCTAGTTGAAGGACGGCTTTCACACACACTTATCTCTCAGAACTGAGCAAGTGGAGAGACGTTCATTCATCTAGCATCAAGGGAACGTGTTGCAGGAGACACTTTTTCTCTGCTTTCTCAGTCTGTTTCCTAGTGCCGGTTTGAAGTTCCTGCAGTTTTCACTGTCAAACAGAGTTGGAGCTAGTACCTCCCCATATATATGTATGGAATGGAGTTTGCAACTGAAAAGAAACTTTGTGTTCAAATAAGCTATGTGAAGGACGGCTTTCACACACACATATCTTTCAGAACTGAGCAAGTGGAGAGACGTTCGTTCATCTAGCACCAAGGGAACGGGTTGCGGGAGACACTTTTTCTCTGCTTTCTCAGTTTGTTTCCTAGTGCCGGTTTGAAGTTCCTGCAGTTTTCACTGTAAAATCGAGTTGGAGCTAGTACCTCCCCATATATATATATGGAATGGAGTTTGCAACTAAAAAGAAACTTTGTGTTCCCAACAAGCTAGGTGAAGGACGGCTTTCACACACACTTATCTCTCAGAACTGAGCAAGTGGAGAGACTTTCGTTCATCTAGCAACAAGGGAACGGGTTGCAGGAGACACTTATTCTCTGCTTTCTCAGTCTGTTTCCTAGTGCCGTTTTGAAGTTCCTGCAGTTTTCACTTTAAAATCGAGTTGGAGCTAGTACCTCCCTATATATATGTATGGATTGGAGTTTGCAACTGAAAAGAAACTTTGTGTTCCCAACAAGCTAGTTGAAGGACGGCTTCACACACACTTATCTCTCAGAACTGAGCAAGTGGAGAGACGTTCGTTCATCTAGCACCAAGGGAACGGGTTGCAGGAAATACTATTTCTCTGCATTCTCAGTCTGTTTCCTAGTGCCGGTTCGAAGTTCCTGCAGTTTTCACAGTAACACCAAGTTGGAGCTAGTACCTCCCCATATATATGTATGGAATGGAGTTAGCAACTAAAAAGAAACTTTGTGTTCCCAACAAGCTAGGTGAAGGACGGCTTTCACACACACTTATCTCTCAGAACTGAGCAAGTGGAGAGACGTTCTTTCATCTAGCACCAAGGGAACGGGTTGCAGAAAACACTATTTCTCTGCTTTCTCAGTCTGTTTCCTAGTGCCGGTTTGAATTTCCTGCAATTTTCACTGTAAAACCGAGTTGGATCTAGTACCGCCCCATATATATGTATGGAATGGAGTTTGCAACTGAAAAGAAACTTTCTGTTCCCAACAAGCTAGTTGAACGACGGCTTTCACACACACTTATCTCTCAGAACTGAGCAAGTGGAGAGACTTTCGTTCATCTAGCACCAAGGGAACGGGTTGCAGGAGACACTTTTTCTCTGCTTTCTCAGTCTGTTTCCTAGTGCCGGTTTGAAGTTCCTGCAGTTTTCACTGTCCAACCGAGTTGGAGCTTGTACCTACCCATATATATGTATGGAATGGAGTTTGCAACTGAAAAGAAACTTTGTGTTCCCAACAAGCTAGGTGAAGGATGGCTTTCACACACACATATCTCTAGAAATGAGCAAGTGGAGAGACGTTCATTCATCTATCACAAAGGGAACGGGTTGCAGGAGGCACTTTTTCTTTGCTTTCTCAGTCTGTTTCCTAGTGCCGGTTTGAGGTTCCTGCAGTTTTCACTGTAAAACCGAGTTGGAGCTAGTACCTCCCCTTATATATGTATGGAATGGAGTTTGCAACTGAAAAGAAACTTTGTGTTCAAACAAGCTAGGTGAAGGACGGCTTTCACACACACTTATCTCTCAGAACTGAGCAAGTGGAGAGACGTTCCTTCATCTAGCTCCAAGGGAACGGGTTGCAGGAGACACTTTTTCTCTGCTTTCTCAGTCTGTTTCCTACTGCCGGTTTGAAGTTCCTGCAGTTTTCAATGTAAAATCGAGTTGGAGCTAGTACCTCCCCATATATAATTATGGAATGGAGTTTGCAACTGAAAAGAAACTTTGTGTTCCCAAGAAGCTAGGTGAAGGACGGCTTTCACACACACTTATCTCTCAGAACTGAGCAAGTGGAGAGACTTTCGTTCATCTAGCACCAAGGGAACGGGTTGCAGGAGACACTTTTATACTGCTTTCTCAGTCTGTTTCCTAGTGCCGGTTTGAAGTTCCTGCAGTTTTCACTGTCAAACCGAGTTGGAGCTAGTACCTCCCCATATATTTGTATAGATTGGAATTTGAAACTGAAAAGAAACTTTGTGTTCCCAACAAGCTAGGTGAAGGACGGCTTTCACACACACTTATCTCTCAGAAATGAGCAAGTGGAGAGACGTTCGTTCATCTAGCACCAAGGGAACGGGTTGCAGGAAACACTTTTTCTCTGCTTTCTCAGTCTGTTTCCTAGTGCCGGTTTGAAGTTCCTGCAGTTTTCACTGTAAAACCGAGTTGGATCTAGTACCTCCCCATATATATGTATGGAATGGAGTTTGCAACTGGAAAGAAACTTTGTGTTCCCAACAAGCTAGTGGAAGGACGGCTTTCACACACACTTATCTCTCAGAACTGAGCAAGTGGAGAGAAGTTCGTTCATCTAGCAGCAAGGGAACGGGTTGCAGGAGACACTTTTTCTCTGCTTTCTCAGTCTGTTTCCTAGTGCCGTTTTGAAGTTCCTGCAGTTTTCACTGTAAAACCGAGTTGGAGCTTGTACCTCCCCATATATATGTATGGAATGGAGTTTGCAACTGAAAAGAAACTTTGTGTTCCCAACAAGTTAGTGGAAGGACGGCTTTCACACACACTTATCTCTCAGAACTCAGCAAGTGGAGAGACGTTCGTTCATCTGGCACCAAGGGAACGGGTTGCAGGAGACACTTTTTCTCTGCTTTCTCAGTCTGTTTCCTAGTGCCGGTTTGAAGTTCCTGCAGTTTACACTGTAAAATCGAGTTGGAGCTTGTACCTCCCCATATATATGTATGGAATGGAGTTTGCAACTGAAAAGAAACTTTGTGTTCCCAACAAGCTAGGTGAAGGACGGCTTTCACACACACTTATCTCTCAGAACTGAGCTAGTGGAGAGACGTTCGTTCATCTAGCACCAAGGGAATGGTTTGCAGGAGACACTTTTTCTCTGCTTTCTCAGTCTGTTTCCTAGTGCTCGTTTGAAATTCCTGCAGTTTTCACTGTAAACCCGAGTTGGAGCTAATACCTCCCCATATATATGTATGGAATGGAGTTTGCAACTGAAAAGAAACTTTGTTTTCCCAACAAGATAGGTGAAGAACGGCTTTCACACACACTTATCTCTCAGAACTTAGCAAGTGGAGAGACGTTCGTTCATCTAGCACCAAGGGAACGGGTTGCAGGAGACACTTTCCTCTGCTTTCTCAGTCTGTTTCCTAGTGCCGGTTTGAAGTTCCTGCAGTTTTCACTGTCAAACCGAGTTGGAGCTAGTACCTCCCCATATATATGTATGGAATGGAGTTTGCAACTGAAAAGAAACTTTGTGTTCCCAAAAACCTATTTGAAGGACGGCTATCACACACACTTATCTCTCAGAACTGAACAAGTGGAGAGACGTTCGTTCATCTAGCACCAAGGGAACGGGTTGCAGGAGACACTAATTCTCTTCTTTCTCAGTCTGTTTCCTAGTGCCGGTTTGAAATTCCCGCAGTTTTCACTGTCAAACAGTGTTGGAGCTTGTAACTCCACATATATATGTATGGAATGGAGTTTGTAACTGAAAAGAAACTTTGTGTTCCCAACAAGCTAGGTGAAGGACGGCTTTCACACACACTTATCTCTCAGAACTGAGAAAGTGGAGAGACGTTCGTTCATCTTGCACCAAGGGAACGGGTTGCAGGAGACACTTTTTCTCTGCTTTCTCAGTCTGTTTCCTAGTGCCGATTTGAAGTTCCTGCAGTTTTCACTGTAAAACCGAGTTGGAGCTAGTACCTACCCATATATATGTATGGAATGGAGTTTGCAACTGAAAAGAAACTTTGTGTTCCCAACAAGTTAGTGGAAGGACGGCTTTCACACACACTTATCTCTCAGAACTCAGCAAGTGGAGAGACGTTCGTTCATCTGGCACCAAGGGAACGGGTTGCAGGAGACACTTTTTCTCTGCTTTCTCAGTCTGTTTCCTAGTGCCGGTTTGAAGTTCCTGCAGTTTACACTGTAAAATCGAGTTGGAGTTTGTACCTCCCCATATATATGTATGGAATGGAGTTTGCAACTGAAAAGAAACTTTGTGTTCCCAACAAGCTAGGTGAAGGACGGCTTTCACACACACTTATCTCTCAGAACTGAGCTAGTGGAGTGACGTTCGTTCATCTAGCACCAAGGGAATGGTTTGCAGGGGACACTTTTTCTCTGCTTTCTCAGTCTGTTTCCTAGTGCTCGTTTGAAATTCCTGCAGTTTTCACTGTAAACCAGAGTTGGAGCTAATACCTCCCCATATATATGTATGGAATGGAGTTTGCAACTGAAAAGAAACTTTGTGTTCCCAACAAGCTAGGTGAAGGACGGCTTTCACACACACTTATCTCTCAGAACTGAGCTAGTGGAGAGACGTTCGTTCATCTAGCACCAAGGGAATGGTTTGCAGGAGACACTATTTCTCTGCTTTCTCAGTCTGTTTCCTAGTGTCGGTTTGAAATTCCTGCAGTTTTCACTGTAAAACCGAGTTGGAGCTAGTACCTCCCCATATGTCTGTATGGAATGGAGTTTGCAACTGAAAAGAAACTTTGTGTTCCCAACAAGCTAGGTGAAGGACGGCTTTCACACACACTTATCTCTCAGAACTGAGCAAGTGGAGAGACGTTCGTTCATTTAGCACCAATGGAACGGGTTGCAGGAGATATTTTTTCTCTGCTTTCTCAGTCTGTTTCCTAGTGCCGGTTTGAAGTTCCTGCAGTTTTCACTGTAAAACCGAGTAGGAGCTAGTACTTCCCCATATATATGTATGGAATGGAGTTTGCTAATGAAAAGAAACTTTGTGTTCCCATCAAGCTAGGTGAAGGACGGCTTTCACACATACTTATCTCTCAGAACTGAGCAATTGGAAATACGTTCGTTCATCTAGCACCAAGGGAACGGGTTGCAGGAGACACTATTTCTCTGCTTTCTCAGTCTGTTTCCTAGTGCCGATTTGAAGTTCCTGCAGTTTTCACTGTAAAACCGAGTTGGAGCTAGTACCTCCCCATATATATGTATGGAATGGAGTTAGCAACTGAAAAGAATCTTTGTGTTCCCAACAAGTAAGGTGATGGACGGCTTTCACACACACTTATCTCTCAGAACTGAGAAGTGCAGAGACGTTCGTTCATCTAGCACCAAGGGAACGGGTTGCAGGAGACACTTTTTCTCTGCTTTCTCAGTCTGTTTCCTAGTGCCGATTTGAAGTTCCTGCAGTTTTCACTGTAAAACAGAGTTGGATCTAGTACCTCCCCATATATATGTATGGAATGGAGTTTGCAACTGAAAAGAAACTTTGTGTTCCCAACAAGCTAGTGGAAAGACGGCTTTCACACACACTTATATCTCAGAACTGAGCAAGTGGAGAGAAGTTCGTTCATCTAGCAGCAAGGGAACGGGTTGCAGGAGACACTTTTTCTCTGCTTTCTCAGTCTGTTTCCTAGTGCCGTTTTGAAGTTCCTGCAGTTTTCACTGTAAAACCGAGTTGGAGCTTGTACCTCCCCATATATATGTATGGAATGGAGTTTGCAACTGAAAAGAAACTTTGTGTTCCCAACAAGCAAGTGGAAGGACGGCTTTCACACACACTTATCTCTCAGAACTCAGGAAGTGGAGAGACGTTCGTTCATCTGGCACCAAGGGAACGGGTTGCAGGAGACACTATTTCTCTGCTTTCTCAGTCTGTTTCCTAGTGCCGGTTTGAAGTTCCTGCAGTTTTCAATGTAAAACTGAGTTGGAGCTAGTACCTCCCCATATATATGTATGGAATGGAGTTTGCAACTGAAAAGAAACTTTGTGTTCCCAACAAGCTAGGTGAAGGACGGCTTTCACACACACTTATCTCTCAGAACTGAGCAAGTGGAGAGACTTTCGTTCATCTAGCACCAAGGGAACGGGTTGCAGGAGACACTTTTTCTCTGCTTTCTCAGTCTGTTTCCTAGTGCCGGTTTGAAGTTCCTGCAGTTTTCACTGTAAAATCGAGTTGGAGCTTGTACCTCCCCATATATATGTATGGAATGGAGTTTGCAACTGAAAAGAAACTTTGTGTTCCCAACAAGCTAGGTGAAGAACGGCTTTCACACACACTTATCTCTCAGAACTGAGCAAGTGGAGAGACGTTCGTTCATCTAGCACCAAGGGAACGGGTTGCAGGAGACACTAATTCTCTTCTTTCTCAGTCTGTTTCCTAGTGCCGGTTTGAAATTCCCGCAGTTTTCACTGTCAAACAGTGTTGTAGCTTGTAACTCCACATATATATGTATGGAATGGAGTTTGCAACTGAAAAGAAACTTTGTGTTCCCAACAAGCTAGGTGAAGGACGGCTTTCACACACACTTATCTCTCAGAACTGAGAAAGTGGAGAGACGTTCGTTCATCTTGCACCAAGGGAACGGGTTGCAGGAGACACTTTTTCTCTGCTTTCTCAGTCTGTTTCCCAGTGCCGGTTTGAAGTTCCTGCAGTTTTCTCTGTAAAACCGTGGTGGAGCTTCTACCTCCCCATATATATGTATGGAATGGAGTTTGCAACTGAAAAGAAACTTTGTGTTCCCAACAAGCTAGGGGAAGGACGGCTTTCACACACACTTATCTCTCAGAACTGAGCAAGTGGAGAGACGTTCGTTTATCTAGCACCAAGGGAACGGTTTGCAGGAGACACTATTTCTCTGCTTTCTCAGTCTGTTTCCTAGTGTCGGTTTGAAATTCCTGCAGTTTTCACTGTAAAACCGAGCTGGAGCTAGTACCTCATCATATATATGTATGGAATGGAGTTTGCAACTGAAAAGAAATTTTGTGTTCCCAACAAGCTAGTTGAAGGACGGCTTTCACACACACTTATCTCTCAGAACTGAGCAAGTGGAGAGACGTTCGTTCATCTAGCACCAAGGGAACGGGTTGCAGGAGACACATTTTCTCTGCTTTCTCAGTCTGTTTCCCAGTGCCGGTTTGAAGTTCCTGCAGTTTTCTCTGTAAAACCGTGGTGGAGCTTCTACCTCCCCACATATATGTATGGAATGGAGTTTGCAACTGAAAAGAAACTTTGTGTTCCCAACAAGCTAGGTGAAGGACGGCTTTCACACACACTTATCTCTCAGAACTGAGCAAGTGGAGAGACGTTCGTTTATCCAGCACCAAGGGAACGGTTTACAGGAGACACTATTTCTCTGTTTCTCAGTCTGTTTCCTAGTGTCGGTTTGAAATTCCTGCAGTTTTCACTGTAAAACCGAGTTGGAGCTAGTACCTCATCATATATATGTATGGAATGGAGTTTGCAACTGAAAAGAAACTTTGTGTTCCCAACAAGCTAGTTGAAGGACGGCTTTCACACACACTTATCTCTCAGAACTGAGCAAGTGGAGAGACGTTCGTTCATCTAGCACCAAGGGAACGGGTTGCAGGAGACACTTTTTCTCTGCTTTCTCAGTCTGATTCCTAGTGCCGGTTTGAATTTCCTGCAGTTTTCACTCTAAAACCGAGTTGGAGCTTCTACCTCCCTATATATATGTATGGAATGGAGTTTGCAACTGAAAAAAAACTTTGTGTTCCCAACAAGCTAGTTGAAGTACGGCTTTCACACACACTTATCTCTCAGAACTGAGCAAGTGGAGAGACGTTCGTTCATCTAGCACCAAGGGAACGGGTTGCAGGAGACACTTTTTCTCTGCTTTCTCAGTCTGTTTCCTATTGCCGGTTTGAAGTTCCTGCAGTTTTCACTGTAAAACCGAGTTGGAGCTTGTACCTCCCCATATATATGTATGGAATGGAGTTTGCAACTGAAAAGAAACTTTGTGTTCCCAACAAGCTAGTTGAAGGACGGCTTTCACACACACTTATCTCTCAGAACTGAGCAAGTGGAGAGACGTTCGTTCATCTAGCACCAAGGGAACGGGTTGCAGGAGACACTTTTTCTCTGCATTCTCAGTCTGATTCCTAGTGCCGGATTGAATTTCCTGCAGTTTTCACTCTAAAACCGAGTTGGAGCTTCTACCTCCCCATATATATGTATGGAATGGATTTTGCAACTGAAAAGAAACTTTGTGTTCCCAACAAGCTAGTTGAAGGACGGCTTTCACACACACTTATCTCTCAGAACTGAGCAAGTGGAGAGACGTTCATTCATCTAGCACCAAGGGAACGGGTTGCAGGAGACACTTTTTCTCTGCTTTCTCAGTGTGTTTCCTAATGCCGGTTTGAAGTTCCTGCAATTTTCACTGTAAAACCGAGTTGGAGCTTGTACCTCCCCATATATATGTATGGAATGGAGTTTGCAACTGAAAAGAAACTTTGTGTTCCCAACAAGCTAGGTGAAGGACGGCTTTCACACACACTTATCTCTCAGAACTGAGCAAGTGGAGAGACGTTCGTTCAGCTAGCACCAAGGGAACGCGTTGCAGGAGACACTTTTTCTCTGCTTTCTCAGTCTGTTTCCTAGTGCCGTTTTGAGGTTCCTGCAGTTTTCACTGTAAAACCGAGTTGGAGCTTGTACTTCCTCATATATATGTATGGAATCGAGTTTGCAACTGAAAAGAAACTTTGTGTTCCCAAAAAGCTAGTTGAAGGACGGCTTTCACACACACTTATCTCTCAGAACTGAGCAAGTGGAGAGACGTTCGTTCAGCTAGCACCAAGGGAACGGGTTGCAGGTGACACTTTTTCTCTGCTTTCTCAGTCTGTTTCCTAGTGCCGGTTTGAAGTTCCTGCAGTTTTCACTGTAAAACCGAGTTGGAGCTAGTACCTCCCCATATATATGTATGGAATGGAGTTTGCAACTGAAAAGAAACTTTTTGTTCAAAACAAGCTAGGTGAAGAACGGCTTTCACACACAATTATCACTCAGAACTGAGCAAGTGGAGAGAAGTTCGTTCATCTAGCACCAACGGAACGGGTTGCAGGAGACACTTTTCCTCTGCTTTCTCAGTCTGTTTCCTAGTGCCGGTTTGAAGTTCCTGCAGTTTTCACTGTCAAACCGAGTTGGAGCTAGTATCTCCCCATATATATGTATGGAATGGAGTTTGCAACTGAAAATAAACTTTGTGTTCCCAACAACATATTTGAAGGACGGCTTTCACACACACTTATCTCTCAGAACTGAGCAAGTGGAGAGACGTTCGTTCATCTAGCACCAAGGGAACGGGTTGCAGGAGACACTAATTCTCTTCTTTCTCAGTCTGTTTCCTAGTGCCGGTTTGAAATTCCCGCAGTTTTCACTGTCAAACAGAGTTGGAGCTTTTAACTCCACATATATATGTATGGAATGGAGTTTGCAACTGAAAAGAAACTTTGTGTTCCCAACAAGCTAGGTGAAGGACGGCTTTCACACACACTTATCTCTCAGAACTGAGAAAGTGGAGAGACGTTCGTTCATCTAACACCAAGAGAACGGGTTGCAGGAGACACTTATTCTCTTCTTTCTCAGTCTGTTTCCCAGTGCCTGTTTGAAGTTCCTGCAGTTTTCTCTGTAAAACCGTGGTGGAGCTTCTACCTCCCCATATATATGTATGGAATGGAGTTTGCAACTGAAAAGAAACTTTGTGTTCCCAATAAGCTAGGTGAAGTACGGCTTTCACTCACACATATCTCTCAGAACTGAGCAAGTGGAGAGACGTTCGTTCATCTAGCACCAAGGGAACGCGTTGCAGGAGACACTTTTTCTCTGCTTTCTCAGTCTTTTTCCTAGTGCCGGTTTGAAGTTCCTGCAGTTTTCACTGGAAAACCGAGTTGGAGCTTCTAACTCCCCATATATATGTATGGAATGGAGTATGCAACTGAAAAAAACTTTGTGTTCACAACAAGCTAGGTGAAGGACGGCTTTCACACACACTTAACTCTCAGAACTGAGCAAGTGGAGAGACGTTCGTTCATCTAGCACCAAGGGAACTGGTTGCAGGAGACACAATTTCTCTGCTTTCTCAGTCTGTTTCCTAGTGCCGGTTTGAAGTTCCTGCATTTTTCACTGTAAAACCGACTTGGAGCTTGTACTTCCCCATATATATGTATGGAATGGAGTTTGCAACTGAAAAGATACTTTGTGTTCCCAACAATCTAGGTGAAGGAAGGCTTTCACACACACTTATCTCTCAGAACTGAGCAAGTGGAGAGACGTTCGTTCATCTAGCACCAAGGGAACGGGTTGCAGGAGACTCTTTTTCTCTGCTTTCTCAGTCTGTTTCCTAGTGCCGGTTTGAAGTTCCTGCAGTTTTCACTGTAAAACCGAGTTGGAGCTTGTACCTCCCCATATATATGTATGGAATTGAGTTTGCAACTGAAAAGAAACTTTGTGTTCCCAATAAGCTAGGTGAAGGACGGCTTTCACTCACACATATCTCTCAGAACTGAGCAAGTGGAGAGACGTTCGTTCATCTAGCACCAAGGGAACGCGTTGCAGGAGACACTTTTTCTCTGCTTTCTCAGTCTGTTTCCTAGTGCCGGTTTGAAGTTCCTGCAGTTTTCACTGGAAAACCGAGTTGGAGCTTCTACCTCCCCATATATATATATGGAATGGAGTTTGCAACTGAAAAAAAACTTTGTGTTCCCAACAAGATAGGTGAAGAACGGCATTCACACACACTTATCTCTCAGAACTGAGCAAGTGGAGAGACGTTCGTTCATCTAGAACCAAGGGAACGGGTTGCAGGGACACATTTTCTCTGCTTTCTCAGTCTGTTTCCTAGGGCCGGTTTGAAGTTCCTGCATTTTTCACTGTAAAACCGTCTTGGAGCTTGTACTTCCTCATATATATGTATGGAATGGAGTTTGCAACTGAAAAGAAACTTTGTGTTCCCAACAATCTAGGTGAAGAAAGGCTTTCACACACACTTATCTCTCAGAACTGAGCAAGTGGAGAGACTTTCGTTCATCTATGACCAAGGGAACGGGTTGCAGGAGACACTATTTCTCTGCTTTCTCAGTCTGTTTCCTAGTGCCGGTTTAAAGTTCTTGCAGTTTTCACTGGAAAACCGAGTTGGAGCTTGTACCTTCCCATATATATGTATGGAATGGAGTTTGCAACTGAAAAGAAACTTTGTGTTCCCAACAAGCTATGTGAAGGTCGGCTTTCACACACACTTATCTCTCAGAACTGAGCAAGTGGAGAGACGTTCATTCATCTAGCACCAAGGGAACGAGTGGCAGGTGACACTTTTCCTCTGCTTTCTCAGTCTGTTTCCTAGTGCCGGTTTGAAGTTCCTGCAGTTTTCACTGGAAAACCGAGTTGGAGCTATTACCTCCCCATATGTATGTATGGAATGGATTTTGCAACTGAAAAGAAACTTTGAGTTCCCAACAAGCTAGTTGAAGGACGGCTTTCACACACACTTATCTCTCAGAACTGAGCAAGTGGAGAGACTTTCGTTCATCTAGCAGCAAAGGGAACGGGTTGCAGGAGACACTTTTTCTCTGCTTTCTCAGTCTGTTTCCTAGTGCCGGTTTGAAGTTCCTGCAGTTTTAACTGCCAAACCGATTTGTAGCTTCTACCTCCCCATATATATGTACGGAATGGAGTTTGCAACTGAAAAGAAACTTTGTGTTCCCAACAAGCTAGGTGAAGGACGGCTTTCACACACACTTATCTCTCAGAACTGAGCATGTGGAGAGACGTTCGTTCATCTAGCACCAAGGGAACGGGTTGCAGGAGACACATTTTCTCTGCTTTCTCAGTCTGTTTCCTAGTGCCGGTTTGAAGTTCCTGCAGTTTTCACTGTAAAACCGAGTTGGAGCTAGTACCTCCCCATATATATGTATGGAATGGAGTTTGCAACAAAAAAAAAACTTTGTGTTCCCAACAAGCTAGGTGAAGGACGGCTTTCACACACACTTATCTCTCAGAACTGAGCAAGTGGACAGTCGTTCGTTCATCTAGCACCAAGGGAACGGGTTGAAGGAGACACTTTTTCTCTGCTTTCTCAGTCTGTTTCCTAGTGCCGGTTTGAAGTTCCTGCAGTTTTCACTGTAAAAGAGAGTTGGAGCTAGTACCTCCCCATATATATGTATGGAATGGAGTTTGCAACTGAAAAGAAACTTTGTGTTCCCAACAAGCTAGGTGAAGGAAGGCTTTCACACACACTTATCTCTCAGAACTGAGCAAGTGGAGAGACGTTCGTTCATCTAGCACCAAGGGAACGGGTTGTAGGAGACACTTTTTCTCTGCTTTCTCAGTCTGTTTCCCAGTGCCGGTTTGAAGTTCCTGCAGTTTTCACTGTAAAACGGAGTTGGAGCTAGTACCACCCCATATATATGTATGGAATGGAGTTTGCAACTGAAAAGAAACTTTGTGTTCCCAACAAGCTAGGTGAAGTACGGCTTTCACTCACACATATCTCTCAGAACTGAGCAAGTGGAGAGACGTTCGTTCATCTAGCACCAAGGGAACGGGTTGCAGGTGACACTTTTTCTCTGCTTTCTCAGTCTGTTTCCTAGTGCCGGTTTGAAGTTCCTGCAGTTTTCACTGTAAAACAGAGTTGGAGCTAGTACCTCCCCATATATATGTATGGAATGGAGTTTGCAACTGAAAAGAAACTTTGTGTTCCCAACAAGCTAGGTGAAGGAAGGCTTTCACACACACTTATCTCTAGGAACTGAGCAAGTGGAGAGACGTTCGTTCATCTAGCACCAAGGGAACGGGTTGCAGGAGACACTTTTTCTCTGCTTTCTCAGTCTGTTTCCTAGTGCCGGTTTGAAGTTCCTGCAGTTTCACTGTAAAACCGAGTTGGAGCTAGTACCTTCCCATATATATATATGGAATGGAGTTTGCAACTGAAAAGAATCTTTGTGTTCCCAATAGCTAGGTGAAGTACGGCTTTCACTCACACATATCTCTCAGAACTGAGCAAGTGGAGAGACGTTCGTTCATCTAGCACCAAGGGAACGGGTTGCAGGAGACACTTTTTCTCTGCTTTCTCAGTCTGTTTCCTAGTGCCGGTTTGAAGTTCCTGCAGTTTTCACTGTAAAACCGAGTTGGAGCTAGTACCTCCCCATATATATGTATGGAATGGAGTTTGCAACTGAAAAGAATCTTTGTGTTCCCAACAAGCAAGGTGAAGGACGGCTTTCACACACACATATCTCTCAGAACTGAGCAAGAGGAGAGACGTTCGTTCATCTAGCACCAAGGGAACGGGTTGCAGGAGACACATTTTCTCTGCGTTCCCAGTCTGTTTCCTAGTGCCGTTTTGAAGTTCCTGCAGGTTTCACTGGAAAACCGAGTTGGAGCTTGTACCTCCCCATATATATTTATGGAATGGTGTTTGCAACTGAAAAGAAATTTTGTGTTCCCTACAAGCTAGGTGAAGGACGGCTTTCACACACACTTATCTCTCAGAACTGAGCAAGTGGAGAGACGTTCGTTCATCTAGCACCAAGGGAACGGGTTGCAGGAGACACTTTTTCTCTGCTTTCTCAGTCTGTTTCCTAGTGCCGGTTTGAAGTTCCTGCAGTTTTCACTGCCAAACCGAGTTGGAGCTTGTACATCCCCATATGTATGTATGGAATGGAGTTTGCAACTGAAAAGAAACTTTGTGTTCCCAACAAGCTAGGTGAAGGACGGCTTTCACACACACTTATCTCTCAGAACTGAGCAAGTGTAGAGACGTTCGTTCATCTAGCACCAAGGGAACGTGTTGCAGGAGACACTTTTTCTCTGCTTTCTCAGTCTGTTTCCTAGTGCCGGTTTGAAGTTCCTGCAGATTTCACTGGAAAACCGAGTTGGAGCTAGTACCTCCCCATATATATGTATGGAATGGAGTTTGCAACTGAAAAGAAACTTTGTGTTCCCAACAAGCTAGGTGAAGGACGGCTTTCACACACACTAATCTCTCAGAACTGAGCAAGTGGAGAGACATTCGTTCATCTAGCACCAAGGGAACGGGTTGCAGGAGACACATTTTCTCTGCTTTCTCAGTCTGTTTCCTAGTGCCGGTTTGAAGTTCCTGCAGGTTTCACTGGAAATCCGAGTTGGAGCTTGTACCTCCCCATATATATTTATGGAATGGTGTTTGCAACTGAAAAGAAACTTTGTGTTCCCAACAAGCTAGGTGAAGGACGGCTTTCACACACACTTATCTCTCAGAACTGAGCAAGTGGAGAGACGTTCGTTCATCTAGCACCAAGGGAACGGGTTGCAGGAGAAACGTTTTCTCTGCTTTCTCAGTCTGTTTCCTAGTGCCGGTTTGAAGTTCCTGCAGTTTTCACTGCCAAAACGAGTTGGAGCTTGTACATCCCCATATGTATGTATGGAATGGAGTTTGCAACTGAAAAGAAACTTTGTGTTCCCAACAAGCTAGGTGAAGGACGGCTTTCACACACACTTATCTCTCAGAACTGAGCAAGTGGAGAGACGTTCGTTCATCTAGGACCAAGGGAACGGGTTGCAGGAGACACATTTTCTCTGCATTCTTAGTCTGTTTCCTAGTGCCGGTTTGAAGTTCCTGCAGTTTTCACTGTAAAACCGAGTTGGAGCTTGTACCTCCCCATATATATGTATGGAATGGAGTTTGCAAATGAAAAGAAACTTTGTGTTCCCAATAAGCTAGGTGAAGTACGGCTTTCACTCACATATATCTCTCAGAACTGAGCAAGTGGAGAGACGTTCGTTCATCTAGCACCAAGGGAACGTGTTGCAGGAGACACTTTTTCTCTGCTTTCTCAGTCTGTTTCCTAGTGCCGGTTTGAAATTCCTGCAGTTTTCACTGTCAAACCGAGTTGGAGCTTGTACCTCCACATATATATGTATGGAATGGAGTTTGCAACTGAAAAGAAACTTTGTGTTCCCAACAAGCTAGGTGAAGGACGGCTTTCACACACACATATTTCTCAGAACTGAGCAAGTGGAGAGACGTTCGTTCATCTAGCACCAATGGAACGGGTTGCAGGAGACACTTTTTCTCTGCTTTCTCAGTCTGTTTCCTAGTGCCGGTATGAAGTTCCTGCAGTTTTCACTGTAAAACCGTGGTGGAGCTAGTACCTCCCCATATATATGTATGGAATGGAGTTTGCAACTGAAAAGAAACTTTGTGTTCCCAACAAGCTAGGTGAAGGACGGCTTTCACACACACTTATCTCTCAGAACTGAGCAAGTGGAGAGACGTTCGTTCATCTAGCACCAAGGGAACGGTATGCAGGAGACACTATTTCTCTGCTTTCTCAGTCTGTTTCCTAGTGCCGGTTTGAAGTTCCTGCAGTTTTCACTGTAAAACCGAGTTGGAGCTAGTACCTCCCCATATATATGTATGGAATGGAGTTTGCAACTGAAAAGAAACTTTGTGTTCCCAACAATCTAGTTGAAGGACGGCTTTCACACACACTTATCTCTCAGAACTGAGCAAGTGGAGAGACTTTCGTTCATCTAGCACCAAGGGAACGGGTTGCAGGAGACACTTTTTCTCTGCTTTCTCAGTCTGATTCCTAGTGCCGGTTTGAAGTGCCTGCAGTTTTCACTGTAAAACCGAGTTGGAGCTTCTACCTCCCCATATATATGTAAGGAATGGAGTTTGCAACTGAAAAGAATCTTCGTGTTCCCAACAAAATAGGTGAAGGACGGCTTTCACACACAATTATCTCTCAGAATTGAGCAAGTGGAGAGACGTTCGTTCATCTAGCACCAAGGGAACGCGTTGCAGGAGACACTTTTTCTTGCTTTCTCAGTCTGTTTCCTAGTGCCGGTTTGAAGATCCTGCAGTTTTCACTGTAAAACCGAGTTTTTGCTAGTACCTCCCATATATATGTATGGAATGGAGTTTGCAACTGAAAAGAAACTTTGTGTTCCCAACAAGCTAGGTGAAGGAAGGCTTTCACACACACTTATCTCTCAGAACTGAGCAAGTTTAGAGACGTTCGTTCATCTAGCACCAAGGGAACGGGTTGCAGGAGAAACTTTTCTCTGCTTTCTCAGTCTGTTTCCTAGTGCCGGTTTGAAGTTCCTGCAGTTTTCACTGCCAAACCGAGTTGGAGTTTCGACCTCCCCATATATATGTATGGAATAGAGTTTGCAACTGAAAAGAAACTTTGTGTTCCCAATAAGCTAGGTGAAGTACGGCTTTCACTCACATATATCTCTCAGAACTGAGCAAGTTAAGAGACGTTCGTTCATCTAGCACCAAGGGAACGTGTTGCAGGAGACACTTTTTCTCTGCTTTCTCTGTATGTTTCCTAGTGCCGGTTTGAATTTCCAGCAGTTTTCAGTGTAAAACCGAGTTGGAGCTTGTACCTCCCCATATATATGTATGGAATGGAGTTTGCAACTGAAAAGTAACTTTGTGTTCCCAACAAGCTAGGTGAAGGACGGCTTTCACACACAATTAACACTCAGAACTGAGCAAGTGGAGAGACGTTCGTTCACCTAGCACCAAGGGAACGGTTTGCAGGAGACACTATTTCTCTGCTTTCTCAGTCTCTTTCCTAGTGCCGGTTTGAAGTTCCTGCAGGTTTCACTGGAAAACCGAGTTGGAGCTATTACCTCCCCATATATATGTATGGAATGGAGTTTGCAACTGAAAAGAAACTTTGTGTTCCCAACAAGCTAGTTGAAGTACGGCTTTCACACACACTTATCTCTCAGAAATTAGCAAGTGGAGAGACGTTCGTTCATATGGCACCAAGGGAACGGCTTGCAGGAGACACTTTTTCTCTGCTTTCTCAGTCTGTTTCCTAGTGCCTGTATGAAGTTCCCGCAGTTTTCACTGTAAAACCGAGTTGGAGCTAGTACCTCCCCATATATATGTATGGAATGGAGTTTGCAACTGAAAAGAAACTTTGTGTTCCCAACAAGCTAGGTGAAGGACGGCTTTCACACACACTTATCCCTCAGAACTGAGCAAGTGGAGAGACGTTCGTTCATCTAGCACCAAGGGAACGGGTTGCAGGAGACACTTTTTCTCTGCTTTCTCAGTCTGTTTCCAAGTGCCGGTTTGAAGTTCCTGCAGTTGTCACTGTAAAACCGAGGTGGAGCTTCTACCTCCCCATATATATGTATGGAATGGAGTTTGCAACTGAAAAGAAACTTTGTGTTCCCAACAAGCTAAGTGAAGGAAGGCTTTCACACACACTTATCTCTAGGAACTGAGCAAGTGGAGAGACGTTCGTTCATCTAGCACCAAGGGAACGGGTTGCAGGAGACACTTTTTCTCTGCTTTCTCAGTCTGTTTCCTAGTGCCGGTTTGAAGTTCCTGCAGTTTCACTGTAAAACCGAGTTGGAGCTAGTACCTTCCCATATATATATATGGAATGGAGTTTGCAACTGAAAAGAATCTTTGTGTTCCCAATAGCTAGGTGAAGTACGGCTTTCACTCACACATATCTCTCAGAACTGAGCAAGTGGAGAGACGTTCGTTCATCTAGCACCAAGGGAACGTGTTGCAGGAGACACTTTTTCTCTGCTTTCTCAGTCTGTTTCCTAGTGCCGGTTTGAAGTTCCTGCAGTTTTCACTGCCAAACAGAGTTGGAGTTTGTACATCCCCATATGTATGTATGGAATGGAGTTTGCAACTGAAAAGAATCTTTGTGTTCCCAACAAGCAAGGTGAAGGACGGCTTTCACACACACATATCTCTCAGAACTGAGCAAGAGGAGAGACGTTCGTTCATCTAGCACCAAGGGAACGGGTTGCAGGAGACACATTTTCTCTGCTTTCCCAGTCTGTTTCCTAGTGCCGTTTTGAAGTTCCTGCAGGTTTCACTGGAAAACCGAGTTGGAGCTTGTACCTCCCCATATATATTTATGGAATGGTGTTTGCAACTGAAAAGAAACTTTGTGTTCCCTACAAGCTAGGTGAAGGACGGCTTTCACACACACTTATCTCTCAGAACTGAGCAAGTGGAGAGACGTTCGTTCATCTAGCACCAAGGGAACGGGTTGCAGGAGACACTTTTTCTCTGCTTTCTCAGTCTGTTTCCTAGTGCCGGTTTGAAGTTCCTGCAGTTTTCACTGCCAATCCGAGTTGGAGCTTGTACATCCCCATATGTATGTATGGAATGGAGTTTGCAACTGAAAAGAAACTTTGTGTTCCCAACAAGCTAGGTGAAGGACGGCTTTCACACACACTTATCTCTCAGAACTGAGCAAGTGGAGAGACGTTCGTTCATCTAGCACCAAGGGAACGGGTTGCAGGAGACACTTTTTCTCTACTTTCTCAGTCTGTTTCCTAGTGCCGGTTTGAAGTTCCTGCAGTTTTCACTGTAAAACCGAGTTGGAGCTAGTACCTCCCCATATATATGTATGGAATGGAGTTTGCAACTGAAAAGAAACTTTGTGTTCCCAACAAGCTAGGTGAAGGACGGCTTTCACACACACTTATCTCTCAGAACTGAGCAAGTGTAGAGACGTTCGTTCATCTAGCACCAAGGGAACGTGTTGCAGGAGACACTTTTTCTCTGCTTTCTCAGTCTGTTTCCTAGTGCCGGTTTGAAGTTCCTGCAGATTTCACTGGAAAACCGAGTTGGAGCTAGTACCTCCCCATATATATGTATGGAATGGAGTTTGCAACTGAAAAGAAACTTTGTGTTCCCAACAAGCTAGGTGAAGGACGGCTTTCACACACACTAATCTCTCAGAACTGAGCAAGTGGAGAGACTTTCGTTCATCTAGCACCAAGGGAACGGGTTGCAGGAGACACATTTTCTCTGCTTTCTCAGTCTGTTTCCTAGTGCCGGTTTGAAGTTCCTGCAGGTTTCACTGGAAATCCGAGTTGGAGCTTGTACCTCCCCATATATATTTATGGAATGGTGTTTGCAACTGAAAAGAATCTTTGTGTTCCCAATAAGCTAGGTGAAGGACGGCTTTCACACACACTTATCTCTCAGAACTGAGCAAGTGGAGAGACGTTCGTTCATCTAGCACCAAGGGAACGGTTTGCAGGAGAAACTTTTTCTCTGCTTTCTCAGTCTGTTTCCTAGTGCCGGTTTGAAGTTCCTGCAGTTTTCACTGCCAAACCGAGTTGGAGCTTGTACATCCCCATATGTATGTATGGAATGGAGTTTGCAACTGAAAAGAAACTTTGTGTTCCCAACAAGCTAGGTGAAGGACGGCTTTCACACACACTTATCTCTCAGAACTGAGCAAGTGGAGAGACGTTCGTTCATCTAGGACCAAGGGAACGGGTTGCAGGAGACACTTTTTCTCTGCTTTCTCAGTCTGTTTCCTAGTGCCGGTTTGAAGTTCCTGCAGTTTTCACTGTAAAACCGAGTTGGAGCTTCTACCTCCCCATATATATGTATGGAATGGAGTTTGCAAATGAAAAGAAACTTTGTGTTCCCAATAAGCTAGGTGAAGTACGGCTTTCACTCACATATATCTCTCAGAACTGAGCAAGTGGAGAGACGTTCGTTCATCTAGCACCAAGCGAACGTGTTGCAGGGGACACTTTTTCTCTGCTTTCTCAGTCTGTTTCCTAGTGCCGGTTTGAAATTCCTGCAGTTTTCACTGTCAAACCGAGTTGGAGCTTGTACCTCCACATATATATGTATGGAATGGAGTTTGCAACTGAAAACAAACTTTGTTTTCCCAACAAGCTAGGTGAAGGACGGCTTTCACACACACATATCTCTCAGAACTGAGCAAGTGGAGAGACGTTCGTTCATCTAGCACCAATGGAACGGGTTGCAGGAGACACTTTTTCTCTGGTTTCTCAGTCTGTTTCCTAGTGCCGGTATGAAGTTCCTGCAGTTTTCACTGTAAAATCGTGTTGGAGCTAGTACCTCTCCATATATATGGATGGAGTGGAATTTGCACCTGAAAACAAACTTTGTGTTCCCAACAAGCTAGGGGAAGGACGGCTTTCACACACACTTATCCCTCAGAACTGAGCAAGTGGAGAGACTTTCGTTCATCTAGCACCAAGGGAACGGGTTGCAGGAGACACTTTTTCTCTGCTTTCTCAGTCTGATTCCTAGTGCCGGTTTGAAGTGCCTGCAGTTTTCACTGTAAAACCGAGTTGGAGCTTCTACCTCCCCATATATATGTAAGGAATGGAGTTTGCAACTGAAAAGAATCTTCGTGTTCCCAACAAAATAGGTGAAGGACGGCTTTCACACACAATTATCTCTCAGAATTGAGCAAGTGGAGAGACGTTCGTTCATCTAGCACCAAGGGAACGCGTTGCAGGAGACACTTTTTCTTGCTTTCACAGTCTGATTCCTAGTGCCGGTTTGAAGTGCCTGCAGTTTTCACTGTAAAAGCGTGGTGGAGCTAGTACCTCCCCATATATATGTATGGAATGGAGTTTGCAACTGAAAAGAAACTTTGTGTTCCCAACAAGCTAGGTGAAGGACGGCTTTCACACACACTTATCTCTCAGAACTGAGCAAGTGGAGAGACGTTCGTTCATCTAGCACCAAGGGAACGGTATGCAGGACACACTATTTCTCTGCTTTCTCAGTCTGTTTCCTAGTGCCGGTTTTTAGTTCCTGCAGTTTTCACTGTAAAACCGAGTTGGAGCTAGTACCTCCCCATATATATGTATGGAATGGAGTTTGCAACTGAAAAGAAACTTTGTGTTCCCAACAAGCTAGTTGAAGGACGGCTTTCACACACACTTATCTCTCAGAACTGAGCAAGTGGAGAGACTTTCGTTCATCTAGCACCAAGGGAACGGGTTGCAGGAGACACTTTTTCTCTGCTTTCTCAGTCTGATTCCTAGTGCCGGTTTGAAGTGCCTGCAGTTTTCACTGTAAAACCGAGTTGGAGCTTCTACCTCCCCATATATATGTAAGGAATGGAGTTTGCAACTGAAAAGAATCTTCGTGTTCCCAACAAAATAGGTGAAGGACGGCTTTCACACACAATTATCTCTCAGAATTGAGCAAGTGGAGAGACGTTCGTTCATCTAGCACCAAGGGAACGCGTTGCAGGTGACACTTTTTCTTGCTTTCTCAGTCTGTTTCCTAGTGCCGGTTTGAAGATCCTGCAGTTTTCACTGTAAAACCGAGTTTTTGCTAGTACCTCCCATATATATGTATGGAATGGAGTTTGCAACTGAAAAGAAACTTTGTGTTCCCAACAAGCTAGGTGAAGGAAGGCTTTCACACACACTTATCTCTCAGAACTGAGCAAGTTTAGAGACGTTCGTTCATCTAGCACCAAGGGAACGGGTTGCAGGAGAAACTTTTCTCTGCTTTCTCAGTCTGTTTCCTAGTGCCGGTTTGAAGTTCCTGCAGTTTTCACTGCCAAACCGAGTTGGAGTTTCGACCTCCCCATATATATGTATGGAATAGAGTTTGCAACTGAAAAGAAACTTTGTGTTCCCAATAAGCTAGGTGAAGTACGGCTTTCACTCACATATATCTCTCAGAACTGAGCAAGTTAAGAGACGTTCGTTCATCTAGCACCAAGGGAACGTGTTGCAGGAGACACTTTTTCTCTGCTTTCTCTGTATGTTTCCTAGTGCCGGTTTGAATTTCCTGCAGTTTTCAGTGTAAAACCGAGTTGGAGCTTGTACCTCCCCATATATATGTATGGAATGGAGTTTGCAACTGAAAAGTAACTTTGTGTTCCCAACAAGCTAGGTGAAGGACGGCTTTCACACACAATTAACACTCAGAACTGAGCAAGTGGAGAGACGTTCGTTCACCTAGCACCAAGGGAACGGTTTGCAGGAGACACTATTTCTCTGCTTTCTCAGTCTCTTTCCTAGTGCCGGTTTGAAGTTCCTGCAGGTTTCACTGGAAAACCGAGTTGGAGCTATTACCTCCCCATATATATGTATGGAATGGAGTTTGCAACTGAAAAGAAACTTTGTGTTCCCAACAAGCTAGTTGAAGTACGGCTTTCACACACACTTATCTCTCAGAAATTAGCAAGTGGAGAGACGTTCGTTCATATGGCACCAAGGGAACGGCTTGCAGGAGACACTTTTTCTCTGCTTTCTCAGTCTGTTTCCTAGTGCCTGTATGAAGTTCCTGCAGTTTTCACTGTCAAACCGAGTTGGAGCTAGTACCTCCCCATATATATGTATGGAATGGAGTTTGCAACTGAAAAGAAACTTTGTGTTCCCAACAAGCTAGGTGAAGGACGGCTTTCACACACACTTATCCCTCAGAACTGAGCAAGTGGAGAGACGTTCGTTCATCTAGCACCAAGGGAACGGGTTGCAGGAGACACTTTTTCTCTGCTTTCTCAGTCTGTTTCCAAGTGCCGGTTTGAAGTTCCTGCAGTTTTCACTGTAAAACCGAGGTGGAGCTTCTACCTCCCCATATATATGTATGGAATGGAGTTTGCAACTGAAAAGAAACTTTGTGTTCCCAACAAGCTAGGTGAAGGACAGCTTTCACACACACTTATCTCTCAGAACTGAGCAAGTGGAGAGATGTTCGTTCATCTAGCACCAAGGGAACGGTTTGCAGGAGACACTGTTTCTCTGCTTTCTCAGTCTGTTTCCTAGTGCCGGTTTGAAGTTCCTGCAGTTTTCACTGTAAAACCGAGTTGGAGCTAGAACCTCCCCATATATATGTATGGAATGGAGTTTGCAACTGAAAAGAAACTTTGTGTTCCCAACAAGCTAGGTGAAGGAAGGCTTTCACACACACTTATCTCTCAGAACTGAGCAAGTGGAGAGACGTTCGTTCATCTAGCACCAAGGGAACGGGTTGTAGGAGACACATTTTCTCTGCTTTCTCAGTCTGTTTCCCAGTGCCGGTTTGAAGTTCCTGCAGTTTTCACTGTAAAACGGAGTTGTAGCTTGTACCTCCCCATATATATATATGGAATGGAGTTTGCAACTGAAAAGAAACTTTGTGTTCCCAACAAGCTATGTGAAGTACGGCTTTCACTCACACATATCTCTCAGAACTGAGCAAGTGGAGAGACGTTCGTTCATCTAGCACCAAGGGAACGTGTTGCAGGTAACACATTTTCTCTGCTTTCTCAGTCTGTTTCCTAGTGCCGGTTTGAAGTTCCTGCAGTTTTCTCTGTAAAACAGAGTTGGAGCTAGTACCTCCCCATATATATGTATGGAATGGAGTTTGCAACTGAAAAGAAACTTTGTGTTCCCAACAAGCTAAGTGAAGGAAGGCTTTCACACACACTTATCTCTAGGAACTGAGCAAGTGGAGAGACGTTCGTTCATCTAGCACCAAGGGAACGGGTTGCAGGAGACACTTTTTCTCTGCTTTCTCAGTCTGTTTCCTAGTGCCGGTTTGAAGTTCCTGCAGTTTCACTGTAAAACCGAGTTGGAGCTAGTACCTTCCCATATATATATATGGAATGGAGTTTGCAACTGAAAAGAATCTTTGTGTTCCCAATAGCTAGGTGAAGTACGGCTTTCACTCACACATATCTCTCAGAACTGAGCAAGTGGAGAGACGTTCGTTCATCTAGCACCAAGGGAACGTGTTGCAGGAGACACTTTTTCTCTGCTTTCTCAGTCTGTTTCCTAGTGCCGGTTTGAAGTTCCTGCAGTTTTCACTGCCAAACAGAGTTGGAGTTTGTACATCCCCATATGTATGTATGGAATGGAGTTTGCAACTGAAAAGGAACTTTGTGTTCCCAACAAGCTAGGTGAAGGACGGCTTTCACACACACTTATCTCTCAGAACTGAGCAAGGGGAGAGACGTTCGTTCATCTAGCACCAAGGGATCGGGTTGAAGGAGACACTTTTTCTCTGCTTTCTCAGTCTGTTTCCTAGTGCCGGTTTGAAGTTCCTGCAGTTTTCACTGTAAAACCGAGTTGGAGCTAGTACCTCCCCATATATATGTATGGAATGGAGTTTGCAACTGAAAAGAATCTTTGTGTTCCCAACAAGCAAGGTGAAGGACGGCTTTCACACACACATATCTCTCAGAACTGAGCAAGAGGAGAGACGTTCGTTCATCTAGCACCAAGGGAACGGGTTGCAGGAGACACATTTTCTCTGCTTTCCCAGTCTGTTTCCTAGTGCCGTTTTGAAGTTCCTGCAGGTTTCACTGGAAAACCGAGTTGGAGCTTGTACCTCCCCATATATATTTATGGAATGGTGTTTGCAACTGAAAAGAAACTTTGTGTTCCCTACAAGTTAGGTGAAGGACGGCTTTCACACACACTTATCTCTCAGAACTGAGCAAGTGGAGAGACGTTCGTTCATCTAGCACCAAGGGAACGGGTTGCAGGAGACACTTTTTCTCTGCTTTCTCAGTCTGTTTCCTAGTGCCGGTTTGAAGTTCCTGCAGTTTTCACTGCCAATCCGAGTTGGAGCTTGTACATCCCCATATGTATGTATGGAATGGAGTTTGCAACTGAAAAGAAACTTTGTGTTCCCAACAAGCTAGGTGAAGGACGGCTTTCACACACACTTATCTCTCAGAACTGAGCAAGTGGAGAGACGTTCGTTCATCTAGCACCAAGGGAACGGGTTGCAGGAGACACTTTTTCTCTACTTTCTCAGTCTGTTTCCTAGTGCCGGTTTGAAGTTCCTGCAGTTTTCACTGTAAAACCGAGTTGGAGCTAGTACCTCCCCATATATATGTATGGAATGGAGTTTGCAACTGAAAAGAAACTTTGTGTTCCCAACAAGCTAGGTGAAGGACGGCTTTCACACACACTTATCTCTCAGAACTGAGCAAGTGTAGAGACGTTCGTTCATCTAGCACCAAGGGAACGTGTTGCAGGAGACACTTTTTCTCTGCTTTCTCAGTCTGTTTCCTAGTGCCGGTTTGAAGTTCCTGCAGATTTCACTGGAAAACCGAGTTGGAGCTAGTACCTCCCCATATATATGTATGGAATGGAGTTTGCAACTGAAAAGAAACTTTGTGTTCCCAACAAGCTAGGTGAAGGACGGCTTTCACACACACTAATCTCTCAGAACTGAGCAAGTGGAGAGACTTTCGTTCATCTAGCACCAAGGGAACGGGTTGCAGGAGACACATTTTCTCTGCTTTCTCAGTCTGTTTCCTAGTGCCGGTTTGAAGTTCCTGCAGGTTTCACTGGAAATCCGAGTTGGAGCTTGTACCTCCCCATATATATTTATGGAATGGTGTTTGCAACTGAAAAGAAACTTTGTGTTCCCAACAAGCTAGGTGAAGGACGGCTTTCACACACACATATCTCTCAGAACTGAGCAAGTGGAGAGACGTTCGTTCATCTAGCACCAATGGAACGGGTTGCAGGAGACACTTTTTCTCTGCTTTCTCAGTCTGTTTCCTAGTGCCGGTATGAAGTTCCTGCAGTTTTCACTGTAAAATCGTGTTGGAGCTAGTACCTCTCCATATATATGGATGGAGTGGAATTTGCACCTGAAAACAAACTTTGTGTTCCCAACAAGCTAGGGGAAGGGCGGCTTTCACACACACTTATCCCTCAGAACTGAGCAAGTGGAGAGACGTTCGTTCATCTAGCACCAAGGGAACGGGTTGCAGGAGACACATTTTCTCTGCTTTCTCAGTCTGTTTCCTAGTGCCGGTTTGAAGTTCCTGCAGTTTTCACTGTCAAACCGAGTTGGAGCTTGTACCTCCACATATATATGTATGGAATGGAGTTTGCAACTGAAAAGAAACTTTGTGTTCCCAACAAGCTAGGTGAAGGACGGCTTTCACACACACTTATCTCACAGAACTGAGCAAGTGGAGAGACGTTCGTTCATCTAGCACCAAGGGAACGGGTTGCAGGAGACACTTTTTCTCTGCTTTCTCAGTCTGTTTCCTAGTGCCGGTTTGAAGTTCCTGCAGTTTTCACTGTAAAACCGAGTTGGAACTTCTACCTCCCCATATATATGTATGGAATGGAGTTTGCAAATGAAAAGAAACTTTGTGTTCCCAATAAGCTAGGTGAAGTACGGCTTTCACTCACATATATCTCTCAGAACTGAGCAAGTGGAGAGACGTTCGTTCATCTAGCACCAAGGGAACGTGTTGCAGGAGACACTTTTTCTCTGCTTTCTCAGTCTGTTTCCTAGTGCCGGTTTGAAATTCCTGCAGTTTTCACTGTCAAACCGATTTGGAGCTTGTACCTCCACATATATATGTATGGAATGGAGTTTGCAACTGAAAAGAAACTTTGTTTTCCCAACAAGCTAGGTGAAGGACGGCTTTCACACACACATATCTCTCAGAACTGAGCAAGTGGAGAGACGTTCGTTCATCTAGCACCAATGGAACGGGTTGCAGGAGACACTTTTTCTCTGCTTTCTCAGTCTGTTTCCTAGTGCCGGTATGAAGTTCCTGCAGTTTTCACTGTAAAATCGTGTTGGAGCTAGTACCTCTCCATATATATGGATGGAGTGGAATTTGCACCTGAAAACAAACTTTGTGTTCCCAACAAGCTAGGTGAAGGACGGCTTTCACACACACTTATCCCTCAGAACTGAGCAAGTGGAGAGACGTTCGTTCATCTAGCACCAAGGGAACGGGTTGCAGGAGACACTTTTTCTCTGCTATCTCAGTCTGTTTCCTAGTGCCGGTTTGAATTTCCTGCAGTTTTCACTGTAAAATCGAGTTGGAGCTAGTACCTCCCCATATATATGTATGGAATGGAGTTTGCAACTGAAAAGAAACTTTGTGTTCCAAACAAGCTTGGTGAAGGACGGCTTTCACACACACTTATCTCTCAGAACTGAGCAAGTGGAGAGACGTTCGTTCATCTAGCACCAATTGAACGGGTTGCAGGAGACACATTTTCTCTGCTTTCTCAGTCTGTTTCCTAGTGCCGGTTTGAAATTCCTGCAGTTTTCACTGTCAAACCGAGTTGGAGCTTGTACCTACACATATATATGTATGGAATGGAGTTTGCAACTAAAAAGAAACTTTGTGTTCCCAACAAGCTAGGTGAAGGACGGCTTTCACACACACTTATCTCACAGAACTGAGCAAGTGGAGAGACGTTCGTTCATCTAGCACCAAGGGAACGGGTTGCAGGAGACACTTTTTCTCTGCTTTCTCAGTCTGTTTCCAAGTGCCGGTTTGAAGTTCCTGCAGTTTTCACTGTAAAACCGAGGTGGAGCTTCTACCTCCCCATATATATGTATGGAATGGAGTTTGCAACTGAAAAGAAACTTTGTGTTCCCAACAAGCTAGGTGAAGGACGGCTTTCACACACACTTATCTCTCAGAACTGAGCAAGTGGAGAGATGTTCGTTCATCTAGCACCAAGGGAACGGTTTGCAGGAGACGCTGTTTCTCTGCTTTCTCAGTCTGTTTCCTAGTGCCGGTTTGAAGTTCCTGCATTTTTCACTGTAAAACCGTGTTGGAGCTAGAACCTCCCCATATATATGTATGGAATGGAGTTTGCAACTGAAAAGAAACTTTGTGTTCCCAACAAGCTATTTGAAGGACGGCTTTCACACACACTTATCTCTCAGAAGTGAGCAAGTGGAGAGACGTTCGTTCACATGGCACCATGGGACCGGTTTGCAGGAGACACTTTTTCTCTGTTTTCTCAGTCTGTTTCCTAGTGCCGTTTTGAAGTTCCTGCAGTTTTCACTGTAAAACCGAGTTGGAGCTAGTACCTCCCCATATATATGTATGGAATGGAGTTTGCAACTGAAAAGAATCTTTGTGTTCCCAACAAGCTAGGTGAAGGACGGCTTTCACACACACTTATCTCTCAGAACTGAGCAAGTGGAGAGACGTTCGTTCATCTAGCACCAAGGGAACATGTTGCACGAGACACTTTTTCTCTGCTTTCTCAGTCTGTTTCCTAGTGCCGGTTTGAAATTCCTGCAGTTTTCACTGTCAAAACGAGTTGGAGCTTCTACCTACACATATATATTTATGGAATGGAGTTTGCAACTGAAAAGAAACTTTGTGTTCCCAACAAGCTATGTGAAGGACGGCTTTCACACACACTTATCTCTCAGAACTGAGCAAGTGGAGAGACTTTCGTTCATTCACCACCAAGGGAACGGGTTGCAGGAGACACTTTTTCTCTGCTTTCTCAGTCTGTTTCCTAGTGCCGGTTTGAAGTTCCTGCAGTTTTAACTGTAAAACCGTGGTGGAGCTAGTACCTCCCCATATATATGTATGGAATGGAGTTTGCAACTGAAAAGAACCTTTGTGTTCCCAACAAGCTAGGTGAAGGACGGCTTTCACACACACTTATCTCTCAGAACTGAGCAAGTGGAGAGACGTTCGTTCATCTAGCTCCAAGGGAACGGTTTGCAGGAGACACTATTTCTCTGCTTTCTCAGTCTGTTTCCTAGTGCCGGTTTGAAGTTCCTGCAGTTTTCACTGTAAAACCGAGTTGGAGCTAGTACCTCCCCATATATATGTATGGAATGGAGTTTGCAACTGAAAAGAAACTTTGTGTTCCAACAAGCTAGTTGAAGGACGGCTTTCACACACACTTATCTCTCAGAACTGAGCAAGTGGAGAGACGTTCGTTCATCTAGCACCAAGGGAACGGGTTGCAGGAGACACTTTTTCTCTGCTTTCTCAGTTTGATTCCTAGTGCCGGTTTGAAGTTCCTGCAGTTTTCACTGTAAAACCGAGTTGGAGCTTCTACCTCCCCATATATATGTAAGGAATGGAGTTTGCAACTGAAAAGAAACTTCGTGTTCCCAACAAAATAGGTGAAGGACGGCTTTCACACACCCTTATTTCTCAGAATTGAGCAAGTGAAGAGACGTTCGTTCATCTAGCACCAAGGGAACGGGTTGCAGGAGACACTTTTTCTCTGCTTTCTCAGTCTGTTTCCTAGTGCCGGTTTGAAGTTCCTGCAGTTTTCACTGTAAAACCGAGTTGGAGCTAGTACCTCCCCATATATATGTATGGAATGGAGTTTGCAACTGAAAAGAAACTTTGTGTTCCCAACAAGCTAATTGAAGGACGGCTTACACACACACTTATCTCTCAGAACTGAGCAAGTGGAGAGACGTTCGTTCATCTAGCACCAAGGGAACGGGTTGCAGGAGACACTTTTTCTCTGCTTTCTCAGTCTGTTTCCTAGTGCCGGTTTGAAGTTCCTGCAGTTTTCACTGTAAAACCGAGTTGGAGCTAGTACATCCCCATATATATGTATGGAATGGAGTTTGCAACTGAAAAGAATCTTTGTGTTCCCAATAAGCTAGTTGATGGACAGCTTTCACTCACACATATCTCTCAGAACTGAGCAAGTGGAGAGACCTTCGTTCATCTAGCACCAAGGGAACGCGTGGCTGGAGACACTTTTTCTTGCTTTCTCAGTCTGTTTCCTAGTGCCGGTTTGAAGATCCTGCAGTTTTCACTGTAAAACCGAGTTTTTGCTAGTACCTCCCATATATATGTATGGAATAGAGTTTGCAACTGAAAAGAAACTTTGTGTTCCCAATAAGCTAGGTGAAGTACGGCTTTCACTCACATATATCTCTCAGAACTGAGCAAGTTAAGAGACGTTCGTTCATCTAGCACCAAGGGAACTTGTTTCAGGAGACAGTTTTTCTCTGCTTTCTCTGTATGTTTCCTAGTGCCGGTTTGAAGTTCCTGCAGTTTTCAATGTAAAACCGAGTTGGAGCTTGTACCTCCCCATATATATGTATGGAATGGAGTTTGCAACTGAAAAGAAACTTTGTGTTCCCAACAAGCTAGGTGAAGGACGGCTTTCACACACACTTATCTCTCAGAACTGAGCAAGTGGAGAGATGTTCGTTCATCTAGCACCAAGGGAACGGTTTGCAGGAGACACTATTTCTCTGCTTTCTCAGTCTGTTTCCTAGTGCCGGTTTGAAGTTCCTGCAGTTTTCTCTGTAAAACAGAGTTGGAGCTAGAGCCTCCCCATATATATGTATGGAATGGAGTTTGCAACTGAAAAGAAACTTTGTGTTCCCAAAAAGCTAGGTGAAGGACGGCTTTCACACACACTTATCTCTCAGAACTGAGCAAGTGGAGAGACGTTCGTTCATATGGCACCAAGGGAACGTGTTGCAGGAGACACTTTTTCTCTGCTTTCTCAGTCTGTTTCCTAGTGCCGGTTTGAAATTCCTGCAGTTTTCACTGTCAAACCGAGTTGGAGCTTGTACCTCCACATATATATGTATGGAATGGAGTTTGCAACTGAAAAGAAATTTTGTGTTCCCAACAAGCTAGGTGAAGGACGGCTTTCACACACACATATCTCTCAGAACTGAGCAAGTGGAGGGACGTTCGTTCATCTAGCACCAATGGAACGGGTTGCAGGAGACACTTTTTCTCTGCTTTCTCAGTCTGTTTCCTAGTGCCGGTTTGAAGTTCCTGCAGTTTTCACTGTAAAATCGTGTTTGAGCTAGTACCTCCCCATATATATGGATGGAGTGGAATTTGCAAGTGAAAACAAACTTTGTGTTCCCAACAAGCTAGGTGAAGGACGGCTTACACACACACTTATCCCTCAGAACTGAGCAAGTGGAGAGACGTTCGTTCATCTAGCACCAAGGGAACGGGTTGCAGGAGACACATTTTCTCTGCTTTCTCAGTCTGTTTCCTAGAGCCGGTTTGAATTTCCTGCAGTTTTCACTGTAAAATCTAGTTGGAGCTAGTACCTCCCCATATATATGTATGGAATGGTGTTTGCAACTGAAAAGAAACTTTGTGTTCCCAACAAGCTAGGTGAAGTACGGCTTTCACACACACTTATCTCTCAGAACTGAGCAAGTGGAGAGACGTTCGTTCATCTAGCACCAATTGAACGGGTTGCAGGAGACAATTTTTCTCTGCTTTCTCAGTCTGTTTCCTAGTGCCTGTTTGAAATTCCTGCAGTTTTCACTGTCAAAACGAGTTGGAGCTTGTACCTCCACATATATATGTATGGAATGGAGTTTGCAACTGAAAAGAAACTTTGTGTTCCCAACAAGCTAGGTGAAGGACGGCTTTCACACACACATACCTCTCAGAACTGAGCAAGTGGAGAGACGTTCGTTCATCTAGCACCAAGGAAACGGGTTGCAGGAGAAACTTTTTCTCTGCTTTCTCAGTATGTTTCCTAGTGCCGGTTTGAAGTTCCTGCAGTTTTCACTGTAAAATCTTGTTGGAGCTAGTACCTCCCCATATATATGGATGGAGTGGAATTTGCAACTGAAAACAAACTTTGTGTTCCCAACAAGCTAGGTGAAGGACGGCTTTCACACACACTTATCCCTCAGAACTGAGCAAGTGGAGAGACGTTCGTTCATCTAGCACCAAGGGAACGGGTTGCAGGAGACACTTTTTCTCTGCTATCTCAGTCTGTTTCCTAGTGCCGGTTTGAATTTCCTGCAGTTTTCACTGTAAAATCGAGTTGGAGCTAGTACCTCCCCATATATATGTATGGAATGGAGTTTGCAACTGAAAAGAAACTTTGTGTTCCAAACAAGCTTGGTGAAGGACGGCTTTCACACACACTTATCTCTCAGAACTGAGCAATTGGAGAGACGTTCGTTCATCTAGCACCAATTGAACGGGTTGCAGGAGACACATTTTCTCTGCTTTCTCAGTCTGTTTCCTAGTGCCGGTTTGAAATTCCTGCAGTTTTCACTGTCAAACCGATTTGGAGCTTGTACCTACACATATATATGTATGGAATGGAGTTTGCAACTGAAAAGAAACTTTGTGTTCCCAACAAGCTAGGTGAAGGACGGCTTTCACACACACTTATCTCACAGAACTGAGCAAGTGGAGAACCGTTCGTTCATCTAGCACCAAGGGAACGGGTTGCAGGAGACACTTTTTCTCTGCTTTCTCAGTCTGTTTCCAAGTGCCGGTTTGAAGTTCCTGCAGTTTTCACTGTAAAACCGAGGTGGAGCTTCTACCTCCCCATATATATGTATGGAATGGAGTTTGCAACTGAAAAGAAACTTTGTGTTCCCAACAAGCTAGGTGAAGGACGGCTTTCACACACACTTATCTCTCAGAACTGAGCAAGTGGAGAGATGTTCGTTCATCTAGCACCAAGGGAACGGTTTGCAGGAGACGCTGTTTCTCTGCTTTCTCAGTCTGTTTCCTAGTGCCGGTTTGAAGTTCCTGCAGTTTTTACTGTAAAACCGAGTTGGAGCTAGAACCTCCCCATATATATGTATGGAATGGAGTTTGCAACTGAAAAGAAACTTTGTGTTCCCAACAAGCTATTTGAAGGACGGCTTTCACACACACTTATCTCTCAGAAGTGAGCAAGTGGAGAGACGTTCGTTCACATGGCACCATGGGAACGGTTTGCAGGAGACACTTTTTCTCTGTTTTCTCAGTCTGTTTCCTAGTGCCGTTTTGAAGTTCCTGCAGTTTTCACTGTAAAACCGAGTTGGAGCTAGTACCTCCCCATATATATGTATGGAATGGAGTTTGCAACTGAAAAGAATCTTTGTGTTCCCAACAAGCTAGGTGAAGGACGGCTTTCACACACACTTATCTCTCAGAACTGAGCAAGTGGAGAGACGTTCGTTCATCTAGCACCAAGGAAACGGGTTGCAGGAGAAACTTTTTCTCTGCTTTCTCAGTATGTTTCCTAGTGCCGGTTTGAAGTTCCTGCAGTTTTCACTGTAAAATCTTGTTGGAGCTAGTACCTCCCCATATATATGGATGGAGTGGAATTTGCAACTGAAAACAAACTTTGTGTTCCCAACAAGCTAGGTGAAGGACGGCTTTCACACACACTTATCCCTCAGAACTGAGCAAGTGGAGAGACGTTCGTTCATCTAGCACCAAGGGAACGGGTTGCAGGAGACACTTTTTCTCTGCTATCTCAGTCTGTTTCCTAGTGCCGGTTTGAATTTCCTGCAGTTTTCACTGTCAAACCGATTTGGAGCTTGTACCTACACATATATATGTATGGAATGGAGTTTGCAACTGAAAAGAAACTTTGTGTTCCCAACAAGCTAGGTGAAGGTCGGCTTTCACACACACTTATCTCACAGAACTGAGCAAGTGGAGAACCGTTCGTTCATCTAGCACCAAGGGAACGGGTTGCAGGAGACACTTTTTCTCTGCTTTCTCAGTCTGTTTCCAAGTGCCGGTTTGAAGTTCCTGCAGTTTTCACTGTAAAACCGAGGTGGAGCTTCTACCTCCCCATATATATGTATGGAATGGAGTTTGCAACTGAAAAGAAACTTTGTGTTCCCAACAAGCTAGGTGAAGGACGGCTTTCACACACACTTATCTCTCAGAACTGAGCAAGTGGAGAGATGTTCGTTCATCTAGCACCAAGGGAACGGTTTGCAGGAGACGCTGTTTCTCTGCTTTCTCAGTCTGTTTCCTAGTGCCGGTTTGAAGTTCCTGCAGTTTTCACTGTAAAAACGAGTTGGAGCTAGAACCTCCCCATATATATGTATGGAATGGAGTTTGCAACTGAAAAGAAACTTTGTGTTCCCAACAAGCTATTTGAAGGACGGCTTTCACACACACTTATCTCTCAGAAGTGAGCAAGTGGAGAGACGTTCGTTCACATGGCACCATGGGAACGGTTTGCAGGAGACACATTTTCTCTGTTTTCTCAGTCTGTTTCCTAGTGCCGTTTTGAAGTTCCTGCAGTTTTCACTGTAAAACCGAGTTGGAGCTAGTACCTCCCCATATATATGTATGGAATGGAGTTTGCAACTGAAAAGAATCTTTGTGTTCCCAACAAGCTAGGTGAAGGACGGCTTTCACACACACTTATCTCTCAGAACTGAGCAAGTGGAGAGACGTTCGTTCATCTAGCACCAAGGGAACGTGTTGCACGAGACACTTTTTCTCTGCTTTCTCAGTCTGTTTCCTAGTGCCGGTTTGAAATTCCTGCAGTTTTCACTGTCAAAACGAGTTGGAGCTTGTACCTACACATATATATTTATGGAATGGAGTTTGCAACTGAAAAGAAACTTTGTGTTCCCAACAAGCTATGTGAAGGACGGCTTTAACACACACTTATCTCTCAGAACTGAGCAAGTGGAGAGACTTTCGTTCATTCACCACCAAGGGAACGGGTTGCAGGAGACACTTTTTCTCTGCTTTCTCAGTCTGTTTCCTAGTGCCGGTTTGAAGTTCCTGCAGTTTTCACTGTCAAACCGTGGTGGAGCTAGTACCTCCCCATATATATGTATGGAATGGAGTTTGCACTGAAAAGAACCTTTGTGTTCCCAACAAGCTAGGTGAAGGACGGCTTTCACACACACTTATCTCTCAGAACTGAGCAAGTGGAGAGACGTTCGTTCATCTAGCACCAATTGAACGGGTTGCAGGAGACACATTTTCTCTGCTTTCTCAGTCTGTTTCCTAGTGCCGGTTTGAAATTCCTGCAGTTTTCACTGTCAAACCGAGTTGGAGCTTGTACCTACACATATATATGTATGGAATGGAGTTTGCAACTGAAAAGAAACTTTGTGTTCCCAACAAGCTAGGTGAAGGACGGCTTTCACACACACTTATCTCACAGAACTGAGCAAGTGGAGAGACGTTCGTTCATCTAGCACCAAGGGAACGGGTTGCAGGAGACACTTTTTCTCTGCTTTCTCAGACTGTTTCCAAATGCCGGTTTGAAGTTCCTGCAGTTTTCACTGTAAAACCGAGGTGGAGCTTCTACCTCCCCATATATATGTATGGAATGGAGTTTGCAACTGAAAAGAAACTTTGTGTTCCCAACAAGCTAGGTGAAGGACGGCTTTCACACACACTTATCTCTCAGAACTGAGCAAGTGGAGAGATGTTCGTTCATCTAGCACCAAGGGAACGGTTTGCAGGAGACGCTGTTTCTCTGCTTTCTCAGTCTGTTTCCTAGTGCCGGTTTGAAGTTCCTGCAGTTTTCACTGTAAAACCGAGTTGGAGCTAGAACCTCCCCATATATATGTATGGAATGGAGTTTGCAACTGAAAAGAAACTTTGTGTTCCCAACAAGCTAGGTGAAGGACGGCTTTCACACACACTTATCTCTCAGAACTGAGCAAGTGGAGAGACGTTCGTTCATCTAGCACCAAGGGAACGTGTTGCACGAGACACTTTTTCTCTGCTTTCTCAGTCTGTTTCCTAGTGCCGGTTTGAAATTCCTGCAGTTTTCACTGTCAAAACGAGTTGGAGCTTGTACCTACACATATATATTTATGGAATGGAGTTTGCAACTGAAAAGAAACTTTGTGTTCCCAACAAGCTATGTGAAGGACGGCTTTAACACACACTTATCTCTCAGAACTGAGCAAGTGGAGAGACTTTCGTTCATTCACCACCAAGGGAACGGGTTGCAGGAGACACTTTTTCTCTGCTTTCTCAGTCTGTTTCCTAGTGCCGGTTTGAAGTTCCTGCAGTTTTCACTGTCAAACCGTGGTGGAGCTAGTACCTCCCCATATATATGTATGGAATGGAGTTTGCAACTGAAAAGAACCTTTGTGTTCCCAACAAGCTAGGTGAAGGACGGCTTTCACACACACTTATCTCTCAGAACTGAGCAAGTGGAGAGACGTTCGTTCATCTAGCTCCAAGGGAACGGTTTGCAGGAGACACTATTTCTCTGCTTTCTCAGTCTGTTTCCTAGTGCCGGTTTGAAGTTCCTGCAGTTTTCACTGTAAAACCGAGTTGGAGCTAGTACCTCCCCATATATATGTATGGAATGGAGTTTGCAACTGAAAAGAAACTTTGTGTTCCCAACAAGCTAGGTGAAGGACGGCTTTCACACACACTTATCTCTCAGAACTGAGCAAGTGGAGAGACGTTCGTTCATCTAGCACCAAGGGAACGGGTTGCAGGAGACACTTTTTCTCTGCTTTCTCAGTTTGATTCCTAGTGCCGGTTTGAAGTTCCTGCAGTTTTCACTGTAAAACCGAGTTGGAGCTTCTACCTCCCCATATATATGTAAGGAATGGAGTTTGCAACTGAAAAGAAACTTCGTGTTCCCAACAAAATAGGTGAAGTACGGCTTTCACACACACTTATCTCTCAGAATTGAGCAAGTCAAGAGACGTTCGTTCATCTAGCACCAAGGGAACGGGTTGCAGGAGACACTTTTTCTCTGCTTTCTCAGTCTGTTCCCTAGTGCCGGTTTGAAGTTCCTGCAGTTTTCACTGTAAAACCGAGTTGGAGCTAGTAAATCCCCATATATATGTATGGAATGGAGTTTGCAACTGAAAAGAAACTTTGTGTTCCCAACAAGCTAATTGAAGGACGGCTTACACACACACTTATCTCTCAGAACTGAGCAAGTGGAGAGACGTTCGTTCATCTAGCACCAAGGGAACGGGTTGCAGGAGACACTTTTTCTCTGCTTTCTCAGTCTGTTTCCTAGTGCCGGTTTGAAGTTCCTGCAGTTTTCACTGTAAAACCGAGTTGGAGCTAGTACATCCCCATATATATGTATGGAATGGAGTTTGCAACTGAAAAGAATCTTTGTGTTCCCAATAAGCTAGGTGAAGGACAGCTTTCACTCACACATATCTCTCAGAACTGAGCAAGTGGAGAGACGTTCGTTCATCTAGCACCAAGGGAACGGGTTGCAGGAGACACTTTTTCTCTGCTTTCTCAGTCTGTTTCCTAGTGCCGGTTTGAAGTTCCTGCAGTTTTCACTGTAAAACCGAGTTGGAGCTAGTACATCCCCATATATATGTATGGAATGGAGTTTGCAACTGAAAAGAACCTTTGTGTTCCCAACAAGCTAGGTGAAGGACGGCTTTCACACACACTTATCTCTCAGAACTGAGAAAGTGAAGAGACGTTCGTTCATCTAGCTCCAAGGGAACGGTTTGCAGGAGACACTATTTCTCTGCTTTCTCAGTCTGTTTCCTAGTGCCGGTTTGAAGTTCCTGCAGTTTTCACTGTAAAACCGAGTTGGAGCTAGTACCTCCCCATATATATGTATGGAATGGAGTTTGCAACTGAAAAGAAACTTTGTGTTCCAACAAGCTAGTTGAAGGACGGCTTTCACACACACTTATCTCTCAGAACTGAGCAAGTGGAGAGACGTTCGTTCATCTAGCACCAAGGGAACGGGTTGCAGGAGACACTTTTTCTCTGCTTTCTCAGTTTGATTCCTAGTGCCGGTTTGAAGTTCCTGCAGTTTTCACTGTAAAACCGAGTTGGAGCTTCTACCTCCCCATATATATGTAAGGAATGGAGTTTGCAACTGAAAAGAAACTTCGTGTTCCCAACAAAATAGGTGAAGGACGGCTTTCACACACACTTATCTCTCAGAATTGAGCAAGTGAAGAGACGTTCGTTCATCTAGCACCAAGGGAACGGGTTGCAGGAGACACTTTTTCTCTGCTTTCTCAGTCTGTTCCCTAGTGCCGGTTTGAAGTTCCTGCAGTTTTCACTGTAAAACCGAGTTGGAGCTTTTACCTCCCCATATATATGTATGGAATGGAGTTTGCAACTGAAAAGAAACTTTGTGTTCCCAACAAGCTAATTGAAGGACGGCTTACACACACACTTATCTCTCAGAACTGAGCAAGTGGAGAGACGTTCGTTCATCTAGCACCAAGGGAACGGGTTGCAGGAGACACTTTTTCTCTGCTTTCTCAGTCTGTTTCCTAGTGCCGGTTTGAAGTTCCTGCAGTTTTCACTGTAAAACCGAGTTGGAGCTAGTACATCCCCATATATATGTATGGAATGGAGTTTGCAACTGAAAAGAATCTTTGTGTTCCCAATAAGCTAGGTGAAGGACAGCTTTCACTCACACATATCTCTCAGAACTGAGCAAGTGGAGAGACCTTCGTTCATCTAGCACCAAGGGAACGCGTGGCTGGAGACACTTTTTCTTGCTTTCTCAGTCTGTTTCCTAGTGCCGGTTTGAAGATCCTGCAGTTTTCACTGTAAAACCGAGTTTTTGCTAGTACCTCCCATATATATGTATGGAATAGAGTTTGCAACTGAAAAGAAACTTTGTGTTCCCAATAAGCTAGGTGAAGTACGGCTTTCACTCACATATATCTCTCAGAACTGAGCAAGTTAAGAGACGTTCGTTCATCTAGCACCAAGGGAACGTGTTTCAGGAGACAGATTTTCTCTGCTTTCTCTGTATGTTTCCAAGTGCCGGTTTGAAGTTCCTGCAGTTTTCACTGTAAAACCGAGTTGGAGCTTGTACCTCCCCATATATATGTATGGAATGGAGTTTGCAACTGAAAAGAAACTTTGTGTTCCCAACAAGCTAGGTGAAGGACGGCTTTCACACACACTTATCTCTCAGAACTGAGCAAGTGGAGAGATGTTCGTTCATCTAGCACCAAGGGAACGGTTTGCAGGAGACACTATTTCTCTGCTTTCTCAGTCTGTTTCCTAGTGCCGGTTTGAAGTTCCTGCAGTTTTCACTGTAAAACAGAGTTGGAGCTAGAACCTCCCCATATATATGTATGGAATGGAGTTTGCAACTGAAAAGAAACTTTGTGTTCCCAAAAAGCTAGGTGAAGGACGGCTTTCACACACACTTATCTCTCAGAACTGAGCAAGTGGAGAGACGTTCGTTCATATGGCACCAAGGGAACGGGTTGCAGGAGACACTTTTCTCTGCTTTCTCAGTCTGTTTCCTAGTGCCGGTTTGAAGTTCCTGCAGTTTTCACTGTAAAATCGTGTTTGAGCTAGTACCTCCCCATATATATGGATGGAGTGGAATTTGCAAGTGAAAACAAACTTTGTGTTCCCAACAAGCTAGGTGAAGGACGGCTTACACACACACTTATCCCTCAGAACTGAGCAAGTGGAGAGACGTTCGTTCATCTAGCACCAAGGGAACGGGTTGCAGGAGACACATTTTCTCTGCTTTCTCAGTCTGTTTCCTAGTGCCTGTTTGAATTTCCTGCAGTTTTCACTGTTAAATCGAGTTGGAGCTAGTACCTCCCCATATATATGTATGGAATGGTGTTTGCAACTGAAAAGAAACTTTGTGTTCCCAACAAGCTAGGTGAAGTACGGCTTTCACACACACTTATCTCTCAGAACTGAGCAAGTGGAGAGACGTTCGTTCATCTAGCACCAATTGAACGGGTTGCAGGAGACAATTTTTCTCTGCTTTCTCAGTCTGTTTCCTAGTGCCTGTTTGAAATTCCTGCAGTTTTCACTGTCAAAACGAGTTGGAGCTTGTACCTCCACATATATATGTATGGAATGGAGTTTGCAACTGAAAAGAAACTTTGTGTTCCCAACAAGCTAGGTGAAGGACGGCTTTCACACACACTTATCTCTCAGAACTGAGCAAGTGGAGAGACGTTCGTTCATCTAGCACCAAGGGAACGGGTTGAAGGAGACACTTTTTCTCTGCTTTCTCAGTCTGTTTCCTAGTGCCGGTTTGAAGTTCCTGCATTTTCACTGTAAAACCGAGTTGGAGCTAGTACCTCCCCATATATATGTATGGAATGGAGTTTGCAACTGAAAAGAATCTTTGTGTTCCCAACAAGCAAGGTGAAGGACGGCTTTCACACACACATATCTCTCAGAACTGAGCAAGAGGAGAGACGTTCGTTCATCTAGCACCAAGGGAACGGGTTGCAGGAGACACATTTTCTCTGCTTTCCCAGTCTGTTTCCTAGTGCCGTTTTGAAGTTCCTGCAGGTTTCACTGGAAAACCGAGTTGGAGCTTGTACCTCCCCATATATATTTATGGAATGGTGTTTGCAACTGAAAAGAAACTTTGTGTTCCCTACAAGCTAGGTGAAGGACGGCTTTCACACACACTTATCTCTCAGAACTGAGCAAGTGGAGAGACGTTCGTTCATCTAGCACCAAGGGAACGGGTTGCAGGAGACACTTTTTCTCTGCTTTCTCAGTCTGTTTCCTAGTGCCGGTTTGAAGTTCCTGCAGTTTTCACTGTAAAACCGAGTTGGAGCTAGTACATCCCCATATATATGTATGGAATGGAGTTTGCAACTGAAAAGAATCTTTGTGTTCCCAATAAGCTAGGTGAAGGACAGCTTTCACTCACACATATCTCTCAGAACTGAGCAAGTGGAGAGACCTTCGTTCATCTAGCACCAAGGGAACGCGTGGCTGGAGACACTTTTTCTTGCTTTCTCAGTCTGTTTCCTAGTGCCGGTTTGAAGATCCTGCAGTTTTCACTGTAAAACCGAGTTTTTGCTAGTACCTCCCATATATATGTATGGAATAGAGTTTGCAACTGAAAAGAAACTTTGTGTTCCCAATAAGCTAGGTGAAGTACGGCTTTCACTCACATATATCTCTCAGAACTGAGCAAGTTAAGAGACGTTCGTTCATCTAGCACCAAGGGAACGTGTTTCAGGAGACAGTTTTTCTCTGCTTTCTCTGTATGTTTCCTAGTGCCGGTTTGAAGTTCCTGCAGTTTTCACTGTAAAACCGAGTTGGAGCTTGTACCTCCCCATATATATGTATGGAATGGAGTTTGCAACTGAAAAGATACTTTGTGTTCCCAACAAGCTATGTGAAGGACGGCTTTCACACACACTTATCTCTCAGAACTGAGCAAGTGGAGAGACGTTCGTTCATCTAGCTCCAAGGGAACGGTTTGCAGGAGACACTATTTCTCTGCTTTCTCAGTCTGTTTCCTAGTGCCGGTTTGAAGTTCCTGCAGTTTTCACTGTAAAACCGAGTTGGAGCTAGAACCTCCCCATATATATGTATGGAATGGAGTTTGCAACTGAAAAGAAACTTTGTGTTCCCAAAAAGCTAGGTGAAGGACGGCTTTCACACACACTTATCTCTCAGAACTGAGCAAGTGGAGAGACTTTCGTTCATATGGCACCAAGGGAACGGGTTGCAGGAGACACTTTTCTCTGCTTTCTCAGTCTGTTTCCTAGTGCCGGTTTGAAATTCCTGCAGTTTTCACTGTAAAACCGAGTTGGAGCTTGTACCTCCACATATATATGTATGGAATGGAGTTTGCAACTGAAAAGAAATTTTGTGTTCCCAACAAGCTAGGTGAAGGACGGCTTTCACACACACATATCTCTCAGAACTGAGCAAGTGGAGGGACGTTCGTTCATCTAGCACCAAGGGAACGGGTTGCAGGAGACACTTTTTCTCTGCTTTCTCAGTCTGTTTCCTAGTGCCGGTTTGAAGTTCCTGCAGTTTTCACTGTAAAATCGTTTTTGAGCTAGTACCTCCCCATATATATGGATGGAGTGGAATTTGCAAGTGAAAACAAACTTTGTGTTCCCAACAAGCTAGGTGAAGGACGGCTTACACACACACTTATCCCTCAGAACTGAGCAAGTGGAGAGACGTTCGTTCATCTAGCACCAAGGGAACGGGTTGCAGGAGACACATTTTCTCTGCTTTCTCAGTCTGTTTCCTAGTGCCGGTTTGAATTTCCTGCAGTTTTCACTGTTAAATCGAGTTGGAGCTAGTACCTCCCCATATATATGTATGGAATGGTGTTTGCAACTGAAAAGAAACTTTGTGTTCCCAACAAGCTAGGTGAAGTACGGCTTTCACACACACTTATCTCTCAGAACTGAGCAAGTGGAGAGACGTTCGTTCATCTAGCACCAATTGAACGGGTTGCAGGAGACAATTTTTCTCTGCTTTCTCAGTCTGTTTCCTAGTGCCTGTTTGAAATTCCTGCAGTTTTCACTGTCAAAACGAGTTGGAGCTTGTACCTCCACATATATATGTATGGAATGGAGTTTGCAACTGAAAAGAAACTTTGTGTTCCCAACAAGCTAGGTGAAGGACGGCTTTCACACACACTTATCTCTCAGAACTGAGCAAGTGGAGAGACGTTCGTTCATCTAGCACCAAGGGAACGGGTTGAAGGAGACACTTTTTCTCTGCTTTCTCAGTCTGTTTCCTAGTGCCGGTTTGAAGTTCCTGCATTTTCACTGTAAAACCGAGTTGGAGCTAGTACCTCCCCATATATATGTATGGAATGGAGTTTGCAACTGAAAAGAATCTTTGTGTTCCCAACAAGCAAGGTGAAGGACGGCTTTCACACACACATATCTCTCAGAACTGAGCAAGAGGAGAGACGTTCGTTCATCTAGCACCAAGGGAACGGGTTGCAGGAGACACATTTTCTCTGCTTTCCCAGTCTGTTTCCTAGTGCCGTTTTGAAGTTCCTGCAGGTTTCACTGGAAAACCGAGTTGGAGCTTGTACCTCCCCATATATATTTATGGAATGGTGTTTGCAACTGAAAAGAAACTTTGTGTTCCCTACAAGCTAGGTGAAGGACGGCTTTCACACACACTTATCTCTCAGAACTGAGCAAGTGGAGAGACGTTCGTTCATCTAGCACCAAGGGAACGGGTTGCAGGAGACACTTTTTCTCTGCTTTCTCAGTCTGTTTCCTAGTGCCGGTTTGAAGTTCCTGCAGTTTTCACTGCCAATCCGAGTTGGAGCTTGTACATCCCCATATGTATGTATGGAATGGAGTTTGCAACTGAAAAGAAACTTTGTGTTCCCAACAAGCTAGGTGAAGGACGGCTTTCACACACACTTATCTCTCAGAACTGAGCAAGTGGAGAGACGTTCGTTCATCTAGCACCAAGGAAACGGGTTGCAGGAGACACTTTTTCTCTACTTTCTCAGTCTGTTTCCTAGTGCCGGTTTGAAGTTCCTGCAGTTTTCACTGTAAAACCGAGTTGGAGCTAGTACCACCCCATATATATGTATGGAATGGAGTTTGCAACTGAAAAGAAACTTTGTGTTCCCAACAAGCTAGGTGAAGGACGGCTTTCACACACACTTATCTCTCAGAACTGAGCAAGTGTAGAGACGTTCGTTCATCTAGCACCAAGGGAACGTGTTGCAGGAGACAATTTTTCTCTAATTTCTCAGTCTGTTTCCTAGTGCCGGTTTGAAGTTCCTGCAGATTTCACTGGAAAACCGAGTTGGAGCTAGTACCTCCCCATATATATGTATGGAATGGAGTTTGCAACTGAAAAGAAACTTTGTGTTCCCAACAAGCTAGGTGAAGGACGGCTTTCACACACACTAATCCCTCAGAACTGAGCAAGTGGAGAGACTTTCGTTCATCTAGCACCAAGGGAACTGGTTGCAGGAGACACATTTTCTCTGCTTTCTCAGTCTGTTTCCTAGTGCCGGTTTGAAGTTCCTGCAGGTTTCACTGGAAATCCGAGTTGGAGCTTGTACCTCCCCATATATATTTATGGAATGGTGTTTGCAACTGAAAAGAAACTTTGTGTTCCCAACAAGCTAGGTGAAGTACGGCTTTCACACACACGTATCTCTCAGAACTGAGCAAGTGGAGAGACGTTCGTTCATCTAGCACCAAGGGAACGGGTTGCAGGAGAAACTTTTTCTCTGCTTTCTCAGTCTGTTTCCTAGTGCCGGTTTGAAGTTCCTGCAGTTTTCACTGCCAAACCGAGTTGGAGCTTGTACATCCCCATATGTATGTATGGAATGGAGTTTGCAACTGAAAAGAAACTTTGTGTTCCCAACAAGCTAGGTGAAGGACGGCTTTCACACACACTTATCTCTCAGAACTGAGCAAGTGGAGAGACGTTCGTTCATCTAGGACCAAGGGAACGGGATGCAGGAGACACTTTTTCTCTGCTTTCTCAGTCTGTTTCCTAGTGCCGGTTTGAAGTTCCTGCAGTTTTCACTGTAAAACCGAGTTGGAGCTTCTACCTCCCCATATATATGTATGGAATGGAGTTTGCAAATGAAAAGGAACTTTGTGTTCCCAATAAGCTAGGTGAAGTACGGCTTTCACTCACATATATCTCTCAGAACTAAGCAAGTGGAGAGACGTTCGTTCATCTAGCACCAAAGGAACGTGTTGCAGGAGACACTTTTTCTCTGCTTTCTCAGTCTGTTTCCTAGTGCCGGTTTGAAATTCCTGCAGTTTTCACTGTCAAACCGAGTTGGAGCTTGTACCTCCACATATATATGTATGGAATGGAGTTTGCAACTGAAAAGAAACTTTGTGTTCCCAACAAGCTAGGTGAAGGACGGCTTTCACACACACATATCCCTCAGAACTGAGCAAGTGGAGAGACGTTCGTTCATCTAGCACCAATGGAACGGGTTGCAGGAGACACTTTTTCTCTGCTTTCTCAGTCTGTTTCCTAGTGCCGGTATGAAGTTCCTGCAGTTTTCACTGTAAAATCGTGTTGGAGCTAGTACCTCTCCATATATATGGATGGAGTGGAATTTGCACCTGAAAACAAACTTTGTGTTCCCAACAAGCTAGGTGAAGGACGGCTTTCACACACACTTATCCCTCAGAACTGAGCAAGTGGAGAGACGTTCGTTCATCTAGCACCAAGGGAACGGTTTGCAGGAGACACATTTTCTCTGCTTTCTCAGTCTGTTTCCTAGTGCCGGTTTGAAGTTCCTGCAGTTTTCACTGTCAAACCGAGTTGGAGCTTGTACCTCCACATATATATGTATGGAATGGAGTTTGCAACTGAAAAGAAACTTTGTGTTCCCAACAAGCTAGGTGAAGGACGGCTTTCACACACAATTATCTCACAGAACTGAGCAAGTGGAGAGACGTTCGTTCATCTAGCACCAAGGGAACGGGTTGCAGGAGACACTTTTTCTCTGCTTTCTCAGTCTGTTTCCTAGTGCCGGTTTGAAGTTCCTGCAGTTTTCACTGTAAAACCGAGGTGGAGCTTCTACCTCCCCATATATATGTATGGAATGGAGTTTGCAACTGAAAAGAAACTTTGTGTTCCCAACAAGCTAGGTGAAGGACGGCTTTCACACACACTTATCTCTCAGAACTGAGCAAGTGGAGTGATGTTCGTTCATCTAGCACCAAGGGAACGGTTTGCAGGAAACACTATTTCTCTGCTTTCTCAGTCTGTTTCCTAGTGCCGGTTTGAAGTTCCTGCAGTTTTCACTGTAAAACCGAGTTGGAGCTAGTACCTCCCCATATATATGTATGGAATGGAGTATGCAACTGAAAAGAAACTTTGTGTTCCCAACAAGCTAGTTGAAGGACGGCTTTCACACACACTTATCTCTCAGAACTGAGCAAGTGGAGAGACGTTCGTTCATATGGCACCAAGGGAACGGGTTGCAGGAGACACTTTTTCTCTGCTTTCTCAGTCTGTTTCCTAGTGCCGGTTTGAAGTTCCTGCAGTTTTCACTTTAAAACCGAGTTGGAGCTAGTACCTCCCCATATATATGTATGGAATGGAGTTTGCAACTGAAAAGAAACTTTGTGTTCCCAACAAGCTAGGTGAAGGACGGCTTTCACACACACTTATCTCTCAGAACTGAGCAAGTGGAGAGACGTTCGTTCATCTAGCACCAAGGGAACGGGTTGCAGGAGACACTTTTTCTCTGCTTTCTCAGTCTGTTTCATAGTGCCGGTTTGAAATTCCTGCAGTTTTCACTGTCAAACCGAGTTGGAGCTTGTACCTCCACATATATATGTATGGAATGGAGTTTGCAACTGAAAAGAAACTTTGTGTTCCTAACAAGCTATGTGAAGGACGGCTTTCACACACACTTATCTCTCAGAACTTAGCAAGTGGAGAGACGTTCGTTCATCCACCACCAAGGGAACGGGTTGCAGGAGACACTTTTTCTCTGCTTTCTCAGTCTGTTTCCTAGTGCCGGTTTGAAGTTCCTGCAGTTTTCACTGTAAAACCGTGGTGGAGCTAGTACCTCCCCATATATATGTATGGAATGGAGTTTGCAACTGAAAAGAAACTTTGTGTTCCCAACAAGCTAGGTGAAGGACGGCTTTCACACACACTTATCTCTCAGAACTGAGCACGTGGAGAGACGTTCATTCATCTAGCACCAAGGGAACGTTATGCAGGAGACACTATTTCTCTGCTTTCTCAGGCTGTTTCCTAGTGCCGGTTTGAAATTCCTGCAGTTTTCACTGTAAAACCGAGTTGGAGCTAGTACCTCCCCATATATATGTATGGAATGGAGTTTGCAACTGAAAAGAAACTTTGTGTTCCCAACAAGCTAGGTGAAGGAAGGCTTTCACACACACTTATCTCTCAGAACTGAGCAAGTTTAGAGACGTTCGTTCATCTAGCACCAAGGGAACGGGTTGCAGGAGAAACTTTTCTCTGCTTTCTCAGTCTGTTTCCTAGTGCCGGTTTGAAGTTCCTGCAGTTTTCATTGCCAAACCGAGTTGGAGTTTCGACCTCCCCATATATATGTATGGAATAGAGTTTGCAACTGAAAAGAAACTTTGTGTTCCCAATAAGCTAGGTGAAGTACGGCTTTCACTCACATATATCTCTCAGAACTGAGCAAGTTAAGAGTCGTTCGTTCATCTAGCACCAAGGGAACGTGTTGCAGGAGACACTTTTTCTCTGCATTCTCTGTATGTTTCCTAGTGCCGGTTTGAATTTCCTGCAGTTTTCAGTGTAAAACCGAGTTGGAGCTAGTACCTCCCCATATATATGTATGGAATGGAGTTTGCAACTGAAAAGAAACTTTGTGTTCCCAAGAAGCTAGGTGAAGGACGGCTTTCACACACACTTAACACTCAGAACTGAGCAAGTGGAGAGACGTTCGTTCACCTAGAACCAAGGGAATGTTTTGCAGGAGACACTATTTCTCTGCTTTCTCAGTCTGTTTCCTAGTGCCGGTTTGAAGTTCCTGCAGCTTTCACTGGAAAACCGAGTTGGAGCTATTACCTCCCCATATATATGTATGGAATGGAGTTTGCAACTGAAAAGAAACTTTGTGTTCCCAACAAGCTAGTTGAAGGACGGCTTTCACACACACTTATCTCTCAGAAATTAGCAAGTGGAGAGACGTTCGTTCATATGGCACCAAGGGAACGGGTTGCAGGAGACACTTTTTCTCTGCTTTCTCAGTCTGTTTCCTAGTGCCTGTATGAAGTTCCTGCAGTTTTCACTGTAAAACCGAGTTGGAGCTAGTACCTCCCCATATATATGTATGGAATGGAGTTTGCAACTGAAAAGAAACTTTGTGTTCCCAACAAGCTAGGTGAAGGACGGCTTTCACACACACTTATCTCTCAGAACTGAGCAAGTAGAGAGACCTTCGTTCATCTAGCACCAAGGGAACGGGTTGCAGGAGACACTTTTTCTCTGCTTTCTCAGTCTGTTTCCTAGTGCCGGTTTGAAATTCCTGCAGTTTTCACTGTCAAACCGAGTTGGAGCTTGTACCTCCACATATATATGTATGGAATGGAGTTTGCAACTGAAAAGAAACTTTGTGTTCCCAACAAGCTAGGTGAAGGACGGCTTTCACACACACATATCTCTCAGAACTGAGCAAGTGGAGAGACGTTCGTTCATCTAGCACCAAGGAAACGGGTTGCAGGAGACACTTTTTCTCTGCTTTCTCAGTATGTTTCCTAGTGCCGGTTTGAAGTTCCTGCAGTTTTCACTGTAAAATCGTGTTGGAGCTAGTACCTCCCCATATATATGAATGGAGTGGAATTTGCAACTGAAAACAAACTTTGTGTTCCCAACAAGCTAGGTGAAGGACGGCTTTCACACACACTTATCCCTCAGAACTGAGCAAGTGGAGAGACGTTCGTTCATCTAGCACCAAGGGAACGGGTTGCAGGAGACACTTTTTCTCTGCTATCTCAGTCTGTTTCCTAGTGCCGGTTTGAATTTCCTGCAGTTTTCACTGTAAAATCGAGTTGGAGCTAGTACCTCCCCATATATATGTATGGAATGGAGTTTGCAACTGAAAAGAAACTTTGTGTTCCAAACAAGCTTGGTGAAGGACGGCTTTCACACACACTTATCTCTCAGAACTGAGCAAGTGGAGAGACGTTCGTTCATCTAGCACCAATTGAACGGGTTGCAGGAGACAATTTTTCTCTGCTTTCTCAGTCTGTTTCCTAGTGCCGGTTTGAAATTCCTGCAGTTTTCACTGTCAAACCGAGTTGGAGCTTGTACCTACACATATATATGTATGGAATGGAGTTTGCAACTGAAAAGAAACTTTGTGTTCCCAACAAGCTAGGTGAAGGACGGCTTTCACACACACTTATCTCTCAGATCTGAGCAAGTGTAGAGACGTTCGTTCATCTAGCACCAAGGGAACGTGTTGCAGGAGACAATTTTTCTCTACTTTCTCAGTCTGTTTCCTAGTGCCGGTTTGAAGTTCCTGCAGATTTCACTGGAAAACCGAGTTGGAGCTAGTACCTCCCCATATATATGTATGGAATGGAGTTTGCAACTGAAAAGAAACTTTGTGTTCCCAACAAGCTAGGTGAAGGACGGCTTTCACACACACTAATCTCTCAGAACTGAGCAAGTGGAGAGACTTTCGTTCATCTAGCACCAAGGGAACTGGTTGCAGGAGACACATTTTCTCTGCTTTCTCAGTCTGTTTCCTAGTGCCGGTTTGAAGTTCCTGCAGGTTTCACTGGAAATCCGAGTTGGAGCTTGTACCTCCCCATATATATTTATGGAATGGTGTTTGCAACTGAAAAGAAACTTTGTGTTCCCAACAAGCTAGGTGAAGGACGGCTTTCACACACACGTATCTCTCAGAACTGAGCAAGTGGAGAGACGTTCGTTCATCTAGCACCAAGGGAACGGGTTGCAGGAGAAACTTTTTCTCTGCTTTCTCAGTCTGTTTCCTAGTGCCGGTTTGAAGTTCCTGCAGTTTTCACTGCCAAACCGAGTTGGAGCTTGTACATCCCCATATGTATGTATGGAATGGAGTTTGCAACTGAAAAGAAACTTTGTGTTCCCAACAAGCTAGGTGAAGGACGGCTTTCACACACACTTATCTCTCAGAACTGAGCAAGTGGAGAGACGTTCGTTCATCTAGGACCAAGGGAACGGGATGCAGGAGACACTTTTTCTCTGCTTTCTCAGTCTGTTTCCTAGTGCCGGTTTGAAGTTCCTGCAGTTTTCACTGTAAAACCGAGTTGGAGCTTCTACCTCCCCATATATATGTATGGAATGGAGTTTGCAAATGAAAAGGAACTTTGTGTTCCCAATAAGCTAGGTGAAGTACGGCTTTCACTCACATATATCTCTCAGAACTGAGCAAGTGGAGAGACGTTCGTTCATCTAGCACCAAAGGAACGTGTTGCAGGAGACACTTTTTCTCTGCTTTCTCAGTCTGTTTCCTAGTGCCGGTTTGAAATTCCTGCAGTTTTCACTGTCAAACCGAGTTGGAGCTTGTACCTCCACATATATATGTATAGAATGGAGTTTGCAACTGAAAAGAAACTTTGTGTTCCCAACAAGCTAGGTGAAGGACGGCTTTCACACACACATATCCCTCAGAACTGAGCAAGTGGAGAGACGTTCGTTCATCTAGCACCAATGGAACGGGTTGCAGGAGACACTTTTTCTCTGCTTTCTCAGTCTGTTTCCTAGTGCCGGTATGAAGTTCCTGCAGTTTTCACTGTAAAATCGTGTTGGAGCTAGTACCTCTCCATATATATGGATGGAGTGGAATTTGCACCTGAAAACAAACTTTGTGTTCCCAACAAGCTAGGTGAAGGACGGCTTTCACACACACTTATCCCTCAGAACTGAGCAAGTGGAGAGACGTTCGTTCATCTAGCACCAAGGGAACGGGTTGCAGGAGACACATTTTCTCTGCTTTCTCAGTCTGTTTCCTAGTGCCGGTTTGAAGTTCCTGCAGTTTTCACTGTCAAACCGAGTTGGAGCTTGTACCTCCACATATATATGTATGGAATGGAGTTTGCAACTGAAAAGAAACTTTGTGTTCCCAACAAGCTAGGTGAAGGACGGCTTTCACACACAATTATCTCACAGAACTGAGCAAGTGGAGAGACGTTCGTTCATCTAGCACCAAGGGAACGGGTTGCAGGAGACACTTTTTCTCTGCTTTCTCAGTCTGTTTCCTAGTGCCGGTTTGAAGTTCCTGCAGTTTTCACTGTAAAACCGAGGTGGAGCTTCTACCTCCCCATATATATGTATGGAATGGAGTTTGCAACTGAAAAGAAACTTTGTGTTCCCAACAAGCTAGGTGAAGGACGGCTTTCACACACACTTATCTCTCAGAACTGAGCAAGTGGAGTGATGTTCGTTCATCTAGCACCAAGGGAACGGTTTGCAGGAAACACTATTTCTCTGCTTTCTCAGTCTGTTTCCTAGTGCCGGTTTGAAGTTCCTGCAGTTTTCACTGTAAAACCGAGTTGGAGCTAGTACCTCCCCATATATATGTATGGAATGGAGTATGCAACTGAAAAGAAACTTTGTGTTCCCAACAAGCTAGTTGAAGGACGGCTTTCACACACACTTAACTCTCAGAACTGAGCAAGTGGAGAGACGTTCGTTCATATGGCACCAAGGGAACGGGTTGCAGGAGACACTTTTTCTCTGCTTTCTCAGTCTGTTTCCTAGTGCCGGTTTGAAGTTCCTGCAGTTTTCACTTTAAAACCGAGTTGGAGCTAGTACCTCCCCATATATATGTATAGAATGGAGTTTGCAACTGAAAAGAAACTTTGTGTTCCCAACAAGCTAGGTGAAGGACGGCTTTCACACACACTTATCTCTCAGAACTGAGCAAGTGGAGAGACGTTCGTTCATCTAGCACCAAGGGAACGGGTTGCAGGAGACACTTTTTCTCTGCTTTCTCAGTCTGTTTCATAGTGCCGGTTTGAAATTCCTGCAGTTTTCACTGTCAAACCGAGTTGGAGCTTGTACCTCCACATATATATGTAAGGAATGGAGTTTGCAACTGAAAAGAAACTTTGTGTTCCTAACAAGCTATGTGAAGGACGGCTTTCACACACACTTATCTCTCAGAACTTAGCAAGTGGAGAGACGTTCGTTCATCCACAACCAAGGGAACGGTTTGCAGGAGACACTTTTTCTCTGCTTTCTCAGTCTGTTTCCTAGTGCCGGTTTGAAGTTCCTGCAGTTTTCACTGTAAAACCGTGGTGGAGCTAGTACCTCCCCATATATATGTATGGAATGGAGTTTGCAACTGAAAAGAAACTTTGTGTTCCCAACAAGCTAGGTGAAGGACGGCTTTCACACACACTTATCTCTCAGAACTGAGCACGTGGAGAGACGTTCATTCATCTAGCACCAAGGGAACGTTATGCAGGAGACACTATTTCTCTGCTTTCTCAGGCTGTTTCCTAGTGCCGGTTTGAAATTCCTGCAGTTTTCACTGTAAAACCGAGTTGGAGCTAGTACCTCCCCATATATATGTATGGAATGGTGTTTGCAACTGAAAAGAAACTTTGTGTTCCCAACAAGCTAGGTGAAGGAAGGCTTTCACACACACTTATCTCTCAGAACTGAGCAAGTTTAGAGACGTTCGTTCATCTAGCACCAAGGGAACGGGTTGCAGGAGAAACTTTTCTCTGCTTTCTCAGTCTGTTTCCTAGTGCCGGTTTGAAGTTCCTGCAGTTTTCACTGCCAAACCGAGTTGGAGTTTCGACCTCCCCATATATATGTATGGAATAGAGTTTGCAACTGAAAAGAAACTTTGTGTTCCCAATAAGCTAGGTGAAGTACGGCTTTCACTCACATATATCTCTCAGAACTGAGCAAGTTAAGAGACGTTCGTTCATCTAGCACCAAGGGAACGTGTTGCAGGAGACACTTTTTCTCTGCATTCTCTGTATGTTTCCTAGTGCCGGTTTGAATTTCCTGCAGTTTTCAGTGTAAAACCGAGTTGGAGCTTGTACCTCCCCATATATATGTATGGAATGGAGTTTACAACTGAAAAGAAACTTTGTGTTCCCAAGAAGCTAGGTGAAGGACGGCTTTCACACACACTTAACACTCAGAACTGAGCAAGTGGAGAGACGTTCGTTCACCTAGCACCAAGGGAACGGTTTGCAGGAGACACTATTTCTCTGCTTTCTCAGTCTGTTTCCTAGTGCCGGTTTGAAGTTCCTGCAGGTTTCACTGGAAAACCGAGTTGGAGCTATTACCTCCCCATATATATGTATGGAATGGAGTTTGCAACTGAAAAGAAACTTTGTGTTCCCAACAAGCTAGTTGAAGGACGGCTTTCACACACACTTATCTCTCAGAAATTAGCAAGTGGAGAGACGTTCTTTCATATGGCACCAAGGGAACGGGTTGCAGGAGACACTTTTTCTCTGCTTTCTCAGTCTGTTTCCTAGTGCCTGTATGAAGTTCCTGCAGTTTTCACTGTAAAACCGAGTTGGAGCTAGTACCTCCCCATATATATGTATGGAATGGAGTTTGCAACTGAAAAGAAACTTTGTGTTCCCAACAAGCTAGGTGAAGGACGGCTTTCACACACACTTATCTCTCAGAACTGAGCAAGTAGAGAGACCTTCGTTCATCTAGCACCAAGGGAACGGGTTGCAGGAGACACTTTTTCTCTGCTTTCTCAGTCTGTTTCCTAGTGCCGGTTTGAAATTCCTGCAGTTTTCACTGTCAAACCGAGTTGGAGCTTGTACCTCCACATATATATGTATGGAATGGAGTTTGCAACTGAAAAGAAACTTTGTGTTCCCAACAAGCTAGGTGAAGGACGGCTTTCACACACACATATCTCTCAGAACTGAGCAAGTGGAGAGACGTTCGTTCATCTAGCACCAAGGAAACGGGTTGCAGGAGACACTTTTTCTCTGCTTTCTCAGTATGTTTCCTAGTGCCGGTTTGAAGTTCCTGCAGTTTTCACTGTAAAATCGTGTTGGAGCTAGTACCTCCCCATATATATGGATGGAGTGGAATTTGCAACTGAAAACAAACTTTGTGTTCCCAACAAGCTAGGTGAAGGACGGCTTTCACACACACTTATCCCTCAGAACTGAGCAAGTGGAGAGACGTTCGTTCATCTAGCACCAAGGGAACGGGTTGCAGGAGACACTTTTTCTCTGCTTTCTCAGTCTGTTTCCTAGTGCCGGTTTGAATTTCCTGCAGTTTTCACTGTAAAATCGAGTTGGAGCTAGTACCTCCCCATATATATGTATGGAATGGAGTTTGCAACTGAAAAGAAACTTTGTGTTCCAAACAAGCTTGGTGAAGGACGGCTTTCACACACACTTATCTCTCAGAACTGATCAAGTGGAGAGACGTTCGTTCATCTAGCACCAATTGAACGGGTTGCAGGAGACAATTTTTCTCTGCTTTCTCAGTCTGTTTCCTAGTGCCGGTATGAAATTCCTGCAGTTTTCACTGTCAAACCGAGTTGGAGCTTGTACCTACACATATATATGTATGGAATGGAGTTTGCAACTGAAAAGAAACTTTGTGTTCCCAACAAGCTAGGTGAAGGACGGCTTTCACACACACTTATCTCACAGAACTGAGCAAGTGGAGAGACGTTCGTTCATCTAGCACCAAGGGAACGGGTTGCAGGAGACACTTTTTCTCTGCTTTCTCAGTCTGTTTCCAAGTGCCGGTTTGAAGTTCCTGCAGTTTTCACTGTAAAACCGAGGTGGAGCTTCTACCTCCCCATATATATGTATGGAATGGAGTTTGCAACTGAAAAGAAACTTTGTGTTCCCAACAAGCTAGGTGAAGGACGGCTTTCACACACACTTATCTCTCAGAACTGAGCAAGTGGAGAGATGTTCGTTCATCTAGCACCAAGGGAACGGTTTGCAGGAGACACTGTTTCTCTGCTTTCTCAGTCTGTTTCCTAGTGCCGGTTTGAAGTTCCTGCAGTTTTCACTGTAAAACCGTGTTGGAGCTAGAACCTCCCCATATATATGTATGGAATGGAGTTTGCAACTGAAAAGAAACTTTGTGTTCCCAACAAGCTATTTGAAAGACGGCTTTCACACACACTTATCTCTCAGAAGTGAGCAAGTGGAGAGACGTTCGTTCACATGGCACCATGGGAACGGGTTGCAGGAGACACTATTTCTCTGTTTTCTCAGTCTGTTTCCTAGTGCCGTTTTGAAGTTCCTGCAGTTTTCACTGTAAAACCGAGTTGGAGCTAGTACCTCCCCATATATATGTATGGAATGGAGTTTGCAACTGAAAAGAATCTTTGTGTTCCCAACAAGCTAGGTGAAGGACGGCTTTCACACACACTTATCTCTCAGAACTGAGCAAGTGGAGAGACGTTCGTTCATCTAGCACCAAGGGAACGTGTTGCACGAGACACTTTTTCTCTGCATTCTCAGTCTGTTTCCTAGTGCCGGTTTGAAATTCCTGCAGTTTTCACTGTCAAAACGAGTTGGAGCTTGTACCTCCACATATATATTTATGGAATGGAGTTCGCAACTGAAAAGAAACTTTGTGTTCCCAACAAGCTATGTGAAGGACGGCTTTCACACACACTTATCTCTCAGAACTGAGCAAGTGGAGAGACTTTCGTTCATTCACCACCAAGGGAACGGGTTGCAGGAGACACTTTTTCTCTGCTTTCTCAGTCTGTTTCCTAGTGCCGGTTTGAAGTTCCTGCAGTTTTAACTGTAAAACCGTGGTGGAGCTAGTACCTCCCCATATATATGTATGGAATGGAGTTTGCAACTGAAAAGAACCTTTGTGTTCCCAACAAGCTAGGTGAAGGACGGCTTTCACACACACTTATCTCAGAACTGAGCAAGTGGAGAGACGTTCGTTCATCTAGCTCCAAGGGAACGGTTTGCAGGAGACACTATTTCTCTGCTTTCTCAGTCTGTTTCCTAGTGCCGGTTTGAAGTTCCTGCAGTTTTCACTGTAAAACCGAGTTGGAGCTAGTACCTCCCCATATATATGTATGGAATGGAGTTTGCAACTGAAAAGAAACTTTGGTTCCAACAAGCTAGTTGAAGGACGGCTTTCACACACACTTATCTCTCAGAACTGAGCAAGTGGAGAGACGTTCGTTCATCTAGCACCAAGGGAACGGGTTGCAGGAGACACTTTTTCTCTGCTTTCTCAGTTTGATTCCTAGTGCCGGTTTGAAGTTCCTGCAGTTTTCACTGTAAAACCGAGTTGGAGCTTCTACCTCCCCATATATATGTAAGGAACGGAGTTTGCAACTGAAAAGAAACTTCGTGTTCCCAACAAAATAGGTGAAGGACGGCTTTCACACACACTTATCTCTCAGAACTGAGCAAGTGGAGAGACGTTCGTTCATCTAGCACCAAGGGAACGGGTTGCAGGAGACACTTTTTCTCTGCTTTCTCAGTCTGTTTCCTAGTGCCGGTTTGAAGTTCCTGCAGTTTTCACTGTAAAACCGAGTTGGAGCTAGTACATCCCCATATATATGTATGGAATGGAGTTTGCAACTGAAAAGAAACTTTGTGTTCCCAATAAGCTAGGTGAAGGACGGCTTTCACTCACACATATCTCTCAGAACTGAGCAAGTGGAGAGACCTTCGTTCATCTAGCACCAAGGGAACGCGTGGCTGGAGACACTTTTTCTTGCTTTCTCAGTCTGTTTCCTAGTGCCGGTTTGAAGATCCTGCAGTTTTCACTGTAAAACCGAGTTTTTGCTAGTACCTCCCATATATATGTATGGAATACAGTTTGCAACTGAAAAGAAACTTTGTGTTCCCAATAAGCTAGGTGAAGTACGGCTTTCACTCACATATATCTCTCAGAACTGAGCAAGTTAAGAGACGTTCGTTCATCAAGCACCAAGGGAACGTGTTTCAGGAGACAGTATTTCTCTGCTTTCTCAGTCTGTTTCCTAGTGCCGGTTTGAAGTTCCTGCAGTTTTCACTGTAAAACCGAGTTGGAGCTTGTACCTCCCCATATATATGTATGGAATGGAGTTTGCAACTGAAAAGAAACTTTGTGTTCCCAAAAAGCTAGGTGAAGGACGGCTTTCACACACACTTATCTCTCAGAACTGAGCAAGTGGAGAGACGTTCGTTCATATGGCACCAAGGGAACGGGTTGCAGGAGACACTTTTTCTCTGCTTTCTCAGTCTGTTTCCTAGTGCCGGTATGAAGTTCCTGCAGTTTTCACTGTAAAACCGAGTTGGAGCTAGTACCTCCCCATATATAAGTATGGAATGGAGTTTGCAACTGAAAAGAAACTTTGTGTTCCTAACAAGCTAGGTGAAGGTCGGCTTTCACACACACTTATCTCTCAGAACTGAGCAAGTGGAGAGACCTTCGTTCATCTAGCACCAAGGGAACGGGTTGCAGAAGAGACACTATTTCTCTGCTTTCTCAGTCTGTTTCCTAGTGCCGGTTTGAAGTTCCTGCAGTTTTCACTGTAAAATCGTGTTTGAGCTAGTACCTCCCCATATATATGGATGGAGTGGAATTTGCAAGTGAAAACAAACTTTGTGTTCCCAACAAGCTAGGTGAAGGACGGCTTACACACACACATATCCCTCAGAACTGAGCAAGTGGAGAGACGTTCGTTCATCTAGCACCAAGGGAACGGGTTGCAGGAGACACATTTTCTCTGCTTTCTCAGTCTGTTTCCTAGTGCCGGTTTGAATTTCCTGCAGTTTTCACTGTAAAATCGAGTTGGAGCTTGAACCTCCACATATATATGTATGGAATGGGGTTTGCAACTGAAAAGAAACTTTGTGTTCCCAACAAGCTAGGTGAAGTACCGCTTTCACACACATTTATCTCACAGAACTGAGCAAGTGGTGAGACGTTCGTTCATCTAGCACCAAGGGAACGGGTTGCAGGAGAAACTTTTTCTCTGCTTTCTCAGTCTGTTTCCTAGTGCCGGTTTGATGTTCCTGCAGTTTTCACTGTAAAACCGAGGTGGAGCTTCTAACTCCCCATATATATGTATGGAATGGAGTTTGCAACTGAAAAGAAACTTTCTCTTCCCAACAAGCTAGGTGAAGGACGGCTTTCACACACACTTATCTCTCAGAACTCAGCAAGTGGAGAGACGTTCGTTCATCTAGCACCAAGGGAACGTGTTGCAGGAGACACTTTTTCTCTGTTTCTCAGTCTGTTTCCTAGTGCCGGTTTGAAATTCCTGCAGTTTTCACTGTCAAAACGAGTTGGAGCTTGTACCTCCACATATATATGTATGGAATGGAGTTTGCATCTGAAAAGAAACTTTGTGTTCCCAACAAGCTATGTGAAGGACGGCTTTCACACACACTTATCTCTCAGAACTGAGCAAGTGGAGAGACGTTCGTTCATCCACCACCAAGGGAACGGGTTGCAGGAGACACTTTTTCACTGCTTTCTCAGTCTGTTTCCTAGTGCCGGTTTGAAGTTCCTGCAGTTTTCACTGTAAAACCGTGGTGGAGCTAGTACCTCCCCATATATATGTATGGAATGGAGTTTGCAACTGAAAAGAAACTTTGTGTTCCCAACAAGCTCGTTGAAGGACGGCTTTCACACACACATCTCTCAGAACTGAGCAAGTGGAGAGACGTTCGTTCATCTAGCACCAAGGGAACGATTTGCAGGAAACACTATTTCTCTGCTTTCTCAGTCTGTTTCCTAGTGCCGGTTTGAAGTTCCTGCAGTTTTCACTGTAAAACCGAGTTGGAGCTAGTACCTCCCCATATATATGTATGGAATGGGGTTTGCAACTGAAAAGAAACTTTGTGTTCCCAACAAGCTAGTTGAAGGACGGCTTTCACACACACTTATCTCTCAGAACTGAGCAAGTGGAGAGACGTTCGTTCATCTAGCACCAAGGGAACGGGTTGCAGGAGACACTTTTTCTCTGCTTTCTCAGTCTGATTCCTAGTGCCGGTTTGAAGTTCCTGCAGTTTTCACTGTAAAACCGAGTTGGAGCTTCTACCTCCCCATATATATGTAAGGAATGGAGTTTGCAACTGAAAAGAAACTTCGTGTTCCCAACAAAATAGGTGAAGGACGGCTTTCACACACACTTATCTCTCAGAATTGAGCAAGTGAAGAGACGTTCGTTCATCTAGCACCAAGGGAACGGGTTGCAGGAGACACTTTTTCTCTGCTTTCTCAGTCTGTTTCCTAGTGCCGGTTTGAAGTTCCTGCAGTTTTCACTGTAAAACCGAGTTGGAGCTAGTACCTCCCCATATATATGTATGGAATGGAGTTTGCAACTGAAAAGAAACTTTGTGTTCCCAACAAGCTAATTGAAGGACGGCTTACACACACACTTATCTCTCAGAACTGAGCAAGTGGAGAGACGTTCGTTCATCTAGCACCAAGGGAACGGGTTTCAGGAGACACTTTTTCTCTGCTTTCTCAGTCTGTTTCCTAGTGCCGGTTTGAAGTTCCTGCAGTTTTCACTGTAAAACCGAGTTGGAGCTAGTACATCCCCATATATATGTATGGAATGGAGTTTGCAACTGAAAAGAAACTTTGTGTTCCCAATAAGCTAGGTGAAGGACGGCTTTCACTCACACATATCTCTCAGAACTGAGCAAGTGGAGAGACCTTCGTTCATCTAGCACCAAGGGAACGCGTGGCTGGAGACACTTTTTCTTGCTTTCTCAGTCTGTTTCCTAGTGCCGGTTTGAAGATCCTGCAGTTTTCACTGTAAAACCGAGTTTTTGCTAGTACCTCCCATATATATGTATGGAATAGAGTTTGCAACTGAAAAGAAACTTTGTGTTCCCAATAAGCTAGGTGAAGTACGGCTTTCACTCACATATATCTCTCAGAACTGAGCAAGTTAAGAGACGTTCGTTCATCAAGCACCAAGGGAACGTGTTTCAGGAGACAGTATTTCTCTGCTTTCTCAGTCTGTTTCCTAGTGCCGGTTTGAAGTTCCTGCAGTTTTCACTGTAAAACCGAGTTGGAGCTTGTACCTCCCCATATATATGTATGGAATGGAGTTTGCAACTGAAAAGAAACTTTGTGTTCCCAAAAAGCTAGGTGAAGGACGGCTTTCACACACACTTATCTCTCAGAACTGAGCAAGTGGAGAGACGTTCGTTCATATGGCACCAAGGGAACGGGTTGCAGGAGACACTTTTTCTCTGCTTTCTCAGTCTGTTTCCTAGTGCCGGTATGAAGTTCCTGCAGTTTTCACTGTAAAACCGAGTTGGAGCTAGTACCTCCCCATATATAAGTATGGAATGGAGTTTGCAACTGAAAAGAAACTTTGTGTTCCTAACAAGCTAGGTGAAGGTCGGCTTTCACACACACTTATCTCTCAGAACTGAGCAAGTGGAGAGACGTTCGTTCATCTAGCACCAAGGGAACGGGTTGCAGAAGAGACACTATTTCTCTGCTTTCTCAGTCTGTTTCCTAGTGCCGGTTTGAAGTTCCTGCAGTTTTCACTGTAAAATCGTGTTTGAGCTAGTACCTCCCCATATATATGGATGGAGTGGAATTTGCAAGTGAAAACAAACTTTGTGTTCCCAACAAGCTAGGTGAAGGACGGCTTACACACACACTTATCCCTCAGAACTGAGCAAGTGGAGAGACGTTCGTTCATCTAGCACCAAGGGAACGGGTTGCAGGAGACACATTTTCTCTGCTTTCTCAGTCTGTTTCCTAGTGCCGGTTTGAATTTCCTGCAGTTTTCACTGTAAAATCGAGTTGGAGCTTGAACCTCCACATATATATGTATGGAATGGGGTTTGCAACTGAAAAGAAACTTTGTGTTCCCAACAAGCTAGGTGAAGTACCGCTTTCACACACACTTATCTCACAGAACTGAGCAAGTGGTGAGACGTTCGTTCATCTAGCACCAAGGGAACGGGTTGCAGGAGAAACTTTTTCTCTGCTTTCTCAGTCTGTTTCCTAGTGCCGGTTTGATGTTCCTGCAGTTTTCACTGTAAAACCGAGGTGGAGCTTCTAACTCCCCATATATATGTATGGAATGGAGTTTGCAACTGAAAAGAAACTTTCTCTTCCCAACAAGCTAGGTGAAGGACGGCTTTCACACACACTTATCTCTCAGAACTCAGCAAGTGGAGAGACGTTCTTTCATCTAGCACCAAGGGAACGTGTTGCAGGAGACACTTTTTCTCTGTTTCTCAGTCTGTTTCCTAGTGCCGGTTTGAAATTCCTGCAGTTTTCACTGTCAAAACGAGTTGGAGCTTGTATCTCCACATATATATGTATGGAATGGAGTTTGCATCTGAAAAGAAACTTTGTGTTCCCAACAAGCTATGTGAAGGACGGCTTTCACACACACTTATCTCTCAGAACTGAGCAAGTGGAGAGACGTTCGTTCATCCACCACCAAGGGAACGGGTTGCAGGAGACACTTTTTCACTGCTTTCTCAGTCTGTTTCCTAGTGCCGGTTTGATGTTCCTGCAGTTTTCACTGTAAAACCGAGGTGGAGCTTCTAACTCCCCATATATATGTATGGAATGGAGTTTGCAACTGAAAAGAAACTTTCTCTTCCCAACAAGCTAGGTGAAGGACGGCTTTCACACACACTTATCTCTCAGAACTCAGCAAGTGGAGAGACGTTCTTTCATCTAGCACCAAGGGAACGTGTTGCAGGAGACACTTTTTCTCTGTTTCTCAGTCTGTTTCCTAGTGCCGGTTTGAAATTCCTGCAGTTTTCACTGTCAAAACGAGTTGGAGCTTGTATCTCCACATATATATGTATGGAATGGAGTTTGCATCTGAAAAGAAACTTTGTGTTCCCAACAAGCTATGTGAAGGACGGCTTTCACACACACTTATCTCTCAGAACTGAGCAAGTGGAGAGACGTTCGTTCATCCACCACCAAGGGAACGGGTTGCAGGAGACACTTTTTCACTGCTTTCTCAGTCTGTTTCCTAGTGCCGGTTTGAAGTTCCTGCAGTTTTCACTGTAAAACCGTGGTGGAGCTAGTACCTCCCCATATATATGTATGGAATGGAGTTTGCAACTGAAAAGAAACTTTGTGTTCCCAACAAGCTCGTTGAAGGACGGCTTTCACACACACATCTCTCAGAACTGAGCAAGTGGAGAGACGTTCGTTCATCTAGCACCAAGGGAACGATTTGCAGGAAACACTATTTCTCTGCTTTCTCAGTCTGTTTCCTAGTGCCGGTTTGAAGTTCCTGCAGTTTTCACTGTAAAACCGAGTTGGAGCTAGTACCTCCCCATATATATGTATGGAATGGGGTTTGCAACTGAAAAGAAACTTTGTGTTCCCAACAAGCTAGTTGAAGGACGGCTTTCACACACACTTATCTCTCAGAACTGAGCAAGTGGAGAGACGTTCGTTCATCTAGCACCAAGGGAACGGGTTGCAGGAGAAACTTTTTCTCTGCTTTCTCAGTCTGATTCCTAGTGCCGGTTTGAAGTTCCTGCAGTTTTCACTGTACAACCGAGTTGGAGCTTCTACCTCCCCATATATATGTAAGGAATGGAGTTTGCAACTGAAAAGAAACTTCGTGTTCCCAACAAAATAGGTGAAGGACGGCTTTCACACACACTTATCTCTCAGAATTGAGCAAGTGGAGAGACGTTCGTTCATCTAGCACCAAGGGAACGGGTTGCAGGAGACAATTTTTCTCTGCTTTCTCAGTCTGTTTCCTAGTGCCGGTTTGAAGTTCCTGCAGTTTTCACTGTAAAACCGAGTTGGAGCTAGTACCTCCCCATATATATGTATGGAATGGAGTTTGCAACTGAAAAGAAACTTTGTGTTCCCAACAAGCTAATTGAAGGACGGCTTACACACACACTTATCTCTGAGAACTGAGCAAGTGGAGAGACGTTCGTTCATCTAGCACCAATGGAACGGGTTGCAGGAGACACTTTTTCTCTGCTTTCTCAGTCTGTTTCCTAGTGCCGGTTTGAAGTTCCTGCAGTTTTCACTGTAAATCCGAGTTGGAGCTTGTACCTCCCCATAAATATGTATGGAATGGAGTTTGCAACTGAAAAGAAACTTTGTGTTCCCAATAAGCTAGGTGAAGGACGGCTTTCACTCACACATATCTCTCAGAACTGAGCAAGTGGAGAGACCTTCGTTCATCTAGCACCAAGGGAACGCGTTGCAGGAGACACTTTTTCTTGCTTTCTCAGTCTGTTTCCTAGTGCCATTTTGAAGATCATGCAGTTTTCACTGTAAAACCGAGTTTTTGCTAGTACCTCCCATATATATGTATGGAATGGAGTTTGCAACTGAAAAGAAACTTTGTGTTCCCAACAAGCTAGTTGAAGGAATGCTTTCACACACACTTATCTCTCAGAACTGAGCAAGTGGAGAGACGTTCGTTCATCTAGCACCAAGGGAACGGGTTGCAGGAGAAACTTTTTCTCTGCTTTCTCAGTCTGTTTCCTAGTGCCGGTTTGAAGTTCCTGCAGTTTTCACTGTAAAACCGAGTTGGAGCTTCTACCTCCCCATATATATGTATGGAATGGATTTTGCAACTGAAAAGAAACTTTGTGTTCCCAATAAGCTAGGTGAAGTACGGCTTTCACTCACATATATCTCTCAGAACTGAGCAAGATAAGAGGCGTTCGTTCATCTAGCACCAAGGGAACGTGTTGCAGGAGACACTTTTTCTCTGCTTTCTCAGTATGTTTCCTAGTGCCGGTTTGAATTTCCTGCAGTTTTCACTGTAAAATCGATTTGGAGCTTGTACCTCCCCATATATATGTATGGAATGGAGTTTGCAACTGAAAAGAAACTTTGTGTTCCCAACAAGCTAAGTGAAGGACGGCTTTCACACACACTTATCTCTCAGAACTGAGCAAGTGGAGAGACGTACGTTCATCTAGCACCAAGGGAACGGGTTGCAGGAGACACTTTTTCTCTGCTTTCTCAGTCTGTTTCCTAGTGCCGGTTTGAAGTTCCTGCAGTTTTCACTGTAAAACCGAGTTGGAGCTTGAACCTCCCCATATATATGTATGGAATGGAGTTTGCAACTGAAAAGAAACTTTGTGTTCCCAACAAGCTAGGTGAAGGACGGCATTCACACACACTTATCTCTCAGAACTGAGCAAGTGGAGAGACGTTCGTTCATCTAGCACCAAGGGAACGTGTTGCAGGAGACACTTTTTCTCTGCTTTCTCAGTCTGTTTCCTAGTGCCGGTTTGAAGTTCCTGCAGTTTTCACTGCCAAACCGAATTGGAGCTTCTACCTCCCCATATATATGTATGGAATGGAGTTTGCAACTGAAAAGAAACTTTGTGTTCCCAATAAGCTAGGTGAAGTACGGCTTTCAATCACATATATCTCTCAGAACTGAGCAAGTGGAGAGACTTTCGTTCATCTAGCACCAAGGGAACGTGTTGCAGGAGACACTTTTTCTCTGCTTTCTCAGTATGTTTCCTAGTGCCGGTTTGAAGTTCCTGCAGTTTTCACTGTAAAACCGAGTTGGAGCTTGTACCTCCCCATATATATGTATGGAATGGAGTTTGCAACTGAAAAGAAACTTTGTGTTCCCAACAAGCTAGGTGAAGGACGGCTTTCACACACACGTATCTCTCAGAACTGAGCAAGTGGAGAGACGTTCGTTCATCTAGCACCAAGGGAACGGGTTGCAGGGGACACTTTTTCTCTGCTTTCTCAGTATGTTTCCTAGTGCCGTTTTGAAGTTCCTGCAGTTTTCACTGTAAAACCGAGTTTTTGCTAGTACCTCCCATATATATGTATGGAATGGAGTTTGCAACTGAAAAGAAACTTTGTGTTCCCAACAAGCTAGGTGAAGGACGGCTTTCACACACACTTATCTCTCAGAACTGAGCAAGTGGAGAGACGTACGTTCATCTAGCACCAAGGGAACGGGTTGCAGGAGACACTTTTTCTCTGCTTTCTCAGTCTGTTTCCTAGTGCCGGTTTGAAGTTCCTGCAGTTTTCACTGTAAAACCGAGTTGGAGCTTGTACCTCCCCATATATATTTATGGAATGGAGTTTGCAACTGAAAAGAAACTTTGTGTTCCCAACAAGCTAGGTGAAGGACGGCATTCACACACACTTATCTCTCAGAACTGAGCAAGTGGAGAGACGTTCGTTCATCTAGCACCAAGGGAACGTGTTGCAGGAGACACTTTTTCTCTGCTTTCTCAGTCTGTTTCCTAGTGCCGGTTAGAAGTTCCTGCAGTTTTCACTGCCAAACCGAGTTGGAGCTTCTACCTCCCCATATATATGTATGGAATGGAGTTTGCAACTGAAAAGGAACTTTGTGTTCCCAATAAGCTAGGTGAAGTACGGCTTTCACTCACATATATCTCTCAGAACTGAGCAAGTGGAGAGACTTTCGTTCATCTAGCACCAAGGGAACGTGTTGCAGGAGACACTTTTTCTCTGCTTTCTCAGTATGTTTCCTAGTGCCGGTTTGAAGTTCCTGCAGTTTTCACTGTAAAACCGAGTTGGAGCTTGTACCTCCCCATATATATGTATGGAATGGAGTTTGCAACTGAAAAGAAACTTTGTGTTCCCAACAAGATAGGTGAAGAACGGCTTTCACACACACTTATCTCTCAGAACTGAGCAAGTGGAGAGACGTACGTTCATCTAGCACCAAGGGAACGGGTTGCAGGAGACACTTTTTCTCTGCTTTCTCATTCTGTTTTCTAGTGCCGGTTTGATGTTTCTGCAGTTTTCACTGTAAAACCGAGTTTTTGCTAGTACCTCCCATATATATGTATGGAATGGAGTTTGCAACTGAAAAGAAACTTTGTGTTCCCAACAAGCTAGGTGAAGGACGGCTTTCACACACACTTATCTCTCAGAACTGAGCAAGTGGAGAGACGTACGTTCATCTAGCACCAAGGGAACGGGTTGCAGGAGACACTTTTTCTCTGCTTTCTCAGTCTGTTTCCTAGTGCCGGTTTGAAGTTCCTGCAGTTTTCACTGTAAAACCGATTTGGAGCTTGTACCTCCCCATATATATTTATGGAATGGAGTTTGCAACTGAAAAGAAACTTTCTGTTCCCAACAAGCTAGGTGAAGGACGGCATTCACACACACTTATCTCTCAGAACTGAGCAAGTGGAGAGACTTTCGTTCATCTAGCACCAAGTGAACGTGTTGCAGGAGACACTTTTTCTCTGCTTTCTCAGTCTGTTTCCTAGTGCCGGTTTGAAGTTCCTGCAGTTTTCACTGCCAAACCGAGTTGGAGCTTCTACCTCCCCATATATATGTATGGAATGGAGTTTGCAACTGACAAGGAACTTTGTGTTCCCAACAAGCTATGTGAAGGACGGCTTTCACACACACTTATCTCTCAGAACTGAGCAAGTGGAGAGACGTTCGTTCATCCACCACCAAGGGAACGGGTTGCAGGAGACACTTTTTCACTGCTTTCTCAGTCTGTTTCCTAGTGCCGGTTTGAAGTTCCTGCAGTTTTCACTGTAAAACCGTGGTGGAGCTAGTACCTCCCCATATATATGTATGGAATGGAGTTTGCAACTGAAAAGAAACTTTGTGTTCCCAACAAGCTCGGTGAAGGACGGCTTTCACACACACATCTCTCAGAACTGAGCAAGTGGAGAGACGTTCGTTCATCTAGCACCAAGGGAACGATTTGCAGGAGACACTATTTCTCTGCTTTCTCAGTCTGTTTCCTAGTGCCGGTTTGAAGTTCCTGCAGTTTTCACTGTAAAACCGAGTTGGAGCTAGTACCTCCCCATATATATGTATGGAATGGGGTTTGCAACTGAAAAGAAACTTTGTGTTCCCAACAAGCTAGTTGAAGGACGGCTTTCACACACACTTATCTCTCAGAACTGAGCAAGTGGAGAGACGTTCGTTCATCTAGCACCAAGGGAACGGGTTGCAGGAGACACTTTTTCTCTGCTTTCTCAGTCTGATTCCTAGTGCCGGTTTGAAGTTCCTGCAGTTTTCACTGTAAAACCGAGTTGGAGCTTCTACCTCCCCATATATATGTAAGGAATGGAGTTTGCAACTGAAAAGAAACTTCGTGTTCCCAACAAAATAGGTGAAGGACGGCTTTCACACACACTTATCTCTCAGAATTGAGCAAGTGGAGAGACGTTCGTTCATCTAGCACCAAGGGAACGGGTTGCAGGAGACAATTTTTCTCTGCTTTCTCAGTCTGTTTCCTAGTGCCGGTTTGAAGTTCCTGCAGTTTTCACTGTAAAACCGAGTTGGAGCTAGTACCTCCCCATATATATGTATGGAATGGAGTTTGCAACTGAAAAGAAACTTTGTGTTCCCAACAAGCTAATTGAAGGACGGCTTACACACACACTTATCTCTGAGAACTGAGCAAGTGGAGAGACGTTCGTTCATCTAGCACCAATGGAACGGGTTGCAGGAGACACTTTTTCTCTGCTTTCTCAGTCTGTTTCCTAGTGCCGGTTTGAAGTTCCTGCAGTTTTCACTGTAAATCCGAGTTGGAGCTTGTACCTCCCCATAAATATGTATGGAATGGAGTTTGCAACTGAAAAGAAACTTTGTGTTCCCAATAAGCTAGGTGAAGGACGGCTTTCACTCACACATATCTCTCAGAACTGAGCAAGTGGAGAGACCTTCGTTCATCTAGCACCAAGGGAACGCGTTGCAGGAGACACTTTTTCTTGCTTTCTCAGTCTGTTTCCTAGTGCCATTTTGAAGATCATGCAGTTTTCACTGTAAAACCGAGTTTTTGCTAGTACCTCCCATATATATGTATGGAATGGAGTTTGCAACTGAAAAGAAACTTTGTGTTCCCAACAAGCTAGTTGAAGGAATGCTTTCAAACACACTTATCTCTCAGAACTGAGCAAGTGGAGAGACGTTCGTTCATCTAGCACCAAGGGAACGGGTTGCAGGAGAAACTTTTTCTCTGCTTTCTCAGTCTGTTTCCTAGTGCCGGTTTGAAGTTCCTGCAGTTTTCACTGTAAAACCGAGTTGGAGCTTCTACCTCCCCATATATATGTATGGAATGGAGTTTGCAACTGAAAAGAAACTTTGTGTTCCCAATAAGCTAGGTGAAGTACGGCTTTCACTCACATATATCTCTCAGAACTGAGCAAGATAAGAGGCGTTCGTTCATCTAGCACCAAGGGAACGTGTTGCAGGAGACACTTTTTCTCTGCTTTCTCAGTATGTTTCCTAGTGCCGGTTTGAATTTCCTGCAGTTTTCACTGTAAAATCGATTTGGAGCTTGTACCTCCCCATATATATGTATGGAATGGAGTTTGCAACTGAAAAGAAACTTTGTGTTCCCAACAAGCTAGGTGAAGGACGGCTTTCACACACACTTATCTCTCAGAACTGAGCAAGTGGAGAGACGTTCGTTCATCTAGAACCAATGGAACGGGTTGCAGGAGACACTTTTTCTCTGCTTTCTCAGTCTGTTTCCTAGTGCCGGTTTGAAGTTCCTGCAGTTTTCACTGTAAAACCGAGTTGGAGCTTGTACCTCCCCATATATATGTATGGAATGGAGTTTGCAACTGAAAAGAATCTTTGTGTTCCCAACAAGCTAGGTGAAGGACGGCATTCACACACACTTATCTCTCAGAACTGAGCAAGTGGAGAGACTTTCGTTCATCTAGCACCAAGGGAACGTGTTGCAGGAGACACTTTTTCTCTGCTTTCTCAGTCTGTTTACTAGTGCCGATTTGAAGTTCCTGCAGTTTTCACTGCCAAACCGAGTTGGAGCTTCTACCTCCCCATATATATGTATGGAATGGAGTTTGCAACTGAAAAGAAACTTTGTGTTCCCAATAAGCTAGGTGAAGTACGGCTTTCACTCACATATATCTCTCAGAACTGAGCAAGTGGAGAGACGTTCGTTCATCTAGCACCAAGGGAACGTGTTGCAGGAGACACTTTTTCTCTGCTTTCTCAGTATGTTTCCTAGTGCCGTTTTGAAGTTCCTGCAGTTTTCACTGTAAAACCGAGTTTGTGCTAGTACCTCCCATATATATGTATGGAATGGAGTTTGCAACTGAAAAGAAACTTTGTGTTCCCAACAAGCTAGGTGAAGGACGGCTTTCACACACACTTATCTCTCAGAACTGAGCAAGTGGAGAGACGTACGTTCATCTAGCACCAAGGGAACGGGTTGCAGGAGACACTTTTTCTCTGCTTTCTCAGTCTGTTTCCTAGTGCCGGTTTGAAGTTCCTGCAGTTTTCACTGTAAAACCGAGTTGGAGCTTGAACCTCCCCATATATATTTATGGAATGGAGTTTGCAACTGAAAAGAAACTTTGTGTTCCCAACAAGCTAGGTTAAGGACGGCATTCACACACACTTATCTCTCAGAACTGAGCAAGTGGAGAGACGTTCGTTCATCTAGCACCAAGGGAACGTGTTGCAGGAGACACTTTTTCTCTGCTTTCTCAGTCTGTTTCCTAGTGCCGGTTTGAAGTTCCTGCAGTTTTCACTGCCAAAACGAATTGGAGCTTCTACCTCCCCATATATATGTATGGAATGGAGTTTGCAACTGAAAAGAAACTTTGTGTTCCCAATAAGCTAGGTGAAGTACGGCTTTCAATCACATATATCTCTCAGAACTGAGCAAGTGGAGAGACTTTCGTTCATCTAGCACCAAGGGAACGTGTTGCAGGAGACACTTTTTCTCTGCTTTCTCAGTATGTTTCCTAGTGCCGGTTTGAAGTTCCTGCAGTTTTCACTGTAAAACCGAGTTGGAGCTTGTACCTCCCCATATATATGTATGGAATGGAGTTTGCAACTGAAAAGAAACTTTGTGTTCCCAACAAGCTAGGTGAAGGACGGCTTTCACACACACGTATCTCTCAGAACTGAGCAAGTGGAGAGACGTTCGTTCATCTAGCACCAAGGGAACGGGTTGCAGGAGACACTTTTTCTCTGCTTTCTCAGTATGTTTCCTAGTGCCGTTTTGAAGTTCCTGCAGTTTTCACTGTAAAACCGAGTTTTTGCTAGTACCTCCCATATATATGTATGGAATGGAGTTTGCAACTGAAAAGAAACTTTGTGTTCCCAACAAGCTAGGTGAAGGACGGCTTTCACACACACTTATCTCTCAGAACTGAGCAAGTGGAGAGACGTACGTTCATCTAGCACCAAGGGAACGGGTTGCAGGAGACACTTTTTCTCTGCTTTCTCAGTCTGTTTCCTAGTGCCGGTTTGAAGTTCCTGCAGTTTTCACTGTAAAACCGAGTTGGAGCTTGTACCTCCCCATATATATTTATGGAATGGAGTTTGCAACTGAAAAGAAACTTTGTGTTCCCAACAAGCTAGGTGAAGGACGGCATTCACACACACTTATCTCTCAGAACTGAGCAAGTGGAGAGACGTTCGTTCATCTAGCACCAAGGGAACGTGTTGCAGGAGACACTTTTTCTCTGCTTTCTCAGTCTGTTTCCTAGTGCCGGTTTGAAGTTCCTGCAGTTTTCACTGCCAAACCGAGTTGGAGCTTCTACCTCCCCATATATATGTATGGAATGGAGTTTGCAACTGAAAAGGAACTTTGTGTTCCCAACAAGCTAGTTGAAGGAATGCTTTCACACACACTTATCTCTCAGAACTGAGCAAGTGGAGAGACGTTCGTTCATCTAGCACCAAGGGAACGGGTTGCAGGAGAAACTTTTTCTCTGCTTTCTCAGTCTGTTTCCTAGTGCCGGTTTGAAGTTCCTGCAGTTTTCACTGTAAAACCGAGTTGGAGCTTCTACCTCCCCATATATATGTATGGAATGGAGTTTGCAACTGAAAAGAAACTTTGTGTTCCCAATAAGCTAGGTGAAGTACGGCTTTCACTCACATATATCTCTCAGAACTGAGCAAGTGGAGAGACTTTCGTTCATCTAGCACCAAGGGAACGTGTTGCAGGAGACACTTTTTCTCTGCTTTCTCAGTATGTTTCCTAGTGCCGGTTTGAAGTTCCTGCAGTTTTCACTGTAAAACCGAGTTGGAGCTTGTACCTCCCCATATATATGTATGGAATGGAGTTTGCAACTGAAAAGAAACTTTGTGTTCCCAACAAGCTAGGTGAAGGACGGCTTTCACACACACGTATCTCTCAGAACTGAGCAAGTGGAGAGACGTTCGTTCATCTAGCACCAAGGGAACGGGTTGCAGGAGACACTTTTTCTCTGCTTTCTCAGTATGTTTCCTAGTGCCGTTTTGAAGTTCCTGCAGTTTTCACTGTAAAACCGAGTTTTTGCTAGTACCTCCCATATATATGTATGGAATGGAGTTTCCAACTGAAAAGAAACTTTGTGTTCCCAACAAGCTAGGTGAAGGACGGCTTTCATACACACTTATCTCTCAGAACTGAGCAAGTGGAGAGACGTACGTTCATCTAGCACCAATGGAACGGGTTGCAGGAGACACTTTTTCTCTGCTTTCTCAGTCTGTTTCCTAGTGCCGGTTTGAAGTTCCTGCAGTTTTCACTGTAAAACCGAGTTGGAGCTTGTACCGCCCATATATATTTATGGAATGGAGTTTGCAACTGAAAAGAAACTTTGTGTTCCCAACAAGCTAGGTGAAGGACGGCATTCACACACACTTATCTCTCAGAACTGAGCAAGTGGAGAGACGTTCGTTCATCTAGCACCAAGGGAACGTGTTGCAGGAGACACTTTTTCTCTGCTTTCTCAGTCTGTTTCCTAGTGCCGGTTTGAAGTTCCTGCAGTTTTCACTGCCAAACCGAGTTGGAGCTTCTACCTCCCCATATATATGTATGGAATGGAGTTTGCAACTGAAAAGGAACTTTGTGTTCCCAATAAGCTAGGTGAAGTACGGCTTTCACTCACATATATCTCTCAGAACTGAGCAAGTGGAGAGACTTTCGTTCATCTAGCACCAAGGGAACGTGTTGCAGGAGACACTTTTTCTCTGCTTTCTCAGTATGTTTCCTAGTGCCGGTTTGAAGTTCCTGCAGTTTTCACTGTAAAACCGAGTTGGAGCTTGTACCTCCCCATATATATGTATGGAATGGAGTTTGCAACTGAAAAGAAACTTTGTGTTCCCAACAAGATAGGTGAAGAACGGCTTTCACACACACTTATCTCTCAGAACTGAGCAAGTGGAGAGACGTACGTTCATCTAGCACCAAGGGAACGGGTTGCAGGAGACACTTTTTCTCTGCTTTCTCATTCTGTTTTCTAGTGCCGGTTTGATGTTCCTGCAGTTTTCACTGTAAAACCGAGTTTTTGCTAGTACCTCCCATATATATGTATGGAATGGAGTTTGCAACTGAAAAGAAACTTTGTGTTCCCAACAAGCTAGGTGAAGGACGGCTTTCACACACACTTATCTCTCAGAACTGAGCAAGTGGAGAGACGTACGTTCATCTAGCACCAAGGGAACGGGTTGCAGGAGACACTTTTTCTCTGCTTTCTCAGTCTGTTTCCTAGTGCCGGTTTGAAGTTCCTGCAGTTTTCACTGTAAAACCGATTTGGAGCTTGTACCTCCCCATATATATTTATGGAATGGAGTTTGCAACTGAAAAGAAACTTTCTGTTCCCAACAAGCTAGGTGAAGGACGGCATTCACACACACTTATCTCTCAGAACTGAGCAAGTGGAGAGACTTTCGTTCATCTAGCACCAAGAGAACGTGTTGCAGGAGACACTTTTTCTCTGCTTTCTCAGTCTGTTTCCTAGTGCCGGTTTGAAGTTCCTGCAGTTTTCACTGCCAAACCGAGTTGGAGCTTCTACCTCCCCATATATATGTATGGAATGGAGTTTGCAACTGAAAAGAAACTTTGTGTTCCCAATAAGCTAGGTGAAGTACGGCTTTCACTCACATATATCTCTCAGAACTGAGCAAGTGGAGAGACTTTCGTTCATCTAGCACCAAGGGAACGTGTTGCAGGAGACACTTTTTCTCTGCTTTCTCAGTATGTTTCCTAGTGCCGGTTTGAAGTTCCTGCAGTTTTCACTGTAAAACCGAGTTGGAGCTTGTACCTCCCCATATATATGTATGGAATGGAGTTTGCAACTGAAAAGAAACTTTGTGTTCCCAACAAGATAGGTGAAGAACGGCTTTCACACACACTTATCTCTCAGAACTGAGCAAGTGGAGAGACGTACGTTCATCTAGCACCAAGGGAACGGGTTGCAGGAGACACTTTTTCTCTGCTTTCTCATTCTGTTTCCTAGTGCCGGTTTGATGTTCCTGCAGTTTTCACTGTAAAACCGAGTTGGAGCTAGTACCTCCCCATATATATGTATGGAATGGAGTTTGCAACTGAAAAGAAACTTTCTGTTCCCAACAAGCTAGGTGAAGGACGGCATTCACACACACTTATCTCTCAGAACTGAGCAAGTGGAGAGACTTTCGTTCATCTAGCACCAAGGTAACGGGTTGCAGGAGACACTTTTTCTCTGCTTTCTCAGTCTGTTTCCTAGTTCCGGTTTGATGTTCCTGCAGTTTTCACTGTAAAACCGAGTTGGAGCTAGTACCTTCCCATATATATGTATGGAATGGAGTTTGCAACTGAAAAGAAACTTTGTGTTCCCAATAAGCTAGGTGAAGTACGACTTTCACTCACACATATCTCTCAGAACACAGCAAGTGGAGAGACGTTCGTTCATCTAGCACCAAGGGAACGCGTTGCAGATGACAGTTTTTCTCTGCTTTCTCAGTCTGTTTCGTAGTGCCGGTTTGAAGTTCCTGCAGTTTTCACTGTAAAACCGTGTTGGAGCTAGTACCTCCCCATATATATGGATGGAGTGGAGTTTGCAACTGAAAAGAAACTTTGTGTTCCCAACAAGATAGGTGAAGGACGGCTTTCACACACACTTATCCCTCAGAACTGAGCAAGTGGGGAGACGTTCGTTCATCTAGCACCAAGGGAACGGTTTGCAGGAGACACTTTTTCTCTGCTTTCTCAGTCTGTTTCCAAATGCCGATTTGAAGTTCCTGCAGTTTTCACTGTCAAACCGTGTTGGAGCTTGTACCTCCACATATATATGTATGGAATGGAGTTTGCAACTGAAAAGAAACTTTGTGTTCCCAAAAAGCTAGGTGAAGGACGGCTATCACACACACTTATCTCTCAGAACTGAGCAAGTGGAGAGACGTTCGTTCATCTAGCACCAAGGGAAAGGGTTTCAGGAGACACTTTTTCTCTGTTTTCTCAGTCTGTTTCCTAGTGCCGGTTTGAAATTCCTGCAGTTTTCACTGTCAAACCGAGTTGGAGCTTGTACCACCACATATATATGTATGGAATGGAGTTTGCAACTGAAAAGAAACTTTGTGTTCCCAACAAGCTAGGTGAAGGACGGCTTTCACACACACTTTTCTCTCAGAACTGAGCAAGTGGAGAAACGTTCGTTCATCTAGCACCAAGGGAACGGGTTGCAGGAGCCACTTTTTCTCTGCTTTCTCAGTCTGTTTCCTAGTGCCGGTTTGAAGTTCCTGCAGTTTTCACTGTAAAACCGAGGTGGAGCTTCTAACTCCCCATATATATGTATGGAATGGAGTTAGCAACTGAAAAGAAACTTTGTGTTCCCAACAAGCTAGGTGAAGGACGGCTTTCACACACACTTATCTCTCAGAACTGAGCAAGTGGAGAGACGTTCGTTCATCTAGCACCAAGGGAACGGGTTGCAGGAGACACTTTTTCTCTGCTTTCTCAGTCTGTTTCCTAGTGCCGGTTTGAAGTTCCTGCAGTTTTCACTGTCAAACAGACTTGGAGCTAGTACCTACCCATAAATATGTATGGAATGGAGTTTGCACCTGAAAAGAAACTTTGTGTTCCCAACAAGCTAGTTGAAGGACGGCTTTCACACACACTTATCTCTCAGAAGTTAGCAAGTGGAGAGACTTTCGTTCATCTAGCACCAAGGGAACGGGTTGCAGGAGACACTTTTTCTCTACTTTCTCAGTCTGTTTCCTAGTGCCGGATTGAAGTTCCTGCAGTTTTCACTGCCAAACGGATTTGGAGCTTCTACCTCCCCATATATATGTATGGAATGGAGTTTGCAACTGAAAAGAAACTTTGTGTTCCCAACAAGCTAGTTGAAGGACGGCTTTCACACACATTTATCTCTCAGAACTGAGCAAGTGGAGAGACGTTCGTTCATCTAGCACCAAGGGAACGGGTTGCAGGAGACACATTTCTCTGCTTTCTCAGTCTGTTTCCTAGTGCCGGTTTGAAGTTCCTGCAGTTTTCACTGTCAAACCGAGTTGGAGCTAGTACCTCCCCATATATATGTATGGAATGGAGTGTGCAACTGAAAAGAAACTTTGTGTTCCCAACAAGCTATTTGAAGGACGGCTTTCACACACACTTATCTCTCAGAACTGAGCAAGTGGAGAGACGTTCGTTCATCTAGCACCAAGGGAACGGGTTGCAGGAGACACTTTTTCTCTGCTTTCTCAGTCTGTTTCCTAGTGCCGGTTTAAAGTTCCTGCAGTTTTCACTGTAAAACCGAGTTGGAGCTAGTACTTCCCCATATATATGTATGGAATGGAGTTTGCAACTGAAAAGAAACTTTGTGTTCCCAATAAGCTAGGTGAAGCACGGCTTTCACTCACACATATCTCTCAGAACTGAGCAAGTGGAGAGACGTTCGTTCATCTAGCACCAAGGGAACGTGTTGCAGGAGACACTTTTTCTCTGCTTTCTCAGTCTGTTTCCTAGTGCCGGTTTGAATTTCCTGCAGTTTTCACTGTAAAACCGAGTTGGAGCTAGTACCTCCCCATATATATTTATGGAATGGAGTTTGCAACTGAAAAGAAACTTTGTGTTCCCAACAAGCTACGTGAAGGACGGCTTTCACACACACTTATCTCTCAGAACTGAGCAAGTGGAGAGACGTTCGTTCATCTAGCACCAAGGGAATGGGTTGCAGGAGACACTTTCTCTCTGTTTTCTCAGTTTATTTCCTAGTGCCGGTTTGAAGTTCCTGCAGTTTTTACTGGAAAACCGAGTTGGAGCTTGTACCTCCACATATATATGTATGGAATGGAGTTTGCAACTGAAAAGAAACTTTGTGTTCCCAAAAATCTAGGTGAAGGACGGCTTTCACACACACTTATCTCTCAGAACTGAGCAAGTGGAGAGACGTTCGTTCATCTAGCACAAAGGGAACGGTTTGCAGGAGTCACTATTTCTCTGCTTTCTCAGTCTGTTTCCTAGTGCCGGTTTGAAGTTCCTGCAGTTTTCACTGTAAAACCGAGTTGGAGCTAGTACCACCCCATATATATGTATGGAATGGAGTTTGCAACTGAAAAGAAACTTTGTGTTCCCAACAAGCTAGTTGAAGTACGGCTTTCACACACACTTATCTCTCAGAACTGAGCAAGTGGAGAGACGTTCGTTCATCTAGCACCAAGGGAACGGTTTGCAAGAGACACATTTTCTCTGCTTTCTCAGTCTGATTCCTAGTGCCGGTTTATAGTTCCTGCAGTTTTCACTGTCAAACCGAGTTCGAGCTTCTACCTCCCCATATATATGTATGGAATGGAGTTTGCAACTGAAATCAAACTTTGTGTTCCAAACAAGCTATTTGAAGGACGTCTTTAACTCACACATATCTCTCATAAATGAGCAAGTGCAGAGACGTTCGTTCATATAGCACCAAGGGAACGCGTTGCAGGAGACACTTTTTCTCTGCTTTCTCCGTCTGTTTCCTAGTGCCGGTTTGAAATTCCTGCAGTTTTCACTGTCAAACCGAGTTGGAGCTTGTACCACCACATATATACGTATGGAATGGAGTTTGCAACTGAAAAGAAACTTTGTGTTCCCAAAAAGCTAGGTGAAGGACGGGTTTCACACACACTTATCTCTCAGAACTGAGCAAGTGGAGAGACGTTCCTTCATCTAGCACCAAGGGAACGGGTTGCAGGAGCCACTTTTTCTCTGCTTTCTCAGTCTGTTTCCTAGTGCCGGTTTGAAGTTCCTGCAGTTTTCACTGTAAAACCGAGGTGGAGCTTCTAACTCCCCATATATATGTATGGAATGGAGTTTGCAACTGAAAAGAAACTTTGTGTTCCCAACAAGCTAGGTGAAGGACGGCTTTCACACACACTTATCTCTCAGAACTGAGCAAGTGGAAAGACGTTCGTTCATCTAGCACCAAGGGAACGGGTTGCAGGAGACACTTTTTCTCTGCTTTCTCAGTCTGTTTCCTAGTGCCGGTTTGAAGTTCCTGCAGTTTTCACTGTCAAACAGAGTTGGAGCTAGTACCTACCCATAAATATGTATGGAATGGAGTTTGCACCTGAAAAGAAACTTTGTGTTCCCAACAAGCTTGTTGAAGGACGGCTTTCACACACACTTATCTCTCAGAAGTGAGCAAGTGGAGAGACTTTCGTTCATCTAGCACCAAGGGAACGGGTTGCAGGAGACACTTTTTCTCTGCTTTCTCAGTCTGTTTCCTAGTGCCGGTTTGAAGTTCCTGCAGTTTTCACTGCCAAACGGATTTGGAGCTTCTACCTCCCCATATATATGTATGGAATGGAGTTTGCAACTGAAAAGAATCTTTGTGTTCCCAACAAGCTAGTTGAAGGACGGCTTTCACACACAATTATCTCTCAGAACTGAGCAAGTGGAGAGACGTTCGTTCATCTAGCACCAAGGGAACGGGTTGCAGGAGACACATTTCTCTGCTTTCTCAGTCTGTTTCCTAGTGCCGGTTTGAAGTTCCTGCAGTTTTCACTGTAAAACCGAGTTGGAGCTAGTACCTCCCCATATATATGTATGGAATGGAGTTTGCAACTGAAAAGAAACTTTGTGTTCCCAACAAGATAGGTGAAGGACGGCTTTCACACACACTTATCTCTCAGAACTGAGCAAGTGGAGAGACGTTCGTTCATCTAGCACCAAGGGAACGGGTTGCAGGAGACACTTTTTCTCTGCTTTCTCAGTCTGTTTCCTAGTGCCGGTTTAAAGTTCCTGCAGTTTTCACTGTAAAACCGAGTTGGAGCTAATACTTCCCCATATATATGTATGGAATGGAGTTTGAAACTGAAAAGAAACTTTGTGTTCCCAACAAGCTACGTGAAGGACGGCTTTCACACACACTTATCTCTCAGAACTGAGCAAGTGGAGAGACGTTCGTTCATCTAGCACCAAGGGAATGTGTTGCAGGAGACACTTTCTCTCTGTTTTCTCAGTTTATTTCCTAGTGCCGGTTTGAAGTTCCTGCAGTTTTCACTGGAAAACCGAGTTGGAGCTTGTACCTCCACATATATATGTATGGAATGGAGTTTGCAACTGAAAAGAAACTTTGTGTTCCCAAAAATCTAGGTGAAGGACGGCTTTCACACACACTTATCTCTCAGAACTGAGCAAGTGGAGAGACGTTCGTTCATCTAGCACAAAGGGAACGGTTTGCAGGAGTCACTATTTCTCTGCTTTCTCAGTCTGTTTCCTAGTGCCGGTTTGAAGTTCCTGCAGTTTTCACTGTAAAACCGAGTTGGAGCTAGTACCACCCCATATATATGTATGGAATGGAGTTTGCAACTGAAAAGAAACTTTGTGTTCCCAACAAGCTAGTTGAAGTACGGCTTTCACACACACTTATCTCTCAGAACTGAGCAAGTGGAGAGACGTTCGTTCATCTAGCACCAAGGGAACGGTTTGCAAGAGACACATTTTCTCTGCTTTCTCAGTCTGATTCCTAGTGCCGGTTTATAGTTCCTGCAGTTTTCACTGACAAACCGAGTTCGAGCTTCTACCTCCCCATATATATGTATGGAATGGAGTTTGCAACTGAAATCAAACTTTGTGTTCCAAACAAGCTATTTGAAGGACGTCTTTAACTCACACATATCTCTCATAAATGAGCAAGTGCAGAGACGTTCGTTCATATAGCACCAAGGGAACGCGTTGCAGGAGACACTTTTTCTCTGCTTTCTCCGTCTGTTTCCTAGTGCCGGTTTGAAATTCCTGCAGTTTTCACTGTCAAACCGAGTTGGAGCTTGTACCACCACATATATACGTATGGAATGGAGTTTGCAACTGAAAAGAAACTTTGTGTTCCCAAAAAGCTAGGTGAAGGACGGGTTTCACACACACTTATCTCTCAGAACTGAGCAAGTGGAGAGACGTTCCTTCATCTAGCACCAAGGGAACGGGTTGCAGGAGCCACTTTTTCTCTGCTTTCTCAGTCTGTTTCCTAGTGCCGGTTTGAAGTTCCTGCAGTTTTCACTGTCAAACCGAGTTGGAGCTTGTACCACCACATATATACGTATGGAATGGAGTTTGCAACTGAAAAGAAACTTTGTGTTCCCAAAAAGCTAGGTGAAGGACGGGTTTCACACACACTTATCTCTCAGAACTGAGCAAGTGGAGAGACGTTCCTTCATCTAGCACCAAGGGAACGGGTTGCAGGAGCCACTTTTTCTCTGCTTTCTCAGTCTGTTTCCTAGTGCCGGTTTGAAGTTCCTGCAGTTTTCACTGGAAAACCGAGTTGGAGCTTGTACCTCCACAAATATATGTATGGAATGGAGTTTGCAACTGAAAAGAAACTTTGTGTTCCCAAAAATCTAGGTGAAGGACGGCTTTCACACACACTTATCTCTCAGAACTGAGCAAGTGGAGAGACGTTCGTTCATCTAGCACCAAGGGAACGGGTTGCATGAGACACTTTTTCTCTGCTTTCTCATTATGTTTCCTAGTGCCGGTTTGAAGTTCCTGCAGTTTTCACTGTAAAATCGAGGTTGAGCTTCTTCCTCCCCATATATATGTATGGAATGGAGTTTGCAACTGAAAAGAATCTTTGTGTTCCCAACAAGCTAGGTGAAGGACGGCTTTCACACACACTTATCTCTCAGAACTGAGCCAGTGGAGAGACGTTCGTTCATCTAGCACCAAGGGAACGGGTTGCAGGAGCCACTTTTTCTCTGCTTTCTCAGTCTGTTTCCTAGTGCCGGTTTGAAGTTCCTGCAGTTTTCACTGTAAAACCGAGGTGGAGCTTCTAACTCCCCATATATATGTATGGAATGGAGTTTGCAACTGAAAAGAAACTTTGTGTTCAAAACAAGCTAGGTGAAGGACGGCTTTCACACACACATATCTCTCAGAACTGAGCAAGTGGAGAGACGTTCGTTCATCTAGCATCAAGGGAACGGGTTGCAGGAGACACTTTTTCTCTGCTTTCTCAGTCTGTTTCCTAGTGCCGGTTTGAAGTTCCTGCAGTTTTCACTGTCAAACAGAGTTGGAGCTAGTACCTACCCATAAATATGTATGGAATGGAGTTTGCACCTGAAAAGAAACTTTGTGTTCCCAACAAGCTAGTTGAAGGACGGCTTTCACACACACTTATCTCTCAGAAGTGAGCAAGTGGAGAGACTTTCGTTCATCTAGCACCAAGGGAACGGGTTGCAGGAGACACTTTTTCTCTGCTTTCTCAGTCTGTTTCCTAGTGCCGGTTTGAAGTTCCTGCAGTTTTCACTGCCAAACGGATTTGGAGCTTCTATCTCCCCATATATATGTATGGAATGGAGTTTGCAACTGAAAAGAAACTTTGTGTTCCCAACAAGCTAGTTGAAGGACGGCTTTCACACACATTTATCTCTCAGAACTGAGCAAGTGGAGAGACGTTCGTTCATCTAGCACCAAGGGAACGGGTTGCAGGAGACACATTTCTCTGCTTTCTCAGTCTGTTTCCTAGTGCCGGTTTGAAGTTCCTGCAGTTTTCACTGTAAAACCGAGTTGGAGCTAGTACCTCCCCTATATATATGTATGGAATGGAGTTTGCAACTGAAAAGAAACTTTGTGTTCCCAACAAGCTAATTGAAGGACGGCTTTCACACACACTTATCTCTCAGAACTGAGCAAGTGGAGAGACATTCGTTCATCTAGCACCAAGGGAACGGGTTGCAGGAGACACTTTTTCTCTGCTTTCTCAGTCTGTTTCCTAGTGCCGGTTTAAAGTTCCTGCAGTTTTCACTGTAAAACCGAGTTGGAGCTAGTACTTCCCCATATATATGTATGGAATGGAGTTTGCAACTGAAAAGAAACTTTGTGTTCCCAATAAGCTAGGTGAAGCACGGCTTTCACTCACACATATCTCTCAGAACTGAGCAAGTGGAGAGACGTTCGTTCATCTAGCACCAAGGGAACGTGTTGCAGGAGACACTTTTTCTCTGCTTTCTCAGTCTGTTTCCTAGTGCCGGTTTGAAGTTCCTGCAGTTTTCACTGGAAAACCGAGTTGGAGCTTGTACCTCCACATATATATGTATGGAATGGAGTTTGCCACTGAAAAGAAACTTTGTGTTCCCAAAAATCTAGGTGAAGAACGGCTTTCACACACACTTATCTCTCAGAACTGAGCAAGTGGAGAGACGTTCGTTCATCTAGGACCAAGGGAACGGGTTGCAGGAGACACTTTTTCTCTGCTTTCTCAGTCTGTTTCCTAGAGCCGGTTTCAAGTTCCTGCAGTTTTCACTGTAAAACCGAGTTGGAGCTAGTACCTCCCCATATATATGTATGGAATGGAGTTTGCAACTGAAAAGAAACTTTGTGTTCCCAACAAGCTAGGTGAAGGACGACTTTCACACACACTTATCTCTCAGAACTGAGCCAGTGGAGAGACGTTCGTTCATCTAGCACAAATGGAACGGTTTGCAGGAGACACTATTTCTCTGCTTTCTCAGTCTGTTTCCTAGTGCCGGTTTGAAGTTCCTGCATTTTTCACTGTAAAACCGAGTTTGAGCTAGTACCTCCCCATATATATGTATGGAATGGAGTTTGCAACTGTAAAGAAACTTTGTGTTCCCAACAAGCTTGTTGAAGTACGGCTTTCACACACACTTATCTCTCAGAACTGAGCAACTGGAGAGACGTTCGTTCATCTAGCACCAAGGGAACGGGTTGCAAGAGAAACATTTTCTCTGCTTTCTCAGTCTGATTCCTAGTGCCGGTTTGAAGTTCCTGCAGTTTTCACTGAAAAAACGTTTTGGAGCTTCTACCTCCCCATATATATGTATGGAATGGAGTTTGCAACTGAAAAGAAACTTTGTGTTCCCAACAAGCTAGGTGAAGTACGGCTTTCAAACACACATATCTCTCAGAACTGAGCAAGTGGAGAGACGTTCGTTCATCTAGCACCAAGGGAACGGTTTGCTGGAGACCCTTTTTCTCTGCTTTCTCAGGCTTTTTCCTAGTGCCGGTTTGAAGTTCCTGCAGTTTTCACTGTAAAAACGTTTTGGAGCTAGTACCTCCCCATATATATTTATTGAATGGAGTTTGCAACTGAAAAGAAACTGTGTGTTCCCAACAAGCTAGGTGAAGGAAGGCTTTCACACACACTTATCTCTCAGAACTGAGCAAGTGGAGAGACGTTCGTTCATCTAGGACCAAGGGAACGGGTTGCAGGAGACACTTTTTCTCTGCTTTCTCAGTCTGTTTCCTAGTGCCGGTTTCAAGTTCCTGCAGTTTTCACTGTAAAACCGAGTTGGAGCTAGTACCTCCCCATATATATGTATGGAATGGAGTTTGCAACTGAAAAGAAACTTTGTGTTCCCAACAAGCTAGGTGAAGGACGACTTTCACACACACTTATCTCTCAGAACTGAGCAAGTGGAGAGACGTTCGTTCATCTAGCACCAATGGAACGGGTTGCAGGAGACACTTTTTCTCTGCTTTCTCAGTCTGTTTCCTAGTGCCGGTTTGAAGTTCCTGCAGTTTTCACTGTAAAACCGAGTTGGAGCTAGTACCTCCCCATATATATGTATGGAATGGAGTTTGCAACTGAAAAGAAACTTTGTGTTCCCAACAAGCTAGGTGAAGTACGGCTTTCAAACACACTTATCTCTCAGAACTGTGCAAGTGGAGAGACGTTCGTTCATCTAGCTCCAAGGGAACGGGTTGCAGGAGACACTTTTTCTCTGCTTTCTCAGGCTTTTTCCTAGTGCCGGTTTGGATTTCCTGCAGTTTTCACTGTAAAAACGTTTTGGAGCTAGTACCTCCCCATATATATTTATGGAATGGAGTTTGCAACTGAAAAGAGACTTTGTGTTCCCAACAAGATAGGTGAAGGAATGCTTTCACACACACTTATCTCTCAGAACTGAGCAAGTGGAGAGACGTTCGTTCATCTAGCACCAAGGGAACGGTTTGCAGGAATCACTATTTCTCTGCTTTCTCAGTCTGTTTCATAGTGCCGGTTTGAAGTTCCTGCAGTTTTCACTGTCAAACCGAGTTGGAGCTTCTACCTCCCCATATATATGTATGGAATGGAGTTTGCTACTGAAAAGATACTTTGTGTTCCCAACAAGCTAGTTGAAGGACGGCTTTCACTCACACATATCTCTCATAACTGAGCAAGTGGAGAGACGTTCGTTCATCTAGCACCAAGGGAACGCGTTGCAGGAGACACTTTTTCTCTGCTTTCTCCGTCTGTTTCCTAGTGCCGGTTTGAAGTTCCTGCAATTTTCACTGTAAAACCGAGTTGGAGCTTGTACCTCCCCATATATCTGTATGGAATGGAGTTTGCAACTTAAAAGAATCTTTGTGTTCCAAACAAGCTAGGTGAAGGACGGCTTTCATACACACTTAGATCTCAGAACTGAGCAAGAGGAGAGACTTTCATTCATCTAGCACCAAGGGAACGGGTTGCAGGGGTCACTTTTTCTCTGCTTTCTCAGTCTGTTTCCTAGTGCCGGTTTGAAGTTCCTGCAGTTTTCACTGTAAATCAGAGTTGGAGTTTATACCTCCCCATATATATGAATGGAATGGAGTTTGCAACTGAAAAGAAACTTTGTGTTCCCAAGAAGCTAGGTGAAGGACGGCTTTAACACACAATTATCTCTCAGAACTGAGCAAGTGGAGAGACGTTCGTTCATCTAGCACCATTGGAACGGGTTGCAAGAGACACTTTTTCTCTGCTTTCTCAGTCTGTTTCCTAGTGCCGGTTTGAAGTTCCTGCAGTTTTCACTGTAAAACCGAGTTGGAGCTAGTACCTCCCCATATATATGTATGGAATGGAGTTTGCAACTGAAAAGAAACTTTGTGTTCCCAACAAGAGAGGTGAAGGAATGCTTTCACACACACTTATCTCTCAGAACTGAGCAAGTGGAGAGACGTTCGTTCATCTAGCACCAAGGGAACGGTTTGCAGGAATCACTATTTCTCTGCTTTCTCAGTCTGTTTCCTAGTGCCGGTTTGAAGTTCCTGCAGTTTTCACTGTCAAACCGAGTTGGAGCTTCTACCTCCCCATATATATGTATGGAATGGAGTTTGCTACTAAAAAGATACTTTGTGTTCCCAACAAGCTAGTTGAAGGACGGCTTTCACTCACACATATCTCTCATAACTGAGCAAGTGGAGAGACGTTCGTTCATCTAGCACCAAGGGAACGCGTTGCAGGAGACACTTTTTCTCTGCTTTCTCCGTCTGTTTCCTAGTGCCGGTTTGAAGTTCCTGCAATTTTCACTGTAAAACCGAGTTGGAGCTTGTACCTCCCCATATATATGTATGGAATGGAGTTTGCAACTTAAAAGAATCTTTGTGTTCCAAACAAGCTAGGTGAAGGACGGCTTTCATACACAATTAGATCTCAGAACTGAGCAAGAGGAGAGACGTTCATTCATCTAGCACCAAGGGAACGGGTTGCAGGGGTCACTTTTTCTCTGCTTTCTCAGTCTGTTTCCTAGTGCCGGTTTGAAGTTCCTGCAGTTTTCACTGTAAATCAGAGTTGGAGTTTGTACCTCCCCATATATATGAATGGAATGGAGTTTGCAACTGAAAAGAAACTTTGTGTTCCCAAGAAACTAGGTGAAGGACGGCTTTAACACACAATTATCTCTCAGAACTGAGCAAGTGGAGAGACGTTCGTTCATCTAGCACCAATGGAACGGGTTGCAAGAGACACTTTTTCTCTGCTTTCTCAGTCTGTTTCCTAGTGCCGGTTTGAAGTTCCTGCAGTTTTCACTGTAAAACCGAGTTGGAGCTTGTACCTCCCCAAATATATGTATGGAATGGAGTTTGCAACTGAAAAGAAACTTTGTGTTCCCAACAAGATAGGTGAAGGAATGCTTTCACACACACTTATCTCTCAGAACTGAGCAAGTGGAGAGACGTTCGTTCATCTAGCACCAAGGGAACGGTTTGCAGGAATCACTATTTCTCTGCTTTCTCAGTCTGTTTCCTAGTGCCGGTTTGAAGTTCCTGCAGTTTTCACTGTCAAACCGAGTTGGAGCTTCTACCTCCCCATATATATTTATGGAATGGAGTTTGCTACTGAAAAGATACTTTGTGTTCCCAACAAGCTAGTTGAAGGACGGCTTTCACTCACACATATCTCTCATAACTGAGCAAGTGGAGAGACGTTCGTTCATCTAGCACCAAGGGAACGCGTTGCAGGAGACACTTTTTCTCTGCTTTCTCCGTCTGTTTCCTAGTGCCGGTTTGAAGTTCCTGCAATTTTCACTGTAAAACCGAGTTGGAGCTTGTACCTCCCCATATATATGTATGGAATGGAGTTTGCAACTTAAAAGAATCTTTGTGTTCCAAACAAGCTATGTGAAGGACGGCTTTCATACACACTTAGATCTCAGAACTGAGCAAGAGGAGAGACGTTCATTCATCTAGCACCAAGGGAACGGGTTGCAGGGGTCACTTTTTCTCTGCTTTCTCAGTCTGTTTCCTAGTGCCGGTTTGAAGTTCCTGCAGTTTTCACTGTAAATCAGAGTTGGAGTTTGTACCTCCCCATATATATGAATGGAATGGAGATTGCAACTGAAATGAAACTTTGTGTTCCCAAGAAACTAGTTCAAGGACGGCTTTAACACACAATTATTTCTCAGAACTGAGCAAGTGGAGAGACGTTCGTTCATCTAGCACCAATGGAACGGGTTGCAAGAGACACTTTTTCTCTGCTTTCTCAGTCTGTTTCCTAGTGCCGGTTTGAAGTTCCTGCAGTTTTCACTGTAAAACCGATTTGGAGCTAGTACCTCCCCATATATATGTATGGAATGGAGTTTGCAACTGAAAAGAAACTTTGTGTTCCCAACAAGCCAGGTGAAGTACGGCTTTCAAACACACTTCTCTCTCAGAACTGAGCAAGTGGAGAGACGTTCGTTCATCCAGCACCAAGGGAACGGGTTGCAGGAGACACTTTTTCTCTGCTTTCTCAGGCTTTTTCCTAGTGCCGTTTTGAAGTTCCTGCAGTTTTCACTGTAAAAAAGTTTTGGAGCTAGTACCTCCCCATATATATTTATGGAATGGAGTTTGCAACTGAAAAGAGACTTTGTGTTCCCAACAAGATAGGTGAAGGAATGCTTTCACACACACTTATCTCTCAGAACTGAGCAAGTGGAGAGACGTTCGTTCATCTAGCACCAAGGGAACGGGTTGCAGGAGAGACTTTTTCTCTGCTTTCTCAGTCTGTTTCCTAGTGCCGGTTTGAAGTTCCTGCAGTTTTCACTGCCAAACCGAGTTGGAGCTTCTACCTCCCCATATATATGTATGGAATGGAGTTTGCAACTAAAAAGAAACTTTGTGTTCACAACAAGCTAGTTGAAGGACGGTTTTCACTCACACATATCTCTCATAACTGAGCAAGTGGAGAGACGTTCGTTCATCTAGCACAAAGGGAACGCGTTGCAGGAGACACTTTTTCTCTGCTTTCTCCGTCTGTTTCTTAGTGCCGGTTTGAAGTTCCTGCAGTTTTCACTGTAAATCAGAGTTGGAGTTTGTACCTCCCCATATATATGAATGGAATGGAGTTTGCAACTGAAAAGAAACTTTGTGTTCCCAAGAAACTAGGTGAAGGACGGCTTTAACACACAATTATCTCTCAGAACTGAGCAAGTGGAGAGACGTTCGTTCATCTAGCACCAATGGAACGGGTTGCAAGAGACACTTTTTATCTGCTTTCTCAGTCTGTTTCCTAGTGCCGGTTTGAAGTTCCTGCAGTTTTCACTGTAAAACCGAGTTGGAGCTAGTACCTCCCCATATATATGTATGGAATGGAGTTTGCAACTGAAAAGAAACTTTGTGTTCCCAACAAGATAGGTGAAGGAATGCTTTCACACACACTTATCTCTCAGAACTGAGCAAGTGGAGAGACGTTCGTTCATCTAGCACCAAGGGAACGGTTTGCAGGAATCACTATTTCTCTGCTTTCTCAGTCTGTTTCCTAGTGCCGGTTTGAAGTTCTTGCAGTTTTCACTGTCAAACCGAGTTGGAGCTTCTACCTCCCCATATATATGTATGGAATGGAGTTTGCTACTGAAAAGATACTTTGTGTTCCCAACAAGCTAGTTGAAGGACGGCTTTCACTCACACATATCTCTCATAACTGAGCAATTGGGGAGACGTTCGTTCATCTAGCACCAATGGAACGCGTTGCAGGAGACACTTTTTCTCTGCTTTCTCCGTCTGTTTCCTAGTGCCGGTTTGAAGTTCCTGCAATTTTCACTGTAAAACCGAGTTGGAGCTTGTACCTCCCCATATATATGTATGGAATGGAGTTTGCAACTTAAAAGAATCTTTGTGTTCCAAACAAGCTATGTGAAGGACGGCTTTCATACACACTTAGATCTCAGAACTGAGCAAGAGGAGAGACGTTCATTCATCTAGCACCAAGGGAACGGGTTGCAGGGGTCACTTTTTCTCTGCTTTCTCAGTCTGTTTCCTAGTGCCGGTTTGAAGTTCCTGCAGTTTTCACTGTAAATCAGAGTTGGAGTTTGTACCTCCCCATATATATGAATGGAATGGAGTTTGCAACTGAAATGAAACTTTGTGTTCCCAAGAAACTAGTTCAAGGACGGCTTTAACACACAATTATTTCTCAGAACTGAGCAAGTGGAGAGACGTTCGTTCATCTAGCACCAATGGAACGGGTTGCAAGAGACACTTTTTCTCTGCTTTCTCAGTCTGTTTCCTAGTGCCGGTTTGAAGTTCCTGCAGTTTTCACTGTAAAACCGATTTGGAGCTAGTACCTCCCCATATATATGTATGGAATGGAGTTTGCAACTGAAAAGAAACTTTGTGTTCCCAACAAGCCAGGTGAAGTACGGCTTTCAAACACACTTATCTCTCAGAACTGAGCAAGAGGAGAGACGTTCATTCATCTAGCACCAAGGGAACGGGTTGCAGGGGTCACTTTTTCTCTGCATTCTCAGTCTGTTTCCTAGTGCCGGTTTGAAGTTCCTGCAGTTTTCACTGTAAATCAGAGTTGGAGTTTGTACCTCCCCATATATATGAATGGAATGGAGTTTGCAACTGAAAAGAAACTTTGTGTTCCCAAGAAGCTAGGTGAAGGACGGCTTTAACACACAATTATCTCTCAGAACTGAGCAAGTGGAGAGACGTTCGTTCATCTAGCACCAATGGAACGGGTTGCAAGAGACACTTTTTCTCTGCTTTCTCAGTCTGTTTCCTAGTGCCGGTTTGAAGTTCCTGCAGTTTTCACTGTAAAACCGAGTTGGAGCTAGTACCTCCCCATATATATGTATGGAATGGAGTTTGCAACTGAAAAGAAACTTTGTGTTCCCAACAAGAGAGGTGAAGGAATGCTTTCACACACACTTATCTCTCAGAACTGAGCAAGTGGAGAGACGTTCGTTCATCTAGCACCAAGGGAACGGTTTGCAGGAATCACTATTTCTCTGCTTTCTCAGTCTGTTTCCTAGTGCCGGTTTGAAGTTCCTGCAGTTTTCACTGTCAAACCGAGTTGAAGCTTCTACCTCCCCATATATATGTATGGAATGGATTTTGCTACTGAAAAGATACTTTGTGTTCCCAACAAGCTAGTTGAAGGACGGCTTTCACTCACACATATCTCTCATAACTGAGCAAGTGGAGAGACGTTCGTTCATCTAGCACCAAGGGAACGCGTTGCAGGAGACACTTTTTCTCTGCTTTCTCCGTCTGTTTCCTAGTGCCGGTTTGAAGTTCCTGCAATTTTCACTGTAAAACCGAGTTGGAGCTTGTACCTCCCCATATATATGTATGGAATGGAGTTTGCAACTTAAAAGAATCTTTGTGTTCCAAACAAGCTAGGTGAAGGACGGCTTTCATACACAATTAGATCTCAGAACTGAGCAAGAGGAGAGACGTTCATTCATCTAGCACCAAGGGAACGGGTTGCAGGGGTCACTTTTTCTCTGCTTTCTCAGTCTGTTTCCTAGTGCCGGTTTGAAGTTCCTGCAGTTTTCACTGTAACTCAGAGTTGGAGTTTGTACCTCCCCATATATATGAATGGAATGGAGTTTGCAACTGAAAAGAAACTTTGTGTTCCCAAGAAACTAGTTGAAGGACGGCTTTAACACACAATTATCTCTCAGAACTGAGCAAGTGGAGAGACGTTCGTTCATCTAGCACCAATGGAACGGGTTGCAAGAGACACTTTTTCTCTGCTTTCTCAGTCTGTTTCCTAGTGCCGGTTTGAAGTTCCTGCAGTTTTCACTGTAAAACCGAGTTGGAGCTACAACCTCCCCATATATATGTATGGAATGGAGTTTGCAACTGAAAAGAAACTTTGTGTTCCCAACAAGATAGGTGAAGGAATGCTTTCACACACACTTATCTCTCAGAACTGAGCAAGTGGAGAGACGTTCGTTCATCTAGCACCAAGGGAACGGTTTGCAGGAATCACTATTTCTCTGCTTTCTCAGTCTGTTTCCTAGTGCCGGTTTGAAGTTCCTGCAGTTTTCACTGTCAAACCGAGTTGGAGCTTCTACCTCCCCATATATATGTATGGAATGGAGTTTGCTACTGAAAAGATACTTTGTGTTCCCAACAAGCTAGTTGAAGGACGGCTTTCACTCACACATATCTCTCATAACTGAGCAAGTGGAGAGACGTTCGTTCATCTAGCACCAAGGGAACGCGTTGCAGGAGACACTTTTTCTCTGCTTTCTCCGTCTGTTTCCTAGTGCCGGTTTGAAGTTCCTGCAATTTTCACTGTAAAACCGAGTTGGAGCTTGTACCTCCCCATATATATGTATGGAATGGAGTTTGCAACTTAAAAGAATCTTTGTGTTCCAAACAAGCTATGTGAAGGACGGCTTTCATACACACTTAGATCTCAGAACTGAGCAAGAGGAGAGACGTTCATTCATCTAGCACCAAGGGAACGGGTTGCAGGGGTCACTTTTTCTCTGCTTTCTCAGTCTGTTTCCTAGTGCCGGTTTGAAGTTCCTGCAGTTTTCACTGTAAATCAGAGTTGGAGTTTGTACCTCCCCATATATATGAATGGATTGGAGTTTGCAACTGAAATGAAACTTTGTGTTCCCAAGAAACTAGTTCAAGGACGGCTTTAACACACAATTATTTCTCAGAACTGAGCAAGTGGAGAGACGTTCGTTCATCTAGCACCAATGGAACGGGTTGCAAGAGACACTTTTTCTCTGCTTTCTCAGACTGTTTCCTAGTGCCGGTTAGAAGTTCCTGCAGTTTTCACTGTAAAACCGATTTGGAGCTAGTACCTCCCCATATATATGTATGGAATGGAGTTTGCAACTGAAAAGAAACTTTGTGTTCCCAACAAGCCAGGTGAAGTACGGCTTTCAAACACACTTATCTCTCAGAACTGAGCAAGTGGAGAGACGTTCGTTCATCTAGCACCAAGGGAACGGGTTGCAGGAGACACTTTTTCTCTGCTTTCTCAGGCTTTTTCCTAGTGCCGGTTTGAAGTTCCTGCAGTTTTCACTGTAAAAAAGTTTTGGAGCTAGTACCTCCCCATATATATTAATGGAATGGAGTTTGCAACTGAAAAGAGACTTTGTGTTCCCAACAAGATAGGTGAAGGAATGCTTTCACACACACTTATCTCTCAGAACTGAGCAAGTGGAGAGACGTTCGTTCATCTAGCACCGAGGGAACGGGTTGCAGGAGAGACTTTTTCTCTGCTTTCTCAGTCTGTTTCCTAGTGCCGGTTTGAAGTTCCTGCAGTTTTCACTGCCAAACCGAGTTGGAGCTTCTACCTCCCCATATATATGTATGGAATGGAGTTTGCAACTAAAAAGAAACTTTGTGTTCACAACAAGCTAGTTGAAGGACGGTTTTCACTCACACATATCTCTCATAACTGAGCAAGTGGAGAGACGTTCGTTCATCTAGCACAAAGGGAACGCGTTGCAGGAGACACTTTTTCTCTGCTTTCTCCGTCTGTTTCTTAGTGCCGGTTTGAAGTACCTGCAGTTTTCACTGTAAAAGCGAGTTGGAGCTTATACCTCCCCATATATATGTATGGAATGGAGTTTGCAACTGAAAAGAAACTTTGTGTTCCCAACAAGCTAGTTGAAGTTCGGCTTTCACACAAAATTATCTCTCAGAACTGAGCAAGTGGAGAGACGTTCGTTCATCTAGCACCAAGGGAACGGGTTGCAGGAGACACATTTTCTCTGCTTTCTCAGTCTGTTTCCTAGTGCCGGTTTGAAGTTCCTGCAGTTTTCACTGTAAATCCGAGATGGAGCTTGTACCTCCCCATATATATGTATGGAATGGAGTTTGCAACTGAAAAGAAACTTTGTGTTCCCAACAAGCTCGGTGAAGGACGGCTTTCACACACACTTACCTCTCAGAACTGAGCAAGTGGAGAGACGTTCGTTCATCTAGCACCAAGGGAACGGGTTGCAGGAGAGACTTTTTCTCTGCTTTCTCAGTCTGTTTCCTAGTGCCGCTTTGAAGTTCCTGCAGTTTTCACTGTCAAACCGAGTTGGAGCTTGTACCTCCCCATATATATGTATGGAATGGAGTTTGCAACTGAAAAGAATCTTTGTGTTCCCAACAAGCTAGGTGAAGGACGGCTTTCAGACACGCTTATCTCTCAGAACTGAGCAAGTGGAGAGACGTTCGTTCATCTAGCACCAAGGGAACGGGTTGCAGGGGATACTTTTTCTCTGCTTTCTCAGTCTGTTTCCTAGTGCCGGTTTGAAGTTCCTGCAGTTTTCTTTGTAAAACCGTGTTGGAGCTAGTACCTCCCCATATATATGGATGGAGTGGAGTTTGCAACTGAAAAGAAACTTTGTGTTCCAATCAAGCTAGGTGAAGGTCGGCTTTCACACACACTTATCTCTCAGAACTGAGCAAGTGGAGAGACGTTCGTTCATCTAGCACCAAGGGAACGATTTTCAGGAGACACTTTTTCTCTGCTTTCTCAGTTTGTTTCCTAGTGCCAGTTTGAATTTCCTGCAGTTTTCAAAGTAAAACCGAGTTGGAGCTTGTTCCGCCCCAGATATATGTATGGAATGAAGTTTGCAACTGAAAAGAATCTTTGTATTCCCTACATGCTAGGTGAAGGACGGCTTTCACACACACTTATCTCTCAGAACTGAGCAATTGGAGAGACGTTCATTCATCTAGCACCAAGGGAACGGGTTGCAGGGGACACTTTTTTTCTCTGCTTTCTCAGTCTGTTTCCTAGTGCCGCTTTGAAGTTCCTGCAGTTTTCACTGTAAAACCGAGTTGGAGCTTCTACCTCCCAATATATATGTATGGAATGGAGTTTGCAACTAAAAAGAAACTTTGTGTTCCCAACAAGCAAGGTGAAGGACGGCTTTCACACACACTTATCTCTCAGAACTGAGCAAGTGGAGAGACGTTTGTTCATCTAGCACCAAGGGAACCGGTTGCAGGAGACACTTTTTCTCTGCTTTCTCAGTCTGTTTCCTAGTGCCGGTTTGAAGTTCCTGCAGTTTTCACTGTAAAACCGTGTTGGAGCAAGTACCTCCCCATATATATGGATGGAGTGGAGTTTGCAACTGAAAAGAAACTTTGTGTTCCCAACAAGCTAGGTGAAGGACGGCTTTCATACACACTTAGATCTCAGAACTGAGCAAGAGGAGAGACGTTCATTCATCTAGCACCAAGGGAACGGGTTGCAGGGGTCACTTTTTCTCTGTTTCTCAGTCTGTTTCCTATTGCCGGTTTGAAGTTCCTGCAATTTTCACTGTAAATCAGAGTTGGAGTTTGTACCTCCCCATATATATGAATGGAATGGAGTTTGCAACTGAAAAGAAACTTTGTGTTCCCAAGATGCTAGGTGAAGGACGGCTTTCACACACACTTATCTCTCAGAACTGAGCAAGTGGAGAGACGTTCGTTCATCTAGCACCAATGGAACGGGTTGCAGGAGAAACTATTTCTCTGCTTTCTCAGTCTGTTTCCTAGTGCCGGTTTGAAGTTCCTGCAGTTTTCACTGTAAAACCGAGTTTGAGCTAGTACCTCCCCATATATATGTATGGAATGGAGTTTGCAACTGAAAAGAATCTTTGTGTTCCCAACAAGCTAGGTGAAGTACGGCTTTCAAACACACTTATCTCTCAGAACTGAGCAAGTGGAGAGACGTACGTTCATCTAGCACCAAGGGAACGGGTTGCAGGAGACACATTTTCTCTGCTTTCTCAGGCTTTTTCCTAGTGCCGGTTTGAAGTTCCTGCAGTTTTCACTGTAAAAAATTTTGGAGCTAGTACCTCCCCATATATATTTATGGAATGGAGTTTGCAACTGAAAAGAAACATTGTGTTCCCAACAAGATAGGTGAAGGAATGCTTTCACACACACTTATCTCTCAGAACTGAGCAAGTGGAGAGACGTTCGTTCATCTAGCACCAAGGGAACGGGTTGCAGGAGACACATTTTCTCTGCTTTCTCAGTCTGTTTCCTAGTGCCGGTTTGAAGTTCCTGCAGTTTTCACTGTCAAACCGAGTTGGAGCTTCTACCTCCCCATATATTTGTATGGAATGGAGTTTGCAACTAAAAAGAAACTTTGTGTTCCCAACAAGCTAGTTGAAGTTCGGCTTTCACACACAATTATCTCTCAGAACTGAGCAAGTGGAGAGACGTTCGTTCATCTAGCACCAAGGGAACGGGTTGCAGGAGACACTTTTTCTCTGCTTTCTCAGTCTGTTTCCTAGTGCCGGTTTGAAGTTCCTGCAGTTTTCACTGTAAAACCGTTTTGGAGCAAGTACCTCCCCATATATATGGATGGAGTGGAGTTTGCAACTGAAAAGAAACTTTGTGTTCCCAACAAGCTAGGTGAAGGACGGCTTTCATACACACTTAGATCTCAGAACTGAGCAAGAGGAGAGACGTTCATTCATCTAGCACCAAGGGAACGGGTTGCAGGGGTCACTTTTTCTCTGCTTTCTCAGTCTGTTTCCTAGTGCCGGTTTGAAGTTCCTGCAGTTTTCACTGTAAATCAGAGTTGGAGTTTGTACCTCCCCATATATATGAATGGAATGGAGTTTGCAACTGAAAAGAAACTTTGTGTTCCCAAGAAGCTAGGTGAAGGACGGCTTTCACACACACTTATCTCTCAGAACTGAGCAAGTGGAGAGACGTTCGTTCATCTAGCACCAATGGAACGGGTTGCAGGAGACACTATTTCTCTGCTTTCTCAGTCTGTTTCCTAGTGCCGGTTTGAAGTTCCTGCAGTTTTCACTGTAAAACCGAGTTTGAGCTAGTACCTCCCCATATATATGTATGGAATGGAGTTTGCAACTGAAAAGAAACTTTGTGTTCCCAACAAGCTAGGTGAAGTACGGCTTTCAAACACACTTATCTCTCAGAACTGAGCAAGTGGAGAGACGTACGTTCATCTAGCACCAAGGGAACGGGTTGCAGGAGACACATTTTCTCTGCTTTCTCAGGCTTTTTCCTAGTGCCGGTTTGAAGTTCCTGCAGTTTTCACTGTAAAAAATTTTGGAGCTAGTACCTCCCCATATATATTTATGGAATGGAGTTTGCAACTGAAAAGAAACATTGTGTTCCCAACAAGATAGGTGAAGGAATGCTTTCACACACACTTATCTCTCAGAACTGAGCAAGTGGAGAGACGTTCGTTCATCTAGCACCAAGGGAACGGGTTGCAGGAGACACATTTTCTCTGCTTTCTCAGTCTGTTTCCTAGTGCCGGTTTGAAGTTCCTGCAGTTTTCACTGTCAAACCGAGTTGGAGCTTCTACCTCCCCATATATTTGTATGGAATGGAGTTTGCAACTAAAAAGAAACTTTGTGTTCCCAACAAGCTAGTTGAAGTTCGGCTTTCACACACAATTATCTCTCAGAACTGAGCAAGTGGAGAGACGTTCGTTCATCTAGCACCAAGGGAACGGGTTGCAGGAGACACTTTTTCTCTGCTTTCTCAGTCTGTTTCCTAGTGCCGGTTTGAAGTTCCTGCAGTTTTCACTGTAAATCCGAGTTGGAGCTTGTACCTACCCATATATATGTATGGAATGGGGTTTGCAACTGAAAAGAAACTTTGTGTTCCCAAAAAGCTAGGTGAAGGACGGCTTTCACTCACACACATCTCTCAGAACTGAGCAAGTGGAGAGACGTTCGTTCATCTAGCACCAAGGGAACGGGTGGCAGGAGACACTATTTCTCTGCTTTCTCAGTCTGTTTCCTAGTGCCGGTTTGAAGTTCCTGCAGTTTTCACTGTAAAACCGAGTTGGAGCTTGTACTTCCCCGTATATATGTATGGAATGGAGTTTGCAACTGAAAAGAAACTTTGTGTTCCCATCAAGCTAGGTGAAGGTCGGCTTTCGCACACTCTTATCTCTCAGAACTGAGCAAGTGGAGAGACGTTCGTTCATCTAGCACCAAGGGAACGGGTTGCAGGAGACAATTTTTCTCTGCTTTCTCAGTCTGTTTCCTAGTGCCGGTTTGAAGTTCCTGCCGTTTTAAATGTAAAACCGATTTGGAGCTTGTACCTCCCCATATATATGTATGGAATGGAGTTTGCAACTTAAAAGAATCTTTGTGTTCCCAACAAGCTAGGTGAAGGACGGCTTTCATACACACTTAGATCTCAGAACTGAGCAAGAGGAGAGACTTTCATTCATCTAACACCAAGGGAACGTGTTGCAGGGGTCACTTTTCCTCTGCTTTCTCAGTCTGTTTCCTAGTGCCGGTTTGAAGTTCCTGCAGTTTTCACTATAAAATAGAGTTGGAGTTTGTACCTCCCCATATATATGAATGGAATGGAGTTTGCAACTGAAAAGAAACTTTGTGTTCCCCAGAAGCTAGGTGAAGGACGGCTTTCACACACACTTATCTCTCAGAACTGAGCAAGTGGAGAGACTTTCGTTCATCTAGCACCAATGGAACGGGTTGCAGGAGACACTTTTTCTCTGCTTTCTCTGTCTGTTTCCTAGTGCCGGTTTGAAGTTCCTGCAGTTTTCACTGTAAAACCGAGTTGGAGCTAGTACCTCCCCATATATATGTATGGAATGGAGTTTGCAACTGAAAAGAAACTTTGTGTTCCCATCAAGCTAGGTGATGGACGGCTTTCACACACACTTACCTCTCAGAAGTGAGCAAGTGGAGAGACGTTCGTTCATCTAGCACCAAGGGAACGGGTTGCAGGAGAGGCATTTTCTCTGATTTCTCAGTCTGTTTCCTAGTGCCGCTTTGACGTTCCTGCAGTTTTCACTGTCAAACCGAGTTGGAGCTTGTACCTCCCCATATATATGTATGGAATGGAGTTTGCAACTGAAAAGAATCTTTGTGTACCCAACAAGCTAGGTGAAGTACGGCTTTCACACACGCTTATCTCTCAGAACTGAGCAAGTGGAAAGACGTTCGTTCATCTAGCACCAACGGAACGGGTTGCAGGGGATACTTTTTCTCTGCTTTCTCAGTCTGTTTCCTAGTGCCGGTTTGAAGTTCCTGCAGTTTTCATTGTAAAACCGTGTTGGAGCTAGTACCTCCCCATATATATGGATGGAGTGGAGTTTGCAACTGAAAAGAAACTTTGTGTTCCCAACAAGCTAGGTGAAGGACGGTTTTCACACACACTTATCTGTCAGAACTGAGCAAGTGGAGAGACGTTCGTTCATCTAGCACAAAGGGAACCGTTTGCAGGGGACACTAATTCTCTGCTTTCTCAGTCTGTTTCCTAGTGCCGGTTTGAAGTTTCTGCAGTTTTCACTATAAAACCGTGTTGGAGCTAGTACCTCCCCATATATATGGATGGAGTGGAGTTTGCAACTGAAAAGAAACTTTGTGTTCCCAACAAGCTAGGTGAAGGACGGCTTTCATACACACTTAGATCTCAGAACTGAGCAAGAGGAGAGACGTTCATTCATCTAGCACCAAGGGAACGGGTTGCAGGGGTCACTTTTTCTCTGCTTTCTCAGTCTGTTTCCTAGTGCCGGTTTGAAGTTCCTGCAGTTTTCACTGTAAATCAGAGTTGGAGTTTGTACCTCCCCATATATATGAATGGAATGGAGTTTGCAACTGAAAAGAAACTTTGTGTTCCCAAGAAGCTAGGTGAAGGACGGCTTTCACACACACTTATCTCTGAGAACTGAGCAAGTGGAGAGACGTTCGTTCATCTAGCACCAATGGAACGGTTTGCAGGAGACACTATTTCTCTGCTTTCTCAGTCTGTTTCCTAGTGCCGGTTTGATGTTCCTGCAGTTTTCACTGTAAAACCGAGTTGGAGCTAGTACCTCCCCATATATATGTATGGAATGGAGTTTGCAACTGAAAAGAAACTTTGTGTTCCCAACAAGCTAGGTGAAGTACGGCTTTCAAACACACTTATCTCTCAGAACTGAGCAAGTGGAGAGACGTTCGTTCATCTAGCACCAAGGGAACGGGTTGCAGGAGACACATTTTCTCTGCTTTCTCAGGCTTTTTCCTAGTGCCGGTTTGAAGTTCCTGCAGTTTTCACTGTAAAAAATTTTGGAGCTAGTACCTCCCCATATATATTTATGGAATGGAGTTTGCAACTGAAAAGAAACTTTGTGTTCCCAACAAGATATGTGAAGGAATGCTTTCACACACAATTATCTCTCAGAACTGAGCAAGTGGAGAGACGTTCGTTCATCTAGCACCAAGGGAACGGGTTGCAGGAGACACATTTTCTCTGCTTTCTCAGTCTGTTTCCTAGTGCCGGTTTGAAGTTCCTGCAGTTTTCACTGTCAAACCGAGTTGGAGCTTCTACCTCCCCATATATATGTATGGAATGGAGTTTGCAACTAAAAAGAAACTTTGTGTTCCCAACAAGCTAGTTGAAGGACGGCTTTCACTCACACATATCTCTCATAACTTAGCAAGTGGAGAGACGTTCGTTCATCTAGCACCAAGGGAACGCGTTGCAGGAGACACTTATTCTCTGCTTTCTCCGTCTGTTTCCTAGTGCCGGTTTGAAGTTCCTGCAGTTTTCACTGTAAAAGCGAGTTGGAGTTTGTACCTCCCCATATATATGAATGGAATGGAGTTTGCAACTGAAAAGAAACTTTGTGTTCCCCAGAAGCTAGGTGAAGGACGGCTTTCACACACACTTATCTCTCAGAACTGAGCAAGTGGAGAGACTTTCGTTCATCTTGCACCAATGGAACGGGTTGCAGGAGACACTTTTTCTCTGCTTTCTCTGTCTGTTTCCTAGTGCCGGTTTGAAGTTCCTGCAGTTTTCACTGTAAAACCGAGTTGGAGCTAGTACCTCCCCATATATATGTATGGAATGGAGTTTGCAACTGAAAAGAAACTTTGTGTTCCCATCAAGCTAGGTGAAGGACGGCTTTCACACACACTTACCTCTCAGAACTGAGCAAGTGGAGAGACGTTCGTTCATCTAGCACCAAGGGAACGGGTTGCAGGAGAGACTGTTTCTCTGCTTTCTCAGTCTGTTTCCTAGTGCCGCTTTGACGTTCCTGCAGTTTTCACTGTCAAAACGTGTTGGAGCTTGTACCTCCCCATATATATGTATGGAATGGAGTTTGCAACTGAAAAGAATCTTTGTGTACCCAACAAGCTAGGTGAAGTACGGCTTTCACACACGCTTATCTCTCAGAACTGAGCAAGTGGAGAGACTTTCGTTCATCTAGCACCAACGGAACGGGTTGCAGGGGATACTTTTCCTCTGCTTTCTCAGTCTGTTTCCTAGTGCCGGTTTGAAGTTCCTGCAGTTTTCATTGTAAAACCGTGTTGGAGCTAGTACCTCCCCATATATATGGATGGATTGGAGTTTGCAACTGAAAAGAAACTTTGTGTTCCCAACAAGCTAGGTGAAGGTCGGCTTTCACACACACTTATCTCTCAGAACTGAGCAAGTGGAGAGACGTTCGTTCATCTAGCACCAAGGGAACGATTTTCAGGAGACACTTTTTCTCTGCTTTCTCAGTTTGTTTCCTAGTGCCGGTTTGAATTTCCTGCAGTTTTCAATGTAAAACCGAGTTGGAGCTTGTTCCGCCCCATATATATGTATGGAATGAAGTTTGCAATTGAAAAGAATCTTTGTGTTCCCAACAAGCTAGGTGAAGGACGGCTTTCATACACACTTAGATCTCAGAACTGAGCAAGAGGAGAGACGTTCATTCATCTAGCACCAAGGGAACGGGTTGCAGGGGTCACTTTTTCTCTGCTTTCTCAGTCTGTTTCCTAGTGCCGGTTTGAAGTTCCTGCAGTTTTCACTGTAAATCAGAGTTGGAGTTTGTACCTCCCCATATATATGAATGGAATGGAGTTTGCAACTTAAAAGAAACTTTGTGTTCCCAAGAAGCTAGGTGAAGGACGGCTTTCACACACACTTATCTCTCAGAACTGAGCAAGTGGAGAGACGTTCGTTCATCTAGCACCAATGGAACGGGTTGCAGGAGACACTATTTCTCTGCTTTCTCAGTCTGTTTCCTAGTGCCGGTTTGAAGTTCCTGCATTTTTCACTGTAAAACCGAGTTGGAGCTAGTACCACCCCATATATATGTATGGAATGGAGTTTGCAACTGAAAAGAAACTTTGTGTTCCCAACAAGCTAGGTGAAGTACGGCTTTCAAACACACTTATCTCTCAGAACTGAGCACGTGGAGAGACGTTCGTTCATCTAGCACCAAGGGATCGGGTTGCCAGAGACACTTTTTCTCTGCTTTCTCAGGCTTTTTCCTAGTGCCGGTTTGAAGTTCCTGCAGTTTTCACTGTAAAAAAGTTTTGGAGCTAGTACCTCCCCATATATATTTATGGAATGGAGTTTGCAACTGAAAAGAAACTTTGTGTTCCCAACAAGATAGGTGAAGGAATGCTTTCACACACACTTATCTCTCAGAACTGAGCAAGTGGAGAGACGTTCGTTCATCTAGCACCAAGGGAACGGGTTGCAGGAGACACATTTTCTCTGCTTTCTCAGTCTGTTTCCTAGTGCCGGTTTGAAGTTCCTGCAGTTTTCACTGTAAATCCGAGTTGGAGCTTGTACCTACCCATATATATGTATGGAATGATATTTGCAACTGAAAAGAAACTTTGTGTTCCCAATAAGCTAGGTGAAGGACAGCTTTCACTCACACACATCTCTCAGAACGGAGCAAGTGGAGAGACGTTCGTTCATCTAGCACGAAGGGAACGGGTGGCAGGAGACACTATTTCTCTGCTTTCTCAGTCTGTTTCCTAGTGCCAATTTGAAGTTCCTGCAGTTTTCACTGCAAAACCGAGTTGGAGCTTGTACTTTCCCGTATATATGTATGGAATGGAGTTTGCTACTGAAAACAAACTTTGTGTTCCCATCAAGCTAGTTGAAGGTCGGCTTTCGCACACACTTATCTCTCAGAACTGAGCAAGTGGAGAGACGTTCGTTCATCTAGCACCAAGGGAACGGGTTCCAGGAGACACTTTTTCTCTTTTTTCTCAGTCTGTTTCCTAGTGCCGGTTTGAAGTTCCTGCAGTTTTCACTGTAAAATATAGTTGGAGCTTGTACCTCCCCATATATATGAATGGAATGAAATTTGCAACTGAAAAGAAACTGTGTGTTCCCTACAAGCTAGGTGAAGGACGGCTTTCAAACACACTTAGGTTTCGGAACTGAGCAAGTGGCGAGACGTTCGTTCATCTAGCACCAAGGGAACGGGTTGCAGGAGACACTTTTTCTCTGCTTTCTCAGTCTGTTTCCTAGTGCCGGTTTGAAGTTCCTGCAGTTTTCACTGTAAAACCGTGTTGGAGATTGTACCTCCCCATATATATGTATGGAATGGAGTTTGCAACTGAAAAGAAACTTTGTGTTCCCAACAAGCTAGGTGAAGGACGGCTTTCACACACACTTAACTCTCAGAACTGAGCAAGTGGAGAGACGTTCGCTCATCTAGCACCAAGGGAACGGGTTGCAGGAGACACATTTTCTCTGCTTTCTCAGTCTGTTTCCTAGTGCCGGTTTGAAGTTCCTGCAGTTTTCACTGTAAAACCGAGTTGGAGCTAGTGCCTCCCCATATATATGTATGGAATGGAGTTTGCAACTGAAAAGAAACTTTGTGTTCCCAACAAGCTAGGTGAAGGACGGCTTTCACACACACTTATCTCTCAGAACTGAGCAAGTTGAGAGACGTTCGTTCATCTAGCACCAAGGGAACGGGTTGCAGGAGACACTTTTTCTCTGCTTTCTCAGTCTGTTTCCTAGTGCCGGTTTGAAGTTCCTGCAGTTTTCACTGTAATACCGAGTTGGAGCTAGTACCTCCCCATATATATGGATGGAGTGGAGTTTGCAACTGAAAAGAATCTTTGTGTTCCCAACAAGCTAGGTGAAGGACGGCTTTCACACACACTTATCTCTCAGAACTGAGCAAGTGGAGAGACGTTCGTTCATCTAGCACCAAGAGAACGGGTTGCAGGAGACACTTTTTCTCTGCTTTCTCAGTCTGTTTCCTAGTGCCGGTTTGAAGTTCCTGCCGTTTTCACTGTAAAACAGATTTGGAGTTGGTACCTCCCCATATATATTTATGGAATGGAGTTTGCAACTGAAAAGAAACTTTGTGTTCCCAACAAGCTAATTGAAGGACGGCTTTCACTCACACAAATCTCTCTGAACTGAGCAAGTGAAGAGACGTTCGTTCATCTAGCACCAAGGGAACGGGTTGCAGGAGACACTTTTTCTCTGCTTTCTCAGTCTGTTTCCTAGTGCCGGTTTGAAGTTCCTGCAGTTTTCACTGTAAAACCGTGTTGGAGATTGTACCTCCCCTTATATATGTATGGAATGGAGTTTGCAACTGAAAAGAAACTTTGTGTTCCCAACAAGGTAGGTGAAGGACGGCTTTCACACACACTTAACTCTCAGAACTGAGCAAGTGGAGAGACGTTCGCTCATCTAGCACCAAGGGAACGGGTTGCAGGAGACACTTTTTCTCTGCTTTCTCAGTCTGTTTCCTAGTGCCGGTTTGAAGTTCCTGCAGTTTTCACTGTAAAACCGAGTTGGAGCTAGTGCCTCCCCATATATATGTATGGAATGGAGTTTGCAACTGAAAAGAAACTTTGTGTTCCCAACAAGCTAGGTGAAGTACGGCTTTCACACACACTTATCTCTCAGAACTGAGCAAGTTGAGAGACGTTCGTTCATCTAGCACCAAGGGAACGGGTTGCAGGAGACACTTTTTCTCTGCTTTCTCAGTCTGTTTCCTAGTGCCGGTTTGAAGTTCCTGCAGTTTTCACTGTAATACCGAGTTGGAGCTAGTACCTCCCCATATATATGGATGGAGTGGAGTTTGCAACTGAAAAGAAACTTTGTGTTCCCAACAAGCTAGGTGAAGGACGGCTTTCACACACACTTATCTCTCAGAACTGAGCAAGTGGAGAGACGTTCGTTCATCTAGCACCAAGAGAACGGGTTGCAGGAGACACTTTTTCTCTGTTTCTCAGTCTGTTTCCTAGTGCCGGTTTGAAGTTCCTGCAGTTTTCACTGTAAAATCGATTTGGAGCTAGTACCTCAACATATATATTTATGGAATGGAGTTTGCAACTGAAAAGAAACTTTGTGTTCCCAACAAGCTAGGTGAAGGACGGCTTTCACACACACTTATCTCTCAGAACTGAGAAAGTGGAGAGACGTTCGTTCATCTAGCATCAAGGGAACGGGTTGCAGGAGACACTTTTTCTCTGCTTTCTCAGTCTGTTTCCTATTGCCGGTTTGAAGTTCCTGCAGTTTTCACTGTAAAACCGAGTTGGAGCTTGTACCTCCCCATATATATGTATGGAATTGAGTTTGCAACTGAAAAGAAACTTTGTGTTCCCAACAAGCTAGGTGAAGGGCGGCTTTCACACACAATTATCCCTCAGAACTGAGCAATTGGAGAGACGTTCGTTCATCTATCACCAATGGAACGGGTTGCAGGAGACAATTTTTCTCGGCGTTCTCAGTCTGTTTCCTAGTGCCGGTTTGAAGTTCCTGCAGTTTTCACTGTAAAATCGAGTTGGAGCTTGTACCTCCCCATATATATGTATGGAATGGAATTTTCAACTGAAAAGAAACTTTGTGTTCCCAACAAGCAAAGTGAAGGACGGCTTTCACACACACTTATCTCTCAGAACTGAGCAATTTGAGAGACGTTCGTTCATCTAGAACCAAGGGAACGGGTTGCAGGAGACACTTTTTCTCTGCTTTCTCAGTCTTTTTCCTAGTGCCAGTTTGAATTTCCTGCAGTTTTCACTGTAAAACCGTGTTGGAGCTATTACCTCCCCATATATATGGATGGAGTGGAGTTTGCAACTGAAAAGAAACTTTGTGTTCCCAACAAGCTAGGTGAAGGACGGCTTTCACACACACTTATCTCTCAGAACTGAGCAAGTGGAGAGACGTTCGTTCATCTAGCACCAAGAGAACGGGTTGCAGGAGACAGTTTTTCACTGCTTTCTCAGTCTGTTTCCTAGTGCCGGTTTGAAGTTCCTGCCGTTTTCACTGTAAAACCGAGTTGGAGATGGTACCTCCCCATATATATTTATGGAATGGAGTTTGCAACTGAAAAGAATCTTTGTGTTCCCAACAATCTAATTGAAGGACGGCTTTCACTCACACATATCTCTCTGAACTGAGCAAGTGAAGAGACGTTCGTTCATCTAGCAAGAAGGGAACGCGTTGCAGGAGACACTTTTTCTCTGCTTTCTCAGTCTGTTTCCTAGTGCCGGTTTTAAGTTCCTGCAGTTTTCACTGTAAAATCGATTTGGAGCTAGTACCTCAACATATATATTTATGGAATGGAGTTTGCAACTGAAAAGAAACTTTGTGTTCCCAACAAGCTAGGTGAAGGACGGCTTTCACACACACTTATCTCTCAGAACTGAGAAAGTGGAGAGACGTTCGTTCATCTAGCATCAAGGGAACGGGTTGCAGGAGACACTTTTTCTCTGCTTTCTCAGTCTGTTTCCTATTGCCGGTTTGAAGTTCCTGCAGTTTTCACTGTAATATCGAGTTGGAGCTTGTACCTCCCCATATATATGTATGGAATGGAGTTTGCAACTGAAAAGAAACTTTGTGTTCCCAACAACCTAGGTGAAGGGCGGCTTTCACACACACTTATCCCTCAGAACTGAGCATTTGGAGAGACGTTCGTTCATCTATCACCAATGAAACCGGATGCAGGAGAAAATTTTTCTCGGCTTTCTCAGTCTGATTCCTAGTGCCGGTTTTAAGTTCCTGCAGTTTTCACTGTAAAACCGAGTTGGAGCTTGTACCTCCCCTTATATATGTATGGAATGGAGTTTTCAACTGAAAAGAAACTTTGTGTTCCCAACAAGCAAGGTGAAGGACGGCTTTCACACACACATATGTCTCAGAACTGAGCAAGTGGAGAGACGTTCGTTCATCTAGCACCAAGGGAACGCGTTGCAGGAGACACATTTTCTCTGCTTTCTCCATCTGTTTCCTAGTGCCGGTTTGAAGTTCCTGCAGTTTTCACTTTAAAACCGAGTTGGAGATTCTACCTCCCCATATATATGTATGGAATGGAGTTTGCAACTGAAAAAAACTTTGTGTTCCCAACAAGCTAGTTGAAGTTCGGCTTTCACACACACTTATCTCTCAGAACTGAGCAAGTGGAGAGACGTTCGTTCATCTAGCACCAAGGGAACGGGTTGCAGGGGACACTTTTTCTCTGCTTTCTCAGTCTGTTTCCTAGTGCCGGTTTGAAGTTCCTGCATTTTTCACTGTAAAAGCGAGTTGGAGCTTGTACCTCCCCATATATATGTATGGAATTGGGTTTGCAACTTAAAAGAAACTTTGTGTTCCCAACAAGATATGTGAAGGAAGGCTTTCACACACACATATGTCTCGGAACTGAGCAAGTGGCGAGACGTTCGTTCATCTAGCACCAAGGGAACGGGTTGCAGGAGACACTTTTTCTCTGCTTTCTCAGTCTGTTTCTTGGTGCCGGTTTGAAGTTCCTGCAGTTTTCACTGTAAAACCGAGTTGGAGATACTACCTCCCCATATATATGTATGGAATGGAGTTTGCAACTGAAAAGAAACTTTGTGTTCCCAACAAGCTAAGTGAAGGACGGCTTTCACACACACTTATCTCTCATAACTGAGCAATTTGAGAGACGTTCGCTCAACTAGCACCAAGGGAACGGGTTGCAGGAGACACTTTTTCTCTGCTTTCTCAGTCTGTTTCCTAGTACCGGTTTAAAGTTCCTGCAGTTTTCACTGTAAAACCGAGTTGGAGCTAGTACCTCCCCATATATATGTATGGAATGGAGTTTGCAACTGAAAAGAAACTTTGTGTTCCCAACAAGCTAGTTGAAGGACGGCTTTCAAAAACACTTTCCTCTCAGAACTGAGCAAGTGGAGAGACGTTCGTTCATCTAGCACCAAGGGAACGGGTTGCAGGAGACACTTTTTCTCTGCTTTCTCAGTCTGTTTCCTAGTGCCGGTTTGAAGTTCCTGCAGTTTTCACTGTAAAACCGAGTTGGAGCTAGTACCACAACATATATATTTATGGAATGGAGTTTGCAACTGAAAAGAAACTTTGTGTTCCCAACAAGCTAGGTGAAGGACGGCTTTCACACACACTTATCTCTCAGAACTGAGCAAGTGGAGAGACGTTCGTTCATCTAGCATCAAGGGAACGGAATGCAGGAGACACTTTTTCTCTGCTTTCTCAGTCTGTTTCCTATTGCCAGTTTGAAGTTCCTGCAGTTTTCACTGTAAAATCGAGTTGGAGCTTGTACCTCCCCATATATATGTAAGGAATGGAGTTTGCAACTGAAAAGAAACTTTGTGTTCCCAACAAGCTAGGTGAAGGGCGGCTTTCACACACACTTATCCCTCAGAAATGAGCAATTGGAGAGACGTTCGTTCATCTAGCACCAAGGGAACGGATTGCAGGAGACACTTTTTCTCTACTTTCTCAGTCTGTTTCCTAGTGCCGGTTTGAAGTTCCTGCAGTTTTCCCTGGAAAACTTATTTGGAGCTTGTACCTCCCCATATATATGTATGGAATGGAGTTTGCAACTGAAAAGAAACTTTGTGTTCCCAACAAGCAAGGTGAAGGACGGCTTTCACACACACATATGTCTCAGAACTGAGCAAGTGGAGAGACGTTCGTTCATCTAGCACCAAGGGAACGCGTTGCAGGAGACACTTTTTCTCTGCTTTCTCCATCTGTTTCCTAGTGCCGGTTTGAAGTTCCTGCAGTTTTCACTTTAAAACCGAGTTGGAGCTTCTACCTCCCCATATATATGTAAGGAATGGAGTATGCAACTGAAAAAAACTTTGTGTTCCCAACAAGCTAGTTGAAGTTCGGCTTTCACACACACATATCTCTCAGAACTGAGCAAGTGGAGAGACGTTCGTTCATCTAGCAACAAGGGAACGGTTTGCAGGAGACACTTATTCTCTGCTTTCTCAGTTTCTTTCCTTGTGCCGATTTGAAGTTCCTGCAGTTTTCACTGGAAAACCGATTTGGAGCTAGTACCTCCCCATATATAAGTATGGAATGGAGTTTGGAACTGAAAAGAAACTTTGTGTTCCCAACAAGCTAGGTGAAGCACGGCTTTCACACACACTTATCTCTCGGAACTGAGCAAGGGGAGAGATTTTCGTTCATCTAGCACCAAGGGAACGGTTTGCAGGAGACACTTTTTCTCTGCTTTCTCAGATTCTTTCCAAGTGCCGCTTTGAAGTTCCTGCATTTTCACTTTCAAACCGAGTTGGAGCTTCTACCTCCCCGTATATATGTATGGAATGGTGTTTGCAACTTAAAAGAAACTTTGTGTTCCCAACAAGATAGGTGAAGGACGGCTTTCACACACACATATGTCTCGGAACTGAGCAAGTGGCGAGACGTTCGTTCATCTAGCACCAAGGGAACGGGTTGCAGGAGACACTTTTTCTCTGCTTTCTCAGTCTGTTTCTTGGTGCCGGTTTGAAGTTCCTGCAGTTTTCACTGTAAAACCGAGTTGGAGCTACTACCTCCCCATATATATGTATGGAATGGAGTTTGCAACTGAAAAGAAACTTTGTGTTCCCAACAAGCTAAGGGAAGGACGGCTTTCACACACACTTATCTCTCAGAACTGAGCAATTTGAGAGACGTTCGCTCAACTAGCACCAAGGGAACGGGTTGCAGGAGACACTTTTTCTCTGCATTCTCAGTCTGTTTCCTAGTGCCGGTTTAAAGTTCCTGCAGTTTTCACTGTAAAACCGAGTTGGAGCTAGTACCTCCCAATATATGTATGGAATGGAGTTTGCAACTGAAAAGAAACTTTGTGTTCCCAACAAGCTAGTTGAAGGACGGCTTTCAAAAACACTTTCCTCTCAGAACTGAGCAAGTGGAGAGACGTTCGTTCATCTAGCATCAAGGGAACGGGTTGCAGGAGACACTTTTTCTCTGCTTTCTCAGTCTGTTTCCTAGTGCCGGTTTGAAGTTCCTGCAGTTTTCACTGTAAAACCGAGTTGGAGCTAGTACCACAACATATATATTTATGGAATGGAGTTTGCAACTGAAAAGAAACTTTGTGTTCCCAACAAGCTAGGTGAAGGGCGGCTTTCACACACACTTATCTCTCAGAACTGAGAAAGTGGAGAGACGTTCGTTCATCTAGCATCAAGGGAACGGGTTGCAGGAGACACTTTTTCTCTGCTTTCTCAGTCTGTTTCCTATTGCCAGTTTGAAGTTCCTGCAGTTTTCACTGTAAAACCGAGTTGGAGCTTGTACCTCCCCATATATATGTAAGGAATGGAGTTTGCAACTGAAAAGAAACTTTGAGTTCCCAACAAGCTAGGTGAAGGGCGGCTTTCACACACACTTATCCCTCAGAAATGAGCAATTGGAGAGACGTTCGTTCATCTAGCACCAAGGGAACGGATTGCAGGAGACACTTTTTCTCTAATTTCTCAGTCTGTTTCCTAGTGCCGGTTTGAAGTTCCTGCAGTTTTCCCTGGAAATCTTATTTGGAGCTTGTACCTCCCCATATATATGTATGGAATGGAGTTTGCAACTGAAAAGAAAATTTGTGTTCCCAACAAGATAGGTGAAGGACGGCTTTCACACACACTTATCTCTCAGAACTGAGCAAGTGGAGAGACGTTCGTTCATCTAGCACCAAGGGAACCGGTTGCAGGAGACACTTTTTCTCTGCTTTGTCACTCTGTTTCCTAGTGCCAGTTTGAAGTTCCTGCAGTTTTCACTGTAAAAACGTGTTGGAGCTTGTACCTCACCATATATATATATGGAATAGAGTTTGCAACTGAAAAGAAACTTTGTGTTCCAAACAATCTAGGTGATGGTCGGCTTTCACACACACGTATCCCTCAGAACTGAGCAATTGGAGAGACGTTCGTTCATCTATCACCAATGGAACGGGTTGTAGGAGATAATTTTTCTCTGCTTTCTCAGTCTGTTTCCTAGTGCCGGTTTGAAGTTCCTGCAGTTTTCACTTTAAAACCGAGTTGGAGCTTCTACCTCCCCATATATATGTATGGAATAGAGTTTGCAACTGAAAAAAACTTTGTGTTCCCAACTAGTTAGGTGAAGCACGGCTTTCACACACACTTATCTCTCGGAACTGAGCAAGTGGAGAGACTTTCGTTCATCTAGCACCAAGGGAACGGGTTGCAGGTGACACTTTTTCTCTGCTTTCTCAGTCTGTTTCCAAGTGAAAGTTTGAAGTTCCTGCAGTTTTCAATGTAAAACAGAGTTGGAGCTAGTACCTCCCCATATATATGTATGGAATGGAGTTTGCAACTGAAAAGGAACTTTGTGTTCCCAATAAGCTAGGTTAAAGATGGCTTTCACTCACACACATCTCTCAGAACTGAGCAAGTGGAGAGACGTTCGTTCATCTAGCACCAAGGGAACGCGTTGCAGGAGACACTTTTTCTCTGCTTTCTCAGGCTGTTTCCTAGTGCCGGTTTGAAGTTCCTGCAGTTTTAACTGTAAAACCGAGTTGGAGCTTGTACACCCCGGATATATGTATGGAATGGAGTTGGCAACTGAAAAGAAACTTTGTGTTCCCAACAAGATAGGTGAAGGACGGCTTTCACACACACATACGTCTCGGAACTGAGCAAGTGGCGAGACGTTCGTTCATCTAGCACCAAGGGAACGGGTTGCAGGAGACACTTTTTCTCTGCTTTCTCAGTTTCTTTCCTAGTGCCGATTTGAAGTTCCTGCAGTTTTCACTGGAAAACAGATTTGGAGCTAGTACCTCTCCATATATATGTATGGAATGGAGTTTGCAACTGAAAAGAAACTTTGAGTTCCCAACAAGCTAGGTGAAGCACGGCTTTCACACACACTTATCTCTCGGAACTGAGCAAGTGGAGAGACTTTCGTTCATCTAGCACGAAGGGAACGGGTTGCAGGAGACACTTTTTCTCTTCTTTCTCAGTCTGTTTCCAAGTGCCGGTTTGATTTTCCTGCAGTTTTCACTGTAAAACCGTGTTGGAGATAGTACCTCACCATATATATGTATGGAATGGAGTTTGCAACTGAAAAGGAACTTTGTGTTCCCAATAAGCTAGGTGAAGGACGGCTTTCACTCACACACATCTCTCAGAACTGAGCAAGTGGAGAGACGTTCGTTCATCTAGCACCAATGGAACGGGTTGCAAGAGACACTTTTTCTCTGCTTTCTCAGTCTGTTTCCTAGTGCCGGTTTGAAGTTCCTGCAGTTTTCACTGTAAAACCGATTTGGAGCTAGTACCTCCCCATATATATGTATGGAATGGAGTTTGCAACTGAAAAGAAACTTTGTGTTCCCAACAAGCCAGGTGAAGTACGGCTTTCAAACACACTTATCTCTCAGAACTGAGCAAGTGGAGAGACGTTCGTTCATCTAGCACCAAGGGAACGGGTTGCAGGAGACACTTTTTCTCTGCTTTCTCAGGCTTTTTCCTAGTGCCGGTTTGAAGTTCCTGCAGTTTTCACTGTAAAAAAGTTTTGGAGCTAGTACCTCCCCATATATATTTATGGAATGGAGTTTGCAACTGAAAAGAGACTTTGTGTTCCCAACAAGATAGGTGAAGGAATGCTTTCACACACACTTATCTCTCAGAACTGAGCAAGTGGAGAGACGTTCGTTCATCTAGCACCAAGGGAACGGGTTGCAGGAGAGACTTTTTCTCTGCTTTCTCAGTCTGTTTCCTAGTGCCGGTTTGAAGTTCCTGCAGTTTTCACTGCCAAACCGAGTTGGAGCTTCTACCTCCCCATATATATGTATGGAATGGAGTTTGCAACTAAAAAGAAACTTTGTGTTCACAACAAGCTAGTTGAAGGACGGTTTTCACTCACACATATCTCTCATAACTGAGCAAGTGGAGAGACGTTCGTTCATCTAGCACAAATGGAACGCGTTGCAGGAGACACTTTTTCTCTGCTTTCTCCGTCTGTTTCTTAGTGCCGGTTTGAAGTTCCTGCAGTTTTCACTGTAAATCAGAGTTGGAGTTTGTACCTCCCCATATATATGAATGGAATGGAGTTTGCAACTGAAAAGAAACTTTGTGTTCCCAAGAAACTAGGTGAAGGACGGCTTTAACACACAATTATCTCTCAGAACTGAGCAAGTGGAGAGACGTTCGTTCATCTAGCACCAATGGAACGGGTTGCAAGAGACACTTTTTATCTGCTTTCTCAGTCTGTTTCCTAGTGCCGGTTTGAAGTTCCTGCAGTTTTCACTGTAAAACCGAGTTGGAGCTAGTACCTCCCCATATATATGTATGGAATGGAGTTTGCAACTGAAAAGAAACTTTGTGTTCCCAACAAGATAGGTGAAGGAATGCTTTCACACACACTTATCTCTCAGAACTGAGCAAGTGGAGAGACGTTCGTTCATCTAGCACCAAGGGAACGGTTTGCAGGAATCACTATTTCTCTGCTTTCTCAGTCTGTTTCCTAGTGCCGGTTTGAAGTTCTTGCAGTTTTCACTGTCAAACCGAGTTGGAGCTTCTACCTCCCCATATATATGTATGGAATGGAGTTTGCTACTGAAAAGATACTTTGTGTTCCCAACAAGCTAGTTGAAGGACGGCTTTCACTCACACATATCTCTCATAACTGAGCAATTGGGGAGACGTTCGTTCATCTAGCACCAAGGGAACGCGTTGCAGGAGACACTTTTTCTCTGCTTTCTCCGTCTGTTTCCTAGTGCCGGTTTGAAGTTCCTGCAATTTTCACTGTAAAACCGAGTTGGAGCTTGTACCTCCCCATATATATGTATGGAATGGAGTTTGCAACTTAAAAGAATCTTTGTGTTCCAAACAAGCTATGTGAAGGACGGCTTTCATACACACTTAGATCTCAGAACTGAGCAAGAGGAGAGACGTTCATTCATCTAGCACCAAGGGAACGGGTTGCAGGGGTCACTTTTTCTCTGCTTTCTCAGTCTGTTTCCTAGTGCCGGTTTGAAGTTCCTGCAGTTTTCACTGTAAATCAGAGTTGGAGTTTGTACCTCCCCATATATATGAATGGAATGGAGTTTGCAACTGAAATGAAACTTTGTGTTCCCAAGAAACTAGTTCAAGGACGGCTTTAACACACAATTATTTCTCAGAACTGAGCAAGTGGAGAGACGTTCGTTCATCTAGCACCAATGGAACGGGTTGCAAGAGACACTTTTTCTCTGCTTTCTCAGTCTGTTTCCTAGTGCCGGTTTGAAGTTCCTGCAGTTTTCACTGTAAAACCGATTTGGAGCTAGTACCTCCCCATATATATGTATGGAATGGAGTTTGCAACTGAAAAGAAACTTTGTGTTCCCAACAAGCCAGGTGAAGTACGGCTTTCAAACACACTTATCTCTCAGAACTGAGCAAGAGGAGAGACGTTCATTCATCTAGCACCAAGGGAACGGGTTGCAGTGGTCACTTTTTCTCTGCATTCTCAGTCTGTTTCCTAGTGCCGGTTTGAAGTTCCTGCAGTTTTCACTGTAAATCAGAGTTGGAGTTTGTACCTCCCCATATATATGAATGGAATGGAGTTTGCAACTGAAAAGAAACTTTGTGTTCCCAAGAAGCTAGGTGAAGGACGGCTTTAACACACAATTATCTCTCAGAACTGAGCAAGTGGAGAGACGTTCGTTCATCTAGCACCAATGGAACGGGTTGCAAGAGACACTTTTTCTCTGCTTTCTCAGTCTGTTTCCTAGTGCCGGTTTGAAGTTCCTGCAGTTTTCACTGTAAAACCGAGTTGGAGCTAGTACCTCCCCATATATATGTATGGAATGGAGTTTGCAACTGAAAAGAAACTTTGTGTTCCCAACAAGAGAGGTGAAGGAATGCTTTCACACACACTTATCTCTCAGAACTGAGCAAGTGGAGAGACGTTCGTTCATCTAGCACCAAGGGAACGGTTTGCAGGAATCACTATTTCTCTGCTTTCTCAGTCTGTTTCCTAGTGCCGGTTTGAAGTTCCTGCAGTTTTCACTGTCAAACCGAGTTGAAGCTTCTACCTCCCCATATATATGTATGGAATGGATTTTGCTACTGAAAAGATACTTTGTGTTCCCAACAAGCTAGTTGAAGGACGGCTTTCACTCACACATATCTCTCATAACTGAGCAAGTGGAGAGACGTTCGTTCATCTAGCACCAAGGGAACGCGTTGCAGGAGACACTTTTTCTCTGCTTTCTCCGTCTGTTTCCTAGTGCCGGTTTGAAGTTCCTGCAATTTTCACTGTAAAACCGAGTTGGAGCTTGTACCTCCCCATATATATGTATGGAATGGAGTTTGCAACTTAAAAGAATCTTTGTGTTCCAAACAAGCTAGGTGAAGGACGGCTTTCATACACAATTAGATCTCAGAACTGAGCAAGAGGAGAGACGTTCATTCATCTAGCACCAAGGGAACGGGTTGCAGGGGTCACTTTTTCTCTGCTTTCTCAGTCTGTTTCCTAGTGCCGGTTTGAAGTTCCTGCAGTTTTCACTGTAACTCAGAGTTGGAGTTTGTACCTCCCCATATATATGAATGGAATGGAGTTTGCAACTGAAAAGAAACTTTGTGTTCCCAAGAAACTAGTTGAAGGACGGCTTTAACACACAATTATCTCTCAGAACTGAGCAAGTGGAGAGACGTTCGTTCATCTAGCACCAATGGAACGGGTTGCAAGAGACACTTTTTCTCTGCTTTCTCAGTCTGTTTCCTAGTGCCGGTTTGAAGTTCCTGCAGTTTTCACTGTAAAACCGAGTTGGAGCTACAACCTCCCCATATATATGTATGGAATGGAGTTTGCAACTGAAAAGAAACTTTGTGTTCCCAACAAGATAGGTGAAGGAATGCTTTCACACACACTTATCTCTCAGAACTGAGCAAGTGGAGAGACGTTCGTTCATCTAGCACCAAGGGAACGGTTTGCAGGAATCACTATTTCTCTGCTTTCTCAGTCTGTTTCCTAGTGCCGGTTTGAAGTTCCTGCAGTTTTCACTGTCAAACCGAGTTGGAGCTTCTACCTCCCCATATATATGTATGGAATGGAGTTTGCTACTGAAAAGATACTTTGTGTTCCCAACAAGCTAGTTGAAGGACGGCTTTCACTCACACATATCTCTCATAACTGAGCAAGTGGAGAGACGTTCGTTCATCTAGCACCAAGGGAACGCGTTGCAGGAGACACTTTTTCTCTGCTTTCTCCGTCTGTTTCCTAGTGCCGGTTTGAAGTTCCTGCAATTTTCACTGTAAAACCGAGTTGGAGCTTGTACCTCCCCATATATATGTATGGAATGGAGTTTGCAACTTAAAAGAATCTTTGTGTTCCAAACAAGCTATGTGAAGGACGGCTTTCATACACACTTAGATCTCAGAACTGAGCAAGAGGAGAGACGTTCATTCATCTAGCACCAAGGGAACGGGTTGCAGGGGTCACTTTTTCTCTGCTTTCTCAGTCTGTTTCCTAGTGCCGGTTTGAAGTTCCTGCAGTTTTCACTGTAAATCAGAGTTGGAGTTTGTACCTCCCCATATATATGAATGGATTGGAGTTTGCAACTGAAATGAAACTTTGTGTTCCCAAGAAACTAGTTCAAGGACGGCTTTAACACACAATTATTTCTCAGAACTGAGCAAGTGGAGAGACGTTCGTTCATCTAGCACCAATGGAACGGGTTGCAAGAGACACTTTTTCTCTGCTTTCTCAGTCTGTTTCCTAGTGCCGGTTTGAAGTTCCTGCAGTTTTCACTGTAAAACCGATTTGGAGCTAGTACCTCCCCATATATATGTATGGAATGGAGTTTGCAACTGAAAAGAAACTTTGTGTTCCCAACAAGCCAGGTGAAGTACGGCTTTCAAACACACTTATCTCTCAGAACTGAGCAAGTGGAGAGACGTTCGTTCATCTAGCACCAAGGGAACGGGTTGCAGGAGACACTTTTTCTCTGCTTTCTCAGGCTTTTTCCTAGTGCCGGTTTGAAGTTCCTGCAGTTTTCACTGTAAAAAAGTTTTGGAGCTAGTACCTCCCCATATATATTTATGGAATGGAGTTTGCAACTGAAAAGAGACTTTGTGTTCCCAACAAGATAGGTGAAGGAATGCTTTCACACACACTTATCTCTCAGAACTGAGCAAGTGGAGAGACGTTCGTTCATCTAGCACCGAGGGAACGGGTTGCAGGAGAGACTTTTTCTCTGCTTTCTCAGTCTGTTTCCTAGTGCCGGTTTGAAGTTCCTGCAGTTTTCACTGCCAAACCGAGTTGGAGCTTCTACCTCCCCATATATATGTATGGAATGGAGTTTGCAACTAAAAAGAAACTTTGTGTTCACAACAAGCTAGTTGAAGGACGGTTTTCACTCACACATATCTCTCATAACTGAGCAAGTGGAGAGACGTTCGTTCATCTAGCACAAAGGGAACGCGTTGCAGGAGACACTTTTTCTCTGCTTTCTCCGTCTGTTTCTTAGTGCCGGTTTGAAGTACCTGCAGTTTTCACTGTAAAAGCGAGTTGGAGCTTATACCTCCCCATATATATGTATGGAATGGAGTTTGCAACTGAAAAGAAACTTTGTGTTCCCAACAAGCTAGTTGAAGTTCGGCTTTCACACAAAATTATCTCTCAGAACTGAGCAAGTGGAGAGACGTTCGTTCATCTAGCACCAAGGGAACGGGTTGCAGGAGACACATTTTCTCTGCTTTCTCAGTCTGTTTCCTAGTGCCGGTTTGAAGTTCCTGCAGTTTTCACTGTAAATCCGAGATGGAGCTTGTACCTCCCCATATATATGTATGGAATGGAGTTTGCAACTGAAAAGAAACTTTGTGTTCCCAACAAGCTCGGTGAAGGACGGCTTTCACACACACTTACCTCTCAGAACTGAGCAAGTGGAGAGACGTTCGTTCATCTAGCACCAAGGGAACGGGTTGCAGGAGAGACTTTTTCTCTGCTTTCTCAGTCTGTTTCCTAGTGCCGCTTTGAAGTTCCTGCAGTTTTCACTGTCAAACCGAGTTGGAGCTTGTACCTCCCCATATATATGTATGGAATGGAGTTTGCAACTGAAAAGAATCTTTGTGTTCCCAACAAGCTAGGTGAAGGACGGCTTTCAGACACGCTTATCTCTCAGAACTGAGCAAGTGGAGAGACGTTCGTTCATCTAGCACCAAGGGAACGGGTTGCAGGGGATACTTTTTCTCTGCTTTCTCAGTCTGTTTCCTAGTGCCGGTTTGAAGTTCCTGCAGTTTTCTTTGTAAAACCGTGTTGGAGCTAGTACCTCCCCATATATATGGATGGAGTGGAGTTTGCAACTGAAAAGAAACTTTGTGTTCCAATCAAGCTAGGTGAAGGTCGGCTTTCACACACACTTATCTCTCAGAACTGAGCAAGTGGAGAGACGTTCGTTCATCTAGCACCAAGGGAACGATTTTCAGGAGACACTTTTTCTCTGCTTTCTCAGTTTGTTTCCTAGTGCCAGTTTGAATTTCCTGCAGTTTTCAAAGTAAAACCGAGTTGGAGCTTGTTCCGCCCCAGATATATGTATGGAATGAAGTTTGCAACTGAAAAGAATCTTTGTATTCCCTACATGCTAGGTGAAGGACGGCTTTCACACACACTTATCTCTCAGAACTGAGCAATTGGAGAGACGTTCATTCATCTAGCACCAAGGGAACGGGTTGCAGGGGACACTTTTTTTCTCTGCTTTCTCAGTCTGTTTCCTAGTGCCGCTTTGAAGTTCCTGCAGTTTTCACTGTAAAACCGAGTTGGAGCTTCTACCTCCCAATATATATGTATGGAATGGAGTTTGCAACTAAAAAGAAACTTTGTGTTCCCAACAAGCAAGGTGAAGGACGGCTTTCACACACACTTATCTCTCAGAACTGAGCAAGTGGAGAGACGTTTGTTCATCTAGCACCAAGGGAACCGGTTGCAGGAGACACTTTTTCTCTGCTTTCTCAGTCTGTTTCCTAGTGCCGGTTTGAAGTTCCTGCAGTTTTCACTGTAAAACCGTGTTGGAGCAAGTACCTCCCCATATATATGGATGGAGTGGAGTTTGCAACTGAAAAGAAACTTTGTGTTCCCAACAAGCTAGGTGAAGGACGGCTTTCATACACACTTAGATCTCAGAACTGAGCAAGAGGAGAGACGTTCATTCATCTAGCACCAAGGGAACGGGTTGCAGGGGTCACTTTTTCTCTGTTTCTCAGTCTGTTTCCTATTGCCGGTTTGAAGTTCCTGCAGTTTTCACTGTAAATCAGAGTTGGAGTTTGTACCTCCCCATATATATGAATGGAATGGAGTTTGCAACTGAAAAGAAACTTTGTGTTCCCAAGATGCTAGGTGAAGGACGGCTTTCACACACACTTATCTCTCAGAACTGAGCAAGTGGAGAGACGTTCGTTCATCTAGCACCAATGGAACGGGTTGCAGGAGAAACTATTTCTCTGCTTTCTCAGTCTGTTTCCTAGTGCCGGTTTGAAGTTCCTGCAGTTTTCACTGTAAAACCGAGTTTGAGCTAGTACCTCCCCATATATATGTATGGAATGGAGTTTGCAACTGAAAAGAATCTTTGTGTTCCCAACAAGCTAGGTGAAGTACGGCTTTCAAACACACTTATCTCTCAGAACTGAGCAAGTGGAGAGACGTACGTTCATCTAGCACCAAGGGAACGGGTTGCAGGAGACACATTTTCTCTGCTTTCTCAGGCTTTTTCCTAGTGCCGGTTTGAAGTTCCTGCAGTTTTCACTGTAAAAAATTTTGGAGCTAGTACCTCCCCATATATATTTATGGAATGGAGTTTGCAACTGAAAAGAAACATTGTGTTCCCAACAAGATAGGTGAAGGAATGCTTTCACACACACTTATCTCTCAGAACTGAGCAAGTGGAGAGACGTTCGTTCATCTAGCACCAAGGGAACGGGTTGCAGGAGACACATTTTCTCTGCTTTCTCAGTCTGTTTCCTAGTGCCGGTTTGAAGTTCCTGCAGTTTTCACTGTCAAACCGAGTTGGAGCTTCTACCTCCCCATATATTTGTATGGAATGGAGTTTGCAACTAAAAAGAAACTTTGTGTTCCCAACAAGCTAGTTGAAGTTCGGCTTTCACACACAATTATCTCTCAGAACTGAGCAAGTGGAGAGACGTTCGTTCATCTAGCACCAAGGGAACGGGTTGCAGGAGACACTTTTTCTCTGCTTTCTCAGTCTGTTTCCTAGTGCCGGTTTGAAGTTCCTGCAGTTTTCACTGTAAAACCGTGTTGGAGCAAGTACCTCCCCATATATATGGATGGAGTGGAGTTTGCAACTGAAAAGAAACTTTGTGTTCCCAACAAGCTAGGTGAAGGACGGCTTTCATACACACTTAGATCTCAGAACTGAGCAAGAGGAGAGACGTTCATTCATCTAGCACCAAGGGAACGGGTTGCAGGGGTCACTTTTTCTCTGCTTTCTCAGTCTGTTTCCTAGTGCCGGTTTGAAGTTCCTGCAGTTTTCACTGTAAATCAGAGTTGGAGTTTGTACCTCCCCATATATATGAATGGAATGGAGTTTGCAACTGAAAAGAAACTTTGTGTTCCCAAGAAGCTAGGTGAAGGACGGCTTTCACACACACTTATCTCTCAGAACTGAGCAAGTGGAGAGACGTTCGTTCATCTAGCACCAATGGAACGGGTTGCAGGAGACACTATTTCTCTGCTTTCTCAGTCTGTTTCCTAGTGCCGGTTTGAAGTTCCTGCAGTTTTCACTGTAAAACCGATTTTGAGCTAGTACCTCCCCATATATATGTATGGAATGGAGTTTGCAACTGAAAAGAAACTTTGTGTTCCCAACAAGCTAGGTGAAGTACGGCTTTCAAACACACTTATCTCTCAGAACTGAGCAAGTGGAGAGACGTACGTTCATCTAGCACCAAGGGAACGGGTTGCAGGAGACACATTTTCTCTGCTTTCTCAGGCTTTTTCCTAGTGCCGGTTTGAAGTTCCTGCAGTTTTCACTGTAAAAAATTTTGGAGCTAGTACCTCCCCATATATATTTATGGAATGGAGTTTGCAACTGAAAAGAAACATTGTGTTCCCAACAAGATAGGTGAAGGAATGCTTTCACACACACTTATCTCTCAGAACTGAGCAAGTGGAGAGACGTTCGTTCATCTAGCACCAAGGGAACGGGTTGCAGGAGACACATTTTCTCTGCTTTCTCAGTCTGTTTCCTAGTGCCGGTTTGAAGTTCCTGCAGTTTTCACTGTCAAACCGAGTTGGAGCTTCTACCTCCCCATATATTTGTATGGAATGGAGTTTGCAACTAAAAAGAAACTTTGTGTTCCCAACAAGCTAGTTGAAGTTCGGCTTTCACACACAATTATCTCTCAGAACTGAGCAAGTGGAGAGACGTTCGTTCATCTAGCACCAAGGGAACGGGTTGCAGGAGACACTTTTTCTCTGCTTTCTCAGTCTGTTTCCTAGTGCCGGTTTGAAGTTCCTGCAGTTTTCACTGTAAATCCGAGTTGGAGCTTGTACCTACCCATATATATGTATGGAATGGGGTTTGCAACTGAAAAGAAACTTTGTGTTCCCAAAAAGCTAGGTGAAGGACGGCTTTCACTCACACACATCTCTCAGAACTGAGCAAGTGGAGAGACGTTCGTTCATCTAGCACCAAGGGAACGGGTGGCAGGAGACACTATTTCTCTGCTTTCTCAGTCTGTTTCCTAGTGCCGGTTTGAAGTTCCTGCAGTTTTCACTGTAAAACCGAGTTGGAGCTTGTACTTCCCCGTATATATGTATGGAATGGAGTTTGCAACTGAAAAGAAACTTTGTGTTCCCATCAAGCTAGGTGAAGGTCGGCTTTCGCACACTCTTATCTCTCAGAACTGAGCAAGTGGAGAGACGTTCGTTCATCTAGCACCAAGGGAACGGGTTGCAGCAGACAATTTTTCTCTGCTTTCTCAGTCTGTTTCCTAGTGCCGGTTTGAAGTTCCTGCAGTTTTAAATGTAAAACCGATTTGGAGCTTGTACCTCCCCATATATATGTATGGAATGGAGTTTGCAACTTAAAAGAATCTTTGTGTTCCCAACAAGCTAGGTGAAGGACGGCTTTCATACACACTTAGATCTCAGAACTGAGCAAGAGGAGAGACTTTCATTCATCTAACACCAAGGGAACGTGTTGCAGGGGTCACTTTTCCTCTGCTTTCTCAGTCTGTTTCCTAGTGCCGGTTTGAAGTTCCTGCAGTTTTCACTATAAAATAGAGTTGGAGTTTGTACCTCCCCATATATATGAATGGAATGGAGTTTGCAACTGAAAAGAAACTTTGTGTTCCCCAGAAGCTAGGTGAAGGACGGCTTTCACACACACTTATCTCTCAGAACTGAGCAAGTGGAGAGACTTTCGTTCATCTAGCACCAATGGAACGGGTTGCAGGAGACACTTTTTCTCTGCTTTCTCTGTCTGTTTCCTAGTGCCGGTTTGAAGTTCCTGCAGTTTTCACTGTAAAACCGAGTTGGAGCTAGTACCTCCCCATATATATGTATGGAATGGAGTTTGCAACTGAAAAGAAACTTTGTGTTCCCATCAAGCTAGGTGATGGACGGCTTTCACACACACTTACCTCTCAGAAGTGAGCAAGTGGAGAGACGTTCGTTCATCTAGCACCAAGGGAACGGGTTGCAGGAGAGACATTTTCTCTGATTTCTCAGTCTGTTTCCTAGTGCCGCTTTGACGTTCCTGCAGTTTTCACTGTCAAACCGAGTTGGAGCTTGTACCTCCCCATATATATGTATGGAATGGAGTTTGCAACTGAAAAGAATCTTTGTGTACCCAACAAGCTAGGTGAAGTACGGCTTTCACACACGCTTATCTCTCAGAACTGAGCAAGTGGAAAGACGTTCGTTCATCTAGCACCAACGGAACGGGTTGCAGGGGATACTTTTTCTCTGCTTTCTCAGTCTGTTTCCTAGTGCCGGTTTGAAGTTCCTGCAGTTTTCATTGTAAAACCGTGTTGGAGCTAGTACCTCCCCATATATATGGATGGAGTGGAGTTTGCAACTGAAAAGAAACTTTGTGTTCCCAACAAGCTAGGTGAAGGACGGTTTTCACACACACTTATCTGTCAGAACTGAGCAAGTGGAGAGACGTTCGTTCATCTAGCACAAAGGGAACCGTTTGCAGGGGACACTAATTCTCTGCTTTCTCAGTCTGTTTCCTAGTGCCGGTTTGAAGTTTCTGCAGTTTTCACTATAAAACCGTGTTGGAGCTAGTACCTCCCCATATATATGGATGGAGTGGAGTTTGCAACTGAAAAGAAACTTTGTGTTCCCAACAAGCTAGGTGAAGGACGGCTTTCATACACACTTAGATCTCAGAACTGAGCAAGAGGAGAGACGTTCATTCATCTAGCACCAAGGGAACGGGTTGCAGGGGTCACTTTTTCTCTGCTTTCTCAGTCTGTTTCCTAGTGCCGGTTTGAAGTTCCTGCAGTTTTCACTGTAAATCAGAGTTGGAGTTTGTACCTCCCCATATATATGAATGGAATGGAGTTTGCAACTGAAAAGAAACTTTGTGTTCCCAAGAAGCTAGGTGAAGGACGGCTTTCACACACACTTATCTCTGAGAACTGAGCAAGTGGAGAGACGTTCGTTCATCTAGCACCAATGGAACGGGTTGCAGGAGACACTATTTCTCTGCTTTCTCAGTCTGTTTCCTAGTGCCGGTTTGATGTTCCTGCAGTTTTCACTGTAAAACCGAGTTGGAGCTAGTACCTCCCCATATATATGTATGGAATGGAGTTTGCAACTGAAAAGAAACTTTGTGTTCCCAACAAGCTAGGTGAAGTACGGCTTTCAAACACACTTATCTCTCAGAACTGAGCAAGTGGAGAGACGTTCGTTCATCTAGCACCAAGGGAACGGGTTGCAGGAGACACATTTTCTCTGCTTTCTCAGGCTTTTTCCTAGTGCCGGTTTGAAGTTCCTGCAGTTTTCACTGTAAAAAATTTTGGAGCTAGTACCTCCCCATATATATTTATGGAATGGAGTTTGCAACTGAAAAGAAACTTTGTGTTCCCAACAAGATAGGTGAAGGAATGCTTTCACACACAATTATCTCTCAGAACTGAGCAAGTGGAGAGACGTTCGTTCATCTAGCACCAAGGGAACGGGTTGCAGGAGACACATTTTCTCTGCTTTCTCAGTCTGTTTCCTAGTGCCGGTTTGAAGTTCCTGCAGTTTTCACTGTCAAACCGAGTTGGAGCTTCTACCTCCCCATATATATGTATGGAATGGAGTTTGCAACTAAAAAGAAACTTTGTGTTCCCAACAAGCTAGTTGAAGGACGGCTTTCACTCACACATATCTCTCATAACTTAGCAAGTGGAGAGACGTTCGTTCATCTAGCACCAAGGGAACGGGTTGCAGCAGACAATTTTTCTCTGCTTTCTCAGTCTGTTTCCTAGTGCCGGTTTGATGTTCCTGCAGTTTTCACTGTAAAACCGAGTTGGAGCTAGTACCTCCCCATATATATGTATGGAATGGAGTTTGCAACTGAAAAGAAACTTTGTGTTCCCAACAAGCTAGGTGAAGTACGGCTTTCAAACACACTTATCTCTCAGAACTGAGCAAGTGGAGAGACTTTCGTTCATCTTGCACCAATGGAACGGGTTGCAGGAGACACTTTTTCTCTGCTTTCTCTGTCTGTTTCCTAGTGCCGGTTTGAAGTTCCTGCAGTTTTCACTGTAAAACCGAGTTGGAGCTAGTACCTCCCCATATATATGTATGGAATGGAGTTTGCAACTGAAAAGAAACTTTGTGTTCCCATCAAGCTAGGTGAAGGACGGCTTTCACACACACTTACCTCTCAGAACTGAGCAAGTGGAGAGACGTTCGTTCATCTAGCACCAAGGGAACGGGTTGCAGGAGAGACTGTTTCTCTGCTTTCTCAGTCTGTTTCCTAGTGCCGCTTTGACGTTCCTGCAGTTTTCACTGTCAAAACGTGTTGGAGCTTGTACCTCCCCATATATATGTATGGAATGGAGTTTGCAACTGAAAAGAATCTTTGTGTACCCAACAAGCTAGGTGAAGTACGGCTTTCACACACGCTTATCTCTCAGAACTGAGCAAGTGGAGAGACTTTCGTTCATCTAGCACCAACGGAACGGGTTGCAGGGGATACTTTTCCTCTGCTTTCTCAGTCTGTTTCCTAGTGCCGGTTTGAAGTTCCTGCAGTTTTCATTGTAAAACCGTGTTGGAGCTAGTACCTCCCCATATATATGGATGGAGTGGAGTTTGCAACTGAAAAGAAACTTTGTGTTCCCAACAAGCTAGGTGAAGGTCGGCTTTCACACACACTTATCTCTCAGAACTGAGCAAGTGGAGAGACGTTCGTTCATCTAGCACCAAGGGAACGATTTTCAGGAGACACTTTTTCTCTGCTTTCTCAGTTTGTTTCCTAGTGCCGGTTTGAATTTCCTGCAGTTTTCAATGTAAAACCGAGTTGGAGCTTGTTCCGCCCCATATATATGTATGGAATGAAGTTTGCAATTGAAAAGAATCTTTGTGTTCCCAACAAGCTAGGTGAAGGACGGCTTTCATACACACTTAGATCTCAGAACTGAGCAAGAGGAGAGACGTTCATTCATCTAGCACCAAGGGAACGGGTTGCAGGGGTCACTTTTTCTCTGCTTTCTCAGTCTGTTTCCTAGTGCCGGTTTGAAGTTCCTGCAGTTTTCACTGTAAATCAGAGTTGGAGTTTGTACCTCCCCATATATATGAATGGAATGGAGTTTGCAACTTAAAAGAAACTTTGTGTTCCCAAGAAGCTAGGTGAAGGACGGCTTTCACACACACTTATCTCTCAGAACTGAGCAAGTGGAGAGACGTTCGTTCATCTAGCACCAATGGAACGGGTTGCAGGAGACACTATTTCTCTGCTTTCTCAGTCTGTTTCCTAGTGCCGGTTTGAAGTTCCTGCATTTTTCACTGTAAAACCGAGTTGGAGCTAGTACCACCCCATATATATGTATGGAATGGAGTTTGCAACTGAAAAGAAACTTTGTGTTCCCAACAAGCTAGGTGAAGTACGGCTTTCAAACACACTTATCTCTCAGAACTGAGCACGTGGAGAGACGTTCGTTCATCTAGCACCAAGGGATCGGGTTGCCAGAGACACTTTTTCTCTGCTTTCTCAGGCTTTTTCCTAGTGCCGGTTTGAAGTTCCTGCAGTTTTCACTGTAAAAAAGTTTTGGAGCTAGTACCTCCCCATATATATTTATGGAATGGAGTTTGCAACTGAAAAGAAACTTTGTGTTCCCAACAAGATAGGTGAAGGAATGCTTTCACACACACTTATCTCTCAGAACTGAGCAAGTGGAGAGACGTTCGTTCATCTAGCACCAAGGGAACGGGTTGCAGGAGACACATTTTCTCTGCTTTCTCAGTCTGTTTCCTAGTGCCGGTTTGAAGTTCCTGCAGTTTTCACTGTAAATCCGAGTTGGAGCTTGTACCTACCCATATATATGTATGGAATGATATTTGCAACTGAAAAGAAACTTTGTGTTCCCAATAAGCTAGGTGAAGGACAGCTTTCACTCACACACATCTCTCAGAACGGAGCAAGTGGAGAGACGTTCGTTCATCTGGCACGAAGGGAACGGGTGGCAGGAGACACTATTTCTCTGCTTTCTCAGTCTGTTTCCTAGTGCCAATTTGAAGTTCCTGCAGTTTTCACTGCAAAACCGAGTTGGAGCTTGTACTTTCCCGTATATATGTATGGAATGGAGTTTGCTACTGAAAACAAACTTTGTGTTCCCATCAAGCTAGTTGAAGGTCGGCTTTCGCACACACTTATCTCTCAGAACTGAGCAAGTGGAGAGACGTTCGTTCATCTAGCACCAAGGGAACGGGTTCCAGGAGACACTTTTTCTCTTTTTTCTCAGTCTGTTTCCTAGTGCCGGTTTGAAGTTCCTGCAGTTTTCACTGTAAAATATAGTTGGAGCTTGTACCTCCCCATATATATGAATGGAATGAAATTTGCAACTGAAAAGAAACTGTGTGTTCCCTACAAGCTAGGTGAAGGACGGCTTTCAAACACACTTAGGTTTCGGAACTGAGCAAGTGGCGAGACGTTCGTTCATCTAGCACCAAGGGAACGGGTTGCAGGAGACACTTTTTCTCTGCTTTCTCAGTCTGTTTCCTAGTGCCGGTTTGAAGTTCCTGCAGTTTTCACTGTAAAACCGTGTTGGAGATTGTACCTCCCCATATATATGTATGGAATGGAGTTTGCAACTGAAAAGAAACTTTGTGTTCCCAACAAGCTAGGTGAAGGACGGCTTTCACACACACTTAACTCTCAGAACTGAGCAAGTGGAGAGACGTTCGCTCATCTAGCACCAAGGGAACGGGTTGCAGGAGACACATTTTCTCTGCTTTCTCAGTCTGTTTCCTAGTGCCGGTTTGAAGTTCCTGCAGTTTTCACTGTAAAACCGAGTTGGAGCTAGTGCCTCCCCATATATATGTATGGAATGGAGTTTGCAACTGAAAAGAAACTTTGTGTTCCCAACAAGCTAGGTGAAGGACGGCTTTCACACACACTTATCTCTCAGAACTGAGCAAGTTGAGAGACGTTCGTTCATCTAGCACCAAGGGAACGGGTTGCAGGAGACACTTTTTCTCTGCTTTCTCAGTCTGTTTCCTAGTGCCGGTTTGAAGTTCCTGCAGTTTTCACTGTAATACTGAGTTGGAGCTAGTACCTCCCCATATATATGGATGGAGTGGAGTTTGCAACTGAAAAGAATCTTTGTGTTCCCAACAAGCTAGGTGAAGGACGGCTTTCACACACACTTATCTCTCAGAACTGAGCAAGTGGAGAGACGTTCGTTCATCTAGCACCAAGAGAACGGGTTGCAGGAGACACTTTTTCTCTGCTTTCTCAGTCTGTTTCCTAGTGCCGGTTTGAAGTTCCTGCCGTTTTCACTGTAAAACCGATTTGGAGTTGGTACCTCCCCATATATATTTATGGAATGGAGTTTGCAACTGAAAAGAAACTTTGTGTTCCCAACAAGCTAATTGAAGGACGGCTTTCACTCACACAAATCTCTCTGAACTGAGCAAGTGAAGAGACGTTCGTTCATCTAGCACCAAGGGAACGGGTTGCAGGAGACACTTTTTCTCTGCTTTCTCAGTCTGTTTCCTAGTGCCGGTTTGAAGTTCCTGCAGTTTTCACTGTAAAACCGTGTTGGAGATTGTACCTCCCCTTATATATGTATGGAATGGAGTTTGCAACTGAAAAGAAACTTTGTGTTCCCAACAAGGTAGGTGAAGGACGGCTTTCACACACACTTAACTCTCAGAACTGAGCAAGTGGAGAGACGTTCGCTCATCTAGCACCAAGGGAACGGGTTGCAGGAGACACTTTTTCTCTGCTTTCTCAGTCTGTTTCCTAGTGCCGGTTTGAAGTTCCTGCAGTTTTCACTGTAAAACCGAGTTGGAGCTAGTGCCTCCCCATATATATGTATGGAATGGAGTTTGCAACTGAAAAGAAACTTTGTGTTCCCAACAAGCTAGGTGAAGTACGGCTTTCACACACACTTATCTCTCAGAACTGAGCAAGTTGAGAGACGTTCGTTCATCTAGCACCAAGGGAACGGGTTGCAGGAGACACTTTTTCTCTGCTTTCTCAGTCTGTTTCCTAGTGCCGGTTTGAAGTTCCTGCAGTTTTCACTGTAATACCGAGTTGGAGCTAGTACCTCCCCATATATATGGATGGAGTGGAGTTTGCAACTGAAAAGAAACTTTGTGTTCCCAACAAGCTAGGTGAAGGACGGCTTTCACACACACTTATCTCTCAGAACTGAGCAAGTGGAGAGACGTTCGTTCATCTAGCACCAAGAGAACGGGTTGCAGGAGACACTTTTTCTCTGTTTCTCAGTCTGTTTCCTAGTGCCGGTTTGAAGTTCCTGCAGTTTTCACTGTAAAACCGAGTTGGAGCTTGTACCTCCCCATATATATGTATGGAATTGAGTTTGCAACTGAAAAGAAACTTTGTGTTCCCAACAAGCTAGGTGAAGGGCGGCTTTCACACACAATTATCCCTCAGAACTGAGCAATTGGAGAGACGTTCGTTCATCTATCACCAATGGAACGGGTTGCAGGAGACAATTTTTCTCGGCGTTCTCAGTCTGTTTCCTAGTGCCGGTTTGAAGTTCCTGCAGTTTTCACTGTAAAATCGAGTTGGAGCTTGTACCTCCCCATATATATGTATGGAATGGAATTTTCAACTGAAAAGAAACTTTGTGTTCCCAACAAGCAAAGTGAAGGACGGCTTTCACACACACTTATCTCTCAGAACTGAGCAATTTGAGAGACGTTCGTTCATCTAGAACCAAGGGAACGGGTTGCAGGAGACACTTTTTCTCTGCTTTCTCAGTCTTTTTCCTAGTGCCAGTTTGAATTTCCTGCAGTTTTCACTGTAAAACCGTGTTGGAGCTATTACCTCCCCATATATATGGATGGAGTGGAGTTTGCAACTGAAAAGAAACTTTGTGTTCCCAACAAGCTAGGTGAAGGACGGCTTTCACACACACTTATCTCTCAGAACTGAGCAAGTGGAGAGACGTTCGTTCATCTAGCACCAAGAGAACGGGTTGCAGGAGACAGTTTTTCACTGCTTTCTCAGACTGTTTCCTAGTGCCGGTTTGAAGTTCCTGCCGTTTTCACTGTAAAACCGAGTTGGAGATGGTACCTCCCCATATATATTTATGGAATGGAGTTTGCAACTGAAAAGAATCTTTGTGTTCCCAACAATCTAATTGAAGGACGGCTTTCACTCACACATATCTCTCTGAACTGAGCAAGTGAAGAGACGTTCGTTCATCTAGCAAGAAGGGAACGCGTTGCAGGAGACACTTTTTCTCTGCTTTCTCAGTCTGTTTCCTAGTGCCGGTTTTAAGTTCCTGCAGTTTTCACTGTAAAATCGATTTGGAGCTAGTACCTCAACATATATATTTATGGAATGGAGTTTGCAACTGAAAAGAAACTTTGTGTTCCCAACAAGCTAGGTGAAGGACGGCTTTCACACACACTTATCTCTCAGAACTGAGAAAGTGGAGAGACGTTCGTTCATCTAGCATCAAGGGAACGGGTTGCAGGAGACACTTTTTCTCTGCTTTCTCAGTCTGTTTCCTATTGCCGGTTTGAAGTTCCTGCAGTTTTCACTGTAATATCGAGTTGGAGCTTGTACCTCCCCATATATATGTATGGAATGGAGTTTGCAACTGAAAAGAAACTTTGTGTTCCCAACAACCTAGGTGAAGGGCGGCTTTCACACACACTTATCCCTCAGAACTGAGCATTTGGAGAGACGTTCGTTCATCTATCACCAATGAAACGGGATGCAGGAGAAAATTTTTCTCGGCTTTCTCAGTCTGATTCCTAGTGCCGGTTTTAAGTTCCTGCAGTTTTCACTGTAAAACCGAGTTTGAGCTTGTACCTCCCCTTATATATGTATGGAATGGAGTTTTCAACTGAAAAGAAACTTTGTGTTCCCAACAAGCAAGGTGAAGGACGGCTTTCACACACACATATGTCTCAGAACTGAGCAAGTGGAGAGACGTTCGTTCATCTAGCACCAAGGGAACGCGTTGCAGGAGACACATTTTCTCTGCTTTCTCCATCTGTTTCCTAGTGCCGGTTTGAAGTTCCTGCAGTTTTCACTTTAAAACCGAGTTGGAGATTCTACCTCCCCATATATATGTATGGAATGGAGTTTGCAACTGAAAAAAACTTTGTGATCCCAACAAGCTAGTTGAAGTTCGGCTTTCACACACACTTATCTCTCAGAACTGAGCAAGTGGAGAGACGTTCGTTCATCTAGCACCAAGGGAACGGGTTGCAGGGGACACTTTTTCTCTGCTTTCTCAGTCTGTTTCCTAGTGCCGGTTTGAAGTTCCTGCATTTTTCACTGTAAAAGCGAGTTGGAGCTTGTACCTCCCCATATATATGTATGGAATTGGGTTTGCAACTTAAAAGAAACTTTGTGTTCCCAACAAGATATGTGAAGGAAGGCTTTCACACACACATATGTCTCGGAACTGAGCAAGTGGCGAGACGTTCGTTCATCTAGCACCAAGGGAACGGGTTGCAGGAGACACTTTTTCTCTGCTTTCTCAGTCTGTTTCTTGGTGCCGGTTTGAAGTTCCTGCAGTTTTCACTGTAAAACCGAGTTGGAGATACTACCTCCCCATATATATGTATGGAATGGAGTTTGCAACTGAAAAGAAACTTTGTGTTCCCAACAAGCTAAGTGAAGGACGGCTTTCACACACACTTATCTCTCATAACTGAGCAATTTGAGAGACGTTCGCTCAACTAGCACCAAGGGAACGGGTTGCAGGAGACACTTTTTCTCTGCTTTCTCAGTCTGTTTCCTAGTACCGGTTTAAAGTTCCTGCAGTTTTCACTGTAAAACCGAGTTGGAGCTAGTACCTCCCCATATATATGTATGGAATGGAGTTTGCAACTGAAAAGAAACTTTGTGTTCCCAACAAGCTAGTTGAAGGACGGCTTTCAAAAACACTTTCCTCTCAGAACTGAGCAAGTGGAGAGACGTTCGTTCATCTAGCACCAAGGGAACGGGTTGCAGGAGACACTTTTTCTCTGCTTTCTCAGTCTGTTTCCTAGTGCCGGTTTGAAGTTCCTGCAGTTTTCACTGTAAAACCGAGTTGGAGCTAGTACCACAACATATATATTTATGGAATGGAGTTTGCAACTGAAAAGAAACTTTGTGTTCCCAACAAGCTAGGTGAAGGACGGCTTTCACACACACTTATCTCTCAGAACTGAGCAAGTGGAGAGACGTTCGTTCATCTAGCATCAAGGGAACGGAATGCAGGAGACACTTTTTCTCTGCTTTCTCAGTCTGTTTCCTATTGCCAGTTTGAAGTTCCTGCAGTTTTCACTGTAAAATCGAGTTGGAGCTTGTACCTCCCCATATATATGTAAGGAATGGAGTTTGCAACTGAAAAGAAACTTTGTGTTCCCAACAAGCTAGGTGAAGGGCGGCTTTCACACACACTTATCCCTCAGAAATGAGCAATTGGAGAGACGTTCGTTCATCTAGCACCAAGGGAACGGATTGCAGGAGACACTTTTTCTCTACTTTCTCAGTCTGTTTCCTAGTGCCGGTTTGAAGTTCCTGCAGTTTTCCCTGGAAAACTTATTTGGAGCTTGTACCTCCCCATATATATGTATGGAATGGAGTTTGCAACTGAAAAGAAACTTTGTGTTCCCAACAAGCAAGGTGAAGGACGGCTTTCACACACACATATGTCTCAGAACTGAGCAAGTGGAGAGACGTTCGTTCATCTAGCACCAAGGGAACGCGTTGCAGGAGACACTTTTTCTCTGCTTTCTCCATCTGTTTCCTAGTGCCGGTTTGAAGTTCCTGCAGTTTTCACTTTAAAACCGAGTTGGAGCTTCTACCTCCCCATATATATGTAAGGAATGGAGTATGCAACTGAAAAAAACTTTGTGTTCCCAACAAGCTAGTTGAAGTTCGGCTTTCACACACACATATCTCTCAGAACTGAGCAAGTGGAGAGACGTTCGTTCATCTAGCAACAAGGGAACGGTTTGCAGGTGACACTTATTCTCTGCTTTCTCAGTTTCTTTCCTAGTGCCGATTTGAAGTTCCTGCAGTTTTCACTGGAAAACCGATTTGGAGCTAGTACCTCCCCATATATAAGTATGGAATGGAGTTTGCAACTGAAAAGAAACTTTGTGTTCCCAACAAGCTAGGTGAAGCACGGCTTTCACACACACTTATCTCTCGGAACTGAGCAAGGGGAGAGATTTTCGTTCATCTAGCACCAAGGGAACGGTTTGCAGGAGACACTTTTTCTCTGCTTTCTCAGATTCTTTCCAAGTGCCGCTTTGAAGTTCCTGCATTTTCACTTTCAAACCGAGTTGGAGCTTCTACCTCCCCGTATATATGTATGGAATGGTGTTTGCAACTTAAAAGAAACTTTGTGTTCCCAACAAGATAGGTGAAGGACGGCTTTCACACACACATATGTCTCGGAACTGAGCAAGTGGCGAGACGTTCGTTCATCTAGCACCAAGGGAACGGGTTGCAGGAGACACTTTTTCTCTGCTTTCTCAGTCTGTTTCTTGGTGCCGGTTTGAAGTTCCTGCAGTTTTCACTGTAAAACCGAGTTGGAGCTACTACCTCCCCATATATATGTATGGAATGGAGTTTGCAACTGAAAAGAAACTTTGTGTTCCCAACAAGCTAAGGGAAGGACGGCTTTCACACACACTTATCTCTCAGAACTGAGCAATTTGAGAGACGTTCGCTCAACTAGCACCAAGGGAACGGGTTGCAGGAGACACTTTTTCTCTGCATTCTCAGTCTGTTTCCTAGTGCCGGTTTAAAGTTCCTGCAGTTTTCACTGTAAAACCGAGTTGGAGCTAGTACCTCCCAATATATGTATGGAATGGAGTTTGCAACTGAAAAGAAACTTTGTGTTCCCAACAAGCTAGTTGAAGGACGGCTTTCAAAAACACTTTCCTCTCAGAACTGAGCAAGTGGAGAGACGTTCGTTCATCTAGCATCAAGGGAACGGGTTGCAGGAGACACTTTTTCTCTGCTTTCTCAGTCTGTTTCCTAGTGCCGGTTTGAAGTTCCTGCAGTTTTCACTGTAAAACCGAGTTGGAGCTAGTACCACAACATATATATTTATGGAATGGAGTTTGCAACTGAAAAGAAACTTTGTGTTCCCAACAAGCTAGGTGAAGGGCGGCTTTCACACACACTTATCTCTCAGAACTGAGAAAGTGGAGAGACGTTCGTTCATCTAGCATCAAGGGAACGGGTTGCAGGAGACACTTTTTCTCTGCTTTCTCAGTCTGTTTCCTATTGCCAGTTTGAAGTTCCTGCAGTTTTCACTGTAAAACCGAGTTGGAGCTTGTACCTCCCCATATATATGTAAGGAATGGAGTTTGCAACTGAAAAGAAACTTTGTGTTCCCAACAAGCTAGGTGAAGGGCGGCTTTCACACACACTTATCCCTCAGAAATGAGCAATTGGAGAGACGTTCGTTCATCTAGCACCAAGGGAACGGATTGCAGGAGACACTTTTTCTCTAATTTCTCAGTCTGTTTCCTAGTGCCGGTTTGAAGTTCCTGCAGTTTTCCCTGGAAATCTTATTTGGAGCTTGTACCTCCCCATATATATGTATGGAATGGAGTTTGCAACTGAAAAGAAAATTTGTGTTCCCAACAAGATAGGTGAAGGACGGCTTTCACACACACTTATCTCTCAGAACTGAGCAAGTGGAGAGACGTTCGTTCATCTAGCACCAAGGGAACCGGTTGCAGGAGACACTTTTTCTCTGCTTTGTCACTCTGTTTCCTAGTGCCAGTTTGAAGTTCCTGCAGTTTTCACTGTAAAAACGTGTTGGAGCTTGTACCTCACCATATATATATATGGAATAGAGTTTGCAACTGAAAAGAAACTTTGTGTTCCAAACAATCTAGGTGATGGTCGGCTTTCACACACACGTATCCCTCAGAACTGAGCAATTGGAGAGACGTTCGTTCATCTATCACCAATGGAACGGGTTGTAGGAGATAATTTTTCTCTGCTTTCTCAGTCTGTTTCCTAGTGCCTGTTTGAAGTTCCTGCAGTTTTCACTGTAAAACCGAGTTGGAGCTTGTACCTCCCCATATATATGTATGGAATGGAGTTTGCAACTGAAAAGAAACTTTGTGTTCCCAACAAGCAAGGTGAAGGACGGCTTTCACACACACATATGTCTCAGAACTGAGCAAGTGGAGAGACGTTCGTTCATCTAGCACCAAGGGAACGCGTTGCAGGAGACACTATTTCTCTGCATTCTCCGTCTGTTTCCTAGTGCCGGTTAGAAGTTCCTGCAGTTTTCACTTTAAAACCGAGTTGGAGCTTCTACCTCCCCATATATATGTATGGAATAGAGTTTGCAACTGAAAAAAACTTTGTGTTCCCAACTAGTTAGGTGAAGCACGGCTTTCACACACACTTATCTCTCGGAACTGAGCAAGTGGAGAGACTTTCGTTCATCTAGCACCAAGGGAACGGGTTGCAGGTGACACTTATTCTCTGCTTTCTCAGTCTGTTTCCAAGTGAAAGTTTGAAGTTCCTGCAGTTTTCAATGTAAAACAGAGTTGGAGCTAGTACCTCCCCATATATATGTATGGAATGGAGTTTGCAACTGAAAAGGAACTTTGTGTTCCCAATAAGCTAGGTTAAAGATGGCTTTCACTCACACACATCTCTCAGAACTGAGCAAGTGGAGAGACGTTCGTTCATCTAGCACCAAGGGAACGCGTTGCAGGAGACACTTTTTCTCTGCTTTCTCAGGCTGTTTCCTAGTGCCGGTTTGAAGTTCCTGCAGTTTTAACTGTAAAACCGAGTTGGAGCTTGTACACCCCGGATATATGTATGGAATGGAGTTGGCAACTGAAAAGAAACTTTGTGTTCCCAACAAGATAGGTGAAGGACGGCTTTCACACACACATACGTCTCGGAACTGAGCAAGTGGCGAGACGTTCGTTCATCTAGCACCAAGGGAACGGGTTGCAGGAGACACTTTTTCTCTGCTTTCTCAGTTTCTTTCCTAGTGCCGATTTGAAGTTCCTGCAGTTTTCACTGGAAAACAGATTTGGAGCTAGTACCTCTCCATATATATGTATGGAATGGAGTTTGCAACTGAAAAGAAACTTTGAGTTCCCAACAAGCTAGGTGAAGCACGGCTTTCACACACACTTATCTCTCGGAACTGAGCAAGTGGAGAGACTTTCGTTCATCTAGCACGAAGGGAACGGGTTGCAGGAGACACTTTTTCTCTTCTTTCTCAGTCTGTTTCCAAGTGCCGGTTTGATTTTCCTGCAGTTTTCACTGTAAAACCGTGTTGGAGATAGTACCTCACCATATATATGTATGGAATGGAGTTTGCAACTGAAAAGGAACTTTGTGTTCCCAATAAGCTAGGTGAAGGACGGCTTTCACTCACACACATCTCTCAGAACTGAGCAAGTGGAGAGACGTTCGTTCATCTAACACCAAGGGAACGCGTTGCAGGAGACACTTTTTCTCTGCTTTCTCAGGCTGTTTCCTAGTGCCGGTTTGAAGTTCCTGCAGTTTTCACTGTAAAACCGAGTTGGAGCTTGTACCTCCCCGTATATATTTATGGAATGGAGTTTGCAACTTAAAAGAAACTTTGTGTTCCCAACAAGATAGGTGAAGGACGGCTTTCACACACACATATGTCTCGGAACTGAGCAAGTGTTGAGACGTTCGTTCATCTAGCACCAAGGGAACGGGTTGCAGGAGACACTTTTTCTCTGCTTTCTCAGTCTGTTTCCTAGTGCCGGTTTGATGTTCCTGCAGTTTTCACTGTAAAACCGAGTTGGAGCTTGTACCTCCCCATATATATGTATGGAATGGAGTTTGCAACTGAAAAGAAACTTTGTGTTCCCAACAAGCTAGGTGAAGGACGGCTTTCACACACAATTATCTCTCAGAACTGAGCAATTTGAGAGACGTTCGCTCATGTAGCACCAAGGGAACTGGTTGCAGGAGACACTTTTTCTCTGCTTTCTCAGTCTGTTTCCTAGTGCCGGTGTAAAGTTCCTGCAGTTTTCACTGTAAAACCGAGTTGGAGCTAGTACCTCCCCGTATATATGTATGGAATGGAGTTTGCAACTGAAAAGAAACTTTGTGTTCCCAACAAGCTAGTTGAAGGACGGCTTTCAAACACACTTTTCTCTCAGAACTGAGCAAGTGGAGAGACGTTCGTTCATCTAGCATCAAGGGTACGGGTTGCAGGAGACACTTTTTCTCTGCTTTCTCAGTCTGTTTCCTATTGCCGGTTTGAAGTTCCTGCAGTTTTCACTGTAAAACCGAGTTGGAGCTTGTACCTCCCCATATATATGTAAGGAATGGAGTTTGCAACTGAAAAGAATCTTTGTGTTCCCAACAAGCTAGGTGAAGGGCGGCTTTCACACACACTTATCCCTCAGAAATGAGCAATTGGAGAGACGTTCGTTCATCTAGCACCAAGGCAACGCGTTGCAGGAGACACTTTTTCTATCTTTCTCCGTCTGTTTTCTAGTGCCGGTTAGGAGTTCCTGCAGTTTTCACTGTAAAAACGAGTTGGAACTTGTACCTCCCCATATATATGTATGGAATGGAGTTTGCAACTGAAAAGAAACTTTGTGTTCCCAACAAGCTAGTTGAAGTTCGGCTTTCACACACATTATCTCTCAGAAATGAGCATGTGGAGAGACGTTCGTTCATCTAGAACCAAGGGAACGGATTGCAGGAGACAATATTTCTCTACTTTCTCAGTCTGTTTCCTAGTGCCGGTTTGAAGTTCCTGCAGTTTTCCCTGGAAAACATATTTGGAGCTTGTACCTCCCCATATATATGTATGGAATGGTGTTTGCAACTGAAAAGAAACTTTGTGTTCCCAACAAGATAGGTGAAGGACGGCTTTCACACACACTTATCTCTCAGAACTGAGCAAGTGGAGAGACGTTCGTTCATCTAGCACAAAGGGAACGCGTTGCAGGGGACACTTTTTCTCTGATTTCCCAGTTTGTTTCCTAGTGCCGATTAGAACTTCCTGCAGTTTTCACTGGAAAACCGATTTGGAGCTAGTACCTCCCCATATATATGTAAGGAATGGAGTTTGCAACTGAAAAGAAACTTTGTGTTCCCAAGAAGCAAGGTGAAGGACGGCTTTCACACACACTTATCTCTCGGAACTGAGCAAGTGGAGAGACGTTCATTCATCTAGCACCAAGGGAACGGGTTGCAGGGACACTTTTTCTCTGCTTTCTCAGTCTGTTTCCTAGTGCCGGTTTGAAGTTCCTGCAGTTTTCACTGTAAAACGGATTTGGAGCTTGTACCTCCCCGTATATATGTATGGAATGGAATTTGCAACTGAAAAGAAACTTTGTGTTCCCAACAAGCTAGGTGAAGGACGGCTTTCACACACACTTATCTCTCGGAACTGAGCAAGTGGAGAGACGTTCGTTCATCTAGCAAAAAGGGAACGGTTTGCAGGAGACACTTTTTCTATGCTTTCTCAGTTTCTTTCCTAGTGCCGATTTGAAGTTCCTGCAGTTTTCACTGGAAAAGCGATTTGGAGCTTGTACCTCCCCATATATATGTATGGAATGGAGTCTGCAACTTAAAAGAAACTTTGTGTTCCCAACAAGATAGATGAAGGACGTCTTTCACACACACATATGTCTCGGAACTGAGCAAGTGTTGAGACGTTCGTTCATCTAGCACCAAGGGAACGGGTTTCAGGAGACACTTTTTCTCTGCTTTCTCAGTCTGTTTCCTGGTGCCGGTTTGATGTTCCTGCAGTTTTCACTGTAAAACCGAGTTGGAGCTTGTACCTCCCCATATATATTTATGGAATGGAGTTTGCAACTGAAAAGAAACTTTGTGTTCCCAACAAGCTAGGTGAAGGACGGCTTTCACACACACTTATCTCTCAGAACTGAGCAATTTGAGAGACGTTTGCTCATCTAGCACCAAGGGAACGGTTTGCAGGAGACACTTTTTCTCTGCTTTCTCAGTCTGTTTCCTAGTGCCGGTGTAAAGTTCCTGCAGTTTTCACTGTAAAACCGAGTTGGAGCTAGTACCTCCCCGTATAAATGTATGGAATGGAGTTTGCAACTGAAAAGAAACTTTGTGTTCCCAACAAGCTAGTTGAAGGACGGCTTTCAAACACACTTTTCTCTCAGAACTGAGCAAGTGGAGAGACGTTCGTTCATCTAGCATCAAGGGTACGGGTTGCAGGAGATACTTTTTCTCTGCTTTCTCAGTCTGTTTCCTATTGCCGGTTTGAAGTTCCTGCAGTTTTCACTGTAAAACCGAGTTGGAGATTGTACCTCCCCATATATATGTAAGGAATGGAGTTTGCAACTGAAAAGAATCTTTGTGTTCCCAACAAGCTAGGTGAAGGGCGGCTTTCACACACACTTATCCCTCAGAAATGAGCAATTGGAGAGACGTTCATTCATCTAGCACCAAGGCAACGCGTTGCAGGAGACACTTTTTCTATCTTTCTCCGTCTGTTTCCTAGTGCCGGTTTGAAGTTCCTGCAGTTTTCACTGTAAAAACGAGTTGGAACTTGTACCTCCCCATATATATGTATGGAATGGAGTTTGCAACTGAAAAGAAACTTTGTGTTCCCAACAAGCTAGTTGAAGTTCGGCTTTCACACACATTATCTCTCAGAAATGAGCAAGTGGAGAGACGTTCGTTCATCTAGAACCAAGGGATCGGATTGCAGGAGACAATATTTCTCTACTTTCTCAGTCTGTTTCCTAGTGCCGGTTTGAAGTTCCTGCAGTTTTCCCTGGAAAACATATTTGGAGCTTGTACCTCCCCATATATATGTATGGAATGGAGTTTTCAACTGAAAAGAAACTTTGTGTTCCCAACAAGCAAGGTGAAGGACGGCTTTCACACACACATATGTCTCAGAACTGAGCAAGTGGAGAGACGTTCGTTCATCTAGCACCAAGGGAACGGGTTGCAGGAGACACTTTTTCTCTGCTTTCTCAGTCTGTTTCCTAGTGCCGGTTTGAAGTTCCTGCAGTTTTCACTGTAAAACCGAGTTGGAGCTAGTACCACAACATATATATTTATGGAATGGAGTTTGCAACTGAAAAAAACTTTGTGTTCCCAACAAGCTAGTTGAAGTTCGGCTTTCACACACACTTATCTCTCAGAACTGAGCAAGTGGAGAGACGTTCGTTCATCTAGCACCAAGGGAACGGGTTGCAGGAGACACTTTTTCTCTGCTTTCTCAGTCTGTTTCTTGGTGCCGGTTTGAAGTTCCTGCAGTTTTCACTGTAAAACCGAGTTGGAGCTACTACCTCCCCATATATATGTATGGAATGGAGTTTGCAACTGAAAAGAAACTTTGTGTTCCCAACAAGCTAAGTGAAGGACGGCTTTCACACACACATATCTCTCAGAACTGAGCAATTTGAGAGACGTTCGCTCAACTAGCACCAATGGAACGGGTTGCAGGAGACACTTTTTCTCTGCATTCTCAGTCTGTTTCCTAGTGCCGGTTTAAAGTTCCTGCAGTTTTCACTGTAAAACCGAGTTGGAGCTAGTACCTCCCCATATATATGTATGGAATGGAGTTTGCAACTGAAAAGAAACTTTGTGTTCCCAACAAGCTAGTTGAAGGACGGCTTTCAAAAACACTTTCCTCTCAGAACTGAGCAAGTGGAGAGACGTTCGTTCATCTAGCACCAAGGGAACGGGTTGCAGGAGACACTTTTTCTCTGCTTTCTCAGTCTGTTTCCTAGTGCCGGTTTGAAGTTCCTGCAGTTTTCACTGTAAAACCGAGTTGGAGCTAGTACCACAACATATATATTTATGGAATGGAGTTTGCAACTGAAAAGAAACTTTGTGTTCCCAACAAGCTAGGTGAAGGGCGGCTTTCACACACACTTATCTCTCAGAACTGAGAAAGTGGAGAGACGTTCGTTCATCTAGCATCAAGGGAACGGGTTGCAGGAGACACTTTTTCTCTGCTTTCTCAGTCTGTTTCCTATTGCCAGTTTGAAGTTCCTGCAGTTTTCACTGTAAAACCGAGTTGGAGCTTGTACCTCCCCATATATATGTAAGGAATGGAGTTTGCAACTGAAAAGAAACTTTGTGTTCCCAACAAGCTAGGTGAAGGGCGGCTTTCACACACACTTATCCCTCAGAAATGAGCAATTGGAGAGACGTTCGTTCATCTAGCACCAAGGGAACGGATTGCAGGAGACACTTTTTCTCTACTTTCTCAGTCTGTTTCCTAGTGCCGGTTTGAAGTTCCTGCAGTTTTCCCTGGAAATCTTATTTGGAGCTTGTACCTCCCCATATATATGTATGGAATGGAGTTTGCAACTGAAAAGAAAATTTGTGTTCCCAACAAGATAGGTGAAGGACGGCTTTCACACACACTTATCTCTCAGAACTGAGCAAGTGGAGAGACGTTCGTTCATCTAGCACCAAGGGAACCGGTTGCAGGAGACACTTTTTCTCTGCTTTGTCACTCTGTTTCCTAGTGCCGGTTTGAAGTTCCTGCAGTTTTCACTGTAAAAACGAGTTGGGGCTTGTACCTCACCATATATATATATGGAATGGAGTTTGCAACTGAAAAGAAACTTTGTGTTCCGAACAATCTAGGTGATGGTCGGCTTTAACACACACGTATCCCTCAGAACTGAGCAATTGGAGAGACGTTCGTTCATCTATCACCAATGGAACGGGTTGTAGGAGATAATTTTTCTCTGCTTTCTCAGTCTGTTTCCTAGTGCCGGTTTGAAGTTCCTGCAGTTTTCACTGTAAAACCGAGTTGGAGCTTGTACCTCCCCATATATATGTATGGAATGGAGTTTGCAACTGAAAAGAAACTTTGTGTTCCCAACAAGCAAGGTGAAGGACGGCTTTCACACACACATATGTCTCAGAACTGAGCAAGTGGAGAGACGTTCGTTCATCTAGCACCAAGGGAACGCGTTGCAGGAGACACTATTTCTCTGCATTCTCCGTCTGTTTCCTAATGCCGGTTTGAAGTTCCTGCAGTTTTCACTTTAAAACCGAGTTGGAGCTTCTACCTCCCCATATATATGTATGGAATGGAGTTTGCAACTGAAAAAAACTTTGTGTTCCCAACTAGTTAGGTGAAGCACGGCTTTCACACACACTTATCTCTCGGAACTGAGCAAGTGGAGAGACTTTCGTTCATCTAGCACCAAGGGAACGGGTTGCAGGTGACACTTTTTCTCTGCTTTCTCAGTCTGTTTCCAAGTGAAAGTTTGAAGTTCCTGCAGTTTTCACTGTAAAACCGAGTTGGAGCTAGTACCTCCCAATATATGTATGGAATGGAGTTTGCAACTGAAAAGAAACTTTGTGTTCCCAACATGCTAGTTGAAGGACGGCTTTCAAAAACACTTTCCTCTCAGAACTGAGCAAGTGGAGAGACGTTCGTTCATCTAGCACCAAGGGAACGGGTTGCAGGAGACACTTTTTCTCTGCTTTCTCAGTCTGTTTCCTAGTGCCGGTTTGAAGTTCCTGCAGTTTTCACTGTAAAACCGAGTTGGAGCTAGTACCACAACATATATATGTAAGGAATGGAGTTTGCAACTGAAAAGAAACTTTGTGTTCCCAACAAGCTAGGTGAAGGGCGGCTTTCACACACACTTATCCCTCAGAAATGAGCAATTGGAGAGACGTTCGTTCATCTAGCACCAAGGGAACGGATTGCAGGAGACACTTTTTCTCTACTTTCTCAGTCTGTTTCCTAGTGCCGGTTTGAAGTTCCTGCAGTTTTCCCTGGAAATCTTATTTGGAGCTTGTACCTCCCCATATATATGTATGGAATGGAGTTTGCAACTGAAAAGAAAATTTGTGTTCCCAACAAGATAGGTGAAGGACGGCTTTCACACACACTTATCTCTCAGAACTGAGCAAGTGGAGAGACGTTCGTTCATCTAGCACCAAGGGAACCGGTTGCAGGAGACACTTTTTCTCTGCTTTGTCACTCTGTTTCCTAGTGCCGGTTTGAAGTTCCTGCAGTTTTCACTGTAAAAACGAGTTGGGGCTTGTACCTCACCATATATATATATGGAATGGAGTTTGCAACTGAAAAGAAACTTTGTGTTCCGAACAATCTAGGTGATGGTCGGCTTTAACACACACGTATCCCTCAGAACTGAGCAATTGGAGAGACGTTCGTTCATCTATCACCAATGGAACGGGTTGTAGGAGATAATTTTTCTCTGCTTTCTCAGTCTGTTTCCTAGTGCCGGTTTGAAGTTCCTGCAGTTTTCACTGTAAAACCGAGTTGGAGCTTGTACCTCCCCATATATATGTATGGAATGGAGTTTGCAACTGAAAAGAAACTTTGTGTTCCCAACAAGCAAGGTGAAGGACGGCTTTCACACACACATATGTCTCAGAACTGAGCAAGTGGAGAGACGTTCGTTCATCTAGCACCAAGGGAACGCGTTGCAGGAGACACTATTTCTCTGCATTCTCCGTCTGTTTCCTAATGCCGGTTTGAAGTTCCTGCAGTTTTCACTTTAAAACCGAGTTGGAGCTTCTACCTCCCCATATATATGTATGGAATGGAGTTTGCAACTGAAAAAAACTTTGTGTTCCCAACTAGTTAGGTGAAGCACGGCTTTCACACACACTTATCTCTCGGAACTGAGCAAGTGGAGAGACTTTCGTTCATCTAGCACCAAGGGAACGGGTTGCAGGTGACACTTTTTCTCTGCTTTCTCAGTCTGTTTCCAAGTGAAAGTTTGAAGTTCCTGCAGTTTTCACTGTAAAACCGAGTTGGAGCTAGTACCTCCCAATATATGTATGGAATGGAGTTTGCAACTGAAAAGAAACTTTGTGTTCCCAACATGCTAGTTGAAGGACGGCTTTCAAAAACACTTTCCTCTCAGAACTGAGCAAGTGGAGAGACGTTCGTTCATCTAGCACCAAGGGAACGGGTTGCAGGAGACACTTTTTCTCTGCTTTCTCAGTCTGTTTCCTAGTGCCGGTTTGAATTTCCTGCAGTTTTCACTGTAAAACCGAGTTGGAGCTAGTACCACAACATATATATGTATGGAATGGAGTTTGCAACTGAAAAGAAACTTTGTGTTCCCAACAAGGTAGGTGAAGGGCGGCTTTCACACACACTTATCTCTCAGAACTGAGAAAGTGGAGAGACGTTCGTTCATCTAGCATCAAGGGAACGGGTTGCAGGAGACACTTTTTCTCTGCTTTCTCAGTCTGTTTCCTATTGCCAGTTTGAAGTTCCTGCAGTTTTCACTGTAAAACCGAGTTGGAGCTTGTACCTCCCCATATATATGTATGGAATGGAGTTTGCAACTGAAAAGAAAATTTGTGTTCCCAACAAGATAGGTGAAGGACGGCTTTCACACACACTTATCTCTCAGAACTGAGCAAGTGGAGAGACGTTCGTTCATCTAGCACCAAGGGAACCGGTTGCAGGAGACACATTTTCTCTGCTTTGTCACTCTGTTTCCTAGTGCCAGTTTGAAGTTCCTGCAGTTTTCACTGTAAAAACGAGTTGGAGCTTGTACCTCACCATATATATATATGGAATAGAGTTTGCAACTGAAAAGAAACTTTGTGTTCCGAACAATCTAGGTGATGGTCGGCTTTCACACACACGTATCCCTCAGAACTGAGCAATTGGAGAGACGTTCGTTCATCTATCACCAATGGAACGGGTTGTAGGAGATAATTTTTCTCTGCTTTCTCAGTCTGTTTCCTAGTGCCTGTTTGAAGTTCCTGCAGTTTTCACTGTAAAACCGAGTTGGAGCTTGTACCTCCCCATATATATGTATGGAATGGAGTTTGCAACTGAAAAGAAACTTTGTGTTCCCAACAAGCAAGGTGAAGGACGGCTTTCACACACACATATGTCTCAGAACTGAGCAAGTGGAGAGACGTTCGTTCATCTAGCACCAAGGGAACGCGTTGCAGGAGACACTATTTCTCTGCATTCTCCGTCTGTTTCCTAGTGCCGGTTAGAAGTTCCTGCAGTTTTCACTTTAAAACCGAGTTGGAGCTTCTACCTCCCCATATATATGTATGGAATGGAGTTTGCAACTGAAAAAAACTTTGTGTTCCCAACTAGTTAGGTGAAGCACGGCTTTCACACACACTTATCTCTCGGAACTGAGCAAGTGGAGAGACTTTCGTTCATCTAGGACCAAGGGAACGGGTTGCAGGTGACACTTTTTCTCTGCTTTCTCAGTCTGTTTCCAAGTGAAAGTTTGAAGTTCCTGCAGTTTTCAATGTAAAACAGAGTTGGAGCTAGTACCTCCCCATATATATGTATGGAATGGAGTTTGCAACTGAAAAGGAACTTTGTGTTCCCAATAAGCTAGGTTAAAGATGGCTTTCACTCACACACATCTCTCAGAACTGAGCAAGTGGAGAGACGTTCGTTCATCTAGCACCAAGGGAACGCGTTGCAGGAGACACTTTTTCTCTGCTTTCTCAGGCTGTTTCCTAGTGCCGGTTTGAAGTTCCTGCAGTTTTAACTGTAAAACCGAGTTGGAGCTTGTACACCCCGGATATATGTATGGAATGGAGTTGGCAACTGAAAAGAAACTTTGTGTTCCCAACAAGATAGGTGAAGGACGGCTTTCACACACACATACGTCTCGGAACTGAGCAAGTGGCGAGACGTTCGTTCATCTAGCACCAAGGGAACGGGTTGCAGGAGACACTTTTTCTCTGCTTTCTCAGTTTCTTTCCTAGTGCCGATTTGAAGTTCCTGCAGTTTTCACTGGAAAACAGATTTGGAGCTAGTACCTCTCCATATATATGTATGGAATGGAGTTTGCAACTGAAAAGAAACTTTGAGTTCCCAACAAGCTAGGTGAAGCACGGCTTTCACACACACTTATCTCTCGGAACTGAGCAAGTGGAGAGACTTTCGTTCATCTAGCACGAAGGGAACGGGTTGCAGGAGACACTTTTTCTCTTCTTTCTCAGTCTGTTTCCAAGTGCCGGTTTGATTTTCCTGCAGTTTTCACTGTAAAACCGAGTTGGAGATAGTACCTCACCATATATATGTATGGAATGGAGTTTGCAACTGAAAAGGAACTTTGTGTTCCCAATAAGCTAGGTGAAGGACGGCTTTCACTCACACACATCTCTCAGAACTGAGCAAGTGGAGAGACGTTCGTTCATCTAACACCAAGGGAACGCGTTGCAGGAGACACTTTTTCTCTGCTTTCTCAGGCTGTTTCCTAGTGCCGGTTTGAAGTTCCTGCAGTTTTCACTGTAAAACCGAGTTGGAGCTTTTACCTCCCCGTATATATGTATGGAATGGAGTTGCAACTTAAAAGAAACTTTGTGTTCCCAACAAGATAGGTGAAGGACGGCTTTCACACACACATATGTCTCGGAACTGAGCAAGTGTTGAGACGTTCGTTCATCTAGCACCAAGGGAACGGGTTGCAGGAGACACTTTTTCTCTGCTTTCTCAGTCTGTTTCCTAGTGCCGGTTTGATGTTCCTGCAGTTTTCACTGTAAAACCGAGTTGGAGCTTGTACCTCCCCATATATATGTATGGAATGGAGTTTGCAACTGAAAAGAAACTTTGTGTTCCCAACAAGCTAGGTGAAGGACGGCTTTCACACACACTTATCTCTCAGAACTGAGCAATTTGAGAGACGTTCGCTCATCTAGCACCAAGGGAACGGGTTGTAGGAGACACTTTTTCTCTGCTTTCTCAGTCTGTTTCCTAGTGCCGGTGTAAAGTTCCTGCAGTTTTCACTGTAAAACCGAGTTGGAGCTAGTACCTCCCCGTATATATGTATGGAATGGAGTTTGCAACTGAAAAGAAACTTTGTGTTCCCAACAAGCTAGTTGAAGGACGGCTTTCAAACACACTTTTCTCTCAGAACTGAGCAAGTGGAGAGACGTTCGTTCATCTAGCACCAAGGCAACGCGTTGCAGGAGACACTTTTTCTATCTTTCTCCGTCTGTTTCCTAGTGCCGGTTTGAAGTTCCTGCAGTTTTCACTGTAAAAACGAGTTGGAACTTGTACCTCCCCATATATATGTATGGAATGGAGTTTGCAACTGAAAAGAAACTTTGTGTTCCCAACAAGCTAGTTGAAGTTCGGCTTTCACACACATTATCTCTCAGAAATGAGCAAGTGGAGAGACGTTCGTTCATCTAGAACCAAGGGAACGGATTGCAGGAGACAATATTTCTCTACTTTCTCAGTGTGTTTCCTAGTGCCGGTTTGAAGTTCCTGCAGTTTTCCCTGGAAAACATATTTGGAGCTTGTACCTCCCCATATATATGTATGGAATGGTGTTTGCAACTGAAAAGAAACTTTGTGTTCCCAACAAGATAGGTGAAGGACGGCTTTCACACACACTTATCTCTCAGAACTGAGCAAGTGGAGAGACGTTCGTTCATCTAGCACAAAGGGAACGCGTTGCAGGGGACACTTTTTCTCTGATTTCCCAGTTTGTTTCCTAGTGCCGATTAGAACTTCCTGCAGTTTTCACTGGAAAACCGATTTGGAGCTAGTACCTCCCCATATATATGTAAGGAATGGAGTTTGCAACTGAAAAGAAACTTTGTGTTCCCAAGAAGCAAGGTGAAGGACGGCTTTCACACACACTTATCTCTCGGAACTGAGCAAGTGGAGAGACGTTCATTCATCTAGCACCAAGGGAACGGGTTGCAGGGACACTTTTTCTCTTCTTTCTCAGTCTGTTTCCTAGTGCCGGTTTGAAGTTCCTGCAGTTTTCACTGTAAAACGGATTTGGAGCTTGTACCTCCCCGTATATATGTATGGAATGGAATTTGCAACTGAAAAGATACTTTGTGTTCCCAACAAGCTAGGTGAAGGACGGCTTTCACACACACTTATCTCTCGGAACTGAGCAAGTGGAGAGACGTTCGTTCATCTAGCAAAAAGGGAACGGTTTGCAGGAGACACTTTTTCTCTGCTTTCTCAGTTTCTTTCCTAGTACCGATTTGAAGTTCCTGCAGTTTTCACTGGAAAACCGATTTGGAGCTTGTACCTCCCCATATATATGTATGGAATGGAGTCTGCAACTTAAAAGAAACTTTGTGTTCCCAACAAGATAGATGAAGGACGTCTTTCACACACACATATGTCTCGGAACTGAGCAAGTGTTGAGACGTTCGTTCATCTAGCACCAAGGGAACGGGTTTCAGGAGACACTTTTTCTCTGCTTTCTCAGTCTGTTTCCTAGTGCCGGTTTGATGTTCCTGCAGTTTTCACTGTAAAACCGAGTTGGAGCTTGTACCTCCCCATATATATTTATGGAATGGATTTTGCAACTGAAAAGAAACTTTGTGTTCCCAACAAGCTAGGTGAAGGACGGCTTTCACACACACTTATCTCTCAGAACTGAGCAATTTGAGAGACGTTTGCTCATCTAGCACCAAGGGAACGGGTTGCAGGAGACACTTTTTCTCTGCTTTCTCAGTCTGTTTCCTATTGCCGGTTTGAAGTTCCTGCAGTTTTCACTGTAAAACCGAGTTGGAGATTGTACCTCCCCATATATATGTAAGGAATGGAGTTTGCAACTGAAAAGAATCTTTGTGTTCCCAACAAGCTAGGTGAAGGGCGGCTTTCACACACACTTATCCCTCAGAAATGAGCAATTGGAGAGACGTTCTTTCATCTAGCACCAAAGCAACGCGTTGCAGTAGACACTTTTTCTATCTTTCTCCGTCTGTTTCCTAGTGCCGGTTTGAAGTTCCTGCAGTTTTCACTGTAAAAACGAGTTGGAACTTGTACCTCCCCATATATATGTATGGAATGGAGTTTGCAACTGAAAAGAAACTTTGTGTTCCCAACAAGCTAGTTGAAGTTCGGCTTTCACACACATTATCTCTCAGAAATGAGCAAGTGGAGAGACGTTCGTTCATCTAGAACCAAGGGATCGGATTGCAGGAGACAATATTTCTCTACTTTCTCAGTCTGTTTCCTAGTGCCGGTTTGAAGTTCCTGCAGTTTTCCCTGGAAAACATATTTGGAGCTTGTACCTCCCCATATATATGTATGGAATGGAGTTTTCAACTGAAAAGAAACTTTGTGTTCCCAACAAGCAAGGTGAAGGACGGCTTTCACACACACATATGTCTCAGAACTGAGCAAGTGGAGAGACGTTCGTTCATCTAGCACCAAGGGAACGCGTTGCAGGAGACACTTTTTCTCTGCTTTCTCCATTTGTTTCCTAGTGCCGGTTTGAAGTTCCTGCAGTTTTCACTTTAAAACCGAGTTGGAGCTTCTACCTCCCCATATATATGTACGGAATGGAGTTTGCAACTGAAAAAAACTTTGTGTTCCCAACAAGCTAGTTGAAGTTCGGCTTTCACACACACTTATCTCTCAGAACTGAGCAAGTGGAGAGACGTTCGTTCATCTAGCAACAAGGGAACGGTTTGCAGGAGACACTTATTCTCTGCTTTCTCAGTTTCTTTCCTAGTGCCGATTTGAAGTTCCTGCAGTTTTCACTGGAAAACCGATTTGGAGCTAGTACCTCCCCATATATAAGTATGGAATGGAGTTTGCAACTGAAAAGAAACTTAGTGTTCCCAACAAGCTAGGTGAAGCACGGCTTTCACACACACATATCTCTCGGAACTGAGCAAGGGGAGAGATTTTCGTTCATCGAGCACCAATGGAACGGGTTGCAGGAGACACTTTTTCTCTGCTTTCTCAGTCTGTTTCCAAGTGCCGGTTTGAAGTTCCTGCAGTTTTCACTGTAAAACCGAGTTGGAGCTAGTACCTCCCCATATATATGTATTGAATGGAGTTTGCAACTGAAAAGAAACTTTGTGTTCCCAACAAGATAGGTGAAGGACGGCTTTCACACACACATATGTCTCGGAACTGAGCAAGTGGCGAGACGTTCGTTCATCTAGCACCAAGGGAACGGGTTGCAGGAGAAACTTTTTCTCTGCTTTCTCAGTTTCTTTCCAAGTGCCGGTTTGAAGTTCCTGCAGTTTTCAATTTAAAACCGAGTTGGAGCTTCTACCTCCCCATATATATGTACGGAATGGAGTTTGCAACTGAAAAAAACTTTGTGTTCCCAACAAGCTAGTTGAAGTTCGGCTTTCACACACACTTATCTCTCAGAACTGAGCAAGTGGAGAGACGTTCGTTCATCTAGCACCAAGGGAACGGGTTGCAGGAGACACTTTTTCTCTGCTTTCTCAGTCTGTTTCTTGGTGCCGGTTTGAAGTTCCTGCAGTTTTCACTGTAAAACCGAGTTGGAGCTACTACCTCCCCATATATATGTATGGAATGGAGTTTGCAACTGAAAAGAAACTTTCTGTTCCCAACAAGCTAAGTGAAGGACGGCTTTCACACACACATATCTCTCAGAACTGAGCAATTTGAGAGACGTTCGCTCAACTAGCACCAAGGGAACGGGTTGCAGGAGACACTTTTTCTCTGCATTCTCAGTCTGTTTCCTAGTGCCGGTTTAAAGTTCCTGCAGTTTTCACTGTAAAACCGAGTTGGAGCTAGTACCTCCCCATATATATGTATGGAATGGAGTTTGCAACTGAAAAGAAACTTTGTGTTCCCAACAAGCTAGTTGAAGGACGGCTTTCAAAAACAATTTCCTCTCAGAACTGAGCAAGTGGAGAGACGTTCGTTCATCTAGCACCAAGGGAACGGGTTGCAGGAGACACTTTTTCTCTGCTTTCTCAGTCTGTTTCCTAGTGCCGGTTTGAAGTTCCTGCAGTTTTCACTGTAAAACCGAGTTGGAGCTAGTACCACAACATATATATTTATGGAATGGAGTTTGCAACTGAAAAGAAACTTTGTGTTCCCAACAAGCTAGGTGAAGGGCGGCTTTCACACACACTTATCTCTCAGAACTGAGAAAGTGGAGAGACGTTCGTTCATCTAGCATCAAGGGAACGGGTTGCAGGAGACACTTTTTCTCTGCTTTCTCAGTCTGTTTCCTATTGCCAGTTTGAAGTTCCTGCAGTTTTCACTGCCAAACCGAGTTGGAGCTTGTACCTCCCCATATATATGTAAGGAATGGAGTTTGCAACTGAAAAGAAACTTTGTGTTCCCAACAAGCTAGGTGAAGGGCGGCTTTCACACACACTTATCCCTCCTAAATGAGCAATTGGAGAGACGTTCGTTCATCTAGCACCAAGGGAACGGATTGCAGGAGACACTTTTTCTCTACTTTCTCAGTCTGTTTCCTAGTGCCGGTTTGAAGTTCCTGCAGTTTTCCCTGGAAATCTTATTTGGAGCTTGTACCTCCCCATATATATGTATGGAATGGAGTTTGCAACTGAAAAGAAAATTTGTGTTCCCAACAAGATAGGTGAAGGACGGCTTTCACACACACTTATCTCTCAGAACTGAGCAAGTGGAGAGACGTTCGTTCATCTAGCACCAAGGGAACCGGTTGCAGGAGACACTTTTTCTCTGCTTTGTCACTCTGTTTCTTAGTGCCGGTTTGAAGTTCCTGCAGTTTTCACTGTAAAAACGAGTTGGGGCTTGTACCTCACCATATATATATATGGAATGGAGTTTGCAACTGAAAAGAAACTTTGTGTTCCGAACAATCTAGGTGATGGTCGGCTTTCACACACACGTATCCCTCAGAACTGAGCAATTGGAGAGACGTTCGTTCATCTATCACCAATGGAACGGGTTGTAGGAGATAATTTTTCTCTGCTTTCTCAGTCTGTTTCCTAGTGCCGGTTTGAAGTTCCTGCAGTTTTCACTGTAAAACCGAGTTGGAGCTTGTACCTCCCCATATATATGTATGGAATGGAGTTTGCAACTGAAAAGAAACTTTGTGTTCCCAACAAGCAAGGTGAAGGACGGCTTTCACACACACATATGTCTCAGAACTGAGCAAGTGGAGAGACGTTCGTTCATCTAGCACCAAGGGAACGCGTTGCAGGAGACACTATTTCTCTGCATTCTCCGTCTGTTTCCTAATGCCGGTTTGAAGTTCCTGCAGTTTTCACTTTAAAACCGAGTTGGAGCTTCTACCTCCCCATATATATGTATGGAATGGAGTTTGCAACTGAAAAGAAACTTTGTGTTCCCAACAAGATAGGTGAAGGACGGCTTTCACACACACATACGTCTCGGAACTGAGCAAGTGGCGAGACGTTCGTTCATCTAGCACCAAGGGAACGGGTTGCAGGTGACACTTTTTCTCTGCTTTCTCAGTCTGTTTCCAAGTGAAAGTTTGAAGTTCCTGCAGTTTTCAATGTAAAACAGAGTTGGAGCTAGTACCTCCCCATATATATGTATGGAATGGAGTTTGCAACTGAAAAGGAACTTTGTGTTCCCAATAAGCTAGGTTAAGGATGGCTTTCACTCACACACATCTCTCAGAACTGAGCAAGTGGAGAGACGTTCGTTCATCTAGCACCAAGGGAACGCGTTGCAGAAGACACTTTTTCTCTGCTTTCTCAGGCTGTTTCTTAGTGCCGGTTTGAAGTTCCTGCAGTTTTAACTGTAAAACCGAGTTGGAGCTTGTACACCCCGTATATATGTATGGAATGGAGTTGGCAACTGAAAAGAAACTTTGTGTTCCCAACAAGATAGGTGAAGGACGGCTTTCACACACACATACGTCTCGGAACTGAGCAAGTGGCGAGACGTTCGTTCATCTAGCACCAAGGGAACGGGTTGCAGGAGACACTATTTCTCTGCTTTCTCAGTTTCTTTCCTAGTGCCGATTTGAAGTTCCTGCAGTTTTCACTGGAAAACAGATTTGGAGCTAGTACCTCTCCATATATATGTATGGAATGGAGTTTGCAACTGAAAAGAAACTTTGAGTTCCCAACAAGCTAGGTGAAGCACGGCTTTCACACACACTTATCTCTCGGAACTGAGCAAGTGGAGAGACTTTCGTTCATCTAGCACGAAGGGAACGGGTTGCAGGAGACACTTTTTCTCTTCTTTCTCAGTATGTTTCCAAGTGCCGGTTTGATTTTCCTGCAGTTTTCACTGTAAAACCGAGTTGGAGATAGTACCTCACCATATATATGTATGGAATGGAGTTTGCAACTGAAAAGAAACTTTGTGTTCCCAACAAGCTAGTTGAAGGACGGCTTTCAAACACACTTTTCTCTCAGAACTGAGCAAGTGGAGAGACGTTCGTTCATCTAGCATCAAGGGTACGGGTTGCAGGAGACACTTTTTCTCTGCTTTCTCAGTCTGTTTCCTATTGCCGGTTTGAAGTTCCTGCAGTTTTCACTGTAAAACCGAGTTGGAGCTTGTACCTCCCCATATATATGTAAGGAATGGAGTTTGCAACTGAAAAAAATCTTTGTGTTCCCAACAAGCTAGTTGAAGGGCGGCTTTCACACACACTTATCCCTCAGAAATGAGCAATTGGAGAGACGTTCGTTCATCTAGCATCAAGGCAACGCGTTGCAGGAGACACTTTTTCTATCTTTCTCCGTCTGTTTCCTAGTGCCGGATTGAAGTTCCTGCAGTTTTCACTGTAAAAACGAGTTGGAACTTGTACCTCCCCATATATATGTATGGAATGGAGTTTGCAACTGAAAAGAAACTTTGTGTTCCCAACAAGCTAGTTGAAGTTCGGCTTTCACACACATTATCTCTCAGAAATGAGCAAGTGGAGAGACGTTCGTTCATCTAGAACCAAGGGAACGGATTGCAGGAGACAATATTTCTCTACTTTCTCAGTCTGTTTCCTAGTGCCGGTTTGAAGTTCCTGCAGTTTTCCCTGGAAAACATATTTGGAGCTTGTACCTCCCCATATATATGTATGGAATGGTGTTTGCAACTGAAAAGAAACTTTGTGTTCCCAACAAGATAGGTGAAGGACGGCTTTCACACACACTTATCTCTCAGAACTGAGCAAGTGGAGAGACGTTCGTTCATCTAGCACAAAGGGAACGCGTTGCAGGGGACACTTTTTCTCTGATTTCCCAGTTTGTTTCCTAGTGCCGATTAGAACTTCCTGCAGTTTTCACTGGAAAACAAATTTGGAGCTAGTACCTACCCATATATATGTATGGAATGGAGTTTGCAACTGAAAAGAAACTTTGTGTTCCCAAGAAGCAAGGTGAAGGACGGCTTTCACACACACTTATCTCTCGGAACTGAGCAAGTGGAGAGACGTTCATTCATCTAGCACCAAGGGAACGGGTTGCAGGGACACTTTTTCTCTGCTTTCTCAGTCTGTTTCCTAGTGCCGGTTTGAAGTTCCTGCAGTTTTCACGGTAAAACGGATTTGGAGCTTGTACCTCCCCGTATATATGTATGGAATGGAATTTGCAACTGAAAAGAAACTTTGTGTTCCCAACAAGCTAGGTGAAGGACGGCTTTCACACACACTTATCTCTCGGAACTGAGCAAGTGGAGAGACGTTCGTTCATCTAGCAAAAAGGGAACGGTTTGCAGGAGACACTTTTTCTCTGCTTTCTCAGTTTCTTTCCTAGTGCCGATTTGCAGTTCCTGCAGTTTTCACTGGAAAACCGATTTGGAGCTTGTACCTCCCCATATATATGTATGGAATGGAGTCTGCAACTTAAAAGAAACTTTGTGTTCCCAACAAGATAGATGAAGGACGGCTTTCACACACACATATGTCTCGGAACTGAGCAAGTGTTGAGACGTTCGTTCATCTAGCACCAAGGGAACGGGTTTCAGGAGACACTTTTTCTCTGATTTCTCAGTCTGTTTCCTAGTGCCGGTTTGATGTTCCTGCAGTTTTCACTGTAAAACCGAGTTGGAGCTTGTACCTCCCCATATATATGTATGGAATGGAGTTTGCAACTGAAAAGAAACTTTGTGTTCCCAACAAGCTAGGTGAAGGACGGCTTTCACACACACTTATCTCTCAGAACTGAGAAATTTGAGAGACGTTTGCTCATCTAGCACCAAGGGAACGGGTTGCAGGAGACACTTTTTCTCTGCTTTCTCAGTCTGTTTCCTAGTGCCGGTGTAAAGTTCCTACAGTTTTCACTGTAAAACCGAGTTGGAGCTAGTACCTCCCCGTATAAATGTATGGAATGGAGTTTGCAACTGAAAAGAAACTTTGTGTTCCCAACAACCTAGTTGAAGGACGGCTTTCAAACACACTTTTCTCTCAGAACTGAGCAAGTGGAGAGACGTTCGTTCATCTAGCATCAAGGGTACGGGTTGCAGGAGATACTTCTTCTCTGCTTTCTCAGTCTGTTTCCTATTGCCGGTTTGAATTTCCTGCAGTTTTCACTGTAAAACCGAGTTGGAGATTGTACCTCCCCATATATATGTAAGGAATGGAGTTTGCAACTGAAAAGAATCTTTGTGTTCCCAACAAGCTAGGTGAAGGGCGGCTTTCACACACACTTATCCCTCAGAAATGAGCAATTGGAGAGACGTTCGTTCATCTAGCACCAAGGCAACGCGTTGCAGGAGACACTTTTTCTATCTTTCTCCGTCTGTTTCCTAGTGCCGGTTTGAAGTTCCTGCAGTTTTCACTGTAAAAACGAGTTGGAACTTGTACCTCCCCATATATATGTATGGAATGGAGTTTGCAACTGAAAAGAAACTTTGTGTTCCCAACAAGCTAGTTGAAGTTCGGCTTTCACACACATTATCTCTCAGAAATGAGCAAGTGGAGAGACGTTCGTTCATCTAGAACCAAGGGAACGGATTGCAGGAGACAATATTTCTCTACTTTCTCAGTCTGTTTCCTAGTGCCGGTTTGATGTTCCTGCAGTTTTCACTGTAAAAACGGGTTGGAGCTTGTACCTCACCATATATATGTATGGAATGGAGTTTGCAACTGAAAAGAAACTTTGTGTTCCGAACAATCTAGGTGATGTGCGGCTTTCACACACACGTATCCCTCAGAACTGAGCAATTGGAGAGACGTTCGTTCATCTATCACCAATGAAACGGGTTGTAGGAGACAATTTTTCTCTGCTTTCTCAGTCTGTTTCCTAGTGCCGGTTTGAAGTTCCTGCAGTTTTCACTGTAAAACCGAGTTGGAGCTTGTACCTCCCCATATATATGTATGGAATGGAGTTTGCAACTGAAAAGAAACTTTGTGTTCCCAACAAGCAAGGTGAAGGACGGCTTTCACACACACATATGTCTCAGAACTGAGCAAGTGGAGAGACGTTCGTTCATCTAGCACCAAGGGAACGCGTTGCAGGAGACACTATTTCTCTGCTTTCTCCGTCTGTTTCCTAGTGCCGGTTTGAAGTTCCTGCAGTTTTCACTTTAAAACCGAGTTGGAGCTTCTACCTCCCCATATATATGTATGGAATGGGGTTTGCAACTGAAAAATACTTTGTGTTCCCAACAAGCTAGTTGAAGTTCGGCTTTCACACACACTTATCTCTCAGAACTGAGCAAGTGGAGAGACGTTCGTTCATCTAGCACCAAGGGAACGCGTTGCAGGAGACACTTTTTCTCTGCTTTCTCAGGCTGTTTCCTAGTGCCGGTTTTAAGTTCCTGCAGTTTTCACTGTAAAACCGAGTTGGAGCTTGTACACCCCGGATATATGTATGGAATGGAGTTTGCAACTGAAAAGAAACTTTGTGTTCCCAACAAGATAGGTGAAGGACGGCTTTCACACACACATACGTCTCGGAACTGAGCAAGTGGCGAGACGTTCGTTCATCTAGCACCAAGGGAACGGGTTGCAGGAGACACTTTTTCTCTGCTTTCTCAGTTTCTTTCCTAGTGCCGATTTGAAGTTCCTGCAGTTTTCACTGGAAAACCGATTTGGAGCTAGTACCTCTCCATATATATGTATGGAATGGAGTTTGCAACTGAAAAGAAACTTTGAGTTCCCAACAAGCTAGGTGAAGCACGGCTTTCACACACACTTATTTCTCGGAACTGAGCAAGTGGAGAGACTTTCGTTCATCTAGCACGAAGGGAACGGGTTTCAGGAGACACTTTTTCTCTGCTTTCTCAGTCTGTTTCCAAGTGCCGGTTTGAAGTTCCTGCAGTTTTCACTGTAAAACCGAGTTGGAGATAGTACCTCACCATATATATGTATGGAATGGAGTTTGCAACTGAAAAGGAACTTTGTGTTCCCAATAAGCTAGGTGAAGGACGGCTTTCACTCACACACATCTCACAGAACTGAGCAAGTTTTGAGACGTTCGTTCATCTAGCACCAAGGGAACGCGTTGCAGGAGACACTTTTTCTCTGCTTTCTCAGTCTGTTTCCTAGTGCCGGTTTAAAGTTCCTGCAGTTTTCACTGTAAAACCGAGTTGGAGCTAGTACCTCCCCGTATATATGTATGGAATGGAGTTTGCAACTGAAAAGAAACTTTGTGTTCCCAACAAGCTAGTTGAAGGACGGCTTTCAATCACACTTTTCTCTCAGAACTGAGCAATTGGAGAGACGTTCGTTCATCTAGCACCAAGGGAACGGGTTGCAGGAGACACTTTTTCTCTGCTTTCTCAGTGTGTTTCCTAGTGCCGGTTTGAAGTTCCTGCAGTTTTCACTGTAAAACAGAGTTGGAGCTAGTACTTCAACATATATATTTATGGAATGGAGTTTGCAACTGAAAAGAAACTTTGTGTTCCCAACAAGCTAGGTGAAAGACGGCTTTCACACACACTTATCTCTCAGAACTGAGAAAGTGGAGAGACGTTCGTTCATCTAGCATCAAGGGTACGGGTTGCAGGAGACACTTTTTCTCTGCTTTCTCAGTCTGTTTCCTATTGCCGGTTTGAAATTCCTGCAGTTTTCACTGTAAAACCGAGTTGGAGCTTGTACCTCCCCATATATATGTAAGGAATGGAGTTTGCAACTGAAAAGAATCTTTGTGTTCCCAACAAGCTAGGTGAAGGACGGCTTTCACACACAATTATCCCTCAGAACTGAGCAATTGGAGAGACGTTCGTTCATCTATTACCAAGGGAACGGGTTGCAGGAGACACGTTTTCTCTGCTTTCTCAGTCTGTTTCCTAGTGCCGGTTTGATGTTCCTGCAGTTTTCACTGTAATACCGAGTTGGAGCTTGTACCTCCCCATATATATACATGGAATGGAGGGTGCAACTGAAAAGAAACTTTGTGTTCCCAACAAACTAGGTGAAGAACGGCTTTCACACACACTAACTTCTCGGAACTGAGCAAGTGGAGAGACGTTCGTTCATCTAGCACCAAGGGAACGGGTTGCAGGAGCCACTTTTTCTCTGCTTTCTCAGTCTGTTTACTAGTGCGGTTTGAAGTTCCTGCATTTTTCACTGTAAAACCGAGTTGGAACTTGTACCTCCCCATATATATGTATGGAATGGAGTTTGCAACTGAAAAGAAACTTTGTGCTCCCAATAAGCTATGTGAATGACGGCTTTCACTCACACACATCTCTCAGAACTAAGCAAGTGGAGAGACTTTCGTTCATCTAGCACCAAGGGAACGGGTTGCAGGAGACATTTTTTTTCTGCTTTTTCAGTTTCTTTCCTAGTGCCGATTTGAAGTTCCTGCAGTTTTCACTGGAAAACAGATTTGGAGCTAGTACCTCCCCATATATATGTATGGAATGGAGTTTGCAACTGAAAAGAAACTTTGTGTTCCCAACAAGTTAGGTGAAGCACGGCTTTCACACACACTTATCTCTCGGAACTGAGCAAGTGGAGAGACTTTCGTTCATCTAGCACCAAGGGAACGGGTTGCAGGAGACACTTTTTCTCTGCTTTCTCAGTCTGTTTCCAAGTGAAAGTTTGAAGTTCCTGCAGTTTTCACTGTAAAACCGAGTTGGAGCTAGTACCTCCCCATATATATGTATGGAATGGAGTTTGCAACTGAAAAGGAACTTTGTGTTCCCAATAAGCTAGGTGAAGGATGGCTTTCAATCACACACATCTCTCAGAACTGAGCAAGTGGAGAGACGTTCGTTCATCTAGCACCAAGGGAACGCGTTGCAGGAGACACTTTTTCTCTGCTTTCTCAGGCTGTTTCCTAGTGCCGGTTTTAAGTTCCTGCAGTTTTCACTGTAAAACCGAGTTGGAGCTTGTACACCCCGGATATATGTATGGAATGGAGTTTGCAACTGAAAAGAAACTTTGTGTTCCCAACAAGATAGGTGAAGGACGGCTTTCACACACACATACGTCTCGGAACTGAGCAAGTGGCGAGACGTTCGTTCATCTAGCACCAATGGAACGGGTTGCAGGAGACACTTTTCCTCTGCTTTCTCAGTTTCTTTCCTAGTGCCGATTTGAAGTTCCTGCAGTTTTCACTCGAAAACCGATTTGGAGCTAGTACCTCTCCATATATATATATGGAATGGAGTTTGCAACTGAAAAGAAACTTTGAGTTCCCAACAAGCTAGGTGAAGCACGGCTTTCACACACACTAATTTCTCGGAACTGAGCAAGTGGAGAGACTTTCGTTCATCTAGCACGAAGGGAACGGGTTTCAGGAGACACTTTTTCTCTGCTTTCTCAGTCTGTTTCCAAGTGCCGGTTTGAAGTTCCTGCAGTTTTCACTGTAAAACCGAGTTGGAGATAGTACCTCACCATATATATGTATGGAATGGAGTTTGCAACTGAAAAGGAACTTTGTGTTCCCAATAAGCTAGGTGAAGGACGGCTTTCACTCACACACATCTCTCAGAACTGAGCAAGTTGAGAGACGTTCGTTCATCTAGCACCAAGGGAACGCGTTGCTGGAGACACTTTTTCTCTGCTTTCTCAGGATGTTTCCTAGTGCCGGTTTGAAGTTCCTGCAGTTTTCACTGTAAAACCGAGTTGGAGCTTGTACCTCCCCGTATATATGTATGGAATGGAGTTTGCAACTTAAAAGAAACTTTGTGTTCCCAACAAGATAGGTGAAGGACGGCTTTCACACACACATATGTCTCGGAACTGAGCAAGTGTTGAGACGTTCGTTCATCTAGCACCAAGGGAACGGGTTGCAGGAGACACTTTTTCTCTGCTTTCTCAGTCTGTTTCCTAGTGCCGGTTTGATGTTCCTGCAGTTTTCACTGTAAAACCGATTTGGAGCTTGTACCTCCCCTTATATATGTATGGAATGGAGTTTGTAACTGAAAAGAAACTTTGTGTTCCCATCAAGCTAGGTGAAGGACGGCTTTCACACACACTTATCTCTCAGAAATGAGAAATTTGAGAGACGTTCGCTCATCTAGCACCAAGGGAACGGGTTGCAGGAGACACTTTTTCTCTGCTTTCTCAGTCTGTTTCCTAGTGCCGGTTTAAAGTTCCTGCAGTTTTCACTGTAAAACCGAGTTGGAGCTAGTACCTCCCCGTATATATGTATGGAATGGAGTTTGCAACTGAAAAGAAACTTTGTGTTCCCAACAAGCTAGTTGAAGGACGGCTTTCAAACACACTTTTCTCTCAGAACTGAGCAAGTGGAGAGACGTTCGTTCATCTAGCACCAAGGGAACGGGTTGCAGGAGACACATTTTCTCTGCTTTCTCAGTGTGTTTCCTAGTGCCGGTTTGAAGTTCCTGCAGTTTTCACTGTAAAACAGAGTTGGAGCTAGTACTTCAACATATATATTTATGGAATGGAGTTTGCAACTGAAAAGAAACTTTGTGTTCCCAACAAGCTAGGTGAAGGACGGCTTTCACACACACTTATCTCTCAGAACTGAGAAAGTGGAGAGACGTTCGTTCATCTAGCATCAAGTGTACGGGTTGCAGGAGACACTATTTCTCTGCTTTCTCACTCTGTTTCCTATTGCCGGTTTGAAATTCCTGCAGTTTTCACTGTAAAACCGAGTTGGAGCTTGTACCTCCCCATATATATGTAAGGAATGGAGTTTGCAACTGAAAAGAATCTTTGTGTTCCCAACAAGCTAGGTGAAGGACGGCTTTCACACACAATTATCCCTCAGAACTGAGCAATTGGAGAGACGTTCGTTCATCTATCACCAAGGGAACGGGTTGCAGGAGACACGTTTTCTCTCCTTTCTCAGTCTGTTTCCTAGTGCCGGTTTGATGTTCCTGCAGTTTTCACTGTAATACCGAGTTGGAGCTTGTACCTCCCCATATATATACATGGAATGGAGGGTGCAACTGAAAAGAAACTTTGTGTTCCCAACAAACTAGGTGAAGAACGGCTTTCACACACACTAACTTCTCGGAACTGAGCAAGTGGAGAGACGTTCGTTCATCTAGCACCAAGGGAACGGGTTGCAGGAGCCACTTTTTCTCTGCTTTCTCAGTCTGTTTACTAGTGCGGTTTGAAGTTCCTGCATTTTTCACTGTAAAACCGAGTTGGAACTTGTACCTCCCCATATATATGTATGGAATGGAGTTTGCAACTGAAAAGAAACTTTGTGCTCCCAATAAGCTATGTGAATGACGGCTTTCACTCACACACATCTCTCAGAACTAAGCAAGTGGAGAGACTTTCGTTCATCTAGCACCAAGTGAACGCGTTGCAGGAGACACTTTTTCTCTGCTTTCTCAGTCTGTTTCCTAGTGCCGGTTTGAAGTTCCTGCAGTTTTCACTGTAAAACCGAGTTGGAGCTTGTACCTCCCCTTATATATGTATGGAATGGAGTTTGTAACTGAAAAGAAACTTTGTGTTCCCAACAAGCTAGGTGAAGGACGGCTTTCACACACACTTATCTCTCAGAAATGAGAAATTTGAGAGACGTTCGCTCATCTAGCACCAAGGAAACGGGTTGCAGGAGACACTTTTTCTCTGCTTTCTCAGTCTGTTTCCTAGTGCCGGTTTAAAGTTCCTGCAGTTTTCACTGTAAAACCGAGTTGGAGCTAGTACCTCCCCGTATATATGTATGGAATGGAGTTTGCAACTGAAAAGAAACTTTGTGTTCCCAACAAGCTAGTTGAAGGACGGCTTTCAAACACATTTTTCTCTCAGAACTGAGCAAGTGGAGAGACGTTCGTTCATCTAGCACCAAGGGAACGGGTTGCAGGAGACACTTTTTCTCTGCTTTCTCAGTGTGTTTCCTAGTGCCGGTTTGAAGTTCCTGCAGTTTTCACTGTAAAACAGAGTTGGAGCTAGTACTTCAACATATATATTTATGGAATGGAGTTTGCAACTGAAAAGAAACTTTGTGTTCCCAACAAGCTAGGTGAAGGACGGCTTTCACACACACTTATCTCTCAGAACTGAGAAAGTGGAGAGACGTTCGTTCATCTAGCATCAAGGGTACGGGTTGCAGGAGACACTATTTCTCTGCTTTCTCACTCTGTTTCCTATTGCCGGTTTGAAATTCCTGCAGTTTTCACTGTAAAACCGAGTTGGAGCTTGTACCTCCCCATATATATGTAAGGAATGGACTTTGCAACTGAAAAGAATCTTTGTGTTCCCAACAAGCTAGGTGAAGGACGGCTTTCACACACAATTATCCCTCAGAACTGAGCAATTGGAGAGACGTTCGTTCATCTATCACCAAGGGAACGGGTTGCAGGAGACACGTTTTCTCTCCTTTCTCAGTCTGTTTCCTAGTGCCGGTTTGATGTTCCTGCAGTTTTCACTGTAATACCGAGTTGGAGCTTGTACCTCCCCATATATATACATGGAATGGAGGGTGCAACTGAAAAGAAACTTTGTGTTCCCAACAAACTAGGTGAAGAACGGCTTTCACACACACTAACTTCTCGGAACTGAGCAAGTGGAGAGACGTTCGTTCATCTAGCACCAAGGGAACGGGTTGCAGGAGCCACTTTTTCTCTGCTTTCTCAGTCTGTTTACTAGTGCGGTTTGAAGTTCCTGCATTTTTCACTGTAAAACCGAGTTGGAACTTGTACCTCCCCATATATATGTATGGAATGGAGTTTGCAACTGAAAAGAAACTTTGTGCTCCCAATAAGCTATGTGAATGACGGCTTTCACTCACACACATCTCTCAGAACTAAGCAAGTGGAGAGACTTTCGTTCATCTAGCACCAAGTGAACGCGTTGCAGGAGACACTTTTTCTCTGCTTTCTCAGTCTGTTTCCTAGTGCCGGTTTGAAGTTCCTGCAGTTTTCACTGTAAAACCGAGTTGGAGCTTGTACCTCCCCGTATATATGTATGGAATGGAGTTTGCAACTGAAAAGAATCTTTGTGTTCCCAACAAGCTAGTTGAAGGGTGGCTTTCACACACAATTAACACTCAGTACTGAGCAATTGGAGAGACGTTCGTTCATCTAGCACCAAGGGAACGGGTTGCAGGAGACAATTTTTCTCTGCTTACTCAGTCTGTTTCCTAGTGCCGGTATGAAGTTCCTGCAGTTTTCACTGTAAAATCGAGTTGGAGCTTGTACCTCCCCATATATATGTATGGAATGGATTTTGCAACTGAAAAGAAACTTTGTGTTCCCAACAAGCTAGTTGAATTCGGCTTTCACACACACTAACCTCTCAGAACTGAGCAAGTGGAGAGACGTTCGTTCATCTAGCACCAAGGGAACGGGTTGCAGGACACACTTTTTCTCTGCTTTCTCTGTATGTTTCCTAGTGCCGGTTTGAAATTCCTGCAGTTTTCACTGTAAAACCGAGTTGGAGCTTGTAACTCCCCATATATATTTATGGAATGGAGTTTGCAACTGAAAAGAAACTTTGTGTTCCCAACAAGCTAGGTGAAGGACGGCTTTCACACACACTTATCTCTCGGAACTGAGCAAGTGGAGAGACGTTCGTTCATCTAGCACCAAGGGAACGAGTTGCAGGAGACACTTTTTCTCTGCTTTCTCAGTCTTTTTCCTAGTGCCGGTTAGAAGTTCCTGCAGTTTTCACTGGAAAACCGAGTTGGAGCTTGTACCTCCCCATATATATGTATGGAATGGAGTTTGCAACTGAAAAGAAACTTTGTGTTCCCAACAAGCTAGGTGAAGGTAGGCTTTCACACTCACGTATCTCTCAGAACTGAGCAAGTGGAGAGACGTTCGTTCATCTAGCACCAACGGAACGGGTTGCAGGAGGCACTTTTTCTCTGCTTTCTCAGTCTGTTTCCTAGTGCCGGTTTGAAGTTCGTGCAGTTTTCACTGTAAAACCGAGTTGGAGCTTGTACCTCCCCATATATATGTATGGAATGGAGTTTGCAACTGAAAAGAAACTTTGTGTTCCCAACAAGCTAGGTGAAGGACGGCTTTCACACACACTTATCTCTCAGAACTGAGCAAGTGGAGAGACGTTCGTTCATCTAACACCAAGGGAACGCGTTGCAGGAGACACTTTTTCTCTGCTTTCTCAGGCTGTTTCCTAGTGCCGGTTTGAAGTTCCTGCAGTTTTCACTGTAAAACCGAGTTGGAGCTTGTACCTCCCCGTATATATGTATGGAATGGAGATTGCAACTGAAAAATACTTTGTGTTCCCAACAAGCTAGTTGAAGTTCGGCTTTCACACACACTTTTCTCTCAGAACTGAGCAAGTGGAGAGACGTTCGTTCATCTAGCATCAAGGGTACGGGCTGCAGGAGACACTTTTTCTCTGCTTTCTCAGTCTGTTTCCTATTGCCGGTTTGAAGTTCCTGCAGTTTTCACTGTAAAACCGAGTTGGAGCTTGTACCTCCCCATATATATGTAAGGAATGGAGTTTGCAACTGAAAAGAATCTTTGTGTTCCCAACAAGCTAGGTGAAGGGCGGCTTTCACACACACTTATCCCTCAGAAATGAGCAATTGGAGAGACTTTCGTTCATCTAGCACCAAGGCAACGCGTTGCAGGAGACACTTTTTCTATCTTTCTCGGTCTGTTTCCTAGTGCCGGTTTGAAGTTCCTGCAGTTTTCACTGTAAAACGGATTTGGAGCTTGTACCTCCCCGTATATACATATGGAATGGAATTTGCAACTGAAAAGAAACTTTGTGTTCCCAACAAGCTAGGTGAAGGACGGCTTTCACACACACTTATCTCTCGGAACTGAGCAAGTGGAGAGACGTTCGTTCATCTAGCAAAAAGGGAACGGATTGCAGGAGACACTTTTTCTCTCTTTTCTCAGTATGTTTCCTAGTGCCGGTTTGAAGTTCCTGCAGTTTTCACTGGAAAACCGATTTGGAGCTAGTACCTAACCATATATATGTATGGAATGGAGTTTGCAACTGAAAAGAAACTTTCTGTTCCCAACAAGCAAGGTGAAGGACGGCTTTCACACACACTTATCTCTCGGAACTGAGCAAGTGGAGAGACGTTCATTCATCTAGCACCAAGGGAACGGGTTGCAGGGACAATTTTTCTCTGCTTTCTCAGTCTGTTTCCTAGTGCCAGTTTGAAGTTCCTGCAGTTTTCACTGTAAAACAATGTTGGAGCTGGTACCTCCCCATATATATGAATGGAATGGTGTTTGCAACTGAAAAGAAACTTTGTGTTCCCAACAAGCTAGTTGAAGGGCGGCTTTCACACACACTTATCTCTCAGAACTGAGCAATTGGAGAGACGTTCGTTCATCTAGCACCAAGGGAACGTGTTGCAGGAGACACTTTTTCTCTGCATTCACCGTCTGTTTCCTAGTGCCGGTTTGAAGTTCCTGCAGTTTTCACTGTAAAACCGAGTTGGAGCTTGTACCTCCCCATATATATGTATGGAATGGAGTTTGCAACGGAAAAGAAACTTTGTGTTCCCATCAAGTTAGGTGAAGGACGGCTTTCACACACACTTATGTCTCGGAACTGAGCAAGTGGCGAGACGTTCGTTCATCTAGTACCAAGGGAACGGGTTGCAGGAGACACCTTTTCTCTGCTTTCTCAGTCTGTTTCCTAGTGCCGGTTTGAAGTTCCTGCAGTTTTCACTGTAAAAACGAGTTGGAGCTTGTACCTCACCATATATATGTATGGAATGGAGTTTGCAACTGAAAAGAAACTTTGTGTTCCCAACAAGATAGGTGATGGGCGGCTTTCACACACACGTATCCCTCAGAACTGAGCAATTGGAGAGACGTTCGTTCATCTATCACCAATGGAACGGGTTGTAGGAGACAATTTTTCTCTGCTTTCTCAGTCTGTTTCCTAGTGCCGGTTTGAAGTTCCTGCAGTTTTCACTGTAAAACTGAGTTGGAGCTTGTACCTCCCCATATATATGTATGGAATGGAGCTTGCAACTGAAAAGAAACTTTGTGTTCCCAACAAGCAAGGTGAAGGAAGGCTTTTACACACACATATGTCTCAGAACTGAGCAAGTGGAGAGACGTTCGTTCATCTAGCACCAAGGGAACGCGTTGCAGGAGACACTATTTCTCTGCTTTCTCCGTCTGTTTCCTAGTGCCGGTTTGAAGTTCCTGCAGTTTTCACTTTAAAACCGAGTTGGAGCTTCTACCTCCCCATATATATGTATGGAATGGAGTTTGCAACTGAAAAATACTTTGTGTTCCCAACAAGCTAGTTGAAGTTCGGCTTTCACACACACTTATCTCTCAGAACTGAGCAAGTGGAGAGACGTTCGTTCATCTAGCACCAAGGGAACGGGTTGCAGGGGACACTTTTTTTCTGCTTTCTCAGTTTCTTTCCTAGTGCCGATTTGAAGTTCCTGCAGTTTTCACTGGAAAACAGATTTGGAGCTAGTACCACCCCGGATATATGTATGGAATGGAGTTTGCAACTGAAAAGAAACTTTGTGTTCCCAAAAAGATAGGTGAAGGAAAGCTTTCACACACACATACGCCTCGGAACTGAGCAAGTGGCGAGACGTTCGTTCATCTAGCACCAAGGGAACGGGTTGCAGGTGACACTTTTTCTCTGCTTTCTCAGTTTCTTTCCTAGTGCCGATTTGAAGTTCCTGCAGTTTTCACTGGAAAACCGATTTGGAGCTAGTACCTCTCCATATATATGTATGGAATGGAGTTTGCAACTGAAAAGAAACTTTGAGTTCCCAACAAGCTAGGTGAAGCACGGCTTTCACACACACTTATCTCTCGGAAGTGAACAAGTGGAGAGACTTTCGTTCATCTAGCACGAAGGGAACGGGTTGCAGGAGAAACTTTTTCTCTGCTTTCTCAGTCTGTTTCCAAGTGCCGGTTTGAAGTTCCTGCAGTTTTCACTGTAAAACCGTGTTGGAGATAGTACCTCACCATATATATGTATGGAATGGAGTTTGCAACTGAAAAGGAACTTTGTGTTCCCTAATAAGCTAGGTGAAGGACGGCTTTCACTCACACACATCTCTCAGAACTGAGCAAGTGGAGAGACGTTCGTTCATCTAGCACCAAGGGAACGCGTTGCAGGAGACACTTTTTCTCTGCTTTCTCAGGCTGTTTCCTAGTGCCGGTTTGAAGTTCCTGCAGTTTTCACTGTAAAACCTTGTTGGAGCTTGTACCTCCCCGTATATATGTATGGAATGGAGTTTGCAACTTAAAAGAAACTTTGTGTTCCCAACAAGATAGGTGAAGGACGGCTTTCACACACACATATGTCTCGGAACTGAGCAAGTGGTGAGACGTTCGTTCATCTAGCACCAAGGGAACGGGTTGCAGGAGACACTTTTTCTCTGCTTTCTCAGTCTGTTTCCTAGTGCCGGTTTGATGTTCCTGCAGTTTTCACTGTAAAACCGAGTTGGAGCTTGTACCTCCCCATATATATGTATGGAATGGAGTTTGTAACTGAAAAGAAACTTTGTGTTCCCAACAAGCTAGGTGAAGGACGGCTTTCACACACACTTATCTCTCAGAACTGAGCAATTTGAGAGACGTTCGCTCATCTAGCACCAAGGGAACGGGTTGCAGGAGACACTTTTTCTCTGCTTTCTCAGTCTGTTTCCTAGTGCCGGTTTGAAGTTCCTGCAGTTTTCTCTGTAAAACCGAGTTGGAGCTTGTACCTCCCCATATATATGTATGGAATGGAGTTTGCAACTGAAAAGAAACTTTGTGTTCCCAACAAGCAAGGTGAAGGACGGCTTTCACACACACATATGTCTCAGAACTGAGCAAGTGGAGAGACGTTCGTTCATCTAGCACCAAGGGAACGCGTTGCAGGAGACACTATTTCTCTGCTTTCTCCGTCTGTTTCCTAGTGCCGGTTTGAAGTTCCTGCAGTTTTCACTTTAAAACCGAGTTGGAGCTTCTACCTCCCCATATATATGTATGGAATGGAGTTTGCAACTGAAAAAAACTTTGTGTTCCCAACAAGCTAGTTGAAGTTCGGCTTTCACACACACTTATCTCTCAGAACTGAGCAAGTGGAGAGACGTTCGTTCATCTAGCACCAAGGGAACGGGTTGCAGGAGACACTTTTTTTCTGCTTTTTCAGTTTCTTTCCTAGTGCCGATTTGAAGTTCCTGCAGTTTTCACTGGAAAACAGATTTGGAGCTAGTACCTCCCCATATATATGTATGGAATGGAGTTTGCAACTGAAAAGAAACTTTGTGTTCCCAACAAGTTAGGTGAAGCACGGCTTTCACACACACTTATCTCTCGGAACTGAGCAATTGGAGAGACTTTCGTTCATCTAGCACCAAGGGAACGGGTTGCAGGAGACAATTTTTCTCTGCTTTCTCAGTCTGTTTCCAAGTGAAAGTTTGAAGTTCCTGCAGTTTTCACTGTAAAACCGAGTTGGAGCTAGTACCTACCCATATATATGTATGGAATGGAGTTTGCAACTGAAAAGGAACTTTGTGTTCCCAATAAGCTTGGTGAAGGATGGCTTTCACTCACACACATCTCTCAGAACTGAGCAAGTGGAGAGACGTTCGTTCATCTAGCACCAAGGGAATGCGTTGCAGGAGAAACTTTTTCTCTGCTTTCTCAGGCTGTTTCCTAGTGCCGGTTTGAAGTTCCTGCAGTTTTCACTGTAAAATCGAGTTGGAGCTTGTACACCCCGGATATATGTATGGAATGGAGTTTGCAACTGAAAAGAAACTTTGTGTTCCCAACAAGATAGGTGAAGGACGGCTTTCACACACACATACGTCTCGGAACTGAGCAAGTGGCGAGACGTTCGTTCATCTAGCACCAAGGGAACGGGTTGCAGGGGACACTTTTTCTCTGCTTTCTCAGTTTCTTTCCTAGTGCCGATTTGAAGTTCCTGCAGTTTTCACTGGAAAACCGATTTGGAGCTAGTACCTCTCCATATATATGTATGGAATGGAGTTTGCAACTGAAAAGAAACTTTGAGTTTCCAACAAGCTAGGTGAAGCACGGCTTTCACACACACTTATTTCTCGGAACTGAGCAAGTGGAGAGACATTCGTTCATCTAGCACGAAGGGAACGGGTTTCAGGAGACACTTTTTCTCTGCTTTCTCAGTCTGTTTCCAAGTGCCGGTTTGAAGTTCCTGCAGTTTTCACTGTAAAACCGAGTTGGAGATAGTACCTCACCATATATATGTATGGAATGGAGTTTGCAAATGAAAAGGAACTTTGTGTTCCCAATAAGCTAGGTGAAGGACGGCTTTCACTCACACACATCTCTCAGAACTGAGCAAGTGGAGAGACGTTCGTTCATCTAGCACCAAGGGAACGCGTTGCTGGAGACACTTTTTCTCTGCTTTCTCAGGCTGTTTCCTAGTGCCGGTTTGAAGTTCCTGCAGTTTTCACTGTAAAACCGAGTTGGAGCTTGTACCTCCCCGTATATATGTATGGAATGGAGTTTGCAACTTAAAAGAAACTTTGTGTTCCCAACAAGATAGGTGAAAGACGGCTTTCACACACACATATGTCTCGGAACTGAGCAAGTGGTGAGACGTTCGTTCATCTAGCACCAAGGGAACGGGTTGCAGGAGAAACTTTTTCTCTGCTTTCTCAGTCTGTTTCCTAGTGCCGGTTTGATGTTCCTGCAGTTTTCACTGTAAAACCGAGTTGGAGCTTGTACCTCCCCATATATATGTATGGAATGGAGTTTGTAACTGAAAAGAAACTTTGTGTTCCCAACAAGCTAGGTGAAGGACGGCTTTCACACACACTTATCTCTCAGAAATGAGAAATTTGAGAGACGTTCGCTCATCTAGCACCAAGGGAACGGGTTGCAGGAGACACTTTTTCTCTGCTTTCTCAGTCTGTTTCCTAGTGCCGGTTTAAAGTTCCTGCAGTTTTCACTGTAAAACCGAGTTGGAGCTAGTACCTCCCCGTATATATATATGGAATGGAGTTTGCAACTGAAAAGAAACTTTGTGTTCCCAACAAGCTAGTTGAAGGACGGCTTTCAAACACACTTTTCTCTCAGAACTGAGCAAGTGGAGAGACGTTCGTTCATCTAGAACCAAGGGAACGGTTTGCAGGAGACAATATTTCTCTAGTTTCTCAGTCTGTTTCCTAGTGCCGGTTTGAAGTTCCTGCAGTTTTCCCTGGAAAACATATTTGGAGCTTGTACCTCCCCATATATATGTATGGAATGGTGTTTGCAACTGAAAAGAAACTTTGTGTTCCCAACAAGATAGGTGAAGGACGGCTTTCACACACACTTATCTCTCAGAACTGAGCAAGTGGAGAGACGTTCGTTCATCTAGCACCAGGGGAACGCGTTGCAGGAGACACTTTTTCTCTGCTTTCTCAGGCTGTTTCCTAGTTCCGGTTAGAAGTTCCTGCAGTTTTCACTGTAAAACGGATTTGGAGCTTGTACCTCCATATATATATGTATGGAATGGAATTTGCAACTGAAAAGAAACTTTGTGTTCCCAACAAGCTAGGTGAAGGACGGCTTTCACACACACTTATCTCTCGGAACTGAGCAAGTGGAGAGACGTTCGTTCATCTAGCAAAAAGGGAACGGGTTGCAGGAGACACTTTTTCTCTGCTTTCTCAGTATGTTTCCTAGTGCCGGTTTGAAGTTCCTGCAGTTTTCAATGTAAAACCGAGTTGGAGCTTGTACCTCCCCATATATATGTATGGAATGTAGTTTGCAACTGAAAAGAAACTTTGTGTTCCCAACAAGCTAGTTGAAGGACGACTTTCACACACACTTATCTCTCTGATCTGAGCAAGTGGAGAGACGTTCGTTCATCTAGCACCAAGGGAAAGGTTTGCAGGAGACAATTTTTCTCTGCATTCTCCGTCTGTTTCCTAGTGCCGGTTTGAAGTTCCTGCAGTTTTCACTGTAAAACCGAGTTGGAGCTTGTTCCTCCACATATATATGTATGGAATGGAGTTTGCAACGGAAAAGAAACTTTGTGTTCCCAACAAGCTAGAGGAAGGACGGCTTTCACACACACTTATGTCTCAGAAATGAGCAAGTGGCGAAACGTTCGTTCATCTAGCACCAAGGGAAAGCGCTGCAGGAGACACTTTTTCTATCTTTCTCCGTCTGTTTCCTAGTGCCGGTTTGAAGTTCCTGCAGTTTTCACTGTAAAACCGAGATGGAGCTTGTACCTCCCCATATATATGTATGGAATGGAGTTTGCAACTGAAAAGAAACTTTGTGTTCCCAACAAGCTAGTTGAAGTTCGGCTTTCACACACATTATCTCTCAGAAATGAGCAAGTGGAGAGACGTTCGTTCATCTAGCACCAAGGGAACGGGTTGCAGGAGACACTTTTTCTCTGCTTTCTCAGGCTGTTTCCTAGTGCCGGTTTGAATTTCCTGCAGTTTTCACTGTAAAACGGATTTGGAGCTTGTACCTACCCATATATATGTATGGAATGGAATTTGCAACTGAAAAGAAACTTTGTGTTCCCAACAAGCAAGGTGAAGGACGGCTTTCACTCACACATATGTCTCAGAAATGAGCAAGTGGAGAGACGTTCGTTCATCTAGCACCAAGGGAACGCGTTGCAGGAGACACTTTTTCTCTGCATTCTCCGTCTGTTTCCTAGTGCCGGTTTGAAGTTCCTGCAGTTTTCAATGTAAAACCGAGTTGGAGCTTGTACCTCCCCATATATATGTATGGAATGGAGTTTGCAACTGAAAAGAAACTTTGTGTTCCCAACAAGCTTGGTGAAGGACGGCTTTCACACACACTTATCTCTCAGATCTGAGCAAGTGTAGAGACGTTCTTTCATCTAGCACCAAGGGAACGGGTTGCAGGAGACACTTTTTCTCTGCATTCTCCGTCTGTTTCCTAGTGCCGGTTTGAAGTTCCTGCAGTTTTCACTGTAAAACCTATTTGGAGCTTGTACCACCCCATATATATGTATGGAATGGAGTTTGCAATGGAAAAGAAACTTTGTGTTCCCAACAAGCTAGGTGAAGGACGGCTTTCACACACACTTATGTCTCAGAACTGAGCAAGTGGCGAGACGTTCGTTCATCTAGAACCAAGGGAACGGTTTGCAGGAGAAACTTTTTCTCTGCTTTCCCAGTTTGTTTCCTAGTGCCGATTTTAAGTTCCTGCAGTTTTCACTGGAAAACCGATTTGGAGCTAGTACCTACCCATATATATGTATGGAATGGTGTTTGCAACTGAAAAGAAACTTTGTGTTCCCAACAAGCAAGGTGAAGGACGGCTTTCACACACACTTATCTCTCAGAACTGAGCAAGTGGAGAGACGTTCATTCATCTAGTACCAAGGGAACGGGTTGCAGGGACACTTTTTCTCTGCTTTCTCAGTCTGTTTCCTAGTGCCAGTTTGAAGTTCCTGCAGTTTTCACTGTAAAACCGTGTTGGAGCTGGTACCTCCCCATATATATGAATGGAATGGTGTTTGCAACTGAAAAGAAACTTTGTGTTCCCAACAAGCTAGTTGAAGTGCGGCTTTCACACACACTTATCTCTCAGAACTGAGCAAGTGGAGAGACGTTCGTTCATCTAGCACAAAGGGAACGGGTTGCAGGAGACACTTTTTCTCTGCATTCTCCGTCTGTTTCCTAGTGCGGGTTTGAAGTTCCTGCAGTTTTCACTGTAAAACCTAGTTGGAGCTTGTACCTCCCCATATATATGTATGGAATGTAGTTTGCAACTGAAAAGAAACTTTGTGTTCCCATCAAGCTAGGTGAAGGACGGCTTTCACACACACTTATGTCTCGGAACTGAGCAAGTGGCGAGACGTTCGTTCATCTAGCACCAAGGGAACGGTTTGCAGGAGAAACTTTTTCTCTGCATTCTCTGACAGTTTCCTAGTGCCGGTTTGAAGTTACTGCAGTTTTCACTGTAAAACCGAGATGGAGCTAGTACCTCCCCATATATAAGTATGGAATGGATTTTGCAACTGAAAAGAAACTTTGTGTTCCCTACAAGCTAGTTGAAGGACGTCTTTCACTCACACATATGTCTCAGAAATGAGCAAGTGGAGAGACGTTCGTTCATCTAGCACCAAGGGAACGCGTTGCATGAGACACTTTTTCTCTGCTTTCTCCGTCTGTTTCCTAGTGCCGGTTTGAAGTTCCTGCAGTTTTAACTTTAAAACCGAGTTGGAGCTCTACCACCCCATATATATGTATGGAATGGAGCTTGCAACTGAAAAAAACTTTGTATTCCCAACAAGCTAGTTGAAGTTCAGCTTTGAAACACACTTATCTTTCAGAACTGAGCAAGTGGAGAGACGTTAGTTCGTCCAGCACCAAGGGAACGGGTTGCAGGAGACACTATTTCTCTGATTTCTCAGTTTGTTTCCTAGTGCCGATTTGAAGTTCCTGCAGTTTTCACTGTAAAAAAGATTTGGAGCTAGTACCTCCCCATATATATGTATGGAATGGAGTTTGCAACTGAAAAGAAACTTTGTGTTCCCAAAAAGCTAGGTGAAGGACGGCTTTCACACACACTTATCTCTCAGAACTGAGAAAGTGGAGAGACGTTCGTTCATCTAGCATCAAGGGAACGCATTGCAGGAGACACTTTTTCTCTGTTTTCTCAGTCTGTTTCCTATTGCCGGTTTGAAGTTCCTGCAGTTTTCACTGTAAAACCGAGTTGGAGCTTGTACCTCCCCATATATATGTATGGAATGGAGTTTGCAACTGAAAAGAAACTTTGTGTTCCCAACAAGCTAGGTGAAGGGCGGCTTTCACACACACTTATCCCTCAGAACTGAGCAATTGGAGAGACGTTCGTTCATCTATCACCAATGGAACGGTTTGCAGGAGACAATTATTCTCTGCTTTCTCTGTCTGTTTCCTAGTGCCGGTTTGAAGTTCCTGCAGTTTTCACTGTAAAACCGAGTTGGAGCTTGTACCTCCCCATATATATGTATGGAATGGAGTTTGCAACTGAAAAGAAACTTTGGGTTCCCAACAAGCAATGTGAAGGACGGCTTTCACACACACATATGTCTCAGAACTGAGCAAGTGGAGAGACGTTCGTTCATCTAGCACCAAGGGAACGCGTTGCAGGAGACAGTTTTTCTCTGCTTTCTCCGTCTGTTTCCTAGTGCCGGTTTGAAGTTCCTGCAGTTTTCACTTTAAAACCGAGGTGGAGCTTCTACCTCCCCATATATATGTATGGAATGGAGTTTGCCACTAAAAAAACTTTGTGTTCCCAACAAGCTAGTTGAAGTTCGGCTTTCACACACACTTATCTCTCAGAACTGAGCAAGTGGAGAGACGTTCGTTCATCTAGCACCAAGGGAACGGGTTGCAGGAGACACTTTTTCTCTGCTTTCTCAGGCTGTTTCCTAGTGCCGGTTTGAAGTTCCTGCAGTTTTCACTGTAACACCGAGTTGGTGCTTGTACCTCCCCGTATATATGTATGGAATGGAGTTTGCAACTGAAAAGAAACTTTCTGCTCCCAACAAGCTAGGTGAAGGACGGCTTACACACACACTTATCTCTCGGAACTGAAAAGTGGCGAGACGTTCGTTCATCTAGCATCAAGGGAACGGGTTGCCGGAGACACTTTTTCTCTGCTTTCTCAGTCTGGTTCCTATTCCCGGTTTGAAATTCCTGCAGTTTTCACTGTAAAACCGAGTTGGAGCTTGTACCTCCCCATATATATGTAAGGAATGGAGTTTGCAACTGAAAAGAAACTTTGTGTTCCCAACAAGATATGTGAAGGTCGGCTTTCACACACACTAATCTCTCAGAACTGAGCAAGTGGAGAGACTTTCGTTCATCTAGCACCAAGGGAACGGGTTGCAGGAGACACATTTTCTCTGCTTTCTCAGTCTGTTTCCTAATGCCGGTTTGAAGTTCCTGCAGTTTTCACTGTAAAACGGATTTGGAGCTTGTACCTCCACATATATATGTATGGAATGGAATTTGCAACTGAAAAGAAACTTTGTGTTCCCAACAAGCTAGGTGAAGGACGGCTTTCACACACACTTATCTCTCGGAACTGAGCAAGTGGAGAGACGTTCGTTCATCTAGCAGAAATGGAACGGGTTGCAGGAGACACTTTTTCTCTGCATTCTCAGTATGTTTCCTAGTGCCGGTTTGAAGTTCCTGCACTTTTCAATGTAAAACCGATTTGGAGCTTGTACCTCCTCATATATATGTATGGAATGGAGTTTGCAACTGAAAAGAAACTTTGTGTTCCCAACAAGCTAGGTGAAGGACGGCTTTCACACACACTTATCTCTCAGATCTGAGCAAGTGGAGAGACGTTCGTTCATCTAGCACCAAGGGAACGGGTTGCAGGAGACACTTTTTCTCTGCATTCTTCATCTGTTTCCTAGTGCCGGTTTGAAGTTCCTGCAGTTTTCACTGTAAAACCGATTTGGAGCTTGTACCTCCCCATATATATGTATGGAATGGAGTTTGCAACTGAAAAGAAACTTTGTGTTCCCAACAAGCTAGCTGAAGGACGGCTTTCACACACACTTTTCTCTCAGAACTGAGCAAGTGGAGACACGTTCGCTCATCTAGCACCAAGGGAACCGGTTGAAAGAGACACTTTTTCTCTGCTTTCTCAGTCTGTTTCCTAGTGCCGGTTTGAAGTTCCTGCAGTTTTCACTGTAAAATCGATTTGGAGCTAGTACCTCAACTTATATACTTATGGAATGGTGTTTGCAACTTAAAAGAAACTTTGTGTTCCCAACAAGCTAGGTGAAGGACGGCTTTCACACACACTTATCTCTCAGAACTGAGAAAGTGGAGAGACGTTCGTTCATCTAACATGAAGGGAACGGGTTGCAGGAGACACTTTTTCTCTGCTTTCTCAGTCTGTTTCCTTTTGCCGGTTTGAAGTTCCTGCAGTTTTCACTGTAAAACCGAGTTGGAGCTTGTACCTCCCCATATATATGTATGGAATGGAGTTTGCAAGTGAAAAGAAACTTTGTGTTCCCAACAAGCTAGGTGAAGGGCGGCTTTCACACACACTTATCCCTCAGAACTGAGAAATTGGAGAGACGTTCATTCATCTATCACCAATGGAACGGGTTGCAGGAGACAATTATTCTCTGCTTTCTCAGTCTGTTTCCTAGTGCCAGTTTGAAGTTCCTGCAGTTTTCACTGTAAAACCGAGTTGGAGCTTGTACCTCCCCATATATATGTATGGAATGGAGTTTGCAACTGAAAAGAAACTTTGTGTTCCCAACAAGCAAGGTGAAGGACGGCTTTCACACACACATATGTCTCAGAACTGAGCAAGTGGAGAGACGTTCGTTCATCTAGCACAAAGGGAACGCGTTGCAGGAGACACTCATTCTCTGCTTTCTCCGTCTGTTTCCTAGTGCCGGTTTGAAGTTCCTGCAGTTTTCACTTTAAAACCGATTTGGAGCTTCTACCTCCCCATATATATGAATGGAATGGTGTTTGCAACTGAAAAGAAACTTTGTGTTCCCAACAAGCTAGTTGAAGGGCGGCTTTCACACACACTTATCTCTCAGAACTGAGCAAGTGGAGAGAAGTTCGTTCATCTAGCACCAAGGGAACGGGTTGCAGGAGACACTTTTTCTCTGCATTCTCCGTCTGTTTCCTAGTGCCGGTTTGAAGTTCCTGCAGTTTTCACTGTAAAACCGAGTTGGAGCTTGTACCTCCCCATATATATGTATGGAATGGAGTTTGCAACTGAAAAGAAACTTTGTGTTCCCATCAAGCTAGGTGAACGACGGCTTTCACACCCACTCATGTCTCGGAACTGAGCAAGTGGCGAGACGTTCGTTCATCTAGCACCAAGGGAACGGGTTGCAGGAGAAACTTTTTCCCTGCTTTCTCTGTCTGTTTCCTAGTGCCGGATTGAATTTACTGCAGTTTTCACTGTAAAACCATGTTGGAGCTTGTACCTCCCCATATATATGTATGGAATGGAGTTTGCAACTGAAAAGAAACTTTGTGTACCCAACATGCTAGGTGAAGGATGGCTTTCACAAACACTTATCTCTCAGACATGAGCAAGTGGAGAGACGTTCGCTCATCTAGTACCAATGGAACGGGTTGCAGGAGACACTATTTCTCTGCTTTATCAGTCTGTTTCCTAGTGCCGGTTTGAAGTTCCTGCAGTTTTCACTGTAAAACCTAGATGGAGCTAGTACCTCCCCTTATATATGTATGGAATGGAGTTTCCAACTGAAAAGAAACTTTGTGTTCCCTACAAGCTAGTTGAAGGACGGCTTTCACTCACACATATGTCTCAGAAATGAGCAAGTGGAGAGACGTTCGTTCATCTAGCACCAAGGGAACGCGTTGCAGGAGACAATTTTTCTCTGCTTTCTCCGTCTGTTTCCTAGTGCCGGTTTGAAGTTCCTGCAGTTTTCACTTTAAAACCGAGTTGGAGCTTCTACCTCCCCATATATATGTATGGAATGGAGTTTGCTACTGAAAAGAAACTTTGTGTTCCCAACAAGCTAGGTGAAGCACGGCTTTCACACACAATTATCTCTCGGAACTGAGCAAGTGGAGAGACTTTCGTTCATCTAACACCAAGGGAACGGGTTGCAGGGGACACTTTATCTCTGCTTTCTCAGTCTGTTTCCAAGTGCCGGTTTGAAGTTCCTGCAGTTTTCACTGTAAAATCGAGTTGGAGCTAGTACCTCCCCATATATATGTATGGAATGGAGTTTGCAACTGAAAAGGAACTTTGTGTTCCCAATAAGCTAGGTGAAGTACGGCTTTCACTCACACATATCTCTCAGAACTGAGCAAGTGGCGAGACTTTCGTTCATCTAGCACCAAGGGAACGGGTTGCAGGAGACACTTTTTCTCAGCTTTCTCAGTCTGTTTCCTAGTGCCGGTTTGAAGTTCCTGCAGTTATCACTTTAAAATCGAGTTGGAGCTTGTACCTCCCCATATATATGTAAGGAATGGAGTTTGCAACTGAAAAGAAACTTTGTGTTCCCAACAAGCTAGTTGAAGGGCGGCTTTCACACTCACTTATCCCTCAGAAATGAGCAATTGGAGAGACGTTCGTTCATCTATCACCAATGGAACGGGTTGCAGGAGAAAATTTTTCTCTGCTTTCTCAGTCTGTTTCCTAGTGCCGGTTTGAAGTTCCTGCAGTTTTCACTGTAAAACAGAGTTGGAGCTAGTACCTCCCCATATATATGTATGGATTGGAGTTTGCAACTGAAAAGAAACTTTGTGTTCCCAACAAGCAAGGTGAAGGACGGCTTTCACACACACTTATCTCTCAGAACTGAGCAAGTGGAGAGACGTTCGTTCATCTAGCACCAAGGGAACGGGTTGAAGGAGACACTTTTCTCTGCTTTCTCAGTCTGTTTCCTAGTGCCGGTCTGAAGTTCCTGCAGTTTTCACTGTAAAATCGAGTTGGAGCTTGTACCTCCCCATATATATGTATGGAATGGAGTTTGCAACTGAAAAGAATCTTTGTGTTCCCAACAAGCTATTTGAATTCGATTTTCACACACACTTTTCTCTCAGAACTGAGCAAGTGGAGAGACGTTCGTTCATCTAGCACCAAGTGAGCGCGTTGCAGAAGACATTTTTTCTCTGCTTTCTCAGTCTGTTTCCTAGTGCCGGTTTGAAGTTCCTGCAGTTTTCACTGTAAAACCGAGTTGGAGCTTGTACCTCCCCGTATATATGTATGGAATGGACTTTCCAACTGAAAAGAAACTTTGTGTTCCCAACAAGCTAGGTGAAGGACGGCTTTCACACACACTTATCTCTCAGAAATGAGCAAGTGGACAGACGTTCGTTCATCTAGCACCAAGGGAACGGGTTGCAGGAGACAATTTTTCCCTGCTTTCTCAGTCTGTTTCCTAGTGCCGGTTTGAAGTTCCTGCAGTTTTCACTGTCAAACCGTGTTGGAGCTTGTTCCTCCCCATATATATGTATGGAATGGAGTTTGCAACTGAAAAGAAACTTTGTGTTCCCAACAAGCTAGTTGAATTCGGCTTTCACACACACTTATCTCTCAGAAATGAGCAAGTGGACAGACGTTCGTTCATCTAGCAACAAGGGAACGGGTTGCAGGAGACACTTTTTCCCTGCTTTCTCAGTCTGTTTCCTAGTGCCGGTTTGAAGTTCCTGCAGTTTTCACTGTCAAACCGTGTTGGAGCTTGTTCCTCCCCATATATATGTATGGAATGGAGTTTGCAACTGAAAAGAAACTTTGTGTTCCCAACAAGCTAGTTGAATTCGGCTTTCACACACACTTATCTCTCAGAACTGAGCAAGTGGAGAGACGTTCGTTCATCTAGCACCAAGGGAACGGGTTGCAGGAGACACTTTTTCTCTGCTTTCTCAGTCTGTTTCCTAGTGCCGGTTTGAAGTTCCTGCAGTTTTCACTGTAAAACCGATTTGGTGCTAGTACCTCCACATATATATTTATGGATTGGATTTTGCAACTGAAAAGAAACTTTGTGTTCCCAACAAGCTAGGTGAAGGGCGGCTTTCACACACACTTATGTCTCAGAACTGAGCAAGTGGAGAGAAGTTCGTTCATCTAGCAGCAAGGGAACGGGTTGCAGGTGACACTTTTTCTCTGCTTTCTCATTCTGTTTCCTATTGCCGGTTTGAAGTTCCTGCAGTTTTCACTGTAAAACCGAATTGGAGCTTGTACCTCCCCATATATATGTATGGAATGGAGTTTGCAACTGAAAAGAAACTTTGTGTTCCCAACAAGATAGGTGAAGGAAGGCTTTCACACACACTTATCCCTCAGAACTGAGCAATTGGAGAGACGTTCGTTCATCTATCACCAAGGGAACGGGTTGCAGGAGACACTTTTTCTCTGCTTTCTCAGTCTGTTTCCTAGTGCCGGTTTGAAGTTCCTGCAGTTTTCACTGTAAAACCGTGTTGGAGCTTGTACCTCCCCATATATATGTATGGAATGGAGTTTGCAACTGAAAAGAAACTTTGTGTTCCCAAAAAACTAGGTGAAGAACGGCTTTCACACACACGTATCTCTCAGAACTGAGCAAGTGGAGAGACGTTCGTTCATCTAGCACCAATGGAACGGGTTGCAGGAGACACTTTTTCTCTGCTTTCTCAGTCTGTTTCCTATTGCCGGTTTGAAGTTCCTGCAGTTTTCACTGTAAAACCGAGTTGGAGCTTGTACCTTCCCATATATATGTATGGAATGGAGTTTGTAACTGAAAAGAAACTTTGTGTTCCCAACAAGCCAAGTGAAGGGTGGCTTTCACACACAGTTAAACCTCAGTACTGAGCAATTGGAGAGACGTTCGTTCATCTATCACCAAGGGAACGGGTTGCAGGAGACAATTTTTCTCTGCTTTCTCAGTCTGTTTCCTAGTGCCGGTTTGAATTTATTGCAGTTTTCACTGTAAAACCGATTTGGAGCTTGTACCTCCCCATATATATATATGGAATGGAGTTTGCAACTGAAAAGAAACTTTGTGTTCCCAACAAGCTAGTTGAATTCGGCTTTCACACACACTAATCTCTCAGAACTGAGCAAGTGGAGAGACGTTCGTTCATCTAGCACCAAGGGAACGGTTTGCAGGAGACACATTTTCTCTGCTTTCTCAGTCTGTTTCCTAGTGCCGGTTTGATGTTTCTGCAGTTTTCACTGTATAACCGAGTTGGAGCTTGTACCTCCCCATATATATGTATGGAATGGAGTTTGCAACTGAAAAGAAACTTTGTGTTCCCAATAAGCTAGGTGAAGTACGGCTTTCACTCACACACATCTCTCAGAAATGAGCAAGTGGAGAGACGTTCGTTCATCTAGCACCAAGTGAGCGCGTTGCAGATGACATTTTTTCTCTGCTTTCTCAGTCTGTTTCCTAGTGCCGGTTTGAAGTTCCTGCAGTTTTCACTGTAAAACCGAGTTGGAGCTTGTACCTCCCCGTATATATTTATGGAATGTACTTTCCAACTGAAAAGAAACTTTGTGTTCCCAACAAGCTAGGTGAAGGACGGCTTTCACACACAATTATCTCTCAGAAATGAGCAAGTGGACAGACGTTCGTTCATCTAGCACCAAGGGAACGGGTTGTAGGTGACACTTTTTCTCTGCTTTCTCAGTCTGTTTCCTAGTGCCGGATTGAAGTTCCTGCAGTTTTCACTGTAAAACCGAGTTGGAGCTTGTACCTCCCCATATATATGTATGGAATGGAGTTTGCAACTGAAAAGAAACTTTGTGTTCCCAACAAGCAAGTTGAAGGACGGCTTTCACACACACATATGTCTCAGAACTGAGCAAATGGAGAGACGTTCGTTCATATAGCACAAAGGGAACGCGTTGCAGGAGACACTCATTCTCTGCTTTCTCCGTCTGTTTCCTAGTGCCGGTTTGACGTTCCTGCAGTTTTCACTTTAAAACCGAGTTGGAGCTTCTACCTCCACTTATATATGAATGGAATGGTGTTTGCAACTGAAAAGAAACTTTGTGTTCCCAACAAGCTAGTTGAAGGGCGGCTTTCACACACACTTATCTCTCAGAACTGAGCAAGTGGAGAGAATTTCGTTCATCTAGCACCAAGGGAACGGGTTGCAGGAGACACTTTTTCTCTGCATTCTCCGTCTATTTCCTACTGCCAGTTTGAAGTTCCTGCAGTTTTCACTGTAAAACCGAGTTGGAGCTTGTACCTCCCCATATATATGTATGGAATGGAGTTTGCAACTGAAAAGAAACTTTGTGTTCCCATCAAGCTAGGTGAACGACGGCTTTCACACACACTTATGTCTCGGAACTGAGCAAGTGGCGAGACGTTCGTTCATCTAGCACCAAGGGAACGGGTTGCAGGAGAAACTTTTTCCCTGCTTTCTCTGTCTGTTTCCTAGTGCCGGATTGAATTTACTGCAGTTTTCACTGTAAAACCATGTTGGAGCTTGTACCTCCCCATATATATGTATGGAATGGAGTTTGCAACTGAAAAGAAACTTTGTGTTCCCAACAAGCTAGTTGAAGCACGGCTTTCACACACAATTATCTCTCGGAACTGAGCAAGTGGAGAGACTTTCGTTCATCTAACACCAAGGGAACGGGTTGCAGGGGACACTTTATCTCTGCTTTCTCAGTCTGTTTCCAAGTGCCGGTTTGAAGTTCCTGCAGTTTTCACTGTAAAATCGAGTTGGAGCTAGTACCTCCCCATATATATGTATGGAATGGAGTTTGCAACTGAAAAGGAACTTTGTGTTCCCAATAAGCTAGGTGAAGTACGGCTTTCACTCACACATATCTCTCAGAACTGAGCAAGTGGAGAAACGTTCGTTCATCAAGCATCAAGGGAACGCGTTGCAGGAGACAATTTTTCTATGCATTCTCAGGCTGTTTCCTAGTGCCGGTTTGAAGTTCCTGCAATTTTCACTGTAAAACCGAGTTGGAGCTTGTACCTCCCCATATATATGTACGGAATGGGGTTTGCTACTGAAAAGAAACTTTGTGTTCCCAACAAGCTAGGTGAAGGACGGCTTTCACACACACTTATCTCTCAGAACTGAGAAAGTGTAGAGACATTCGTTCATCTAGCATCAAGGGAACGGGTTGCAGGAGACACTTTTTCTCTGCTTTCTCAGTATGTTTCCTATTGCCGGTTTGAAGTTCCTGCAGTTTTCACTGTAAAACCGTGTTGGAGCTAGTACCTCCCCATATATATGTATGGAATGGAGTTTGCAACTGAAAAGGAACTTTGTGTTCCCAATAAGCTAGGTGAAGAACGGCTTTCACTCACACACATCTCTCAGAACTGAGCAAGTGGAGAGACGTTCGTTCATCTAGCACCAAGGGAACGCGTTGCAGGAGACACTATTTCTCTGCATTCTCAGGCTGTTTCCTAGTGCCGGTTTGAAGTTCCTGCAGTTTTCACTGTAAAACCGAGTTGGATCTTGTACCTCCCCGTATATATGTATGGAATGGAGTTTGCAACTGAAAAGAAACTTTGTGTTCCCAACAAGATATTTGAAGAACGGCTTTCACACACACAAATGTCTCGGAACTGAGCAAGTGGCGAGACGTTCGTTCATCTAGCACCAAGGGAACGGGTTGCAGGAGACACTTTTTCTCTGCTTTCTCAGTCTGTTTCCTAGTGCCGGTTTGAAGTTCCTGCAGTTTTCACTGTAAAACCGAGTTGGAGCTTGTACCTCCCCATATATATGTATGGAATGGAGTTTGCAACTGAAAAGAAACTTTGTGTTCCCAACAAGCTAGGGGAAGGACGGCTTTCACACACACTTATCTCTCAAAACTGAGCAATTTGAGAGACGTTCGCTCATCTAGCACCAAGGGAACGGGTTGCAGGAGACAGTTTTTCTCTGCTTTCTCAGTCTGTTTCCTAGTGCCGGTTTAAAGTTCCTGCAGTTTTCACTGTAAAACCGAGTTGGAGCTAGTACCTCCCCATATATATGTATGGAATGGAGTTTGCAACTGAAAAGAAACTTTGTGTTCCCAACAATCTAGTTGAAGGACGGCTTTCAAACACACTTTTCCCTCAGAACTGAGCAAGTGGAGAGACGTTCGTTCATCTAGCATCAAGGGAACGGATTGCAGGAGACACTTTTTCTCTGCTTTCTCAGTCTGTTTCCTAGTGCCGGTTTGAAGTTCCTGCAGTTTTCACTGTAAAACCGAGTTGGAGCTTGTACCTCCCCATATATATGTAAGGAATGGAGTTTGCAACTGAAAAGAAACTTTGTGTTCCCAACAAGCTAGTTGAAGGGCGGCCCTCACACTCACTTATCCCTCAGAAATGAGCAATTGGAGAGACGTTCGTTCATCTATCACCAATGGAACGGGTTGCAGGAGACAATTTTTCTCTGCTTTCTCAGTCTGTTTCCTAGTGCCGGTTTGAAGTTCCTGCAGTTTTCACTGTAAAACAGAGTTGGAGCTAGTACCTCCCCATATATATGTATGGATTGGAGTTTGCAACTGAAAAGAAACTTTGTGTTCCCAACAAGCAAGGTGAAGGACGGCTTTCACACACACTTATCTCTCAGAACTGAGCAAGTGGAGAGACGTTCGTTCATCTAGCACCAAGGGAACGGGTTGATGGAGACACTTTTTCTCTGCTTTCTCAGTCTGTTTCCTAGTGCCGGTTTGAAGTTCCTGCAGTTTTCACTGTAAAATCGAGTTGGAGCTTGTACCTCCCCATATATATGTATGGAATGGAGTTTGCAACTGAAAAGAATCTTTGTGTTCCCAACAAGCTATTTGAATTCGGTTTTCACACACACTTTTCTCTCAGAACTGAGCAAGTGGAGAGACGTTCGTTCATCTAGCACCAAGGGAACGGGTTGCAGGAGACACATTTTCTCTGCTTTCTCAGTCTGTTTCCTAGTGCCGGTTTGAAGTTCCTGCAGTTTTCACTGTAAAACCGAGTTGGAGCTTGTACCTCCCCGTATATATGTATGGAATGGACTTTCCAACTGAAAAGAAACTTTGTGTTCCCAACAAGCTAGGTGAAGGACGGCTTTCACACACACTTATCTCTCAGAAATGAGCAAGTGGACAGACGTTCGTTCATTTAGCACCAAGGGAACGGGGTGCAGGGGACACTTTTTCCCTGCTTTCTCAGTCTATTTCCTAGTGCCGGTTTGAAGTTCCTGCCGTTTTCACTGTCAAACCGAGTTGGAGCTTGTACCTCCCCATATATATGTATGGAATGGAGTTTGCAACTGAAAAGAAACTTTGTGTTCCCAAAAAGCTAGGTGAAGTACGGCTTTCACACACACTTATCTCTCAGAACTGAGCAAATGGAGAGACGTTCGTTCATCTAGCAACAAGGGAACGGGTTGCAGGAGACACTTTTTCTCTGCTTTCTCAGTCTATTTCCTAGTGCCGGTTTGAAGTTCCTGCAGTTTTCACTGTAAAACCGAGTTGGAGCTTGTACCTCCCCATATAAATGGATGGAGTGGAGTTTGCAAATGAAAAGAAACTTTGTGTTCCCAACAAGCTAGTTGAATTCGGCTTTCACACACACTTATCTCTCAGAACTGAGCAAGTGGAGAGACGTTCGTTCATCTACCACCAAGGGAACGGGTTGCAGGAGACACTTTTTCTCTGCTTTCTCAGTCTGTTTCCTAGTGCCGGTTTGAAGTTCCTGCAGTTTTCACTGTAAAACCGATTTGGTGATAGTACCTCCACATATATATTTATGGATTGGATTTTGCAACTGAAAAGAAACTTTGTGTTCCCAACAAGCTAGGTGAAGGACGGCTTTCACACACACTTATCTCTCAGAACTGAGCAAGTGGAGAGACGTTCGTTCATCTAGCGCCAATGGAACGGGTTGCAGGAGACAATTTTTCTCTGCTTTCTCAGTCTGTTTCCTAGTGCCGGTTTGAAGTTCCTGCAGTTTTCACTGTAAAATCGAGTTGCAGCTTGTACCTCCCCATATATATGTATGGAATGGAGTTTGCAACTGAAAAGAAAGTTTGTGTTCCCAACAAGCTAGATGAAGAACGGCTTTCACACACACTTATCTCTCAGAACTGAGCAAGTGGAGAGACGTTCGTTCATCTAGCACCAAGGGAACGGGTTGCAGGAGACACATTTTCTCTGCTTTCTCAGTCTGTTTCCTAGTGCCGGTTTGAAGTTCCTGCAGTTTTCACTGTAAAACCGAGTTGGAGCTTGTACCTCCCCATATATAATTATGGAATGGAGTTTGCAACTGAAAAGAAACTTTTTGTTCCCAACAAGCTAGGTGAAGGACGGCTTTCACACACACTTATCTCTCGGAACTGAGCAAGTGGAGAGACGTTCGTTCATCTAGCACCAAGGGAACGGTTTGCAGGAGACACTTTTTCTCTGCTTTCTCAGTCTGTTTCCTAGTGCCGGTTTGAAGTTCCTGCAGTTTTCACTGTATAACAGAGTTGGAGCTTGTACCTCCCCATATATATGTATGGAAAGGGGTTTGCAACTGAAAAGAAACTTTGTGTTCCCAATAAGCTAGGTGAAGAACGGCTTTCACTCACACACATCACTCAGAAATGAGCAAGTGGAGAGACGTTCGTTCATCAAGCACCAAGGGAACGGGTTGCAGGAGACACTTTTTCTCTGCTTTCTCAGTCTATTTCCTAGTGCCGGTTTGAAGTTCCTGCAGTTTTCACTGTAAAACCGAGTTGGAGCTTGTACCTACCCATATAAATGGATGGAGTGGAGTTTGCAAATGAAAAGAAACTTTGTGTTCCCAACAAGCTAGTTGAATTCGGCTTTCACACACACTTATCTCTCAGAACTGAGCAAGTGGAGAGACGTTCGTTCATCTAGCACCAAGGGAACGGGTTGCAGGAGACACTTTTTCTCTGCTTTCTCAGTCTGTTTCCTAGTGCCGGTTTGAAGTTCCTGCAGTTTTCACTGTAAAACCGATTTGGTGATAGTACCTCCACATATATATTTATGGATTGGATTTTGCAACTGAAAAGAAACTTTGTGTTCCCAACAAGCTAGGTGAAGGACGGCTTTCACACACACTTATCTCTCAGAACTGAGCAAGTGGAGAGACGTTCGTTCATCTAGCGCCAATGGAACGGGTTGCAGGAGACAATTTTTCTCTGCTTTCTCAGTCTGTTTCCTAGTGCCGGTTTGAAGTTCCTGCAGTTTTCACTGTAAAATCGAGTTGCAGCTTGTACCTCCCCATATATATGTATGGAATGGAGTTTGCAACTGAAAAGAAAGTTTGTGTTCCCAACAAGCTAGATGAAGAACGGCTTTCACACACACTTATCTCTCAGAACTGAGCAAGTGGAGAGACGTTCGTTCATCTAGCACCAAGGGAACGGGTTGCAGGAGACACATTTTCTCTGCTTTCTCAGTCTGTTTCCTAGTGCCGGTTTGAAGTTCCTGCAGTTTTCACTGTAAAACCGAGTTGGAGCTTGTACCTCCCCATATATAATTATGGAATGGAGTTTGCAACTGAAAAGAAACTTTTTGTTCCCAACAAGCTAGGTGAAGGACGGCTTTCACACACACTTATCTCTCGGAACTGAGCAAGTGGAGAGACGTTCGTTCATCTAGCACCAAGGGAACGGTTTGCAGGAGACACTTTTTCTCTGCTTTCTCAGTCTGTTTCCTAGTGCCGGTTTGAAGTTCCTGCAGTTTTCACTGTAAAACCGATTTGGTGATAGTACCTCCACATATATATTTATGGATTGGATTTTGCAACTGAAAAGAAACTTTGTGTTCCCAACAAGCTAGGTGAAGAACGGCTTTCACTCACACACATCACTCAGAAATGAGCAAGTGGAGAGACGTTCGTTCATCAAGCACCAAGGGAACGGGTTGCAGGAGACACTTTTTCTCTGCTTTCTCAGTCTGTTTCCTAGTGCCGGTTTGAAGTTCCTGCAGTTTTCACTGTAAAACCGATTTGGTGCTAGTACCTCCACATATATATTTATGGATTGGATTTTGCAACTGAAAAGAAACTTTGAGTTCCCAACAAGCTAGGTGAAGGACGGCTTTCACACACACTTATCTCTCAGAACTGAGCAAGTGGAGAGAAGTTCGTTCATCTAGCAGCAAGGGAACGGGATGCAGGTGACACTTTTTCTCTGCTTTCTCATTCTGTTTCCTATTGCCGGTTTGAAGTTCCTGCAGTTTTCATTGTAAAACCGAGTTGGAGCTTGTACCTCCCCATATATATGTATGGAATGGAGTTTGCAACTGAAAAGAAACTTTGTGTTCCCAACAAGCTAGGTGAAGGAAGGCTTTCACACACACTTATCCCTCAGAACTGAGCAATTGGAGAGACGTTCATTCATCTATCACCAAGGGAACGGGTTGCAGGAGACACTTTTTCTCTGCTTTCTCAGTCTGTTTCCTAGTGCCGGTTTGAAGTTCCTGCAGTTTTCACTGTAAAACCGAATTGGAGCTTGTACCTCCCCATATATATGTATGGAATGGAGTTTGCAACTGAAAAGAAACTTTGTGTTCCCAACAAGCTAGGTGAAGGGCGGCTTTCACACACACTTATCCCTCAGAACTGAGCAATTGGAGAGACGTTCGTTCATCTATCACCAAGGGAACGGGTTGCAGGAGACACTTTTTCTCTGCTTTCTCAGTCTGTTTCCTAGGGCCGGTTAGAAGTTCCTGCAGTTTTCACTGTAAAACCGTGTTGGAGCTTGTACCTCCCCATATATATGTATGGAATGGAGTTTGCAACTGAAAAGAAACTTTGTGTTCCCAAAAAACTAGGTGAAGAACGGCTTTCACACACACTAATCTCTCAGAACTGAGCAAGTGGAGAGACGTTCGTTCATCTAGCACCAAGGGAACGGGTTGCAGGAGACGCTTTTTCTCTGCTTTCTCAGTCTGTTTCCTAGTGCCGGTTTGAAGTTCCTGCAGTTTTCACTGGAAAACCGAGTTGGAGCTAGTACTTCCCCATATATAGTTATGGAATGAAGTTTGCAACTGAAAAGAAACTTTGGGTTCCCCACAAGGTAGGTGAAGGACGGCTTTCACACACACGTATCTCTCAGAACTGAGCAAGTGGAGAGACGTTCGTTCATCTAGAACCAAGGGAACGGGTTGCAGGAGACACTTTATCTCTGCTTTCTCAGTCTGTTTCCTATTGCCGGTTTGAAGTTCCTGCAGTTTTCACTGTAAAACCGAGTTGGAGCTTGTACCTCCCCATATATATGTAAGGAATGGAGTTTGTAACTGAAAAGAAACTTTGTGTTCCCAACAAGCTAGGTGAAGGGTGGCTTTCACACACAATTAACCCTCAGTACTGAGCAATTGGAGAGACGTTCGTTCATCTATCACCAAGGGAACGGGTTGCAGGAGACAATTTTTCTCTGCTTTCTCAGTCTGTTTCCTAGTGCCGGTTTGAATTTATTGCAGTTTTCACTGTAAAACCGAGTTGGAGTTTGTACCTCCCCATATATATGTATGGAATGGAGTTTGCAACTGAAAAGAAACTTTGTGTTCCCAACAAGCAAGTTGAATTCGGCTTTCACACACACTAACCTCTCAGAACTGAGCAAGTGGAGAGACGTTCGTTCATCTAGCACCAAGGGAACGGTTTGCAGGAGACACTTTTTCTCTGCTTTCTCAGTCTGTTTCCTAGTGCCGGTTTGATGTTCCTGCAGTTTTCACTGTATAAACGAGTTGGAGCTTGTACCTCCCCATATATATGTATGGAATGGAGTTTGCAACTGAAAAGAAACTTTGTGTTCCCAATAAGCTAGGTGAAGTACGGCTTTCACTCACACACATCTCTCAGAAATGAGCAAGTGGAGAGACGTTCGTTCATCTAGCACCAAGTGAGCGCGTTGCAGAAGACATTTTTTCTCTGCTTTCTCAGTCTGTTTCCTAGTGCCGGTTTGAAGTTCCTGCAGTTTTCACTGTAAAACCGATTTGGTGCTAGTACCTCCACATATATATTTATGGATTGGATTTTGCAACTGAAAAGAAACTTTGTGTTCCCAACAAGCTAGGTGAAGGACGGCTTTCACACACACTTATCTCTCAGAACTGAGCAAGTGGAGAGAAGTTCGTTCATCTAGCAGCAAGGGAACGGGTTGCAGGTGACACTTTTTCTCTGCTTTCTCATTCTGTTTCCTATTGCCGGTTTGAAGTTCCTGCAGTTTTCATTGTAAAACCGAGTTGGAGCTTGTACCTCCCCATATATATGTATGGAATTGAGTTTGCAACTGAAAAGAAACTTTGTTTTCCCAACAAGCTAGATGAAGGAAGGCTTTCACACACACTTATCCCTCAGAACTGAGCAATTGGAGAGACGTTCGTTCATCTATCACCGAGGGAACGGGTTGCAGGAGACACTTTTTCTCTGCTTTCTCAGTCTGTTTCCTAGTGCCGGTTTGAAGTTCCTGCAGTTTTCACTGTAAAACCGTGTTGGAGCTTGTACCTCCCCATATATATGTATGGAATGGAGTTTGCAACTGAATAGAAACTGTGTGTTCCCAAAAAACTAGGTGAAGAACGGCTTTCACACACACTAATCTCTCAGAACTGAGCAAGTGGAGAGACGTTCGTTCATCTAGCACCAAGGGAACGGGTTGCAGGAGACCCTTTTTCTCTGCTTTCTCAGTCTGTTTCCTAGTGCCGGTTTGAATTTCCTGCAGTTTTCACTGTAAAACCGAGTTGGAGCTAGTACTTCCCCATATATAGTTATGGAATGAAGTTTGCAACTGAAAAGAAACTATGCGTTCCCCACAAGGTAGGTGAAGGACGGCTTTCACACACACTTATCTCTCAGAACTGAGCAAGTGGAGAGACGTTCGTTCATCTAGCACCAAGGGAACGGGTTGCAGGAGACACTTTTTCTCTGCTTTCTCAGTCTGTTTCCTATTGCCGGTTTGAAGTTCCTGCAGTTTTCACTGTAAAACCGAGTTGGAGCTTGTACCTCCCTATATATATGTATGGAATGGAGTTTGTAACTGAAAAGAAACTTTGTGTTCCCAACAAGCTAGTTGAAGGGTGGCTTTCACACACAATTAACCCTCAGTACTGAGCAATTGGAGAGACGTTCGTTCATCTATCACCAAGGGAACGGGTTGCAGGAGACAATCTTTCTCTGCTTTCTCAGTCTGTTTCCTAGTGCCAGTTTGAATTTCCTGCAGTTTTCACTTTAAAACCGAGTTGGAGCTTGTACCTCCCCACATATATGTATGGAATGGAGTTTGCAACTGAAAAGAAACTTTGTGTTCCCAACAAGCTAGGTGAAGGTCGGCTTTCACACACACTTATCTCTCAGAAAGGAGCAAGTGGAGAGACGTTCGTTCATCTAGCACCAACGGAACGGGTTGCAGGAGACACTTTTTTTCTCTGCTTTCTCAGTCTGTTTCCTAGTGCCGGTTTGAAGTTCCTGCAGTTTTCACTGTAAAACCGAGTTGGAGCTTGTACCTCCCCATATATATGTATGGAATGGAGTTTGCAACTGAAAAGAAATTTTGTGTTCCCAACAAGCTAGTTGAATTCGGCTTTCACACACACTTATCTCTCAGAACTGAGCAAGTGGAGAGACGTTCGTTCATCTAGCACCAAGGGAACGGGTTGCAGGGGACACATTTTCTCTGCTTTCTCAGTCTGTTTCCTACTGCCAGTTTGAAGTTCCTGGAGTTTTCACTGTAAACAGAGTTGGAGCTTGTACCTTCCCATATATATGAATGGAATGGAGTTTGCAACTGAAAAGAAACTTGGTGTTCCCAACAAGCTAGTTGAAGGACGGCTTTCACACACACTTATCTCTCAGAACTGAGCAAGTGGAGAGACGTTCGTTCATCTAGCACCAAGGGAACGGGTTGCAGGGGACACTATTTCTCTGCTTTCTCAGTCTGTTTCCTAGTGCCTTTTTGAAGTTCCTGCAGTTTTCGCTGTAAAACCGATTTGGAGATAGTACCTCCGCATATATATGTATGGAATTGAGTTTGCAACTGAAAAGAAACTTTGTGTTCCCAACAAGATAGGTGAAGGACGGCTTTCACACACACTTATCTCTCAGAACTGAGCAAGTGGAGAGACGTTCGTTCATCTAGCACCAAGGGAACGGTTTGCAGGAGATACTTTTTCTCTGATTTCTCAGTCTGGTTCCTAGTGCCGGTTTGAAGTTCCTGCAGTTTTCACTGTAAAACCGAGTTGGAGCTTGTACCTCCCCATATTTATGTATGGAATGGAGTTTGCAACTGAGAAGAAACTTTGTGTTCCCAACAAGCTAGGTGAAGGACGGCTTTCACACACACTTAACTCTCAGAACTGAGCAAGTGGAGAGACTTTCGTTCATCTAGCACCAAGGGAACGGGTTGCAGGAGACCCTTTTTCTCTGCTTTCTCAGTCTGTTTCCTAGTGCCGGTTTGAATTTCCTGCAGTTTTCACTGTAAAACCGAGTTGGAGCTAGTACTTCCCCATATATAGTTATGGAATGAAGTTTGCAACTGAAAAGAAACTATGCGTTCCCCACAAGGTAGGTGAAGGACGGCTTTCACACACACTTATCTCTCAGAACTGAGCAAGTGGAGAGACGTTCGTTCATCTAGCACCAAGGGAACGGGTTGCAGGAGACACTTTTTCTCTGCTTTCTCAGTCTGTTTCCTGTTGCCGGTTTGAAGTTCCTGCAGTTTTCACTGTAAAACCGAGTTGGAGCTTGTACCTCCCTATATATATGTATGGAATGGAGTTTGTAACTGAAAAGAAACTTTGTGTTTCCAACAAGCTAGTTGAAGGGTGGCTTTCACACACAATTAACCCTCAGTACTGAGCAATTGGAGAGACGTTCGTTCATCTATCACCAAGGGAACGGGTTGCAGGAGACAATTTTTCTCTGCATTCTCAGTCTGTTTCCTAGTGCCGGTTTGAAGTTCCTGCAGTTTTCACTGTAAAACCGAGTTGGAGCTTGTACCTCCCCACATATATGTATGGAATGGAGTTTGCAACTGAAAAGAAACTTTGTGTTCCCAACAAGCTAGGTGAAGTTCGGCTTTCACACACACTTATCTCTCAGAACGGAGCAAGTGGAGAGACGTTCGTTCATCTAGCACCAACGGAACGGGTTGCAGGAGACACTTTTTTTCTCTGCTTTCTCAGTCTGTTTCCTAGTGCCGGTTTGAAGTTCCTGCAGTTTTCACTGTAAAACCGAGTTGGAGCTTGTACCTCCCCATATATATGTATGGAATGGAGTTTGCAACTGAAAAGAAATTTTGTGTTCCCAACAAGCTAGTTGAATTCGGCTTTCACACACACTTATCTCTCAGAACTGAGCAAGTGGAGAGACGTTCGTTCATCTAGCACCAAGGGAACGGGTTGCAGGGGACACATTTTCTCTGCTTTCTCAGTCTGTTTCCTAGTGCCAGTTTGAAGTTCCTGGAATTTTCACTGTAAACAGAGTTGGAGCTTGTACCTTCCCATATATATGAATGGAATGGAGTTTGCAACTGAAAAGAAACTTGGTGTTCCCAACAAGCTAGTTGAAGGACGGCTTTCACACACACTTATCTCTCAGAAATGAGCAAGTGGAGAGACGTTCGTTCATCTAGCACCAAGGGAACGGGTTGCAGGGGACACTTTTTCTCTGCTTTCTCAGTCTGTTTCCTAGTGCCTTTTTGAAGTTCCTGCAGTTTTCGCTGTAAAACCGATTTGGAGCTAGTACCTCCCCATATATATGTATGGAATGGAGTTTGCAACTGAAAAGAAACTTTGTGTTCCCAACAAAATAGGTGAAGGACGGCTTTCACACACACTTATCTCTCAGAACTGAGCAAGTGGAGAGACGTTCGTTCATCTAGCACCAAGGGAACGGGTTGCAGGAGATACTTTTTCTCAGATTTCTCAGTCTGGTTCCTAGTGCCGGTTTGAAGTTCCTGCAGTTTTCACTGTAAATCCGAGTTGGTGCTTGTACCTCCCCATATATAAGTATGGAATGGAGTTTGCAACTGAAAAGAAACTTTGTGTTCCCAACAAGCTAGGTGAAGGACGGCTTTCACACACCCTTATCTCTCAGAAATGAGCAAGTGGAGATACGTTCTTTCATCTAGCACCAAGGGAACGGGTTGCAGTAGACACTTTTTCTCTGCTTTCTCAGTCTGTTTCCTAGTGCCGGTTTGAAGTTCCTGCAGTTTTCACTGTAAAACCGAGTTGGAGCTTGTACCTCCCCATATTTATGTATGGAATGGAGTTTGCAACTGAGAAGAAACTTTGTGTTCCCAAAAAGCTAGTTGAAGGACGGCTTTCACACACACTTATCCCTCAGAACTGAGCAATTGGAGAGACGTTCGTTCATCTATCACCAAGGGAACGGGTTGCAGGAGACACTTTTTCTCTGCTTTCTCAGTCTGTTTCCTAGTGCCGGTTTGATGTTCCTGCAGTTTTCACTGTAATACCGAGTTGGAGCTTGTACCTCCCCATATATATACATGGAATGGAGTGTGCAACTGAAAAGAAACTTTGTGTTCCCAACAAACTAGGTGAAGAACGGCTTTCACACACACTAACTTCTCGGAACTGAGCAAGTGGAGAGACGTTCGTTCATCTAGCACCAAGGGAACGGGTTGCAGGAGCCACTTTTTCTCTGCTTTCTCAGTCTGTTTCCTAGTGCCGGTTTGAAGTTCCTGCAGTTTTCACTGTAAAACAGTGTTGGAGCTTGTACCTCCCCATATATATGTATGGAATGGAGTTTGCAACTGAATAGAAACTGTGTGTTCCCAAAAAACTAGGTGAAGAACGGCTTTCACACACACTAATCTCTCAGAACTGAGCAAGTGGAGAGACGTTCGTTCATCTAGCACCAAGGGAACGGGTTGCAGGAGACCCTTTTTCTCTGCTTTCTCAGTCTGTTTCCTAGTGCCGGTTTGAATTTCCTGCAGTTTTCACTGTAAAACCGAGTTGGAGCTAGTACTTCCCCATATATAGTTATGGAATGAAGTTTGCAACTGAAAAGAAACTATGCGTTCCCCACAAGGTAGGTGAAGGACGGCTTTCACACACACTTATCTCTCAGAACTGAGCAAGTGGAGAGACGTTCGTTCATCTAGCACCAAGGGAACGGGTTGCAGGAGACACTTTTTCTCTGCTTTCTCAGTCTGTTTCCTATTGCCGGTTTGAAGTTCCTGCAGTTTTCACTGTAAAACCGAGTTGGAGCTTGTACCTCCCTATATATATGTATGGAATGGAGTTTGTAACTGAAAAGAAACTTTGTGTTCCCAACAAGCTAGTTGAAGGGTGGCTTTCACACACAATTAACCCTCAGTACTGAGCAATTGGAGAGACGTTCGTTCATCTATCACCAAGGGAACGGGTTGCAGGAGACAATCTTTCTCTGCTTTCTCAGTCTGTTTCCTAGTGCCAGTTTGAATTTCCTGCAGTTGTCACTTTAAAACCGAGTTGGAGCTTGTACCTCCCCACATATATGTATGGAATGGAGTTTGCAACTGAAAAGAAACTTTGTGTTCCCAACAAGCTAGGTGAAGTTCGGCTTTCACACACACTTATCTCTCAGAAAGGAGCAAGTGGAGAGACGTTCGTTCATCTAGCACCAACGGAACGGGTTGCAGGAGACACTTTTTTTCTCTGCTTTCTCAGTCTGTTTCCTAGTGCCGGTTTGAAGTTCCTGCAGTTTTCACTGTAAAACCGAGTTGGAGCTTGTACCTCCCCATATATATGTATGGAATGGAGTTTGCAACTGAAAAGAAATTTTGTGTTCCCAACAAGCTAGTTGAATTCGGCTTTCACACACACTTATCTCTCAGAACTGAGCAAGTGGAGAGACGTTCGTTCATCTAGCACCAAGGGAACGGGTTGCAGGGGACACATTTTCTCTGCTTTCTCAGTCTGTTTCCTACTGCCAGTTTGAAGTTCCTGGAGTTTTCACTGTAAACAGAGTTGGAGCTTGTACCTTCCCATATATATGAATGGAATGGAGTTTGCAACTGAAAAGAAACTTGGTGTTCCCAACAAGCTAGTTGAAGGACGGCTTTCACACACACTTATCTCTCAGAACTGAGCAAGTGGAGAGACGTTCGTTCATCTAGCACCAAGGGAACGGGTTGCAGGGGACACTTTTTCTCTGCTTTCTCAGTCTGTTTCCTAGTGCCTTTTTGAAGTTCCTGCAGTTTTCGCTGTAAAACCGATTTGGAGCTAGTACCTCCCCATATATATGTATGGAATTGAGTTTGCAACTGAAAAGAAACTTTGTGTTCCCAACAAGACAGGTGAAGGACGGCTTTCACACACACTTATCTCTCAGAACTGAGCAAGTGGAGAGACGTTCGTTCATCTAGCACCAAGGGAACGGTTTGCAGGAGATACTTTTTCTCTGATTTCTCAGTCTGGTTCCTAGTGCCGGTTTGAAGTTCCTGCAGTTTTCACTGTAAAACCGAGTTGGAGCTTGTACCTCCCCATATTTATGTATGGAATGGAGTTTGCAACTGAGAAGAAACTTTGTGTTCCCAACAAGCTAGGTGAAGGACGGCTTTCACACACACTTAACTCTCAGAACTGAGCAAGTGGAGAGACGTTCGTTCATCTAGCACCAAGGGAACGGGTTGCAGGAGACCCTTTTTCTCTGCTTTCTCAGTCTGTTTCCTAGTGCCGGTTTGAATTTCCTGCAGTTTTCACTGTAAAACCGAGTTGGAGCTAGTACTTCCCCATATATAGTTATGGAATGAAGTTTGCAACTGAAAAGAAACTATGCGTTCCCCACAAGGTAGGTGAAGGACGGCTTTCACACACACTTATCTCTCAGAACTGAGCAAGTGGAGAGACGTTCGTTCATCTAGCACCAAGGGAACGGGTTGCAGGAGACACTTTTTCTCTGCTTTCTCAGTCTGTTTCCTATTGCCGGTTTGAAGTTCCTGCAGTTTTCACTGTAAAACCGAGTTGGAGCTTGTACCTCCCTATATATATGTATGGAATGGAGTTTGTAACTGAAAAGAAACTTTGTGTTTCCAACAAGCTAGTTGAAGGGTGGCTTTCACACACAATTAACCCTCAGTACTGAGCAATTGGAGAGACGTTCGTTCATCTATCACCAAGGGAACGGGTTGCAGGAGACAATTTTTCTCTGCATTCTCAGTCTGTTTCCTAGTGCCGGTTTGAAGTTCCTGCAGTTTTCACTGTAAAACCGAGTTGGAGCTTGTACCTCCCCACATATATGTATGGAATGGAGTTTGCAACTGAAAAGAAACTTTGTGTTCCCAAAAAGCTAGGTGAAGTTCGGCTTTCACACACACTTATCTCTCAGAATGGAGCAAGTGGAGAGACTTTCGTTCATCTAGCACCAACGGAACGGGTTGCAGGAGACACTTTTTTTCTCTGCTTTCTCAGTCTGTTTCCTAGTGCCGGTTTGAAGTTCCTGCAGTTTTCACTGTAAAACCGAGTTGGAGCTTGTACCTCCCCATATATATGTATGGAATGGAGTTTGCAACTGAAAAGAAATTTTGTGTTCCCAACAAGCTAGTTGAATTCGGCTTTCACACACACTTATCTCTCAGAACTGAGCAAGTGGAGAGACGTTCGTTCATCTAGCACCAAGGGAACGGGTTGCAGGGGACACATTTTCTCTGCTTTCTCAGTCTGTTTCCTAGTGCCAGTTTGAAGTTCCTGGAATTTTCACTGTAAACAGAGTTGGAGCTTGTACCTTCCCATATATATGAATGGAATGGAGTTTGCAACTGAAAAGAAACTTGGTGTTCCCAACAAGCTAGTTGAAGGACGGCTTTCACACACACTTATCTCTCAGAAATGAGCAAGTGGAGAGACGTTCGTTCATCTAGCACCAAGGGAACGGGTTGCAGGGGACACTTTTTCTCTGCTTTCTCAGTCTGTTTCCTAGTGCCTTTTTGAAGTTCCTGCAGTTTTCGCTGTAAAACCGATTTGGAGCTAGTACCTCCCCATATATATGTATGGAATTGAGTTTGCAACTGAAAAGAAACTTTGTGTTCCCAACAAAATAGGTGAAGGACGGCTTTCACACACACTTATCTCTCAGAACTGAGCAAGTGGAGAGACGTTCGTTCATCTAGCACCAAGGGAACGGGTTGCAGGAGATACTTTTTCTCAGATTTCTCAGTCTGGTTCCTAGTGCCGGTTTGAAGTTCCTGCAGTTTTCACTGTAAATCCGAGTTGGTGCTTGTACCTCCCCATATATAAGTATGGAATGGAGTTTGCAACTGAAAAGAAACTTTGTGTTCCCAACAAGCTAGGTGAAGGACGGCTTTCACACACCCTTATCTCTCAGAACTGAGCAAGTGGAGATACGTTCTTTCATCTAGCACCAAGGGAACGGGTTGCAGTAGACACTTTTTCTCTGCTTTCTCAGTCTGTTTCCTAGTGCCGGTTTGAAGTTCCTGCAGTTTTCACTGTAAAACCGAGTTGGAGCTTGTACCTCCCCATATTTATGTATGGAATGGAGTTTGCAACTGAGAAGAAACTTTGTGTTCCCAACAAGCTAGTTGAAGGACGGCTTTCACACACACTTATCCCTCAGAACTGAGCAATTGGAGAGACGTTCGTTCATCTATCACCAAGGGAACGGGTTGCAGGGGACACTTTTTCTCTGCTTTCTCAGTCTGTTTCCTAGTGCCGGTTTGATGTTCCTGCAGTTTTCACTGTAATACCGAGTTGGAGCTTGTACCTCCCCATATATATACATGGAATGGAGTGTGCAACTGAAAAGAAACTTTGTGTTCCCAACAAACTAGGTGAAGAACGGCTTTCACACACACTAACTTCTCGGAACTGAGCAAGTGGAGAGACGTTCGTTCATCTAGCACCAATGGAACGGGTTGCAGGAGCCACTTTTTCTCTGCTTTCTCAGTCTGTTTCCAAGTGAAATTTTGAAGTTCCTGCATTTTTCACTGTAAAACCGAGTTGGAGCTTGTACCTCCCCATATATATGTATGGAATTGAGTTTGCAACTGAAAAGAAACTTTGTGCTCCCAATAAGCTATGTGAATGACGGCTTTCACTCACACACATCTCTCAGATCTGAGCAAGTGGAGAGACGTTCGTTCATATAGCACCAAGTGAACGCGTTGCAGGAGACACTTTTTCTCTGCTTTCTCAGTCTGTTTCCTAGTGCCGGTTTGAAGTTCCTGCAGTTTTCACTGTAAAACCGAGTTGGAGCTTGTACCTCCCCGTATATATGTATGGAATGGAGTTTGCAACTGAAAAGAAACTTTGTGTTCCCAACAAGGTAGGTGAAGGACGGCTTTCACACACACTTATCTCTCAGAACTGAGCAAGTGGAGAGACGTTCGTTCATCTAGCACCAAGGGAACGGGTTGCAGGAGACACTTTTTCTCTGCTTTCTCAGTCTGTTTCCTAGTGCCGGTTTGATGTTCCTGCAGTTTTCACTGTAATACCGAGTTGGAGCTTGTACCTCCCCATATATATACATGGAATGGAGTGTGCAACTGAAAAGAAACTTTGTGTTCCCAACAAACTAGGTGAAGAACGGCTTTCACACACACTAACTTCTCGGAACTGAGCAAGTGGAGAGACGTTCGTTCATCTAGCACCAAGGGAACGGGTTGCAGGAGCCACTTTTTCTCTGCTTTCTCAGTCTGTTTCCTAGTGCCGGTTTGAAGTTCCTGCAGTTTTCACTGTAAAACAGTGTTGGAGCTTGTACCTCCCCATATATATGTATGGAATGGAGTTTGCAACTGAATAGAAACTGTGTGTTCCCAAAAAACTAGGTGAAGAACGGCTTTCACACACACTAATCTCTCAGAACTGAGCAAGTGGAGAGACGTTCGTTCATCTAGCACCAAGGGAACGGGTTGCAGGAGACCCTTTTTCTCTGCTTTCTCAGTCTGTTTCCTAGTGCCGGTTTGAATTTCCTGCAGTTTTCACTGTAAAACCGAGTTGGAGCTAGTACTTCCCCATATATAGTTATGGAATGAAGTTTGCAACTGAAAAGAAACTATGCGTTCCCCACAAGGTAGGTGAAGGACGGCTTTCACACACACTTATCTCTCAGAACTGAGCAAGTGGAGAGACGTTCGTTCATCTAGCACCAAGGGAACGGGTTGCAGGAGACACTTTTTCTCTGCTTTCTCAGTCTGTTTCCTATTGCCGGTTTGAAGTTCCTGCAGTTTTCACTGTAAAACCGAGTTGGAGCTTGTACCTCCCTATATATATGTATGGAATGGAGTTTGTAACTGAAAAGAAACTTTGTGTTCCCAACAAGCTAGTTGAAGGGTGGCTTTCACACACAATTAACCCTCAGTACTGAGCAATTGGAGAGACGTTCGTTCATCTATCACCAAGGGAACGGGTTGCAGGAGACAATCTTTCTCTGCTTTCTCAGTCTGTTTCCTAGTGCCAGTTTGAATTTCCTGCAGTTTTCACTTTAAAACCGAGTTGGAGCTTGTACCTCCCCACATATATGTATGGAATGGAGTTTGCAACTGAAAAGAAACTTTGTGTTCCCAACAAGCTAGGTGAAGGTCGGCTTTCACACACACTTATCTCTCAGAAAGGAGCAAGTGGAGAGACGTTCGTTCATCTAGCACCAACGGAACGGGTTGCAGGAGACACTTTTTTTCTCTGCTTTCTCAGTCTGTTTCCTAGTGCCGGTTTGAAGTTCCTGCAGTTTTCACTGTAAAACCGAGTTGGAGCTTGTACCTCCCCATATATATGTATGGAATGGAGTTTGCAACTGAAAAGAAATTTTGTGTTCCCAACAAGCTAGTTGAATTCGGCTTTCACACACACTTATCTCTCAGAACTGAGCAAGTGGAGAGACGTTCGTTCATCTAGCACCAAGGGAACGGGTTGCAGGGGACACAATTTCTCTGCTTTCTCAGTCTGTTTCCTACTGCCAGTTTGAACTTCCTGGAGTTTTCACTGTAAACAGAGTTGGAGCTTGTACCTTCCCATATATATGAATGGAATGGAGTTTGCAACTGAAAAGAAACTTGGTGTTCCCAACAAGCTAGTTGAAGGACGGCTTTCACACACACTTATCTCTCGGAACTGAGCAAGTGGAGAGACGTTCGTTCATCTAGCACCAAGGGAACGGGTTGCAGGGGACACTTTTTCTCTGCTTTCTCAGTCTGTTTCCTAGTGCCTTTTTGAAGTTCCTGCAGTTTTCGCTGTAAAACCGATTTGGAGCTAGTACCTCCCCATATATATGTATGGAATTGAGTTTGCAACTGAAAAGAAACTTTGTGTTCCCAACAAGATAGGTGAAGGACGGCTTTCACACACACTTATCTCTCAGAACTGAGCAAGTGGAGAGACGTTCGTTCATCTAGCACCAAGGGAACGGTTTGCAGGAGATACTTTTTCTCTGATTTCTCAGTCTGGTTCCTAGTGCCGGTTTGAAGTTCCTGCAGTTTTCACTGTAAAACCGAGTTGGAGCTTGTACCTCCCCATATTTATGTATGGAATGGAGTTTGCAACTGAGAAGAAACTTTGTGTTCCCAACAAGCTAGGTGAAGGACGGCTTTCACACACACTTAACTCTCAGAACTGAGCAAGTGGAGAGACGTTCGTTCATCTAGCACCAAGGGAACGGGTTGCAGGAGACCCTTTTTCTCTGCTTTCTCAGTCTGTTTCCTAGTGCCGGTTTGAATTTCCTGCAGTTTTCACTGTAAAACCGAGTTGGAGCTAGTACTTCCCCATATATAGTTATGGAATGAAGTTTGCAACTGAAAAGAAACTATGCGTTCCCCACAAGGTAGGTGAAGGACGGCTTTCACACACACTTATCTCTCAGAACTGAGCAAGTGGAGAGACGTTCGTTCATTTAGCACCAAGGGAACGGGTTGCAGGAGACACTTTTTCTCTGCTTTCTCAGTCTGTTTCCTATTGCCGGTTTGAAGTTCCTGCAGTTTTCACTGTAAAACCGAGTTGGAGCTTGTACCTCCCTATATATATGTATGGAATGGAGTTTGTAACTGAAAAGAAACTTTGTGTTTCCAACAAGCTAGTTGAAGGGTGGCTTTCACACACAATTAACCCTCAGTACTGAGCAATTGGAGAGACGTTCGTTCATCTATCACCAAGGGAACGGGTTGCAGGAGACAATTTTTCTCTGCATTCTCAGTCTGTTTCCTAGTGCCGGTTTGAAGTTCCTGCAGTTTTCACTGTAAAACCGAGTTGGAGCTTGTACCTCCCCACATATATGTATGGAATGGAGTTTGCAACTGAAAAGAAACTTTGTGTTCCCAAAAAGCTAGGTGAAGTTCGGCTTTCACACACACTTATCTCTCAGAACGGAGCAAGTGGAGAGACTTTCGTTCATCTAGCACCAACGGAACGGGTTGCAGGAGACACTTTTTTTCTCTGCTTTCTCAGTCTGTTTCCTAGTGCCGGTTTGAAGTTCCTGCAGTTTTCACTGTAAAACCGAGTTGGAGCTTGTACCTCCCCATATATATGTATGGAATGGAGTTTGCAACTGAAAAGAAATTTTGTGTTCCCAACAAGCTAGTTGAATTCGGCTTTCACACACACTTATCTCTCAGAACTGAGCAAGTGGAGAGACGTTCGTTCATCTAGCACCAAGGGAACGGGTTGCAGGGGACACATTTTCTCTGCTTTCTCAGTCTGTTTCCTAGTGCCAGTTTGAAGTTCCTGGAATTTTCACTGTAAACAGAGTTGGAGCTTGTACCTTCCCATATATATGAATGGAATGGAGTTTGCAACTGAAAAGAAACTTGGTGTTCCCAACAAGCTAGTTGAAGGACGGCTTTCACACACACTTATCTCTCAGAAATGAGCAAGTGGAGAGACGTTCGTTCATCTAGCACCAAGGGAACGGGTTGCAGGGGACACTTTTTCTCTGCTTTCTCAGTCTGTTTCCTAGTGCCTTTTTGAAGTTCCTGCAGTTTTCGCTGTAAAACCGATTTGGAGCTAGTACCTCCCCATATATATGTATGGAATTGAGTTTGCAACTGAAAAGAAACTTTGTGTTCCCAACAAAATAGGTGAAGGACGGCTTTCACACACACTTATCTCTCAGAACTGAGCAAGTGGAGAGACGTTCGTTCATCTAGCACCAAGGGAACGGGTTGCAGGAGATACTTTTTCTCAGATTTCTCAGTCTGGTTCCTAGTGCCGGTTTGAAGTTCCTGCAGTTTTCACTGTAAATCCGAGTTGGTGCTTGTACCTCCCCATATATAAGTATGGAATGGAGTTTGCAACTGAAAAGAAACTTTGTGTTCCCAACAAGCTAGGTGAAGGACGGCTTTCACACACCCTTATCTCTCAGAACTGAGCAAGTGGAGATACGTTCTTTCATCTAGCACCAAGGGAACGGGTTGCAGTAGACACTTTTTCTCTGCTTTCTCAGTCTGTTTCCTAGTGCCGGTTTGAAGTTCCTGCAGTTTTCACTGTAAAACCGAGTTGGAGCTTGTACCTCCCCATATTTATGTATGGAAAGGAGTTTGCAACTGAGAAGAAACTTTGTGTTCCCAACAAGCTAGTTGAAGGACGGCTTTCACACACACTTATCCCTCAGAACTGAGCAATTGGAGAGACGTTCGTTCATCTATCACCAAGGGAACGGGTTGCAGGAGCCACTTTTTCTCTGCTTTCTCAGTCTGTTTCCAAGTGAAATTTTGAAGTTCCTGCATTTTTCACTGTAAAACCGAGTTGGAGCTTGTACCTCCCCATATATATGTATGGAATTGAGTTTGCAACTGAAAAGAAACTTTGTGCTCCCAATAAGCTATGTGAATGACGGCTTTCACTCACACACATCTCTCAGATCTGAGCAAGTGGAGAGACGTTTGTTCATATAGCACCAAGTGAACGCGTTGCAGGAGACACTTTTTCTCTGCTTTCTCAGTCTGTTTCCTAGTGCCGGTTTGAAGTTCCTGCAGTTTTCACTGTAAAACCGAGTTGGAGCTTGTACCTCCCCGTATATATGTATGGAATGGAGTTTGCAACTGAAAAGAAACTTTGTGTTCCCAACAAGGTAGGTGAAGGACGGCTTTCACACACACTTATCTCTCAGAACTGAGCAAGTGGAGAGACGTTCGTTCATCTAGCACCAAGGGAACGGGTTGCAGGAGACACTTTTTCTCTGCTTTCTCAGTCTGTTTCCTATTGCCGGTTTGAAGCTCCTGCAGTTTTCACTGTAAAACCGAGTTGGAGCTTCTACCTCCCCATATATATGTATGGAATGGAGTTTGCAACTGAAAAGAAACTTTGTGTTCCCAACAAGCTAGGTGAATGGTGGCTTTCACAAACACTTATCCCTCAGAACTGAGAAATTGGAGAGACGTTCGTTCATCTATCACCAAGTGAACGGGTTGCAGGAGACAATTTTTCTCTGCTTTCTCAGTCTGTTTCCTAGTGCCGGTTTGAAATTCCTGCAGTTTTCACTGTAAAACCGAGTTGGAGCTTGTACCTCCCCATATATATGTATGGAATGGAGTTTGCAACTGAAAAGAAACTTTGTGTTCCCAACAAGCTAGGTGAAGGACGGCTTTCACACACACTTATCTCTCAGAACTGAGCAAGTGGAGAGACGTTCGTTCATCTAGCACCAAGGGAACGGGTTGCAGGAGACACTTTTTCTCTGCTTTCTCAGTCTGTTTCCTAGTGCCGGTTTCAAGTTCCTGCAGTTTTCACTGTAAAACCGATTTGGAGCTAGTACCTCCACATATATATTTATGGATTGGTTTTTGCAACTGAAAAGAAACTTTGTTTTCCCAACAAGCTAGGTGAAGGACGGCTTTCACACACATTTATCTCTCAGAACTCAGCAAGTGGAGAGACGTTCGTTCATCTAGCGCCAAGGGAACGGGTTGCAGAAGACACTTTTTCTCTACTTTCTCAGTCTGTTTCTTAGTGCCGGTTTGAAGTTCCTGCAGTTTTCACTTTAAAACCGAGTTGGAGCTTGTACCTCCCCATATATAAGTAAGGAATGGAGTTTGCAACTGAAAAGAAACTTTGTGTTCCCAACAAGCTAGGTGAAGGACGGCTTTCACACACACTTATCTCTCAGAACTGAGCAAGTGGAGAGACGTTCGTTCATCTAGCACCAAGGGAACGGGTTGCAGGAGACACTTTTTCTCTGCTTTCTCAGTCTGTTTCCTAGTGCTGGTTTGAAGTTCCTGCAGTTTTCACTGTAAAACCAAGTTGGAGCTAGTACTTCCCCATACATAGTTATGGAATGAAGTTTGCAACTGAAAAGAAACTTTGTGTTCCCCACAAGGTAGTTGAAGTACGGCTTTCACACACACTTATCTCTCAGAACTGAGCAAGTGTAGAGAAGTTCGTTCATCTAGCACCAAGGGAACGGGTTGCAGGAGACACTTTTTCTCTGCTTTCTCAGTCTGTTTCCTAGTGCCGGTTTGATGTTCCTGCAGTTTTCACTGTAAAACCGAGTTGGAGCTTGTACCTCCCCATATATATGTATGGAATGGAGTTTGCAACTTAAAAGAAACTTTGTGTTCCCAACAAGCTAGTTGAAGGGTGGCTTTCACACACAATTAACCCTCAGTACTGAGCAATTGGAGAGACGTTCGTTCATCTAGCACCAATTGAACGGGTTGCAGGAGACAATTTTTCTCTGCTTTCTCAGTCTGTTTCCTAGTGCCGGTTTGAAGTTCCTGCAGTTTTCACTGTAAAACCGAGTTGGAGCTTGTACCTCCCCATATATATGTATGGAATGGATTTTGCAACTGAAAAGAAACTTTGTGTTCCCAACAAGCTAGTTGAATTCGGCTTTCACACACACTAACCTCTCAGAACTGAGCAAGTGGAGAGACGTTCGTTCATCTAGCACCAAGGGAACGGGTTGCAGGACACACTTTTTCTCTGCTTTCTCAGTCTGTTTCCTAGTGCCGGTTTGAAATTCCTGCAGTTTTCACTGTAAAACCGAGTTGGAGCTTGTACTTCCCATATATATTTACGGAATGGAGTTTGCAACTGAAAAGAAACTTTGTGTTCCCAACAAGCTAGGTGAAGGACGGCTTTCACACACACTTATCTCTCAGAACTGAGCAAGTGGAGAGACGTTCGTTCATCTAGCACCAACGGAACGGGATGCAGGAGCCACTTTTTCTCTGCTTTCTCAGTCTGTTTCTTAGTGCCTTTTTGAAGTTCCTGCAGTTTTCACTGTAAAACCGAGTTGGAGCTTGTACCTCCCCATATATATGTATGGAATGGAGTTTGCAACTGAAAAGAAACTTTGTGTTCCCAACAAGCTAGGTGAAGGACGGCTTTCACACACACTTATCTCTCAGAACTGAGCAAGTGGAGAGACGTTCGTTCATCTAGCACCAACGGAACGGGTTGCAGGAGACACTTTTTCTCTGCTTTCTCAGTCTGTTTCCTAGTGCCGGTTTGAAGTTCCTGCAGTTTTCACTGTAAAACCGAGTTGGAGCTTGTACCTCCCCATATATATGTATGGAATGGAGTTTGCAACTGAAAAGAAATTTTGTGTTCCCAACAAGCTAGTTGAATTCGGCTTTCACACACACTTATCTCTCAGAACTGAGCAAGTTGAGAGACGTTCGTTCACTAGCACCAAGGGAACGGGTTGCAGGGGACACTTTTTCTCTGCTTTCTCAGTCTGTTTCCTAGTGCCAGTTTGAAGTTCCTGGAATTTTCACTGTAAACAGATTTGGAGCTTGTACCTTCCCATATATATGAATGGAATGGAGTTTGCAACTGAAAATAAACTTGGTGTTCCCAACAAGCTAGTTGAAGGACGGCTTTCACACACACTTATCTCTCAGAAATGAGCAAGTGGAGAGACGTTCGTTCATCTAGCACCAAGGGAACGGGTTGCAGGTGACAAATTTTCTCTGCTTTAGCAGTCTGTTTCCTAGTGCCTTTTTGAAGTTCCTGCAGTTTTCGCTGTAAAACCGATTTGCAGCTAGTACCTCCCCATATATATGTATGGAATGGAGTTTGAAACTGAAAAGAAAATTTGTGTTCCCAACAAGCTATGTGAAGGACGGCTTTCACACACAATTATCTCTCAGAACTGAGCAAGTAGAGAGACGTTCGTTCATCTAGCACCAAGGGAACGGGTTGCAGGAGACACTTTTTCTCTGATTTCTCAGTCTGGTTCCTAGTGCCGGTTTGAAGTTCCTGCAGTTTTCACTGTAAAACCGAGTTGGTGCTTGTACCTCCCCGTATATAAGTATGGAGTGGAGTTTGCAACTGAAAAGAAACTTTGTGTTCCCAACAAGCTAGGTGAAGGACGGCTTTCACACACACTTATCTCTCAGAACTGAGCAAGTGGAGATACGTTCGTTTATCTAGCACCAAGGGAACGGGTGGCAGTAGACACTTTTTCTCTGCTTTCTCAGTCTGTTTCCTAGTGCCGGTTTGAAGTTCCTGCAGTTTTCACTGTAAAACCGAGTTGGAGCTTGTACCTCCCCATATTTATGTATGGAATGGAGTTTGCAACTGAGAAGAAACTTTGTGTTCCCAACAAGCTAGGTGAAGGACGGCTTTCACACACAATTATCCCTCAGAACTGAGCAATTGGAGAGACGTTCTTTCATCTATCACCAAGGGAACGGGTTGCAGGAGACACGTTTTCTCTGCTTTCTCAGTCTGTTTCCTAGTGCCGGTTTGATGTTCCTGCAGTTTTCACTGTAAAACCGAGTTGGAGCTTGTACCTCCCCATATATATGTATGGAATGGAGTTTGCAACTGAAAAGAAATTTTGTGTTCCCAACAAGCTAGTTGAATTCGGCTTTCACACACACTTATCTCTCAGAACTGAGCAAGTGGAGAGACGTTCGTTCACTAGCACCAAGGGAACGGGTTGCAGGGGACACTTTTTCTCTGCTTTCTCAGTCTGTTTCCTAGTGCCAGTTTGAAGTTCCTGGAATTTTCACTGTAAACAGAGTTGGAGCTTGTACCTTCCCATATATATGAATGGAATGGAGTTTGCAACTGAAAAGAAACTTGGTGTTCCCAACAAGCTAGTTGAAGGACGGCTTTCACACACACTTATCTCTCAGAAATGAGCAAGTGGAGAGACGTTCGTTCATCTAGCACCAAGGGAACGGGTTGCAGGGGACAAATTTTCTCTGCTTTCTCAGTCTGTTTCCTAGTGCCTTTTTGACGTTCCTGCAGTTTTCGCTGTAAAACCGATTTGGAGCTAGAACCTCCCCATATATATGTATGGAATGGAGTTTGAAACTGAAAAGAAACTTTGTGTTCCCAACAAGCTAGGTGAAGGACGGCTTTCACACACAATTATCTCTCAGAACTGAGCAAGTGGAGAGACGTTCGTTCATCTAGCACCAAGGGAACGGGTTGCAGGAGACACTTTTTCTCTGATTTCTCAGTCTGGTTCCTAGTGCCAGTTTGAAGTTCCTGCAGTTTTCACTGTAAAACCGAGTTGGTGCTTGTACCTCCCCGTATATAAGTATGGATTGGAGTTTGCAACTGAAAAGAAACTTTGTGTTCCCAACAAGCTAGGTGAAGGACGGCTTTCACACACACTTATCTCTCAGAACTGAGCAAGTGGAGATACGTTCGTTCATCTAGCACCAAGGGAACGGGTGGCAGTAGACACTTTTTCTCTGCTTTCTCAGTCTGTTTCCTAGTGCCGGTTTGATGTTCCTGCAGTTTTCACTGTAAAACCGAGTTGGAGCTTGTACCTCCCCATATTTATGTATGGAATGGAGTTTGCAACTGAGAAGAAACTTTGTGTTCCCAACAAGCTAGGTGAAGGACGGCTTTCACACACAATTATCCCTCAGAATTGAGCAATTGGAGAGACGTTCGTTCATCTATCACCAAGGGAACGGGTTGCAGGAGACACGTTTTCTCTGATTTCTCAGTCTGTTTCCTAGTAGCGGTTTGATGTTCCTGCAGTTTTCACTGTAATACCGAGTTGGAGCTTGTACCTCCCCATATATATACATGGAATGGAGGGTGCAACTGAAAAGAAACTTTGTGTTCCCAACAAACTAGGTGAAGAACGGCTTTCACACACACTAACTTCTCGAAACTGAGCAAGTGTAGAGACGTTCGTTCATCTAGCACCAACGGAACGGGTTGCAGGAGACACTTTTTCTCTGCTTTCTCAGTCTGTTTCCTAGTGCCGGTTTGAAGTTCCTGCAGTTTTCACTGTAAAACCGAGTTGGAGCTTGTACCTCCCCATATATATGTATGGAATGGAGTTTGCAACTGAAAAGAAATTTTGTGTTCCCAACAAGCTAGTTGAATTCGGCTTTCACACACACTTATCTCTCAGAACTGAGCAAGTGGAGAGACGTTCGTTCACTAGCATCAAGGGAACGGGTTGCAGGGGACACTTTTTCTCTGCTTTCTCAGTCTGTTTCCTAGTGCCAGTTTGAAGTTCCTGGAATTTTCACTGTAAACAGATTTGGAGCTTGTACCTTCCCATATATATGAATGGAATGGAGTTTGCAACTGAAAAGAAACTTGGTGTTCCCAACAAGCTAGTTGAAGGACGGCTTTCACACACACTTATCTCTCAGAAATGAGCAAGTGGAGAGACGTTCGTTCATCTAGCACCAAGGGAACGGGTTGCAGGTGACAAATTTTCTCTGCTTTAGCAGTCTGTTTCCTAGTGCCTTTTTGAAGTTCCTGCAGTTTTCGCTGTAAAACCGATTTGCAGCTAGTACCTCCCCATATATATGTATGGAATGGAGTTTGAAACTGAAAAGAAAATTTGTGTTCCCAACAAGCTATGTGAAGGACGGCTTTCACACACAATTATCTCTCAGAACTGAGCAAGTAGAGAGACGTTCGTTCATCTAGCACCAAGGGAACGGGTTGCAGGAGACACTTTTTCTCTGATTTCTCAGTCTGGTTCCTAGTGCCGGTTTGAAGTTCCTGCAGTTTTCACTGTAAAACCGAGTTGGTGCTTGTACCTCCCCGTATATAAGTATGGAGTGGAGTTTGCAACTGAAAAGAAACTTTGTGTTCCCAACAAGCTAGGTGAAGGACGGCTTTCACACACACTTATCTCTCAGAACTGAGCAAGTGGAGATACGTTCGTTTATCTAGCACCAAGGGAACGGGTGGCAGTAGACACTTTTTCTCTGCTTTCTCAGTCTGTTTCCTAGTGCCGGTTTGAAGTTCCTGCAGTTTTCACTGTAAAACCGAGTTGGAGCTTGTACCTCCCCATATTTATGTATGGAATGGAGTTTGCAACTGAGAAGAAACTTTGTGTTCCCAACAAGCTAGGTGAAGGACGGCTTTCACACACAATTATCCCTCAGAACTGAGCAATTGGAGAGACGTTCTTTCATCTATCACCAAGGGAACGGGTTGCAGGAGACACGTTTTCTCTGCTTTCTCAGTCTGTTTCCTAGTGCCGGTTTGATGTTCCTGCAGTTTTCACTGTAAAACCGAGTTGGAGCTTGTACCTCCCCATATATATGTATGGAATGGAGTTTGCAACTGAAAAGAAATTTTGTGTTCCCAACAAGCTAGTTGAATTCGGCTTTCACACACACTTATCTCTCAGAACTGAGCAAGTGGAGAGACGTTCGTTCACTAGCACCAAGGGAACGGGTTGCAGGGGACACTTTTTCTCTGCTTTCTCAGTCTGTTTCCTAGTGCCAGTTTGAAGTTCCTGGAATTTTCACTGTAAACAGAGTTGGAGCTTGTACCTTCCCATATATATGAATGGAATGGAGTTTGCAACTGAAAAGAAACTTGGTGTTCCCAACAAGCTAGTTGAAGGACGGCTTTCACACACACTTATCTCTCAGAAATGAGCAAGTGGAGAGACGTTCGTTCATCTAGCACCAAGGGAACGGGTTGCAGGGGACAAATTTTCTCTGCTTTCTCAGTCTGTTTACTAGTGCCTTTTTGACGTTCCTGCAGTTTTCGCTGTAAAACCGATTTGGAGCTAGTACCTCCCCATATATATGTATGGAATGGAGTTTGAAACTGAAAAGAAATTTTGTGTTCCCAACAAGCTAGGTGAAGGACGGCTTTCACACACAATTATCTCTCAGAACTGAGCAAGTGGAGAGACGTTCGTTCATCTAGCACCAAGGGAACGGGTTGCAGGAGACACTTTTTCTCTGCTTTCTCAGTCTGTTTCCTAGTGCCGGTTTGAAGTTCCTGCAGTTTTCACTGTAAAACCGAGTTGGAGCTTGTACCTCCCCATATTTATGTATGGAATGGAGTTTGCAACTGAGAAGAAACTTTGTGTTCCCAACAAGCTAGGTGAAGGACGGCTTTCACACACAATTATCCCTCAGAATTGAGCAATTGGAGAGACGTTCGTTCATCTATCACCAAGGGAACGGGTTGCAGGAGACACGTTTTCTCTGCTTTCTCAGTCTGTTTCCTAGTAGCGGTTTGATGTTCCTGCAGTTTTCACTGTAATACCGAGTTGGAGCTTGTACCTCCCCATATATATACATGGAATGGAGGGTGCAACTGAAAAGAAACTTTGTGTTCCCAACAAACTAGGTGAAGAACGGCTTTCACACACACTAACTTCTCGAAACTGAGCAAGTGGAGAGACGTTCGTTCATCTAGCACCAACGGAACGGGTTGCAGGAGACACTTTTTCTCTGCTTTCTCAGTCTGGTTCCTAGTGCCGGTTTGAAGTTCCTGCAGTTTTCACTGTAAAACCGAGTTGGTGCTTGTACCTCCCCGTATATAAGTATGGAATGGAGTTTGCAACTGAAAAGAAACTTTGTGTTCCCAACAAGCTAGGTGAAGGACGGCTTTCACACACACTTATCTCTCAGAACTGAGCAAGTGGAGATACGTTCGTTTATCTAGCACCAAGGGAACGGGTGGCAGTAGACACTTTTTCTCTGCTTTCTCAGTCTGTTTCCTAGTGCCGGTTTGAAGTTCCTGCAGTTTTCACTGTAAAACCGAGTTGGAGCTTGTACTTCCCCATATTTATGTATGGAATGGAGTTTGCAACTGAGAAGAAACTTTGTGTTCCCAACAAGCTAGGTGAAGGACGGCTTTCACACACAATTATCCCTCAGAACTGAGCAATTGGAGAGACGTTCTTTCATCTATCACCAAGGGAACGGGTTGCAGGAGACACGTTTTCTCTGCTTTCTCAGTCTGTTTCCTAGTGCCGGTTTGATGTTCCTGCAGTTTTCACTGTAAAACCGAGTTGGAGCTTGTACCTCCCCATATATATGTATGGAATGGAGTTTGCAACTGAAAAGAAATTTTGTGTTCCCAACAAGCTAGTTGAATTCGGCTTTCACACACACTTATCTCTCAGAACTGAGCAAGTGGAGAGACGTTCGTTCACTAGCACCAAGGGAACGGGTTGCAGGGGACACTTTTTCTCTGCTTTCTCAGTCTGTTTCCTAGTGCCAGTTTGAAGTTCCTGAAATTTTCACTGTAAACAGAGTTGGAGCTTGTACCTTCCCATATATATGAATGGAATGGAGTTTGCAACTGAAAAGAAACTTTGTGTTCCCAACAAGCTAGGTGAAGGACGGCTTTCACACACACTTATCTCTCAGAACTGAGCAAGTGGAGAGACGTTCGTTCATCTGGCACCAAGGGAACGGGTTGCAGGAGACACGTTTTCTCTGCTTTCTCAGTCTGTTTCCTAGTGCCAGTTTGAAGTTCCTGGAATTTTCACTGTAAACAGAGATGGAGCTTGTACCTTCCCATATATATGAATGGAATGGAGTTTGCAACTGAAAAGAAACTTTGTGTTCCCAACAAGCTAGGTGAAGGACGGCTTTCACACACACTTATCTCTCAGAACTGAGCAAGTGGAGAGACGTTCGTTCATCTAGCACCAAGGGAACGGGTTGCAGGAGACACGTTTTCTCTGCTTTCTCAGTCTGTTTCCTAGTGCCGGTTTGAAGTTCCTGCAGTTTTCACTGTAAAACCGAGTTGGAGCTTGTACCTCCCCATATTTATGTATGGAATGGAGTTTGCAACTGAGAAGAAACTTTGTGTTCCCAACAAGCTAGGTGAAAGACGGCTTTCACACACAATTATCCCTCAGAACTGAGCAATTGGAGAGACGTTCGTTCATCTATCACCAAGGGAACGGGTTGCAGGAGACACGTTTTCTCTGCTTTCTCAGTCTGTTTCCTAGTGCCGGTTTGATGTTCCTGCAGTTTTCACTGTAATACCGAGTTGGAGCTTGTACCTCCCCATATATATACATGGAATGGAGGGTGCAACTGAAAAGAAACTTTGTGTTCCCAACAAACTAGGTGAAGAACGGCTTTCACACACACTAACTTCTCGGAACTGAGCAAGTGGAGAGACGTTCGTTCATCTAGCACCAAGGGAACGGGTTGCAGGAGCCACTTTTTCTCTGCTTTCTCAGTCTGTTTACTAGTGCGGTTTGAAGTTCCTGCATTTTTCACTGTAAAACCGAGTTGGAACTTGTACCTCCCCATATATATGTATGGAATGGAGTTTGCAACTGAAAAGAAACTTTGTGCTCCCAATAAGCTATGTGAATGACGGCTTTCACTCACACACATCTCTCAGAACTAAGCAAGTGGAGAGACGTTCGTTCATCTATCACCAAGGGAACGGGTTGCAGGAGACACGTTTTCTCTGCTTTCTCAGTCTGTTTCCTAGTGCCGGTTTGATGTTCCTGCAGTTTTCACTGTAATACCGAGTTGGAGCTTGTACCTCCCCATATATATACATGGAATGGAGGGTGCAACTGAAAAGAAACTTTGTGTTCCCAACAAACTAGGTGAAGAACGGCTTTCACACACACTAACTTCTCGGAACTGAGCAAGTGGAGAGACGTTCGTTCATCTAGCACCAAGGGAACGGGTTGCAGGAGCCACTTTTTCTCTGCTTTCTCAGTCTGTTTACTAGTGCGGTTTGAAGTTCCTGCATTTTTCACTGTAAAACCGAGTTGGAACTTGTACCTCCCCATATATATGTATGGAATGGAGTTTGCAACTGAAAAGAAAATTTGTTTTCCCAACAAGCTAGTTGAAGGGTGGCTTTCACACACAATTAACCCTCAGTACTGAGCAATTGGAGAGACGTTCGTTCATCTAGCACCAAGGGAACGGGTTGCAGGAGACACTTTTTCTCTGCTTTCTCAGTCTGTTTCCTAGTGCCGGTTTGAAGTTCCTGCAGTTTTCACTGTAAAACCGAGTTGGAGCTTGTACCTCCCCATATATATGTATGGAATGGATTTTGCAACTGAAAAGAAACTTTGTGTTCCCAACAAGATAGTTGAATTCGGCTTTCACACACACTAACCTCTCAGAACTGAGCAAGTGGAGAGACGTTCGTTCATCTAGCACCAAGGGAACGGGTTGCAGGACACACTTTTTCTCTGCTTTCTCAGTATGTTTCCTAGTGCCGGTTTGAAATTCCTGCAGTTTTCACTGTAAAACCGAGTTGGAGCTTGTACCTCCCCATATATATTTATGGAATGGAGTTTGCAACTGAAAAGAAACTTTGTGTTCCCAACAAGCTAGGTGAAGGACGGCTTTCACACACACTTATCTCTCGGAACTGAGCAAGTGGAGAGACGTTCGTTCATCTAGCACCAAGGGAACGAGTTGCAGGAGACACTTTTTCTCTGCTTTCTCAGTCTTTTTCCTAGTGCCGGTTTGAAGTTCCTGCAGTTTTCACTGGAAAACCGAGTTGGAGCTTGTACCTCCCCATATATATGTATGGAATGGAGTTTGCAACTGAAAAGAAACTTTGTGTTCCCAACAAGCTAGGTGAAGGTCGGCTTTCACACTCACTTATCTCTCAGAACTGAGCAAGTGGAGAGACGTTCGTTCATCTAGCACCAACGGAACGGGTTGCAGGAGACACTTTTTCTCTGCTTTCTCAGTCTGTTTCCTAGTGCCGGTTTGAAGTTCCTGCAGTTTTCACTGTAAAACCGAGTTGGAGCTTGTACCTCCCCATATATATGTATGGAATGGAGTTTGCAACTGAAAAGAAATTTTGTGTTCCCAACAAGCTAGTTGAATTCGGCTTTCACACACACTTATCTCTCAGAACTGAGCAAGTGGAGAGACGTTCGTTCACTAGCACCAAGGGAACGGGTTGCAGGGGACACTTTTTCTCTGCTTTCTCAGTCTGTTTCCTAGTGCCAGTTTGAAGTTCCTGGAATTTTCACTGTAAACAGAGTTGGAGCTTGTACCTTCCCATATATATGTATGGAATGGAGTTTGCAACTGAAAAGAAACTTTGTGTTCCCAACAAGCTAGGTGAAGGACGGCTTTCACACACACTTATCTCTCAGAACTGAGCAAGTGGAGAGACGTTCGTTCATCTAGCACCAAGGGAACGGGTTGCAGGAGACACTTTTTCTCTGATTTCTCAGTCTGGTTCCTAGTGCCGGTTTGAAGTTCCTGCAGTTTTCACTGTAAAACCGAGTTGGTGCTTGTACCTCCCCGTATATAAGTATGGAATGGAGTTTGCAACTGAAAAGAAACTTTGTGTTCCCAACAAGCTAGGTGAAGGACGGCTTTCACACACACTTATCTCTCAGAACTGAGCAAGTGGAGATACGTTCGTTCATCTAGCACCAAGGGAACGGGTGGCAGTAGACACTTTTTCTCTGCTTTCTCAGTCTGTTTCCTAGTGCCGGTTTGAAGTTCCTGCAGTTTTCACTGTAAAACCGAGTTGGAGCTTGTACCTCCCCATATTTATGTATGGAATGGAGTTTGCAACTGAGAAGATACTTTGTGTTCCCAACAAGCTAGGTGAAGTACGGCTTTCACACACAATTATTTCTCAGAACTGAGCAAGTGGAGAGACGTTCGTTCATCTAGCACCAAGGGAACGGGTTGCAGGAGACACTTTTTCTCTGCTTTCTCAGTCTGTTTCCTATTGCCGGTTTGAAGTTCCTGCAGTTTTCACTGTAAAACCGAGTTGGAGCTTGTACCTCCCCATATATATGTATGGAATGGAGTTTGTAACTGAAAAGAAACTTTGTGTTCCCAACAAGCTAGGTGAAGTGTGGCTTTCACACACAATTCACCCTCAGTACTGAGCAATTGGAGAGACGTTCGTTCATCTAGCACCAAGGGAACGTGTTGCAGGAGACAATTTTTCTCTGCTTTCTCAGTCTGTTTCCTAGTGCCGGTTTGAAGTTCCTGCAGTTTTCACTCTAAAACCGAGTTGGAGCTTTTACCTCCCCATATATATGTATGGAATGGATTTTGCAACTGAAAAGAAACTTTGTGTTCCCAACAAGCTAGTTGAATTCGGCTTTCACACACACTAACCTCTCAGAACTGAGCAAGTGGAGAGACGTTCGTTCATCTAGCACCAAGGGAACGGGTTGCAGGACACACATTTTCTCTGCTTTCTCAGTATGTTTCCTAGTGCCGGTTTGAAATTCCTGCAGTTTTCACTGTAAAACCGAGTTGGAGCTTGTACCTCCCCATATATATTTATGGAATGGAGTTTGCAACTGAAAAGAAACTTTGTGTTCCCAACAAGCTAGGTGAAGGACGGCTTTCACACACAATTATCTCTCGGAACTGAGCAAGTGGAGAGACGTTCGTTCATCTAGCACCAAGGGAACGGGTTGCAGGAGACACTTTTTCTCTGCTTTCTCAGTCTTTTTCCTAGTGCCGGTTTGAAGTTCCTGCAGTTTTCACTGGAAAACCGAGTTGGAGCTTGTACCTCCCCATATATATGTATGGAATGGAGTTTGCAACTGAAAAGAAACTTTGTGTTCCCAACAAGCAAGGTGAAGTTCGGCTTTCACACTCACTTATCTCTCAGAACTGAGCAAGTGGAGAGACGTTCGTTCATCTAGCACCAACGGAACGGGTTGCAGGAGACACTTTTTCTCTGCTTTCTCAGTCTGTTTCCTAGTGCCGGTTTGAAGTTCCTGCAGTTTTCACTGTAAAACCGAGTTGGAGCTTGTACCTCCCCATATATATGTATGGAATGGAGTTTGCAACTGAAAAGAAACTTTGTGTTCCCAACAAGCTAGGTGAAGGTCGGCTTTCACACTCACTTATCTCTCAGAACTGAGCAAGTGGAGAGACGTTCGTTCATTTAGCACCAACGGAACGGGTTGCAGGAGACACTTTTTCTCTGCTTTCTCAGTCTGTTTCCTAGTGCCGGTTTGAAGTTCCTGCAGTTTTCACTGTAAAACCGAGTTGGAGCTTGTACCTCCCGGTATAAATGTATGGATTGGAGTTTGCAACTGAAAAGAAACTTTGTGTTCCCAACAAGCTAGGTGAAGGACGGCTTTCACACACACTTATCTCTCAGAACTGAGCAAGTGGAGAGACGTTCGTTCATCTAGCACCAAGGGAACGGGTTGCAGGGGACACTTTTTCTCTGCTTTCTCAGTCTGTTTCCTAGTGCCAGTTTCAAGTTCCTGCAGTTTTCACTGTAAAACAGTGTTGGAGCTTGTACCTCCCCATATATATGTATGGATTGGAGTTTGCAACTGAAAAGAATCTTTGTGTCCCAACAAGCTAGTTGAAGGACGTCTTTCACACACACTTATCTCTCAGAACAGAGCAAGTGGAGAGACGTTCGTTCATCTAGCACCAAGGGAACGGGTTGCAGGAGACACTTCTTCTCTACTTTCTCAGTCTGTTTCCTAGTGCCGGTTTGAAGTTCCTGCAGTTTTCACTGTAATACCGAGTTGGAGTTGGTACCTCCCCATATATATATATGGAAAGGAGTTTGCAACTGAAAAGAAACTTTGTGTTCCCAACAAACTAGGTGAAGAACGGCTTTCACACACACTAATTTCTCGGAACTGAGCAAGTGGAGAGACGTTCGTTCATTTAGCACCAAGTGAACGCGTTGCAGGAGACACTTTTTCTCTGCTTTCTCAGTCTGTTTCCTAGTGCCGGGTTGAATTTCCTGCAGTTTTCACTGTAAAACCGAGTTGGAGCTTGTACCTCCCCGTATAAATGTATGGATTGGAGTTTGCAACTGAAAAGAAACTTTGTGTTCCCAACAAGTTATGTGAAGGACGGCTTTCACACACACTTATCTCTCAGAACTGAGCAAGTGGAGAGACGTTCGTTCATCTAGCACCAAGGGAACCGGTTGCAGGAGACACTTTTTCTCTGCTTTCTCAGTCTGTTTCCTAGTGCCGGTTTGAATTTCCTGCAGTTTTCACTGCAAAACCGAGTTGGAGCTTGTTCCTCCCCATATATATTTATGGAATGGGGTTTGCAACTGAAAAGAAACTTTGTGTTCCCAACAAGTTAGTTGAAGGACGGCTTTCACACACACTTATCTCTCAGAACTGAGCAAGTGGAGAGACGTTCGTTCATCTAGCACCAAGGGAACGGGTTGTAGGAGACACTATTTCTCTGCTTTCTCCGTCTGTTTCCTGGTGCCGGTTTGAAGTTCCTGCAGTTTTCAATGTAAAACCTAGTTGGAACTTGTACCTCCCCATATATATGTATGGATTGGGGTTTGCAGCTGAAAAGAAACTTTGTGTTCCCAACAAGCTAGGTGAAGGACGGCTTTCACACACACTTATCTCTCAGAACTGAGCAAGTGCAGAGACTTTCGTTCATCTAGCACCAAGGGAACGGGTTGCAGGAGACACTTTTTCTCTGCTTTCTCAGTCTGTTTCCTATTCCCGGTTTGAAGTTCCTGCAGTTTTCACTGTAATACCGAGTTGGAGCTTGTACCTCCCCATATATATGTATGGAATGGAGTTTGCAACTGAAAAGAAACTTTGTGTTCCCAACAAGCTAGGTGAATGGTGGCTTTCACACACACTTATCCCTCAGAACTGAGAAATTGGAGAGACGTTCGTTCATCTATCACCAAGTGAATGGGTTGCAGGAGACAATTTTTCTCTGCTTTCTCAGTCTGTTTCCTAGTGCCGGTTTGAAGTTCTTGCAGTTTTCACTGTAAAACAGAGTTTGAGATTGTACCTCCCTTTATATATGTATGGAATGGAGTTTGGAACTGATAAGAAACTTTGTGTTCCCAACAAGCTAGTTGAATTCGGCATTCACACACACTTATCTCTCAGAACTGAGCAAGTGGAGAGACGTTCGTTCATCTAGCACCAAGGGAACGGGTTGCAGGAGACACTTTTTCTCTGCTTTCCCCGTCTGTTTCCTAGTGCCGGTTTGAAGTTCCTGCAGTTTTCACTGTAAAACCGAGTTGGAACTTGTACCTCCCCATATATATGTATGGAATGGGGTTTGCAACTGAAAAGAAACTTTGTGTTCCCAACAAGCTAGGTGAAGGACGGCTTTCACACACACTTATCTCTCAGAACTGAGCAAGTGGAGAGACTTTCGTTCATCTAGCACCAAGGGAACGGGTTGCAGGGGACACTTTTTCTCTGCTTTCTCACTCTGTTTCCTAGTGCCAGTTTCAAGTTCCTGCAGTTTTCACAGTAAAACAGTGTTGGAGCTTGTACCTCCCCATATATATGTATGGATTGGAGTTTGCAACTGAAAAGAAACTTTGTGTCCCAACAAGCTAGTTGAAGGACGGCTTTCACACACACTTATCTCTCAGAACAGAGCAAGTGGAGAGACTTTCGTTCATCTAGCACTAAGGGAACGGTTGCAGGAGACACTTTTTCTCTGCTTTCCCAGTCTGTTTCCTAGTGCCGGTTTGAATTTCCTGCAGTTTTCACTGTAAAACCGAGTTGGAGCTTGTACCTCCCGGTATAAATGTATGGATTGGAGTTTGCAACTGAAAAGAAACTTTGTGTTCCCAACAAGCTAGGTGAAGGACGGCTTTCACACACACTTATCTCTCAGAACTGAGCAAGTGGAGAGACGTTCGTTCATCTAGCACCAAGGGAACGGGTTGCAGGGGACACTTTTTCTCTGCTTTCTCAGTCTGTTTCCTAGTGCCAGTTTCATGTTCCTGCAGTTTTCACTGTAAAACAGTGTTGGAGCTTGTACCTCCCCATATATATGTATGGATTGGAGTTTGCAACTGAAAAGAAACTTTGTGTCCCAACAAGCTAGTTGAAGGACGGCTTTCACACACACTTATCTCTCAGAACAGAGCAAGTGGAGAGACTTTCGTTCATCTAGCACTAAGGGAACGGTTGCAGGAGACACTTTTTCTCTGCTTTCCCAGTCTGTTTCCTAGTGCCGGTTTGAATTTCCTGCAGTTTTCACTGTAAAACCGAGTTGGAGCTTGTACCTCCCGGTATAAATGTATGGATTGGAGTTTGCAACTGAAAAGAAACTTTGTGTTCCCAACAAGCTAGGTGAAGGACGGCTTTCACACACACTTATCTCTCAGAACTGAGCAAGTGGAGAGACGTTCGTTCATCTAGCACCAAGGGAACGGGTTGTAGGAGACACTATTTCTCTGCTTTCTCCGTCTGTTTCCTGGTGCCGGTTTGAAGTTCCTGCAGTTTTCAATGTAAAACCTAGTTGGAACTTGTACCTCCCCATATATATGTATGGATTGGGGTTTGCAACTGAAAAGAAACTTTGTGTTCCCAACAAGCTAGGTGAAGGACGGCTTTCACACACACTTATCTCTCAGAACTGAGCAAGTGCAGAGACTTTCGTTCATCTAGCACCAAGGGAACGGGTTGCAGGAGACACTTTTTCTCTGCTTTCTCAGTCTGTTTCCTATTCCCGGTTTGAAGTTCCTGCAGTTTTCACTGTAATACCGAGTTGGAGCTTGTACCTCCCCATATATATGTATGGAATGGAGTTTGCAACTGAAAAGAAACTTTGTGTTCCCAACAAGCTAGGTGAATGGTGGCTTTCACACACACTTATCCCTCAGAACTGAGAAATTGGAGAGACGTTCGTTCATCTATCACCAAGTGAATGGGTTGCAGGAGACAATTTTTCTCTGCTTTCTCAGTCTGTTTCCTAGTGCCGGTTTGAAGTTCCTGCAGTTTTCACTGTAAAACAGAGTTGGAGATTGTACCTCCCTATATATATGTATGGAATGGAGTTTGGAACTGATAAGAAACTTTATGTTCCCAACAAGCTAGTTGAATTCGGCATTCACACACACTTATCTCTCAGAACTGAGCAAGTGGAGAGACGTTCGTTCATCTAGCACCAAGGGAACGGGTTGCAGGAGACACTTTTTCTCTGCTTTCCCCGTCTGTTTCCTAGTGCCGGTTTGAAGTTCCTGCAGTTTTCACTGTAAAACCGAGTTGGAACTTGTACCTCCCCATATATATGTATGGAATGGGGTTTGCAACTGAAAAGAAACTTTGTGTTCCCAACAAGCTAGGTGAAGGACGGCTTTCACACACACTTATCTCTCAGTATTGACCAAGTGGAGAGACGTTCGTTCATCTAGCACCAAGGGAACGGGTTGCAGGGGACACTTTTTCTCTGCTTTCTCACTCTGTTTCCTAGTGCCAGTTTCAAGTTCCTGCAGTTTTCACAGTAAAACAGTGTTGGAGCTTGTACCTCCCCATATATATGTATGGATTGGAGTTTGCAACTGAAAAGAAACTTTGTGTCCCAACAAGCTAGTTGAAGGACGGCTTTCACACACACTTATCTCTCAGAACAGAGCAAGTGGAGAGACTTTCGTTCATCTAGCACTAAGGGAACGGTTGCAGGAGACACTTTTTCTCTGCTTTCCCAGTCTGTTTCCTAGTGCCGGTTTGAATTTCCTGCAGTTTTCACTGTAAAACCGAGTTGGAGCTTGTACCTCCCGGTATAAATGTATGGATTGGAGTTTGCAACTGAAAAGAAACTTTGTGTTCCCAACAAGCTAGGTGAAGGACGGCTTTCACACACACTTATCTCTCAGAACTGAGCAAGTGGAGAGACGTTCGTTCATCTAGCACCAAGGGAACGGGTTGCAGGGGACACTTTTTCTCTGCTTTCTCAGTCTGTTTCCTAGTGCCAGTTTCAAGTTCCTGCAGTTTTCACTGTAAAACAGTGTTGGAGCTTGTACCTCCCCATATATATGTATGGATTGGAGTTTGCAACTGAAAAGAATCTTTGTGTCCCAACAAGCTAGTTGAAGGACGGCTTTCACACACACTTATCTCTCAGAACAGAGCAAGTGGAGAGACGTTCGTTCATCTAGCACCAAGGGAACGGGTTGCAGGAGACACTTCTTCTCTGCTTTCTCAGTCTGTTTCCTAGTGCCGGTTTGAAGTTCCTGCAGTTTTCACTGTAATACCGAGTTGGAGCTGGTACCTCCCCATATATATATATGGAAAGGAGTTTGCAACTGAAAAGAAACTTTGTGTTCCCAACAAACTAGGTGAAGAACGGCTTTCACACACACTAAATTCTCGGAACTGAGCAAGTGGAGAGACGTTCGTTCATTTAGCACCAAGTGAACGCGTTGCAGGAGACACTTTTTCTCTGCTTTCTCAGTCTGTTTCCTAGTGCCGGGTTGAATTTCCTGCAGTTTTCACTGTAAAACCGAGTTGGAGCTTGTACCTCCCCGTATAAATGTATGGATTGGAGTTTGCAACTGAAAAGAAACTTTGTGTTCCCAACAAGTTATGTGAATGGTGGCTTTCACACACACTTATCCCTCAGAACTGAGAAATTGGAGAGACGTTCGTTCATCTATCACCAAGTGAATGGGTTGCAGGAGACAATTTTCTCTGCTTTCTCAGTCTGTTTCCTAGTGCCGGTTTGAAGTTCCTGCAGTTTTCACTGTAAAACAGAGTTGGAGATTGTACCTCCCCATATATATGTATGGAATGAAGTTTGGAACTGATAAGAAACTTTGTGTTCCCAACAAGCTAGTTGAATTCGTCATTCACACACACTTATCTCTCAGAACTGAGCAAGTGGAGAGACGTTCGTTCATCTAGCACCAAGGGAACGGGTTGCAGGTGACACTTTTTCTCTGCTTTCCCCGTCTGTTTCCTAGTGCCGGTTTGAAGTTCCTGCAGTTTTCACTGTAAAACCGAGTTGGAACTTGTACCTCCCCATATATATGTATGGAATGGGGTTTGCAACTGAAAAGAAACTTTGTGTTCCCAACAAGCTAGGTGAAGGACGGCTTTCACACACACTTATCTCTCAGTATTGACCAAGTGGAGAGACGTTCGTTCATCTAGCACCCAGGGAACGGGTTGCAGGAGACACTTTTTCTCTGCTTTCTCAGTCTGTTTCCTATTGCCGGTTTGAAGTTCCTGCAGTTTTCACTGTAAAACCGAGTTGGAGCTTGTACCTCCCCATATATATGTATGGAATGGAGTTTGCAACTGAAAAGAAACTTTGTGTTCCCAACAAGCTAGGTGAATGTTGGCTTTCACAAACACTTATCCCTCAGAACTGAGAAATTGGAGAGATGTTCGTTCATCTATCACCAAGTGAACGGGTTGAAGGAGACAATTTTTCTCTGCTTTCTCAGTCTGTTTCCTAGTGCCGGTTTGAAGTTCCTGCAATTTTCACTGTAAAACCGAGTTGGAGCTTGTACCTCCCCATATATATGTATGGAATGGAGTTTGCAACTGATAAGAAACTTTGTGTTCCCAACAAGCTAGTTGAATTCGGCATTCACACACACTTATCTCTCAGAACTGAGCAAGTGGAGAGACTTTCGTTCATCTAGCACCAAGGGAACGGGTTGCAGGAGACACTTTTTCTCTGCTTTCTCAGTCTGTTTCCTAGTGCCGGTTTGAAGTTCCTGCAGTTTTCACGGTAAAACCGAGTTGGAGCTTGCACCTCCCCATATATATGTATGGAATGGAGTTTGCTACTGAAAAGAAACTTTGTGTTCCCAATAAGCTAGGTGAAGGACAGCTTTCACTCACACACATATCTCAGAACTGAGCAAGTCGAGAGACCTTCGTTCATCTAGCACCAAGGGAACGCGTTGCAGGAGACACTTTTTCTCTGCTTTCTCAGTCTTTTTCCTAGTGCCTTTTTGAAGTTCCTGCAGTTTTCACTGGAAAACTGAGTTGGAGCTGGTACCTCCCCATATATATATATGGAAAGGAGTTTGCAACTGAAAAGAAACTTTGTGTTCCCAACAAACTAGGTGAAGAACGGCTTTCACACACACTAAATTCTCGGAACTGAGCAAGTGGAGAGACGTTCCTTCATCTAGCACCAAGGGAACCGGTTGCAGGAGACACTTTTTCTCTGCTTTCTCAGTCTGTTTCCTAGTGCCGGTTTGAATTTCCTGCAGTTTTCACTGCAAAACCGAGTTGGAGCTTGTACCTCCCCATATATATTTATGGAATGGGGTTTGCAACTGAAAAGAAACTTTGTGTTCCCAACAAGTTAGTTGAAGGACGGCTTTCACACACACTTATCTCTCTGAACTGAGCAAGTGGAGAGACGTTCGTTCATCTAGCACCAAGGGAACGGGTTGTAGGAGACACTATTTCTCTGTTTCTCCGTCTGTTTCCTGGTGCCGGTTTGAAGTTCCTGCAGTTTTCAATGTAAAACCTAGTTGGAACTTGTACCTCCCCATATATATGTATGGATTGGGGTTTGCAACTGAAAAGAAACTTTGTGTTCCCAACAAGCTAGGTGAAGGACGGCTTTCACACACACTTATCTCTCAGAACTGAGCAAGTGCAGAGACTTTCGTTCATCTAGCAACAAGGGAACGGGTTGCAGGAGACACTTTTTCTCTGCTTTCTCAGTTTTTTCCTATTCCCGGTTTGAAGTTCCTGCAGTTTTCACTGTAAAACCGAGTTGGAGCTTGTACCTCCCCATATATATGTATGGAATGGAGTTTGCAACTGAAAAGAAACTTTGTGTTCCCAACAAGCTAGGTGAATTGTGGCTTTCACACACACTTATCCCTCAGAACTGAGAAATTGGAGAGACGTTCGGTCATCTATCACCAAGTGAATGGGTTGCAGGAGACAATTTTTCTCTGCTTTCTCAGTCTGTTTCCTAGTGCCGGTTTGAAGTTCCTGCAGTTTTCACTGTAAAACAGAGTTGGAGATTGTACCTCCCCATATATATGTATGGAATGGAGTTTGGAACTGATAAGAAACTTTGTGTTCCCAACAAGCTAGTTGAATTCGGCATTCACACACACTTATCTCTCAGAACTGAGCAAGTGGAGAGACGTTCGTTCATCTAGCACCAAGGGAACGGGTTGCAGGAGACACTTTTTCTCTGCTTTCCCCGTCTGTTTCCTAGTGCCGGTTTGAAGTTCCTGCAGTTTTCACTGTAAAACCGAGTTGGAACTTGTACTTCCCCATATATATGTATGGAATGGGGTTTGCAACTGAAAAGAAACTTTGTGTTCCCAACAAGCTAGGTGAAGGACGGCTTTCACAAACAATTATCTCTCAGTATTGACCAAGTGGAGAGACGTTCGTTCATCTAGCACCAAGGGAACGGGTTGCAGGAGACACTTTTTCTCTGCTTTCTCAGTCTGTTTCCTAGTGCCGGTTTGATGTTCCTGCAGTTTTCACTGTAAAACCGAGTTGGAGCTTGTACCTCCCCATATATATGTATGGAATGGAGTTTGCAACTTAAAAGAAACTTTGTGTTCCCAACAAGCTAGTTGAAGGGTGGCTTTCACACACAATTAACCCTCAGTACTGAGCAATTGGAGAGACGTTCGTTCATCTAGCACCAATTGAACGGGTTGCAGGAGACAATTTTTCTCTGCTTTCTCAGTCTGTTTCCTAGTGCCGGTTTGAAGTTCCTGCAGTTTTCACTGTAAAACAGTGTTGGAGCTTGTACCTCCCCATATATATGTATGGATTGGAGTTTGCAACTGAAAAGAATCTTTGTGTCCCAACAAGCTAGTTGAAGGACGTCTTTCACACACACTTATCTCTCAGAACAGAGCAAGTGGAGAGACGTTCGTTCATCTAGCACCAAGGGAACGGGTTGCAGGAGACACTTCTTCTCTACTTTCTCAGTCTGTTTCCTAGTGCCGGTTTGAAGTTCCTGCAGTTTTCACTGTAAAACCGAGTTGGAGTTGGTACCTCCCCATATATATATATGGAAAGGAGTTTGCAACTGAAAAGAAACTTTGTGTTCCCAACAAACTAGGTGAAGAACGGCTTTCACACACACTAATTTCTCGGAACTGAGCAAGTGGAGAGACGTTCGTTCATTTAGCACCAAGTGAACGCGTTGCAGGAGACACTTTTTCTCTGCTTTCTCAGTCTGTTTCCTAGTGCCGGGTTGAATTTCCTGCAGTTTTCACTGTAAAACCGAGTTGGAGCTTGTACCTCCCCGTATAAATGTATGGATTGGAGTTTGCAACTGAAAAGAAACTTTGTGTTCCCAACAAGTTATGTGAAGGACGGCTTTCACACACACTTATCTCTCAGAACTGAGCAAGTGGAGAGACGTTCGTTCATCTAGCACCAAGGGAACCGGTTGCAGGAGACACTTTTTCTCTGCTTTCTCAGTCTGTTTCCTAGTGCCGGTTTGAATTTCCTGCAGTTTTCACTGCAAAACCGAGTTGGAGCTTGTACCTCCCCATATATATTTATGGAATGGGGTTTGCAACTGAAAAGAAACTTTGTGTTCCCAACAAGTTAGTTGAAGGACGGCTTTCACACACACTTATCTCTCAGAACTGAGCAAGTGGAGAGACGTTCGTTCATCTAGCACCAAGGGAACGGGTTGTAGGAGACACTATTTCTCTGCTTTCTCCGTCTGTTTCCTGGTGCCGGTTTGAAGTTCCTGCAGTTTTCAATGTAAAACCTAGTTGGAACTTGTACCTCCCCATATATATGTATGGATTGGGGTTTGCAACTGAAAAGAAACTTTGTGTTCCCAACAAGCTAGGTGAAGGACGGCTTTCACACACACTTATCTCTCAGAACTGAGCAAGTGCAGAGACTTTCGTTCATCTAGCACCAAGGGAACGGGTTGCAGGAGACACTTTTTCTCTGCTTTCTCAGTCTGTTTCCTATTCCCGGTTTGAAGTTCCTGCAGTTTTCACTGTAATACCGAGTTGGAGCTTGTACCTCCCCATATATATGTATGGAATGGAGTTTGCAACTGAAAAGAAACTTTGTGTTCCCAACAAGCTAGGTGAATGGTGGCTTTCACACACACTTATCCCTCAGAACTGAGAAATTGGAGAGACGTTCGTTCATCTATCACCAAGTGAATGGGTTGCAGGAGACAATTTTTCTCTGCTTTCTCAGTCTGTTTCCTAGTGCCGGTTTGAAGTTCTTGCAGTTTTCACTGTAAAACAGAGTTTGAGATTGTACCTCCCTATATATATGTATGGAATGGAGTTTGGAACTGATAAGAAACTTTGTGTTCCCAACAAGCTAGTTGAATTCGGCATTCACACACACTTATCTCTCAGAACTGAGCAAGTGGAGAGACGTTCGTTCATCTAGCACCAAGGGAACGGGTTGCAGGAGACACTTTTTCTCTGCTTTCCCCGTCTGTTTCCTAGTGCCGGTTTGAAGTTCCTGCAGTTTTCACTGTAAAACCGAGTTGGAACTTGTACCTCCCCATATATATGTATGGAATGGGGTTTGCAACTGAAAAGAAACTTTGTGTTCCCAACAAGCTAGGTGAAGGACGGCTTTCACACACACTTATCTCTCAGAACTGAGCAAGTGGAGAGACGTTCGTTCATCTAGCACCAAGGGAACGGGTTGCAGGGGACACTTTTTCTCTGCTTTCTCAGTCTGTTTCCTAGTGCCAGTTTCAAGTTCCTGCAGTTTTCACTGTAAAACAGTGTTGGAGCTTGTACCTCCCCATATATATGTATGGATTGGAGTTTGCAACTGAAAAGAAACTTTGTGTCCCAACAAGCTAGTTGAAGGACGGCTTTCACACACACTTATCTCTCAGAACAGAGCAAGTGGAGAGACTTTCGTTCATCTAGCACTAAGGGAACGGTTGCAGGAGACACTTTTTCTCTGCTTTCCCAGTCTGTTTCCTAGTGCCGGTTTGAATTTCCTGCAGTTTTCACTGTAAAACCGAGTTGGAGCTTGTACCTCCCGGTATAAATGTATGGATTGGAGTTTGCAACTGAAAAGAAACTTTGTGTTCCCAACAAGCTAGGTGAAGGACGGCTTTCACACACACTTATCTCTCAGAACTGAGCAAGTGGAGAGACGTTCGTTCATCTAGCACCAAGGGAACGGGTTGTAGGAGACACTATTTCTCTGCTTTCTCCGTCTGTTTCCTGGTGCCGGTTTGAAGTTCCTGCAGTTTTCAATGTAAAACCTAGTTGGAACTTGTACCTCCCCATATATATGTATGGATTGGGGTTTGCAACTGAAAAGAAACTTTGTGTTCCCAACAAGCTAGGTGAAGGACGGCTTTCACACACACTTATCTCTCAGAACTGAGCAAGTGCAGAGACTTTCGTTCATCTAGCACCAAGGGAACGGGTTGCAGGAGACACTTTTTCTCTGCTTTCTCAGTCTGTTTCCTATTCCCGGTTTGAAGTTCCTGCAGTTTTCACTGTAATACCGAGTTGGAGCTTGTACCTCCCCATATATATGTATGGAATGGAGTTTGCAACTGAAAAGAAACTTTGTGTTCCCAACAAGCTAGGTGAATGGTGGCTTTCACACACACTTATCCCTCAGAACTGAGAAATTGGAGAGACGTTCGTTCATCTATCACCAAGTGAATGGGTTGCAGGAGACAATTTTTCTCTGCTTTCTCAGTCTGTTTCCTAGTGCCGGTTTGAAGTTCCTGCAGTTTTCACTGTAAAACAGAGTTGGAGATTGTACCTCCCTATATATATGTATGGAATGGAGTTTGGAACTGATAAGAAACTTTATGTTCCCAACAAGCTAGTTGAATTCGGCATTCACACACACTTATCTCTCAGAACTGAGCAAGTGGAGAGACGTTCGTTCATCTAGCACCAAGGGAACGGGTTGCAGGAGACACTTTTTCTCTGCTTTCCCCGTCTGTTTCCTAGTGCCGGTTTGAAATTCCTGCAGTTTTCACTGTAAAACCGAGTTGGAACTTGTACCTCCCCATATATATGTATGGAATGGGGTTTGCAACTGAAAAGAAACTTTGTGTTCCCAACAAGCTAGGTGAAGGACGGCTTTCACACACACTTATCTCTCAGAACTGAGCAAGTGGAGAGACTTTCGTTCATCTAGCACCAAGGGAACGGGTTGCAGGGGACACTTTTTCTCTGCTTTCTCACTCTGTTTCCTAGTGCCAGTTTCAAGTTCCTGCAGTTTTCACAGTAAAACAGTGTTGGAGCTTGTACCTCCCCATATATATGTATGGATTGGAGTTTGCAACTGAAAAGAAACTTTGTGTCCCAACAAGCTAGTTGAAGGACGGCTTTCACACACACTTATCTCTCAGAACAGAGCAAGTGGAGAGACTTTCGTTCATCTAGCACTAAGGGAACGGTTGCAGGAGACACTTTTTCTCTGCTTTCCCAGTCTGTTTCCTAGTGCCGGTTTGAATTTCCTGCAGTTTTCACTGTAAAACCGAGTTGGAGCTTGTACCTCCCGGTATAAATGTATGGATTGGAGTTTGCAACTGAAAAGAAACTTTGTGTTCCCAACAAGCTAGGTGAAGGACGGCTTTCACACACACTTATCTCTCAGAACTGAGCAAGTGGAGAGACGTTCGTTCATCTAGCACCAAGGGAACGGGTTGCAGGGGACACTTTTTCTCTGCTTTCTCAGTCTGTTTCCTAGTGCCAGTTTCAAGTTCCTGCAGTTTTCACTGTAAAACAGTGTTGGAGCTTGTACCTCCCCATATATATGTATGGATTGGAGTTTGCAACTGAAAAGAATCTTTGTGTCCCAACAAGCTAGTTGAAGGACGGCTTTCACACACACTTATCTCTCAGAACAGAGCAAGTGGAGAGACGTTCGTTCATCTAGCACCAAGGGAACGGGTTGCAGGAGACACTTCTTCTCTGCTTTCTCAGTCTGTTTCCTAGTGCCGGTTTGAAGTTCCTGCATTTTTCACTGTAATACCGAGTTGGAGCTGGTACCTCCCCATATATATATATGGAAAGGAGTTTGCAACTGAAAAGAAACTTTGTGTTCCCAACAAACTAGGTGAAGAACGGCTTTCACACACACTAAATTCTCGGAACTGAGCAAGTGGAGAGACGTTCGTTCATTTAGCACCAAGTGAACGCGTTGCAGGAGACACTTTTTCTCTGCTTTCTCAGTCTGTTTCCTAGTGCCGGGTTGAATTTCCTGCAGTTTTCACTGTAAAACCGAGTTGGAGCTTGTACCTCCCCGTATAAATGTATGGATTGGAGTTTGCAACTGAAAAGAAACTTTGTGTTCCCAACAAGTTATGTGAATGGTGGCTTTCACACACACTTATCCCTCAGAACTGAGAAATTGGAGAGACGTTCGTTCATCTATCACCAAGTGAATGGGTTGCAGGAGACAATTTTCTCTGCTTTCTCAGTCTGTTTCCTAGTGCCGGTTTGAAGTTCCTGCAGTTTTCACTGTAAAACAGAGTTGGAGATTGTACCTCCCCATATATATGTATGGAATGAAGTTTGGAACTGATAAGAAACTTTGTGTTCCCAACAAGCTAGTTGAATTCGTCATTCACACACACTTATCTCTCAGAACTGAGCAAGTGGAGAGACGTTCGTTCATCTAGCACCAAGGGAACGGGTTGCAGGAGACACTTTTTCTCTGCTTTCCCCGTCTGTTTCCTAGTGCCGGTTTGAAGTTCCTGCAGTTTTCACTGTAAAACCGAGTTGGAACTTGTACCTCCCCATATATATGTATGGAATGGGGTTTGCAACTGAAAAGAAACTTTGTGTTCCCAACAAGCTAGGTGAAGGACGGCTTTCACACACACTTATCTCTCAGTATTGACCAAGTGGAGAGACGTTCGTTCATCTAGCACCCAGGGAACGGGTTGCAGGAGACACTTTTTCTCTGCTTTCTCAGTCTGTTTCCTATTGCCGGTTTGAAGTTCCTGCAGTTTTCACTGTAAAACCGAGTTGGAGCTTGTACCTCCCCATATATATGTATGGAATGGAGTTTGCAACTGAAAAGAAACTTTGTGTTCCCAACAAGCTAGGTGAATGTTGGCTTTCACAAACACTTATCCCTCAGAACTGAGAAATTGGAGAGATGTTCGTTCATCTATCACCAAGTGAACGGGTTGAAGGAGACAATTTTTCTCTGCTTTCTCAGTCTGTTTCCTAGTGCCGGTTTGAAGTTCCTGCAATTTTCACTGTAAAACCGAGTTGGAGCTTGTACCTCCCCATATATATGTATGGAATGGAGTTTGCAACTGATAAGAAACTTTGTGTTCCCAACAAGCTAGTTGAATTCGGCATTCACACACACTTATCTCTCAGAACTGAGCAAGTGGAGAGACTTTCGTTCATCTAGCACCAAGGGAACGGGTTGCAGGAGACACTTTTTCTCTGCTTTCTCAGTCTGTTTCCTAGTGCCGGTTTGAAGTTCCTGCAGTTTTCACGGTAAAACCGAGTTGGAGCTTGCACCTCCCCATATATATGTATGGAATGGAGTTTGCTACTGAAAAGAAACTTTGTGTTCCCAATAAGCTAGGTGAAGGACAGCTTTCACTCACACACATATCTCAGAACTGAGCAAGTCGAGAGACCTTCGTTCATCTAGCACCAAGGGAACGCGTTGCAGGAGACACTTTTTCTCTGCTTTCTCAGTCTTTTTCCTAGTGCCTTTTTGAAGTTCCTGCAGTTTTCACTGGAAAACTGAGTTGGAGCTGGTACCTCCCCATATATATATATGGAAAGGAGTTTGCAACTGAAAAGAAACTTTGTGTTCCCAACAAACTAGGTGAAGAACGGCTTTCACACACACTAAATTCTCGGAACTGAGCAAGTGGAGAGACGTTCGTTCATCTAGCACCAAGGGAACCGGTTGCAGGAGACACTTTTTCTCTGCTTTCTCAGTCTGTTTCCTAGTGCCGGTTTGAATTTCCTGCAGTTTTCACTGCAAAACCGAGTTGGAGCTTGTACCTCCCCATATATATTTATGGAATGGGGTTTGCAACTGAAAAGAAACTTTGTGTTCCCAACAAGTTAGTTGAAGGACGGCTTTCACACACACTTATCTCTCTGAACTGAGCAAGTGGAGAGACGTTCGTTCATCTAGCACCAAGGGAACGGGTTGTAGGAGACACTATTTCTCTGTTTCTCCGTCTGTTTCCTGGTGCCGGTTTGAAGTTCCTGCAGTTTTCAATGTAAAACCTAGTTGGAACTTGTACCTCCCCATATATATGTATGGATTGGGGTTTGCAACTGAAAAGAAACTTTGTGTTCCCAACAAGCTAGGTGAAGGACGGCTTTCACACACACTTATCTCTCAGAACTGAGCAAGTGCAGAGACTTTCGTTCATCTAGCAACAAGGGAACGGGTTGCAGGAGACACTTTTTCTCTGCTTTCTCAGTTTTTTCCTATTCCCGGTTTGAAGTTCCTGCAGTTTTCACTGTAAAACCGAGTTGGAGCTTGTACCTCCCCATATATATGTATGGAATGGAGTTTGCAACTGAAAAGAAACTTTGTGTTCCCAACAAGCTAGGTGAATTGTGGCTTTCACACACACTTATCCCTCAGAACTGAGAAATTGGAGAGACGTTCGGTCATCTATCACCAAGTGAATGGGTTGCAGGAGACAATTTTTCTCTGCTTTCTCAGTCTGTTTCCTAGTGCCGGTTTGAAGTTCCTGCAGTTTTCACTGTAAAACAGAGTTGGAGATTGTACCTCCCCATATATATGTATGGAATGGAGTTTGGAACTGATAAGAAACTTTGTGTTCCCAACAAGCTAGTTGAATTCGGCATTCACACACACTTATCTCTCAGAACTGAGCAAGTGGAGAGACGTTCGTTCATCTAGCACCAAGGGAACGGGTTGCAGGAGACACTTTTTCTCTGCTTTCCCCGTCTGTTTCCTAGTGCCGGTTTGAAGTTCCTGCAGTTTTCACTGTAAAACCGAGTTGGAACTTGTACTTCCCCATATATATGTATGGAATGGGGTTTGCAACTGAAAAGAAACTTTGTGTTCCCAACAAGCTAGGTGAAGGACGGCTTTCACAAACACTTATCTCTCAGTATTGACCAAGTGGAGAGACGTTCGTTCATCTAGCACCAAGGGAACGGGTTGCAGGAGACACTTTTTCTCTGCTTTCTCAGTCTGTTTCCTAGTGCCGGTTTGATGTTCCTGCAGTTTTCACTGTAAAACCGAGTTGGAGCTTGTACCTCCCCATATATATGTATGGAATGGAGTTTGCAACTTAAAAGAAACTTTGTGTTCCCAACAAGCTAGTTGAAGGGTGGCTTTCACACACAATTAACCCTCAGTACTGAGCAATTGGAGAGACGTTCGTTCATCTAGCACCAATTGAACGGGTGGCAGGAGACAATTTTTCTCTGCTTTCTCAGTCTGTTTCCTAGTGCCGGTTTGAAGTTCCTGCAGTTTTCACTGTAAAACCGAGTTGGAGCTTGTACCTCCCCATATATATGTATGGAATGGATTTTGCAACTGAAAAGAAACTTTGTGTTCCCAACAAGCTAGTTGAATTCGGCTTTCACACACACTAACCTCTCAGAACTGAGCAAGTGGAGAGACGTTCGTTCATCTAGCACCAAGGGAACGGGTTGCAGGACACACTTTTTCTCTGCTTTCTCAGTATGTTTCCTAGTGCCGGTTTGAAATTCCTGCAGTTTTCACTGTAAAACCGAGTTGGAGCTTGTACCTCCCCATATATATTTATGGAATGGAGTTTGCAACTGAAAAGAAACTTTGTGTTCCCAACAAGCTAGGTGAATGACGGCTTTCACACACACTTATCTCTCGGAACTGAGCAAGTGGAGAGACGTTCGTTCATCTAGCACCAAGGGAACGATTTGCAGGAGACACTTTTTCTCTGCTTTCTCAGTCTTTTTCCTAGTGCCGGTTTGAAGTTCCTGCAGTTTTCACTGGAAAACCGAGTTGGAGCTTGTACCTCCCCATATATATGTATGGAATGGAGTTTGCAACTGAAAAGAAACTTTGTGTTTCCAACAAGCTAGGTGAAGGTCGGCTTTCACACTCACTTATCTCTCAGAACTGAGCAAGTGGAGAGACGTTCGTTCATCTAGCACCAACGGAACGGGTTGCAGGAGCCACTTTTTCTCTGCTTTCTCAGTCTGTTTCTTAGTGCCTTTTTGAAGTTCCTGCAGTTTTCGCTGTAAAACCGAGTTGGAGCTTGTACCTCCCCATATATATGTATGGAATGGATTTTGCAACTGAAAAGAAACTTTGTGTTCCCAACAAGCTAGTTGAATTCGGCTTTCACACACACTAACCTCTCAGAACTGAGCAAGTGGAGAGACGTTCGTTCATCTAGCACCAAGGGAACGGGTTGCAGGACACACTTTTTCTCTGCTTTCTCAGTATGTTTCCTAGTGCCGGTTTGAAATTCCTGCAGTTTTCACTGTAAAACCGAGTTGGAGCTTGTACCTCCCCATATATATTTATGGAATGGAGTTTGCAACTGAAAAGAAACTTTGTGTTCCCAACAAGCTAGGTGAATGACGGCTTTCACACACACTTATCTCTCGGAACTGAGCAAGTGGAGAGACGTTCGTTCATCTAGCACCAAGGGAACGGGTTGCAGGGGACAAATTTTCTCTGCTATCTCAGTCTGTTTCCTAGTGCCTTTTTGAAGTTCCTGCAGTTTTCGCTGTAAAACCGATTTGGAGCTAGTACCTCCCCATATATATGTATGGAATGGAGTTTTAAACTGAAAAGAAACTTTCTGTTCCCAACAAGCTAGGTGAAGGACGGCTTTCACACACAATTATCTCTCAGAACTGAGCAAGTAGAGAGACGTTCGTTCATCTAGCACCAAGGGAACGGGTTGCAGGAGACACTTTTTCTCTGATTTCTCAGTCTGGTTCCTAGTGCCGGTTTGAAGTTCCTGCAGTTTTCACTGTAAAACCGAGTTGGTGCTTGTACCTCCCCGTATATAAGTATGGAATGGAGTTTGCAACTGAAAAGAAACTTTGTGTTCCCAACAAGCTAGGTGAAGGACGGCTTTCACACACAATTATCTCTCAGAACTGAGCAAGTGGAGATACGTTCGTTTATCTAGCACCAAGGGAACGGGTTGCAGGAGACACTTTTTCTCTGCTTTCTCAGTCTGTTTCCTAGTGCCGGTTTGAAGTTCCTGCAGTTTTCACTGTAAAACCGAGTTGGAGCTTGTACCTCCCCATATTTATGTATGGAATGGAGTTTGCAACTGAGAAGAAACTTTGTGTTCCCAACAAGCTAGGTGAAGGACGGCTTTCACACACAATTATCCCTCAGAACTGAGCAATTGGAGAGACGTTCGTTCATCTATCACCAAGGGAACGGGTTGCAGGAGACACGTTTTCTCTGCTTTCTCAGTCTGTTTCCTAGTGCCGGTTTGATGTTTCTGCAGTTTTCACTGTAAAACCGAGTTGGAGCTTGTACCTCCCCATATATATGTATGGAATGGAGTTTGCAACTGAAAAGAAATTTTGTGTTCCCAACAAGCTAGTTGAATTCGGCTTTCACACACACTTATCTCTCAGAACTGAGCAAGTGGAGAGACGTTCGTTCAGTAGCACCAAGGGAACGGGTTGCAGGGGACACTTTTTCTCTGCTTTCTCAGTCTGTTTCCTAGTGCCAGTTTGAAGTTCCTGGAATTTTCACTGTAAACAGAGTTGGAGCTTGTACCTTCCCATATATATGAATGGATTGGAGTTTGCAACTGAAAAGAAACTTGGTGTTCCCAACAAGCTAGTTGAAAGACGGCTTTCACACACACTTATCTCTCAGAAATGAGCAAGTGGAGAGACGTTCGTTCTACTAGCACCAAGGGAACGGGTTGCAGGGGACACTTTTTCTCTGCTTTCTCAGTCTGTTTCCTAGTGCCTTTTTGAAGTTCCTGCAGTTTTCGCTGTAAAACCGATTTGGAGCTAGTACCTCCCCATATATATGTATGGAATGGAGTTTGCAACTGAAAAGAAACTTTGTGTTCCCAACAAGATAGGTGAAGGACGGCTTTCACACACACTTATCTCTCAGAACTGAGCAAGTGGAGAGACGTTCGTTCATCTAGCACCAAGGGAACGGGTTGCAGGAGACACGTTTTCTCTGCTTTCTCAGTCTGTTTCCTAGTGCCGGTTTGAAGTTCCTGCAGTTTTCACTGTAAAACCGAGTTGGAGCTTGTACCTCCCCATATTTATGTATGGAATGGAGTTTGCAACTGAGAAGAAACTTTGTGTTCCCAACAAGCTAGGTGAAAGACGGCTTTCACACACAATTATCCCTCAGAACTGAGCAATTGGAGAGACGTTCGTTCATCTATCACCAAGGGAACGGGTTGCAGGAGACACGTTTTCTCTGCTTTCTCAGTCTGTTTCCTAGTGCCGGTTTGATGTTCCTGCAGTTTTCACTGTAATACCGAGTTGGAGCTTGTACCTCCCCATATATATACATGGAATGGAGGGTGCAACTGAAAAGAAACTTTGTGTTCCCAACAAACTAGGTGAAGAACGGCTTTCACACACACTAACTTTTCGGAACTGAGCAAGTGGAGAGACGTTCGTTCATCTAGCACCAAGGGAACGGGTTGCAGGAGACAATTTTTCTCTGCTTTCTCAGTCTGTTTCCTAGTGCCGGTTTGAAGTTCCTGCAGTTTTCACTGTAAAACCGAGTTGGAGCTTGTACCTCCCCATATATATGTATGGAATGGATTTTGCAACTGAAAAGAAACTTTGTGTTCCCAACAAGCTAGTTGAATTCGGCTTTCACACACACTAACCTCTCAGAACTGAGCAAGTGGAGAGACGTTCGTTCATCTAGCACCAAGGGAACGGGTTGCAGGACACACTTTTTCTCTGCTTTCTCAGTCTTTTTCCTAGTGCCGGTTTGAAGTTCCTGCAGTTTTCACTGGAAAACCGAGTTGGAGCTTGTACCTCCCCATATATATGTATGGAATGGAGTTTGCAACTGAAAAGAAACTTTGTGTTCCCAACAAGCTAGGTGAAGGTCGGCTTTCACACTCACTTATCTCTCAGAACTGAGCAAGTGGAGAGACGTTCGTTCATCTAGCACCAACGGAACGGGTTGCAGGAGACACTTTTTCTCTGCTTTCTCAGTCTGTTTCCTAGTGCCGGTTTGAAGTTCCTGCAGTTTTCACTGTAAAACCGAGTTGGAGCTTGTACCTCCCCATATATATGTATGGAATGGAGTTTGCAACTGAAAAGAAACTTTGTGTTCCCAACAAGCTAGGTGAAGGACGGCTTTCACACACACTTATCTCTCAGAACTGAGCAAGTGGAGAGACGTTCGTTCACCTAGCACCAACGGAACGGGTTGCAGGAGACACTTTTTCTCTGCTTTCTCAGTCTGTTTCCTAGTGCCGGTTTGAAGTTCCTGCAGTTTTCACTGTAAAACCGAGTTGGAGCTTGTACCTCCCCATATATATGTATGGAATGGAGTTTGCAACTGAAAAGAAATTTTGTGTTCCCAACAAGCTAGTTGAATTCGGCTTTCACACACACTTATCTCTCAGAACTGAGCAAGTGGAGAGACGTTCGTTCACTAGCACCAAGGGAACGGGTTGCAGGGGACACTTTTTCTCTGCTTTCTCAGTCTGTTTCCTAGTGCCAGTTTGAATTTCCTGGAATTTTCACTGTAAACAGAGTTGGAGCTTGTACCTTCCCATATATATGAATGGAATGGAGTTTGCAACTGAAAAGAATCTTTGTGTTCCCAACAAGCTAGTTGAAGGACGGCTTTCACACACACTTATCTCTCAGAAATGAGCAAGTGGAGAGACGTTCGTTCTACTAGCACCAAGGGAACGGGTTGCAGGGGACACTTTTTCTCTGCTTTCTCAGTCTGTTTCCTAGTGCCGGTTTGAAGTTCCTGCAGTTTTCGCTGTAAAACCGATTTGGAGCTAGTACCTCCCCATATATATGTATGGAATGGAGTTTGCAACTGAAAAGAAACTTTGTGTTCCCAACAAGCTAGGTGAAGGACGGCTTTCACACACACTTATCTCTCAGAACTGAGCAAGTGGAGAGACGTTCGTTCATCTAGCACCAAGGGAACGGGTTGCAGGAGACACTTTTTCTCTGATTTCTCAGTCTGGTTCCTAGTGCCGGTTTGAAGTTCCTGCAGTTTTCACTGTAAAACCGAGTTGGTGCTTGTACCTCCCCGTATATAAGTATGGAATGGAGTTTGCAACTGAAAAGAAACTTTGTGTTCCCAACAAGCTAGGTGAAGGACGGCTTTCACACACACTTATCTCTCAGAACTGAGCAAGTGGAGATACGTTCGTTCATCTAGCACCAAGGGAACGGGTGGCAGTAGACACTTTTTCTCTGCTTTCTCAGTCTGTTTCCTAGTGCCGGTTTGAAGTTCCTGCAGTTTTCACTGTAAAACCGAGTTGGAGCTTGTACCTCCCCATATTTATGTATGGAATGGAGTTTGCAACTGAAAAGAAACTTTGTGTTCCCAACAAGCTAGGTGAAGGACGGCTTTCACACACAATTATCCCTCAGAACTGAGCAATTGGAGAGACGTTCGTTCATCTAGCACCAAGGGAACGGGTTGCAGGAGACACTTTTTCTCTGCTTTCTCAGTCTGTTTCCTAGTGCCGGTTTCAAGTTCCTGCAGTTTTCACAGTAAAACCGATTTGGAGCTAGTACCTCCACATATATATTTATGGATTGGTTTTTGCAACTGAAAAGAAACTTTGTGTTCCCAACAAGCTAGGTGAAGGACGGCTTTCACACACACTTATCTCTCAGAACTCAGCAAGTGGAGAGACGTTCGTTCATCTAGCGCCAAGGGAACGGGTTGCAGAAGACACTTTTTCTCTGCTTTCTCAGTCTGTTTCTTAGTGCCGGTTTGAAGTTCCTGCAGTTTTCACTGTAAAACCGAGTTGGAGCATGTACCTCCCCATATATAAGTAAGGAATGGAGTTTGCAACTGAAAAGAAACTTTGTGTTCCCAACAAGCTAGGTGAAGGACGGCTTTCACACACACTTATCTCTCAGAACTGAGCAAGTGGAGAGACGTTCGTTCATCTAGCACCAAGGGAACGGGTTGCAGGAGACACTTTTTCTCTGCTTTCTCAGTCTGTTTCCTAGTGCTGGTTTGAAGTTCCTGCAGTTTTCACTGTAAAACCAAGTTGGAGCTAGTACTTCCCCATATATAGTTATGGAATGAAGTTTGCAACTGAAAAGAAACTTTGTGTTCCCAACAAGCTAGGTGAAGGACGGCTTTCACACACACTTATCTCTCAGAACTGAGCAAGTGGAGATACGTTCGTTCATCTAGCACCAAGGGAACGGGTGGCAGTAGACACTTTTTCTCTGCTTTCTCAGTCTGTTTCCTAGTGCCGGTTTGAAGTTCCTGCAGTTTTCACTGTAAAACCGAGTTGGAGCTTGTACCTCCCCATATTTATGTATGGAATGGAGTTTGCAACTGAGAAGAAACTTTGTGTTCCCAACAAGCTAGGTGAAGGACGGCTTTCACACACAATTATCCCTCAGAACTGAGCAATTGGAGAGACGTTCGTTCATCTAGCACCAAGGGAACGGGTTGCAGGAGACACTTTTTCTCTGCTTTCTCAGTCTGTTTCCTAGTGCCGGTTTCAAGTTCCTGCAGTTTTCACAGTAAAACCGATTTGGAGCTAGTACCTCCACATATATATTTATGGATTGGTTTTTGCAACTGAAAAGAAACTTTGTGTTCCCAACAAGCTAGGTGAAGGACGGCTTTCACACACACTTATCTCTCAGAACTCAGCAAGTGGAGAGACGTTCGTTCATCTAGCGCCAAGGGAACGGGTTGCAGAAGACACTTTTTCTCTGCTTTCTCAGTCTGTTTCTTAGTGCCGGTTTGAAGTTCCTGCAGTTTTCACTGTAAAACCGAGTTGGAGCATGTACCTCCCCATATATAAGTAAGGAATGGAGTTTGCAACTGAAAAGAAACTTTGTGTTCCCAACAAGCTAGGTGAAGGACGGCTTTCACACACACTTATCTCTCAGAACTGAGCAAGTGGAGAGACGTTCGTTCATCTAGCACCAAGGGAACGGGTTGCAGGAGACACATTTTCTCTGCTTTCTCAGTCTGTTTCCTAGTGCTGGTTTGAAGTTCCTGCAGTTTTCACTGTAAAACCAAGTTGGAGCTAGTACTTCCCCATATATAGTTATGGAATGAAGTTTGCAACTGAAAAGAAACTTTGTGTTCCCCACAAGGTAGTTGAAGGACGGCTTTCACACACACTTATCTCTCAGAACTGAGCAAGTGGAGAGACGTTCGTTCATCTAGCACCAAGGGAACGGGTTGCAGGAGACACTTTTTCTCTGCTTTCTCAGTCTGTTTCGTATTGCCGGTTTGAAGTTCCTGCAGTTTTCACTGTAAAATCGAGTTGGAGCTTGTACCTCCCCATATATATGTATGGAATGGAGTTTGTAACTGAAAAGAAACTTTGTGTTCCCAACAAGCTAGGTGAAGGGTGGCTTTCACACACAATTAACCCTCAGTACTGAGCAATTGGAGAGACGTTCGTTCATCTAGCACCAAGGGAACGTGTTGCAGGAGACAATTTTTCTCTGCTTTCTCAGTCTGTTTCCTAGTGCCGGTTTGAAGTTCCTGCAGTTTTCACTCTAAAACCGAGTTGGAGCTTGTACCCCCCGTATATATGTATGGAATGGATTTTGCAACTGAAAAGAAACTTTGTGTTCCCAACAAGCTAGTTGAATTCGGCTTTCACACACACTAACCTCTCAGAAATGAGCAAGTGGAGAGACGTTCGTTCATCTAGCACCAAGGGAACGGGTTGCAGGACACACTTTTTCTCTGCTTTCTCAGTATGTTTCCTAGTGCCGGTTTGAAATTCCTGCAGTTTTCACTGTAAAACCGAGTTGGAGCTTGTACCTCCCCATATATATTTATGGAATGGAGTTTGCAACTGAAAAGAAACTTTGTGTTCCCAACAAGCTAGGTGAAGGACGGCTTTCACACACAATTATCTCTCGGAACTGAGCAAGTGGAGAGACGTTCGTTCATCTAGCACCAATGGAACGGGTTGCAGGAGACACTTTTTCTCTGCTTTCTCAGTCTTTTTCCTAGTGCCGGTTTGAAGTTCCTGCAGTTTTCACTGGAAAACCGAGTTGGAGCTTGTACCTCCCCATATATATGTATGGAATGGAGTTTGCAACTGAAAAGAAACTTTGTGTTCCCAACAAGCAAGGTGAAGGTCGGCTTTCACACTCACTTATCTCTCAGAACTGAGCAAGTGGAGAGACGTTCATCATCTAGCACCAACGGAACGGGTTGCAGGAGACACTTTTTCTCTGCTTTCTCAGTCTGTTTCCTAGTGCCGGTTTGAAGTTCCTGCAGTTTTCACTGTAAAACCGTGTTGGAGCTTGTACCTCCCCATATATATGTATGGAATGGAGTTTGCAACTGAAAAGAAACTTTGTGTTCCCAACAAGCTAGGTGAAGGTCGGCTTTCACACTCACTTATCTCTCAGAACTGAGCAAGTGGAGAGATGTTCGTTCATCTAGCACCAACGGAACGGGTTGCAGGAGACACTTTTTCTCTGCTTTCTCAGTCTGTTTCCTAGTGCCGGTTTGAAGTTCCTGCAGTTTTCACTATAAAACCGAGTTGGAGCTTGTACCTCCCGGTATAAATGTATGGATTGGAGTTTGCAACTGAAAAGAAACTTTGTGTTCCCAACAAGCTAGGTGAAGGACGGCTTTCACACACACTTATCTCTCAGAACTGAGCAAGTGGAGAGACGTTCGTTCATCTAGCACCAAGGGAACGGGTTGCAGGGGACACTTTTTCTCTGCTTTCTCAGTCTGTTTCCTAGTGCCAGTTTCAAGTTCCTGCAGTTTTAACTGTAAAACAGTGTTGGAGCTTGTACCTCCCCATATATATGTATGGATTGGAGTTTGCAACTGAAAAGAATCTTTGTGTCCCAACAAGCTAGTTGAAGGACGGCTTTCACACACACTTATCTCTCAGAACAGAGCAAGTGGAGAGACGTTCGTTCATCTAGCACCAAGGGAACGGGTTGCAGGAGACACTTCTTCTCTGCTTTCTCAGTCTGTTTCCTAGTGCCGGTTTGAAGTTCCTGCAGTTTTCACTGTAATACCGAGTTGGAGCTGGTACCTCCCCATATATATATATGGAAAGGAGTTTGCAACTGAAAAGAAACTTTGTGTTCCCAACAAACTAGGTGAAGAACGGCTTTCACACACACTAAATTCTCGGAACTGAGCAAGTGGAGAGACGTTCGTTCATTTAGCACCAAGTGAACGCGTTGCAGGAGACACTTTTTCTCTGCTTTCTCAGTCTGTTTCCTAGTGCCGGGTTGAATTTCCTGCAGTTTTCACTGTAAAACCGAGTTGGAGCTTGTACCTCCCCGTATAAATGTATGGATTGGAGTTTGCAACTGAAAAGAAACTTTGTGTTCCCAACAAGTTATGTGAAGTACGGCTTTCACACACACTTATCTCTCAGAAATGAGCAAGTGGAGAGACGTTCGTTCATCTAGCACCAAGGGAACCGGTTGCAGGAGACACTTTTTCTCTGCTTTCTCAGTCTGTTTCCTAGTGCCGGTTTGAATTTCCTGCAGTTTTCACAGCAAAACCGAGTTGGAGCTTGTACCTCCACATATATATTTATGGAATGGGGTTTGCAACTGAAAAGAAACTTTGTGTTCCCAACAAGTTAGTTGAAGGACGGCTTTCACACACACTTATCTCTCAGAACTGAGCAAGTGGAGAGACGTTCGTTCATCTAGCACCAAGGGAACGGGTTGTAGGAGACACTATTTCTCTGCTTTCTCCGTCTGTTTCCTGGTGCCGGTTTGAAGTTCCTGCAGTTTTCAATGTAAAACCTAGTTGGAACTTGTACCTCCCCATATATATGTATGGATTGGGGTTTGCAACTGAAAAGAAACTTTGTGTTCCCAACAAGTTATGTGAAGGACGGCTTTCACACACACTTATCTCTCAGAACTGAGCAAGTGCAGAGACTTTCGTTCATCTAGCACCAAGGGAACGGGTTGCAGGAGACACTTTTTCTCTGCTTTCTCAGTCTGTTTCCTATTCCCGGTTTGAAGTTCCTGCAGTTTTCACTGTAAAACCGAGTTGGAGCTTGTACCTCCCCATATATATGTATGGAATGGAGTTTGCAACTGAAAAGAAACTTTGTGTTCCCAACAAGCTAGGTGAATGGTGGCTTTCACACACACTTATCCCTCAGAACTGAGAAATTGGAGAGACGTTCGTTCATCTATCACCAAGTGAATGGGTTGCAGGAGACAATTTTTCTCTGCTTTCTCAGTCTGTTTCCTAGTGCCGGTTTGAAGTTCCTGCAGTTTTCACTGTAAAACAGAGTTGGAGATTGTACCTCCCCATATATATGTATGGAATGGAGTTTGGAACTGATAAGAAACTTTGTGTTCCCAACAAGCTAGGTGAATTCGGCATTCACACACACTTATCTCTCAGAACTGAGCAAGTGGAGAGACGTTCGTTCATCTAGCACCAAGGGAACGGGTTGCAGGAGACACTTTTTCTCTGCTTTCCCCGTCTGTTTCCTAGTGCCGGTTTGAAGTTCCTGCAGTTTTCACTGTAAAACCGAGTTGGAACTTGTACCTCCCCATATATATGTATGGAATGGGGTTTGCAACTGAAAAGAAACTTTGTGTTCCCAACAAGCTAGGTGAAGGACGGCTTTCACACACACTTATCTCTCAGAACTGAGCAAGTGGTGAGACTTTCGTTCATCTAGCACCAAGGGAACGGGTTGCAGGGGACACTTTTTCTCTGCTTTCTCACTCTGTTTCCTAGTGCCAGTTTCAAGTTCCTGCAGTTTTCACTGTAAAAAAGTGTTGGAGCTTGTACCTCCCCATATATATGTATGGATTGGAGTTTGCAACTGAAAAGAAACTTTGTGTCCCAACAAGCTAGTTGAAGGACGGCTTTCACACACACTTATCTCTCAGAACAGAGCAAGTGGAGAGACTTTCGTTCATCTAGCACTAAGGGTACGGTTGCATGAGACACTTTTTCTCTGCTTTCTCAGTCTGTTTCCTAGTGCCGGTTTGAAGTTCCTGCAGTTTTCACTGTAATACCGAGTTGGAGCTTGTACCTCCCCATATATATATATGGAAAGGAGTTTGCAACTGAAAAGAAACTTTGTGTTCCCAACAAACTAGGTGAAGAACGGCTTTCACACACACTAAATTCTCGGAACTGAGCAAGTGGACAGACGTTCGTTCATTTAGCACCAAGTGAACGCGTTGCAGGAGACACTTTTTCTCTGCTTTCCCAGTCTGTTTCCTAGTGCCGGTTTGAATTTCCTGCAGTTTTCACTGTAAAACCGAGTTGGAGCTTGTACCTCCCGGTATAAATGTATGGATTGGAGTTTGCAACTGAAAAGAAACTTTGTGTTCCCAACAAGCTAGGTGAAGGACGGCTTTCACACACACTTATCTCTCAGAACTGAGCAAGTGGAGAGACGTTCGTTCATCTAGCACCAAGGGAACGGGTTGCAGGGGACACTTTTCTCTGCTTTCTCAGTCTGTTTCCTAGTGCCAGTTTCAAGTTCCTGCAGTTTTCACTGTAAAACAGTGATGGAGCTTGTACCTCCCCATATATATGTATGGATTGGAGTTTGCAACTGAAAAGAATCTTTGTGTCCCAACAAGCTAGTTGAAGGACGGCTTTCACACACACTTATCTCTCAGAACAGAGCAAGTGGAGAGACGTTCGTTCATCTAGCACCAAGGGAACGGGTTGCAGGAGACACTTCTTCTCTGCTTTCTCAGTCTGTTTCCTAGTGCCAGTTTGAAGTTCCTGCAGTTTTCACTGTAATACCGAGTTGGAGCTGGTACCTCCCCATATATATATATGGAAAGGAGTTTGCAACTGAAAAGAAACTTTGTGTTCCCAACAAACTAGGTGAAGAACGGCTTTCACACACACTAAATTCTCGGAACTGAGCAAGTGGAGAGACGTTCGTTCATTTAGCACCAAGTGAACGCGTTGCAGGATACACTTTTTCTCTGCTTTCTCAGTCTGTTTCCTAGTGCCGGGTTGAATTTCCTGCAGTTTTCACTGTAAAACCGAGTTGGAGCTTGTACCTCCCCGTATAAATGTATGGATTGGAGTTTGCAACTGAAAAGAAACTTTGTGTTCCCAACAAGTTATGTGAAGGACGGCTTTCACACACACTTATCTCTCAGAACTGAGCAAGTGGAGAGACGTTCGTTCATCTAGCACCAAGGGAACCGGTTGCAGGAGACACTTTTTCTCTGCTTTCTCAGTCTGTTTCCTAGTGCCGGTTTGAATTTCCTGCAGTTTTCACTGCAAAACCGAGTTGGAGCTTGTACCTCCCCATATATATGTATGGAATGGAGTTTGCAACTGAAAAGAAACTTTGTGTTCCCAACAAGCTAGGTGAATGGTGGCTTTCACACACACTTATCCCTCAGAACTGAGAAATTGGAGAGACGTTCGTTCATCTATCACCAAGTGAATGGGTTGCAGGAGACAATTTTTCTCTGCTTTCTCAGTCTGTTTCCTAGTGCCGGTTTGAAGTTCCTGCAGTTTTCACTGTAAAACAGAGTTGGAGATTGTACCTCCCCATATATATGTATGGAATGGAGTTTGGAACTGATAAGAAACTTTGTGTTCCCAACAAGCTAGTTGAATTCGGCATTCACACACATTTATCTCTCAGAACTGAGCAAGTGGAGAGACGTTCGTTCATCTAGCACCAAGGGAACGGGTTGCAGGAGACACTTTTTCTCTGCTTTCCCCGTCTGTTTGCTAGTGCCGGTTTGAAGTTCCTGCAGTTTTCACTGTAAAACCGAGTTGGAACTTGTACCTCCCCATATATATGTATGGACTGGGGTTTGCAACTGAAAAGAAACTTTGTGTTCCCAACAAGCTAGGTGAAGGACGGCTTTCACACACACTTATCGCTCAGTATTGACCAAGTGGAGAGACGTTCGTTCATCTAGCACCAAGGGAACGGGTTGCAGGGGACACTTTTTCTCTGCTTTCTCAGTCTGTTTCCTATTGCCGGTTTGAAGTTCCTGCAGTTTTCACTGTAAAACCGAGTTGGAGCTTGTACCTCCCCATATATATGTATGGAATGGAGTTTACAACTGAAAAGAAACTTTGTGTTCCCAACAAGCTAGGTGAATTGTGGCTTTCACAAACACTTATCCCTCAGAACTGAGAAATTGGAGAGATGTTCGTTCATCTATCTCCAAGTGAACGGGTTGAAGGAGACAATTTTTCTCTGCTTTCTCAGTCTGTTTCCTAGTGCCGGTTTGAAGTTCCTGCAATTTTCACTGTAAAACCGAGTTGGAGCTTGTACCTCCCCATATATATGTATGGAATGGAGTTTGCAACTGATAAGAAACTTTGTGTTCCCAACAAGCTAGTTGAATTCGGCATTCACACACACTTATCTCTCAGAACTGAGCAAGTGGAGAGACTTTCGTTCATCTAGCACCAAGGGAACGGGTTGCAGGAGACACTTTTTCTCTGCTTTCTCAGTCAGTTTCCTAGTGCCGGTTTGAAGTTCCTGCAGTTTTCACGGTAAAACCGAGTTGGAGCTTGTACCTCCCCATATATATGTATGGAATGGAGTTTGCTACTGAAAAGAAACTTTGTGTTCCCAATAAGCTAGGTGAAGGACAGCTTTCACTCACACACATATCTCAGAACTGAGCAAGTCGAGAGACCTTCGTTCATCTAGCACCAAGGGAACGCGTTGCAGGAGACACTTTTTCTCTGCTTTCTCAGTCTGTTTCCTAGTGCCGGTTTGAATTTCCTGCAGTTTTCACTGCAAAACCGAGTTGGAGCTTGTACCTCCCCATATATATGTATGGAATGGAGTTTGCAACTGAAAAGAAACTTTGTGTTCCCAACAAACTAGGTGAAGAACGGCTTTCACACACACTAAATTCTCGGAACTGAGCAAGTGGAGAGACGTTCGTTCATTTAGCAATAAGTGAACGCGTTGCAGGAGACACTTTTTCTCTGCTTTCTCAGTCTGTTTCCTAGTGCCGGGTTGAATTTCCTGCAGTTTTCACTGTAAAACCGAGTTGGAGCTTGTACCTCCCCGTATAAATGTATGGATTGGAGTTTGCAACTGAAAAGAAACTTTGTGTTCCCAACAAGTTATGTGAAGGACGGCTTTCACACACACTTATCTCTCAGAACTGAGCAAGTGGAGAGACGTTCGTTCATCTAGCACCAAGTTAACCGGTTGCAGGAGACACTTTTTCTCTGCTTTCTCAGTCTGTTTCCTAGTGCCGGTTTGAATTTCCTGCAGTTTTCACTGCAAAACCGAGTTGGAGCTTGTACCTCCCCATATATATGTATGGAATGGAGTTTGCAACTGAAAAGAAACTTTGTGTTCCCAACAAGCTAGGTGAATGGTGGCTTTCACACACACTTATCCCTCAGAACTGAGAAATTGGAGAGACGTTCGTTCATCTATCACCAAGTGAATGGGTTGCAGGAGACAATTTTTCTCTGCTTTCTCAGTCTGTTTCCTAGTGCCGGTTTGAAGTTCCTGCAGTTTTCACTGTAAAACAGAGTTGGAGATTGTACCTCCCCATATATATGTATGGAATGGAGTTTGGAACTGATAAGAAACTTTGTGTTCCCAACAAGCTAGTTGAATTCGGCATTCACACACACTTATCTCTCAGAACTGAGCAAGTGGAGAGACGTTCGTTCATCTAGCACCAAGGGAACGGGTTGCAGGAGACACTTTTTCTCTGCTTTCCCCGTCTGTTTCCTAGTGCCGGTTTGAAGTTCCTGCAGTTTTCACTGTAAAACCGAGTTGGAAATTGTACCACCCCATATATATGTATGGAATGGGGTTTGCAACTGAAAAGAAACTTTGTGTTCCCAACAAGCTAGGTGAATTGTGGCTTTCACAAACACTTATCCCTCAGAACTGAGAAATTGGAGAGATGTTCGTTCATCTATCTCCAAGTGAACGGGTTGAAGGAGACAATTTTTCTCTGCTTTCTCAGTCTGTTTCCTAGTGCCGGTTTGAAGTTCCTGCAATTTTCACTGTAAAACCGAGTTGGAGCTTGTACCTCCCCATATATATGTATGGAATGGAGTTTGCAACTGATAAGAAACTTTGTGTTCCCAACAAGCTAGTTGAATTCGGCATTCACACACACTTATCTCTCAGATCTGAGCAAGTGGAGAGACTTTCGTTCATCTAGCACCAAGGGAACGGGTTGCAGGAGACACTTTTTCTCTGCTTTCTCAGTCAGTTTCCTAGTGCCGGTTTGAAGTTCCTGCAGTTTTCACGGTAAAACCGAGTTGGAGCTTGTACCTCCCCATATATATGTATGGAATGGAGTTTGCTACTGAAAAGAAACTTTGTGTTCCCAATAAGCTAGGTGAAGGACAGCTTTCACTCACACACATATCTCAGAACTGAGCAAGTCGAGAGACCTTCGTTCATCTAGCACCAAGGGAACGCGTTGCAGGAGACACTTTTTCTCTGCTTTCTCAGTCTGTTTCCTAGTGCCGGTTTGAATTTCCTGCAGTTTTCACTGCAAAACCGAGTTGGAGCTTGTACCTCCCCATATATATGTATGGAATGGAGTTTGCAACTGAAAAGAAACTTTGTGTTCCCAACAAACTAGGTGAAGAACGGCTTTCACACACACTAAATTCTCGGAACTGAGCAAGTGGAGAGACGTTCGTTCATTTAGCACCAAGTGAACGCGTTGCAGGAGACACTTTTTCTCTGCTTTCTCAGTCTGTTTCCTAGTGCCGGGTTGAATTTCCTGCAGTTTTCACTGTAAAACCGAGTTGGAGCTTGTACCTCCCCGTATAAATGTATGGATTGGAGTTTGCAACTGAAAAGAAACTTTGTGTTCCCAACAAGTTATGTGAAGGACGGCTTTCACACACACTTATCTCTCAGAACTGAGCAAGTGGAGAGACGTTCGTTCATCTAGCACCAAGTTAACCGGTTGCAGGAGACACTTTTTCTCTGCTTTCTCAGTCTGTTTCCTAGTGCCGGTTTGAATTTCCTGCAGTTTTCACTGCAAAACCGAGTTGGAGCTTGTACCTCCCCATATATATGTATGGAATGGAGTTTGCAACTGAAAAGAAACTTTGTGTTCCCAACAAGCTAGGTGAATGGTGGCTTTCACACACACTTATCCCTCAGAACTGAGAAATTGGAGAGACGTTCGTTCATCTATCACCAAGTGAATGGGTTGCAGGAGACAATTTTTCTCTGCTTTCTCAGTCTGTTTCCTAGTGCCGGTTTGAAGTTCCTGCAGTTTTCACTGTAAAACAGAGTTGGAGATTGTACCTCCCCATATATATGTATGGAATGGAGTTTGGAACTGATAAGAAACTTTGTGTTCCCAACAAGCTAGTTGAATTCGGCATTCACACACACTTATCTCTCAGAACTGAGCAAGTGGAGAGACGTTCGTTCATCTAGCACCAAGGGAACGGGTTGCAGGAGACACTTTTTCTCTGCTTTCCCCGTCTGTTTCCTAGTGCCGGTTTGAAGTTCCTGCAGTTTTCACTGTAAAACCGAGTTGGAAATTGTACCACCCCATATATATGTATGGAATGGGGTTTGCAACTGAAAAGAAACTTTGTGTTCCCAACAAGCTAGGTGAAGGACGGCTTTCACACACACTTATCTCTCAGTATTGACCAAGTGGCGAGACGTTCGTTCATCTAGCACCAAGGGAACGGGTTGCAGGAGACACTTTTTCTCTGCTTTCTCAGTCTGTTTCCTATTGCCGGTTTGAAGTTCCTGCAGTTTTCACTGTAAAACCGAGTTGGAGCTTGTACCTCCCCATATATATGTATGGAATGGAGTTTGCAACTGAAAAGAAACTTTGTGTTCCCAACAAGCTAGGTGAATGGTGGCTTTCACAAACACTTATCCCTCAGAACTGAGAAATTGGAGAGATGTTCGTTCATCTATCACCAAGTGAACGGGTTGAAGGAGACAATTTTTCTCTGCTTTCTCAGTCTGTTTCCTAGTGCCGGTTTGAAGTTCCTGCAATTTTCACTGTAAAACCGAGTTGGAGCTTGTACCTCCCCATATATATGTATGGAATGGAGTTTGCAACTGATAAGAAACTTTGTGTTCCCAACAAGCTAGTTGAATTCGGCATTCACACACACTTATCTCTCAGAACTGAGCAAGTGGCGAGACGTTCGTTCATCTAGCACCAAGGGAACGGGTTGCAGGAGACACTTTTTCTCTGCTTTCTCAGTCTGTTTCCTATTGCCGGTTTGAAGTTCCTGCAGTTTTCACTGTAAAACCGAGTTGGAGCTTGTACCTCCCCATATATATGTATGGAATGGAGTTTGCAACTGAAAAGAAACTTTGTGTTCCCAACAAGCTAGGTGAATGGTGGCTTTCACAAACACTTATCCCTCAGAACTGAGAAATTGGAGAGATGTTCGTTCATCTATCACCAAGTGAACGGGTTGAAGGAGACAATTTTTCTCTGCTTTCTCAGTCTGTTTCCTAGTGCCGGTTTGAAGTTCCTGCAATTTTCACTGTAAAACCGAGTTGGAGCTTGTACCTCCCCATATATATGTATGGAATGGAGTTTGCAACTGATAAGAAACTTTGTGTTCCCAACAAGCTAGTTGAATTCGGCATTCACACACACTTATCTCTCAGAACTGAGCAAGTGGAGAGACTTTCGTTCATCTAGCACCAAGGGAACGGGTTGCAGGAGACACTTTTTCTCTGCTTTCTCAGTCAGTTTCCTAGTGCCGGTTTGAAGTTCCTGCAGTTTTCACTGTAAAACCGAGTTGGAGCTTGTACCTCCCCATATATATGTATGGAATGGAGTTTGCTACTGAAAAGAAACTTTGTGTTCCCAATAAGCTAGGTGAAGGACAGCTTTCACTCACACACATATCTCAGAACTGAGCAAGTCGAGAGACCTTCGTTCATCTAGCACCAAGGGAACGGGTTGCAGGAGACACTTTTTCTCTGCTTTCTCAGTCTGTTTCCTAGTGCCGGTTTGAATTTCCTGCAGTTTTCACTGTAAAACCGAGTTGGAGCTTGTACCTCCCCGTATAAATGTATGGATTGGAGTTTGCAACTGAAAAGAAACTTTGTGTTCCCAACAAGTTATGTGAAGGACGGCTTTCACACACACTTATCTCTCAGAACTGAGCAAGTGGAGAGACGTTCGTTCATCTAGCACCAAGGGAACCGGTTGCAGGAGACACTTTTTCTCTGCTTTCTCAGTCTGTTTCCTAGTGCCGGTTTGAATTTCCTGCAGTTTTCACTGCAAAACCGAGTTGGAGCTTGTACCTCCCCATATATATTTATGGAATGGGGTTTGCAACTGAAAAGAAACTTTGTGTTCCCAACAAGTTAGTTGAAGGACGGCTTTCACACACACTTATGTCTCAGAACTGAGCAAGTGGAGAGACGTTCGTTCATCTAGCACCAAGGGAACGGGTTGTAGGAGACACTTTTTCTCTGCTTTCTCCGTCTGTTTCCTTGTGCCGGTTTGAAGTTCCTGCAGTTTTCAATGTAAAACCTAGTTGGAACTTGTACCTCCCCATATATATGTATGGATTGGGGTTTGCAACTGAAAAGAAACTTTGTGTTCCCAACAAGCTAGGTGAAGGACGGCTTTCACACACACTTATCTCTCAGAACTGAGCAAGTGCAGAGACTTTCGTTCATCTAGCACCAAGGGAACGGGTTGCAGGAGACACTTTTTCTCTGCTTTCTCAGTTTTTTCCTATTCCCGGTTTGAAGTTCCTGCAGTTTTCACTGTAAAACCGAGTTGGAGCTTGTACCTCCCCATATATATGTATGGAATGGAGTTTGCAACTGAAAAGAAACTTTGTGTTCCCAACAAGCTAGGTGAATGGTGGCTTTCACACACACTTATCCCTCAGAACTGAGAAATTGGAGAGACGTTCGGTCATCTATCACCAAGTGAATTGGTTGCAGGAGACAATTTTTCTCTGCTTTCTCAGTATGTTTCCTAGTGCCGGTTTGAAGTTCCTGCAGTTTTCACTGTAAAACAGAGTTGGAGATTGTACCTCCCCATATATATGTATGGAATGGAGTTTGGAACTGATAAGAAACTTTGTGTTCCCAACAAGCTAGTTGAATTCGGCATTCACACACACTTATCTCTCAGAACTGAGCAAGTGGAGAGACGTTCGTTCATCTAGCACCAAGGGAACGGGTTGCAGGAGACACTTTTTCTCTGCTTTCCCCGTCTGTTTCCTAGTGCCGGTTTGAAGTTCCTGCAGTTTTCACTGTAAAACCGAGTTGGAACTTGTACTTCCCCATATATATGTATGGAATGGGGTTTGCACCTGAAAAGAAACTTTGTGTTCCCAACAAGCTAGGTGAAGGACGGCTTTCACACACACTTATCTCTCAGTATTGACCAAGTGGAGAGACGTTCGTTCATCTAGCACCAAGGGAACGGGTTGCAGGAGACACTTTTTCTCTGCTTTCTCAGTCTGTTTCCTATTGCCGGTTTGAAGTTCCTGCAGTTTTCACTGTAAAACCGAGTTGGAGCTTGTACCTCCCCATATATATGTATGGAATGTAGTTTGCAACTGAAAAGAAACTTTGTGTTCCCAACAAGCTAGGTGAATGGTGGCTTTCACAAACACTTATCCCTCAGAACTGAGAAATTGGAGAGATGTTCGTTCATCTATCACCAAGTGAACGGGTTGAAGGAGACAATTTTTCTCTGCTTTCTCAGTCTGTTTCCTAGTGCCGGTTTGAAGTTCCTGCAGTTTTCACTTTAAAACCGAGTTGGAGCTTGTAGCTCCCCATATATATGTATGGAATGGAGTTTGCAACTGATAAGAAACTTTGTGTTCCCAACAAGCTAGTTGAATTCGGCATTCACACACACTTATCTCTCAGAACTGAGCAAGTGGAGAGACTTTCGTTCATCTAGCACCAAGGGAACGGGTTGCAGGAGACACTTTTTCTCTGCTTTCTCAGTCTGTTTCCTAGTGCCGGTTTGAAGTTCCTGCAGTTTTCACTGTAAAACCGAGTTGGAGCTTGTACCTCCCCATATATATGTATGGAATGGAGTTTGCTACTGAAAAGAAACTTTGTGTTCCCAATAAGCTAGGTGAAGGACAGCTTTCACTCACACACATATCTCAGAACTGAGCAAGTCGAGAGACCTTCGTTCATCTAGCACCAAGGGAACGCGTTGCAGGAGACACTTTTTCTCTGCTTTCTCAGTCTTTTTCCTAGTGCCGGTTTGAAGTTCCTGCAGTTTTCACTGGAAAACTGAGTTGGAGCTTGTACCTCCCCATATATATGTATGGAATGGAGTTTGCATCTGAAAAGAAACTTTGTGTTCCCAACAAGCTAGGTAAAGACGGCTTTCACACACAATTATCTCTCAGAACTGAGCAAGTGGAGAGACGTTCGTTCATCTAGCACCAAGGGAACGGGTTGCAGGAGACACTTTTTCTCTGCTTTCTCAGTCTGTTTCCTAGTGCCGGTTTGAAATTCCTGCAGTTTTCACTCTAAAACCGAGTTGGAGCTTGTACCTCCCCATATATATGTATGGAATGGAGTTTGCAACTGAAAAGAAACTTTGAGTTCCCAACAAGCTAGTTGAATTCGGCTTTCACACACACTTATCTCTCAGAACTGAGCAAGTGGAGAGACGTTCGTTCATCTAGCACCAAGGGAACGGGTTGCAGGAGACACTTTTTCTCTGCTTTCTCAGTCTGTTTCCTAGTGCCGGTTTGAAGTTCCTGCAGTTTTCACTGTAAAACCGAGTTGGAGCGTGTACCTCCCCATATATATGTATGGAATGGAGTTTGCAACTGAAAAGAAACTATGTGTTCCCAACAAGATAGGTGAAGGACGGCTTTCACACACACATATGTCTCGGAACTGAGCAAGTGGCGAGACGTTCGTTCATCTAGCACCAAGGGAACGGGTTTCAGGAGACACTTTTTCTCTGCTTTCTCAGTCTGTTTCCTAGTGCCGGATTGAAGTTCCTGCAGTTTTCAATATAAAACCGAGTTGGAGCTTGTTCCTCCCCTTATATATGTATGGAAAGGAGTATGCAACTGAAAAGAAACTTTGTGTTCCCAACAAGATAGGTGAAGGACGGCTTTCACACAGACTTATCCCTCAGAACTGAGCAATTGGAGAGACGTTCTTTCATCTATCACCAAGGGAACGGGTTGCAGGAGACAATATTTCTCTGCTTTCTCAGTCTGTTTCCTAGTGCCGGTTTGAAGTTCCTGCAGTTTTCACTGTAAAACAGAGTTGGAGCTTGTACCTCCCCATATATATGTATGGAAAGGAGTTTGCAACTGAAAAGAAACTTTGTGTTCCCAACAAACTAGGTGAAGAACGGCTTTCACACACACTAATCTCTCAGAACTGAGCAAGTGGAAAGACGATCGTTCATCTAGCACCAAGGGAACGGGTTGCAGGAGGAACTTATTCTCTGCTTTCTCAGTGTGTTTCCTAGTGCCGGTTTGAAGTTCCTGCAGTTTTCACTGTAAAACCGAGTTGGAGCTAGTACCTCCACATATATAGTTATGGAATGGAGTTTGCAACTGAAAAGAAACTTTGTGTTCCCAACAAGGTATGTGAAGGACGGCTTTCACACACACTTATCTCTCAGAACTGAGCAAGAGGACAGACGTTCGTTCATCTAGCACCAAGGGAACGGGTTGCAGGAGACACTTTTTCTCTGCTTTCTCAGTCTGTTTCCTATTGCCGGTTTGAAGTTCCTGCAGTTTTCACTGTAAAAAAGAGTTGGAGCTTGTACCTCCCCATATATATGTATGGAATGGAGTTTGCAACTGAAAAGAAACTTTGTGTTCCCAACAAGATAGGTGAAGGACGGCTTTCACACACAATTATCCCTCAGAACTGAGCAAGTGAAGAGACGTTCGTTCATCTTTCAACAAGGGAACGGGTTGCAGGAGATAATTTTTCTCTGCTTTCTCAGTCTGTTTCCTAGTGCCGGTTTGAAGTTCCTGCAATTTTCACTGTAAAACCGAGTTGGAGATTGTACCTCCCCATATATATGTAAGGAATGGAGTTTGCAACTGAAAAGAAACTTTGTGTTCCCAACAAGCTAGTTGAATTCGGCTTTCACACACACTAAACTCTCAGAACTGAGCAAGTGGAGAGACGTTCGTTCATCTAGCACCAAGGGAACGGGTTGCAGGAGACACTTTTTCTCTGCTTTCTCAGTTTGTTTCCTAGTGCCGGTTTGAAGTTCCTGCAGTTTTCACTGGAAAACCGAGTATGAGCTAGTACCTCCCCATATATATTTATGGAATGGAGTTTGCAACTTAAAAGAAACTTTGTGTTCCCAACAAGCTAGGTGAAGGACGGCTTTCACACACACTTATCTCTCGGAACTGAGCAAGTGGAGAGACGTTCGTTCATCTAGCACCAAGGGAACGGGTTGCAGGAGGCACTTTTTCTCTGCTTTCTCAGTCTGTTTCCTAGAGCCGGTTTGAAGTTCCTGCTGTTTTCACTGTAAAACCGAGTTGTAGCTTGTACCTCCCCATATATATGTATGGAATGGAGTTTGCAACAGAAAAGAAACTTTGTGTTCCCAATAAGCTAGCTGAAGAATGGCTTTCACTCACACACATCTCTCAGAACTGAGCAAGTGGAGAGACTTTCGTTCATCTAGCACCAAGTGAACGCGTTGCAAGAGACACTTTTTCTCTGCATTCTCAGTCTGTTTCCTAGTGCCGGTTTGAAGTTCCTGCATTTTTCACTGTAAAACCGAGTTGGAGCTTGTACCTCCCCATATATATGTATGGAATGGAGTTTGCTAATGAAAAGAAACTTTGTGTTCCAAACAAGCAAGGTGAAGGTCGGCTTTCACACACACTTATTTCTCAGAACTGAGCAAGTGGAGAGACCTTCGTTCATCTAGCACCAAGGGAACGGGTTGCAGGAGACACTTTTTCTCTGCTTTCTCAGTCTGTTTCCTAGTGCCGGTTTGAAGTTCCTGCAGTTTTCACTGTAAAACCGAGTTGGAGCTTGTACCTCCCCATATATATGTATGGAATGGAGTTTGCAACTGAAACGAAACTTTGTGTTCCCAACAAGCTAGTTGAATTCGGCTTTCACACACACTTATCCCTCAGAACTGAGCAAGTGGAGAGACGTTTGTTCATCTTGCTCCAAGGGAACGGGTTGCAGGAGACACTTTTTCTCTGCTTTCTCAGTTTGTTTCCTAGTGCCGGTTTGAAGTTCCTGCAGTTTTCACTGTAAAACCGAGTTGGAGCTAGTACCTCCCCATATATATGTATGGAATGGAGTTTGCAACTGAAAAGAAACTTTGTGTTCCCAACAAGGAAGGTGAAGGACGGCTTTCACACACACTTATCTCGCAGAACTGAGCAAGTGGAGAGACGTTCGTTCATCTAGCACCAAGGTAACTGGTTGCAGTAGACACTTTATCTCTGCTTTCTCAGTCTGTTTCCTAGTGCCGGTTTGAAGTTCCTGCAGTTTTCTCTGTAAAACCGAGATGGAGTTTGTACCTCCCCATATATATGTATGGAATGGAGTTTGCAACTGAAAAGAAACTTTGTGTTCCCAACAACCTAGTTGAATTCGGCTTTCACACACATTTAACTCTCAGAACTGAGCAAGTAGAGAGACGTTCGTTCATCTAGCACCAAGGGAACTGGTTGCAGGAAACACTTTTTCTCTGCTTTCTCGGTTTGTTTCCTAGTGCCGTTTTGAAGTTCCTGCAATTTTCACTGGAAAACCGAGTTGGAGCTATTACCACCCCATATATATGTATGGAATGGAGTTTGCAACTGAAAAGAAACTTTGTGTTCCCAACAAGCTAGGTGAAGGACGGCTTTCACACACACATATCTCTCGGAACTGACCAAGTGGGGAGACGTTCGTTAATCTAGCACCAAAGGAACGGGTTGCAGGAGACACTTTTTCTCTGCTTTATCTGTCTGTTTCCTAGTGCCGGTTTGAAGTTCCTGCAGTTTTCACTGTCAAACCGAGTTGGAGCTTGTACCTCCCCATATATATGTATGGAATGGAGTTTGCAACTGATAAGAAACTTTGTGTTCCCAACAAGCTAGTTGAATTCGGCATTCACACACACTTATCTCTCAGAACTGAGCAAGTGGAGAGACTTTCGTTCATCTAGCACCAAGGGAACGGGTTGCAGGAGACACTTTTTCTCTGCTTTCTCAGTCAGTTTCCTAGTGCCGGTTTGAAGTTCCTGCAGTTTTCACGGTAAAATCGAGTTGGAGCTTGTACCTCCCCATATATATGTATGGAATGGAGTTTGCTACTGAAAAGAAACTTTGTGTTCCCAATAAGCTAGGTGAAGGACAGCTTTCACTCACACACATATCTCAGAACTGAGCAAGTCGAGAGACCTTCGTTCATCTAGCACCAAGGGAACGCGTTGCAGGAGACACTTTTTCTCTGCTTTCTCAGTCTGTTTCCTAGTGCCGGTTTGAATTTCCTGCAGTTTTCACTGTAAAACCGAGTTGGAGCTTGTACCTCCCCGTATAAATGTATGGATTGGAGTTTGCAACTGAAAAGAAACTTTGTGTTCCCAACAAGTTATGTGAAGGACGGCTTTCACACACACTTATCTCTCAGAACTGAGCAAGTGGAGAGACGTTCGTTCATCTAGCACCAAGGGAACCGGTTGCAGGAGACACTTTTTCTCTGCTTTCTCAGTCTGTTTCCTAGTGCCGGTTTGAATTTCCTGCAGTTTTCACTGCAAAACCGAGTTGGAGCTTGTACCTCCCCATATATATTTATGGAATGGGGTTTGCAACTGAAAAGAAACTTTGTGTTCCCAACAAGTTAGTTGAAGGACGGCTTTCACACACACTTATGTCTCAGAACTGAGCAAGTGGAGAGACGTTCGTTCATCTAGCACCAAGGGAACGGGTTGTAGGAGACACTTTTTCTCTGCTTTCTCCGTCTGTTTCCTGGTGCCGGTTTGAAGTTCCTGCAGTTTTCATTGTAAAACCTAGTTGGAACTTGTACCTCCCCATATATATGTATGGATTGGGGTTTGCAACTGAAAAGAAACTTTGTGTTCCCAACAAGCTAGGTGAAGGACGGCTTTCACACACACTTATCTCTCAGAACTGAGCAAGTGCAGAGACTTTCGTTCATCTAGCACCAAGGGAACGGGTTGCAGGAGACACTTTTTCTCTGCTTTCTCAGTTTTTTCCTATTCCCGGTTTGAAGTTCCTGCAGTTTTCACTGTAAAACCGAGTTGGAGCTTGTACCTCCCCATATATATTTATGGAATGGAGTTTGCAACTGAAAAGAAACTTTGTGTTCCCAACAAGCTAGGTGAATGGTGGCTTTCACACACACTTATCCCTCAGAACTGAGAAATTGGAGAGACGTTCGGTCATCTATCACCAAGTGAATTGGTTGCAGGAGACAATTTTTCTCTGCTTTCTCAGTATGTTTCCTAGTGCCGGTTTGAAGTTCCTGCAGTTTTCACTGTAAAACAGAGTTGGAGATTGTACCTCCCCATATATATGTATGGAATGGAGTTTGGAACTGATAAGAAACTTTGTGTTCCCAACAAGCTAGTTGAATTCGGCATTCACACACACTTATCTCTCAGAACTGAGCAAGTGGAGAGACGTTCGTTCATCTAGCACCAAGGGAACGGGTTGCAGGAGACACTTTTTCTCTGCTTTCCCCGTCTGTTTCCTAGTGCCGGTTTGAAGTTCCTGCAGTTTTCACTGTAAAACCGAGTTGGAACTTGTACTTCCCCATATATATGTATGGAATGGGGTTTGCACCTGAAAAGAAACTTTGTGTTCCCAACAAGCTAGGTGAAGGACGGCTTTCACACACACTTATCTCTCAGTATTGACCAAGTGGAGAGACGTTCGTTCATCTAGCACCAAGGGAACGGGTTGCAGGAGACACTTTTTCTCTGCTTTCTCAGTCTGTTTCCTATTGCCGGTTTGAAGTTCCTGCAGTTTTCACTGTAAAACCGAGTTGGAGCTTGTACCTCCCCATATATATGTATGGAATGTAGTTTGCAACTGAAAAGAAACTTTGTGTTCCCAACAAGCTAGGTGAATGGTGGCTTTCACAAACACTTATCCCTCAGAACTGAGAAATTGGAGAGATGTTCGTTCATCTATCACCAAGTGAACGGGTTGAAGGAGACAATTTTTCTCTGCTTTCTCAGTCTGTTTCCTAGTGCCGGTTTGAAGTTCCTGCAGTTTTCACTTTAAAACCGAGTTGGAGCTTGTAGCTCCCCATATATATGTATGGAATGGAGTTTGCAACTGATAAGAAACTTTGTGTTCCCAACAAGCTAGTTGAATTCGGCATTCACACACACTTATCTCTCAGAACTGAGCAAGTGGAGAGACTTTCGTTCATCTAGCACCAAGGGAACGGGTTGCAGGAGACACTTTTTCTCTGCTTTCTCAGTCTGTTTCCTAGTGCCGGTTTGAAGTTCCTGCAGTTTTCACTGTAAAACCGAGTTGGAGCTTGTACCTCCCCATATATATGTATGGAATGGAGTTTGCTACTGAAAAGAAACTTTGTGTTCCCAATAAGCTAGGTGAAGGACAGCTTTCACTCACACACATATCTCAGAACTGAGCAAGTCGAGAGACCTTCGTTCATCTAGCACCAAGGGAACGCGTTGCAGGAGACACTTTTTCTCTGCTTTCTCAGTCTTTTTCCTAGTGCCGGTTTGAAGTTCCTGCAGTTTTCACTGGAAAACTGAGTTGGAGCTTGTACCTCCCCATATATATGTATGGAATGGAGTTTGCATCTGAAAAGAAACTTTGTGTTCCCAACAAGCTAGGTAAAGACGGCTTTCACACACAATTATCTCTCAGAACTGAGCAAGTGGAGAGACGTTCGTTCATCTAGCACCAAGGGAACGGGTTGCAGGAGACACTTTTTCTCTGCTTTCTCAGTCTGTTTCCTAGTGCCGGTTTGAAATTCCTGCAGTTTTCACTCTAAAACCGAGTTGGAGCTTGTACCTCCCCATATATATGTATGGAATGGAGTTTGCAACTGAAAAGAAACTTTGAGTTCCCAACAAGCTAGTTGAATTCGGCTTTCACACACACTTATCTCTCAGAACTGAGCAAGTGGAGAGACGTTCGTTCATCTAGCACCAAGGGAACGGGTTGCAGGAGACACTTTTTCTCTGCTTTCTCAGTCTGTTTCCTAGTGCCGGTTTGAAGTTCCTGCAGTTTTCACTGTAAAACCGAGTTGGAGCGTGTACCTCCCCATATATATGTATGGAATGGAGTTTGCAACTGAAAAGAAACTATGTGTTCCCAACAAGATAGGTGAAGGACGGCTTTCACACACACATATGTCTCGGAACTGAGCAAGTGGCGAGACGTTCGTTCATCTAGCACCAAGGGAACGGGTTTCAGGAGACACTTTTTCTCTGCTTTCTCAGTCTGTTTCCTAGTGCCGGATTGAAGTTCCTGCAGTTTTCAATATAAAACCGGGTTGGAGCTTGTTCCTCCCCTTATATATGTATGGAAAGGAGTATGCAACTGAAAAGAAACTTTGTGTTCCCAACAAGATAGGTGAAGGACGGCTTTCACACAGACTTATCCCTCAGAACTGAGCAATTGGAGAGACGTTCTTTCATCTATCACCAAGGGAACGGGTTGCAGGAGACAATATTTCTCTGCTTTCTCAGTCTGTTTCCTAGTGCCGGTTTGAAGTTCCTGCAGTTTTCACTGTAAAACAGAGTTGGAGCTTGTACCTCCCCATATATATGTATGGAAAGGAGTTTGCAACTGAAAAGAAACTTTGTGTTCCCAACAAACTAGGTGAAGAACGGCTTTCACACACACTAATCTCTCAGAACTGAGCAAGTGGAAAGACGATCGTTCATCTAGCACCAAGGGAACGGGTTGCAGGAGGAACTTATTCTCTGCTTTCTCAGTGTGTTTCCTAGTGCCGGTTTGAAGTTCCTGCAGTTTTCACTGTAAAACCGAGTTGGAGCTAGTACCTCCACATATATAGTTATGGAATGGAGTTTGCAACTGAAAAGAAACTTTGTGTTCCCAACAAGGTATGTGAAGGACGGCTTTCACACACACTTATCTCTCAGAACTGAGCAAGAGGACAGACGTTCGTTCATCTAGCACCAAGGGAACGGGTTGCAGGAGACACTTTTTCTCTGCTTTCTCAGTCTGTTTCCTATTGCCGGTTTGAAGTTCCTGCAGTTTTCACTGTAAAAAAGAGTTGGAGCTTGTACCTCCCCATATATATGTATGGAATGGAGTTTGCAACTGAAAAGAAACTTTGTGTTCCCAACAAGATAGGTGAAGGACGGCTTTCACACACAATTATCCCTCAGAACTGAGCAAGTGAAGAGACGTTCGTTCATCTATCAACAAGGGAACGGGTTGCAGGAGATAATTTTTCTCTGCTTTCTCAGTCTGTTTCCTAGTGCCGGTTTGAAGTTCCTGCAATTTTCACTGTAAAACCGAGTTGGAGATTGTACCTCCCCATATATATGTAAGGAATGGAGTTTGCAACTGAAAAGAAACTTTGTGTTCCCAACAAGCTAGTTGAATTCGGCTTTCACACACACTAAACTCTCAGAACTGAGCAAGTGGAGAGACGTTCGTTCATCTAGCACCAAGGGAACGGGTTGCAGGAGACACTTTTTCTCTGCTTTCTCAGTTTGTTTCCTAGTGCCGGTTTGAAGTTCCTGCAGTTTTCACTGGAAAACCGAGTATGAGCTAGTACCTCCCCATATATATTTATGGAATGGAGTTTGCAACTTAAAAGAAACTTTGTGTTCCCAACAAGCTAGGTGAAGGACGGCTTTCACACACACTTATCTCTCGGAACTGAGCAAGTGGAGAGACGTTCGTTCATCTAGCACCAAGGGAACGGGTTGCAGGAGGCACTTTTTCTCTGCTTTCTCAGTCTGTTTCCTAGAGCCGGTTTGAAGTTCCTGCTGTTTTCACTGTAAAACCGAGTTGTAGCTTGTACCTCCCCATATATATGTATGGAATGGAGTTTGCAACAGAAAAGAAACTTTGTGTTCCCAATAAGCTAGCTGAAGAATGGCTTTCACTCACACACACCTCTCAGAACTGAGCAAGTGGAGAGACTTTCGTTCATCTAGCACCAAGTGAACGCGTTGCAAGAGACACTTTTTCTCTGCATTCTCAGTCTGTTTCCTAGTGCCGGTTTGAAGTTCCTGCATTTTTCACTGTAAAACCGAGTTGGAGCTTGTACCTCCCCATATATATGTATGGAATGGAGTTTGCTAATGAAAAGAAACTTTGTGTTCCAAACAAGCAAGGTGAAGGTCGGCTTTCACACACACTTATTTCTCAGAACTGAGCAAGTGGAGAGACCTTCGTTCATCTAGCACCAAGGGAACGGGTTGCAGGAGACACTTTTTCTCTGCTTTCTCAGTCTGTTTCCTAGTGCCGGTTTGAAGTTCCTGCAGTTTTCACTGTAAAACCGAGTTGGAGCTTGTACCTCCCCATATATATGTATGGAATGGAGTTTGCAACTGAAACGAAACTTTGTGTTCCCAACAAGCTAGTTGAATTCGGCTTTCACACACACTTATCCCTCAGAACTGAGCAAGTGGAGAGACGTTTGTTCATCTTGCTCCAAGGGAACGGGTTGCAGGAGACACTTTTTCTCTGCTTTCTCAGTTTGTTTCCTAGTGCCGGTTTGAAGTTCCTGCAGTTTTCACTGTAAAACCGAGTTGGAGCTAGTACCTCCCCATATATATGTATGGAATGGAGTTTGCAACTGAAAAGAAACTTTGTGTTCCCAACAAGGAAGGTGAAGGACGGCTTTCACACACACTTATCTCGCAGAACTGAGCAAGTGGAGAGACGTTCGTTCATCTAGCACCAAGGTAACTGGTTGCAGTAGACACTTTATCTCTGCTTTCTCAGTCTGTTTCCTAGTGCCGGTTTGAAGTTCCTGCAGTTTTCTCTGTAAAACCGAGATGGAGTTTGTACCTCCCCATATATATGTATGGAATGGAGTTTGCAACTGAAAAGAAACTTTGTGTTCCCAACAACCTAGTTGAATTCGGCTTTCACACACATTTAACTCTCAGAACTGAGCAAGTAGAGAGACGTTCGTTCATCTAGCACCAAGGGAACTGGTTGCAGGAAACACTTTTTCTCTGCTTTCTCGGTTTGTTTCCTAGTGCCGTTTTGAAGTTCCTGCAATTTTCACTGGAAAACCGAGTTGGAGCTATTACCACCCCATATATATGTATGGAATGGAGTTTGCAACTGAAAAGAAACTTTGTGTTCCCAACAAGCTAGGTGAAGGACGGCTTTCACACACACATATCTCTCGGAACTGACCAAGTGGGGAGACGTTCGTTAATCTAGCACCAAAGGAACGGGTTGCAGGAGACACTTTTTCTCTGCTTTATCTGTCTGTTTCCTAGTGCCGGTTTGAAGTTCCTGCAGTTTTCACTTTAAAACCGAGTTGGAGCTTGTACCTCCCCATATATATGTATGGAATGGAGTTTGCAACTGAAAAGAAACTTTGTGTTCCCAACAAGCTAGGTGAAGGACGGCTTTCACACACACTTATCTCTTAGAACTGAGCAAGTGGAGAGACGTTCATTCATCTAGCACCAAGGGAACGGTTTGCAGGGGACACTTTTTCTCTGCTTTCTCAGTCTGTTTCCTAGTGCCGGTTTGAAGTTCCTGCAGTTTTCACTGTAAAACAGTTTTGGAGCTTGTACCTCCCCATATATATGAATGGAATGGAGTTTGCAACTGAAAAGAAACTTTGTGTTCCCAACAAGCTAGATGAAGGACGGCTTTCACACACACTTATAACTCAGAACTGAGCAAGTGGAGAGACGTTCGTTCATCTAGCACCAAGGGAACGGTTTGCAGGAGACACTTTTTCTCTGCTTTCTCCGTATGTTTCCTAGTGCCGGTTTGAAGTTCCTGCAGTTTTCACTGTAAAACCGAGTTGGAGCTTGTACCTCCCCATATATTTGTATGTAATGGAGTTTGCAACTGAAAAGAAACTTTGTGTTCCCAACAAGCTACGTGAAGAACGGCTTTCACACACACATATGTCTTGGAAATGAGCAAGTGTCGAGACTTTCGTTCATCTAGCACCAAGGGAACGGGTTGCAGGAGACACTTTTTCTCTGCTTTCTCAGTCTGTTTCCTGGTGCCTGTTTGAAATTCCTGGAATTTTCACTGTAAAACAGAGATGGAGTTTGTACCTCCCCATATATATGAATGGAATGGAGTTTGCAACTGAAAAGAAACATTGTGTTCCCAACAAGCTAGTTGAAGGACGGCTTTCACACACACTTATCTCTCAGAAATGAGCAATTGGAGAGACGTTCGTTCATCTAGCACCAAGTGAACGGGTTGCAGGAGACACTTTTTCTCTGCTTTCTCAGTCTGTTTCCTAGTGCCGGTTTGAAGTTCCTGCAGTTTTCACTGTAAAACCGAGTTGGAGCTAGTACCTCCCCATATATAGGTATGAAATGGCGTTTGCAACTGAAAAGAAACTTTGTGTTCCCAACAAGCTAGGTGAAGGACGGCTTTCACACACACTTATCTCTCAGAACTGAGCAAGTGGAGAGACATTCGTTCATCTAGCACCAAGGGAACGGGTTGCAGGAGACACTTTTTCTCTGCTTTCTCAGTCTGTTTCCTTTTGCCGGTTTGAAGTTCCTGCAGTTTTCACTGTAAAACCGAGTTGGAGCTTGTACCTCCCCATATATATGTATGGAATGGAGTTTGCAACTGAAAAGAAAGTTTGTGTTCCCAACAAGCTAGGTGAAGGACGGCTTTCACACACACATATCCCTCAGAACTGAGCAATTGGAGAGACGTTCGTTCATCTATCACCAAGGGAACTGGTTGCAGGAGACACTTTTTCTCTGCTTTCTCAGTGTTTTTCCTTGTGCCGGTTTGAAGTTCCTGCAGTTTTCACTGTAAAACCGAGTTGGAGCTAGTACCTCCCCATATATAGTTATGGAATGGAGTTTGCAACTGAAAAGAAACTTTGTGTTCCCAACAAGGTAGGTGAAGGACGGCTTTCACACACACTTATCTCTCACAACTGAGCAAGTGGAGAGACGTTCGTTCATCTAGCACCAAGGGAACGGGTTGCAGGAGACACTTTTTCTCTGCTTTCTCAGTCTGTTTCCTATTGCCGGTTTGAAGTTCCTGCAGTTTTCACTGTAAAACCGAGTTGGAGCTTGTACCTCCCCATATATATGTATGGAATGGAGTTTGCAACTGAAAAGAAACTTTGTGTTCCCAACAAGCTAGGTGAAGGACGGCTTTCACACACACTTATCCCTCAGAACTGAGCAATTGGAGAGACGTTCGTTCATCTATCACCAAGGGAACGGGTTGCAGGAGCCACTTTTTCTCTGTTTTCTCAGTCTGTTTCCTAGTGCCGGTTTGAAGTTCCTGCAGTTTTCACTGTAAAACCGAGTTGGAGCTAGTACCTCCCCATATATATTTATGGAATGGACTTTGCAACTGAAAAGAAACTTTGTGTCCCCAAAAAGCTATGTGAAGGACAGCTTTCACACACACTTATCTCTCAGAACTGAGGAAGTGGAGAGACGTTCGTTCATCTAGCACCAAGGGAACGGGTTGCAGGAGACACTTTTTCTCTGCTTTCTCAGTCTGTTTCCTAGTGCCGGTTTGAAGTTCCTGCAGTTTTACTGTAAAACCGAGTTGGAGCTTGTACCTCCCCATATATACGTAAGGAATGGAGTTTGCAACTGAAAAGAAACTTTGTGTTCCCAACAAGCTAGTTGAATTCGGCTTTCACACACACTTATCTCTCAGAACTGAGCAAGTGGAGAGACGTTCGTTCATCTAGCACCAAGGGAACGGGTTGCAGGGGACACTATATCTCTGCTTTCTCAGTTTGTTTCCTAGTGCCGGTTTGAAGTTCCTGCAGTTTTCACTGGAAAACAGAGTTGGAGCTAGTACCTCCCCATATATATTTATGGAATGGAGTTTGCAACTTAAAAGAAACTTTGTGTTCCCAACAAGCTAGGTGAAGGACGGCTTTCACACACACTTATCTCTCGGAACTGAGCAAGTGGAGAGACTTTCGCTCATCTAGCACCAAGGGAACGGGTTGCAGGAGACACTTTTTCTCTGCTTTCTCAGTCTGTTTCCTAGTGCCTGTTTGAAGTTCCTGCAGTTTTCACTGTAAACCCGAGTTGGAGCTTGTACCTCCCCATATATATGTATGGAATGGAGTTTGCAACTGAAAAGAAACTTTGTGTTCCCAATAAGCTAGCTGAAGGACGGCTTTCACTCACACACTTCTCTCAGAACTGAGCAAGTGGAGAGACGTTCGTTCATCTAGCACCAAGTGAACGCGTTGCAGGAGACACTTTTTCTCAGCTTTCTCAGTCTGTTTCCTAGTGCCGTTTTGAAGTTCCTGCAGTTTTCACTGTAAAACCGAGTTGGAGCTTGTAACTCCCCGTATATATGTATGGAATTGAGTTTGCAACTGAATAGAAACTTTGTGTCCCCAAAAAGCTAGGTGAAGGACGGCTTTCACACACACTTGTCTCTCAGAACTGAGCAAGTGGAGAGACGTTCGTTCATCTAGCACCAAGGGAACGGGTTGCAGGAGACACTTTTTCTCTGCTTTCTCAGTCTGTTTCCTAGTGCCGTTTTGAAGTTCCTGCAGTTTTCACTGTAAAACCGAGTTGGAGCTTGTACCTCCCCATATATATGTATGGAATGGTGTTTGCAACTGAAAAGAAACTTTGTGTTCCCAACAAGCTAGGTGAAGGACGGCTTTCACACACACTTATCCCTCAGAACTGAGCAATTGGAGAGACGTTCGTTCATCTATCACCAAGGGAACGGGTTGCAGGGCCACTTTTTCTCTGTTTTCTCAGTCTGTTTCCTAGTGCCGGTTTGAAGTTCCTGCAGTTTTCACTGTAAAACCGAGTTGGAGCTAGTACCTCCCCATATATAGTTATGGAATGGAGTTTGCAACTGAAAAGAAACTTTTTTTTCCCAACAAGGTAGGTGAAGGACGGCTTTCACACACACTTATCTATCAGAACTGAGCAAGTGGAGAGACGTTCGTTCATCTAGCACCAAGGGAACGGGTTGCAGGAGACAATTTTTCTCTGCTTTCTCAGTCTGTTTCCTATTGCCGGTTTGAAGTTCCTGCAGTTTTCACTGTAAAATCGAGTTGGAGCTTGTACCTCCCAATATATATGTTTGGAATGGAGTTTGCAACTGAAAAGAAACTTTGTGTCCCCAAAAAGCTAGGTGAAGGACGGCTTTCACACACACTTATCTCTCAGAACTGAGCAAGTGGATAGACGTTCGTTCATCTAGCACCAAGGGAACGGGTTGCAGCAGACACTTTTTCTCTGCTTTCTCAGTCTGTTTCCTAGTGCCGGTTTGAAGTTCCTGCAGTTTTCACTGTAAAACCGAGTTGGAGCTTGTACCTCAACATATATATTTATGGAATGGAGTTTGCAACTGAAATGAAACTTTGTGTTCCCAACAAGCTAGTTGAATTCGGCTTTCACACACACTTATCTCTCAGAACTGAGCAAGTGGATAGACGTTCGTTCATCTAGCACCAAGGGAACGGGTTGCAGGGGACACTATATCTCTGCTTTCTCAGTTTGTTTCCTAGTGCCGGTTTGAAGTTCCTGCAGTTTTCACTGGAAAACAGAGTTGGAGCTAGTACCTCCCCATATATATTTATGGAATGGAGTTTGCAACTTAAAAGAAACTTTGTGTTCCCAACAAGCTAGGTGAAGTACGGCTTTCACACACACTTATCTCTCGGAACTGAGCAAGTGGAGAGACTTTCGCTCATCTAGCACCGAGGGAACGGGTTGCAGGAGACACATTTTCTCTGCTTTCTCTGTCTGTTTCCTAGTGCCGTTTTGAAGTTCCTGCAGTTTTCGCTGTAAAACCGAGTTGGAGCTTGTACCTCCCCATATATATGTATGGAATGGAGTTTGCAACTGAAAAGAAACTTTGTGTTCCCAATAAGCTAGCTGAAGGACGGCTTTCACTCACACACATCTCTCAGAACTGAGCAAGTGGAGAGACGTTCGTTCATCTAGCACCAAGTGAACGCGTTGCAGGAGACACTTTTTCTCAGCTTTCTCAGTCTGTTTCCTAGAGCCGGTTTGAAGTTCCTGCAGTTTTCACTGTAAAACCGAGTTGGAGCTTGTACCTCAACATATATATTTATGGAATGGAGTTTGCAACTGAAAAGAAACTTTGTGTTCCCAACAAGCTAGTTGAATTCGGCTTTCACACACACTTATCTCTCAGAACTGAGCAAGTGGAGAGACGTTCGTTCATCTATCACCAAGGGAACGGGTTGCAGGGGACACTATATATCTGCTTTCTCAGTTTGTTTCCTAGTGCCGGTTTGAAGTTCCTGCAGTTTTCACTGGAAAACAGAGTTGGAGCTAGTACCTCCCCATATATATTTATGGAATGGAGTTTGCAACTTAAAAGAAACTTTGTGTTCCCAACAAGCTAGGTGAAGGACGGCTTTCACACACACTTATCTCTCGGAACTGAGCAAGTGGAGAGACTTTCGCTCATCTAGCACCAAGGGAACGGGTTGCAGGAGACACTTTTTCTCTGCTTTCTCAGTCTGTTTCCTAGTGCCGGTTTGAAGTTCCTGCAGTTTTCACTGTAAAACCGAGTTGGAGCTTGTACCTCCCCATATATATGTATGGAATGGAGTTTGCAACTGAAAAGAAACTTGGTGTTCCCAATAAGCTAGCTGAAGGACGGCTTTCACTCACACACATCTCTCAGAACTGAGCAAGTGGAGAGACGTTCGTTCATCTAGCACCAAGTGAACGCGTTGCAGGAGACACTTTTTCTCAGCTTTCTCAGTCTGTTTCCTAGAGCCGGTTTGAAGTTCCTGCAGTTTTCACTGTAAAACCGAGTTGGAGCTAGTACCTCCCCATATATAGTTATGGAATGGAGTTTGCAACTGAAAAGAAACTTTTTTTTCCCAACAAGGTAGGTGAAGGACGGCTTTCACACACACTTATCTATCAGAACTGAGCAAGTGGAGAGACGTTCGTTCATCTAGCACCAAGGGAACGGGTTGCAGGAGACAATTTTTCTCTGCTTTCTCAGTCTGTTTCCTATTGCCGGTTTGAAGTTCCTGAAGTATTCACTGTAAAATCGAGTTGGAGCTTGTACCTCCCAATATATATGTTTGGAATGGAGTTTGCAACTGAAAAGAAACTTTGTGTCCCCAAAAAGCTAGGTGAAGGACGGCTTTCACACACACTTATCTCTCAGAACAGAGCAAGTGGATAGACGTTCGTTCATCTAGCACCAAGGGAACGGGTTGCAGCAGACACTTTTTCTCTGCTTTCTCAGTCTGTTTCCTAGTGCCGGTTTGAAGTTCCTGCAGTTTTCACTGTAAAACCGAGTTGGAGCTTGTACCTCAACATATATATTTATGGAATGGAGTTTGCAACTGAAATGAAACTTTGTGTTCCCAACAAGCTAGTTGAATTCGGCTTTCACACACACTTATCTCTCAGAACTGAGCAAGTGGATAGACGTTCGTTCATCTAGCACCAAGGGAACGGGTTGCAGGGGACACTTTTTCTCAGCTTTCTCAGTCTGTTTCCTAGAGCCGGTTTGAAGTTCCTGCAGTTTTCACTGTAAAACCGAGTTGGAGCTTGTACCTCAACATATATATTTATGGAATGGAGTTTGCAACTGAAAAGAAACTTTGTGTTCCCAACAAGCTAGTTGAATTCGGCTTTCACACACACTTATCTCTCAGAACTGAGCAAGTGGAGAGACGTTCGTTCATCTAGCACCAAGGGAACGGGTTGCAGGGGACACTATATATCTGCTTTCTCAGTTTGTTTCCTAGTGCCGGTTTGAAGTTCCTGCAGTTTTCACTGGAAAACAGAGTTGGAGCTAGTACCTCCCCATATATATTTATGGAATGGAGTTTGCAACTTAAAAGAAACTTTGTGTTCCCAACAAGCTAGGTGAAGGACGGCTTCCACACACACTTATCTCTCGGAACTGAGCAAGTGGAGAGACTTTCGCTCATCTAGCACCAAGGGAACGGGTTGCAGGAGACACTTTTTCTCTGCTTTCTCAGTCTGTTTCCTAGTGCCGGTTTGAAGTTCCTGCAGTTTTCACTGTAAAACCGAGTTGGAGCTTGTACCTCCCCATATATATGTATGGAATGGAGTTTGCAACTGAAAAGAAACTTTGTGTTCCCAACAAGCTAGTTGAATTCGGCTTTCACACACACTTATCTCTCAGAACTGAGCAAGTGGAGAGACGTTCGTTCATCTAGCACCAAGGGAACGGGTTGCAGGGGACACTATATATCTGCTTTCTCAGTTTGTTTCCTAGTGCCGGTTTGAAGTTCCTGCAGTTTTCACTGGAAAACAGAGTTGGAGCTAGTACCTCCCCATATATATTTATGGAATGGAGTTTGCAACTTAAAAGAAACTTTGTGTTCCCAACAAGCTAGGTGAAGGACGGCTTTCACACACACTTATATCTCGGAACTGAGCAAGTGGAGAGACTTTCGCTCATCTAGCACCAAGGGAACGGGTTGCAGGAGACACTTTTTCTCTGCTTTCTCAGTCTGTTTCCTAGTGCCGGTTTGAAGTTCCTGCAGTTTTCACTGTAAAACCGAGTTGGAGCTTGTACCTCCCCATATATATGTATGGAATGGAGTTTGCAACTGAAAAGAAACTTTGTGTTCCCAATAAGCTAGCTGAAGGACGGCTTTCACTCACACACATCTCTCAGAACTGAGCAAGTGGAGAGACGTTCGTTCATCTAGCACCAAGGGAACGGGATGCAGGAGAATCTTTTTCTCTGCTTTCTCAGTCTGTTTCCTAGTGCCGGTTTGAAGTTCCTGCAGTTTTCACTGTAAAATCGATTTGGAGCTTGTACCTCCCAATATATATGTATGGAATGGAGTTTGCAACTGAAAAGAAACTTTGTGTCCCCAAAAAGCTAGGTGAAGGACGGCTTTCACACACACTTATCTCTCAGAACTGAGCAAGTGGAGAGACGTTCGTTCATCTAGCACCAAGGGAACGGGTTGCAGGAGACACTTTTTCTCTGCTTTCTCAGTCTGTTTCCTAGTGCCGGTTTGAAGTTCCTGCAGTTTTCACTGTAAAACCGAGTTGGAGCTTGTACCTCCCCATATATATGTATGGAATGGAGTTTGCAACTGAAAAGAAACTTTGTGTTCCCAACAAGCTAGTTGAATTCGGCTTTCACACACACTTATCTCTCAGAACTGAGCAAGTGGAGAGACGTTCGTTCATCTAGCACCAAGGGAACGGGTTGCAGGGGACACTATATATCTGCTTTCTCAGTTTGTTTCCTAGTGCCGGTTTGAAGTTCCTGCAGTTTTCACTGGAAAACAGAGTTGGAGCTAGTACCTCCCCATATATATTTATGGAATGGAGTTTGCAACTTAAAAGAAACTTTGTGTTCCCAACAAGCTAGGTGAAGGACGGCTTTCACACACACTTATATCTCGGAACTGAGCAAGTGGAGAGACTTTCGCTCATCTAGCACCAAGGGAACGGGTTGCAGGAGACACTTTTTCTCTGCTTTCTCAGTCTGTTTCCTAGTGCCGGTTTGAAGTTCCTGCAGTTTTCACTGTAAAACCGAGTTGGAGCTTGTACCTCCCCATATATATGTATGGAATGGAGTTTGCAACTGAAAAGAAACTTTGTGTTCCCAATAAGCTAGCTGAAGGACGGCTTTCACTCACACACATCTCTCAGAACTGAGCAAGTGGAGAGACGTTCGTTCATCTAGCACCAAGGGAACGGGATGCAGGAGAATCTTTTTCTCTGCTTTCTCAGTCTGTTTCCTAGTGCCGGTTTGAAGTTCCTGCAGTTTTCACTGTAAAATCGATTTGGAGCTTGTACCTCCCAATATATATGTATGGAATGGAGTTTGCAACTGAAAAGAAACTTTGTGTCCCCAAAAAGCTAGGTGAAGGACGGCTTTCACACACACTTATCTCTCAGAACTGAGCAAGTGGAGAGACGTTCGTTCATCTAGCACCAAGGGAACGGGTTGCAGGAGACACTTTTTCTCTGCTTTCTCAGTCTGTTTCCTAGTGCCGGTTTGAAGTTCCTGCAGTTTTCACTGTAAAACCGAGTTGGAGCTTGTACCTCAACATATATATTTATGGAATGGAGTTTGCAACTGAAAAGAAACTTTGTGTTCCCAACAAGCTAGTTGAATTCGGCTTTCACACACCCTTATCTCTCAGAATTGAGCAAGTATAGAGACGTTCGTTCATCTAGCACCAAGGGAACGGGTTGCAGGGGACACTATATCTCTGCTTTCTCAGTTTGTTTCCTAGTGCCGGTTTGAAGTTCCTGCAGTTTTCACTGGAAAACAGAGTTGGAGCTAGTACCTCCCCATATATATTTATGGAATGGAGTTTGCAACTTAAAAGAAACTTTGTGTTCCCAACAAGTTAGGTGAAGGACGGCTTTCACACATACTTATCTCTCGGAACTGAGCAAGTGGAGAGACTTTCGCTCATCTAGCACCAAGGGAACCGGATGCAGGAGACACTTTTTCTCTGCTTTCTCAGTCTGTTTCCTAGTGCCGTTTTGAAGTTCCTGCAGTTTTCACTGTAAAACCGAGTTGGAGCTTGTACCTCCCCATATATACGTATGGAATGGTGTTTGCAACTGAAAAGAAACTTTGTGTTCCCAATAAGCTAGCTGAAGGACGGCTTTCAAACACACTTGTCTCTCAGAACTGAGCAAGTGGAGAGACGTTCGTTCATCTAGCACCAAGGGAACGGGTTGCAGGAGACACTTTTTCTCTGCTTTCTCAGTCTTTTTCCTAGTGCCGTTTTGAAGTTCCTGCAGTTTTCACTGAAAAACCGAGTTGGAGCTTGTACCTCCCCATATATATGTAAGGAATGGAGTTTGCAACTGAAAAGAAACTTTGTGTTCCCAACAAGCTAGTTGAATTCGGCTTTCACACACACTTATCTCTCAGAACTGAGCAAGTGGAGAGACGTTCGTTCATCTAGCACCAAGGGAACGGGTTGCAGGGGACACTTTATCTCTGCTTTCTCAGGTTGTTTCCTAGTGCCGGTATGAAGTTCCTGCAGTTTTCACTGGAAAACAGAGTTGGAGCTAGTACCTCCCCATATATATATATGGATTGGAGTTTGCAACTTAAAAGAAACTTTGTGTTCCCAACAAGCTAGGTGAAGGACGGCTTTCACACACACTTATCTCTCGGAACTGAGCAAGTGGAGAGACTTTCGCTCATCTAGCACCAAGGGAACGGGTTGCAGGAGACACTTTTTCTCTGCTTTCTCAGTCTGTTTCCTAGTGCCGGTTTGAAGTTCCTGCAGTTTTCACTGTAAAACCGAGTTGGAGCTTGTACCTCCCCATATATATGTATGGAATGGAGTTTGCAACTGAAAAGAAACTTTGTGTTCCCAATAAGCTAGCTGAAGGACGGCTTTCACTCACACACATCTCTCAGAACTGAGCAAGTGGAGAGACTTTCGTTCATCTAGCACCAAGTGAACGCGTTGCAGGAGACATTTTTCTCTGCTTTCACAGTCTGTTTCCTAGTGCCGGTTTGAATTTCCTGCAGTTTTCACTTTAAAACCGAGTTGGAGCTTGTAACTCCCCGTATATATGTATGGAATGGAGTGTGCAACTGAAAAGAAACTTTGTGTTCCCAACAAGCTAGGTGAAGGACGGCTTTCACACACACTTATCTCTCAGAACTCAGCAAGTGGAGAGACTTTCGTTCATCTAGCACCAAGGGAACGGGTTGCAGGAGACACTTTTTCTCTGCTTTCTCAGTCTGTTTCCTAGAGCCGGTTTGAAGTTCCTGCAGTTTTCACTGTAAATCCAAGTTGGAGCTTGTACCACCCCATATATAGTTATGGAATGGAGTTGGCAACTGAAAAGAAACTTTGTGTTCCCAACAAGCTAGGTGAAGGACGGCTTTCACACACACACATCTCTCAGAACTGAGCAAGTGGAGAGACGTTCGTTCATCTAGCACCAAGGGAACGGTTTGCAGGAGACACTTTTTCTCTGCTTTCTCCGTATGTTTCCTAGTGCCGGTTTGAACTTCCTGCAGTTTTCACTGTAAAACCGAGTTGGAGCTTGTACCTCCCCATATATATGTATGGAATGGAGTTTGCAAATGAAAAGAAACTTTGTGTTCCCAACAAGCTAGGTGAAGAACGGCTTTCACACACACATATGTCTTGGAAATGAGCAAGTGTCGAGACTTTCGTTCATCTAGCACCAAGGGAACTGGTTGCTGGAGACACTTTTTCTCTGCTTTCTCAGTTTGTTTCCTAGTGCGGTTTGATGTTCCTGCAGATTTCACTGGAAAGCCGAGTTGGAGCTAGTTCCTCCCCATATATATGTATGGAATGGAGTTTGCAACTGAAAAGAATCTTTGTGTTCCCAACAAGCTAGGTGAAGGACGGCTTTCACACACACTTATCTCTCGGAACTGAGCAAGTGGAGAGACGTTCGTTCATCTAGCACCAAGGGATCGGGTGGCAAGAGACACTTTTTCTCTGCTTTCTCAGTCTGTTTCGTTTTGCCGGTTTGAAGTTCCTGCAGTTTTCACTGTAAAACCGAGTTGGAGCTTGTACCTCCCCATATATATGTATGGAATGGTGTTTGCAACTGAAAAGAAACTTTGTGTTCCCAACAAGCTAGGTGAAGTACGGCTTTCACACACACTTATCCCTCAGAACTGAGCAATTGGAGAGACGTTCGTTCATCTATCAACAAGGGAACGGGTTGCAGGAGCCACTTTTTCTCTGTTTTCTCAGTCTGTTTCCTAGTGCCTGTTTGAAGTTCCTGCAGTTTTCACTGTAAAACCGAGTTGGAGCTAGTACCTCCCCATATAGAGTTATGGAATGGAGTTTGCAACTGAAAAGAAACTTTGTGTTCCCAACAAGGTAGGTGAAGGACGGCTTTCACACACACTTATCTCTCAGAACTGAGCAAGTGGAGAGACGTTCGTTCATCTAGCACCAAGGGAACGGGTTGCAGGAGACACTTATTCTCTGCATTCTCAGTCTGTTTCCTAGTGCCGGTTTGAAGTTCCTGCAGTTTTCACTGTAAAACCGAGTTGGAGCTTGTACCTCCCCATATATATCTATGGAATGGAGATTGCAACTGAAAGGAAACTTTGTGTTCCCAACAATCTAGGTGAAGGACGGCTTTCACACACACTTATTCCACAGAAATGAGCAAGTGGAGAGACGTTCATTCATCTAGCACCAAGGGAACGGGTTGCAGGGGACACTTTTTCTATGCTTTCTAAGTCTGTTTCCTGGTGCCTGTTTGAAGTTCCTGGAATTTTCACTGTAAAACAGAGTTGGAGTTTGTACCTCCCCATATATATGAATGGAATGGAGTTTGCAACTGAAAAGAAACTTTGTGTTCCCAACAAGCTAGGTGAAGGACGGCTTTCACACACACTTATCTCTCAGAACTGAGCAAGTGGAGAGACATTCGTTCATCTAGCACCAAGGGAACGGGTTGCAGGAGACACTTTTTCTCTGCTTTCTCAGTCTGTTTCGTTTTGCCGGTTTGAAGTTCCTGCAGTTTTCACTGTAAAACCGAGTTGGAGCTTGTACCTCCCCATATATATGTATGGAATGGAGTTTGCAACTGAAAAGAAAGTTTGTGTTCCCAACAAGCTAGGTGAAGGACGGCTTTCACACACACATATCCCTCAGAACTGAGCAATTGGATAGACGTTCGTTCATCTATCACCAAGGGAACGGGTTGCAGGAGACACTTTTTCTCTGCTTTCTCAGTGTGTTTCCTAGTGCCGGTTTGAAGTTCCTGCAGTTTTCACTGTAAAACCGAGTTTGAGCTAGTACCTCCCCATATATAGTTATGGAATGGAGTTTGCAACTGAAAAGAAACTTTGTGTTCCCAACAAGTTAGGTGAAGGACGACTTTCACACACAATTATCTCTCAGAACTGAGCAAGTGGAGAGACGTTCGTTCATCTAGCACCAAGGGAACGGGTTGCAGGAGAAACTTTTTCTCTGCTTTCTCAGTCTGTTTCCTATTGCCGGTTTGAAGTTCCTGCAGTTTTCACTGTAAAAACGAGTTGGAGCTAGTACCTCCCCATATATAGTTATGGAATGGAGTTTGCAACTGAAAAGAAACTTTGTGTTCCCAACAAGCTAGGTGAAGGACGGCTTTCACACACACTTATCCCTCAGAACTGAGCAATTGGAGAGACGTTCGTTCATCTATCACCAAGGGAACGGGTTGCAGGAGCCACTTTTTCTCTGTTTTCTCAGTCTGTTTCCTAGTGCCGGTTTGAAGTTCCTGCAGTTTTCACTGTAAAATCGAGTTGGAGCTTGTACCTCCCCATATATATGTATGGAATGGAGTTTGAAACTGAAAAGAAACTTTGGGTTCCCAACAAGCTAGTTGAATTCGGCTTTCACACACACTTATCTCTCAGAACTGAGCAAGTGGAGAGACGTTCGTTCATCTAGCACCAAGGGAACGGGTTGCAGGGGACACTATATATCTGCTTTCTCAGTTTGTTTCCTAGTGCCGGTTTGAAGTTCCTGCAGTTTTCACTGGAAAACAGAGTTGGAGCTAGTACCTCCCCATATATATTTATGGAATGGAGTTTGCAACTTAAAAGAAACTTTGTGTTCCCAACAAGCTAGGTGAAGGACGGCTTTCACACACACTTATCTCTCGGAACTGAGCAAGTGGAGAGACTTTCGCTCATCTAGCACCAAGGGAACGGGTTGCAGGAGACACTTTTTCTCTGCTTTCTCAGTCTGTTTCCTAGTGCCGGTTTGAAGTTCCTGCAGTTTTCACTGTAAAACCGAGTTGGAGCTTGTACCTCCCCATATATATGTATGGAATGGAGTTTGCAACTGAAAAGAAACTTTGTGTTCCCAATAAGCTAGCTGAAGGACGGCTTTCACTCACACACATCTCTCAGAACTGAGCAAGTGGAGAGACGTTCGTTCATCTAGCACCAAGTGAACGCGTTGCAGGAGACACTTTTTCTCAGCTTTCTCAGTCTGTTTCCTAGAGCCGGTTTGAAGTTCCTGCAGTTTTCACTGTAAAACCGAGTTGGAGCTTGTACCTCCCCATATATATGTATGGAATGGTGTTTGCAACTGAAAAGAAACTTTGTGTTCCCAACAAGCTAGGTGAAGGACGGCTTTCACACACACTTATCCCTCAGAACTGAGCAATTTGAGAGACGTTCGTTCATCTATCACCAAGGGAACGGGTTGCAGGGCCACTTTTTCTCTGTTTTCTCAGTCTGTTTCCTAGTGCCGGTTTGAAGTTCCTGCAGTTTTCACTGTAAAACCGAGTTGGAGCTAGTACCTCCCCATATATAGTTATGGAATAGAGTTTGCAACTGAAAAGAAACTTTTTTTTCCCAACCAGGTAGGTGAAGGACGGCTTTCACACACACTTATCTATCAGAACTGAGCAAGTGGAGAGACGTTCGTTCATCTAGCACCAAGGGAACGGGTTGCAGGAGACAATTTTTCTCTGCTTTCTCAGTCTGTTTCCTATTGCCGGTTTGAAGTTCCTGAAGTTTTCACTGTAAAATCGAGTTGGAGCTTGTACCTCCCAATATATATGTTTGGAATGGAGTTTGCAACTGAAAAGAAACTTTGTGTCCCCAAAAAGCTAGGTGAAGGACGGCTTTCACACACACTTATCTCTCAGAACTGAGCAAGTGGATAGACGTTCTTTCATCTAGCACCAAGGGAACGGGTTGCAGCAGACACTTTTTCTCTGCTTTCTCAGTCTGTTTCCTAGTGCCGGTTTGAAGTTCCTGCAGTTTTCACTGTAAAACCGAGTTGGAGCTTGTACCTACCCATATATAAGTATGGAATGGAGTTTGCAACTGAAAAGAATCTTTGTGTTCCCCATAAGCTAGCTGAAGTACGGCTTTCACTCACACACATCTCTCAGAACTGAGCAAGTGGAAAGACGTTCGTTCATCTAGCACCAAGTGAACGCGTTGCAGGAGACACTTTTTCTCTGTTTTCTCAGTCTGTTTCCTAGTGCCGGTTTGAAGTTCCTGCAGTTTTCACTGTAAAACCGAGTTGGAGCTAGTACCTCCCCATATATATGTATGGAATGGAGTTTGCAACTGAAAAGAAACTTTGTGTTCCCAACAAGCTAGGTGAAGGACGGCTTTCACACACACTTATCTCTCAGAACTCAGCAAGTGGAGAGACTTTCGTTCATCTAGCACCAAGAGAACGGGTTGCAGGAGACACTTTTTCTCTGCTTTCTCAGTCTGTTTCCTAGTGCCGGTTTGAAGTTCCTGCAGTTTTCACTGTAAATCCAAGTTGGAGCTTGTACCACCCCATATATAGTTATGGAATGGAGTTGGCAACTGAAAAGAAACTTTATGTTCCCAACAAGCTAGGTGAAGGACGGCTTTCACACACACTTATCTCTCGGAACTGAGCAAGTGGAGAGACTTTCGCTCATCTAGCACCAAGGGAACGGGTTGCAGGAGACACTTTTTCTCTGCTTTCTCAGTCTGTTTCCTAGTGCCGGTTTGAAGTTCCTGCAGTTTTCACTGTAAAACCGAGTTGGAGCTTGTACCTGCCCATATATAAGTATGGAATGGAGTTTGCAACTGAAAAGAAACTTTGTGTTCCCCATAAGCTAGCTGAAGTACGGCTTTTACTCACACACATCTCTCAGAACTGAGCAAGTGGAAAGACGTTCGTTCATCTAGCACCAAGTGAACGCGTTGCAGGAGACACTTTTTCTCTGTTTTCTCAGTCTGTTTCCTAGTGCCGGTTTGAAGTTCCTGCAGTTTTCACTGGAAAACAGAGTTGGAGCTAGTACCTCCCCATATATATTTATGGAATGGAGTTTGCAACTTAAAAGAAACTTTGTGTTCCCAACAAGCTAGGTGAAGTACGGCTTTCACACACACTTATCTCTCGGAACTGAGCAAGTGGAGAGACTTTCGCTCATCTAGCACCGAGGGAACGGGTTGCAGGAGACACATTTTCTCTGCTTTCTCTGTCTGTTTCCTAGTGCCGTTTTGAAGTTCCTGCAGTTTTCGCTGTAAAACCGAGTTGGAGCTTGTACCTCCCCATATATATGTATGGAATGGAGTTTGCAACTGAAAAGAAACTTTGTGTTCCCAATAAGCTAGCTGAAGGACGGCTTTCACTCACACACATCTCTCAGAACTGAGCAAGTGGAGAGACGTTCGTTCATCTAGCACCAAGTGAACGCGTTGCAGGAGACACTTTTTCTCAGCTTTCTCAGTCTGTTTCCTAGAGCCGGTTTGAAGTTCCTGCAGTTTTCACTGTAAAACCGAGTTGGAGCTTGTACCTCAACATATATATTTATGGAATGGAGTTTGCAACTGAAAAGAAACTTTGTGTTCCCAACAAGCTAGTTGAATTCGGCTTTCACACACACTTATCTCTCAGAACTGAGCAAGTGGAGAGACGTTCGTTCATCTAGCACCAAGGGAACGGGTTGCAGGGGACACTATATATCTGCTTTCTCAGTTTGTTTCCTAGTGCCGGTTTGAAGTTCCTGCAGTTTTCACTGGAAAACAGAGTTGGAGCTAGTACCTCCCCATATATATTTATGGAATGGAGTTTGCAACTTAAAAGAAACTTTGTGTTCCCAACAAGCTAGGTGAAGGACGGCTTTCACACACACTTATCTCTCGGAACTGAGCAAGTGGAGAGACTTTCGCTCATCTAGCACCAAGGGAACGGGTTGCAGGAGACACTTTTTCTCTGCTTTCTCAGTCTGTTTCCTAGTGCCGGTTTGAAGTTCCTGCAGTTTTCACTGTAAAACCGAGTTGGAGCTTGTACCTCCCCATATATATGTATGGAATGGAGTTTGCAACTGAAAAGAAACTTTGTGTTCCCAATAAGCTAGCTGAAGGACGGCTTTCACTCACACACATCTCTCAGAACTGAGCAAGTGGAGAGACGTTCGTTCATCTAGCACCAAGTGAACGCGTTGCAGGAGACACTTTTTCTCAGCTTTCTCAGTCTGTTTCCTAGAGCCGGTTTGAAGTTCCTGCAGTTTTCACTGTAAAACCGAGTTGGAGCTTGTACCTCCCCATATATATGTATGGAATGGTGTTTGCAACTGAAAAGAAACTTTGTGTTCCCAACAAGCTAGGTGAAGGACGGCTTTCACACACACTTATCCCTCAGAACTGAGCAATTTGAGAGACGTTCGTTCATCTATCACCAAGGGAACGGGTTGCAGGGCCACTTTTTCTCTGTTTTCTCAGTCTGTTTCCTAGTGCCGGTTTGAAGTTCCTGCAGTTTTCACTGTAAAACCGAGTTGGAGCTAGTACCTCCCCATATATAGTTATGGAATAGAGTTTGCAACTGAAAAGAAACTTTTTTTTCCCAACCAGGTAGGTGAAGGACGGCTTTCACACACACTTATCTATCAGAACTGAGCAAGTGGAGAGACGTTCGTTCATCTAGCACCAAGGGAACGGGTTGCAGGAGACAATTTTTCTCTGCTTTCTCAGTCTGTTTCCTATTGCCGGTTTGAAGTTCCTGAAGTTTTCACTGTAAAATCGAGTTGGAGCTTGTACCTCCCAATATATATGTTTGGAATGGAGTTTGCAACTGAAAAGAAACTTTGTGTCCCCAAAAAGCTAGGTGAAGGACGGCTTTCACACACACTTATCTCTCAGAACTGAGCAAGTGGATAGACGTTCTTTCATCTAGCACCAAGGGAACGGGTTGCAGCAGACACTTTTTCTCTGCTTTCTCAGTCTGTTTCCTAGTGCCGGTTTGAAGTTCCTGCAGTTTTCACTGTAAAACCGAGTTGGAGCTTGTACCTCAACATATATATTTATGGAATGGAGTTTGCAACTGAAATGAAACTTTGTGTTCCCAACAAGCTAGTTGAATTCGGCTTTCACACACACTTATCTCTCAGAACTGAGCAAGTGGATAGACGTTCGTTCATCTAGCACCAAGGGAACGGGTTGCAGGGGACACTATATCTCTGCTTTCTCAGTTTGTTTCCTAGTGCCGGTTTGAAGTTCCTGCAGTTTTCACTGGAAAACAGAGTTGGAGCTAGTACCTCCCCATATATATTTATGGAATGGAGTTTGCAACTTAAAAGAAACTTTGTGTTCCCAACAAGCCAAGTGAAGTACGGCTTTCACACACACTTATCTCTCGGAACTGAGCAAGTGGAGAGACTTTCGCTCATCTAGCACCGAGGGAACGGGTTGCAGGAGACACATTTTCTCTGCTTTCTCTGTCTGTTTCCTAGTGCCGTTTTGAAGTTCCTGCAGTTTTCGCTGTAAAACCGAGTTGGAGCTTGTACCTACCCATATATATGTATGGAATGGAGTTTGCAACTGAAAAGAAACTTTGTGTTCCCAATAAGCTAGCTGAAGGACGGCTTTCACTCACACACATCTCTCAGAACTGAGCAAGTGGAGAGACGTTCGTTCATCTAGCACCAAGTGAACGCGTTGCAGGAGACACTTTTTCTCAGCTTTCTCAGTCTGTTTCCTAGAGCCGGTTTGAAGTTCCTGCAGTTTTCACTGTAAAACCGAGTTGGAGCTTGTACCTCAACATATATATTTATGGAATGGAGTTTGCAACTGAAAAGAAACTTTGTGTTCCCAACAAGCTAGTTGAATTCGGCTTTCACACACACTTATCTCTCAGAACTGAGCAAGTGGAGAGACGTTCGTTCATCTAGCACCAAGGGAACGGGTTGCAGGGGACACGTTATCTCTGCTTTCTCAGTCTGTTTCCTAGTGCCGGTTTGAAGTTCCTGCAGTTTTCACTGGAAAACAGAGTTGGAGCTAGTACCTCCCCATATATATTTATGGAATGGAGTTTGCAACTTAAAAGAAACTTTGTGTTCCCAACAAGCTAGGTGAAGGACGGCTTTCACACACACTTATCTCTCGGAACTGAGCAAGTGGAGAGACTTTCGCTCATCTAGCACCAAGGGAACGGGTTGCAGGAGACACTTTTTCTCTGCTTTCTCAGTCTGTTTCCTAGTGCCGGTTTGAAGTTCCTGCAGTTTTCACTGTAAAACCGAGTTGGAGCTTGTACCTCCCCATATATATGTATGGAATGGAGTTTGCAACTGAAAAGAAACTTTGTGTTCCCAATAAGCTAGCTGAAGGACGGCTTTCACTCACACACATCTCTCAGAACTGAGCAAGTGGAGAGACGTTCGTTCATCTAGCACCAAGTGAACGCGTTGCAGGAGACACTTTTTCTCAGCTTTCTCAGTCTGTTTCCTAGTGCCGTTGTGAAGTTCCTGCAGTTTTCACTGTAAAACCGAGTTGGAGCTTGTAACTCCCCGTATATATGTATGGAATGGAGTATGCAACTGAATAGAAACTTTGTGTCCCCAAAAAGCTAGGTGAAGGACGGCTTTCACACACACTTTTCTCTCAGAACTGAGCAAGTGGAGAGACGTTCGTTCATCTAGCACCAATGGAACCGGTTGCAGGAGACACTTTTTCTCTGCTTTCTCAGTCTGTTTCCTAGTGCCGTTTTGAAGTTCCTTCAGTTTTCACTGTAAAACCGAGTTGGAGCTTGTACCTCCCCATATATATGTATGGAATGGAGTTTGCAACTGAAAAGAAACTTTGTGTTCCCAATAAGCTAGCTGAAGGACGGCTTTCACTCACACACATCTCTCAGAACTGAGCAAGTGGAGAGACGTTCGTTCATCTAGCACCAAGTGAACGCGTTGCAGGAGACACTTTTTCTCAGCTTTCTCAGTCTGTTTCCTAGAGCCGGTTTGAAGTTCCTGCAGTTTTCACTTTAAAACCGAGTTGGAGCTAGTACCTCCCCATATATATGTATGGAATGGAGTTAGCAACTGAAAAGAAACTTTGTGTTCCCAACAAGCTAGTTGAAGGACGGCTTTCACACACACCAATCTCTGAGAACTGAGCAAGTGGAGAGACGTTCGTTCATCTAGCACCAAGGGAACGGGATGCAGGAGAATCTTTTTCTCTGCTTTCTCAGTCTGTTTCCTAGTGCCGGTTTGAAGTTCCTGCAGTTTTCACTGTAAAATCGATTTGGAGCTTGTACCTCCCAATATATATGTATGGAATGGAGTTTGCAACTGAAAAGAAACTTTGTGTCCCCAAAAAGCTAGGTGAAGGACGGCTTTCACACACACTTATCTCTCAGAACTGAGCAAGTGGAGAGACGTTCGTTCATCTAGCACCAAGGGAACGGGATGCAGGAGACACTTTTTCTCTGCTTTCTCAGTCTGTTTCCTAGTGCCGGTTTGAAGTTCCTGCAGTTTTCACTGTAAAACCGAGTTGGAGCTTGTACCTCAACATATATATTTATGGAATGGAGTTTGCAACTGAAAAGAAACTTTGTGTTCCCAACAAGCTAGTTGAATTCGGCTTTCACACACCCTTATCTCTCAGAACTGAGCAAGTATAGAGACGTTCGTTCATCTAGCACCAAGGGAACGGGTTGCAGGGGACACTATATCTCTGCTTTCTCAGTTTGTTTCCTAGTGCCGGTTTGAAGTTCCTGCAGTTTTCACTGGAAAACAGAGTTGGAGCTAGTACCTCCCCATATATATTTATGGAATGGAGTTTGCAACTTAAAAGAAACTTTGTGTTCCCAACAAGTTAGGTGAAGGACGGCTTTCACACATACTTATCTCTCGGAACTGAGCAAGTGGAGAGACTTTCGCTCATCTAGCACCAAGGGAACCGGATGCAGGAGACACTTTTTCTCTGCTTTCTCAGTCTGTTTCCTAGTGCCGTTTTGAAGTTCCTGCAGTTTTCACTGTAAAACCGAGTTGGAGCTTGTACCTCCCCATATATACGTATGGAATGGAGTTTGCAACTGAAAAGAAACTTTGTGTTCCCAATAAGCTAGCTGAAGGACGGCTTTCAAACACACTTGTCTCTCGGAACTGAGCAAGTGGAGAGACTTTCGCTCATCTAGCACCAAGGGAACGGGTTGCAGGAGACACTTTTTCTCTGCTTTCTCAGTCTGTTTCCTAGTGCCGGTTTGAAGTTCCTGCAGTTTTCACTGTAAAACCGAGTTGGAGCTTGTACCTCCCCATATATATGTATGGAATGGAGTTTGCAACTGAAAAGAAACTTTGTGTTCCCAATAAGCTAGCTGAAGGACGGCTTTCACTCACACACATCTCTCAGAACTGAGCAAGTGGAGAGACTTTCGTTCATCTAGCACCAAGTGAACGCGTTGCAGGAGACATTTTTCTCTGCTTTCACAGTCTGTTTCCTAGTGCCGGTTTGAATTTCCTGCAGTTTTCACTTTAAAACCGAGTTGGAGCTTGTAACTCCCCGTATATATGTATGGAATGGAGTGTGCAACTGAAAAGAAACTTTGTGTTCCCAACAAGCTAGGTGAAGGACGGCTTTCACACACACTTATCTCTCAGAACTCAGCAAGTGGAGAGACTTTCGTTCATCTAGCACCAAGGGAACGGGTTGCAGGAGACACTTTTTCTCTGCTTTCTCAGTCTGTTTCCTAGAGCCGGTTTGAAGTTCCTGCAGTTTTCACTGTAAATCCAAGTTGGAGCTTGTACCACCCCATATATAGTTATGGAATGGAGTTGGCAACTGAAAAGAAACTTTGTGTTCCCAACAAGCTAGGTGAAGGACGGCTTTCACACACACTTATCTCTCGGAACTGAGCAAGTGGAGAGACTTTCGCTCATCTAGCACCAAGGGAACGGGTTGCAGGAGACACTTTTTCTCTGCTTTCTCAGTCTGTTTCCTAGTGCCGGTTTGAAGTTCCTGCAGTTTTCACTGTAAATCCGAGTTGGAGCTTGTACCTCCCCATATATAAGTATGGAATGGAGTTTGCAACTGAAAAGAAACTTTGTGTTCCCAATAAGTTAGCTGAAGTACGGCTTTCACACACACACATCTCTCAGAACTGAGCAAGTGGAGAGACGTTCGTTCATCTAGCACCAAGGGAACGGTTTGCAGGAGACACTTTTTCTCTGCTTTCTCCGTATGTTTCCTAGTGCCGGTTTGAACTTCCTGCAGTTTTCACTGTAAAACCGAGTTGGAGCTTGTACCTCCCCATATATATGTATGGAATGGAGTTTGAAAATGAAAAGAAACTTTGTGTTCCCAACAAGCTAGGTGAAGAACGGCTTTCACACACACATATGTCTTGGAAATGAGCAAGTGTCGAGACTTTCGTTCATCTAGCACCAAGGGAACTGGTTGCTGGAGACACTTTTTCTCTGCTTTCTCAGTTTGTTTCCTAGTGCGGTTTGATGTTCCTGCAGATTTCACTGGAAAGCCGAGTTGGAGCTAGTCCCTCCCCATATATATGTATGGAATGGAGTTTGCAACTGAAAAGAATCTTTGTGTTCCCAACAAGCTAGGTGAAGGACGGCTTTCACACACACTTATCTCTCGGAACTGAGCAAGTGGAGAGACGTTCGTTCATCTAGCACCAAGGGATCGGGTGGCAAGAGACACTTTTTCTCTGCTTTCTCAGTCTGTTTCGTTTTGCCGGTTTGAAGTTCCTGCAGTTTTCACTGTAAAACCGAGTTGGAGCTTGTACCTCCCCATATATATGTATGGAATGGTGTTTGCAACTGAAAAGAAACTTTGTGTTCCCAACAAGCTAGGTGAAGTACGGCTTTCACACACACTTATCCCTCAGAACTGAGCAATTGGAGAGACGTTCGTTCATCTATCAACAAGGGAACGGGTTGCAGGAGCCACTTTTTCTCTGTTTTCTCAGTCTGTTTCCTAGTGCCTGTTTGAAGTTCCTGCAGTTTTCACTGTAAAACCGAGTTGGAGCTAGTACCTCCCCATATAGAGTTATGGAATGGAGTTTGCAACTGAAAAGAAACTTTGTGTTCCCAACAAGGTAGGTGAAGGACGGCTTTCACACACACTTATCTCTCAGAACTGAGCAAGTGGAGAGACGTTCGTTCATCTAGCACCAAGGGAACGGGTTGCAGGAGACACTTATTCTCTGCTTTCTCAGTCTGTTTCCTAGTGCCGGTTTGAAGTTCCTGCAGTTTTCACTGTAAAACCGAGTTGGAGCTTGTACCTCCCCATATATATCTATGGAATGGAGTTTGCAACTGAAAGGAAACTTTGTGTTCCCAACAATGTAGGTGAAGGACGGCTTTCACACACACTTATTCCACAGAAATGAGCAAGTGGAGAGACGTTCATTCATCTAGCACCAAGGGAACGGGTTGCAGGGGACACTTTTTCTATGCTTTCTAAGTCTGTTTCCTGGTGCCTGTTTGAAGTTCCTGGAATTTTCACTGTAAAACAGAGTTGGAGTTTGTACCTCCCCATATATATGAATGGAATGGAGTTTGCAACTGAAAAGAAACTTTGTGTTCCCAACAAGCTAGGTGAAGGACGGCTTTCACACACACTTATCTCTCAGAACTGAGCAAGTGGAGAGACATTCGTTCATCTAGCACCAAGGGAAAGGGTTGCAGGAGACACTTTTTCTCTGCTTTCTCAGTCTGTTTCGTTTTGCCGGTTTGAAGTTCCTGCAGTTTTCACTGTAAAACCGAGTTGGAGCTTGTACCTCCCCATATATATGTATGGAATGGAGTTTGCAACTGAAAAGAAAGTTTGTGTTCCCAACAAGCTAGGTGAATGACGGCTTTCACACACACATATCCCTCAGAACTGAGCAATTGGAGAGACGTTCGTTCATCTAGCACCAAGGGAACGGGTTGCAGGAGACACTTTTTCTCTGCTTTCTCAGTGTGTTTCCTAGTGCCGGTTTGAAGTTCCTGCAGTTTTCACTGTAAAACCGAGTTTGAGCTAGTACCTCCCCATATATAGTTATGGAATGGAGTTTGCAACTGAAAAGAAACTTTGTGTTCCCAACAAGGTAGGTGAAGGACGACTTTCACACACACTTATCTCTCAGAACTGAGCAAGTGGAGAGACGTTCGTTCATCTAGCACCAAGGGAACGGGTTGCAGGAGAAACTTTTTCTCTGCTTTCTCAGTCTGTTTCCTATTGCCGGTTTGAAGTTCCTGCAGTTTTCACTGTAAAAACGAGTTGGAGCTAGTACCTCCCCATATATAGTTATGGAATGGAGTTTGCAACTGAAAAGAAACTTTGTGTTCCCAACAAGCTAGGTGAAGGACGGCTTTCACACACACTTATCCCTCAGAACTGAGCAATTGGAGAGACGTTCGTTCATCTATCACCAAGGGAACGGGTTGCAGGAGCCACTTTTTCTCTGTTTTCTCAGTCTGTTTCCTAGTGCCGGTTTGAAGTTCCTGCAGTTTTCACTGTAAAATCGAGTTGGAGCTTGTACCTCCCCATATATATGTATGGAATGGAGTTTGAAACTGAAAAGAAACTTTGTGTTCCCAACAAGCTAGGTGAAGTGTGGCTTTCAAACACAATTATCCCTCTGAACTGAGCAATTGGAGAGACGTTCGTTCATCTATCACCAAAGGAAAGGGTTGCAGGAGACAATTTTTCTCTGCTTTCTCAGTCTGTTTCCTAGTGCCGGTTTGAAGTTCCTGCAGTTTTCACTGTAAAACCGAGTTGGAGCTTGAACCTCCCCTTATATATGTATGGAATGGAGTTTGCAACTGAAAAGAAACTTTGTGTTCCCAACAAGCTAGTTGAATTCGGCTTTCACACACACTTATCTCTCAGAACTGAGCAAGTGGAGAGACGTTCGTTCATCTAGCACCAAGGGAACGGGTTGCAGGGACACGTTATCTCTGCTTTCTCAGGTTGTTTCCTAGTGCCGGTTTGAAGTTCCTGCAGTTTTCACTGGAAAACAGAGTTGGAGCTAGTACCTCCCCATATATATTTATGGATTGGAGTTTGCAACTTAAAAGAAACTTTGTGTTCCCAACAAGCTAGGTGAAGGACGGCTTTCACACACACTTATCTCTCGGAACTGAGCAAGTGGAGAGACTTTCGCTCATCTAGCACCAAGGGAACGGGTTGCAGGAGACACTTTTTCTCTGCTTTCTCAGTCTGTTTCCTAGTGCCGGTTTGAAGTTCCTGCAGTTTTCACTGTAAAATCGAGTTGGAGCTTGTACCTCCCCATATATATGTATGGAATGGAGTTTGCAACTGAAAAGAAACTTTGTGTTCCCAACAAGCTAGTTGAATTAGGCTTTCACACACACTTATCTCTCAGAACTGAGCAAGTGGAGAGACGTTCGTTCATCTAGCACCAAGGGAACGGGTTGCAGTGGACACTTTATCTCTGCTTTCTCAGTCTGTTTCATAGTGCCGGTTTGAAGTTCCTGCAGTTTTCACTGTAAAACCGAGTTGGAGCTTGTACCTCCCCATATATATGTATGGAATGGAGTTTGCAACTGAAAAGAAACTTTGTGTTCCCAATAAGCTTGCTGAAGTACGGCTTTCAATCACACACATCTCTCAGAACTGAGCAAGTGGAGAGACGTTCGTTCATCTAGCACCAGTTAACGCGTTGAGGGGGCACTTTTTCTCTGATTTCATGTCTGTTTCCTAGTGCCGGTTTGAAGTTCCTGCAGTTTTCACTGTAAAACCGAGTTGGAGCTTGTAACTCCCCGTATATATGTATGGAATGGAGTGTGCAACTGAAAAGAAACTTTGTGTTCCCAACAAGGTAGGTGAAAGACGGCTTTCACACACACTTATCTTTCAGAACTGAGCAAGTGGATAGACGTTCGTTCATCTAGCACCAAGGGAACGGGTTGCAGGAGACACTTTTTCTCTGCTTTCTCAGTCTGTTTCCTAGTGCCGGTTTGAAGTTCCTGCAGTTTTCACTGTAAAACCGTGTTGGAGCTTGTACCTCCCCATATATATGTATGGAATGGAGTTTGCAACTGAAAAGAAACTTTGTGTTCCCAACAAGCTAGGTGAAGGACGGCTTTCACACACACTTATCTCTCAGAACTCAGCAAGTGGAGAGACTTTCGTTCATCTAGCACCAAGAGAACGGGTTGCAGGAGACACTTTTTCTCTGCTTTCTCAGTCTGTTTCCTAGTGCCGCTTTGAAGTTCCTGCAGTTTTCACTGTAAATCCAAGTTGGAGCTTGTACCACCCCATATATAGTTATGGAATGGAGTTGGCCACTGAAAAGAAACTTTATGTTCCCAACAAGCTAGGTGAAGGACGGCTTTCACACACACTTATCTCTCGGAACTGAGCAAGTGGAGAGACTTTCGCTCATCTAGCACCAAGGGAACGGGTTGCAGGAGACACTTTTTCTCTGCTTTCTCAGTCTGTTTCCTAGTGCCGGTTTGAAGTTCCTGCAGTTTTCACTGTAAAACCGAGTTGGAGCTTGTACCTACCCATATATAAGTATGGAATGGAGTTTGCAACTGAAAAGAAACTTTGTGTTCCCCATAAGCTAGCTGAAGTACGGCTTTCACTCACACACATCTCTCAGAACTGAGCAAGTGGGAAGACGTTCGTTCATCTAGCACCAAGTGAACGCGTTGCAGGAGACACTTTTTCTCTGTTTTCTCAGTCTGTTTCCTAGTGCCGGTTTGAAGTTCCTGCAGTTTTCACTGTAAAACCGAGTTGGAGCTAGTACCTCCCCATATATATGTATGGAATGGAGTTTGCAACTGAAAAGAAACTTTGTGTTCCCAACAAGCTAGGTGAAGGACGGCTTTCACACACACTTATCTCTCAGAACTCAGCAAGTGGAGAGACTTTCGTTCATCTAGCACCAAGAGAACGGGTTGCAGGAGACACTTTTTCTCTGCTTTCTCAGTCTGTTTCCTAGTGCCGGTTTGAAGTTCCTGCAGTTTTCACTGTAAATCCAAGTTGGAGCTTGTACCACCCCATATATAGTTATGGAATGGAGTTGGCAACTGAAAAGAAACTTTATGTTCCCAACAAGCTAGGTGAAGGACGGCTTTCACACACACTTATCTCTCGGAACTGAGCAAGTGGAGAGACTTTCGCTCATCTAGCACCAAGGGAACGGGTTGCAGGAGACACTTTTTCTCTGCTTTCTCAGTCTGTTTCCTAGTGCCGGTTTGAAGTTCCTGCAGTTTTCACTGTAAAACCGAGTTGGAGCTTGTACCTACCCATATATAAGTATGGAATGGAGTTTGCAACTGAAAAGAAACTTTGTGTTCCCCATAAGCTAGCTGAAGTACGGCTTTCACTCACACACATCTCTCAGAACTGAGCAAGTGGAAAGACGTTCGTTCATCTAGCACCAAGTGAACGCGTTGCAGGAGACACTTTTTCTCTGTTTTCTCAGTCTGTTTCCTAGTGCCGGTTTGAAGTTCCTGCAGTTTTCACTGTAAAACCGAGTTGGAGCTAGTACCTCCCCATATATATGTATGGAATGGAGTTTGCAACTGAAAAGAAACTTTGTGTTCCCAACAAGCTAAGTGAAGGACGGCTTTCACAAACAATTATCTCTCAGAACTCAGCAAATGGAGAGACTTTCGTTCATCTAGCACCAAGGGAACGGGTTGCAGGAGACACTTTTTCTCTGCATTCTCAGTTTGTTTCCTAGTGCCGGTTTGAAGTTCCTGCAGTTTTCACTGGAAAACAGAGTTGGAGCTAGTACCTCCCCATATATATTTATGAAATGGAGTTTGCAACTTAAAAGAAACTTTGTGTTCCCAACAAGCTAGGTGAAGGACGGCTTCCACACACACTTACCTCTCGGAACTGAGCAAGTGGAGAGAATTTCACTCATCTAGCACCAAGGGAACGGGTTGCAGGGGACACGTTATCTCTGCTTTCTCAGTTTGTTTCCTAGTGCCGGTTTGAAGTTCCTACAGTTTTCACTGTAATACCGAGTTGGAGCTTGTACCTCCCCATATATATGTATGGAATGGAGTTTGCAACTGAAAAGAAACTTTGTGTTCCCAATAAGCTAGCTGAAGGACGGCTTTCACTCACACACATCTCTCAGAACTGAGCAAGTGGAGAGACGTTCGTTCATCTAGCACCAAGTGAACGCGTTGCAGGAGACACTTTTTCTCAGCTTTCTCAGTCTGTTTCCTAGTGCCGGTTTGAAGTTCCTGCAGTTTTCACTGTAAAACCGAGTTGGAGCTTGTAACTCCCCGTATATATGTATGAAATGGAGTTTGCAACTGAAAAGAAACTTTGTGTCCCCAAAAAGCTAGGTGAAGGACGGCTTTCACACACACTTATCTCTCAGAACTGAGCAAGTGGAGAGACGTTCGTTCATCTAGCACCAAGGGAACGGGTTGAAGGAGACATTTTTTCTCTGCTTTCTCAGTCTGTTTCCTAGTGCCGGTTTGAAGTTCCTGCAGTTTTCACTGTAAAACCGAGTTGGAGCTTGTACCTCCCCATATATATGTATGGAATGGAGTTTGCAACTGAAAAGAAACTTTGTGTTCCCAACAAGCTAGTTGAATTCGGCTTTCACACACACTTATCTCTCAGAACTGAGCAAGTGGAGAGACGTTCGTTCATCTAGCACCAAGGGAACGGGTTGCAGGGGACACGTTATCTCTGCTTTCTCAGGTTGTTTCCTAGTGCCGGTTTGAAGTTCCTGCAGTTTTCACTGGAAAACAGAGTTGGAGCTAGTACCTCCCCATATATATTTATGGATAGGAGTTTGCAACTTAAAAGAAACTTTGTGTTCCCAACAAGCTAGGTGAAGGACGGCTTTCACACACACTTATCTCTCGGAACTGAGCAAGTGGAGAGACTTTCGCTCATCTAGCACCAAGGGAACGGGTTGCAGGAGACACTTTTTCTCTGCTTTCTCAGTCTGTTTCCTAGTGCCGGTTTGAAGTTCCTGCAGTTTTCACTGTAAAATCGAGTTGGAGCTTGTACCTCCCCATATATATGTATGGAATGGAGTTTGCAACTGAAAAGAAACTTTGTGTTCCCAACAAGCTAGTTGAATTCGGCTTTCACACACACTTATCTCTCAGAACTGAGCAAGTGGAGAGACGTTCGTTCATCTAGCACCAAGGGAACGGGTTGCAGGAGACAATTTGTCTCTGCTTTCTCAGTCTGTTTCCTAGTGCTTGTTTGAAGTTCCTGCAGTTTTCACTGTAAAACCGAGTTGGAGCTTGTACCTCCCCATATATATGTATGGAATGGAGATTGCAACTGAAAAGAAACTTTGTGTTCCCAACAAGCTAGGTGAAGGACGGCTTTCACACACACTTATCTCTCAGAACTGAGCAAGTGGAGAGACGTTCGTTCATCTAGCACCGAGGGAACGGGTTGCAGGAGACACTTTTTCTCTGCTTTCTCAGTCTGTTTCCTAGTGCCGGTTTGATGTTCCTGCAGTTTTCACTGTAAAACCGTGTTGGAGCTTCTACCACCCCATATATATGTATGGAATGGAGTTTGCATCTTAAAAGAAACTTTGTGTTCCCAAGAATCTAGATGAAGGACGGCTTTCACACACACATTGCTCTCAGAATTGAGCAAGTGGAGAGACGTTCGTTCATCTAGCACCAAGGGAACGGGTTGCAGGAGAAACATTTTCCCTGCTTTCTCAGTCTGTTTCCTAGTGCCGGTTTGAAGTTCCTGCATTTTTCACACTAAAACCGAGTTGGAGCTAGTACTTTACCATATATATGTATGGAATGGAGTTGGCAACTGAAAAGAAACATTGTGTTCCCAACAAGCTAGGTGAAGGACGGCTTTCACACACACTTATCTCTCAGAACTGAGCAAGTGGAGAGACGTTCGTTCATCTAGCACCAAGGGAACGGTTTGCTGGAGACACTTTTTCTCTGCTTTCTCAGTCTGTTTCCTAGTGCCGGTTTGAAGTTCCTGCAGTTTTCACTGGAAAACCGTGTTGGAACTTGTACCTCCCCATATATATGTATGGAATGGAGTTTGCAACTGAAAAGAAACTTTGTGTTCCCAAAAAGCTAGGTGAAGGACGGCTTTCACACACACTTATCTCTCAGAACTGATCAAGTGGAGAGACGTTCGTTCATCTAGCATCAATGGAACGGGTTGCAGGAGACACTATTTCTCTGAAGTCTCAGTCTGTTTCCTAGTGCCGGTTTGAAGTTCCTGCAGTTTTCACTGTAAAACTGAGTTGGAGCTAGTACCTCCCCATATATATATATGGAATGGAGTTTGCAACTGAAAAGAAACTTTGTGTTCCCAACAAGGTAGTTGAAGGACGGCTTTCACACACACTTATCTCTCTGAACTGAGCAAGTGGAGAGACGTTCGTTCATCTAGCACCAAGGGAACGGGTTGCAGGAGACACATTTTCTCTGCTTTCTCAGTCTGATTCCTAGTGCCGTTTTGAAGTTCCTGCAGTTTTCACTGTAAAACCGAGTTGGAGCTTGTACCTCCCCATATATATGTAAGGAATGGAGTTTGCAACTGAAAAGAATCTTTGTGTTCCCAACAAGCAAGGTGAAGGACGGCTTTCACACACACTTATCTCTCAGAACGGAGCAAGTGGAAAGACGTTCGTTCATCTAGCACCAAGGGAACGGGTTGCAGGCGACACTTTTTCTCTGCTTTCTCAGTCTGTTTCCTAGTGCCGGTTTGAAGTTCCTGCAGTTTTCACTGGAAAACGAGTTGGAGCTAGTACCTCCCCATATATATGTATGGAATGGAGTTTGCAACTGAAAAGAAACTTTGTGTTCCCAACAAGCTAGGTGAAGGATGGCTTTCACACACACTTATCTCTCACAACTGAGCAAGTGGAGAGACGTTCGTTCATCTAGCACCAAGGGAACGGGTTGCAGGAGAAACTTTTTCTCTGCTTTCTCAGTCTGTTTCCTAGTGCCGGTTTGAAGTTCCTGCAGTTTTCACTGGAAAACCGAGTTGGAGCTAGTACCTCCCCATATATATGTATGGAATGGAGTTTGCAACTGAAAAGAAACTTTGTGTTCCCAACAAGCTAGGTGAAGGACGGCTTTCACACACACTTATCTCTCAGAACTGAGCAAGTGGAGAGACGTTCGTTCATCTAGCACCAAGGGAACGGGTTGCAGGTGACACTTTTTCTCTGCTTTCTCAGTCTGTTTCCTAGTGCCGGTTTGAAGTTCCTGCAGTTTTCACTGTAAAACAGTGTTGGAGCTAGTACCTCCCCATATATATGTATGGAATGGAGTTTGCAACTGAAAAGAAACTTTGTGTTCCCAACAAGCTAGTTGAAGGACGGCTTTCACACACATTTATCTCTCGGAACTGAGCAAGTGGAGAGACGTTCGTTCATCTAGCACCAAGGAAACGGGTTGCAGGAGACACATTTTCCCTGTTTCTCAGTCTGTTTCCTAGTGCCGGTTTGAAGTTCCTGCAGTTTTCACACTAAAACCGTGTTGGAGCTAGTACCTCACCATATATATGTATGGAATGGAGTTGGCAACTGAAAAGAAACTTTGTGTTCCCAACAAGCTAGGTGAAGGAAGGCTTTCACACACACTTATCTCTCGGAACTGAGCAAGTGGAGAGACGTTCGTTCATCTAGCACCAAGGGAACGGGTTGCAGGAGACACTTTTTCTCTGCTTTCTTAGTCTGTTTCCTAGTGCCGGTTAGAAGTTCCTGCAGTTTTCACTGGAAAACCGAGTTGGAACTAGTACCTCCCAATATATATGTATGGAATGGAGTTTGCAACTGAAAAGAAACTTTGTGTTCCCAACAAGCTAGGTGAAGGACGGCTTTCACACACACTTATCTCTCAGAACTGAGCAAGTGGAGAGACGTTCGTTCATCTAGCACCAAGGGAACGGTTTGCAGGAGAAACTTTTTTCTCTGCTTTCTCAGTCTGTTTCCTAGTGCCGGTTTGAAGTTCCTGCAGTTTTCACTGGAAAACCGTGTTGTAACTTGTACCTCCCCATATATATGTATGGAATGGAGTTTGCAACTGAAAAGAAACTTTGTGTTCCCAAAAAGCTAGGTAAAGGACGGCTTTCAAACACACATATCTCTCAGAACTGAGCAAGTGGAGAGACGTTCGTTCATCTAGCACCAATGGAACGGGTTGCAGGAAACACTATTTCTCTGCTGTCTCAGTCTGTTTCCTAGTGCCGGTTTGAAGTTCCTGCAGTTTTCACTGTAAAACTGAGTTGGAGCTAGTACCTCCCCATATATATATATGGAATGGAGTTTGCAACTGAAAAGAAACTTTGTGTTCCCAACAAGGTAGTTGAAGGACGGCTTTCACACACACTTATCTCTCTGAGCTGAGCAAGTGGAGAGACGTTCGTTCATCTAGCACCAAGGGAACGGGTTGCAGGAGACACTTTTTCTCTGCTTTCTCAGTCTGATTCCTAGTGCCGTTTTGAAGTTCCTGCAGTTTTCACTGTAAAACCGAGTTGGAGCTTGTACCTCCCCATATATATGAATGGAATGGAGTTTGCAACTGAAAAGAATCTTTGTGTTCCCAACAAGCAAGATGAAGGACGGCTTTCACACACACTTATTTCTCAGAACGGAGCAAGTGGAGAGACGTTCGTTCATCTAGCACCAAGGGAACGGGTTGCAGGAGAAATTATTTCTCTGCTTTCTCAGTCTGTTTCCTAGTGCCGGTTTGAAGTTCCTGCAGTTTTCACTGGAAAACGAGTTGGAGCTAGTACCTCCCCATATATATGTATGGAATGGAGTTTGCAACTGAAAAGAAACTTTGTGTTCCCAACAAGCTAGGTGAAGGATGGCTTTCACACACACATATCTCTCACAACTGAGCAAGTGGAGAGACGTTCGTTCATCTAGCACCAAGGGAACGGGTTGCAGGTGAAACTTTTTCTCTGCTTTCTCAGTCTGTTTCCTAGTGCCGGTTTGAAGTTCCTGCAGTTTTCACTGGAAAACCGAGTTGGAGCTAGTACCTCCCCATATATATGTATGGAATGGAGTTTGCAACTGAAAAGAAACTTTGTGTTCCCAACAAGCTAGGTGAAGGACGGCTTTCACACACACTTATCTCTCACAACTGAGCAAGTGGAGAGACGTTCGTTCATCTAGCACCAAGGGAACGGGTTGCAGGCGACACTTTTTCTCTGCTTTCTCAGTCTGTTTCCTAGTGCCGGTTTGAAGTTCCTGCAGTTTTCAATGTAAAACAGTTTTGGAGCTAGTACCTCCCCATATATATGTATGGAATGGAGTTGGCAACTGAAAAGAAACTTTGTGTTCCCAACAAGCTGGTTGAAGGACGGCTTTCACACACATTTATCTCTCGGAACTGAGCAAGTGGAGAGACGTTCGTTCATCTAGCACCAAGGGAACGGGTTGCAGGAGACACATTTTCCCTGCTTTCTCAGTCTGTTTCCTAGTGCCGGTTTGAAGTTCCTGCAGTTTTCACACTAAAACCGTGTTGTAGCTAGTACCTCACCATATATATGTATGGAATGGAGTTGGCAACTGAAAAGAAACTTTGTGTTCCCAACAAGCTAGGTGAAGGAAGGCTTTCACACACAATTATCTCTCGGAACAGAGCAAGTGTATAGACGTTCGTTCATCTAGCACCAAGGGAACGGGTTGCAGGAGACACTTTTTCTCTGCTTTCTTAGTCTGTTTCCTAGTGCCGGTTTGAAGTTCCTGCAGTTTTCACTGGAAAACCGAGTTGGAACTAGTACCTCCCAATATATATGTATGGAAAGGAGTTTGCAACTGAAAAGAATCTTTGTGTTCCCAACAAGCTAGGTGAAGGACGGCTTTCACACACACTTATCTTTCAGAACTGAGCAAGTGGAGAGACGTTCGTTCATCTAGCACCGGAGGAACGGGTTGCAGGAGACACTTTTTCTCTGCTTTCTCAGTCTGTTTCCTAGTGCCGGTTTGAAGTTCCTTCATTTTTCACTGTAAAACCGTGTTGGAGCTAGTTCCTCCCCATATATATGTATGGAATGGAGTTTGCATCTGAAAAGAAACTTTGTGTTCCCAACAATCTAGGTGAAGTACGGCTTTCACACACACTTACCTCTCACAACTGAGCAAGTGGAGAGACGTTCGTTCATCTAGCACCAAGGGAACGGGTTGCAGGAGAAACTTTTTCTCTGCTTTCTCAGTCTGTTTCCTAGTGCCGGTTTGAAGTTCCTGCAGTTTTCACTGGAAAACCGGGTTGGAGCTTGTACCTCCCCATATATATGTATGGAATGGAGTTTGCAACTGAAAAGAAACTGTGTGTTCCCAACAAGCTAGTTGAAGGACGGCTTTCACACACACTTATCTCTCGGAACTGAGCAAGTGGAGAGACGTTCGTTCATCTAGCACCAAGGGAACGGGTTGCAGGCGACACTTTTTCTCTGCTTTCTCAGTCTGTTTCCTAGTGCCGGTTTGAAGTTCCTGCAGTTTTCACTGTAAAACCGTGTTGTAGCTAGTACCTCCCCATATATATGAATGGAATGGAGTTTGCAACTGAAAAGAAACTGTGTGTTCCCAACAAGCTAGTTGAATGACGGCTTTCACACACATTTATCTCTCGGAACTGAGAAAGTGGAGAGACGTTCGTTCATCTAGCACCAAGGGAACGGGTTGCAGGAGACACTTTTTCTCTGCTTTCTCAGTCTGTTTCCTAGTGCCGGTTTGAAGTTCCTGCAGTTTTCACTGTAAAACCGAGTTGGAGCTTGTACCTCCCCATATATATGTATGGAATGGAGTTTGCAACTGAAAAGAAACTGTGTGTTCCCAACAAGCTAGTTGAAGGACGGCTTTCACACACATTTATCTCTCGGAACTGAGAAAGTGGAGAGACGTTCGTTCATCTAGCACCAAGGGAACGGGTTGCAGGAGACACTATTTCTCTGCTTTCTCAGTCTGTTTCCTAGTGCCGGTTTGAAGTTCCTGCAGTTTTCACTGTAAAACCGAGTTGGAGCTTGTACCTCCCCATATATATGTATGGAATGGAGTTTGCAACTGAAAAGAAACTTTGTGTTCCCAACAAGCTAGTTGAAGGACGGCTTTCACACACATTTATCTCTCGGAACTGAGAAAGTGGAGAGACGTTCGTTCATCTAGCACCAAGGGAACGGGTTGCAGGATACATTTTTCTCTGCTTTCTCAGTCTGTTTCCTAGTGCCGGTTTGAAGTTCCTGCAGTTTTCACTGTAAAACCGAGTTGGAGCTAGTACCTCCCCATATATATGTATGGAATGGAGTTTGCAACTGAAAAGAAACTTTGTGTTCCCAACAAGCTAGTTGAAGGACGGCTTTCACACACACTTATCTCTCGGAACTGAGCAAGTGGAGAGACGTTCGTTCATCTAGCACCAAGGGAACGGGTTGCAGGAGACACATTTTCCCTGCTTTCTCAGTCTGTTTCCTAGTGCCGGTTTGAAGTTCCTGCAGTTTTCACACTAAAACCGTGTTGTAGCTAGTACTTCACCATATATATGTATGGAATGGAGTTGGCAACTGAAAAGAAACTTTGTGTTCCCAACAAGCTAGGTGAAGGAAGGCTTTCACACACACTTATCTCTCGGAACAGAGCAAGTGTATAGACGTTCGTTCATCTAGCACCAAGGGAACGGGTTGCAGGAGACACTTTTTCTCTGCTTTCTTAGTCTGTTTCCTAGTGCCGGTTTGAAGTTCCTGCAGTTTTCACTGGAAAACCGAGTTGGAACTAGTACCTCCCAATATATATGTATGGAAAGGAGTTTGCAACTGAAAAGAAACTTTGTGTTCCCAACAAGCTAGGTGAAGGACGGCTTTCACACACACTTATCTTTCAGAACTGAGCAAGTGGAGAGACGTTCGTTCATCTAGCACCGGAGGAACGGGTTGCAGGAGACACTTTTTCTCTGCTTTCTCAGTCTGTTTCCTAGTGCCGGTTTGAAGTTCCTTCATTTTTCACTGTAAAACCGTGTTGGAGCTAGTTCCTCCCCATATATATCTATGGAATGGAGTTTGCATCTGAAAAGAAACTTTGTGTTCCCAACAATCTAGGTGAAGTACGGCTTTCACACACACTTACCTCTCACAACTGAGCAAGTGGAGAGACGTTCGTTCATCTAGCACCAAGGGAACGGGTTGCAGGAGAAACTTTTTCTCTCCTTTCTCAGTCTGTTTCCTAGTGCCGGTTTGAAGTTCCTGCAGTTTTCACTGGAAAACCGGGTTGGAGGTAGTACCTCCCCATATATATGTATGGAATGGAGTTTGCAACTGAAAAGAAACTGTGTGTTCCCAACAAGCTAGGTGAAGGACGGCTTTCACACACAATTATCTCTCACAACTGAGCAAGTGGAGAGACGTTCGTTCATCTAGCACCAAGGGAACGGGTTGCAGGCGACACTTTTTCTCTGCTTTCTCAGTCTGTTTCCTAGTGCCGGTTTGAAGTTCCTGCAGTTTTCACTGTAAAACCGTGTTGTAGCTAGTACCTCCCCATATATATGTATGGAATGGAGTTTGCAACTGAAAAGAAACTGTGTGTTCCCAACAAGCTAGTTGAAGGACGGCTTTCACACACATTTATCTCTCGGAACTGAGAAAGTGGAGAGACGTTCGTTCATCTAGAACCAAGGGAACGGGATGCAGGAGACACTTTTTCTCTGCTTTCTCAGTCTGTTTCCTAGTGCCGGTTTGAAGTTCCTGCAGTTTTCACTGTAAAACCGAGTTGGAGCTTGTACCTCCCCATATATATGTATGGAATGGAGTTTGCAACTGAAAAGAAACTTTGTGTTCCCAACAAGCTAGTTGAAGGACGGCTTTCACACACACTTATCTCTCGGAACTGAGCAAGTGGAGAGACGTTCGTTCATCTAGCACCAAGGGAACGGGTTGCAGGCGACACTTTTTCTCTGCTTTCTCAGTCTGTTTCCTAGTGCCGGTTTGAAGTTCCTGCAGTTTTCACTGTAAAACCGTGTTGTAGCTAGTACCTCCCCATATATATGTATGGAATGGAGTTTGCAACTGAAAAGAAACTGTGTGTTCCCAACAAGCTAGTTGAAGGACGGCTTTCACACACACTTATCTCTCGGAACTGAGCAATTGGAGAGACGTTCGTTCATCTAGCACCAAGGGAACGGGTTGCAGGCGACACTTTTTCTCTGCTTTCTCAGTCTGTTTCCTAGTGCCGGTTTGAAGTTCCTGCAGTTTTCACTGTAAAACCGTGTTGTAGCTAGTACCTCCCCATATATATGTATGGAATGGAGTTTGCAACTGAAAAGAAACTGTGTGTTCCCAACAAGCTAGTTGAAGGGCGGCTTTCACACACATTTATCTCTCGGAACTGAGAAAGTGGAGAGACGTTCGTTCATCTAGCACCAAGGGAACGGTTTGCAGGAGACACTTTTTCTCTGCTTTCTCAGTCTGTTTCCTAGTGCCGGTTTGAAGTTCCTGCAGTTTTCACTGTAAAACCGAGTTGGAGCTTGTACCTCCCCATATATATGTATGGAATGGAGTTTGCAACTGAAAAGAAACTTTGTGTTCCCAACAAGCTAGTTGAAGGACGGCTTTCAAACACACTTATCTCTCGGAACTGAGCAAGTGGAGAGACGTTCGTTCATCTAGCACCGGGGGAACGGGTTGCAGGAGACACTTTTTCTCTGCATTCTCAGTCTGTTTCCTAGTGCCGGTTTGATGTTCCTGCAGTTTTCACTGTAAAACCGAGTTGGAGCTAGTACCTCCCCATATATATGTAGGGAATGGGGTTTGCAACTGAAAAGAAACTTTGTGTTCCCAACAAGCTAGGTGAAGGACGGCTTTCACACACACTTATCTCTCAGAACTGAGCAAGTGGAGAGACGTTCGTTCATCTAGCACCAAGGGAACGGGTTGCAGGAGAAACTTTTTCTCTGCTTTCTCAGTCTGTTTCCTAGTGCCGGTTTGAAGTTCCTGCAGTTTTCACTGGAAAACCGGGTTGGAGCTAGTACCTCCCCATATATATGTATGGAATGGAGTTTGCAACTGAAAAGAAACTGTGTGTTCCCAACAAGCTAGGTGAAGGACGGCTTTCACACACAATTATCTCTCACAACTGAGCAAGTGGAGAGACGTTCGTTCATCTAGCACCAAGGGAACGGGTTGCAGGCGACACTTTTTCTCTGCTTTCTCAGTCTGTTTCCTAGTGCCGGTTTGAAGTTCCTGCAGTTTTCACTGTAAAACCGTGTTGTAGCTAGTACCTCCCCATATATATGTATGGAATGGAGTTTGCAACTGAAAAGAAACTGTGTGTTCCCAACAAGCTAGTTGAAGGACGGCTTTCACACACATTTATCTCTCGGAACTGAGAAAGTGGAGAGACGTTCGTTCATCTAGCACCAAGGGAACGGGTTGCAGGAGACACTTTTTCTCTGCATTCTCAGTCTGTTTCCTAGTGCCGGTTTGAAGTTCCTGCAGTTTTCACTGTAAAACCGAGTTGGAGCTTGTACCTCCCCATATATATGTATGGAATGGAGTTTGCAACTGAAAAGAAACTTTGTGTTCCCAACAAGCTAGTTGAAGGACGGCTTTCACACACACTTATCTCTCGGAACTGAGCAAGTGGAGAGACGTTCGTTCATCTAGCACCAAGGGAACGGGTTGCAGGCGACACTTTTTCTCTGCTTTCTCAGTCTGTTTCCTAGTGCCGGTTTGAAGTTCCTGCAGTTTTCACTGTAAAACCGTGTTGTAGCTAGTACCTCCCCATATATATGTATGGAATGGGTTTGCAACTGAAAAGAAACTGTGTGTTCCCAACAAGCTAGTTGAAGGACGGCTTTCACACACAATTATCTCTCACAACTGAGCAAGTGGAGAGACGTTCGTTCATCTAGCACCAAGGGAACGGGTTGCAGGCGACACTTTTTCTCTGCTTTCTCAGTCTGTTTCCTAGTGCCGGTTTGAAGTTCCTGCAGTTTTCACTGTAAAACCGTGTTGTAGCTAGTACCTCCCCATATATATGTATGGAATTGAGTTTGCAACTGAAAAGAAACTGTGTGTTCCCAACAAGCTAGTTGAATGACGGCTTTCACACACATTTATCTCTCGGAACTGAGAAAGTGGAGAGACGTTCGTTCATCTAGCACCAAGGGAACGGGTTGCAGGAGACACTTTTTCTCTGCTTTCTCAGTCTGTTTCCTAGTGCCGGTTTGAAGTTCCTGCAGTTTTCACTGTAAAACCGAGTTGGAGCTTGTACCTCCCCATATATATGTATGGAATGGAGTTTGCAACTGAAAAGAAACTGTGTGTTCCCAACAAGCTAGTTGAAGGACGGCTTTCACACACATTTATCTCTCGGAACTGAGAAAGTGGAGAGACGTTCGTTCATCTAGCACCAAGGGAACGGGTTGCAGGAGACACTTTTTCTCTGCTTTCTCAGTCTGTTTCCTAGTGCCGGTTTGAAGTTCCTGCAGTTTTCACTGTAAAACCGAGTTGGAGCTTGTACCTCCCCATATATATGTATGGAATGGAGTTTGCAACTGAAAAGAAACTTTGTGTTCCCAACAAGCTAGTTGAAGGACGGCTTTCACACACATTTATCTCTCGGAACTGAGAAAGTGGAGAGACGTTCGTTCATCTAGCACCAAGGGAACGGGTTGCAGGAGACATTTTTCTCTGCTTTCTCAGTCTGTTTCCTAGTGCCGGTTTGAAGTTCCTGCAGTTTTCACTGTAAAACCGAGTTGGAGCTTGTACCTCCCCATATATATGTATGGAATGGAGTTTGCAAATGAAAAGAAACTTTGTGTTCCCAACAAGCTAGTTGAAGGACGGCTTTCACACACACTTATCTCTCGGAACTGAGCAAGTGGAGAGACGTTCGTTCATCTAGCACCAAGGGAACGGGTTGCAGGAGACACATTTTCCCTGCTTTCTCAGTCTGTTTCCTAGTGCCGGTTTGAAGTTCCTGCAGTTTTCACACTAAAACCGTGTTGTAGCTAGTACCTCACCATATATATGTATGGAATGGAGTTGGCAACTGAAAAGAAACTTTGTGTTCCCAACAAGCTAGGTGAAGGAAGGCTTTCACACACACTTATCTCTCGGAACAAAGCAAGTGTATAGACGTTCGTTCATCTAGCACCAAGGGAACGGGTTGCAGGAGACACTTTTTCTCTGCTTTCTTAGTCTGTTTCCTAGTGCCGGTTTGAAGTTCCTGCAGTTTTCACTGGAAAACCTAGTTGGAACTAGTACCTCCCAATATATATGTATGGAAAGGAGTTTGCAACTGAAAAGAAACCTTGTGTTCCCAACAAGCTAGGTGAAGGACGGCTTTCACACACACTTATCTTTCAGAACTGAGCAAGTGGAGAGACGTTCGTTCATCTAGCACCGGAGGAACGGGTTGCAGGAGACACTTTTTCTCTGCTTTCTCAGTCTGTTTCCTAGTGCCGGTTTGAAGTTCCTTCATTTTTCACTGTAAAACCGTGTTGGAGCTAGTTCCTCCCCATATATATGTATGGAATGGAGTTTGCATCTGAAAAGAAACTTTGTGTTCCCAACAATCTAGGTGAAGTACGGCTTTCACACACACTTACCTCTCACAACTGAGCAAGTGGAGAGACGTTCGTTCATCTAGCACCAAGGGAACGGGTTGCAGGAGAAACTTTTTCTCTCCTTTCTCAGTCTGTTTCCTAGTGCCGGTTTGAAGTTCCTGCAGTTTTCACTGTAAAACCGTGTTGTAGCTAGTACCTCCCCATATATATGTATGGAATGGAGTTTGCAACTGAAAAGAAACTGTGTGTTCCCAACAAGCTAGTTGAAGGACGGCTTTCACACACATTTATCTCTCGGAACTGAGAAAGTGGAGAGACGTTCGTTCATCTAGAACCAAGGGAACGGGTTGCAGGAGACACTTTTTCTCTGCTTTCTCAGTCTGTTTCCTAGTGCCGGTTTGAAGTTCCTGCAGTTTTCACTGTAAAACCGAGTTGGAGCTTGTACCTCCCCATATATATGTATGGAATGGAGTTTGCAACTGAAAAGAAACTTTGTGTTCCCAACAAGCTATTTGAAGGACGGCTTTCACACACACTTATCTCTCGGAACTGAGCAAGTGGAGAGACGTTCGTTCATCTAGCACCAAGGGAACGGGTTGCAGGCGACACTTTTTCTCTGCTTTCTCAGTCTGTTTCCTAGTGCCGGTTTGAAGTTCCTGCAGTTTTCACTGTAAAACCGTGTTGTAGCTAGTACCTCCCCATATATATGTATGGAATGGAGTTTGCAACTGAAAAGAAACTGTGTGTTCCCAACAAGCTAGTTGAAGGACGGCTTTCACACACACTTATCTCTCGGAACTGAGCAAGTGGAGAGACGTTCGTTCATCTAGCACCAAGGGAACGGGTTGCAGGCGACACTTTTTCTCTGCTTTCTCAGTCTGTTTCCTAGTGCCGGTTTGAAGTTCCTGCAGTTTTCACTGTAAAACCGTGTTGTAGCTAGTACCTCCCCATATATATATATGGAATGGAGTTTGCAACTGAAAAGAAACTGTGTGTTCCCAACAAGCTAGTTGAAGGACGGCTTTCACACACATTTATCTCTCGGAACTGAGAAAGTGGAGAGACGTTCGTTCATCTAGCACCAAGGGAACGGTTTGCAGGAGACACTTTTTCTCTGCTTTCTCAGTCTGTTTCCTAGTGCCGGTTTGAAGTTCCTGCAGTTTTCACTGTAAAACCGAGTTGGAGCTTGTACCTCCCCATATATATGTATGGAATGGAGTTTGCAACTGAAAAGAAACTTTGTGTTCCCAACAAGCTAGTTGAAGGACGGCTTTCACACACACTTATCTCTCGGAACTGAGCAAGTGGAGAGACGTTCGTTCATCTAGCACCGGGGGAACGGGTTGCAGGAGACACTTTTTCTCTGCTTTCTCAGTCTGTTTCCTAGTGCCGGTTTGATGTTCCTGCAGTTTTCACTGTAAAACCGAGTTGGAGCTAGTACCTCCCCATATATATGTAGGGAATGGAGTTTGCAACTGAAAAGAAACTTTGTGTTCCCAACAAGCTAGGTGAAGGACGGCTTTCACACACACTTATCTCTCAGAACTGAGCAAGTGGAGAGACGTTCGTTCATCTAGCACCAAGGGAACGGGTTGCAGGAGACACATTTTCTCTGCTTTCCCAGTCTGTTTCCTAGTGCCGGTTAGAAGTTCCTGCAGTTTTCACTGTAAAACCGAGTTGGAGCTTGTACCTCCCCATATATATGTATGGAATGGAGTTTGCAACTGAAAAGAAACTTTGTGTTCCCAACAAGCTAGGTGAAGGACGGCTTTCACACACACTTATCTCTCGGAACTGAGCAAGTGGAGAGACGTTCGTTCATCTAGCACCGGGGGAACGAGTTGCAAGAGACACTTTTTCTCTGCTTTCTCAGTCTGTTTCCTAGTGCCGGTTTGAAGTTCCTGCAGTTTTCACTGTAAAACCGAGTTGGAGCTTGTACCTCCCCATATATATGTATGGAATGTAGTTTGCAACTGAAAAGAAACTTTGTGTTCCCAACAAGCTAGGTGAAGGACGGCTTTCAAACACACTTATCTCTCGTAACTGAGCAAGTGGAGAGACGTTCGTTCATCTAGCACCAGGGGAATGGGTTGCAGGAGACACTTTTTCTCTGCTTTCTCAGTCTGTTTCCTAGTGCCGGTTTGAAGTTCCTGCAGTTTTCACTGTAAAACCGTGTTGGAGCTTCTACCTACCTATATATATGTATGGAATGGAGTGTGCATCTGAAAAGAAACTTTGTGTTCCCAACAATCTAGGTGAAGGACGGCTTTCACAAACATATTTCTCTCAGAACTGAGCATGTGGAGAGACGTTCGTTCATCTAGCACCAAGGGAACGGGTTGAAGGAGACACATTTTCCCTGCTTTCTCAGTCTGTTTCCTAGTGCCGGTTTGAAGTTCCTGCAGTTTTCACACTAAAACCGAGTTGGAGCTAGTACCTCACCATATATATGTATGGAATGGAGTTGGCAACTGAAAAGAAACTTTGTGTTCCCAACAAGCTAGGTGAAGGACGGCTTTCACACACACTTATCTCTCGGAACTGAGCAAGTGGAGAGACGTTCGTTCATCTAGCACCAAGGGAACGAGTTGCTGTAGACACTTTTTCTCTGCTTTCTCAGTCTGTTTCCAAGTGCCGGTTTGAAGTTCCTGCAGTTTTCACTGGAAAACCGAGTTGGAACTTGTACCTCCCCATATATATGTATGGAATGGAGTTTGCAACTGAAAAGAAACTTTGTGTTCCCAACAAGCTAGGTGAAGGATGGCTTTCACACACACTTGTCTCTCAGAACTGAGCAAGTGGAGAGACGTTCGTTCATCTAGCACCAAGGGAACGGGTTGCATGAGACACTTTTTCTCTGCTTTCTCAGTCTGTTTCCTAGTGCCGGTTTGAAGTTCCTGCAGTTTTCACTGTAAAACCGAGTTGGAGCTAGTGCTTCCCCATATATATTTATTGAAAGGAGTTTGCAACTTAAAAGAAACTTTGTGTTCCCAACAAGCTAGGTGAAGGACGGCTTTCACACACACTTATCTCTCAGAACTGAGCAAGTGGAGAGACGTTCGTTCATCTAGCACCGGGGGAACGTGTTGCAGGAGACACTTTTTCTCTGCTTTCTCAGTCTGTTTCCTAGTGCCGGTTTGATGTTCCTGCAGTTTTCACTGGAAAACCGAGTTGGAACTAGTACCTCCCCATATATATGTATGGAATGGAGTTTGCAACTGAAAAGAAACTTTGTGTTCCCAACAAGTTAGGTGAAGGACGGCTTTCACACACACTTATCTTTCAGAACTGAGCAAATGGAGAAACGTTCGTTCATCTAGCACCAAGGGAACGGGTTGCAGGAGACACTTTTTCTCTGCTTTCTCAGTCTGTTTGCTAGTGCCGGTTTGAAGTTCCTGCAGTTTTCACTGTAAAACCGAGTTGGAGCTAGTACCTCCCCATATATATATATGGAATGGAGTTTGCAACTTAAAAGAAACTTTGTGTTCCCAACAATCTAGTTGAAGGACGGCTTTCACAAACACTTATCTCTCGGAACTGAGCAAGTGGAGAGACGTTCGTTCATCTAGCACAAAGGGAACGGGTTGCAGGAGACACTATTTCTCTGCTTTCTCAGTCTGATTCCTAGTGCCGTTTTGAAGTTCCTGCAGTTTTCACTGTAAAACCGAGTTGGAGCTTGTACCTCCCCATATATATGAATGGAATGGAGTTTGCATCTGAAAAGAAACTTTGTGTTCCCAACAAGCAAGGTGAAGGACGGCTTTCACACACACATATCTCTCAGAACGGAGCAAGTGGAGAGACGTTCGTTCATCTAGCACCAAGGGAACGGGTTGCAGGAGAAACTTTTTCTCTACATTCTCAGTCTGTTTCCTAGTGCCGGTTTGAAGTTCCTGCAGTTTTCACTGGAAAACCGTATTGGAGCTAGTACCTCCCCATATATATGTATGGAATGGAGTTTGCAACTGAAAAGAAACTTTGTGTTCCCAACAAGCTAGGTGAAGGACGGCTTTCACACACACTTATCTCTCAGATCTGAGCAAGTGGAGAGACGTTCGTTCATCTAGCACCAAGGGAACGGATTGCAGGAGACACTTTTTCTTTGCTTTCTCAGTCTGTTTCCTAGTGCCGGTTTGATGTTCCTGCAGTTTTCACTGTAAAACCGATTTGGAGCTAGTACCTCCCCATATATATATATGGAATGGAGTTTGCAACTGAAAAGAAACTTTTTGTTCCCAACACGCTAGGTGAAGGACGGCTTTCACACACACTTATCTCTCAGAACTGAGCAAGTGGAGAGACGTTCGTTCATCTAGCACCAAGGGAATGTGTTGCAGGAGACACTTTTTATCTGCTTTCTCAGTCTGTTTCCTAGTGCCGGTTTGAAGTTCCTGCAGTTTTCACTGTAAAAACGAGTTGAAGCTTGTACCTCCCCATATATATGTATGGAATGGAGTTTGCAACTGAAAAGAAACTTTGTGTTCCCAACACGCTAGGTGAAGGACGGCTTTCACACACACTTATCTCTCGGAACTGAGCAAGTTGAGAGACGTTTGTTCATCTAGCACCGGGGGAACGGGTGGCAGGAGACACTATTTCTCTGCATTCTCAGTCTGTTTCCTAGTGCCGGTTTGAAGTTCCTGCAGTTTTCAGTGTAAAACCGTGTTGGAGCTTCTACCTCCCCATATATATGTATGGAATGGAGTTTGCAACTGAAAAGAAACTTTGTGTTCCCAACAAGCTAGGTGAAGGACGGCTTTCAAACACAATTATCTCTCAGAACTGAGCTAGTGGAGAGACGTTCGTTCATCTAGCATCAAGGGAACGGGTTGCAGGAGATACATTTCCTCTGCTTTCTCAATCTGTTTCCTAGTGCCGGTTTGAAGTTCCTGCAGTTTTTACTGTAAAACCGAGTTGGAGCTAGTACATCCCCATATATATTTATGGAATGGAGTTTGCAAATGAAAAGAAACTTTGTGTTCCCAACAAGCTAGTTGAAGGACGGCTTTCACACACACTTATCTCGCGGAACTGAGCAAGTGGAGAGACGTTCGTTCATCTAGCACCGGGGGAACGAGTTGCAGGAGACACTTTTTCTCTGCTTTCTCAGTCTGTTTCCTAGTGCCGGTTTGAAGTTCCTGCAGTTTTCACTGTAAAACCGAGTTGGAGCTTGTACCTCCCCATATATATGTATGGAATGTAGTTTGCAACTGAAAAGAAACTTTGTGTTCCCAACAAGCTAGGTGAAGGACGGCTTTCAAACACACTTATCTCTCGTAACTGAGCAAGTGGAGAGACGTTCGTTCATCTAGCACCAGGGGAATGGGTTGCAGGAGACACTTTTTCTCTGCTTTCTCAGTCTGTTTCCTAGTGCCGGTTTGAAGTTCCTGCAGTTTTCACTGTAAAACCGTGTTGGAGCTTCTACCTCCCTATATATATGTATGGAATGGAGTGTGCATCTGAAAAGAAACTTTGTGTTCCCAAAAATCTAGGTGAAGGACGGCTTTCACACACATATTTCTCTCAGAACTGAGCATGTGGAGAGACGTTCGTTCATCTAGCACCAAGGGAACGGGTTGAAGGAGACACATTTTCCCTGCTTTCTCAGTCTGTTTCCTAGTGCCGGTTTGAAGTTCCTGCAGTTTTCACACTAAAACCGAGTTGGAGCTAGTACCTCACCATATATATGTATGGAATGGAGTTGGCAACTGAAAAGAAACTTTGTGTTCCCAACAAGCTAGGTGAAGGACGGCTTTCACACACACTTATCTCTCGGAACTGAGCAAGTGGAGAGACGTTCGTTCATCTAGCACCAAGGGAACGAGTTGCTGTAGACACTTTTTCTCTGCTTTCTCAGTCTGTTTCCAAGTGCCGGTTTGAAGTTCCTGCAGTTTTCACTGGAAAACCGAGTTGGAACTTGTACCTCCCCATATATATGTATGGAATGGAGTTTGCAACTGAAAAGAAACTTTGTGTTCCCAACAAGCTAGGTGAAGGATGGCTTTCACACACACTTGTCTCTCAGAACTGAGCAAGTGGAGAGACGTTCTTTCATCTAGCACCAAGGGAACGGGTTGCATGAGACACTTTTTCTCTGCTTTCTCAGTCTGTTTCCTAGTGCCGGTTTGATGTTCCTGCAGTTTTCACTGGAAAACCGATTTGGAACTAGTACCTCCCCATATATATGTATGGAATGGAGTTTGCAACTGAAAAGAAACTTTGTGTTCCCAACAAGTTAGGTGAAGGACGGCTTTCACACACACTTATCTCTCAGAACTGAGCAAATGGAGAGACGTTCGTTCATCTAGCACCAAGGGAACGGGTTGCAGGAGACACTTTTTCTCTGCTTTCTCAGTCTGTTTGCTAGTGCCGGTTTGAAGTTCCTGCAGTTTTCACTGTAAAACCGACTTGGAGCTAGTACCTCCCCATATATATCTATGGAATGGAGTTTGCAACTTAAAAGAAACTTTGTGTTCCCAACAATCTAGTTGAAGGACGGCTTTCACAAACACTTATCTCTCGGAACTGAGCAAGTGGAGAGACGTTCGTTCATCTAGCACAAAGGGAACGGGTTGCAGGAGACACTATTTCTCTGCTTTCTCAGTCTGATTCCTAGTGCCGTTTTGAAGTTCCTGCAGTTTTCACTGTAAAACCGAGTTGGAGCTTGTACCTCCCCATATATATGAATGGAATGGAGTTTGCAACTGAAAAGAAACTGTGTGTTCCCAACAAGCAAGGTGAAGGACGGCTTTCACACACACATATCTCTCAGAACGGAGCAAGTGGAGAGACGTTCGTTCATCTAGCACCAAGGGAACGGGTTGCAGGAGAAACTTTTTCTCTACATTCTCAGTCTGTTTCCTAGTGCCGGTTTGAAGTTCCTGCAGTTTTCACTGGAAAACCGTATTGGAGCTAGTACCTCCCCATATATATGTATGGAATGGAGTTTGCAACTGAAAAGAAACTTTGTGTTCCCAACAAGCTAGGTGAAGGACGGCTTTCACACACACTTATCTCTCAGATCTGAGCAAGTGGAGAGACGTTCGTTCATCTAGCACCAAGGGAACGGATTGCAGGAGACACTTTTTCTTTGCTTTCTCAGTCTGTTTCCTAGTGCCGGTTTGATGTTCCTGCAGTTTTCACTGTAAAACCGATTTGGAGCTAGTACCTCCCCATATATATATATGGAATGGAGTTTGCAACTGAAAAGAAACTTTTTGTTCCCAACACGCTAGGTGAAGGACGGCTTTCACACACACTTATCTCTCAGAACTGAGCAAGTGGAGAGACGTTCGTTCATCTAGCACCAAGGGAATGTGTTGCAGGAGACACTTTTTATCTGCTTTCTCAGTCTGTTTCCTAGTGCCGGTTTGAAGTTCCTGCAGTTTTCACTGTAAAAACGAGTTGAAGCTTGTACCTCCCCATATATATGTATGGAATGGAGTTTGCAACTGAAAAGAAACTTTGTGTTCCCAACACGCTAGGTGAAGGACGGCTTTCACACACAATTATCTCTCGGAACTGAGCAAGTTGAGAGACGTTTGTTCATCTAGCACCGGGGGAACGGGTTGCAGGAGACACTATTTCTCTGCATTCTCAGTCTGTTTCCTAGTGCCGGTTTGAAGTTCCTGCAGTTTTCACTGTAAAACCGTATTGGAGCTTCTACCTCCCCATATATATGTATGGAATGGAGTTTGCAACTGAAAAGAAACTTTGTGTTCCCAACAAGCTAGGTGAAGGACGGCTTTCAAACACAATTATCTCTCAGAACTGAGCAAGTGGAGAGACGTTCGTTCATCTAGCAACAAGGGAACGGGTTGCAGGAGATACATTTCCTCTGCTTTCTCAATCTGTTTCCTAGTGCCGGTTTGAAGTTCCTGCAGTTTTTACTGTAAAACCGAGTTGGAGCTAGTACATCCCCATATATATTTATGGAATGGAGTTTGCAAATGAAAAGAAACTTTGTGTTCCCAACAAGCTAGTTGAAGGACGGCTTTCACACACACTTATCTCGCGGAACTGAGCAAGTGGAGAGACGTTCGTTCATCTAGCAACAAGGGAACGGGTTGCAGGAGACAATTTTTCTCTGCTTTCTCAGTCTGATTCCTAGTGCCGTTTTGAAGTTCCTGCAGTTTTCACTGTAAAACCGGGTTGGAGCTTGTACCTCCCCATATATATGAATGGAATGGAGTTTGCAACTGAAAAGAAACTTTGTGTTCCCAACAAGCAAGGTGAAGGACGGCTTTCACACACAATTATCTCTCAGAACGGAGCAAGTGGAGAGACGTTCGTTCATCTAGCACCAAGGGAACGGGTTGCAGGAGAAACTTTTTTCTGTTTCTCAGTCTGTTTCCTCGTGCCGGTTTGAAGTTCCTGCAGTTTTCACTGGAAAACCGAGTTGGAGCTAGTACCTCCCCATATATATGTATGGAATGGAGTTTGCAACTGAAAAGAAACTTTGTGTTCCCAACAAGCTAGGTGAAGGACGGCTTTCTCACACACTTATCTCTCAGAAATGAGCAAGTGGAGAGACGTCCGTTCATCTAGAACCAAGGGAACGGGTTTCAGGGGACACTTTTTCTCTGCTTTCTCAGTCTGTTTCCTAGTGCCGGTTTGAAGTTCCTGCAGTTTTCACTGTAAAACCGAGTTGGAGCTTGTACCTCCCCATTTATATGTATGGAATGGAGTTTGCAACTCAAAAGAAACTATGTGTTCCCAACAATCTAGGTGAAGTACGGCTTTCACACACACTTATCTCTCAGAACTGAGCAAGTGGAGAGACGTTCGTTCATCTAGCACCAAGGGAACGGGTTGCAGGGGACACATTTTCTGTGCTTTCTCAGTCTGTTTCCTAGTGCCGGTTTGAAGTTCCTGCAGTTTTCACTGTAAAACCGAATTGGAGCTTGTACCTCCCCATATATATGTATGGAATGGAGTTTGCAACTGAAAAGAAACTTTGTGTTCCCAACACGCTAGGTGAAGGACGGCTTTCACACACACTTATCTCTCGGAACTGAGCAAGTGGAGAGACGTTTGTTCATCTAGCACCGGGGGAACGGGTTGCAGGAGACACTATTACTCTGCTTTCTCAGTCTGTTTCCTAGTGCCGGTTTGAAGTTCCTGCAGTTTTCAGTGTAAAACCATGTTGGAGCTTCTACCTCCTCATATATATGTAAGGAATGGAGTTTGCTTCTGAAAAGAAACTTTGTGTTCCCAACAATCTAGGTGAAGTACGGCTTTCACACACATATTTCTCTCAGAACTGAGCAAAAGGAGAGACGTTCGTTCATCTAGCACCAAGGGAACGGGTTGCAGGAGACACATTTTCCCTGCTTTCTCAGTCTGTTTCCTAGTGCCGGTTTGAAGTTCCTGCAGTTTTCACACTAAAACCGAGTTGAAGCTAGTACCTCACCATATATATGTATGGAATGGAGTTGGCAACTGAAAAGAAACTTTGTGTTCCCAACAAGCTAGGTGAAGGACGGCTTTCACACACACTTATCTCTCAGAACTGAGCAAGTGGAGAGACGTTCGTTCATCTAGCACCAAGGGAACGTGTTGCAGGAGACACTTTTCTCTGCTTTCTCAGTCTCTTTCCTAGTGCCTGTTTGAAGTTCCTGCAGTTTTCACTGGAAAACCGAGTTGGAGCTAGTACCTCCCCATATATATGTATGGAATGGAGTTTGCAACTGAAAAGAAACTTTGTGTTCCCAACAAGCTAGGTGAAGGACGGCTTTCAAACACAATTATCTCTCAGAACTGAGCAAGTGGAGAGACGTTCGTTCATCTAGCAACAAGGGAACGGGTTGCAGGAGATACATTTTCTCTGCTTTCTCAGTCTGTTTCCTAGTGCCGGTTTGAAGTTCCTGCAGTTTTTAATGTAAAACCGTGTTGGAGCTAGTACATCCTCATATATATTTATGGAATGGAGTTTGCAACTGAAAAGAAACTTTGTGTTCCCAACAAGCTAGTTGAAGGACGGCTTTCACACACACTTATCTCGCGGAACTGAGCAAGTGGAGAGACGTTCGTTCATCTAGCACCAAGGGAACGGGTTGCAGGAGAAACTTTTTCTCTGCTTTCTCAGTCTGTTTCCTAGTGCCGGTTTGAAGTTCCTGCAGTTTTCACTGGAAAACCGAGTTGGAGCTAGTACCTCCACATATATATGTATGGAATGCAGTTTGCAACTGAAAAGAAACTTTGTGTTCCCAACAAGCTAGGTGAAGGACGGCTTTCACACACACTTATCTCTCAGAACGGAGCAAGTGGAGAGACGTTCGTTCATGTAGCACCAAGGGAACGGGTTGCAGGAGACACTTTTTCTCTGCTTTCTCAGTCTGTTTCCTAGTGCCGGTTTGAAGTTCCTGCAGTTTTCACTGTAAAACCGAGTTGGAGCTAGTACCTCCCCATATATATGTATGGAATGGAATTTGCAACTGAAAAGAAACTTTGTGTTCCCAACAAGCTAGGTGAAGGACGGCTTTCTCACACACTTATCTCTCAGAACTGAGCAAGTGGAGAGACGTACGTTCATCTAGCACCGGGGGAACCGGTTGCAGAAGACACTTTTTCTTTGCTTTCTCAGTCTGTTTCCTAGTGCCGGTTTGAAGTTCCTGCAGTTTTCACTGGAAAACCGAGTTGGAGCTAGTACCTCCACATATATATGTATGGAATGGAGTTTGCAACTGAAAAGAAACTTTGTGTTCCCAACAATCTAGGTGAAGGACGGCTTTCACACACACTTAACTCTCAGAACTGAGCAAGTGGAGAGACGTTCGTTCATCTAGCACCAAGGGAACGGGATGCAGGAGACATTTTTCTCTGCTTTCTCAGTCTGTTTCCTAGTGCCGGTTTGAAGTTCCTGCAGTTTTCACTGTAAAACCGAGTTGGAGATAGTACCTCCCCATATATATGTATGGAATGGAGTTTGCAACTGAAAAGAAACTTTGTGTTCCCAACAAGCTATTTGAAGGACGGCTTTCACACACATTTATCTCTCGGAACTGAGCAAGTGGAGAGACGGTCGTTCATCTAGCACCAAGGGAACGGGTTGCAGGAGACACTTTTTCTCTGCTTTCTCAGTCTGTTTCTTAGTGCCGGTTTGAAGTTCCTGCAGTTTTCACTGTAAAACCGAGTTGGAGCTTGTACCTCCCCATATATATGTATGGAATGGAGTTTGCAACTGAAAAGAAACTTTGTGTTCCCAACAAGCTAGGTGAAGGTCGGCTTTCACACACACTTATCTCTCAGAACTGAGCAAGTGGAGAGACGTTCGTTCATCTAGCACCGGGGGAACGGGTTGCAGGAGACACTTTTTCTCTGCAATCTCAGGCTGTTTCCTAGTGCCGGTTTGAAGTTCCTGCAGTTTTCACTGTAAAACCGAGTTGGAGCTTCTACCTCCCCATATATATGTATGGAATGGTGTTTGCAACTGAAAAGAAACTTTGTGTTCCCAACAATCTAGCTGAAGAACGGCTTTCACACACACATTTCTCTCAGAACTGAGCAAGTGGAGAGGCGTTCTTTCATCTAGCACCAAGGGAACGGGTTGCAGGGGACACATTTTCCCTGTTTTCTCAGCCTTTTTCCTAGTGCCGGTTTGAAGTTCCTGCAGTTTTCACTCTAAAACTGAGTTGGAGCTAGTACATCACCATATATATGTAAGGAATGGAGTTGGCAACTGAAAAGAAACTTTGTGTTCCCAACAATCTAGGTGAAGGACGGCTTTCACACACACTTATCTCTCAGAACTGAGGAAGTGGAGAGACGTTCGTTCATCTAGCACCAAGGGAACGGGTTGCAGGGGACACTTTTTCTCTGCTTTCTCAGTCTGTTTCCTAGTGCCGTTTTGAAGTTCCTGCAGTTTTCACTGTAAAACCGAGTTGGAGCTTGTACCTCCCCATATATATGTATGGAATGGAGTTTGCAACTTAAAAGAAACTTTGTGTTCCCAACAATCTAGGTGAAGGACGGCTTTCACACAGACTTATCTCTCAGAACTGAGCAAGTGGAGAGACGTTCGTTCATCTAGCACCAAGGGAACGGGTTGCAGGGGACATATTTTCTGTGCTTTCTCAGTCTGTTTCCTAGTGCCGGTTTGAAGTTCCTACAGTTTTCACTGTAAAACCGAGTTGCAGCTTGTACCTCCCCATATATATGTATGGAATGGAGTTTGCAACTGAAAAGAAACTTTGTGTTCCCAACAAGCTAGGTGAAGGACGGCTTTCACACACACTTATCTCTCAGAACTGAGCAAGTGGAGAGACGTTCGTTCATCTAGCACCAAGGGAACGGGTTGCAGGAGACACTTTTTCTCTGCTTTCTCAGGCTGTTTCCTAGTGCCGGTTTGAAGTTCCTGCAGTTTTCACTGTAAAACCGAGTTGGAGCTTCTACCTCCCCATATATATGTATGGAATGGTGTTTGCAACTGAAAAGAAACTTTGTGTTCCCAACAATCTAGCTGAAGAACGGCTTTCACACACACATTTCTCTCAGAACTGAGCAAGTGGAGAGACGTTCTTTCATCTAGCACCAAGGGAACGGGTTGCAGGGGACACATTTTCCCTGTTTTCTCAGCCTGTTTCCTAGTGCCGGTTTGAAGTTCCTGCAGTTTTCACTCTAAAACCGAGTTGGAGCTAGTACCTCACCATATATATGTATGGAATGGAGTTGGCAACTGAAAAGAAACTTTGTGTTCCCAAAAAGTTATTTGAAGGACGGCTTTCACACACATATATCTCTCGGAACTGAGCAAGTGGAGAGACGGTCGTTCATCTAGCACCAAGGGAACGGGTTGCAGGAGACACTTTTTCTCTGCTTTCTCAGTATGTTTCCTAGTGCCGGTTTGAAGTTCCTGCAGTTTTCACTGTAAAACCGAGTTGGAGCTTGTACCTCCCCATATATATGTATGGAATGGAGTTTGCAACTGAAAAGAAACTTTGTGTTCCCAACAAGCTAGGTGAAGGGTGGCTTTCACACACACTTATCTCCCAGAACTGAGCAAGTGGAGAGACGTTCGTTCATCTAGCACCGGGGGAACGGGTTGCAGGAGACACTATTTCTCTGCTTTCTCAGGCTGTTTACTAGTGCCGGTTTGAAGTTCCTGCAGTTTTCACTGTAAAACCGAGTTGGAGCTTCTACCTCCCCATATATATGTATGGAATGGTGATTGCAACTGAAAAGAAACTTTGTGTTCCCAACAAGCTAGGTGAAGTGTGGCTTTCACACACACTTATCTCTCAGAACTGAGCAAGTGGAGAGACGTTCGTTCATCTAGCACCGGGGGAACGGGTTGCAGGAGACACTATTTCTCTGCTTTCTCAGGCTGTTTCCTAGTGCCGGTTTGAAGTTCCTGCAGTTTTCACTGTAAAACCGAGTTGGAGCTTCTACCTCCCCATATATATGTATGGAATGGTGATTGCAACTGAAAAGAAACTTTGTGTTCCCAACAATCTAGCTGAAGAACGGCTTTCACGCACACATTTCTCTCAGAACTGAGCAAGTGGAGAGACGTTCTTTCATCTAGCACCAAGGGAACGTGTTGCAGGGGACACATTTTCCCTGTTTTCTCAGCCTGTTTCCTAGTGCCGGTTTGAAGTTCCTGCAGTTTTCACTCTAAAACCGAGTTGGAGCTAGTACCTCACCATATATATGTATGGAATGGAGTTGGCAACTGAAAAGAAACTTTGTGTTCCCAACAAGCTAGTTGAAGGACGGCTTTCACACACACTTATCTCTCAGAACTGAGCAAGTGGAGAGACGTTCGTTCATCCAGCACCAAGGGAACGGGTTGCAGGAGACACTTTTTCTCTGCTTTCTCAGTCTGATTCCTAGTGCCGTTTTGAAGTTCCTGCAGTTTTCACTGTAAAACCGAGTTGGAGCTTGTACCTCCCCATATATATGAATGGAATGAAGTTTGCAACTGAAAAGAAACTTTGTGTTCCCAACAAGCAAGGTGAAGGACGGCTTTCACACACACTTATCTCTCAGAACTGAGCAAGTGGAGAGACGTTCGTTCATCTAGCACCGGGGGAACGGGTTGCAGGAGACACTTTTTCTCTGCTTTCTCAGTCTGTTTCCTAGTGCCGGTTTGATGTTCCTGCAGTTTTCACTGGAAAAACGAGTTGGAACTAGTACCTCCCCATATATATGTATGGAATGGAGTTTGCAACTGAAAAGAAACTTTGTGTTCCCAACAAGCTATGTGAAGGACGGCTTTCACGCACACTTATCTCTCAGAACTGAGCAAGAGGAGAGATGTTCGTTCATCTATCACCAAGGGAACGGGTTGCAGGAGACACTTTTTCTCTGCTTTCTCAGTCTGTTTCCTAGTGCCGGTTTGAAGTTCCTGCAGTTTTCACTGTAAAACCGAGTTGGAGCTAGTACCTCCCCATATATATTTATGGAATGGAGTTTGCAACTTAAAAGAAACTTTATGTTCCCTACAAGCTAGTTAAAGGACGGCTTTCACAAACACTTATCTCTCGGAACTGAGCAAGTGGAGAGACGTTCGTTCATCTAGCACCAAGGGAACGGTTTGCAGGAGACACTATTTCTCTGCTTTCTCAGTCTGATTCCTAGTGCCGTTTTGAAGTTCCTGCAGTTTTCACTGTAAAACGGAGTTGGAGCTTGTACCTCCCCATATATATGAATGGAATGGAGTTTGCACCTGAAAAGAAACTTTGTGTTCCCAACAAGCAAGATGAAGGACGGCTTTCACACACACTTATCTCTCAGAACGGAGCAAGTGGAGAGACGTTCGTTCATCTAGCACCAAGGGAACGGGTTGCAGGAGAAACTTTTTCTCTGCTTTCTCAGTCTGTTTCCTAGTGCCGGTTTGATGATCCTGCAGTTTTCACTGTAAAACCGAGTTGGAGCTTGTACCTCCCCATATATAAGTATGGAATGGAGTTTGCAACTGAAAAGAAACTTTGTGTTCCCAACACGCTAGGTGAAGGACGGCTTTCACACACACTTATCTCTCGGAACTGAGCAAGTGGAGAGACGTTCATTCATCTAGCACCGGGGGAACGGGTTGCAGGAGACACTATTTCTCTGCTTTCTCAGTCTGTTTCCTAGTGCCGGTTTGAAGTTCCTGCAGTTTTCACTCTAAAACCGAGTTGGAGCTAGTACCTCACCTTATATATGTATGGAATGGAGTTGGCAACTGAAAAGAAACTTTGTGTTCCCAACAAGCTAGTTGAAGGACGGCTTTCACACACACTTATCTCTCAGAACTGAGCAAGTGGAGAGACGTTCGTTCATCCAGCACCAAGGGAACGGGTTGCAGGAGACACTTTTTCTCTGCTTTCTCAGTCTGATTCCTAGTGCCGTTTTGAAGTTCCTGCAGTTTTCACTGTAAAACCGAGTTGGAGCTTGTACCTCCCCATATATATGAATGGAATGAAGTTTGCAACTGAAAAGAAACTTTGTGTTCCCAACAAGCAAGTTGAAGGACGGCTTTCACACACACTTATCTCTCAGAACTGAGCAAGTGGAGAGTCGTTCGTTCATCTAGCACCGGGGGAACGGGTTGCAGGAGACACTTTTTCTCTGCTTTCTCAGTCTGTTTCCTAGTGCCGGTTTGATGTTCCTGCAGTTTTCACTGGAAAAACGAGTTGGAACTAGTACCTCCCCATATATATGTATGGAATGGAGTTTGCAACTGAAAAGAAACTTTGTGTTCCCAACAAGCTATGTGAAGGACGGCTTTCACGCACACTTATCTCTCAGAACTGAGCAAGAGGAGAGATGTTCGTTCATCTATCACCAAGGGAACGGGTTGCAGGAGACACTATTTCTCTGCTTTCTCAGTCTGTTTCCTAGTGCCGGTTTGAAGTTCCTGCAGTTTTCACTGTAAAACCGAGTTGGAGCTGGAACCTCCCCATATATATATATGGAATGGAGTTTGCAACTTAAAAGAAACTTTGTGTTCCCAACAAGCTAGTTAAAGGACGGCTTTCACAAACACTTATCTCTCGGAACTGAGCAAGTGGAGAGACGTTCGTTCATCTAGCACCAAGGGAACGGTTTGCAGGAGAAACTATTTCTCTGCTTTCTCAGTCTGATTCCTAGTGCCGTTTTGAAGTTCCTGCAGTTTTCACTGTAAAACCGAGTTGGAGCTTGTACCTCCCCATATATATGAATGGAATGGAGTTTGCACCTGAAAAGAAACTTTGTGTTCCCAACAAGCAAGATGAAGGACGGCTTTCACACACACTTATCTCTCAGAACGGAGCAAGTGGAGAGACGTTCGTTCATCTAGCACCAAGGGAACGGGTTGCAGGAGAAACTTTTTCTCTACATTCTCAGTCTGTTTCCTAGTGCCGGTTTGAAGTTCCTGCAGTTTTCACTGGAAAACCGAATTGGAGCTAGTACCTCCCCATATATATGTATGGAATGGAGTTTGCAACTGAAAAGAAACTTTGTGTTCCCAACAAGCTAGGTGAAGGACGGCTTTCACACACACTTATCTCTCAGAACTGAGCAAGTGGAGAGACGTTCGTTCATCTAGCACCAAGGGAACGGATTGCAGGAGAAACTTTTTCTCTGCTTTCTCAGTCTGTTTCCTAGTGCCGGTTTGATGTTCCTGCAGTTTTCACTGTAAAACCGATTTGGAGCTTGTACCTCCCCATATATAAGTATGGAATGGAGTTTGCAACTGAAAAGAAACTTTGTGTTCCCAACACGCTAGGTGAAGGACGGCTTTCACACACACTTATCTCTCGGAACTGAGCAAGTGGAGAGACGTTCGTTCATCTAGCACCGGGGGAACGGGTTGCAGGAGACACTATTTCTCTGCTTTCTCAGTCTGTTTCCTAGTGCCGGTTTGAAGTTCCTGCAGTTTTCACTCTTAAACCGAGTTGGAGCTAGTACCTCACCATATATATGTATGGAATGGAGTTGGCAACTGAAAAGAAACTTTGTGTTCCCAACAAGCTAGTTGAAGGACGGCTTTCACACACACTTATCTCTCAGAACTGAGCAAGTGGAGAGACGTTCGTTCATCCAGCACCAAGGGAACGGATTGCAGGAGACACTTTTTCTCTGCTTTCTCAGTCTGATTCCTAGTGCCGTTTTGAAGTTCCTGCAGTTTTCACTGTAAAACCGAGTTGGAGCTTGTACCTCCCCATATATATGAATGGATTGAAGTTTGCAACTGAAAAGAAACTTTGTGTTCCCAACAAGCAAGGTGAAGGACGGCTTTCACACACACTTATCTCTCAGAACTGAGCAAGTGGAGAGACGTTCGTTCATCTAGCACCGGGGGAACGGGTTGCAGGAGACACTTTTTCTCTGCTTTCTCAGTCTGTTTCCTAGTGCCGGTTTGATGTTCCTTCAGTATTCACTGGAAAAACGAGTTGGAACTAGTACCTCCCCATATATATGTATGGAATGGAGTTTGCAACTGAAAAGAAACTTTGTGTTCCCAACAAGCTAGGTGAAGGACGGCTTTCACGCACAATTATCTCTCAGAACTGAGCAAGAGGAGAGACGTTCGTTCATCTATCACCAAGGGAACGGGTTGCAGGAGACACTTTTTCTCTGCTTTCTCAGTCTGTTTCCTAGTGCCGGTTTGAAGTTCCTGCAGTTTTCACTGTAAAACCGAGTTGGAGCTAGTACCTCCCCATATATATTTATGGAATGGAGTTTGCAACTTAAAAGAAACTTTGTGTTCCCAACAAGCTAGTTAAAGGACGGCTTTCACAAACACTTATCTCTCGGAACTGAGCAAGTGGAGAGACGTTCGTTCATCTAGCACCAAGGGAACGGTTTGCAGGAGACACTATTTCTCTGCTTTCTCAGTCTGATTCCTAGTGCCGTTTTGAAGTTCCTGCAGTTTTCACTGTAAAACCGAGGTGGAGTTTGTACCTCCCCATATATATGAATGGAATGGAGTTTGCACCTGAAAAGAAACTTTGTGTTCCCAACAAGCAAGATGAAAGACGGCTTTCACACACACTTATCTCTCAGAACGGAGCAAGTGGAGAGACGTTCGTTCATCTAGCACCAAGGGAACGGGTTGCAGGAGAAACTTTTTCTCTACATTCTCAGTCTGTTTCCTAGTGCCGGTTTGAAGTTCCTGCAGTTTTCACTGGAAAACCGAATTGGAGCTAGTACCTCCCCATATATATGTATGGAATGGAGTTTGCAACTGAAAAGAAACTTTGTGTTCCCAACAAGATTGGTGAAGGACGGCTTTCACACACACTTATCTCTCAGAACTGAGCAAGTGGAGAGACGTTCGTTCATCTAGCACCAAGGGAACGGATTGCAGGAGAAACTTTTTCTCTGCTTTCTCAGTCTGTTTCCTAGTGCCGGTTTGATGTTCCTGCAGTTTTAACTGTAAAACCGATTTGGAGCTAGTACCTCCCCATATATATATATGGAATGGAGTTTTCAACTGAAAAGAAACTTTTTGTTCCCAACACGCTAGGTGAAGTTCGGCTTTCACACACACTTATCTCTCAGAACTGAGCAAGTGGAGAGACGTTCGTTCATCTAGAACCAAGGGAACGTGTTGCAGGAGACACTTATTCTCTGCTTTATCAGTCTGTTTCCTAGTGCCGGTTTGAAGTTCCTGCAGTTTTCACTGTAAAACCGAGTTGGAGCTTGTACCTCCCCATATATAAGTATGGAATGGAGTTTGCAACTGAAAAGAAACTTTGTGTTCCCAACACGCTAGGTGAAGGTCGGCTTTCACACACACTTATCTCTCGGAACTGAGCAAGTGGAGAGACGTTCGTTCATCTAGCACCGGGGGAACGGGTTGCAGGAGACACTATTTCTCTGCTTTCTCAGTCTGTTTCCTAGTGCCGGTTTGAAGTTCCTGCAGTTTTCTCTGTAAAACCGTGTTGGAGCTTCTACCTCCCCATATATATGTATGGAATGGAGTTTGCATCTGAAAAGAAACTTTGTGTTCCCAACAATCTAGGTGAAGTACGGCTTTCACACACATATTTCTCTCAGAACTGAGCAAATGGAGAGACGTTCGTTCATCTAGCACCTAGGGAACGGGTTGCAGGAGACACATTTTCCCTGCTTTCTCAGTCTGTTTCCTAGTGCCGGTTTGAAGTTCCTGCAGTTTTCACACTAAAACCGAGTTGAAGCTAGTACCTCACCATATATATGTATGGAATGGATTTGGCAACTGAAAAGAAACTTTGTGTTCCCAACAAGCTAGGTGAAGGACGGCTTTCACACACACTTATTTCTCAGAACTGAGCAAGTGGAGAGACGTTCGTTCATCTAGCACCAAGGGAACGGGTTGCAGGAGACACTTTTTCTCTGCTTTCTCAGTCTGTTTCCTAGTGCCTGTTTGAAGTTCCTGCAGTTTTCACTGGAAAACCGAGTTGGAGCTGGTACCTCCCCATATATATGTATGGAATGGAGTTTGCAACTGAAAAGAAACTTTGTGTTCCCAACAAGCTAGGTGAAGGACGGCTTTCAAACACAATTATCTCTCAGAACTGAGCAAGTGGAGAGACGTTCGTTCATCTAGCAAAAAGGGAACGGGTTGCAGGAGATACATTTTCTCTGCTTTCTCAGTCTGTTTCCTAGTGCCGGTTTGAAGTTCCTGCAGTTTTCACTGTAAAACCGAGTTGGAGCTGGAACCTCCCCATATATATTTATGGAATGGAGTTTGCAACTTAAAAGAAACTTTGTGTTCCCAACAAGCTAGTTAAAGGACGGCTTTCACAAACACTTATCTCTCAGAACTGAGCAAGTGGAGAGACGTTCGTTCATCTAGCACCAAGGGAACGGTTTGCAGGAGAAACTATTTCTCTGCTTTCTCAGTCTGATTCCTAGTGCCGTTTTGAAGTTCCTGCAGTTTTCACTGTAAAACCGAGTTGGAGCTTGTACCTCCCCATATATATGAATGGAATGGAGTTTGCACCTGAAAAGAAACTTTGTGTTCCCAACAAGCAAGATGAAGGACGGCTTTCACACACACTTATCTCTCAGAACGGAGCAAGTGGAGAGACGTTCGTTCATCTAGCACCAAGGGAACGGGTTGCAGGAGAAACTTTTTCTCTACATTCTCAGTCTGTTTCCTAGTGCCGGTTTGAAGTTCCTGCAGTTTTCACTGGAAAACCGAATTGGAGCTAGTACCTCCCCATATATATGTATGGAATGGAGTTTGCAACTGAAAAGAAACTTTGTGTTCCCAACAAGCTAGGTGAAGGACGGCTTTCACACACACTTATCTCTCAGAACTGAGCAAGTGGAGAGACGTTCGTTCATCTAGCACCAAGGGAACGGATTGCAGGAGAAACTTTTTCTCTGCTTTCTCAGTCTGTTTCCTAGTGCCGGTTTGATGTTCCTGCAGTTTTCACTGTAAAACCGATTTGGAGCTTGTACCTCCCCATATATAAGTATGGAATGGAGTTTGCAACTGAAAAGAAACTTTGTGTTCCCAACACGCTAGGTGAAGGACGGCTTTCACACACACTTATCTCTCGGAACTGAGCAAGTGGAGAGACGTTCGTTCATCTAGCACCGGGGGAACGGGTTGCAGGAGACACTATTTCTCTGCTTTCTCAGTCTGTTTCCTAGTGCCGGTTTGAAGTTCCTGCAGTTTTCACTCTTAAACCGAGTTGGAGCTAGTACCTCACCATATATATGTATGGAATGGAGTTGGCAACTGAAAAGAAACTTTGTGTTCCCAACAAGCTAGTTGAAGGACGGCTTTCACACACACTTATCTCTCAGAACTGAGCAAGTGGAGAGACGTTCGTTCATCCAGCACCAAGGGAACGGATTGCAGGAGACACTTTTTCTCTGCTTTCTCAGTCTGATTCCTAGTGCCGTTTTGAAGTTCCTGCAGTTTTCACTGTAAAACCGAGTTGGAGCTTGTACCTCCCCATATATATGAATGGATTGAAGTTTGCAACTGAAAAGAAACTTTGTGTTCCCAACAAGCAAGGTGAAGGACGGCTTTCACACACACTTATCTCTCAGAACTGAGCAAGTGGAGAGACGTTCGTTCATCTAGCACCGGGGGAACGGGTTGCAGGAGACACTTTTTCTCTGCTTTCTCAGTCTGTTTCCTAGTGCCGGTTTGATGTTCCTTCAGTATTCACTGGAAAAACGAGTTGGAACTAGTACCTCCCCATATATATGTATGGAATGGAGTTTGCAACTGAAAAGAAACTTTGTGTTCCCAACAAGCTAGGTGAAGGACGGCTTTCACGCACAATTATCTCTCAGAACTGAGCAAGAGGAGAGACGTTCGTTCATCTATCACCAAGGGAACGGGTTGCAGGAGACACTTTTTCTCTGCTTTCTCAGTCTGTTTCCTAGTGCCGGTTTGAAGTTCCTGCAGTTTTCACTGTAAAACCGAGTTGGAGCTAGTACCTCCCCATATATATTTATGGAATGGAGTTTGCAACTTAAAAGAAACTTTGTGTTCCCAACAAGCTAGTTAAAGGACGGCTTTCACAAACACTTATCTCTCGGAACTGAGCAAGTGGAGAGACGTTCGTTCATCTAGCACCAAGGGAACGGTTTGCAGGAGACACTATTTCTTTGCTTTCTCAGTCTGATTCCTAGTGCCGTTTTGAAGTTCCTGCAGTTTTCACTGTAAAACCGAGGTGGAGTTTGTACCTCCCCATATATATGAATGGAATGGAGTTTGCACCTGAAAAGAAACTTTGTGTTCCCAACAAGCAAGATGAAGGACGGCTTTCACACACACTTATCTCTCAGAACGGAGCAAGTGGAGAGACGTTCGTTCATCTAGCACCAAGGGAACGGGTTGCAGGAGAAACTTTTTCTCTACATTCTCAGTCTGTTTCCTAGTGCCGGTTTGAAGTTCCTGCAGTTTTCACTGGAAAACCGAATTGGAGCTAGTACCTCCCCATATATATGTATGGAATGGAGTTTGCAACTGAAAATAAACTTTGTGTTCCCAACAAGATTGGTGAAGGACGGCTTTCACACACACTTATCTCTCAGAACTGAGCAAGTGGAGAGACGTTCGTTCATCTAGCACCAAGGGAACGGATTGCAGGAGAAACTTTTTCTCTGCTTTCTCAGTCTGTTTCCTAGTGCCGGTTTGATGTTCCTGCAGTTTTAACTGTAAAACCGATTTGGAGCTAGTACCTCCCCATATATATATATGGAATGGAGTTTTCAACTGAAAAGAAACTTTTTGTTCCCAACACGCTAGGTGAAGTTCGGCTTTCACACACACTTATCTCTCAGAACTGAGCAAGTGGAGAGACGTTCGTTCATCTAGAACCAAGGGAACGTGTTGCAGGAGACACTTATTCTCTGCTTTATCAGTCTGTTTCCTAGTGCCGGTTTGAAGTTCCTGCAGTTTTCACTGTAAAACCGAGTTGGAGCTTGTACCTCCCCATATATAAGTATGGAATGGAGTTTGCAACTGAAAAGAAACTTTGTGTTCCCAACACGCTAGGTGAAGGTCGGCTTTCACACACACTTATCTCTCGGAACTGAGCAAGTGGAGAGACGTTCGTTCATCTAGCACCGGGGGAACGGGTTGCAGGAGACACTATTTCTCTGCTTTCTCAGTCTGTTTCCTAGTGCCGGTTTGAAGTTCCTGCAGTTTTCTCTGTAAAACCGTGTTGGAGCTTCTACCTCCCCATATATATGTATGGAATGGAGTTTGCATCTGAAAAGAAACTTTGTGTTCCCAACAATCTAGGTGAAGTACGGCTTTCACACACATATTTCTCTCAGAACTGAGCAAATGGAGAGACGTTCGTTCATCTAGCACCTAGGGAACGGGTTGCAGGAGACACATTTTCCCTGCTTTCTCAGTCTGTTTCCTAGTGCCGGTTTGAAGTTCCTGCAGTTTTCACACTAAAACCGAGTTGAAGCTAGTACCTCACCATATATATGTATGGAATGGAGTTGGCAACTGAAAAGAAACTTTGTGTTCCCAACAAGCTAGGTGAAGGACGGCTTTCACACACACTTATTTCTCAGAACTGAGCAAGTGGAGAGACGTTCGTTCATCTAGCACCAAGGGAACGGGTTGCAGGAGACACTTTTTCTCTGCTTTCTCAGTCTGTTTCCTAGTGCCTGTTTGAAGTTCCTGCAGTTTTCACTGGAAAACCGAGTTGGAGCTGGTACCTCCCCATATATATGTATGGAATGGAGTTTGCAACTGAAAAGAAACTTTGTGTTCCCAACAAGCTAGGTGAAGGACGGCTTTAAAACACAATTATCTCTCAGAACTGAGCAAGTGGAGAGACGTTCGTTCATCTAGCAAAAAGGGAACGGGTTGCAGGAGATACATTTTCTCTGCTTTCTCAGTCTGTTTCCTAGTGCCGGTTTGAAGTTCCTGCAGTTTTTACTGTAAAACCGAGTTGGAGCTAGTACCTCCCCATATATATGTATGGAATGGAGTTTGCAACTGAAAAGAAACTTTGTGTTCCCAACAAGATAGGTGAAGGACGGCTTTCACACACACTTATCTCTCAGAACTTAGCAAGTGGAGAGATTTTCGTTCATCTAGAACCAAGGGAACGGGTTGCAGCCGACACTTTTTCTCTGCTTTCTCAGTCTGTTTCCTAGTGCCGGTTTGAAGTTCCTGCAGTTTTCACTGTAAAACCGAGTTGGAGCTAGTACCTCCCCATATATATGTATGGAATGGAGTTTGCAACTGAAAAGAAACTTTGTGTTCCCAACAAGTTTGTTGAAGGACGGCTTTCACACACATTTATCTCTCGGAACTGAGCAAGTGGAGAGACGTTCGTTCATCTAGCACCAAGGGAACGGGTTGCAGGAGACATATTTTCTCTGATTTCTCAGTCTGTTTCCTAGTGCCGGTTTGAAGTTCCTGCAGTTTTCCTTGTAAAACCGAGTTGGAACTTGTACCTCCCCATATATATGTATGGAATGGAGTTTGCAACTGAAAAGAAACTTTGTGTTCCCAACAAGCTAGGTGAAGTACGGCTTTCACACACACTTATCTCTCAGAACTGAGCAAGTGGAGAGACGTACGTTCATCTAGCACCGGGGGAACCGGTTGCAGGAGACACTTTTTCTCTGCTTTCTCAGTCTGTTTCCTAGTGCCGGTTTGAAGTTCCTGCAGTTTTCACTGTAAAACCGAGTTGGAGCTTCTACCTTCCCATATATATGTATGGAATGGTGTTTGCAACTGAAAAGAAACTTTGTGTTCCCAACAATCTAGGTGAAGGACGGCTTTCACACACACTTAACTCTCAGAACTGAGCAAGTGGAGAGACGTTCGTTCATCTAGCACCAAGGGAACGGGTTGCAGGAGACACTTTTTCTCTGCTTTCTCAGTCTGTTTCCTAGTGCCGGTTTGAAGTTCCTGCAGTTTTCACTGTAAAACCGAGTTGGAGATAGTTCCTCCCCATATATATGTATGGAATGGAGTTTGCAACTGAAAAGAAACTTTGTGTTCCCAACAAGCTATTTGAAGGACGGCTTTCACACACATTTATCTCTCGGAACTGAGCAAGTGGAGAGACGGTCGTTCATCTAGCACCGGGGGAACGGGTTGCAGGAGACACTTTTTCTCTGCATTCTCAGGCTGTTTCCCAGTGCCGGTTTGAAGTTCCTGCAGTTTTCATTGTAAAACCGAGTTGGAGCTTCTACCTCCCCATATATATGTATGGAATGGTGTTTGCAACTGAAAGAAACTTTGTGTTCCCAACAATCTAGCTGAAGATCGGCTTTCACACACACATTTCTCTCAGAACTGAGCAAGTGGAGAGACGTTCTTTCATCTAGCACCAAGGGAACGTGTTGCAAGGGACACATTTTCCCTGTTTTCTCAGCCTGTTTCCTAGTGCCGGTTTGAAGTTCCTGCAGTTTTCACTCTAAAACCGAGTTGGAGCTAGTACCTCACCATATATATGTATGGAATGGAGTTGGCAACTGAAAAGAAACTTTGTGTTCCCAACAAGCAAGGTGAAGGACGGCTTTCACACACACTTATCTCTCAGAACGGAGCAAGTGGAGAGACGTTCGTTCATCTAGCCCCAAGGGAACGGGTTGCAGGAGAAACTTTTTCTCTACATTCTGAGTCTGTTTCCTAGTGCCGGTTTGAAGTTCCTGCAGTTTTCACTGTAAAACCGAATTGGAGCTAGTACCTCCCCATATATATGTATGGAATGGAGTTTGCAACTGAAAAGAAACTTTGATTCCCAACAAGCTAGGTGAAGGCGGCTTTCACACACACTTATCTCTCAGAACTGAGCAAGTGGAGAGACGTTCGTTCATCTAGCACCGGGGGAACGGGTTGCAGGAGACACTATTTCTCTGCTTTCTCAGTCTGTTTCCTAGTGCCGGTTTGAAGTTCCTGCAGTTTTCACTGTAAAACCGTGTTGGAGCTTCTACCTCCCCATATATAAGTATGGAATGGAGTTTGCATCTGAAAAGAAACTTTGTGTTCCCAACAATCTAGGTGAAGTACGGCTTTCAAACACATATTTCTCTCAGAACTGAGCAAATGGAGAGACGTTCGTTCATCTAGCACCAAGGGAACGGGTTGCAGGAGACACATTTTCCCTGCTTTCTCAGTCTGTTTCCTAGTGCCGGTTTGAAGTTCCTGCAGTTTTTACACTAAAACCGATTTGAAGCTAGTACCTCACCATATATATGTATGGAATGGAGTTGGCAACTGAAAAGAAACTTTGTGTTCCCAACAAGCTAGGTGAAGGACGGCTTTCACACACACTTATCTCTCAGAACTGAGCAAGTGGAGAGACTTTCGTTCATCTAGCACCAAGCGAACGGGTTGCAGGAGACACTTTTTCTCTGCTTTCTCAGTCTGTTTCCTAGTGCCTGTTTGAAGTTCCTGCAGTTTTCACTGGAAAACCGAGTTGGAGCTAGTACCTCCCCATATATATGTATGGAATGGAGTTTGCAACTGAAAAGAAACTTTGTGTTCCCAACAAGCTAGGTGAAGGACGGCTTTCAAACACAATTATCTCTCAGAACTGAGCAAGTGGAGAGACGTTCGTTCATCTAGCAACAAGGGAACGGGTTGCAGGAGATACATTTTCTCTGCTTTCTCAGTCTGTTTCCTAGTGCCGGTTTGAAGTTCCTGCAGTTTTTACTGTAAAACCGAGTTGGAGCTAGTACATCCCCATATATATTTATGGAATGGAGTTTGCAACTGAAAAGAAACTTTGTGTTCCCAACAAGCTAGTTGAAGGACGGCTTTCACACACACTTATCTCGCGGAACTGAGCAAGTGGAGAGACGTTCGTTCATCTAGCACCAAGGGAACGGGTTGCAGGAGAAACTTTTTCTCTGTTTCTCAGTCTGTTTCCTAGTGCCGGTTTGAAGTTCCTGCAGTTTTCCCTGGAAAACCGATTTGGAGCTAGTACCTCCCCATATATATGTATGGAATGGAGTTTGCAACTGAAAAGAAACTTTGTGTTCCCAACAAGCTAGGTGAAGGACGGCTTTCACACACAATTATCTCTCAGAACTTAGCAATTGGAGAGATGTTCGTTCATCTAGAACCAAGGGAACGGGTTGCAGCCGACACTTTTTCTCTGCTTTCTCAGTCTGTTTCCTAGTGCCGGTTTGAAGTTCCTGCAGTTTTCACTGTAAAACCGAGTTGGAGCTAGTACCTCCCAATATATATGTATGGAATGGAGTTTGCAACTGAAAAGAAACTTTGTATTCCCAACAAGCTTGTTGAAGGACGGCTTTCACACACATTTATCTCTCGGAACTGAGCAAGTGGAGAGACGTTCGTTCATCTAGCACCAAGGGAACGGGTTGCAGGAGACACTTTTTCTCTGCTTTCTCAGTCTGTTTCCTAGTGCTGGTTTGAAGTTCCTGCAGTTTTCTCTGTAAAACCGAGTTGGAGCTTGTACCTCCCCATATATATGTATGGAATGGAGTTTGCAACTGAAAAGAAACTTTGTGTTCCCAACAAGCTAGGTGAAGGACGGCTTTCACACACACTTACCTCTCAGAACTGAGCAAGTGGAGAGACGTTCGTTCATCTAGCACCGGGGGAACGGGTAGCAGGAGTCTCTTTTTCTCTGCATTCTCAGGCTGTTTCCTAGTGCCGGTTTGAAGTTCCTGCAGTTTTCACTGTAAAACCTTGTTGGAGCTTCTACCTCCCCATATATATGTAAGGAATGGTGTTTGCAACTGAAACGAAACTTTGTGTTCCCAACAATCTAGCTGAAGAACGGCTTTCACACACACATTTCTCTCAGAACTGAGCAAGTGGAGAGACGTTCTTTCATCTAGCACCAAGGGAACGGGTTGCAAGGGACACATTTTCCCTGTTTTCTCAGCCTGTTTCCTAGTGCCGGTTTGAAGTTCCTGCAGTTTTCACTCTAAAACCGAGTTGAAGCTAGTACCTCACCATATATATGTATGGAATGGAGTTGGCAACTGAAAAGAAACTTTGTGTTCCCAACAAGCTAGTTGAAGGACGGCTTTCACACACACTTATCTCTCAGAACTGAGCAAGTGGAGAGACGTTCGTTCATCTAGCACCAAGGGAACGGGTTGCAGGAGACACTTTTTCTCTGCTTTCTCAGTCTTTTTCCTAGTGCCGGTTTGAAGTCCCTGCAGTTTTCACTGTAAAACCGAGTTGGAGCTAGTACCTCCCCATATATATGTATGGAATGGAGTTTGCAACTGAAAAGAAACTTTGTGTTCCCAAAAAGCTAGGTGAAGGACGGCTTTCACACACACATATCTCTCAGAACTGAGCAAGTGGAGAGACGTTCGTTCATCTAGCACCAAGGGAACAGGTTGCAGGAGACACTTTTTCTCTGGTTTCTCAGTTTGTTTCCTAGTGCCGGTTTGAAGTTCCTGCAGTTTAAAAGGTAAAACCGAGTTGGAGCTAGTACCTACCCATATATATGTATGGAATGGAGTTTGCAACTGAAAAGAAACTTTGTGTTCCCAACAAGCTAGTTGAAGGACGGCTTTCACACACATTTATCTCTCAGAACTGAGCAAGTGGAGAGACGTTCGTTCATCTAGCACCAAGGGAACGGGTTGCAGGGGACACTTTTTCTCTGCTTTCTCAGTCTGTTTCCTAGTGCCTGTTTGAAGTTCCTGCAGTTTTCACTGTAAAACCGTGTTGGAGCTTGTACCTCCCCATATATATGTATGGATGGAGTTTGTAACTGAAAAGAAACTTTGTGTTCCCAACAATCTAGGTGAAGGACGGCTTTCACACACACTTATCTCTCAGAACTGAGCAAGTGGAGAGACGTTCGTTCATCTAGCAGCAAGGGAACGGGTTGCAGGGGACACATTTTCTGTGCTTTCTCAGTCTGTTTCCTAGTGCCGGTTTGAAGTTCCTGCAGTTTTCACTGTAATACCGAGTTGGAGCTTGTACCTCCCCATATATATGTATGGAATGGAGTTTGCAACTGAAAAGAAACTTTGTGTTCCCAACAAGCTAGGTGAAGGACGGCTTTCACACACACTTTTCTCTCAGAACTGAGCAAGTGGAGAGACGTTCGTTCATCTAGCACCGGGGGAACGGGTTACAGGAGACACTTTTTCTCTGCATTCTCAGGCTGTTTCCCAGTGCCGGTTTGAAGTTCCTGCAGTTTTCATTGTAAAACCGAGTTGGAGCTTCTACCTCCCCATATATATGTATGGAATGGTGTTTGCAACTGAAAGAAACTTTGTGTTCCCAACAATCTAGCTGAAGATCGGCTTTCACACACACATTTCTCTCAGAACTGAGCAAGTGGAGAGACGTTCTTTCATCTAGCACCAAGGGAACGGGTTGCAAGGGACACATTTTCCCTGTTTTCTCAGCCTGTTTCCTAGTGCCGGTTTGAAGTTCCTGCAGTTTTCACTCTAAAACCGAGTTGGAGCTAGTACCTCACCATATATATGTATGGAATGGAGTTGGCAACTGAAAAGAAACTTTGTGTTCCCAACAAGCAAGGTGAAGGACGGCTTTCACACACACTTATCTCTCAGAACGGAGCAAGTGGAGAGACGTTCGTTCATCTAGCCCCAAGGGAACTGGTTGCAGGAGAAACTTTTTCTCTACATTCTGAGTCTGTTTCCTAGTGCCGGTTTGAAGTTCCTGCAGTTTTCACTGTAAAACCGAATTGGAGCTAGTACCTCCCCATATATATGTATGGAATGGAGTTTGCAACTGAAAAGAAACTTTGATTCCCAACAAGCTAGGTGAAGGACGGCTTTCACACACACTTATCTCTCAGAACTGAGCAAGTGGAGAGACGTTCGTTCATCTAGCACCAAGGGAACGGATTGCAGGAGACACATTTTCTCGGCTTTCTCATTCTGTTTCCTAGTGCCGGTTTGATGTTCCTGCAGTTTTCACTGTAAAACAGATTTGGAGCTATTACCTCCCCATATATATATATGGAATGGAGTTTGCAACTGAAAAGAAACTTTTTGTTCCCAACACGCTAGGTGAAGTTCGGCTTTCACACACACTTATCTCTCAGAACTGAGCAAGTGGAGAGACGTTCGTTCATCTAGAACCAAGGGAACGTGTTGCAGGAGACACTTTTTCTCTGCTTTCTCAGTCCGTTTCCTAGTGCCGGTTTGAAGTTCCTGCAATTTTCACTGTAAAACCGAGTTGGAGCTTGTACCTCCCCATATATATGTATGGAATGGAGTTTGCAACTGAAAAGAAACTTTGTGTTCCCAACACGCTAGGTGAAGGACGGCTTTCACACACACTTATCTCTCGGAACTGAGCAAGTGGAGAGACTTTCGTTCATCTAGCACCGGGGGAACGGGTTGCAGGAGACACTATTTCTCTGCTTTCTCAGTCTGTTTCCTAGTGCCGGTTTGAAGTTCCTGCAGTTTTCACTGTAAAACCGTGTTGGAGCTTCTACCTCCCCATATATAAGTATGGAATGGAGTTTGCATCTGAAAAGAAACTTTGTGTTCCCAACAATCTAGGTGAAGTACGGCTTTCAACAACATATTTCTCTCAGAACTGAGCAAATGGAGAGACGTTCGTTCATCTAGCACCAAGGGAACGGGTTGCAGGAGACACATTTTCCCTGCTTTCTCCGTCTGTTTCCTAGTGCCGGTTTGAAGTTCCTGCAGTTTTTACACTAAAACCGATTTGAAGCTAGTACCTCACCATATATATGTATGGAATGGAGTTGGCAACTGAAAAGAAACTTTGTGTTCCCAACAAGCTAGGTGAAGGACGGCTTTCACACACACTTATCTCTCAGAACTGAGCAAGTGGAGAGACTTTCGTTCATCTAGCACCAAGCGAACGGGTTGCAGGAGACACTTTTTCTCTGCTTTCTCAGTCTGTTTCCTAGTGCCTGTTTGAAGTTCCTGCAGTTTTCACTGGAAAACCGAGTTGGAGCTAGTACCTCCCCATATATATGTATGGAATGGAGTTTGCAACTGAAAAGAAACTTTGTGTTCCCAACAAGCTAGGTGAAGGACGGCTTTCAAACACAATTATCTCTCAGAACTGAGCAAGTGGAGAGACGTTCGTTCATCTAGCAACAAGGGAACGGGTTGCAGGAGATACATTTTCTCTGCTTTCTCAGTCTGTTTCCTAGTGCCGGTTTGAAGTTCCTGCAGTTTTTACTGTAAAACCGAGTTGGAGCTAGTACATCCCCATATATATTTATGGAATGGAGTTTGCAACTGAAAAGAAACTTTGTGTTCCCAACAAGCTAGTTGAAGGACGGCTTTCACACACACTTATCTCGTGGAACTGAGCAAGTGGAGAGACGTTCGTTCATCTAGCACCAAGGGAACGGGTGGCAGGAGAAACTTTTTCTCTGTTTCTCAGTCTGTTTCCTAGTGCCGGTTTGAAGTTCCTGCAGTTTTCCCTGGAAAACCGATTTGGAGCTAGTACCTCCCCATATATATGTATGGAATGGAGTTTGCAACTGAAAAGAAACTTTGTGTTCCCAACAAGCTAGGTGAAGGACGGCTTTCACACACAATTATCTCTCAGAACTTAGCAATTGGAGAGATGTTCGTTCATCTAGAACCAAGGGAACGGGTTGCAGCCGACACTTTTTCTCTGCTTTCTCAGTCTGTTTCCTAGTGCCGGTTTGAAGTTCCTGCAGTTTTCACTGTAAAACCGAGTTGGAGCTAGTACCTCCCCATATATATGTATGGAATGGAGTTTGCAACTGAAAAGAAACTTTGTATTCCCAACAAGCTTGTTGAAGGACGGCTTTCACACACATTTATCTCTCGGAACTGAGCAAGTGGAGAGACGTTCGTTCATCTAGCACCAAGGGAACGGGTTGCAGGAGACACTTTTTCTCTGCTTTCTCAGTCTGTTTCCTAGTGCTGGTTTGAAGTTCCTGCAGTTTTCACTGTAATACCGAGTTGGAGCTTGTACCTCCCCATATATATGTATGGAATGGAGTTTGCAACTGAAAAGAAACTTTGTGTTCCCAACAAGCTAGGTGAAGGACGGCTTTCACACACACTTACCTCTCAGAACTGAGCAAGTGGAGAGACTTTCGTTCATCTAGCACCGGGGGAACGGGTAGCAGGAGACTCTTTTTCTCTGCATTCTCAGGCTGTTTCCTAGTGCCGGTTTGAAGTTCCTGCAGTTTTCACTGTAAAACCGTGTTGGAGCTTCTACCTCCCCATATATATGTATGGAATGGTGTTTGCAACTGAAACGAAACTTTGTGTTCCCAACAATCTAGCTGAAGAACGGCTTTCACACACACATTTCTCTCAGAACTGAGCAAGTGGAGAGACGTTCTTTCATCTAGCACCAAGGGAACGGGTTGCAAGGGACACATTTTCCCTGTTTTCTCAGCCTGTTTCCTAGTGCCGGTTTGAAGTTCCTGCAGTTTTCACTCTAAAACCGAGTTGAAGCTAGTACCTCACCATATATATGTATGGAATGGAGTTGGCAACTGAAAAGAAACTTTGTGTTCCCAACAAGCTAGTTGAAGGACGGCTTTCACACACACTTATCTCTCAGAACTGAGCAAGTGGAGAGACGTTTGTTCATCTAGCACCAAGGGAACGGGTTGCAGGAGACACTTTTTCTCTGCTTTCTCAGTCTTTTTCCTAGTGCCGGTTTGAAGTCCCTGCAGTTTTCACTGTAAAACCGAGTTGGAGCTAGTACCTCCCCATATATATGTATGGAATGGAGTTTGCAACTGAAAAGAAACTTTGTGTTCCCAAAAAGCTAGGTGAAGGACGGCTTTCACACACACATATCTCTCAGAACTGAGCAAGTGGAGAGACGTTCGTTCATCTAGCACCAAGGGAACAGGTTGCAGGAGTCACTTTTTCTCTGGTTTCTCAGTTTGTTTCCTAGTGCCGGTTTGAAGTTCCTGCAGTTTAAAAGGTAAAACCGAGTTGGAGCTAGTACCTACCCATATATATGTATGGAATGGAGTTTGCAACTGAAAAGAAACTTTGTGTTCCCAACAAGCTAGTTGAAGGACGGCTTTCACACACATTTATCTCTCAGAACTGAGCAAGTGGAGAGACGTTCGTTCATCTAGCACCAAGGGAACGGGTTGAAGGGGACACTTTTTCTCTGCTTTCTCAGTCTGTTTCCTAGTGCCTGTTTGAAGTTCCTGCAGTTTTCACTGTAAAACCGTGTTGGAGCTTGTACCTCCCCATATATATGTATGGATGGAGTTTGCAACTGAAAAGAAACTTTGTGTTCCCAACAATCTAGGTGAAGGACGGCTTTCACACACACTTATCTCTCAGAACTGAGCAAGTGGAGAGACGTTCGTTCATCTAGCACCAAGGGAATGGGTTGCAGGGGACACATTTTCTGTGCTTTCTCAGTCTGTTTCCTAGTGCCGGTTTGAAGTTCCTGCAGTTTTCTCTGTAAAACCGTGTTGGAGCTTCTACCTCCCCATATATATGTATGGAATGGAGTTTGCATCTGAAAAGAAACTTTGTGTTCCCAACAATCTAGGTGAAGTACGGCTTTCACACACATATTTCTCTCAGAACTGAGCAAATGGAGAGACGTTCGTTCATCTAGCACCAAGGGAACGGGTTGCAGGAGACACAAATTCCCTGCTTTCTCAGTCTGTTTCCTAGTGCCGGTTTGAAGTTCCTGCAGTTTTCACACTAAAACCGAGTTGAAGCTAGTACCTCACCATATATATGTATGGAATGGAGTTGGCAACTGAAAAGAAACTTTGTGTTCCCTACAAGCTAGGTGAAGGACGGCTTTCACACACACTTATCTCTCAGAACTGAGCAAGTGGAGAGACGTTCGTTCATCTAGCACCAAGGGAACGGGTTGCAGGAGACACTTTTTCTCTGCTTTCTCAGTCTGTTTCCTAGTGCCAGTTTGAAGTTCCTGCAGTTTTCACTGGAAAACCGAGTTGGAGCTAGTACCTCCCCATATATATGTATGGAATGGAGTTTGCAACTGAAAAGAAACTTTGTGTTCCCAACAAGCTAGGTGAAGGACGGCTTTCAAACACAATTATCTCTCAGAACTGAGCAAGTGGAGAGACGTTCGTTCATCTAGCAACAAGGGAACGGGTTGCAGGAGATACATTTTCTCTGCTTTCTCAGTCTGTTTCCTAGTGCCGGTTTGAAGTTCCTGCAGTTTTTACTGTAAAACCGAGTTGGAGCTAGTACATCCCCATATATATTTATGGAATGCAGTTTGCAACTGAAAAGAAACTTTGTGTTCCCAACAAGCTAGTTGAAGGACGGCTTTCACACACACTTATCTCGCGGAACTGAGCAAGTGGAGAGACGTTCGTTCATCTAGCACCAAGGGAAAGGGTTGCAGGAGAAACTTTTTCTCTGCTTTCTCAGTCTGTTTCCTAGTGCCGGTTTGAAGTTACTGCAGTTTTCACTGGAATACCGAGTTGGAGCTAGTACCTACCCATATATATGTATGGAATGGAGTTTGCAACTGAAAAGAAACTTTGTGTTCCCAACAAGCTAGTTGAAGGACGGCTTTCACACACACTTATCTCTCGGAACTGAGCAAGAGGAGAGACGTTCGTTCATCTAGCACAAAGGGAACGGGATGCAGGAGACACTTTTTCTCTGCTTTCTCAGTCTGATTCCTAGTGCCGTTTTGAAGTTCCTGCAGTTTTCACTGTAAAACCGGGTTGGAGCTTGTACCTCCCCATATATATGAATGGAATGGAGTTTGCAACTGAAAAGAAACTTTGTGTTCCCAACAAGCAAGGTGAAGGACGTCTTTCACACACAATTATCTCTCAGAACGGAGCAAGTGGAGAGACGTTCGTTCATCTAGCAGCAAGGAAACGGGTTGCAGGAGAAACTTTTTCTCTGTTTCTCAGTCTGTTTCCTAGTGCCGGTTTGAAGTTCCTGCAGTTTTCACTGTAAAACCGAGTTGGAGCTAGTACCTCCCCATATATATGTATGGAATGGAGTTTGCAACTGAAAAGAATCTTTGTGTTCCCAACAAGCTAGGTGAAGGACGGCTTTCACACACACTTATCTCTCAGAACTTAGCAAGTGGAGAGATGTTCGTTCATCTAGAACCAAGGGAACGGGTTGCAGGAGACACTTTTTCTCTGCTTTCTCAGTCTGTTTCCTAGTGCCGGTTTGAAGTTCCTGCAGTTTTCACTGTAATACCGAGTTGGAGCTTGTACCTCCCCATATATATGTATGGAATGGAGTTTGCAACTGAAAAGAAACTTTGTGTTCCCAACAAGCTAGGTGAAGGACGGCTTTCACACACAATTATCTCTCAGAACTGAGCAAGTGGAGAGACGTTCGTTCATCTAGCACCAAGGGAACGGGTTGCAGGAGACACTTTTTCTCTGCATTCTCAGGCTGTTTCCTAGTGCCGGTATGAAGTTCCTGCAGTTTTCATTGTAAAACCGAGTTGGAGCTTCTACCTCCCCATATATATGTATGGAATGGTGTTTGCAACTGAAAAGAAACTTTGTGTTCCCAACAATCTAGCTGAAGATCGGCTTTCACACACACATTTCTCTCAGAACTGAGCAAGTGGAGAGACGTTCTTTCATCTAGCACCAAGGGAACGGGTTGAAAGGGACACATTTTCCCTGTTTTCTCAGCCTGTTTCCTAGTGCCGGTTTGAAATTCCTGCAGTTTTCACTCTAAAACCGAGTTGGAGCTAGTACCTCACCATATATATGTATGGAATGGAGTTGGCAACTGAAAAGAAACTTTGTGTTCCCAACAAGCAAGGTGAAGGACGGCTTTCACACACACTTATCTCTCAGAACGGAGCAAGTGGAGAGACGTTCGTTCATCTAGCAACAAGGGAACGGGTTGCAGGAGAAACTTTTTCTCTACATTCTCAGTCTGTTTCCTAGTGCCGGTTTGAAGTTCCTGCAGTTTTCACTGTAAAACCGAATTGGAGCTAGTACCTCCCCATATATATGTATGGAATGGAGTTTGCAACTGAAAAGAAACTTTGTGTTCCCAACAAGCTAGGTGAAGGACGGCTTTCACACACACTTATCTCTCAGAACTGAGCAAGTGGAGAGACGTTCGTTCATCTAGCACCAAGGGAACGGATTGCAGGAGACACTTTTTCTCTGCTTTCTCATTCTGTTTCCTAGTGCCGGTTTGATGTTCCTGCAGTTTCACTCTAAAACCGATTTGGAGCTATTACCTCCCCATATATATATATGGAATGGATTTTGCAACTGAAAAGAAACTTTTTGTTCCCAACACGCTAGGTGAATTTCGGCTTTCACACACACTTATCTCTCAGAACTGAGCAAGTGGAGAGACGTTCGTTCATCTAGAACCAAGGGAACGTGTTGCAGGAGACACTTTTTCTCTGCTTTCTCAGTCTGTTTCCTAGTGCCGGTTTGAAGTTCCTGCAGTTTTCACTGTAAAACCGAGTTGGAGCTTGTACCTCCCCATATATATGTATGGAATGGAGTTGGCAACTGAAAAGAAACTTTGTGTTCCCAACACGCTAGGTGAAGGACGGCTTTCACACACACTTATCTCTCGGAACTGAGCAAGTGGAGAGACGTTCGTTCATCTAGCACCGTGGGAACGGGTTGCAGGAGACACTATTTCTCTGCTTTCTCAGTCTGTTTCCTAGTGCCGGTTTGAAGTTCCTGCAGTTTTCACTGTAAAACCGTGTTGGAGCTTCTACCTCCCCATATATATGTATGGAATGGAGTTTGCATCTGAAAAGAAACTTTGTGTTCCCAACAATCTAGGTGAAGTACGGCTTTCACACACATATTTCTCTCAGAACTGAGCAAATGGAGAGACGTTCGTTCATCTAGCACCAAATGAACGGGTTGCAGGAGACACATTTTCCCTGCTTTCTCAGTCTGTTTCCTAGTGCCGGTTTGAAGTTCCTGCAGTTTTCACACTAAAACCGAGTTGAAGCTAGTACCTCACCATATATATGTATGGAATGGAGTTGGCAACTGAAAAGAAACTTTGTGTTCCCAACAAGCTAGGTGAAGGACGGCTTTCACACACACTTATCTCTCAGAACTGAGCAAGTGGAGAGACTTTCGTTCATCTAGCACCAAGGGAACGGGTTTCAGGAGACACTTTTTCTCTGTTTTCTCAGTCTGTTTCCTAGTGCCTGTTTGAATTTCCTGCAGTTTTCACTGGAAAACCGAGTTGGAGCTAGTACCTCCCCATATATATGTATGGAATGGAGTTTGCACCTGAAAAGAAACTTTGTGTTCCCAACAAGCTAGGTGAAGGACGGCTTTCAAACGCAATTATCTCTCAGAACTGAGCAAGTGGAGAGACGTTCGTTCATCTAGCAACAAGGGAACGGTTTGCAGGAGATACATTTTCTCTGCTTACTCAGTCTGTTTCCTAGTGCCGGTTTGAAGTTCCTGCAGTTTTTACTGTAAAACCGTGTTGGAGCTAGTACATCCCCATATATATTTATGGAATGGAGTTTGCAACTGAAAAGAAACTTTGTGTTCCCAACAAGCTAGTTGAAGGACGGCTTTCACACACACTTATCTCGCGGAACTGAGCAAGTGGAGAGACGTTCGTTCATCTAGCACCAAGGGAACGGGTTGCAGGAGAAACTTTTTCTCTGCTTTCTCAGTCTGTTTCCTAGTGCCGGTTTGAAGTTACTGCAGTTTTCACTGGAAAACCGAGTTGGAGCTTGTACCTACCCATATATATGTATGGAATGGTGTTTGCAACTGAAAAGAAACTTTGTGTTCCCAACAAGCTAGTTGAAGGACGGCTTTCACACACACTTATCTCTCGGAACTGAGCAAGTGGAGAGACGTTCGTTCATCTAGCACAAAGGGAACGGGATGCAGGAGACACTTTTTCTCTGCTTTCTCATTCTGATTCCTAGTGCCGTTTTGAAGTTCCTGCAGTTTTCACTGTAAAACCGGGTTGGAGCTTGTACCTCCCCATATATATGAATGGAATGGAGTTTCCAACTGAAAAGAAACTTTGTGTTCCCAACAAGCAAGTTGAAGGACGGCTTTCACACACAATTATCTCTCAGAACGGAGCAAGTGGAGAGACGTTCGTTCATCTAGCACCAAGGGAACGGGTTGCAGGAGAAACTTTTTCTCTGTTTCTCAGTCTGTTTCCTAGTGCCGGTTTGAAGTTCCTGCAGTTTTCACTGGAAAACCGAGTTGGAGCTAGTACCTCCCCATATATATGTATGGAATGGAGTTTGCAACTGAAAAGAAACTTTGTGTTCCCAACAAGCTAGGTGAAGGACGGCTTTCACACACAATTATCTCTCAGAACTTAGCATTTGGAGAGATGTTCGTTCATCTAGAACCAAGGGAACGGGTTGCAGCCGACACTTTTTCTCTGCTTTCTCAGTCTGTTTCCTAGTGCCGGTTTGAAGTTCCTGCAGTTTTCACTGTAAAACCGAGTTGGAGCAAGTACCTCCCCATATATATGTATGGAATGGTGTTTGCAACTGAAAAGAAACTTTGTGTTCCCAACAAGCTTGTTGAAGGACGGCTTTCACACACATTTATCTCTCGGAACTGAGCAAGTGGAGAGACGTTCGTTCATCTAGCACCAAGGGAACGGGTTGCAGGAGACACTTTTTCTCTGCTTTCTCAGTCTGTTTCCTAGTGCCGGTTTGAAGTTCCTGCAGTTTTCTCTGTAAAACCGAGTTGGAGCTTGTACCTCCCCATATATATGTATGGAATGGAGTTTGCAACTGAAAAGAAACTTTTTGTTCCCAACACGCTTGGTGAAGGTCGGCTTTCACACACACTTATCTCTCAGAACTGAGCAAGTGGAGAGACGTTCGTTCATCTAGAACCAAGTGAACGTGTTGCAGGAGACACTTTTTCTCTGCTTTCTCAGTCTGTTTCCTAGTGCCGGTTTGAAGTTCCTGCAGTTTTCACTGTAAAACCGACTTGGAGCTTGTACCTCCCCATATATATGTATGGAATGGAGTTTGCAACTGAAAAGAAACTTTGTGTTCCCAACACGCTAGGTGAAGGACGGCTTTCACACACACTTATCTCTCGGGACTGAGCAAGTGGAGAGACGTTCGTTCATCTAGCACCGGGGGAACGGGTTGCAGGAGACAGTATTTCTCTGCTTTCTCAGTCTGTTTCCTAGTGCCGGTTTGAAGTTCCTGCAGTTTTCACTGTAAAACCGTGTTGGAGCTTCTACCTCCCCATATATATGTATGGAATGGAGTTTGCATCTGAAAAGAAACTTTGTGTTCCCAACAATCTAGGTGAAGTACGGCTTTCACACACATATTTCTCTCAGAACTGAGCAAATGGAGAGACTTTCGTTCATCTAGCACCAAGGGAACGGGTTGCAGGAGACACATTTTCCCTGCTTTCTCAGTCTGTTACCTAGTGCCGGTTTGAAGTTCCTGCAGTTTTCACACTAAAACCGAGTTGAAGCTAGTACCTCACCATATATATGTATGGAATGGAGTTGGCAACTGAAAAGAAACTTTGTGTTCCCAACAAGCTAGGTGAAGGACGGCTTTCACACACACTTATCTCTCAGAACTGAGCAAGTGGAGAGACTTTCGTTCATCTAGCACCAAGGGAACGGTTTGCAGGAGACACTTTTTCTCTGCTTTCTCAGTCTGTTTCTTAGTGCCTGTTTGAAGTTCCTGCAGGTTTCACTGGAAAACCGAGTTGGAGCTAGTACCTCCCCATATATATGTATGGAATGGAGTTTGCACCTGAAAAGAAACTTTGTGTTCCCAACAAGCTAGGTGAAGGACGGCTTTCAAACACAATTATCTCTCAGAACTGAGCAAGTGGAGAGACGTTCGTTCATCTAGCAACAAGGGAACGGGTTGCAGGAGATACATTTTCTCTGCTTTCTCAGTCTGTTTCCTAGTGCCGGTTTGAAGTTCCTGCAGTTTTTACTGTAAAACCGTGTTGGAGCTAGTACATCCCCATATATATTTATGGAATGGAGTTTGCAACTGAAAAGAAACTTTGTGTTCCCAACAAGCTAGTTGAAGGACGGCTTTCACACACACTTATCTCGCGGAACTGAGCAAGTGGAGAGACGTTCGTTCATCTAGCACCAAGGGAACGGGTTGCAGGAGAAACTTTTTCTCTGCTTTCTCAGTCTGTTTCCTAGTGCCGGTTTGAAGTTCCTGCAGTTTTCACTGTAAAACCGAGTTGGAGCAAGTACCTCCCCATATATATGTATGGAATGGTGTTTGCAACTGAAAAGAAACTTTGTGTTCCCAACAAGCTTGTTGAAGGACGGCTTTCACACACATTTATCTCTCGGAACTGAGCAAGTGGAGAGACGTTCGTTCATCTAGCACCAAGGGAACGGGTTGCAGGAGACACTTTTTCTCTGCTTTCTCAGTCTGTTTCCTAGTGCCGGTTTGAAGTTCCTGCAGTTTTCTCTGTAAAACCGAGTTGGAGCTTGTACCTCCCCATATATATGTATGGAATGGAGTTTGCAACTGAAAAGAAACTTTGTGTTCCCAACAAGCTAGTTGAAGTACGGCTTTCACACACAATTATCTCTCAGAACTGAGCATGTGGAGAGACGTACGTTCATCTAGCACCGGGGGAACCGGTTGCAGGAGACACTTTTTCTCTGCTTTCTCAGTCTGTTTCCTAGTGCCGGTTTGAAGTTCCTGCAGTTTTCACTGTAAAACAGAGTTGGAGCTTCTACCTCCCCATATATATGTATGGAATGGTGTTTGCAACTGAAAAGAAACTTTGTGTTCCCAACAATCTAGGTGAAGGACGGCTTTCACACACACTTAACTCTCAGAACTGAGCAAGTGGAGAGACGTTCGTTCATCTAGCACCAAGGGAACGGGTTGCAGGAGACACTTTTTCTCTGCTTTCTCAGTCTGTTTCCTAGTGCCGGTTTGAAGTTCCTGCAGTTTTCACTGTAAAACAGAGTTGGAGATAGTACCTCCCCATATATATGTATGGAATGGAGTTTGCAACTGAAAGGAAACTTTGTGTTCCCAACAAGCTATTTGAAGGACGGCTTTCACACACATTTATCTCTCGGAACTGAGCAAGTGGAGAGACGGTCGTTCATCTAGCACCAAGGGAACGGTTTGCAGGAGAAACTTTTTCTCTGCTTTCTCAGTCTGTTTCCTAGTGCCGGTTTGAAGTTCCTGCAGTTTTCACTGTAATATCGAGTTGGAGCTTGTACCTCCCCATATATATGTATGGAATGGAGTTTGCAACTGAAAAGAAACTTTGTGTTCCCAACAAGCTAGGTGAAGGACGGCTTTCACACACACTTATCTCTCAGAACTGAGCAAGTGGAGAGACGTTCGTTCATCTAGCACCGGGGGCACGGGTAGCAGGAGACTCTTTTTGTCTGCATTCTCAGGCTGTTTCCTAGTGCCGGTTTGAAGTTCCTGCAGTTTTCACTGTAAAACCGAGTTGGAGCTTCTACCTCCCCATATATATGTATGGAAAGGTGTTTGCAACTGAAACGAAACTTTGTGTTCCCAAAAATCTAGCTGAAGAACGGCTTTCACACACACATTTCTCTCAGAACTGAGCAAGTGGAGAGACGTTCTTTCATCTAGCACCAAGGGAACGGGTTGCAAGGGACACATTTTCCCTGTTTTCTCAGCCTGTTTCCTAGTGCCGGTTTGAAGTTCCTGCAGTTTTCACTCTAAAACCGAGTTGAAGCTAGTACCTCACCATATATATGTATGGAATGGAGTTGGCAACTGAAAAGAAACTTTGTGTTCCCAACAAGCTAGTTGAAGGACGGCTTTCACACACACTTATCTCTCAGAACTGAGCAAATGGAGAGACGTTCGTTCATCTAGCACCAAGGGAACGGGTTGCAGGAGACACTTTTTCTCTGCTTTCTCAGTCTTTTTCCTAGTGCCGGTTTGAAGTTCCTGCAGTTTTCACTGTAAAACCGAGTTGGAGCTAGTACCTCCCCATATATATGTATGGAATGGAGTTTGCAACTGAAAAGAAACTTTGTGTTCCCAAAAAGCTAGGTGAAGGACGGCTTTCACACACACATATCTCTCAGAACTGAGCAAGTGGAGAGACGTTCGTTCATCTAGCACCAAGGGAACAGGTTGCAGGAGACACTTTTTCTCTGGTTTCTCAGTTTGTTTCCTAGTGCCGGTTTGAAGTTCCTGCAGTTTTCAATGTAAAACCGAGTTGGAGCTAGTACCTCCCTATATATATGTATGGAATGGAGTTTGCAACTGAAAAGAAACTTTGTGTTCCCAACACGCTAGGTGAAGGACGGCTTTCACACACACTTATCTCTCGGAACTGAGCAAGTGGAGAGACGTTCGTTCATCTAGCACCATGGGAACGGGTTGCAGGAGACACTATTTCTCTGCTTTCTCAGTCTGTTTCCTAGTGCCGGTTTGAAGTTCCTGCAGTTTTCTCTGTAAAACCGTGTTGGAGCTTCTACCTCCCCATATATATGTATGGAATGGAGTTTGCATCTGAAAAGAAACTTTGTGTTCCCAACAATCTAGGTGAAGTACGGCTTTCACACACATATTTCTCTCAGAACTGAGCAAATGGAGAGACGTTCGTTCATCTAGCACCAAGGGAACGGGTTGCAGGAGACACATTTTCCCTGCTTTCTCAGTCTGTTTCCTAGTGCCGGTTTGAAGTTCCTGCAGTTTTCACACTAAAACCGAGTTGAAGCTAGTACCTCAACATATATATGTATGGAATGGAGTTGGCAACTTAAAAGAAACTTTGTGTTCCCAACAAGCTAGGTGAAGGACGGCTTTCACACACACTTATCTCTCAGAACTGAGCAAGTGGAGAGACTTTCGTTCATCTAGCACCAAGGGAACGGGTTGCAGGAGACACTTTTTCTCTGCTTTCTCAGTCTGTTTCCTAGTGCCTGTTTGAAGTTCCTGCAGTTTTCACTGGAAAACCGAGTTGGAGCTAGTACCTCCCCATATATATGTATGGAATGGAGTTTGCACCTGAAAAGAAACTTTGTGTTCCCAACAAGCTAGGTGAAGGACGGCTTTCAAACACAATTATCTCTCAGAACTGAGCAAGTGGAGAGACGTTCGTTCATCTAGCAACAAGGGAACGGGTTGCAGGAGATACATTTTCTCTGCTTTCTCAGTCTGTTTCCTAGTGCCGGTTTGAAGTTCCTGCAGTTTTTACTGTAAAACCGAGTTGGAGCTAGTACATCCCCATATATATATATGGAATGGAGTTTGCAACTGAAAAGAAACTTTGTGTTCCCAACAAGCTAGTTGAAGGACGGCTTTCACACACACTTATCTCGCGGAACTGAGCAAGTGGAGAGACGTTCGTTCTTCTAGCACCAAGGGAACGGGTTGCAGGAGAAACTTGTTCTCTGCTTTCTCAGTCTGTTTCCTAGTGCCGGTTTGAAGTTACTGCAGTTTTCACTGGAAAACCGAGTTGGAGCTTGTACCTACCCATATATATGTATGGAATGGAGTTTGCAACTGAAAAGAAACTTTGTGTTCCCAACAAGCTAGTTGAACGACGGCTTTCACACACACTTATCTCTCGGAACTAAGCAAGTGGAGAGACGTTCGTTCATCTAGCACAAAGGGAACGGGATGCAGGAGACACTTTTTCTCTGCTTTCTCAGTCTTTTTCCTAGTGCCGGTTTGAAGTTCCTGCAGTTTTCACTGTAAAACCGAGTTGGAGCTAGTACCTCCCCATATATATGTATGGAATGGAGTTTGCAACTGAAAAGAAACTTTGTGTTCCCAAAAAGCTATGTGAAGGTCGGCTTTCACACACACATATCTCTCAGAACTGAGCAAGTGGAGAGACGTTCGTTCATCTAGCACCAAGGGAACAGGTTGCAGGAGACACTTTTTCTCTGGTTTCTCAGTTTGTTTCCTAGTGCCGGTTTGAAGTTCCTGCAGTTTTCAATTTAAAACCGAGTTGGAGCTAGTACCTCCCCATATATATGTATGGAATGGAGTTTGCAACTGAAAAGAAACTTTGTGTTCCCAACACGCTAGGTGAAGGACGGCTTTCACACACACTTATCTCTCGGAACTGAGCAAGTGGAGAGACGTTCGTTCATCTAGCACCATGGGAACGGGTTGCAGGAGACACTATTTCTCTGCTTTCTCAGTCTGTTTCCTAGTGCCGGTTTGAAGTTCCTGCAGTTTTCACTGTAAAACCGTGTTGGAGCTTCTACCTCCCCATATATATGTATGGAATGGAGTTTGCATCTGAAAAGAAACTTTGTGTTCCCAACAATCTAGCTGAAGTACGGCTTTCACACACATATTTCTCTCAGAACTGAGCAAATGGAGAGACGTTCGTTCATCTAGCACCAAGGGAACGGGTTGCAGGAGACACATTTTCCCTGCTTTCTCAGTCTGTTTCCTAGTGCCGGTTTGAAGTTCCTGCAGTTTTCACACTAAAACCGAGTTGAAGCTAGTACCTCAACATATATATGTATGGAATGGAGTTGGCAACTTAAAAGAAACTTTGTGTTCCCAACAAGCTAGGTGAAGGACGGCTTTCACACACACTTATCTCTCAGAACTGAGCAAGTGGAGAGACTTTCGTTCATCTAGCACCAAGGGAACGGGTTGCAGGAGACACTTTTTCTCTGCTTTCTCAGTCTGTTTCCTAGTGCCTGTTTGAAGTTCCTGCAGTTTTCACTGGAAAACCGAGTTGGAGCTAGTACTTCCCCATATATATGTATGGAATGGAGTTTGCACCTGAAAAGAAACTTTGTGTTCCCAACAAGCTAGGTGAAGGACGGCTTTCAAACACAATTATCTCTCAGAACTGAGCAAGTGGAGAGACGTTCGTTCATCTAGCAACAAGGGAACGGGTTGCAGGAGATACATTTTCTCTGCTTTCTCAGTCTGTTTCCTAGTGCCGGTTTGAAGTTCCTGCAGTTTTTACTGTAAAACCGATTTGGAGCTAGTACATCCCCATATATATTTATGGAATGGAGTTTGCAACTGAAAAGAAACTTTGTGTTCCCAACAAGCTAGTTGAAGGACGGCTTTCACACACACTTATCTCGCGGAAGTGAGCAAGTGGAGAGACGTTCGTTCATCTAGCACCAAGGGAACGGGTTGCAGGAGAAACTTGTTCTCTGCTTTCTCAGTCTGTTTCCTAGTGCCGGTTTGAAGTTACTGCAGTTTTCACTGGAAAACCGAGTTGGAGCTTGTACCTACCCATATATATGTATGGAATGGAGTTTGCAACTGAAAAGAAACTTTGTGTTCCCAACAAGCTAGTTGAAGGACGGCTTTCACACACACTTATCTCTCGGAACTGAGCAAGTGGAGAGACGTTCGTTCATCTAGCACAAAGGGAACGGGATGCAGGAGACACTTTTTCTCTGCTTTCTCATTCTGATTCCTAGTGCCGTTTTGAAGTTCCTGCAGTTTTCACTGTAAAACCGGGTTTGAGCTTGTACCTCCCCATATATATGAATGGAATGGAGTTTCCAACTGAAAAGAAACTTTGTGTTCCCAACAAGCAAGGTGAAGGACGGCTTTCACACACAATTATCTGTTCAGAACGGAGCAAGTGGAGAGACGTTCGTTCATCTAGCACCAAGGGAACGGGTTGCAGGAGAAACTTTTTCTCAGTTTCTCAGTCTGTTTCCTAGTGCCGGTTTGAAGTTCCTGCAGTTTTCACTGGAAAACCGAGTTGGAGCTAGTACCTCCCCATATATATGTATGGAATGGAGTTTGCAACTGAAAAGAAACTTTGTGTTCCCAACAAGCTAGGTGAAGGACGGCTTTCACACACAATTATCTCTCAGAACTTAGCATTTGGAGAGATGTTCGTTCATCTAGAACCAAGGGAACGGGTTGCAGCCGACACTTTTTCTCTGCTTTCTCAGTCTGTTTCCTAGTGCCGGTTTGAAGTTCCTGCAGTTTTCACTGTAAAACCGAGTTGGAGCAAGTACCTCCCCATATATATGTATGGAATGGTGTTTGCAACTGAAAAGAAACTTTGTGTTCCCAACAAGCTTGTTGAAGGACGGCTTTCACACACATTTATCTCTCGGAACTGAGCAAGTGGAGAGACGTTCGTTCATCTAGCACCAAGGGAACGGGTTGCAGGAGACACATTTTCTCTGCTTTCTCAGTCTGTTTCCTAGTGCCGGTTTGAAGTTCCTGCAGTTTTCTCTGTAAAACCGAGTTGGAGCTTGTACCTCCCCATATATATGTATGGAATGGAGTTTGCAACTGAAAAGAAACTTTGTGTTCCCAACAAGCTAGTTGAAGTACGGCTTTCACACACAATTATCTCTCAGAACTGAGCAAGTGGAGAGACGTACGTTCATCTAGCACCGGGGGAACCGGTTGCAGGAGACACTTTTTCTCTGCTTTCTCAGTCTGTTTCCTAGTGCCGGTTTGAAGTTCCTGCAGTTTTCACTGTAAAACAGAGTTGGAGCTTCTACCTCCCCATATATATGTATGGAATGGTGTTTGCAACTGAAAAGAAACTTTGTGTTCCCAACAATCTAGGTGAAGGACGGCTTTCACACACACTTAACTCTCAGAACTGAGCAAGTGGAGAGACGTTCGTTCATCTAGCACCAAGGGAACGGTTTGCAGGAGACACTTTTTCTCTGCTTTCTCAGTCTGTTTCCTAGTGCCGGTTTGAAGTTCCTGCAGTTTTCACTGTAAAACAGAGTTGGAGATAGTACCTCCCCATATATATGTATGGAATGGAGTTTGCAACTGAAAAGAAACTTTGTGTTCCCAACAAGCTATTTGAAGGACGGCTTTCACACACATTTATCTCTCGGAACTGAGCAAGTGGAGAGACGGTCGTTCATCTAGCACCAAGGGAACGGGTTGCAGGAGACACTTTTTCTCTGCTTTCTCAGTCTGTTTCCTAGTGCCGGTTTGAAGTTCCTGCAGTTTTCACTGTAATACCGAGTTGGAGCTTGTACCTCCCCATATATATGTATGGAATGGAGTTTGCAACTGAAAAGAAACTTTGTGTTCCCAACAAGCTAGGTGAAGGACGGCTTTCACACACACTTATCTCTCAGAACTGAGCAAGTGGAGAGACGTTCGTTCATCTAGCACCGGGGGAACGGGTAGCAGGAGACTCTTTTTGTCTGCATTCTCAAGCTGTTTCCTAGTGCCGGTTTGAAGTTCCTGAGGTTTCACTGTAAAACCGAGTTGGAGCTTCTACCTCCCCATATATATGTATGGAATGGTGTTTGCAACTGAAACGAAACTTTGTGATCCCAAAAATCTAGCTGAAGAACGGCTTTCACACACACATTTCTCTCAGATCTGAGCAAGTGGAGAGACGTTCTTTCATCTAGCACCAAGGGAACGGGTTGCAAGGGACACATTTTCCTGTTTTCTCAGCCTGTTTCCTAGTGCCGGTTTGAAGTTCCTGCAGTTTTCACTCTAAAACCGAGTTGAAGCTAGTACCTCACCATATATATGTATGGAATGGAGTTGGCAACTGAAAAGAAACTTTGTGTTCCCAACAAGCTAGTTGAAGGACGGCTTTCACACACACTTATCTCTCACAACTGAGCAAATGGAGAGACGTTCGTTCATCTAGCACCAAGGGAACGGGTTGCAGGAGACACTTTTTCTCTGCTTTCTCAGACTTTTTCCTAGTGCCGGTTTGAAGTTCCTGCAGTTTTCACTGTAAAACCGAGTTGGAGCTAGTACCTCCCCATATATATGTATGGAATGGAGTTTGCAACTGAAAAGAAACTTTGTGTTCCCAAAAAGCTAGGTGAAGGACGGCTTTCACACACACATATCTCTCAGAACTGAGCAAGTGGAGAGACGTTCGTTCATCTAGCACCAAGGGAACAGTTTGCAGGAGACACTTTTTCTCTGGTTTCTCAGTTTGTTTCCTAGTGCCGGTTTGAAGTTCCTGCAGTTTTCAATGTAAAACCGAGTTGGAGCTAGTACCTAACCATATATATGTATGGAATGGAGTTTGCAACTGAAAAGAAACTTTGTGTTCCCAACAAGCTAGTTGAAGGACGGCTTTCACACACACTTATCTCTCAGAACTGAGCAAATTGAGAGACGTTCGTTCATCTAGCACCAAGGGAACGGGTTGCAGGGAACACTTTTTCTCTGCTTTCTCAGTCTGTTTCCTAGTGCCGGTTTGAAGTTCCTGCAGTTTCCACTGTAAAACCGTGTTGGAGCTTCTACCTCCCCATATATATGTATGGAATGGAGTTTGCATCTGAAAAGAAACTTTGTGTTCCCAACAATCTAGGTGAAGTACGGCTTTCACACACATATTTCTCTCAGAACTGAGCAAATGGAGAGACGTTCGTTCATCTAGCACCAAGGGAACGGGTTGCAGGAGACACATTTTCCCTGCTTTCTCAGTCTGTTTCCTAGTGCCGGTTTGAAGTTCCTGCAGTTTTCACACTAAAACCGAGTTGAAGCTAGTACCTCAACATATATATGTATGGAATGGAGTTGGCAACTTAAAAGAAACTTTGTGTTCCCAACAAGCTAGGTGAAGGACGGCTTTCACACACACTTATCTCTCAGAACTGAGCAAGTGGAGAGACTTTCGTTCATCTAGCACCAAGGGAACGGGTTGCAGGAGACACTTTTTCTCTGCTTTCTCAGTCTGTTTCCTAGTGCCTGTTTGAAGTTCCTGCAGTTTTCACTGGAAAACCGAGTTGGAGCTAGTACCTCCCCATATATATGTATGGAATGGAGTTTGCATCTGAAAAGAAACTTTGTGTTCCCAACAAGCTAGGTGAAGGACGGCTTTCAAACACAATTATCTATCAGAACTGAGCAAGTGGAGAGACGATCGTTCATCTAGCAACAAGGGAACGGGTTGCAGGAGATACATTTTCTCTGCTTTCTCAGTCTGTTTCCTAGTGCCGGTTTGAAGTTCCTGCAGTTTTTACTGTAAAACCGAGTTGGAGCTAGTACATCCCCATATATATTTATGGAATGGAGTTTGCAACTGAAAAGAAACTTTGTGTTCCCAACAAGCTAGTTGAAGGACGGCTTTCACACACACTTATCTCTCGGAACTGAGCAAGTGGAGAGACGTTCGTTCATCTAGCACAAATGGAACGGGATGCAGGAGACACTTTTTCTCTGCTTTCTCATTCTGATTCCTAGTGCCGTTTTGAAGTTCCTGCAGTTTTCACTGTAAAACCGTGTTGGAGCTTGTACCTCCCCATATATATGAATGGAATGGAGTTTCCAACTGAAAAGAAACTTTGTGTTCCCAACAAGCAAGGTGAAGGACGGCTTTCACACACAATTATCTCTCAGAACGGAGCAAGTGGAGAGACGTTCGTTCATCTAGCACCAAGGGAACGGGTTGCAGGAGAAACTTTTTCTCTGTTTCTCAGTCTGTTTCCTAGTGCCGGTTTGAAGTTCCTGCAGTTTTCACTGGAAAACCGAGTTGGAGCTAGTACCTCCCCATATATATGTATGGAATGGAGTTTGCAACTGAAAAGAAACTTTGTGTTCCCAACAAGCTAGTTGAAGGACGGCTTTCACACACACTTATCTCGCGGAACTGAGCAAGTGGAGAGACGTTCGTTCATCTAGCACCAAGGGAACGGGTTGCAGGAGAAACTTTTTCTCTGCTTTCTCAGTCTGTTTCCTAGTGCCGGTTTGAAGTTACTGCAGTTTTCACTGGAAAACCGAGTTGGAGCTTGTACCTACCCATATATATGTATGGAATGGAGTTTGCAACTGAAAAGAAACTTTGTGTTCCCAACAAGCTAGTTGAAGGACGGCTTTCACACACACTTATCTCTCGGAACTGAGCAAGTGGAGAGACGTTCGTTCATCTAGCACAAAGGGAACGGGATGCAGGAGACACTTTTTCTCTGCTTTCTCATTCTGATTCCTAGTGCCGTTTTGAAGTTCCTGCAGTTTTCACTGTAAAACCGTGTTGGAGCTTGTACCTCCCCATATATATGAATGGAATGGAGTTTCCAACTGAAAAGAAACTTTGTGTTCCCAACAAGCAAGGTGAAGGACGGCTTTCACACACAATTATCTCTCAGAACGGAGCAAGTGGAGAGACGTTCGTTCATCTAGCACCAAGGGAACGGGTTGCAGGAGAAACTTTTTCTCTGTTTCTCAGTCTGTTTCCTAGTGCCGGTTTGAAGTTCCTGCAGTTTTCACTGGAAAACCGAGTTGGAGCTAGTACCTCCCCATATATATGTATGGAATGGAGTTTGCAACTGAAAAGAAACTTTGTGTTCCCAACAAGCTAGGTGAAGGACGGCTTTCACACACAATTATCTCTCAGAACTTAGCATTTGGAGAGATGTTCGTTCATCTAGAACCAAGGGAACGGGTTGCAGCCGACACTTTTTCTCTGCTTTCTCAGTCTGTTTCCTAGTGCCGGTTTGAAGTTCCTGCAGTTTTCACTGTAAAACCGAGTTGGAGCAAGTACCTCCCCATATATATGTATGGAATGGTGTTTGCAACTGAAAAGAAACTTTGTGTTCCCAACAAGCTTGTTGAAGGACGGCTTTCACACACATTTATCTCTCGGAACTGAGCAAGTGGAGAGACGTTCGTTCATCTAGCACCAAGGGAACGGGTTGCAGGAGACACTTTTTCTCTGCTTTCTCAGTCTGTTTCCTAGTGCCGGTTTGAAGTTCCTGCAGTTTTCTCTGTAAAACCGAGTTGGAGCTTGTACCTCCCCATATATATGTATGGAATGGAGTTTGCAACTGAAAAGAATCTTTGTGTTCCCAACAATCTAGGTGAAGGACGGCTTTCACACACACTTAACTCTCAGAACTGAGCAAGTGGAGAGACGTTCGTTCATCTAGCACCAAGGGAACGGTTTGCAGGAGACACTTTTTCTCTGCTTTCTCAGTCTGTTTCCTAGTGCCGGTTTGAAGTTCCTGCAGTTTTCACTGTAAAACAGAGTTGGAGATAGTACCTCCCCATATATATGTATGGAATGGAGTTTGCAACTGAAAAGAAACTTTGTGTTCCCAACAAGCTATTTGAAGGACGGCTTTCACACACATTTATCTCTCGGAACTGAGCAAGTGGAGAGACGGTCGTTCATCTAGCACCAAGGGAACGGGTTGCAGGAGACACTTTTTCTCTGCTTTCTCAGTCTGTTTCCTAGTGCCGGTTTGAAGTTCCTGCAGTTTTCACTGTAATACAGAGTTGGAGCTTGTACCTCCCCATATATATGTATGGAATGGAGTTTGCAACTGAAAAGAAACTTTGTGTTCCCAACAAGCTAGGTGAAGGACGGCTTTCACACACACTTATCTCTCAGAACTGAGCAAGTGGAGAGACGTTCGTTCATCTAGCACCAAGGGAACGGGTTGCAGGAGACACATTTTCTCTGCTTTCTCAGTCTGTTTCCTAGTGCCGGTTTGAAGTTCCTGCAGTTTTCTCTGTAAAACCGAGTTGGAGCTTGTACCTCCCCATATATATGTATGGAATGGAGTTTGCAACTGAAAAGAAACTTTGTGTTCCCAACAAGCTATTTGAAGTACGGCTTTCACACACAATTATCTCTCAGAACTGAGCAAGTGGAGAGACGTACGTTCATCTAGCACCGGGGGAACCGGTTGCAGGAGACACTTTTTCTCTGCTTTCTCAGTCTGTTTCCTAGTGCCGGTTTGAAGTTCCTGCAGTTTTCACTGTAAAACAGAGTTGGAGCTTCTACCTCCCCATATATATGTATGGAATGGTGTTTGCAACTGAAAAGAAACTTTGTGTTCCCAACAATCTAGGTGAAGGACGGCTTTCACACACACTTAACTCTCAGAACTGAGCAAGTGGAGAGACGTTCGTTCATCTAGCACCAAGGGAACGGGTTGCAGGAGACACTTTTTCTCTGCTTTCTCAGTCTGTTTCCTAGTGCCGGTTTGAAGTTCCTGCAGTTTTCACTGTAAACAGAGTTGGAGATAGTACCTCCCCATATATATGTATGGAATGGAGTTTGCAACTGAAAAGAAACTTTGTGTTCCCAACAAGCTATTTGAAGGACGGCTTTCACACACATTTATCTCTCGGAACTGAGCAAGTGGAGAGACGGTCGTTCATCTAGCACCAAGGGAACGGGTTGCAGGAGACACTTTTTCTCTGCTTTCTCAGTCTGTTTCCTAGTGCCGGTTTGAAGTTCCTGCAGTTTTCACTGTAAAACCGAGTTGGAGCTTGTACCTCCCCATATATATGTATGGAATGGAGTTTGCAACTGAAAAGAAACTTTGTGTTCCCAACAATCTAGGTGAAGGACGGCTTTCACACACACTTATCTCTCAGAACTGAGCAAGTGGAGAGACGTTCGTTCATCTAGCACCAAGGGAACGGGTTGCAAGGGACACATTTTCTGTGCTTTCTCAGTCTGTTTCCTAGTGCCGGTTTGAAGTTCCTGCAGTTTTCACTGTAAAACCGCGTTGGAGCTTGTACCTCCCCATATATATGTATGGAATGGAGTTTGCAACTGAAAAGAAACTTTGTGTTCCCAACAAGCTAGGTGAAGGACGGCTTTCACACACACTTATCTCTCAGAACTGAGCAAGTGGAGAGACGTTCTTTCATCTAGCACCGGGGGAACGGGTTGCAGGAGACAATTTTTCTCTGGTTTCTCAGGCTGTTTCCTAGTGCCGGTTTGAAGTTCCTGCAGTTTTCACTGTAAAACCGAGTTGGAGCTTCTACCTCCCCATATATATGTATGGAATGTTGTTTGCAACTGAATAGAAACTTTGTGTTCCCAGCAATCTAGCTGAAGAACGGCTTTCACACACACATTTCTCTCAGAACTGAGCAAGTGGAGAGACGTTCTTTCATCTAGCACCAAGGGAACGGGTTGCAGGGGACACATTTTCCCTGTTTTCTCAGCCTTTTTCCTAGTGCCGGTTTGAAGTTCCTGCAGTTTTCACTCTAAAACAGAGTTGGAGCTTGTACCTCCCCATATATATGTATGGAATGGAGTTTGCAACTGAAAAGAAACTTTGTGTTCCCAACAATCTAGGTGAAGGACGGCTTTCACACACACTTATCTCTCAGAACTGAGCAAGTGGAGAGACGTTCGTTCATCTAGCACCAAGGGAACGGGTTGCAGGGGACACATTTTCTGTGCTTTCTCAGTCTGTTTCCTAGTGCCGGTTTGAAGTTCATGCAGTTTTCACTGCAAAACCGAGTTGGAGCTTGTACCTCCCCATATATATGTATGGAATGGAGTTTGCAACTGAAAAGAAACTTTGTGTTCCCAAAAAGCTAGGTGAAGGACGGCTTTCACACACACTTATCTCTCAGAACTGAGCAAGTGGAGAGACGTTCATTCATCTAGCAACGGGGGAACGGGTTGCAGGAGACACTTTTTCTCTGCTTTCTCAGGCTGTTTCCTAGTGCCGGTTTGAAGTTCCTGCAGTTTTCACTGTAAAACCGAGTTGGAGCTTCTACCTCCCCATATATATGTATGGAATGGTGTTTGCAACTGAAAAGAAACTTTGTGTTCCCAACAATCTAGCTGAAGAACGGCTTTCACACACACATTTCTCTCAGAACTGAGCAAGTGGAGAGACGTTCTTTCATCTAGCACCAAGGGAACGGGTTGCAGGGGACACATTTTCCCTGTTTTCTCAGCCTCTTTCTAGTGCCGGTTTGAAGTTCCTGCAGTTTTCACTCTAAAACCGAGTTGGAGCTAGTACCTCACCATATATATGTATGGAATGGAGTTGGCAACTGAAAAGAAACTTTGTGTTCCCAACAAGCTAGTTGAAGGACGGCTTTCACACACACTTATCTCTCAGAACTGAGCAAGTGGAGAGACGTTCGTTCATCCAGCACCAAGGGAACGGGTTGCAGGAGACACTTTTTCTCTGCTTTCTCAGTCTTTTTCCTAGTGCCGTTTTGAAGTTCCTGCAGTTTTCACTGTAAAACCGAGTTGGAGCTAGTACCTCCCCATATATATGTATGGAATGGAGTTTGCAACTGAAAAGAAACTTTGTGTTCTCAAAAAGCTAGGTGAAGGACGGCTTTCACACACACATATCTCTCAGAACTGAGCAAGTGGAGAGACGTTCGTTCATCTAGCACCAAGGGAACAGGTTGCAGGAGACACTTTTTCTCTGGTTTCTCAGTTTGTTTCCTAGTGCCGGTTTGAAGTTCCTGCAGTTTTCAATGTAAAACCGAGTTGGAGCTAGTACCAACCCATATATATGTATGGAATGGAGTTTGCAACTGAAAAGAAACTTTGTGTTCCCAACAAGCTAGTTGAAGGACGGCTTTCACACACATTTATCTCTCGGAACTGAGCAAGTGGAGAGACGTTCGTTCATCTAGCACCAAGGGAACGGGTTGCAGGGGACACTATTTCTCTGCTTTCTCAGTCTGTTTCCTAGTGCCGGTTTGAAGTTCCTGCAGTTTTCACTGTAAAACCGAGTTGGAGCTTGTACCTCCCCATATATATGTATGGAATGGAGTTAGCAACTGAAAAGAAACTTTGTGTTCCCAACAATCTAGGTGAAAGACGGCTTTCACACACACATTTCTCTCAGAACTGAGCAAGTGGAGAGACATTCGTTCATCTAGCACCAAGGGAACGGGTTGCAGGAGACACTTTTTCCCTACTTTCTCAGTCTGTTTCCTAGTGCCGGTTTGAAGTTCCTGCAGTTTTCACTGTAAAACCGAGTTGGAGATAGTACCTCCCCATATATATGTATGGAATGGAGTTTGCAACTGAAAAGAAACTTTGTGTTCCCAACAAGCTATTTGAAGGACGGCTTTCACACACATTTATCTCTCGGAACTGAGCAAGTGGAGAGACGGTCGTTCATCTAGCACCAAGGGAACGGGTTGCAGGGGACACTTTTTCTCTGCTTTCTCAGTCTGTTTCCTAGTGCCGGTTTGAAGTTCCTGCAGTTTTCACTGTAAAACCGAGTTGGAGCTTGTACCTCCCCATATATATGTATGGAATGGAGTTAGCAACTGAAAAGAAACTTTGTGTTCCCAACAATCAAGGTGAAGGACGGCTTTCACACACACATTTCTCTCAGAACTGAGCAAGTGTAGAGACGTTCGTTCATCTAGCACCAAGGGAAATGGTTGCAGGAGACACATTTTCCCTGCTTTCTCATTCTGTTTCCTAGTGCCGGTTTGAAGTTCCTGCAGTTTTCACTGTAAAACCGAGTTGGAGATAGTACCTCCCCATATATATGTATGGAATGGAGTTTGCAACTGAAAAGAAACTTTGTGTTCCCAACAAGCTATTTGAAGGACGGCTTTCACACACATTTATCTCTCGGAACTGAGCAAGTGGAGAGACGTTCGTTCATCTAGCACCAAGGGAACGGGTTGCAGGGGACACTTTTTCTCTGCTTTCTCAGTCTGTTTCCTAGTGCCGGTTTGAAGTTCCTGCAGTTTTCACTGTAAAACCGAGTTGGAGCTTGTACCTACCCATATATATGTATGGAATGGAGTTTGCAACTGAAAAGAAACTTTGTGTTCCCAACAATCTAGCTGAAGTACGGCTTTCACACACACATTTCTCTCAGAACTGAGCAAGTGGAGAGACGTTCGTTCATCTAGCACCAAGGGAACGGGTTGCAGGAGACACATTTTCCCTGCTTTCTCAGTCTGTTTCCTAGTGCCGGTTTGAAGTTCCTGCAGTTTTCACTGTAAAACCGAGTTGGAGATAGTACCTCCCCATATATATGTATGGAATGGAGTTTGCAACTGAAAAGAAACTTTGTGTTCCCAACAAACTATTTGAAGTACGGCTTTCACACACATTTATCTCTCGGAACTGAGCAAGTGGAGAGACGGTCGTTCATCTAGCACCAAGGGAACGGGTTGCAGGAGACACTTTTTCTCTGCTTTCTCAGTCTGTTTCCTAGTGCCGGTTTGAAGTTCCTGCAGTTTTCACTGTAAAACCGAGTTGGAGCTAGTACCTCCCCATATATATGTATGGAATGGAGTTTGCAACTGAAAAGAAACTTTGTGTTCCCAACAAGCTAGGTGAAGGACGGCTTTCACACACACTTATCTCTCAGAACTGAGCAAGTGGAGAGACGTTCGTTCATCTAGCACCGGGGGAACGGGTTGCAGGAGACACTTTTTCTCTGCATTCTCAGGCTGTTTCCTAGTGCCGGTTTGAAGTTCCTGCAGTTTTCACTGTAAAACCGTGTTGGAGCTTCTACCTCCCCATATATATGTATGAAATGGAGTTTGCAACTGAAAAGAAACTTTGTGTTCCCAACAATCTAGGTGAAGGACGGCTTTCACACACACATTTCTCTCAGAACTGAGCAAGTGGTGAGACGTTCGTTCATCTAGCACCAAGGGAACGGGTTGCAGGAGACACATTTTCCCTGCTTTCTCAGACTGTTTCCTAGTGCCTGTTTGAAGTTCCTGCAGTTTTCACTGTAAAACCGAGTTGGAGCTTGTACCTCACCGTATATATGTATGGAATGGAGTTGGCAACTGAAAAGAAACTTTGTGTTCCCAACAAGCTATTTGAAGGACGGCTTTCACACACATTTATCTCTCGGAACTGAGCAAGTGGAGAGACGTTCGTTCATCTAGCACCAAGGGAACGGGTTGCAGGGGACACTTTTTTTCCGCTTTCTCGTCTGTTTCCTAGTGCCGGTTTGAAGTTCCTGCAGTTTTCACTGTAAAACAGAGTTGGAGCTTGTACCTCCCCATATATATGTATGGAATGGAGTTTGCAACTGAAAAGAAACTTTGTATTCCCAACAATCTAGGTGAAGGACGGCTTTCACACACACATTTCTCTCAGAACTGAGCAAGTGGAGAGACGTTCCTTCATCTAGCATCAAGGGAACGGGTTGCAGGAGACACATTTTCCCTGCTTTCTCAGTCTGTTTCCTAGTGCCGGTTTGAAGTTCCTGCAGTTTTCACTGTAAAACCGAGTTGGAGATAGTACCTCCCCATATATATGTATGGAATGGAGTTTGCAAATGAAAAGAAACTTTGTGTTCCCAACAAGCTATTTGAAGGACGGCTTTCACACACATTTATCTCTCGGAACTGAGCAAGTGGAGAGACGGTCGTTCATCTAGCACCAAGGGAACGGGTTGCAGGAGACACTGTTTCTCTGCTTTCTCAGTCTGTTTCCTAGTGCCGGTTTGAAGTTCCTGCAGTTTTCACTGTAAAACCGAGTTGGAGCTTGTACCTCCCCATATATATGTATGGAATGGAGTTTGCAACTGAAAAGAAACTTTGTGTTCCCAACAAGCTAGGTGAAGGACGGCTTTCACACACACTTATCTCTCAGAACTGAGCAAGTGGAGAGACGTTCGTTCATCTAGCACCGGGGGAACGGGTTGCAGGAGACACATTTTCTCTGCATTCTCAGGCTGTTTCCTAGTGCCGGTTTGAAGTTCCTGCAGTTTTCACTGTAAAACAGAGTTGGAGCTTCTACCTCCCCATATATATGTATGGAATGGTGTTTGCAACTGAAAAGAAACTTTGTGTTCCCAACAAGCTAGTTGAAGGACGGCTTTCACACACATTTATCTCTCGGAACTGAGCAAGTGGAGAGACGTTCGTTCATCTAGCACCAAGGGAACGGGTTGCAGGGGACACTTTTTCTCTGCTTTCTCAGTCTGTTTCCTAGTGCCGGTTTGAAGTTCCTGCAGTTTTCACTGGAAAACCGAGTTGGAACTAGTACCTCCCAATATATATGTAAGGAATGGAGTTTGCAACTGAAAAGAAAATTTGTGTTCCCAACAATCTAGGTGAAGGACGGCTTTCACACACACATTTCTCTCAGAACTGAGCAAGTGGAGAGACGTTCGTTCATCTAGCACCAAGGGAACGGGTTGCAGGAGACACATTTTCCCTGTTTTCTCAGTCTGTTTCCTAGTGCCGTTTTGAAGTTCCTGCAATTTTCACTGTAAAACCGAGTTGGAGCTTGTACCTCACCGTATATATGTATGGAATGGAGTTGGCAACTGAAAAGAAACTTTGTGTTCCCAACAAGCTAGGTGAAGGACGGCTTTCACACACACTTATCTCTCAGAACTGAGCAAGTGGAGAGACGTTCGTTCATCTAGCACCAAGGGAACGGGTTGCAGGAGACACTTTTTCTCTGCTTTCTCAGTCTGTTTCCTAGTGCCGGTTTGAAGTTCCTGCAGTTTTCACTGGAAAACCGAGGTGGAGCTATTACCTCCCCATATATATGTATGGAATGGAGTTTGCAACTGAAAAGAAACTTTGTGTTCCCAACAAGCTAATTGAAGGACGGCTTTCACAAACACTTAACTCTCAGAACTGAGCAAGTGGAGAGACTTTCGTTCATCTAGCACCAAGGGAACGGGTTGCAAGAGACACTTTTTCTCTGCTTTCTCAGTCTGTTTCCTAGTTCCGGGTTGAAGTTCCTGCAGTTTTCACTGTAAAACCGAGTTGGAGATAGTACCTCCCCATATATATGTATGGAATGGAGTTTGCAAATGAAAAGAAACTTTGTGTTCCCAACAAGCTATTTGAAGGACGGCTTTCACACACATTTATCTCTCGGAACTGAGCAAGTGGAGAGACGGTCGTTCATCTAGCACCAAGGGAACGGGTTGCAGGAGACACTGTTTCTCTGCTTTCTCAGTCTGTTTCCTAGTGCCGGTTTGAAGTTCCTGCAGTTTTCACTGTAAAACCGAGTTGGAGCTTGTACCTCCCCATATATATGTATGGAATGGAGTTTGCAACTGAAAAGAAACTTTGTGTTCCCAACAAGCTAGGTGAAGGACGGCTTTCACACACACTTATCTCTCAGAACTGAGCAAGTGGAGAGACGTTCGTTCATCTAGCACCGGGGGAAGGGGTTGCAGGAGACACATTTTCTCTGCATTCTCAGGCTGTTTCCTAGTGCCGGTTTGAAGTTCCTGCAGTTTTCACTGTAAAACAGAGTTGGAGCTTCTACCTCCCCATATATATGTATGGAATGGTGTTTGCAACTGAAAAGAAACTTTGTGTTCCCAACAAGCTAGTTGAAGGACGGCTTTCACACACATTTATCTCTCGGAACTGAGCAAGTGGAGAGACGTTCGTTCATCTAGCACCAAGGGAACGGGTTGCAGGGGACACTTTTTCTCTGCTTTCTCAGTCTGTTTCCTAGTGCCGGTTTGAAGTTCCTGCAGTTTTCACTGGAAAACCGAGTTGGAACTAGTACCTCCCAATATATATGTAAGGAATGGAGTTTGCAACTGAAAAGAAACTTTGTGTTCCCAACAATCTAGGTGAAGGACGGCTTTCACACACACATTTCTCTCAGAACTGAGCAAGTGGAGAGACGTTCGTTCATCTAGCACCAAGGGAACGGGTTGCAGGAGACACATTTTCCCTGTTTTCTCAGTCTGTTTCCTAGTGCCGGTTTGAAGTTCCTGCAATTTTCACTGTAAAACCGAGTTGGAGCTTGTACCTCACCGTATATATGTATGGAATGGAGTTGGCAACTGAAAAGAAACTTTGTGTTCCCAACAAGCTAGGTGAAGGACGGCTTTCACACACACTTATCTCTCAGAACTGAGCAAGTGGAGAGACGTTCGTTCATCTAGCACCAAGGGAACGGGTTGCAGGAGACACTTTTTCTCTGCTTTCTCAGTCTGTTTCCTAGTGCCGGTTTGAAGTTCCTGCAGTTTTCACTGGAAAACCGAGGTGGAGCTTGTACCTCCCCATATATATGTATGGAATGGAGTTTGCAACTGAAAAGAAACTTTGTGTTCCCAACAAGCTAGGTGAAGTACGGCTTTCACACACAATTAACTCTCAGAACTGAGCAAGTGGAGAGACGTTCGTTCATCTAGCACCAAGGGAACGGGTGGCAGGAGACACTTTTTCTCTGCTTTCCCAGTCTGTTTCCTAGTGCCGGTTTGAAGTTCCTGCAGTTTTCACTGGAAAAACGATTTGGAGCTATTACCTCCCCATATATATGTATGGAATGGAGTTTGCAACTGAAAAGAAACTTTGTGTTCCCAACAAGCTAATTGAAGGACGGCTTTCACAAACACTTAACTCTCAGAACTGAGCAAGTGGAGAGACTTTCGTTCATCTAGCACCAAGGGAACGGGTTGCAGGAGACACTTTTTCTCTGCTTTCTCAGTCTGTTTCCTAGTTCCGGGTTGAAGTTCCTGCAGTTTTCACTGTAAAACCGAGTTGGAGATAGTACCTCCCCATATATATGTATGGAATGGAGTTTCCAACTGAAATGAAACTTTGTGTTCCCAACAAGCTAGTTGAAGGACGGCTTTCACACACACTTTTCTCTCGGAACTGAGCAAGTGGAGAGACGTTTGTTCTTCTAGCACCAAGGGAACGGGTTGCAGGAGATACTTTTTCTCTGCTTTCTCAGTCTATATCCTAGTGCCGGTTTGATGTTCCTGCAGTTTTCACTGTAAAAAAGTGTTGGAGCTTGTACCTCCCCATATATATGAATGGTATGGGGTTTGCAACTGAAAAGAAACTTTGTGTTCCCAACAATCTAGGTGAAGGACGGCTTTCACACACACTTATCTCTCAGAACTGAGCAAGTGGAGAGACTTTCGTTCATCTAGCACCAAGGGAACGGGTTGCAGGGGACACTTTTTCTCTGCTTTCTCAGTCTGTTTCCTAGTGCCGGTTTGAAGTTCCTGCAGTTTTCACTGTAAAACAGAGTTGGAGCTTGTACCTCCCCATATATATGTATGGAATGGAGTTTGCAACTGAAAAGAAACTTTGTGTTCCCAACAAGCTAGTTGAAGTACGGCTTTCACACACACTTATCTCTCAGAACTGAGCAAGAGGAGAGAGGTTCGTTCATCTAGCACCAAGGGAACGGGTTGCAGGAGACACTTGTTCTCTGCTTTCTCAGTCTGTTTCCTAGTGCCGGTTTGAAGTTCCTGCAGTTTTCACTGTAAAACCGATTTGGAGCTTGTACCTCCCCATATATATGTATGGAATGGAGTTTGCAACTGAAAAGGAACTTTGTGTTCCCAACAAGCAAGGTGAAGGACGGCTTTCACACAAACTTGTCTCTCAGAACTGAGCATGTGGAGAGACGTTCGTTCATCTAGCTCAAAGGGAAAAATTTGCAGAAGAAACTTTTACTCTTTTTTCTCACTGTGTTTGCTAGTGACGGTTTGAATTTCCTGCAGTTTTCACTATAAAACCAATTTGGAGCTCGTAAATCCCCAAATATATATGTATGGATTTGAGTTTGCAACTAAAAAGTAACTTTGTTTTCCCAACAACCTAGTTGAAGGACGGCTTTCACACACACTTATCTCTCAGAACTGAGCATGTGGAGAGACGTTCGTTCATCTAGCACAAAGGGAACGGGTGGAAGGAGAAACTTTTACTCTGGTCTCTCAGTCTGTTTCCTAATGCCGGTTTGAACTTCCTGCAGTATTCACTGAAGAACCGAGTTGGAGCTAGAACAACCCCATATATATGTATGGATTGAAGTTTGCAACTGAAAAGAATCTTTGTGTTCCCAACAAGCTAGGTGAAGGACGGCTTTCACACACACTTATCACTCAGAACTGAGCAAGTAGAGAGATTTTCGTTCATCTAGCAATAAGGGAATGTGTTGCAGGAGAAACTTTTTCTCTGGTTTCTCAGTCTTTTTCCTAGTGCCGGTTTGAATTTCCTGCAGTTTTCACTGTAAAACCTAGTTGGAGCTAGTACCTCCCCATATATATGTATGAATTGGATTTTGCAACTGAAAAGAAACTTTGTGTTCCCAACAAGCTAGGTGAATTTCGGCTTTCACACACACTTATCTCTCAGAACTGAGCATATGGAAAGACGTTCTTTCATCTAGCACCAAGGGAACGGGTTGCAGGATAAACTTTTACTCTGGTTTCTCAGTCTGTTTCCTAGTGCCGGTTTGAAGTTCCTATAGTTTTCACTGTAAAACCGAGTTGGAGCTAGTATCTCCCCATATATATGTATGGAGAGGAGTTTGCAACTGAAAAGAAACTTTGTGTTCCCAACAAAATAGGTTAAGGACGGCTTTCACACACATTTTCTCTCAGAACTGAGCATGTGGACAGACGTAAGTTCAACTAGCACAAAGGGAAATGTTTGCAGGAGAACTTTTACTCTTGTTTCTCAGTCTGTTTCCTATTGACGGTTTGAATTTCCTGCAATTTTCACTATAAAACCTAGTTGGAGCTCGTACATCCAAAAATATATATGTATGGATTTGAGTTTGCAACTAAAAAGTAACTTTGTGTTCCCAACAACCTGGTTGAAGGACGGCTTTCACACACACTTATCTCTCAGAACTGAGCATTTGGAGAGACTTTCGTTCATCTAGCACAAATGGAACGGGTGGCAGGAGAAACTTTTACTCTGGTTTCTCAGTCTGTATCCTAGTGCCGTTTTGAACTTCGTGCAGTTTTCACTGTAAAACCGATTAGGAGCTAGAACAACCCCATATATATGTATGGATTCGAGTTTGCAACTGAAAAGAATCTTTGTGTTCCCAACAAGCTAGGTGAAGGACAGCTTTCACCGACACTTATCTCTCAGAACTGAGCATGAGGAGAGACTTTCGTTCATCTAGCACCAAGAGAATGGGTTGCAGGAGAAACTTTTTCTCTGATTTCTCAGTTTGTTTCCTAGTGCCGGTTTGAATTTCCAGCAGTTTTCACTGTAAAACCGAGTTGGAGCTAGTACCTCCCCATATATATGTATAGAGTGGAGTTTGCAACTGAAAAGAAACTTTCTGTTCCCAACAAACTAGGTTAAGGACGGCTTTCACACACATTATCTCTCAGAACTGAGCCTGTGGAGAGACGTAAGTTCAACTAGCACAAAGGGAAAAGTTTGCAGGAGAACTTTTACTCTTGCTTCTCAGTATGTTCCCTAGTCGGTTTGAATTTCCTGCAGTTTTCACTATAAAACCTAGTTGGAGCTCGTACATCCCCAAATATATATGTATGGATTTGAGTTTGCAACTAAAAAGTAACTTTGTGTTCCCAACAACCTGGTTGAAGGACGGCTTTCTCACACACTTATCTCTCAGAACTGAGCAATTGGAGAGACATTCGTTCATCTAGCACAAAGGGAACGGGTGGAAGGAGAATCTTTTACTCTGGTCTCTCAGTCTGTTTCCTTGTGCCGGTTTGAATTTCCAGCAGTTTTCACTGTGAAATCGAGTTGGAGCTAGTACCTCCCCCTATATATGTATGGAGTGGATTTGGCAACTGAAAAGAAACTTTGTGTTCCTAAAAAGCTAGTTGAAGTTCGGCTTTCACACAAACTTATCTCTCAGAACTGAGCATGTGGAGAGACGTTCGTTCATCTAGAACCAAGGGAACTGGTTGCAGGAGAAACTTTTACTCTGGTTTCTCAGTCTGATTCCTAGTGCCGGGTTGAATTTCCTGCTGTTTTCACTGTAAAACCGAGGTGGAGCTAGTACCATCCCATATATATGTATGGAGTGGGGTTTGCAACTGAAAAGAAACTTTGTGTTCCCAACAAGCTAGGTGAAGGACGGCTTTCACACACAGTTATCTCTCAGAATTGAGCATGTGGTCACACGTTCGTTCAACTAGCACAAAGGGAAAATTTTGCAGGAGAAACTTTTACTCTAGTTTCTCAGTCTGTTTCCTAGTGACGGTTTGAATTTCCTGCAGTTTTCACTATAAAACCTAGTTGGAGCTCGAACATCCCCAAATATATATGTATGGATTTGAGTTTGCAAGTAAAAAGTAACTTTGTGTTCCCAACAACCTGGTTGAAGGACGGCTTTCACACACACTTATCTCTCAGAACTGAGCATTTGGAGAGACTTTCTTTCATCTAGCACAAAGGGAACGGGTGGCAGGAGAAACTTTTACTCTGGTTTCTCAGTCTGTTTCCTAGTGCCGGTTTGAACTTCCTGCAGTTTTCACTGTAAAACCGATTTGGAGCTAGAACAACCCCATATATATGTATGGACTCGAGTTTGCAACTGAAAAGAATCTTTCTGTTCCCAACAAGCTAGGTGAAGTACAGCTTTCACTCACAGTTATCTCTCAGAACTGAGCAAGTGGAGAGACATTCGTTCATCTAGCACCAAGGGAATGGGTTGCAGGAAAAACTTTTTCTCTGGTTTCTCAGTTTGTTTCCTAGTGCCGGTTTGAAGTTCCTGCAATTTTCATTGTAAAACCGAGTTGGAGCTCGTAACACCCCAAATATATATGTATGGAGTGGAGTTTGCAAATGAAAAGAAACTTTGATTTCCCAAAAACTAGGTGAAGGACGGCTTTCACACACACTTATCTCTCAGAACTGAGCGTGTTTAAAATTTTCATTCATCTAACACAAAGGGAACGGGTGGCAGGAGAAACTTTTACTCTGTTTTCTCATCTGTTTCCTAGTGCCAGTTTGAATTTCCTGCAGTTTTCGCTGTAAAACCGGGTTGGATCTAGTACCTCACCATATACATGTATGGAGTGGGGTTTGCAATTGAAAAGAAACTTTGTGTTCCCAAAAATCTAGGTGAAGTACGGCTTTCAAACACACTTATCTCTCAGAACTGAGCATGTGGAGAGACCTTCTTTCATCTAGCACCAAGAGAACGTGTTGCAAGGGAAATTTTACTCTGGTTTCTCAGTCTGTTTCCTAGTGCATTTTGAACTTCCTGCAGTTTTCACTATAAAACAGAGTTGGAGCTTGTACCTCACCATATAAATATATGGAGTGGAGATTGCAATTTAAAAGAAATTTTGTGTTCCGAACAACCTTGGTTAAGGACAGCTTTCACACATATTATCTCTCAGAACTGAGCATGTGGAGAGACGTACGTTCATCTGGCACCAAGGGAACTTGTTGCAGGAGAAAATTTTACTCTGGTTTCTCAGTCGGTTTCCTAGTGCCGGTTTGAAATTCCTGCAGTTTTCACTGTAAAACCGAGTTGGAGCTCGTAAATCCCCAAATATATATGTATGGAGTGGAGTTTGCAAATGAAAAGAAACTATGTTTTCCCAACAAACTAGGTGAAGGACGGCTTTCACACACAGATATCTCTCAGAACTGAGCATGTGGAGAGCTTTTCGTTCATCTAACAAAAAGGGAACGGGTTTCAGGAGAAACTTTTACTCTGTTTTCTCAGTCTGTTTCCAAGTGCCGTTTTGATGTTCCTGCAGTTTTCACTGTAAAACCGAGTTGATGCTTGTACCTCCCAATATATATGTATGGAGTGGAGTTTGCTACTGAAAAGAACCTTTGTGTTCCCAACAAGATATGTGAAGGAAGGCTTTCACACACACTTATCTCTTCAGAACTGAGCATGTGGAGAGACGTTCGTTCATCTAGCACCAAGGGAAAAAGGTGCAGGAGAAACATTTACTCTGCTTTCTCAGTCTGTTTCCTAGTGCCGTTTTGAACTTCCTACAGTTTTCACTGTAGAACCGAGTTGGAGCTAGAACAACCCCATATATATGTAAGGATTGAAGTTTGCAACTGAAAAGAATCTTTGTGTTCCCAACAAGTTATGTGAAGGACAGCATTCACACACACTTATCTCTCAGAACTGAGCAAGTGGAGAGACTTTCGTTCATCTAGCAATAAGGGAATGGGTTGCAGGAGAAACTTTTTCTCTGGTTTCTCAGTCTGTTTCCTACTGCCGGTTTGAAGTTCCTGCAATTTTCACTGTAAAACCGATTTGGAGCTCGTACCTCCCCAAATATATATGTATGGATTGGAGTTTGCAACTGAAAAGAAACTATGTGTTCCCAACAAACTAGGTTAAGGACGGCTTTCACACACATTATCTCTCAGATCTGAGCATGTGGAGAGACGTACGTTCAACTCGCACAAATGGAAAACTTTGAAGGAGAACTTTTACTCTTGTTTCTCAGTCTGTTTCCTTGTGACGGTTTGAATTTCCTGCAGTTTTCACTATAAAACCAAGTTGGAGCTCGTACATCCCCAAATATATATGTATGGATTAGAGTTTGCAACTGAAAAGTATCTTTGTGTTCCCAACAAGCTAGGTGAAGGACAGCTTTCACCCACACTTATCTCTCAGAACTGAGCAAGTGGAGAGACATTCGTTCATCTAGCACCAAGGGAATGGGTTGCAGGAGAAACTTTTTCTCTGGTTTCTCAGTCTGTTTCCTAGTGCTGGTTTGAATTTCCTGCAGTTTTCTCTGTAAAATCGAGTTGTAGCTAGAACCTCCCCATATATATTTATGGAGTGAAGTTTGCAACTGAAAAGAATCTTTGTGTTCCCAACAAGCTCGTTGAACAACGGCTTTCACACACACTTATCTCTCAGAAGTGAGCATGTGAAGACGTTCGTTTACCAAGCACCAATGCATGGGTTGCAGGAGAAACTTTTACTCTGGTTTCTCAGTCTGTATCCTAGTGCCGGATTGATTTTCCTGCAGTTTTCACTGTAAAACCGAGTTAGAGCTTGTACTACCCCATATATATGTATGGAGTGTAGTTTGCAACTGAAAAGAATCTTTGTGTTCCCAACAAGCTAGGTGAAGTTCGGCTTTCAAACACACATATCTCTCAGAACATAGCAGTTGGAGAGACGTTCGTTCATCTAGCACCAAGGGAACTGGTTGCAGGAGAAACTTTTACTCTGGTTTCTCAGTCTGATTCCTAGTGCCGGGTTGAAGTTCCTGCTGTTTTCACTGTAAAACCGATGTGGAGCTAGTACCACCCCATATATATGTATGGAGTGGAGTTTGCAACTTAAAAGAAACTTTGTGTTCCCAACAAGCTAGGTAAAGGACTGCTTTCACACACACTTATCTCTCAGAACTGAGCAAGTGGAGAGACTTTCGTTCATTTGGCACCAAGGGAATGGGTTGCAGGAGAAATTTTTCTCTGGTTTCTCAGTCTGTTTCCTAGTGCCGGTATGAATTTCCTGCAGTTTTCACTATAAAACTTAGTAGGAGCTCTTACATCCCCAAATATTTATGTATATGGATTTGAGTTTGCAACTAAAAATAACATTGTGTTCCCAACAACCTGGTTGTAGGACGGCTTTCACACACACTTATCTGTCAGAACTGAGCATGTGGAGAGACCTTCTTTCATCTAGCACCAAGAGAACGTGTTGCAAGGGAAAGTTTTACTCTGGTTTCTCAGTCTGTTTCCTAGTGCCTTTTGAACTTCCTGCAGTTTTCACTGTAAAACCGAGTTGGAGCTAGTACCTCATGATATAAGTATAAGGAGTGGAGATTGCAATTTAAAAGAAATTTTGTGTTCCCAACAACCTTGGTTAAGGACAGCTTTCACACACATTATCTCTCAGAACTGAGCATGTGGAGAGAAGTACGTTCATCTAGCACCAAGGGAACGTGTTGCAAGAGAAAATTTTACTCTGGTTTCTCAGTCGGTTTCCTAGTGCCGGTTTGAAGTTCCTGCAGTTTTCACTGTAAAACCGAGTTGGAGCTCGTAAATCCCCAAATATATATGAATGGAGTGTAGTTTGCAAATGAAAAGAAACTATGTTTTCCCAACAAACTAGGTGAAGGACGGCTTTCACACACACATATCTCTCAGAACTGAGCATGTGGAGAGCTTTTCGTTCATCTAACAAAAAGGGAACGGGTTTCAGGAGAAACTTTTACTCTGTTTTCTCAGTCTGTTTCCTAGTGCCGTTTTGATGTTCCTGCAGTTTTCACTGTAAAACCGAGTTGATGCTTGTACCTCCCATTATATATGTATGGAGTGGGGTTTGCTACTGAAAAGAACCTTTGTGTTCCCAACAAGCTAGGTGAAGGAAGGCTTTCACACACACTTATCTCTCAGAACTGAGCATGTGGAGAGACGTTCGTTCATCTAGCACCAAGGGAAAAAGGTGCAGGAGAAACTTTTACTCTGGTTTCTCAGTCTTTTTCCTAGTGCAGTTTTGAAGTTCCTGCAGTTTTCACTGTAAAATCGAGTTGTAACTAGTACCTCCTTAAATATATGTATGGAGTGGAGTTTGCAACTGAAAAGAAACTTTGTGTTCCCAACAAGCTAGGTGAAGTACGGCTTTCACACACACTTATCTCTCAGAACTGAGAATCTGGAGAGAAGTTCGTTCATCTAGCACAAAGGTAACGTTTTGTTGGAGAAATTTTACTCTGGTTTCTCAGTTTGTTTCCTAGTGCCGGTTTGAATTTCCAATAGTTTTCACTGTAAAATCGAGTTGGAGCTCGTTTCTCCCCAAATATATATGTATCCATTGGAGTTTGCATCTGAAAAGGAAATTTGTGTTCCCAACAAGCTAGGTGAAGGACGGCTTTCACACACACTTATCTCTCAGAACTGAGCATGTTGAGAGACGTTCGTTCACCTAGCACCAAAGAAACGGATTAAAGGAGAAACAATTACTCTGGTTTCTCAGTGTGTTTCCTAGTCCGGGTTTGAAATTCCTGCAGTTTTCACTGTAAAACCGAGTTGGATCTAGTACCTCACCATATATATGTAAGGAGTGGTGTTTGCAACTGAAAAGAAACATTGTGTCCCAACAACCTAGTTGAAGATCGGCTTTCACACACAGTTATCTCTCAGATCTGAGCATGTGCAGATACGTTCGTTCATCTAGCACAAAAAGAACGGGTTGCAGGGGAATCTTTTACTATTGTTTCTCAGTCTGTTTCCTCTTGCCGGTATGAATTTCCTGCAATTTTCTCTGTAAAACCGAGTTGGAGTTCGTACCTCCCCAAATATATTAGTATGGATTTGAGTTTGCAACTGAAAAGAAACTTTGTGTTCCCAACAAGCTAGGTGAAGGACGGCTTTCACACACACTTATCTCTCAGAACTGAGCATGTGGAGAGACGTTCGTTCATGTAGCACCATGGGAACCGGTTGCAGGTGAAACTTTTACTCTGGTTTCTCAATCTTTTTCCTAGTGCCGGTTTGAATTTCCTGCAGTTTTCACTATAAAATCGAGTTGGATATAGTACCTCCCCATATATATGTATGGAGTGGAATTTGCAACTGAGAAGAAACTATGTGTTCCCAACAAGCTTGATGAAGTTCGGTTTTCACCCAAAATTTCTCTCAGAACAGAGCATGTGGAGAGACGTTCGTTCATCTACAACAAACGGAACGGTTGGCAGGGAAAATTTAACTCTGGTTTCTCAGTCTGTTTCCTAGTGCCGTTTTGAAGTTCCTGCAGTTTTCACTGTAAAACTGAGTTGGTGTTAGTACCTACCCTTATATATGTATGGAGTGGAGTTTGCAACTGAAAGAATCTTTGTGTTCCCAACAAGCTAGGTGAAGGACGGCTTTCACACACACATATCTCTCAGAACTTAGCATTTGGAGAGACGTTCGTTCTTCTAGCACAAAGGGAATGGGTTGCAGGAGAAACTTTGACACTGGGTTTTCAGTCTGTTTCCTAGTGCCGGTTTGAAGTTCCTGCAGTTTTAACTGTAAAACCGAGTTGGAGCTCGTAACTTCCCAAATATATATGTATGGATTTGAGTGTGCAACTGAAAGAATCTTTGTGTTCCCAAAAAGCTAGGTGAAGGATGGCTTTCACACACACTTATCTCTCAGAACTGAGCATGTGGAGCGACGTTCTTTCACATAGCTCCGAGGAACGGGTTACAGGAGAAAGTTTTACTCTGGTTTCTCAGTCTGTTTCCTAGGGCCGGTTTGAAGTCCCTGCAGTTTTCAGTGTAAAACCGAGTTGGACCTAGTACCTCCCCATATATATGTATGGAGTAGAGTTTGCAACTGAAAAGAAACTTTGTGTTCCCAACAAGCTAGGTGAAGACCGGCTTTCACACACAATTATCTCTCAGAACTGAGCATATGGAGAGACGTTTGTTCACCTAACACCAAGGGATCGGGTTGCAGGAGAAACTTTTACTTTGGTTTCTCAGTCTGTTTAATAGTGCCAGTTTGAAGTTCCTGCAGTTTTCACTGTAAAACCGAGTTGGATCTCGTACATCCCCAAATATATAACTATGGATTGGAGTTCGCAACTGAAAAGAAACTTTGTGTCCCAACAACCTAGTTGAAGATCGGCTTTCACACACATTTATCTCTCAGATCTAAGCATGTGCAGATACGTTCGTTCATCTAGCAAAAAAAGAACGGGTTGCAGGGGAAACTTTTACTATTGTTTCTCAGTCTGTTTCCTCTTGCCGGTATGAATTTCCTGCAATTTTCTCTGTAAAACCGAGTTGGAGTTCGTACCTCCCCAAATATATTTGTATGGATTTGAGTTTGCAACTGAAAAGAACTTTGTGTTCCCAACAACCTAGTTGACGTACCGCATTCACACAAACTAATCTCTCGGAATTGAGCATGTGGAGAGACTTTATTTCATCTAGCACCAAGGGAACGGTGTGCAGGGAAACATTTACTCTGGTTTCTCAGTCTGTTTCCTAGTGCTGGTTTGAAGTTCCTGATGTTTTCAATGTAAAACCGAGTTTGAACTAGTACCTCCCCAGATATATTTATGGAGTGGAGTTTGCAACTGAAAAGAAACCTTGTGTTCCCAACAAGCTAAGTGAAGGACGGCTTCACACACACTTATCTCTCACAACTGACCATGTGGAGAGACGTTCGTTCATCTAGCACCAAAGGAACGGATTAAAGGAGAAACAATTACTCTGGTTTCTCAGGCTGTTTCCTAGTGCCGGTTTGAAATTCCTGCAGTTATCACTGTAAAACCGAGTTGGATCTAGTACCTCACCATATATATTTATGGAGTGGGGTTTGCTACTGAAAAGAAACTTTGAGTTCCCAACAAGCTATTTGAAAGATGGCTTTCACACACTATTTTCTCTCAGATCTGAGCATGTGGAGATACGTTCGTTCATCTAGCACAAATGGAATGGGTGGCAGGAGAAAACATTACTCTGGTTTCTCAGTTTGTTTCCTAGTGCCGGTTTGAAATACCTGCAGTTTTCACTGTAAAACCGTGTTGGAGCTAGTACCTCCCCATATATATGTATGGAGTGGAGTTGGCAACTTAATATAAACTTTGTGTTCCCAACAAGCTAGGTGAAGGACGGCTTTCACACACACTTTTCTCTCAGAACTGAGCATGTGGAGAGACGTTCGTTCATCTAACACCAAGGGAAATGGTTTCAGTGGAAACTTTAAATAGGTTTCTCAGTTTGTTTCCTTGTGCCGATTTGAAGTTCCTGCAATTTTCACTGCAAAACCGAGTTGGAGCTCGTACCTCCCCAAATATTTATGTATGGGTTTTAGTTTGCAACTGAAAAGAAAATTTGTGTTCCCAACAAGCTTGTTGAAGGACGGCTTTCACACACAGTTATCTCTCAGAACTGACCATGTGGAGATACGTTCGTTCACATACCACAAACAGAACGGGTGGCAGGTAAAGTTTTACTTTGGTTTCTAAGTTTGTTTTCTAGTGCCGGTTTTAAGTTCCTGCAGTTTTCACTGTAAAACCGAGATGGTGTTAGTTCCTAACCATATATATGTTTGGAGTGGAGTTTGCAACTGAAAGAATCTTTGTGTTCCCAACAAGATAGATGAAGGACGGCTTTCACACACACTTATCTCTCAGAACTGAGCATGCAATGGGACTTTATTTCGTCTACCACAAAGGAACGGCTGGCAGAAGAAACTTTTTCTCTGGTTTCTCAGTCTGTTTCCTAGTGCCGGTTTGAAGTTCCTGCAGTTTTCACTGTTAAACCGAGTTGGAGCTCGTACCTCCCCTAATAAAGAAGTATGGTGTTGAGTTTGCAACTGAAAAGAAACTCTGTGTCCCAAACACCTAGTTGAAGATCGGCTTTCACACACAGTTATCTCTCAGATCTGAGCATGTGCAGATACGTTCGTTCATCTAGCACAAAAAGAACGGGTTGCAGGCGAATCTTTTACTATTGTTTCTCAGTCTGTTTCCTATTGCCGGTATGAATTTCCTGCAATTTTCTCTGTAAAACTGAGTTGGAGTTCGTACCTCCCCAAATATATTTGTATGGATTTGAGTTTGCAACTGAAAAGGAACTTTGTGTTACCAACAAGCTTGTTGAAGGACGGTTTTCACACACACTTATCTCTCAGAACTGAGCATGTGGAGAGATGTTCGTTCATCTACCACAAAGGGAACGGGTGGCAGGGAAACTTTAACTCTGGTTTCTAAGTCTGTTTCCTAGTGCCGTTTTGAAGTTCCTGCAGTTTTCACTGTAAAACCGAGTTGGTGTTAGTACCTACCCATATATATGTATGGAGAGGAGTTTGCAACTGAAAGAATCTTTGTGTTCCCAACAAGCTAGGTGAAGGACGGCTTTCACACACACTTATCTCTCAGAACTGAGCATGTGGAGAGACGTTCGTTCATGTAGCACCATGGGAACCGGTTGCAGGTGGAAATTTTACTCTGGTTTCTCAATCTTTTTCCTAGTGCCGGTTTGAATTTCCTGCAGTTTTCACTATAAAATCGAGTTGGAGCTACTACCTCCCCATATATATGTATGGAGTGGAGTTTGCAACTGAGAAGAAACTTTGTGTTCCCAACAAGCTTGATGAAGTTCGGTTTTCACACAAAATTTCTCTCAGAACTGAGCATGTGGAGAGACGTTCGTTCATCTACCACAAACGGAATTGTTGGCAGGAAAAATTTAACTCTGGTTTCTCAGTCTGTTTCCTAGTGCCGTTTTGAAGTTCCTGCAGTTTTCACTGTAAAACTGAGTTGGTGTTAGTACCTACCCTTATATACGTATGGAGTGGAGTTTGCAACTGAAAGAATCTTTGTGTTCCCAACAAGCTAGGTGAAGGACGGCTTTCACACACACTTATCTCTCAGAACTGAGCATGTGGAGAGACATTCGTTCATCTAGCCAAAGGGAAAAGTTTGCAGGAGAAACTTTTACTATTGTTTCTCAGTCTGTTTCCTAGTGCCGGTTTGAATTTCCTGCAGTTTTAAATGTAAAACCTAGTTGGAGCTCGTACAAACCCAAATATATAATTATGGATTTGAGTTTGCAACTGAAAGAATCTTTGTGTTCCCATCAAGCTAGGTGAAAGTCGGCTTTCACACACACTTATCTCTCAAAATTGAGCATGTGGAGAGACGTTCGTTCATCTATCACCAAAGGGAACGGGTTGCAGGAGAAACTTTTACTCTGGTTTCTCATTCTGTTTCCTAGTGCTGTTTTGATATCCCTGCAGTTTTCACTGTAAATACGAGTTGGAGCTTGTACCACCCCATATATATTTATGGAGTAGAGTTTGCAACTGAAAAGAAAACTTGAGTTCCCTACATGCTATGTGAAGAACGGCTTTCACACACACTTATCTCTCAGAACCTAGCATGTGGAGCGACGTTTGTTCACCTAACACCAAAGGATCGGGTTGCAGGAGAAACTTTTGCTCTGGTTTCTCAGACTGTTTCTTGGTGACGGTTTGAATTTCCTGCAGTTTTCACTGTAAAATCAAGTTGGAGTTAGTACCACCCCATATATATGTATGGACTGGTGTTTGCAACTGAAAAGAAACTTTGTGTTCAAAACAAGCTATGTTTAGTTCGGCTTTCACACACAGATATCTATCAGAACCGAGCATGTGGAGAGATGTTCGTTCATCTAGCACCAAGGGAACGGGTTGCATGGGAAACTTTTACTCTTGTTTCTCAGTCTGTTTCCTATTGCCGGTTTGAAGTTCCTGCTGTTTTCACTGTAAAACTGAGTTGGAGCTACTACCTCTCCATATATATGTATGGAGTGGAGTTTGCAACTGAAAGAATCTTTGTTTTCCCAGCACGATAGTTGAAGGTCTGCTTTCACACACACTTATCTCTCAGAACTGAGCATGTGGAGAGACGTTCGTTCATCTAGCACAAAGGGAACTGGTGGCACTGAAACTTTAACTCTGGTTTCTCAGACTGTTTCCTTGTGTCGTTTTGAAGTTCCTGCAGATTTCACTGTAAAACCGAGTTGGTGTTAATACCTACCCATATATATGTATGGAGTGGAATTTGCAACTGAAAGAATCTTTGTGTTCCCAACAAGGTAGGTGAAGGACGGCTTTCACACACACTTATCTTTCATAACTGAGCATGTGGAGGGACGTTCGTTCACATAGCACCGAGGAACAGTTTACAGGATAAACTTTTACTCTGGTTTCTCAGTCTTTTTCCTAGTGCCGGATTGAAGTTCCTGCAGTTTTCTCTGTAAAACCGATTTGGAGCTCGTAACTCCCCAAATATATATGTATGGATTTGAGTTTGCAACTGAAAGAATATTTGTGTTCCCAACAATCTAGGTGAATGATGGCTTTCACACACACTAATCTCTCAGAACTGAGCATGTGGAGAGACGTTCGTTCATCTAGCACAAAGGGAAAAGTTTGCAGGAGAAACTTTTACTCTGGTTTCCCTGTCTGTTTCCTAGTGCCTGTTTGAATTTCCTGCAGATTTAACTGTAAAACCTAGTTGGAGCTCGTACATCCCCAAATATTTATGTATGTATATGAGTTTGCAACTGAAAGAATCTTTGTGTTCCCAACAAGCTATGTGAAGGACGGCTTTCACACACACTTATCTTTCATAACTGAGCATGTGGAGGGACGTTCGTTCACATAGCACCGAGGAACAGTTTACAGGAGAAACTTTTACTCTGGTTTCTCTGTCTGTTTCCTAGTACTGTTTTGAAGTCCCTGCAGTTTTCACTGTAAAACCGAGTTGGAGATGGTACCTCCCCATATATATATATGGATAGGAATTTGCAACTTAAAACAATTTTTGTGTTCCCAACAAGCTACGTGAAGTTCGGCTTTCAAACACAATTATCTCTCAGAACTGAGCATGTGGAGAGAGGTTCGTTCACCTAGTACCAAGGGAACTGGTTGCAGGATAAACTTTTACTCTGGTTTCTCATTCCGTTTCCTAGTGCCGGTTTGAAGTTCCTGCAGTTTTCACTGTAATACCGAGTTGGAGCTTGTACCTCCCCATATAAATATATGGAGTGTAGTTTGCAACTGAAAAGAAACTTTGTGTTCCCAACAAGCTATGTGAAGTACGGCTTTCACACACACTTATCTTTCAGAACCGCTCATGTGGAGAGACGTTCGTTCATCTAGCACAAAGAGAATTGGTTGCAGGGGAAACTTTTACTCTGGTTTCTCAGTCTGTTTCCTAGGGCCTGTTTGGAGTTCCTGTAGTTTTCACTGTAAAACCGAGTTGGAGCTCGTACATCCCCTAATATATAAGTTTGGTTTGGAGATTGCAACTGAAAAGAGACTCTGTGTCCCAACAACCTAGTTGAAGTACGGCTTTCCCACAAAGATATCTCTCAGAACTGAGCATTTGGAGAGACGTTCGTTCATCTAGCACAAACGGAACGGGTTACAGGAGAAATTTTTACTATTGTTTCTCTCTCTGTTTGCTAGTGCCAGTTTGAATTTCCTGCAATTTTCACTGTAAAACCGAGTTGGAGCTCGTACCTCCCCAAATATAAAAGTATGGATTTGAGTTTTCAACTGAAAAAAAAAATTTGTGTTCCCAACAAGCTAGGTGAAGTACTGCTTTCACACACACTTATCTCTCAGAACTGAGCATGTGGAGAAACGTTCTTTCATCTAGCACACAGGAAACTGCTTGCAGGGGAAATTTAATCTGGATTCTCATTCTGTTTCCTAGTGCCGGTTTGAAGTTCCTGCAGTTTTCACTGTAAAACTGAGTTGGAGCTAGTACCTCCCCATATATATGTATGGAGTGGAGTTTGCAACTGAAAAGAAACTTTGTTTTCCCAACAAGCTAGGTGAAGCACGGCTTTCACACACACTTATATTTCAGAACTGCGCATGTGGAAAGACGTTGGTTCATCTAGCACCTAGAGAATGGATTGCAGGATAAACTTTTACTCTGTTTTCTCAGTCTGTTTCCTAGGGCCTGTTTGATGTTCCTGTAGTTTTCACTGTAAAACCGAGTTGGATTTAGTACCTCCCCATATATATGTATGTAGTGGATTTTGCAACTCAAAAGAAATTTTGTGTTCCCCACAAGCTAGGTGAAGGACGTCTTTCACAGACACTTATCTCTCAGAACTGAGCATGTGAAGAGACGATCGTTCATCTACCACAAAGGGCACGGGTTGCAGGAGAAACAGTTCTCTAGTTTCTCAGACTCTTTCCTAGTGCCGGATTGAAGTTCCTGCAGTTTTCACTGTAAAACCTTGTTGGAGCTAATACCTCCCATATATATATAAGGAGTGGAGTATGCAACTGAAAAGAAACTTTGTGTTCCCAACAAGCTAGGTGAAGGGCGGCTTTCACACACACTTATCTCTCAGAGCTGAGCATGTGGAGAGACATTCGTTCACCTAGCAACAAGGGAACAGGTTGCTGGGGAAATTTCTACTCTGGTTTCTCAGTTTGTTTCCTAGTGCCGGTTTTAACTTCCAGCAGTTTTCACTGTAAAACCGTGTTGGAGCTAGTACCTCCCATATATATGTAAGGAGTGGAGTATGCAACTGAAAAGAAACTTTGTATTCCTAACAAGCTAGATGAAGGACGGCTTTCACACACAAATATCTCTCAGAACTGAGCATGTGGAGAGACGTTCGTTCACCTAGCACCAAGGGAATGGGTTGCAGGAGAATCTTTACTCTGGTTTCTCAGTCTGATCCAGGTGCCGGTTTGAAGTTCCTTCAGATTTCACTGTAAAACTGAGTTGGAGCTAGTACCTCCTCATATATATGTATGGATTGGAGTTTGCAACTGAAAAGAAACTTTGTGTTCCCAACACGCTAGTTGAAGTTCGGCTTACACACACACTTATCTCTCAGAACTGAGCATGTGGAGAGACGTTCGTTCATCTAGAACCAAGGGAACGGTGTGCAGGAGAAACTTTTACTCTGGTTTCTTAGTCTGTTTCGTTGTGCAGGTTTGAAGTTCCTGCAGTTTTCACTGTTAAACTGAGTTGGAGCTGGTACCTCCCCTAATATATAAGTTTGGTTTGGTGTTTGCAACTGAAAAGTGACTCTGTGTCCCAACAACCTATTTGAAGGATGGCTTTCACACACAGTTATCTCTCAGAACTGAGCATTTTGAGAGACGTTCGTACATCTAGCACATAGGGATATTGTTGCTGGAGAAACTTTTACTGTGGTTTCTCAGTTTTTTTCCTAGTGGCGGTTGGAAGTTCCAGCAGGGTTCACTGTAAAACCGAGTTGGATTTAGTACCTCCCCATATATATGTATGGAGTGGAGTTGGCAACTGAAAAGAATCATTGTGTTCCCAACAAGCTACGTGAAGGACGGCTTTCACACACACATATCTCTCAGAACTGAGCATGTGGAGAGACGTTCGTTCTTCTAGCACAAATGGAGAATGTTGCAGGAGAAACTATTCCTCTGGTTTCTCAGTCTGTTTCCTAGTGCCGGTTTGAAGTTCCTGCAGTTTTCACTGTAATACCGAGTTGGAGCTTGTACCTCCCCATATAAATGTATGGAGTGTAGTTTGCAACTGAAAAGAAACTTTGTGTTCCCAACAAGCTAGGTGAAGTACGGCTTTCACACACACTTATCTTTCAGAACCGCTCATGTGGAGAGACGTTCGTTCATCTAGCCCAAAGAGAATTGGTTGCAGGAGAAACTTTTACTCTGGTTTCTCAGTCTGTTTCCTAGGGCCTGTTTGGAGTTCCTGTAGTTTTCACTGTAAAACCGAGTTGGAGCTCGTACCTCCAATAATATATAAGTTTGGTTTGGAGATTGCAACTGAAAAGAGACTCTGTGTCCCAACAACCTAGTTGAAGTACGGCTTTCCCACACAGATATCTCTCAGAACTGAGCATTTGTAGAGACGTTCGTTCATCTAGCCCAAAGAGAATTGGTTACAGGAGAAATTTTTACTATTGTTTCTCTCTCGGTTTCCTAGTGCCAGTTTGAATTTCCTGCAATTTTCACTGTAAAACCGAGTTGGAACTCGTACCTCCCCAAATATAAAAGTATGGATTTGAGTTTGCAAACTGAAAAAAGAATTTGTGTTCCCAACAAGCTAGGTGAAGTACTGCTTTCACACACACTTATCTCTCAGAACTGAGCATGTGGAGAGACGTTCGTACATCTAGCACATACGGAAATTGTTGCTGGAGTAACTTTTACTCTGGTTTCTCAGTTTTTTTCCTAGTGCCTGTTTGAAGTTCCAGCAGGTTTCACTGTAAAACCGAGTTGGATTTAGTACCTCCCCATATATATGTATGGAGTGGAGTTTGCAACTGAAAAGAATCATTGTTTTCCCAACAAGCTACGTGAAGGACGGCTTTCAAACACAATTATCTCTCAGAACTGAGCATGTGGAGAGACGTTCGTTCACCTAGCACAAATGGAACGGATGGCAGGAGAAACTTTACTCTGGTTTCTCAGTCGGTTTCCTAGTGCTGGTTTGTAGTTCCTGCAGTTTTCACTGTAAAACCGAGTTTGAACTAGTACCTCACCATATATATGTAAGGAGTGGAGTTTGCAACTGAAAAGAAACTTTGTGTTCCCAACAAGATAGGTGAAGGACGGCTTTGACACACACTTATCTCTCAGAACTGAGCAAGTGGAGAGACGTTCGTTCATCTAGCACAAATGGAACGGATGGCAGGAGAAAATTTTACTGTGGTATGTGAGTCTGTTTCCTAGTGCCGGTTTGAAATTCCTGCTGTTTTCACTTTAAAACCGAGTTGGAGCTAGTACCTCCCCATATATATGTATGGTTTGGAGTATGCAACTGAAAAGAAACTTTGTGATCCCAACAAGCTAGCTGAAGTTCGGCTTTCACACACACATATCTGTCAGAACTGAGCATGTGGAGAGACGTTCGTTCACCTAGCAACAAGGGAACGGTTTGCAGGAGAAACTTTTACTCTGGATTCTCAGTCTGTTTCCTAGTGCCGGTTTGAAGTTCCTGCAGTTTTCACTGTAAAACCGTGTTGTAGCTAGTACCTCCCCATATATATGTAAGGAGTGGAGTTTGCAACTGAAAAGAAATTTTGTGTTCCCAATAAGCTAGGTGAAGGACGGCTTTCACACACACATATCTCTCAGAAGTGAGCATGTGGAGAGACGTTCGTTCACCTAGCACCAAGGGAACTGGTTGCAGGATAAATTTACTCGGGTTTCTCAGTCTGTTTCCGAGTGCCGGTTTGAAGTTCCTGCAGTTTTCACTGTAAAACTGAGTTGGAGCTATTACCTCCCCATATATATGTATGGTTTGGTGTTTGCAACTGAAAAGAAACTTTGTGTTCCCAACACGCTAGTTGAAGTTCGGCTGACACACACACTAATCTCTCAGAACTGAGCATGTGGAGAGACGTTCGTTCATCTAGCACCAAGGGAACGGTGTGCAGGAGAAACATTTGCTCTGGTTTCTCAGACTCTTTCCTTGTGCAGGTTTGAAGTTCCTGCAGTTTTCACTGTTAAACCGAGTTGGAGCTCGTACCTCCCCTAATATAGGAGTATGGTTTGGAGTTTGCAACTGAAAAGAAACTCTGTGTCCCAACAATCTAGTTGAAGGACGGCTTTCACACACACTTATCTGTCAGAACTGAGCATGTGGAGAGACGTTCGTTCACCTAGCAACATGGGAATGGGTTGCAGGAGAAACTTCTACTCTGGTTTCTCAGTGTGTTTCCTAGTGCCGGTTTGAAATTCCTGCAGTTTTCACTGTAAAACCGTGTTGGAGATAATATCTACCCATATATATGTAAGGAGTGGAGTTTGTAACTGAAAAGAATCTTTGTGTTCCCAACAAGCTATGTGAAGGACGGCTGTCACACACACTTATCTCTCAGAACTGAGCATGTGGAGAGACTTTCGTTCACCTAGCACCAAGGGAAAGGGTTGCAGGAGAAATATTTACTCTGGTTTCTCATTCTGTTTCCTAGTGCGGGTTTGAATTTCCTGCAGTTTTCACTGTAAAACCTAGTAGGCGCTATTACCTCGCCATATATAAGTAGGGATTGGAGTTTGAAACTGAAAAGTAACTTTGTGTTTCCAACAAGCTAGGTGAAGATCTGCTTTCACAAACACTTAGCACTCAGAACTGAGCATGTGGAGAGACTTTCGTTCATCTAGGAAAATGGGAACGCTTTGCAGGAGAAACTCTTACTCAGGTTTCTCAGTCTGTTTCCTAGTCTAGTTTGAAGTTCCTGCAGTTTTCACTGTAAAAGCGAGTTGCAGCTAGTACATCCCCATATAAATGTATGAAGTGGAGATTGCAACTGAAAAGTTACTTTGTGTTTACAAAAAGCTGGATGAAAGACGGCTTTCACACACACTTATCTCTCAGAACTGAGCATGTGGAGAGTCTTTCTTTCATCTAGCAAAAAGGAAACGGTTTGCAGGAGAAACTTTTACTCTGGATTCTCAGTCTGTTTCCTAGTGCCGGTTTCAAGTTCCTGTAGTTTTCACTGTAAAACAGATTTTTAGCTAGTACCTCCCCATTTATATGTATGGAGTGGAGTTTGCAACTGACAAGGAACTTTGTTTTCCCAACAAGCTAGGTGAAGGACGGCATTCACACACAATTTTCTCTCTGAAATGATCATGTGGAGAAATGCTCCTTCATCTAGCACAACGAAACGGGTTGTAGGAGAAACATTTGCACTGGTTTATCAGTCTTTTTCCTAGTGCCGGTTTGAAGTTCCTGCAGTTTTCACTGTAAAACCGATTTGGAGCTAGTACCTCCCCATATATATGTATAGAGTGGAGTTTGCAACTGAAAAGAAACTCTGTTTTCCAACAAGCTAGTTGAAGGACGGCTTTCACACACACTTATCTCTCAGAACTCAGCATGTGGAGAGACGTTCGTTCATCTAGCACCAAGGGAACGTGTTTCAGGAGAAACTTTTACTCTGTTTTCTCAGTCTGTTTCCTAGTGCCGGTTTGAAGTTCCTGCAGTTTACACTGTAAAACCGAGTTGGAGCTAGTACCTCCCCATATATTTGTATGAATTGGTGTTTGCAAATGAAAAAAAACTTTGTGTTTCCAACAAGGAAGGTGAAGAACGGCATTAACACTCACTTATCTCTCAGAACTGAGGATGTGTATAGACGTTCTTTCAACTAGCACAAAGGGAATGGGTTGCAGTAGAAACATTTACTCTGGTTTCTCACTCTGTTTCCTAGTGCGGGTTTGAATTTCCTGCAGTTTTCACTGTAAAACCTAGTAGGCGCTATTACCTCGCCATATATAAGTAGGGATTGGAGTTTGAAACTGAAAAGAAACTTTGTGTTTCCAACAAGCTAGGTGAAGATCTGCTTTCACAAACACTTAGCACTCAGAACTGAGCATGTGGAGAGACTTTCGTTCATCTAGGAAAATGGGAACGCTTTGCAGGAGAAACTCATACTCAGGTTTCTCAGTCTGTTTCCTAGTCTAGTTTGAAGTTCCTGCAGTTTTCACTGTAAAAGCGAGTTGCAGCTAGTACCTCCCCATATAAATGTATGAAGTGGAGATTGCAACTGAAAAGTTACTTTGTGTTTACAAAAAGCTGGATGAAAGACGGCTTTCACACACACTTATCTCTCAGAACTGAGCATGTGGAGAGTCTTTCTTTCATCTAGCAAAAAGGAAACGGTTTGCAGGAGAAATTTTTACTCTGGATTCTCAGTCTGTTTCCTAGTGCCGGTTTCAAGTTCCTGTAGTTTTCACTGTAAAACAGATTTTTAGCTAGTACCTCCCCATTTATATGTATGGAGTGGAGTTTGCAACTGACAAGGAACTTTGTTTTCCCAACAAGCTAGGTGAAGGACGGCATTCACACACAATTTTCTCTCTGAAATGATCATGTGGAGAAATGCTCCTTCATCTAGCACAACGAAACGGGTTGTAGGAGAAACATTTGCACTGGTTTATCAGTCTTTTTCCTAGTGCCGGTTTGAAGTTCCAGCAGTTTTCACTGTAAAACCGAGTTGGAGCTAGTACCTCCCCATATATATGTATAGAGTGGAGTTTGCAACTGAAAAGAAACTCTGTTTTCCAACAAGCTAGTTGAAGGACGGCTTTCACACACACTTATCTCTCAGAACTCAGCATGTGGAGAGACGTTCGTTCATGTAGCACCAAGAGAACGTGTTTCAGGAGAAACTTTTACTCTGTTTTCTCAGTCTGTTTCCTAGTGCCGGTTTGAAGTTCCTGCAGTTTTCACTGTAAAACCCTGTTGGAGCTAGTACCTACCATTAAATATGTATGGAGTGGGGTTTGCAACTGAAAAGAATCTTTGTGTTCCCAACAAGTTAAGTGAAGGACGGCTTTCACACACAATTATCTCTCAGATCCGAGCATGTGGAGGGACGTTCCTTCACACAGCACAATGGAAACTGTTTGCAGGATAAAGTTTTACCCTAGATTCTCAGTCTGTTTCCTAGTGCCTGTTTTTTGTTCCGGCAGTTTTCACTGTAAAACCGAGTTGGAGCTAGTACCTCCAAATATATATATATGGAGTGGAGTTTGCACCTGAAAAGAACCTTATTGTTCCCAACAAGCTTATTGAAATACGGCTTTCACAAACACTTATCTATCAGAACTGAGCATGTGGAGAGACGTTCGTTCATCTAGCACAAATGGAACGGTTTGCAGGAGAAAATTTTACTCTGGTTTCTGAGTCTGTTTTCTAGTGCCGGATTGAAGTTCCTGCAGTTTTCACTGTAAAACCGAGTTGAAGCTAGTACCTCCCCATATATATGTATTGATTGGAGTTTGCAACTGAAAAGAAACTTTGTGTTCCGAACAAGCAAGTTAAAGGACGGCTTTCACACACACTTTTCTCTTCAGAACTTAGCATGTGGAGAGACGTTCGTTCATCCAGCACAAAGGGAACGGGTTGTAGAGAAACCTTTCCTCTGGTTTCTGAGTCTGTTTCCTAGTGCCGGTTTGACGTTCCTGCAGTTTTCACTGTAAAGCCGTGTTGGAGCTAGTACCTACCCATAAATATGTGTGCAGTGGAGATTGCAACTGAAAGGAAACTCTGTTTTCCCAACAAACTAGATTAAGGACGGCTTTCACACACACTTATCTCTCAGAACTGAGCAAGTGGAGAGACGTTCGTTCATCTAGTACAAAGGGAACGGGTTGCAGAGGAAACTTATACTCTGGTTTCTCAGTTTGTTTCCTAGTGCTGGTTTGAATTTCTTGCAGTTCTCACTGTAAAACCGAGTTGGAGCTAGTACCTCGCCATATATAAGTAGGGATTGGAGTTTGAAACTGAAAAGAAACTTTGTGTTCCCAACAAGCCAGGGGAAGAAAGGCTTCCAGACACACTTTTCTCTCAGATTTGAGCATGTGCAGATACGTTCGTTCATCTAGCACCAAGGGAATGGGTTGCAGGAGAAACTTTTACTCTGGTTTCTTATTCTGTTTCCTAGGGCCTGTTTGATGTTCCTGCAGTTTTCACTGTAAAACCGAGTAGGATTTAGTACCGCCCCATATATATGTTTGGAGTGGAGTTTGCAACTCATAAGAAACTTTGTGTTCCCAACAAGGTAGGTGAAGGATGGCTTTCACACACACTTATCTCTCAGAACTGAGCATGTGAAGAGACGATCGTTCATCTACCACAAATGGCACGGGTGGCAGGAGAAACATTTCTCTAGATTCTCAGTCTGTTTCCTAGTGCGGATTTCAAGTTCCTGCAGTTTTCAATGTAAAACAGAGTTGGAGCTAGTACTTCCCCAAATATATATGTATGGATTGGAGCTTGAAACTAAAAATAAACTTTGTTTTCCCAACATTCTAGGTGAAGGACGGCTTTAAAACACACTTATCTCTCAGAATTGAGCATGTGGAGAGACGTTCGTTCATCTAGCACACATGGAACGGTTTGCAGGAGAAACATTTACTGTCGTTTCTCAGTCTGTTTCCTAGTGCCGTTTTGAAGTTCCTGCAGTTTTCACTGTAAAACCGAGTTGGAGCTTGTACCTCCCCATATAAATTTATGGAGTGGAGTTTGCAAATTAAAAGAAACTTTGTGTTCCCAACAACCTAGTTGAAAGACGGCTTTCACACACACTTATCTCTCAGAACTGAGCATGTGGAGAGACGTTCGTTCATCTAGCACCAAGGGAATGGGTTGCAGGAGAAACTTTTACTCTGGTTTCTCATTCTGTTTCCTAGGGCCTGTTTGAGTTCCTGCAGTTTTCACTGTAAAACCGAGTTGGAGCTAGTACCTACCCATATATATGTATGGAGTGGAGATTGCAACTGAAAGGAAACTCTGTGTTCCCAACAAGCTTATTGAAATACGGCTTTCACAAACACTTATCTATCAGAACTGAGCATGTGGAGAGACGTTCGTTCATCTAGCACAAATGGAACGGTTTGCAGGAGAAAATTTTACTCCGGTTTCTGAGTCTGTTTTCTAGTGCCGGATTGAAGTTCCTGCAGTTTTCACTGTAAAACCGAGTTGAAGCTAGTACCTCCCCATATATATGTATTGATTGGAGTTTGCAACTGAAAAGAAACTTTGTGTTCCGAACAAGGAAGTTAAAGGACGGCTTTCACACACACTTTTCTCTTCAGAACTTAGCATGTGGAGAGACGTTCGTTCATCCAGCACAAAGAGAACGGGTTGTAGTGAAACCTTTCCTCTGGTTTCTGAGTCTGTTTCCTAGTGCCGGTTTGACGTTCCTGCAGTTTTCACTGTAAAACCGAGTTGGAGCTAGTACCTCCCCATATATTTGTATGAATTGGTGTTTGCAAATGAAAACAAATTTTGTGTTTCCAACAAGGAAGTTGAAAAACGGCATTCACACTCACTTATCTCTCAGAACTGAGCATGTGTAGAGACGTTCGTTCAACTAGCACAAAGGGAATGGGTTGCAGGAGAAACATTTACTCTGGTTTCTCATTCTGTTTCCTAGTGCGGATTTGAAGTTCCTGCAGTTTTCACTGTAAAACAGATTTGGAGCTAGTACCTCCCCATATATATATGTATGGATTGGAGTTTGCAACTGAAAAGAAACTTTGTTTTCCCAACAAGCTAGGTGAAGGACGGCTTTCACACACATTTATCTCTCAGAACTGTGCATATGGAGAGACGTTCGTTCATCTAGCACAAATGGAACGAGTTGCAGGAGAAACTTTTACTTTTGTTTCTCTGTCTGTTTCCTAGTGCCAGTTTGAATTTCCTGCAATTTTCACTGTAAAGCAGAGTTGGAGCCCGTACCTCCCCAAATATATAAGTATGGATTTGAATTTGCAACTTAAAAGAAACTATGTTTTCCCAACAAGCTAGGTGAAGGACGGCTTTCACACACAATATCTCTCAGAATTGAGCATGTGGAGAGACATTCGTTCACCTAGCACAAATGGAGCATTTTGCAGGAGAAACTTTACCTCTGGTTTCTCAGTCTGTTTCCTAGTGCCGATTTTAAGTTCCTGCAGTTTTCACTGTAAAACAGATTTGGAGCTAATACTTCCCATATATATGTATGTAGTGGAATTTGCAATTGAAAAGAAACTTTGTGTTCCCAACAAGCAAGGTGAAGGACGGCTTTCACACACAATTATCTGTCAGAACCGCGCATGTTGAGAGACGTTCGTTCATCTAGCACCAAGAGAATGGGTTGAAGGAGAAACTTTTACTCTGTTTTCTCAGTCTGTTTCCTATGGCCTGTTTGAAGTTTGTGCAGTTTTCACTGTAAAACCGAGTAGGATTTAGTACCTGCCCATATAAATGTATGCAGTGGAGTTCGCAACTCAATAGAAACTTTGTGTTCCCAACAAGCAAGGAGAAGGACGGCTTTCACACACACTTATCTCTGAGAACTGAGCATGTGAAGAGACGATCGTTCATTTACCACAAAAGGCACAGGTGGCAGGAGAAACATTTCTCTAGTTTCTCAGTTTCTTTCCTAGTGCCGGTTTGAAGTTCCTGCAGTTTTCACTGTAAAACCGATTTGGAGCTAGTACCTACCCATATATATTTATGGAGTGGAGATTGCAACTGAAAGGAAACTCTGTGTTCCCAACAAGCTTATTGAAATACGGCTTTCACAAACACTTATCTGTCAGAACTGAGCATGTGGAGAGAAGTTCGTTCATCTAGCACAAATGGAACGGTTTGCAGGAGAAAATTTTACTCCGGTTTCTGAGTCTGTTTTCTAGTGCCGGATTGAAGTTCCTGCAGTTTTCACTGTAAAACCGAGTTGAAGCTAGTACCTCCCCATATATATGTATTGATTGGAGTTTGCAACTGAAAAGAAACTTTGTGTTCCGAACAAGCAAGTTAAAGGACGGCTTTCACACACACTTTTCTCTTCAGAACTTAGCATGTGGAGAGACGTTCGTTCATCCAGCACAAAGGGAACGGGTTGTAGAGAAACCTTTCCTCTGGTTTCTGAGTCTGTTTCCTAGTGCCGGTTTGACGTTCCTGCAGTTTTCACTGTAAAACCGAGTTGCAGCTAGTACCTCCCCATATATTTGTATGAATTGGTGTTTGCAAATCAAAACAAACTTTGTGTTTCCAACAAGGAAGTTGAAAAACGGCATTCACACTCACTTATCTCTCAGAACTGAGCATGTGTAGAGACGTTCGTTCAACTAGCACAAAGGGAATGGGTTGCAGGAGAAACATTTACTCTGGTTTCTCATTCTGTTTCCTAGTGCTGGTTTGACGTTCCTGCAGTTTTCACTTTAAAACAGTTTTGGAGCTAGTACCTCCCCATATATATATGTATGGATTGGAGTCTGCAACTGAAAAGTAACTTTGTTTTCCCAACAAGCTAGGTGAAGGACGGCTTTCACACACATTTATCTCTCAGAACTGTGCATATGGAGAGACGTTCGTTCATCTAGCACAAATGGAACGAGTTGCAGGAGAAACTTTTACTATTGTTTCTCTGTCTGTTTCCTAGTGCCAGTTTGAATTTCCTGCAATTTTCACTGTAAAACAGAGTTGGAGCCCGTACCTCCCCAAATATATAAGTATGGATTTGAATTTGCAACTTAAAAGAAACTATGTTTTCCCAACAAGCTAGGTGAAGGACGGCTTTCACACACAATATCTCTCAGAACTGAGCATGTGGAGAGACATTCGTTCACCTAGCACAAATGGAGCATTTTGCAGGAGAAACTTTACCTCTGGTTTCTCAGTCTGTTTCCTAGTGCCGGTTTGAAGTTCCTGCAGTTTTCACTGTAAAACTGATTTGGAGCTAGTACCTCCCCATATATATGTATGGAGTGGAGTTTGCAACTGAAAAGAATCATTGTGTTCCCAACAAGCTTTTTGAAGGACATCTTTCACACACACTTATCTCTCAGAACTGAGCATGTGAAGAGACGATCGTTCATCTACCACAAAGGGCACGGGTTGCAGGAGAAACAGTTCTCTAGTTTCTCAGACTCTTTCCTAGTGCCGGTTTGAAGTTCCTGCAGTATTCACTGTAAAACCGAGTTGGAGCTAGTACCTCCCCATATATATGTATGGATTGGAGTGTGCAATTGAAAAGAAACTTTGTGTTCCCAACAAGCTAGGTGAAGGGCGGCTTTCACACACACTTATCTGTCAGAGCTGAGCATGTGGAGAGACGTTCGTTCATCTAGCACATAGGGAACGGGTTGCTGGAGAAAGTTCTACTCTGGTTTCTCAGTTTGTTTCCCTGTGCCGGTTTGAAATTCCAGCAGTTTTCACTGTAAAACCGAGTTGGTGTTAGTTCCTCCCCATATATATGTATGGAGTGGAGTTTGCAACTGAATACTAACTTTGTGTTCCCAAAAGGTACGTGAAGCACGGCTTTCACACACCCTTATCTTAGAACTGAACATGTGGAGAGAAGTTTTTTCATCTAGCACCAAGGGAACGGATTGCAGGAGAAACTTTAATCTGGATTCTCAGTTGGTTTCATAGTGCCGGTTTTAATTTCCTGCAGTTTTCACTGTTAAACCGAGTTGGAGCTCGTACCTCCACTAATATATAAGTATGGTTTGGAGTTTGCAACTGAAAAGAAACTCTGTGTCCCAACAAACTAGTTGAAGAACGGCTTTCACACACAGTTATCTCTCAGAAATGAGCATGTTGAGAGACGTTCGTTCATCTAGCACAAAGTGAACGGGTTTCAGGAGAAACTTTTACTCTGGTTTCTCAGTCTGTTTCCTAGTGCCTTTTTAATTTCTTGCACTTTTCACTGTAAAACTGAGTTGGAGCTTGTACTTCCCCAATTATATATGTATGGATTGGAGTTGGCTACTGAAAAGAAACTTTGTGTTCCCAACAATCTAGGTGAAGGACGGCTTTCATGCACACATATCTCTTAAAACTGAGCATGTGGAGAGACGTTCGATCATTTAGCACCAAGGGAAAGGGTTGCAGGAGAATCTTTTACTCTGGTTTCTCAGTCTGTTTCCTAGGTCTTGTTTGAATTTCCTGTAGTTTTCACTGTAAAACCGAGTTGCAGCTTATACCTCCCCTAATATATATGTATGATTTGGAGTTTGCAACTGAAAGGAAACTCTGTGTCCCAACAACCTAGTTGAAGGACGGCTTTCCCACACAGTTATCTCTCATAACTGAGCATTTGGAGAGACGTTCGTTCACCTAGCACAAATGGAGCATGTTGCAGGAGAAACTTTTCCTCTGGTTTCTCAGTCTGTTTCCTAGTGCCGGTTTGAAGTTCCTGCAGTTTTCACTGTAAAACCGAGTTGGAGCTAGTAACACCCCATATAAATGTATGGATTGTAGTTTGCAACTGAAAAGAAACTTTGTGTTCCCAACAAGCTAGGTGAAGTACGGATTTCACACACACTTATCTCTCAGAACTGAGCATGTGGAGAGACGTTCTTTCATCTAGCACACAGGAAAAGGTTTGCAGGAGAAATTTAATGTGGATTCTCAGTCTGTTTCCTAGTGCCTTTTTAATTTCCCGCAGTTTTCACTGTAAAACTGGGTTGGACCTTGTACTTCCCCAATTATATATGTATGGATTGGAGTTGGCTACTGAAAGGAAACTTTGTGTTCCCAACAACCTAGTTGAAGGATGGCTTTCACACACACTTATCTCTCAGAACTGAGCATGTGGAGAGACGTTCGTTCATCTAGCATAAAGTGAACTGGTGGCAGGAGAAACTTTAACACTGATTTCTCAGTCTGTTTCCTAGTGCCTTTTTAATTTCCTGCAGTTTTCACTGTAAAACTGAGTTGGAAATTGTACTTCCCCAATTATATATGTATGGATTGGAGTTGGCTACTGAAAAGAAACTTTGTGTTCCCAACAAGCTAGGTGAAGGACGGCTTTCACACACACTTATCTCTTAAATCTGATCATGTGGAGTGACGTTCGATCATCTAGCACCAAGGGAAAGGGTTGCAGGAGAATCTTTACTCTTTTTCTCAGTCTGTTTCCTAGTGCCGGTTTGAAGTTCCTGCAGTTTTCACTGTAATACCGAGTTGGAGCTAGTACCTCCCCATATATATGTATGGAGTAGAGTTTGCAACTAAAAAGAAACTTTGTGTTCCCAAAAAGCTAGGTGAAGAACGGGTTTCACACACAATTGTCTCTCAGAACTTAGCATGTGGAGAGCCTTTCTTTCATCTAGGACCAAATGAACGGGTTGCAGGAGAAAATTTACTCTGGTTTCTCAGTCTGTTTCCTAGTGCCGATTTGAAGTTCCTGCAGTTTTCACTGTAAAACGGAGTTGGATCTAATACCTCCCCTTATAAATGTATGGAGTGGAGTTTGCAACTGAAAAGAAACTTTGTTTTCCCAACAAGCTAGGTGAAGGACGGCTTTCACACACATTTATCTCTCAGAACTGAGCATGTGGAGAGACGTTCTTTCATCTAGCACAAAGGAAACGGTATGCAGGGAAAATTTTACTCTAGTATCTCTGTCTGTTTCCTAGTGCCGGTTTGAAGTTCTTGCAGTTTTCACTGTAAAACAGATTTGGAGCTAGTACCTCCCCATATATATATGTATGAATTGGATTTTGCAACTGAAAAGAAACTTTGTTTTCCCAACAAGCTAGGTGAAGGACGGCTTTCACACACATTTATCTCTCAGAACTGTGCATATGGAGAGACGTTCGTTCATCTAGCACCAAGAGAATGGGTTGAAGGAGAAACTTTTACTCTGGTTTCTCAGTCTGTTTCCTATGGCCTGTTTGAAGTTTGTGCAGTTTTCACTGTAAAACCGAGTTGGATTTAGTACCTGCCCATATAAATGTATGGAGTGGGGTTCGCAAATCAATAGAAACTTTGTGTTCCCAACAAGCAAGGAGAAGGACGGCTTTCACACACACTTATCTCTGAGAACTGAGCATGTGAAGAGACGATCGTTCATTTACCACAAAAGGCACAGGTGGCAGGAGAAACATTTCTCTAGTTTCTCAGTTTCTTTCCTAGTGCCGGTTTGAAGTTCCTGCAGTTTTCACTGTAAAACCGATTTGGAGCTAGTACCTACCCATATATATTTATGGAGTGGAGATTGCAACTGAAAGGAAACTCTGTGTTCCCAACAAGCTTATTGAAATACGGCTTTCACAAACACTTATCTGTCAGAACTGAGCATGTGGAGAGACGTTCGTTCATCTAGCACAAATGGAACGGTTTGCAGGAGAAAATTTTACTCCGGTTTCTGAGTCTGTTTTCTAGTGCCGGATTGAAGTTCCTGCAGTTTTCACTGTAAAACCGAGTTGAAGCTAGTACCTCCCCATATATATGTATTGATTGGAGTTTGCAACTGAAAAGAAACTTTGTGTTCCGAACAAGCAAGTTAAAGGACGGCTTTCACACACACTTTTCTCTTCAGAACTTAGCATGTGGAGAGACGTTCGTTCATCCAGCACAAAGGGAACGGGTTGTAGAGAAACCTTTCCTCTGGTTTCTGAGTCTGTTTCCTAGTGCCGGTTTGACGTTCCTGCAGTTTTCACTGTAAAACCGAGTTGGAGCTAGTACCTCCCCATATATTTGTATGAATTGGTGTTTGCAAATCAAAACAAACTTTGTGTTTCCAACAAGGAAGTTGAAAAACGGCATTCACACTCACTTATCTCTCAGAACTGAGCATGTGTAGAGACGTTCGTTCAACTAGCACAAAGGGAATGGGTTGCAGGAGAAACATTTACTCTGGTTTCTCATTCTGTTTCCTAGTGCTGGTTTGACGTTCCTGCAGTTTTCACTGTAAAACAGTTTTGGAGCTAGTACCTCCCCATATATATATGTATGGATTGGAGTTTGCAACTGAAAAGAAACTTTGTTTTCCCAACAAGCTAGGTGAAGGACGGCTTTCACACACATTTATCTCTCAGAACTGTGCATATGGAGAGACGTTCGTTCATCTAGCACAAATGGAACGAGTTGCAGGAGAAACTTTTACTATTGTTTCTCTGTCTGTTTCCTAGTGCCAGTTTGAATTTCCTGCAATTTTCACTGTAAAACAGAGTTGGAGCCCGTACCTCCCCAAATATATAAGTATGGATTTGAATTTGCAACTTAAAAGAAACTATGTTTTCCCAACAAGCTAGGTGAAGGACGGCTTTCACACACAATATCTCTCAGAACTGAGCATGTGGAGAGACATTCGTTCACCTAGCACAAATGGAGCATTTTGCAGGAGAAACTTTACCTCTGGTTTCTCAGTCTGTTTCCTAGTGCCGGTTTGAAGTTCCTGCAGTTTTCACTGTAAAACTGAGTTGGAGCTAGTACCTCCCCATATATATGTATGGAGTGGAGTTTGCAACTGAAAAGAATCATTCTGTTCCCAACAAGCTTGTTGAAGGACATCTTTCACACACACTTATCTCTCAGAACTGAGCATGTGAAGAGACGATCGTTCATCTACCACAAAGGGCACGGGTTGCAGGAGAAACAGTTCTCTAGTTTCTCAGACTCTTTCCTAGTGCCGGTTTGAAGTTCCTGCAGTATTCACTGTAAAACCGAGTTGGAGCTAGTACCTCCCCATATATATGTATGGATTGGAGTGTGCAATTGAAAAGAAACTTTGTGTTCCCAACAAGCTAGGTGAAGGGCGGCTTTCACACACACTTATCTGTCAGAGCTGAGCATGTGGAGAGACGTTCGTTCATCTAGCACATAGGGAACGGGTTGCTGGAGAAAGTTCTACTCTGGTTTCTCAGTTTGTTTCCCTGTGCCGGTTTGAAATTCCAGCAGTTTTCACTGTAAAACCGAGTTGGTGTTAGTTCCTCCCCATATATATGTATGGAGTGGAGTTTGCAACTGAATACTAACTTTGTGTTCCCAAAAGGTACGTGAAGCACGGCTTTCACACACCCTTATCTTAGAACTGAACATGTGGAGAGAAGTTTTTTCATCTAGCACCAAGGGAACGGATTGCAGGAGAAACTTTAATCTGGATTCTCAGTTGGTTTCATAGTGCCGGTTTTAATTTCCTGCAGTTTTCACTGTTAAACCGAGTTGGAGCTCGTACCTCCACTAATATATAAGTATGGTTTGGAGTTTGCAACTGAAAAGAAACTCTGTGTCCCAACAAACTAGTTGAAGAACGGCTTTCACACACAGTTATCTCTCAGAAATGAGCATGTTGAGAGACGTTCGTTCATCTAGCACAAAGTGAACGGGTTTCAGGAGAAACTTTTACTCTGGTTTCTCAGTCTGTTTCCTAGTGCCTTTTTAATTTCTTGCACTTTTCACTGTAAAACTGAGTTGGAGCTTGTACTTCCCCAATTATATATGTATGGATTGGAGTTGGCTACTGAAAAGAAACTTTGTGTTCCCAACAATCTAGGTGAAGGACGGCTTTCATGCACACATATCTCTTAAAACTGAGCATGTGGAGAGACGTTCGATCATTTAGCACCAAGGGAAAGGGTTGCAGGAGAATCTTTTACTCTGGTTTCTCAGTCTGTTTCCTAGGTCTTGTTTGAATTTCCTGTAGTTTTCACTGTAAAACCGAGTTGCAGCTTATACCTCCCCTAATATATATGTATGATTTGGAGTTTGCAACTGAAAGGAAACTCTGTGTCCCAACAACCTAGTTGAAGGACGGCTTTCCCACACAGTTATCTCTCATAACTGAGCATTTGGAGAGACGTTCGTTCACCTAGCACAAATGGAGCATGTTGCAGGAGAAACTTTTCCTCTGGTTTCTCAGTCTGTTTCCTAGTGCCGGTTTGAAGTTCCTGCAGTTTTCACTGTAAAACCGAGTTGGAGCTAGTAACACCCCATATAAATGTATGGATTGTAGTTTGCAACTGAAAAGAAACTTTGTGTTCCCAACAAGCTAGGTGAAGTACGGATTTCACACACACTTATCTCTCAGAACTGAGCATGTGGAGAGACGTTCTTTCATCTAGCACACAGGAAAAGGTTTGCAGGAGAAATTTAATGTGGATTCTCAGTCTGTTTCCTAGTGCCTTTTTAATTTCCCGCAGTTTTCACTGTAAAACTGGGTTGGACCTTGTACTTCCCCAATTATATATGTATGGATTGGAGTTGGCTACTGAAAGGAAACTTTGTGTTCCCAACAACCTAGTTGAAGAATGGCTTTCACACACACTTATCTCTCAGAACTGAGCATGTGGAGAGACGTTCGTTCATCTAGCATAAAGTGAACTGGTGGCAGGAGAAACTTTAACACTGATTTCTCAGTCTGTTTCCTAGTGCCTTTTTAATTTCCTGCAGTTTTCACTGTAAAACTGAGTTGGAAATTGTACTTCCCCAATTATATATGTATGGATTGGAGTTGGCTACTGAAAAGAAACTTTGTGTTCCCAACAAGCTAGGTGAAGGACGGCTTTCACACACACTTATCTCTTAAATCTGATCATGTGGAGTGACGTTCGATCATCTAGCACCAAGGGAAAGGGTTGCAGGAGAATCTTTACTCTTTTTCTCAGTCTGTTTCCTAGTGCCGGTTTGAAGTTCCTGCAGTTTTCACTGTAATACCGAGTTGGAGCTAGTACCTCCCCATATATATGTATGGAGTAGAGTTTGCAACTAAAAAGAAACTTTGTGTTCCCAAAAAGCTAGGTGAAGAACGGGTTTCACACACACTTGTCTCTCAGAACTTAGCATGTGGAGAGCCTTTCTTTCATCTAGGACCAAATGAACGGGTTGCAGGAGAAAATTTACTCTGGTTTCTCAGTCTGTTTCCTAGTGCCGATTTGAAGTTCCTGCAGTTTTCACTGTAAAACGGAGTTGGATCTAATACCTCCCCTTATAAATGTATGGAGTGGAGTTTGCAACTGAAAAGAAACTTTGTTTTCCCAACAAGCTAGGTGAAGGACGGCTTTCACACACATTTATCTCTCAGAACTGAGCATGTGGAGAGACGTTCTTTCATCTAGCACAAAGGAAACGGTATGCAGGAAAAATTTTACTCTAGTATCTCTGTCTGTTTCCTAGTGCCGGTTTGAAGTTCTTGCAGTTTTCACTGTAAAACAGATTTGGAGCTAGTACCTCCCCATATATATATGTATGAATTGGATTTTGCAACTGAAAAGGAACTTTGTTTTCCCAACAAGCTAGGTGAAGGACGGCTTTCACACACATTTATCTCTCAGAACTGTGCATATGGAGAGACGTTCGTTCATCTAGCACCAAGAGAATGGGTTGAAGGAGAAACTTTTACTCTGGTTTCTCAGTCTGTTTCCTATGGCCTGTTTGAAGTTTGTGCAGTTTTCACTGTAAAACCGAGTTGGATTTAGTACCTGCCCATATAAATGTATGGAGTGGAGTTCGCAACTCAATAGAAACTTTGTGTTCCCAACAAGCAAGGAGAAGGACGGCTTTCACACACACTTATCTCTGAGAACTGAGCATGTGAAGAGACGATCGTTCATTTACCACAAAAGGCACAGGTGGCAGGAGAAACATTTCTCTAGTTTCTCAGTTTCTTTCCTAGTGCCGTTTTGAAGTTCCTGCAGTTTTCACTGTAAAACCGATTTGGAGCTAGTACCTACCCATATATATTTATGGAGTGGAGATTGCAACTGAAAGGAAACTCTGTGTTCCCAACAAGCTTATTGAAATACGGCTTTCACAAACACTTATCTGTCAGAACTGAGCATGTGGAGAGACGTTCGTTCATCTAGCACAAATGGAACGGTTTGCAGGAGAAAATTTTACTCCGGTTTCTGAGTCTGTTTTCTAGTGCCGGATTGAAGTTCCTGCAGTTTTCACTGTAAAACCGAGTTGAAGCTAGTACCTCCCCATATATATGTATTGATTGGAGTTTGCAACTGAAAAGAAACTTTGTGTTCCGAACAAGCAATTTAAAGGACGGCTTTCACACACACTTTTCTCTTCAGAACTTAGCATGTGGAAAGACGTTCGTTCATCCAGCACAAAGGGAACGGGTTGTAGAGAAAACTTTCCTCTGGTTTCTGAGTCTGTTTCCTAGTGCTGGTTTGACGTTCCTGCAGTTTTCACTGTAAAACAGTTTTGGAGCTAGTACCTCCCCATATATATATGTATGGATTGGAGTTTGCAACTGAAAAGAAACTTTGTTTTCCCAACAAGCTAGGTGAAGGACGGCTTTCACACACATTTATCTCTCAGAACTGTGCATATGGAGAGACGTTCGTTCATCTAGCACAAATGGAACGAGTTGCAGGAGAAACTTTTACTATTGTTTCTCTGTCTGTTTCCTAGTGCCAGTTTGAATTTCCTGCAATTTTCACTGTAAAACAGAGTTGGAGCCCGTACCTCCCCAAATATATAAGTATGGATTTGAATTTGCAACTTAAAAGAAACTATGTTTTCCCAACAACCTAGGTGAAGGACGGCTTTCACACACAATATCTCTCAGAACTGAGCATGTGGAGAGACATTCGTTCACCTAGCACAAATGGAGCATTTTGCAGGAGAAACTTTACCTCTGGTTTCTCAGTCTGTTTCCTAGTGCCGGTTTGAAGTTCCTGCAGTTTTCACTGTAAAACTGAGTTGGAGCTAGTACCTCCCCATATATATGTATGGAGTGGAGTTTGCAACTGAAAAGAATCATTGTGTTCCCAACAAGCTTGTTGAAGAACATCTTTCACACACACTTATCTCTCAGAACTGAGCATGTGAAGAGACGATCGTTCATCTACCACAAAGGGCACGGGTTGCAGGAGAAACAGTTCTCTAGTTTCTCAGACTCTTTCCTAGTGCCGGTTTGAAGTTCCTGCAGTATTCACTGTAAAACCGAGTTGGAGCTAGTACCTCCCCATATATATGTATGGATTGGAGTGTGCAATTGAAAAGAAACTTTGTGTTCCCAACAAGCTAGGTGAAGGGCGGCTTTCACACACACTTATCTGTCAGAGCTGAGCATGTGGAGAGACGTTCGTTCATCTAGCACATAGGGAACGGGTTGCTGGAGAAAGTTCTACTCTGGTTTCTCAGTTTGTTTCCCTGTGCCGGTTTGAAATTCCAGCAGTTTTCACTGTAAAACCGAGTTGGTGTTAGTTCCTCCCCATATATATGTATGGAGTGGAGTTTGCAACTGAATACTAACTTTGTGTTCCCAAAAGGTAGGTGAAGCACGGCTTTCACACACCCTTATCTTAGAACTGAACATGTGGAGAGAAGTTTTTTCATCTAGCACCAAGGGAACGGATTGCAGGAGAAACTTTAATCTGGATTCTCAGTTGGTTTCATAGTGCCGGTTTTAATTTCCTGCAGTTTTCACTGTTAAACCGAGTTGGAGCTCGTACCTCCACTAATATATAAGTATGGTTTGGAGTTTGCAACTGAAAAGAAACTCTGTGTCCCAACAAACTAGTTGAAGAACGGCTTTCACACACAGTTATCTCTCAGAAATGAGCATGTTGAGAGACGTTCGTTCATCTAGCACAAAGTGAACGGGTTTCAGGAGAAACTTTTACTCTGGTTTCTCAGTCTGTTTCCTAGTGCCTTTTTAATTTCTTGCACTTTTCACTGTAAAACTGAGTTGGAGCTTGTACTTCCCCAATTATATATGTATGGATTGGAGTTGGCTACTGAAAAGAAACTTTGTGTTCCCAACAATCTAGGTGAAGGACGGCTTTCATGCACACTTATCTCTTAAAACTGAGCATGTGGAGAGACGTTCGATCATTTAGCACCAAGGGAAAGGTTTGCAGGAGAATCTTTTACTCTGGTTTCTCAGTCTGTTTCCTAGGTCTTGTTTGAATTTCCTGTAGTTTTCACTGTAAAACCGAGTTGCAGCTTATACCTCCCCTAATATATATGTATGATTTGGAGTTTGCAACTGAAAGGAAACTCTGTGTCCCAACAACCTAGTTGAAGGACGGCTTTCCCACACAGTTATCTCTCATAACTGAGCATTTGGAGAGACGTTCGTTCACCTAGCACAAATGGAGCATGTTGCAGGAGAAACTTTTCCTCTGGTTTCTCAGTCTGTTTCCTAGTGCCGGTTTGAAGTTCCTGCAGTTTTCACTGTAAAACCGAGTTGGAGCTAGTAACACCCCATATAAATGTATGGATTGTAGTTTGCAACTGAAAAGAAACTTTGTGTTCCCAACATGCTAGGTGAAGTACGGCTTTCACACACACTTATCTCTCAGAACTGAGCATGTGGAGAGACGTTCTTTCATCTAGCACACAGGAAAAGGTTTGCAGGAGAAATTTAATGTGGATTCTCAGTCTGTTTCCTAGTGCCTTTTTAATTTCCCGCAGTTTTCACTGTAAAACTGGGTTGGACCTTGTACTTCCCCAATTATATATGTATGGATTGGAGTTGGCTACTGAAAGGAAACTTTGTGTTCCCAACAACCTAGTTGAAGGATGGCTTTCACACACACTTATCTCTCAGAACTGAGCATGTGGAGAGACGTTCGTTCATCTAGCATAAAGTGAACTGGTGGCAGGAGAAACTTTAACACTGATTTCTCAGTCTGTTTCCTAGTGCCTTTTTAATTTCCTGCAGTTTTCACTGTAAAACTGAGTTGGACATTGTACTTCCCCAATTATATATGTATGGATTGGAGTTGGCTACTGAAAAGAAACTTTGTGTTCCCAACAAGCTAGTTGAAGGATGGCTTTCACACACACTTATCTCTTAAAACTGATCATGTGGAGTGACGTTCGATCATCTAGCACCAAGGGAAAGGGTTGCAGGAGAATCTTTACTCTTTTTCTCAGTCTGTTTCCTAGTGCCGGTTTGAAGTTCCTGCAGTTTTCACTGTAATACCGAGTTGGAGCTAGTACCTCCCCATATATATGTATGGAGTAGAGTTTGCAACTAAAAAGAAACTTTGTGTTCCCAAAAAGCTAGGTGAAGAACGGGTTTCACACACACTTGTCTCTCAGAACTTAGCATGTGGAGAGCCTTTCTTTCATCTAGGACCAAATGAACGGGTTGCAGGAGAAAATTTACTCTGGTTTCTCAGTCTGTTTCCTAGTGCCGATTTGAAGTTCCTGCAGTTTTCACTGTAAAACGGAGTTGGATCTAATACCTCCCCTTATAAATGTATGGAGTGGAGTTTGCAACTGAAAAGAAACTTTGTTTTCCCAACAAGCTAGGTGAAGGACGGCTTTCACACACATTTATCTCTCAGAACTGAGCATGTGGAGAGACGTTCTTTCATCTAGCACAAAGGAAACGGTATGCAGGGAAAATTTTACTCTAGTATCTCTGTCTGTTTCCTAGTGCCGGTTTGAAGTTCTTGCAGTTTTCACTGTAAAACAGATTTGGAGCTAGTACCTCCCCATATATATATGTATGAATTGGATTTTGCAACTGAAAAGAAACTTTGTTTTCCCAACAAGCTAGGTGAAGGACGGCTTTCACACACAATATCTCTCAGAACTGAGCATGTGGAGAGACCTTCGTTCACCTAGCACAAATGGAGCATGTGGCAGGAGAAACTTTACCTCTGGTTTCTCAGTCTGTTTCCTAGTGCCGATTTTAAGTTCTTGCAGTTTTCACTGTAAAACAGAGTTGGAGCTAGTACCTTCCCATATATATGTAGTTAGTGGAATTTGCAATTGAAAAGAAACTTTGTGTTCCCAACAAGCAAGGTGAAGGACGGCTTTCACACACACTTATCTGTCAGAACCGCGCATGTTGAGAGACGTTCGTTCATCTAGCACCAAGAGAATGGGTTGAAGGAGAAACTTTTACTCTAGTTTCTCAGTCTGTTTCCTATGGCCTGTTTGAAGTTTGTGCATTTTTCACTGTAAAACCGAGTTGGATTTAGTACCTGCCCATATATATGTATGGAGTGGAGTTCGCAACTCAATAGAAACTTTGTGTTCCCAACAAGCTAGGTGAAGTACGGCTTTCACACACACTTATCTCTGAGAACTGAGCATGTGAAGAGACGATCGTTCATTTACCACAAAAGGCACAGGTGGCAGGAGAAACATTTCTCTAGATTCTCAGTTTGTTTCCTAGTGCCGGTTTGAAGTTCCTGCAGTTTTCAATGTAAAACCGATTTGGAGCTAGTACCTACCCATATATATGTATGGAGTGGAGATTGCAACTGAAAGGATACTCTGTGTTCCTAACAAGCTTATTGAAATACGGCTTTCACACACACATATCTCTCAGAACTGAGCATGTGGAGAGACGTTCGTTCACCTAGCACCAAGAGAACGGGTTGCCGGAGAAACTTTTACTCTGGATTCTCAGTCTCTTTCCTAGTGCCGCTTTGAAGTTCCTGCAGTTTTCACTGTAAAACCGAGTTAGAGCTAGTACCTCCTCATATATATGTATGGATTGGAGTTTGCAACTGAAAAGAAAATTTGTTTTCCCAACAAGCTAGTTGTAGGACGGCTTTCAAAGACACTTATCTCTCAGAACTGAGCATGTGGAGAGACTTTCTTTCATCTAGCACCAAAGGAACGGGTTGCAGGAGAAACTTTTACTCTGGTTTCTTATTCTGTTTCCTAGGGCCTGTTTGAAGTTCCTGCAGTTTTCACTGTAAAACCGAGTAGGATTTAGTACCGTCCCATATATATGTTTGGAGTGGAGTTTGCAACTCAAAAGTAAATTTGTGTTCCCAACAAGCTAGGTGAAGGACGGCTTTCACACACAATTATCTCTCAGAACTGAGCATGTGAAGAGACGATCGTTCATCTACCACAAAGAGCACGGGTGGCAGGGGAAACAATTCTCTACTTTCTCAGTCTGTGTCCTAGTGCCGATATGAAGTTCCTGCAGTTTTCACTGTAAAACAGAGTTGGAGCTAGAACTTCCCCAAATATATATGTATGGATTGGAGTTTGAAACTAAAAATAAACTTTGTTTTCCCAACAATCTAGGTGAAGGACGGCTTTAAAACACACTTATCTCTCAGATTTGAGCATGTGGAGAGACGTTCGTTCATCTAGCACAAATGGAACGGTTTGCAGGGGAAACATTTACTGTGGTTTCTCATTCTGTTTCCTAGTGCCGTTTTGAATTTCCTGCAGTTTTCACTGTAAAATCGAGTTGGAGCTAGTACCTCCCCATATAAATGTAAGGATTGTAGTTTGCAACTGAAAAGAAACTTAGTGTTCCCAACAAGCTAGGTGAAGTACGGCATTCACACACACTTATCTCTCAGAAGTGAGCATGTTGAGAGACGTTCTTTCATCTAGCACACAGGAAACGGGTTGCAGGAGAAATTAAATCTGGTTTCTCAGTCTGTTTCCTAGTGCCGATTTGAAGTTCCTGCAGTTTTCACTGTAAAACAGAGTTGGAGCTAGTACCTCCCCATATATATGTATGTAGTGGTGTTTGCACCTGAAAAGAAACTTTGTTTTCCCAACAAACTAGGTGATGGATGGCTTTCACACACACTTATCTCTCAGAATTGAGCATGTGGAGAGACTTTCTTTCATTTAGCACCAAAGGAACGGGTTGCAGGAGAAACTTTTAATCTGGTTTCTCAGTCTGTTTCCTAGTGCTGGTTTGTAGTTCCTGCAGTTTTCACTGTAAAACCGAGTTGGCGCTAGTACCTCCCCATATATTTGTATGAATTGGTGTTTGCAATTGAAAAGAAACTTTGTGTTTCCAAAAAGGAAGTTGAAGAACGGCATTCACACTCACTTATCTCTCAGAACTGAGCATGTGTAGAGACGTTTGTTCAACTAGCAAAAAGGGAATGGGTTGCAGGAGAAATATTTACTCTGGTTTCTCATTCTGTTTCCTAGTGCGGATTTGAATTTCCTGCAGTTTTCACTGTAAAACCTAGTTGGCGCTATTACCTCGCCATATATAAGTAAGGATTGGAATTTGAAACTGAAAAGAAACTTTGTGTTTCCAACAAGCTAGGTGAAGATCTGCTTTCACACACACATAGCACTCAGAACTGAGCATGTGGAGAGTCTTTCTTTCATCTAGCAAAATGGAAACAGTTTGCAGGAGAAACTTTTACTCTGGTTTCTCAGTCTGTTTCCTAGTGCCGGTTTCAAGTTCCTGTAGTTTTCACTGTAAAACAGATTTGGAGATAGTACCTCCCCATATATATGTATGGAGTGGAGTTTGCAACTGACAAGGAACTTAGTGTTCCCAACAAGCTAGGTGAAGGACGACATTCACACAATCTTTTCTCTCTGAAATGATCATGTGGAGAAATGCTCCTTCATCTAGCACAAAGAAACGGGTTGTAGGAGAAACATTTGCACTGGATTATCAGTCTTTTTCCTAGTGCCGGTTTGAAGTTCCTGCAGTTTTCACTGTAAAACCGAGTTGGAGCATGTACCTCCCCATATATATGTATAGAGTTGAGTTTGCAACTGAAAAGAAACGCTGTGTTCCAACAAGCTAGGTGAAGGACGGCTTTCACACACACTTATCTCTCAGAACTGAGCATGTGGAGAGACGTTCGTTCATGTAGCACCAAGAGAACGTGTTGCAGGAGAAACTTTTACTGTGTTTTCTCAGACTCTTTCCTAGTGCCGGTTTGAAGTTCCTGCAGTTTTCACTGTAAAACCGTGTTGGAGCTAGTACCTACCCTTAAATATGTATTGAGTGGAGTTTGCAACTGAAAAGAAACTTTGTGTTCCCAACAAGTTAAGTGAAGGACGGCTTTCACACACAATTATCTCTCAGATCCGAGCATGTGGAGGGACGTTCGTTCACACAGAACAATGGAAACTGTTTGCAGGAGAAAATTTTACTCTGGTTTCTGAGTCTGTTTCCTAGTGCCAGATTGAAGTTCCTACAGTTTTCACTGTAAAACCGTGTTGGAGCTAGTACCTACCCATATATTTGTATGGAGTGGAGATTGCAACTGAAAGGAAACTCTGTGTTCCCAACAAAATAGTTTAAGGACGGCTTTCACACACACTTATCTCTCAGAACAGAGCATATGGAGAGACAATCGTTCATCTAGAACAAAGGGAACGGGTTGCAGAGGAAACTTATACTCTGGTTTCTCAGTTTGTTTCTTAGTGCAGTTTGAATTTCCTGCAGTTCTCACTGTAAAACCGAGTTGGATCTAGTATCTCGCCATATATATGTAGGGATTGGAGTTTGAAACTGAAAAGAAACTTTGTGTTCCCAACAAGCTATGTGAAGCAAGGATTCCAGACACACTTATATCTCAGATCTGAGCATGTGCAGAGACGTTCGTTCATCTAGCACCAAGGGAATGGGTTGCAGGAGAAACTTTTACTCTGGTTTCTTATTCTGTTTCCTAGGGCCTGTTTGAAGTTCCTGCAGTTTTCACTGTAAAACCGAGTAGGATTTAGTACCGCCCCATATATATGTTTGGAGTGGAGTTTGCAACTCAAAAGAAACTTTGTGTTCCCAACAAGCTAGGTGATGGACGGCTTTCACACACACTTATCTCTCAGAACTGAGCATGTGAAGAGACGATCGTTCATCTACCAGAAAGGGAACGGGTGGCAGGAGAAACATTTCTCTAGTTTCTCAGTCTGTTTCCTAGTGCCGATTTGAAGTTCCTGCAGTTTTCACTGTAAAACAGAGTTGGAGCTAGTACTTCCCCAAATATATATGTATGGATTGGAGTTTGAAACTAAAAATAAACTTTGTTTTCCCAACAATCTAGTTGAAGTGCGGCTTTAAAACACACTTATCTCTCAGATTTGAGCATGTGGAGAGACGTTCGTTCATCTAGCACAAATGGAACGGGTTGCAGAGGAAACTTATACTCTGGTTTCTCAGTTTGTTTCCTAGTGCCGGCTTGAATTTCCTGCAGTTCTCACTGTAAAACCGAGTTGGAGCTTGAACCACCCCATATAAAAGTATGGAGTGGATTTTGCAACTGAAAAGAAACTTTGTGTTCCCAACAACCTAGTTGAAAGTCGGCTTTCACACACACTTATCTCTCAGAACTGAGCATGTGGAGAGACGTTCGTTCATTTGGCACCAAGGGAATGGTTTGCAGGAGAAACTTTTACTCTGGTTTCTCATTCTGTTTCCTAGGGCCTGTTTGAAGTTCCTGCAGTTTTCACTGTAAAACCGAGTAGGATTTACTACCTCCCCATATATAAGTTTGGAGTGTAGTTTGCAACTCAAAAGAAACTTTGTGTTCCCAACAAGCTAGGTGAAGGACGGCTTTCACACACACTTATCTCTCAGACTGAGCATGTGAAGAGACGATCGTTCATCTACCCCAAATGGCACGGGTGGCTGGAGAAACACTTCTCTTGTTTCTCAGTCTGTTTCCTAGTGCCGGTTTGAAGTTCCTGCATTTTTAACTGTAAAACAGTGTTGGAGCTAGTACGTACCCATATATATGTATGGATTGGAGATTGCAACTGAAAGGAAACTCTGTGTTCCCAACAAGCTAGTTGAAAGACGGTTTTCACACACACTTATCTCTCAGAACTGAGCATGTGGAGAGTAGTTCGATCATTTAGCACCAAGGGAAAGGTTTGCAGGAGAATCTTTTACTCTGGTTTCTCAGTCTGTTTCCTAGGTCTTGTTTGAATTTCCTGTAGTTTTCACTGTAAAACCGAGTTGCAGCTTATACCTCCCCTAATATATATGTATGATTTGGAGTTTGCAACTGAAAGGAAACTCTGTGTCCCAACAACCTAGTTGAAGGACGGCTTTCCCACACAGTTATCTCTCATAACTGAGCATTTGGAGAGACGTTCGTTCACCTAGCACAAATGGAGCATGTTGCAGGAGAAACTTTTCCTCTGGTTTCTCAGTCTGTTTCCTAGTGCCGGTTTGAAGTTCCTGCAGTTTTCACTGTAAAACCGAGTTGGAGCTAGTAACACCCCATATAAATGTATGGATTGTAGTTTGCAACTGAAAAGAAACTTTGTGTTCCCAACAAGCTAGGTGAAGTACGGCTTTCACACACACTTATCTCTCAGAACTGAGCATGTGGAGAGACGTTCTTTCATCTAGCACACAGGAAAAGGTTTGCAGGAGAAATTTAATGTGGATTCTCAGTCTGTTTCCTAGTGCCTTTTTAATTTCCCGCAGTTTTCACTGTAAAACTGGGTTGGACCTTGTACTTCCCCAATTATATATGTATGGATTGGAGTTGGCTACTGAAAGGAAACTTTGTGTTCCCAACAACCTAGTTGAAGGATGGCTTTCACACACACTTATCTCTCAGAACTGAGCATGTGGAGAGACGTTCGTTCATCTAGCATAAAGTGAACTGGTGGCAGGAGAAACTTTAACACTGATTTCTCAGTCTGTTTCCTAGTGCCTTTTTAATTTCCTGCAGTTTTCACTGTAAAACTGAGTTGGACATTGTACTTCCCCAATTATATATGTATGGATTGGAGTTGGCTACTGAAAAGAAACTTTGTGTTCCCAACAAGCTAGTTGAAGGACGGCTTTCACACACACTTATCTCTTAAAACTGATCATGTGGAGTGACGTTCGATCATCTAGCACCAAGGGAAAGGGTTGCAGGAGAATCTTTACTCTTTTTCTCAGTCTGTTTCCTAGTGCCGGTTTGAAGTTCCTGCAGTTTTCACTGTAATACCGAGTTGGATCTAGTACCTCCCCATATATATGTATGGAGTAGAGTTTGCAACTAAAAAGAAACTTTGTGTTCCCAAAAAGCTAGGTGAAGAACGGGTTTCACACACACTTGTCTCTCAGAACTTAGCATGTGGAGAGCCTTTCTTTCATCTAGGACCAAATGAACGGGTTGCAGGAGAAAATTTACTCTGGTTTCTCAGTCTGTTTCCTAGTGCCGATTTGAAGTTCCTGCAGTTTTCACTGTAAAACGGAGTTGGATCTAAAACCTCCCCTTATAAATGTATGGAGTGGAGTTTGCAACTGAAAAGAAACTTTGTTTTCCCAACAAGCTAGGTGAAGGACGGCTTTCACACACATTTATCTCTCAGAACTGAGCATGTGGAGAGACGTTCTTTCATCTAGCACAAAGGAAACGGTATGCAGGAAAAATTTTACTCTAGTATCTCTGTCTGTTTCCTAGTGCCGGTTTGAAGTTCTTGCAGTTTTCACTGTAAAACAGATTTGGAGCTAGTACCTCCCCATATATATATGTATGAATTGGATTTTGCAACTGAAAAGAAACTTTGTTTTCCCAACAAGCTAGGTGAAGGACGGCTTTCACACACATTTATCTCTCAGAACTGTGCATATGGAGAGACGTTCGTTCATCTAGCACAAATGGAACGAGGTGCAGGAGAAACTTTTACTATTGTTTCTCTGTCTGTTTCCTAGTGCCAGTTTGAATTTCCTGCAATTTCCACTGTAAAACAGATTTGGATTCCGTACCTCCCCAAATATATAAGTATGGATTTGAGTTTGCAACTTAAAAGAAACTATGTTTTCCCAACAAGCTAGGTGAAGGACGGCTTTCACTCACAATATCTCTCAGAACTGAGCATGTGGAGAGACCTTCGTTCACCTAGCACAAATGGAGCATGTGGCAGGAGAAACTTTACCTCTGGTTTCTCAGTCTGTTTCCTAGTGCCGATTTTAAGTTCCTGCAGTTTTCACTGTAAAACAGAGTTGGAGCTAGTACCTTCCCATATATATGTATTTAGTGGAATTTGCAATTGAAAAGAAACTTTGTGTTCCCAACAAGCAAGGTGAAGGACGGCTTTCACACACACTTATCTGTCAGAACCGCGCATGTTGAGAGACGTTCGTTCATCTAGCACCAAGAGAATGGGTTGAAGGAGAAACTTTTACTCTGGTTTCTCAGTCTGTTTCCTATGGCCTGTTTGAAGTTTGTGCATTTTTCACTGTAAAACCGAGTTGGATTTAGTACCTGCCCATATATATGTATGGAGTGGAGTTCGCAACTCAATAGAAACTTTGTGTTCCCAACAAGCTAGGTGAAGTACGGCTTTCACACACACTTATCTCTGAGAACTGAGCATGTGAAGAGACGATCGTTCATTTACCACAAAAGGCACAGGTGGCAGGAGAAACATTTCTCTAGATTCTCAGTTTGTTTCCTAGTGCCGGTTTGAAGTTCCTGCAGTTTTCAATGTAAAACCGATTTGGAGCTAGTACCTACCCATATATATGTATGGAGTGGAGATTGCAACTGAAAGGATACTCTGTGTTCCCAACAAGCTTATTGAAATACGGCTTTCACACACACATATCTCTCAGAACTGAGCATGTGGAGAGACGTTCGTTCACCTAGCACCAAGAGAACGGGTTGCCGGAGAAACTTTTACTCTGGATTCTCAGTCTCTTTCCTAGTGCCGCTTTGAAGTTCCTGCAGTTTTCACTGTAAAACCGAGTTAGAGCTAGTACCTCCTCATATATATGTATGGATTGGAGTTTGCAACTGAAAAGAAAATTTGTTTTCCCAACAAGCTAGTTGTAGGACGGCTTTCAAACACACTTATCTCTCAGAACTGAGCATGTGGAGAGACTTTCTTTCATCTAGCACCAAAGGAACGGGTTGCAGGAGAAACTTTTACTCTGGTTTCTTATTCTGTTTCCTAGGGCCTGTTTGAAGTTCCTGCAGTTTTCACTGTAAAACCGAGTAGGATTTAGTACCGTCCCATATATATGTTTGGAGTGGAGTTTGCAAATCAAAAGAAAATTTGTGTTCCCAACAAGTTAGGTGAAGGACGGCTTTCACACACAATTATCTCTCAGAACTGAGCATGTGAAGAGACGATCGTTCATCTACCACAAAGAGCACGGGTGGCAGGGGAAACAATTCTCTACTTTCTCAGTCTGTTTCCTAGTGCCGATATGAAGTTCCTGCAGTTTTCACTGTAAAACAGAGTTGGAGCTAGAACTTCCCCAAATATATATGTATGGATTGGAGTTTGAAACTAAAAATAAACTTTGTTTTCCCAACAATCTAGGTGAAGGACGGCTTTAAAACACACTTATCTCTCAGATTTGAGCATGTGGAGAGACGTTCGTTCATCTAGCACAAATGGAACGGTTTGCAGGGGAAACATTTACTGTGGTTTCTCATTCTGTTTCCTAGTGCCGTTTTGAATTTCCTGCAGTTTTCACTGTAAAATCGAGTTGGAGCTTGTACCTCCCCATATAAATGTAAGGAGTGTAGTTTGCAACTGAAAAGAAACTTAGTGTTCCCAACAAGCTAGGTGAAGTACGGCATTCACACACACTTATCTCTCAGAAGTGAGCATGTTGAGAGACGTTCTTTCATCTAGCACACAGGAAACGGGTTGCAGGAGAAATTAAATCTGGTTTCTCAGTCTGTTTCCTAGTGCCGATTTGAAGTTCCTGCAGTTTTCACTGTAAAACAGAGTTGGAGCTAGTACCTCCCCATATATATGTATGTAGTGGTGTTTGCACCTGAAAAGAAACTTTGTTTTCCCAACAAACTAGGTGATGGATGGCTTTCACACACACTTATCTCTCAGAATTGAGCATGTGGAGAGACTTTCTTTCATTTAGCACCAAAGGAACGGGTTGCAGGAGAAACTTTTAATCTGGTTTCTCAGTCTGTTTCCTAGTGCTGGTTTGTAGTTCCTGCAGTTTTCACTGTAAAACCGAGTTGGCGCTAGTACCTCCCCATATATTTGTATGAATTGGTGTTTGCAATTGAAAAGAAACTTTGTGTTTCCAAAAAGGAAGTTGAAGAACGGCATTCACATTCACTTATCTCTCAGAACTGAGCATGTGTAGAGACGTTTGTTCAACTAGCAAAAAGGGAATGGGTTGCAGGAGAAATATTTACTCTGGTTTCTCATTCTGTTTCCTAGTGCGGATTTGAATTTCCTGCAGTTTTCACTGTAAAACCTAGTTGGCGCTATTACCTCGCCATATATAAGTAAGGATTGGAATTTGAAACTGAAAAGAAACTTTGTGTTTCCAACAAGCTAGGTGAAGATCTGCTTTCACACACACATAGCACTCAGAACTGAGCATGTGGAGAGTCTTTCTTTCATCTAGCAAAATGGAAACAGTTTGCAGGAGAAACTTTTACTCTGGTTTCTCAGTCTGTTTCCTAGTGCCGGTTTCAAGTTCCTGTAGTTTTCACTGTAAAACAGATTTGGAGATAGTACCTCCCCATATATATGTATGGAGTGGAGTTTGCAACTGACAAGGAACTTAGTGTTCCCAACAAGCTAGGTGAAGGACGACATTCACACAATCTTTTCTCTCTGAAATGATCATGTGGAGAAATGCTCCTTCATCTAGCACAAAGAAACGGGTTGTAGGAGAAACATTTGCACTGGATTATCAGTCTTTTTCCTAGTGCCGGTTTGAAGTTCCTGCAGTTTTCACTGTAAAACCGAGTTGGAACATGTACCTCCCCATATATATGTATAGAGTTGAGTTTGCAACTGAAAAGAAACGCTGTGTTCCAACAAGCTAGGTGAAGGACGGCTTTCACACACACTTATCTCTCAGAACTGAGCATGTGGAGAGACGTTCGTTCATGTAGCACCAAGAGAACGTGTTGCAGGAGAAACTTTTACTGTGTTTTCTCAGTCTCTTTCCTAGTGCCGGTTTGAAGTTCCTGCAGTTTTCACTGTAAAACCGTGTTGGAGCTAGTACCTACCCTTAAATATGTATTGAGTGGAGTTTGCAACTGAAAAGAAACTTTGTGTTCCCAACAAGTTAAGTGAAGGACGGCTTTCACACACAATTATCTCTCAGATCCGAGCATGTGGAGGGAAGTTCGTTCACACAGAACAATGGAAACTGTTTGCAGGAGAAAATTTTACTCTGGTTTCTGAGTCTGTTTCCTAGTGCCAGATTGAAGTTCCTACAGTTTTCACTGTAAAACCGTGTTGGAGCTAGTACCTACCCATATATTTGTATGGAGTGGAGATTGCAACTGAAAGGAAACTCTGTGTTCCCAACAAAATAGTTTAAGGACGGCTTTCACACACACTTATCTCTCAGAACAGAGCATATGGAGAGACAATCGTTCATCTAGAACAAAGGGAACGGGTTGCAGAGGAAACTTATACTCTGGTTTCTCAGTTTGTTTCTTAGTGCAGTTTGAATTTCCTGCAGTTCTCACTGTAAAACCGAGTTGGATCTAGTATCTCGCCATATATATGTAGGGATTGGAGTTTGAAACTGAAAAGAAACTTTGTGTTCCCAACAAGCTATGTGAAGCAAGGATTCCAGACACACTTATATCTCAGATCTGAGCATGTGCAGAGACGTTCGTTCATCTAGCACCAAGGGAATGGGTTGCAGGAGAAACTTTTACTCTGGTTTCTTATTCTGTTTCCTAGGGCCTGTTTGAAGTTCCTGCAGTTTTCACTGTAAAACCGAGTAGGATTTAGTACCGCCCCATATATATGTTTGGAGTGGAGTTTGCAACTCAAAAGAAACTTTGTGTTCCCAACAAGCTAGGTGAAGGACGGCTTTCACACACACTTATCTCTCAGAACTGAGCATGTGAAGAGACGATCGTTCATCTACCAGAAAGGGAACGGGTGGCAGGAGAAACATTTCTCTAGTTTCTCAGTCTGTTTCCTAGTGCCGATTTGAAGTTCCTGCAGTTTTCACTGTAAAACAGAGTTGGAGCTAGTACTTCCCCAAATATATATGTATGGATTGGAGTTTGAAACTAAAAATAAACTTTGTTTTCCCAACAATCTAGTTGAAGTGCGGCTTTAAAACACACTTATCTCTCAGATTTGAGCATGTGGAGAGACGTTCGTTCATCTAGCACAAATGGAACGGGTTGCAGAGGAAACTTATACTCTGGTTTCTCAGTTTGTTTCCTAGTGCCGGCTTGAATTTCCTGCAGTTCTCACTGTAAAACCGAGTTGGAGCTTGAACCTCCCCATATAAAAGTATGGAGTGGATTTTGCAACTGAAAAGAAACTTTGTGTTCCCAACAACCTAGTTGAAAGTCGGCTTTCACACACACTTATCTCTCAGAACTGAGCATGTGGAGAGACGTTCGTTCATTTGGCACCAAGGGAATGGTTTGCAGGAGAAACTTTTACTCTGGTTTCTCATTCTGTTTCCTAGGGCCTGTTTGAAGTTCCTGCAGTTTTCACTGTAAAACCGAGTAGGATTTACTACCTCCCCATATATAAGTTTGGAGTGTAGTTTGCAACTCAAAAGAAACTTTGTGTTCCCAACAAGCTAGGTGAAGGACGGGTTTCACACACACTTATCTCTCAGACTGAGCATGTGAAGAGACGATCGTTCATCTACCCCAAATGGCACGGGTGGCTGGAGAAACATTTCTCTTGTTTCTCAGTCTGTTTCCTAGTGCCGGTTTGAAGTTCCTGCATTTTTAACTGTAAAACAGTGTTGGAGCTAGTACGTACCCATATATATGTATGGATTGGAGATTGCAACTGAAAGGAAACTCTGTGTTCCCAACAAGCTAGTTGAAAGACGGTTTTCACACACACTTATCTCTCAGAACTGAGCATGTGGAGAGAAGTTCGTTCATCTAGCACCAAGGGAACGGTTTGCAGGAGAAACTTTTACTCTGGTTTCTCAGTCTGTTTCCTAATGCTGGTTTGAAGTTCCTGCAGTTTTCACTGTAAAACCGAGTTGGAGCTAGTACCTCCCCATATATTTGTATGAATTGGTGTTTGCAAATGAAAACAAACTTTGTGTTCCCAACAAGGAAGGTGAAGAACGGCATTAACACTCACTTATCTCTCAGAACTGAGGATGTGTAGAGACGTTCTTTCAACTAGCACAAAGGGAATGGGTTGCAGTAGAAACATTTACTCTGGTTTCTCATTCTGTTTCCTAGTGCGGATTTGAATTTCCTGCAGTTTTCACTGTAAAACAGATTTGGAGCTAGTACCTCCCCATATATATATGTATGGATTGGAGTTTGCAACTGAAAAGTTACTTTGTGTTTACAAAAAGCTGGATGAAAGACGGCTTTCACACACACTTATCTCTCAGAACTGAGCATGTGGAGATTCTTTCTTTCATCTAGCAAAAAGGAAACGGTTTGCAGGAGAAACTTTTACTCTGGATTCTCAGTCTGTTTCCTAGTGCCGGTTTCAAGTTCCTCTAGTTTTCACTGTAAAACAGATTTTTAGCTAGTACCTCCCCATTTATATGTATGGAGTGGAGTTTGCAACTGACAAGGAATTTTGTTTTCCCAAAAAGCTAGGTGAAGGACGGCATTCACACACAATTTTCTCTCTGAAATGATCATGTGGAGAAATGCTCCTTCATCTAGCACAACGAAACGGGTTGTAGGAGAAACATTTGCACTGGTTTATCAGTCTTTTTCCTAGTGCCGGTTTGAAGTTCCTGCTGTTTTCACTGTAAAACCGAGTTGGAGCAAGTACCTCCCCATATATATGTATAGAGTGGAGTTTGCAACTGAAAAGAAACTCTGTTTTCCAACAAGCTAGTTGAAGGACGGCTTTCACACACACTTATCTCTCAGAACTCAGCATGTGGAGAGACGTTCGTTCATGTAGCACCAAGAGAACTTGTTTCAGGAGAAACTTTTACTCTGTTTTCTCAGTCTGTTTCCTAGTGCCGGTTTGAAGTTCCTGCAGTTTTCACTGTAAAACCGAGTTGGAGCTAGTACCTACCCATATATTTGTATGAATTGGTGTTTGCAAATGAAAACAAACTTTGTGTTTCCAACAAGGAAGGTGAAGAACGGCATTAACACTCACTTATCTCTCAGAACTGAGGATGTGTTGAGACATTCTTTCAACTAGCACAAAGGGAATGGGTTGCAGTAGAAACATTTACTCTGGTTTCTCATTCTGTTTCCTAGTGCGGGTTTGAATTTCCTGCAGTTTTCACTGTAAAACCTAGTAGGCGCTATTACCTCGCCATATATAAGTAGGGATTGGAGTTTGAAACTGAAAAGAAACTTTGTGTTTCCAACAAGCTAGGTGAAGATCTACTTTCACAAACACTTAGCACTCAGAACTGAGCATGTGGAGAGACTTTCGTTCATCTAGGAAAATGGGAACGCTTTGCAGCAGAAACTCTTACTCAGGTTTCTCAGTCTGTTTCCTAGTCTAGTTTGAAGTTCCTGCAGTTTTCACTGTAAAAGCGAGTTGCAGCTAGTACCTCCCCATATAAATGTATGAAGTGGAGATTGCAACTGAAAAGTTACTTTGTGTTTACAAAAAGCTGGATGAAAGACGGCTTTCACACACACTTATCTCTCAGAACTGAGCATGTGGAGAGTCTTTCTTTCATCTAGCAAAAAGGAAACGGTTTGCAGGAGAAACTTTTACTCTGGATTCTCAGTCTGTTTCCTAGTGCCGGTTTCAAGTTCCTGTAGTTTTCACTGTAAAACAGATTTTTAGCTAGTACCTCCCCATTTATATGTATGGAGTGGAGTTTGCAACTGACAAGGAACTTTGTTTTCCCAACAAGCTAGGTGAAGGACGGCATTCACACACAATTTTCTCTCTGAAATGATCATGTGGAGAAATGCTCCTTCATCTAGCACAACGAAATGGGTTGTAGGAGAAACATTTGCACTGGTTTATCAGTCTTTTTCCTAGTGCCGGTTTGAAGTTCCTGCAGTTTTCACTGTAAAACCGAGTTGGAGCTAGTACCTCCCCATATATATGTATAGAGTGGAGTTTGCAACTGAAAAGAAACTCTGTTTTCCAACAAGCTAGTTGAAGGACGGCTTTCACTCACACTTCTCTCTCAGACCTCAGCATGTGGAGAGACGTTCGTTCATGTAGCACCAAGAGAACGTGTTTCAGGAGAAACTTTTACTCTGTTTTCTCAGTCTGTTTCCTAGTGCCGGTTTGAAGTTCCTGCAGTTTTCACTGTAAAACCCTGTTGGAGCTAGTACCTACCATTAAATATGTATGGAGTGGAGTTTGCAACTGAAAAGAATCTATGTGTTCCAAACAAGTTAAGTGAAGGACGGCTTTCACACACAATTATCTCTCAGATCCGAGCATGTGGATGGACGTTCGTTCACACAGCACAATGGAAACTGTTTGCAGGATAAAGTTTTACCCTAGATTCTCAGTCTGTTTCCTAGTGCAGGTTTGTTGTTCGGGCAGTTTTCACTGTAAAACCGAGTTGGAGCTAGTACCTCCAAAGATATATATATGGAGTGGAGTTTGCACCTGAAAAGAACCTTTTTGTTCCCAACAAGCTTATTGAAATACGGCTTTCACAAACACTTATCTATCAGAACTGAGCATGTGGAGAGACGTTCGTTCATCTAGCACAAATGGAACGGTTTGCAGGAGAAAATTTTACTCTGGTTTCTGAGTCTGTTTTCTAGTGCCGGATTGAAGTTCCTGCAGTTTTCACTGCAAAACCGAGTTGAAGCTAGTACCTCCCCATATATATGTATTGATTGGAGTTTGCAACTGAAAAGAAACTTTGTGTTCCGAACAAGCAAGTTAAAGGACGGCTTTCACACACACTTTTCTCTTCAGAACTTAGCATGTGGAGAGACGTTCGTTCATCCAGCACAAAGGGAACGGGTTGTAGAGAAACCTTTCCTCTGGTTTCTGAGTCTGTTTCCTAGTGCCGGTTTGACGTTCCTGCAGTTTTCACTGTAAAACCGTGTTGGAGCTAGTACCTACCCTTAAATATGTATGGAGTGGAGATTGCAACTGAAAGGAAACTCTGTTTTCCCAACAAACTAGATTAAGGACGGCTTTCACACACACTTATCTCTCAGAACTGAGCATGTGGAGAGACGTTCGTTCATCTAGTACAAAGGGAAAGTGTTGCAGAGGAAACTTATACTCTGGTTTCTCAGTTTGTTTCCTAGTGCTGGTTTGAATTTCTTGCAGTTCTCACTGTAAAACCGAGTTGGAGCTAGTACCTCGCCATATATAAGTAGGGATTGGAGTTTGAAACTGAAAAGAAACTTTGTGTTCCCAACAAGCTAGGGGAAGAAAGGCTTCCAGACACACTTTTCTCTCAGATCTGAGCATGTGCAGATACGTTCGTTCATCTAGCACCAAGGGAATGGGTTGCAGGAGAAACTTTTACTCTGGTTTCTTATTCTGTTTCCTAGGGCCTGTTTGAAGTTCCTGCAGTTTTCACTGTAAAACCGAGTAGGATTTAGTACCGCCCCATATATATGTTTGGAGTGGAGTTTGCAACTCAAAAGAAACTTTGTGTTCCCAACAAGGTAGGTGAAGGATGGCTTTCACACACACTTATCTCTCAGAACTGAGCATGTGAAGAGACGATCGTTCATCTACCACAAAGGGCACGGGTGGCAGGAGAAACATTTCTCAAGATTCTCAGTCTGTTTCCTAGTGCGGATTTCAATTTCCTGCAGTTTTCAATGTAAAACAGAGTTGGAGCTAGTACTTCCCCAAATATATATGTTTGGATTGGAGTTTGAAACTAAAAATAAACTTTGTTTTCCCAACATTCTAGGTGAAGGACGGCTTTAAAACACACTTATCTCTCAGAATTGAGCATGTGGAGAGACTTTCGTTCATCTAGCACACATGGAACGGTTTGCAGGAGAAACATTTACTGTCGTTTCTCAGTCTGTTTCCTAGTGCCGTTTTGAAGTTCCTGCAGTTTTCACTGTAAAACCGAGTTGGAGCTTGTACCTCCCCATATAAATTTATGGAGTGGAGTTTGCAAATTAAAAGAAACTTTGTGTTCCCAACAACCTAGTTTAAAGACGGCTTTCACACACAATTATCTCTCAGAACTGAGCATGTGGAGAGACGTTCGTTCATCTAGCACCAAGGGAACGGGTTGCAGGAGAAACTTTTACTCTGGTTTCTCATTCTGTTTCCTAGGGCCTGTTTGAAGTTCCTGCAGTTTTCACTGTAAAACCGAGTTGGAGCTAGTACCTCCAAATATATATATATGGAGTGGAGTTTGCACCTGAAAAGAATCTTTTTGTTCCCAACAAGCTTATTGAAATACGGCTTTCACAAACACTTTTCTATCAGAACTGAGCATGTGGAGAGACGTTCGTTCATCTAGCACAAATGGAACGGTTTGCAGGAGAAAATTTTACTCCGGTTTCTGAGTCTGTTTTCTAGTGCCGGATTGAAGTTCCTGCAGTTTTCACTGTAAAACCGAGTTGAAGCTAGTACCTCCCCATATATATGTATTGATTGGTGTTTGCAACTGAAAAGAAACTTTGTGTTCCGAACAAGCAATTTAAAGGACGGCTTTCACACACACTTTTCTCTTCAGAACTTAGCATGTGGAGAGACGTTCGTTCATCCAGCACAAAGGGAACGGGTTGTAGAGAAACCTTTCCTCTGGTTTCTGAGTCTGTTTCCTAGTGCCGGTTTGACGTTCCTGCAGTTTTCACTGTAAAACCGAGTTGGAGCTAGTACCTCCCCATATATTTGTATGAATTGGTGTTTGCAAATGAAAACAAACTTTGTGTTTCCAACAAGGAAGTTGAAAAACGGCATTCACACTCACTTATCTCTCAGAACTGAGCATGTGTAGAGACGTTCGTTCAACTAGCACAAAGGGAATGGGTTGCAGGAGAAACATTTACTCTGGTTTCTCATTCTGTTTCCTAGTGCGGATTTGAAGTTCCTGCAGTTTTCACTGTAAAACAGATTTGGAGCTAGTACCTCCCCATATATATATGTATGGATTGGAGTTTGCAACTGAAAAGAAACTTTGTTTTCCCAACAAGCTAGGTGAAGGACGGCTTTCACACACATTTATCTCTCAGAACTGTGCATATGGAGAGACGTTCGTTCATCTAGCACAAATGGAACGAGTTGCAGGAGAAACTTTTACTATTGTTTCTCTGTCTGTTTCCAAGTGCCAGTTTGAATTCCCTGCAATTTTCACTGTAAAACAGAGTTGGAGCCCGTACCTCCCCAAATATATAAGTATGGATTTGAATTTGCAACTTAAAAGAAACTATGTTTTCCCAACAAGCTAGGTGAAGGACGGCTTTCACACACAATATCTCTCAGAACTGAGCATGTGGAGAGACATTCGTTCACCTAGCACAAATGGAGAATTTTGCAGGAGAAACTTTACCTCTGGTTTCTCAGTCTGTTTCCTAGTGCCGATTTTAAGTTCCTGCAGTTTTCACTGTAAAACAGATTTGGAGCTAGTACCTTCCCATATATATGTATGTAGTGGAATTTGCAATTGAAAAGAAACTTTGTGTTCCCAACAAGCAAGGGGAAGGACGGCTTTCACACACAATTATCTGTCAGAACCGCGCATGTTGAGAGACGTTCGTTCATCTAGCACCAAGAGAATGGGTTGAAGGAGAAACTTTTACTCTGGTTTCTCAGTCTGTTTCCTATGGCCTGTTTGAAGTTTGTGCAGTTTTCACTGTAAAACCGAGTTGGATTTAGTACCTGCCCATATAAATGTATGGAGTGGAGTTCGCAACTCAATAGAAACTTTGTGTTCCCAACAAGCAAGGAGAAGGACGGCTTTCACACACACTTATCTCTGAGAACTGAGCATGTGAAGAGACGATCGTTCATTTACCACAAAAGGCACAGGTGGCAGGAGAAACATTTCTCTAGTTTCTCAGTTTCTTTCCTAGTGCCGGTTTGAAGTTCCTGCAGTTTTCACTGTAAAACCGATTTGGAGCTAGTACCTACCCATATATATTTATGGATTGGAGATTGCAACTGAAAGGAAACTCTGTGTTCCCAACAAGCTTATTGAAATACGGCTTTCACACACACTTATCTGTCAGAGCTGAGCATGTGGAGAGACGTTCGTTCATCTAGCACATAGGGAACGGGTTGCTGGAGAAAGTTCTACTCTGGTTTCTCAGTTTGTTTCCCTGTGCCGGTTTGAAATTCCAGCAGTTTTCACTGTAAAACCGAGTTGGTGTTAGTTCCTCCCCATATATATGTATGGAGTGGAGTTTGCAACTGAATACTAACTTTGTGTTCCCAAAAGGTAGGTGAAGCACGGCTTTCACACACCCTTATCTTAGAACTGAACATGTGGAGAGAAGTTTTTTCATCTAGCACCAGGGGAACGGATTGCAGGAGAAACTTTAATCTGGATTCTCAGTTTGTTTCATAGTGCCTTTTTTAATTTCCTGCAGTTTTCACTGTTAAACCGAGTTGGAGCTCGTACCTCCACTAATATATAAGTATGGTTTGGAGTTTGCAACTGAAAAGAAACTCTGTGTCCCAACAAACTAGTTGAAGAACGGCTTTCACACACAGTTATCTCTCAGAAATGAGCATGTTGAGAGACGTTCGTTCATCTAGCACAAAGTGAACGGGTTTCAGGAGAAACTTTTACTCTGGTTTCTCAGTCTGTTTCCTAGTGCCTTTTTAATTTCTTGCACTTTTCACTGTAAAACTGAGTTGGAGCTTGTACTTCCCCAATTATAAATGTATGGATTGGAGTTGGCTACTGAAAAGAAACTTTGTGTTCCCAACAATCTAGGTGAAGGACGGCTTTCATGCACACTTATCTCTTAAAACTGAGCATGTGGAGAGACGTTCGATCATTTAGCACCAAGGGAAAGGGTTGCAGGAGAATCTTTTACTCTGGTTTCTCAGTCTGTTTCCTAGGTCTTGTTTGAATTTCCTGTAGTTTTCACTGTAAAACCGAGTTGCAGCTTATACCTCCCCTAATATATATGTTTGATTTGGAGTTTGCAACTGAAAGCAAACTCTGTGTCCCAACAACCTAGTTGAAGGACGGCTTTCCCACACAGTTATCTCTCAGAACTGAGCATTTGGAGAGACGTTCGTTCACCTAGCACAAATGGAGCATGTTGCAGGAGAAACTTTTCCTCTGGTTTCTCAGTCTGTTTCCTAGTGCCGGTTTGAAGTTCCTGCAGTTTTCACTGTAAAACCGAGTTGGAGCTAGCAACACCCCATATAAATGTATGGATTGTAGTTTGCAACTGAAAAGAAACTTTGTGTTCCCAACAAGCTAGGTGAAGTAAGGCTTTCACACACACTTATCTCTCAGAACTGAGCATGTGGAGAGACGTTCTTTCATCTAGCACACAGGAAAAGGTTTGCAGGAGAAATTTAATGTGGATTCTCAGTCTGTTTCCTAGTGCCTTTTTAATTTCCTGCAGTTTTCACTGTAAAACTGGGTTGGACCTTGTACTTCCCCAATTATATATGTATGGATTGGAGTTGGCTACTGAAAGGAAACTTTGTGTTCCCAACAACCTAGTTGAAGAATGGCTTTCACACACACTTATCTCTCAGAACTGAGCATGTGGAGAGACGTTCGTTCATCTAGCATAAATTGAACTGGTGGCAGGAGAAACTTTTACACTGGTTTCTCAGTCTGTTTCCTAGTGCCTTTTTAATTTCCTGCAGTTTTCACTGTAAAACTGAGTTGGAAATTGTACTTCCCCAATTATATATGTATGGATTGGAGTTGGCTACTGAAAAGAAACTTTGTGTTCCCAACAAGCTAGGTGAAGGACGGCTTTCACACACACTTATCTCTTAAAACTGATCATGTGGAGTGACGTTCGATCATCTAGCACCAAGGGAAAGGGTTGCAGGAGAATCTTTACTCTTTTTCTCAGTCTGTTTCCTAGTGCCGGTTTGAAGTTCCTGCAGTTTTCACTGTAATACCGAGTTGGAGCTAGTACCTCCCCATATATATGTATGGAGTAGAGTTTGCAACTAAAAAGAAACTTTGTGTTCCCAAAAAGCTAGGTGAAGAACGGGTTTCACACACACTTGTCTCTCAGAACTTAGCATGTGGAGAGTCTTTCTTTCATCTAGGACCAAATGAACGGGTTGCAGGAGAAAATTTACTCTGGTTTATCACTCTGTTTCCTAGTGCCGATTTGAAGTTCCTGCAGTTTTCACTGTAAAACGGAGTTGGATCTAATACCTCCTCTTAAAATGTATGGAGTGGAGTTTGCAACTGAAAAGAAACTTTGTTTTCCCAACAAGCTAGGTGAAGGACGGCTTTCACACACATTTATCTCTCAGATCTGAGCATGTGGAGAGACGTTCTTTCATCTAGCACAAAGGAAACGGTATGCAGGAAAAATTTTACTCTAGTATCTCTGTCTGTTTCCTAGTGCCGATTTGAAGTTCCTGCAGTTTTCACTGTAAAACGGAGTTGGATCTAATACCTCCCCTTATAAATGTATGGAGTGGAGTTTGCAACTGAAAAGAAACTTTGTTTTCCCAACAAGCTAGGTGAAGGACGGCTTTCACACACATTTATCTCTCAGATCTGAGCATGTGGAGAGACGTTCTTTCATCTAGGAACAAATGAACGGGTTGCAGGAGAAAATTTACTCTGGTTTCTCAGTCTGTTTCCTAGTGCCGATTTTAAGTTCCTGCAGTTTTCACTGTAAAACAGAGTTGGAGCTAGTACCTTCCCATATATATGTATTTAGTGGAATTTGCAATTTAAAAGAAACTTTGTGTTCCCAACAAGCAAGGTGAAGGACGGCTTTCACACACACTTATCTGTCAGAACCGCGCATGTTGAGAGACGTTCGTTCATCTAGCACCAAGAGAATGGGTTGAAAGAGAAACTTTTACTCTGGTTTCTCAGTCTGTTTCCTATGGCCTGTTTGAAGTTTGTGCATTTTTCACTGTAAAACCGAGTTGGATTTAGTACCTGCCCATATATATGTATGGAGTGGAGTTCGCAACTCAATAGAAACTTTGTGTTCCCAACAAGCTAGGTGAAGTACGGCTTTCACACACACTTATCTCTGAGAACTGAGCATGTGAAGAGACGATCGTTCATTTACCACAAAAGGAACAGGTGGCAGGAGAAACATTTCTCTAGATTCTCAGTTTGTTTCCTAGTGCCGGTTTGAAGTTCCTGCAGTTTTCAATGTAAAACCGATTTGGAGCTGGTACCTACCCATATATATGTATGGAGTGGAGATTGCAACTGAATGGATACTCTGTGTTCCCAACAAGCTAGTTGAAAGACGGCTTTCACACACACATATCTCTCAGAACTGAGCATGTGGAGAGACGTTCGTTCACCTAGCACCAAGAGAACGGGTTGCCGGAGAAACTTTTACTCTGTATTCTGTCTGTTTCCTAGTGCGGCTTTGAAGTTCCTGCAGTTTTCACTGTAAAACCGAGTTAGAGCTAGTACCTCCTCATATATATGTATGGATTGGAGTTTGCAACTGAAAAGAAAATTTGTTTTCCCAACAAGCTAGTTGTAGGACGGCTTTCAAACACACTTATCTCTCAGAACTGAGCATGTGGAGAGAATTTCTTTCATCTAGCACCAAAGGAACGGGTTGCAGGAGAAACTTTTACTCTGGTTTCTTATTCTGTTTCCTAGGGCCTGTTTGAAGTTCCTGCAGTTTTCACTTTAAAACCGAGTAGGATTTAGTACCGCCCCATATATATGTTTGGAGTGGAGTTTGCAACTCAAAAGAAAATTTGTGTTCCCAACAAGCTAGGTGAAGGACGGCTTTCACACACACTTATCTCTCAGAACTGAGCATGTGGAGAGACGTTCTTTCATCTAGCACACAGGAAAATGTTTGCAGGAGAAATTTAATGTGGATTCTCAGTCTGTTTCCTAGTGCCTTTTTAATTTCCTGCAGTTTTCACTGTAAAACTGGGTTGGACCTTGTACTTCCCCAATTATATATGTATGGATTGGAGTTGGCTACTGAAAGGAAACTTTGTGTTCCCAACAACCTAGTTGAAGGATGGCTTTCACACACACTTATCTCTCAGAACTGAGCATGTGGAGAGACGTTCGTTCATCTAGCATAAATTGAACTGGTGGCAGGAGAAACTTTTACACTGGTTTCTCAGTCTGTTTCCTAGTGCCTTTTTAATTTCCTGCAGTTTTCACTGTAAAACTGAGTTGGACATTGTACTTCCCAATTATATATGTATGGATTGGAGTTGGCTACTGAAAAGAAACTTTGTGTTCCCAACAAGCTAGGTGAAGGACGGCTTTCACACACACTTATCTCTTAAAACTGATCATGTGGAGTGACGTTCGATCATCTAGCACCAAGGGAAAGGGTTGCAGGAGAATCTTTACTCTTTTTCTCAGTCTGTTTCCTAGTGCCGGTTTGAAGTACCTGCAGTTTTCAATGTAATACCGAGTTGGAGCTAGTACCTCCCCATATATATGTATGGAGTAGAGTTTGCAACTAAAAAGAAACTTTGTGTTCCCAAAAAGCTCGGTGAAGAACGGGTTTCACACACACTTGTCTCTCAGAACTTATCATGTGGAGAGACTTTCTTTCATCTAGGACCAAATAAACGGGTTGCAGGAGAAAATTTACTCTGGTTTCTCAGTCTGTTTCCTAGTGCCGATTTGAAGTTCCTGCAGTTTTCACTGTAAAACGGAGTTGGATCTAATACCTCCCCTTATAAATGTATGGAGTGGAGTTTGCAACTGAAAAGAAACTTTGTTTTCCCAACAAGCTAGGTGAAGGACGGCTTTCACACACATTTATCTCTCAGAACTGAGCATGTGGAGAGACGTTCTTTCATCTAGCTCAAAGGAAACGGTATGCAGGAAAATTTTACTCTAGTATCTCTGTCTGTTTCCTAGTGCCGGTTTGAAGTTCTTGCAGTTTTCACTGTAAAACAGATTTGCAGCTAGTACCTCCCCATATATATATGTATGAATTGGATTTTACAACTGAAAAGGAACTTTGTTTTCCCAACAAGGTAGGTGAAGGACGGCTTTCACACACATTTATCTCTCAGAACTGTGCATATGGAGAGACGTTCGTTCATCTAGCACAAATGGAACGAGTTGCAGGAGAATCTTTTACTATTGTTTCTCTGTCTGTTTCCTAGTGCCAGTTTGAATTTCCTGCAATTTCCACTGTAAAACAGATTTGGCTCCCGTACCTCCCCAAATATATAAGTATGGATTTGAGTTTGCAACTTAAAAGAAACTATGTTTTCCCAACAAGCTAGGTGAAGGACGGCTTTCACACACAATATCTCTCAGAACTGAGCATGTGGAGAGACCTTCGTTTACCTAGCACAAATGGAGCATGTTGCAGGAGAAACTTTACCTCTGGTTTCTCAGTCTGTTTCCTAGTGCCGATTTTAAGTTCCTGCAGTTTTCACTGTAAAACAGATTTGGAGCTAGTACCTTCCCATATATATGTATTTAGTGGAATTTGCAATTGAAAAGAAACTTTGTGTTCCCAACAAGCAAGGTGAAGGACGGCTTTCACACACACTTATCTGTCAGAACCGCGCATGTTGAGAGACGTTCGTTCATCTAGCACCAAGAGAATGGGTTGAAGGAGAAACTTTTACTCTGTTTTCTCAGTCTGTTTCCTATGGCCTGTTTGAATTTTGTGCATTTTTCACTGTAAAACCGAGTTGGATTTTGTACCTGCCCATATATATGTATGGAGTGGAGTTCGCAACTCAATAGAAACTTTGTGTTCCCAACAAGCTAGGTGAAGTACGGCTTTCACACACACTTATATCTGAGAACTGAGCATGTGAAGAGACGATCGTTCATTTACCACAAAAGGCACAGGTGGCAGGAGAAACATTTCTCTAGATTCTCAGTTTGTTTCCTAGTGCCGGTTTGAAGTTCCTGCAGTTTTCAATGTAAAACCGATTTGGAACTAGTACATACCCATATATATGTATGGAGTGGAGATTGCAACTGAAAGGATACTCTGTGTTCCCAACAAGCTAGTTGAAAGACGGCTTTCACACACACATATCTCTCAGAACTGAGCATGTGGAGAGACGTTCGTTCACCTTGCACAAAGAGAACGGGTTGCCGGAGAAACTTTTACTCTGGATTCTCAGTCTGTTTCCTAGTGCCGCTTTGAAGATCCTGCAGTTTTCACTGTAAAACCGAGTTAGAGCTAGTACCTCCTCATATATATGTATGGATTGGAGTTTGCAACTGAAAAGAAAATTTGTTTTCCCAACAAGCTAGTTGTAGGACGGCTTTCAAACACACTTATCTCTCAGAACTGAGCATGTGGAGAGACTTTCTTTCATCTAGCACCAAAGGAACGGGTTGCAGGAGAAACTTTTACTCTGGTTTCTTATTCTGTTTCCTAGGGCCTGTTTGAAGTTCCTGCAGTTTTCACTGTAAAACCGAGTAGGATTTAGTACCGCCCCATATATATGTTTGGAGTGGAGTTTGCAACTCAAAAGAAAATTTGTGTTCCCAACAAGCTAGGTGAAGGACGGCTTTCACACACACTTATCTCTCAGAACTGAGCATGTGAAGAGACGATCGTTCATCTACCACAAAGAGCACGGGTGGCAGGAGAAACAATTCTCTACTTTCTCAGTCTGTTTCCTAGTGCCGATATGAAGTTCCTGCAGTTTTCACTGTAAAACAGAGTTGGAGCTAGAACTTCCCCAAATATATATGTATGGATTGGAGTTTGAAACTAAAAATAAACTTTGTTTTCCCAACAATCTAGGTGAAGGACGGCTTTAAAACACACTTATCTCTCAGATTTGAGCATGTGGAGAGACGTTCGTTCATCTAGCACAAATGGAACGGTTTGCAGGGGAAACATTTACTGTGGTTTCTCAGTCTGTTTCCTAGTGCCGTTTTGAATTTCCTGCAGTTTTCACTGTAAAATCGAGTTGGAGCTAGTACCTCCCCATATAAATGTATGGAGTGTAGTTTGCAACTGAAAAGAAACTTAGTGTTCCCAACAAGCTAGGTGAAGTACGGCATTCACACACACTTATCTCTCAGAAGTGAGCATGTTGAGAGACGTTCTTTCATCTAGCACACAGGAAACGGGTTGCAGGAGAAATTTAATCTGGTTTCTCAGTCTGTTTCCTAGTGCCGATATGAAGTTCCTGCAGTTTTCACTGTAAAACAGAGTTGGAGCTAGTACCTCCCCATATATATGTATGTAGTGGTGTTTGCACCTGAAAAGAAACTTTGTTTTCCCAACAAGCTAGGTGATGGATGGCTTTCACACAAACTTATCTCTCAGAATTGAGCATGTGGAGAGACTTTCTTTCATTTAGCACCAAAGGAACGGGTTGCAGGAGAAAATTTTAATCTGGTTTCTCAGTCTTTTTCCTAGTGCTGGTTTGTAGTTCCTGCAGTTTTCACTGTAAAACCGAGTTGGAGCTAGTACCTCCCCATATATTTGTATGAATTGGTGTTTGCAATTGAAAAGAAACTTTGTGTTTCCAAAAAGGAAGTTGAAGAACGGCATTCACACTCACTTACCTCTCAGAACTGAGCATGAGTAGAGACGTTTGTTCAACTAGCAAAAAGGGAATGGGTTGCAGGAGAAATATTTACTCTGGTTTCTCATTCTGTTTCCTAGTGCGGATTTGAATTTCCTGCAGTTTTCACTGTAAAACCTAGTTGGCGCTATTACCTCGCCATATATAAGTAAGGATTGGAATTTGAAACTGAAAAGAAACTTTGTGTTTCCAACAAGCTAGTTGAAGATCTGCTTTCACACACACTTAACAGTCAGAACTGAGCATGTGGAGAGTCTTTCTTTCATCTAGCAAAAAGGAAACGGTTTGCAGGAGAAACTTTTACTCTGGTTTCTCAGTCTGTTTCCTAGTGCCGGTTTCAAGTTCCTGTAGTTTTCACTGTAAAACCGATTTGGAGATAGTACCTCCCCATATATATGTATGGAGTGGAGTTTGCAACTGACAAGGAACTTAGTGTTCCCAACAAGCTAGGTGAAGGACGACATACACACAATCTTTTCTCTCTGAAATGATCATGTGGAGAAATGCTCCTTCATCTATCACAAAGAAACGGGATGTAGGAGAAACATTTGCACTGGATTATCAGTCTTTTTCCTAGTGCCGGTTTGAAGTTCCTGCAGTTTTCACTGTAAAACCGAGTTGGAGCATGTACCTCCCCATATATATGTATAGAGTTGAGTTTGCAACTGAAAAGAAACGCTGTGTTCCAACAAGCTAGGTGAAGGACGGCTTTCACACACACTTATCTCTCAGAACTGAGCATGTGGAGAGACGTTCGTTCATGTAGCATCAAGAGAACGTGTTGCAGGAGAAACTTTTACTGTGTTTTCTCAGACTCTTTCCTAGTGCCGGTTTGAAGTTCCTGCAGTTTTCACTGTAAAACCGTGTTGGAGCTAGTACCAACCCTTAAATATGTATGGAGTGGAGTTTGCAACTGAAAAGAAACTTTGTGTTCCCAACAAGTTAATTGAAGGACGGCTTTCACACACAATTATCTCTCAGATCCGAGCATGTGGAGGGACGTTCGTTCACACAGCACAATGGAAACTGTTTGCAGGAAAAAATTTTACTCTGGTTTCTGAGTCTGTTTCCTAGTGCCAGATTGAAGTTCCTACAGTTTTCACTGTAAAACCGTGTTGGATCTAGTACCTACCCATATATTTGTATGGAGTGGAGATTGCAACTGAAAGGAAACTCTGTGTTCCCAACAAACTAGTTTAAGGACGGCTTTCACACACACTTATCTCTCAGAACAGAGCATATGGAGAGACAATCGTTCATCTAGAACAAAGGGAACGGGTTGCAGTGGAAACTTATACTCTGGTTTCTCAGTTTGTTTCTTAGTGCAATTTGAATTTCCTGCAGTTCTCACTGTAAAACCGAATTGGATCTAGTATCTCGCCATATATATGTAGGGATTGGAGTTTGAAACTGAAAAGAAACTTTGTGTTCCCAACAAGTTATTTGAAGCAAGGCTTCCAGACACACTTATCTCTCAGATCTGAGCATGTGCAGAGACGTTCGTTCATCTAGCACCAAGGGAATGGGTTGCAGTAGAAACTTTTACTCTGGTTTCTTATTCTGTTTCCTAGGGCCTGTTTGAAGTTCCTGCAGTTTTCACTGTAAAACCGAGTAGGATTTAGTACCGCCCCATATATATGTTTGGAGTGGAGTTTGCAACTCAAAAGAAACTTTGTGTTCCCAACAAGCTAGGTGAAGGACGGCTTTCACACACACTTATCTCTCAGAACTGAGCATGTGAAGAGACGATCGTTCATCTACCACAAAGGGCACGGGTGGCAGGAGAAACATTTCTCTAGTTTCTCAGTCTGTTTCCTAGTGCCGATTTGAAGTTCCTGCAGTTTTCACTGTAAAACAGAGTTGGAGCTAGTACTTCCCCAAATATATATGTATGGATTGGAGTTTGAAACTAAAAATAAACTTGTTTTCCCAACAATCTAGTTGAAGTGCGGCTTTAAAACACACTTATCTCTCAGATTTGAGCATGTGGAGAGACGTTCGTTCATCTAGCACAAATGGAACGGGTTGCAGAGGAAACTTATACTCTGGTTTCTCAGTTTGTTTCCTAGTGCCGGCTTGAATTTCCTGCAGTTCTCACTGTAAAACCGAGTTGGAGCTTGAACCTCCCCATATAAATGTATGGAATGGATTTTGCAACTGAAAAGAAACTTTGTGTTCCCAACAACATAGTTGAAAGTCGGCTTTCACACACACTTATCTCTCAGAACTGAGCATGTGGAGAGACGTTCGTTCATCTAGCACCAAGGGAATGGTTTGCAGGAGAAACTTTTACTCTGGTTTCTCATTCTGTTTCCTAGGGCCTGTTTGAAGTTCCTGCAGTTTTCACTGTAAAACCGAGTAGGATTTACTACCTCCCCATATATAAGTTTGGAGTGTAGTTTGCAACTCAAAAGAAACTTTGTGTTCCCAAAAAGCTAGGTGAAGGACGGGTTTCACACACACTTATCTCTCAGACTGAGCATGTGAAGAGACGATCGTTCATCTACCCCAAATGGCACGGGTGGCTGGAGAAACATTTCTCTTGTTTCTCAGTCTGTTTCCTAGTGCCGGTTTGAAGTTCCTGCATTTTTAACTGTAAAACAGTGTTGGAGCTAGTACGTACCCATATATATGTATGGATTGGAGATTGCAACTGAAAGGAAACTCTGTGTTCCCAACAAGCTAGTTGAAAGACGGTTTTCACACACACTTATCTCTCAGAACTGAGCATGTGGAGAGAAGTTCGTTCATCTAGCACCAAGGGAACGGTTTGCAGGAGAAACTTTTACTCTTGTTTCTCAGTCTGTTTCCTAATGCTGGTTTGAAGTTCCTGCAGTTTTCACTGTAAAACCGAGTTGGAGCAAGTATCTCCACATATATATATATAGAGTGGAGTTTGCAACTGAAAAGAAACTCTGTTTTCCAACAAGCTAGTTGAAGGACGGCTTTCACACACACTTATCTCTCAGAACTCAGCATGTGGAGAGACGTTCGTTCATGTAGCACCAAGAGAACGTGTTTCAGGAGAAACTTTTACTCTGTTTTCTCAGTCTGTTTCCTAGTGCCGGTTTGAAGTTCCTGCAGTTTTCACTGTAAAACCGAGTTGGAGCTAGTACCTCCCCATATATTTGTATGAATTGGTGTTTGCAAATGAAAACAAACTTTGTGTTTCCAACAAGGAAGGTGAAGAACGGCATTAACACTCACTTATCTCTCAGAACTGAGGATGTGTAGAGACGTTCTTTCAACTAGCAGAAAGGGAATGGGTTGCAGTAGAAGCATTTACTCTGGTTTCTCATTCTGTTTCCTAGTGCGGGTTTGAATTTCCTGCAGTTTTCACTGTAAAACCTAGTAGGCGCTATTACCTCGCCATATATAAGTAGGGATTGGAGTTTGAAACTGAAAAGAAACTTTGTGTTTCCAACAAGCTAGGTGAAGTTCTGCTTTCACAAACACTTAGCACTCAGAACTGAGCATGTGGAGAGACTTTCGTTCATCTAGGAAAATGGGAACGCTTTGCAGGAGAAACTCTTACTCAGGTTTCTCAGTTTGTTTCCTAGTCCAGTTTGAAGTTCCTGCAGTTTTCACTGTAAAAGCGAGTTGCAGCTAGTACCTCCCCATTTAAATGTATGAAGTGGAGATTGCAACTGAAAAGTTACTTTGTGTTTACAAAAAGCTGGATGAAAGACGGCTTTCACACACAATTATCTCTCAGAACTGAGCATGTGGAGAGTCTTTCTTTCATCTAGCAAAAAGGAAACGGTTTGCAGGAGAAACTTTTACTCTGGATTCTCAGTCTGTTTCCTAGTGCCGGTTTCAAGTTCCTGTAATTTTCACTGTAAAACAGATTTTTAGCTAGTACCTCCCATTTATATGTATGGAGTGGAGTTTGCAACTGACAAGGAACTTTGTTTTCCCAACAAGCAAGGTGAAGGACGGCATTCACACACAATTTTCTCTCTGAAATGATCATGTGGAGAAATGCTCCTTCATCTAGCACAACGAAACGGGTTGTAGGAGAAACATTTGCACTGGTTTATCAGTCTTTTTCCTAGTGCCGGTTTGAAGTTCCTGCAGTTTTCACTGTAAAACCGAGTTGGAGCTAGTACCTCCCCATATATATGTATAGAGTGGAGTTTGCAACTGAAAAGAAACTCTGTTTTCCAACAAGCTAGTTGAAGGACGGCTTTCACACACACTTATCTCTCAGAACTCAGCATGTGGAGAGACGTTCGTTCATGTAGCACCAAGAGAACGTGTTTCAGGAGAAACTTTTACTCTGTTTTCTCAGTCTGTTTCCTAGTGCCGGTTTGAAGTTCCTGCAGTTTTCACTGTAAAACCCTGTTGGAGCTAGTACCTACCATTAAATATGTATGGAGTGGAGTTTGCAACTGAAAAGAATCTTTGTGTTCCCAACAAGTTAAGTGAAGGACGGCTTTCACACACAATTATCTCTCAGATCCGAGCATGTGGAGGGACATTCGTTCACACAGCACAATGGAAACTGTTTGCAGGATAAAGTTTTACCCTAGATTCTCAGTCTGTTTCCTAGTGCCGGTTTGTTGTTCCGGGAGTTTTCACTGTAAAACAGAGTTGGAGCTAGTACCTCCAAATATATATATATGGAGTGGAGTTTGCACCTGAAAATAACTTTTTTGTTCCCAACAACCTTATTGAAATACGGCTTTCACAAACACTTATCTATCAGAACTGAGCATGTGGAGAGACGTTCGTTCAACTAGCACAAATGGAACGGTTTGCAGGAGAAAAGTTTACTCTGGTTTCTGAGTCTGTTTTCTAGTGCCGAATTGATGTTCCTGCAGTTTTCACTGTAAAACCGAGTTGAAGCTAGTACCTCCCCATATATATGTATTGATTGGGGTTTGCAACTGAAAAGAAACTTTGTGTTCCGAACAAGCAAGTTAAAGGACGGCTTTCACACACACTTTACTCTTCAGAACTTAGCATGTGGAGAGACGTTCGTTCATCCAGCACAAAGGGAACGGGTTGTAGAGAAACCTTTCCTCTGGTTTCTGAGTCTGTTTCCTAGTGCCGGTTTGACGTTCCTGCAGTTTTCACTGTAAAACCGTGTTGGAGCTAGTACCTACCCTTAAATATGTATGGAGTGGAGATTGCAACTGAAAGGAAACTCTGTGTTCCCAACAAACTAGATTAAGGACGGCTTTCACACACACTTATCTCTCAGAACTGAGCATGTGGAGAGAAGTTCGTTCATCTAGTACAAAGGGAACGGGTTGCAGAGGAAACTTATACTCTGGTTTCTCAGTCTGTTTCCTAGTGCTGGTTTGAATTTCTTGCAGTTCTCACTGTAAAACCGAGTTGGAGCTAGTACCTCGCCATATATAAGTAGGGATTGGAGATTGAAATTGAAAAGGAACTTTGTGTTCCCAACAAGCTAGGGGAAGTAAGGCTTCCAGACACACTTTTCTCTCAGATCTGAGCATGTGCAGATACTTTCGTTCATCTAGCAGCAAGGGAATGGGTTGCAGGAGAAAATTTTACTCTGGTTTCTTATTCTGTTTCCTAGGGCCTGTTTGAAGTTCCTGCAGTTTTCACTGTAAAACCGAGTAGGATTTAGTACCGCCCCATATATATGTTTGGAGTGGAGTTTGCAACTCAAAAAAACTTTGTGTTCCCAACAAGGTAGGTGAAGGATGGCTTTCACACACACTTATCTCTCAGAACTGAGCATGTGAAGAGACGATCGTTCATCTACCATAAAGGGCACGGGTGGCAGGAGAAACATTTCTCTAGATTCTCTGTCTGTTTCCTAGTGCGGATTTCAAGTTCCTGCAGTTTTCAATGTAAAACAGGGTTGGAGCTAGTACTTCCCCAAATATATATGTATGGATTGGAGTTTGAAACTAAAAATAAACTTTGTTTTCCCAACATTCTAGGTGAAGGACGGCTTTAAAACACACTTATCTCTCAGAATTGAGCATGTGGAGAGACGTTCATTCATCTAGCACACATGGAACGGTTTGCAGGAGAAACATTTACTGTCGTTTCTCAGTCTGTTTCCTAGTGCCGTTTTGAAGTTCCTGCAGTTTTCACTGTAAAACCGAGTTGGAGCTTGTACCTCCCCATATAAATTTATGGAGTGGAGTTTGCAAATTAAAAGAAACTTTGTGTTCCCAACAACCTAGTTGAAAGACGGCTTTCACACACACTTATCTCTCAGAACTGAGCATGTGGAGAGACGTTCGTTCATCTAGCACCAAGGGAATGGGTTGCAGGAGAAACTTTTACTCTGGTTTCTCATTCTGTTTCCTAGGGCCTGTTTGAAGTTCCTGCAGTTTTCACTGTAAAACCGAGTTGGAGCTAGTACCTCCAAATATATATATATGGAGTGGAGTTTGCACCTGAAAAGAATCTTTTTGTTCCCAACAAGCTTATTGAAATACGGCTTTCACAAACACTTATCTATCAGAACTGAGCATGTGGAGAGACGTTCGTTCATCTAGCACAAATGGAACGGTTTGCAGGAGAAAATTTTACTCCGGTTTCTGAGTCTGTTTTCTAGTGCCGGATTGAAGTTCCTGCAGTTTTCACTGTAAAACCGAGTTGAAGCTAGTACCTCCCCATATATATGTATTGATTGGAGTTTGCAACTGAAAAGAAACTTTGTGTTCCGAACAAGCAATTTAAAGGACGGCTTTCACACACACTTTTCTCTTCAGAACTTAGCATGTGGAGAGACGTTCGTTCATCCAACACAAAGGGAACGGGTTGTAGAGAAACCTTTCCTCTGGTTTCTGAGTCTGTTTCCTAGTGCCGGTTTTACGTTCCTGCAGTTTTCACTGTAAAACCGAGTTGGAGCTAGTACCTCCCCATATATTTGTATGAATTGGTGTTTGCAAATCAAAACAAACTTTGTGTTTCCAACAAGGAAGTTGAAAAACGGCATTCACACTCACTTATCTCTCAGAACTGAGCATGTGTAGAGACGTTCGTTCAACTAGCACAAAGGGAATGGGTTGCAGGAGAAACATTTACTCTGGTTTCTCATTCTGTTTCCTAGTGCGGATTTGAAGTTCCTGCAGTTTTCACTGTAAAACAGATTTGGAGCTAGTACCTCCCCATATATATATGTATGGATTGGAGTTTGCAACTGAAAAGAAACTTTGTTTTCCCAACAAGCTAGGTGAAGGACGGCTTTCACACACATTTATTTCTCAGAACTGTGCATATGGAGAGACGTTCGTTCATCTAGCACAAATGGAACGAGTTGCAGGAGAAACTTTTACTATTGTCTCTCTGTCTGTTTCCTAGTGCCAGTTTGAATTTCCTGCAATTTTCACTGTAAAACAGAGTTGGAGCCCGTACCTCCCCAAATATATAAGTATGGATTTGAATTTGCAACTTAAAAGAAACTATGTTTTCCCAACAAGCTAGGTGAAGGACGGCTTTCACACACAATATCTCTCAGAACTGAGCATGTGGAGAGACCTTCGTTCACCTAGCACAAATGGAGCATTTTGCAGGAGAAACTTTACCTCTGGTTTCTCAGTCTTTTTCCTAGTGCCGGTTTGAAGTTCCTGCAGTTTTCACTGTAAAACTGAGTTGGAGCTAGTACCTCCCCATATATATGTATGGAGTGGAGTTTGCAACTGAAAAGAATCATTGTGTTCCCAACAAGCTTGTTGAAGGACATCTTTCACACACACTTATCTCTCAGAACTGAGCATGTGAAGAGACGATCGTTCATCTACCACAAAGGGCACGGGTTGCAGGAGAAACAGTTCTCTAGTTTCTCAGACTCTTTCCTAGTGCCGGTATGAAGTTCCTGCAGTATTCACTGTAAAACCGAGTTGGAGCTAGTACCTCCCCATATATACGTATGGATTGGAGTGTGCAATTGAAAAGAAACTTTGTGTTCCCAACAAGCTAGGTGAAGGGCGGCTTTCACACACACTTATCTGTCAGAGCTGAGCATGTGGAGAGACGTTCGTTCATCTAGCACATAGGGAACGGGTTGCTGGAGAAAGTTCTACTCTGGTTTCTCAGTTTGTTTCCCTGTGCCGGTTTGAAATTCCAGCAGTTTTCACTGTAAAACCGAGTTGGTGTTAGTTCCTCCCCATATATATGTATGGAGTGGAGTTTGCAACTGAATACTAACTTTGTGTTCCCAAAAGGTAGGTGAAGCACGGCTTTCACACACCCTTATCTTAGAACTGAACATGTGGAGAGAAGTTTTTTCATCTAGCACCAAGGGAACGGATTGCAGGAGAAACTTTAATCTGGATTCTCAGTTGGTTTCATAGTGCCGGTTTTAATTTCCTGCAGTTTTCACTGTTAAACCGAGTTGGAGCTCGTACCTCCACTAATATATAAGTATGGTTTGGAGTTTGCAACTGAAAAGAAACTCTGTGTCCTAACAAACTAGTTGAAGAACGGCTTTCACACACAGTTATCTCTCAGAAATGAGCATGTTGAGAGACGTTCGTTCATCTAGCACAAAGTGAACGGGTTTCAGGAGAAACTTTTACTCTGGTTTCTCAGTCTGTTTCCTAGTGCCTTTTTAATTTCTTGCACTTTTCACTGTAAAACTGAGTTGGAGCTTGTACTTCAACAATTATATATGTATGGATTGGAGTTGGCTACTGAAAAGAAACTTTGTGTTCCCAACAATCTAGGTGAAGGACGGCTTTCATGCACACTTATCTCTTAAAACTGAGCATGTGGAGAGACGTTCGATCATTTAGCACCAAGGGAAAGGTTTGCAGGAGAATCTTTTACTCTGTTTTCTCAGTCTGTTTCCGAGGTCTTGTTTGAATTTCCTGTAGTTTTCACTGTAAAACCGAGTTGCAGCTTATACCTCCCCTAATATATATGTATGATTTGGAGTTTGCAACTGAAAGGAAACTCTGTGTCCCAACAACCTAGTTGAAGGACGGCTTTCCCACACAGTTATCTCTCAGAACTGAGCATTTGGAGAGACGTTCGTTCACCTAGCACAAATGGAGCATGTTGCAGGAGAAACTTTTCCTCTGGTTTCTCAGTCTGTTTCCTAGTGCCGGTTTGAAGTTCCTGCAGTTTTCACTGTAAAACCGAGTTGGAGCTAGTAACACCCCATATAAATGTATGGATTGTAGTTTGCAACTGAAAAGAAACTTTGTGTTCCCAACAAGCTAGGTGAAGTACGGCTTTCACACACACTTATCTCTCAGAACTGAGCATGTGGAGAGACGTTCTTTCATCTAGCACACAGGAAAATGTTTGCAGGAGAAATTTAATGTGGATTCTCAGTCTGTTTCCTAGTGCCTTTTTAATTTCCTGCAGTTTTCACTGTAAAACTGGGTTGGACCTTGTACTTCCCCAATTATATATGTATGGATTGGAGTTGGCTACTGAAAGGAAACTTTGTGTTCCCAACAACCTAGTTGAAGGATGGCTTTCACACACACTTATCTCTCAGAACTGAGCATGTGGAGAGACGTTCGTTCATCTAGCATAAATTGAACTGGTGGCAGGAGAAACTTTTACACTGGTTTCTCAGTCTGTTTCCTAGTGCCTTTTTAATTTCCTGCAGTTTTCACTGTAAAACTGAGTTGGAAATTGTACTTCCCCAATTATATATGTATGGATTGGAGTTGGCTACTGAAAAGAAACTTTGTGTTCCCAACAAGCTAGGTGAAGGACGGCTTTCACACACACTTATCTCTTAAATCTGATCATGTGGAGTGACGTTCGATCATCTAGCACCAAGGGAAAAGGTTGCAGGGGAATCTTTACTCTTTTTCTCAGTCTGTTTCCTAGTGCCGGTTTGAAGTTCCTGCAGTTTTCACTGTAATACCGAGTTGGAGCTAGTACCTCCCCATATATATGTATGGAGTAGAGTTTGCAACTAAAAAGAAACTTTGTGTTCCCAAAAATCTAGGTGAAGAACGGGTTTCACACACACTTGTCTCTCAGAACTTAGCATGTGGAGAGACTTTCTTTCATATAGGACCAAATGAACGGGTTGCAGGAGAAAATTTACTCTGGTTTCTCAGTCTGTTTCCTAGTGCCGATTTGAAGTTCCTGCAGTTTTCACTGTAAAACGGAGTTGGATCTAATACCTCCCCTTATAAATGTATGGAGTGGAGTTTGCAACTGAAAAGAAACTTTGTTTTCCCAACAATCTAGGTGAAGGATGGCTTTCACACACATTTATCTCTCAGAACTGAGCATGTGGAGAGACGTTCTTTCATCTAGCACAAATGAAACGGTATGCAGGAAAAATTTTACTCTAGTATCTCTGTCTGTTTCCTAGTGCCGGTTTGAAGTTCCTGCAGTTTTCATTGTAAAACAGATTTGGAGCTAGTACCTCCCCATATATATATGTATGGATTGGATTTTGCAACTGAAAAGAAACTTTGTTTTCCCAACAAGCTAGGTGAAGGACGGCTTTCACACACATTTATCTCTCAGAACTGTGCATATGGAGAGACGTTCGTTCATCTAGCACAAATGGAACGAGTTGCAGGAGAAACTTTTACTATTGTTTCTCTGTCTGTTTCCTAGTGCCAGTTTGAATTTCCTGCAATTTCCACTGTAAAACAGATTTGGATCCCGTACCTCCCCAAATATATAAGTATGGATTTGAGTTTGCAACTTAAAAGAAACTATGTTTTCCCAACAAGCTAGGTGAAGGACGGCTTTCACACACAATATCTCTCAGAACTGAGCATGTGGAGAGACCTTCGTTCACCTAGCACAAATGGAGCATGTTGCAGGAGAAACTTTACCTCTGGTTTCTCAGTCTGTTTCCTAGTGCCGATTTTAAGTTCCTGCAGTTTTCACTGTCAAACAGAGTTGGAGCTAGTACCTTCCCATATATATGTATGTAGTGGAATTTGCAATTGAAAAGAAACTTTGTGTTCCCAACAAGCAAGGTGAAGGACGGCTTTCACACACACTTATCTGTCAGAACCGCGCATGTTGAGAGACGTTCGTTCATCTAGCACCAAGAGAATGGGTTGAAGGAGAAACTTTTACTCTGTTTTCTCAGTCTGTTTCCTATGGCCTGTTTGAAGTTTGTGCATTTTTCACTGTAAAACCGAGTTGGATTTAGTACCTGCCCATATATATGTATGGAGTGGAGTTCGCAACTCAATAGAAACTTTCTGTTCCCAACAAGCTAGGTGAAGTACGGCTTTCACACACACTTATCTCTGAGAACTGAGCATGTGAAGAGACGATCGTTCATTTACCACAAAAGGCACAGGTGGCAGGAGAAACATTTCTCTAGATTCTCAGTTTGTTTCCTAGTGCCGGTTTGAAGTTCCTGCAGTTTTCAATGTAAAACCGATTTGGAGCTAGTACCTACCCATATATATGTATGGAGTGGAGATTGCAACTGAAAGGATACTCTGTGTTCCCAACAAGCTAGTTGAAAGACGGCTTTCACACACACTTATCTCTCAGAACTGAGCATGTGGAGAGACGTTCGTTCATCTAGCAAAAAGGAAACGGTTTGCAGGAGAAACTTTTACTCTGGTTTCTCTGTCTGTTTCCTAGTGCCGGTTTGAAATTCCTGCAGTTTTCACTGTAAAACATATTTGGAGCTAGTACCTCCCCATATATATATGTATGGATTGGAGTTTGCAACTGAAAAGAAACTTTGTTTTCCCAACAAGCTATGTGAAGGACGGCTTTCACACACATTTATCTCTCAGAACTGTGCATATGGAGAGACGTTCGTTCATCTAGCACAAATGGAACGAGTTGCAGGGGAAACTTTTACTATTGTTTCTCTGTCTGTTTCCTAGTGCCAGTTTGAATTTCCTGCAATTTTCACTGTAAAACAGAGTTGGAGCCCGTACCTCCCCAAATATATAAGTATGGATTTGAGTTTGCAACTTAAAAGAAACTATGTTTTCCCAACAAGCTAGGTGAAGGACGGCTTTCACACACAATATCTCTCAGAACTGAGCATGTGGAGAGACCTTCGTTCACCTAGCACAAATGGAGCATTTTGCAGGAGAAACTTTACCTCTGGTTTCTCAGTCTGTTTCCTAGTGCCGATAGTAAGTTCCTGAAGTTTTCACTGTAAAACAGAGTTGGAGCTAGTACCTTCCCATATATATGTATGTAGTGGAATTTGCAATTGAAAAGAAACTTTGTGTTCCCAACAAGCAAGGTGAAGGACGGCTTTCACACACAATTATCTGTCAGAACCGCGCATGTTGAGAGACGTTCGTTCATCTAGCACCAAGAGAATGGGTTGAAGGAGAAACTTTTACTCTGGTTTCTCAGTCTGTTTCCTATGGCCTGTTTGAAGTTTGTGCAGTTTTCACTGTAAAACCGAGTTGGATTTAGTACCTGCCCATATAAATTTATGGAGTGGAGTTCGCAACTCAATAGAAACTTTGTGTTCCCAACAACCTATTTGAAATTCGGCTTTCACACACACTTATCTCTCAGAACTGAGCATGTGGAGAGACGTTCGTTCATCTAGCCCAAGGGAATGGGTTGCAGGAGAAACTTTTACTCTGGTTTCTCATTCTGTTTCCTAGGGCCTGTTTGATGTTCCTGCAGTTTTCACTCTAAACCCGAGTAGGATTTAGTACTTCCCCATATATATGTTTGGAGTGGAGTTTGCAACTCAAAAGAAACTTTGTGTTCCCAACAAGCTAGGTGAAGAACGGGTTTCACACACACTTATCTCTCAGAACTGAGCATGTGGAGAGTCTTTCTTTCATCTAGCAAAAAGGAAACGGTTTGCAGGAAAAACTTTTACTCTGGTTTCTCAGTCTGTTTCCTAGTGCCGGTTTCAAGTTCCTGTAGTTTTCACTGTAAAACAGATTTGGAGATAGTACCTCCCCATATATATGTATGGAGTGGAGTTTGCAACTGACAAGGAACTTAGTGTTCCCAACAAGCTAGGTGAAGGACGACATTCACACAATCTTTTCTCTCTGAAATGATCATGTGGAGATATGCTCCTTCATCTAGCACAAAGAAACGTGTTGTAGGAGTAACATTTGCACTGGATTATCAGTCTTTTTCCTAGTGCCGATTTGAAGTTCCTGCAGTATTCACAGTAAAACCGAGTTGGAGCTAGTACCTCCCCATATATATGTATAGAGTTGAGTTTGCAACTGAAAAGAAACGCTGTGTTCCAACAAGCTAGGTTAAAGACGGCTTTCACACACACTTATCTCTCAGAACTGAGCATGTGGAGAGACGTTCGTTCATCTAGCACCAAGAGAACGTGTTGCAGGAGAAACTTTTACTGTGTTTTCTCAGTCTCTTTCCTAGTGCCGGTTTGAAGTTCCTGCAGTTTTCACTGTAAAACCGTGTTGGAGCTAGTACCTACCCTTAAATATGTATGGAGTGGAGTTTGCAACTGAAAAGAAACTTTGTGTTCCCAACAAGTTAAGTGAAGGACGGCTTTCACACACAATTATCTCTCAGATCCGAGCATGTGGAGGGACGTTCGTTCACACAGCACAATGGAAACTGTTTGCAGGAGAAAATTTTACTCTGGTTTCTGAGTCTGTTTCCTAGTGCCAGATTGAAGTTCCTACAGTTTTCACTGTAAAACCGTGTTGGAGCTAGTACCTACCCATATATTTGTATGGAGTGGAGATTGCAAAAGAAAGGAAACTCTGTGTTCCCAACAAACTACATTAAGGACGGCTTTCACACACACTTATCTCTCAGAACAGAGCATGTGGAGAGACAATCGTTCATCTAGAACAAAGGGAACGGGTTGCAGAGGAAACTTATACTCTGGTTTCTCAGTTTGTTTCTTAGTGCAGTTTGAATTTCCTGCAGTTCTCACTGTAAAACCGAGTTGGATCTAGTATCTCGCCATATATATGTAGGGATTGGAGTTTGAAACTGAAAAGAAACTTTGTGTTCCCAAAAAGCTATGTGAAGCAAGGCTTCCAGACACACTTATCTCTCAGATCTGAGCATGTGCAGAGACGTTCGTTCATCTAGCACCAAGGGAATGGGTTGCAGGAGAAACTTTTACTCTGGTTTCTTATTCTGTTTCCTAGGGCCTGTTTGAAGTTCCTGCAGTTTTCACTGTAAAACCGAGTAGGATTTAGTACCGCCCCATATATATGTTTGGAGTGGAGTTTGCAACTCAAAAGAAACTTTGTGTTCCCAACAAGCTAGGTGAAGGACGGCTTTCACACACACTTATCTCTCAGAACTGAGCATGTGAAGAGACGATCGTTCATCTACCAGAAAGGGAACGGGTGGCAGGAGAAACATTTCTCTAGTTTCTCAGTCTGTTTCCTAGTGCCGATTTGAAGTTCCTGCATTTTTAACTGTAAAACAGTGTTGGAGCTAGAACGTTCCCATATATATGTATGGATTGGAGATTGCAACTGAAAGGAAACTCTGTGTTCCCAACAAGCTAGTTGAAAGACGGCTTTCACACACAATTATCTCTCAGAACTGAGCATGTGGAGAGAAGTTCGTTCATCTAGCACCAAGGGAACGGTTTGCAGGAGAAACTTTTACTCTGGTTTCTCAGTCTGTTTCCTAATGCTGGTTTGAAGTTCCTGCAGTTTTCACTGTAAAACAGAGTTGGAGCTAGTACCTCCCCATATATTTGTATGAATTGTTGTTTGCAAATGAAAACAAACTTTGTGTTCCCAACAAGGAATGTGAAGAACGGCATTAACACTCACTTATCTCTCAGAACTGAGGATGTGTAGAGACGTTCTTTCAACTAGCACAAAGGGAATGGGTTGCAGTAGAAACATTTACTCTTGTTTCTCATTCTGTTTCCTAGTGCGGGTTTGAATTTCCTGCAGTTTTCACTGTAAAACCTAGTAGGCGCTATTACCTCGACATATATAAGTAGGGATTGGAGTTTGAAACTGAAAAGAAACTTTGTGTTCCCAACAAGTTAGGTGAAGATCTGCTTTCACAAACACTTAGCACTCAGAACTGAGCATGTGGAGAGACTTTCGTTCATCTAGGAAAATGGGAACGCTTTGCAGGAGAAACTCTTACTCAGGTTTCTCAGTCTGTTTCCTAGTCCAGTTTGAAGTTCCTGAGTTTTCACTGTAAAAGCGAGTTGCAGCTAGTACCTCCCCATATAAATGTATGAAGTGGAGATTGCAACTGAAAAGTTACTTTGTGTTTACAAAAAGCTCGATGAAAGACGGCTTTCACACACACTTATCTCTCAGAACTGAGCATGTGGAGAGTCTTTCTTTCATCTAGCAAAAAGGAAACGGTTTGCAGTAGAAACTTTTACTCTGGATTCTCAGTCTGTTTCCTAGTGCCGGTTTCAAGTTCCTGTAGTTTTCACTGTAAAACAGATTTTTAGCTAGTACCTCCCCATTTATATGTATGGAGTGGAGTTTGCAACTGACAAGGAACTTTGTTTTCCCAACAAGCTAGGTGAAGGACGGCATTCACACACAATTTTCTCTCTGAAATGATCATGTGGAGAAATGCTCCTTCATCTAGCACAACGAAACGGGTTGTAGGAGAAACATTTGCACTGGTTTATCAGTCTTTTTCCTAGTGCCGGTTTGAAGTTCCTGCAGTTTTCACTGTAAAACCGAGTTGGAGCTAGTACCTCCCCATATATATGTATAGAGTGGAGTTTGCAACTGAAAAGAAACTCTGTTTTCCAACAAGCTAGTTGAAGGACGGCTTTCACACACACTTATCTCTCAGAACTCAGCATGTGGAGAGACGTTCGTTCATGTAGCACCAAGAGAACGTGTTTCAGGAGAAACTTTTACTCTGTTTTCTCAGTCTGTTTCCTAGTGCCGGTTTGAAGTTCCTGCAGTTTTCACTGTAAAACCCTGTTGGAGCTAGTACTTACCATTAAATATGTATGGAGTGGAGTTTGCAACTGAAAAGAATCTTTGTGTTCCCAACAAGTTAACTGAAGGACGGCTTTCACACAGAATTATCTCTCAGATTCGAGCATGTGGAGGGACGTTCGTTCACACAGCACAATGGAAACTGTTTGCAGGATAAAGTTTTACCCTAGATTCTCAGTCTGTTTCCTAGTGCAGGTTTGTTGTTCCGGCAGTTTTCACTGTAAAACCGAGTTGGAGCTAGTACCTCCAAATGTATATATATGGAGTGGAGTTTGCACCTGAAAAGAAACATTTTGTTCCCAACAAGCTTATTGAAATACGGCTTTCACAAACACTTATCTATCAGAACTGAGCATGTGGAGAGACGTTCGTTCATCTAGCACAAATGGAACGGTTTGCAGGAGAAAATTTTACTCTGGTTTCTGAGTCTGTTTTCTAGTGCCGGATTAAAGTTCCTGCAGTTTTCACTGTAAAACCGAGTTGAAGCTAGTACCTCCCCATATATATGTATTGATTGGAGTTTGCAACTGAAAAGAAACTTTGTGTTCCGAACAAGCAAGTTAAAGGACGGCTTTCACACACACTTTTCTCTTCAGAACTTAGCATGTGGAGAGACGTTCGTTCATCTAGCACCAAGGGAACGGTTTGCAGGAGAAACTTTTTCTCTGGTTTCTCAGTCTGTTTCCTAATGCTGGTTTGAAGTTCCTGCAGTTTTCACTGTAAAACAGAGTTGGAGCTAGTACCTCCCCATATATTTGTATGAATTGTTGTTTGCAAATGAAAACAAACTTTGTGTTCCCAACAAGGAATGTGAAGAACGGCATTAACACTCACTTATCTCTCAGAACTGAGGATGTGTAGAGACGTTCTTTCAACTAGCACAAAGGGAATGGGTTGCAGTAGAAACATTTACTCTTGTTTCTCATTCTGTTTCCTAGTGCGGGTTTGAATTTCCTGCAGTTTTCACTGTAAAACCTAGTAGGCGCTATTACCTCGACATATATAAGTAGGGATTGGAGTTTGAAACTGAAAAGAAACTTTGTGTTCCCAACAAGTTAGGTGAAGATCTGCTTTCACAAACACTTAGCACTCAGAACTGAGCATGTGGAGAGACTTTCGTTCATCTAGGAAAATGGGAACGCTTTGCAGGAGAAACTCTTACTCAGGTTTCTCAGTCTGTTTCCTAGTCCAGTTTGAAGTTCCTGAGTTTTCACTGTAAAAGCGAGTTGCAGCTAGTACCTCCCCATATAAATGTATGAAGTGGAGATTGCAACTGAAAAGTTACTTTGTGTTTACAAAAAGCTCGATGAAAGACGGCTTTCACACACACTTATCTCTCAGAACTGAGCATGTGGAGAGTCTTTCTTTCATCTAGCAAAAAGGAAACGGTTTGCAGTAGAAACTTTTACTCTGGATTCTCAGTCTGTTTCCTAGTGCCGGTTTCAAGTTCCTGTAGTTTTCACTGTAAAACAGATTTTTAGCTAGTACCTCCCCATTTATATGTATGGAGTGGAGTTTGCAACTGACAAGGAACTTTGTTTTCCCAACAAGCTAGGTGAAGGACGGCATTCACACACAATTTTCTCTCTGAAATGATCATGTGGAGAAATGCTCCTTCATCTAGCACAACGAAACGGGTTGTAGGAGAAACATTTGCACTGGTTTATCAGTCTTTTTCCTAGTGCCGGTTTGAAGTTCCTGCAGTTTTCACTGTAAAACCGAGTTGGAGCTAGTACCTCCCCATATATATGTATAGAGTGGAGTTTGCAACTGAAAAGAAACTCTGTTTTCCAACAAGCTAGTTGAAGGACGGCTTTCACACACACTTATCTCTCAGAACTCAGCATGTGGAGAGACGTTCGTTCATGTAGCACCAAGAGAACGTGTTTCAGGAGAAACTTTTACTCTGTTTTCTCAGTCTGTTTCCTAGTGCCGGTTTGAAGTTCCTGCAGTTTTCACTGTAAAACCCTGTTGGAGCTAGTACTTACCATTAAATATGTATGGAGTGGAGTTTGCAACTGAAAAGAATCTTTGTGTTCCCAACAAGTTAACTGAAGGACGGCTTTCACACAGAATTATCTCTCAGATTCGAGCATGTGGAGGGACGTTCGTTCACACAGCACAATGGAAACTGTTTGCAGGATAAAGTTTTACCCTAGATTCTCAGTCTGTTTCCTAGTGCAGGTTTGTTGTTCCGGCAGTTTTCACTGTAAAACCGAGTTGGAGCTAGTACCTCCAAATGTATATATATGGAGTGGAGTTTGCACCTGAAAAGAAACATTTTGTTCCCAACAAGCTTATTGAAATACGGCTTTCACAAACACTTATCTATCAGAACTGAGCATGTGGAGAGACGTTCGTTCATCTAGCACAAATGGAACGGTTTGCAGGAGAAAATTTTACTCTGGTTTCTGAGTCTGTTTTCTAGTGCCGGATTAAAGTTCCTGCAGTTTTCACTGTAAAACCGAGTTGAAGCTAGTACCTCCCCATATATATGTATTGATTGGAGTTTGCAACTGAAAAGAAACTTTGTGTTCCGAACAAGCAAGTTAAAGGACGGCTTTCACACACACTTTTCTCTTCAGAACTTAGCATGTGGAGAGACGTTCGTTCATCCAGCACAAAGGGAACGGGTTGTAGAGAAACCTTTCCTCTGGTTTCTGAGTCTGTTTCCTAGTGCCAGTTTGATGTTCCTGCAGATTTCACTGTAAAACCGTGTTGGAGCTAGTACCTACCCATAAATATGTATGGAGTGGAGATTGCAACTGAAAGGAAACTCTGTGTTCCCAACAAAATAGATTAAGGACGGCTTTCACACACACTTATCTCTCAGAACTGAGCATGTGGAGAGACGTTCGTTCATCTAGTACAAAGGGAACGGGTTGCAGAGGAAACTTATACTCTGGTTTCTCAGTTTGTTTCCTAGTGCTGGTTTGAATTTCTTGCAGTTCTCACTGTAAAACCGAGTTGGAGCTAGTACCTCGCCATATATAAGTAGGGATTGGAGTTTGAAACTGAAAAGAAACTTTGTGTTCCCAACAAGCTAGGGGAAGAAAGGCTTCCAGACACACTTTTCTCTCAGATCTGAGCATGTGCAGATAAGTTCGTTCATCTAGCACCAAGGGAATGGGTTGCAGGAGAAACTTTTACTCTGGTTTCTTATTCTGTTTCCTAGGGCCTGTTTGAAGTTCCTGCAGTTTTCACTGTAAAACCGAGTAGGATTTAGTACCGCCCCATATATATGTTTGGAGTGGAGTTTGCAACTCAAAAAAACTTTGTGTTCCCAACAATGTAGGTGAAGGATGGCTTTCACACACACTTATCTCTCAGAACTGAGCATGTGAAGAGACGATCGTTCATCTACCACAAAGGGCACGGGTGGCAGGAGAAACATTTCTCTAGATTCTCAGTCTGTTTCCTAGTGCGGATTTCAAGTTCCTGCAGTTTTCACTGTAAAACAGAGTTGGAGCTTGTACTTCCCCAAATATATATGTATGGATTGGAGTTTGAAACTAAAAATAAACTTTGTTTTCCCAACAATCTAGGTGAAGGACGGCTTTAAAACACACTTATCTCTCAGAATTGAGCATGTGGAGAGACGTTCGTTCATCTAGCACACATGGAACGGTTTGCAGGAGAAACATTTACTGTCGTTTCTCAGTCTGTTTCCTAGTGCCGTTTTGAAGTTCCTGCAGTTTTCACTGTAAAACCGAGTTGGAGCTTGTACCTCCCCATATAAATTTATGGAGTGGAGTTTGCAAATTAAAAGAAACTTTGTGTTCCCAACAACCTAGTTGAAAGACGGCTTTCACACACACTTATCTCTCAGAACTGAGCATGTGGAGAGACGTTCGTTCATCTAGCACCAAGGGAATGGGTTGCAGGAGAAACTTTTACTCTGGTTTCTCATTCTGTTTCCTAGGGCCTGTTTGAAGTTCCGGCAGTTTTCACTGTAAAACCGAGTTGGAGCTAGTACCTCCAAATATATATATATGGAGAGGAGTTTGCTCCTGAAAAGAAACTTTGTGTTGCCAACAAGCTTATTGAAGGACGGCTTTCACAAACTCTTATCTATCAGAACTGAGCATGTGGAGAGACTTTCGTTCATCTAGCACAAAGGGAACGGTTTGCAGGATAAAATTTTACTCTGGTTTCTGAGTCTGTGTCCTAGTGCCGGATTGAAGTTCCTGCAGTTTTCACTGTAAAACCGAGTTGGAGCTTGTACCTCCCCATATATATGTATTGATTGGTGTTTGCAACTGAAAAGAAAATTTGTGTTCCGAACAAGCAAGTTAAAGGACGGCTTTCACACACACTTTTCTCTTCAGATCTTAGCATGTGGAGAGACGTTCGTTCATACAGCACAAAGGGAACGGGTTGGAGAAACCTTTACTCTGGTTTCTGAGTCTGTTTCCTAGTGCCGGTTTGAAGTTCCTGCAGTTTTCACTGTAAAACCGTGTTGGAGCTAGTACCTACCCATATATATGTATGGAGTGGAGTTTGCAACTGAAAAGAAACTTTGTGTTCCCAACAAGTTAAGTGAAGGACGGCTTTTACACACAATTATCTCTCAGATCCGAGCATGTGGAGGGACGTTCGTTCACACAGCACAATGGAAACGGTTTGCAGTTTAAAGTTTTTCTCTAGATTCTCAGTCTGTTTCCTAGTGCCGTTTTGTAGTTCCGGCAGTTTTCACTGTAAAACCGAGTTGGTGCTAGTACCACCATATATATATATATGGAGTGGAGTTTTCACCTGAAAAGAAACTTTGTTTTCCCAACAAGCTTATTGAAGGACGGCTTTCACAAACACTTATCTATCAGAACTGAGCATGTGGAGAGACTTTCGTTCATCTAGCACAAAGGGAACGGTTTGCAGGAGAAAATTTTAGTCTGGTTTCTGAGTCTGTTTCCTAGTGCCGGATTGAAGTTCCTGCAGTTTTCACTGTAAAACCGTGTTGGAGCTAGTACCTCCCCATATATATGTATTGATTGGTGTTTGCAACTGAAAAGAAAATTTGTGTTCCGAACAAGCAAGTTAAAGGACGGCTTTCACACACACTTTTCTCTTCAGATCTTAGCATGTGGCAGACGTTCGTTCATACACCACAAAGCGAACGGGTTGGAGAAACCTTTACTCTGGTTTCTGAGTCTGTTTCCTAGTGCCGGTTTGAAGTTCCTGCAGTTTTCACTGTAAAACCGTGTTGGAGCTAGTACCTACCCATATATATGTATGGAGTGGAGTTTGCAACTGAAAACAAACTTTGTGTTCCCAACAAGTTAAGTGAAGGACGGCTTTTACACACAATTATCTCTCAGATCCGAGCATGTGGAGGGACGTTCGTTCACACAGCACAATGGAAACGGTTTGCAGTATAAAATTTTTCTCTAGTTTCTCAGTCTGTTTCCTAGTGCCGTTTTGTAGTTCCGGCAGTTTTCACTGTAAAACCGAGTTGGTGCTAGTACCACCATATATATATATATGGAGTGGAGTTTTCACCTGAAAAGAAACGTTGTGTTCCCAACAAGCTTATTGAAGGACGGCTTTCACAAACACTTATCTATCAGAACTGAGCATGTGGAGAGACTTTCGTTCATCTAGCACAAAGGGAACGGTTTGCAGGAGAAAATTTTAGTCTGGTTTCTGAGTATGTTTCCTAGTGCCGGATTGAAGTTCCTGCAGTTTTCACTGTAAAACCGTGTTGGAGCTAGTACCTCCCCATATATATGTATGGAATGGAGATTGCAACTGAAAGGAAACTCTGTGTTCCCAACAAACTAGATTAAGGACGGGTTTCACACACACTTATTTCTCAGAACTGAGCATAGGAGAGACGTTCGTTCATCTAGAACCAAGGGAACGTGTTGCAGGAGAAACTTTTACTCTGGTTTCTCAATCTGTTTCCTAGTGCCGGTTTGAATTTCCTGCAGTTTTCACTGTAAAACTGAGTTGGAGCTAATACCTCCCCATATATTTTTATGAAGTGGTGTTTGCAAATGAAAACAAACTTTGTGTTCCTAACAAGAAAGGTGAATTACAGCATTCACACTCACTTATCTCTCAGAACTGAGCATGTGTAGAGACGTTCGTTCAACTAGCATAAAGGGAATGGGTTGCAGGAGAAACATTTACTCTGGTTTCTCATTCTGTTTCCTAGTGCGGGTTTGAATTTCCTGCAGTTTTCACTGTAATACCTAGTTGGCGCTATTACCTCGCCATATATAAGTAGGGATTGGAATATGAAACTGAAAAGAAACTTTGTGTTTCCATAAAGCTAGGTGAAGATCTGCTTTCACACACACTTAACACTCAGAACTGAGCATGTGGAGAGACTTTCGTTCATCTAGCAAAATGGAAACACTTTGCAGGAGAAACTCTTACTCAGGTTTCTCAGTCTGTTTCCTAGTCCAGTTTGATGTTCCTGCAGTTTTCACTGTAAAACCGAGTTGCAGCTAGTACCTCCCCATATAAATGTATGAAGTGGAGTTTGCAACTGAAAAGTTACTTTGTGTTTACAAAAAGTTGGATGAAATTCGGCGTTCACACACACTTATCCCTCAGAACTGAGCATGTGGAGAGTCTTTCTTTCATCTAGCAAAAAGGAAACGGTTTGCAGGAGCTACTTTTACTCTGGTTTCTCAGTCTGTTTCCTAGTGCCGGTTTCAAGTTCCTGTAGTTTTCACAGTAAAATAGATTTGGAGCTAGTACCTCCCCATATATATGTATGGATTGGAGTTTGCACCTTTCAAGGAACTTTGTGTTCCCAACAATCTAGGTGAAGGACGGCATTCCCACACACTTTTCTCTCTGAAATGATCATGTGGAGAAATGCTCGTTCACCTAGCACAAAGAAACGGGTTGTAGGAGAAACATTTGCACTGGTTTATCAGTCTTTTTCCTAGTGCCGGTTTGAAGTTCCTGCAGTTTTCACTGTAAAACCGAGTTGGAGCTAGTACCACCCCATATATATGTATAGAGTGGAGTTTGCAAGTGAAAAGAAACTCTGAGTTCCAACAAACTAGGTGAAGGACGGCTTTCACACACATTATCTCTCAGAACAGAGCATGTGGAGAGACGTTCGTTCATGTAGTACCAAGAGAACTTGTTGCAGGAGAAAATTTTACTCTGTATTCTCTGTCTGTTTCCTAGTGCCGGTTTGAAGTTCCTGCAGTTTTCACTGTAAAAACGTGTTGGAGCTAGTACCTACCCTTATATATGTATGGAGTGGAGTTTGCAACTGAAAAGAAACTTTGTGTTCCCAACAAGTTAAGTGAAGGACGGCTTTTACACACAAATATCTCTCAGATCCGAGCATGTGGTTGGACGTTCGTTCACACAGCACAATGGAAACGGTTTGCAGTATAAAGTTTTACTCTAGTTTCTCAGTCTGTTTCCTAGTGCCGGTTTGTATTTCCGGCAGTTTTCACTGTAAAACCGAGTTGTTGCTAGTACCACCATATATATATATATGGAGTGGAGTTTTCATCTGAAAAGAAACTTTGTGTTCCCAACAAGCTTATTGAAGGACGGCTTTCACAAACACTTTACTCTCAGAACTGAGCATGTGGAGAGACGTTCGTTCATCCAGCACAAATGGAACGGGTTGTACAGAAACTTTTACTCTGGTTTCTGAGTCTGTTTCCTAGTGCCGGTTTGAAGTTCCTGCAGTTTTCACTGTAAAACCGTGTTGGAGCTAGTACCTACCCATATATATGTATGGATTGGAGATTGCAACTGAAAGGAAACTCTGTGTTCCCAACAACCTAGATTAAGGACGGCTTCCACACACACTTATTTCTCAGAACTGAGCATGTGGAGAGACTTTCGTTCATCTAGAACCAAGGGAACGGGTTGCAGGAGAAAGTTTTACTCTGGTTTCTCACTCTGTTTCCTAGTGCCGGTTTGAATTTCCTGCAGTTTTCACTGTAAAACTGAGTTGGAGCTAGTACCTCCCCATATATTTTTATGAAGTGGTGTTTGCAAATGAAAACAAACTTTGTGTTCCCAACAAGAAAGGTGAAGTACGGCATTTACACTCAGTTATCTCTCAGAACTGAGCATGTGTAGAGACGTTCGTTCAACTAGCACAAAAGGAATGGGTTGCAGGAGAAACATTTACTCTGGGTTCTCAGTCTGTTTCCTAGTGCGGGTTTGAATTTCCTGCAGTTTTCTCTATAAAACCTAGTTGGCGCTAGTACTTCGCCTTATATAAGTAGGAATTGGAGTTTGAAACTGAAAAGAAACTTTGTGTTTCCAACAAGCTAGGTGAAGTTCGGCTTTCACACACACTTTACTCTCAGAACTGAGCATGTGGAGAGACTTTCGTTCATCTAGCAAATAGGAAAATCTTTGCAGGGGAAACTCTTACTCAGGTTTCTCAGTCTGTTTCCTAGTCCGGTTTGAAGTTCCAGCAGTTTTCACTGTAAAACAGATTTGGAGCTACTACCTCCCCTTATAAATGTATGGAGTGGAATTTGCAACTGAAAAGATACTTTGTGTTCACAAAAAGCTAGATGAAAGACGGCATTCACACACACTTATCTCTTAGAACTGAGCATGTGGAGAGTCTTTCTTTCATCTAGCAAAAAGGAAACGGGTTGCCGGTGAAACATTTGCTCTGGTATCTCAGTCTGTTTCCTAGTGCCGGATTGAAGTTCCTGCAGTTTTCACTGTAAAACCAAGTTGGTGCTAGTACCTCCCCATATATATGTATGGATTGGAGTTTGCAACTGAAAAGAAATTTTGTGTTCCGAACAAGCAAGGTAAAGGGCGGCTTTCACACACACGTTTCTCTTCAGAACTTAGCATGTGGAGGGACGTTCGTTCATATAGCACAAAGGGAACGGGTTGAAGGGGAAACTTTTACTCTGGTTTCTCAGTCTGTTTCTTATGGACTGTTTGAAGTTTGTGCAGTTTTCACTGTAAAACCGTGTTGGATTAATACCTGCCCATATATATTTATGGAGTGGAGTTCGCAAGTCAATAGAAACTTTGTGTTCCCAACAAGCTAGGTGAAGGACGGCTTTCACACACACTTATCTCTGAGAACTGAGCATGTGAAGAGAAGATCGTTCATTTACCACAAAAGGCACAGGTGGCAGGAGAAACATTTCTCTAGTTTCTCAGTTTGTTTCCTAGTGCCGGTTTGAAGTTCCTGCAGTTTTCACTGTAAAACCGATTTGAAGCTAGTACCTACCCATATATATGTATGGAGTGGAGATTGCAACTGAAAGGAAACTCTGTGTTCCCAACAAGCTAGTTGAAAGACGGCTTTCACACACACATATCTCTCAGAACTGAGCATGTGGAGAGACGTTCTTTCATCTAGCACCAAGGGAACGGTTTGCCGGAGAAATTTTTCTCTGGTTTCTCAGTCTGTTTCCTAGTGCCGCTTTGAAGTTCCTGCAGTTTTCACTGTAAAACCGATTTAGAGCTAGTACCTCCTCATATATATGTATGGAGTGGAGTTTTCAACTGAAAAGAAAATTTGTTTTCCCAACAAGCTCTGTGTAGGACGGCTTTCAAACACACTTATCTCTCAGAACTGAGCATGTGGAGAGACTTTCATTTATCTAGCACCAAAGGAACGTGTTGCAGGAGAAACTTTTACTCTGGTTTCTTATTATGTTTCCTAGGGCCTGTTTGAAGTTCCTGCAGTTTTCACTGTAAAACCGAGTAGGATTTAGTACCGCCCCATATATATGTTTGGAGTGGAGTTTGCAACTCAAAAGAAACTTTGTGTTCCCAACAAGATAGGTGAAGGACGGGTTTCACACACACTTATCTCTCAGAACTGAGCATGTGAAGAGACGATCGTTCATCTACCACAAAGGGCACGGGTGGCAGGAGAAACATTTCTCTAGTTTCTCAGTCTGTTTCCTAGTGCCGATTTGAAGTTCCTGCAGTTTTCACTGTAAAACAGAGTTGGAGCTAGTACTTCCCCAAATATATATGTATGGATTGGAGTTTGAAACTAAAAATAAACTTTTTTTTCCCAACAATCTAGGTGAAGGACTGCTTTAAAACACATTTATCTCTCAGATTTGAGCATGTGGAGAGACGTTCGTTCATCTAGCACCAAGGGAATGGGTTGCAGGAGAAACTTTTACTCTGGTTTCTCAGTCTGTTTCCTAGTGCCGGTTTGAAGTTCCTGCAGTTTTCACTCTAAAACCGAGTTGGAGCTATTACCTCCCCATATTTATGTATGGAGTGGAGTTAGCAACTGAAAAGAAACTTTGTGTTCCCAACAAGCTAGGTGAAGGACGGGTTTCACACACACTTATCTCTCAGACTGAGCATGTGAAGAGACGATCGTTCATCTACCCCAAATGGCACGGGTGGCTGGAGAAATATTTCTCTAGTTTCTCAGTCTGTTTCCTAGTGCCGGTTTGAAGTTCCTGCAGTTTTAACTGTAAAACAGTGTTGGATCTAGTACATACCCATATATATGTATGGAGTGGAGATTGCAACTGTAAGGAATCTCTGTGTTCCTAACAAGCTAGTTGAAAGACGACTTTCACACACACTTATCTCTCAGAACTGAGCATGTGTAGAGACGTTCGTTCAACTAGAACAAAGGGAATGGTTTGCAGGAGAAACAATTACTCTGGTTTCTCATTCTGTTTCCTAGTGCGGATTTGAATTTCCTGCAGTTTTCACTGTAAAACCTAGTTGGCGCTATTACCTCGCCATATATAAGTAGGGATTGGAGTTTGAAACTGAAAAGAAACTTTGTGTTTCCAACAAGCTAGGTGAAGATCTGCTTTCACACACACTTAACACTCAGAACTGAGCATGTGGAGAGTCTTTCTTTCATCTAGCAAAAGGAAACGGTTTGCAGGAGAAACTTTTACTCTGGTTTCTCAGTCTGTTTCCTAGTGCCGGTTTCAAGTTCCTGTAGTTTTCACTGTAAAACAGTTTTGGAGCTAGTACCTCCCCATATATATGTATGGAGTGGAGTTTGCAACTGACAAGGAACTTTGTGTTCCCAACAAGCTAGGTGAAGGATGGCATTCACACACAATTTTCACTCTGAAATGATCATGTGGAGAAATGCTCCTTCAACTAGCACAACGAAACGGGTTGTAGGAGAAACATTTACACTGGTTTATCAGTCTTTTTCATAGTGCCGGTTTGAAGTTCCTGCAGTTTTCACTGTAAAAACGATTTGGAGCTAGTACCTACCCATATATATGTATGGAGTGGAGATTGCAACTGAAAGGAATCTCTGTGTTCCCAACAAGCTAGTTGAAAGACGGCTTTCACACACACAAATCTCTCAGAATTGAGCATGTGGAGAGACGTTCGTTCATCTAGCACCAAGGGAAAGGTTTGCCGGAGAAACTTTTACTCTGGTTTCTCAGTCTGTTTCCTAGTGCCGGTTTGAAGTTCCTGCAGTTTTCACTGTAAAACCGAGTTAGAGCTAGTACCTCCTCATATATATGTATGGAGTGGAGTTTGCAACTGAAAAGAAAATTTGTGTTCCCAACAATCTAGGTGAAGAAAGGCTTCCAGACACACTTATCTCTCAGATTTGAGCATGTGGAGAGACGTTCGTTCATCTAGCACCAAGGGAATGGGTTGCAGGAGAAACTTTTACTCTGGTTCCTCATTCTGTTTCCTAGGGCCTGTTTGAAGTTCCTGTAGTTTTCACTCTAAAACCGAGTAGGATTTAGTACTTCCCCATATATATGTTTGGAGTGGAGTTTGCAACTCAAAAGAAACTTTGTGTTCCCAACAATCTAGCTGAAGAACGGGTTTCACACACACTTATCTGTCAGACTGAGCATGTGAAGAGACGATCGTTCATCTACCCCAAATGGCACGGGTGGCTGGAGAAATATTTCTCTAGTTTCTCAGTCTGTTTCCTAGTGCCGGTTTGAAGTTCCTGCAGTTTTCACTGTAAAACATAGTTGGCGCTATTACCTCGCCATATATAAGTAGGGATTGGCGTTTGAAACTGAAAAGAAACTTTGTGTTTCCAACAAGCTAGGTGAAGATCTGCTTTCACACACACTTAACACTCAGAACTGAGCATGTGGAGAGTCTTTCTTTCATCTAGCAAAAAGGAAACGGTTTGCAGGAGAAACGTTTACTCTGGTTTCTCAGTCTGTTTCCTACTGCCGGTTTGACGTTCCTTCCGTTTTCATTGTAAAACTGTGTGGAGCTAGTACCTACCCATATATATGTATGGAGTGGAGATTGCAACTGAAAGGAAACTCTGTGTTCCCAACAAACTAGATTAAGGACGGCTTTCACACACACTTATCTCTCAGAACTGAGCATGTGGAGAGACGTTCGTTCATCTAGTACAAAGGAAACGGTTTCCAGAAGAAACTTATACTCTGGTTTCTCAGTTTGTTTCCTAGTGCTGGTTTGAATTTCTTGCAGTTCTCACTGTAAAACCGAGTTGGAGCTAGTACCTCGCCATATATAAGTAGGGATTGGAGTTTGAAACTGAAAAGAAACTTTGTGTTCCCAACAAGCTAGGTGAAGGACGGCTTTAAAACACACTTATCTCTCAGAACTGAGCATGTGTAGAGACCTTCGTTCATCTAGCAACAAGGGAATAGGTTGCAGGAGAAACTTTTACTCTGGTTTCTCATTCTATTTCCTAGGGCCTGTTTGAAGTTCCTGCAGTTTTCACAGTAAAACCGAGTAGGATTTTGTACCTCCCCATATATATGTTTGGAGTGGAGGTTGCAACTCAAAAGACACTTTGTTTCCCAACAAGCTAGGTGAAGGACGGGATTCACACACACTTATCTCTCAGACTGAGCATGTGAAGAGACGATCGTTCATCTACCTCAAAGGGCATGGGTGGCAGGAGAAACATTTCTCTAGTTTCTCAGTCTGTTTCCTAGTGCCGGTTTGAAGTTCCTGCAGTTTTAACTGTAAAACCGTGTTGGAGCTGGTAGGTACCCATATATATGTATGGAGTGGAGATTGCAACTGAAAGGAAACTCTGTGTTCCCAACAAGCTAGTTGAAAGACGGCTTTCACACACACTTATCTATCAGAACTTAGCATGTGGAGAGACTTTCGTTCATCTAGCACCAAGGGAACGGTTTGCAGGAGAAACATTTACTCTGGTTTCTCAGTCTGTTTCCTAGTGCCGGTTTGAAGTTCCTGCAGTTTTCACTGTAAAACCGAGTTGGAGCTAGTACCTCCCCATATATTTGTATGAATTGGTGTTTGCAAATGAAAACAAACTTTGTGTTCCCAACATGGAAGGTGAAGAACGGATTTCACACTCACTTATCTCTCAGAACTTAGCATGTGTAGAGACGTTCGTTCAACTAGCACAAAGGGAATGGGTTGCAGGAGAAACATTTAATCTGGTTTCTCATTCTGTTTCCTAGTGAGGGTTTAAATTTCCTGCAGTTTTCACTGTAATACCTAGTTGGCGCTATTACCTCGCTATATATAAGTAGGGATTGGAATATGAAACTGAAAAGAAACTTTGTGTTTCCAACAAGCTAGGTGAAGTTCTGCTTTCACACACACTTAACACTCAGAACTGAGCATGTGGAGAGACTTTCGTTCATCTAGCAAAATGGAAACGCTTTGCAGGAGAAACTCTTACTCAGGTTTCTCAGTCTGTTTCCTAGTCCAGTTTGAATTTCCTGCAGTTTTCACTGTAAAACCGATTTGCAGCTAGTACCTCCCCATATAAATGTATGAAGTGGAGTTTGCAACTGAAAAGTTACTTTGTGTTTACAAAAATTTGGATGAAAGTCGGCGTTCACCCACACTTATCTCTCAGAACTGAGCATGTGGAGAGTCTTTCTTTCATCTAGCAAAAAGGAAACGGTTTGCAGGACAAACATTTACTCTGGTTTCTCAGTCTGTTTCCTAGTGCCGGTTTCAAGTTCCTGTAGTTTTCACTGTAAAACAAATTTGGAGCTAGTTCCTCCCCATATATATGTATGGATTGGAGTTTGCAACTGACAAGGAACTTTGTTTTCCCAACAAGCTAGGTGAAGAACGGCATTCACACACACTTTTCTCTCTGAAATTATCATGTGGAGAAATGCTCGTTCATCTAGCACAAAAAAACGGGTTGTAGGATAAACATTTGCACTGGTTTATCAGTCTTTTTCCTAGTGCCGGTTTGAAGTTCCTGCAGTTTTCACTGTAAAAACGTGTTGGAGCTAGTACCTACCCTTATATATGTATGGAGTGGAGTTTGCAACTGAAAAGAAACTTTGTGTTCCCAACAAGTTAAGTGAAGGACGGCTTTTACACACAATTATCTCTCAGAACTGAGCATGTGGAGAGACGTTCGTTCATGTAGCACCAAGAGAACGTGTTGCAGGGGAAAATTTTACTCTGTTTTCTCTGTCTGTTTCCTAGTGCCCGTTTGAAGTTCCTGCAGTTTTCACTGTAAAAACGTGTTGGAGCTAGTACCTACCCATATATATGTATTGATTGGTGTTTGCAAATGAAAAGAAAATTTGTGTTCCGAACAAGCAAGTTAAAGGACGGCTTTCACACACACTTTTCTCTTCAGATCTTAGCATGTGGAGAGACGTTCGTTCATACAGCACAAAGGGAACGGGTTGGAGAAACCTTTACTCTGGTTTCTGAGTCTGTTTCCTAGTGCCGGTTTGAAGTTCCTGCAGTTTTCACTGTAAAACCGTGTTGGAGCTAGTACCTACCCATATATATGTATGGAGTGGAGTTTGCAACTGAAAAGAAACTTTGTGTTCCCAAGAAGATAATTGAAGGACGGCTTTTACACACAATTATCTCTCAGATCCGAGCATGTGGAGGGACGTTCGTTCACACAGCACAATGGAAACGGTTTGCAGTATAAAGTTTTTCTCTAGTTTCTCAGTCTGTTTCCTAGTGCCGTTTTGTAGTTCCGGCAGTTTTCACTGTAAAACCGAGTTGGTGCTAGTACCACCATATATATATATATGGAGTGGAGTTTTCACCTGAAAAGAAACGTTGTGTTCCCAACAAGCTTATTGAAGGACGGCTTTCACAAACACTTATCTATCAGAACTGAGCATGTGGAGAGACTTTCGTTCATCTAGCACAAAGGGAACGGTTTGCAGGAGAAAATTTTAGTCTGGTTTCTGAGTCTGTTTCCTAGTGCCGGATTGAAGTTCCTGCAGTTTTCACTGTAAAACCGTGTTGGAGCTAGTACCTCCCCATATATATGTATTGATTGGTGTTTGCAACTGAAAAGAAAATTTGTGTTCCGAACAAGCAAGTTAAAGGACGGCTTTCACACACACTTTTCTCTTCAGATCTTAGCATGTGGAGAGACGTTCGTTCATACAGCACAAAGCGAACGGGTTGGAGAAACCTTTACTCTGGTTTCTGAGTCTGTTTCCTAGTGCCGGTTTGAAGTTCCTGCAGTTTTAACTGTAAAACCGTGTTGGAGCTGGTACGTACCCATATATATGTATGGAGTGGAGATTGCAACTGAAAGGAAACTCTGTGTTCCCAACAAGCTAGTTGAAAGACGGCTTTCACACACACTTATCTATCAGAACTTAGCATGTGGAGAGACTTTCGTTCATCTAGCACCAAGGGAACGTTTTGCAGTAGAAACATTTACTCTGGTTTCTCAGTCTGTTTCCTAGTGCCGGTTTGAAGTTCCTGCAGTTTTCACTGTAAAACCGAGTTGGAGCTAGTACCTCCCCATATATTTGTATGAATTGGTGTTTGCAAATGAAAACAAACTTTGTGTTCCCAACAAGGAAGGTGAAGAACGGCATTCACACTCACTTATCTCTCAGAACTTAGCATGTGTAGAGACGTTCGTTCAACTAGCACAAAGGGAATGGGTTGCAGGAGAAACATTTACTCTGGTTTATCATTCTGTTTCCTAGTGAGGGTTTGAATTTCCTGCAGTTTTCACTGTAATACCTAGTTGGCGCTATTACCTCGCCATATATAAGTAGGGATTGGAATATGAAACTGAAAAGAAACTTTGTGTTTCCAACAAGCTAGGTGAAGATCTGCTTTCACACACACTTAACACTCAGAACTGAGCATGTGGAGAGACTTTCGTTCATCTAGCAAAATGGAAACACTTTGCAGGAGAAACTCTTACTCAGGTTTCTCAGTCTGTTTCCTAGTCCAGTTTGAAGTTCCTGCAGTTTTCACTGTAAAACCGAGTTGCAGCTAGTACCTCCCCATATAAATGTATGAAGCGGAGTTTGCAACTGAAAAGTTACTTTGGGTTTACAAAAATTTGGATGAAAGTCGGCGTTCACCCACACTTATCTCTCAGACCTGAGCATGTGGAGAGTCTTTCTTTCATCTAGCAAAAAGGAAAAGGTTTGCAGGACAAACATTTACTCTGGTTTCTCAGTCTGTTTCCTAGTGCCGGTTTCAAGTTCCTGTAGTTTTCACTGTAAAACAGATTTGGAGCTTTTTCCTCCCCATATATATTTATGGATTGGAGTTTGCAACTGACAAGGAACTTTGTTTTCCCAACAAGCTAGGTGAAGGACGGCATTCACACACACTTTTCTCTCTGAAATTATCATGTGGAGAAATGCTCGTTCATCTAGCACAAAGAAACGGGTTGTAGGAGAAACATTTGCACTGGTTTATCAGTCTGTTTCCTAGTGCCGGTTTGAAGTTCCTGCAGTTTTCACTGTAAAAACGTGTTGGAGCTAGTACCTACCCTTATATATGTATGGAGTGGAGTTTGCAACTGAAAAGAAACTTTGTGTTCCCAACAAGTTAAGTGAAGGACGGCTTTTACACACAATTATTTCTCAGAACTGAGCATGTGGAGAGACGTTCGTTCATGTAGCACCAAGAGAACGTGTTGCAGGGGAAAATTTTACTCTGTTTTCTCTGTCTGTTTCCTAGTGCCCGTTTGAAGTTCCTGCAGTTTTCACTGTAAAAACGTGTTGGAGCTAGTACCTACCCATATATATGTATTGATTGTTGTTTGCAACTGAAAAGAAAATTTGTGTTCCGAACAAGCAAGTTAAAGGACGGCTTTCACACACACTTTTCTCTTCAGATCTTAGCATGTGGAGAGACGTTCGTTCATACAGCACAAAGGGAACGGGTTGGAGAAACCTTTACTCTGGTTTCTGAGTCTGTTTCCTAGTGCCGGTTTGAAGTTCCTGCAGTTTTCACTGTAAAACCGTGTTGGAGCTAGTACCTACCCATATATATGTATGGAGTGGAGTTTGCAACTGAAAAGAAACTTTGTGTTCCCAACAAGTTAAGTGAAGGACGGCTTTTACACACAATTATCTCTCAGATCCGAGCATGTGGAGGGACGTTCGTTCACACAGCACAATGGAAACGGTTTGCAGTATAAAGTTTTTCTCTAGTTTCTCAGTCTGTTTCCTAGTGCCGTTTTGTAGTTCCGGCAGTTTTCACTGTAAAACCGAGTTGGTGCTAGTACCACCATATATATATATATGGAGTGGAGTTTTCACCTGAAAAGAAACGTTGTGTTCCCAACAAGCTTATTGAAGGACGGCTTTCACAAACACTTATCTATCAGAACTGAGCATGTGGAGAGACTTTCGTTCATCTAGCACAAAGGGAACGGTTTGCAGGAGAAAATTTTAGTCTGGTTTCTGAGTCTGTTTCCTAGTGCCGGATTGAAGTTCCTGCAGTTTTCACTGTAAAACCGTGTTGGAGCTAGTACCTCCCCATATATATGTATTGATTGGTGTTTGCAACTGAAAAAAAATTTGTGTTCCGAACAAGCAAGTTAAAGGACGGCTTTCACACACACTTTTCTCTTCAGATCTTAGCATGTGGAGAGACGATCGTTCATACAGCACAAAGGAAACGGGTTGGCGAAACCTTTACTCTGGTTTCTGAGTCTGTTTCCTAGTGCCGGTTTGAAGTTCCTGCAGTTTTCACTGTAAAACCGTGTTGGAGCTAGTACCTACCCATATATATGTATGGAGTGGAGATTGCAACTGAAAGGAAACTCTGTGTTCCCAACAACGTAGATTAAGGACGGCTTCCACACACACTTATTTCTCAGAACTGAGCATGTGGAGAGACGTTCGCTCATCTAGAACCAAGGGAACGGGTTGCAGGAGAAACTTTTACTCTAGTTTCTCACTCTGTTTCCTAGTGCCGGTTTGAATTTCCTGCAGTTTTCACTGTAAAACTGAGTTGGAGCTAGTACCTCCCCATATATTTTTATGAAGTGGTGTTTGCAAATTAATACAAACTTTGTGTTCCCAACAAGAAAGGTGAAGTACGGCATTCACACTCACTTATCTCTCAGAACTGAGCATGTGTAGAGACGTTCATTCAACTAGCACAAATGGAATGGGTTGCAGGAGAAACATTTTCTCTGGGTTCTCAGTCTGTTTCCTAGTGCGGGTTTGAATTTCCTGCAGTTTTCTCTGTAAAACCTAGTTGGCGCTAGTACTTCGCCATATATAAGTAGGGAATGGAGTATGAAACTGAAAAGAAACTTTTTGTTTCCAACAAGGTAGGTGAAGTTCGGCTTTCACACACACTTAACTCTCAGAGCTGAGCATGTGGAGAGACTTTCGTTCATCTAGCAAAAAGGAAAATCTTTGCAGGGGAAACTCTTACTCAGGTTTCTCAGTCTGTTTCCTAGTCCGGTTTGAAGTTCCTGCAGTTTTCACTGTAAAACAGAGTTGGAGCTACTACCTCCCCTTATAAATGTATGGAGTGGAGTTTGCAACTGAAAAGATACTTTGTGTTCACAAAAAGCTAGATGAAAGACGGCATTCACACACACTTATCTCTTAGAACTGAGCATGTGGAGAGTCTTTCTATCATCTAGCAAAAAGGAAACGGGTTGCAGGAGAAACATTTGCTCTGGTATCTCAGTCTGTTTCCTAGTGCCGGATTGAAGTTCCTGCAGTTTTCACTGTAAAACCGAGTTGGAGCTAGTACCTCCCCATATATATGTATAGAGTTGTGTTTGCAACTGAAAAGAAACTCTGTGTTCCGAACAAGCAAGGTAAAGGGCGGCTTTCACACACACGTTTCTCTTCAGAACTTAGCATGTGGAGGGACGTTCGTTCATATAGCACAAAGGGAACGGGTTGAAGGGGAAACTTTTACTCTGGTTTCTCAGTCTGTTTCTTATGGACTGTTTGAAGTTTGTGCAGTTTTCACTGTAAAACCGAGTTGGATTAATACCTGCCCATATATATTTATGGAGTGGAGTTCGCAAGTCAATAGAAACTTTGTGTTCCCAACAAGCTAGGTGAAGGACGGCTTTCACACACACTTATCTCTGAGAACTGAGCATGTGAAGAGAAGATCGTTCATTTACCACAAAAGGCACAGGTGGCAGGAGAAACATTTCTCTAGTTTCTCAGTTTGTTTCCTAGTGCCGGTTTGAAGTTCCTGCATTTTTCACTGTAAAACCGATTTGAAGCTGGTACCTACCCATATATATGTATGGAGTGGAGATTGCAACTGAAAGGAAACTCTGTGTTCCCAACAAGCTAGTTGAAAGACGGCTTTCACACACACATATCTCTCAGAACTGAGCATGTGGAGAGACGTTCTTTCATCTAGCACCAAGGGAACGGTTTGCCGGAGAAATTTTTCTCTGGTTTCTCAGTCTGTTTCCTAGTGCCGCTTTGAAGTTCCTGCAGTTTTCACTGTAAAACCGATTTAGAGCTAGTACCTCCTCATATATATGTATGGAGTGGAGTTTTCAACTGAAAAGAAAATTTGTTTTCCCAACAAGCTATGTGTAGGACGGCTTTCAAACACACTTATCTCTCAGAACTGAGCATGTGGAGAGAATTTCATTCATCTAGCACCAAAGGAACGTGTTGCAGGAGAAACTTTTACTCTGGTTTCTTATTCTGTTTCCTAGGGCCTGTTTGAAGTTCCTGCAGTTTTCACTGTAAAACCGAGTAGGATTTAGTACCGCCCCATATATATGTTTGGAGTGGAGTTTGCAACTCAAAAGAAACTTTGTGTTCCCAACAAGATAGGTGAAGGACGGGTTTCACACACACTTATCTCTCAGAACTGAGCATGTGAAGAGACGATCGTTCATCTACCACAAAGGGCATGGGTGGCAGGAGAAACATTTCTCTAGTTTCTCAGTCTGTTTCCTAGTGCCGATTTGAAGTTCCTGCAGTTTTCACTGTAAAACAGAGTTGGAGCTAGTACTTCCCCAAATATATATGTATGGATTGGAGTTTGAAACTAAAAATAAACTTTTTTTTCCCAACAATCTAGGTGAAGGACGGCTTTAAAACACATTTATCTCTCAGATTTGAGCATGTGGAGAGACGTTCGTTCATCTAGCACCAAGGGAATGGGTTGCAGGAGAAACTTTTACTCTGGTTTCTCAGTCTGTTTCCTAGGGCCTGTTTGAAGTTCCTGCAGTTTTCACTCTAAAACGGAGTTGGAGCTATTACCTCCCCATATTTATGTATGGAGTGGAGTTAGCAACTGAAAAGGAACTTTGTGTTCCCAACAAGCTAGGTGAAGGACGGGTTTCACACACACTTATCTCTCAGACTGAGCATGTGAAGAGACGATCGTTCATCTACCCCAAATAGCACGGGTGGCTGGAGAAATATTTCTCTAGTTTCTCAGTCTGTTTCCTAGTGCCGGTTTGAAGTTCCTGCAGTTTTAACTGTAAAACAGTGTTGGAGCTAGTACATACCCATATATATGTATGGAGTGGAGATTGCAACTGTAAGGAATCTCTGTGTTCCTAACAAGCTAGTTGAAAGACGACTTTCACACACACTTATCTCTCAGAACTGAGCATGTGTAGAGACGTTCGTTCAACTAGAACAAAGGGAATGGTTTGCAGGAGAAACAATTACTCTGGTTTCTCATTCTGTTTCCTAGTGCGGATTTGAATTTCCTGCAGTTTTCACTGTAAAACCTAGTTGGCGCTATTACCTCGCCATATATAAGTAGGGATTGGAGTTTGAAACTGAAAAGAAACTTTGTGTTTCCAACAAGCTAGGTGAAGATCTGCTTTCACACACACTTAACACTCAGAACTGAGCATGTGGAGAGTCTTTCTTTCATCTAGCAAAAGGAAACGGTTTGCAGGAGAAACTTTTACTCTGGTTTCTCAGTCTGTTTCCTAGTGCCGGTTTCAAGTTCCTGTAGTTTTCACTGTAAAACAGTTTTGGAGCTAGTACCTCCCCATATATATGTATGGAGTGGAGTTTGCAACTGACAAGGAACTTTGTGTTCCCAACAAGCTAGGTGAAGGATGGCATTCACACACAATTTTCACTCTGAAATGATCATGTGGAGAAATGCTCCTTCAACTAGCACAACGAAACGGGTTGTAGGAGAAACATTTACACTGGTTTATCAGTCTTTTTCCTAGTGCCGGTTTGAAGTTCCTGCAGTTTTCACTGTAAAACCGATTTGGAGCTAGTACCTACCCATATATATGTATGGAGTGGAGATTGCAACTGAAAGGAATCTCTGTGTTCCCAACAAGCTAGTTGAAAGACGGCTTTCACACACACAAATCTCTCAGAATTGAGCATGTGGAGAGACGTTCGTTCATCTAGCACCAAGGGAAAGGTTTGCCGGAGAAACTTTTACTCTGGTTCCTCAGTCTGTTTCCTAGTGCCGGTTTGAAGTTCCTGCAGTTTTCACTGTAAAACCGAGTTAGAGCTAGTACCTCCTCATATATATGTATGGAGTGGAGTTTGCAACTGAAAAGAAAATTTGTGTTCCCAACAATCTAGGTGAAGAAAGGCTTCCAGACACACTTATCTCTCAGATTTGAGCATGTGGAGAGACGTTCGTTCATCTAGCACCAAGGGAATGGGTTGCAGGAGAAACTTTTACTCTGGTTCCTCATTCTGTTTCCTAGGGCCTGTTTGAAGTTCCTGTAGTTTTCACTCTAAAACCGAGTAGGATTTAGTACTTCCCCATATATATGTTTGGAGTGGAGTTTGCAACTCAAAAGAAACTTTGTGTTCCCAACAATCTAGCTGAAGAACGGGTTTCACACACACTTATCTGTCAGACTGAGCATGTGAAGAGACGATCGTTCATCTACCCCAAATGGCACGGGTGGCTGGAGAAATATTTCTCTAGTTTCTCAGTCTGTTTCCTAGTGCCGGTTTGAAGTTCCTGCAGTTTTAACTGTAAAACAGTGTTGGAGCTAGTTCGTACCCATATATATGTATGGAGTGGAGATTGCAACTGTAAGGAATCTCTGTGTTCCCAACAAGCTTGTTGATAGACGGCTATCACACACACTTATCTCTCAGAACTGAGCATGTGTAGAGACGTTCGTTCAACTAGCACAAAGGGAATGGGTTGCAGGAGAAACATTTACTCTGGTTTCTCATTGTGTTTCCTAGTGCGGATTTACATTTCCTGCAGTTTTCACTGTAAAACATAGTTGGCGCTATTACCTCGCCATATATAAGTAGGGATTGGCGTTTGAAACTGAAAAGAAACTTTGTGTTTCCAACAAGCTAGGTGAAGATCTGCTTTCACACACACTTAACACTCAGAACTGAGCATGTGGAGAGTCTTTCTTTCATCTAGCAAAAAGGAAACGGTTTGCAGGAGAAACGTTTACTCTGGTTTCTCAGTCTGTTTCCTACTGCCGGTATGACGTTCCTTCCGTTTTCACTGTAAAACTGTGTGGAGCTAGTACCTACCCATATATATGTATGGAGTGGAGATTGCAACTGAAAGGAAACTCTGTGTTCCCAACAAACTAGATTAAGGACGGCTTTCACACACACTTATCTCTCAGAACTGAGCATGTGGAGAGACGTTCGTTCATCTAGTACAAAGGAAACGGGTTCCAGAAGAAACTTATACTCTGGTTTCTCAGTTTGTTTCCTAGTGCTGGTTTGAATTTCTTGCAGTTCTCACTGTAAAACCGAGTTGGAGCTAGTACCTCGCCATATATAAGTAGGGATTGGAGTTTGAAACTGAAAAGAAACTTTGTGTTCCCAACAAGCTAGGTGAAGAAAGGCTTCCAGACACAATTTTCTCTCAGATCTGAGCATGTGCAGATACGTTCGTTCATCTAGCACCAAGGGAATGGGTTGCAGGAGAAACTTTTACTCTGGTTTCTTATTCTGTTTCCTAAGGCCTGTTTGAAGTTCCTGCAGTTTTCACTGTAAAACCGAGTAGGATTTAGTACCGCCCCATATATATGTTTGGAGTGGAGTTTGCAACTCAAAAGAAATTTTGTGTTCCCAACAAGATAGGTGAAGGACGGGTTTCACACACACTTATCTCTCAGAACTGAGCATGTGAAGAGACGATTGTTCATCTACCACAAAGGGCACGGGTGGCAGGAGAAACATTTCTCTAGTTTCTCAGTCTGTTTCCTAGTGCCGATTTCAATTTCCTGCAGTTTTCACTGTAAAACAGAGTTGGAGCTAGTACTTCCCCAAATATATATGTATGGATTGGAGTTTGAAACTAAAAATAAACTTTGTTTTCCCAACAATCTAGGTGAAGGACGGCTTTAAAACACACTTATCTCTCAGAACTGAGCATGTGTAGAGACCTTCGTTCATCTAGCAACAAGGGAATAGGTTGCAGGAGAAACTTTTACTCTGGTTTCTCATTCTATTTCCTAGGGCCTGTTTGAAGTTCCTGCAGTTTTCACAGTAAAACCGAGTAGGATTTTGTACCTCCCCATATATATGTTTGGAGTGGAGGTTGCAACTCAAAAGACACTTTGTTTCCCAACAAGCTAGGTGAAGGACGGGATTCACACACACTTATCTCTCAGACTGAGCATGTGAAGAGACGATCGTTCATCTACCTCAAAGGGCACGGGTGGCAGGAGAAACATTTCTCTAGTTTCTCAGTCTGTTTCCTAGTGCCGGTTTGAAGTTCCTGCAGTTTTAACTGTAAAACCGTGTTGGAGCTGGTAGGTACCCATATATATGTATGGAGTGGAGATTGCAACTGAAAGGAAACTCTGTGTTCCCAACAAGCTAGTTGAAAGACGGCTTTCACACACACTTATCTATCAGAACTTAGCATGTGGAGAGACTTTCGTTCATCTAGAACCAAGGGAACGGTTTGCAGGAGAAACATTTACTCTGGTTTCTCAGTCTGTTTCCTAGTGCCGGTTTGAAGTTCCTGCAGTTTTCACTGTAAAACCGAGTTGGAGCTAGTACCTCCCCATATATTTGTATGAATTGGTGTTTGCAAATGAAAACAAACTTTGTGTTCCCAACATGGAAGGTGAAGAACGGATTTCACACTCACTTATCTCTCAGAACTTAGCATGTGTAGAGACGTTCGTTCAACTAGCACAAAGGGAATGGGTTGCAGGAGAAACATTTAATCTGGTTTCTCATTCTGTTTCCTAGTGAGGGTTTGAATTTCCTGCAGTTTTCACTGTAATACCTAGTTGGCGCTATTACCTCGCTATATATAAGTAGGGATTGGAATATGAAACTGAAAAGAAACTTTGTGTTTCCAACAAGCTAGGTGAAGTTCTGCTTTCACACACACTTAACACTCAGAACTGAGCATGTGGAGAGACTTTCGTTCATCTAGCAAAATGGAAACGCTTTGCAGGAGAAACTCTTACTCAGGTTTCTCAGTCTGTTTCCTAGTCCAGATTGAAGTTCCTGCAGTTTTCACTGTAAAACCGATTTGCAGCTAGTACCTCCCCATATAAATGTATGAAGTGGAGTTTGCAACTGAAAAGTTACTTTGTGTTTACAAAAATTTGGATGAAAGTCGGCGTTCACCCACACTTATCTCTCAGAACTGAGCATGTGGAGAGTCTTTCTTTCATCTAGCAAAAAGGAAACGGTTTGCAGGACAAACATTTACTCTGGTTTCTCAGTCTGTTTCCTAGTGCCGGTTTCAAGTTCCTGTAGTTTTCACTGTAAAACAAATTTGGAGCTAGTTCCTCCCCATATATATGTATGGATTGGAGTTTGCAACTGACAAGGAACTTTGTTTTCCCAACAAGCTAGGTGAAGAACGGCATTCACACACACTTTTCTCTCTGAAATTATCATGTGGAGAAATGCTCGTTCATCTAGCACAAAAAAACGGGTTGTAGGATAAACATTTGCACTCGTTTATCAGTCTTTTTCCTAGTGCCGGTTTGAAGTTCCTGCAGTTTTCACTGTAAAAACGTGTTGGAGCTAGTACCTACCCTTATATATGTATGGAGTGGAGTTTGCAACTGAAAAGAAACTTTGTGTTCCCAACAAGTTAAGTGAAGGACGGCTTTTACACACAATTATCTCTCAGAACTGAGCATGTGGAGAGACGTTCGTTCATGTAGCACCAAGAGAACGTGTTGCAGGGGAAAATTTTACTCTGTTTTCTCTGTCTGTTTCCTAGTGCCGGTTTGAAGTTCCTGCAGTTTTCACTGTAAAAACGTGTTGGAGCTAGTACCTACCCATATATATGTATTGATTGGTTTTTGCAAATGAAAAGAAAATTTGTGTTCCGAACAAGCAAGTTAAAGGACGGCTTTCACACACACTTTTCTCTTCAGATCTTAGCATGTGGAGAGACGTTCGTTCATACAGCACAAAGGGAACGGGTTGGAGAAAACTTTACTCTGGTTTCTGAGTCTGTTTCCTAGTGCCGGTTTGAAGTTCCTGCAGTTTTCAATGTAAAACCGTGTTGGAGCTAGTACCTACCCATATATATGTATGGAGTGGAGTTTGCAACTGAAAAGAAACTTTGTGTTCCCAACAAGTTAAGTGAAGGACGGCTTTTACACACAATTATCTCTCAGATCCTAGCATGTGGAGGGACGTTCGTTCACACAGCACAATGGAAACGGTTTGCAGTATAAAGTATTTCTCTAGTTTCTCAGTCTGTTTCCTAGTGCCGTTTTGTAGTTCCGGCAGTTTTCACTGTAAAACCGAGTTGGTGCTAGTACCACCATATATATATATATGGAGTGGAGTTTTCACCTGAAAAGAAACGTTGTGTTCCCAACAAGCTTATTGAAGGACGGCTTTCACAAACACTTATCTATCAGAACTGAGCATGTGGAGAGACATTCGTTCATCTAGCACAAAGGGAACGGTTTGCAGGAGAAAATTTTAGTCTGGTTTCTGAGTCTGTTTCCTAGTGCCGGATTGAAGTTCCTGCAGTTTTCACTGTAAAACCGTGTTGGAGCTAGTACCTCCCCATATATATGTATTGATTGGTGTTTGCAACTGAAAACAAAATTTGTGTTCCGAACAAGCAAGTTAAAGGACGGCTTTCACACACACTTTTCTCTTCAGATCTTAGCATGTGGAGAGACGTTCGTTCTTACAGCACAAAGCGAACGGGTTGGAGAAACCTTTACTCTGGTTTCTGAGTCTGTTTCCTAGTGCCGGTTTGAAGTTCCTGCAGTTTTAACTGTAAAACCGTGTTGGAGCTGGTACGTACCCATATATATGTATGGAGTGGAGATTGCAACTGAAAGGAAACTCTGTGTTCCCAACAAGCTAGTTGAAAGACGGCTTTCACACACACTTATCTATCAGAACTTAGCATGTGGAGAGACTTTCGTTCATCTAGCACCAAGGGAACGTTTTGCAGGAGAAACATTTACTCTGGTTTCTCAGTCTGTTTCCTAGTGCCGGTTTGAAGTTCCTGCAGTTTTCACTGTAAAACCGAGTTGGAGCTAGTACCTCCCCATATATTTGTATGAATTGGTGTTTGCAAATGAAAACAAACTTTGTGTTCCCAACAAGGAAGGTGAAGAACGGCATTCACACTCACTTATCTCTCAGAACTTAGCATGTGTAGAGACGTTCGTTCAACTAGCACAAAGGGAATGGGTTGCAGGAGAAACATTTACTCTGGTTTATCATTCTGTTTCCTAGTGAGTGTTTGAATTTCCTGCAGTTTTCACTGTAATACCTAGTTGGCGCTATTACCTCGCCATATATAAGTAGGGATTGGAATATGAAACTGAAAAGAAACTTTGTGTTTCCAACAAGCTAGGTGAAGATCTGCTTTCACACACACTTAACACTCAGAACTGAGCATGTGGAGAGACTTTCGTTCATCTAGCAAAATGGAAACGCTTTGCAGGAGAAACTCTTACTCAGGTTTCTCAGTCTGTTTCCTAGTCCAGTTTGAAGTTCCTGCAGTTTTCACTGTAAAACCGAGTTGCAGCTAGTACCTCCCCATATAAATGTATGAAGCGGAGTTTGCAACTGAAAAGTTACTTTGGGTTTACAAAAATTTGGATGAAAGTCGGCGTTCACCCACACTTATCTCTCAGAACTGAGCATGTGGAGAGTCTTCCTTTCATCTAGCAAAAAGGAAAAGGATTGCAGGACAAACATTTACTCTGGTTTCTCAGTCTGTTTCCTAGTGCCGGTTTCAAGTTCCTGTAGTTTTCACTGTAAAACAGATTTGGAGCTAGTTCCTCCCCATATATATGTATGGATTGGAGTTTGCAACTGACAAGGAACTTTGTTTTCCCAACAAGCTAGGTGAAGGACGGCATTCACACACACTTTTCTCTCTGAAATTATCATGTGGAGAAATGCTCGTTCATCTAGCACAAAGAAACGGGTTGTAGGAGAAACATTTGCACTGGTTTATCAGTCTGTTTCCTAGTGCCGGTTTGAAGTTCCTGCAGTTTTCACTGTAAAAACGTGTTGGAGCTAGTACCTACCCTTATATATGTATGGAGTGGAGTTTGCAACTGAAAAGAAACTTTGTGTTCCCAACAAGTTAAGTGAAGGACGGCTTTTACACACAATTATCTCTCAGAACTGAGCATGTGGAGAGACGTTCGTTCATGTAGCACCAAGAGAACGTGTTGCAGGGGAAAATTTTACTCTGTTTTCTCTGTCTGTTTCCTAGTGCCGGTTTGAAGTTCCTGCAGTTTTCACTGTAAAAATGTGTTGGAGCTAGTACCTACCCTTATATATGTATGGAGAGGAGTTTGCAACTGAGAACAAACTTTGTGTTCCCAACAAGTTAAGTGAAGTACGGCTTTTACACACAATTATCTCTCAGATCCGAGCATGTGGAGGGACGTTCGTTCACACAGCACAATGGAAACGGTTTGCAGTATAAAGTTTTTCTCTAGTTTCTCAGTCTGTTTCCTAGTGCCGTTTTGTAGTTCCGGCAGTTTTCACTGTAAAACCGAGTTGGTGCTAGTACCACCATATATATATACATGGAGTGGAGTTTTCACCTGAAAAGAAACGTTGTGTTCCCAACAAGCTTATTGAAGGACGGCTTTCACAAACACTTAACTATCAGAACTGAGCATGTGGAGAGACTTTCGTTCATCTAGCACAAAGGGAACGGTTTGCAGGAGAAAATTTTAGTCTGGTTTCTGAGTCTGTTTCCTAGTGCCGGATTGAAGTTCCTGCAGTTTTCACTGTAAAACCGTGTTGGAGCTAGTACCTCCCCATATATATGTATTGATTGGTGTTTGCAACTTAAAAGAAAATTTGTGTTCCGAACAAGCAAGTTAAAGGACGGCTTTCACACACACTTTTCTCTTCAGATCTTAGCATGTGGAGAGACGATCGTTCATACAGCACAAAGGAAACGGGTTGGAGAAACCTTTACTCTGGTTTCTGAGTCTGTTTCCTAGTGCCGGTTTGAAGTTCCTGCAGTTTTCACTGTAAAACCGTGTTGGAGCTAGTACCTACCCATATATATGTATGGAGTGGAGATTGCAACTGAAAGGAAACTCTGTGTTCCCAACAACGTAGATTAAGGACGGCTTCCACACACACTTATTTCTCAGAACTGAGCATGTGGAGAGACGTTCGCTCATCTAGAACCAAGGGAACGGGTTGCAGGAGAAACTTTTACTCTAGTTTCTCACTCTGTTTCCTAGTGCCGGTTTGAATTTCCTGCAGTTTTCACTGTAAAACTGAGTTGGAGCTAGTACCTCCCCATATATTTTTATGAAGTGGTGTTTGCAAATTAATACAAACTTTGTGTTCCCAACAAGAAAGGTGAAGTACGGCATTCACACTCACTTATCTCTCAGAACTGAGCATGTGTAGAGACGTTCATTCAACTAGCACAAATGGAATGGGTTGCAGGAGAAACATTTTCTCTGGGTTCTCAGTCTGTTTCCTAGTGCGGGTTTGAATTTCCTGCAGTTTTCTCTGTAAAACCTAGTTGGCGCTAGTACTTCGCCATATATAAGTAGGGATTGGAGTATGAAACTGAAAAGAAACTTTTTGTTTTCAACAAGGTAGGTGAAGTTCGGCTTTCACACACACTTAACTCTCAGAGCTGAGCATGTGGAGAGACTTTCGTTCATCTAGCAAAAAGGAAAATCTTTGCAGGGGAAACTCTTACTCAGGTTTCTCAGTCTGTTTCCTAGTCCGGTTTGAAGTTCCTGCAGTTTTCACTGTAAAACAGAGTTGGAGCTACTACCTCCCCTTATAAATGTATGGAGTGGAGTTTGCAACTGAAAAGATACTTTGTGTTCACAAAAAGCTAGATGAAAGACGGCATTCACACACACTTATCTCTTAGAACTGAGCATGTGGAGAGTCTTTCTATCATCTAGCAAAAAGGAAACGGGTTGCAGGAGAAACATTTGCTCTGGTATCTCAGTCTGTTTCCTAGTGCCGGATTGAAGTTCCTGCAGTTTTCACTGTAAAACCGAGTTGGAGCTAGTACCTCCCCATATATATGTATGGATTGGAGTTTGCAACTGAAAAGAAATTTTGTGTTCCGAACAAGCAAGGTAAAGGTCGGCTTTCACACACACGTTTCTCTTCAGAACTTAGCATGTGGGGAGACGTTCGTTCATATAGCACAAAGGGAACGGGTTGATGGAGAAACTTTTACTCTGGTTTTTCAGTCTGTTTCCTATGGCCAGTTTGAAGTTTGTGCAGTTTTCACTGTAAAACCGAGTTGGATTTATTACCTGCCCATATATATGAATGGAGTGGAGTTCGCAACTCAATAGAAACTTTGTGTTCCCAACAAGCTAGGTGAAGGACGGCTTTCACACACACTTATCTCTGAGAACTGAGCATGTGAAGAGAAGATCGTTCATTTACAACAAAAGGCACAGGTGGCAGGAGAAACATTTCTCTAGTTTCTCAGTTTGTTTTCTAGTGCCGGTTTGAAGTTCCTGCAGTTTTCACTGTAAAACCGATTTGGAGCTAGTACCTACCCATATATATGTATGGAGTGGAGATTGCAACTGAAAGGAAACACTGTGCTCCCAACAAGCTAGTTGAAAGACGGCTTTCACACACACATAACTCTCAGAACTGAGCATGTGGAGAGACGTTCGTTCATCTAGCACCAAGGGAACGGTTTGCCGGAGAAACTTTTACTCTGGTTTCTCAGTCTGTTTCCTAGTGCCGCTTTGAAGTTCCTGCAGTTTTCACTGTATAACCGAGTAAGAGCTAGTACCTCCTCATATATATGTATGGAGTGGAGTTTGCAACTGAAAAGAAAATTTGTTTTCCCAACAAGCTATGTGTAGGACGGCTTTCAAACACACTTATCTCTCAGAACTGAGCATGTGGAGAGACTTTCATTCATCTAGCACCGAAGGAACGGGTTGCAGGAGAAACTTTTACTCTGGATTCTTATTCTGTTTCCTTGGGCCTGTTTGAAGTTCCTGCAGTTTTCACTGTAAAACCTAGTTGGCGCTATTACCTCGCAATATATAAGTAGGGATTGGAGTTTGAAACTGAAAAGAAACTTTGTGTTTCCAACAAGGTAGTTGAAGATCTGCTTTCACATACACTTAACACTCAGAACTGAGCATGTGGAGAGTCTTTCTTTCATCTAGCAAAAAGGAAAAGGTTTGCAGGAGAAATTTTACTCTGGTTTCTCAGTCTGTTTCCTAGTGCCGGTTTCAAGTTCCTGTAGTTTTCACTGTAAAACAGATTTGGAGCTAGTACCTCCCCATATATATGTATGGAGTGGAGTTTGCAACTGACAAGGAACTTAGTGTTCCCAACAAGCTTGATGAAGGACGGCATTCACACACAATTTTCTCTCTGAAATGATCATGTGGAGAAATGCTCCTTCAACTAGCACAAAGAAACGGGTTGTAGGAGAAACATTTGCACTGGTTTATCAGTCTTTTTCCTAGTGCCGGTTTGAAGTTCCTGCAGTTTTCACTGTAAAACCGAGTTGGAGCTAGAACCTCCCCATATATATGTATAGAGTTGTGTTTGCAACTGAAAAGAAACTCTGTGTTCCAACAAGCTAGGTGAAGGACGGCTTTCACACACAGTTATCTCTCAGAACTGAGCATGTGGAGAGACGTTCGTTCATGTAGCACCAAGAGAACGTGTTGCAGGAGAAACTTTTACTCTGTTTTCTCAGTCTCTTTCCTAGTGTCGGTTTGAAGTTCCCGCAGTTTTCACTGTAAAACCGTGTTGGAGCTAGTACCTACCCTTAAATATGTATGGAGTGGAGTTTGCAACTGAAAAGAAACTTTGTGTTCCCAACAAGTTAAGTGACGGACGGCTTTTACACAAAATTATCTCTCAGATCCGAGCATGTGGAGGGACGTTCGTTCACACAGCACAATGGAAACTGTTTGCAGGAGAAAATTTTACTCTGGTTTCTGAGTCTGTTTCCTAATGCCAGATTGAAGTTCCTGCAATTTTCACTGTAAAACCGATTTGGAGCTTGTACCTCCCCATATAGATGTATGGAGTGGATTTTGCAACTGAAAAGAAACTTTGTGTTCCCAACAACCTAGTTGAAAGCCGGCTTACACACACACTTATCTCTCAGAACTGAGCATGTGGAGAGACGTTCGTTCATCTAGCACCAAGGGAATGGGTTGCAGGAGAAACTTTTACTCTGGTTTCTCATTCTGTTTCCTAGGGCCTGTTTGAAGTTCCTGCAGTTTTCACTGTAAAACCGAGTAGGATTTACTACCTCCCCATATATATGTTTGGAGTGAAGTTTGCAACTCAAAAGAAACTTTGTGTTCCCAACAAGCTAGGTGAAGGACGGGTTTCACACACACTTATCTCTCAGACTGAGCATGTGAAGAGACGATCGTTCATCTACCCCAAATGGCACGGGTGGCTGGAGAAACATTTCTCTAGTTTCTCAGTCTGTTTCCTAGTGCCGGTTTGAAGTTCCTGCATTTTTAACTGTAAAAGAGTGTTGGAGCTTGTACATACCCATATATATGTATGGATTGGAGATTGCAACTGAAAGGAAACTCTGTGTTCCCAACAAGCTAGTTGAAAGACGGCTTTCACACACACTTATCTCTCAGAACTGAGCATGTGGAGAGAAGTTCGTTCATCTAGCACCAAGGGAAAGTTTTGCAGGAGAAACTTTTACTCTGGTTTCTCAGTTTGTTTCCTAGTGCCGGTTTGAAGTTCCTGCAGTTTTCACTGTAAAACCGAGTTGGAGCTAGTACCTCCCCATATATTTGTATGAATTGGTGTTTGCAAATGAAAACAAACTTTGTGTTCCCAAAAAGGAATGTGAAGAACGGCATTCACACTCACTTATCTCTCAGAACTGACCATGTGTAGAGACGTTCGTTCAACTAGCACAAAGGAAATGGGTTGCAGGAGAAACAATTACTCTGGTTTCTCATTCTTTTTCCTAGTGCGGGTTTGAATTTCCTGCAGTTTTCAATGTAAAACCTAGTTGGCGCTATTACCTCGCCATATATAAGTAGGGATTGGCGTTTGAAACTGAAAAGAAACTTTGTGTTTCCAACAAGCTAGGTGAAGATCTGCTTTTACAAACACTTAGCACTCAGAACTGAGCATGTGGTGAGACTTTCGTTCATCTAGCAAAATGGAAACGCTTTGCAGGAGAAACTCTTACTCAGGTTTCTTAGTCTGTTTCCTAGTCCAGTTTGAAGTTCCTGCAGTTTTCACTGTAAAACCGAGTTGCAGCTAGTACCTCCCCATATAAATGTATGAAGTGGAGATTGCAACTGAAAAGTTACTTTGTGTTTACAAAAAGCTGGATGAAAGACGGCTTTCACACACACTTATCTCTCAGAACTGAGCATGTGGAGAGACGTTCGTTCATGTAGCACCAAGAGAACATGTTTCAGGGGAAGCTTTTACTCTGTTTTCTCAGTCTGTTTCCTAGTGCCGTTTTGAAGTTCCTGCAGTTTTCACTGTAAAACCGTGTTGGAGCTAGTACCTACCCTTAAATATTTATGAAGTGGGGTTTGCAACTGAAAAGTTACTTTGTTTTTAAAATAGTTGGATGAAAGACGGCTGTCACACACAATTATCTCTCAGATCCTAGCATGTGGAGGGACGTTCGTTCACACAGCACAATGGAATCTGTTTGCAGGATAAAGTTTTATTCTAGATTCCCAGTCTGTTTCCTAGTGCATTTTTGTAGTTCCGGCAGTTTTCACTATAAAACCGAGTTGGAGCTAGTACCTCCAAATATATATATATGGAGTGGAGTTTGCACATGAAAAGAAACTTTTTGTTCCCAACAAGCTTATTCAAATACGGCTTTCACAAACACTTATCTATCAGAACTGAGCATGTGGAGAGACGTTCGTTCATCTAGCACAAATGGAACGGTTTGCAGGAGAAAATTTTACTCTGGTTTCTGAGTCTGTTTCCTAGTGCCGGATTGAAGTTCCTGCAGTTTTCACTGTAAAACCGAGTTGAAGCTAGTACCTCCCCATATATATGTATTGATTGGAGTTTGCAACTGAAAAGAAACTTTGTGTTCCGAACAAGCAAGTTAAAGGACGGCTTTCACACACAAATTTCTCTTCAGAAATTAGCATGTGGAGAGATGTTCGTTCATCCAGCACAAAGGGAACGTGTTGTAGAGAAACCTTTACTCTGGTTTCTGAGTCGGTTTCCTAGTGCCGGTTTGACGTTCCTGCAGTTTTCACTGTAAAACCGTGTTGGAGCTAGTACCTACCCATATATATGTATGGAGTGGAGATTGCAACTGAAAGGAAACTCTGTGTTCCCAACAAACTAGATTAAGGACGGCTTTCACACACACTTATCTCTCAGAACTGAGCATGTGGAGAGACGTTCGTTCATCTAGTACAAAGGGAACGGGTTGCAGATTAAACTTATACTCTGGTTTCTCAGTTTGTTTCCTAGTGCTGGTTTGAATTTCTTGCAGTTCTCACTGTAAAACCGAGTTGGAGCTAGTACCTCGCCATATATAAGTAGGGATTGGACTTTGAAACTGAAAAGAAACTTTGTGTTCCCAACAAGCTAGGTGAAGAAAGGCTTCCAGACACACTTTTCTCTCAGATCTGAGCATCTGCATATACGTTCGTTCATCTAGCACCAAGGGAATCGGTTGCAGGAGAAACTTTTACTCTGGTTTCTTATTCTGTTTCCTAGGGCCTGTTTGAAGTTCCTGCAGTTTTCACTGTAAAACCGAGTAGGATTTATTACCGCCCCATATATATGTTTGGAGTGGAGTTTGCAACTCAAAAGAAACTTTGTGTTCCCAACAAGCTAAGTGAAGGACGGCTTTCACACACACTCATCTCTCAGAACTGAGCATGTGAAGAGACGATCGTTCATCTACCACAAAGGGCACGGGTGGCAGGAGAAACATTTCTCTAGTTTCTCAGTCTGTTTCCTAGTGCCGATTTCAAGTTCCTGCAGTTTTCACTGTAAAACAGAGTTGGAGCTAGTACTTCCCCAAATATATATGTATGGATTGGTGTTTGAAACTAAAAATAAACTTTGTTTTCCCAACAATCTAGGTGAAGGACGGCTTTAAAACACATTATCTCTCAGAATTGAGCATGTGGAGAGACGTTCGTTCATCTAGCACACATGGAACTGTTTGCAGGAGAAACATTTACTGTGGTTTCTCACCCTGTTTCCTAGTGCCGTTTTGAAGTTCCTGCAGTTTTCACTGTAAAACCGAGTTGGAGCTTGTACCTCCCCATATAAATTTATGGAGTGGAGTTTGCAAATGAAAAGAAACTTTGTGTTCCCAACAACCTAGTTGAAAGACGGCTTTCACACACACTTATCTCTCACAACTGAGCATGTGGAGCGAAGTTCGTTCATCTAGCACCAAGGGAATGGTTTGCAGGAAAAACTTTTACTCTGGTTTCTCATTCTGTTTCCTAGGGCCTGTTTGAAGTTCCTGCAGTTTTCACTGTAAAACCGAGTAGGATTTAGTACCTCCCCATATATAAGTTTGGAGTGGAGGTTGCAACTCAAAAGAAACTTTGTGTTCCCAACAAGCTAGGTGAAGGTCGGGTTTCACACACACTTATCTCTCAGACTGAGCATGTGAAGAGACGATCGTTCATCTACCACAAAGGGCACGGGTGGCAGGAGAAACATTTCTCTAGTTTCTCAGTCTGTTTCCTAGTGCCGGTTTGAAGTTCCTGCAGTTTTAACTGTAAAAACGTGTTGGAGCTAGTACGTACCCATATATATGTATGGATTGGAGATTGCAACTGAAAGGAAACTCTGTGTTCCCAACAAGCTAGTTGAAAGATGGCTTTCACACACACTTATCTATCAGAACTGAGCATGTGGAGAGACGTTCGTTCATCTAGCACCAAGGGAACGGGTTGCAGGAGAAACTTTTACTCTGGTTTCTCAGTCTGTTTCCTAGTGCCGGTTTGAAGTTCCTGCAGTTTTCACTGTAAAACCGAGTTGGAGCTAGTACTTCCCCATATATTTTTATGAATTGGTGTTTGCAAATGAAAACAAAATTTGTGTTCCCAACAAGGAAGTTGAAGAACCGCATTCACACTCACTTATCTCTCAGAACTGAGCATGTGTAGAGACGTTCGTTCAACTAGCACAAAGGGAATGGGTTGCAGGAGAAACATTTACTCTGGTTTCTCATTCTGTTTCCTAGTGCGGTTTTGAATTTCCTGCAGTTTTCTCTGTAAAACCTAGTTGGCGCTATTACCTCGCCATATATAAGTAGGGATTGGAATATGAAACTGAAAAGAAAATTTGTGTTTCCAACAAGCTAGGTGAAGATCTGCTTTCACACACACTTAACACTCAGAACTGAGCATGTGGAGAGACTTTCATTCATCTAGCAAAATGGAAACGCTTTTCAGGAGAAACTCTTACTCAAGTTTCTCAGTCTGTTTCCTAGTCCAGTTTGAAGTTCCTGCAGTTTTCACTGTAAAACCGAGTTGCAGCTAGTACCTCCCCATATAAATGTATGAAGTGGGGTTTGCAACTGAAAAGTTACTTTGTGTTTACAAAAAGTTGGATGAAAAACGGCGTTCACACACATTTATCTCTCAGAACTGAGCATGTGGAGAGTCTTTCTTTCATCTAGCAAAAAGGAAACGGTTTGCAGGAGAAACTTTTACTCTGGTTTCTCAGTCTGTTTCCTAGTGCCGGTTTCAAGTTCCTGTAGTTTTCACTGTAAAACAGATTTGGAGCTAGTACCTCCCCATATATATGTATGGATTGGAGTTTGCAACTGACAAAGAACATTGTGTTCCCAACAAGCTAGGTGAAGGACGGCATTCACACACACTTTTCTCACTGAAATGATCATGTGGAGAAATGCTCGTTCATCTAGCACAAAGAAACGGGTTGTAGGAGGAACATTTGCACTGGTTTATCAGTCTTTTTCCTAGTGCCGGTTTGAAGTTCCTGCAGTTTTCACTGTAAAACCGTGTTGGAGCTAGTACCTCCCCATATATATGTATAGAGTGGAGTTTATAACTGAAAAGAAACTCTGAGTTCCAACAAGCTAGGTGAAGGACGGCTTTCACACACATTATCTCTCAGAACTGAGCATGTGGAGAGACGTTCGTTCATGTAGCACCAAGAGAACGTGTTGCAGGAGAAACTTTTACTCTGTTTTCTCTGTCTGTTTCCTAGTGCCGGTTTGAAGTTCCTGCAGTTTTCACTGTAAAAACGTATTGGAGCTAGTACCTACCCTTATATATGTATGGAGTGGAGTTTGCAAATGAAAAGAAACTTTGTGTTCCGAACAAGTTAAGTGAAGGACGGCTTTTACACACAATTATCTCTCAGATCCGAGCATGTGGAGGGACGTTCGTTCACACAGCACAATGGAAACAGTTTGCAGTATAAAGTTTTACTCTAGTTTCTCAGTCTGTTTCCTAATGCCGGTTTGTAGTTCCGGCAATTTTCACTGTAAAACCGAGTTGGAGCTAGTAACTACATATATACATATATGGAGTGGAGTTTGCTACTGAAAAGATACTTTGTGTTCACAAATAGCTAGATGAAAGACGACATTCACACACACTTTTCTCTTAGAACTGAGCATGTGGAGAGTCTTTCTTTCATCTAGCAAAAAGGAAACGGGTTGCAGGAGAAACATTTGCTCTGGTATCTCAGTCTGTTTCCTAGTGCCGGATTGAAGTTCCTTCAGTTTTCACTGTAAAACAGAGTAGGAGCTAGTACCTCCCCATATATATGTATGGATTGGAGTTTGCAACTGAAAAGAAACTTTGTGTTCCGAACAAGCAAGGTAAAGGACGGCTTTCACACACACGTTTCTCTTCAGAACTTAGCATGTGGAGAGACGTTCGTTCATATAGCACAAAGGGAACGGGTTGTAGAGAAACATTTACTCTGGTTTCTGAGTCTGTTTCCTATGCCGGTTTGAAGTTCCTGCAGTTTTCACTGTAAAACCCAGTTGGAACTAGTACCACCCAATATATATATATGGAGTGGAACTTGCAACTTAAAAGAAACTTTGTGTTCCCAACAAGCTAGGTGAAGGACAGCTTTCACACACACTTATCTATCAGAAGTGAGCATGTGGAGAGACGTTCGTTCATCTAGCACAAAGGAATGGTTTGCAGGAGAAACTTTTACTCTGGTTACTCAGTCTGTTTCCTAGTGCCGGTATGAAGTTCCTGCAGCTTTTTCTGTAAATCTGAATTGGAGCTAGTACCTCACCTTAAATTTGTGTGGAGTGGAGTTTGCAACAGAAAAGAAACTATGTGTTCCAGCATGCTAGCTGAAGGACGGCTTTCACACACACTTATCTCTCAGAACTGAGCATGGGAGAGACGTTCATTCAACTAGCACTAAGAGACGGGTTGCAGGAGAAACATTTACTCTGGTTTATCAGTGTTTTTCCTAGTGCCGGTTTGAAGTTCCTGCAGTTTTCACAGTAAAACGGAGTTGGAGCAAGTACCTCCCCATATAATTGTATGCATTGGAGTTTGCAACTGAAAAGAAACTTTGTGTTCCCAACAAGCTAGATGAAGGACGGCTTTCACACACAATTATCGCTCAGAACTGAGCATATGGAGAGACGTTCGTTCATCTAGCACAATTGGAACGGGTTGCAGGAGAAACATTTTCTCTGGTTTCTCATTCTGTTTCCTAGGGCCTGTTTGAAGTTCCTGCAGTTTTCACTCTAAAACCGAGTAGGATTTAGTACCTCCCCATATATATGTTTTTAGTGGAGTTTGCAACTCAAAAGAAACTTTTTGTTCCCAGCAAGCTTGGTGAAGGACGGCTTTCACACACAATTATCTCTCAGAACTGAGCATGTGAAGAGACGATCGTTCATATACCACAAAGGGCACGGGTGGCAGGAGAAACATTTCTCTAGTTTCTCAGTCTGTTTCCTAGTGCCGGTTTGAAGTTCCTGCAGTTTTAACTGTAAAACCGTGTTGGAGTTATATGTACCCATATATATGTATGGAGTGGAGTTTGCAACTGAAAGGAAACTCTGTGATCCCAACAAGCTAGTTGAAAGATGGCTTTCACACACACTTATCCCTCAGAACTGAGCATGTGGAGAGACGTTCGTTCATCTAGAACCAAGGGAACGGTTTGCAGGTGAAAATTTTACTCTGGTTTCTCAGTCTGTTTCCTAGTGCCAGTTTGAAGTTCCTGCAGTTTTCACTGTAAAACCGAGTTGGAGCTAGTACCTCCCCATATATTTGTATGAATTGGTGTTTGCAAATGAAAACAAACTTTGTGTTCCCAACAAGGAAGGTGAAGAACGGCATTCACACTCACTTATCTCTCAGAACTGAGCATGTGTAGAGACGTTCGTTCAACTAGCACAAAGGGAATGAGTTGCAGGAGAAACGTTTACTCTGGTTTCTCATTTTGTTTCCTAGTGCGGGTTTGAATTTCCTGCAGTTTTCACTGTAAAACCTAGTTGGCGCTATTACCTCGCCATATAAAATTAGGGATTGGTGTTTGAAATTGAAAAGAAACTTTGTGTTTCCAACAAGCTAGGTGAAGTTCTGCTTTCACACACACTTAACACTCAGAAATGAGCATGTGGAGAGACATTCGTTCCTCTAGCAAAAAGGAAAAGCTTTGCAGGAGAATCTCTTACTCAGGTTTCTCAGTCTGTTTCCTAGTGCCGAATTCAAGTTCCTGTAGTTTTCACTGTAAAACTGATATGGGGCTAAACCTCCCCATATATATGTATGGAGTGGAGTTTGCAACTGACAAGGAACTTTGTGTTCCCAACAAGCTAGGTGAAGGACGGCATTCACACACACTTTTCTCTCTGAAATGATCATTTGGAGAGATGCTCGTTCATCTAGCACAAAGAAACGGGTTGTAGGAGAAACATTTTCACTGGTTTATCAGTCTTTTTCCTAGTGCCGGTTTGAAGTTCCTGCAGGTTTCACTGTAAAACCGATTTGGAGCTAGTACATCCCCATATATATGTATAGAGTGGAGATTGCAACTGAAAAGAAACTTTGTGTTCCAACAAGCTAGGTGAAGGACGGCTTTCACACACACTTATCTCTCAGTTCCCAGCATGTGGAGAGACGTTCGTTCACACAGCACAATGGAAACGTTTTGCAGGATAAAGTTTTACTCTAGATTCTCAGTCTTTTTCCTAGTGCCGGTTTGTAGTTCCGGCAGTATTCACTGTAAAACCGAGTTGGTGCTAGTACCTCCATATATATTTATATGGAGTGGAGTTTGCAACTGAAAAGAAACTTTGTGTTCCCAACAAGCTTATTGAAGGACGGCTTTCTCAAACAATTATCTATCAGAACTGAGCATGTGGAGAGACGTTCATTCATCTAGCCCAAAGGGAACGGTTTGTAGGAGAAAATTTTTCTCTGGTTTCTGAGACTGTTTCCTAGTGCCGGATTGAAGTTCCTGCAGTTTTCACTGTAAAACCGAGTTGGAGTTAGTACCTCCCCATATATATGTATTGATTGGAGTTTGCAACTGTAAAGAAACTTTGTGTTCCGAACAAGCAAGGTAAAGGACGGCTTTCACACACAATTTTCTCTTCAGAACTTAGCATGAGGAGAGACGTTCGTTCATCCAGCACAAAGGGAACGTGTTGTAGAGAAACCTTTACTCTGGTTTCTGAGTCTGTTTCCTAGTGCCGGTTAGAAGTTCCTGCATTTTTCACTGTAAAACAATGTTGGAACTAGTACCTACCCATATATATGTATCGAGTGGAGATTGCAACTGAAAGGAAACTCTGTGTTCTCAACAAACTAGTTTAAGTACGGCTTTCACACACACTTATTTCTCAGAACTGAGCATGTGGAGAGACGTTCGTTCATCTAGAACCAAGGGACCAGGTTGCAGGAGAAACTTTTACTCTGGTTTCTCAGTCTGTTTCCTAGTGCCGGTTTGAAGTTCCTGCAGTTTTCACTGTAATACTGAGTTGGAGCTAGTACCTCCCCATATATTTGTATGAAGTGGTGTTTGAAAATGAAAACAAACTTTGTGTTCCCAGCAAGAAAGGTGAAGTACGGCATTCACACTCACTTATCTCTCAGAACTGAGCATGTGTAGAGACGTTCGTTCAACTAGCACAAAGGGAATGGGTTGCAGGAGAAACATTTACTCTGTTTTCTCATTCTGTTTCTTAGTGCGTGTTTGAATTTCCTGCAGTTTTCACTGTAAAACCTATATGGCGCTAGTACCTCGCCATATATAAGTAGGGGTTGGAGTTTGAAACTGAAAAGAAACTTTGTGTTTCCAACAAGCTAAGTGAAGTTCGGCTTTCACACACACTTAACTCTCAGAACTGGGCATGTGGAAAGACTTTCGTTCATCTAGCAAAAAGGAAACGCTTTGCAGGGGAAATTCTTACTCAGGGTTCTCAGTCTGTTTCCTAGTCCGGTTTGAAGTTCCTGCATTTTTCACTGTAAAACCGTGTTGGAGCTAGTACCTCCCCATATATATGTATGGATTGGAGTTTGCAACTGAAAAGAAACTTTGTGTTCCGAACAAGCAAGTTAAAGGACGGCTTTCACACACACTTTTCTCTTCAGAGCTTAGCATGTGGAGAGACGTTCGTTCATCTAGCACAAAGGGAACGTGTTGTACAGAAACATTTACTCTGGTTTCTGAGTATGTTTCCTAGTGCCTGTTTGAAATTCCTGCAGTTTTCACTGTAAATCCCAGTTGGAGCTAGTACCACCCAATATATATATATGGAGTGGAGCTTGCAACTGAAAAGAAACTTTGTGTTCCCAACAAGCTAGGTGAAGGACAGCTTTCACACACACTTATCTATCAGAACTGAGCATGTGGATAGACGTTCGTTCATCTAGCAAAAAGGGAACGGGTTGCAGGAGAAACTTTTACTCTGGTTTCTGAGTCCTTTCCTAGTGCCGGTTTGAAGTTCCTGCACTTTTCTCTGTAAAACCGAGTTGGAACTTGTACCTCCCCATATATATATTTATGGATTGTAGTTTGCAACTGAAAAGAAACTTGTGTTCCCAAAAAGCTAGATGAAGTACTGCTTTCAAACACACTTATATCTCAGATCTGAGCATGTGGAGATACTTTCGTACATTTAGCACAAAAGGAACGGGTTGCAGGGGAAACATTTACTCTGGTTACTCAGTCTTTTTCCTAGTGCCGGTTTGAAGTTCCTGCAGTTTTCACTGTAAAACCGAGTTGGAGCTAGTACATCCCCAAATATATGAAGAGAGTGGAGATTGCAACTGAAAAGAAACTCTGAGTTCCAACAAGCTAGGTGAAGGACGGCTTTCACAAACAGTATCTCTCAGAACTGAGCATGTGGAGAGACGTTCGTTCATGTAGCACCAAGAGAACGTGTGGCTGGAGAAACTTTTACTCTGTTTTTTCTGTCAGTTTCCTAGTGCCGGTTTGAAGTTCCTGCAGTTTTAACTGTAAAACAGTGTTGGAGCTAGTACGTTCCCATATATATGTATGGAGTGGAGATTGCAACTGTAAGGAATCTCTGTGTTCCCAACAAGCTTTTTGAAAGACGGCTTTCACACACACTGATTTCTCAGAACTGAGCATGTGTAGAGACGTTCGTTCAACTAGCACAAAGGGAATGGTCTGCAGGAGAAACATTTACTCTGCTTTCTCATTCTGTTTCCTAGTGTGGATTTCAATTTCCTGCAGTTTTCACTGTAAAAGCTAGTTGGCGCTATTACCTCGCCATATATAAGTAGGGATTGGAGTTTGAAACTAAAAAGAAACTTTGTGTTTCCAACAAGCTAGGTGAAGATCTGCTTTCACACACACTTAACACTCAGAACTGAGCATGTGGAGAGTCTTTCTTTCATCTAGCAAAAAGGAAACGGTTTGCAGGAGAAACTTTTACTCTGGTTTCTCAGTCTGTTTCCTAGTGCCGGTTTCAAGTTCCTGTAGTTTTCATTGTAAAACAGATTTGGAGCTAGTACCTCCCCATATATATGTATGGAGTGGAGTTTGCAACTGACAAGGAACTTAGTGTTCCCAACAAGCTTGGTGAAGGACGGCATTCACACACAATTTTCTCTCTGAAATGATCATTTGGAGAAATGCTCCTTCATCTAGCACAAAGAAACGGGTTGTAGGAGAAACATTTGCACTGGTTTATCAGTATTTTTCCTAGTGCCGGTTTGAAGTTCCTGCAGTTTTCACTGTAAAACCGTGTTGGAGCTAGTACCTACCCTTAAATATGTATGGAGTGGACTTTGCAACTGAAAAGAAACTTTGTGTTCCCAACAAGTTAAGTGAAGGACAGCTTTCACACACAATTATCTCTCAGATCCGAGCATGTGGAGGGACTTTCGTTCACACAGCACAATGGAAACTGTTTGCAGGAGAAAATTTTACTCTGGTTTCTGAGTCTTTTTCCTAGTGCCAGATTGAAGTTCCTGCAATTTTCACTGTAAAACGGAGTTGGAGCTTGTACTTCCCCATATATATGTATTGATTGGGGTTTGCAACTGAAAAGAAACTTTGTGTTCCCAACAAGTTTAGTGAAATACGGCTTTCACAAACACTTATCTATCAGAACTGAGCATGTGGAGAGACGTTCGTTCATTCAGCACAAAGGGAACGGGTTGTAGAGAAACCTTTACTCTGGTTTCTGAGTCTGATTCCTAGTGCCGGTTTGAAGTTCCTGCAGTTTTCACTGTAAAACCGTGTTGGAGCTAGTACCTACCCATATATATGTATGGAGTGGAGATTGCAACTGAAAGGAAACTCTGTGTTCCCAACAAACTAGATTAAGGACGGCTTTCACACACACTTATCTCTCAGAACTGAGCATGTGTAGAGACAGTCGTTCATCTAAAACAAAGGGAACGGGTTGCAGAGGAAACTTATACACTGGTTTCTCAGTTTGTTTCCTAGTGCAGTTTGTATTTCCTGCAGTTCTCACTGTAAAACCGAGTTGGAGCTTGTACCTCCCCATATAAATGTATGGAGTGGATTTTGCAACTGAAAAGAAACTGTGTGTTCCCAACAACCTAGTTGAAAGTCGGCTTACACACACACTTATCTCTCAGAACTGAGCATGTGGAGAGACGTTCGTTCATCTAGCACCAAGGGAATGGGTTGCAGGAGAAACTTTTACTCTGGTTTCTCATTCTGTTTCCTAGGGCCTGTTTGAAGTTCCTGCAGTTTTCACTGTAAAACCGAGTAGGATTTACTACCTCCCCATATATATGTTTGGAGTGGAGTTTGCAAATCAAAAGAAACTTTGTGTTCCCAACAAGCTAGGTGAAGTACGGGTTTCACACACACTTATCTCTCAGACTGAGCATGTGAAGAGACGATCGTTCATCTACCCCAAATGGCACGGGTGGCTGGAGAAACATTTCTCTATTTTCTCAGTCTGTTTCCTAGTGCCGGTTTGAAGTTCCTGCATTTTTAACTGTAAAAGAGTGTTGGAGCTAGTACGTACCCATATATATGTATGGATTGGAGATTGCAACTGAAAGGAAACTCTGTGTTCCCAACAAGCTAGTTGAAAGACGGCTTTCACACACACTTATCTCTCAGAACTGAGCATGTGGAGAGAAGTTCGTTCATCTAGCACCAAGGGAAAGGTTTGCAGGAGAAACTTTTACTCTGGTTTCTCAGTCTGTTTCCTAGTGCCGGTTTGAAGTTCCTGCAGTTTTCACTGTAAAACCGAGTTGGAGCTAGTACCTCCCCATATATTTGTATGAATTGGTGTTTGCAAATGAAAACAAACTTTGTGTTCCCAACAAGGAATGTGAAGAACGGCATTCACACTCACTTATCTCTCAGAACTGACCATGTGTAGAGACGTTCGTTCAACTAGCACAAAGGGAATGGGTTGCAGGAGAAACATTTACTCTGGTTTCTCATTCTGTTTCCTAGTGCGGGTTTGAATTTCCTGCAGTTTTCACTGTAAAACCTAGTTGGCGCTATTACCTTGCCATATATAAGTAGGGATTGGCGTTTGAAACTGAAAAGAAACTTTGTGTTTCCAACAAGCTAGGTGAAGATCTGCTTTCACAAACACTTAGCACTCAGAACTGAGCATGTGGTGAGACTTTCGTTCATCTAGCAAAATGGAAACGCTTTGCAGGAGAAACTCTTACTCAGGTTTCTTAGTCTGTTTCCTAGTCCAGTTTGAAGTTCCTGCAGTTTTCACTGTAAAACCGAGTTGCAGCTAGTACCTCCCCATATAAATGTATGAAGTGGAGATTGCAACTGAAAAGTTACTTTGTGTTTACAAAAAGCTGGATGAAAGACGGCTTTCACACACACTTATCTCTCAGAACTGAGAATGTGGAGAGACGTTCGTTCATGTAGCACCAAGAGAACATGTTTCAGGAGAAGCTTTTACTCTGTTTTCTCAGTCTGTTTCCTAGTGCCGTTTTGAAGTTCCTGCAGTTTTCACTGTAAAACCGTGTTGGAGCTTGTACCTACCCTTAAATATTTATGAAGTGGGGTTTGCAACTGAAAAGTTACTTTGTTTTTACAAAAAGTTGGATGAAAGTCGGCTGTCACACACAATTATCTCTCAGATCCGAGCATGTGGAGGGACGTTCGTTCACACAGCACAATGGAATCTGTTTGCAGGATAAAGTTTTACTCTAGTTTCTCAGTCTGTTTCCTAGTGCAGTTTTGTAGTTCCGGCAGTTTTCAATTTAAAACCGAGTTGGAGCTAGTACCTCCAAATATATATATATGGAGTGGAGTTTGCACCTGAAAAGAAACTTTTTGTTCCCAACAAGCTTATTGAAATACGGCTTTCACAAACACTTATCTATCACAACTGAGCATGTGGAGAGACGTTCGTTCATCTAGCACAAATGGAACGGTTTGCAGGAGAATATTTTACTCTGGGTTCTGAGTCTGTTTCTTAGTGCCGGATTGAAGTTCCTGCAGTTTTCACTGTAAAACCGAGTTGAAGCTACTACCTCCCCATATATATGTATGGATTGGAGTTTGCAACTGAAAAGAAACTTTGTGTTCCGAACAAGCAAGTTAAAGGACGGCTTTCACACACAATTTTCTCTTCAGAAATTAGCATGTGGAGAGACGTTCGTTCATCCAGCACAAAGGGAACGTGTTGTAGAGAAACCTTTACTCTGGTTTCTGAGTCTGTTTCCTAGTGCCGGTTTGACGTTCCTGCAGTTTTCACTGTAAAACCGTGTTGGAGCTAGTACCTACCCATATATATGTATGGAGTGGAGATTGCAACTGAAAGGAAACTCTGTGTTCCCAACAAACTAGATTAAGGACGGCTTTCACACACACTTATCTCTCAGAACTGAGCATGTGGAGAGACGTTCGTTCATCTAGTACAAAGGGAACGGGTTGCAGAGTAAACTTATACTCTGGTTTCTCAGTTTGTTTCCTAGTGCTGGTTTGAATTTCTTGCAGTTCTCACTGTAAAACCGAGTTGGAGCTAGTACCTCGCCATATATAAGTAGGGATTGGAGTTTGAAACTGAAAAGAAACTTTGTGTTCCCAACAAGCTAGGTGAAGAAAGGCTTCCAGACACAATTTTCTCTCAGATCTGAGCATGTGCATATACGTTCGTTCATCTAGCACCAAGGGAATCGTTTGCAGGAGAAACTTTTACTCTGGATTCTTATTCTGTTTCCTAGGGCCTGTTTGAAGTTCCTGCAGTTTTCACTGTAAAACCGAGTAGGATTTAGTACCGCCCCATATATATGTTTGGAGTGGAGTTTGCAACTCAAAAGAAACTTTGTGTTCCCAACAAGCTAAGTGAAGGACGGCTTTCATACACACTTATCTCTCAGAACTTAGCATGTGGAGAGACGTTCGTTCATGTAGCACCAAGAGAATATGTTTCAGGAGAAGCTTTTACTCTGTTTTCTCAGTCTGTTTCCTAGTGCCGTTTTGAAGTTCCTGCAGTTTTCACTGTAAAACCGTGTTGGAGCTAGTACCTACCCTTAAATATTTATGAAGTGGGGTTTGCAACTGAAAAGTTACTTTGTTTTTACAAAAAGTTGGATGAAAGTCGGCTGTCACACACAATTATCTCTCAGATCCGAGCATGTGGAGGGACGTTCGTTCACACAGCACAATGGAATCTGTTTGCAGGATAAAGTTTTACTCTAGTTTCTCAGTCTGTTTCCTAGTGCAGTTTTGTAGTTCCGGCAGTTTTCACTGTAAAATCGAGTTGGAGCTAGTACCTCCAAATATATATATATGGAGTGGAGTTTGCACCTGAAAAGAAACTTTTTGTTCCCAACAAGCTTATTGAAATACGGCTTTCACAAACACTTATCTATCACAACTGAGCATGTGGAGAGACGTTCGTTCATCTAGCACAAATGGAACGGTTTGCAGGAGAAAATTTTACTCTGGTTTCTGAGTCTGTTTCCTAGTGCCGGATTGAAGTTCCTGCAGTTTTCACTGTAAAACCGAGTTGAAGCTAGTACCTCCCCATATATATGTATTGATTGGAGTTTGCAACTGAAAAGAAACTTTGTGTTCCGAACAAGCAAGTTAAAGGACGGCTTTCACACACAATTTTCTCTTCAGAACTTAGCATGTGGAGAGACGTTCGTTCATCCAGCACAAAGGGAACGTGTTGTAGAGAAACCTTTACTCTGGTTTCTGAGTCTGTTTCCTAGTGCCGGTTTGACGTTCCTGAAGTTTTCACTGTAAAACCGTGTTGGAGCTAGTACCTCGCCATATATAAGTAGGGATTGGAGTTTGAAACTGAAAAGAAACTTTGTGTTCCCAACAAGCTAGGTGAAGTAAGGCTTCCAGACACACTTTACTCTCAGATCTGAGCATGTGCATATACGTTCGTTCATCTAGCACCAAGGGAATCGTTTGCAGGAGAAACTTTTACTCTGGTTTCTTATTCTGTTTCCTAGGGCCTGTTTGAAGTTCCTGCAGTTTTCACTGTAAAACCGAGTAGGATTTAGTACCGCCCCATATATATGTTTGGAGTGGAGTTTGCAACTCAAAAGAAACTTTGTGTTCCCAACAAGCTAAGTGAAGGACGGCTTTCACACACACTTATCTCTCAGAACTGAGCATGTGAAGAGACGATCGTTCATCTACCACAAAGGGCACGGGTGGCAGGAGAAACATTTCTCTAGTTTCTCAGTCTGTTTCCTAGTGCCGATTTGAAGTTCCTTCAGTTTTCACTGTAAAACAGAGTTGGAGCTAGTACTTCCCCAAATATATATGTATGGATTGGAGTTTGAAACTAAAAATAAACTTTGTTTTCCCAACAATCTAGGTGAAGGACGGCTTTAAAACACATTATCTCTCACAACTTAGCATGTGAAGAGACGATCGTTCATCTACCACAAAGGGCACGGGTGGCAGGAGAAACATTTCTCTAGTTTCTCAGTCTGTTTCCTAGTGCCGGTTTGAAGTTCCTGCAGTTTTAACTGTAAAAAAGTGTTGGAGCTAGTACGTACCCATATATATGTATGGATTGGAAATTGCAACTGAAAGGAAACTCTGTGTTCCCAACAAGCTAGTTGAAAGATGGCTTTCACACACACTTATCTATCAGAACTGAGCATGTGGAGAGACGTTCGTTCATCTAGCACCAAGGGAACGGGTTGCAGGAGAAACTTTTACTCTGGTTTCTCAGTCTGTTTCCTAGTGCCGGTTTGAAGTTCCTGCAGTTTTCACTGTAAAACCGAGTTGGAGCTAGTACCTCCCCATATATTTGTATGAATTGGTGTTTGCAAATGAAAACAAACTTTGTGTTCCCAACAAGGAAGTTGAAGAACCGCATTCACACTCACTTATCTCTCAGAACTTAGCATGTGTAGAGACGTTCGTTCAACTAGCACAAAGGGAATGGGTTGCAGGAGAAACATTTACTCTGGTTTCTCATTCTGTTTCCTAGTGCGGTTTTGAATTTCCTGCAGTTTTCTCTGTAAAACCTAGTTGGCGCTATTACCTCGCCATATATAAGTAGGGATTGGAATATGAAACTGAAAAGAAACTTTGTGTTTCCAACAAGCTAGGTGAAGGTCTGCTTTCACACACACTTAACACTCAGAACTGAGCATGTGGAGAGACTTTCATTCATCTAGCAAAATGGAAACGCTTTTCAGGAGAAACTCTTACTCAAGTTTCTCAGTCTGTTTCCTAGTCCAGTTTGAAGTTCCTGCAGTTTTCACTGTAAAACCGAGTTGCAGCTAGTACCTCCCCATATAAATGTATGAAGTGGGGTTTGCAACTGAAAAGTTACTTTGTGTTTACAAAAAGTTGGATGAAAGACGGCGTTCACACACATTTATCTCTCAGAACTGAGCATGTGGAGAGTCTTTCTTTCATCTAGCAAAAAGGAAACGGTTTGCAGGAGAAACTTTTACTCTGGTTTCTCAGTCTGTTTCCTAGTGCCGGTTTCAAGTTCCTGTAGTTTTCACTGTAAAACAGATTTGGAGCTAGTACCTCCCCATATATATGTATGGATTGGAGTTTGCAACTGACAAAGAACTTTGTGTTCCCAACAAGCTAGGTGAAGGACGGCATTCACACACACTTTTCTCACAGAAATGATCATGTGGAGAAATGCTCGTTCATCTAGCACAAAGAAACGGGATGTAGGAGGAACATTTGCACTGGTTTATCTGTCTTTTTCCTAGTGCCGGTTTGAAGTTCCTGCAGTTTTCACTGTAAAACCGTGTTGGAGCTAGTACCTCCCCATATATATGTATAGAGTGGAGCTTGCAACTGAAAAGAAACTCTGAGTTCCAACAAGCTAGGTGAAGGACGGCTTTCACACACATTATCTCTCAGAACTGAGCATGTGGAGAGACGTTCGTTCATGTAGCACCAAGAGAACGTGTTGCAGGAGAAACTTTTACTCTGTTTTCTCTGTCTGTTTCCTAGTGCCGGTTTGAAGTTCCTGCAGTTTTCACTGTAAAAACGTGTTGGAGCTAGTACCTACCCTTATATATGTATGGAGTGGAGTTTGCAACTTAAAAGAATCTTTGTGTTCCAAACAAGTTAAGTGAAGGACGGCTTTTACACACAATTATCTCTCAGATCCGAGCATGTGGAGGGACGTTCGTTCACACAGCACAATGGAAACTGTTTGCAGTGTAAAGTTTTACTCTAGTTTCTCAGTCTGTTTCCTAATGCCGGTTTGTAGTTCCGGCAGTTTTCACTGTAAAACCGAGTTGGGGCTAGTACCTCCATATATATATATATGGAGTGGAGTTTGCTACTGAAAAGATACTTTGTGTTCACAAATAGCTAGATGAAAGACGGCATTCACACACACTTATCTCTTAGAACTGAGCATGTGGAGAGTCTTTCTTTCATCTTGCAAAAAGGAAACGGGTTGCAGGAGAAACATTTGCTCTGGTATCTCAGTCTGTTTCCTAGTGCCGGATTGAAGTTCCTTCAGTTTTCACTGTAAAACAGAGTAGGAGCTAGTACCTCCCCATATATATGTATGGATTGGAGATTGCAACTGAAAGGAAACTCTGTGTTCCCAACAAACTAGATTAAGGACGGCTTTCACACACACTTATCTCTCAGAACTGAGCATGTGGAGAGACGTTCGTTCATCTAGTACAAAGGGAACGGGTTGCAGAGTAAACTTATACTCTGGTTTCTCAGTTTGTTTCCTAGTGCTGGTTTGAATTTCTTGCAGTTCTCACTGTAAAACCGAGTTGGAGCTAGTACCTCGCCATATATAAGTAGGGATTGGAGTTTGAAACTGAAAAGAAACTTTGTGTTCCCAACAAGCTAGGTGAAGAAAGGCTTCCAGACACACTTTACTCTCAGATCTGAGCATGTGCATATACGTTCGTTCATCTAGCACCAAGGGAATCGTTTGCAGGAGAAACTTTTACTCTGGTTTCTTATTCTGTTTCCTAGGGCCTGTTTGAAGTTCCTGCAGTTTTCACTGTAAAACTGAGTAGGATTTAGTACCGCCCCATATATATGTTTGGAGTGGAGTTTGCAACTCAAAAGAAACTTTGTGTTCCCAACAAGCTAAGTGAAGGACGGCTTTCACACACACTCATCTCTCAGAACTGAGCATGTGAAGAGACGATCGTTCATCTACCACAAAGGGCACGGGTGGCAGGAGAAACATTTCTCTAGTTTCTCAGTCTGTTTCCTAGTGCCGATTTGAAGTTCCTTCAGTTTTCACTGTAAAACAGAGTTGGAGCTAGTACTTCCCCAAATATATATGTATGGATTGGAGTTTGAAACTAAAAATAAACTTTGTTTTCCCAACAATCTAGGTGAAGGACGGCTTTAAAACACATTATCTCTCAGAATTGAGCATGTGGAGAGACGTTCGTTCATCTAGCACACATGGAAAGGTTTGCAGGAGAAACATTTACTGTGGTTTCTCACCCTGTTTCCTAGTGCCGTTTTGAAGTTCCTGCAGCTTTCACTGTAAAACCGAGTTGGAGCTTGTACCTCCCCATATAAATATATGGAGTGGAGTTTGCAAATGAAAAGAAACTTTGTGTTCCCAACAACCTAGTTGAAAGACGGCTTTCACACACACTTATCTCTCACAACTGAGCATGTGAAGAGACGATCGTTCATCTACCACAAAGGGCACGGGTGGCAGGAGAAACATTTCTCTAGTTTCTCAGTCTGTTTCCTAGTGCCGGTTTGAAGTTCCTGCAGTTTTAACTGTAAAAAAGTGTTGGAGCTAGTACGTACCCATATATATGTATGGATTGGAGATTGCAACTGAAAGGAAACTCTGTGTTCCCAACAAGCTAGTTGAAAGATGGCTTTCACACACACTTATCTATCAGAACTGAGCATGTGGAGAGACGTTCGTTCATCTAGCACCAAGGGAACGGGTTGCAGGAGAAACTTTTACTCTGGTTTCTCAGTCTGTTTCCTAGTGCCGGTTTGAAGTTCCTGCAGTTTTCACTGTAAAACCGAGTTGGAGCTAGTACCTCCCCATATATTTGTATGAATTGGTGTTTGCAAATGAAAACAAACTTTGTGTTCCCAACAAGGAAGTTGAAGAACCGCATTCACACTCACTTATCTCTCAGAACTTAGCATGTGTAGAGACGTTCGTTCAACTAGCACAAAGGGAATGGGTTGCAGGAGAAACATTTACTCTGGTTTCTCATTCTGTTTCCTAGTGCGGTTTTGAATTTCCTGCAGTTTTCTCTGTAAAACCTAGTTGGCGCTATTACCTCGCCATATATAAGTAGGGATTGGAATATGAAACTGAAAAGAAACTTTGTGTTTCCAACAAGCTAGGTGAAGGTCTGCTTTCACACACACTTAACACTCAGAACTGAGCATGTGGAGAGACTTTCATTCATCTAGCAAAATGGAAACGCTTTTCAGGAGAAACTCTTACTCAAGTTTCTCAGTCTGTTTCCTAGTCCAGTTTGAAGTTCCTGCAGTTTTCACTGTAAAACCGAGTTGCAGCTAGTACCTCCCCATATAAATGTATGAAGTGGGGTTTGCAACTGAAAAGTTACTTTGTGTTTACAAAAAGTTGGATGAAAGACGGCGTTCACACACATTTATCTCTCAGAACTGAGCATGTGGAGAGTCTTTCTTTCATCTAGCAAAAAGGAAACGGTTTGCAGGAGAAACTTTTACTCTGGTTTCTCAGTCTGTTTCCTAGTGCCGGTTTCAAGTTCCTGTAGTTTTCACTGTAAAACAGATTTGGAGCTAGTACCTCCCCATATATATGTATGGATTGGAGTTTGCAACTGACAAAGAACTTTGTGTTCCCAACAAGCTAGGTGAAGGACGGCATTCACACACACTTTTCTCACAGAAATGATCATGTGGAGAAATGCTCGTTCATCTAGCACAAAGAAACGGGATGTAGGAGGAACATTTGCACTGGTTTATCTGTCTTTTTCCTAGTGCCGGTTTGAAGTTCCTGCAGTTTTCACTGTAAAACCGTGTTGGAGCTAGTACCTCCCCATATATATGTATAGAGTGGAGCTTGCAACTGAAAAGAAACTCTGAGTTCCAACAAGCTAGGTGAAGGACGGCTTTCACACACATTATCTCTCAGAACTGAGCATGTGGAGAGACGTTCGTTCATGTAGCACCAAGAGAACGTGTTGCAGGAGAAACTTTTACTCTGTTTTCTCTGTCTGTTTCCTAGTGCCGGTTTGAAGTTCCTGCAGTTTTCACTGTAAAAACGTGTTGGAGCTAGTACCTACCCTTATATATGTATGGAGTGGAGTTTGCAACTTAAAAGAATCTTTGTGTTCCAAACAAGTTAAGTGAAGGACGGCTTTTACACACAATTATCTCTCAGATCCGAGCATGTGGAGGGACGTTCGTTCACACAGCACAATGGAAACTGTTTGCAGTGTAAAGTTTTACTCTAGTTTCTCAGTCTGTTTCCTAATGCCGGTTTGTAGTTCCGGCAGTTTTCACTGTAAAACCGAGTTGGGGCTAGTACCTCCATATATATATATATGGAGTGGAGTTTGCTACTGAAAAGATACTTTGTGTTCACAAATAGCTAGATGAAAGACGGCATTCACACACACTTATCTCTTAGAACTGAGCATGTGGAGAGTCTTTCTTTCATCTTGCAAAAAGGAAACGGGTTGCAGGAGAAACATTTGCTCTGGTATCTCAGTCTGTTTCCTAGTGCCGGATTGAAGTTCCTTCAGTTTTCACTGTAAAACCGAGTTGGAGCTAGTACGTCCCCATATATATGGATGGAGTGGAGTTTGCAACTGAAAAGAAACTTTTTGTTCCCAACAAGCTTATTGAAATACGGCTTTCACAAACACTTATCTATCACAACTGAGCATGTGGAGAGACGTTCGTTCATCTAGCACAAATGGAACGGTTTGCAGGAGAAAATTTTACTCTGGTTTCTGAGTCTGTTTCCTAGTGCCGGATTGAAGTTCCTGCAGTTTTCACTGTAAAACCGAGTTGAAGCTAGTACCTCCCCATATATATGTATTGATTGGAGTTTGCAACTGAAAAGAAACTTTGTGTTCCGAACAAGCAAGTTAAAGGACGGCTTTCACACACAATTTTCTCTTCAGAACTTAGCATGTGGAGAGACGTTCGTTCATCCAGCACAAAGGGAACGTGTTGTAGAGAAACCTTTACTCTGGTTTCTGAGTCTGTTTCCTAGTGCCGGTTTGACGTTCCTGCAGTTTTCACTGTAAAACCGTGTTGGAGCTAGTACCTACCCATATATATGTATGGAGTGGAGATTGCAACTGAAAGGAAACTCTGTGTTCCCAACAAACTAGATTAAGGACGGCTTTCACACACACTTATCTCTCAGAACTGAGCATGTGGAGAGACGTTCGTTCATCTAGTACAAAGGGAACGGGTTGCAGAGTAAACTTATACTCTGGTTTCTCAGTTTGTTTCCTAGTGCTGGTTTGAATTTCTTGCAGTTCTCACTGTAAAACCGAGTTGGAGCTAGTACCTCGCCATATATAAGTAGGGATTGGAGTTTGAAACTGAAAAGAAACTTTGTGTTCCCAACAAGCTAGTTGAAGAAAGGCTTCCAGACACACTTTACTCTCAGATCTGAGCATGTGCATATACGTTCGTTCATCTAGCACCAAGGGAATCGTTTGCAGGAGAAACTTTTACTCTGGTTTCTTATTCTGTTTTCTAGGGCCTGTTTGAAGTTCCTGCAGTTTTCACTGTAAAACCGAGTAGGATTTAGTACCGCCCCATATATATGTTTGGAGTGGAGTTTGCAACTCAAAAGAAACTTTGTGTTCCCAACAAGCTAAGTGAAGGACGGCTTTCACACACACTTATCTCTCAGAACTGAGCATGTGAAGAGACGATCGTTCATCTACCACAAAGGGAACGGGTGGCAGGAGAAACATTTCTCTAGTTTCTCAGTCTGTTTCCTAGTGCCGATTTGAAGTTCCTGCAGTTTTCACTGTAAAACAGAGTTGGAGCTAGTACTTCCCCAAATATATATGTATGGATTGGAGTTTGAAACTAAAAATAAACTTTGTTTTCCCAACAATATAGGTGAAGGATGGCTTTAAAACACATTATCTCTCAGAATTGAGCATGTGGAGAGACGTTCGTTCATCTAGCACACATGGAAATGTTTGCAGGAGAAACATTTACTGTGGTTTCTCACCCTGTTTCCTAGTGCCGTTTTGAAGTTCCTGCAGCTTTCACTGTAAAACCGAGTTGGAGCTTGTACCTCCCCATATAAATATATGGAGTTTGCAAATGAAAAGAAACTTTGTGTTCCCAACAACCTAGTTGAAAGACGGCTTTCACACACACTTATCTCTCACAACTGAGCATGTGAAGAGACGATCGTTCATCTACCACAAAGGGCACGGGTGGACGGAGAAACATTTCTCTAGTTTCTCAGTCTGTTTCCTAGTGCCGGTTTGAAGTTCCTGCAGTTTTAACTGTAAAAACGTGTTGGAGCTAGTACGTACCCATATATATGTATGGATTGGAGATTGCAACTGAAAGGAAACTCTGTGTTCCCAACAAGCTAGTTGAAAGATGGCTTTCACACACACTTATCTATCAGAACTGAGCATGTGGAGAGACGTTCGTTCATCTAGCACCAAGGGAACGGGTTGCAGGAGAAACTTTTACTCTGGTTTCTCAGTCTGTTTCCTAGTGCCGGTTTGAAGTTCCTGCAGTTTTCACTGTAAAACCGAGTTGGAGCTAGTACCTCCCCATATATTTGTATGAATTGGTGTTTGCAAATGAAAACAAACTTTGTGTTCCCAACAAGGAAGTTGAAGAACCGCATTCACACTCACTTATCTCTCAGAACTTAGCATGTGTAGAGACGTTCGTTCAACTAGCACAAAGGGAATGGGTTGCAGGAGAAACATTTACTCTGGTTTCTCATTCTGTTTCCTAGTGCGGTTTTGAATTTCCTGCAGTTTTCTCTGTAAAACCTAGTTGGCGCTATTACCTCGCCATATATAAGTAGGGATTGGAATATGAAACTGAAAAGAAACTTTGTGTTTCCAACAAGCTAGGTGAAGGTCTGCTTTCACACACACTTAACACTCAGAACTGAGCATGTGGAGAGACTTTCATTCATCTAGCAAAATGGAAACGCTTTTCAGGAGAAACTCTTACTCAAGTTTCTCAGTCTGTTTCCTAGTCCAGTTTGAAGTTCCTGCAGTTTTCACTGTAAATCCCAGTTGGAGCTAGTACCACCCAATATATATATATGGAGTGGAACTTGCAACTGAAAAGAAACTTTGTGTTCCCAACAAGCTAGGTGAAGGACAGCTTTCACACACACTTATCTATCAGAACTGAGCATGTGGAGAGACGTTCGTTCATCTAGCACAAAGGGAACGGGTTGCAGGAGAAACTTTTACTCTGGTTTCTGAGTCTGTTTCCTAGTGCCGGTTTGAAGATCCTGCATTTTTCTCTGTAAAACCGAGTTGGAACTTGTACCTCCCCATATATATATTTATGGATTGTAGTTTGCAACTGAAAAGAAACTTGTGTTCCCAAAAAGCTAGATGAAGTACTGCTTTCAAACACACTTATATCTCAGATCTGAGCATGTGGAGATACTTTCGTACATTTAGCACAAAGGGAACGGGTTGCAGGAGAAACATTTACTCTGGTTACTCAGTCTGTTTCCTAGTCCGGTTTGAAGTTCCTGCAGTTTTCACTGTAAAATCGAGTTGGAGCTACTACTTCCCCATATAAATGTATGGAGTGGTGTTTGCAACTGAAAAGATACTTTGTGTTCACAAAAAGCTAGATGAAAGACGGCATTCACACACACTTATCTCTTAGAACTGAGCATGAGGAGATTCTTTCTTTCATCTAGCAAAAAGGAAACAGGTTGCAAGAGAAACATTTGCTCTGGTATCTCAGTCTGTTTCCTAGTGCCGGATTGAAGTTCCTGCAGTTTTCACTGTAAAACCGAGTTGGAGCTAGTACCTCCCCATATATAAGTAGGGATTGGAGTTTGCAACTGAAAAGAAACTTTGTGTTTCCAACAAGCTAGGTGAAGTTCGGCTTTCACACACACTTTTCTCTCAGAACTGAGCATGTGGAGAGACTTTCGTTCATCTAGCAAAAAGGAAAATCTTTGCAGGGCAAACTCTTACTCAGGTTTCTCAGTCTGTTTCCTAGTCCGGTTTGAAGTTCCTGCAGCTTTTTCTGTAAATCTGAATTGGAGCTAGTACCTCACCTTAAATTTGTGTGGATTGGAGTTTGCAACTGAAAAGAAACTTTGTGTTCCAACATGCTAGCTGAAGGACGGCTTTCACACACACTTATCTCTCAGAACTGAGCATGGGAGAGACGTTCATTCAACTAGCACTAAGAGACGGGTTGCAGGAGAAACATTTACTCTGGTTTATCAGTGTTTTTCCTAGTGCCGGTTTGAATTTCCTGCAGTTTTCACAGTAAAACGGAGTTGGAGGAAGTACCTACCCATATAATTGTATGCATTGGAGTTTGCAACTGAAAAGAAACTTTGTGTTCCCAACAAGCTAGATGAAGGACGGCTTTCACACACAATTATCCCTCAGAACTGAGCATATGGAGAGACGTTCGTTCATCTAGCACAATGGGAACGAGTTGCAGGAGAAACATTTTCTCTGGTTTCTCATTCTGTTTCCTAGGGCCTGTTTGAAGTTCCTGCAGTTTTCACTGTAAAACCGAGTAGGATTTAGTACCTCCCCATATATATGTTTTGAGTGGAGTTTGCAACTCAAAAGAAACTTTGTGTTCCCAACAAGTTTGGTGAAGGACGGCTTTCACGCACACTTATCTCTCAGAACTGAGCATGTGAAGAGAAGATCGTTCATCTACCACAAAGGGCACGGGTGGCAGGAGAAACATTTCTCTAGTTTCTCAGTCTGTTTCCTAGTGCCGGTTTGAAGTTCCTGCAGTTTTAACTGTAAAACCGTGTTGGAGTTTTACGTACCCATTTATATGTATGGAGTGGAGATTGCAACTGAAAGGAAACTCTGTGTTCCCAACAAGCTAGTTGAAAGATGGCTTTCACACACACTTATCCCTCAGAACTGAGCATGTGGAGATACGTTCGTTCATCTAGAACCAAGGGAACGGGTTGCATGTGAAGCTATTACTCTGGTTTCTCAGTCTGTTTCGTAGTGCCAGTTTGAAGTTCCGGCAGTTTTCACTGTAAAACCGAGCTGGAGCTTGTACCTCCCCATATATTTGTATGAATTGATGTTTGCAAATGAAAACAAACTTTGTGTTCCCAACAAGCACGGTGAAGAACGGTATTCACACTCACTTATCTCTCAGAACTCAGCATGTGTAGAGACGTTCGTTCAACTAGAACAAAGGGAATGGGTTGCAGGAGAAACGTTTACTCTGGTTTCTCATTCTGTTTCCTAGTGCGGGTTTGAATTTCCTGCAGTTTTCACTGTAAAACCTAGTTAGCGCTATAACCTCGCCATATATAAGTAGGGATTGGTGTTTGAAACTGAAAAGAAACTTTGTGTTTCCAAAAAGCTAGGTGAAGTTCTGCTTTCACACACACTTAACACTCAGAACTGAGCATGTGGAGAGACATTCGTTCCTCTAGCAAAAAGGAAATGCTTTGCAGGGGAAATTCTTACTCAGGTTTCTCAGTCTGTTTCCTAACCAGTTTGAAGTTCCTGCAGTTTCCACTGTAAAACCGAGTTGCAGCTAGTACCTCCCCATATAAATGTATGAATTGGTGTTTGCAACTGAAAAGTTACTTTGTGTTTACAAATAACTAGATGAAAGACGGCATTCACACACACTTATCCCTCAGAACTGAGCATGTGGAGAGTCTTTCTTTCATCTAGCAAAAAGGAAACGGTTTGCAGGAGATACTTTTACTCTGGTTTCTCAGTCTGTTTCCTAGTGCCGAATTCAAGTTCCTGTAGTTTTCACTGTAAAACAGATTTGGAGCTAGTACCTCCCCATATATATGTATGGAGTGGAGTTTGCAAATGACAAGGAACTTTGTGTTCCCACAAAGCTAGGTGAAGGACGGCATTCACACACACTTTTCTCTCTGAAATGATCATTTGGAGAGATGCTCGTTCATCTAACACAAAGAAACGGGTTGTAGGAGAAACATTTTCACTGGTTTATCAGTCTTTTTCCTAGTGCCGGTTTGAAGTTCCTGCAGTTTTCACTTTAAAACAGATTTGGAGCTAGTACATCCCCATATATATGTATAGAGTGGAGACTGCAACTGACAAGGAACTTTGTGTTCCAACAAGCTAGGTGAAGGACGGCTTTCACACACACTTATCTCTCAATACTGAGCATGTGGAAAGACGTTCGTTCATGTAGCACCAAGAGAACGTGCTGCAGGAGAAACTTTTACTCTGTTTTCTCAGTCTGTTTCCTAGTGCCAGTTTGAAATTCCTGCAGTTTTCACTGTAAAATCGAGTTGGAGCTAGTACCTACCCTTATATATATATGGATTGGAGTTTGCAACTGAAAAGAAACTTTGTGTTCCCAACAAGTAAATTGAAGTACGGCTTTCACACACAATTATCTCTCAGATCCCAGCATGTGGAGAGACATTCGTTCACACAGCACAATGGAAACGGTTTGCAGGATAAAGTTTTTCTCTAGTTTCTCAGTCTGTTTCCTAGTGCCGGTTTGTAGTTCCGGCAGTTTTAACTGTAAAACCGAGTTGGAGCTAGTACCTCCATATATATTTATATGGAGTGGAGTTTGCAACTGGAAAGAAACTTTGTGTTCCCAAAAAGCTAGGTGAAGGACGGCTTTCACACACACATTTTTCTCAGAACTGAGCATGTGGAGAGACGTTCTTTCATCTAGCATAAATGGAACGTGTTGCAGGAGAAATTATACTCTAGTTTCTCAGTCTGTTTCCTCGTGCCGGTTTGAAGTTCCTGCAGTTTTCACTGTAAAACCGAGTTGGAGCTAGTACCTCCCCATATATATGTATGGAGTGGAGTTTGCAACTGAAAAGAAACTTTGTTTTCCCAACAAGCTAGTTGAAGGACAGCTTTCACACACTCTTATCTCTCAGAAATGAGCATGTGGAGTATGTTCGTTCATCTAGCACAAAAGGAAAGGGTTACAGGAGAAACTTTTACTCTGGTTTCTCAGTGTGTTTCCTAGTGCCGGTTTGATGTTCCTGCAGTTTTCACTGTAAAACCGAGTTGGAGCTTGTACCTCCCCATATAAATGTATGGAGTGGCGTTTGTAACTGAAAAGAAATTTGTGTTCCCAACAAGCTAGGTGAAGTACGGCTTTCACACACACTTAACTCTCAGAACTGAGCATGTGGTGAGAGTTTCGTTCATCTAGCAAAAAGGAAATGGTTTGCAGGAAAAACTTATACTCTGGTATCTCATTCTGTTTCCTAGTGCCGGTTTCAAGTTCCTGCAGTTTTCACTGTAAAACGGATTTGGATCTAGTACCTCCCCATATATTTGTATGCAGTGGTGTTTGCAACTGAAAAGAAACTTTGTATTCCCAACAAGCTAGGTGAAGCACGGCTTTCACACACAATTATCGCTCAGAACTGAGCTTATGGAGAGACGTTCGTTCATCTAGCACAATGGGAACGTGTTGCAGGAGAAATTATACTCTAGTTTCTCAGTCTGTTTCCTCGTGCCGGTTTGAAGTTCCTGCAGTTTTCACTGTAAAACCGAGTTGGAGCTAGTACCTCCCCATATATATGTATGGAGTGGAGTTTGCAACTGAAAAGGAATTTTGTGTTCCCAAGAAGCTAGTTGAAGGACAGCTTTCACACACTCTTATCTCTCAGAAATGAGCATGTGGAGTATGTTCGTTCATCTAGCACAAAAGGAAAGGGTTGCAGGAGAAACTTTTACTCTGGTTTCTCAGTGTGTTTCCTAGTGCCGGTTTGATGTTCCTGCAGTTTTCACTGAAAAACCGAGTTGGAGCTTGTACCTCCCCATATAAATGTATGGAGTGGACTTTGTAACTGAAAAGAAATTTGTGTTCCCAACAAGATAGGTGAAGTACGGCTTTCACACACACTTAACTCTCAGAACTGAGCATGTGGTGAGAGTTTCGTTCATCTAGCAAAAAGGAAACGGTTTGCAGGAAAAACTTATACTCTGGTTTCTCAGTCTGTTTCCTAGTGCCGGTTTCAAATTCCTGCAGTTTTCAGTGTAAAACGGATTTCGATCTAGTACCTCCCCATATAATTGTATGCAGTGGTGTTTGCAACTGAAAAGAAACTTTGTGTTCCAAACAAGATAGGTGAAGGACGGCTTTCACACACAATTATCTCTCAGAACTGAGCTTATGGAGAGACGTTCGTTCATCTAGCACAATGGGAACGTGTTGCAGGGGAAACTTTTACTCTGGTTTCTCAGTCTGTTTCCTAGTTCCGGTTTGAATTTCCTGCATTATTCACTGTAAAACCGAGTTGGAGCTTGTACCTCCCCTTATATATGTATGGAGTGGATATTGGAACTGAAAAGTAACTTTGTTTTCCCAAAAATTTAAGTGAAGGACGGCTTTCACACACAAATATCTCTCAGAACCAAGCATGTGGAGAGACTATCGTTCACACAGCAAAATGGAAACCGGTTGCAGGGGAAACTATTACTCTGCTTTCTCAGTCTGTTTCCTACTGCCGGTTTTTAGTTCCGGCAGTTTTCAGTTTAAAACCGAGTTGGAGCTAGTAACTCCATATATATATATATGGAGTGGAGTTTGCAACTGTAAAGAAAATTTGTGTTCCCAACAAGCTTATTGAAGGACGGCTTTCACAAACAATTATCTATCAGATCTGAACATGTGGAGAGACGTTCGTTCATCTAGCATAAAATGAAAGGTTTGCAGGAGAAACTATTACTCTGGATTCTGAGTATTTTTCCTAGTGCCGGATTGTAGTTCCTGCAGTTTTCACTGTAAAACCGAGTTGGAGCTAGTACCTCCCCATATATAGGTATGGAGTGGAGTTTGCAACTGAAAAGGAAATTTGAGTTCCGAACAAGCAAGGTAAAGGACAGCTTTCACACACACTTTTCTCTTCAGAATTTAGCATGTGGAGAGACGTTCGTTCATCTAGCAAAAAGGTAACAGGTTGCAGCGGAAACTTTACTCTGGTTTCTGAGTCTGTTTCATAGTGCCTGTTTGAAATTCCTGCGGTATTCACTGTAAAACACATTTGGAGCTAGTACCTCCCAATAAAATTATATGGTGTGGAGTTTGCAACTGAAAAGTAACTTTGTTTTCCCAACAAGCTTGGTAAAGGACGGCTTTAAAACACACTTATCTCTCAGATCTGAGCATGTGAAGAGACGATCGTTCATCTACCAGAAAGTGCATGGGTGGCAGGAGAAACAATTCTCTAGTTTCTCAGTCTGTTTCCTAGTGCCGGTTTGAAGTTCCTGAAATTTTCACTGTAAAACCGAGTTGGAGGTACTGCCTAACCATATATATATATGGATTGGAGATTGCAACTGAAAGGAAACTCTGTGTTCCCAACAAGCTTGTTGAAAGACGGCTTTCACACACAATTATCTCTCAGAACTGAGCACGTGGAGAGACGTTCGTTAATCTAGCACCAAGGGAACGGGTTGCTGGTGAAATTTTACTCTTGTTTCTCAGTATGTTTCCTAGTGCCGCTTTAAAGTTCCTGCAGTTTTCACTGTAAAAACGAGTGGGTGCTAGTACCTCCCTATATATATGTATGGATTGGAGTTTGCAACTGAAAAGAAACTTTGTTTTCCCAACAAGCTCGGTGAAGCACGGCTTTCACACACATTTATCTCTCAGAACTGAGCATGTGGAGAGACGTTCTTTCTTCTAGCACAAAGGAAACGTGTTGCAGGAGAAATGTTACTCTGGTTTCTCAGTCTGTTTCCTAGTGCCTGTTTGATGTTCTTGCAGTTTTCACTGTAAATCAGATTTAGAGCTAATACCTCCCCATATAAATGTATGGAGTGGAGTTTGCAACTGAAAAGAAATTTGTGTTCCCAACAAGCTCGGTGAAGCACGGCTTTCAAACACATTTATCTCTCAGAACTGAGCATGTGGAGAGAAGTTCTTTCATCTAGCACAAAGGAAACGGGTTGCAGGAGAAATTTGACTCTGGTTTCTCAGTCTGTTTCCTAGTGCCGTTTTGAAGTTCCTGCAGATTTCACTGTAAAACCGAGTTGGAGCTATTACCTACCCATATATATGTATGGAGTGGAGATTGAAACTTAAAGGAAACTCTGTGTTCCCAACAAACTAGATAAAGGAAGGCTTTCACACACACTTATTTCTCAGAAGTGAGCTTGTGGAGAGTCGTTCATTCTTCTAGCACCAAGGGAACGGGTTGCAGGTGAAACTTTTACTCTGGTTTCTCACTCTGTTTCCTAGTGCCGGTTTGAAGTTCCTGCAGTTTTCACTGTAAAACCGAGTTGGAGGTAGTAACTCCCCATATATTTGTATGAAGTGGGGCTTGCAAATTAAAACAAACTTTGTGTTCCCAAAAAGCTAGGTGAAGAACGGGTTTCCCACTCACTTATCTCTCAGAACTGAGCATGTGTAGAGACGTTCGTTCAACTAGCACAAAGGGAATGGGTTGCATGAGAAACGTTTACTCTGGTTTCTCATTCTGTTTCCTTGTCTGGGTATGAAGTTCCTGCATGTTTCACTGTAAAACCGAGTTGGAGCTAGTAACTCCCCATATATATGTATGGTTTGGAGATTGCAACTTAAAAGAAACTCTGTTTTCCCAACAAGCTAGATGAAGAACGTCTTTCACACACACTTATCTCTCAGATCTGATCATGTGGAGAGACGTTCGTTCATCTAGCAAAAGGAAACGGGTTGCAGTAGAAACCTTACTCTGGTTTCTTAGTCTGTTTCCTAGTGCCGGTTATATGTTCCTGCAGTTTTCACTGTAAAACCGAGTTGGAGCAATTACTTCCCCATATATATGAATGGAGTGGAGATTTCAACTGAAAGGAATCTGTGTTCCCAACAAGCTGGATTAAGAACGGCTTTCACAAACACTTATCTCTCAGAACTGAGCATGTGGAGAGACGTTCTTTCATCTAGCACAAATGAAACGGTTTGCAGGAGAAATTTGACTCTGGTTTTTCAGTCTGTTTCCTAGTGCCGGTTTGAAATTCCTGCAGTTTTCACTGTAAAACCGAGTTGAAGCTAGTACCTCCCCATATATATGTATAGAGTGGAGTTTGCAACTGAAAATAAACTTTGTATTCCCAACAAGCTAGGTGAAGGACGGCATTCACACACACTTATATCTCAGAACTGAGCATGTGGAGAGAAGTTCTTTCATCTAGCACAAATGAAACGGGTTGCAGGAGAAATTTGACTCTGGTTTCTAAGTCTGTTTTCTAGTGCCGTGTTGAAGTTCCTGCAGTTTTCACTGTAAAAACGAGTTGGAGCTAGTACCTACCCATATATATGTATGGAGTGGAGATTGAAACTTAAAGGAAACTCTGTTTTCCCAACAAACTAGATTAAGGAAGGCTTTCACACACACTTATTTCTCAGAACTGAGCATGTGGAGAGACGTTCATTCATCTAGCTCAAAGGGAACGGGTTGCAGGAGAAACTTTTACTCTGTTTTCTCAGTCTGTTTCCTAGTGCCGCTTTGAATTTCATGCAGTTTTCACTGTAAAACCGAGTTGGAGCTGGTACCTCCCCATATATATGTTTGGAGTAGAATTTGCAACTGAAAAGAAGCTTTGTGTTCCCAAAAACCTAGGTGAAGTACGGCTTTCACACACACTTATCTCTCAGAACTGAGCATGTGGAGAGACTTTCTTTCATCTAGTACCAAATGAACAGGTTGCAGGGGAAACTTTTTCTCTGGTTTCTCAGTTTGTTTCCTAGTGCCTGTTTCAAGTTCCTGCAGTTTTCACTGTAAAACCGATTTCGAGCTAGTACCTCCCCATATATATATATGGATTGGAGTTGGCAACTGAAAAGGAACTTTGTTTTCCGAACAAGCTAGGTGAAGGACGGCTTTCACACACACTTATCTCTCATAACTGAGCATATGGAGAGACTTTCTTTCATCTATCAGCAAAAGAATGGATTGCAGGGAAACATTTACTCTGGTTTCTCAGTGTGTTTCCTAGTGCCGGTTTGAAGTTCCTGCAGTTTTCACAGTAAAACCGAGTTGGAGTTTGTAACTCCCCATATATTTGTATGAAGTGGGGCTTGCAAATGAAAACAAACTTTGTGTTCCCAATAAGCTAGGTGAAGAACGGGTTTCCCACTCACTTATCTCTCAGAACTGAGCATGTGTAGAGACGTTCGTTCAACTAGCACAAAGGGAATGGGTTGCATGAGAAACGTTTACTCTGGTTTCTCATTCTGTTTCCTTGTCTGGTTATGAAGTTCCTGCAAGTTTCACTGTAAAACCGAGTTGGAGCTAGTACCTCCCCATATATATGTATGGTTTGGAGATTGCAACTTAAAAGAAACTCTGTTTTCCCAAAAAGCTAGATGAAGAACGTCTTTGACACACACTTATCTCTCAGAACTGAGCATGTGGAGAGACGTTCGTTCATCTAGCAAAAGGAAACGGGTTGCAGTAGAAACCTTACTCTGGTTTCTTAGTCTGTTTCCTATTGCCAGTTATATGTTCCTGCAGTTTTCACTGTAAAACCGAGTTGGAGCATTTACTTCCCCATATTTATGAATGGAGTGGAGATTTCAACTGAAAGGAATCTGTGTTCCCAACAAGCTGGATTAAGAACGGCTTTCACACACACATATCTCTCAGAACTGAGCATGTGGAGAGACGTTCTTTCATCTAGCACAAAGGAAACGGTTTGCAGGAGAAATTTGACTCTGGTTTCTCAGACTGTTTCCTAGTGCCGGTTTGAAATTCCTGCAGTTTTCACAGTAAAACCGAGTTGGAGTTTGTAACTCCCCATATATTTGTATGAAGTGGGGCTTGCAAATGAAAACAAACTTTGTGTTCCCAATAAGCTAGGTGAAGAACGGGTTTCCCACTCACTTATCTCTCAGAACTGAGCATGTGTAGAGACGTTCGTTCAACTAGCACAAAGGGAATGGGTTGCATGAGAAACGTTTACTCTGGTTTCTCATTCTGTTTCCTTGTCTGGTTATGAAGTTCCTGCAAGTTTCACTGTAAAACCGAGTTGGAGCTAGTACCTCCCCATATATATGTATGGTTTGGAGATTGCAACTTAAAAGAAACTCTGTTTTCCCAAAAAGCTAGATGAAGAACGTCTTTGACACACACTTATCTCTCAGAACTGAGCATGTGGAGAGACGTTCGTTCATCTAGCAAAAGGAAACGGGTTGCAGTAGAAACCTTACTCTGGTTTCTTAGTCTGTTTCCTATTGCCGGTTATATATTCCTGCAGTTTTCACTGTAAAACCGAGTTGGAGCAATTACTTCCCCATATATATGAATGGAGTGGAGATTTCAACTGAAAGGAATCTGTGTTCCCAACAAGCTGGATTAAGAACGGCTTTCACACACACATATCTCTCAGAACTGAGCATGTGGAGAGACGTTCTTTCATCTAGCACAAAGGAAACGGTTTGCAGGAGAAATTTGACTCTGGTTTCTCAGTCTGTTTCCTAGTGCCGGTTTGAAGTTCCTGCAGTTTTCACTGTAAAACCGAGTTGGAGCTAGTACCTCCCCATATATATGTATAGAGTGGAGTTTGCAACTGAAAATAAACTTTGTATTCCCAACAAGCTAGGTGAAGGACGGCTTTCACACACACTTATATCTCAGAACTGAGCATGTGGAGAGAAGTTCTTTCATCTAGCAGAAATTAAACGGGTTGCAGGAGAAATCTGACTCTGGTTTCTCAGTCTGTTTCCTAGTGCCGTTTTGAAGTTCCTGCAGTTTTCACTGTAAAACCGATTTGGAGCTAGTACCTACCCATATATATGTATGGAGTGGAGATTGAAACTTAAAGGAAACTCTGTGTTCCCAACAAACTAGGTTAAGGAAGGCTTTCACACACACTTATTTCTCAGAACTGAGCATGTGGAGAGACGTTCATTCATCTAGCACCAAGGGAACGGGTTGCAGGAGAAACGTTTACTCTGGTTTCTCACTGTGTTTCCTAGTGCCGGTTTGAAGTTCCTGCAGTTTTCACTGTAAAACCGAGTTGGGGCTAGTACCTCCCCATATATTTGTATGAATTGTAGTTTGCAAATGAAAACAAACTTTGTGTTCCCAACAAGAAAGTTGAAGGACGGCATTCACACTCACTTATCTCTCAGAACTGAGCATGTGTAGAGGCGTTCGTTCAACTAACACAAAGGGAATGGGTTGCAGGAGAAACATTTACTCTTGTTTCTCATTCTGTTTCCTAGTGCGGGTTTGAATTTAGTGCAGTTTTCACTGTAAAACTTAGTTGGCGCTAGTACCTCGCCATATACATGTAGGGATTGGAGTTTGAATCTGAAAAGAAACTTTGTGTTTCCAACAAGCTAGGTGAAGTTAGGCTTTCACAAACAATTAACTCTCAGAACTGAGCATGTGGAGAGACTTTCGTTCATCTAGCAAAAAGGAAACGCTTTGCAGGAGAAACTCTTACTCAGGTTTCTCAGTCTGTTTCCTAGACCGGTTTGAAGTTCCTGCAGTTTTCACTGTAAAACCCAGTTGGAGCTAGTACCTCCCCATATAAATGTTTAGAGTGGAGTTTGCAACTGAAAAGATTCTTTGTGTTCACATAAAGCTAGATGAAAGACGGCATTCACACACACTTATCTCTCAGAACTGAGCATGTGGAGAGTCTTTCTTTCATCTAGGAAAAAGGAAACGGTTTGCAGGATAAACTTTTACTCTGGTTTCACAGTGTGTTTCCTAATGCCGGTTTCAAGTTCCTGTATATTTCACTGTAAAACAGATTTGGAGATAGTACGTCCCCATATATATGTATGGAGTTGAGTTTGCAACTGACAAGGAACTTTGTGTTCCCAACAAGCTAGGTGAAAAACGGCTTTCACACACAATTATCGCTCAGATCTGAGCATATCGAGAGACGTTCGTTCATCTAGCACAATGGGAACGGTTTGCAGGAGAAACATTTACTCTGGTTTCTCAGCCTGTTTCCTAGTGCAGGGTTGAATTTCCTGCAGTTTTCACTGTAAAAAAGAGTTGGAGCTAGTACCTCCCGATATATATGTATAGAGTGGAGTTTGCAACTGAAAAGAAACTTTGTGTTCCCAACAAGCTAGGTGAAGGACGGCTTTCACACACACTTATCTCTCAGAACTGAGCATATGGAGAGACTTTCTTTCATCTATCAGCAAAAGAATGGTTTGCAGGGAAACCTTTACTCTGGTTTCTCAGTGTGTTTCCTAGTGCCGGTTTGAAGTTCCTGCAGTTTTCACTGTAAAACCGAGTTGGAATTAGTAACTCCACATATATTTGTATGAAATGGGGCTTGCAAATGAAAACAAACTTTGTGTTCCCAAAAAGCTAGGTGAAGAACGGGTTTCCCACTCACTTATCTCTCAGAACTGAGCATGTGTAGAGACGTTCGTTCAACTAGCACAAAGGGAATGGGTTGCATGAGAAACGTTTACTCTGGTTTCTCATTCTGTTTCCTTGTCTGGGTATGAAGTTCCTGCAAGTTTCACTGTAAAACCGAGTTGGAGCTAGTACTTCCCCATATATATGTATGGTTTGGGGATTGCAACTTAAAAGAAACTCTGTTTTCCCAACAAGCTAGATGAAGAACGTCTTTCACACACACTTATCTCTCAGAACTGAGCATGTGGAGAGACGTTCGTTCATCTAGCAAAAGGAAACGGGTTGCAGTAGAAACCTTACTCTGGTTTCTTAGTCTGTTTCCTAGTGCCGGTTATATGTTCCTGCAGTTTTCACTGTAAAACCGAGTTGGAGCAATTACTTCCCCATATATATGAATGGAGTGGAGATTTCAACTGAAAGGAATCTGTGTTCCCAACAAGCTGGATTAAGAACGGCTTTCACACACACTTATCTCTCAGAACTTAGCATGTGGAGAGACGTTCTTTCATCTAGCACAAAGGAAACGGTTTGCAGGAGAAATTTGACTCTGGTTTCTCAGTCTGTTTCCTAGTGCCGGTTTGAAATTCCTGCAGTTTTCATTGTAAAACCGAGTGGGAGCTAGTACCTCCCCTTATATAAGTAGGGATTGGAATTGGAAACTGAAAAGAAACTATTTGTTCCCAACAAGCTAGGTGAAGTACGGCTTCCAGACACACTTATCTCTCAGATCTGAGCATGTGGAGGGACGTTCGTTCATCTAGCACCAAGGGAACGGGTTGCAGGGGAAACTTTTACTCTGGTTTCTCAGTCTGTTTCCTAGTGCCGCTTTGAATTTCATGCAGTTTTCACTGTAAAACCGAGTTGGATTTAGTACCTCCCCATATATATGTATGGAGTGGAGTTTGCAACTGAAAAGAAACTTTGTGTTCCCAAATAGCTAGGTGAAGGACGGCTTTCACACACTCATATCTCTCAGAAATGAGCATTTGAAGAGACGTTCGTTCATCTACCACAAAGTGCAGTGTGGCAGGAAAAACCTTTCTCTAGTTTCTCAGTCTTTTTCCTAGTGCCAGTATGAAGTTCCTGCAGTTTTCACTGTAAAACCGAGTTGGAGCTAGTACCTACCCATATATATATATGTCGTGGAGATTGCAACTGAAAGGAATCTCTGTATTCCCAACAAGCTAGTTGAAAGACGGCTTTCACACACAATTATCTCTCAGAACTGAGCATGTGGAGAGACGTTCGTTAATCTAGCACCAAGGGAACGGTTTGCAGGAGAAACTTTTACTCTGGTTTCTCAGTCTGTTTCCTAGTGCCGGTTTGAAGTTCCTGCAGTTTTCACTGTAAAACCGATTTGGAGCTGGTACCTCCCCATATATATGTTTGGAGTAGACTTTGCAACTGAAAAGAAGCTTTGTGTTCCCAAAAACCTAGGTGAAGTACGGCTTTCACACACACTTATCTCTCAGAACTGAGCATGTGGAGAGACTTTCTTTCATCTAGTACCAAATGAACAGGTTGCAGGGGAAACTTTTACTCTGGTTTCTCAGTCTGTTTCCTAGTGCCGTTTTGAAATTCCTGCAGTTTTCACTGTAAAACCGAGTTGGAGCTAGTACCTACCCATATATATGTATGGATTGGAGATTGAAACTTAAAAGAACTCTGTGTTCCCAACAAACTAGATTAAGGAAGGCTTTCACACACACTTATTTCTCAGAACTGAGCATGTGGAGAGACGTTCATTCATCTAGCACCAAGGGAACGGGTTGCAGGAGAAACTTTTACTCTGGTTTCTCACTCTGTTTCCTAGTGCCGGTTTGAAGTTCCTGCAGTTTTCACTGTAAAACCGAGTTGGGGCTAGTACCTCCCCATATATTTGTATGAAGTGTTGTTTGCAAATGAAAACAACCTTTGTGTTCCCAACAAGAAAGTTGAAGGACGGCATTCACACTCACTTATCTCTCAGAACTGAGCATGTGTAGAGAATTTCGTTCATCTAGCACCAAGGGAACGGGTTGCAGGAGAAACTTTTACTCTGGTTTCTCAGTCTGTTTCCTAGAGCCGCTTTGAATTTCATGCAGTTTTCACTGTAAAACCGATTTCGAGCTAGTACCTCCCCATATATATATATGGATTGGAGTTGGCAACTGAAAAGGAACTTTGTTTTCCGAACAAGCTAGGTGAAGGACGGCTTTCACACACACTTATCTCTCATAACTGAGCATATGGAGAGACTTTCTTTCATCTATCAGCAAAAGAATGGATTGCAGGGAAACATTTACTCTGGTTTCTCAGTGTGTTTCCTAGTGCCGGTTTGAAGTTCCTGCAGTTTTCACAGTAAAACCGAGTTGGAGTTTGTAACTCCCCATATATTTGTATGAAGTGGGGCTTGCAAATGAAAACAAACTTTGTGTTCCCAATAAGCTAGGTGAAGAACGGGTTTCCCACTCACTTATCTCTCAGAACAGAGCATGTGTAGAGACGTTCGTTCAACTAGCACAAAGGGAATGGGTTGCAGGACACACTTTTTCTCTGCTTTCTCAGTCTGTTTCCTAGTGCCGGTTTGAAGTTCCTGCAGTTTTCACTGTAAAACCGATTTGGAGCTAGTACCTACCCATATATATGTATGGAGTGGAGATTGAAACTTAAAGGAAACTCTGTGTTCCCAACAAACTAGGTTAAGGAAGGCTTTCACACACACTTATTTCTCAGAAATGAGCATGTGGAGAGACGTTCATTCATCTAGCACCAAGGGAACGGGTTGCAGGAGAAACGTTTACTCTGGTTTCTCACTCTGTTTCCTAGTGCCGGTTTGAAGTTCCTGCAGTTTTCACTGTAAAACCGAGTTGGGGCTAGTACCTTCCCATATATTTGTATGAATTGTAGTTTGCAAATGAAAACAAACTTTGTGTTCCCAACAAGAAAGTTGAAGGACGGCATTCACACTCACTTATCTCTCAGAACTGAGCATGTGTAGAGGCGTTCGTTCAACTAACACAAAGGGAATGGGTTGCAGGAGAAACATTTACTCTTGTTTCTCATTCTGTTTCCTAGTGCGGGTTTGAATTTCCTGCAGTTTTCACTGTAAAACTTAGTTGGCGCTAGTACCTCGCCATATACATGTAGGGATTGGAGTTTGAAACTGAAAAGAAACTTTGTGTTTCCAACAAGCTAGGTGAAGTTAGGCTTTCACAAACAATTAACTCTCAGAACTGAGCATGTGGAGAGACTTTCGTTCATCTAGCAAAAAGGAAACGCTTTGCAGGAGAAACTCTTACTCAGGTTTCTCAGTCTGTTTCCTAGACCGGTTTGAAGTTCCTGCAGTTTTCACTGTAAAACCCAGTTGGAGCTAGTACCTCCCCATATAAATGTTTAGAGTGGAGTTTGCAACTGAAAAGATTCTTTGTGTTCACATAAAGCTAGATGAAAGACGGCATTCACACACACTTATCTCTCAGAACTGAGCATGTGGAGAGTCTTTCTTTCATCTAGGAAAAAGGAAACGGTTTGCAGGATAAACTTTTACTCTGGTTTCACAGTGTGTTTCCTAATGCCGGTTTCAAGTTCCTGTATATTTCACTGTAAAACAGATTTGGAGATAGTACGTCCCCATATATATGTATGGAGTTGAGTTTGCAACTGACAAGGAACTTTGTGTTCCCAACAAGCTAGGTGAAAAACGGCTTTCACACACAATTATCGCTCAGATCTGAGCATATCGAGAGACGTTCGTTCATCTAGCACAATGGGAACGGTTTGCAGGAGAAACATTTACTCTGGATTCTCAGCCTGTTTCCTAGTCCAGGGTTGAATTTCCTGCAGTTTTCACTGTAAAAAAGAGTTGGAGCTAGTACCTCCCGATATATATGTATAGAGTGGAGTTTGCAACTGAAAAGAAACTTTGTGTTCCCAACAAGCTAGGTGAAGGACGGCTTTCACACACACTTATCTCTCAGAACTGAGCATATGGAGAGACTTTCTTTCATCTATCAGCAAAAGAATGGTTTGCAGGGAAACCTTTACTCTGGTTTCTCAGTGTGTTTCCTAGTGCCGGTTTGAAGTTCCTGCAGTTTTCACTGTAAAACCGAGTTGGAATTAGTAACTCCACATATATTTGTATGAAATGGGGCTTGCAAATGAAAACAAACTTTGTGTTCCCAAAAAGCTAGGTGAAGAACGGGTTTCCCACTCACTTATCTCTCAGAACTGAGCATGTGTAGAGACGTTCGTTCAACTAGCACAAAGGGAATGGGTTGCATGAGAAACGTTTACTCTGGTTTCTCATTCTGTTTCCTTGTCTGGGTATGAAGTTCCTGCAAGTTTCACTGTAAAACCGAGTTGGAGCTAGTACTTCCCCATATATATGTATGGTTTGGGGATTGCAACTTAAAAGAAACTCTGTTTTCCCAACAAGCTAGATGAAGAACGTCTTTCACACACACTTATCTCTCAGAACTGAGCATGTGGAGAGACGTTCGTTCATCTAGCAAAAGGAAACGGGTTGCAGTAGAAACCTTACTCTGGTTTCTTAGTCTGTTTCCTAGTGCCGGTTATATGTTCCTGCAGTTTTCACTGTAAAACCGAGTTGGAGCAATTACTTCCCCATATATATGAATGGAGTGGAGATTTCAACTGAAAGGAATCTGTGTTCCCAACAAGCTGGATTAAGAACGGCTTTCACACACACTTATCTCTCAGAACTTAGCATGTGGAGAGACGTTCTTTCATCTAGCACAAAGGAAACGGTTTGCAGGAGAAATTTGACTCTGGTTTCTCAGTCTGTTTCCTAGTGCCGGTTTGAAATTCCTGCAGTTTTCATTGTAAAACCGAGTGGGAGCTAGTACCTCCCCTTATATAAGTAGGGATTGGAATTGGAAACTGAAAAGAAACTATTTGTTCCCAACAAGCTAGGTGAAGTACGGCTTCCAGACACACTTATCTCTCAGATCTGAGCATGTGGAGGGACGTTCGTTCATCTAGCACCAAGGGAACGGGTTGCAGGGGAAACTTTTACTCTGGTTTCTCAGTCTGTTTCCTAGTGCCGCTTTGAATTTCATGCAGTTTTCACTGTAAAACCGAGTTGGATTTAGTACCTCCCCATATATATGTATGGAGTGGAGTTTGCAACTGAAAAGAAACTTTGTGTTCCCAAATAGCTAGGTGAAGGACGGCTTTCACACACTCATATCTCTCAGAAATGAGCATGTGAAGAGACGTTCGTTCATCTACCACAAAGTGCAGTGTGGCAGGAGAAACCTTTCTCTAGTTTCTCAGTCTTTTTCCTAGTGCCAGTATGAAGTTCCTGCAGTTTTCACTGTAAAACCGAGTTGGAGCTAGTACCTACCCATATATATATATATGTCGTGAAGATTGCAACTGAAAGGAATCTCTGTATTCCCAACAAGCTAGTTGAAAGACGGCTTTCACACACAATTATCTCTCAGAACTGAGCATGTGGAGAGACGTTCGTTAATCTAGCACCAAGGGAACGGTTTGCAGGAGAAACTTTTACTCTGGTTTCTCAGTCTGTTTCCTAGTGCCGCTTTGAATTTCATGCAGTTTTCACTGTAAAACCGAGTTGGAGCTGGTACCTCCCCATATATATGTTTGGAGTAGACTTTGCAACTGAAAAGAAGCTTTGTGTTCCCAAAAACCTAGGTGAAGTACGGCTTTCACACACACTTATCTCTCAGAACTGAGCATGTGGAGAGACTTTCCTTCATCTAGTACCAAATGAACAGGTTGCAGGGGAAACTTTTACTCTAGTTTCTCAGTTTGTTTCCTAGTGCCGGTTTCAAGTTCCTGCAGTTTTCACTGTAAAACCCAGTTGGAGCTAGTACCTCCCCATATAAATGTATGGAGTGGAGTTTGCAACTGAAAAGATTCTTTGTGTTCACATAAAGCTAGATGAAAGACGGCATTCACACACACTTATCTCTCAGAACTGAGCATGTGGATAGTCTTTCTTTCATCTAGCAAAAAGGAAACGGTTTGCAGGAGAAACTTTTACTCTGGTTTCACGGTGTGTTTCCTAGTGCCGGTTTCAAGTTCCTGTATATTTCACTGTAAAACAGATTTGGAGATAGTACGTCCCCATATATATATATGGAGTGGAGTTTGCAACTGACAAGGAACTTTGTGTTCCCAACAAGCTAGGTGAAAAACGGCTTTCACACACAATTATCGCTCAGATCTGAGCATATGGAGAGACGTTCGTTCATCTAGCAAAAAGGGAACGGGATGCAGGAGAAACATTTACTCTGGTTTTTCAGTCTTTTTCCTTATGCCGGTTTGACGTTCCTGCAGTTTTCGCTGTAAAGAATTGTTGGAGCTGTACCTCCCCTTATATATGTATGGAGTGTAACTTGCAACTGAAAAGAAACTGTGTGTTCCCAACAATCAAGTTGAAGGACGGCTTTCACACACTTATCTCTCAGAACTGAGCATGTGGAGAGACGTTCGTTCATCTAGCACAAATGGAACGGGTTGCAGGATAAACTTTTACTCTGGTTTCTCAGTCAGTTTCCTAGTGCCGGTTTGAAGAAACTGCAATTTTCATGGTAAAACCGAGTTGCAGCTCATACCTAACCATATATATATATATGGATTCGAGTTTGCAACTGAAACGGAACTTTGTATTTCCAACAAGATAGTTGAAGGGCGGATTTCACACACACCTATCTCTCAGATCTCAGCATGTGGAGTGGCGTTCGTTCATCTAGCACAAAGGGAATGGGTTGCAGTAGACAGTTTACTCTTGTTTCACAGTCTGTTTCTTAGTGCCGGTTTGAAGTTCCTGAAGTTTTCACTGTAAAACCGAGTTTGAGCTTGAACCTCCCCGTATATATTTATGGAGTGGAGTTTGCTACTGAAAAGAAACTTTGTGTTCCCAACAAGCTAGGTGAAGGACGGCTTTCACACACAATTTTCTCTCAGAACTGAGCATGTGGAGAGACGTTCGTTCATGTGGCACCAAGGGAACGGGTTGCAGGAGAAACTTTTACTCTGGTTTCTCAGTCTGTTTCCTAGTGCCGTTTTGAATTTCCTGCAGTTTTCACTGTAAAACCGTGTTGGAACTAGTACCTCCCAGATATATATGTATGGAGTGGAGTTGGCAACTGAAAAGAATCTTTGTGTTCCCAACAAGCTAGGTGAAGGACGGCTTTCACACACACTTATCTCTCAGAACTGAGCATATGGAGAGACTTTCTTTCATCTATCAGCAAAAGAATGGTTTGCAGGGAAACCTTTACTCTGGTTTCTCAGTGTGTTTCCTAGTGCCGGTTTGAAGTTCCTGCAGTTTTCACTGTAAAACCGAGTTGGAATTAGTAACTCCACATATATTTGTATGAAATGGGGCTTGCAAATGAAAACAAACTTTGTGTTCCCAAAAAGCTAGGTGAAGAACGGGTTTCCCACTCACTTATCTCTCAGAACTGAGCATGTGTAGAGACGTTCGTTCAACTAGCACAAAGGGAATGGGTTGCATGAGAAACGTTTACTCTGGTTTCTCATTCTGTTTCCTTGTCTGGGTATGAAGTTCCTGCAAGTTTCACTGTAAAACCGAGTTGGAGCTAGTACTTCCCCATATATATGTATGGTTTGGGGATTGCAACTTAAAAGAAACTCTGTTTTCCCAACAAGCTAGATGAAGAACGTCTTTCACACACACTTATCTCTCAGAACTGAGCATGTGGAGAGACGTTCGTTCATCTAGCAAAAGGAAACGGGTTGCAGTAGAAACCTTACTCTGGTTTCTTAGTCTGTTTCCTAGTGCCGGTTATATGTTCCTGCAGTTTTCACTGTAAAACCGAGTTGGAGCAATTACTTCCCCATATATATGAATGGAGTGGAGATTTCAACTGAAAGGAATCTGTGTTCCCAACAAGCTGGATTAAGAACGGCTTTCACACACACTTATCTCTCAGAACTTAGCATGTGGAGAGACGTTCTTTCATCTAGCACAAAGGAAACGGTTTGCAGGAGAAATTTGACTCTGGTTTCTCAGTCTGTTTCCTAGTGCCGGTTTGAAATTCCTGCAGTTTTCATTGTAAAACCGAGTGGGAGCTAGTACCTCCCCTTATATAAGTAGGGATTGGAATTGGAAACTGAAAAGAAACTATTTGTTCCCAACAAGCTAGGTGAAGTACGGCTTCCAGACACACTTATCTCTCAGATCTGAGCATGTGGAGGGACGTTCGTTCATCTAGCACCAAGGGAACGGGTTGCAGGGGAAACTTTTACTCTGGTTTCTCAGTCTGTTTCCTAGTGCCGCTTTGAATTTCATGCAGTTTTCACTGTAAAACCGAGTTGGATTTAGTACCTCCCCATATATATGTATGGAGTGGAGTTTGCAACTGAAAAGAAACTTTGTGTTCCCAAATAGCTAGGTGAAGGACGGCTTTCACACACTCATATCTCTCAGAAATGAGCATGTGAAGAGACGTTCGTTCATCTACCACAAAGTGCAGTGTGGCAGGAGAAACCTTTCTCTAGTTTCTCAGTCTTTTTCCTAGTGCCAGTATGAAGTTCCTGCAGTTTTCACTGTAAAACCGAGTTGGAGCTAGTACCTACCCATATATATATATATGTCGTGAAGATTGCAACTGAAAGGAATCTCTGTATTCCCAACAAGCTAGTTGAAAGACGGCTTTCACACACAATTATCTCTCAGAACTGAGCATGTGGAGAGACGTTCGTTAATCTAGCACCAAGGGAACGGTTTGCAGGAGAAACTTTTACTCTGGTTTCTCAGTCTGTTTCCTAGTGCCGCTTTGAATTTCATGCAGTTTTCACTGTAAAACCGAGTTGGAGCTGGTACCTCCCCATATATATGTTTGGAGTAGACTTTGCAACTGAAAAGAAGCTTTGTGTTCCCAAAAACCTAGGTGAAGTACGGCTTTCACACACACTTATCTCTCAGAACTGAGCATGTGGAGAGACTTTCCTTCATCTAGTACCAAATGAACAGGTTGCAGGGGAAACTTTTACTCTAGTTTCTCAGTTTGTTTCCTAGTGCCGGTTTCAAGTTCCTGCAGTTTTCACTGTAAAACCCAGTTGGAGCTAGTACCTCCCCATATAAATGTATGGAGTGGAGTTTGCAACTGAAAAGATTCTTTGTGTTCACATAAAGCTAGATGAAAGACGGCATTCACACACACTTATCTCTCAGAACTGAGCATGTGGATAGTCTTTCTTTCATCTAGCAAAAAGGAAACGGTTTGCAGGAGAAACTTTTACTCTGGTTTCACGGTGTGTTTCCTAGTGCCGGTTTCAAGTTCCTGTATATTTCACTGTAAAACAGATTTGGAGATAGTACGTCCCCATATATATATATGGAGTGGAGTTTGCAACTGACAAGGAACTTTGTGTTCCCAACAAGCTAGGTGAAAAACGGCTTTCACACACAATTATCGCTCAGATCTGAGCATATGGAGAGACGTTCGTTCATCTAGCAAAAAGGGAACGGGATGCAGGAGAAACATTTACTCTGGTTTTTCAGTCTTTTTCCTTATGCCGGTTTGACGTTCCTGCAGTTTTCGCTGTAAAGAATTGTTGGAGCTGTACCTCCCCTTATATATGTATGGAGTGTAACTTGCAACTGAAAAGAAACTGTGTGTTCCCAACAATCAAGTTGAAGGACGGCTTTCACACACTTATCTCTCAGAACTGAGCATGTGGAGAGACGTTCGTTCATCTAGCACAAATGGAACGGGTTGCAGGATAAACTTTTACTCTGGTTTCTCAGTCAGTTTCCTAGTGCCGGTTTGAAGAAACTGCAATTTTCATGGTAAAACCGAGTTGCAGCTCATACCTAACCATATATATATATATGGATTCGAGTTTGCAACTGAAACGGAACTTTGTATTTCCAACAAGATACTTGAAGGGCGGATTTCACACACACCTATCTCTCAGATCTCAGCATGTGGAGTGGCGTTCGTTCATCTAGCACAAAGGGAATGGGTTGCAGTAGACAGTTTACTCTTGTTTCACAGTCTGTTTCTTAGTGCCGGTTTGAAGTTCCTGAAGTTTTCACTGTAAAACCGAGTTGGAGCTTGAACCTCCCCGTATATATTTATGGAGTGGAGTTTGCTACTGAAAAGAAACTTTGTGTTCCCAACAAGCTAGGTGAAGGACGGCTTTCACACACAATTTTCTCTCAGAACTGAGCATGTGGAGAGACGTTCGTTCATGTGGCACCAAGGGAACGGGTTGCAGGAGAAACTTTTACTCTGGTTTCTCAGTCTGTTTCCTAGTGCCGTTTTGAATTTCCTGCAGTTTTCACTGTAAAACCGTGTTGGAACTAGTACCTCCCAGATATATATGTATGGAGTGGAGTTGGCAACTGAAAAGAATCTTTGTGTTCCCAACAAGCTAGGTGAAGGCCGGCTTTCACACACACTTATCTCTCAGAACTGAGCATGTGGAGGGACGTTCTTTCAACTAGCTCGAAGGGAACGGGGTGCAGGAAAATCTTTTACTCTGGTTTCTCAGTCTGTTTCCTAGTGCCGGTTTGAAGTACCTGCAATTTTCACTGTAAAATCGAGTTGGAGCTAGAACCACCCCATATATATATATGGAAAGGAGTTTGCAACTGAAAAGAAACTTTGTGTTCCCAACAAGTTAGGTAAAGGAAGACTTTCACACACCTTTATCTCTCAGAACTGAGCATGTGGACAGACTTTCTTTCATCTAGCACAAAGGGAACAGGTTGCAGGAGAAACTTTTTTTCTGATTTCTCTGTCTGTTTCCTAGTGCCGGTTTGAAGTTCCTGCAGTTTTCACTGTAAAACCGTTTTGGAGCTAGTACCTCAAGGATATATTTATGGAGTAGAGTATGCAAATGAAAAGAAACTTTTTTTCCCAGAAAGCTAGGTGAAGGACGGCTTTCAAACACACTTATCTCTCAGAATTGAGCATCTGGATAGACGTTCGTTCATCTAGCACCAAGGGAACGGGTTGCAGGGGAAACATTTACTCTGGATTCTCAGTCTGTTTCTTAGTGACGGTTTGAAGTTCCAGCAGTTTTCACTGTAAATCCGAGGTGGAGCTATTACATCCCCATATATATGTATGGAGTGGAGTTTGCAACTTAAAAGAAACTCTGTGTTCCCATCAAGCTAGCGGAAGGACGGCTTTCACACACACTTATCTCTCAGAAATGAGCAAGTGGAGAGTCGTTCGTTCATCTAGAACCAAGAGAACAGTTTGCAGGAGAAACTTTTTCTCTGGTTTCTCAGTCTGTTTCCTAGTGCCGTTTTGAAGTTCCTGCAGTTTTCAATGTATAACCGAGTTGGATCTTGTACCTCCCCATATATATGTATGGTGTGGTGTATGCAACTGAAAAGAAATTTTGTGTTCCCAAGAATCGAGGTGAAGGACGGCTTTCACACACACTTATCTCTCAGAACTGAGCATTTGGAGAGATTTTCGTTCATCTAGCACAAAGGGAACTTTTTGCAGGGGAAACTTTTACTCTGGATTCTCAGTCTGTTTCCAAGTCCCGTTTTGAATTTCCTGCACTTTTCACTGTAAAACCGAGTTGGAGATAATACCTCCCCATATATATGTATGGAGTGGAGTTGGCAACTTAAAAATAACTCTGTGTTCCCATCAAGCTAAGTGAAGGAAGGCTTTCAAACACCCTAATCTCTCAGAACTGAGCATGTGGAGAAACAATCGTTCATGTGGCACCAAGGGAAATTTATGCAGGAGAAACTTTTACTATGGATTCTCACTCTTTTTCTTAGTGCCGGTTTGAAGTTCCTGCAGTTTTCAGTGTAAAACAGAGTTGGAGCTAGTACCTACTCATATATATGTATGGAGTGGGGTTTGCAACTTAAAAGAAAATCTGTGTTCCCATCAAGCAAGGTGAAGGACGGCTTTCACACAGACTTATGTCTCAGAACTGAGCATGTGGAGAGACGTTCATTCATCTAGCACAAAAGGAACGTGTTGCAGGAGAAACTTTTACTTCGGTTTCTCAGTCTGTTTCCTAGTGCCGGTTTGAAGTTCCTGCAGTTTTCACTGTAAAACCGTGTTGGAACTAGTACCTCCCAGATATATATGTATGGAGTGGAGTTGGCAACTGAAAAGAATCTTTGTGTTCCCAACAAGCTAGGTGAAGGCCGGCTTTCACACACACTTATCTCTCAGAACTGAGCATGTGGAGGGACGTTCTTTCAACTAGCACCAAGGGAACGGGGTGCAGGAAAATCTTTTACTCTGGTTTCTCAGTCTGTTTCCTAGTGCCGGTTTGAAGTACCTGCAATTTTCACTGTAAAATCGAGTTGGAGCTAGAACCACCCCATATATATATATGGAAAGGAGTTTGCAACTGAAAAGAAACTTTGTGTTCCCAACAAGTTAGGTAAAGGAAGACTTTCACACACCTTTATCTCTCAGAACTGAGCATGTGGACAGACTTTCTTTCATCTAGCACAAAGGGAACAGGTTGCAGGAGAAACTTTTTTTCTGATTTCTCTGTCTGTTTCCTAGTGCCGGTTTGAAGTTCCTGCAGTTTTCACTGTAAAACCGTTTTGGAGCTAGTACCTCAAGGATATATTTATGGAGTAGAGTATGCAAATGAAAAGAAACTTTTTTTCCCAGAAAGCTAGGTGAAGGACGGCTTTCAAACACACTTATCTCTCAGAATTGAGCATCTGGATAGACGTTCGTTCATCTAGCACCAAGGGAACGGGTTGCAGGGGAAACATTTACTCTGGATTCTCAGTCTGTTTCTTAGTGACGGTTTGAAGTTCCAGCAGTTTTCACTGTAAATCCGAGGTGGAGCTATTACATCCCCATATATATGTATGGAGTGGAGTTTGCAACTTAAAAGAAACTCTGTGTTCCCATCAAGCTAGCGGAAGGACGGCTTTCACACACACTTATCTCTCAGAACTGAGCAAGTGGAGAGTCGTTCGTTCATCTAGAACCAAGAGAACAGTTTGCAGGAGAAACTTTTTCTCTGGTTTCTCAGTCTGTTTCCTAGTGCCGTTTTGAAGTTCCTGCAGTTTTCAATGTATAACCGAGTTGGATCTTGTACCTCCCCATATATATGTATGGTGTGGTGTATGCAACTGAAAAGAAATTTTGTGTTCCCAAGAATCGAGGTGAAGGACGGCTTTCACACACACTTATCTCTCAGAACTGAGCATTTGGAGAGATTTTCGTTCATCTAGCACAAAGGGAACTTTTTGCAGGGGAAACTTTTACTCTGGTTTCTCAGTCTGTTTCCAAGTCCCGTTTTGAATTTCCTGCACTTTTCACTGTAAAACCGAGTTGGAGATAATACCTCCCCATATATATGTATGGAGTGGAGTTTGCAACTTAAAAATAACTCTGTGTTCCCATCAAGCTAAGTGAAGGAAGGCTTTCAAACACCCTAATCTCTCAGAACTGAGCATGTGGAGAAACAATCGTTCATGTGGCACCAAGGGAAATTTATGCAGGAGAAACTTTTACTATGGATTCTCACTCTTTTTCTTAGTGCCGGTTTGAAGTTCCTGCAGTTTTCAGTGTAAAACAGAGTTGGAGCTAGTACCTACTCATATATATGTATGGAGTGGGGTTTGCAACTTAAAAGAAAATCTGTGTTCCCATCAAGCAAGGTGAAGGACGGCTTTCACACAGACTTATGTCTCAGAACTGAGCATGTGGAGAGACGTTCATTCATCTAGCACAAAAGGAACGTGTTGCAGGAGAAACTTTTACTTCGGTTTCTCAGTCTGTTTCCTAGTGCCGGTTTGAAGTTCCTGCAATTTTCACTGGAAAACCGAGTTGGAGCTCGTACATCCCCAAATATATATGTATGGAGTGGAGTTGGCAAATGAAAGAAACTTTGTTTTCCCAGCAAGCTTGGTGAAGGACGGTTTTCACACACACTTATCTCTCAGAACTGAGCATGTGAAGAGCCTTTCGTTCATCTACCACAAAGGGAACGGTTGGCAGGGGAAACTTCTCTCTGGTTTCTCAGTCGGTTTCCTAGTGCTGGTTTGAAGTTCCTGCAGTTTTCACTGTAAAACCGCGTAGGAGCTAGTACCTCCCCATATATATTTATGGAGTGGAGTTTGCAACTGAAAAGAAACTATGTGTTTCCAACAAGCTAGGTTAAGGATAGCTATGACACACACTTATCTCTCAGAAGTGAGCATGTGGAGAGACGTTCGTTCATCTAGCACAAAGGGAACGGGTTGCAGGAGAAACTTTTACTCTGGTTTCTCAGTCTGTTTCCTATTGCCGGTTTGAATTTCCTGCAGTTTCCTCTGTAAAAGTGTGTTGGTGCTGGTACCGACCATATATATGTATGGAGTGTAGTTTGCAACTGAAAAGAATCTTTGGGTTCCCAAAAAGCTAGGTTAAGGACGGCTTTCACACACACTTATCTCTCAGAACTGAGCATGTGGAGAGACGTTCGTTCACCTACCACCATCGGAACGGGATGCAGGAGAAATTTTTACTCTGGTTTCTCAGTCGGTTTGCAAGTGCTGATTTGAAGATCCTGCAGTTTTAACTGTAAAACCGAGTGGGAGCTAGTACCTCACCATATATATATATGGAGTGGTGTTTGCAACTGAAAAGAAAATTTGTGTTCCCCACAAGCTAGGTGAAGGACGGCTTTCACACACACATATCTCTCAGATCTGAGCATGTGGAGAGACGTTCTTTCACCTAACACCAAGGGAACGTGTTACAGTAGAAATTATACTCTGGTTTCTTAGTCTGTTTCCTAGTGCCGGTATGAATTTCCTGCATTTTTCACTGTTAAACCGAGTTGGAGCTAACCTCCCCATATATATGTGTGGATTGGAGTTTGCAACTGAAAAGAAACTTTGTGTTCCCAACAAGCTAGGTGAAGGACGGCTTTCACACACAATTATCTCTCAGAACTGAGCATGTGTATAGACGTTCGTTCACCTAGCGCAAAGGGAACTGGTTGCAGGAGAAACTTTTACTCTGGTTTCTCAGTCTGTTTCCTAGTGCCGGGTTGAAGTTCCTGCAGTTTTCACATTAAAACCGTTTTGGAGATAGTACCTCAAGGATATATGTATGGATTGGATTTTGGAACTGTAAAGAAACTTTGTGTTCCCAGAAAGCTAGGTTAAGGACGGCATTCAAACACACATATCTCTCAGAATTGAGCATCAGGAGAGACGTTCTTTCATCTTGAACCAAGGAAAAGTGTTGCAGGGGAAACTTTTACTCTTGTTTCTCTGTCTGTTTCTTAGTGACGGTTTGAATTTCCTGCAGTTTTCACTGTAAAACAAAGTTGGAGCTAGTACCTCCCCATAAATATTTATGGAGTGGAGTTTGCAACTGAAAAGAAACTATGTGTTTCCAACAAGCTAGGTTAAGGACGGCTATCACACACACTTATCTCTCAGAAGTGAGCATGTGGAGAGACTTTCGTTCATCTAGCACAAAGGGAACGGGTTGCAGGAGAAACATTTACTCTGGTTTCTCAGTCTGTTTCCAAGTGCCGGTTTGAAGTTCCTGTGGTTTCACTGTAAAACCGATTTGGATCTAGTACCACACCATATATATGTGTGGATTGGATTTTGCAACTGAAAAGAAACTTTGTGTTCCCAACAAGCTAGGTGAAGGACGGCTTTCACACACACTTATCTCTCAGAATTGAGCATCTGGAGAGACTTTCGTTCATCTAGCACCAAGGGAACAGGTTGCAGGAGAAACTTTTTTTCTGATTTCTCTGTCTGTTTCCTAGTGCCGGTTTGAAGTTCCTGCAGTTTTCACTGTAAAACCGTTTTGGAGCTAGTACCTCAAGGATATATTTATGGAGTAGAGTATGCAAATGAAAAGAAACTTTTTTTCCCAGAAAGCTAGGTGAAGGACGGCTTTCAAACACACTTATCTCTCAGAATTGAGCATCTGGATAGACGTTCGTTCATCTAGCACCAAGGGAACGGGTTGCAGGGGAAACATTTACCCTGGATTCTCAGTCTGTTTCTTAGTGACGGTTTGAAGTTCCAGCAGTTTTCACTGTAAATCCGAGGTGGAGCTATTACATCCCCATATATATGTATGGAGTGGAGTTTGCAACTTAAAAGAAACTCTGTGTTCCCATCAAGCTAGCGGAAGGACGGCTTTCACACACACTTATCTCTCAGAACTGAGCAAGTGGAGAGTCGTTCGTTCATCTAGAACCAAGAGAACAGTTTGCAGGAGAAACTTTTTCTCTGGTTTCTCAGTCTGTTTCCTAGTGCCGTTTTGAAGTTCCTGCAGTTTTCAATGTATAACCGAGTTGGATCTTGTACCTCCCCATATATATGTATGGTGTGGTGTATGCAACTGAAAAGAAATTTTGTGTTCCCAAGAATCGAGGTGAAGGACGGCTTTCACACACACTTATCTCTCAGAACTGAGCATTTGGAGAGATTTTCGTTCATCTAGCACAAAGGGAACTTTTTGCAGGGGAAACTTTTACTCTGGTTTCTCAGTCTGTTTCCAAGTCCCGTTTTGAATTTCCTGCACTTTTCACTGTAAAACCGAGTTGGAGATAATACCTCCCCATATATATGTATGGAGTGGAGTTTGCAACTTAAAAATAACTCTGTGTTCCCATCAAGCTAAGTGAAGGAAGGCTTTCAAACACCCTAATCTCTCAGAACTGAGCATGTGGAGAAACAATCGTTCATGTGGCACCAAGGGAAATTTATGCAGGAGAAACTTTTACTATGGATTCTCACTCTTTTTCTTAGTGTCGGTTTGAAGTTCCTGCAGTTTTCAGTGTAAAACAGAGTTGGAGCTAGTACCTACTCATATATATGTATGGAGTGGGGTTTGCAACTTAAAAGAAAATCTGTGTTCCCATCAAGCAAGGTGAAGGACGGCTTTCACACAGACTTATGTCTCAGAACTGAGCATGTGGAGAGACGTTCATTCATCTAGCACAAAAGGAACGTGTTGCAGGAGAAACTTTTACTTCGGTTTCTCAGTCTGTTTCCTAGTGCCGGTTTGAAGTTCCTGCAGTTTTCACTGTAAAACCGTGTTGGAACTAGTACCTCCCAGATATATATGTATGGAGTGGAGTTGGCAACTGAAAAGAATCTTTGTGTTCCCAACAAGCTAGGTGAAGGCCGGCTTTCACACACACTTATCTCTCAGAACTGAGCATGTGGAGGGACGTTCTTTCAACTAGCACCAAGGGAACGGGGTGCAGGAAAATCTTTTACTCTGGTTTCTCAGTCTGTTTCCTAGTGCCGGTTTGAAGTACCTGCAATTTTCACTGTAAAATCGAGTTGGAGCTAGAACCACCCCATATATATATATGGAAAGGAGTTTGCAACTGAAAAGAAACTTTGTGTTCCCAACAAGTTAGGTAAAGGAAGACTTTCACACACCTTTATCTCTCAGAACTGAGCATGTGGACAGACTTTCTTTCATCTAGCACAAAGGGAACAGGTTGCAGGAGAAACTTTTTTTCTGATTTCTCTGTCTGTTTCCTAGTGCCGGTTTGAAGTTCCTGCAGTTTTCACTGTAAAACCGTTTTGGAGCTAGTACCTCAAGGATATATTTATGGAGTAGAGTATGCAAATGAAAAGAAACTTTTTTTCCCAGAAAGCTAGGTGAAGGACGGCTTTCAAACACACTTATCTCTCAGAATTGAGCATCTGGATAGACGTTCGTTCATCTAGCACCAAGGGAACGGGTTGCAGGGGAAACATTTACTCTGGATTCTCAGTCTGTTTCTTAGTGACGGTTTGAAGTTCCAGCAGTTTTCACTGTAAATCCGAGGTGGAGCTATTACATCCCCATATATATGTATGGAGTGGAGTTTGCAACTTAAAAGAAACTCTGTGTTCCCATCAAGCTAGCGGAAGGACGGCTTTCACACACACTTATCTCTCAGAACTGAGCAAGTGGAGAGTCGTTCGTTCATCTAGAACCAAGAGAACAGTTTGCAGGAGAAACTTTTTCTCTGGTTTCTCAGTCTGTTTCCTAGTGCCGTTTTGAAGTTCCTGCAGTTTTCAATGTATAACCGAGTTGGATCTTGTACCTCCCCATATATATGTATGGTGTGGTGTATGCAACTGAAAAGAAATTTTGTGTTCCCAAGAATCGAGGTGAAGGACGGCTTTCACACACACTTATCTCTCAGAACTGAGCATTTGGAGAGATTTTCGTTCATCTAGCACAAAGGGAACTTTTTGCAGGGGAAACTTTTACTCTGGATTCTCAGTCTGTTTCCAAGTCCCGTTTTGAATTTCCTGCACTTTTCACTGTAAAACCGAGTTGGAGATAATACCTCCCCATATATATGTATGGAGTGGAGTTGGCAACTTAAAAATAACTCTGTGTTCCCATCAAGCTAAGTGAAGGAAGGCTTTCAAACACCCTAATCTCTCAGAACTGAGCATGTGGAGAAACAATCGTTCATGTGGCACCAAGGGAAATTTATGCAGGAGAAACTTTTACTATGGATTCTCACTCTTTTTCTTAGTGCCGGTTTGAAGTTCCTGCAGTTTTCAGTGTAAAACAGAGTTGGAGCTAGTACCTACTCATATATATGTATGGAGTGGGGTTTGCAACTTAAAAGAAAATCTGTGTTCCCATCAAGCAAGGTGAAGGACGGCTTTCACACAGACTTATGTCTCAGAACTGAGCATGTGGAGAGACGTTCATTCATCTAGCACAAAAGGAACGTGTTGCAGGAGAAATTTTTACTTCGGTTTCTCAGTCTGTTTCCTAGTGCCGGTTTGAAGTTCCTGCAATTTTCACTGGAAAACCGAGTTGGAGCTCGTACATCCCCAAATATATATGTATGGAGTGGAGTTGGCAAATGAAAGAAACTTTGTTTTCCCAGCAAGCTTGGTGAAGGACGGTTTTCACACACACTTATCTCTCAGAACTGAGCATGTGAAGAGCCTTTCGTTCATCTACCACAAAGGGAACGGTTGGCAGGGGAAACTTCTCTCTGGTTTCTCAGTCGGTTTCCTAGTGCTGGTTTGAAGTTCCTGCAGTTTTCACTGTAAAACCGCGTAGGAGCTAGTACCTCCCCATATATATTTATGGAGTGGAGTTTGCAACTGAAAAGAAACTATGTGTTTCCAACAAGCTAGGTTAAGGATAGCTATGACACACACTTATCTCTCAGAAGTGAGCATGTGGAGAGACGTTCGTTCATCTAGCACAAAGGGAACGGGTTGCAGGAGAAACTTTTACTCTGGTTTCTCAGTCTGTTTCCTATTGCCGGTTTGAATTTCCTGCAGTTTCCTCTGTAAAAGTGTGTTGGTGCTGGTACCGACCATATATATGTATGGAGTGTAGTTTGCAACTGAAAAGAATCTTTGGGTTCCCAAAAAGCTAGGTTAAGGACGGCTTTCACACACACTTATCTCTCAGAACTGAGCATGTGGAGAGACGTTCGTTCACCTACCACCATCGGAACGGGATGCAGGAGAAATTTTTACTCTGGTTTCTCAGTCGGTTTGCAAGTGCTGATTTGAAGATCCTGCAGTTTTAACTGTAAAACCGAGTGGGAGCTAGTACCTCACCATATATATATATGGAGTGGTGTTTGCAACTGAAAAGAAAATTTGTGTTCCCCACAAGCTAGGTGAAGGACGGCTTTCACACACACATATCTCTCAGATCTGAGCATGTGGAGAGACGTTCTTTCACCTAACACCAAGGGAACGTGTTACAGTAGAAATTATACTCTGGTTTCTTAGTCTGTTTCCTAGTGCCGGTATGAATTTCCTGCATTTTTCACTGTTAAACCGAGTTGGAGCTAACCTCCCCATATATATGTGTGGATTGGAGTTTGCAACTGAAAAGAAACTTTGTGTTCCCAACAAGCTAGGTGAAGGACGGCTTTCACACACAATTATCTCTCAGAACTGAGCATGTGTATAGACGTTCGTTCACCTAGCGCAAAGGGAACTGGTTGCAGGAGAAACTTTTACTCTGGTTTCTCAGTCTGTTTCCTAGTGCCGGGTTGAAGTTCCTGCAGTTTTCACATTAAAACCGTTTTGGAGATAGTACCTCAAGGATATATGTATGGATTGGATTTTGGAACTGTAAAGAAACTTTGTGTTCCCAGAAAGCTAGGTTAAGGACGGCATTCAAACACACATATCTCTCAGAATTGAGCATCAGGAGAGACGTTCTTTCATCTTGAACCAAGGAAAAGTGTTGCAGGGGAAACTTTTACTCTTGTTTCTCTGTCTGTTTCTTAGTGACGGTTTGAATTTCCTGCAGTTTTCACTGTAAAACAAAGTTGGAGCTAGTACCTCCCCATAAATATTTATGGAGTGGAGTTTGCAACTGAAAAGAAACTATGTGTTTCCAACAAGCTAGGTTAAGGACGGCTATCACACACACTTATCTCTCAGAAGTGAGCATGTGGAGAGACTTTCGTTCATCTAGCACAAAGGGAACGGGTTGCAGGAGAAACATTTACTCTGGTTTCTCAGTCTGTTTCCAAGTGCCGGTTTGAAGTTCCTGTGGTTTCACTGTAAAACCGATTTGGATCTAGTACCACACCATATATATGTGTGGATTGGATTTTGCAACTGAAAAGAAACTTTGTGTTCCCAACAAGCTAGGTGAAGGACGGCTTTCACACACACTTATCTCTCAGAATTGAGCATCTGGAGAGACTTTCGTTCATCTAGCACCAAGGGAACGGGTTGAATGAGAAACTTTTACTCTGGTTTCTCAGTCTGCTTCCAAGTGCCGGTTTGAAGTTCCTGCAGTTTTCACTGTAAAACCGAGTTGGAGCTTGTACCTCACCATATATACGTATGGAGTGGAGTTTGCAACTGAAAAGAATCTTTGTGATTCCAAGAAGCTAATGAAGGACGGCTTTCACACACAATTATCTTTCAGAACTGAGCATGTGGAGAGTCGTTCGTTCACTTACCACCAACGGAACGGGATGCAGGAGAAATTTTTACTCTGGTTTCTCAGTCGGTTTACAAGTGCTGATTTGAAGATACTGCAGTTTTCACTGTAAAACCGAGTTGGAGCTAGTACCTCACCATATATATGTATGGAGTTGAGTTTGCACCTGAAAAGAAAATTTGTGTTCCCAACAAGCTAGTTGAAGGACGGCTTTCACACACACATATCTCTCAGAACTGAGCATGTGGAGAGACTTTCGTTCATCTATCACAAAGGGAACAGGATGCAGGAGAAATTTTATTCTGGATTCTCTGTCTGTTTCCTAGTGCCGTATTGATGTTCCTGCAGTTTTCACTGTAAAATCGTTTTGGAGATAGTACCTCAAGGATATATGTATGGATTGGATTTTGCAACTGTAAAGAAACTTTGTGTTCCCAGAAAGCTAGGTTAAGGACGGCATTCAAACACACATATCTCTCAGAATTGAGTATCAGGAGAGACGTTCTTTCATCTAGAACCAAGGGAACGGGTTGCAGGGGAAACTTTTACTTTTGTTTCTCAGTCTGTTTCTTAGTGACGGTTTGAAGTTCCTGCAGTTTTCACTGTAAAACCGAGGTGGAGCTAGTACAACCCCATATATATGTATGGAGTGGAGTTTGCAACTTAAAAGAAACCCTGTGTTCCCATCAAGCTAGCTGAAGAATGGCTTTCACACACACTTATCTCTCATAACTGAGCATGTGTAAAGACGTTCGTTCACCTAGCACCAAGGGAACTGGTTGCAGGAGAAACGTTTACTCTGGATTCTCAGTCTGTTTCCTAGTGCCGGATTGAAGTCCGTGCAGTTTTCACTGTAAAACCGAGTCGGAGCTAGTACCACTCCATATATATGTGTGGATTGGATTTTGCAACTGAAAAGAAACTTTGTGTTCCCAACAACCTAGGTGAAGGACGGATTTCACACACACTTATGTCTCAGAATTTAGCATCTGGAGAGACGTTCGTTCATCTAGCACCAAGGGAACGGGTTGCAGGGGAAACTTTTACTCTGGTTTCTCAGTCTGTTTCTAAGTGACGGTTTGATGTTCCTGCAGTTTTCACTGCAAAGCTGAGGTGGAGCAAGTACCTCCCCAAATATATGTATGGAGTGGAGTTTGCAACTAAAAATAAACTCTGTGTTCCCATCAAGCTAGCTGAAGAACGGCTTTCACACGCACTTATCTCTCAGAACTGAGCAAGTGGAGAGACTTTCGTTCATCTAGCCCAAAATGAACGGGTTGCAGGAGAAACTATTACTCGGTTTTCTCAGTCTGTTACCTAGTGCCGGTTTGAAGTTCCTGCAATTTTCACTGTAAAACCGATTTGGAGCTCGTACCTCCCCAAATATATATGTATGGAGTGGAGTTTGCAACTGAAAAGAAACTTTGTGTTCCCAACAAGCTAGATGAAGGACGGCTTTCACCCACACTTATCTCTCAGAACTGAGCATGTGGAGAGTCATTCGTTCATCTAGAACAAAGAGAACTTTTTGCAGGAGAACCTTTTACTCGGGTTTCCCAGTCTGTTTCTTAGTGCCGTTTTGAAGTTCCTGCAGTTTTCACTGTATAAACGTGTTGGATCTTGTACCTCCCCATGTATATGTATGGAGTGGAGTTTGCAACTGAAAAGAAACTTTGTGTTCCCAACAATCTAGGTAAAGGACGGCTTTCACACACACTTATCTCTCAGAACTGAGCAAGTGGAGAGACTTTCGTTCATCTAGCCCAAAATGAACGGGTTGCAGGAGAAACTATTACTCGGTTTTCTCAGTATTTTTACTAGTGCCGGTTTGAGTTCCTGCAATTTTCACTGTAAAACCGAGTTGGAGCTCGTACCTCCCCAATTATATATGTATGGAGTTGAGTTTGCAACTGAAAAAAAACTTTGTGTTCCCAACAAGCTAGGTGAAGGACGGCTTTCAGCCACACTTATCTCTCAGAACTGAGCATGTGGAGACTCTTTCGTTCATCTAGCACCAAGGGAACGTTTTGACGGAGAAATTTTACTCTGGTTTCTCAGTCTGTTTCCAAGTGCCGGTTTGAAATTCCTGCGGTTTTCACTGTAAAACCGAGTTGTAGCTTGTACCTGACCATATATATGTATGGAGTGGAGTTTGCAACTGAAAAGAAACTTTGTGATTCCAACAAGCTAATGAAGGACGGCTTTCACACACACTTATCTCTCAGAACTGAGCATGTGGAGAGACGTTCATTCATCTAGGAAAAAGGAAACGGGTTGCAGTAAAAACTTTTACTCTGGTTTCTCAGTCTGTTTCCTTGTGCCGGTTTGAATTTCCTGCAGTTTTCACTGTAAAACCGAGGTGGAGCTAGTACATCCCCATATATATGTATGGAGTGGAGTTTGCAACTTTAAAGAAACTCAGTGTTCCCAACAAGCTAGTTGAAGGGCGGCTTTCACACACACATATCTCTCAGAACTGAGCATGTGGAGAGACTTTCGTTCATCTATCACAAAGGGAACAGGTTGCAGGAGAAATTTTTATTCTGGATTCTCTGTCTGTTTCCTAGTGCCTGTTTGAAGTTCCTGCAGTTTTCACTGTAAAACCGAGGTGGAGCTAGTACATCCCCATATATATGTATGGAGTGGAGTTTGCAACTTTAAAGAAACTCAGTGTTCCCATCAAGCTAGCTGAAGGATGGCTTTCACACACACTTATCTCTCAGAACTGAACATGTGTAGAGAAGTTCGTTCACCTAGCACCAAGGGAACTGGTTGCAGGAGAAACGTTTACTCTGGATTCTCAGTCTGTTTCCTAGTGCCAGGTTTAAGTTCCTGCAGTTTTCACTGTGAAACGGTGTTGGAGCTAGTACCTCCCGATATATATGTATGGAGTGGTGTTTGCTACTGAAAAAAAACTTTGTGTTCCCAACAAGCTAGTTGAAGGACGGCTTTCACACACACTTATCTCTCAGAACTGAGAATGTGGAGAGACTTTCGTTCATCTAGCACAAAGGGAACAGTTTGCAGGGGAAACTTTTATTCTGGTATCTCTGTCTGATTCCTAGTTCCGGTTTGAAGTTCCTGCATTTTTCACTGTAAAACCGTTTTGGAGCTAGTACCTCAAGGATATATGTATGGAGTGGAGTTTGCAACTGAAAAGAAACTTTGTGTTCCCAGAAAGCTAGGTGAAGGACGGCTTTCAAACACACTTATCTCTCAGAATTGAGCATCTGGAGAGAAGTTCGTTCATCTAGCACCAAGGGAACGGGTTGCAGGGGAAACATTTACTCTGATTTCTCAGTCTGTTTCTAAGGTATGGTTTGATGTTCCTGCAGTTTTTAGTGTAAAACCGAGGTGGAGCTTGTACCTCCCCATATTTATGTATGGAGTGGAGTTTGCAAATTAAAAGAAACTCTGTGTTCCCATCAAGCTAGCTGAAATACGGCTTTCACACACACTTATCTCTCAGATCTGAGCAAGTGGAGAGACTTTCGTTCATCTAGCCCAAAATGAACGGGTTGCAGGAGAAACTATTACTCGGTTTTCTCAGTCTGTTACCTAGTGCCGGTTTGAGGTTCCTGCAATTTTCACTGTAAAACCGATTTGGAGCTCGTACCTCCCCAAATATATATGTATGGAGTGGAGTTTGCAACTGAAAAGAAACTTTGTGTTCCCAACAAGCTAGATGAAGGACGGCTTTCACCCACACTTATCTCTCAGAACTGAGCATGTGGAGAGTCATTCGTTCATCTAGAACAAAGAGAACTGTTTGCAGGAGAACCTTTTACTCGGGTTTCCCAGTCTGTTTCTTAGTGCCGTTTTGAATTTCCTGCAGTTTTCACTGTATAAACGTGTTGGATCTTGTACCTCCCCATGTATATGTATGGAGTGGAGTTTGCAACTGAAAAGAAACTTTGTGTTCCCAACAATCTAGGTAAAGGACGGCTTTCACACACACTTATCTCTCAGAACTGAGCAAGTGGAGAGACTTTCGTTCATCTAGCCCAAAATGAACGGGTTGCAGGAGAAACTATTACTCGGTTTTCTCAGTATTTTTACTAGTGCCGGTTTGAGTTCCTGCAATTTTCACTGTAAAACCGAGTTGGAGCTCGTACCTCCCCAATTATATATGTATGGAGTTGAGTTTGCAACTGAAAAAAAACTTTGTGTTCCCAACAAGCTAGGTGAAGGACGGCTTTCAGCCACACTTATCTCTCAGAACTGAGCATGTGGAGACTCTTTCGTTCATCTAGCACCAAGGGAACGTTTTGACGGAGAAATTTTACTCTGGTTTCTCAGTCTGTTTCCAAGTGCCGGTTTGAAATTCCTGCGGTTTTCACTGTAAAACCGAGTTGTAGCTTGTACCTGACCATATATATGTATGGAGTGGAGTTTGCAACTGAAAAGAAACTTTGTGATTCCAACAAGCTAATGAAGGACGGCTTTCACACACACTTATCTCTCAGAACTGAGCATGTGGAGAGACGTTCATTCATCTAGGAAAAAGGAAACGGGTTGCAGTAAAAACTTTTACTCTGGTTTCTCAGTCTGTTTCCTTGTGCCGGTTTGAATTTCCTGCAGTTTTCACTGTAAAACCGAGGTGGAGCTAGTACATCCCCATATATATGTATGGAGTGGAGTTTGCAACTTTAAAGAAACTCAGTGTTCCCAACAAGCTAGTTGAAGGACGGCTTTCACACACACATATCTCTCAGAACTGAGCATGTGGAGAGACTTTCGTTCATCTATCACAAAGGGAACAGGTTGCAGGAGAAATTTTTATTCTGGATTCTCTGTCTGTTTCCTAGTGCCTGTTTGAAGTTCCTGCAGTTTTCACTGTAAAACCGAGGTGGAGCTAGTACATCCCCATATATATGTATGGAGTGGAGTTTGCAACTTTAAAGAAACTCAGTGTTCCCATCAAGCTAGCTGAAGGATGGCTTTCACACACACTTATCTCTCAGAACTGAACATGTGTAGAGAAGTTCGTTCACCTAGCACCAAGGGAACTGGTTGCAGGAGAAACGTTTACTCTGGATTCTCAGTCTGTTTCCTAGTGCCAGGTTTAAGTTCCTGCAGTTTTCACTGTGAAACGGTGTTGGAGCTAGTACCTCCCGATATATATGTATGGAGTGGTGTTTGCTACTGAAAAAAAACTTTGTGTTCCCAACAAGCTAGGTGAAGGACGGCTTTCACACACACTTATCTCTCAGAACTGAGAATGTGGAGAGACTTTCGTTCATCTAGCACAAAGGGAACAGTTTGCAGGGGAAACTTTTATTCTGGTATCTCTGTCTGATTCCTAGTTCCGGTTTGAAGTTCCTGCATTTTTCACTGTAAATCCGTTTTGGAGCTAGTACCTCAAGGATATATGTATGGAGTGGAGTTTGCAACTGAAAAGAAACTTTGTGTTCCCAGAAAGCTAGGTGAAGGACGGCTTTCAAACACACTTATCTCTCAGAATTGAGCATCTGGAGAGAAGTTCGTTCATCTAGCACCAAGGGAACGGGTTGCAGGGGAAACATTTACTCTGATTTCTCAGTCTGTTTCTAAGGTATGGTTTGATGTTCCTGCAGTTATTAGTGTAAAACCGAGGTGGAGCTTGTACCTCCCCATATTTATGTATGGAGTGGAGTTTGCAAATTAAAGGAAACTCTGTGTTCCCATCAAGCTAGCTGAAATACGGCTTTCACACACACTTATCTCTCAGATCTGAGCAAGTGGAGAGACTTTCGTTCATCTAGCCCAAAATGAACGGGTTGAGGAGAATCTATTACTCGGTTTTCTCAGTCTGTTACCTAGTGCCGGTTTGAGGTTCCTGCAATTTTCACTGTAAAACCGATTTGGAGCTCGTACCTCCCCAAATATATATGTATGGAATGGAGTTTGCAACTGAAAAGAAACTATGTGTTCCCAACAAGCTAGGTGAAGGACGGATGTCACCCACATTTATCTCTTAGAACTGAGCATGTTGAGAGTCGTTCGTTCACCTATCACCAAGGGAACGGGTTGCAGGACAAAATATTGTCTAGTTTCTCAGTCTGTTCCTAGAGGCGGTTTGAAGTTCCTGCAGTTTTCACTGTAAAACCGAGTTGGAGCTATTACCTCCCGATATATATTTATGGAGTGGTGTTTGCTACTGAAAAAGAACTTTGTGTTCCCAACAAGCTAGTTGAAGGACGGCTTTCACACACACTTATCCCTCAGAACTGAGAATGTGGAGAGACGTTCGTTCATCTACCACAAATGGAACGGGTTGAAGGAGAAACTTTTACTCTGGTTTCTCAGTCTGTTTCCTACTGCCGGTATGAAGTTCCCGCAGCTTTTTCTGTAAAACTGAATTGGAGCTTTTACCTCCCCTTAGATATGTATGGACAGGTGTTTGCTACTGAAAAGAAACTTTGTGTTCCAACATGCTAGCTGAAGGACGGCTTTCACACACACTTAGCTCTCAGAACTGAGCATGGGAGAGACGTTCGTTCATCTAGCACAAAGGGAACGGTTGCCAGGAGAAATTCTATTCTGGTTTCTCAATCTGAGTCCTAGTGCCGGTTTGATGTTCATCCAGTTTTCAGTCTAAAATCGAGTTGGAGCTAATACCAACCCATAAATATGTAGGGACTGTAGTTTAAAACTAAAAAGAAAGTTTGTGTTCCCAACAAGGTGGGTGAAGGACGGGTTTCACACACACTTATCTCTCAGAAGTGAGCATGTGGAGAGGAGTTCGTTCATCTAACACAATGGGAATGGGTTGAAGGAGACACTTTTACTCTGGTTTCTCAGTCTGTTTCCTAGTGCCTGTTTGAAGTTCCTGTAGTTTTCACTGTAAAACCGAGTTGGAGCTAGAACCTCCCTATATATATGTATGGAGTGGGGCTTGCAACTGAAAAGGAACTTTGTGTTCCCAACAAGCTAGTTGAAGGACGGCTTTCACACACACTTATCTCTCAGAACTGAGCATGTTGAGAGACGTTCATTCATCTAGCACAAAGGGAACGGTTTTCAGGAGAAACTTTTACTCTGTTTTTCAAAATTTTTCCTAGTTCTGGTTGGAAGTTCCCGCTGATTTCACAGTAAAAGCGAGTTGGAACTAGTACCTACCCATATATATATATGGAGTGGTGTTTGAAACTGAAAAGAACCTTTGTGTTCCCAAAATGCTAGTTGAAGGACGGCTTTCAAACACACATATCTCTCAGAACTGAGCATGTGGAGAGGCGTTCGTTCATCTAGCTCAAAGGGAACCGGTTGCAGGAGAAACTTTTACTATGTTATCTCAGACTGTTTCCTAGTGCAGGTTTGAAGTTCCTGCAGTTTTCACTGTAAAATCGAGTTGGAGCTAGTTCCTCCCCATATATATGTATGGAGTGGAGTTGGCAACTGAAAAGAAACTTTGTGTTCCCAAAATGCTAGTTGAAGGACGGCTTTCAAACACACATATCTCTCAGAACTGAGCATGTGGAGAGACGTTCTTTCATCTAGCACAAATTTAACTGATTAAAGGAGAAACTTTTATTCTGGTTACTCTGTCTGTTTCCTTCTGCCGGTTTGAAGTTCCTGTAGTTTTCACTGTAAAATCGAGTTGGAGATAGAACCTCCCCATATATATGTATGGTGTGGATTTTGCAACTTAAAAGAAACTTTGTGTTCCCAACAAGCTAGTTGAAGGACGGCTTTCACAGAAAATTATTTCTCAGGACTGAGTATGTGGAGAGATTTTTGTTCATGTATCACAAAAACGGCTTGCAGGTGATACTTTACTCTGGTTTCTCAGTCTGTTTCGTAGTGCTGGTTTGAAATTCATGCAGTACTTATTGTAAAACCGAGTTGGAGCTAATACCTCCCCATATATAAGTATGGAGTGGAATTTGCAACTGAAAAGAAACTTTGTGTTCCCAACAACCTAGGTGAAGCACGGCTTTCACACACACTAATCTCTCAGAACTGAGCATGTGGAGAGACGTTCATTCATCTAGCAGAAAGGGAACGGGTTGCAGGAGAAACTATTACTCTGGATTTCAAGTTTTTTTCCTAGTGCTTGTTGGAAGTTCCCGCTGTTTTCACCGTAAAAGCGAGTTGGAACTAGTACCTACCCTTATATATATATGGAATGGTGTTTGAAATTGAAAAGAATCTTTGTGTTCCTAACAAGCTAGTTGAAGGACGGCTTTCACACCCATATATCTCTCAGAACTGAGCATGTGGAGAGACGTTCGTTCATCTAGCATAAAAAGGAACCGGTTGCAGGAGAAACATTTACTATGGTATCTCAGACTGTTTCCTAGTGCAGGTTTGAATTTCCTGCAGTTTTCACTGTAAAAAATAGTTGGAGCTAGTTCCACCCCATATATATGTATGGAGTGGAGTTGGCAACTGAAAAGAAAATTGTATTCCCAACAAGCTAGGTGAAGGATGGATTTCACACAAATTTATCTCTCAGAACTGAGCATGTATTGAGACGTTCGTTCATCTAGCACCAGGGAACTGTTTGCAGGAGAAATTATACTCTGGTTTCTCAGTCTTTTTCCTAGTGCCGGTTTGAAGTTCCTGCAGTTTTCACTGTAAAACCGGGTTGGAGCTTGTACCTACCTTTAAATATGTATGGAATGGACTTTGCAAATGAAAAGAGCTTTCTTTTCCCAACAAGCTAGTTGAAGGACGGCTTTCACACACACTTATCTCTCAGAAATGAGCATGTGGAGAGACGTTCGTTCAACTAGCAACAAGGGAACGGGTTGTAGGAAAAACAATTACTGTGGTTTCTCAGTCTGTTTCCTAGTGCCGGTATGAAGTTTCTGCAGTTTTCACTGTAAAACCGAGTTGGAGCTAGTACCTCCCCATATATATGTATGGAGTGGTGTTTGCAACTGAAAAGAAACTTTGGGTTCCCAACAAGCTAGGTGAAGGACGGCTTTCACACACACTTATCTCTCAGAACTGAGCATGTGGAGAGACGTTCGTTCATCTAGCACCAAGGGAACTGTTTGCAGGAGAAATTATACTCTGGTTTCTCAGTCTTTTTCCTAGTGCCGGTTTGAAGTTCCTAAATTTTTCACTGTAAAACCGGGTTGGAGCTTGTACCTCCCTTTAAATATGTATGGAATGGAGATTGCATATGAAAAGAGCTTTCTTTCCCAAAAAGCTAGTTGAAGGACGGCTTTCACACACACTTATCTCTCAGAAATGAGCATGTGGATGGACGTTCGTTCATCTATAACTATGGGAACGGGTTGCAGGAGAAACTGTATCTCTGTTATCTCAGTCTGTTTCCTAGTGCCGGTTTGAATTTCCTGCAGTTTTCACTGTGAAATAGAGTTGGAGCTAGTACCTCCCCATATATATGTATGGAGCGGAGTTTGCAACTGAAAAGAAACTTTGTGTTCCCAATAAGCTAGGTGAAGGACGGCTTTCACACACACTTATCTCTCAGAACTGAGCATGTGGATAGACGTTCGTTCATCTAGCACAAAGGTAAAGGTTTGCAGTAGAATCTTTATCTCTGGTATCTCAGTGTGTTTCCTAGTGCTGGTTTGAAGTTCCTGCAGTTTTCACAGTAAAAGCGAGTTGAAGCATGTACCTAACCATTATATATATGGAGTGGTGTTTGCAACTGAAAAGAATCTTTGTGTTCCCAACAAGCTGGGTGAAAGGCGGATTTCACACACAATTATCTCGGAGAACTGTTCATGTGGAGAAACTTTCGTTCATTTAGCATAAATGGAACTGTTGGCAGGACAAACTTTTACTCTTGTTTCTCAGTCTGTTTTCTAGTGCCGGTTAGAACTTTCTGCAGTTTTCACTGTAAGATCGATATGCAGCTAGTACGTCCCCATATATATGTATGGAGTGTAGTTTGCAACTGGAAGAAATATTGTGTTTCAACAAGCTAGATAAAGGCGGCTTTCACACACACTTATCTTTCAGAACTGAGCATGTAGAGAGACGTTCGTGCATCTAGCACAAAGGGAACGGTTTGAAGGTGAAATTATACTCTGGTTTCTCAGTCTGTTTCCTAGTGCCGGTTTGAAGTTCCTGCAGTTTTCACTGTAAAATCGGGTTGGAGCTTGTACCTACCTTTAAATATGTATGGATTGGAGTATGCAAATGAAAAGAGCTTTCTTTTCCAAACAAGCTAGTTGCAGGACTGCTTTCACACACACTTATCTCTCAGAAATAAGCATGTGAAAAGATGTTCGTTCATCTAGCAAAAAGGGAACGGGATGCAGGAGAAACATTTACTCTGGTTTTTCAGTCTGTTTCCTTATGCCGGTTTGACGTTCCTGCAGTTTTCGCTGTAAAGAATTGTTGGAGCTGTACCTCCCCTTATATATGTATGGAGTGTAACTTGCAACTGAAAAGAAACTGTGTGTTCCCAACAATCAAGTTGAAGGACGGCTTTCACACACTTATCTCTCAGAACTGAGCATGTGGAGAGACGTTCGTTCATCTAGCACAAATGGAACGGGTTGCAGGATAAACTTTTACTCTGGTTTCTCAGTCAGTTTCCTAGTGCCGGTTTGAAGAAACTGCAATTTTCATGGTAAAACCGAGTTGCAGCTCATACCTAACCAAATATATATATATGGATTCGAGTTTGCATCTGAAAAGGAACTTTGTATTCCCAACAAGATAGGTGAAGGGCGGATTTCACACACACCTATCTCTCAGAACTCAGCATGTGGAGTGGCGTTCGTTCATCTAGCACAAAGGGAATGGGTTGCAGTAGAAAGTTTACTCTTGTTTCTCAGTCTGTTTCTTAGTGCCGGTTTGAAGTTCCTGAAGTTTTCACTGTAAAACCGAGTTGGAGCTTGAACCTCCCCGTATATATTTATGGAGTGAAGTTTGCTACTGAAAAGAAACTTTGTGTTCCCAACAAGCTAGGTGAAGGACGGCTTTCACACACAATTTTCTCTCAGAACTGAGCATGTGGAGAGACGTTCGTTCATGTGGCACCAAGGGAACGGGTTGCAGGAGAAACTTTTACTCTGGTTTCTCAGTCTGTTTCCTAGTGCCGGTTTGAATTTCCTGCAGTTTTCACTGTAAAACCGTTTTGGAACTAGTACCTCCCAGATATATATATGGAGTGGAGTTTTCAACTTAATAGAAACTTTGTGTTCCCAAAAAGCTAGGTGAAGGAAGGTTTCACACACACTTATCTCTCAGAATTGAGCATCTGGAGAGACGTTCGTTCATCTACCATCAAGGGAACAGGTTCCAGGGAAAATTTTACTCTGTTCTCAGTCTATTTCTTAGTGCCTGTTTGAAATTCCTGCAGTTTCACTGTAAAACCGAGGTGGATCTAGTACCTCCCCATATATATGTAAGGAGTGGATTTTGCAACTTAAAAGAAACTCTGTGTTCCAAACAAGATAGCTGAAGGACGGCTTTCACACGCAATTATCTCTCAGAAGTTAGCAAGTGTATGGACGTTCGTTCATCTAGCACAAAAGGAACGGGTTGGAGGAGAAACTTTTACTCGGGTTTCTCAATCTGTTTCCTAGTGCATGTTTGAACTTCCTGCAATTTTCACTGTAAAACCGAGTTGGAACTCGTACCTCCCCAAATATTTATGTATGTAGTGGAGTTTGCAACTGAATAGAAATTTTGTGTTCCCAACAAGCTAGGTGAAGGACGTCTTTCACACACACTTATCTCTCAGAACTGAGCATGTGGAGAGACGTTCGTTCATCTAGCACAAAAAGAACGGGTTGGAGGAGAAACTTTTACTTGGGTTTCTCAGTCTGTTTCCTAGTGCCTTTTGATGTTCCTGCAGTTTTCACTGTAAAACCGAGGTGGAGCTAGTACCTCCCCTTATATATATATGGAGTGGGGTTTGCAACTTTAAACATACTCTGTGTTCCCATCAAGCTAGCTGAAGGACGGCTTTCACACACAATTATCTCTCAGAACTGATAAAGTAGAGAGACGTTCGTTCATGTAGCACAAAAGGAACGGTTTGCAGGAGAAAATATACTCTGGTTACTCAGTCTGTTTCATAGTGCCGGTTTGATATTCCTGCAATTTTCACTGAAAAAAGTGTTAGAGTTCGTACGTTCCCATATATATGCATGGAGTGGAGATTGCAACTGAAAAGAAACTTCGTGTTCCCAACAAGCTAGGTGAAGGACGGCTTTCACACACAATTATCACTCAAATCTGAGCATGTGGAGAGACGTTCGTTCACCTAGCACCAAGGGAACGGGTTGCAGGAGAAAATTTTGTCTGGTTTCTCAGTCTGTTCCTAGAGGCGGTTTGAATTTCCTGCAGTTTTCACTGTAAAACCGATTTGAAGCTAGTACCTCCCGATATATATGTATGGAGTGGTGTTTGCTACTGAAAAAAAACTTTGTGTTCCCAACAAGCTAGGTGAATGACGGCTTTCACACACACTTATCCCTCAGAACTGAGAATGTGGAGAGACGTTCGTTCATCTAGAAAAAAAGGAACTGTTTGCAGGAGAAACTTTTACTCTTGTTTCTCAGTCTGTTTCCTAGTGCCAGGTTTAAGTTCCTGCAGTTTTCACTGTGAAACGGTGTTGGAGCTAGTACCTCCCCATATATATTTATGGAGTGGAGTTTGCAACTTAAAAGAAACTTTGTGTTCCCAACAAGATAGGTGAAGGACGAATTTCACATACAATTATCTCTCAGAACTGAGCATGTGGAGAGACGTTCGTTCATGTGGCACCAAGGAACGGGTTGCAGGAAGAACTTTTACTCTGGTTTCTCAGTCTGTTTCCTAGTGCCGGTTTGAAGTTTCTGCAGTTTTCACTGTAAAAATGATTTGGAGCTATTACCTTCCCATATATATGTATGGAGTGGATTTTGCAACTAAAAAGAAAATTTGTGTTCCCAACAAGCTAGGTGAAGGTCGGCTTTCACACACAATTATCTCTCAGAACTGAGCATGTGGAGAGACGTTCGTTCATGTGGCACCAAGGGAACGGGTTGCAGGAAGAACTTTTACTCTGGTTTCTCATTGTGTTTCCTAGTGCCTGTTTGAAGTTCCTGCCGTTTTCACTGTAAAGCAGAGTTGGAGCTAGTACCTCTCCATATATATGTATGGAGTGGAGTTTGCAACTGAACAGAAACTTTGTGTTCCCAACAAGCTATGTGAAGGTCGGCTTTCACACACACATATCTCTCAGAACTGAGCATGTGGAGAGACGTTCTTTCATCTAGTACCAAGGAACGGGTTGCAGGAGAAACATTTACTGTGGTTTCTCATTCTGTTTCCTAGTGCCGGTTTGAAGTCCATGCAGTTTTCACTGTAAAACAGAGCTGGAGCTAGCACCTCCACATATATGTGTATGGAGTGGGATTTGCAACTGAAAACAAACTTTGTGTTCCCAACAAGATTTGTGAAGGACGGCTTTCACACACACTTATCTCACAGAACTAGGCATGTGGAGAGACGTTCGTTCACCTAGCACCAGGGGAACGGGTTGCAGGAGAAACTTCTACTCTGTTCTCTCAGTTTGTTTCCTAGTGCCAGTATGAAATTCCTGCAGATTTAACTGTCAAACCGAATAGGAGCACGTACCTCCCCAAATATATATGTATGGGTTGGAATTTGCAACTGAAAAGAAACTTTGTGTTCCCAACAAGCTTGTTGAAGGTCGGCTTTCTCACACATTTATCTCTCAGAACTGACTATGTGGAGAGATTTTGTTCATCTACATCAAAGGGAACGGGTGGCAGGAGAAATTTTTACTCTGGTTTGTCAGTCTGTTTCCTATTGCCGTTTTCAATTTCCTGCATTTTTAACTGTAAAACAGTGTTGGTGCTAGTACGTACCCATGTATATGTATGGAGTGGAGTTTGCAACTGAAAAGAATCTTTGTGTTCCCAACAAGCAATTTGAAGGACTGCTTTCTTCCACACTTATCTCTCCGAAATGAGCATGTGGAGAGAATTTCGTTCATCTAGCACCAAGGGAACGGGTTGCAGGAGAAACATTTACTGTGGTTTCTGTGTCTGTTTCCTAGTGCCGGTTTGAAGTTCCTGCAGTTTTCACTGTAAAACCGATTTGGAGCTAGTCCCTCCCCATATATATTTATGGAGTGGAGTTTGCTACTGAAAAGAAACTTTGTGTTCCCAAAAAGCCAGCTGAAGGACGGCTTTCACACACAATTATCTCTCAGAAATGAGCATGTGGAGGGTCTTTCGTTCATCTAGACCCAAGGGACGGATAGCAGGAGAAAGCTTTACTCTGGATTCTCAGTCTTTTTCCTAGTGCCGGTTTGAAGTTCCTGCATTTTTCACTGTAAAATCGTGTTGGAGCTTGTACCTCCCCATATATATGTATGGATTTGGGTTTGCTACTGAAAGGAAACTTTGTGTTCCCAACAAGCTAGGTGAAGTATGGCTTTCACACACAATTACCTCTCAGAACTGAGCATGTGGAGAGACTTTCGTTCATCTTGCACAAATGGAACGGGTTGCAGGAGAAACTTTTACTCTGGTTTCTCAGTATCTTTCCTAGTGCCGGTTTGAAGTTCCTGCAGTTTTCACAGTAAAACCGAGTTGGAGCCAGTACCTCCCCATATATATGTATGGAGTGGAGTTTGCAACTGAAAAGAAACTTTGTGTTCCCAACAAGCTAGGTGAAGGACGGCTTTCACACACACTTATCTTTCAGAACTGAGCATATGGAGAGACGTTCGTTCATCTGGCACCATGGGAACAGTTTGCAGGGCAACTTTTACTCTGGTTTCACAGTCTGTTTCCTAGTGCCGGTTTGAAGTTCCTGCAGTTTTCACTGTAAAACCGTGTTGGAGCTAGTACATCCGCATATATATGAATGGAGTGGAGTTTGCCACTAAAAGTAACTTTGTGTTCCCAACAAGCTAGGAGAAGGACGGCTTTCACACACACTTTTCTCTCAGAACAGAGCATGATTAGAGACTTTCGTTCATCTATCACCAAAGGACGTGTTGCAGGAGAAACTTATATTCTGGTTTCTCTGTCTGTTTCATAGTGACGGTTTGAATTTCCTGCAGTTTTCACTGTAAAACCGAGTTGGAGCTAGTACCTCCCCATATATATTTATGGAATGGAGTTTGCTACCGAAAAAAAACTTTGTGTTCGCAACAAGCTTGGTGAAGGACGGCTTTCACACACGCTTATCTTTCAGAAATGAGCATGTGGAGAGACGTTCGTTCATCTGGCACAAAGGGATCTTGTTGCAGGAGAAAATTTACTCTGGTTTCTCAGTCTGTTTCTTAGTGCGGTTTTGAAGTTCATGCAGTTTTCACTGTAAAACCGAGTTGGAGCTAATACATCCCCATATATATGTATGGAGTGGAGTTTGGTACCGAAAATAATCTTTGTGTTCCCAACAATCTAGGTGAAAGACGGCTTTCACACACACTTATCTCTCAGAACTGAGCATGTGAAGAGACTTTCGTTCATCTAGCACCAAGAGACGGGTTGCTGGAGAAACTTTTACTCTGGTTTCTCAGTCTGTTTCCTAGTGCCGCTTTGAATTTCCTGCAGTTATCACTATAAAACCGTGTTGGAGCTTGTACCTCCCCATATATATGTATGGAGTGGAGTTTGCAACTGAAAAGAATCTTTTTGTTCCCAACAAGCTAGGTGAAGGACGTCTTTCACACACATTTATCTCTCAGAACTGAGCATGTGGAGAGACGTTCTTTCATGTGGCTCCAAAGGTACGGGTTGTATGAGAAACTTCTAATCTGGTTTCTCATTCTGTTTCCTAGTGACGGGTTGAAGTTCCTGCAGTTTTCACTGTAAACCGAGTATTAGCTAGTACCTCCCCATATAAATGTATGGAGTGGAGTTTGAAACTGAAAAGTAACTTTGTGTTCCCAACAAGCTAGGTGAAGGACGGCTTTCACACACACTTATCTCAAACAACTGAGCGTGGGGAGAATCGTTCTTTCATGTGGCTCCAATGTTACGAGTTGTATGAGAAACTTTTAATCTGGTTTCTCAGTCTGTTTCCTTGTGCCGTGTTGAATTTCCTGCAGTTTTCACTGTAAATCCGATTTGGAGCAAGTACCTCTCGGTATAAATATATGGAGTGGATTTTGCAACTGAAAAGAAACTTTGTGTTCCCAACAAGCTAGGTGAAGGACGGCTTTCACACACACTTATAACTCAGAACTGAGCATATTGAGAGAAGTTCGTTCATCTAACACCAAGGGAACGGGTTGCAGGGCAACTTTTACTCTGGTTTCTCAGTCTGTTTTCAAGTGCCGGTTTGAAGTTCCTGAAGTTTTCACTGTAAAACCGAGTTTGAGCTTGTACCTCCCTATATATATGTATGGAGTGGAGTTTGCAACTGAAAAAACTTTGTATTCCCAAAAAGCTAGGTGAAGGACGGCTTTCACACACAATTATCTCTCAGAATTGAGCATCTGGAGAGACGTTCGTTCATCTAGCACCAAGGGAAGGGGTTGCAGGGGAAACTTTTACTCTGGTTTCTCAGACTGTTTCTTAGTGCCGGTTTGAAGTTCCTGCAGTGTTCACCGTAAAACCGAGTTTGAGCTAGTACCTCCCCATATATATGTATGGATTGGAGTTTGCAACTGAAAAGATACTTTGTGTTCCCAAAAAGCAAGGTGAAGGAAGGTTTCACATACATTTATCTCTCAGAACTGAGCATGTGGAGAGACGTTCGTTCATCTAGCACAATGGGAACGGGTTGCTGGAAAACTTTACTCTGGTTTCTCAGTTTGTTTCCTAGTGCCGGTTTGAAGTTCCTGCAATTTGCACTGTAAAACAGAGTTGGAGCTTGGACCTACCCTTATATATGTATGGAGTGGAGTTTGCAACTTAAAAGAAACTTTGTGTTCCCTACAAGCTAGGTGAAGGACGGGTTTCACACACACATATCTCTCAGAACTGAGCGTGTGGAGAGACGTTCGTTCATTTAGCCAAAAGGAAATGGTTGCAGGAGAAACTTTTTCTCTGGTTTCTCAGTCTGTTTCCTTGTGCCGATTTGAATTCCTGCAATTTTCTCTGTAAAACCGAGTTGGTGCTTTTATCTCCCCAAATATATATGTATGCATTGGAGTTTGCAAATGAAAAGAAACTTTGTGTTCCCAACAAGCTAGGTGAAGGACGGCTTTCACACACATTTATCTCTCTAGAACTGAGCATGTGGATAGACTTTCGTTCATCTTGCACCAAGCGAACGGGTTGCAGGAGAAACCATTACTCTGGTTTCTCAGAATTTTTCTTAGTTCCGGTTTGAAATTCCTGCAGTTTTCACTGTAAATCATAGTTGGAGCTAATACCTCCCCATATATATGTATGGAGTGGAGTTTGCAACTTAAAATAAACTCTGTGTTCCCATCAAGCTAGGTGAAGGACAGCTTTCACACACAGTTATCTCTGAGAACTGAGCATGTGGAGAGACGTTCGTTCATCTAGCACAAAATGAAAATGTTGCAGGAGAAACTTTTCTCTGGTTTCTCAGTGTGTTTCCTAGTGCCGGTTTGATGTTCCAGCAATTTTCACTATAAAACCGATTTGGAGCTCGTACCTCCACAAATATATATTTATGGATTGGAGTTTGCAAATGAAAAGAAACTTTGTGTTCCCATCAAGCTAGTTGAAGGACGGCTTTCACACACACTTCACTCTCAGAAGTGAACATGTGGAGAGAATTTCGTTCATCTACCACAAAAGCAATGGGTGGCATGAGAAACTTTTACTCTGGTTTCTCAGTCTGTTTCCTAGTGCCGTTTTGAAGTTCCTGCAACTTTCTCAGTAAAACCGTGTTGGTGCTTGTATCTCCCCAAATATATATGTATGCATTGGAGTTTGCAAATGAAAAGAAACTTTGTGTTCCCAACAAGCTAGGTGAAGGACGGCTTTCACACACATTTATCTCTCAGAACTGAGCATGTTGAGAGACTTTCGTTCATCTAGCACCAAGGGAACGGTTTGCAGGAGAAACCATTACTCTGATTTCTCAGACTTTTTCTTAATTCCGGTTTGAATTTCCTGCAGTTTTCACTGTAAAACATAGTTGGAACTAATACCTCCCCATATATATGTATGGAGTGCAGTTTGCAACTTAAAATAAACTCTGTGTTCCCATCAAGCTAGGTGAAGGACGGCATTCACACACAGTTATCTCTCAGAACTGAGCATGTGGAGAGACGTTCGTTCATCTAGCACAAAAGGAAAATGTTGCAGGAGAAACTTTTCTCTGGTTTCTCAGTGTGTTTCCTCGTGCCGGTTTGATGTTCCAGCAATTTTCACTGTAAAACCGAGTTGGAGCTCGTACCTCCACAAATATATATTTATGGATTGGAGTTTGCAAATGAAAAGAAACTTTTTGTTCCCAACAAGCTAGTTGAAGGACGGCTTTCACACACACTTAACTCTCAGAAGTGAACATGTGGAGATAATTTCGTTCATCTACCACAAATGGAATGGGTGGCATGAGAAACTTTTACTCTGGTTTCTCAGTCTGTTTCCTAGTGCCGTTTTGAAATTCCTGCAGTTTTCACTGTAAAACCGATTTGGTGCAAGTACCTACCCATGTATATATATGGAGTGGAGTTTGCAACTGAAATGAATCTTTGTGTTCCTAACAAGTTAGGTGAAGGACGGCTTTCACACAAATTTATCACTCAGAAATGAGCATGTGTAGAGACGTTCGTTCATCCAGCACCAAGGGAATGGGTTGCAGGAGAAACATTTACTCCGGTTTCTCAGTCTGTTTCCTAGTGCCGGTTTGAAGTTCCTGTTTTTTCACTGTAAAACAGATTTGGAGCTAATACCTCCCCATATATATGTATGCAGAGGATTTTGCAACTTAAAAGAAACTCTGTGTTCAAATCAAGCTAGGGGAAGGAAGGCTTTCAGACATACTTATCTCTCAGAACTGAGCATGTGGAGAGAAGTTCTTTCATCTAGCACAAAAGGAACGGGATGCATGAGAAAATTTTACTCTCGTTTCTCAGTCTGTTTCCTAGTGCCGGTTTGAATTTCCTGCATTTTTCACTGTAAAACGTGTTGGAGCTAGTACTTCCCAGATATATGTATTGAGTTGAGTTTTCAACTGAATAGAAACTTTGTGTTCCCAAAAAGGTAGGAGAAGGACGGCTTTCACACACATATATCTCTCAGAATTGAGCATCTGGAGAGACGTTCGTTCATCTACCACCAATGGAACGGGTTCCAGGGAAACTTTTACTCTGGTTTCTCAGTCTGTTTGCTAGTGCCGGTTTGAAGTTCCTGCAGTTTTCACTGTAAAACCGAGGTGGATCTAGTACCACCCCTTTTATATATGTGGAGTGGGGTTTGCAACTTTAAACATACTCTGTGTTCCCATCAAGCTAGCTGAAGGACGGCTTTCACACACAATTATCTCTCAGAACTGATCAAGTAGAGAGACGTTCGTTCATGTAGCACAAAAGGAATGGGATGCAGGAGAAAATTTACTCTGCTTTCTCAGTCTGTTTCCTAGTGCCGGTTTGATGTTCCTGCAATTTTCACTGAAAAAAGTGTTAGAGCTCGTACCTTCCCATATATATGCATGGACTGGAGATTGCAACTGAAAAGAAACTTCGTGTTCCCAACAAGCTAGGTGAAGGAAGGCTTTCACACACACTTATGTCTCAGAACTGATCATGTGGAGAGACGTTCGTTCATCTAGCACAAAAGGAATATGTTGCAGGAGAAACTTTTCTCTGTTTCTCAGTGTGTTTCCTAGTGCCGGGTTGATGTTCCAGCAATTTTCACTGAAAAAACTGTTACAGCTCGTACTTTCCCATATATATTTATGGAGTGGAGTTTGCAACTGAAAAGAAACTTTGTGTTCCCAACAAGCTATGTGAAGTTCGGCTTTCACACACACATATCTCACAGAACTGAGCATGTGGAGAGATGTTCTTTCATCTAGTACCAAGGGAACGGGTTGCAGGAGAAACATTTACTGTGGTTTCTCAGTCTGTTACCTAGTGCTGGTATGTAGTTTCTGCAGTTTTCACTGTAAAACCGAGTTGGAGCTAGTACCTCCCCATATATATGTATGGAGTGGTGTTTGCAACTGAAAAGAAACTTTGGGTTCCCAGCAAGCTAGCTGAAGGACGGCTTTCACACACATTTATCTCTCAGAACTGAGCATGTGGAGAGACGTTCGTTCATCTAGCACCATGGGAACGGTTTGCAGGTGAAACTTTAATCTGGTTTCTCAGTTTGTTTCCTAGTGCCGGTTTGAAGTGCCTGGAATTTTCACTGTAAAACCGAGTTGGAGATCGTATTTCCACAGATATATATGTATGGATTAGAGTTTGCAACTGAAAAGAATCTTTGTGTTCTCAACAAGCTAGTTGATAGACGGCTTTCACACACACTTATCTCTCAGAAATGAGCTTGTGGAGATACGTTCGTTCATCTACCACAAAGGAACGGGTGGCAGGGATACTTTTACTCTGGTTTCTCAGTCTGTTCCTAGTGATGTTTTGACGTTACTGCAGTTTTCACTGTAAAGCCGAGTTGGAGCTAGTACATCCCCATATATATGTATGGAGTGGAGTTTGCAACTGAAAAGAAACTTTGTGTTCCCAACAAGCTATGTGAAGTACGGCTTTCACACACACTTATCTCTCAGAACTGAGCATGTGGACAGTCGTTCATTCACCTAGCACCAAGTGAACGGTTTGCAGGAGAAACTTTTATATGGTCTCTCAGTCTGTTTCCTAATGACGGTTTGAAGTCCATGCAGTTTTCACTGTAAAAAAGGGTTGGAGCTAGCACCTACACATATATATGTATGGAGTGGAATTTGCAACTGAAATGAACTTTGTGTTCCCAACAACATAGTTGAAGGACGGCTTTCACACACACTTATCTCACAGAACTTGGCATGTGGAGAGACGTTCGTTCACCTAGCACCAAGGGAACGGGTTGTATGGGAAACTTTTACTCTGTTTTCTCAGTCTGTTTCCTAGTGCCGGTTTGAAGTTCCTGCAGTTTTAACTGTCAAACAGAGTTCGAGCTTGGACCTCCCCATATATATGAATGGAGTGGAGTTTGCAACTGAAAAGAAACTTTGTGTTCCCAACAAGCTAAGTGAAAGTCGGCTTTCACACATTCTTATCTCTCAGAACTGAGCATGTGGAGAGACATTGGTTCATCTAGCACCAAAGGAACGGGTTGTATGGGAAACTTTTACTCTGTTTTCTCAGTCTTTTTCCTAGTGCCGGTTTGAAGTTCCTGCAGTTTTCACTGTAAAACCGAGTTGGGTCTAGTACCTCCCCATATATATGTATGGAGTGGAGTTTGCAACTTAAAAGAAACTTTGTTTTCCCAACAAGATAGGTGAAGGACGGTTTTCACACACACATATCTCTCACAACTGAGCATGTGGAGAGACGTTCGTTCACCTAGCACCAAGGGAACGGGTTGCAGGAGAAACTTCTACTCTGGTTTCTCAGTCTGTTTCCTAGTGCCGGTTTGAATTTCCTGCATTTTTCTCTGTAAAACTTGTTGGAGCTAGTACTTCCCAGATATATGTATTGAGTTGAGTTTTCAACTGAATAGAAACTTTGTGTTCCCAAAAAGGTAGGAGAAGGACGGCTTTCACACACATATATCTCTCAGAATTGAGCATCTGGAGAGACGTTCGTTCATCTACCACCAATGGATCGGGTTCCAGGGAAACTTTTACTCTGGTTTCTCAGTCTGTTTACTAGTGCCGGTTTGAAGTTCCTGCAGTTTTCACTGTAAAACCGAGGTGGATCTAGTACCACCCCTTATATATATATGGAGTGGGGTTTGCAACTTTAAACATACTCTGTGTTCCCATCAAGCTAGCTGAAGGACGGCTTTCACACACAATTATCTCTCAGAACTGATCAAGTAGAGAGACGTTCGTTCATGTAGCACAAAAGGAATGGGATGCAGGAGAAAATTTACTCTGCTTTCTCAGTCTGTTTCCTAGTGCCGGTTTGATGTTCCTGCAATTTTCACTGAAAAAAGTGTTAGAGCTCGTACCTTCCCATATATATGCATGGACTGGAGATTGCAACTGAAAAGAAACTTCGTGTTCCCAACAAGCTAGGTGAAGGAAGGCTTTCACACACACTTATGTCTCAGAACTGATCATGTGGAGAGACGTTCGTTCATCTAGCACAAAAGGAATATGTTGCAGGAGAAACTTTCTCTGTTTCTCAGTGTGTTTCCTAGTGCCGGGTTGATGTTCCAGCAATTTTCACTGAAAAAACTGTTACAGCTCGTACTTTCCCATATATATTTATGGAGTGGAGTTTGCAACTGAAAAGAAACTTTGTGTTCCCAACAAGCTATGTGAAGTTCGGCTTTCACACACACATATCTCACAGAACTGAGCATGTGGAGAGATGTTCTTTCATCTAGTACCAAGGGAACGGGTTGCAGGAGAAACATTTACTGTGGTTTCTCAGTCTGTTACCTAGTGCTGGTATGTAGTTTCTGCAGTTTTCACTGTAAAACCGAGTTGGAGCTAGTAATTACCCATATATATGTATGGATTGGAGTTTGCATCGGATAAGAATCTTTGTATTCCCAACAAGCTAGGTGAAGGACGCCTTTCACACACACTTATCTATCAGAACTGAGCATGTTGACAGACGTTCGTTCATCTAGCACCAAGGGAACGTGTTGCAGGGAAACTTTTACTGTGGTTTCTCAGTCTGTTCCCTAGTGCCGCTTTGACGTTCCTGCAGTTTTCACTGTAAAACCGAGTTGGAGCTCGTACATCCCAAAATATATATGTATGGATTTGTGTTTGCAAATAAAAGTAACGTTGTGTTCCCAACAACATAGTTGAAGGACGGCTTTCATACACACATATCTCTCAGAACTGAGCATGTGGAGAGACGTTCGTTCACCTAGCACGAAGGGAACTGTTGGCAGGAGAAACTTTCACTCTGATTTCTCAGTCTGTTTCCAAGTGCCTTTTGAAGATCCTGCAGTTTTCACTGTAAAACCGAGTTGGAGCTAGTACCTCCCCATATATATGTATGGAGTGGAGTTTGCAACGGAAAACAATCTTTGTGTTCCCAACAAGCTAGTTGAAGGACGGCTTTCACACACAGATATCTCTCACAACTGAGTATGTGGAGAGACGTTCATTCATCTAGCACAAAGGGAAAAAGTTGCCGGAGAAACATTTAATCTGGTTTCTCAGTCTGTTTCCTTGTGCCAGTGTGAAGTTCATGCAGTTTTAACTGTAAAACAGAGTTGGAGCTAGAACCTCCCCATATATATGTATAGAATGGAGTTTGCATCTGAAAAGAAACTTTGTGTTCCCAACAACCTATGTGAAGGACGGCATTCTCACACAATTATCTCTCAGAACTGAGCATGTGGAGCGACATTCGTTCATCTAGCACCAAGGGAACTGGTTGCAGTTGAAACTTTAATCTGGTTTCTAAGTTTGTTTCCTAGTGCCGGTTTTAAGTTCCTGCAATTTTCACTGTAAAACCGAGTTGGAGCTCTTACTTCCACAAATATATATGTATGGATTAGAGTTTGCAACTGAAAAGAAACTTTGTGTTCCCAACAAGCTAGTTGAAGGACGGCATTCACACACACTTATCTCTCAGAACTGAGCATGTGGAGAGACGTTCGTTCACCTAGAACCAAGGGAACGGTGTGCAGGAGAAACTGTTACTCTGTTTTCTCAGTCTTTTTCCTAGTGCTGGTTTGAAGTCCCTGCATTTTTCACTGTAAAACCGAGTTTGAGCTAGTACCTCCCCATATATATGTTTGGAGTGGAGTTTGCAACTGAATAGAAACTTTGTGTTCCCAACAAGCTAGGTGAATGACGGCTTTCACACACACTTATCTCTCAGAACTCAGCATGTGGAGAGACGTTCGTTCACGTAGCTGCAAGGGAACGGGATGCAGGAGAAACTTCTACTCTGGTTTCTCAGTGTGTTTCCTAGTGACTGTTTGAATTTCCTGAAGTTTTCACGGTAAAACCGAGTTGGAGCACGTACATCCCAAAATATATATGTATGGATTTGTTTTTGCAACAAAAAAGTAACGTTGTGTTCTCAACAACCTAGTTGAAGGGCGGCTTTCACACAAACATATCTCTCAGAACTGAGCATGTGGAGAGACTTTCGTTCACCTAGCACCAATGGAACTGGTTGCAAGAGAAACATTTACTCTGGTTTCTCAGTCTGTTTCTGAGTGCCGGTTTGAAATTCATGCCTTTTTAACTGTAAAATCGAGTTGGAGCTAGTACCTCCCCATATATATGTATGGAGTGGAGTTTGCAACTGAAAAGAAACTTTGTGTTCCCAACAAGCTAGTTGAAGGACGGCTTTCACACACACTTATCTCTCACAACTGAGCATGTGGAGAGACTTTCATTCATTTAGCACAAAGGGAAAATTTTGCCGGAGAAACTTTTACTCTGGTTTCTGAGTCTGTTTCCTAGTGCCTGTATGAAGTTCCTGCAGTTTTAACTGTAAAACCGAGTTGGAGTTAGGACTTCCACATATATATGTATAGAGTGGAGTTTGCAAATGAAAAGGAACTTTGTGTTCCCAACAAGATATGTGAAGGACGGCTTTCACACACACCTATTTCTCACAACTGAGCATGTGGATAGACGTTCATTCATCTAGCACAAAGGGAAAAGTTTGCCGGAGAAACTTTTACTCTGGTTTCTAAGTCTGATTCCTAGTGCCTTTTGAAGATCCTGCAGTTTTCACTGTAAAACCGAGTTGCAGCTAGTACCTCCGCATATAAATGTAAGGAGGGGATTTGCAAATGAAAAGTAACTTTGTGTTCCCAACAAGCTAGGTGAAGGATGGCTTTCACACACACTTATCTCTCAGATCTGAGCATGTGGACAGACTTTCTTTCATCTAGCACAAAGGGAACTGGTTTCAGGAGAAACTTTTCTCTGGTTTCTCAGTCTGTTTCCTAGTGCCGGTTTGAAGTTCCTGCAGTTTTCACTGTAAAACCGTTTTGGAGCTAGTACCTCAAGGATATATTTATGGATTAGAGTATGCAACTGAAAAGAAACTTTGTTTTCCCAGAAAGCTAGGTGAAGGACGGCTTTCAAACACAATTATCTCTCAGAACTGAGCATGTGGAGAGACATTCGTTCATCTAGCACCAAGGGAACGGGTTGCAGGGGAACCATTTACTCTGGTTTCTCAGTCTATTTTTTAGTGACGGTTTGATGTTCCTGCAGTTTTCACTGTAAATCCGAGGTGGAGTTATTACATCCCCATATATATGTATGGAGTGGAGTTTGCAACTTAAAAGAAACTCTGTGTTCCCATCAAGTTAGCTGAAATACGGCTTTCATACACACTTATCTCTCAGAACTGAGCAAGTGGAGAGTCGTTCGTTCATCTAGAACCAAGAGAACAGTTTGCAGGAGAAACTTTTTCTCTGGTTTCTCAGTCTGTTTCCTAGTGCCGTTTTGAATTTCCTGCAGTTTTCACTGTATAAACGATTTGGATCAAGTACCTCCCCATATATATGTATGGAGTGGAGTATGCAACTGAAAAGAAACTTTGTGTTCCCAACAATCTAGGTGAAGGACGGCTTTCACACACACTTATCTCTCAGAACTGAGCATTTGGAGAGATTTTCTTTCATCTAGCACAAAGGGAACTGTTTGCAGGGGAAACTTTTACTCTGGATTTTCAGTCTGTTTCCTAGTGCCGGTTTGATGTTCCTGCACTTTTCACTGTAAAACCGAGTTGGAGCTAACCTCCCCATATATATGTGTGGATTGGAGTTTGCAACTGAAAAGAAACTTTGTGTTCCCAAAAAGCTTGGTGAAGAACGGCTTTCACCCACACTTATCTCTCAGAACTGAGCATGTGGAGAGTCGTTCGTTCATCTAGAACCAAGAGAACATTTTGCAGGAGAAACTTTTACTCTGGATTCTCAGTCTCTTTCCTAGTGCCGGTTTGAAGTTCCTGCACTTTTCACTGTAAAACCGAGTTGGAGCTAATACCTCCCCATATATATGTATGGAGTGGGTTTTGCAACTTAAAAGAAAATCTGTGTTCCCATCAAGCAAGGTGAAGGACGGCTTTCACACAGACTTATATCTCAGAACTGAGCATGAGGAGAGACGTTCGTTCATCTAACACAAAGGGAAGTGGTTGCAGGGGAAAATTTTACTCTGGTTCCTCAAGTCTGTTTCCTATTGCCCGTTTGAAGTTCCTGCAGTTTTCACTGTAAATTAGATTTGGGTCTAGTACATCACCATATATATGTATGCATTGGAGTTTGCAACTGAAAAGAATCTTTGTGTTCCCAACAAGCTAGTTGAAGGCGGCTTTCACACACATTAATCTCTGAGAATTGAGCATGTGGAGAGACGTTCGTTCATCTAGCACAAAGGGAACGGGTTGCAGGAGAAACTTTTACTCTGCTTTCAAGGTCTGTTCCCTAGTGCCGGTATGAAGTTCCCGCAGTTTTCACTGTAAAACCGAGTTGGATCTCGTACATCACCAAATATATATGTATGGATATGAGTTTGCAGCTAAAAAGAAACTTTGTGTTCCCAACAATATAGTTGAAGTACGGCTTTAACACACACTTATCTCTCTGAACTTAGCATGTGGAGAGACGTTCGTTCATCTAGCACAAACAGAACGGGTGGCAGGGGAACTTTTACTCTGATTTCTCAGTCTGTTTCCAAGTGCCTTTTGAAGATCCTGCAGTTTTCACTGTAAAACAGTTTTGGAGCTTGTACCTACCCATATAAATGTATGGAGTGGAGTTTGCAACTGAAAAGAAACTTTCTGTTCCCAAAAAGCTAGGTGAAGGAAGGCATTCACACACACCTACCTCTCAGAACTGAGCATGTGGAGAGACTTTCGTTCATCTAGCACAAAGGGAAAGGGTTGCAGGGGAAATTTTTACACTGGTTTCTCAGTCTGTTTCCTAGTGCCTTTTGAAGTTCCTGCAGTTTTCACTGTAAAACCGAGTTGGAGCTAGTACCTCCCCTTATAAATGCATGGAGTGGAGTTAGCTACTGAAAAGAAACTGTGTGTTCCCAACAAGCTGGGTGAGGGACGGCTTTCACACACACTTATCTCTCAGAACTGAGCATGTGGAGAGACGTTCCTTCACCTAGCACCAAGGGAACGGGATGCAGGAGAAACTTTTACTCTGGTCTCTTAGTCTGTTTCCTAGTGCCGGTTTGAATTTCGTGCAATTTTCAGTGTAAAACCGAGTTGCAGCTGGTACATCCCCAAATATATATGTATGGATTTGAGTTTGCAACTTAAAAGAAACTTGTGTTCCCAACAACCTAGTTGAAGGACGGCTTTCACACACACTTATCTCTCAGAACTGAGCATGTGGAGAGACGTTCGTTCATCTAGCCCAAAGAACGGGTTGCAGGAGAAACATTTACTCTGCTTTCAAAGTCTTTTCCCTATTGCCGGTTTGAAGTTCCCACAGTTTTCACTGTAAAACCGAGTTGGAGCTCGTACATCCCCAAATATAAACGTATGGATTTCAGTTTGCAAATAAAAAGAAACTTTGTGTTCCCAAAAAGCTAGGTGAAGGAAGGCTTTCACACACAATTATCTCTCAGAACTGAGCATGTGGCGAGACTTTCGTTCATCTAGCACAAACGGAACGGGTGGCAGGGGAAACTTTTACTCTGGTTTCTCAGTCTGTTTCCTAGTGCCTATTGAAGTTCCTGCAGTTTTCACTGTAAAACCGAGTTGAAGCTAGTACCTACCCATATAAATGTATGGAGTGGAGTTTGCTACTGAAAAGAAACATTGTGTTCCCAAAAAGCTAGGTGAAAAACGGCTTTCACACATATTTATCTCTCAGAACTGAGCATGTGGAGAGACGTTCGTTCATCTAACACAAAGGGAAGTAGTTGCAGTGGAAACTTTTACTCTGGTTCCTCAGTCTGTTTCCTATTGCCGTTTAGAAGTTCCTGCAATTTTCACTGTAAAATAGAGTTGCGGCTAGTACATCCCCATATATATGTATGCATAGGAGTTTGCAACTGAAAAGAAACTTTGTGTTCCCAACAAGCTATGTGAAGGACGGCTTTCACACACACTTATCTCTCAGAACTGAGCATGTGGAGAGACGTTCATTCATCTGGCAACAAGGGAACGGTTTGCAGAAGAAAAGTTTACTCTGGTTACTCAGTCTGTTTCTTAGTGCCTGTTTTAATTCTTGCAGTTTTCACTGTAAAACCGAGGTGTAGCTAATACCTCCCCATATATATGTATGGAGTGGAGTTTACAAATTAAATGAAACTCTGTGTTCCCATCAAGCTACGTGAAGGACGGCTTTCACACAAATTTGTCTCTCAGAACTGAGCCTGTTGAGAGACGTTCGTTCATCTAGCACAAAGGGAAAGTTTTGCTGAAGAAACTATTACTCTGTTTTCTGAGTCTGTTACCTAGTGCCGTTTTGAAGTTCCAGGAGTTTTCACTGTAAAACAGAGTTGAAGCTAGTAACTCCCCTTATATATGTATGGAGTGGAATTTGCAACTGAATAGTAACAATGTTTTCCCAACAATCTAGGTGAAGGACGGCTTTCACACACACAGATCTCTCAGAACTGAGCACGTGGAGAGACGTTCGTTCACCTAGCACCAAGGGAACTGGTTGCAGGAGAAGCTTTTTCTCTGGTTTCTCAGTATGTTTCCTAGTGCCGGTATGATGTTCCTGCTGTTTTCACTGTAAAACAGATTTGGAGCTAGTACCTCCCCATATATATGTAAGGAGTGGAGTTTGCAACTGAAAAAAAACTTTGAGTTCCCAACAAGCTAGGTGAAGTACGGCTTTCACACACACTTATCTCTCAGATCTGAGCATGTGGAGAGACGTTCGTTTACTTTTCATAAAGTGATCGGGTTGCAGCAGTAGTTTTATTCTGGTTTCTCAGTCTGTTTCCTAGTGCCGATTTGAAGTTCCTTCATTTTTCACTGTAAAACCGAGATTGAGATTGTACCTCCCCATATATATGTATGGAGAGGGGTTTGCAACTTAAAAGAAACTTGTGTTCCCAAGAAGCTAGGTGAAGGACGGCTTTCACACACAATTATCTCTCAGAACTGAGCATGTGGAGAGACGTTCGTTCACCTAAAACCAAGGGAACGATTTGCAGGAGAAACTGTTACTCTGGTTTCTCAGTCTTTTTCCTAGTGCCGTTTTGAAGTCCCTGCATTTTTCACTGTAAAACCGAGTTTGAGCTAGTACCTCGCCATATATATGTATGGAGTGGAGTTTGCAACTGAAAAGAAACTTTGTGTTCCTAAAAACTAGGTGAAGGACGGCTTTCACACACAATTATCTCTCAGAACTGAACATGTGGAGAGACGATCGTTCATGTGGCACCAATGGAAGTTTTTGCAGGAGAAACTTTTACTATGGATTCTCACTCTGTTTCTTAGTGCCGGTTTGAAGTTCCTGCAGTTTCTCTGTAAAACCGAGTGGGAACTAGTACCTCCTCATATATATGTATGGAGTGGGGTTTGCATCTTTAAAGAAAATCTGTGTTCCCAACAAGCAAGGTGAAGGACGGCTTTCACACACACTTATCTCTCAGAATTGAGCATGTGTAGAGACGTTCGTTCACCTAGCATCAAGGGAAGTGGTTGCAGGAGAAACTTTTACTCTGGTCTCTCAGTCTGTTTCCTAGTGCCGGTTTGAAGTCCCTGCAGTTTTCAATGTAAAACCGAGTTGGAGCTAGTACGTCCCCATATATATTTATGGAATGGAGTTTCCATCTGAAAAGAAACTTTGTGTTCCCAACAAGCAAGGTGAAGGATGGCTTTCAAACACAATTATGTCTCAGAACTGAGCATGTGGAGATACGTTCATTTACCTAGCACAAATGGATGTGTTGCAGTAGAAAATTTTACTCTGGATTCTCAGTCTGTTTCCTGTTGCCGGTTTGAATATCCTGCAGTTTTCACTGTAAAATCGAGTTGTAGCTAGAACCTCCCCATATATATGTATTGAGTGGAGTTTGCAACTGAAAAGAAACTTTGTGTTCCCAACAATCTAGGTGAAGGACGGCTTTCACACACACTTATCTCTCAGAACTGAGCATTTGGAGAGATTTTCTTTCATCTAGCACAAAGGGAACTGTTTGCAGGGGAAACTTTTACTCTGGATTTTCAGTCTGTTTCCTAGTGCCGGTTTGATGTTCCTGCACTTTTCACTGTAAAACCGAGTTGGAGCTAACCTCCCCATATATATGTGTGGATTGGAGTTTGCAACTGAAAAGAAACTTTGTGTTCCCAAAAAGCTTGGTGAAGAACGGCTTTCACCCACACTTATCTCTCAGAACTGAGCATGTGGAGAGTCGTTCGTTCATCTAGAACCAAGAGAACATTTTGCAGGAGAAACTTTTACTCTGGATTCTCAGTCTCTTTCCTAGTGCCGGTTTGAAGTTCCTGCACTTTTCACTGTAAAACCGAGTTGGAGCTAATACCTCCCCATATATATTTATGGAGTGGGTTTTGCAACTTAAAAGAAAATCTGTGTTCCCATCAAGCAAGGTGAAGGACGGCTTTCACACAGACTTATATCTCAGAACTGAGCATGAGGAGAGACGTTCGTTCATCTAACACAAAGGGAAGTGGTTGCAGGGGAAACTTTTACTCTGGTTCCTCAAGTCTGTTTCCTATTGCCCGTTTGAAGTTCCTGCAGTTTTCACTGTAAATTAGATTTGGGTCTAGTACATCACCATATATATGTATGCATTGGAGTTTGCAACTGAAAAGAATCTTTGTGTTCCCAACAAGCTAGTTGAAGGCGGCTTTCACACACATTAATCTCTGAGAATTGAGCATGTGGAGAGACGTTCGTTCATCTAGCACAAAGGGAACGGGTTGCAGGAGAAACTTTTACTCTGCTTTCAAGGTCTGTTCCCTAGTGCCTGTATGAAGTTCCCGCAGTTTTCACTGTAAAACCGAGTTGGATCTCGTACATCCCCAAATATATATGTATGGATATGAGTTTGCAGCTAAAAAGAAACTTTGTGTTCCCAACAATATAGTTGAAGTACGGCTTTAACACACACTTATCTCTCTGAACTTAGCATGTGGAGAGACGTTCGTTCATCTAGCACAAACAGAACGGGTGGCAGGGGAACTTTTACTCTGATTTCTCAGTCTGTTTCCAAGTGCCTTTTGAAGATCCTGCAGTTTTCACTGTAAAACAGTTTTGGAGCTTGTACCTACCCATATAAATGTATGGAGTGGAGTTTGCAACTGAAAAGAAACTTTCTGTTCCCAAAAAGCTAGGTGAAGGAAGGCATTCACACACACCTACCTCTCAGAACTGAGCATGTGGAGAGACTTTCGTTCATCTAGCACAAAGGGAAAGGGTTGCAGGGGAAATTTTTACACTGGTTTCTCAGTCTGTTTCCTAGTGCCTTTTGAAGTTCCTGCAGTTTTCACTGTAAAACCGAGTTGGAGCTAGTACCTCCCCTTATAAATGCATGGAGTGGAGTTAGCTACTGAAAAGAAACTGTGTGTTCCCAACAAGCTGGGTGAGGGACGGCTTTCACACACACTTATCTCTCAGAACTGAGCATGTGGAGAGACGTTCCTTCACCTAGCACCAAGGGAACGGGATGCAGGAGAAACTTTTACTCTGGTCTCTTAGTCTGTTTCCTAGTGCCGGTTTGAATTTCGTGCAATTTTCAGTGTAAAACCGAGTTGCAGCTGGTACATCCCCAAATATATATGTATGGATTTGAGTTTGCAACTTAAAAGAAACTTGTGTTCCCAACAACCTAGTTGAAGGACGGCTTTCACACACACTTATCTCTCAGAACTGAGCATGTGGAGAGACGTTCGTTCATCTAACACAAAGGGAAGTAGTTGCAGTGGAAACTTTTACTCTGGTTCCTCAGTCTGTTTCCTATTGCCGTTTAGAAGTTCCTGCAATTTTCACTGTAAAATAGAGTTGCGGCTATTACATCCCCATATATATGTATGCATAGGAGTTTGCAACTGAAAAGAAACTTTGTGTTCCCAACAAGCTATGTGAAGGACGGCTTTCACACACACTTATCTCTCAGAACTGAGCATGTGGAGAGACGTTCATTCATCTGGCAACAAGGGAACGGTTTGCAGAAGAAAAGTTTACTCTGGTTACTCAGTCTGTTTCTTAGTGCCTGTTTTAATTCTTGCAGTTTTCACTGTAAAACCGAGGTGTAGCTAATACCTCCCCATATATATGTATGGAGTGGAGTTTACAAATTAAATGAAACTCTGTGTTCCCATCAAGCTACGTGAAGGAAGGCTTTCACACAAATTTGTCTCTCAGAACTGAGCCTGTTGAGAGACGTTCGTTCATCTAGCACAAAGGGAAAGTTTTGCTGAAGAAACTATTACTCTGTTTTCTGAGTCTGTTACCTAGTGCCGTTTTGAAGTTCCAGGAGTTTTCACTGTAAAACAGAGTTGGAGCTAGTAACTCCCCTTATATATGTATGGAGTGGAATTTGCAACTGAATAGTAACAATGTGTTCCCAACAAGCTAGGTGAAGGACGGCTTTCACACACACAGATCTCTCAGAACTGAGCATGTGGAGAGACGTTCGTTCACCTAGCACCAAGGGAACTGGTTGCAGGAGAAGCTTTTTCTCTGGTTTCTCAGTATGTTTCCTAGTGCCGGTATGATGTTCCTGCTGTTTTCACTGTAAAACAGATTTGGAGCTAGTACCTCCCCATATATATGTAAGGAGTGGAGTTTGCAACTGAAAAAAAACTTTGAGTTCCCAACAAGCTAGGTGAAGTACGGCTTTCACACACACTTATCTCTCAGATCTGAGCATGTGGAGAGACGTTCGTTCACTTTTCATAAAGTGATCGGGTTGCAGCAGTAGTTTTATTCTGGTTTCTCAGTCTGTTTCCTAGTGCCGATTTGAAGTTCCTTCATTTTTCACTGTAAAACCGAGATTGAGATTGTACCTCCCCATATATATGTATGGAGAGGGGTTTGCAACTTAAAAGAAACTTGTGTTCCCAAGAAGCTAGGTGAAGGACGGCTTTCACACACAATTATCTCTCAGAACTGAGCATGTGGAGAGACGTTCGTTCACCTAAAACCAAGGGAACGATTTGCAGGAGAAACTGTTACTCTGGTTTCTCAGTCTTTTTCCTAGTGCCGTTTTGAAGTCCCTGCATTTTTCACTGTAAAACCGAGTTTGAGCTAGTACCTCGCCATATATATGTATGGAGTGGAGTTTGCAACTGAAAAGAAACTTTGTGTTCCCAAAAACTAGGTGAAGGACGGCTTTCACACACAATTATCTCTCAGAACTGAACATGTGGAGAGACGATCGTTCATGTGGCACCAATGGAAGTTTTTGCAGGAGAAACTTTTACTATGGATTCTCACTCTGTTTCTTAGTGCCGGTTTGAAGTTCCTGCAGTTTCTCTGTAAAACCGAGTGGGAACTAGTACCTCCTCATATATATGTATGGAGTGGGGTTTGCATCTTTAAAGAAAATCTGTGTTCCCAACAAGCAATGTGAAGGACGGCTTTCACACAGAATTATCTCTCTGAACTGAGCATGTGGAGAGACGTTCGTTCATCTAGCACAAAAGAAACGTGTTGCAGGAGAAACTTTTACTCCGGGTTCTCACTCTGTTTCCTAGTGCCGGTTTGAAGTTCCTGCAGTTTTCACTGTAAAACCGCGTTGGATCTAGTACCTCCCCGTATATATTTATGGAGTGGAGTTTCCAACTGAAAAGAAACTATGTGTTTCCAACAAGCTAGATTAAGGACAGCTATCACACACACTTATCTCTCAGAAGTGAGCATGTGGAGAGACGTTCGTTCATCTAGCACAAAGGGAACGGGTTGCAGGAGAAACTTTTACTCTGGTTTCTCAGTCTGTTTAATATTGCCGGTTTGAATTTCCTGCAGTTTTCACTGTAAAAGCGTGTTGGAGCTGGTACACCCCATATATATGTTTGGAGTGGAGTTTGAACCTGAAAAGAAACTTTGGGTTCCCAACAAGCTAGGTGAAGGAAGGCTTTCACACATACTTATCTGTCAGAACTGAGCATGTGTAGAGACGTTCGTTCACCTACCATCAAGGGAACGGGTTGCATGAGAAACTTTTACTCTTTTTTCTCAGTCTGTTTCCAACTGCCGGTTTGAAGTTCCTGCAGTTTTCACTGTAAAACCGAGTTGGAGCTAGTACCTCACCATATATATGTAGGGAGTGCAGTTTGCAACTGAAAAGAAAAATTTATTCCCAACAAGCTAGGTGAAGGACGGCTTTCACACACAATTATCTCTCAGATCTGAGCATTTGGAGAGACGTTCGTTCACCTAACACCAAGGGAACGGGTTACAGGAGAAATTTTACTCTGGTTTCTCAGTCTGTTTCCTAGTGCCGGTAAGAATATCCTGCAGTTTTCACTGTAAAACCGATTTGGAGCTAACGTTCCCATATATATGTGTGGATTGGAGTTTGCAACTGAAAAGAAACTTTGTGTTGGCAATAAGCTATGTGAAGGACGGCTTTCACACACACTTATCTCTCAGAATTGAGCATGTGTAGAGACGTTCGTTCACCTAGCATCAAGGGAAATGGTTGCAGGAGAAACTTTTACTCTGGTCTCTCAGTCTGTTTCCTAGTGCCGGTTTGAAGTCCCTGCAGTTTTCAATGTAAAACCGAGTTGGAGCTAGTACGTCCCCATATATATTTATGGAATGGAGTTTCCATCTGAAAAGAAACTTTGTGTTCCCAACAAGCAAGGTGAAGAATGGCTTTCAAACACAATTATCTCTCAGAACTGAGCATGTGGAGAGACGTTCATTTACCTAGCACAAATGGATGTGTTGCAGTAGAAAATTTTACTCTGGATTCTCAGTCTGTTTCCTGGTGCCGGTTTGAATATCCTGCAGTTTTCACTGTAAAATCGAGTTGTAGCTAGAACCTCCCCATATATATGTATTGAGTGGAGTTTGCAACTGAAAAGAAACTTTGTGTTCCCAGAAAGCTAGGTGAAGGACGGCTTTCAAACACACTTATCTCTCAGAATTGAGCATCTGGAGAGAAGTTCGTTCATCTAGCACCAAGGGAACGGGTTGCAGGGGAAACATTTACTCTGATTTCTCAGTCTGTTTCAAAGGGATGGTTTGATGTTCCTGCAGTTTTCAGTGTAAAACCGAGGTGGAGCTAGTACCTCCCCATATTTATGTATGGAGTGGAGTTTGCAACTTAAAAGAAACTCTGTGTTCCCATCAAGCTAGCTGAAATACGGCTTTCACACACACTAATCTCTCAGATCTGAGCAATTGGAGAGACTTTCGTTCATCTAGCCCAAAATGAACGGGTTGCAGGAGAATCTATTACTCGGTTTTCTCAGTTTGTTACCTAGTGCCGGTATGAGGTTCCTGCAATTTTCACTGTAAAACCGAGTTGGAGCTCGTACCTCCCCAAATATATATTTATGGAGTGGAGTTTGCAACTGAAAAGAAACCATGTGTTCCCAACAATCTAGGTGAAGGACGGCTTTCACCCACATATATCTCTTAGAACTGAGCATGTGGAGAGACGTTCGTTTACCTAGCAACAATGGATGAGTTGCAGGAGAAACTTTTACTCTGGTTTCTCAGTCTGTTTCCTAGTGCCGGTTTGAATTTATTGCAGTTTTCAATGTAAAATCGAGTTGGAGCTAGAACCTCCCCATATATATGTATGGAGTGGAGTTTGCAACTGAAAAGTATCTTTGTGTTTCCAACAAGCTCGTTGAATGTCGGCTTTCACACAGACTTATCTCTCAGAACTGAGCATGTGGAGAGACGTTCGTTCATCTAGCACAAAGGGAACGGGTTGCAGGAGAAAATTTTACTCTGGTTTCTCAGTCTGTTTCCAATTGCCGGTTTGAATTTCCTGCAGTTTCCACTGTAAAGGTGTTTTGGAGCTGGTACCGACCATATATATGTATGGAGTGGAGTTTGCAACTGAAAAGAATCTTTGGGTTCCCAAAAAGCTAGGTTAAGGACGGCTTTCACACACACTTATCTCTCAGAACTGAGCATGTGGAGAGACGTTCATTCATCTGGCAACAAGGGAACGGTTTGCAGAAGAAAAGTTTACTCTGGTTACTCAGTCTGTTTCTTAGTGCCTGTTTTAATTCTTGCAGTTTTCACTGTAAAACCGAGGTTTAGCTAATACCTCCCCATATATATGTATGGAGTGGAGTTTACAAATTAAAAGAAACTCTGTGTTCCCATCAAGCTAGGTGAAGGAAGGCTTTCACACAAATTTGTCTCTCAGAACTGAGCATGTTGTGAGACGTTCGTTCATCTAGCACAAATGGAAAGGTTTGCTGAAGAAACTATTACTCTGTTTTCTGAGTCTGTTACCTAGTGCCGTTTTGAAGTTCCAGGAGTTTTCACTGTAAAACAGAGTTGGAGCTAGTAACTCCCCTTATATATGTATGGAGTGGAATTTGCAACTGAATAGTAACAATGTGTTCCCAACAAGCTAGGTGAAGGACGGCTTTCACACACACAGATCTCTCAGAACTGAGCATGTGGAGAGACGTTCGTTCACCTAGCACCAAGGGAACTGGTTGCAGGAGAAGCTTTTTCTCTGGTTTCTCATTCTGTTTCCTAGTGCCGGTATGATGTTCCTGCTGTTTTCACTGTAAAACAGATTTGGAGCTAGTACCTCCCCATATATATGTAAGGAGTGGAGTTTGCAACTGTAAAGAAACTTTGAGTTCCCAACAAGCTAGGTGAAGGACGGCTTTCACACACACTTATCTCTCAGAACTGAGCATGTGGAGAGACGTTCGTTCACTTATCATAAAGTGATCGGGTTGCAGCAGTAGTTTTATTCTGGTTTCTCAGTCTGTTTCCTAGTGCCGGTTTGAAGTTCCTGCCGTTTTCACTGTAAAACCGAGTTGGAGATAGTAACTCCCCATATATATGTATGGTGTGGAGTTTGCAACTGAAAAGAAACATTGTGTTCCCAACAGCTAGGTAAAGGTCGGCTTTCACACACACAAATCTCTCAGAACTGAGCATGTGGAGAGACGTTCATTCATCTAGCATAAAGGGAAAAGTTTGCCGGACAAACTTTTACTCTGGTTTCTCAGTTTGTTTCCTATTGCCGGTTTGAAATTCATGCAGTTTTCACTGTAATATCGAGTTGGAGCTCTTACTTCCACAAATATATATGTATGGATTTGAGTTTGCAACTGAAAAGAAACTCTGTGTTCCCAACAAGTATGTTGAAGTACGGTTTCACACACAATTATCTCTCAGAACTGAGCATGATGAGATACGTTCGTTCATCTACCACAAAGGGAACGGGTGGCCGGGAGACTTTTACTCTGATTTCTCAGTCTGTTTCCTAGTGCCGATTTGAAGTTCCTTCATTTTTCACTGTAAAACCGAGATTGAGCTTGTACCTCCACATATATATGTATGGAGTGGGGTTTGCAACTTAAAAGAAACTTTGTGTTCCCAAGAAGCTAGGTGAAGGACGGCTTTCACACACAATTATCTCTCAGAACTGAGCATGTGGAGAGACGATCGTTCATGTGGCACCAAGGGAAATTTTTGCAGTAGAAACTTTTACTATGGATTCTCAATCTGTTTGTTAGTGCCGGTTTGAAGTTCCTGCAGTTTCTCTGTAAAACCGAGTGGGAAATAGTACCTCCTCATATATATGTATGGAGTGGGGTTTGCATCTTTAAAGAAAATTTGTGTTCCCAACAAGCAAGGTGAAGGACGGCTTTCACACAGAATTATCTCTCTGAACTGAGCATGTGGAGAGACGTTCGTTCATCTAGCACAAAAGGAACGTGTTGCAGGAGACACTTTTACTCCGGGTTCTCACTCTGTTTCCTAGTGCCGGTTTGAAGTTCCTGCAGTTTTCACTGTAAAACCGCGTTGGATCTAGTACCTCCCCGTATATATTTATGGAGTGGAGTTTGCAACTGAAAAGAAACTATGTGTTTCCAACAAGCTAGATTAAGGACAGCTATCACACACACTTATCTCTCAGAAGGGAGCATGTGGAGAGACGTTCGTTCATCTAGCACAAAGGGAACGGGTTGCAGGAGAAACTTTTACTCTGGTTTCTCAGTCTGTTTAATATTGCCGGTTTGAATTTCCTGCAGTTTTCACTGTAAAAGCGTGTTGGAGCTGGTACACCCCATATATATGTTTGGAGTGGAGTTTGAACCTGAAAAGAAACTTTGGGTTCCCAACAAGCTAGGTGAAGGAAGGCTTTCACACATACTTATCTGTCAGAACTGAGCATGTGTAGAGACGTTCGTTCACCTACCATCAAGGGAACGGGTTGCATGAGAAACTTTTACTCTATTTTCTCAGTCTGTTTCCAAGTGCCGGTTTGAAGTTCCTGCAGTTTTCACTGTAAAACCGAGTTGGAGCTAGTACCTCACCATATATATGTATGGAGTGCAGTTTGCAACTGAAAAGAAAAATTTATTCCCAACAAGCTAGGTGAAGGACGGCTTTCACACACAATTATCTCTCAGATCTGAGCATGTGGAGAGACGTTCGTTCACCTAACACCAAGGGAACGGGTTACAGGAGAAATTTTACTCTGGTTTCTCAGTCTGTTTCCTAGTGCCGGTATGAATTTCCTGCAGTTTTCACTGTAAAACCGATTTGGAGCTAACGTTCCCATATATATGTGTGGATTGGAGTTTGCAACTGAAAAGAAACTTTGTGTTGGCAATAAGCTATATGAAGGACGGCTTTCACACACACTTATCTCTCAGAATTGAGCATGTGTAGAGACGTTCGTTCACCTAGCACCAAGGGAACTGGTTGCAGGAGAAACTTTTACTCTGGTCTCTCAGTCTGTTTCCTAGTGCCGATTTGAAGTCCCTGCAGTTTTCAATGTAAAACCGAGTTGGAGCTAGTACGTCCCGATATATATTTATGGAATGGAGTTTCCATCTGAAAAGAAACTATGTGTTCCCAACAAGCAAATTGAAGGATGATTTTCAAACACAATTATCTCTCAGAACTGAGCATGTGGAGAGACGTTCATTTACCTAGCACAAATGGATGTGTTGCAGTAGAAAATTTTACTCTGGATTCTCAGTCTGTTTCCTGGTGCCGGTTTGAATATCCTGCAGTTTTCACTGTAAAATCGAGTTGTAGCTAGAACCTCCCCATATATATGTATTGAGTGGAGTTTGCAACTGAAAAGAAACTTTGTGTTCCCAACAAGCTAGGTGAAGGAAGGCTTTCACACACACTTATCTCTCAGAACTGAGAATGTGGAGAGACTTTCGTTCATCTAGCACAAAGGGAACAGTTTGCAGGGGAAACTTTTATTCTGGTATCTCTGTCTGTTTCCTACTTCCGGTTTGAAGTTCCTGCATTTTTCACTGTAAAACCGTTTTGGAGCTAGTACCTCAAGGATATATGTATGGAGTGGAGTTTGCAACTGAAAAGAAACTTTGTGTTCCCAGAAAGCTAGGTGAAGGACGGCTTTCAAACACACTTATGTCTCAGAATTGAGCATCTGGAGAGAAGTTCGTTCATCTAGCACCAAGGGAACGGGTTGCAGGAGAAACATTTACTCTGATTTCTCAGTCTGTTTCTAAGGGATGTTTTGATGTTCCTGCAGTTTTCAGTGTAAAACCGATGTGTAGCTAGTACCTCCCCATATTTATGTATGGAGTGGAGTTTCCAACTTAAAAGAAACTCTGTGTTCCAATCAAGCTAGCTGAAATACGGCTTTCACACACAATTATCTCTCAGATCTGAGCAATTGGAGAGACTTTCGTTCATCTAGCCCAAAATGAACGGGTTGCAGGAGAATCTATTACTCGGTTTTCTCAGTCTGTTACCTAGTGCCGGTTTGAGGTTCCTGCAATTTTCACTGTAAAAACGAGTTGGAGCTCGTACATCCCCAAATATATATGTATGGGGTGGAGTTTCCAACTGAAAAGAAACTTTGTGTTCCCAACAAGCTAGGTGAAGGACGGCTTTCACCCACATTTATCTCTTAGAACTGAG